>NC_054485.1:42911604-45411604 GCF_017639515.1 Carcharodon carcharias
GTATAGAGTAGAACTTATTCAATGTTTCATAAGATTACTTTTGAGAAAATAATTCAGTATGTATAGTGATAAGAACTGATTTTTTTTTCTTCCATGAGGTGCACTGTGAAGACAGATTAACTCTCCCTGTGTGATGGAAATATAGACTATAGTAATATATCCTGATAATGGGTTAACTTGAAAACACACTGACTATCTCATTTGTATGAAGTCCTCTCACAACTACAAATTCAATCAGTGTTGTCAGAGGATTGACCTGGTGCCATTCAAGGGCACAACTTTGCCAGATTAGCTACAAAACAGAAATGCTTGACTTCAGATCAAACCATCATGTTGTTTGGCAATGTTACCTATAACAAGGTATGTGGCATAGTCCAGCTGTATGCAATTCTGATGTCTGCAATTCTTTCCATTGTTCCAATTATTTTACAGTCATGTTATATCTGGTTGCTTAAATGCAAATCTGGATGTAGAAAAGAAGTTTTTATCTGGCTCGCTCTATTTCATTTAACATGGCTTCACCCTTATGGCAGTTCTAGCTCCGACCTCCCAACTCCCAACCTCAACTGTCCTTTTCCTTTTGCCCTCAGCCAAGCTGCTAGAGTCAAAGCTCTGGTTGGGAGGAGACCACTCTAATTCAAGGAATGGTCACCACCAGGTGTGCAACTTCTAAATTTGACGGGCATGTAAAACTGGCAGCGGCATTTTGGCTGCCTGTTATACATTATACAGTTCAGGTTGACCCTTTCTTAGGACTGAGGAGAAGACTCCTGGATTCTGTGTTTAGGAGGAATCATTTAGAAATATAAGAATTGCTGCTGGCATAAAGAGATGGTGCATTAGGAGATGGGTCAGTAATTTCATTACTTGGCTCCAAGTAATGTTATTCCACCTCATTTGGAGTTAAGTGCTGTCACCATTGGGAAAATAATTTCATATAGTGGAAACTGTTACTATGAGAGAAAATAAAGAATATCATCTTCAATGCTGAGGAGAAATTTCAGGCCCTGGTTTCTGTCATAAAATATTCAACATCAAAAGCTGATGCTATCTATTTCAGTGTCCGAAATCAAGGTCCTCACAGACTTTGAAAACAGAGCCATCTAGCTGGCCAGCGAGAATCTGGACTGCTCCTGTGCTGACAAGTAATTGCAACTCCTGGTGGTAGGGATATATTTTAAGAAAATATCATTTGCATCTAGTTAAAAATCTCGAGGTATTATACTTTTTAAACTAACTCCTGTGGGATCTAACAGGAAATTGTTAACATTTTACATTATATTTAAGTGGATATTGTAACACAAATCACTTTAAACTTTTGAATCAGGTGTGATATTGAGGTCCTGTTATATGAAATAACAAATGACGAATATGTTTAGGGCCAATGATAAGCAGCTTCATAATAGTGGCAGTGCTGAAAGTGAGTAATTATAAAAGAAGTCCCATTATGAGAACATGAGGTGCAATTCCTAACACAGATCAGATGCATCTCTCAATTTCTGAAATAAGAAAATACAGTAAGTTTAAAGGTATTACTAAATACTTAACCATGTGGGTGAGTGATGGTGATGTATACTTCTTATTTATTGTATTGTGCCATGGAATGATAGATGTCGGATCTTTCGACAGGATGAGCCCCCAGTCCTGACTGTACCATTAAAAGGAATTGTTGAGTAAATGCTGAGCTCTTTCCCCACAGAGAATGCTAGAAAAATGGATCATTCATAATCAAGATGGTGTGGGGAAAGGGGAAGTGGCAGTGATGTGGAGTAGGGGGAATTATTCTGTATGGCGTGGTTTCTTCTTGTGCTAGTACTGTAAACTAAAGCTTTCACTTTTACTCACAGTCTTGAAATGACTCATATGCAGAACAATTGGGCATATTGATGCAGGGGCATGGGAGGCAAAACAGGTTAGCCCCTGAAAATGGGTGTACAGATTGTGATGTATGATTCACCTATGATTGAAATGCAGGCACCAATTCCAGAAGGACTTTATAGCCACAAATAAGCTCCTTCACAGCCACTGCTAGCAATGCCTTGTTGAGGTCTAAGATTATATTTGTGGCTGCAGCAAGTTTTTTTTATTCATTCACAGGATAAGGTGTTGGCTGGCTGGGCCAGCATTTACTGCCCACAGCTAATTGCTCTTGAGAAGGTGGTGGTAAGCTGCCTTCTTGAACCGCTGCAGGATGTGTGGTGTAGGTACACCTTCTCAAAGGCAACTAGGGATGTGCAGTAAATGCTGGCACAGCCAGCGAAGCCCACATCCCACGAATAAATAAAATAATAAGGTTTAGGATGGTGGTGGAAAAAGATAATGGTCAATCCAGAGTAAGAGTAATCAACTGGCAGAGAGTGGACTTCAACGGGGCAAGAACAGAGCTGGGCCGCATGGACTGGAATGAAAGGTTGGCAGGGAAAACAGCTGAACAATGGGCTACCTTCAAAGAGGAGATGGTTTGGCACAGTCAAGGTATGTTCCCTCAAAAGGAAAGGGTAGGACAAACAAATCCAAAGCTCCTTGGATGACAAAGAAGATAGCTGTTGGGAAGTAAGTTCCAGATTTTGACCCAGAGACAATGAAGGAGCGGCGATATATTTCCAAGTCAGGATGGTGAATGACTTGGAGGGGAACTTCCAGGTGGTGGTGTTTCCATCATCTGCTGCCCTTGTCCTTCTAGATGGTAGTGTGCCTGGGTTTGAAAGGTACTGTCAAAGGAGCCTTGGTGAACATCTGCAGTGCACTTTGTAGATGGTACACACTGCTGCTATTGTGTGTCGGTGGTGGAGGGAGTGAATGTTTTTGGATGGAGTGCCAAGCAAGTGGGCTGCTTTGTCCTGGACGGTGTCAAGCTTCTTGAGTGTTGTGGGAGCTGCACTCATCCAGGCAAGTAGGGAGTATTCCATCACACTCCTGACTTGTGCCTTGTAGATGGTGGACAGTCTTTGGGGAGTCAGGAGGTGAGTTACTCATTGCAGGATTCCTAGCCTCTGACCTGCTCTTGTAGCCACAGTATTTATATGGCTAGTCCAGTTCAGTTTCTGGTCAATGGTAACCTCCAAGATATTGGCAGTGGGAGATTCAGTGATGGAAATGCCATTGAACATCAAAGGGCAATGGTTAGATTATCTCTTGTTGGAGATGGTCATTGCTTGACATATGTGTGGTGTGAATGTTACTTGCCACTTGTCAGCCCAAGCCTGGATATTATCCAGGTCTTGCTGCAGTTGGACATGGACTGCTTCAGTATCTGAGGAGTTGTGAATGGCGCTGAACATTGTGCAATGGTCAGCAAACATCCCACCTCTGACCTTATGATGGAAGGAAGATCATGGATGAAGCAGCTGAAGATGGTTGGGCCGAAGACACTACCTTGAGGAACTCCTGGAGTGACGTCTGGAGCTGAGATGACTAACCTCCAACAATCACAACCGTCTTCCTAGATATGACTCCAACCAGTGGAGAGTTTTCCCACTGATTCCCATTGATTCCAGTTTTGCTAGGGCTCCTTGATGCCACACTCAGTCAAACGTGGCCTTGATGTCAAGGGCAGTCACTATCACCTCACCTCGGGAGCTCAGCTCTTTTGTCCATGTTTGAACCAAGGCTGTAATGAGGTCAGGAGCTGAGTGGCCCTGATGGAACCCAAACTGGGCATTAGTGAGCAGGTTATTGCTAAGCAAGTGCTGCTTGATAGCACTGTTGATGACCCCTTCCATTACTTTAGTGATGATTGAGAGTGGACTGATGGGGTGGCAATTGGTCGGTTTGGATTTGTCCTGCTTTTTGTGGACAGGACATACCTGGGCAATTTTCCTCATAGCTGAGTAGATGCCAATGTTGTAGCTGTACTCGAACATCTTGGCTAGGGGTATGGCAATTTCTGGAGCCGAAGTCTTCAGTACTATTGCCGGAATATTGTCAGGACCCATAGCCTTTGCCACATCGCGTGCCTTCAGCCATTTCTTGATATAACATGGAATTAATCGAATTAGCTGAAGACTGGCATCTGTGATTCTGGGGACCTCCGGAGGAGGCTGAGATGTATCAATAGTCAACACTTCTGGCTGAAGATTGTAGCAAATGCTTCAGCCTTATCTTTCGCACTGAAGCTCTGGGCTCCTTCATCAATGAGGATGGGGATATTTATGGAGCGACCTCCTCCAGTGTTTTGTTTAATTGTCCACCACCTTTCACAACTGGATGTGGCAGGACTGCAGAGCTTAGATTTGATCCGTTGGTTGTGAGGTCACTTAGCTCTGTCTATCACTTGCTGCTTATGTTGTTTGATATACAAGTAGTCCTGTGTTGTAGCTTCACCAGGTTGACACGTCATTTGTAGGTATGCCTGGTGCTGCTCCTGGCATGCCCTCCTGCACTCTTCATAGAACCAGGGTTGATCCCCTGGCTTGATGGCAATGGTAGAGTCGGGGATATGCCGGAGCATGAGGTTACAGATTGAGTTCAATTACAATTCTATTGCTCCTGATGGCACATAGTGCCTCATGGATGCCCAGTCTTGAGTTGCTAGATCTGTTCAAAATCAATCCCATCTAGCACAGCGGTAGTGCCACATAACACGATGGAGGGTATCCTCAATGATGGTGGAACTTCATCTCCACAACGATTGTGAGGTGGTCACTCCTACCAATACTGTAATGGACAGATGCATCTGTGGCAGGCATGTTGGTCAAATATATTTTTCCCTCTTGTTGGTTCCCTCATCACCTGCCACAGACCCAGTCTAGCATCTATGTCATTTAGGTCTCGGCCAGCTCGGTCAGTTGAGGTGCTATCGAGCCACTATTGGTGGTGGACATTGAAGTCCCCCATCCAGAGTACATGCTGCACCCTTGCCACCCTCAGTGCTTCCTTTAAGTGGTGTTCAACATGAAGGAGCACTGATTCATCAGCTGAGGGAGGGCGGTGTGTGGTAATCAGCAGGAGGTTTCCTTGCCCATGTTTGACCTGATGCCATGAGACTTCATGGGGTCTAGGTCCGGACTTGATGTTGAGGACTCCCAGGGCAACTCCCTCCCTCCACTGTGCTATTACCTTTGCTTGGTCTGTCCTGCCAGTGGGACAGGACATACCCAGGTTTGGTGATGGTGGTATCTTGGACATTATCTGTAAGATATGATTCAGTGAGGATGACTATATCAGGCTGTTGCTTGACTAGTCTGTGAGACAGCTCTCCAATTTTGGCACTAGCCCCCAGATGTTAGTAAAGAGGATTTTGCAGGGCCGACAGGGCTGAGATTACCATTGTTCTTTCTGGTGCCTAGGTCGATGCCGGGTGACCCATCAGGTTTCATTCCTTTTTTGTGACTTTGTAGAGGTTTGTTACAACTGAGTGGCTTGCTAGGCCATTTCAGAAGGCATTTAAGAGTCAACCATATTTCTGTGGGCCTGGAGTCACAGGCCAGGTAAGGTCGGCAGATTTCCTTCCCTAAACGACATTAGTGAACCAGATGGGTTTTTACAAGAATCGGCAACAGTTTCATGGTCATCATTAGACTTCTAATTCCACGTTTTTATTGAATTCAAATTTGATCATCAAACCCGGGCCCCTTGAGCAATACCCTGGTCTCTGGATTACTAGTCTAGCAACAATACCACTATGCCATCGCCTCCCCTTGAGACTGTCCTTACCGAAACACTCTTGCCTGATGTTTTGGGCTAGATTTTACCACCGCGAGGTGGGTTGGGAGGTCTGCAAAATGGTTGAGGGGTGTGGAACAGTAGGAGGCCCTGTTGCCTTCCCACTCCATGGTATTTTACTAGAGTGGGGAAGGTACCAGACGGCCTACCTGCCCAGAGGTCAATTAAGTCACTTAAGTGGCCAATAACAGCCTCTTCCTTCCACCACTGGCATTTTGTTATCAGTGGGTGGGCCCTCCAATGTGCAGGAAGACTGCTAGGTGGACCCTGGTGGCATTTCAGTGGGCTTAGAAGGCTAGGGGCTCTCATATTCAGGCAGCTTTTGCACCATTGAGCAGCCCCATGGCAGTAACAACATTGTCTGCCCTCACCAACTTTTCCTATTCTCACTGGGGCCTGTCTGGCTTAAGCCAGGGTCCCCAAACCCCACTTACCTGATTGGGAGGGCTGCATCCTTCCATGGCATCCTTTTCTGCCGGGTGCAGTCCCAGCAATGGTCACTGCTTTTGGTGGCACTGCTGAGCTGCCAGCCCTCTGACTGGCAAGCAGATCTCGCGGACAGAAGACCACTCTTTAAAGGGATGCAGCCCCCGAAGCAACCAATTAATTGCCTGACACCACCCGCCCCTGTCCCTCGAAGGTGCAGCTGGGGATCCCACAAATGGCTCTGACAGAGTCTCTCCCCAGCTTTTGGTCCTGTTCTCTAGGTCCCTGCTGTGATGATAGGAGTCCGGCCATTGTTCCTCAGCAGTTCAGGTAGGAAAATTGTTTCTTGAAAATTCTGGCTGACTAAGATCTCCTTCTGAGAAGCCTTCTTTCCCTCTTCCTCTCTCTCCCAGCAGTTTGTCCTGCTCCGCGTGGCCTCTGCCCATTCATCCAGTCATGCTGTATTCCAAGAGCAATGCCTATTAGTGGACCTATGTCTTGTGCAGAAATCTTGAAGTCAGCAAAAAGTCCTTCAGTACCTGTGACACTCTCTCCCTGTTGAAAGAACCAAACACTTGTAGAATCATAACAACAGCCAAAAGAAAATCACCCAATAACTGTCTTGTAAGTCATTAATGATACCTTTAACTATTGCTGGTGGGGTTCTGTCCTGCTGCTTAATGTTTGTTCAGCTGTGTGAGGTTAAGAGAGGGCATTGGCTGTAGCATTGAGTTCCAAACCTCCACTGCTGACTGCATCAAATCATTGTTGTATGCTGCATGACAGAATGATCTGTCCATTCTGCATACTTTTGTTGGATGCTACCTGTGTCCATACTAGCACCCTCACCAGTATTGCGCAATTCACAGTAGAAGTGAATGTGCATACAATAGATGCCAGCTTGTTCCCTAAGGAGCACCTGTAGTGCCTGAACAATGGGCATGACTGAACCCAATTTTGTGCATGTTGGTTTACTTTTCTTGTTGGATAGCAACTAATATGCTTTGTGCAAAATTATTCAGGCTTCATTTCATGCAGCCAATAGCTTTTTACTGCATAACATTGTGGAGACAGACTCCATGAATCACTTGGTGATTTATACAATTGGAGTCCTTTGGGATCTTTGAAACCCTGCCTTATCATCATGCTTAATCTGTTCCCAAGTAAATTGGTTTCAATAGCAAAGCATTCCTGAGAGATGCAGCTACTGAGCTGTACTATCTGTGTACCTGAGACTTCCTCTGCAGATGGTATTGATTCAGTATGCTGCTCAGTGACAACCAGGAGAGCTAAAAACCATTGTTCCATATAATACACAACCCCACAACACTCCCCAGATCTACTGTTGTACACATTTCTGGTTGGAAAAGCAAACACCATTACATAGGTGATCCCTTGAAGTCAGGAGCAAGAAAAAAAAAATTAACACGTACTGATCTAATTGAATAATATCCACCTACAAGGTGAGAAAAAGTCAACTTGCTGCAACATTGACTGTATGCATTAGGATTCACTACCCAGATGCTGCAATTTTACGTCGAAAATATCTTTGATTTAGTAAACATCACATTATCTGAATCACATCGAATGTGACAATGAATCAATGATGCCAAATCACTTCATTCAGTGACAGATATCTACTTATTGTTGCATGAGGTGAAAATATAATTTTGCAATTGCTTTACATTAGCTAGGGTGAAAGAACGCTGCAAGACCATCAGCCATGCTCAGACTTGACAGACTCAAACACTTGAGTGTTTGGAAAGGGCTAGGAATCTAACTTCAAGCACATCAGATAATGACAATGAGACAATGAGGAAAGGGGACAGGAAATACAGGACTGAAGGTGTTGTATCTGAATGCACGCAGTATACGAAATAAGGTAAACGAGCTTGTCGCACAGATTGAAATTGGCAGGTATGATGTGGTTGGCATTACGGAGACATGGCGGCAAGGGGATCAGGACTGGGAGCTAAATATCCAAGGATATACATCCTATTGAAAAGATAGACAGGTTGGCAGAGGGGGTGGGGTTGCTTTGTTAGTAAGAAATGCAATTAAATCGATAACAAGAAATGACATAGGGTCAGATGATGTAGAATCTGCATGGGTAGAGTTGAGGAACCACAAAGGTAAAAAAAAAATAATGGGATTAAGTGCAGGCCTCCAAACAGTAGTCAGGATGTGGGGCACAGAATACACCAGGAGATAGAAAAGGTGTGCAAGAAAGGCAAGGTTACAGTGATCATGGGGGATTTCAATATGCAGGTATACTGGGAAAATCAGGTTGGTAGTGGATCCCAAGAAAAGGAATTTGTGGAATGTCTACGCGATGGCTTTTTGGAGCAGCTTGTGGTGGAGCCCATTAGGGAACAGGAAATATTACATTTAGTGATGTGTAATGAGGCAGATTTGATAAGGGAGCTTAAGGTGAAGGAACGCTTAGGAGGAAGTGACCATAATATGATAGAATTTATCCTGCAATTTGAGAGAAAAAGCTGGAATCAGATGTAACGGTATTACAGTTGAATAAAGGCAACTACAGAGGCATGAGGAAGGAGCTGGCCAGAATTGACTGGGAGATGAGCCTAGCAGGAAAGACAGTGGAACAGCAATGGCAGGAGTTTCTGGGAGTAATTTGGGAGACACAGCAAAAATTCATCCCTAGGGAGAAGAAGCATACTAAAGGGAGGACAAGGCAATCATGGCTGACAAGGGAAGTCAGGGACAGCATAAAAACTAAAGAGAAAGCATACAATGCAGTGAAGAGCAGTGGGAAACCAGGGGATTGGGAAGCCTACAAAGACCAACAGAGGACAACTAAAAAAGAAATAAGGAGGAACAAGATTAAATATGAGGGTAAACTGGCCAGTAATATAAAAAAGATTGCAAGAGGTTTTTAGATATATAAAGGGTAAGAGAGAGGCAAAAGTGGACATTGGGCCGCTGGAAAATGACGCTGGAGAAGTAGTAGTGGGGAACAAAGAAATGGCGGAGGAACTGAAGAGGTACTTTGCGTCAGTCTTCACAGTGGAAGACATGAGTGACATCCCCAAACTTCAAGAGCGTCAGGGGGCAGAGGTGAGTATGTTGGCCATTATCAAGGAGAAGGTGCTAGGAAAACTGAAAGGTCCGAAGGTGGATAAATCACCTGGACCAGATGGATTACACCCCCGATTTCTGAAGGAGATAGCTGAAGAGATAGTGGAGGCATTAGTGGTGATCTTTCAGGAATTACTGGAGTCAGGGAGGGTCCCAGAGGACTGGAAAATTGCTAATGTAACCCCCCTGTATAAGAAGGGAGTGAGGCAAAAGATGGGAAATTATAGGCCGATTAGCCTGACCTTGGTCGTTGGTAAGATTTTAGAGGCCATTATTAAGGATGAGATTTCAGAATATTTGGAACTGCATGGTAAAATAGGGCAAAGTCAGCATGGTTTCATCAAGGGGAGGTCATGCCTGACAAATCTGTTAGAATTCTTCGAGTAGGTTAGACAAAGGAGAGCCAATGGATGTTATCTACTTGGACTTCCAGAAGGCCTTTGACAAGGTGCTGCACAGGAGGCTGCTCAGTAAGATAAGAGCCCATAGTGTTAGAGGCAAGGTACTAGCATTGATAGAAGATTGGCTGTCTGGCAGGAGGCAGAGATTGGGGATAAAGGGGTCCTTCTCAGGATGTCGGCCGGTGACTAGTGGAGTTCCACAGGGGTCAGTGTTGGGACCACAACTTTTCACTTTATACATTAATGATCTAGATGAAGGAACTGAGGGCATCCTGGCTAATTTTGCAGATGATACAAAGATAGGTGGAGGGACAGGTAGTATTGAGAAGGTGGGGAGGCTGCAGAAGGATTTGGACAGGTTAGGAGAATGGGCAAAAAAGTGGCAGATGGAATACAACATGGGGAAGTGTGAGGTCAGGCACTTTGGTAGGAAGAATAGAGGCATGGACTATTTTCTCAATGGGGAGAGAATTCAGAAATCTGGAGTGCAAAAGGACTTGGGAGTCCTGGTCCAGGATTCTCTAAAGGTTAACTTGCAGGTTGAGTCGGTAGTCAGGAAGGCAAATGCAATGTTGGCATTTATTTCAAGAGGACTAGAATATAAAAGCAGGGATGTGCTGCTGAAGCTTTATAAGGCTCTGGTCAGACCACATTTAGAATATTGTGAGCAATTTTGGGCCCCGTATCTCAGGAAGGCTGTGCTGGCCCTGGAGAGGGTCCAGAGGAGGTTCACGAGAATGATCCCAGGAATGAAAGGCTTAACATATGAGGAATGTTTGAGGACTCTAGGTCTATGCACTACGGAGTTTAGAAGGATGAGGGGGGATCTGATTGAAACTTACAGAATACTGAAAGGTCTGGATAGAGTGGACGTGGGGAAGATTTTTCTATTAGTAGGAGAGACTAGGACCCGAGGGCACAGCCTCAAAGTAAAGGGAAGACCTTTTAGAACAGAGATGAGGAGAAACTTCTTTAGCCAGAGAGTGGTGAATATATGGAATTCATTGCCACAGAAGACTGTGGAGGCCAGGTCATTGAGTGCATTTAAGACTGAGGTAGATAGGTTCTTGATTGGTAAGGGGATCAAAGGTTACGGCGAGAAGGCGGGAGAATGGGGTTGAGAAACTTATTAGCCGTGATTGAATGGCGGAGCAGACTCGGTGGGCCGAATGGCCTAATTTCTGCTCCTATGTCTTATGGTCTTATGGACTTCGCACAGCAGCAGCAGTTAGCCCCTGTTTGAGCCACTGACTGCTATTTTCACATGCGTAATACATGACTCACCATATTCCCAAACACCATCTCCAGTGATCCATAGGCCTTTCTATAACAAATTGGAATTTGTGGAATCTCCAATTCTGGCTCTAGATGTGTGTAAAGTAATACACTCCACAGCTGGATTGTCTTGCCTTCTGTTATATTGGTTTAATTAATTATCAAGTTCCTCAGTATGATTAGCTGATAGCTTTGGTGTTTTTTTTTACAGAAGTGTACTGATTAAAGTTGTGCTTTCCAGATTGTGCTTTAAAATAAAAGGAGGATAATGGCCTGGGTACAGGTCACCTGCCAACTCTTTGAGTCAGTGAGCAATGAATGAAATAGAGGGAAGCAAAGAAGAAGAAGAATAAATTGTGAAGGGAAAAATACCTTCCTTACATTGTATAAAGTATTAAACTTGTCAAAGGAATAAGAAATTATCAGGTACTGATTAAATGGAATAATATGTGCATGCACCAGTTGACATGCAATGTGGTAAAAAAGCCAGACAAATTATACCAGGCTATGTAACTCTTTTGAGTACAAACATGTTTCCGTCTGTTCCTATTCAGATAAAGTTACATTGTTTCATAGTTTGCCATTGTGCAATTTGAACTCTTGATCTTGGGGTTACAAACCCAGTACTATAACCACTTGGCTATTTAGGCCAAGCCTACCAGGCTATGTAGATGTACAAAATTGACTGTACAAGTAAGTGGCTATGCACAGGATTAGGATAAAAGATCTCAGCAGAAACTGATTACATCCATGATGCTTGAGAGTCTGTCTGCTTATTGCCTCAGCTCCTGTTGCACACAGTCAGGCATCTCCAAAAGGGATACCAGCAGGGCACAGTAACATACTCAGTGCCATATAACGTTGGGAGGAAAAGGCTTCATTATTTATTTTTCATGTGCTATGTGATGCCATTTCCTCCCTGTTGTCTTAATGAAATCCCAGCATGCTTGAAATGCCAGAAAATTAGATCTTGAATATTTGCTTGTTAGTGTGAGGCCACACTTCATGATCTTGAGTGAAATAATCCTGAAATAAAATGTGCAAAATGATAATCAATGCACCACAAATACAATACAAATTGATAGTGTATTATTATCAATGTCTTAGATAAAAGGCATGAGATCCCTAATTTAATGTGGATTAGCAGCACGTATTAACAAATGTAAATAGATTTAGTCAATTTTTGCCAGTTTGTCCCATTGGATTTCAATAGACAGTTATAACTGTTGCCCCTGGATCCTCACCTATTACCTCAGTCCATTTGTAAACTTTATTGTTAGACATACCACCAAAGAAATATGTTGCTTAAAGTTTTGCTATCACCTTTTAAAACCAAAAATCTGCCCACGAGATATGCAGCATATTGACCATTTTGTGACAGTGCATTGCCTAATGATCCTTGGGCCCCGTAAACACACTTGGAGTGAGTGTACGCCTCCGGTTCTGCATCCACAGGGAGTTTGACTAAGCAATGAGTTGATACTAAGGTGTCTGCGTTGCTGGCAGTGGCCCTCAGGTAAGTGCAAGAATTGGGCTTGGATTGGAATGATCACAACTCCTGCGGATTGCATATAAATTGGGGTCACTACCTCTGGGTTCCACTCTACGTTGAGGACTTTTTGAACATCATACCAGCAAGTTAACTTTAGTTCTTTTAAAATATGTAAAACACGTGCCCCATTGGTCTAAGATTTTTTCTTAATTCTTTGATGGGATGTGAACATTTACGGTGAGGCTAGTATTTGTTCCCCGCTCCTAATTGTCCTTGAGAAGGTGGTGATGAACTGTCTTCTTTCAGTCACGTGGTGTAGGTACACCAACAGTGCTGTTAGAAAGGGAACTTCATGTTTTTAGTCCAAAGACAGTGAAAGAATGGGGATATAATTCCAGTCAGGATGGTGTTGGAGGAGAACTTGCATGTAGTATTATGACCCCAGCTGATGTTACTACTCGACAAGTCAGATCCCAGAGTGGAATCTGGCTTGCTAGATCCTAACTTTTATTTTTTGTTTAGAAACGTGGAGGGCGGCTACTGAACAGAATCACAGAAGTCAGTTGATAGACTTTTAACAAAAGGAAATAACATTTATTAAACAAGGAAAGATGAATTGTATTACAATACTCCCTCACCCATAAACATGCCTTTATAGATATATACAGATTTGTGAGGATAACACAAATTACAAAATCCATCTGATACTCCAATGTTCACAGTATGTACACAATCCATGTCAAGCAATAGCCAACCTGTAGTCAGATACACCACACTCTGAAACTATGTGACAGATGCCACCTCAAACAAGTGCTATGGGTCTCTCATCAACTCCCCTTAGACGCTTGTCACACCATGAGCCATCGGTCTCTCGGAACTCCGTCTTTCTCCTGAGGGTTTCCAATCTTAATGCTTGAAGAACTTGCCTTGGGATCTTCTCCCAAGCAACACTTTCTCTTGGATACCTTCCAGAAGGATCCACCTCCAGGCTGTCAATCTCTTCTTCCGATGTTCCTCTTCCCAGGATCACCACTTGCATTCAAGTTTCATCTTCTACACACTCTCTCTTACATACTCAGCTGTGCTAACAGAGCACCACTGCTTCACATGCCCACAGTAAAGAGTCACCAACATTTGTCTGTCTCCCCAGATCTTCTTGCTTCTTGCAAGCCCATTTTGCCTTAATTCTGCTTCCCACAGCTTTCTCTTTAATTCAGAACCTTTCCCTCTGCTCCTTGCTTTCACTTCAACTGAACAGGACCTGATCTAAATTCCTGTTCTTGTTCTTTGACTTAACTGTCTTCCTGGCACTATCTTTTGTCCTCAATCCCTGGTTTCTGGGGCTTTCTGCTTTTCTTTTGGGACCTGCTTCCTGTAGCTTCCTTCCTGCCAGCTCTGGCAGTTTCTGTGAAATGGTCCTACCAATTGAACTTAAACTGCTTTTATGTTTCTCTTTGTCAAAATGGGTTCCCTGTTGCTAGGCAACAGCACAGTGTTCCCTACTTTGTTTTAACTTCCTTAAACCACTTCAAGGGTCAGAAAACATAATTAAAATGCAGATATACAAACAAACCCACAGATTTGCAGGCAACACTCAAAAATGAAACTAGATCCCAGGTTTCACCTTTTTAACCCACAAATAAAACAATATATTTTGAACTTAAGCTTAAAGTTAAAACTTAATCTTAAAGCTATAGCTTATTCCTAACAACCACCAATACAAATATAACTTATTTAAAACTAACCCTAATTACTAGCAGTAGTGGGATTTCCATGTGTCTGCTGCCCTTGCCTTTCTACTTGGTAGAGGTTGTCAGTTTGGAAGATACTTTTGAATGTGCTTGGTGAGTTGGTATGGTGCACCTTGTAGATGATACACACTGTTCCATTGCGCATGGGTGGTGGAAGGGGTGAATGTTTAAAGTGGTGGATGGGAAGCTGATCAAGCAGGTTTCTTTATCCTGGATGGTGTTGAGCTTCTTGAGTGTTGTTGGAGCTGTACCTATCCAGGCAAGAGGAGAGCATTCCATCACAGTCCTGACCTGTGCCTTGTATACAGTGGACAGGCTTTAAGAGTCAGGGTGTGAGTTGCTTAACACAAAACTCCTGGCCTCGGGCCTGCCCTCACAGGGATGAATCTTCCCAGTCCCCAGAGGGCTGGCTTCAAGGTGAGACAATGAGTATTTCCCGAGGGCCACCCTTGAGTTATTTTCCTTGAGATGGGTCAGCACCAACAAACTTACCCGCCTGGTAGCAGAAGGTAGCCAATCTGTATATGTAATTGCCCATTTGTGACTGATTGAGCATGCTACCAGGATCCTAGCAATGGATGGTCCCCACTGAGGGCTAAGCCCAGAAGGTGCATGGAGGCGGTTTGCCAGTGACGAAGCTGGGTGGGGTGGGGGGGGGGGTGGGTAGGTGGGGGGGTGGGGGGTGGTGGTGCTGCAGAACTGTAGCCATCAGTGGCCACGCAGCTGTGGCTAAAGTCCTTATTATTGAAATCAGAGGACCTGCCAAAAATGCAGCATCAGTAATCCACCCGCCATCATTAATTGGACAGTGAACCCAGGGACGGCCTCTTAATTTTCTGCCTCTGGGAAGATCTCCCAGGTAGGTGCCCCTACAGAGCAGGGTCAGGGCCCAGAAATGGTCCAGACTCTTGTTCATAATCTAAGAGCAGAAGATTCCATCTGTAGCCACAGTACTTACATGATGGGTCCAGTTAAATTTCTTGTCAATGCTCATCTCAAGAAGTTAATGGTAGGGGATTCAATGGTGGTAATGTCAAGGGGAGATAGTTAGATTCTCTCTTGTTAGAAAGGCTCAATGTCTGGCTCGTGTGATTGTATTTGCCACTTCACAGCCCAAGCCTGAATGTTGTCCAGGTCTTGCAGCATATGACAATGTGCTGCTTCAGTATCTGAGCTTTTGCAAATGATGCTGAATATTGTGCAATCACCAGCAAACGTCTGATCTTATGATTGAGGGAAGGTCATTGATAAACAGCTGAAGATGGTTGCACCTAGGTCACCACCTTGAGGAACTCCTGTAATGATGTCCTGGGACTCAGATGTTTAGCCCCCAACAACTGCAACCACCTTCTTTTGTGCTAGGCAGGACTCCAACCAGTGGAGAGTCCTATTGGGCGGAATCGTGCATTAGCGTGCGGATAAAATGACATTTTACCCGTCGGCCGCAATGGCGGCTTTTCACACCATATCCTCCCAAACCTGCCACATTAATTATGCATTCCTGGGAATCATGCCAATTCCATATCAGTTGGGCCCTCATTTGCCCGCCATGCCATCACCTCGCCACTTCATTACGTCGGATGTCATATTTAAAGTGCAGCCATGTGCACACCTCTCAGTGCTTTCAGACCACGGCTGCCGCGTGGAAGACATGGCTCTGAAAGGCAAGAAGACTACAGCCCCCAGCTTTAATTACGCATCCCACAAGTGCCTTTTGGATGCAGTGGAGGCCCAATATGATGTCCTTTACCCCCGCTCTGGCCGCAGCAACATCAATGGGAGGCGGTGGCAGGGGTGGTCAGCGACAAAGCCCTGCAAAAGAGGACAGCCACCTGAATGAATGATCTGTCCTGTTCCGCCAGGGTAAGTCACTCTTCTCATCACTCTTGACTCACACTCAGAAACCCATCACACATCCACAGGGCCCTCACTCACTGCCAGTTCAAGGGACATCACCATTCATTCTCGTGCACACACCTTCATCATCCTCATCCTGTCCACGGGACCACTCACCACCCATACATGCCAGACTTACTTATCATCTGGCCTGGCAGGTGTCCGGTTTACACTCTCTGCATCTTTATTCATGTAGGGCAAGCAGGTGCATAACAACAGGGAGAGTTTGCTTACCAGTGGAGGAATGCTTGAAATCAAAGTCCTCTCGTATTTTGGAAACAGAGCCATCCAGCTGGCTGGCGAGGATCTGAACCAGCCTTGTGCTGATGGTGATGTTGATGGTGCTCTACCAAATGAGGATCCAGGAGTGCAACATCCATGAGACAAGCATGCTGTGAGTGACGTGTCCTGTTTCACAGGCCACTGCCATGCACCAATTATCTCTCCTTGCTTTTGCAGGCACATCTGGGAAACAGCAGACAAAGTCTATGACCCAGGGCCTCCAATCAAGCCCCGAAGAAATCTCTGGAGAGGAATCTGGAGGCAGCCTCCCTGACGTCCCGTCACAGTGCTCACCCACACCTTCCACCAGCCCAGAGACACACACCTCAGAGGGACCTAGCTTTAGAGGAGCCTCATGATGACAATCTTGTGAGCACATCACACTTTCTGATCCACTGCAGGCGGCAGCAGGGACTTTCCAGGTTTCAAGCACTTGAGGACTGCTGGAGGCCAGAAATTTGCTGAATTTGAGTCAGATGACAAGCCTCTGGCCTCGGTCACGTCACAGTTGCTGGAGCTGCAAAGGCAAGCTTGGGAACATCAGGAAGGGATGTCCGCTGCACTCCTCAGATTGCAAGGCACAGTGGAGGGGTCCATTTGCCTTCAAGCTGAGTTGATAGCACTGGCATTCCAATGCACTGAGACCAACACTGGCAGGATGGCGGCCGCCATGGTCCAGGACATCGCTCCTGAACTGGCACATGAGCTGAACTCCGATGCTGATGACATGGTTGGCCTCCAACAACGCGTAAATGACGGGGGTGCGGGGCTGCTCAATCTTACTCCAGCTACCCCTTCTCCTCAAGGAGTCAGCCAGGGGCTCTTGGGCACCTGTAGGGAGGAGGGTCAGCAGGTGGACACCCTGGGGCCATCTTCCCAGATGACTCCGGGAGTGTCCAGCCCATCCAAATCCACCGTCCCTGGGACCTCAGCAGCTCCAGCTCCACAGGCCAAGGAGGGTGCCACTGCCACACAGCAGGACCCTGAAAGCCATCCTGGGCCCTCCAGGTCTCAGCCCCCCCAGAGGACACTCTTCAAAGTCATCACAGACAGGGCGTACCAGCCAGTAGGCTGTCTCCACCTTCGCTGTGGATGTCCAGGGAGCACCAAGACATGGCAGCAGGGTTAGGAAGATTAAGAAGATGTGATTGCACAGCCTGCGTGGGTGTTAATTATTTGTACATAATGCTCGCTGTTGTCAATAAACACCCAAGAATGTCTCCCTGCCTATTGCTACTTGTTCTGCTGAGCAGTGTTCTTATCACTCAGATGTAAAACCTTTCCGCACAAGATAAAGGCAGGTGTCTCAGTCCAGGGCCTCTTCTCTGTGCAGCCTTCAGACCAAAGTGATGGTCCGGCCTCACACTGCCTGGACACATTACTTGTGCCTGCACCTCGACTGTGCTTGTTATTGCTGCCAGAATGTCTTGGGCAGGCGTCACAGAGTTCTGTCATTCTCTCTGTGTGCTCTCAGCACCTTGAATGTGGGGCTGGCCTCCATCTCTTCAGCATCTGTGACCAGTGATGCTGTGCTCCAGCTCCTGAAGGGCTCAGGTGCTGAAGGTGGACAAAGGGTCAGGTGCTTTTAAAGTTTCATACCTGCATCTCTATGATATGACTCTGGTCACAGAGCCAGACAGGAGTCAGGCATTCTCAGTGGCTATATGAAGATCTATGGAGTGTCCTCACTGTATATCTCGTCATTCTCCTGTAATTGAGTGACTAGTAGGACCTCCACTGCCTCTCTATGACAAAAGCATTATCACAGAGGGTATGTCCGCTGCCACAAGCCAGACTGGAGTCAAACATTCACGGATGCAATTTAAGGACTTAATGGTGTCTCCTCACTGCATGTCATCATCATCCTCCACAAATCTAGCAGCTATGCATGCCCCCCGAGAATGCCTGCCTTGTCTGGCAGTGTGAGGGCCTCATCACCATCATTGTCGCCTTTGAGGAGCTCCTCACCCTTATCACCATCGAAGTCCTCCTTATCAGAGAACTCCAGCTCCTGCATCTCCTTCTCAGCCAGCAATTCACCCCGTTGCAGCACTGGGTTGTAAAGGGCACAGCAGTCAGTAATAATGCGTGACATCCTCTGTGGACTATATAGCAGGGCTCCACCAGACTGGTTCAGGCACTGGAGCCTCATTTTCAGTATCATTATGGTTTGCTCCACCAAGTTGCAAGTGGCAGCATGAGCCTCATTGTAGCTTTGCTCTGCTGCAGCCTGAGGCCGCTGCACGGGTGTCGGCAGCCACGTCCTCTGTGGGCTGCCCTTGTGCACGAGTAGCCATCCCTGCAGCCTCTGTGGACCCTGAAATAAATCAGGGATCTATGACCAGCTGAGAATATAGGAGTTGTGAACACTCCCTGGAAACAGTGCGCAGGATGTGTTTGTGGTGGTCGCACACCAGCTGAACATTCAGCGAATGGAATCCCTTGCAATTGACATAGTTGACCGCTTGTTGCGGCAGAGATCTGAGCACCACATGAGCGCACTCAATAGCACCCTGCACCTGTGGGAATTCCAAGATCTAGGCAATTCCAATCATTCTTGCATCCTGGCTCTCCTGGTCCCAGGCGAAATGCATAAAATTGTGTGTCATCATAAAGATGGCATCTGTGATCTCATGGATGCATTTGTGGGTGGAGGCTTGTGATATCCCACAGAGATCACTTGTGGAGACCTGAAAGGATCCACTGCCGTGGAAATTGAGCACTGCTGTCACTTTAATGGCTACTGGCAGTGGGTGCCCTCCATGTCCACATGATGCAAAATCCTGCAAAAGCTGGCAGGTGTGATCAACCAGTTCCCTAGACATGCGCAGTCTTCAGTGACACTGGTTTTTGGTCACCTGCAGGAATGAAAGGCAGCGTCTATAGACCCCGGCTCCCTGTGGCTCTTCAGCGCCATGTGTGGGAGCCCCAGCTGGCCCTTCTTCCAGAGGGTGCTACTCCTCGCTCTGCATAGCCAGGTGCCTCAGTCACTCTCTTCTCTGTTGTCTTTGCTCTCTGTATGCCATAAGGCATACAGCTAGTTCACCAGGCTCCATGATCCTGATGTACTCCTCCTGCAGTATAAAAGAGAGAGATGACTGGGTTATCATAGATGTACCAAGAACCTCTCTTGTTAAGGCTGAAGGCCCCTTAACACATCTCAGAAACTGCTGGCCACCACTTGATTGGCCAGAGTTTAGTGCGCTGCATGGCTGTGCAAAGCCCCACCTACCTCCGCTCCACTCCGCCTGACCAATTAGCAGCAGCTTTGCCCACTGGACTGTATGCTGTGCTTTCAGCTCAAGCACAGGCATTCTCCTAACCGGCACTGCAAGGCTGCTTTGTTAGCTTGAATCATGGGGGAGACTGGTCCAAACCGGGGTGATAACATTACAAGGGGCTATGAGCACCTCCACCAGTGACTGCTCCATGACTATATTTAGCAAGGAAATTGTACAATGTGACTAGTCATCCAACTGTTCTGCAGCCTATTAAAATGCTCATAAATTTGCAGTGTGTGCCTGAGGGGTGAAAAGCTTTGGAACCCTGGGTGGCACTTTGATGCCTCTGTGTTGCTTGAGTGGGCTGATAAGCTAGAGGTCCAACTTCAATTATATCAATGTGGCTGCACCTGAACTGTCCCAGCTGCTGAGGAATGGTCACTTTATACAAGGTGTGGCCGCTTCGCTCGCCCACCCCACCCAGCACATGCTTGTGCGCTACCTTCAACCACAGGGCATTTGCTCCCGCCTCCCAATGTCATCTCAACCGCAGGTCAGCCTTTGTACGCCCATCCCCAACAATGTGCCTTAACCTCCAAGTCCAACAGGCGTCCCTTGCGAGCGCTGGTTGACGTTACTGTGTACTCACCTCTAAATTCCTCTCAAAGTGCAGCCTGCCAAGTACATGCCTTTTATATGTTGTTGTGAATCACATCAGCATGCAACCACACTGACGTGGGCAGACAATCCAGAAGAGGTATGAGTCCAGCGGGCTAGTCTTATAATGACATGCTGATGTATTATAATGAGGTTCCCAACTTCTGATGGGGGAAACGTGGCCCGCCATCAAACGGGCTGAGTGGACGATCGTAAACTGGTTTCATGATGTTGTGAGACCGAATTTTGGCTTTCTCGCCATATTGTCCGTTAATGCTACTGAACACATCTGATGGCAGCAGGTACGCAAAATTCCACCCATTGACTTCAATTCTGTTGCTTGATGCCACACTTGGTCAAATGCTGTGTTGATGTCAAGGGCAGTCACTCTCACCTCACCTACTGATCTTGGCTCTTTTGTGCATATTTGGACCAAGACCATAATAAAGTCTATAGCCCGAGTGGCCTGGTGGAACCCAAACTGAGCATCAGTGAACAGGTCATTTGTGAGTAGGGTCCACTTAATAGCCCTGATAGTGACACCGTCCATTACTGATGATCGAGAGCAGACTGATGGGGTTGTAATTGGCTGGATTGGATTTGTCCTGCTTTTTGTGGATTGGACATACCTGGGCAATCTTCCACATTGTTGGGCTAATGTCATTGTTGCAGCTTGTTATGACACAGAAGATGGTAAATGCTGAGCTGTTCAAATGCCAGAAGGAAACTTGAAACAACTGTCACAACTAATTATCAATTTGTAAGTTTTGAAATGCGGGCTTTGAATTCCAGTAATAAGACAACTGAGTCTTAAGAAGTTTTTATAAAAGTAAATTAAACATTTATTAATAAGAGAAATTATTTTAAATACATATATAGATCTACAAATTACTACTATGATCATGTCTAATCAATCTAACTCCCAGTTACACTTTTGTTAAGGCAACAGTAAGACACATAGATTTTAAAAGACCCAGGAAAAGAAACATGATACTTTGAATAAGTCGAATTCAAAGTGAGTTCTCTTAAATTCAGTCCCTGGAGGCAGCAGTTTGGTACATACAGGCTGCAGGCTTTTCACACTTGTTCGATCTTATGCTGCTTCCCTTACTTCTCTCCTTGATACATATTTTCCTCTTTGAATGCAAATTCCCATTGTTTCACTATGTCTTTTGAACCTTACCTCCCTACTAGTAAAAAATCTATCCTGGTACCAATTCCACTAGTAATCTTTGGGAAAAATAATTAAACACACTATTTCTTACTACTTCTGCTGATTATGTGCACACTACACGTTCTCCTTTAAATTCAAGCCACTATAGTTTGTTTAAAAATGCAAATGTTTCCTTTACGCTTCACATTCTCAAACTTCCCATGTTTACCTAATTAACATTTCAATCCTAACTTCTCTTCTTACATCAAAGCACCCAGACCAGCTGCCTCTAATTCAATTAAGTCACTCACACACAAATACACACGCACAAACACATCCCACTATTACTCTATTTTATAATAAATTCCAATAACATTATGGAAATTAATATATCTTCCTGATATAGCTGTACTGGAACAGCTTAGGTGGGGGCATGGCTGGTTCTGGAGCAGAAGTCCTCAGACTATTGTCAGTTGTATAAAATTATAGTAACCAAGGAGAAGGACATGGTGTTATGGGAGTCAGTCATTCCTCCCTTTACAATAATACATGCAGTCCATGCCTTTGCAGTGTTTTAGATATCCCTTCACTAATCTTGTCCCAGTCATGTTTATTTTTTCAGCCTTCCATCAAGCTTTGCAAAATATTTTTCTATTTACAGACATAAAAGCTTTTAGCATAAATCCAGGTGAATAATAATATTGTCCCAAGAACACAAGAAATGGAAGCAGGAGTAGACTATTGGGTCCGTTGAGCCTGCTCCATCAATCAATGCGATCATGGCTAAATTTGGTCTTCAACTCTACTTCCCTTCTCATTCCCCATATCCTTCAATTCCCTGAGAGACCTAAAATCTGTCTATCCCAGACTCAAATGTATTCAATGATGTGGCTTCCGTAACCCTCTGAGGTAGAGAATTCTAAAGATTCACAACCTGAATGGGGAGGTGGTGCTGTAATGGTGTTGTCACTAGACTGCTGCTCCAGGGGTAATTCTCCAGGGACCTGGGTTCAAATCTCACCATGGCAGGTGGTGAAATTTGAATTCAATTAAAAACCTGGAACTAATATTCTAATGATAACCATGAAGCCGTTGTTGGTTGTTAGGAAAAACCCATCTGGTCCACTAATGTCCTTTAGGGAAGGAAATTTGCCATCCTTACCTGGTCTGGCCTACATGTGACCCTAGACCCACAGCAATGTGGCTGATTCTTAAATAACCTAGCAAACTATTCAATTCTCAAGGGCAATTAAGGATAGGTAATAATACCTCATCAAGCCTCTTCAGAATTTTGTATGTTTCAATAAGATTGCCTCTCATTCTTCTAAACTCTAGAGGCAATAGACTCAATTTTCTCAGTCTCTCATCATCGGACAAACCTCTCATCCCAGGGACCAATCCAGTGAACTTTAGCTGTACCACCTCCAATGCAAGTATATATTTTCTTAAATGTGGAGACCAAAACTGCACACCATTTTCCAGATGTGGTCTCACCAAAACCCTGTACACTCAAGCAAGACTTCTTTATTCTTATACTCAAATCCCCTTGTAATAAAGGTCAACATGCCATAAGCCTTCCTAATTGCTTGCTCTACCTGTATATTAACTTAATGCATTTCTTGTACGTGTACACCGAAGTCTCTTTGAACATCAACACTTACAAGCTTATCACCTTTTTAAGAATCTTCAGATCTTCTATTCTTCTGACCAAAGTGAATAAGTTCACACTTCCCTACATTATAATCCATCTGCCATCTTCACTCACTTAACCTGTCTATCTTCCTTTGAAGCCTCTCTGTGCCCTCCCCACAGTGTACCAGTCCACCTAGCTTTGTATTATCAGCAAACTTAGACACATTGCTCTCTTCATTTATCATCACCATGTTTTTTCTAGCTGTCCTTGTGGTCCAACAGTTTTCATTAAAACAGTAAAGAAAAAAGGGTCCCAAAGCACTTCAAGATAATTTTGGCACTATAAGGTCCTGCCAAAAGCAATGAGATAAATAACCAGAAAATGTGTTTTAGTGCTGTTTTTTGAGAGATAAATGTTGGCCAGGAATCCCCTTTTTTCCTCTTTTGAACATTGCCATGGGGTCTTTTGGATCCACTTCTGTAGACAAATATCTCATCTGAGAGATGACACCAGAGACAGTGGGTGGCATTTAATTAAGCGAGTAGGAGATGGTCGAGGAACTCGAGAATCGGGGGAGAAGTTGGGAGATGGAGTGCCTTTGGTTTTCCCTACTCCCCCGATTAAGGCAGAGGTGGGGAAAGTCAAGGATGGCCTAACCACTGGGAGGCCAATTGAAGCACTTATGTGATCAATTAATGGCCATTTAAGGGCCTCATCCCACTGCTGTTACCAATGGCAGGGCGGGGAGAGGGAGTAGGTGTGATTGTGGTGTGTGGGTGATGCAGGGCATACACTCTGTGGGAAGATTACTTAGTAACACCTCCCAGTGTCAACATTGGGATTGAAGAGCTGCCAGCCCTCTGATTAGCCGGCAGCTCTTGGAGCTGGGATCTTTGCCTTTAAAGGCCCGTAAGCCCCGACAACAGGAAGTTAACCACTCGATTGACATGGAATTCCATTGGAGCTTCTGAAAATGGAATGGGCAATGCTGCAGCCATTAAATTTAACCTAGTGTAGCACCGTCTCAGTACTCCATTGAAGTATCAGGTAGAATTATGTACCAGAACTGGGGCTGGAACCCACAGTCGTATGCCTCAGAAGTGAATTGCTACCAGCCAGATAAGGCTGACACCTAAACCTTCAAACACCCGAGTGCCAACAGTAATAAAATAAAATGCTTCAACCAGATAATAGTGTTTTTTTAAAATAATACTGAGTTACTGCTATTTTTGTAATGAAAGAAAAGCACTGATGAACAATTATAATGCTTGCCCACAGGGTGCTGAATAAAATCACAATGCTTAAGGACTAATGCTGAAAAATATCTTCACTTTGAGGAAAAACTGCATATTCTCAATGGAAGCTAATCCAAGTACCCAAGATTTTAAACTCTGATGAATGAACTGAAAACAACACTAATGATATCATTCTCTGATATCCAATGTATTTGTTTTTTTTTTTTGTATAAGCGTCAGTGAAGAAAATAAAGAAAATTTTGTGTTTCTCATATACTCAAAATGCCCTAAATTACTTTACAGCTGGTGAACTACTCTTGAAGCGCTGTATCTGTTGACTTGATGGCAAAGATGACAGCTAGGTTGTGCATATGGCCTCACAACCAATTGGTGACCAAATAGTCTATGTTTGGCAGTGTTGAGTAAGGGTCAAGACATTAGGAGCACTCCCTACCTTTCTTCAAATAATGTATGGGATATTTTATGCTCATCTGAACAGGAATATAGCGCTTTTGGCTTATCTATCATCTAAAAGACGGGATCTCTAATAATGGAGCACTCCCTCAGGACTGCACTGATGTTTACATTATATGCTAAAATCCATAGTGATCAGATTCCCTCCTTAAATCACAAGACTTTCTTTTGTTTTTGCTTATTGGCATTCCCCAGTTAAGATCCTGTATCAGATTAGTTTACGGACTTCTAAAGGGATTGGTGTTATAAATATCACAAAGTTACTTTGGAACTTTCCTGATTTAATGGTGCATTTTAGGAGCATCAGCTAATTGATGATGCACTTAGAGAGATTTATGATCCAATTCACAGCCACAAAGGCTACAAACCAATTAGCTTTCCATTAAGTTTAAGTGTCCAGTTAACCTATCGGGATCTAGGTACGATGAAAATAGCCAGCTGAGAGAACACCAAGGTTCACCCAAACAGGTGATGTGAACAGAATGGCAAGATATTTGTGTCGATAATGACTTTAAATCGATTAGAGACAATAAAACACTGTAAAATATCATTTTAACATAAAAAATTTGGCATACTATGACAGTTCAATTCTTCTGATGCAAAAGGAAAGATGTTGTAAAGTATCAGTTCTGAACTTTTGTTCCAACATATTTCACATTTTCATCCTCTCACCTGGGGAGAAAATGTAGGGAATCTACATCCACACTGCAATATTGCTCCATAAATGTGAACTGGGAGGTTCCCGGTAGCCACGTCAATTGGGTTGTTTTTTTGATTTTCCCTTCCTTTATTTGAGGAAATGTCTCCTTATTATTTGCCACCTCTCCCATGCTCCTTGCTGGTGACCAAAAACAAAGCACCAAATGAGCAATGAGTGGAGCAAGTTTGGTGTTTTTAGATCTTTTGCAGTCTCACACTAACATTTTGTATCAGCAGACCACCCTGACTTACAGCTTCAAAGACATTCCCTAAATTGGCAACGGCTGTACTCCTGTCATTGTTCATACTCAAGATTTTTCAGCATGAAGTTGAGGAGCAGGGCCATTGGATTTGATTGGAGTTGATTGCACCTGAATGGGGCAACTCACTCACAGCACACAAAGGGTTAAAATGCAGGCCATTCCTGTCATAAATGGTTTCCAGTGGCTATTCATATTGCCATTCCCTCTGTCCAGTAAAGGCAAGCTCCAGGGTAAATATTTTCCATTTAAATAGAGCAACTTGGGAGAAATAGTCAACATGCTTTGTGTCTCAAAATGATTTTACAAAATGCTTCGGTGAACTGAAAATCAAGAAAGGTGTATAGCAATTTACTTAAAGCAATAAATGGTTTTGGATGTTTAGTAATGTGCTTTAATGTGTTGTTGGCAATCATAAGCTCTGTTGAAAGAAAATGGAAAATCAAGATGTTCAGAATTCTTTGACTTCCAAGCAATTTCAGCATGCAACACATTATCACAAATAAATTCTCAAAACAATTAAACACAATGAGGAATTGCATGAAGGCAAGAGTCTAGACTTGAGTCCTTGCTAAATCAGAAGTGTGTATTTACACGGCATGTACCCATGCACAATGGAAAAGGATGGAGATGGCATGATTTGCCGACTTAGGTATTTACCCCATATCAAATGGGCTCCCTGCCCAGTGGTAAAATACATAACGGGGACCATGAAGCCATTGTCAATTGTCAGAAAAAACCCATCTGGTTCACTAATGTCCTTTAGACCATCCATTAAATACCTCTCCCCATTTGTGTTTCCATTGAAGTGCAAAGATCTTTCAACCTGTGATGGCTATACCAAATCCTTACAGCAGGGGATCTACCTGCATGATGCATCTGTATCACCTTACTGCTCTTGGAAGCCATTGTCTGAGGGATGCATTCTACATTTTCCTGCTTTTCTTTTCCTGTAGACCTTTTCTAAAAACGAGGACGCCAAAGGCAACTTTGTGACAAGTGCTTCACCTGCCCTTATGGGTAAGGAACTTCAAGTAATCACATGTATTTGCATTTCCCTTTAGCTGTTTTTCTTTTAGAGGGATGGATGGTTGAAAGGGTGTTGGGGTGAACCAATGGAACTCTGATTTGAATGGGTAGAATATGTGCCTCCTTCATCTGTGTGCTTATGTTGATGACCCACTGCTCCAAGGTGGTAAGTCGTTGTAGACTGAAAATAGTAAACAATCATGAGTTTTGTTTTCTCTGGATGCCTGCACAACAGCGTTCTCTAAGTTGGTTTGCTGATAGTACCCTCGCCTCTGAAGGGTGACCTGCGTAAATTTCCACTTTAGCAAGAAGGAACAAAAATGGAGTCTTCATGCAATGTGTAAGATTCTCCAAAGCAGCTACAAAAGCCATGCTTAGCTGAACAAATAACCCCTGAAATTACTAAAATAACAGTCAATTTTAAGAGAAGCCCTGGGGCAAGCAAAGTCACTTGCCATTTGATGTGCCAACTTTGTTTGGAGATGAGTTCTTTGTGGGCACAATTTCTTCCAAAATTGATTAACCTTGCATGATTTAACACATTTACAACATGTAAAGTCAGTTTCCAGGCCCTGGTGTTGCAGGCTATTCGCCTACAAAAATGGCTTTCAGAATATCGGCTGTGGGAAAAAGCGGTGTGCACGATAGGGGGAGGGGGTTAACTTTATGACCCACACAGGTAGCTAGTGAGAATCTGCACCTCATGCAGAGCCTTGGAAGTATCAACCCTCTAGGCCTTCGTAAAAAACTTTAATCGTGGATTTAAGCTCCTTGATATAGGCAGTCTGATAAATTTCAGAAAAAATATATTCTAAGGTTTCAATTTACTGAGTAAATCCAGAAAGCTCAGAGTAACAAATGCTGTGGTTTGATTGGTCCACTGTGTTTTCACATATTGCCAACCTGTGTAAAAATGCAGGCCCTTATGTCTGTGGGCATCTGCTAGCTTTGACCCCTTCATTACTCATGCTGTCGAACTATTGGTCCCTGGGACACATTTTAATTAAACGACTGTAATGTTGAAGTAATCTTTCTTGACACGTACAACCTCCAACGCCCAAGACACAATCTGTAACTGGTAACTAGAGACATGTGAAACAGTCCCAAATGATAAAGCAGGAAAGAAAAGCAACAGTGACTCTGAGCATGGGCAGTCAATGCAATCCTGGGAAGCCAGTATATTAAACACAATATTGCAATATTGTAGGTTTTGGCAGTCAATTCGAAGACAAACAAACAGTGAAAAATATTACCTGCCTCACAATGCCCATCTGTTAATTTTGTCCTTTCACAACAAACAGAATCGCCATTTGTCATCACAGTTAGACAGCGAAAAAACACAACCAAGTGTTAGAACAAACAGGGGTGACACTGAACCATGTATCTACTCACATCTTGGAATGAAACAAACATATAAAAATTAGTTTTGACCTTTATAAATATTAACATCTGTTACAGCGATACCAAAGCTTTCATTCCAAGCCAACTGAAGTTATCTCAGCATGTTACATTTATCTCTTTTTCATGTCAATTATCAAAATGTATTTTCATAGTTTGGGCAAAGATCGAATTACTTGTATATGCTATTCATTGAGCTTCACAAAGGTATAAAATACTGTTCTCAGAAAGGGTAGCTTTTGCAAATAAAAATCTATGCTACTGCAGTCTCATGTGAAACAGAGCCCCACGGACCAGGGTGGTCACTCTTTAGTCTCTGCTGGGATGGCAGACAGTGAATAGGTCTTTGTGCCCCTTGGCTACAGATGGAACAAATCACCCAGGATTCTCACTCATATTGTGATCCAGTGTCTTCTGCAAAGAGTGCATATATTTTGACATTGAGTAAAGACAGATTTGGGCTCATTTATGATTTACTTCACTCCACTGTCAAAAGGTTTTTCCATTCTAAGCTTACAGAGAGAGAGAAAAAAATATACTTCTTGGACAAAATATTGCAGGGCAGCTGGTATCACCCTCAGCAATAGTCAGCTTCCTCGGGTTACTTTGTAAAAATGATAAAGTGTGAGACACTTTGGGCAGAATTTTCTGCCTGTCAGGTGGGCGGGCCCGACCCAATCTCTGGTGGGCAGGGAGCCAATCCCCGCCGGAAAATAGGTCCTGCTGCCATTTTATGTGGGCGGGCCAATTAAGGCCCACCCAGTGTGATGTCCGGCAGGAAGCGCTATGCGCTCCCTGTGTGGGCGGGGTTCCGGGGGGGCGGGGGTGGAATTTCCCCAAAAGCAAGAGTGCGCTCTTTCATGCATGCACACGAAAGAGCGCACATCTCCCTGAGGCTAAGTGCAGCCTCAGGGAGATTGCTTACACTTTTAAAAATATGAACAATAAAGAAAAAAAATCTCTAACATGTTCCCCTCATGTGAAAATGTCACATGAGTTGAGACATGTTCATAATTTACATAATACGTTTATTAAACTTTTTAAAGCCCTACATGAAACCTCATCCCGCCAGTGGATGAGGTTTCATATTTTTCCTATTGCCCGCCGGGGCTCCTGGCCTGCCCACCAACCTTAAGATCAGACGGACAGGTCCTTTAATTGGATAGTTGATCCTGTCAATGGCCTCAATTGGCCATTGACAGGTTGGCGGACCCAGAGCTGATTTTGCTGCGGACCCACCTTCCTGAAACTTTAAATGGGGCGGGATGACGTCGGAAGTTCCGCCT
This sequence comes from Carcharodon carcharias, assembly GCF_017639515.1. NCBI lineage: Eukaryota > Metazoa > Chordata > Chondrichthyes > Lamniformes > Lamnidae > Carcharodon > Carcharodon carcharias. The sequence goes on from NC_054485.1 coordinate 42,940,939, forward strand.
GGCGCCATCCCGCATCATTTTACTTGTTAACAAGCAGGCCCTGCCCCCTGCTCGCTGACGGCAAAATTCTGCCCTTTAACACTCAATGAATGGCATATATTTGCACTGCCAGCAGTAATGTTCTAAGTTAGTTAATCCCCACATTGATTAAACTCCATTTTATTGATGAGTTGATCTTCTACTTGGTTCAAAGTCAGAAAATTGTGAAAAAATCTATCACTTTGTAAATATTGTAATAAGCCTTTAAAGGATACAGCCGATCATCACTAGAAGGAAGTGTGTCTTATGATTCTGCCTCAGTTTCACTTTGGACTGTGAACAGAACACAGTATGCACAGGTCTATTTTTTAATATTCATTCATAGGATGTGGGCTTCGCTGGCTGGGCCAGCATTTATTGCTCATCGTTAGTTTCCCTTGAGAAGATGGTGGTGAGCTGCCCCCTTGAAGTGCTGCAGTCCATATGGTGTAGGTACACCCACAATGCTGTTAGGGATAGAGTTCCAGGATTTTGACCCAGCAACAGTGAATAAACGGCGATATATTTCCAAGTCAAGATGGTGAGTGACTGGGAGGGGAACTTCCAGGCGATGGTGTTCCCATCTATCTGCTGCCCTTGTCCTTCTAGATGGTGGTGGTTGAGGGTTTGGAATGTGCTGTCTAAGGAGCCTTGGTGAGTTCCTGCAGTGCATCTTGTAGATAATACGTACTACTGCTACTATGCATTGGTGGTGGAGGGAGTGAATGTTTGTGGATGTGGTGCCAATCAAGCAGGCTGCTTTGTCCTGGATGGTGTCAAGTGTCTTGAGTGTTGTGGGAGCTGCACTCATCCAGGCAAGTGGGAATATTCCAGCACACTCCTGACTTGTGCCTTGTAGATGGTGGATAGAGTTTGGGGAGTCAGGAGGTGAGTTACTCATCACAGGATTCCTAACCTCTGACCTGCTCTTGTAGCCACAGTATTTATATGGCTAGTCCAGTTCAGTTTCTGGTCAATGGTAACCCTCAGGATGTTGATAGTGGGAGATTCAGTGATGGTAATGCCATTAAATGTCAAAGGGCAATGGTTAGATTCTCTGCTGACACCTTCAAGCTTTCTATCCATGTATACATATTCTCATGTGCCTAGTTTAAATAAATGAACCCACAGTGTGTTTATCCAATCCCTTCTGAGTGATTGGTGCTTTTATATCATTCCAGCAACATGACGGTAAATGCCCAAAAAGGAACATAAGTCAATGTTTCAAGTAAAGTCTCTTCTTCAGATCCTATGCAGGATCAAATGGAGTTGATGCATTTTCTGTTTATATTTCTAATTTCCACTATTTATTGTTTGTATTTTACTTTCACTTGTTCCTGTCTGCCATCTTTAAGGATGACCAATTAAAATAAGAGTAAATTAATAAATCAACCATTTTGTGAACACCTCCCCATTTTAGCCCATAATTTGAAAACAAATAGTTTCCATTGTTTTGCACAGACATCACTTCTACTTTCTGCCAGTTCTTTGAAGGAAATCTCTGAACTGAGATGTACACCTAAGATGGTGACAGTGAGTGTTGCCCTTTGTTAAACTAAATGTTGAAGGATATGTATGACATTTGGGTTAGGAAACTGACCTTTCAACCCTGTGACCGTGGGATTCAAGAGCAACCCTGGATTAAGGATGGAACCCAGCTGCTGCAAAGGATCTTTATGAAATCAGTTTAGAAATTTGTTCAGAATTTTCCTTTTGTGCCCCAACAAATTAATTGACTTCCAAGAAAAGGATACCTGCAAGACCTGTTAAACTTTCATAGTGATTTATTGTCAAGGACATCACCTGTCTCCTTAAGAGATACAGAACAAGATTGTACTTGGACTTCTTCACCATCCTCTGTTAGAATGCACTGTGTGGTAGTTATTCTTAGTCATATCTATGAAATTGATTATGGAATTATATGCACTCCAGGTAGCTGCTTAATTGTCGTCCAACACATCATTTTGGGCCCTCTCCAGCATCCATCGATGTTGTTCACATTGTGTTGCCATGTTGTAAAGGAACAACTGGTAACAGAGGGTTCTTAAACAGACACTGTACTTTGTTATCTATTCATCTAAATCATGCCTTTAAAGGTATGAGGTTTTCACTTTGTTACTGCCACTGCGGATGTCAGCACTCTGTTTTACTTCCCTAAAACCGGGCTGTCACATAAAAGGAAAGGATGCCATAAATTGAATAAAACACAGACATTCACATTCCCTATTTGGCAGCCAGACACTGTTAGGCTCTCCTAGAAATGTACTGCACTGTCTCAATTTGTCAAGGGTAAAGGAGTCATGGGTACAGCTGTGGTAACTGCCACACATGTTTACGATGACATTCCTGGAATCACACACCATCTGTACATTAATAGAGTGGAACCTCTTCCTGCTGAAGCAAATGGCTCCCATTCCCAGGAGCCACAAAGATGAGTCTGTGTGCAGTCAGTAGCACCCAGGACATTGAGGGAATCAACAATGATAAAGAAGCTCTGCCTGGTTCTCTGCCATTGCTGCTGGGATGTTGAAAATCTGATTAAGTAATGTGTTCTTTGGAGCAAATCAACTGTGACTTGAGAAATGACTTTGGATATTACTGACAGACTGCTGCCTGTTGATGCTCCAGCTGTGGCCTGAAAGGTGCCAATAGTATAGAAAAGAGAGCAATGGCCCCTGGCAATGATTAATTTACAGATGTATGATGTTCCACATCCTTCTATAGCTCTGTATTGAATCTAAAACCCTGTTTCCCGAGCCCATTAAACTTGGGACTGTGCATTCCTACGGGGGTGAATGCACCCGTGCTTGCTGTAACAGGATGAGTCTGTTTGGATTTTTCCAGCTTAAGTTTCTCCTTTGAATGGGCTTCCTACATATGGAAAATGTACACACATAATGAAAGCACGGGACCAGGGGTGGGGGTGGGGGTTTGTCAATAGGAAAGTTAGGCTGACCAGAAGTTCGTAATGGCAGTTCATAGTTTATTCTTGGAGATACAATAATTGCAGGGAAGTTGCTATCATTCAGTCCAAATGCACTGGACGTCTTGAGGAGTGAGATGGATCAAAGAAGAGTATTCCTTGTTAGAGAACAAGGTCACACCTCACTGAGGAAAAATTCCTAAAAACATAGCCTTCTTGCATTATATAGAATCCTCAATGTGGCTGTACAAAAAATACCCTCTGAAAGTATTGCCGTGAAAATAGCTGGAATCCAGCTTTAAAAAGCTCCAAAGAAGGCCAGTGGATATAATGTTGCAAAGAAGGACAGGTTAAGTCAAAGTGGATATAGTACAGGCTGCGTAACTCTAAGGCAGTGAGGTCAAATCCTACCAGAAAATAACCAATAACGTTACCAGATTGGTTCCCTGGTTCCCTAATGCTAGTGTCAAATTCTCATTCTTGTTTTTAAATCCCTTCAAGATCTCATCCTTCTGTATGTCTGTAACCTCCTCCAACCCATGACACTCCAAGATCTCCATGCTCCTCCAATTCTGGCCACTTGTGCACCTTTGATTTCCTTTGCTCTGCCATTGGTGGCCATCTATTTAGATTCCTAGGCCCGAGGCTCTAGATTCTCCCTTCTATCCCAATCTGTTTCTCCACTTATCTCTCCTTATTTAAACTGCGCCTTAAAACCTACCTCTTTAAACAGGTTTGTGATCACCTGTGCTAATATCTCCCTATGTGGCTTGGTGTCTATGTTTATGAACATACATATGAACACATAAATTAGGGGCTATTCAACCCCTCAAGCCTGCTCCACCATTCAATAGGATCATGGCTGATCTGACTGCGGCCTCAACACCTTCCACATACCCTGATAACCTTTGGGTCCCTTGCTAGTCAATAATCTATCTACCTCTAGCTTGGAAATATGCAATGGCCCCACCTCCGCCACCCTCTGGGAAAAAGAGTTCCAACGATTCACAACCCTCTGAGAGAAAAACAATTCTTCTCATTTCCATCTTAAATGGGAGACCCCTTACTTTTAAACTGTGTCATCTTATGTGAAGTGCCTTGGGACATTTTACCAGGTTAAAGGTGACATACAAATACAATTTATATTGTTGTTGAGCAGAACCTGCAACTGCCACCACATTTGGCCTCAATGCAACTCCAGTTTACTCTATGTGGTTAACTCATAACTGCAGTGTTTTTCATAGGGCATTCCCTAAACAGAGATTGAGTGATGTTATCAACCTGTTAAAGCAACCAGTCATATTAAATGATTATCACAGACACCCATCAGGAAATAAAATCACTTAACATTTCTATATAGAGCAAATTAAAGATTGGGACTTACACATGGGTGAAGGTAAATGCTATAAAAATCGGCAAACATTAAAAACAAAGTAAAATAATTGAGTTTACATAAACTACTAATTAATAATGTAACAGCACTCCATGATTATGAAATTACCTTTTCAGTTCTGTTGTTCATCAAGATAATCACATCACCATTAAAACTCGTAATACCCTATTGAGCAAGGTATAACTTTTTGTGGGGTTTCTGACAGTGATGTGGAGGTGGAAGCATTAAAATTGTCACTGGTTTCAGTGATTGCTGGCTCTGGTGGAGGAGGGGAGGCACAGTACAGCACATTTTTTTTTTATCCTTTCATGGGATGTGGGCTTTGCTGGCTGGGACAGCATTTATTGCCCATCCCTAATTGCTCTTGGGAAGGTGGCAGTGAGCTGCCTTCTTGAACCACTGCAGTCCATGTGGCGTAGATACACCCATGGTGCTGTTAGGAAGGGGGTTCCAGGATTTTGACCCAGTGACAGTAAAGGAACGGTGATATATTTCCAAGTCAGGATGGTGAGTGACTTGGAGGGGAACTTCCAGGTGGTAGTGTTCCCATCTATCTGCTGTCCTTGTCCTTGCAGGTGGTAGTGGTTGTGGGTTTGGAAGGTGCTGTTGAAGGAGACTTGGTGAACTCCTGCATGGTGGTGGAGCTCCGAGTGACAGATAAAAAGTTCGGAATTTCCAAGCTAATTTGCCCATGTGCTACATTCTGAAGTTGTGGTCACTTTCAGAGGGTAAACCGATGAATGTTGATGGTCCACCATCAACGATCCCCCCACTTTGCCCCACAAAATCCAGGATATTGGCTTTTTAATGTCAGCCATATCCCAAGGAAAAATATAAAAATACAAATCCAATATTTTGTGGGTGGACAACTCACTGGGAGCAGATCACCTGCTGGAACTGAAAAGTTCAGGAAGCCAGAGACTTTATTACCATAATTTCAGTTTATAGATGAAAGATTATGCAGGCCGAGAGTGAAACTTACCTTTCTTAACTCAAATAATGGCCATCAAAGAGAATCAAGTGTGGGCTGACAGCTGAGGTCAGGGGCCTGTTTCCCAATGAAGTTTCATGGCATGCACAAAAACATGGAAAATACACTGGCTTAAGTAGAGCCTCGCTAGACCAATAAGTAGTTTTATGTGATTCTGCAATTTCTGAGATCGTTGTCTCTCTCTAATATGGTCATGAAAATAGTGTGAATACTCATGAGTGAATGTAGTAATTTACAGAAACACCAGCCATTGATACTAAATAATTTATGGATAACTTTGTTGTTTGTGTTTTATGTGCTGACATCCATTCATTATTTAAATGTGGCATCCTACTGGGCTGCATGTGGCGTCTCCTCTTTATAAAAGATTAGTCATCTGATCATTTACCAGTGCTACATCTTCACGGTGATTATTAAGATTTTCTTATGTCCCCCAGAGCCAGCAGAATTATGGCAAAGGACTGAAATTTCAATTTCTTTTTCTTCTTACAAACACCATTCTGATTAAGTGACAACTCTTCATTCAGCACCTGTAGTCACAACTAATTTTATAATTTCAATCTGATATCTTTGGCAATTGTCTCCATCCCCAGCAGAATACAGATGAACATACTTAAATCCCTTTTCAAATTAAATCCTTTTCTTCTCTGCAGGAACTTCAATGAGTTTCTTGAAGAGTAGCCATCAGTGAGATCCAATTAAATCTAATGGAAAATGGATGGGGCAGTTAATTCTCAGATTGCCTGGCTCACACAGAATAAGCTTCATTTACAATGGAGGCTCTTCTGATGGAGCTGTCAGGTTAAAGTAGAATTCTGAGGGACAGAATATATCTGCACTTGGAGAGACACTGATTAATCAGGGATAGTTAGGATTTGTTAAGGGAAGATCACGTTTGATAAATTTGATTGAATTTTTTGAGAAGGTAACCAGGAGTGTTGATGAGGGTGATGCATTCGATGTGGTCTACATGGACTTGGCAAGGCTTTTGATAAGGTCCCTAATGGGAGACTGGTCATGAAAGTAAGAGCCCATGGGATCCAAAGCAAAGTGGCACATTGGATCCAAAATTGGCTGAGAGGCAGGAAGCAGAGGGTGATGGTAGAGGGATGTTCTTGTGACTGGAAGTCTGTTTCCAGTGGGGTTCCACAGGGGCTGGGGCCCTTGCTGTTTGTGACATACATAAATGATTTGGACTTAAATATACAGGGTATGATCAAGAAGTTTGTGGATGACACGAAAATTGGTTGGATGGTAAATAGTGAGGAGGATGGCCATAACCTGCAGGAGGATATCAATGGGCTGGTCAGGCAGGCAGAGTAGTGGCAAATAGAATTCAACCTGGAAAAGTGTGAGATAATGCATTTGGGGAGGTATTAAACTATGAATGGTAGGGCCCTGGAAAGTAGTGAAGGTCAAAGGGACCTTGGTGTGCCTTTTCACAGATCCCTGAAGGTAGTAGGTCAGATAGATAAGGTGGTTAAGAAAGCATATGGGATACTTGCCTTTATTAGCCAAGGCGTAGAATACAAGAGCAGGGAGGTTATGCTGGAACTGTGTAAAATGCTGGTTAGACCACAACTGGAGTACTCCTTGCAGTTCCGGTCACCACATTATAGGAAGGATGTGATTGCACTGGAGAGGGTGCAGAGGAGATTTACCAGGATGCTGCCTGGACTGGAGGGTCTGAGCTATGAGGAAAGATTGGATAGGCTGGAGTTGTTTTCCTTGTGCAAATAACCTAGAATTTTTATTTTCTTGACTGTGACTTTAAGAGTAACTGTGGCTTTTAAAAACTACAGTGGCTGCAATTTTAAAAAATGTTCTCTGAAGCAGGAAGAGAAGATCTTCAATGTGGCTGCTCCTTAGAACAAGGTGTGCCAGGTTGGACAATGGTGCCAGAAAGGACATGTCTAAGAGAGAACTGCCTAGCAACGGTGTTTGACTGGCTGCTGACCAGGTGGCCAGAGTTCTGTGATAGTAGTAGCTAGAAGAAGGATCCCAACCTGCCAAGAGGAAAGACCTAAAAATCTCTCTCTCCCTCTCTTCTGTGTTTTTGGCAAAACACCAATAATTCTGCCATAGTAATTAGCTGGCTGTCCCTCACATCTCCGTATCCTGTTTTTTGAGAAATCACTAGTAGAGATGCTAAAAGCAGGTTTTTAACTAGTAAACTACAGACTGGAAGGGCTGAAACATCACCTTGAATCAATGGTACAGGTCTGCAAAGAATTTGAAAGGCCTAAAGCAAAATCAGCTCATCCTATACGCTTGATTGGTGCTATTGAATTGTTTTTTATCCTCACCCTTAAAATCCTTCTTTGTGGTGTGTGTGTGTGTGTCTGTGTGTTTGTGTATAGAGTTAAAAAAGGGGTAGAGTAAGATATAGAGTTGAGTTAGTTGTTCATATTTCTTTTGTTATTGATTAAAAACAATTTGTTTAATAAACAGTTATTTACTTGTTAATTTTACAAACCTGGTGCTTGTTAATCTAAATTAAAATAAATTATACAGTTAGGTAAAACTGAGGCAATTTGGTAGTCTGATTAAGCTTTTCGCATTTGTCATAGCTCGGGGAGCAGTGGGGCTTGATGTTACAGCGCACTATGCCCAGTGAGTGGTGACACTTGGAGCAGCAAAGGTTGAGATGGGACCTGATGGAGATGTATAAGATTATGAGGGGCATAGATAGGGTGGGTAGGAAGGCACCTTTTTCATTTGTAGAGGGGTCAATAACCAGGGGGCATAGGTTAAGGTAAGAGGTAGAAGGCTAAGAAGGGAGTTGAGGAGAAAGTTTTTCACCCAGAAGATAGTGGAGTCTGGAACTCACTGCCTGGAAGGGTGGCTGAGTCAGAAATTCTCGTAACATTTAAGAAGTATTTAGATATTCACTTGCGTTGCCATAGCCTTCAGGGCTATGGAAAATGGGATTAGTGTCGTGAGATCTTTGTTGACTGGCGCAGACACAATGGGCCAAATGGCCTTGTCCTGTGCTGTAAATGTCTATGAGTTTATCTGATCCTTTGTCCGCCTTCAGCACCTGATCCCTTCAGGAGCACAGCGTCACTGGTCACAGATGCTAACGAGATGGGGGTCAGCCCCATCTTAAAAGGTGCTGAGAGCACACAGAGAGAATGACGGAACTCTGTGACACCTGCCCACAACATTCTGGCAGCAATGACAAGCACCTTGAGGTGCAGACATCAGTAATGTGTCCAGGGTGTGTGAGGCCAGACCATCTGAAGGCTGCACAAAGCACAGGGAAGAGGCCTTGGATTGAGACAGCTGCCTTTATCTTGAGCAGAAAGGTTTCACATCTGAGTGACAAGAACACTTAATCAGAACAAGAAGCCATAGGCAGAGAGACATTCTTAGGAGTTTGTTGACAATAGTGAACACTATGTACAAGTGATTAACACCCATGCTCAGGCTGTGCAACTACTTCTTCTTAACTTTCCTAACCCTGTCAATATATCTTGGTGCTCTCCGGAAATCCATAGCAGAGGTGGAGGCAGCCTGTTGACTGCAACGCACTGTCTGTGATGACCTTGGTGGGCGTCCTTTGGAGGGATGAAACCTGGAGGGCCCCAGCCTGTTTTTGAAGTCCTACTGTGAGGCAGTGGCACCCTCCTCGGCCTGTGTAGATGGAGCTGCTGAGGTCACAGGAAGAGGGGATTTGGTTAAGCCGGACACTCCCAGAGTAACCTGGCTGGATGGCCCAGAGTGTGCACCTGCTGATCCTCCTCCCTACGGATGCCCAAGGGCTCCAGGCTGACTCCTTGAGGAGAAGGGGTAACTGGAGTGAGGTTGATCTACCCGGCACCCCACTTACATAGCCACTGTTGGAAGCCAACTGTGGCTTCAGTGACGGGGTTGAGCCATGCAGCAGTGCAGGAGCGACGTCCTGGACCAAGGTCTCCGTTGCAGCCACCATCCTATCAGTGGTGGCCTCATTGTGTTGGCATGCCGGCACTATCAGCTCAGCCTGAAGGCAGACGGACTCCTCCATTGTGTCTTGCAATCTGAGGAGTGCAGTGGACATCCCTTCCTGATCTTCCTGAGCTTGCCTTTGCAACTCCAGCAACTGTGACATGGCCAAGTCCAGAGGCTCGTCATGTGACTCGGACTCAGCAAATTTCTGGCCTCCAGCAGTCCTCTGAGTGCCGGGGACCTGGGAGGTCCCTTCCTCCGCTTGCAGTGGATGAGACAGTGCGATGTGCTCACCAAAATGTGATCCTGAGGCTATTCTAAAGCTAGGTCCCACTGAGGTGTGTGCTGCGCTGTTGGAGGGTGTGGGTGAGCGCCGTGATGGGACTTCAAGGAGAGCGCCTCCAGATTCTTCTTCAGAGGTTTCTTGGGGGTTTGATTGGAGGCCCTAGGTCATGGACTCTGTCGGTTGTTTCCCAGATCTGCCTGCAAAAGCAAGGAGAGATAATTAGTGCATGGCAGTCACCTGTGAAACACAACACATCACTCACGGCATGTTGTCTGATGGATGTTGCATTGCTGGACTCTCTGTTGGTAGAGCACCGCCAACCTCGCTATCAGCACAGGACTGGTCCAGATCGTCGTCAGCCAGCTGGATGGCTCTGTTTTCAAAGTCTGTGAGGACCTTGATTTCAGGCATTCCTCCACTGGTCTGCAACCTCTCCCTCTTGTTGTGTGCCAGCTTGTCCTGCATGAATCGAGATGGAGAGAGTAAGCAGGATATCTGCCAGCCAGATGATAATTATGCCTGGCATCTGTGGATGGTGAGTGGTCCCATGGAAGGGATGGGGGCAATGACGGTGACTGGGAGAGGTGAATGGTTATGTCCCTTGATCTGACAGTGAGTCAAATCCCTGTGGTTGTGTGATGGGTTTGACAGTGTGTGAGTTGAGAGTGATGAGAAGAGTGACTAGCCTGGTGGGACAGAGGAGATCATTCATCCTCTTTTGGCACTGGGTGGCTGTCCTCTTTAGAAGGGCGCTGGTGCTGACCACCACTGCCACCATCTCCCAAGCCTGTTTGGTCACATTGCAGCACATCCTGTGGCCAGAACGGAGGTAGAGGACACCCCGGTGCACCTCCATGGCATTCAAAAGGCATTCCAGTGATGTATTGTTAAACCTGGGGGCTGTAGTTTCTTGCCTTTCGTGGACATCTTCCCTGCAGCAGTTGTGGGCTGGAAGCACGGAGATGTGGTGCATGTGGCTGGACTTTAAATATGGTGCCTGGCATGATGAAGCGGCGACGTGATGACGGGAGGGCGAATGAGACATCGCCTGCCAAGGAAACGGCGTGTTCAATGGGAATGCATAGATACTATGGCAGATTTGGGATGATATAATGTGAAAACTTGCCATTGCAGCCGACAGGTAAACATTGTTTTACCCCCACACTTAGGCTGCACTTAGTGCAAACCTGGGACAATTCTGCCCACTGTCCAAAGTTTGTTAAGTATGCATTTTCCTTTCCTAAACTTTCTAAAATTTACGATACAAAGGGTCCTGTTTTTGTCTTAATTGGTTAAGCCTAGTACAAACAAAAGTAGATATATTAAGTCACTTACAAATTGCTGGCAAATTGGAGTGAAATCCATTAAGTTACAGATAACAAAATCACATAACATTCTGATACCAGGATATAATGGAGTTTAAGGGCATTTCCCTTTGCAATTCTGATTTTAGTTTTTGTTTCAATGATAAAAAGCAACATTTGTAAGATGCTCTGAAGGTAATTTTGATGTTGAGCAATAGCATAAAATGGGTGACATCAGATCACCTGCCCATTATACATCTTTTTAATCAATTTACATTAGCTGCAGCAGAACTGAGATTAGGGGGAAGATGGATAATAATGGCTGATCCAATATCTTCCATTTACAGGACCAGCCATAGTCAAAATCACCCCCTCTATGAATTAAAGAAACACTGTCATCTCTTGAAAGAGGTTTCACACTCTGCTACCATGCTGGTAGTTTGGTTGCCTGGGCAAGTTAGCATCACAACAAATATTAATTATAATTACTACGGGGAAACATGTACAATGCATTGTTTTGACATTCATTTTAACGTGATGTGCTCCAGTCTACAGTGCCCACCCCACTGACTGATTTTACCTGCTGAGCTTCAGAGCTGTACCTCCGTGGCACCACCGGCTTCTCAGCTGTGTGGGTTTTGAGAGAATTTGCATTTTTTGCTGACTATTGGGCTTTCATATGATGTCCACAAGTTTCTAGTACTTTGGCTTCATCCTTCTCTACTTTTGCATTGTCCTCCAGCCCTACAATTGTTCCTCATGCCCCTCCAAATATTTCATTCCATGACTTTGGCCTTCTGCGCATCTTCTCCTCCCTTTACCCCACAACTAATGGATGTTTACCCCACCCAGGCCCCTCTTCTGTTGTTGTTGTTAGGTCATCTTGGAAGAGATTGGGTGTCTTTCCTCTTAGCATGAGCTCTGGCTGAAGGTGAAGATCTTTTTTCAAAGTAGCCTTTATTTACATACTATGTACAGGATTACAAAGCACTGCCACTGTTCATTTCTCAGATTCTCCTCATTCTCTTTTGTGTGACATTGAGCCGTAACTTCCAGGCTCCCCAGCATCGCATTTTGGGGGGTACCACAAAGATGCGCTGGGGAATCACTTTTGGAAGTTCCCAGGTTAGGGTTTGCACGGCAATTGCCCAGAAGTGCACACTTCCTCTGGACAATTGTGCTTCACTGGGAACCATCTGAAAATGTGATTTAAATTGTAAACCTTGGATGGCTCTGCCGGGGTAATAACCAATAGTTACTCAGAAAAAATTAGAACCTCAGACACCCCCAACGCCTCACCAGACCTTGAACCCAGCCCTCTACCCTGGACCTTGGACCCTCCCCCCTAACCCTTGCGGACCTCAACCCAGCACCCCCCCCACCCCCCCGCCGCCAATCCAGACCTCCAACTCTCCTCAATTCACGAGGCTCGGACCGCCACCCCTCCCCGGACCTCTGATATCTCCAGGGCCTTCAAATGCCCCAACTACCCCCCGAACCTCTGGCGTGCGCCCAAGACCTCAGACTTACCCCCAGTCCCTGAACCCACCCTAGACATCAGAAACCCCACACACCCCCCCCACCCCCCACCCTCCCACACCATCCCTCTGGAACTTAGACACCCCCCCACCTCCTCGGACCTCGGATGATCCCCTGCAGACCACTGACCCCGCCCCCCCCAACCACTTCCCCGACCTCAGATCATCTCCTCCCGAATGTCCGACACCTCGGCATTTCCCCGGACCCCGGATGCCCCAACCTCCCCCAAACCTCAGACACCCCCTTGGTCCTCCAACAGCCCTACTCCCCCACTCCAGACATTGGACTCCCTCCCCCCACCACTCCCCTGGACCACCAAACTCCCTCCAGGACCTTGAACCCCATCCCAGATCTTTGACCCCCTCCATGGCCTCCAGCCCCCATGAACCTCCAAGCACCCCTTTCCCGGGAACTCCGACACCCAACCACCCACCCCTCCTGGAGTTCCGACTCGCCCCCCCCACCCCCCCCCCCAGATCTTGGAGCCCCCTCTGGATATCTGAGGAGTTTTTCAATACGGGCCCCAAGCAGTTCCAGTGAACAGAAGGGTTGGCGTAATTTTCAAGACCCAGTAAGTGTGCATTTATTTTTTCTAATTTCTGCGGGCCAGTACTTTCCAATGCTAGTTGGAAGTTAAGGCCCATTATTATTACATAGCTCCTTACACACATGCTCAGTAGCTATTGTGAGAATAGGTCTACAAGTAACCCTTTACACCACTCTCTAGAATTCCGTGCTGATGGCTTTCTGCATCTCCCTCCGCCTCGGTTTCTTTTAGCTTTTCCTTAATAAACCTTTTTGATCAAGCTTTTGATCAGCCTGCCTAATATTGCTTACTTTAGTTTAGCATCTTTTCAGGCAATGTGGATAAAAATTTGAAATAGTGTCACAGGATCTTTTACATTCACCTGAAGAGACAGATGGCGCCTTGGTCTAACATCTCAAGGATCCACAAGATGGTCCCTCCAACAACGCAGTACTCCCTCATTACTGCACTGAAGTGTCAACCTTAATTTTTTTGTGCACAAGTACTTGAGTGCAACTTGAACCTTGAACCTTGTGATTCAGTGGCAAGAGAACTATCAACTGAGCCACAGCTGGCGCTCAAAAAAGCTTCCAACACTTCTTGCAGCCACAGGACTAAGCCACAATATTAAGAGGCACAGGCTGTGTTTAAGTAGCATCAACCACTAATGATATCAGGCTCCCTGTGCAGCCAATGGATATCATGTAGGGCTGGCGACATGTAGCAATCATTTGCAACACCACAATGAATGGGGACAGATTAACCACATAACACAATCACCATGCTTATTCTGGGAATTATCCAATTTAAATTCCAGTGGGTCAGTGTGATCTTTATGATGGCTCTCACACATAGTCACACAGGCACAATGAACTAAATGGCCGTTATGATTCTTTCTGTTTCAGTGGTTGAATGCCACCAACTAAGATGAAAAAAGCCACATTGAAATTCAACTGCACAACACCTGAATTAATTGCAACAAAGTGGTGAAAGCGTTAGTGTCGCATGGGATGGTGATTTAACATTGTGCAAAAAAAAATTCTATTGAATTGCGACAAAACTTACAAATAAACCATCCCTATGCTTTTTATGCTGTGTGCTGTACCAAGTAAATTAAGCAGCAGTGTAGAAGGGAGTATATTGAGGACAAGTGCCTTGAACTCAGCACATGCTGTCCTCTACAGTCAAACTATTGTCCTCGGCTATAAGCTGCTGTATGGCCACCAGTTGAATGCAGTGATTTGATTAGACAGCAGGTTTACTTTGTTGAGAAAAGCGTATTTTGAAGTATGTGTGACTGGAAACAGCTTAGTGGTCTTTGTGGTCAGGACGTTGGAGGTTCCAATATATAGCAGAAGCTTATTTAAACCACGGGAGCTGATAAAACACGGCATTGCCTCTTGTACATTTCTTTTGCAACTCGTCCACTGTGACCTTGAATCAAAAACACATATCACTAATATGACACAAACATCAAGCCCCAGATTTTTGCTCCTGGGTTGGATGCACAGACTGGAGAATTCCTGGCTCTGCAAGCTCGACCTTTAAAAAATGTCTGCCCAAACTTCCGATTTTCAGTTCCGGGGAGAGTGGGAGTCTATCAGATGCGCCCACACTGTTGACCCATGACCAGATCCCTCACAGCTGCACACTGTCACAGCAAAACAGTATGAGTAGAGGGAGGAAACTAATAAGGCTGTCAGTGGTCATGGAGCCCAGCATGTCTCCTTGGAGTCGCAGCCACCACATACATGGCACCAAACATTTGCACAGCGCTAGTTTCTCCATCTTACTTCATCAGTAATCATTGATGTAATGGTGAAAATGGTTAGTGCATGCAGACACACAAAGGTGAATGAGAGCATTGAAATCTGAATGACTCACAATCCTTTACACCTTACATTCTCAGAATGAAAAAGCAGTAAAAACTGTGAAGTAAGAGTACTGGTCTGAACTGGTCTTGTGTACCTTAAAATGGAACACCAGAAAAATGAGAAATAAGAGTACTGGTCCAAACGGTGTTTTTCCTTCTGGGTTTTAATTGATGGAATGTCACAGAGAGGACTTGTGGGAAAGGATGGGTCCAGCGGCCCCACGCTTCTCTGACCAGGACCTTCATGTTTTAGTGGAAGAGGCCAGCCCCCTATCCTGCTGGCTGCTGTAATGCCCTTGCAGCAGCCAAGTCACTGTTTGAGGAAAGGGTGAATCTGAAGGCAATCTCTTCCTTAATCCAGGCTTATTCCTAAAATGACAGAGTAACTCTTTTAAGTACAAACCCATTTCCATCTGTTGTCAGATGAAGTTACATTGTTTCATAGTTTGCCATTGTGAGATTTGAACTCTTGATCTTGGGGTTACAAACCCAGTACCATAAACACTTGGCTATTTAGGCCAAGCCAAAATGACAGAGTAAAGGCACAAATTCCTCCTGTTTCCCCCTATGCCCTGTGCGAACTGGTTTTATACACTTGCAATCATTCCCTAATCTTTCCCCAATTGGTGGCAGCTGCTCTCAATTACAAACTTAAAGCACGTACTCCATTGCAGCATGATTCCAACAAAATAAACAAAAATGCCTGGATTCAAATTGCGACTGCAGTGAGCGCAGCAGGGGGCCATCAGTGCTCATGGTTTCAGTGCAGGAAAAGGTTCAATGACCTGCTGTGCTCCAGCAAGCTCATCCATATAGAGCTTCAAGGGAAGTGTCATATCTGCATGCTGCAGCTAAGGTATGAAACATGATACATTGCACTGCCTCAGCTTGGAGGTTTGTATGTGTACACAGCTCACGTAGATGTGCACAGAACACATGTGAATGAGCACTATGATGCACAGACCAGTGAAGAGCAATATCCCTCCATGCGCTTTGTATCAGGTTTACTTAAATTCATGTTGTTGCTGTCAGAAAGGGCGAAGAATGCCATGGAGATAGCTCGGGCTGGGGCTGGGTCAGCCTGAATGGGATGTATCCGTACCGTGGAACAGATGGCACTGGAGATTGCCAGGGTGCCTGAACAGCTGTCTCTTGGTGATGGTGAATTTCCATTAGCAGGTGATAAAGATGATGTTGATGCCACCTTGGCAAATGGAGGTAATGGTAGAGGTTATGATGTCACTTCTCTGAGCAGACTGGGGCATTGGCAAGAGAAGAAGTGCAATGATGGGGGTCAAAAGGGCAGCACAAGCATGGTTAAGGCAATGGCGTGCAGCAGAGCGTGCTTTCACAATGTGAAGGGCTGTACCTAAATAACTCCTCTTGTGTCTCATACCGGTCACAGCTCTCTGCCTCACTGTCCCCACCCACATACCCCTCTCCCAGCCCTGGGTCAAATCATAACTCAGGCATCAAGAGGAGGAAGAGGTGTCTGAAGAGGAAGCATCACAACATACTAGTCCACACTCAACTAACTCAGACACAAGCACTTTGGAGGGATGTAGTCCGTGTGTGTCGAGTAAGTGGCACAGGGTGAAAGTCACCACACCAGAGTGCAGGAGGGGGTGTCAGAGTCAGAGATATCTGTGCACAGACCCCTTGGAAGATGGAGGGAAATCATGATGATGCTCCAATGGGCAGGAACGTGGAGCCTCAGGATTCACCTTTCGGGGCACAATATTGGGATAATCAGCAGCAAATGCGGGGACATCTGGCAGAGCTCCCTGAGGCAGCAGGAGCTCTTGGACTGCACACGAACACCACATTGTCCCAGGGCTCAACCACATGAGCTCTGGCCATGATAAATTGGCCATTTTCATGGAGAGATACGTGCATCAACACTCAGAGTGGATGCAAGAGCAGCTACCTGGCTAGGAAAGGGTGCAAGCCTCCCACAGTAGCCTGGATCAGTCCATTCATACATGAGGAGCTGAGTACTCTTAATGGGCCAGTCATACTATTGGCACAACAGTTGCTGGAATGGATGACCGCTGTGCATCAGGAGTCTGAAGGTCAGACCAGGGCTGTGCAGGTCACTGAGGAGGATGAAGGTACCGAGACCTCCTCAGCACCTTCATCTTCTGCCACCTTCTCACCCCTCCTCCAGAGCTCTTGTCTGCTGTAAATGGGCCAGTGACCATGACTGTCCATGCAGATATGCAGAAGCTGCAGTCTGAAGGATGTCCCCAGTGGATGCCTGCAACATGGAGCAAGTCGCTGTGCTCCTCATTGCTGTTTAGACAGAGAAGTGAGTAGCCAACATCTGCCTCCTCCAAGGAAACATGGAGCGGGGTTGGGGGGAGACTTCATAGGACTGTGTGACACCATCTTGCCTAGAGCACTCTAGGGTTCACCATGGTTACACTTTTCACATGGTATATAGCACACTTGAGCACTTCTTGAATACATTTACATTTGTACGTGACTCAATGTGTGTTTGTACAAAAAGAATAATAACATTATGAAGGTGGCTGTTACCAGTAATATTGAGGGCATCATTCTGAGGTCCATCTCGACATACCATTAACAGGATCAAGGTTATCGGCTGATGTGTAATACTTTGGAGAGCTTTTACCTTCTCTGCTGTGTCACATAAGGCTCCAGTGTTCAAAGTCTCTAGAACTGAGACGCTCCTTGTATCTTCTGAGCTTGAATTTAAGGGATGCTCAGTGATCAGACTCCATGAACAAGTGCTGGGCAGAGAGTGCATCTCAGGCATGAGTGTTGGGTGCAAGGCATTCATCTGCACTGCAGTGTTACACATTGACCGAGCTGTAGGCATCACAGCTCGAGAGGCCGTGTACCGAGCACGTAATGTTGGCCATCTGCTGTGCCCACTACTTTGGCTGCATTTGCACTCCAGGTGTCACAGGAAGTGCTTTGTGTGGTAGGCAGAGATATATGGAAGCCAGGAATGTTACATGTGCGGCCCACATCAGAAACTGGACCATTGTCCAAAATGGATAGTGCGCAAGTTCTTTCAAAGTGCTTTTGTTGCAGTTATGGGCTCCTCATGCAAAAAATGCCTTATCTGCATGTTTACTGCGACATACAATCCTATCAGTGATTTTAGGATTTGAAGTCTGATGTGTCACTCTCAGCATTGTGGGCATGGCTTGATTATGAATAATTTGGCAACATGGGCCTCCATTTAGAGTCATTGATGTTCATGTGAGGGGGCCATTGCAATATGATGAGGCCCATGTATATTGTGGTGAGGGTTTCAGTCTTATGAATGTGACTGAGACCAACTCATTGATGTTTATTCTCTCTCCCGTAGGGGATGGGAAGTCCCTTGAGTAATTCTGGAGACAATGTACAAAGTTCTTTAACAAAAATTGCTGGAAAAACTCAGCTGGTCTGACAGCAACGTTAACTCTGTCTTTCTCTCCACAGATGCTGTCAGGCCTGCTGAGTTTTTCCAGCAATTTTTGTCAGTCTTTCAGATTTCCAGCATCCACAGTATTTTTCTTTTACACAAGGTTGTTAATATGGAAGTATGTCACCAGAGTCTGGCTGATGGCAATTGTGATCTCAGAAGACTTTATGTGTATCTATTTTGAACAATGACCTTTCTGGCGATGATCCCTCCTACACAGCTTCAACTCTGGTTACATGGTCATGCCTCCCTGATGCTCTCCCATTGGTGGCCTCCTCACCCTCAACCATTTTGGAAACTTTCAAATGTACAGCGGCTTCCTTATCATCATCATCTTCCTCATAGTCCTCCTCCTCAGAGGGTGGAGCTCTGCCCATGGTGTCATCATCATCGATTTGTAGGCCCCTCCACTGTACAAAGTTGTATAGCATGCAACACACTACTACTATTCTTGATACACTTGCTGTGGTATATTGCAGAGATCCACGTGAGCAATAGAAGCACTTGAAGCATATCCTTCGAAAGCCAGTTGCCTGCTCAATGATGGTACTTCTGGTGATGATGTAGCTGCTGTTGTAGTTGGACTGTGCCTCCATTTCTGAGCTCTTGAAGGGAATAAATATCCAAGTTCTAACGGGGCAACCCTTGTCCCCTAGGATCAGACCATGGATCAGCTTTGGGGGCTGAAATAGCTGAGGGAGTTGGGAACTCCTTAGCACAAAGGCAGCTGCCAGGAACTTTGCACACACTTGAAGGGAGATCTTCTTGTGGCCACAAACCACCTGCAAGTTGATTGAGTGGAAGGACCTCTGGTTGAAAAACGTGTCTGCATGTTGAATTGGAACATTGGTGTAATCGGTAACACCCAGCACCTGAGGGAAGCCCGCTAATTGGGAAAAGGCCGTGGCTTTCTGCAAGTGAGATGTCAAATCTATAGGGAAATTAATATAATCTGCTACATGAGGCAACAGGGAATTAGTCACTGCCTTAATGGAGCTGTGTGCTGCAGACTGGGATATACCGGACAGATCTCCTGATGATTCCTGGAAAGCTGCTGAGGCATAGAAATTGATAGCGACAGTTACCGTCACAGCCAATGGCAGGCCATCGAGATCAATGAATTGTGGCTCGAGTTGCTGCTGGATCATGCAATACATGTCTGCCACCACCTCACAGCTTACTCTCAGTCAACTTTGGCACTGGTTCTTCCTCATGTTGAGTTAGGATATCCTAGGCCTGTACACCCTCCCTACAAGGTAGTACCTTGTTGTCCTGCCTCTCCTCCTCCTCCTTCCTGATGTGCGGGCATCAACCTTTCCCTCCTGACCTTCTGCCCCACCTCTGGCCTCTGGCTGTTCACCGTGACTGGCTTCTATGGCCTCTCTGCCATGCCCATCTTCTATGTTCCTTCGCGCAAAGCACAAATGTGCTTTTCTTCAGCATTAAGTTCTTCCTGGCACCTGGGTGCACAATGCAGCATGGGCAAAAACAATTGCCCTGCAAGACCAGGAATCCCACCGTCTTACACCCTAGGGTTAAGTGAAAACAGTTGGAACTAAAGTTTTAATGCAAATTCTGCATGGGTAGCCTACTTCTCCTGGCACTCCAAAGAAATACGCTAAGTTCAGACCTGCTCTTACCAGGTCCAATTTGCACACTTCGGGATCCACATTCCTAAGCTACCAAGATCCGAGGAGAGTGAAGGCAAATGATGACTTACATGGCCAGCTGCCTCCATAAAACATGTATGCGTGAAACGTGAAAATGGGAAATGCTGTGTCCAGGGCTAGTAATTATGACTCTCGCGCAGTTCTGCTATTTTTGCCATGACAGAGAGACTCCCTGTTATGGAAAAAATCTGGGCACAGGAATAGCATTTTTTTTAAATGTAATATTAACCATAAACAACTAAAATATCTACCACATAATGAATATTGAAATCGCTCCCCGGTAAAGTTATTTTGATCTCTATGGCCAGGATTTTCCCGTCGGCAAGCAGTCCACCTAATCCTACCGCCCACGTAAAATGGCGGCGCACCCTGATTGGGAGCGCCGATGGGAGGTGTGCCTTTGCGTGCCCGCTCTTCAACTTCACCCCTGACGGGGGCCAATTCTGCCCTATGTGTTTAATATGATTTGCACAGCTTAATCTGTACTGCATAAACATTTTTACTTTTGGTTTTATTCTTAGCTTTGGAAGCAAGAAGCAGACATTAGCTTGCATATTGCCTTTCAATGCCCTCCAAACTTTATCCATTATACATACAGACGTTCATAGGACCTTGAATAAAAAGCTCCTTACTCAATTTGCTGGAAAATAATTTGCAGTGAGAATCAAGAAATTCGTGACAATGCAAAACACTAATGTACTTGCATCAACAGTGACTCCCATCCTGCATTATTAGACTGATAAAAGGGCATAAAGCTATTTAAGATCCTTAATAATTGAAAAGGAACAAATCCAAAAGCAATGTATTGCATCTATCTGAGCAAGAGGACAAAAAGAATATTATCATTGTTACAAAGCGGAAGTTTAGGACAAACGTCTTCAAATATTTTTTCACACAAGACCATCAAACACTGAAATATGTTGCAAAAGATGGTTGGGTCAGAACACTAAGCTAGTTTAAGTAACAGTCAGGAGCTGTAATATACTGATGGCAAAGTTGGTGCTCTGAAAAAGTGGTGCTAAATGGGCCAGGAGGCCTTTTTCATCAACGTTACTTGCAATCATATGAAGTATCATTTTGGAGTTCAAGTGATGTGATGAATAATAAAAATGTCTATACTTGGCTGGCCTATACTATTCAACAAAAAGCTTTCAGATCTCTTGCGATAAAGATTTCAGGCAATGTTACAATAATTTAGAGGAGGAATTATATTTAAAATGGGCTGACTGAACTTTTCCATCATAGCCCTTTGCCTCAGCAACACAGAGAACTCACCAATAACATAAAAAAAATTAGCTACTGGATTTACCTT
The DNA here is from genome assembly GCF_017639515.1 of Carcharodon carcharias. Classification (NCBI taxonomy): domain Eukaryota; kingdom Metazoa; phylum Chordata; class Chondrichthyes; order Lamniformes; family Lamnidae; genus Carcharodon; species Carcharodon carcharias. Next base: position 42,962,143 of record NC_054485.1, read on the forward strand.
ACATTGCCTGAAAGAAGCCCAAGGGTACATTGGAATATAAAGCGAAGCCTTGAACATTAAGTGAAAAATTATGCAACTTGGATCATTTAACTTTGTTCAGGCAAGTTTTTTCTTATTAATTCATGGGATATGGGTGTCACTGGCTAGGCCAACATTTATTGCCCATTCCTAATTGCCCTTGAGAAGGTGGTGGTGAGCAGATTTCTTAAACCACTGCAGCCCATGTGGTGTAGATACACCCACAGTGCTGTCAGGGAGGGAGTTTCAGTGTTTTGACACAGTGACAGTAATATATTTCCAAGTCAGGATGGTGAATGGCTTGGAGGGGAATTTGCAGGTGGTGGTGTTCCCATCTATCTGTTGCCCTTGTCCTCCTAGATGGTAGTGGTCATGGGTTTGGAAGGAGCCTTCCTGCAGTGCATCTTGTACATGGTACACCTTGCTGCTACAGTGCCTCTGTGGTGGAGGGAGTGAATGTTTATGGATAGAGTGCCAATCAAGTAGGTTGCTTTGTCCTGGATGGTGTCAAGCTCCTAGAGTGTAGTTGGAGCTGTACTTATTCAGGCAAATGGAGAATATTCCATCACACTCCTGACTTGTGCCTTGTAGATGGTGGACAGGCTTCGGGGAAGTCAGGAGGTGAGTTACTCACCACGGATTCCTAACTTCTGACTTGCTCTTATAGCCACAGTTTTTGAAAGGTTAGTCGAGTTCAGTTTCTGGTCAACGGTAACCCCAGGAAATTGATAGTGGGGGTTTCAGTGATGGTATTTCTATTGAATGTCAAGGGTTCTCTCTCATTGGTCATTGCCTGACACTTGTGTGACACGAATGTTACTGGCCACTTATCAGTCCCCCTAAACCTGGATATTGTCCAGGTCTTGCTGCATTTGGACATGTACTGTTTCAGTATCTGAGGAGCTGATGGTGCTAAACATTGTGCAATCATCAGCGAACGTCGCCACTTTTGACGTGATGATGGAAGATGGTTGGGCCTAGGAAGTTACCCTGAGGAACCCTTGCAGTAATATCTTGGAATTGAAATGATTGATCTCCAACAACCACAACAATCTTCCTTTGTGCTAGATATGACTCCAACCAGCAGAGTTTTCCCCTTGATTCCCAATGACTCCAGTTTTGCTAGGGCTCCTTGATGCCACACTCGGTCAAATGCTGCCTTGATGTCAAGGGCAGTCACTCTCACCTCACCTCTGGAGTTCAATTGTTTTATTCATTTTGAACCAAGGCTGTAATGAGGTCAGGAGCTGAGTGGCCCTGGTGGAACCCAAACTTAGTGTCTGTGAGCAGGTTATTGCTAAGCAGGTGCCACTTGATAGCACTGTTGATGATTCCTTCCATTTTTTTACTGATGATCGAGAGTGGACGGATAGGGCGGTAACTGGCCAAGTTGAATTTGTCCTGCTTTTTGTATGCAGGACATATCTGGGCAATTTTCCACATTGTCAGATAAATGCCAGTGTTGTAGCTGTACTGGAACAGCTTGGCTAGGGGTGCAGCAAGTTCTGGAGTACTATTGCTGGAATATTGTCAGGGCCCATAGCTTTGCAGTATCCAGTGCCCTCAGCCACTTCTTGATGTCATCCATTCGGCACTCCTGGCTGAAGATGGTTGCAAATGCTTAAGCCTTAGCTTTTGCACTAATGTGCTGGGCTCTCCGATCATTGAGGATGGGGGTATTTGGAGGAGGAGGGTCCACAGTGTGTTGTTTAATTGTCTACCACCATTAACGACTGGATGTGGCAGGACTACAGAGCTTAGATCTGATCTGTTGGCTGTGGAATTGCTTAGGTCTGTCTATCACTTGCTGCTTATGCTGTTTGGCATGGAGGTAGTCCTGTGTTGTAGCTTCACCAGACTGACACCTAATTTTTAGGTATGCCTGGTGCTACTCCTAGCACTCTTGATTGAACCAGGGTTGAACCCCTGGCTTATTGGTAATGGTAGAGTGGGGGATATGCTGGGCCATGAGGTTACAGATTGTGGTTGAGTGCAGTTCTGCTGTTGCTGATGGCCCACAGCACCTCATGGCTGCCCCGTCTTGAGTTGTTAAATCATTTGAAATCTATCCCATTTTGCATGGTGGCAGTGTTACACAACACGATGGAAGGTATCATGTATCGTCAATGTGAAGACGGGACTTCGTCTCAAGTTCTTAAGTACTTCCCTGATATATGTTCTTCCAGAAAGAGTTCCATAAGAATGGAAAGTGAGATGACAACATTTTCCAGATCATATTGGGGGATGGGCTGTGGGTTGTCTGAAGTTGGGGGGATGGGGATTAGGGGGTGGGGGCTGGGAGCATCACCATCTTTGCCTCACTCAAAAACATAATTAATGTTATAGCCTGTAAAATAACAAACATACCAATTTTAAATTCACTGAAATTAGAATTTGAATAGATTACACAGAATTTAAAGCACTGAAACAGGCGATTTGGCCCAACTAGTCTATACCAGTACAAAACCAAAATGTGGCTGCTGGAAATCTGAAAGCAAAACAGAAATCACTGACACAGCATCTGTGGAGAGAGAAAAGGAGTGACCATTTGAAATCGATCACCTTTGTAAAATCCAGAAATTTTCAGAGCAGTTAACAGGTTTAATCAAGTACAGAGGCAGGGAAGGTGGTGGTGGTGTTGGTTGGGGTGGGTGGAGCAGCAGGATGTTCAGAAGAACAAAAGGGAACACTTGAAATAGGATGTATGACAGGAGAAATTAAATGACAAAAAGTATGATGGTGCAAGCAAAAGGCGGTAATAATGAATCAAGTGAAGAAACAAAAGATGGGACTAGAGGTTTTATGTTTTTGGTTATCAGGTTCGCTTTGTCCAATGAATACAAGCTGCACCCTTGATATTCACACATTAGTCAATGCTTGAAACAATATAGGCAGAGAGACTGATTAACAGAACAACACTAGTGGTTTATTGGGACTAAGACAGGACAATGTGCACTTCTTCAAACACTACCAGCTCTAGATTTCCCGTTACCCAAGTAGCCTGCACTGTATAGCGATTGATCAATTGAATCACGTGGTCAGTTAACTACATTCTCTTAAAGGTACATCGCATTTCAATTTACCACAGGGGGTGTGAATGGGATTAGGAGAATCAGTCACAACTGCTGTCCCAAATGAAAGTGAAGCTCGAGGTTATGATCTGACATGTTGGAACCCAAGGTTGAGTCCAAAAGGCAGTGAAGTGTCAGATCAAAAGATGAGGTGCCTTTGCTTGAGCTTACACTGAACTTCAATAGAACAATATAGGAGACCAAGGGCAGAGAGGTTACAGTGAGAAAGGAGCAGAGAATTCAAAAGATAGGTAACCTGACATTCAGGGTCATACTTGTGGACTGAACAGAGGTATACATAAAGCAGTCACCCAATCAACGGTTGGGCTCCCAAATATAGGGAGACCACATCATAGAGACCACAGCATATTAATTGGAATTAATTACAAGTAAATCATGGTTTCACCTGGAAGGAGTGTTGAGAGCCCTGGTTGGTGAGAGGGGAGGAGGTAAAAGGGCAAGAGTTTATGGCCCGGTCAAGCTTACTTACACCCTTCATTCAGTTATCCTTCCATTCACCCTCTTTCATGTAATTTACAACTTTTAAATTGTCAATCGTGGGTTGTGTTACACTATTTTGAGGTAATGAGTATGTGAGTGTGTTTGCTAAGCATTGGCATAATGAATTTTATGTATAAGATTACATAGAAATGCTGCAATGAATAAGATCACTTGCATGAAATTTCCTCTTTGCCTTCAAGTGAAACATCTAATGATGTTTCGTAAATTGTTTTATAAACAATACATGGTTATTGGTAAATTATCCAGTAATTAAAGCATTGATTCTACCAAGGATGCTGAATCGTTAAACTAATATTCCGTGACATCCAGCATCATCTGGTCACTTAGTAGCAGCACATCTTAACATCCATAATCGTTGACAGAGAGACACATACGTTGGAAAGGAAATTATGTATAGCTTATAAAGAAATTTTGCTGTAATCTACATTTGTAATACCTCTGAACTCAACAAAATTATGAGAAAGTTAACCTAATTTTATGGATGCATGCATGAATAACTAAGTTTTACTCTCGCATTTTATGCCCTTAATCTGAAAGGCAGAATTGGATTACTGCCTCATATTACAATGAAAGAAATAAATGTTGCAATTTAGATCTCTCCACATATTTTTTCCTCAAGTCTGAGTCAAAAGCCAGTTCCCAAAGGCAAGCTTGTGCTTACTGTAAAGTTAAGCAGGGCCTGATGTGCAAAGCAATTTTAGATATCATGTTCTAGGTGAACGATGGATTTATTTATTGTCTCTTGAAATACAAGTAAGATTTCACTTATTCAGCCATTCCATAAAATAATTACTATTTGTCACCCCTATGCTCTGGCAACAGACTAAATACATTTATTCACAGAAGGAAGCATTCATAAAAGCAAGTAGCAACAGTGAGCAGTTGAATTTGGTCCAAGTGAGGCACTGAGATTAATTGTAAACCCACCAGCGGGAACCAGATGAGTACAAGTCAACTGTTCATTTTACACATCATCCAATTTTACTTGCCAATAAAATCATGAGTGACCAATCCAATCTTATCAGTTCCCTGCTAGATGAGTTATGTTAAAATTACTTCTAGTGGCTTTGAACCAATTTACAAAGCTATAGTTAAATCTCAAAATCCCTGTTCCAAAACAAATGGAGTTTTCATCGATCATGGAAGTCAGCCTTAATATGGACCTGTGTCTGAAATCTGATTTTAAAAATATATTTCATGGAGTGTTCCATTGGCACCAAGGCCTCATCTTTGGCATGAGAGAGCATAAAATCATTAAAAAGCCTACATTTCTGCATTAAAATAGTTATTTTAGAAATGATATTGGATCCTTAAAGGATGATAATTCAGATGAACCGGTAGAATACCTATTGACTTTTTCTTTGAAGCATTAAATGCTGAAGATTCATTTAAAAACCGAGATTTATCTGTTGCGTCTGGTTTAAAATTCAAACTGAAATAAACAAATATTGAAAAGTATCTTTCACAAATAAAAAATGTTGTTGCAGACACATGAACTGCCTGGTATAATATTGATGTGAAACAAGTCTGATGCAAATGATAATTGCCATCCCTCACCATTGCTTTAATGGCAGTCTTCTGTGGTTCTAAAACAATCCACTTTGCAGGAGGTGACATGCCCCGCTGTACAAGAGCCATGGAATATGCATTTCATCTGATGGGGAAAACAGACAGACCTTTTGCAGGCTAGAGTAGACATTTTAAACTTGTCACAATTTTGTCAAGTGATAAATTCTCATAACATGTTAGATTACTTTGAGTTGAAACAAGACAAACCTCTGGACATCACAATGAGCACTGCTACAGATCCTATGTATGTCAGAAAATTTTTCTTGCAGTATAATGGAAGAGCTGTTAGGAAAGAAATGGGTCCTTTAAAAGAGTGGTAACAGGTATAATACTGAGGAAAAACAGAGAATAGTTAAAAGATTCAGTAACTATTTCCTTGACATCTTCACTGCTGAAGCTTAGAGTAAAATATCTACATGAATGGGGAGAATTGAAGTGGTGGTAGTTCCTTGTACTTAAAGATGGCTGACTTTGTTGGAAAGGCAATTAGTCTTGCTGACAGTGCTGCTGCCTTTTGAGGCTGGTATAACAGAAGCAATCTTTACTGCACACTTTATAGATGCCAATAGCCCCTCTAGGTTTGACAAGCGGCTGCTGTTACTTATTAAGAATAGCAACATGCTGGTTCATGTGCCAACTGACACTATCATGCATTGCTGGTCCCAGATGTCTAATTACTATCACATAGCTTGAGTTTGTACTTGAGCATGTCATTGTTCCTTTTTTGCTTCTTATTCTGCTTCTGTTTCACGTGCATTGCTTCTTTGGAGTCTTCCAAATGGATGTTGTGTCCTGCCTGAACAATAACACAGAAAAGTAGGGCCTCATGGCACACATGAGGATGTTGCAGTTGCTGACTTTTCCTACTTAATGTGCATGATGGATCTCAGGTGATGCAAGTGGACCTTGCCAAGTCATCAAATGCAACACGTCCACCATCATTGATATAAAAAAGTGGTTATGTCAATAGCCCTAAATACTTATAACTTTGTATGAGCCTGACCCCATGGTTGTTTTATCTATTAGTGTATCAATTTAAATGTTTTTTTTTCTTTTATACCATTCTTTGACCGGAGAGATAACCAGATCTCAGACTCCTCTATGACTGCCTGGGGAGGGGTTGCAGTGTTGGCCTCATTCCAGTTATGCCCCTTTTCAAAGTAACTTCCACCAGATTGCATTTGAAAACTAATCCATGTGTCACTTTGAGGGAGTTTTTTTAAAAGTAAGCAAGTAAAGCATTGCTCTAAATTGCTGATAATTTTGCCATATCTATCAGCCTGGGAGCAGTGTCCAGCAAAAATATTGCATCTAACTGTGTTTTTATCTCTATCATGTAACCCAGGGCTGATGTGTTTATCTGTGTGAATATTGAAGCCAGTCTTCCTTGTTTAAATTCTTCTTACTGTTTTGACATTTTGAACCATCTTTTTAAAAATCAGTTCATTTGATATTCAGTCCTGCAACATATTCGGAAAGAATTGTTAAATCAGTGTGAGCAACATTGAAAAAATACATTTGTTTGGTTTTGGATCAAATGAAATCACAAGCATTTCTGCTTGCTATTGTTAACAGGGAATGTAAAATCTATCTCCTTAATTACCTATATTTCACACAATTTCAATTTAACATGAATGTCTGTCAAGCAGGCACAAACTAATGGAACAGATTGAGAAAGACTATTTTGTAAAACTGGAAACTGGATTTGGAAACAAATCTAAATCATGAATATATAATCATTTTAAAACAAAATTCTCATGCATGGGGGTATCTCAGATAAATTATCAACGACAAGCATAAATACAGTTGGTTTCTCAGAGTGTTAATTCTAACTTGCACATTAAAAAAGTACTTCAGCAAGACTGACATCCATGAGAATAAACGTCATGTGTTGTTAATTATTTGACACTAGAAATGACTGGTAGATTGTTAAATATTATACTGTGGAGCATATGCAATACATGCTAAATGCACTTGTAAGTAATATAAAGATATTTCATGAACACTGCCTACACTCACCCAGGTATCAAAGATGGAGGAGGACAGAAATTGAGCTTAATTGAGCTTGGACTAAAGATGTCATCACCATATTTTACATTAATTACATTTTACCTGAGTGACCTTGATTCTTACTAAGTTTCCAGAGTTAAAAAAATAGGTCCTGAACTACTACCAGTCTCCTTCTGTAAGAGACTGATAAGAGACCCTCAGGAAATTTTAGGCTTCCACTGGCTTCCAGCTGAAATTGTGACAAATCAGTAAATCCCACCCCGCCCCACTATCCCCTGCCATCCCCCAACACACCCCCCTCCCCCTCACCTCCACCACACAGACAGAATTTCTGTTTGTTACATATTAAGAGGAATTATCTTATAAATTGAGAGATTCTTAACTGGCCTCAATTGGCCCACGGGGAGGCCACCTAATGGCTACTCACTGCTGGTAAAATTGTGGATGAGTGAGGCAAGTGGGTAGGCATCAGGTATGGTGCCAATGGCATTTTATGGCCCACCCCACCTGCCAACACATCACCAGGGGTCTATAAAATCCAACCCATTGTCTTCAGGTGTCTGAATTGAGGAAGGTAGAGAAATCCACTGGCTTGTATCTAAATTGCTTGTAGGCAATCTCCTGTCATAGTAACCTAGAAAATAGAAGGAGTAGGCCATTCGGCCCTTCGAGCCTGCTCCATCATTCATTATGATCATCCGACTCAATAGCCTGCTCCTACTTTCTCCTCATATCTTTAGATCCCTTTGGTCCCAAGAGCTATATCTAACTCCTTCTTGAAAACATACAATATTTTGGCCTCAACTACTTTCTGTGGTGGTGAATTCCACAGGCTCAACACTCTCTGGGTGAAGAAATTTCTCCTCATCTCAGTCCTAAATGGTCCACCCCGTATCCTCAGACTGTGACCCCTGGTTCTGGACTCCCCCACCATCGGGAACATCCTTCCTGCATCTACCATGTCTAGTCCTGTTAAAATTTTATAGGTTTCTATGAGATCCACCCCTCATTCTTCTGAACTTCAACGAATATAATCCTAATCTCTCCTCATATGTCAGTCCCGCCATTCCAGGAATCAGTCTGATAAAACTTCGCTGCATTCCCTCAATAGCAAGAACATCCTTCCTCAGATAAGGAGACCAAAACTGCACACAATATTCCAGGTGTGGTCTCACCAAGGCCCTGTATAATTGCAGCAAGACATCCCTGCTCCTGCACTCGAATCCTCTTGTCATGAAGGCCAACATACCATTTGCCTTCTTTACCGCCTGCTGGACCTGCATGCTTACCTTCAGTGACTGGTGCACGAGGACACCCATGTCTCGTTGCACATTCCCCTCTCTCAATTTATAGCCATTCAGATAATATTCTGCTATTGTATTTTTGCTACCAAAGTGGATAGCCTCACATTTATCCAAATTAGACTGCATCTGCCATGCATTTGCCCACTCACTTAGCTTGTCCAAATCACACTGAAGCATTTCTGTATCCTTCTCACAGCTCACCCTCCCACCCAGCTTTGTGTCATCTGCAAATTTGGAGATATTACATTTAATTCCCTCATCTAAATCATTAATATATATCGTGAATAGCTGGGGACCCAGCACCGATCTCTGCGGTACCCCACCAGTCACTGCCTGCCATTTGGAAAAATACCTGTTTATTCCTTTTCTTTGTTTTCTGTCTGCCAACCAGTTTTCTATCCATCTCAATAAACTACACCGAATCCCATGCGCTTTAATTTTACACACTAATCTCTTATGTAGGACTTTGCTGAAAGCCTTCTGAAAGTCCAAATAAACCATATCTACTGTCTCCCCCTCATCAACTCTACTAGTTACATCCTCGAAAAATTCCAGTATATTTGTCAAGCATGATTTCCCTTTCGTAAATCCATGCTGACTCTGTCCGATTCTGCCACTGTTTTACAAAGTGCTCAGCTATTAAATCTTCTATAATGGACTCTAGAAATTTTCCCCACTACCGACATCAGTCTGACTGATGTATAATTCCCTGTTTTCCCTCTACCTCCCTTTTTAAATGGTGGGGCTACATTAACTACCCTCCAATCTGTAGGAATTGTTCCAGAGACTATAGAATCTCAGAAGATGAGCACCAACGCATCCACTATTTCTCAGACCATTTCCTTAAGTACTCTGGGATGTAGATTATCAAGCCCTGGGGATTTATCGGCCTTCAATCCCATCAATTTCCCCAACACCATTTCCCTACTAACACCGATTTCTTTCAGTTCCTCCCTCTCACTAAACCCTGTGTTTCCCAACATTTCTGGCATGTTATTTGTGTCCTCCTTTGTGAAGACAGAACCAAAGTATGTATTTAGTTGGTCAGCCATTTCTTTGTTCCCCATTATATATTCCCCTGTTTCTGTAAGGGGCCTACATTTGTCTTCACCAATCTTTTTCTCTTCACATACCTATAGAAACTTTTACAGTCAGTTTTTATGTTCCCTGCAAGTTTACTCTTATACTCTATTTTCCCCTTCGTTATCAATCCCTTGGTCCTCCTTTGCTGAATTCTAAACTGTTCGCAATCCTCAGGTCTGTTGTTTTTTCTAGCCAATTTGTACGCCTCTTCCTTGGATTTAATACTATTTCTAATTCCCTTGTAAGACATGGTTTGGCCTCCTTTCCTGTTTTTACTTTTGCACCAGGCAGGAATAAACAATTTTTGCAGTTCACCCATGCGCTCTTTGAATGTTTGTCATTGCCTATCCACCATCATCCCTTTAAGTAAAGTTTCCCAATCCATCATAGCCAACTCGTGCCTCATATCATCGTAGTTTCCTTTATTAAGATTCAGGACCCTAGTCTCAGAATCAACTGCATCACTCTCCATCTTGATGGAGAATTCTATTATATTCTGGTCGCTCATCCACAAGGGGCCTTGCACAACTAGGTTGCTGATTACTCCTTTCTCATTACACAATACACAGCCTGGAGGCCTGTTTTCTAGTTGGTTCCTCAATGTATTGGTCCAGAAAACCATCCCGTATGCACTCCAGGAATTCCTCCTCTATGGTATTGTTACTAATTTGATTTGCCCAATCTATATGCAGATTAAATTCACCCATAATTACAGCTATTCCTTTATTGCATGCGTCTCTAATTTCCTGTTTAATGCCATTCCCAACATCACCGCTAAAGTTTGGGGGTCTAGACACATAGCCACTGATGCATCCCACTCATGGCTATAGCGATGGTGTGCAGGTCGGAGCGCATATCTGGCAGAAACTGCTGGACCAAGGTCTTCATGGCAGTTGCCACCCTTCCGATGGTGACCTCAATGTGCTGGCATGTTGTGGCTAAGACATCAGATAGAACGAGACGGACTCGATCTAATCTGGTGACAGCCTCTGACAACCCTGCCTGCTGTGCCCCTGCCTGTCTTTGCAGCTCCAACATCTCTGTGAGGGCCCATTCCAGAGATTGTTCTTCGGACTCAGACTCAACAGGAGCCTGGTTTCCAGCAGTTCTCCGAGTGTCGTTGACCTTGGCTGTCACTGCCTCCAGGACCAGAACCTGTGCTGTGCTTACAAAAGGGAGGCCCTGAGCCTGCTCTAAAACTAGGTCCCACTGAGATGTATGTCTCTGCACTGATGGAAGATGCAGGTGAATGCAGTGATGGGTCTACATCTTGTGGGTCCTCATCTGAGGTGGGGGCTGGGGCTGATGGGTTTGTTGGCAGTGTGTCTCCCCCTTTTCTTGCTAGTGGCTGTAATAGAGAGAGGAGAGAATTATTGGCTGGCTGGATAGCCACCTATATGAAAGAGCACTCACTATCGGCAGGTGGATGAAGACTATTGGATGGGGCCTCAGTAGCTTGTTGGGGAACGCCAAGCTTACCGTCAGTACAGGCACAGACCTGCTCCTCACCAGCCAGTTGTGCTGTCTGCCTATTATAGGGGATGTGTGGCCTAAGCTCCAGTAGCCCCCCTCCTGTCTGGGATCTCTCTCTCTTGTTGTGGGTGATCTTTTCCTGCATAAAGACAAATGGACAGAATGTGAGCAGAACGGATGTCAACGCAGATGATACACATGCCTACCTTCTGTGTGTGCTGAATGAACCTGCGTGAGGGCTGAAGACATGGCTTGTGCAGGATGTGGCAAGAGATGAAGTTGTAAAAGTGTATGCGAGAATCAATGGTGATGTCCCTTGTGCTGGTAGTGTGTGAGATCCCTGTGGACTGTAATGCTGTGAATGCCTGATGGCCTTATGAGAGTGTGAGTTGAAATTGAGAAGCACTTTGACATATCTGGCGGAGCGGATGAGATCATTCATCCTTTCCCTGCATTGGATAGCGGTCCCCTTATGGACAGTGCTAGCACTGACCGCTCTGGCGACTCTTTCCAAGCCTTGGTAGTCTTTCTGGTGGACCTCTGTCTCCCATCATGGGAATAAAGGGTCTCCTGCTCGTCTTTGACTGCCTGGAGGAGTGCTGCCAGTGCCTTGTTGCTGACCATGGGCACACAGTGTTTGTCTCTTCTAGGAGTCATCACTCGCCATAACAAGTCTTGGGCTGCAGAGAGTGAATGTGTGTGTGGGTGCCATTTAATATGACACCCGGAAATAGGAGCCAATGAGGTAATGAGGACAAGTCCCAGCCGACCCCAACACAAGATACAACGTCTTTTATCATTGCAGGATCTCCCTCTCGACTAGCACTGTAGGTGTACCTAAACCCTGTGGACTGCAACGGTTCAAGAAGGCAGCTCACCTCCACTTTCAAGGTCATTTAGGGTTGGAAATAAATGCTGGCCTTGTTAGTGATGCCCACATCTTATGAATGAATCAAAAAATGATGGAGTGCTATGAACCTGATATCAAAGAAGCTGCCCCTTAACCTGTATAAAGCTGACTTGATTAAGTGATCCTTCACTTTGAGAAATACTTCACAGTGAAGTGACCTTGATTGATTGTGAACAACATCCTTTTAGTTCTTGAATGAGCTAGGTCAAAGGGGAGAGAGAGAGAGAGAGAGAGAGAGAGTGATAACTAGGACTGGAGTTCTTGTTGCTCAATGTTTCTGACTGCTTGCAATACAGTTGGAATCTATACAACATGAAGCTGAACACACTTGCAGAGAGTGCAACATATTTAACCTTTTTTTTAACATTAACAGATGGCTGACTGTCCTGTCAGCTCTCTCTTAACATTCAATTTTAACTGACATTGCGATGCTTGTGAGTGACACTCAATAATATTCGCTTAATCTGACAAGAGAGCCAGAGGGAGAATATAATGCAATACAGCTTTACTGATTTTGCTTTCAGTTTAAACCACTGTCTGTAGTATAACAACAATCGATACGAAGACCATTAAATCTTAAAATTTCAGAACCTCAATCCGACTCTGCAGTACAATGCACTCTGGAATGGAATTCATTACAATGGGCTCATTCTAACTATGTTGCAAACTTTCAATTCAACTTATCATAATTTTTTTTATCATGTATGATAACATATTTGGAAACAAAACAAACTATAATTAATAAACAACACAAATGGGCTTAATAATGATCAAAGCCACAAGCATAATGAAATGTTCTACTATTATGTAAATATGTCCTGTTCTAAAAATATTCTATTAAATTTGAACTTTTCCTAAATTCAAGGTCTTTTTTGCACTTGTTCAGTTTTACTCTTTCTCTGGTGAGCCACTATTTCAGGGACACAACTTGACAAACTTGTGCGGCCGTCAAATGTGTCCAGAGCAGTTGGCATGGATTTCCATCTCAAGGCAGGTAGTGGGAGATGGGATAATTCACAGCTTGGCCTGCCCACCTCAGGATTAAGTGTCCGCAAGGACGGGATTTTCATTGTGGGGGACTGGGTGTGGGCTGGAGTTGGGCCAGCCAACCAGGAAATTATTCGGTGACAGCCACAGGAGCTGTCGGTGTTGAGGCGGCTCCTTAAAAGGCCCACCTAGGCACTGTAGGACTTTGCCCCAGTTAAAATAAAACCAGAAAGGCTCTCCAGTCTTCACACCCCTTCACCACCCTGCCCAACACACCTGCCATGCCACCATGTCCCCCAAACAAACCCTATGGCTCCTCATCCTACTTTCACTATAGTGTTCATTAGTCCTACACAGTATATAGTGGGTAAATGGGCATGCAAGTGTCATAGCTTGGCATGGGGGCACGAGGGGCTTGAGATGTTTAGTGGGAATATCATGTCATGGGGGACATGAGGGGCCATAAGGGGTGGGTGGGGGCATATCTTGGTATGGGGACATGCGAGACCACAGATGGTGATTGGGTGGCATACCTTGGCATGGAGGACCAGGAGGGGCCTGACAGGGTATTTGGGGGGCATACCTTGGCATAAGAGGCATGAGGAGGACCTTTTGAACTTATATTTAAAGGATCCCCTCGTGCAGACTATGGTACACGACACCTCTCAGGTGCCGCGAACCACGACTCTTTGAAAACCTGGCCCGACTCCATGAAAATTGTGGAGGGCTGGAACATGTCTATCACTGGAGCTGGCCAAGTCAGGAGTGCAGGGTGCAGGCTCATGACCAAAACCAACCTGCACCCTTAAAAGGCCCTGGTGAAAATCAGAAACCCCAGGAATGGGGTCGGGAATTCCGGAATTGGGTCCCGGCTGCCATTTTTAAAGAGCTCCCCAGTCATCTTGTCTCAGTGAAAATCCAGGCCACTGCCTCAGTCACATGTTTGGCAGCCAAATATCTTTTGTTTTGTCAAGGAAAGAGCCAGAATGTATTTATTTTTTAAATTGTTGTTACACATTAAAAGCTGAGGAACTGCCCCTGTAACATTAAGGAGTTTATTAAAGCATAACCAAGAAATTTAAAGTGCAAGAATTAAGCCACTGGAACTGCCTTCAAAACAGATGAACCAGATATGAATCACTGCCTTGGCCCCAGGTCAAGGGTGAAATCAAGATGCAAATGTAGTGAATTATGATAATGAAAATGTAACAATTCTTGGAATTACTGACAGGTTAAGAATAAGTACATCAATAAGTTCAGATTTTGGATTCTGATTAGGAGATATGGATTAGTGGGTATCAGCAGTAGGAATAGGCACCAATATATCTGTGCATGTGAAAGCATTAATAGACTGACTAACCATGCAGCAACTGTGCCTCCAGTCTTTTGAGCAATCAGTCTGCACATGGCTTACGGATTATGCTGCAACCCATCTACCTGCCAAAATGGTAACGTTACCCAGTGCTCCTTTATTACTGGCTCATGGTGTTATGAAACCTGGTGCATGCCAACTGTAATGAGTCTCTTGGGTGCATAAACATCCGATAAAGTAAATGGCAGAGTCCTGCAGCACACATAAAAATAATTTCCTCACAAGATTTCCTTGCAGCCATTGCTTCTGCATATTGAGGCACAAAGTGCAAAATGCCATTATGCATTTCCAGAGAGAAAACATTGTGTTTGTATGCTGAAACTAGCATCATTTCAAAAGGCTAGGAACATCAAAATGGTTGAACCTGGGCCAAGTTTATGTTTTTATACTATATGAATACGATCAGATGAACTCTTCAGTCATCTTTTAATACTCACCCATCTCTCGCTCCACCCACCGTCGAACAGTCTCTTAACATTCTTCGTTAAGGTTCACGTGTAATAGCAACTGCTTTGGTGGGCTGATGGAGATTGATCTGAGCCCGTGGAATTGTCTCACTGGAGGAGGAGAGGCAAGAGGTTTGGCAAGAACAAATGGAAAGCCAGTGTCCTTCTGGATCTTTGCAATTTAGGGGCATGGTAAAGACCAACATCCAACTTCTCCAGGTGGATTTGTGGATCTGAAGAATTAGAAATAGTTTAGTTTGTTTTATTATTTCATGGGATGTGGGCATCACTGGCAATGTCAGTATTTGTTGTCCACCCCTAATTGCCCTTGAACTGAATGACTTGCTAAGCCACTTCAGAGGGTAGTTAAGAGTCAACCACATTGATGTGGGTCTGGAGTCTCATAAAGGCAAGACCAGGGAAGGATGGCAGATTTTTTTTTTACAATAATTGCCGATAGCTTCATGGCATCATTACTGAGACCAGCTTTCAATTCCAGGTTTTTTAAATCAATCAATCGAATTTATTAATTAATTGAATTCAAATTCCACCAGCTGCCATGGAGGGATTCAAACCTGTGTCCGCAGATAATTAGTCCTCTGGATTAGTAATCTATTGACATTACCATTATGACACCATCTCCCCTAAATATATGTGAGGAAAATGATTGTATTGTTTTTACCAATTAAATGGCAATGCTCAGATCTAAAGGAAAGGTCATTTGTAAAATGAGCTCTCCAACTGATGTGTGGGTACAGGTTCAGGTTAACTGTGATATCCTTTGGGTGAACAGGCATCCACACTCACTTTCCAGGCTCAGACTTGAGCTTGGCACTGGAAGGTTTCTGATGCTCCTAAAAGATGAATCTAAAGAGTTGCAGGAGTTGGAGGATTAGGCTGAGTCCTGGATATATAAGGGTTAAGATGCTACAATATCAGGGCCACTGATGTATAGCGACTAAACCAATAAAATTCAATTTTTACTGAATGATTGGTTTCATGACAGTCTATGACCATCAATGAGTGGCCTTCTGTGTGTGTGAATATAAACTCCTTTATCTATGTATTTCAATTTTGTTCCATGCCAATTTCAACGCTGAGAATTTGCAGTAAAATAGCATGCAAGATGTACCAGTTGGATTTATCTATCTGTTATCTCTCACCATTGGGAAATGGGAATGGTCTTTGGCTGTATCAGTCAAAGCCCTAGGCTTTGGTAGCTCTAGGCTGGGCCTGGGCTAATAATCTGGAGGTATGCGTCCACATTCTACCATGTCAGCTTGTGAATTTGAATTCAGTTCATTAAATAAATCTGGAATATTAAACTGGGATCAATAATTAAATCGCCTCCAGCCCTAGAATCCAAGGAGAACTCTGCTTTCCTCCAACCCTAGCCTCTTGAGTATCTTCCTTTGTTCCTATCCTTCAAATCTATTGGATTCTCATAAGAACCTGATGTCCTTGAGAGAAGGAAACCTGCTGTCCTTACCGGGTCTGGCTATGACTATCTCCAGGCTTACAGCAATATGGTTGATTCTTAAGTGTGCTCTGGTTTGATCTAGCAAGTAACTAATTTGCATCAATGCACCTACAGAAAATTATACGAATAAAACTGGATGGTCAGCCTGCCATCAAAATATGTATCCACCATATAGAAGGACCAGGGCAACAGATGCATGGGAACACCACCGACTGAAAGTTCTCCTCCAAGCTACATGCCATCCTGACTTGGAACTATACAGCTGTTCCTTCACTGTCATTGAATTAAAATCATGGAGCTCCCTTCCTAACAGCTTTGTGGCTTTATCTACATCACATGGACTGCAGCAGTTCGAGAGGGCAGCTCATCATCACCTTCTCAAAGGGATGGGCAACAAATGCTGGCTTTGCCAGCGATGCCCACATCCCAATAAAAACAATTTTTTAAGAAAAGCTGAACACACATTCAGCTGTGTGTGTTTAAGCAATGGCACTATCTAGTGCATTTAGATCCAAAATGGGAATGCTGGTGTCAAATCAGCATTAGACACGGATTGGTGTCATGATCAGCCTACTCTGCATATTTCTGGTGGCTGTTCCTGGCAGTGATGCTAACCAAAATGGCTTCTAGCATGGCGTGTATGCAGTGTGGATGCCATTTGGAGACAAAGTGACATTTAAGATCCAGTGAACCTGGGTTAAAGAGTTGAATTTTGCAGCACATGGCTCTTGTCACAGCCCCCCTCATGAAGCAGCATGGCAGGCCTGTCCAAATTTTAATACTTAGTTCCTGGGTCGATCAGATGCTTCAAGTTCATCTGTCTTTCTCTTCATTGCCTGAACTGCTCTTCCTCCTCGCAATCTGTGACATCCATTGGAAGACCTAGCAGAATACCCAAGCTGAACTGTGAGATTATAGGTAAAGTTTTGTAGTTGCTGCAAAATGATCACTTTAGTGGAAAAATATAATAGGAAGCTGCAGAAGAAATAAATGCAGAAAGTGAAATAATGAAAAGTCAAATAATGAACAAATCTCCAAGTGATACAAATCTGAAGTGGAATGAGATTCTTTAAAGTTTCATCTATCTAGGATCTATTTTATAATCAGATGTGGGAATACATAATAAATTTGCACCAAAACAACAGGAGTACGTCGTTCAGCTTCTTGAGTCAATTCTACCATTCCATTGGAACATGGCCAATCCGTATTGTAATAGTATCTGTTGTGGCCATTTGTGTGTGCATGAATGTGAAACAAAACCGGAATAAATAAGTTCAGTTGGGTATTTGAACTCCATGTGGTGCATGGTCTTTTTTCATCCTCCAAAGGTTATCACATGTATATTGATGGTATCTGTCTTGATTACATACCCTGTAATGATATCCTTGCTTAACAAAAAGCTATCTTATTTTTAAAATGTTCAATTAATCTAGCTTCAACAGCTTTCTGGAAGAAAATGTTCCAGACTTCCACTACTCCTTGTGTGCAAAAGTGCTCCCTGACTTCACCCCTGAATGCTTAGTTCAATTTTAACGTTAGGACCCCTTGTTCTGGACTCCCACAAGAAAGGAGGTAGTTTCTCCCTATCTATCATATCATATCCTTTAATCACTTGAAACACCGCAATTAGATCACACCTTAATCTTCTAATCTTTGAAAGCTTATCCCAATATGACACAACACCAAAATTGCTGTTGGCAGCCTTGAAATCATAATTCAACCTGAACCAGTAATTCTGAGAAAGATAAGTGTGTTTAGGTTGGCAGTAACAAATCGAGAAAAAGATCTTGTTGAAAATGTATGAAAAAAGAATATTCCAAGTCACCATGAATATCTGAAAAACCACCAAACAGTAGGACATGAGACAAGCAAAGAAAGCTATTATCAAGCATTGACCAAGATAAATGAGGAAAGACAAATATTTCAATTAGTTGTTGAAGTGTGATTATTCCCACCCATCCAAGCAATCCAGAATGCCATCAATGGAGGACTAGCATCTGATTTGATGAGAACGATATAGATTGAGTGGTCAAGTAACTGAAGGACAAAACACTGAGAATTAATAGTATTCAAGGAAGGCTGCTTAAAAACATGATGGAGCACTGTTGCTGAGTTTTCTAGTTGTCATGTCTCATGTGAAAATTTTGGAAGGATTTACTGTACTTGGGGACCGGTACAAAGATATAATCATCAACCTGCTGAAGTAAGGAGCTGTAATGAAATGTGAAAGCTGCAGAAGGGTTGCATTGTCAAATAGGTTTTCTCCATTGTGATGTTATAAGAAATCTAGCTGGCTTTTGACACGAAGTCTAATGAGAATCAGTGAGCTTTAGAGGCTGACAATGATCGTATTTCTGTATGGTGAATGATGAGAATATCAGAAATTTCCAGTCCCTTGAAGCCTGAATTTAATTGATTGTAAATGACTATTCAATTCAACACACAGACATAGCCTTTGGAAATGAATGGAAGTGCCTGCAGTACTACAGAACTTGGTCATTGATAACATATGCTCTTACAAAGCAGCCTCTTCGAATCCTACACATTAATTTTTCTGCAGTTTAACGAGTATTCGTGCTCATCATGATTGTGTCTCAGCCTCAGTACTACATGGAATAGAATGAGCTTGGTTCTAAACTAAATACTTAATTACCATGAACAGACTTTAATGCTAACATGCCAGAATGTCAGAGAGACCTGGTATTGAATTAATGAGTCAAATAGCTCCCAGAGAGCTGAGTTTATGCCTTCCTACTCTAATGGATTTCATGGGATGCAAGATCATTTGGATTGGTGTGTTAGCAGATGGGTCAAAGGTGGTACCTGAATGATAAAATAATACCAAATCCAATGCAATCCCCGTCTGAAGCAGAAAATAAATATATGTTTTTCTGAGACATGACAGTCAGGAGGAAAATGATTAAATAAATCTTCTCCAACATCGATAGCATATGTGCATTCAAGAAACAGACAAAATTTAATGCAATGAAGTGTGTAGTGATATATTTTGAACCAAATGGTGCAATCTTAAAGAGGGTGTAGCAGCAGAATGATCTGGAGGCCATTGTACACAAACCCTTGAAAATTTAAATTGAGAAGACTTAAAGAAAAGCACCTGGATTCTTGGCTTTATTAATAGAGGCATAGGATACAAAAGCAAGGAAGTTTTGTTAAACTGTTACAAAACACTGGATAGGCTCAACTGGAGTATTGTATCCAATTCTGGGCACCAGACTGTCGGAAGGATTTCAGGGCCCTGGAGAGGTGCAGAGGAGATTTACGAGAATGGTACCAGGACATGGACTTCAATTGTGTAGGAAAGGCAGGAGAAGCTGTGGTAATCCCCTTTGGAGCAGAGAAGATTAAGAGATTGAATAGAGGTGCTCAAAGTCATGAATGGTTTGGACAGAGTTAATAAAGTGAAATATTACCAGCGGTAGAATGATTGGTAATCAAAGGACACAGATTTAAGGTGGTTGGGAAAAGAACCAGAGGCAACATGAGGAAACATTTATTTATACAGCGTTTTGTTGTGGTCTGGAATGCACTGCCTGAAAAGGTGGCGGAAGCACATTCAATAATAACACTCAAAAAAGAGTTGGATATATACTTGAAAGAAAAATAATTACAGGTCTATGGAGAAAAAGTGTGTTTTGAAGCTAATTGGTGAGCTCTGCCTAAGACAGGCATGATGGGGCAAAAGGCTTTTTGTGCTATACCATTCTATAATTTTGCGATCTTTTTAATGTGTGTCATGAGAGGAAAATGCCTGGACCACAAAGATTCATTAAAACAACTGCTTCTGTTGTCTGAGATAAGGACAGCAAATGAGAGCAAGGGTATCCAAATTGTAATCTTCACGAATCTCACAGGTGTGTGCCATAGAGCCTTAGAGGCCTTTATAAATTTTAAATCTGTAACACCCTGAAGTAGCAGATATTTCATGTTGCAGACTCTTAGGGAAGAATTTTCCCATTGGTGAGCAGGGGTGGGGCCCGCTCGCCGACACGTAAAATGACGCAGGATGATGTCTGGCAGAACTCCCGACATCACCCCGTATCATTTGCATTTTCAGGTTGGCAGGGGCACAGCCAAGTCAGCTGTGTGCCCACCGACCTGTCAACGGCCTAGTGAGGCCATTCAAAAAGCAATTAACCCAATTAGTGGATCTGCCAGTCCAAACTTAAGGTTGGTGGGCAGGTTGGGAGTGCTGGCGGCCACCTGAAAAAGGATGAAGCCTCATCCACAGGTGGGATGAGGTTTCATGACTGAACTAAAAAATTAAGGTTCACTTTTGCTTAAAGTTATGTCCATGTCCCAACTCATGCGACATTGTCCCATGAGGGGACATGGATGGTAAATGAAATTTTCCACAATAACTTTTTCACTTTGGGAACCGATTCCTCTGAGACAGCACTTAGTCTCAGGGAGATTGGAGCACACTTCCGCTTTTGCCATTCCCTCCCCTGCCCACACAGGAAGTGCATAGCGCTTCCTTGCAGATGTCATGCTGGGCGGGCATTAATTGGCCCGCCCACGAATAATGGTGGTGTGCTCCCAACTGGAGGCGCCGATTGGAGGGCCTCCCATCCACACTCGCTCCCACACTTCCCCCCCGACGGGGGAGAAAATGTTGCTCTTAATGTTTTGACTGGAGTTGTATTTTCTGATGAGGAAACACAATTAAAACCAACCCTTTCAAACTGCTACAACATTTAAACTAAACAACGTAAAAGAAATGTAAGTGCAATTAGAACTGCGTTTCCTTGGGCTTCAAGTTCTAGATAGCTGAAGCTCAAGGAACTGTATTTAGCCCTCGGACTGCAAGTTGGACAGCCCGGAACTAAAATCTCAGCAGCTAAATGTCTTAATTAATTTTTGACCTCTGGACTGTGAGAGGATGCTAGTGTGAATAAATACATAATAAGGGGTTTCAAGATCAATGTAGTAATGGTTTGTGTTAGACCCAATCCACAAGTGACAACTGCTTTGATTCAGTTATATGTATTTGATGGCAAATGACCATTTGTCTAGAAGTAACTGCTCAAGTAGCAGTTGGAGAGAACGTTCCAAACAAGACAGCGGACACAATGATGAGATAGCATTGAGGAGGTGATGGGAATGTTAATCTTAGCAGTGACAATGAGAACAGATAAAAGCAGACAGTGCATTTTGTTCATGAAAAAAACATGCCTTTTAAGCCAGTGCTTTCCAACATTTTGCATTATACCAGAATTCCAAGATTTTCTGTTTTTATATTTACTTAACCAATAAGTCTGCTGTAGTCTTGCATAACTCATTCTGGTATAATTAAAGCATAATGCTGGCACAAACATCTACAATCTTGTGATTATTTTTATTTCTTAACCATTACCCAAAATTTAAAACTCACAAAGGGCTAAATTGGATAGCCCTGAAAGTGGACGGAGTGATTGCAATGTGCGATGAACCATCTTATTATGTAATGATAAAGGGCTAATCAATAATCTTGTTGTGAAGGGACCTTTAGGGACGAATGACCACAATATAATAGAATTTTACATTATGTTTGAAAGTGAGGTAGTTCACTCTGAAGCAAGGGTGTAAATGTTGAATGAAGGAAATTATGAGGGCATGAGGAACAAATTGGATGAGGTGGATTGTGAAAATGTATTAAAAGGTATGACTGTACATAGGAAATGGATAGTCCTCAAAGAACTATTACATAGCTTATAGCATCTATACATTCCTTCAAGGTGCATAAACCCAAAAAAAAGTCAGTCAACCATGGCTGACAAAGAAAGCTAAGAATTATATAAGGTTAAAAGAAAAGATTTATAAAGTTGCCAGAAGTAGTAGTAAACCTGAGGTTTGGGAGGTTTTTAGAATGCAGCAAAGGAAGACCAAGAAACTGGTAAAGAAAATGAGAATAGAATATGAATGCAATCTAGCAAAAAAACAAAAATGGACTGTAAACTCTTCTACAGGTGTGTAAAAAGGAACCATTTGGCTAAGGCAAATGTGAGTCCATTGCAGGAAGAGTCAGGAGAATTCATAATGGGGAATAGAGAAATGGTAGAGAAGCTAAATGATTACTTTGTATCTGTTTTTGCTGAGGAAAACACAGGAAATCTCCCAGATTTAGAGATCTAAGGGATTGGGGAGAATGAGGAGTTGAAAGAAATTAATATAAGTAAGAAGGTTGTAATGGAGAAATTAATGGGACTGAAGGTTGAATAGTCCCAGGGACCTGATATTCTGCATCCCAGAGTGTTGAAGGAGGTTGCTTTAGAGATAGTGGATGGTGATCATTTTCCAAAATTCTATAGATTCTGGAATGGTTCCTGAAGATTGGAAGGTAGCAAATGTCACCCCACTTTTAAGAAGGGAGGGAGGGAGAAAATGGGGAACTACAGACCTGTTAGCCTTATATCAGTAGTAGGGAAAATGCTAGAATCTATTATAAAGGATGTGATAAATGGATGCTTGGATAATCATAATCTGATTGGGCATAGTCAGCATGAATTTGTGAATGGAAAATAATGTTTGATGAACTTGTTGGAGTTTTTTAAGGATGTTACTAACAAAATTGATAAAGGAGAGTCGATGGACATAGTATACTTAGATTTTCAGAAGGCTTTTGATAAAGTCCCCCACCGGAGGTTGATTAGCAAAATAAAAGCACATGGGATAGGAAGCAATATACTGGCATTAAGGATTGGCTAACAGGTAGACAGCAGAGAGCAGGAATAATGGGGTCATTCTCGCATTGGTAGGCTGTGACTAGTAGGGTACCGCAAGGATCAATACTTGGGCCCCAGCTGTTCACAATATATATCAAAGATTTGGATGTGGGGACCAAACATAATGGGCAGAATTTTGCCCTAGGTTGGCAGGCAGGCCCCACCGGCTCGGCGGTGGTTGGGTAGCTGAACTCCGCCGCCGAAGTGGGCCCCACTGCCATTTTAAGTGGGCGGGCCAATTAAGGCCCGCCCAGCAGGGCTGCCTGACGGGTAGCATTATGCACTTCCTGCGCTTCCCCAACTGTCAAAGTGCGCAAAAGAGCGCACTGCTCCCTGAGACTAAGTGCTGTCTCAGGGAGATTACTGACATTCTAAAAAACTTTAAGAATAGAAAAATATAAAAATTATTAACATGTTCCCCTCATGTGACAATGTCACACAAGATGGGACATGTTAATAAGAAGCACATAAAATTTATTAAAATTTTTTAAAACGGACATGAAACCTCATCCTGCCAGTGGATGAGGTTTCATGTATTATCAGAAACCTGTTGGGGCTCCTAGCCTGCCCGCCAACCTTAAGCTTGAATTCATTTTGGTCCTGTAGGACAGAATTAACATGTGGCAATTGCAAAGCAATATTCCTGCAATGGCACCCTACACCATGAAGAAGCCTGCAAACCATTCATACTCTTGTGCCTATTCTGGCTGTTTGTCTCTGGCAAGAAGGGTTGAAATTGAATTAACTCTTTCTGAACAGGAAGCCTTAGTGACCTCCCTTTCTTTTATTCATTCAAGGAACGTAGGTGTCATTGGCAAGGCCAGCATTAAGGTCCCATTCCTAATTGCCCACGAGGAGGTGGGTTGAATCACAATAGTGAGCTACAAACTGGGGAATGTTGATAATATCTTCAGCAAGCAGCCTTGAAGGAGCTAGATGCATAAATGTTCATAGCCACAGTCACCTTTGCAGTCATTGGCAATGTGGTCCTTACCCTGTTCTGGGGCTGGAATTCTAGCTGCAACAGTTCGCAACATTCAGGGTTGACTTTCTTACTGAAGTGGAGACTTCTCAAACATTGGCTGTCACTGGTGTTCAGGTAGGAGAATTGCTCCCCGAATACCCTGGTGCATATGGCCTCCTGCTGAGAACCCTCTCTGTCTCCTCCTCTTCCCTCTTCTAGCAGCTTGTTCTGCTCTGCCTAACCTCTGCTTATTCTCCTGCATTCCCCCAACTTTGCCCTCATGTGAATTCTCCAGCCCTTCTTTCCACCACTGGTTCATGTGCCTTCAGCCTGCTAGGCCTTAACTTCTGGAATTCCCTCTCTAAACCTTACATTCCCCCTCAAGACCATTTTTAAAACCTGCCTCTTTGATCAAATATTTAGTCACCTATCTTAATATGTCAATTTCCTTAGATCCACCAAGGTGAAACATCAGTACAATTTTTAGTCTGAGTTGATCTTGGTTGTTGTTGGAATTTAACACATCCCTACTCAAAAAGATGTAAGCATGAGCAAACTGAAGTTGATTTTTACCATATCATTCTTTCATTTCTTCTTGGATCATTGACTCCTTGCTGGTGTTCAGCCCCTTTTATGGCGTTTGTCTTCCTAGAAACCATCGTCAAATGACTGCCCAGGAAGATTGTCAACATTGACAAAGCTTCTATTTTCAAAATATGTTCCCCCGGGATTAAACTGAAAATTAATCTAACCCTAATTTAACAAGAATATAAATTTTGGGTTAACAGATTTCCTTCAAATTTTACATTACGGACAAATGTTTTTGTGGCTCATTGGTCTAGCTCAAAAAAACAATCTTTGTGATTTGCAAAGTTGTGTCCAGCACTGTGGCCCTCGCTTCTGCTGCAGTCCTAATGACAAGAGCTAAATGATTAAACACACCAAGCCTAATTTATTTCCCTCTACATTACAAATGAGAAACAGATGGCTCTCACAAATTATTGCTAATGAAATGCTTGTCAGCACTGACAAACTTCCTATTTTACAAAAACAATAGTATCCACATATTAAAAACACAAAAATTTTTTCAACTTCTCATTGCTGAACAAGTGCAATCAGTCATTCATATGAGCTATGGCCAAATGCGCAGGAGGAATAATAGATTTAGTTATCAGAATGTGACAGAGTGATTTGTAAAAGCATATTCTCTGACCATCTCCTGTAAACAAGGCAATTTTGTGCTAAAATTATTTTGTATCAACTTATTGCATTTTTAACTGAGAAGTATATCATCATTAAGTGAAAAATTGCAGTAAACGACAGAGTCTCAGAGCTTTTATAAAGTATTAAATAGAATGTACACCATGGAAACCATTAGGCCCAACCAGCCTATGCCAATGTTTATGCTCCACTTGAGTCTTCTCCCATCCTTTTTCATCTAACTCCATCAGCATAATCCTCTATTTCCTTCTCCCTCATATGCTTAGCTTGCTCCCCCTTAATATCTATAACATTCACCCCCATTAGTCCCCATGGTAGCAAATTCCATATGCTCACCACTCTCTGGATAAAGAGGTTTTGCCTGTATTCCATATTTGATACATTGGTGACTATCTTATATTGAAGACCTCTAATTTTGTTGTTTCTCAACAAGTGGAAAGACTCTCCATTGGGCGTACCTTAACAAAACGTTCCATAAGTGTAAAGGACTCTATTAGATCATCCCTCAGTCTTCTCTTTTTGAGAGTATAGGGACCCATCCTCTTTCTCCTTTTCTGGCATGTGCAACTTCACAGCTTTGTTATCATTTGATCTCTTAAGCCCAAATCTTCCTGTCTCATCGGAGATAGGGTGTACATTGGGAGATGCGCATGAGAACCCTGCAGAAGTCCTGGCATGCGGACATACATGGGAAATGTACAGGAAGCTTAAGCTTCCGATGGGCTGATTCCCTGCTGCCCTGAACCTATCATGAATGTCTCTGGTCCTGAGCTTAGGGCAGAGTCGTGGACTAGATACAGGGGACCTAAATTACCCTGGATTTCTTACTTATGTACTTACTTAACCTGGAAATGTTAGACATTATAAACTTGGTCTAACAACTGGGTAACTCCACAACTGACACTGCCAATCAAACCACCACCTCCCCGACCATCCAATTACCCACACATCCACCCAACTACCCTCATGACCACTTATCTACTACCCTTAACCACACCTCCAACCACCCAATTACCCACCTGGCCAGCCAACAACCTGACTACCCCCATCCCAAACATACCTCTGACCTGACCGGTCCCCTAGCCCACCCAACTAACCCCCCAACTTCCTGACTACCCCATTAACCCAGCCCAACCACTCTCCCCGCTACCCATTCTAAACAGCCCGGCCTGACCCAATTACCCCCACATTACCCTGACTACCAAACTAGTACACCAACCACTCAACTATCCTGCCCAGCAACCCGATTAGCCCCATGACCATCCGGCTTCATCACCAAACTGATTACACCCACCACACCCCAACTCCCAACCAGCTGTTAACCACCCAACTTCTCCCTTTAACTAACTCCCAAACACCCGCTCAACCCCGCCCCAATCTGACCACTCCTTCTGACCAACTGACCTAACCTGAACAAACCCTGATCCAACAATTCTACCCCCCAGACCACCCAACTACTTCCTGACCACCCACCTGACCCAACCTGACTACCTACTCACCGACCTACCCATTCACTCACTCACTCATTCAATCACTTATTCACTAACCACACTCATCCATTAAAAGACTTGGGCCTGTTGGAAGCTGGTGCCAGAAAAGGGGGACATGTTCTCTCCTTCCCTGTCTCTGCTTCACCCACTGGGCTTAGCCTGGACATGCTGAATGCCCATTTCTGCTTCAGCCAGGATTGGAAGATCCCGAAAGAAATGGGCAGTAATGTTGTGTTGGTAAAATCTTTCCAGGAAGCAGCAATGCCAGCAGCAATGCTACTGAACTTTGCTGTAATGAACAAATTTTTTGCTCTAGGTCAGAAGTGAAAAGTGTTCAGATGTCCCACTAGATGAGAAAGCAAAAAATGAAAAGGGCCAAGGAAGTAAAACCAATGTATTTTGTAGACAGAATAATAGTTGACTAAGTTATCAATCATTCCATATATCTTTATTAGACACTTTCTTTATATGAAAATCTCTGTCAGGTTTAGGCAGTTCAAAGGGTTTTAAGTTTTGAGAAGCATGTCATACATTGGTCACACTTTCTCAGAATAGTTTGTTCTGTTTTGGTCTTCCATAAAATACTTACTTGCTCTAGAATTTTTATCACTAAGAGCACCATAAGATATGACTTATGATACTGTGCCCAAATTATTTCTAAACTATATTATCCAAAGCATTGCTACTGACTGGAATATTCAGGCCTTGATTTCTACTCAATATTCAATTCTAAGGGGGTGGACTTAAAAAGTAGAGCAATTATGTTAAACTTCTATCAAACCTCAGTTAGACCACATCAGAGTTCTGGGTTCCTTGTTATAAAAGGGACAAAGTGAGAAGGTGCAAAAATGATTCATTTGCATGACACCAGAACTGAGAGAATATAGTAGGAAAGGTTGAATAGGCTGGGACTCTTTTCTCTGTGAAAAATGATGGCTGACTATTGCCTTATTAAAGGCTTTTGAATTTATGAAAGGGTTTGATACGGTGGATGTAGAGATGCCAACTCCGCTTATGGGGGAGAAAAAAATTAGGGGCCATGAATATAAAATAGTCACGAACAAATCCAATAGGCCTGAGAAATTTCTTTACACAAAGATTGGAAAAATGTGGAACTCCCAATGCAAGGGGTACTCGTGGTAAGTGGCATAGATGCATTTCAGAGAAAGCCGAATAAACACTTGACGGAGAAAGGAATAGAAGGAGGTGGTGATAGGGTTTGCAAAAAATTGAGTGGTGGAGACTCGTGCGGAATATAAACAGCAAAATGGATCGGCTGGGTTGCATGCCTGTCCCTGTGCCTTAGTCTCGATTTAATTCTATGTAACTCAGGTTCTAAAATAATTTGGACATAATGTTGTAAGTCATATCCTATGGTGCTCTTAGTGATGCAAGTTCTATTTCAAGGATCCAAAGAGCTCTTATGGAAGAGCAATAGTACAAACTATCCTGAGAAAGTGTGACCAATATATGACTTTTCCCAAAACTTAAAAACCTTTTAACTCCCTAAATCTGATAGAGATTTTCATATAAAGAGTCCAATAAAGATATGTGGAATGATTGATAACTTAGTCAACTATTATTCAATCTACAAAATACATTGGTTTTACTTCCTTGACCCTTTTCATTTTTTGCTTTCTCATCTAGTGGGATATCCAAACACTTTTCATTTCTGACCTAGAGCAAAACATTTGTTCATTAGTGCCACCAGAACCGGGATGTGAGTGAGAGCATGAGGCATGGGAGAGGGAAGAGGAGGGAGGGGAGGGGATGGGGATGGAAACTTATTTACCTCCCTACCTATTGAGGGAAAATAGCTGGTTTGTGCCTCGTGCCCCTCTCAATGTTACAGCTGAGATCAGGAAAAAGTTGGATGGAGAAAAATTACATAGGCAACCTCTGTACTGACGAAATATGTAGGAGCTCCAATCATTGCCCTACTCTGTTCTGATTCACTATATGTACAAATAGAAAATAGGTATATATACTGGAGTGTTGGACAAACATCAGGGGCTGGCATTTGCAGATCCCCCTACCGAGCGAGGCATGTAAAATGTGACAGGTCGCCAGCCCTCAGCCTGCCCGTCCGCCCCTGACCTGGTCCGCATTATCCGGTAGGCTGGGGGTTGGTTCAAATCTGCAGCCTGCCAACCAGCCATTTAAAAAAAAAAATAGCAGACAATTGAGCTTGTTAACAGGCCAATTGACCCAAATAATACACTGCCCACTCCATAAAATGGTTGACGAGGCCGGAGTCAGAAGACTCTTGTGGAAAAGGTGGGAAAGAAGGAGGAATACAACTTTTGGGGTCTGCCCTGTAAACACCAGGGGCAACCTCTGCCACCTCAAGATATTAGCCTGCAGCCCAACCTCCCCACCCTATTATTCCTCCCCACCTGGCCTTCAAAACCCACCACTCCCATCCTCATCGCCTGCCTCCCTAAGCCCCACAATCCTTTCCTGTCTTAAATGCTTTAGACTTACCTTAGTCCAGGTCCTCCAGGATCTATTGCTCTTTCTCCTGGGACTTGCAGTCCCAGTAATGTCCACTGCTGAGTTCTGGCGCTGCTGGGACTGCTAGAGTTTGCTGGCCAATCAGATGGGCTGGTAACACTCGACACTGGGACGATGCTCCCATTGAGGGTGGAAGTCCACCCCCCACCTGCTTCAGGCCACCAGCCTTATTGGGCAGGGCGGCCTTGTTGAGCGTCGGTCAGTGCAACATTGAATTTCCTTCTGGGAGCAGGGGGGTGGGGTGGTGAGCAATATGCCACACCTCCCCCCATCCTGGAATGATGTTTTACAGTTTTCTTGCACAATTAAAGGTCACAACTTTGTAATAATGATCCACTTCTATTGCTGGCAGATAGAATAGATAAAAACACAGGCAGAACTTTGGACAATTTTATTTCTTAAATTAATTCAAAAACTGCTGTAAATTGTACGCTCATGCTTAATAGTTTTTAAAAGGTGAAAGTATATAAAACAAATTTGAGTTATTGTTTGACAATTTAACAAATTTCTTTTACAGAATAAGTAGCAGTAACCTTTTCCAATATTTATACATATTGGAAACAGTGAATAACTAAGCTATAATTATTTATATTTTACTTCCATTTCCTGGAAGTAATGATTGATGAATCAATATCTGTAATATTCTTTATTTCAATAATCTAGTTAAAAAGTGGATATATTTGAGCAAAAACTTTTCTCGACCTTTTATGCACAAGAATCAAAATCAGACTCAGGTTACTTGATAGGTTCTCTGTCGTGAAGATAGGATCAGCCTGCTGTGATGCATTTTTATAGGTTCTCATCATTTGTTAGTTCTGTTAAAAACAGCTTTTTATGAAATGTAAGTTTAGTACAGTTTTGTTTTTGGCCCTTTACAAAGGTCTGCTTTATAACGCATTGTTGCTCCACCTGGTTGTGATGTTTAACCTGTCATTGGCACATTTCCAATATTTCACTTGGAGCAATATTCCAGCATTTGAATATACAGCTGCATTGTACTCTACACAGAAAGGGTGTGTGAAATTAGAGACCAACAAGTATGAGTGGCGTTCCTTAATTAACACTTGACAGCAGAATTGTTAATATCATAAAACTGTCAGCAAAATCCTGCCTATCAATTATCTTGGAAAAATTAATAATTTCAAGCTGTGTCATACTCCCGCTAGTCTGCACCTGTGTTCTTGTGGGGGTGTGGCTGGGTGAGGGGGAGGGGCAGGGTTAAGGTTGTTGAGAAATGATGATGGGAAACAGAGAAAATCACCCCAGGTCACTCCCACATATCTGCTTGCAGCATTTGGACACACAGAGGCCAGCAAGCTGGTCAATCACTGCTCTCTTGGTACCAGAGGGTTCACAATAGAGACAACAGGGGCAGTGGAAGAATTTTTTTTTTTTTGCGTGAACTCTCCAAGATAAAGACAGTTAGAAAATCCTGGAATTTATGTGAGGCTTGTTTTCTTCTGTTTTACAAAATATGCTTGGTCTCCTTTAGTCTCTCCTAGGTTTTGTTATGATTTGCCATTTTGGATGATTCAGTTTATATACTGTTAGACAGGGACAATTATGTTTATTACACATTGACAATAGTATTTTAAAACTGCAGGTGGCCCCACATTTGGTGTAAGAACAAAGAGGTTGGTATGCAAGCAAAAGTTAACTTCTTTAGGAGAGTCTCCCAGACACAGCCATTCTGAACAAAACCATATTTTTCACGGCAGTTTGAATTTCATTGGATTGTTTGCTCACGGTAATGACCTCTGCCCTTTCCACTAATTCTTCACTCTACGATTGACAAGGTGCTTGGGGGACAAAGAGCAATGGTTGGAGGCACAATTAACTATTTCTGAAATAGCCATGCGCTGCAAAAACAATGATCTCGTAATAACAGACAGCAGTTGAACTGGATGTGGTTTGCTCGGCATAAGACATGCAGCAGAAATTTTCACAGCAAACTGCATCATTCCGATGGAGCAAATTAGCCAAGGCCCAATGTATTGGAAAATACTTAACCGTGTTTGTATACAGAGGAGAGTGGCATGGTCTGGCATCAGGCTCTCCACACTTTTCAGATTTAATCATAGTTGTACCAAAAACAAAAGATTTCAAAAGCACGTTGAAATAAACAGCTGTGTGTGCAGCAAATAGAACATCTGTTAGAACACAATATGCAGTGACAGCCAACAAGCAATGGAATTTTTTGGAACAGGCTGCACACGTTGGCTGATACGAGAACTGAGCCTACTGAGAGGAAAAAAAAAACTGGCTGCTCTCAAAAGCCTGGAATAGACACAGATGGACAAACATAATAATGTAAATATGCAATGTTTCCTTTTTCCTAAGGAAGAATTTACCGAGGAAGCACCCAAATACATTCTGTATGTGAAATAGTTAAACATGTTACATTCACACTTTGCTTTCCTTTCACTGTGGTCATCTGACTCCATACCCACTGAAGGAGAAAGCAGATGTGAAGGTTGATGCATCGAAGACAACATTGAAGACAACTGACAAAGAATGAACACTTTCGAATACACTTTGCCCTGAATCTAGATTATGTCAATGGGCAACACATTCTTTGCATCATTCGAGTTGAACAGGAGAAACCCTGAGGGGCTTTTTCTATTTCAGGGACTAGTTCAATGGCAAGTCATTTAATATTCTCCTTCCAGCTTTCTGCCAAAATTGTCCTTGTCAAATTTTTCACTGCTGAAGAAGTGCAGGAAGGTTTTTTGTTAATTCTTTTCTAGCAATCTGAAGGCTGATAGCTGTGGTGGTGAAGCTTTTAATATTTATATCCCACCAGTGCATGCTAAACGATTTAATAAAATTAAATCAGTGATTGTGCTGCGAATGTAGAGTATCCCTTACATGCGATGGTGAATTCCATTAGCTGCTCAGAAAAGGATCCTTATGCATTGTTCAGAAAGCTACAGGTCGAATCATCATTGTGGTGGACTTGAGGGAGTAATGTGAGCCTTTCCAGTAGTGCCACTTGATCCCATTAAATCGAATTGTGTTCATCCCGCCTGAGTAATACATGCCATTCAAGTTAGAAGGGCCACAGGCCTGAAACCACCATCCTGTGGGCAAAAACAATAAACAAAGTGAAGTTTAGAACATGTCCTTCGTAATGTCACCTTAAATCACTTTATCACACCGAGTTGCAGGCAGTCATTTTGGCATAAAGAACACGTTAACAAGCAAAATGTGGTAAGATAAGGATCAGTGATCGCCTCAGTAGTGAGTTCTCAATTTGGGCTAAACCATCTGGCAAAGGTGCCTGGTGCAATTTATTCATGGGGAATGGAAAATTGGCAGTACCATTGTTCCAGTCAGCTGTTACATACCGCCAAGGAGCTGGTTCAATGATGCAGCTTTGCCAGAGGGATAGGAATGAATGACCTAGTGAATCCATTGAATACACCCCAGAGATCACCAGAACAAGAGAAAGTGCAATAAGTTTAATTTGAATAAGTTAGAGCTACTTAAACATAGAATGTTTTAGAAATATATATAAACTGGTGCTGAAACTAAGCAATAACTGTTGCCTTTCATAACAGCAAATTGCAATATTCAATATTTGCATGTGTCATGCACCATTTGTGTGGTGAGAAATACAGGTTATTTCAACTGGTATACACAAGAGACTAACCACATCTTCACACAGAGAAGGCCTGTTGCTATCAATGGATGTAAATTGATGGGAAAAGAGTAAGAAAACCTGACCAGTTGCTGCACCCTTCAGTTATACAATTATAGGAGGGATCACTTTGACGATGAAGCTATGGATACGCTGCTAAATGAGAACTGAATTGGGCTATGGAGAGAGAGAAGAACTGTGATATTAGTTTTTGATGACTATAGAAAAAGCCAGAGCAGATTTGATGGCCTGATATTTACTGGGGTGGGTTGTGTATTTGGGGTGGATGGAAAAGAATGCGGGCAGAGCTTCAGATGGAAATCCCGGAAGTATGGGTTTCCCCACATGCTGCAGGGTTTTAATTCCACTGTGTGGATCTTTAGGCCCAAACAGGTTGTCCGCCTGGAAGTCAGCTTGATTGGCAGAGGAGGAGACCACAGGGCCAGGTACGTCCAGTCCTCAACCCCAGGGGAGACGGCTCCAGTGGAGGGGAGAGTGGGATATCATTCCTGACCTTGTGGGGGCACCCTACCTCCAATCTTCCAATCCTGGGTCTGCCGAGACAGTGGGAGGGGAAGTATTCCTGCTCCTCCTGGCCCACAAGTAGTGCTCTAAATGCACTTACTTTTTCCCCCAATCAGCCCATGCCTTGTTTCAGCTACCAGGTTTACAGAGGCCAGTATTAAGGCACTCCCAGCCCAGTTGACCCTGTAAAGCCCTCCTCTCTAATATCTGGGAGCTTGTGTCAAAATTGGGAGAGCAGGCAACAGCCTGACAAAGTTATACACACTGTGTCGTACCTTCAAGCCAATGTCCTAAACTCCACCATTGGCATTCCGAGTTATGTGCTGTTCCAGTGACAGGGCAAACCCACCAGAGCTGGTGGCACAGTGATATACAGTCGGCAGGGAGTGACCCTGGGATTCCTCAATACTGATTCTGGATTCCATGGAGTCACGTGGGATCAGGTAATACATGGGTAAGGAAATCTTCTGCTGATTACCAGTTACCTCTCATTTACC
Organism: Carcharodon carcharias; assembly: GCF_017639515.1. Taxonomy (NCBI): domain Eukaryota; kingdom Metazoa; phylum Chordata; class Chondrichthyes; order Lamniformes; family Lamnidae; genus Carcharodon; species Carcharodon carcharias. Next base: position 42,995,961 of record NC_054485.1, read on the forward strand.
TCCCTCCCTCAACTGATGAATAAGTACTCCTCCATGTTAAACACCACTCAGGAGAAGCATGCAGGATAACAGGAGCACAGAATACACTTTGGGTGGGGTCTTCAATGTCTATCACCAAGAATGGCTTGCTAAGTTAATTATGGGACAACATGAAGGGAAATCTACTTGACCTCACTTACCTGTCACTGATGCATCTGTCCATGACAGTAATGGTGGGAATGTGGCACACCACATTGTTAAATGGGATCGATTCAGAAAAAAATTGAGCAGCTTGAAATTAGACATTCATGTGGGCCATCAGCTACTACAGAATTGTAATCCACCACAATCTGTAATCTCTTTGTTCAACACATCCCTCAGTCTATCAAGTCAGGGATCAGCCTTGATTCAATGAGGAACATAGAATGTCAACAGGTGAAGCTGCAACACAGGACTACATGCATGATAAACAACAGGTGCAGAATACTATAATCCACAGATCCTACAACCAACGCACCATATTATAGCTCTGCTTCTGCCACATCCAGTCATGAATGGTTATGGACAAAATAACCAAATTCTAAAGATGTAATGAGAGTGACTGCCCTTGACATTAAGGCAGTATTTGAATAAGTGTGACTTCAAAGAGCCCCAGTAAAACTAACGCCAATTGGAATCAGGGGGAAACCTCTCCACCAGCTGGAGTCATATGTAGCACAAAGGGAAAGATGCCTGTGGTTGTTGGAGTCCAATTATATCAGGCCCAGGACACTATGTTAGGAATTCCTCAGGGCAATGTTCTAGGCCTAACCATCTTCAGCTGTTTCATCAATGACCTTCCCTACACTGTAAGGTCAGAACTGATGATGTTCGCTGAGGGTTGCATAGCATTCAGTTCCAGTGTCAGTCCTCAGATACAGTCTATGCCCACATACAACAAGACCTGAACATCATTGATGCTTAAGCTGAGAAGTGGCAAGTAACATTTCTGCCACACAGATGGCATGCAATGATAACCTCCAACAAGAGACAGTCTAACCGCTCCCTTTGACAAGGGTAGCAGGTGTGTGGGAAGACCAATACCTCCAATTTCCCATCTAAGTCACATAGTTCTTACGTTTTTAAGTTCACACACCATCCTCGCTTAGAAATATATCACCATTCCTTCATTGCTGCTGGGTGAAAATCCTGGAACTCCCTTCCTGACAACGCTGGGGGAGTACATTCACTACATGGACTGCAGCAGTTCAAGGCAGTGACTCACCACAATCTTTTCAAAGGCAATTAGATTTGGGCAATAAATACTGCCCTTGCCAGCAACACCCAGATGCCAGGGATGAATTTTTAAAAGTTGCAAAGCAGGTTAAATCAGATGTTTCCACCCTCATAAACATGTTTAAAATGCCAACCAGTTTCCTGGGAGCAGGTCGGCTGCCTGCCCCATGTCCTGCCTCCATAAGACCTAGAAAGTGGCGTGTTGGAGCCAGCTTCACCAGTGCCACATAAAGCTAACTCCAAAATGGAGTGGATGCAGAGAGAACGTTTCCCTTGTAGGGAGGAACATACAAGAGGCCATCATTATAAGACAGTCACCAAGAAATCCAATAGGGAATTCAGAAGAAACTTCTTTGGCCAAAGAGTGGCAAGAATGTGGAACTTACTATCACAAGGAGTGATTGAAGTGAACATTAAATGCATTTAAGGGAAAATTAGATAAGCACATGAGGGAGATAGGAATAGATAGTTACGATGATAGATTTAGAAGCCCTTGAGAAGGTGGTGGTGAGTTGCCTTCTTGAACCGCTGTCGTACATATGGTGTAGCTACACCCAAGTGCTGTTCGGAAGGGAGTTCCAGATTTTTGACCCAGTAACAGTGAAGGGATGGCGATATATTTCCAAGTCAGGATGCTGTGTGACTTGGAGGGGAACTTCCAGGTGGCGGTGTTCCCAAATTCTAGAACAAAGGAGTACAATTTGAAATTGAGACCACGACTATTCAGGAAGCACTTTTACGACTGACTTGAGAATGACTGGTTTTCGTTGACTAGATACATCAATATGGAGCAGAAAACAGGAAATCTTTGCCATATACCTGTACAAGTGATAATAGTATCAGGAATCCAAAAGGCCTAGGTCTTTAAAGAGTGACTGAAGTAAATCCACATTATTAATGTCCTTAACAAAAACAGAATTACCTGGAAAAACTCAGCAAGTCTGGCAGCATTGGCAGAAAAGAAAAGAGTTGACGTTTCGAGTCCCCATGACCCTTCAACAGAACTAGGTGAATCCAAGGAAGGGGTGAAATATAAGCTGGTTTAAGGTGTGTGTGTGTGTGTGTGTGTGTGTTGGGGGGGTGTGTGGTTGGGGGGTTGGGGGCGGTGGGGTGTGCGGTAGAGAAGTGGAGGGGACCCCCCCACCCCCAAACCCCCCCCCACCTCCGCCCCCGCCACACACACACACCTTAAACCAGCTTATATTTCACCCATTCCTTAGATTCACTCAGTTCTGTTGAAGGGTCATGAGGACTCGAAACGTCAACTCTTTTCTTCTCCGCCGATGCTGCCAGACCCGCTGAGTTTTTCCAGGTAATTCTGTTTTTGTTTTGGATTTCCAGCCTCCGCAGTTTTTATCTTTTTGTTGTTATTAATGTCCTTGTGTATTCCAGTAAACCCTCAATACCTGAAGGACTCAGTCTTTGCATGATCAGTAGTGGAGAAATCCCAGTAATAGCCTTGCTCATTTGATTATTATTTTTTAGGTCACAAAGTTAGAGCAGGCTTAGTTAGGCTTTAAGCATTGCAAGAAATAATAATTTATGCAGCTGGAAAAGGCCCATTATACCAGTTTTACAAACAAGACAGAGGAAAGGCTACTGACAGTACATGCAGAAATGCCAATGTGAGAAATGCTGGGTCCAGCTGAAGGTAGGAATGTTAGGTTATGGTTTGATGGGGTTTAAAGATGTTCTGCCACCCAGGTGCAAGTGGGCTGCCAGATAGGTGGACAAGATAACTACTCAAAATTTCATGTCAGAAAAGCATGCCACAAAATTGTGCTTTGAAATGACCAGGGTAATCTTCCAAATTTTGGGTCTCAGTTGGCTGGAACAGTTTTTAAAATCCAGTTTCCAATTTTTTTTCAATGTTACTTCCACCTCCAAAGTGGGCACCAGGACTTGGGAAGTTCAGAAGAAAAGTAAATAGTGTTTTGAGTCATTAAAGGGGGAAAGATTAGAAAATAAAAGAACAAAGTGCCAATACGAACAAAAGAGAATGAGCTAATAAAAGGATAACTGGTTAAGTGTTTTATTGTGCTGCATATTCCAGGAGAAAGCTATTCTGTTTGCGTCGTCGTATTGCTATTATTAGACAGCATCAGAGTGAAGCTGAACACTGCAACTGTCCACTAATCCAGAGAAACTTTTGCCAGATTTTGGGGGATTTGGGTTGAGGGTGAACTGCCAGTGTTCACTGTCTTTAGCTCTCTGAAACTGCCCGCAACTTCAGGATGTCAGGCATGAGCAGCTTGGTGCAAAAAATCTGAAGTTGTGGCCTGTCACTCGGGGCTCTGGCATCACCTTCCCCCACCAGGGCTGGCAATCACTAAAATCAGCAAGAACTTTATTTTTTTAGCTCCCACATCACGATTAGAAACCACATAAGAAATTACATCATGGTCAATCAAGTGAAGCAGAATTTTTAACAGATGTGATTATGATAAAGTTTGATAAACAACAGAACTGACCCTGACAAGATCTTTTTATAAGCATAGAATACTATTAAATGATTAATTAGTAGATCTTTTAAGCTACATTTTTTAATAATGTTATTTTTTTAAAAGTTTTCCAAAATATTCTTGCTTCTACCTTCACCCCATGTGTATGTGTCAGTCATTAATTTGCTCTATGCAAGACTTCTAAAAAAATGATTTTATTTTAGTGTTTTTAGTTTTCTGTTTGAGGGGTTGGGTGTTGTGGTTTGTGAAAATCCTTTAATGTGACTGACTGTTTGATGATTGAGCTCCACCCTAGGAATAGCCAGTAAAGAACACAGTGATCAACAGCAGTACCACTGCATGGCGATAGAGGTGAAAATCTTACCATAGAGATTGCCAGATGTCTCAGCAAAGCTTACTTCATGGTCAGCAGTGAGTGTCCTTGCTTTGTCGCTGACTGCAAACTCCAGCCCAATATTTCTTTGGGCTACCAGTTCTGTAAATTTTCATGTACTCACAATCTATGTTAACAATGTTACTGAACATAGATTAAGGATGGACTGGCATGTGTTTCAATGAAACGGCACGTTCCCATTTTTAAGCACCTTAGCCTCATCCTGCCATCCCCATCACAGATCCCAGTCATCCGCCAAGTTGATTCGTTCCATGTGATATCGAGAAATGGCAGAAGGCATTGGATAGAGCAAAGTGTATGGGCCCTGACAACATGCTGGCTGTAAGTACTGAAGGCTTGCGCTCCAGAATTAGCCACATCCTTAGCCAAGGTGTTCCAGTACAGCTACAACACTGGCATCAAACTGACAATGTAGAAAATTGCCCAGGTATGTCCTGTCCATAAGAAATCCATTATGGCCAATTACAGCCCCATCAATTTACTCTCAATCATCAGCAAAGTGAAAGAAGTTGTCAATGACAGTGCAATCAAACAGCACTTACTCAGCAATAACCTGCTCACCAAACTCAGTTTGGGTTCCACCAGGGCTACTTGGCTCCTGAACTCATTACAGCCTTGATCCAAACATGGACAAAAGATCTGAACTCCAGAGGTGAGGTGAAGTGACTGCTCTCGACATCAGGGCAGCATTTGATTGGGTGTGGCATCAAGGAGCCCTAGAAAAACTGGAGGCAATGGGAATTGGGAAAAACATTCCACTGGTTTGAATCATACCTAGTGCAAAGGAAGATGGCTGTGGTTGTTGGAGGTCAATCATCTTAGTTCCAGGACATTACTGCAGGAGTTCCTCAGGGCGGTGTCCTGGGCCCAACCATCTTCAGTTGCTTCATCAATGACCTTCCTTCTATCATAAATAAGGTCAGAAGCGGGGATGTTCATTGATGATCGCACAATGTTCAGCACCATTCACAACTCTTTAGGTACTGAAGCAGTCCATGTCCATATGCAGCAAGACCTGAACAATATCCAGGCTTGTGCTGATAAGTGGCAAGTAACAACCATGCCACACAAGTGCCAGGCAATAACCATCTCCAACAAGAGAGAATCAAACCATTCTCCCTTGACATTCAAAAGGATTACCATTGTCTACTGCCAACACTTTGGGGTTACAGTTGACCAGAAACTGAACTGGACCAGCCATATTAATACAATGGCTACAGGGAACAGGTCAGAGGCTGGGAACTCTGTAACTCATGTACTGACTCCCCAAAGCCTGTCCACCATCTACAAGGCACAAATCAGAAGTGTGAAGGAATACTCTCCACTTGCCTGGATGAGTGCGGCTCCACAATTCTCAAGAAGCTTGACACCATCCAGGACAAAGCAGTCCACTTGATCGCACCTCATCCACCACCTTAAATATTCACTCACTCCATCACTGCCGCACAGTGGTGTTAGTATCAGCTACAAGATGCAGTGTGGCAACTCACAAGCGTCCTTCAACAGCAGTTTCCAAACCTGCAACCTCTACTTGCCTGGAAAGGCAAGGACAGCATGAAAGCAGTACCACCTGCAAGTTCCCCGCCAAGCCACACATTATCCTGACTTGAAACTATATCGCCATTCTCTCACAGTTGCTGCATCAAAATCCTGGAACTCCCTTCCTAACAGCACTGTGGGTGTACTTACACCAGATGGACTGCAGTGGCTCAAGAAGGTGGCTCATCACCACCTTTCTCAAGAGCAATTAGGGATGGGCAACAGATGCTAGCCCGGCCAGCAATGCACTTATCCCATGAAAGAATAAAAAAAAACACAAGTACAAGCCAGAAGTTTTTGCTTAATTCTACAAATTACAAATTATACCAGTCATGTTCTGAAACAATCTACTCAAATGATGTTTGGGAAATGTAAGCAAAGAGATTATCCATTATGCCATAGACCACTGGTCAACATCCTGTTGTTACAAATATATTTTACTTACAGCTCTATCCCTGTTTTACGACTACCTTTTCTCTTCCAACGTCATAGTAGGTAACTTTGTGATTTTAGCCTCAGCACCCCGGGACAACCAGGCAAAGAGTAAATAAATCACTCACTGTTCCTTCCCCGATTGCTATTCACATATGAAGATGGTATGTGAAATATGGAATTGTTCATATGGATGAATAATCCACTAATGGTCATTGTTCAAATCCACATGTGAGAAATGGTTATTTCGAGTAGATAGAGAAAGGCTGTCAACGCCTTCATGGAAACCTGGATTCAAAGGGCAGAAGAGCTCTTGTTCATTGCTTATGTTCTTGCCTCAACAGTTCTTTATGAGAATAAATTTATATAGTATCATGCACAATCTCAGGACATCCAAAAGTATTTTGCAATCACTGTGCAAATTGTTGTAATGTAAGAAATACAGCAGGCAGTTTGCACACAGCTATGTCCCACAATGAGCTAATGGCTAGGAAATCTGTTTTCAGGTGCTCTTCAAATAGTGCCATGGGACATTTTACGCTCATTGAGAGGGCAGATAAGGCCTGGGTTTAACGTCTTACCCAAAAGGCAGCACCTTCAACAGTGCAGCACATCCTCAGTATGCAGTGGAGTGCCAACCTAGAATGTTGCTCAAGTCTCTGGAGTGAGATTTGAACACACAGCCTACTGACTGGGAGACAGGACTTGTATTCAAATTGTACTTCTCTCAGCTACTGGTGATTTCTCAAGGTTAGCAGAAGGCAAAAACGCCTTCTGCGCATTCCCTCTTGTGAACTTACTTCAATTCAGTTTGACAGTTATGGAGTGGGGCTTTTCTAAAATCAAAGGTGAAAGAGGAGACAGAGCTGGAGGACCAGAAACCAGGATAGGAATGTACTTGATCAGATAGCAAACCAGAAAGGAATTGTTGCAACAATGAGTTTGCCAGATATTCTGCCAACAATCGTTGGTCCCCAGTGCATGTCTTGTTCCCAGCTCTTAAAGATCCTTTTGCTTCAGGAGCTATCTGTATTGACTCACACTGCTGGTGGGAATGTTTAATCTGGCAAGCATAAGTAGAGTCAGGAACAGCCAAATTTGCAGCTGTTTATACTGGTTTACTGCTTCAGTAACCAATCCAAAATTGAGGTACTAAGCTAATCAGCCATTCGCACAGAAACACCTGTGAAATGAGAGTTTCAAATGTAAAATGCTGCTTTAAATTGTTAAATTACTGGAGTCAGAATAATACATGTGTATTTAATTAGAAACTACTGGAAATCTGAAACAAAAACAATCAGGAACTGGAACTGTTTGTGGAAAGGAAAGTTTAACTTGCTTTTTCTCTTTACAAATTCGAATTGAAGTACCTTTTGCAACATTTTGATCATTGTGTCAATTTATCAACATTGCTGAATTGTTCAGTGTGACTCACATACATACTTCTGAATTTAGTGTTTGAGTGAACCAGTAAATGACTTCTTTCGAAAAGGAGTTTTTTTCTCATTAGAACTGATATATAATCCTAAACATAGAAATTATTCTAGTGCACTTAGTAGTGTAAGGTGTAGTAGCTTAGATAAAGAGATGCAGCTTCTGACAGGATATTGGTTCAGATGTTGGAAGACATGAATTACAGTTGTAGCAGTAGGCGACGATGATTTGGGAGCCTGCTGTGCTCAAATTGGCTGCCATGTTTTCCACATTACAGGCACATTGCTTCAAAAGCACTTCATTGGCTATGAAGCCTTTTGGGACATACTAAAGTCATGAAATGCAGTAAATAAATGAAAATCTTTTGTTTTAATAGGAACAACATGAACATGGCTTACTCCTGGAGATAGAAAGAAATACAAAATGGTAGGGTATATAATATTCTAGTCTACAGATAACTAATACACTTTGACCTCAGTATAGACTACTAGTTCATCATCAGGAATAGGTACTTGATAAAGAGGCAGGGAGATTGGGAAAAGAACTTGGACACATCCATGGGGGATTTCAGCTAACCAAAAATAAAGTGGGATTGCCCATGTAGTTTAGATTGACAGGGGGATTGTTTAATAATATCTCATTGAGGACAAAAATAATAGTCTGAAAGACATAATGAGATTTATGAGGATAAGTACACACTAGACTCAATAAAAATGACCATAATTCATTAACAAAGGAAAATAAAGAGACTTGGTAAATGTAATGCAAAATTGCTTCTTGACCCTGTTTGCCATGGCACCTCAAGAGACGGTTGCTGGTTTTACTTTGCAATAGTAACCCCTACAGCACAGAGAAAATGCAACTCACAACACCCCAGGTGACAGTAACCATGACATGATTTAAGTTTGACATGGTATGAGATTAATGTGTTAAGGACCAACAACCAGGTATGCAATTTTGAAAAGGTCAAGTTATAAGAGAAGAGCTGAAACAGATTGACAGGGGGATTGCTTACTAATATCTCATTGAGGACAAAAATAATAGTCTGAAAGACATAATGAGATTTATGAGGATAAGTACACACTAGACTCAATAAAAATGACCATAATTCATTAACAAAGGAAAATAAAGAGAATGAGGTCCACAAAGACTGCAGAGAGAAGGGCAAGAAAATCCACTGGGAAAAATATATGAAACTTCTGAAGCTTGGCAAAATGATGATCAGAAGTGTGAAGAGGAAACTGACAATGAGTATTATGGCAAATAGGCACAGCATCAAGAAATTCCTCCAATATCAACCCAAAAAGTGTGGTAATCTGATGCATAATATTCCTTTAAGAAGAATGTTATAATGGAAGATCACATAACCTTCGTGTCCAATAGCAGAGTAGCATGGGCTACCTCTGTGGTTAATAGTCTGTAATCAGTAGTTAGTAGCAGCAGTAGTGTAGAGATAGAATTTGAAGTGTAAGCACATGTTTAGTTGCGGCTGAGTACCTTTGTAAATAAATACCGAGTGTCTACCTATGAAGTGTCTGCTACTCAACTCTATCATTAGTACCAAATCGACCAACCCTTACAACAAGCATGCAAACAGGATCCGACAAACAGGTGACTAGGATCCAGCAGAAAGACAAAATTCAGGATTGAGGTGCAAAACTTAAAAAATATGCATATCTATAAAATATGTATTTAAACATCGACAGGACTTCTAATTAGTTTTAAAAGCACTTTTAAACAAATCCCTAAAATCTATCCCATTTTACAAAGACAAACTTAGAATGACATCTGTGAAGTGCTGACAGGCATCAAGATGTCACTCGTTTTTGAATACTCAAAAGTTCCCATTCGATTAGAAACAATCTTACATAGTATCCATATTCAATAAAAGGGAGAAATCAAATTCTCTGAATTGTAGATTCATTAATTTTATGTTAACACAGGCTAGATAATGAACTTAAGAACCACCTATGCAATGATGAAGTTAGAAATAATGGTGAGGGATGACATGTCGAAGAAATTCCATAATAAAAACAGAAGATGCTGGAAAAACTCAGCATCTGTGGAGAGGAAAACAGAGTTAACATTTCGAGTCTGCATGACTCTTCTTCAGTGTTCTGATGAAGAATCACCTGAACATAAAACGTTAACTCTTTCTCTTTCTACAGATGCTGCCAGGCCTGCAGATTTCCACAACGCGCAGTATTTTGTTTTTATTCTATTACAGGAGAAATTCCATTTTACTCAATTCAGTCACAGTATGATGTACCCAAGGAGGTGACTGGGTATGGCATCCATTATTGAAGGATCAATAATAAATGATTCAAGGGTTGTTGGGGGGGGGGGGGGGGGGGGGGGGGGGGGGGGGGGCAAGCAGGATAGTAGAATTAAGGCCACAGTAGGATCAGACATGATCCTACTGAATGGTGGAGTAGGCCCAAGGTCCAAATGGCTCCACTCCTGCTCCTATTTTTTATGTACTTATGTCCTTATGATCTATTGAGTTCAGGAGTTTTTAAAGCAGTTGGGAGCTATGTTGCTATCTAGTTGGAAAATTAGGGCAAGCTCAAGGGAGTGGCTGAATGAAAGTGATTTATGTAGGACAGTGAAAGCCCTTTGCTGTATCTCTAATGATATGATACTCACATGTGAGCTGTACTGGAAAATGACACCAAAAAAGCATAGTGGAAGAAAACAATTCCTGGATTAATAGCAAGACAATAATCTAATTGAGAAGTTCGAGGATATCAGAAAACATAACAATCACTTTAATTATATGCAAATGCCTTTAATGTACAAAAGCATCACAAAGCTCCACACAGCAATAAATGCTGACTCAATGGGCTGGATTTAATAGAGGTAACGGGTGTAATGACCCACCAGCTGGAGAGCCGGCTGATGCCCTGTTTTTAGGGAAGGCATGCTAAATTAGGTGCCACTCAGGCACTGGATTGGCCAATGGTAGGCCTTCCACTGGGCTCAAGGACCCCAAGAGCAGAAGTCCTGCCCACCAAGTGCTACTCAACAAGGCCACTAGGAAGGCAATGGGTGCTGTCAAATGCCAGCTGAAGCCTTGGATTTAGGAGGGACTTGCGCATAGCTGAGTGATGGTAGGAGAGGTGTTGCAGGTGGGGGCTGCGGGCGGGTGTTGGCAGCAAAGGCAGGTGGCTGGTTCCCAACAGGCCTCCCTTTCCTGATGCTGGGTGGTTGATCAGGCACTGGGTGCCTTTGAATGAGGGTCTCCCCCCCACCACCAACTGTTCTGGGGTGTGAGTTGTTGGTCTGAAAGATATCATATGATGGTAGGGAGGGGTGACATAATGAGAGGTTTGAGAAATTTACGTTGGAGGTGTTAGAGCACCAGGAGCTAATGAATTTCAGAAAAGGCTGGGATGGACAATGAATTGGATCTGGTGAGGAATAGGAAACGGGCAGCAGAGTTTTGGATATACTGATGTTCCTAGAGAGTGGAGGATGGGAAATTGGCCAGGAGAGGAGTGGAATAGTTGATCTTGGAGGTGGTAAGAGCATGGAGGAGTGTTCCATGGCAGGGATAGAAGTCAGTTGACATTACAAAATTTGTCAATCTCGATTGAGAATATATGGGGGTCAGATGGTCAGGTCATCTCATAAAGGGCTCAGATTGTAAACAATTTGGCTCATCCTGAGATAATTAACTGATAGTAAAGAACAGAATCGGTGGTTATCTTTGATTTCCAAGGGTGATCTGGGGAGCAGGTGGTTCTGGCCAGGAAGGATGAGGCTTGATAGCACTCGAGATGGTCCAGTCTGCGATGGACAGCTAATCCAGTTGTGGAAAAGAGATGCTCAATTCCACGCCCCTTAGACTTGGAATGAAGGTGGGGGCCACACCAGTGAAACTGATGGAAAGGGAAAGAGTATGTTTTTTTGCTGAAGCCAAGGTGGACACAAGGGAAAGGCTGAGCAGATTGATAATAAAGCAGCAGCTATTTGAATCTGGAGATTTGATAAACTTCTTGGATATTTGTTTTCATAATTAATACTGTGAGGTTTATGGGTTGGAAACGTATGGCAGCTGATACTGTTAGTGAGTTTGTTATCATTGATATGCAAGTACATCCACGATGGAAGATTAATGATTGCGAAATTGCAGCTGCAAATTTAGCAAGAAATAATTTGAAGTTGATTTCCGGAAAATCCTAGCTCCATTGTCTGTTTATTTTTACAGGCAAGAATTTGCAGAATTCGGTTATTATGTAAAATTAAGTGTAACTAGAACATACTTTAGGATTTACGATTCATATTCACTTGCCAGAAATAGTCACTTAAGTGGAATGAAGTGCACATTCAATCCAATGTGAATTAATACCTGGTGAACTGTCAAACAGCTTAAATAGAAATGCAGGATTATATCATATTTATCCCAACTTCACACAGAGAGCATGAGAACACAATCCTTCCACCTCTGAGACTAGAGCTTGAATATAGGACAGTATTACAGAATAACAGTCTCTCTCAGATTATTATAAATCGCCTTAGAATCATAGGATGATAGAGTACAGAAGGAGGCTATTTAGCCAATTGTGCCTGTCCTAGCCCTTTGAAAGAGTTATCCAATTACACCCACATGCCTGCTTTTTCCCCTTTCCATGCAAATCTCCAACTTCAAGTATTTACCCAATTCCCTTTTGAAAGTTATTATTGAATCTGCTCCCACCATGCTTTCAGACAATGTATTCTATAACAATTTGCTGTGTATGTTTGTTTCCTTATATTGTCTTTGGTTCTTTGCCAAATACCTTAAAATTGTCTCCACCGAAGTGGATAGTGACCCTTCTGCCACTGGAAGCAGATTCTTCTTTTTTAGTCTATCAAAGCCTTTCATCATCTTGAACACATCTATCTAATCTTCCATTAACTTTCTCTGCTCTAAGTAGAACAGTCCTAGCTTCTCCTGTCTCTCCATGCAACTGACAACTTTCATCTCTGTTATCATTCTAGTAAATCCCCACTACACCCTCTCTAAGATCTTAACATCTTTCTTAGATTCTGGTACCAAAATTAGCCACAATATGCCAGCTAGGGTTTTAAAGATGCTGAGCATAACTTCCCTGCCTTTCTGTAATATGCTTCTACATATAAAGTCAAGGATAATCTCTATTGAACCATCCCATCACCTTCAAAGAATTGCATACCTACACCCAAGAGGTCTTTCTGTTCTGAACGCCCTTTAACATCGTACAATTTTGTTTCTGTCTTCTCCCCTCATTATTGCTATCAAAATAAATATTTGTATTAAATTTAATGGGCTGAATTTTCCTGGCCCCATGGAGACAGGTTTGGAGATGGGGTGAGGTTGCGGGAAAGTAGCGTGAAACCCCTTTGGGACACTTTCCCAATGCTATCCTGCCTCCAGGCAATTTTCCCAGGGGTGGTCAGCCAATGTAGCAAATTAAGGCCCAAATCAAGTTTCCTCCAGCATTATAACTTTCCCGGTGTTGCACGGATCCCCTGCAGTGTTTGAGGCCCAGCAATGATGTGGATGCGAATTCTTGCAGTGAAGTTACTGGGCCATGTGCAGCTGAATTAATTGACAGTGTCAGCGGCTTGTGATGCTCACAAGGATCCAGGAGAAGCTGCAAAAACTCTTTTGGAAGGGTTACACCTCCACCCTGAGGCCCCTCACAGTAATTTGTCATCTATCTTTCTCTGTACTAAAGAGCGAGGTCTTGGTAAGTGTCTCCATTTTGAAGTGCTACTCCAGCAGCACTCACCTGCACCTAGATCTTGTTGCACGCCCTCTTACTGGGCCTTTGCTTCCCTGGTCCACTTAATCAGATGGTGAACACAGAAGTGGACAATGGGAAGGCTGCTTCATGTAACGTTGTTTTGTTGGACACGCTGAGACCATGCGTAGGCTCGGGACATGCATATGGTCCAAATGTCAAGGTCCTGACACTGACACCGTTTCACCAGTCTGCCTATGTCTTCCTTAAGACTCTCCCCCTCACTGTTTACTATAGTTTCAAGTTTCATGTCATCTGAAAACTTTTATATTATGTTGCATATATTCAATTCCAAGCCACTAACATCTATCAACAGTGCAGTGCTCACAACACCGACCTGTAGGTGGACACCACTACAAACTTTCTCCAATCTAAAAAACCACAATTCACTACAACTCTCTGCTTTCGATGCCTCAGTCAGTGGTCAGTGTTGTTGCACCCAGGCTGCCACTGCCCCTTTAATCCTAAGAGTTTCAATTTTGTTAACCAGCCAGGGTATTAGCATCCCGCTTCTGGATTTCCCAATTAATGACAGAGGGTGGGCGTGATTACAATCTGCATCAGCTAAGTAGTCCAAAGAAGTGATTTTCATAAAGTTGGAAATCGCCTGTGAGGAAGTGGCTAACAAGTATTGTGAGCACAAGCCTTTCACTTAGGCAGTCCAGCAGCTCTTCAGCTTCACTGTTTAAAAGCTTCCAAGCTTCACTGAACAATGACTTCCATCTGTATTCCCCTGCAAGTTTCAAACAGCTCGGGAAACCAAAGCATTGCTATTAAAGCCAGCATTCTGGATCACATACATAGTATATTGACTGGTTAAATATATAAACACTTATCCAACAGTTCCATAAGGGTTTCCCACTCAGCTCCAAAGGTGCCCTGGTGAAACCAGTGGTGGATGGAATCATGTTGGGTTTTCAACACAATGACACTTTTTGGGGCTTTACCACCCTGCTTCCAACCTAAACACCACGCATCCCTCTCAAACCCTTGACAGTTCAAATTCTGCCCTAAATATTTCCTTGCCACTTGGCCTGTGACAGCCAAGTTTATCTCTTCCACATTATTTGTACAGGTGTAACATTTACAATCCTCCAGTCATCTGGCACCACTCCCATATCTAAGGAGGATTTGTAGATTGTGACTAGATCTTCCATTAGATCCACCCTTTCTTCCCTCAGTTACTCAGGATGTGGCCCATCTGTATGGGGGATGGTTTTTCTACTTTGAACATTGCCAACCTTTTAAATATCTCCACGTTATTTATTTTTATTCTATTCAATTTCACTATTACTGCCACCCTTAGTGTAACATTGGCAGCATTATCTTCTTTAGTGAAGACAGATGTAAAATACTTGGTGAAATAAGTTTGGCCACTTCTCCATTCACTTACTCGTTGACATGATTTTGCAATGTAAAACTTCAATACTAAATAGCTAGTATTTCAAAGAGGTGAAGAGGGCTGTTGTGGAAAATGAGACCATCTTACTGGTATTGTACTGAATTGTGGCAATGCTGCCCCTACTAGAATATAACACAGGAAGTCTTAGTCTTTGTTTAAATTGTGCCAAATTCGACTAACAATTTCTTGGCAAGGATAGTAGATGCAAATGAAATTGTCCATTCTTTAGTAATATATTTTTCTCATCTTGATAAGCATAAAATGCAGAAATTGAAAAATGCTTTGACATGTTCATGGTGGGGAGAAGAGAAAATGTCACATTTTTCTGTAATGTTTTTGCTTTCTGTTTTCTGAATGTTGTTACAGTGATATTCCTACTTCAGTCTCTTTTTGTCTCATAACTAGAGGTCACACTGATGAAACTGTAATGTTTTGAAAGCAGTTTCCCAGTACAAACAACAGATAGCTGGAAAATGAAACTCTTTTGTCTTACCTCCAGAAGCCATCTGGGAGCATTTGCAGCCACATTCATCATTGTCCACGTCCTTGGTGCTGAATTTTGTACCAGAGGGGCTGAGACTGCTGGTTCTCCCGGCTGTTCCACTGTAACCCTTTATGTGGAGCCTGTGAGATAAATAGATCAGGATTGAAAGAATGCTAGCAATCATCAGAGTTCCTCAGCTCAATAAAAAGCTTCCTCCTGTATTTTCTGTTAAACAAGTGAATCAAACCAATGAACTATGTTATTATGACCTAGCCAAAAGAAAATTGAAAGCTATACATAGCTGAAATCCCTATGACTATAATGATTCAATAATTGTCCCAGATTTTACTGAAAATGGCATCGGAATGATGCACACCATTACTAATTTGCAAATTGGCCATCATGAACTACGAATCTCCATCAGTTGCTGCCTGATATGTGCTGTTTCACCATTAACTTCATAAAACTGGCATATCACACTTAATCTCCCAGTGATTTTTTTTTTGTTGCATCTTTGCCCTAATTGCCTGCTACACTTGCCACAGAAAGTTAAGTCTAGTCACTAACAGAAGAAGTACCTTTTTAACTATGTGACAATTGTTAATGACTACCAGTCCATCTCTTTGACCCAGAAAGTAAATAATTGAAAGTATGGAATCTCATTCCTTCAGGTTGTGAAATGTTGTTGGAAATTTTAAAATGTCATTTGGATATTGTTTTCTTACTTTTCCATTGTCTTTTTTCTCATTCTTTTAATAAAATCTTTCTTTCCCTTCCTTTCTGTACTTAATTTGATGCTGAATTCAATTGTTTCCTAACACTTCCTCATTTTATTTACTGACCCTATAATCTCATTGGTTAAGGAGATATATTATTTGTCTCAAATGCCCTATTGCCTTTGCATTTACAGCAACTTGGAAAAAAGTAAAACTTAAGCATCCATGGAGCATCTAAGAAGGCACCATTGAGTCACAAGTCATTTCTGTGCTGTACTGGTGATAATATTCATTCAGTTAGTTAGTCTCTAAGGCCAAAAATAGGGATAAAGATGTTTGCCTCATGAAAGCCACATACAGGGAACTGTAGCTAACATTCACAATCGGTTTATTAACATATTATTTTAGTTGTGCGTGACATATTTCAGTGAAACTTTTCTGTTCGTCATGTGAAAGGTTGAAATACTTTATTCCTCATTGTTATCCTTACTTTATCTACATAGCGCTTAAATAAACATAACAGTTGAACATTCCGTGGTCTGGTGCAGCATGAATTAGACATAGTGCAAAGTTGCTTCCACAGTTTAATAATGCTGCCTAATTCTAGATTTGAATCAGCATTCATGATTGAACCTGCGCAGCACTTGCTTCCTGCAGTCAAAACAGAAAACGCTGGAAACTCAGCAGGTCAAGCAGCATCTGCAGCAAAAAGAATAGTGTTACTATTTCAGATCTGTGACCTTTCATCAAAATCTTTTCTGATGTAAGATATGAAACATTAACTCTGTTCTTTTCTTTCCACAGATGCTGTCTGACCTGCTGAGTATTTCCAACATTTTCTATACTTATTTCAGGTTTCCAGCATCTGCAATATTCTGCTTTTGCACTTGTTTACTGCCAGTATTGTATCATTCTTATGCTGCATTTTAATATTCCAAATAAATTTCAGAAACATGCCAATTTTGCTGAGTTGAATATTTATTTTGAAACCCAATTTTACCATGGATCTGTGAAATAGCTTTACAGATAAAGCAGCTGGTGCTATATCAATTTGCATTTTGAAAACAAAAATGGACTAATATCTGATTGGAAGTGCAACTGATGGTTACAAAGTAAGTACTGATAGAGCTAACTGATTGCAACATATGCCATGATGGTTTTGGCTGTTGGAACCATGTGGGCATCATGCCAGTGGAATTGCATTGGTCTAAGACATGATGTTAGATAGATATTCTCAATTTACATTTGGAGAAAATTTGCATAATATTTTCCTCAAACGATGAGTTGGATGTGTAGAGGCCATGTTTGAGTACATTGGTTATCTACTACGTAAAGACAAAGTTTGATGATTTTTTTTTGTTCCGTTATGTATTATGTACTTTCAAACTCTGATAAACTCAGACCTTAGTCATTGGTTTGAATCAGTTCAGATAATTGCCCTTGAGAAGGTGGTAGTGAGCCACCTTCTTGACTCACAGCAGTCCATCTGTTTAAAAGGGAGATATATGTATGAAATGGGCACATAACTCTACTTACCTAATCTGACCTCCCTAAAATAAAAGAAAAAATAAGTGCCCTCCATTATTCATTTCTCTCCCAGCGAGTTCAACTTCTCGCATAATGGTGCTCACCTCTGGCCTCGAAGAAAACTGTCCAGAAGGATCTAGTGATCTCTGTTGTGAAATTTTCCCCTTCCTCAATGGCAGTTTAAATTGGTGCTAAGCAGAAGGGAATCTTCAGATGTCAGCAGCAATGATGGCATGATGGCATAGTAAACAGCCAATCAGATTGAAGTATTCCCATAGGTAGCAAATCAGGAAGTTTAAAACAATGAATTGCCTCACTTATAATTTAGATAGTAGAATAAATGATGAAAGGATTAAGATTGAAGCAAAAAAATCACGCAAACACATTTTAAATAACTATTTAAGAAATGCAGGATGTTGACATCAGAAAAGAGAAACTTGACATTCCACAAATAAATAGTTATATTTTTCAGAGCCAGTCAGGGTGTTTGGCAAGAATTCTGAAGTTAATAATTCTGAAGTTAACCCAGTTATATCTCTTTCTCTAATTGGTAGCCTTTTTAAGGACTTTGGGAGTCAGAATTTTGGATTAAGAGTACAAGTTTCAATCATTTCATAGATCTTCCATTGATTGAAGGCTGTGGGTGCATCAACAGTGTTCTCTCCAGAGAGGCTAGGAATTACAGGCAGCAATCTCTGGATGGTCATGTTATCCTATGGATATGTAGGCTTCAGAAATTGCTGTCAGTTTCAGTGGTGAATGATGACAGTTTTGCTGTCATTACCACTGCAAAATCTGGGCCTCATAAGTCAAATAGTAGGTACCTAGTGTGCTCAAGAAAACTAGAGCAAAAGGAAAGGTGTTGTAGCTCTAAATGGCAGAAACACCTAGGAAGTTAAGGTGAATCTTGGAACATGAAAATTTCTTTTTTACCCTTTTAGAAACTAATATGAGGAAAATGCATCAATAAAATAACCACCCATTAATGAAGTAACAAGAAATGTAAATGGGAAGCTTAAACTTAATGAGGGATTTCTACCCCCCAATATAAACTTGGAACGCCTAAATGATTTTCCAAATTCAGAAATTACTGAATGATTGCTTCATTACCTAATGCCTCAGAGACACAGAAGTGAAAAGCTATGGTTCATGTCATGACTTGGTCATTCTAAGTGAACTGGGAAGCATTAAACAGGGATGACTATCGAAACACACATTCATGCAGTGCGTTTAACGTAGAAAAACATCAGAAAGACATTTAGTAATATTTCGAACATAACTGGATCTTTAATATCATCAGTTGAGAACAAATGAACTGCCTTTAAAAGCAAATCACTGAGCAACGGAATGACCAAGCATGGTGCTAACTGGAGTCAACAGAACAGAATGCAGGAATAAAGCATGGTCCAAACCTCTTTCCATATGCTGCATAGAAGCTGGTACATCAACTCAGAACAATGAAATTTGAATGTAAAGCATGGAAGAAGGTAAGAAATTGGTTTAAGAGTAGGAAGCAGTTACCATTAATACAATGTTGTGGGGGAGGGGAAAAGGAATTCCCCAGGAAAGTGTGTTGGTAGACTAGTTAATCTTATCAACGTCACTGACAAGCAATGCAAATTGCATAAATCCACAGATGATAGATACGTTTGGAGAAGGGTGTGGTGCTTGGTTTGCATAGTCAGCCAAAGGCCTGCAAAATGAGTTTGCTCAATCTAAGTGATCAGGACAGTGGCATGCAAAGTTCAAATCTGTGAAGTGCAAGATACTGCACATTGGAATAAGTCACAGGATATTGGGCAGAATTTTACACTGACTGAGTTTTACGGTCCTGCCGAGGTCAATGGACTTTTGACCAGCTCCCTGCATTTTGCTGCCCTGCCCCTGCCTTGATAGGGCTGTAAAATTCTGCTCATAAATACTCTTGTGAATGGTATGAACATAGCTAGGTGTGAAGTTGAAAGAACCCAAGGTTTTTTTTTTATAGGTTTGGAAATAAAACATTTGTTCGCATAGCACCACTTCAAAGAGGCTTTCTGCAACTATATAGATTCCCCAGGGGCCGTCAGCGCTGCGGGCCGATATCTGCACAACCCGCATGGGTTTTTCCATTGGCATCATTGAGGAAGAGGTGCTGCGTGAATGAGTTTTGAACTCAGTTTTTAATATCTCCAATCACTGGAAAGCAGCAACCAAAGCAAACAGAATGCATAGATGTATTGCTGAGTCATTAAGTTATCATTGAAGGATGTGATGCTGAGTATGTACAATGCCCCAGCGCAACTGTGGCAGATGGAATTCAATGTGGGGAAATGTAAGGTCACCCACTTTGGATCTAAGATAGATAAGAGTATTCTTTAAATGGCAAAAGCTAGGAACTACAGAGGAGGAGGGAGATTTAGGGACATGTATGCAATCAGTAAAAGCTAGCAGGCAAGTACAAAATTAATTTACAGGGCTACTGGAGTGTTGGCCTTTGTCTCAAGAGGGCTGGAATACAAAGGAGTGGAAGTTATGCTACAATTATATAAAGCTGTGGTCAGAATGCATGTGGAGTATTGCATTCAGTTCTAGGCTCCACACCTCAGGAAGGATACATTATCCTTTGATGGAGTGCAGCACAGATCCCCAGAACGAATCAAGAACTAAACTAAATAAGGTTATGAGGACAGATTGCATAGATTATGCTACTATTTCCTTGCATATAGAAGGCTAAGGGGCGGTCTAAATGGGGCATTTAAAATGGTGAAAGGATTTGATAGTTTTGGAGAGATGGAGAGAAGCTATTTAACATTGGCGGAGAAGGCCAGGACAAGGAAAACATTAAAATTTGAGCTGGGCCTTTCAGGGCTGATGTCAGAAAGCACTTCTTTGCACAAAAGGTACTGGAAATCTGGCACTCCTCTCCCTTAAAAGCTCTTGAGGTGGCAGGTCAGTTGACAATTTCAAAACAGGAAGTGGTAGGCATTTGTGAGGTATTAAGGGATATGCAACCAAGATGGGCAAACTAAGCTGAGGATATGGATCAACATGATCTAACTGATTGGCAGAACAGGCTCAAGGAACTAATTATGCAGTTAGATTGCATCTTGAGTAAATATCCAGGTTTGTTCACTGAGATTCAATTTGAGAGACATTCAAGACAACAGCCACAAAGTTGATTTCTATCTTGAGAAGACTGAGTCATGAGTAGACAGTAGGAACTTGGGCTCTTCAGCCTTGAAATGAGGTGACTTAGAGGGATACTCAGGAGTAAATGGCCAAGAAATCACAAGAGTTTTAAATCCATACCATGTGCCACTGATTTGGTTCCCTGCCTGGAAGCTAGCCTGTTTGATAGACTTGGTTCCAGTTGGACAGGGAGCTAGAAGGTGAAGCTGCAAGATGAGGCAGGTTCATGGCAGGGAGTGGGAAGGAGGGGTTTTGATCTGTTATAAATATCTAGCTCATGGTTCATTGTAATATTTTGGAGGTAATTTTTAGTTTTGGGAAGATTAATATTAACTGTAGAAAATTGAAGCAATGCAACTAAAGCTGCTTGAAGACTATTACACTTAAAAGGTTGGAACCATGTTGACTTAAGGGGTTAACAGCTAGAAAGGTACGATCATAAAACAGCCAATGGGCTTACTCAGCTGAAGAGTCTAAACTGCTTGCAAAGAAATGTAGCCAGAGAGTTGGTTTGTTTTGGGAATTAAAATTACAATTAATTTAACAGCATTCAGTGAGCCATGGAAGGCTACAGCATCATGGAAATGGGTGGAGCTTAAGAAAGTTGTAGGGTTTCAATTTATCGGTATGTTTGCTGGGAGAGTGATTGTTCTGCAGCAGGGGAAAAGGCCATTGTGAAAAGGTGCTGTTGTTAGCAGGCTCCAGGCAGCAAAAGTGTTGCTGTTAGCTGGCTCTGTGCAATTAGGGCTCAGGAGAAGTCCTAGGGTGCTGAGAAGGTGACAGAAGGTCACTGGCTCCATGCTGGAAAGGGCTAGGGCTCAGAAGAAGCCCTGGGAGCCATTCATAGCTTTGTGAAGCTTGGGGAGATTAGAGCTTGGTGAAATCAGGGGCAGTGCCAGCCCAGTAAAGCTAGCCAGCTGTTAAAGAGCTGAAATTGCGCCAGTAAATAGAGACTGGAGTGCAGACTCGAAGTTCAAGAGAACAGAATCTCAGGAGATGAGCCTAAAACCCTGGGAGGTGTGCAGCCATTGAGTCAACCTGTTTCAGAGTGGCTTTTGATGGAATTCAGAGGTTTGATCTTCAAAAGTGAAAAGTTTGGAGTCATTTGTGAGGGAGACAGGTTTTCAATGGGATTAGTTTTCTAAAAGCCTTTGCTGATGTCTGGGTGGGTTGTTGAGAAATCTATGGATTCTGTCTTGGTTGCATCTGGATTTAGTGTGCAGTGTGGTGTGTTCGACCACAGTTTGCCTGTTAATTCATGTGTACCTCGTATTAACCCTGAATGTTAGAGTGTAAGATAGAGATTGTAATTTTTTAAAATCTTTTGACCTTGTACAGTAAAGTTTATTTTTTTGTTTGTTCAAAATCCACAGAATCTTGTGGCTTTATTCTCTTAGCAAATGGCTTAAATCTCAAACTTTGTCTACTCTAAACAATAAGTTATTGGTCCTTAACCAGATAGTACCAAATATTTTGGGGTCTGGTCAAGGATCATAATAGATGTCATAGGGGCAGGGAGGGGGTAGAGGGGGCATGTCAATCCCACAGGAGTTAGAGAGAGGTAGAATCCCAAGGGATGGGGGGTTGGGTTGATTGAAAGAAGGGTCGATCCCAGGGCTGCTGCTGATCCCTGGGTTGCAGAAGTTGGATTTGGATACCTGGGTGGGAATCAGAGACCTATGGGGATAGAATCAGGAATATTGTGAGGAAGATTGGTGGAGATGCCCATCCACAGGGAGGTACACCGGATACAGAAGGTAGGTGAAAAGACAATTGCCTCCTGGATTTACCAAGTCCTTGCCTGGATGGAGCTTTCTGGTTTCCTGAGCTTAAAAAAACCCAGACAATAATAGTTAAAGTTGAAAAGTTGGTGATAATGAGGCTCACAGCTGCATTATCAAAAAGTACCTTAACTCATTTCCTTGGAGTGGGTTGGTTATCTGTGCATCTTCCCATCTCAGGTAAAGTCAGGAGTGGGTGGTTCGGAGGAAAGCTTGGGTAGGAATCTGAATTTTAATACTTTAATCCCCAATCCAACCCAAACCTGCCCATTTTCTTTTTTGGTTTAAATTCCCCCTAAAGTATCATCACCTTAAATCATCCAGGTCCCTGTCTCTTCCATTAATGATAAAATGACACCAAACACATTAAGAAATCATTGGAATGTCACATGCATGCTGCTTTGTTCTAACAATTTTAGAATCACTGCTCTGACCTACCAAAATATCTGAAAGAAAATAAACCCTTGCTTCTATACAGATTCTATGCTAATGACTCAACTTCCATCTCCTGAAGGTTCCAGCTATCTTTCCCCTACTTGCCAATGCTATGTATTAACACACAATGAATTCTGTGGATTAATTACTTATGTAAAAAGACATTGAACAGATCACCAACTGTGAAGCAGATGCAGTGCTCACTGTCGTTTACTCGGGTGTATTTATTAACACACCAAGAATGATGCATATACATCAGCTGGAGTGATGTGAAGGATTCTGCAACTTCCTTTCAAATAGGCATAAAATGGAAGATACCAATTTATATGTTTTATTTCATCCTTTTACTCAAAACAAAAATAGCGTGCTACCTAATACATACCATGCTAAAGTACTGGACCGCTAGTAAGGCAACTCAAGTCTGAATTCAATTTTCCATTCTAGCAGAATGCTAATTTCGGCTACATGATTAATGGGTGGTCATGAAAGTCAAAAGATATAGCATTGGCTCCTAGACCAATGAAACTTTCAAGTTAGTGAAGCAACATTGCTGACTCTTTGTGTCACGGTAACCAAAAGCTTGACTATCTTATTCTAGAACTGAAGAGATTCAAAGGGTGAAGAAGGACAAAAAAGAACCCATCCATCCTCTAAACCCAGGAATCAATAAATCGATGAAATAGTCAACATGAGAATAGACTATCTTGTCTTATAGGGCGGGGGAAGGAAGAAAGAGGACAGCCCCAGATAGGTAAGAAAATTGGGAACACAGATAGAAAATAGTTAAAATGGAATTACTTATGCACGTATGCTCTCTTGTCAAAACAAAGTCCTGAAATCTAATTAATTTAACAAATAATTATGGCTGACATAGTTGTCACAGACTCTAACTGAACAATGCACAATGAGTCCATCGTTATACAAATCTACTTCAGCAGTGTTGGAGTGATGGGGTGTGAAGTGTGTTAATAACTGTGACACTTGCTGTGACTTACTCAGGATTACTTTTCCTTTTTTGGATTTATATTTCTCTGACCTACTTGTAAACCTCCTTCAATGCTTCTATTGCACCTGTGTTTGGAAGTGGGACAAGTATGATAGCAGAGCGCAATTATTACTGGACCAGTAATCCAGAGGCCTGAAGGGTGGTGGGAGTGGGGGGGGGGGCGGCGGCGGTGGGAGCAGGGTGGGGTGGTGGCGGGGGGGTGGTTGTTGCGCGGGGCTGTAAAATGCAGCAAGCCATTAAAAACTCTGTTGACTTCAGCAGGACCATAAAGTCCCGTCGGTGTAAAATTCCACCCATGAGTTCAAACCTCACCATGGTACCTGGACAATCTGAATGCAATTAATTAAACAAAATCTGGCATTCAAAAGTTACCACCTGTAATTGTAACCATGAAATGGATTATTGTAAAAAAAACATCTCATTCACTTTAGAGAAGCTGAGCTGTGAAGAAGATGCCTGCAAGCTTGAAATGTTGGGTGGAATTGTCCCAGGTTTGTAATAAGTGCGGTAGCGGGCAGGTAAAACAATGTTTTACCTGCTGGCTGTGATGGTGTAGTCCCAAACCCACCGCGTTATTTGTGCATTCCTGGAAAACACGCCAATTCTATTGTGGGTGGACTCTCATTCGCCCACCACGCCATCACTTCGCCACTTCAGCACACCGGGTACCATATTTAAAGTTCAGCCACGTGTACACATATCAGTGCTTCCAGCCCACGACTGCTGCAGGGAAGATGTCCACAAAAGGCAAAAAGACTGCAGCCCCCAGGTTTAGCGGCGCATCACCGGAAAGCCTTTTTGATGCCGTGGAGGTCCGCCATGATGTCCTCTACCCCCACTCTGGCCCCAGGATGGGCAGCGGAGTGACCAACTAGACTTGGGAGGTGGTGGCAGTGGTGGTCAGCATCAAAGCCCTTCAAAAGAGGAGAGCTGCCCAATGATGCAAGAGGATGAATGATCTCCGTTCTGCTAGGGTGAGTCACTCTTCTCACACTCTCAACTCTCACACACACAAACCCCTCACACATTCAGAGGGATCTAATTCACAGCCAGTTCAAGGGACATCACCATCCACTTTCTCACACACACCTTCATTGTCCTCATCCTATCCTTGGGACCACTCACACATGCCAGACAAACTTATCATTTTTCAACTCTTTCTTGGACTCGAACGCAAGTTCTGTCGAAGGGTCATGAGGACTCGAAACGTCAACTCTTTTCTTCTCCGCCGATGCTGCCAGACCTGCTGAGTTTTTCCAGGTAATTCTGTTTTTGTTTTGGATTTCCAGCATCCGCATTTTTTTTGTTTTTAAACTTATCATCTGGCCTGGTAGGCATCATGCTACACTCTCTCCATCTCTATTCATAGAGAACAAGCTGGCACACAACAAGAGGGAAAGGTCGCAGACTAGTGGGGGGATGCCTGAAATCAAGATCCTCAGGGACTTTGAAAACAGAGCCATCCAGCTGGCCGACGGTGATCTGGACCGGTCCTATGCAGATGGTGAGGTTGGCAGTGCTCTACCAAGTGACGGTCCAGCAGTGCAACATCCATCAGGCATCTATTCTGTGAATGATGTGGCATGTTTCACAAGGCCACTGCCATACACTAATTATCACCCCTTGCTTCCACGGGCACATCTGGGAAACAGCCGACAAAGCCCACGGCCCAGGGCCTCCAATCAAGACCCAAAGAAACCTCTGAAGAGGAATCTGAAGGCACACTCATTGAAGTCCCATTACAGTGCTCATGCACACCCTCCACCAGCACAGAGACACACACCTTGATGGGACCTAGCTTTAGAATAGCCAAGGGATCACAATCTGGTGAACATATCGCACTGCCTGATCCACAGCAGGTGATGGTAGGGATTTCCCAGAAGACTGCTGGAGGCCATAAATTTATTGAAAATTGTTTACAGCTGACAAGCCTCTGGACTTGGTCATGTCACAGTTGCTGGAGCTGCTTTTATGTTTTTCGTTATCATCTTCGCTTTGTCTGACGAACGCTAGCTGAGCCCTTGATATTAACACATTAGTTGGTGCTTGAAATAATATAGGCAGAGAGACCGACTAACTGAACAAACACTGTTGGTTTATTGGAACTAAGGACAGAGCACGAACACAATGTGTGCTTCTTCAATCACCTCCAGCTCTAGACTTACAGTTACCCAAGAAGCCTGCGCTGTCTAGTGATTGGTGAATACAGTCACATGGGAAATAATTTTTGGCTCAGCGAGTGGGGACAGGGCCCGCTCACCGAGGCGTAAAATGACATCACCGCGCGCCATTTAGATTTTCAGTTCGGCATTCACGCATCTGGGTCGGCTGTGCGGCCTCCGAACTGTCAAAAGCCTATTAAGGCCATTTAAAAACTAATTAAATCAATAAACTGAGCTGCCCGTCCAACCTTAAGGTTGGCGGACAGGCGAAGAGCCCAGGCGGCTTTCGCACTTTTCATAGAAATTCATCCACGGGCAGGATGAGGTTTCATGAAGTGCTTATAAATTGAATAAAAATGTTAAAAGATTAAGAAAAAAACACCCCGTGCCTCAGGGAGTTTTCTGTGCTCTTTTGCGCGCATGCATGAAAGAGAACAGGCCACAACTCAAGGAATTCCCTCATCCCTCCCCGTCGCCTGCACAGAGAGCGCTGAGCGCTTCTGGGTGCGTGTCATGCTGGGCCGGGCTTAATTGGCCTGCCCAAGTAAAATGGCGGCACTGAGTCCATTGGGGGTGCTGATTTGGTTCGCACCCGCCCCCATCCACCCCTGCACAACCCCCTCAACGGGGGGAAAATTCTCCCCATGGTCAACTAACTACACTCTCTTAAAAGTACATAGCACTCCATTTTACCACATCCCTCCCCCTTTACTTGAAAGTACAATTGACAAGCATCACAACATCCAAATTATTTATGTGAATAACTATTTATAAGCCAAGTCTCTCAGGAGGCTTCCTCGGATGTGTCGAGTGTTGTAGCTCAATGGCCTTGGCAAGTTTTTCCAAGACCCTCTTTTCAGGGGTCAGCTGTCCACCAGGCTCTTCGGTGGAAGTGGGCAAGTTTGTGCCTTTGACCCTTTCAGGTCCAACAGGCCCCACCGGTACTTCCAAATCGTGTGACATTTCTTCCTCATGCGGTGTGGACTCAAATGCAAATGATGACGGCATTCCTTCTTTTGGGACTGTCTCTCTTCTCCAGAGATGATCCATGTGTCATCTAATCATTCAGCCATTTACCAACACATTATAGGAGAGAGGTCCTGTCACGGCACTCACTTCGCCCAATAGCCAATTGGGCCCATCTCCAAAGTTCTTCGAGAACTGTGTCTCCCACCATGAAATTTCTTTCATAATTATGGCCATCATGTCTAGCTTTCTGGGCCTTTTGGCTTCTCTCCACCTTCCCCACTAAATTCGACCTGATAAGTGTTGGACGAGTGCAGAGGCATTAGTAATTCAGTGGGGGCAATACCGGAGGTCGTGTGTGGCATTGGCCGGTTTGCGAACAGAAACTGTGACAATCTGGTGCTGATGGAATCCCCATCCAGCTTTTTCATCCCAGACATAAAAGTTTGGACATTCCACTCAGCCAAACCTTTAGAGGTAGGATGTTAAGATGAGGTTTTGATATGAGTTATTCTGTTGAGGGTGTAAACCTGTGGAACTCCCCGCTAGTATTTGTGGTCCCAGAGGTGACACAAGCACCTCTGGTAACCCGTCCACCACAAAACTCTGCCGCAAATGATCTATGGTGGCAGCGGACATGGGTGTCCAGACTTTGTAGACATCCATTCACTTGGAGTGGGTGTCTATTAGTAAAAGGAACATTGTGCCCAAGTAGTCGATGTGGAGGTGCACCCATGGCTGCCCTGGCCATTCCCAGGTGTGCAAAGGAGCTAAGAGGGGGGAGGTAGCTTTTAAACCTGCTGGCGTTGAAGACAACTTTTAACTAGGGTTTCAATATCCACGTCCATCCCTGGCCACCACAAGTAGCTGCGCGGGAGCATCTTCATCCTACTAATGCCAGGGCGAGTGCTATGTAATTTGGCCAGTAGTGACCTTTGCCCTCTTAGGTACACAATAGCCCTTGCTCCCCAGAGCAATATGGTGACCTGGCAGGTGACCTCATGTCTGCAATTGACATAGGGCTTCAGGCCATCAGGCTTTGGCTCAGCTGACCAACCATTCAAGACCTGCTCCCAGACGTGAGATACAAGTGGATCTTGGCTTGTCCACTCATGGATTTGTTTGGCTTGGACAGGGGAGAAGTCCAAAAAATTTAGTATGAAGACAAGTCCCAGGGGAATTAGAACTTTCACGTTGTTATCTGACAGTGGGGGGTGGGGTGGGGTGGGGGGTACGGCTCAGTATGTCAGCATGTGTGATCTGGCTTCCCAAACAGTGAATAAAAGTGTATTCGTAACCAGCCAATATCAGTGCCACCTCTGGATGTGAGCAGATGCGATGGGGGGGGGCATCACCTCATCCTCCCCAAATAATCCCAGCAGCGGCTTGTGGTTGGATATAATGTGAAAATGGTGACAGTGGGGGTATTGATGGAATTTTTAAATACCAAACCCAACAGACAAGCCCTCCTTCTCAATCTGAAACTATCATCGCTCTGCAGCACTGAGCGTGCGGGATGTATAACCAATGGGTCGTTTGGAGCGATCTGCCATCCGATGTGAAAGTACAGCTCTTACTGCAAAAGGAGATGCATCGCAAGTTAAAATTGATTCTTTCTTTGGGTCAAAGTGGACCAGTGGGGCTGATGATCTTAACAATTGCTTTACCTTCAGGAATGAATCCTGGTGTGGAGCTTGCCAAATCCATTTATGGTTTTTCATAAGCAATGCGTATAATGGAGCCAGTACGGTGAATAGATTTTGTATGGGGAGGTGATGGCGTAGTGCTATTGTTGCTAGACTAGTGACCCAGAGACCTAGGATAATGCTCTCAGGACCTGGTTTCAAATTCTCCATGACAGACGGTGGAATTTGAATCCAATAAAGAATCTGGAATTAAAAAAGTCTGATGATGACCATGAAACCATTGTCACTTTTTGCAAAAACCCATCTGGTTCAGTAATGTCCTTTAGGGAAATAAATTGGCTGTCCTTACCTGCTCTGGCCTCCATGTGACTCCAGACCCACAGGAATGTGGTTGACTCTTAAATTCCCTCTGACCAAGGGCAATTAGGGATGGGCAATAAATTCTGGCCTAGCCAGTGATGCCCACATCCCATGAATAAATAAATAAAATATTTGGGAGACATCGCTCATAGTAGTTTATCATGCCTAAGGGGGCCTTTAGTTCTGTCGTGTTTCATACTGCAGGTGCCTTGTGAATAGCCTTGACCTTTTCTTCCATGGGATGCACATCGACCTTATGGCCCAAGTAAACTACCTCCTTGGAAAATACATATTTCTCGCTTCAAGCACACTCCCACTTGTGAGAAGCATTTCAGCACCTCCTCCAAATTAGCTAAGTGTTCTTTGTCAGCTCATCCAGTGACTAAGATATCATCCAAATAAACAATGACACGGGGCAGTTCCTAAAGCAGATCTTCCATGGTACGCTGGAAAATAGCTCATGCCGGTCAGACTCCACAGGGCAGTTGAGTATATTGATACAATCCTCAATGTGTATTGATGATCACGAATTCCCTGGAGCCTTCTTCCAACTCTACCTGCTGGTAGGTGTGGCTCATGTCGAGTTTTGAATATGCGATGCCCTCTGCCACTTTCGAACATAATTCGTTAATCTTCGGTATCAGATGTCTGTCAAGTTTGGCCACTCTGATTACAGTTAACTTAGAGTCACTGCATAAGATAACACTTTGGTCTGGCTTCAGTATGGGATATTATGGGTGCTACCCACTTGGAAAATTGCTCCGGTTGTAAGGTATCGAACTTTTCCAGCCTGTGCATTTCGGTTTCAACCTTGTCCTGTAGAGCATAAGGGACTGGTCTGGCTCTGGTAAATCTGGGGTTTGCATTAGGGTTCACATGGATTTTAGCTTGTAGCCCACGAATTCTTCTTAGCTCATCACTGAAAATGGAAGTGTACTTTTGTAACAATTCCTGTAAGTTTCTCGTTCTGATTTGAAAAATCCCTTCCCATTACAATTCAATCTTTTTGAGCCAGTTGCGACCAATTAAACTGGGGCCTGCCCCAGCTACAACTACAAGGGGTAAATTTGCAGACTTATTCCCATACTGCACCAGGACTTGACATATCCCTTTCGCTCTCATTTCTTCACCCGAAATGTTTTTAATTTAGAGTCTGATTTCCAAACTCGAAGGAATGGGCTCCTTTATTCAAGTGTCTGAATATATGTTCTCCATTGATGCCTCAGTATCGACCTCCATTTTGGTGGGTTGTTCATTTTCTCTAACGACCATCTGGATTGGTTCAGTTTTAACCACTTTCTGGTTGTATAATGAATAAATGTCAGATTCTGCTTCCTCTGGTTCTTCAATGAGACAGATTTCACAATCTCTACCTTTGTTTTTAAAATGCTATCTCAGCCTATCGTTACAGTGTCACATTATGTGAACATTGCGGTGGCAGGCAGAAAACGCGTTCTATATTTCTGAACTGTCGATTGCCTACATGCTGCCTGGATGCATTTTTCTCATTAGTGTCGTGGGTTTCCACTGTAGTACTGTTGTTCTTCAATGGTCAGTACATAGTGGGCATTCCCCACTTTCTGCGGAGTCTGATGTTTTAGCGTCTTTTGTTACTGGTCCTTCCCACCCTACAAGGTGGACTGCGCCATTTTGCGTATCTTTTATTGCCTCCAAGTCTCAAATAGCACTTTCCATGGCTGTTCCCAATCCTAATGCCTTACTGAAGTCTCGATTAGTTTCGGGTAGCAATCGCTTTTGAATAACGTCGTCCCCGATTCCGCATATCAATTGGTCTCTCAACGTAGGGGATGCTATAATTAGAGGAAATTGATAGCATCCTTTGTAAGCAGGATCGAGAGTCCCGCATGGTATGTTGCCTGCCCGGTGCCAGGGCGAGGGACATCTCTGACCGGCTTGAAAGGATATTGGAAACGGAGGGGGAGGATCCAGTTGTTGTGGTTCACGTTGGGACAATAACATAGGTAAGACTAGGAAAGAGGACCTGTTTGGGGATTATCAGGAACTAGGAACTAAATTAAAGAACAGGTCCTCAAGGGTTATAATCTCCGGATTACTACCCAAGCCACGTGCAAATTGGCATAGGGATGTGAGAATAAGGGAAGTAAACACGTGGCTAAACGAGTGGTGCGGGAAGGACGAGTTCCATTTCGTGGGGCACTGGCATCAGTATTGGAACAGGAGGGATCTGTACCGTTGGGATGGTCTCCACCTGAACTGATCTTGGACCAATGTTCTAGCGAAAAGGGTAAATAGGGACAACAGGACTTTAAACTAGAAAGGGGGTGGGGGGGGGGGGGGGGGGGGGGGGGGTGGTGGAGGGAAGGGTAAGACTCCAAGAAGTATGACTAATGGAAAACAAAGCAGCAGGTTAGCTTGTGGGGGTTGGATTCAACTTCATGGAAAATTATGAAAAAACTGAAAAGAAAGGAGAGCCCAGGAGAGGCTATTAAAGTTTCCAGAACACAAAATAGGAATAGAAAGGGCTAGGAATCTAACTTCAAGCACATCAGATAAAGGGACGACAATGAGAAAGGGGACGGGAAATACAGGACTAAAGGTGTTGTATCTGAATGCACGCAGTATACAAAATAAGGTAAGTGAGCTTATGGCGCAGACTGAAATTGGCAGGTATGATGTGGTGGGCATCACGGAGACATGGCTGCAGGGGGATCAGGACTGGGTGCTAAATATCCAAGGATATACTTCCTATCGAAAAGATAGACAGGTTGGCAGAGGGGGTAGGGTTACTTTGTTAGTAAAAAATGAAATTAAGTCGATAGCAAGAAATGACACAGGGTCAGATGATGTAGAACCTGCGTGGGTAGAGTTGAGGAACAGCAAAGGTAAAAAAACCAGAATGGGAGTTATGTACAGGCTCCGAGCAGTAGTCAGGATGTGGGGCACAAGCTACACCAGGAGATAGAAAAGGCGTGTAAGAAAGGCAAGGTTACAATGATCATGGGGAATTTCAATATCCAGGTAGACTGGGAAAATCAGGTTGGTAGTGGATCCCAAGAAAAGGAATTTGTGGAATGTCTACGAGATGGCTTTTTGGAGTAGCTTGTGGTGGAGCCCACCAGGGAACAGGCAATTCTAGATTTAGTGATGTGTAATGAGACAGATTTAATAAAGGAGCTTAAGGTGAAGGAACTCTTAGGAGGAAGTGACCATAATATGATAGAATTTACCATGCAAATTGAGAGGAAAAAGCTGGAATCAGTTGTAACGGTATTACAGTTAGAATAAAGGCAACTACAAAGGCATCAGGGAGGAGCTGGCCAGAATTGACTGGGAGATGAGCCTAGCAGGAAAGATAGTGGAAAAGCAATGGCAGGAGTTTCTGGGAGTAATTTGGGAGACACAGCAAAAAATCATCCCAAGGAAGAAGAAGCATACTAAAGGGAGGATGAGGCAACCGTGGCTGACAAGGGAAGTCAGGGACAGCATAAAAGCTAAAGAGAAAACAGACAATGTGGCGAAAAGCAATGGGAAACCAGGGGATTGGGAAGTCTAAAAAGACCAACAGAGGACAACTAAAAAAGAAATAAGGAGGGAGAAGATTAAATATGAGGGTAAACTAGCCAGAAATATAAAAGGAGATTGCAAGAGTTTTTTTTAGATATATAAAGGGTAAGAGAGAGGCAAAAGTGGACATTGGGCCGCTGGAAAATGGTGCTGGAGAAGTAGTAGTGGGGACCAAAGAAATGGTGGAGGAACTGAATAGGTACTTTGCGTCAGTCTTCACGGTGGAAGACATGAGCAACATCCCCAAAGTTCAGGAGAGT
The DNA here is from genome assembly GCF_017639515.1 of Carcharodon carcharias. NCBI lineage: Eukaryota > Metazoa > Chordata > Chondrichthyes > Lamniformes > Lamnidae > Carcharodon > Carcharodon carcharias. The sequence continues at coordinate 43,028,706 of NC_054485.1, forward strand.
TGGGGGGCAGAGGTGAGTATGGTGGCCATTACCAAGGAGAAGGTGCTAGGAAAACTGAAAGGTCTGAAGGTGGATAAATCACCTGGACCAGATGTATTACACTCCAGAGTTCTGAAGGAGATAGCTGAAGAGATAGTGGAGACATTAGTGGTGATCTTTCAGGAATCACTGGAGTCAGGGAGGGTCCCAGAGGACTGGAAATTGCTAATGTAAACCCCCCTGTTTAAGAAGGGAGTGAGGCAAAAGATGGAAAATTACAGGCCGATTAGCCTGACCTTGGTCATTGGTAAGATTTTAGAGTCCATTATTAAGGATGAGATTTCAGAATACTTGGAAGTGCATGGTAAAATAGGGCAAAGTCAGCATGGTTTCATCAAGGGGAGGTCATGCCTGACAAATCTGTTAGAATTCTTTGAGGAGGTAACGAGTAAGTTAGACAAAGGAGATCCAATGGATGTTATCTACTTGGACCTCCAGAAGGCCTTTGACAAGGTGCCGCACAGGAGGCTGCTCAGTAAGATAAGAGCCCATGGTGTTAGAGGCAAGTTACTAGCACGGATAAAAGATTGGCTGTCTGGTAGGAGGCAGAGAGTGAGGATAAGGGGGTCCTTCTTAGGATGGCGGCCGGTAACTAGTGGAGTTCTGCAGGGGTCAGTGTTGGGACCACAACTTTTCACTTTATACATTAATGATCTAGATGAAGGAACTGAGGGCATTCTGGCTAAGTTTGCATTTGATATAAAGATAGGTGGAGGGACAGGTAGTATTGAGGAGGCGGGGAGGCTGCAGAAGGATTTGGACAGGTTAGGAGAATGGGCAAAGAAGTGGCAGATGGAATACAACGTGGGGAAGTGTGAGGTCATGCACATACTTGATTTTTTAAAAATTCATTCATGGGATGTGGGTGTCACTGGTTAGGCCAGCATTTATTGCCCATCTAATTACCCTTGTTCAGAGAGCATTTAAGAGTTAACCACATTGCTGCAGGTCTGGAGTCACATGTAGGCCAGAACAGTTAACGACAGCAGATTTCCTTCTCTAAAGTACATTAGTGAACCAGATGGATTTTTACAACAATCAACAATGGTTTAATGGTCATTATTAGACTTTTAATTCCACATTTTTATTGAACTGCAATTGCACCATCTACCATGGCAGGATTTGAACCTCGGCCCCCAGAGTCGCTAGGTTATTATTGCAGCAGCAATACCACTACGCCATTGCTGTCAATTGATCTGGCTTATCCTCAATGCAAGTTTTATTTTTTGGTTATCAGGTTTGCTTTTCCAGCGAGCACTAGCTGCACCCTTGATATTAACACATTAGTTGGTGCTTGAACAATATAGGCAGAGAGACCGATTAACTGAGCAAATAATGGTGCTTTATTGGAACTAAGAACAGAGCACAAACACAATGTGTGCTTCTTCAGTCCAGCTCTAGACTTACCAAAGAAGTTCGTGCAGTGTAGCGATTGGTCTATACAGTCACATGGTTAACTAACTACATTCTCTTAAAGGTACATAGCACTCCACTTTACCACAGCTGCAGGGACAAGCTCAGGAACATCAGGAAGGGATGTCTGATGCACTCCTCTGATTGCAAGGCATGATGGAGGTGTCTGTCTGCCTTCAGGCTGAGGTGATAGCGCTGGCATGCCAACAAACCGAGGTCAACACCTGTACGATGGCAGCCGCCATAGAGACCTTGGATCAGGGTGTCGCTCCTGCACTGCTGCGCAGGTTTAACTCTATTGCTGAAGCCATAGTTGGCTTTCAACAGTGTGTACATGGAAGGGGTGTGGCGCAGCTCGATCTCACTACAGCTCCCCTTCCCCTCATGGAGTAAGCCTGGACACCCATAGGGAGAAGGATCAGCAGGTGTTGCCCCCCCTCCCAGGACCATCCATCCAGGTGGCTCCGGGAGTTTCCGGCCCATCCGAATTCCCTCTTCCTGTGACCTCAGCAGCTCCAGCTCCACAGGCCATGGAGAGTGCCACTGCCACACAGCAGGACACTGAAAGCAGGTTGGGGTCCTCCAGGCCTCAGCTCTCCAGAGGTCACCAACCAAGGACATCACAGACAAGGTGTAGCAGTCAGCAGGCTGCCTCCACTTCCACTGTGGATGTCCAGGGAGCATCAAGACATAGCGTCAGGGTTAGGAAAGTTAAGAAGGTGTAGTTACATAGCCCGGGCATGGGTGTTAATCACTTGTACATACTGTTCACTATTGTCAGTAAATGAGAAATGAGAAATAAGAATGTCTCTCTTCCGATGGCTGCTTGTTCTGATCAGCAGTGTTCGTGTCACTCAGATGTGAAACCTTTCTGCACAAGATAGGCAGGTGTCTCAGTCCAAGGCCTCTTCCCTGTGCTCTGTGCAGCCTTCAGACCAAAGTGGTGGTCTGGCCTCACACTCCCTGGACACATTACTGATGCCTGCACCTCGATGGTGCTGGTCATTGCTGCCAGAATGTAGTGAACAGGCATCACAGAGTTCTCTCATTCTTTCTGCGTGCTCTCAGCACCTTTAAGGTGGGGCTGGCCCCCATCCCTTCAGCTTCTGTGACCACTGATGCTGTGCTCCTGAAGGGGTCAGGTGCTGAAGGGGGAAAAAGGATCAGGTGCATTTAAAGTTTCACATCTGCATCACCCTGATATGATCCTGATCACAGAGCACAATCAAGCTGCCCTCAGCCAGACAGGAGTCAGATATTCTCAGAGACTATGTGAAAATCTATGGAATTTCCTCACTGCATGTCGTCATCATCCTCCTATAATCAAGAAACTATTAGGGCCCCTACTGCATCTCCATGACAGGAGCATTATCATAGAGGGTATGTGCGCTGCCATAAGCCAGATGGAGTCAAATGTTCAGATGCAGTGTGAGGATCTTTGGGGTCTCCTCACTGCATGTCATCATCATCCTCCACAAACCTAGCAGCTATGAGGGCCTCCCAATCACGCATGCCTTGTCTGACCAGTGTGAGGGCCTCAACCCCATGATCACCGCCTTCAAGGACCTCCTCACCCTCATCCCCGTCACCGTCCTCCTCATCCGAGGGTACCTCCAGCTCCTCCATCTCCTCTTCAGCCAGCTACTCTCCCCATTGCAGCGTCAGGTTGTAAAGGGTGCAGCAGGCGATGATGATGCGTGACAACCTCTACGGACTGTATTGCAGTGCTCCACCAGACCATCCCAGGCACGAGAACCTCATTTTCAGCATCCTGATGGTCTGTTCCCCCGAGGTGCGAGCTGTAGCATGAACCTCATTATACTGTCATTCTGCTGCAGTCTGAGGCTGCCACATGGGTAGCCCTTGTCCCTGAGGAGCCATCCCTGCAGCCTCCGTGGACCCTGGAAGACGTCAAGGATTTGTGACCGACTGAGGATGTAGGAGTCAAGCACACTCCCTGTAAACCGTGCACACTCTTGAAGGATGGATTTCTGGTGGTTGCACACCAGCTGCACATTCAGCGAATGGAGTCCCTTACGGTTGATGTAGTTGATTGCTTGTTGTGATGGAGGTCTGGGTGCTAAATGAGTGCACTTAATGGCACCTGTGGAAAACACGAGATCTGGGCAAGTCCAATCACTTTTGCATCCTGGCTGTGTGTGCCCTCACAAAGATGACATCCATGACCTCATGGATGCATTTGTTTGTGGAGGTTTGTGGAGGTCACCTGTGGAGCCCTGAAAGGAGCCACTGGTGTAGAAATTGACCACCGCGGTCACTTTCACAGCCACTGGCAGTGGATACCCTCCATGTCCCTGTGGTGCCAAATCCTGCAGCAGCTGGCAGATGTGACCGACCAGTTCCTTAGACATGTGCAATCTCTGGCGACACTGATTCTCGGTCATCTGCAGGAATGAAAAGCATCGTCTATTAGACCCTGGGTGTCGCTAAGCGTTGACCAGTGACGGCTTGCTGTGGCTCTTCAGTGGCATATGCTGGAGCCCCAGCTGCCCCTTCCTCATGAGGGTGCTGCTCCTCCCTCTGCACAGCTTGGCTCTTCAGTCGCTCTTTCCTCCGTCATCTTTGCTATCTGTAGGCCGCGAGACACACAGCTTGTTCACCAGGCTCCATGATCTTGATGTACTCCTCTTGCAGGATGAAAGAGAGAGATGCATGGGTTAACATGGGTGTACTAAGGATCTGTCCTGGTTAAGTGTGAAGGCCCTTTAATAGATCCCGGAGAGTGCTGGCCGTCACATGGATGGCTAGAGATTAATGCACTGCATGGCCGCCCAAAACCCCACTCCACCTGGCTGATTGGCAGCAGCCTTGCCCATTGGACTGCATGCTGTGCTCTCAGCTCATGCACAGGCATTCTCCTAACCTACACTGCAAGGCTGCACTGTCAGCTTGAACCATGGGGGAGACTGGTCCAAACCGGAAGGATGACATTGCAAGGGGCCATGAGCGCCTCCACCAGTGACTGCTCCAGAAGGAAGAAACAGTTCGGACCTGTACTCTTATTTCCCAGTTTTTACTATTTTTCCTTCTGGATTTAGCAAGGAGATTGTACAACGTGCCCAGCCATCCAACTGTTCTGCAGTCCAGTAAAATGCTCATTGCTTTGCAGTCTGTACTTGAGGGGTTAAAAGCTCTGGAGCACTTGGTGGCATTTTGATGCCTCTGTGTTGCATGAGTGGGCAGATAAGCTAGAAGCCCAACTCCAATCATTGCAATGGCTGCACCTGAACTCTCTCAGTTGCAGAGGAATGGCTACTTTATATGAGGTTTCCCTAATGTGTGGCCATTTCCCTTGCTCACCCTCTACTTCACCCCGAATGCTTGTGCACTACCTTCAACTGCAGGGCAGCCCTAGCTCCCCACAACATCCCCTAAGTCATTGCAACTGCAGGGCCGCCCTTCCCCCACCCGCCCAAACCCCTTTGCAAAGTCACTTCAACAGCAAGGTTTCCCTTGCACTACTCCCCACATGTTGCCTTAAACACAGGGTTACCCTTACCTTCCACCCAGCCCAAGTCACCTCAACTGCAGGGTTGCCCTTGACCCCCCATCCCTCCCCAATGCTCCTCAAGCTTCAAGTCCAACAGGCGACCCTGATAAGTGCTGCTACTGTGTACTCACCTCCAAGTTCCCCCAAAGTGCATGCCTTTTATATGCTGTTGTGAAACACATTGGCATGCTTGCCAGCTGATATAGGCAGACAATCCAGCAGAGTGGGGATGATTCTGGCAGGCAAGCCAAATAATGATATGCAGATGTATTGGAATGAGTTTCCTAACATCTGATGGTGGGAAACGCGGCCTGCCATCGGCGGGCTGAGCAGGTGATCACAAACTGGTTTCACACCGTCGTGAAAACAATTGCACCAAATTGTCCACTCATGCCACCAAAGGCAGACACCCGATGCCGGTGGGCACAGAAAATCCTGGCTGTTAACTCTGTTTCTCTCTCCACAGATGCTGCTGGACCCGCTGAATTTTTTCAGCATTTCCTGTTTTTATTTAACTCTAGAGAATGCTCCTTTAGGGAAGGAAATCTGCTGTGTTTACCTGTTCTGACCTACATATGATCCCAGACCCACAGCAATGTGGTTGATGCTCAAGTTCTGGTTATAGGTCAAAAATCTTGACCAGGGATTCAGATGCTGATGAGACATTGAGTGCATGGATTAAAAGGAAGCTCCTGAAATGCTTTTTTTTTCCATTTATGCGTGGGATGTGGGTGTCACTGCTATGGCCATCATTTATTGCCTATACCTGCTTACCTTTGAGAAAGTGATGAGTCACCGTCTTGAATGCAACTGAGTGGGTTAACATTTCAGAGGATAGTTAAGAATCAACCACTGTTACAAAAGCAAAATATTTCAGATGCTGGAAACCCAAAATATAAACAGGAAATGATGGAAATACTCATCAGGTCTAGCAGCATCTGTGGAGATAGAAAAATGAAGCTAACAATTCAGGTCTGTGACCTATCATCAGAAGTCAAGTTTCAACCACATTGCTGTGGGTCTGGGATCATATATAGGTCAGAATAGGTAACAGCAGATTCCCTTCCCTAAAGAACATTCACTAAAATTAATCAGACATTTTCTCTTACAATAATCCAGTAGTTTCATGGTTACAGATAGTAGCTTTTATATTCCAGATTTTGTTTAATTAATTCCTTTCAAATTGCCGGGCTATCATGGCAGGAATTGAATTCATATTTCCTAACCATTCGTCCAGGCCTCAGGATTACCAGACCAGTAATATAAGCACTATGCTACCCTGCTTTAGAACTGTTTCAAAGAAGTCATATCGGACTCGAAATGTTAACTCTGTTTTCCTCTCCGCAGGTGCTGCCAGATCTGCTGAGTTTTTCTAGCATTTTCTTTTTTTATTTCAGAGCTCCAGCATCTGCAGTGTTTTACTTTTATGCTATTATACTTGTCCCACTTCCAAGCACATGTGCAATGAGCAGCATGGATGGAAGCTTACAAGTAGGTCAGAGAAATGGAAACCCAAAGAAGGAAAAGAAATCCTGAAAACCGTTTAACTGCACTTTCAAAGATGTCAAAACTGAAGTCAATACCTTCGGGGTAGTTTTGGAAAAAAGCTCTGTAGTAAGCAAATCTGTAATTAATTTAGCACAAAGTAAAATAATTACTTCCCTGATAGTATCTAACACATTTTTTTGCAATGCATACTTCAGAGTCTAACTACACCACGCAATTATTCACTATAATATAGGTAGTAACTATGAATACCAGGTAACCAATCATTAATGATCATTAAATAAGAAAGAAGACTATTATGTCACATTTCTTAATCCTGCTACATGGATTTCATTATACATCAAAAGCAGACGCAACGACTGAATTAAGCAATCCCTGAATTGGATGGAATACATTATAAAGATAGATCCCTACAGCAATTTCAAGGTTATCTCAAGTATATTGCATCCAAAGTCTTTAATGCAATTACGGTTTTGTAAATTACTGATTTGCATTCATTCCCACACAGCCATTATTGTCTGTTTTCATTTCATTGGGAAATTGCATGTCCTGACTTTCATTCATTTCTCCCAAAGTATGCATAAAAGTGAAAAGCTATGTTCAGGTCACCACCTGCCAACAACGACAAAAACACAAATACAAATATATTTGTTAAGACCCAGCTGAAAGTGCCACTGGAGCATAACTAAAATGTGTTGGTTAACAGTTAAATTGGATTAGCAAGGCCAATTCCAAAATCTAACAAATTTGTTGCAACTAACCCTTACAGTGCATTTAAATGGACGTGGGCCAAGTGAGAGCGAGGGGAGTTTTTTTTGGCTAATTTTTCTGATTTTCCTCTAGGGTAGTGTCATCACCTAATTTTCCTGGTCTCTGAAGATCAGCATCTCCTGGTGCCATTGGTAGTATTTGGGACGGTCCTGTCCCATGAAAGCGTAATTCAGCACAGGAGTTCATTGTGCTGAGAAATGGTTTCCAAATGGTGTTTCTTTCATGTTTCAGCAATTTATTAGAATTCATTGAAGGAGACACATGGGTGCTGTGGATAAAGGGGAACTGGTGGATGTACTGTACTTAGATTTCCAGAAGGCATTGGATAAGGTGCCACATCAAGGCCTGAATTTTTCCCTTGTCGGGCGTGCATGATCGGCGGGCCCAGAAGCGATTGGGAAATGGGCCTCCGACCGCGATTGGTCCCCAACCACGATTTCACACTGGCTGGCCAATTAACGGCTAGCCAGCATGAAACATGTGCTGAAAAGCTCTGTGCTGCTGGGGTGGGGGCGGGAAGGGGGTGGGCAACAACATCACAGTGGACGTGGGCGTGCACTTTGAGGGAGCTCCCTGAAGGCAGATAGCTGCCTCAGGGAGCTGCAGGCCTGCAAATAATAAAATAAAGCACAAACAGCTGCAAAACATGTCCATGCGGCACAATCAAGGCCCTGGAAGCACACCTCATAAAAATGCTGTCTTCAGATATTTCTTTTTATTTTATTTTCTAATGGGGATTTCATCCCGCCCTTGGATGAGATTTCATCAAAAGCGTAAAGGCCGCCTGGCTGATTCGCCCATCCATCAACAGTAAGGTTGGGTGGGCCATGAAAAATCACTGACAATTGTGCTTAATTGTTGTCAGGCGCGGTCTTGTGCGATATTGCGCACTTTTGGGTTGGGCGTGCGCTTGCCCACAGAATGTAAAATTCTGCCCCAAAGGTTATTGTAGAAAATAAAAGTTCTTGGTGTAGGGGGTAATATATTGGCACAGATAGAAAATTGACTAGCTACCAGGAAACAGAGGATAACCATAAATGGGTCTTTTTCTGGCTGGCGAGATGTAACGAGTGGTGTGCCACAGGGATCAAGGCCTCAACTTTTTACAATTTATATAAATGACTGGGATGAAGGGACAGATTGGATGGTTGCTAAATTTGCTGATGACACAAAGAGAGGTAGGAAAGTAAGTTGTTAGAAGGATGTAAGGAGGCCACAAAGTGATATAGATAAGTTAAGTGAATGGGCAAAGCCCTGGCAAATGGAGTATAATGTCGGTGAATGTGAAATCATCCATTTTGGCAGGAGGAATAAAAAAGCATATTCTCTAAATGTTGAGAGATTGTAGAGCTCTGAGAGTCAGAGGGATCTGGGTGTCCTAGTACTTGAATCACAGAAGGCTGGTATGCAGGTACAACAAATAATTAGGAAAGCTAAGCTAATAGAATGTTATCATTTTTTTGTGAGGGGAATTGAATGCCAAAGTAGGGAGCACTCACTTGCATTCAGTTGTACAGGGCACTGATGAGACCACATCTGGATTATGGGTCTCCTTATTTAAGGAAAGATGTAAATGAGTTAGAAGCAGATCAGAGACGGTTTACTAGGCTAATACCAAGAATAGGTGGGTTGTCTTATGAAGAAAGGTTGGACAGATTAGGCTTGTATCCATTGGAGTTTAGAACAGCAAGAGCTGACTTGATCAAAACCTCTAAGATCCTGAGGGATCTTGAAGTAGATGTGGAGAGGATGCTTCCTCTTGTGGGAGAATCTAGAACTATGGGTCATGGTTTAAAAATAAGAGGTTGTACATTCAAGACAGAGATGAGGAAAATTTTTTTTCTCTCAGAGGGTCGTGAGTCTTTGGAACTATCTTCCTCAACAGGCAGTGGAAGCAGGATCTTTGAATATTTTAAGGCAGAGCTAGATAGATTCTTGATTAACAAGGAGGTGAAAGATTATCAGGGTAGGCGGGAGGTTACAATCAGACCAGCCATGACCTTATTGAAATAAAAACAAAAAAACTGCGGATGCTGGAAATCCAAAACAAAAACAGAATTACCTGGAAAAACTCAGCAGGTCTGGCAGCATCGGCGGAGAAGAAAAGAGTTGACGTTTCGAGTCCTCATGACCCTTCGACAGAACTTGAGTTCGAGTTGGGACTCGAACTCAAGTTCTGTCGAAGGGTCATGAGGACTCGAAACGTCAACTCTTTTCTTCTCCGCCGATGCTGCCAGACCTGCTGAGTTTTTCCAGGTAATTCTGTTTTTGTTTTATGACCTTATTGAATGTTGAAGTAGGCTTGAAAGGCAGAATATCCTACTCCTGCTCCTAGTTCCTAGTTGAAAAATAGCTGATCTAGATTTGCCTCTGATGCCTGTTGGATGACTTGGTGCCATTACACTCTGATTGTTAAGACTGGTTGCATAAAACCAGTAGGGAAACATTTTCCAAGACACCTAATTATTTTTATCACATTGCAGAGTTTTAGAAAATATTTTGTTGCTACAAATTACACTACAGTTGATTACCAAAATGGTTAAAATTGCTTTCTAAATGTAATGTACAATCCACTTCCTTAATAAGTGGCACTGCTGACTAAAAATGTTTTTTTTCATTTCACACAAGTTGCTATTCTGTTGAAGGATGAATGGGACAAAGGGCAAAATGTATCAAAATGAAAATGATATGATCCTTGATTTGTTGTATTGATTTATACTATTTGGCTTACACATGTATGGCATAGGCCAAAGAGATTACTGTATTTTGGAACAATGTTTTGACAATGAGATGAAAATTGAAACCCAGTGCTGCTTAAAGCCATGGGAAAGTTGACCAAGCAATCTGAAAACCCACAAAAGATTCCAGAGGACTTTTCATTCCTCAGGTCCTTTGTTGTCGTCTTTGAAAATCTGCTGCCTGACATTATGACAAATAACCTACGTGAAGTGTTTCAGGATTTATATGTTGGCTCTGCTGGTGAAATTTAAACAGCACTGTTCACTATGATAAAGATCAACACCACTTGGGAGTGCCCAAGTAAACTCCTGTTGAGGATCTCTGCTGCTCAACTCTTGCAGCCTCAGAATTTTCCACAGAAATGTTTTAATACCTTATTGCTGACATCATTGCTCTACCAAAAACACAAAAATTAAAAGTTACTTTGCATTTGTCTCACTGTGTGATGGGACTATTCATTAAATCAATAAGCAACATTTCCTCTAACTGATAGTTAGCCCCAATGGTCCAGAACCAGTTGAAATAGTCGTGACTTCCGTAAACATGTTAATATAAGGCCTGCGTTTCATTGGCTTAACCAGTCATCATCCTGGGATTCATCAGCTTGGGTGTTCTCTATCTCTTCGATTAAAATAAACCCTCTCGTTTACAATGCACAAGCGCAGCGAAAGGAGAAAATCCATGTATTTTTGGGCCTATGATAATTGCATTCAAATAGAGTAAAGACAGACAATTCATTCAGAAATATGGATTGGTCTAAATTTATGTCCTTTTTTGTATGATCCAGAAAATCTGAGCAGAATCTGCATGCCTGCATTATATCCTAATATCACATTTTTGCATCTTAGGAAAAACACAAAATTTACATTGATCTGGTGACATTGGGCCCTGGAAATGAAGTCCAAATTCAATCCACAATCTGTGTTGCAGTAGAACAGATTTTAAGTGGGACAGTGGCCAAGGACAGTAAATATCCTCATTACCCATGGCTCACAAGAGTCCTGAATTCCTTGCTGGAAAATGCTGATGTTCTGGTCAACATTCATCCCTCAACCAATACTCAAAGAGAGATTGTTTGGTCTTTCATTGATTCTCTGTTTTTAATGTACACAAATAATTTGCTACGTTCATCTGTGTGACACTGAATGCACTAGATGAACATTCTGCCAACAGAAGCTATGGAATGTTTATATCCACACTAGTTATACGCTGCAATAACTGATTCAATTTAATAATTTGCATAATGCGGAAGAAACAAGAATTATGCCAGTTCAAAGATACTTTAGGGTGAAATTTTACAGCAGCGGGATTTTACAGTCCCGTCGAAGCCAATGAGGTTTAGAATGTCTTGCCGCGTTTTATGACCCCATCCCCGCCGAAACAGGGCCATAAAATTCTGCCCTTAGAATTTGAAAAATGTAGAAAATTATTTGCTTTGATTAATTGCAAAACCATCATAATGCTGTAGATGTAGAAAAAATGTTTCAAGTTTATCCAAAATTGAATCTTTAGATTTCCCATTTAATTCTGTCACAGGGCTGAATTTTTTTGTCAGGGCTCAGAGGCACATTTCAGCGCACAAATGGCTACGCTTAGATTTTTGACGAAATATGGTTTCCCCCTGCATTCCCGACCCCACGCCATTTTCCTCTGGTCGTTTTGTAGGTCAGGAATGCCTAGTGTGCAAAATACACACCTGCCCCAACTCAGGTTGGGTTCCCCATTTTAAATGGAAGACGAAAATCAGATTTCCCCCCACATATCATTTGCATCTGGTGGTGAGGGGTTTTGGAAGCCCATTAAAAGCATGCCAGGTTTGACACTTCATGCAGAAAATGGAAAGCCTGTTGTGGAGTCTGGAACATTCTGAAAGGTCAGTGTAAACTGTTGTCACAGCTTCAAATGTCACTAGTAGGTGCTGTATTGTAATGTAGATTTTTAAAAATGCAATAATTCATCCTTTAAAGGTAAGTTTATCCCTTTCATTCACCAGCATTGTGTATTTATTCATATGTATTACAGTGCTTTTCCAACTGAAGAAGCACCATAATGCAGTGAAAAAAGCATCACCATGTCCTGTCGGCCTGTGCTGTCAGCTTTTCAACTGTGATTTAAATGGCTCTGGCTGATTAAAGAAAGGTCTGGTATTGACACTTGAAAAAAATCTAACCATAGTTTCCCTACATTGATTCACGTGTACTCTGCTTTGAAATTGAAATGAATACCTGTCCTTTCCTTCCCAGAGAGTAATCTAATGTTTGGACCCTTTTCAATGCTTCACTGAGTTTCAAGTGCTAATGGGTTTCAGCACAGTAGGTGTTCCATTCATCTGAGAGTGAATGCATTTCACAAAGTTGGAGTAACAGATTGTGCCTTTCATGTGATTTTTGGTTTGTACACCATTTACAAGTATTGTGTCAACAAACCAGAAGGCTTTTTTCAATTCCAGAATGCATTTGCTCTCTGAGTCTCAACGATATGGAAGCTTTTGTTAGATGGTGAGAGGTTCATTTTCTCCCCCAAGGAATGTAAAATATTTTCCATTTATATTACATAAGAACATAAGAACTAGGAGCAGGAGTAGGCAATTCAGCCCCTCGAGCCTGCCCCGCCATTTAACACCATCATGGCTGATCTCATTTTGGCCTCAACTCCAATTTTCCACCCTCTCCCCATAACCTTTCAATCCATTACTAGTTAAAAATCTGTCTATCTCCTCCTTAAATTTATTCAGCATCCCGGCATCCACTGCACTTTGGGGTAGTGAATTCCACAGATTCACGACCCTTTGAGAAAAGTAATTCCTCCCCATCTCTGATTTAAATCTACCATCCCTTAGCCTAAAACTATGGCCTCTCATTCTAGAATGCCCCACAAGAGGAAACATTCGCTCCACGTCTACTTTGTCTATCCCCTTTAGCATCTTATATACCTCAATTAGATCTCCTCTCATCCTTCTAAACTCTAGCGAGTATAGACCGATCTCTCCTCATAAGACAAGTCCCGCATCTCTGGAATCAATCTAGTGAACCTCCTCTGAACCGTCTCCAATGCAATTACATCCTTCCTCAAGTAAGGGGACCAAAACTGTGCACAGTACTCCAGGTGCACTCTCACAAATGCCTTGTACAGTTGCAACAACACTTCCCTATTTTTACACTCTATCCCTTTGGCAATAAATGCCAAAATTCCATTTGCCTTCCTTAATTACCTGCTATACGTGCATACTAGCCTTCAGCGATTCATGCACAAGGACACCCAGATCCCTCTGCACTGAAGTATTCTGAAGTTTCTCTCCACTTAAATAATAAATTGCCTTTTTATTTTTCTGACCAAAATGGATAATCTCACACTTATCCACGTTAAACTCCATCTGCCAAATTTTGGCCCACTCACCTAAACTGTCTATAGCAATTTGTAAATTTCTTATTTCTTCATTGCAACTTACTTTCTCACCTATTTTGGTGTCATCTCCAAATTTAGCTATAATACTTTCTATCCCTGAATCCAAGTCATTGATGTGTACTGTAAATAGTAGGGGCCCAAGGACTGAACCCTGTGGCACCCCACTAATTACAGTTTGCCATCCAGAAAAAGACCCGTTACTAATTAAAAATCCCTGATCATCATCACTAGTGACTCTCTGCTTTCTGCTGGTTAGCCAATCATCTATCCAAACTAATATATTACCCCTAACTCCGTGCGATCTTATCTTGTGTATTAATCTTTTGTCAAAGGCCTTCTGGAAGTCCAGATATACTATATCTACAGGATCCCCATTATCAACTTGTTCAAAGAACTCTAGCAAATTAGTCAAACATGGTTTACTCTTCATAAAACCGTGCTGATTCTGATGGATTGCATTTTGACTTTCCAAATGCCCCATTACTACTTCCTTAATAATGGATTCCAACAATTTCCCATCAACAGACATTAAACTAACTGGTCTATAGTTCCTTACTTTCTGCCTTCCTGCCTTTTTGAATAAGGGTGTTATATTAGCATTTTTCCAATCCACTGGAACCTTTCCAGAATCCATGGAATTTTGGAATATTATAGCCAATGCATCCACTGCAATGCCTGGATGTAGGCCATCAGGTCCTGGGGACTTGTCACCCTTTAATCACAATATTTGCTCAGTACTTTTTCTCTAGTGATGATGATTGTTCTAAGTTCCTCTTTTTCTATACCCTCTGCACTACCTGTTACTATTAGGGTGGTACTAGTTTCCTCCACCGTGAAAACTGAGGCAAAATATTGATCAAGGGTCTTTGCCATTTCTGTTTCCCCACTATTAACTCCCCAGTCTCATCCTCCAAGGGACCAACATTCACTTTAGCTACTCTCTTTTCTTTTATATACTTGTAGAAACTTTTGCCAAGAGTTTTTTACATTTTGCGCTAGTTTTCTTTCATAATTTACCTTTGCTCTTTTTATTTTTTTTATTAGTAACCCTTTGTTGATCATTAAAAGTTTCCCAATCTTCCAGCCTCCCACTGACCTTTGCAAGTTGGTATGCCTTAGTTTTTGCCTTTATGTTATCTTTAACTTCTTTGCTTAGCCATGGATGCTTTTTCCCCCTCTTACCGTCTTTCTTCCTCTTTGGAATATATTTTACTTGGGAGGAATTGAATAACTCCTTAAATATCTGCCACTGTTCATCAACTGTCCTACCTTGTAGTCTCCCTGCCCAGTCTACTAGGGCCAAATCTGCCCTCATGCCATATGTAGTTACCTTTGTTTAACTCAAGAACACTAGTGTGGGACTCAAGTTTCTCACTCTTAAACTGAACCTGAAATTCTAGCATGCTATGATCACTCTTTCCCAGAGGATCCTTGCATGGAACTGCATGGAATCTGAGGAATGTGACTACTTGGTGCATGGCTACAGATGGCATGGAGGTAGCATGGATGATCTGAGAGAGCATGGAGATTACATGGGGGCCATAGGAGTGGCCTGGGTGATCTGAGGTGAAATGGAGGATATATGGGGGGATGGAGGTGGCATGCAGTGGCATGCAGTGGCATGTATGATTTGAGGGGGCATGGGCTGGCATGTCACTGGGTGGGCGAGAGAGGTGAGGGGTGAGGTTTAGAGGGCCTTTGAACACAGTTAGCAGCTGGCACACTGTGTTGGAGAACAGAGCTGGGCTTTCTAACTGTCCCGCCTCCACACCCACACTCCTCTCTCATTGGTTTGTGGCTTGCAAATTGCACTGATGCTGGTGTGAAAAGACAAAAGTGGGATGTGAAATCATATATGGACAGGTGTGCAGTTTGCAAGCAGCACAAGTGTGCAGGTCGAGTTTTCCCAAGCCCAGAAGAAGATTCAACTCATAAAACCAATAGTTAGACATGTAATGTCAAGGTAGGGTTGCACAAGTGGAATATAGTCAAAACTAATGCTGTACATTTGAAATGCGAGTTTCTGGTGTAGCTGAATTGGAACACTCCCAGAAAACTGGCCCACAGGTCAAAAAGAGAAGAGAATCACAAACTCTGGAGTTGAGACTCTAAATATCTATGTGAAATCATTTGTTAATTTACAGAGCGTATGTGGCTATATGCTCTAAAGATATCTGTGAAGAATGATAAGTGGCTGCTTGAAAGAATTCCTGTTATAAATCTGGCAAGTGTGTATCAACTCAGGTTCTGCAAGAAGGATTGAAACAGACTGTACGATATCTATTCCGTCACCTTGGTTATGCTGTGTTGAACACAATATCAGTGAATCCATCCATGAATCCAAAGTCTGTTGGAAAGCAGCTTTGTCAGGCATCAAACTTTAACTTTGCAGAAATTAGGGTAAAAAGGAAGAATGAAAACTTTGTTGGTTGTCATAGTTGATTATCTGTGAAGAATTAGAAAGCAAATTTGCGAAAGGTAATCCTAAAACATTAACAATGGGCGGAATCGTCCCAGATTTGTATGAAGCGCAGTGGTGGGCGGGAAAAACAATGTTTTACCCATTGGCCACGATGGTGGCTTCTCACACTGTATCGTTCCAAACCTGCCGCATTAATTATGCATTCCCAGGAAATACACCGTTTTGATGCCTCATTCACCCACCATGCCATCACCTCGCTGCTTCATCAGGCCGGGCACCACATTTAAAGTCCAGCTGCATGCACGCCTCTCAATGCTTCCAGCCCACGACTGCTGCACAGAAGACAGGCTGGCCTTGAATAGCAAAAAACTGCAGCCCCCATGGTTTAATGATGCGTACCTTGAGCAACCTTTGGATGCCGTGGAGGCCCAATGTGATGTCCTCTAACCTGCTCTGGCTACAGGATGGGCAGCAACGTCACTGATTCAACATGGGAGGTGGTGGCAGTGGTGATCAGTGCTAATGCTCTGCAAAAGGTGACAGCCATCCAGTGCTGCTAAAGGATGAATGGTCTCATCTATTCTGTCAGGGTAAGTCACTCTTCTTATCACTCTCAACTCACACACTCACAAACCCATCACATATCCACAGGGATCTCACACCTCAAGGGACAACAAACTCACACACAACTTCTCATCTCCATCAGGCTCATATCATCTTGAGTTTGCGTCCTCATCCCACCCATGGTTTCACTCACCACATAAACATTCCATGCGGTGCCATGTGTCCTGCTCACACGCTCTCCATCTGTTTTCATGCAGGAGGAGCCTGCTCACAACAGCAGGGAGAGATCCCAGGTGAGGGGTGGTGGCCCACATTAGGCACCTCACTTATTTTGAGGAGCGTGCAATCTTGCTGACTGGTGAGGACATGGACTATGCCTACGGTGACAGTGAGGTCGGTGGCGAACACCCTTGTGAGGATTCTACACCATATCATCCCTCTCTTAACTCAAATATGAGTGCTGTCTCTCCTGTTTTTGACTGCGCTGCCATGTACTAATTCTCTCTACTTTGGTTCACAGGGAGCTATGCAAAGCAACTCTCCACGATTCTCACTTCGCTTTTGATTTAGACAGCATGGTGGTGATAGAGCATTTCATTCACTTCCCCGACCTATCCCCTCCCCCAGTCACTAATTTCCTTTCCTCCATCACTGTTAAGCCCTCAGAAATCACCTTCCACCTTCCACCTCCCCTCTGTGAAAGCCACAACCTGCTTTCAGGGATGTCCAGGTGAACATGCACATTCCCTTCCTTCCTGAAAATGCTGCCCCCATCCAATGTAACCTCCTCGTCCTCCTCCTTCCCACACCTAGTGTCAGTGTCTGCCTCCGATTCCCCACCAACCACCCTTGCCATCCCTTCTACAAATACCATCAAATTCTCACTCTCCCACCCTACCGCCTCACTCTGCCCTCAGTCATTCTCACCATTCCCTTGTACCATACCCACCATCAGTTCACTCTCCAGGAAGCACTCATGGACCCATCAGACCCCTCTCTTGCGTATTCACTTGGACATCCTACCCCCCCTCTTTCCCCCTTGGAACCCCTTCCTCCACTTGGAACCCCTTCCCCCACCAGAACTTCTTTGCCCCTGGAACTCCTTCCCCTACCCCCAGACTCCCCCCGCCTTAGTCCTTATCCCCTTCCCAGAACCTCCCCCCGCACACCCCTTCCCACTTCCTGACTCCTTCAGACCTTTACTGCTTCCGTCAACATTAGTGCTTCCTCCCTCCTGATTTCTTCCTCTAGCCTTCCTCCTTCCTCCTTCCTGACTTCTTCCTCCACTGTTACTTCTTCCTCCACTCTTACTCACTCCCCTCTCTGCACTCCTTCCTCCCCCTGGAATCCCTTCCCTCCCCCCCTCCTTCTTCCCTGGCTCCATCCCCTCACTGAACGCCCTCCGTATTCCTTTCCTTGCACCTTCCAGACCCCTTACACCTACCTCCCCAGTTGTTAACTTCTCCCTATTAACCCCTCCTCCCCAAACTCCCTCCCCACCTCCCAACCTCCCCAGAACACCTCCATTCCCCCCTCCAACATCATCCCCCCCAGACCTTTTCCTCTTCTAGACCTTCCTCTCCCAGACCCCACCCCCACCCTATACATCTTCCTCCCCGAAACACAGTTGGACCTTGCTCTCCACCACCTTGATGATTATTTGTTGTGAGCTGACCCTCAGCCTTGACTTTCCAACTTGCATGAGCTGCTTTGCAGCAGAGTCATGTCTATGAGGATCCATCCAGCATGTCATGGAGGTTCCAACAGTCTACCATTGCTGTCGGGCTCTAGCATCTTCTGATCCTCCGATGTCCACGATGTGAGAAAGGCCCTGGCGGTAAGTTCTGACGTCTGCACATCACATTTGTCAAGATGTGTTCTGCACCAGTGGGTTTTCCCGCCGATATAGGCAGATGATCCACCGTGGCGTGGAGGTGGGGGGGAATGATTCCGGTGGGCTGGCCTAATAATAATATGCAGACGTATTACAATGAGGTTCCCGACCTCTGATGGCAGGAAACGCGGCCAGTCATTGACCAGCTGAGTGGACGATTGCAAATTGATTTCACAACTTTGTGAAACCGATTTCTGGCCTTCTCGCCACATTGTTCGCTCACACCGCCAAACATGCCCAACGCCAATCGGCACGGAAAATTCCACCCAATGTTTCTCAGTCCACAGATGCTGCCTGACCTGCCGAATAATTCCAGCATTTTCTGTTTTTATTTCAGAAGGTGTAAGGCACTTTTGGTATTTTATATATGTGGCGTGCCATGCTGAGCAAATGAAACCCTGAAAACTACTTGACGTGATAAAATTATTTCGAGATTGATCCTGCAATGCTTATTTGAAATCTCTTCACTTCATACTTTCATTCATTCATCAAAATATTACACAAACCTCTTTCTGGCCAAGTCGATGGGTTGACGCCAAATTGATTTGAACTGTTTTCACAATGTAAGTCTGCCTGGACTCCTATTCCTGAGGACTCAGTTAACAATCAATCAGTCAATGCAGCTCCATTTTGTTGAAAATTACAACATTGCACTGTCTTTTGTTTTTCCCTTTATACCATCTAATTCTACATTTTATTCTTTATAAAGGGAATGATGAATGCTTTCAACTAACTGGGGTTAAAATGAAAAAAAAAAATTCCTGACATAACCACCAATTAAGCATAAAAAGGTGTTATCAATATAACAAAGTGCTACAGATCATTTGATGTGTTGACTAATCACAAAAGGTGTAGTTGACCTATTATTTGTCTACATTGCACA
Source organism: Carcharodon carcharias (assembly GCF_017639515.1). Classification (NCBI taxonomy): domain Eukaryota; kingdom Metazoa; phylum Chordata; class Chondrichthyes; order Lamniformes; family Lamnidae; genus Carcharodon; species Carcharodon carcharias. Next base: position 43,047,853 of record NC_054485.1, read on the forward strand.
GTTCCTAGGTAAGAGAGGCCTAAATAAGGTTTAAGTTTGAGGTGCTTTATTTTGTTTACAGATTTAACATTATTATTATATACTTGGTAACCTCTGAGGACATGATTAAACACATAAGCAGTTACCCAGTTCTTCATTTGCATTCTCTATCAAGCTGGTATTTGCTATTTATCAGAGTTCAGGCCTATATGGTGGACAATCCATTGTAGTTCCAGCAGGCTGTCATATCTCACTCCCTGCAAGCATAAGGTTACATTTTGGACCATTATAAGGTGTGACTTACCTAAGTATGTTGCCTTTTGTAGTAAGCACAGGTAAAGATTATTGGGAAGGGTCATGAATATGGATGCAGCACACAAATGATCTGATAATAGATGGGTAAAACTTGAATCCTCTTGCGCTTGATGTGAGTAAAAATATATTAAACATAAAAACCATTTGGTGTGGCAGACATAGATTTGGTTGTAGCACAGTGGCATGTATACATGTTTCATTACTTTCCACTATGTTAAGCCTCATTATGAATGCTTCGCTGAGAGCCAAGGCATCCATTGCTCTCATTGAAATTCCTGAGTCCCAGGGAAAACATTGCTTGATTGACAGCTCAGGCTCTCTGATCTCTGCTGTCACTTTCATAATGTTTATTTACACAAGGTTAAGTGGCTTGCAGATTCTGTTATTGATATTTTAAAGGGTCTGGATGATTTACGCTTTTATTGTCTTATTGTGAAATCGCTTTGTTTTTAATAAAGTGGAAAGTAATAAATTAACAGCTGATTTTTGAACAGCCCTTTTTTCTGGAGCAAGTGGATTATGCAAATGAATCTATTCAAAAGCTCACTATTAAGGGGGTCAATTGACCAGTATAAAGATAAAAAGTTCAAGTTAATGTCACCATTGTTGTACTGATAAAGAAGGGGTGGTTGGCTAGTTACTGTTAAATCTTGGAAACCATTCTACCATTTAAAAAAATGATGTAACAATATTAATATTAGTTCATACAGCCTTAATATAGAGTTTATAGGCTAGATTTTTATTGAGTTGGGATGACTTTGAAACCCTTCAAAAATGGAGGGTGGGTCCCAATTCCCAGGATTCCTTACCTTATACCTAGGCTGTCTGATATTCAGGAGTGCCTTTAAAGGGTGTGTTCTGGTTCATTCCAAAGCTTAGCTGCTGCACCTGGACCTGGCCAGCAGCATTGGAGATGGGCAGGTTCTACTTTCTCACAATTTTCAATGGAGTTGGGATGGGTTTTTAAAGAGTCATGGCTCATCACCCCTTCAGAGGAGTCACAAACCCTAATCTGCATGAGGGTACCTTTTAAAGAGTGAGATCAAAAGGTCCTCCTCATGCGCTCCCATGACAAGGTAAGGCCCCCCACAGTCCCTCATGCCCCTTATGGCAAACTATGCTTCCATCCACCCCCATGGCTCCTCATGTCCCACGCCAGCCATTTTTTCACGACGTTCCACTATGTTAAGCCTCATTATGTATGTTTGGCTGAGAGCAAAGGCACCCATTACTTTCATTGAAATTCCTGAATCCCAGGGAAAACATTGCTTGATTGACAGCTCAGGCTCTCTGATCTCTGCTGTCAATTTCACAATGCTTATTTACACAAGGTTAAGTGGTTTCAAGGGCTTGCAGTTTCTGTTATTGATACTTCAAAGGGTCTGGATGATTGACACTTTTATTCCATTATTGTGAAATCACTTTGTTTTTAAGAAAGTGGAAAGTGATAAATTAACAGCTGATTTTTTAAAAGCCATTTTAACACATAATACTATCACTATAGGGTTCATTAGATCTATACAATGTATCGTGAGTCAATGGGCATTGAAGTGCAATAGCTTGGCATGGGGGCATGAGGGGCCATGGGGGTGGATGGAGTGTCATGGCTTGACATATGTTTCATGAGGGGCTATGGTGGGTGGGTGGAGTGTCATAACTTGGCAAAGGAGGCATGAGGTGCCAAGGAGGGTGCAAGGAGTGCCATAGCTTATCATAGGAGGCATGAGGAACCATGGGGGGTGGTTGGAGGCATGAGGTGGCACGGATGGGGAAGGCGGTGTTTGGAGTGAGGGGGTGTGAGGTGTGAGGGCTGAAGAGCTTTTGTGCTTTTATTTGAAGTGGGATGAACACCATGACAGGCCTTTGTAACAACCAGCATGGGCACCTGGCAGCACCTATGGCTACTTTCAAACTCTTTCCCGGATCAGCTGGCCTGACTCCTGCCCACACCTGCCTCCTGGCATCAAAGATCCAGCCTTTGTGGGCACTTTCTCCTGAGAGGTGGGATGGGTGGATGGGGTGGGGTGGCGGGCTGAGCCGGAAATTTTCCCTGCTCCTGCTACCTGCCTGGGTGATGAAAGTCCATCTGTATAGGATACTCTCAAGTGAATTAATGTTTCAATAGTGCTCATCTTTAAAAATTGTCATCTACTAACCCAGACAACACTGGCATCTTCCCAGCAAAATGGAAAATTGTCCAGGTAAGTCCTGTACATAAAAAGCAGGACAAATCCAACCCGGCCAATTACCACCTTATCAGTCTACACTCGATCATCAGTAAAGTAATGGAAGGAGTCATCAACAGTGCTATCAAGTGGCACTTGCTTAGCAATAACCTTTTCACTGTCATCCACTTTGGGTTCCGCCGGGGCCACTCAGCTCCTAACCTCATTAGAGCCTTCGTTCAAACATGGACAAAAGAGCTGAATTCCTGAGGTGAGGTGAGAGTGACTGCCCTTGACATCAAGGCAGCATTTGGCTGAATGTGGCATCAAGGAGCCCGAGCAAAATTGGAGTCAATGGGAATAAGAAGGAAAAATCTTCGTTGGGTGGAGTCATATCTAGCACAAAGGAAGATGGTTGTGGTTGTTGGAGGTCAGTCATCTCAGCTCCAGGACATCACAGCAGGAGTTCCTCAGGGTAGCAGCCTAGGCCCAACCATCTGCAGCTGCTTTATCAATGACCTTCCTTCCATCATAAGGTCAGAAGTGGGCATTTTCACTGATGATTGCACAATGTTCAACATCATTCGCGACTCCTCAGATACTGAAGTAGTCCATGTTCAAATGCAGTGAGACCTGGACAATATCTAGGCTTTGGCTGACAACTGGTAAGTAACATTCGCGCTACACAAATGTCAGGCAATGACCATCTCCAACAAGAGGCAATCCAACCATTGCCCCTTGATGTTCAATGGCATCACCATAACTGAATCTCCCTCTATCAACATCCTGGCGTTACCATTGACCAGAACCTGAACTGGACTAGCCATATGAATACTATGGCCACAAAAGCAGGTCAGAGGCTAGGAATAATGCGACAAGTAATTCATCTCCTGACTCCCCAAAGCCTGTTTGTCATCTACAAGGCACAAGTCGGAAGTATGATGGAATACTCCCCACTTGCCTGGATGAGTGCAGCTCCCACAACACTCAAGAAGCTTGACACCATCCAGGACAAAGCAGCCCGCTTGATTGGCATCACATCCAAAAACATTCAGTCCCTCCACCACTGACGCACAGTAGCGGCAGTGTGTACCATCTACAAAGTGCACTGCAGGAATTCATTAAGGTTCCTTCGACAGCACCTTCCAAATCCATGACCACTACCATCTAGAAGGACAAGAGCAGCAGATAGATGGGAATACCATCACCTGGAAATTCCACTTCAACTCACTCACCATGCTGACTTGGAAATATATCGCTGTTCCTTCACTGTCGCTGGGTCAAAATCCTGGAACTCCCTTCCTAACAGCACTGTGGGTGTACCTACACCACATGGACTGCAGTGGTTCAAGGGGATAGCTCACCATCACCTTCTCAAGGGCAACTAGTGATGGGCAATAAATGATGGTCCAGCCAGCGAAACCCATTTCTTGTGAATAAATAAAAAATTGTATTGATGCAGTTGGCTATTGTTTGAAGTATAGCGTAACAAACAAGTTTCTAAACAAGAAGTTTCTGATGGTACCACAGAAATAGGAATAAGTATAGTGGATTTTTCTTGTAGAATAAAGAACCAGTTAATACTTCAATTTATGTCTTATCCAATGGATACAAATTTGGCCAGGGCGTCGATGTGAATGGCCGTTTATTTTTTCTGTATGGAGTGAAGTATATAATGCAGTGCCCCAAGATTTAGTAGTAGGGTCACTGCTGTTTTTGATATATGCTAATGACTGGACTAGGGAATACAGGGCACAATTTGGAAATGTGCAGATGAAATAAAACTTGGAAATGTGAAAAAAAACAGTTAGGAAGATAGTAGTAGACTCCAAGAGGACAAAGACAAGCTGGTAGAGTGGGTGACTGACGAAATTTAACATAGAAACGTGTGTGCCGATGAATTTTGGAAGGAGGAGTCGGGAGCAACAATACATATTAAGGCAATTCTAAAGAGGAGGCAAGAACAAAGAGAGCTGGAGGTAAGAACAGAAAATTCTGGAAAAACTCAGCTTGTCTGGCAGCATTTGTGGAGAGAGAAACCGAGTTAACGTTTTAAGTCCATATGACTCCTCTTTGAAACATTATCTCTGCTTCTCTCTCCATAGATGCTGCTGGACCTGCTGAGTTTTTCCAGCATCTTCTGTTTTTATTTCAGGTTTCCAGCATCTGCAGTATTTTGCTGTTATACAAGAGACCTGGAGGTGCTGTGCACAAATAGTTGTAGGTGGAAGGACAGGTTAGCAAAGCCATTGGTAAAGCATATGGGGATTCTGCGCCTTACAAAGAGAGGCATAGAGTACAAAAGCCAGGAAATTATGCTAAACTATATTTAAAAAATGCTAAAATAAAGGCAAAATACTGCGGATGTTGGAAATCTGAAACTAAAACAAAAAATGCTGGATAAACTCAGCCGGTCTGACAGCATCTGTGGAGAGAGAGACAGAGATAATGTTTGAGTCTGTATGACTCTTCTTCAGATCTGTCTCTCTCTCCACAGATGTTGTCAGACCTGCTGAGTTTTTCCAGCATTTTTTGTTTTCGAAAAAAAAATACTAATTCAGTCCAAATTGGAGTATTGTGTTCAATTCTGGGCATCCCACTTTAGAAAGGATATAAAGGCTTGGAGAGGTTACAGAAGAAATTTACTAGGATAGTTCAAGAAATATGGAATTACAGTTATGTGGATAGACTGAAGAAGATGGAGTTTCTTGTTAGGGCGCAGAAGGCTAATAGGTTGTTGGATGGAGGTATTCGCATTCATGACAAGTTTATAAGGAGTAAAAAAAGCTAAACTCTTTCTAATGGCTGAAGGGTCAATATCCAGAGAGCACACATTTAAGATGATTGGCAAAAGAATGAAAGGCAACAAAAGGAAAATCTTGTTTTACGCAATGAATGGTCAGGATTTGGAACACACCACCTTATAGGTGGTGGGTATAGATTCAATAGAAGCTTTCAAAAAAGAATTGATAAATACGTGGAGAGAAAAATTGCAGGGGTGCAGAGAAAAAGAAAAGGAATGGGACTAATTGGCTTGCTCTTCGAAAGAGCTGGCAAACACTCAATGGGCATTCTGTTCTGTATTATTCTCTGAATTGAGCTTTCACATATGTATTTTCATTCATATACTGAAGCATAAACTTGTAATTACATTTACACAGTCTGAAAGAAATACACTTTAATGCATATACCACCAAAGTAACTATCTGCTTGGCTCTATCATTTATAGTTAATGTCAGACCTCAAGTAAATAGATTCAGCAATGTTCATCTGGATTTTATACATATTGCTCTTCTATTTAGAGTTATTTCCAGAGTAATAGTCGCCCTTGCAGAAATTGTTGGCTTTATATTTGTACTTCCTTATTAGTAAGCCCTCAGAGGATGCCATTCAATCTTTCACTGTGGCATCACTTCAAGGTTGCAGCCAGCAGTGATAGGTTTCTCATGGAAAGCAAAAATACTTGATTCCATTTGCCCTATGAAGTGCAAGCCAGGGCGAATCCACTGTTGGCTGCACACCATGACTGACTTTGGCTGTGTAACCCCTGCTGATCTGTGATCTCATACCAGCATGAAATGCAGCCCACCTCCGGGCCAGCCATGAGTTCAGAGAGATGGAAGTCAGGCTATGACATCAAGGTATTAAGGCAGCAAAAGCTATGAAAAAGGATTCTTGGTCATGATAAAGGACTTTAAACCAACACACAGATTGCTGTCATAGAAAAGATTAATCCTCTTTTCACAATGCTAACATCCAGCAGTTCTGGGTCAAATTTAACACATGTTTGATGAAATCTCTGTACTCTGCCACAATATGTCACAACACCAATCGCTTTAAGTGTCCCCTGCTGTACCAACATGTCAGTTTCCTACACCAGACATCACTGAGGCCTCCTTGAGTGAGTATTTAATGCTAATTTGAGGACATTTTTGCGCTTGAAACTGACAGCCGTTTATTTATTTTAAGTAGGTTAATGCTTCCATTAAAATGCCAGGGAACAGAAAAAATGCACTTAACTTGTTTAAACTGCCTGCTGTCTTAATAAGGACAGGAGCCCAATTAAAACAATGGACTATCATTTCCCAGCACAAAACCATTCACAAATTGGCACAACAGTCGTTGGAGGGAGTTATATGCCTTATATTATTGACAGCATTGCTCTCTGGTCTTTATTCAAGGTGCTCTGCTAAATCAGTCGCGTGTCCATGGTTTAGAAGTTTGGCATTCCTGTGATTCTTCAAAGTTAAGTACCTGGGGTGAAAAGCTCAGGCAGCATGCTTCTTACTGAATGATTGCTATCATTTTCCTCATCTTGTATAGACATGGACTGATTGCAATAGTCCTATCAGAAATTAATTTAGGATTGCTTAACTCAATGCAGAGTTAACGTGGATCCAAAGTATAAAACTACACTAATTAGCAACTTCAGAATTGTGACAGGAACATTTAGGTGGGAAGCAGACAGGAAAGTTGCATTTATTTTGGGTAGTACTGTTTTAAGATTGTGTCTGAGGCACATTGCTGACACTGAATGAAGGAGAAATTTACTCTAGATCAAATCGAGCCACATTGTGCATTTGGCGAGGAGGGTCTGTTTCTGACCAGATACCAAAATGCAATTGTTTCATCCCCGAAGTAATACTCCTCACCTTGAGAAGTATAAAAATCAGCTATAAACAATTTTTAAAAAGCAAAGCTGATTTGGCCTTTAAATTGAAAGAATGATGCAAGTGGTTCTATTTACTATGACAATTCATTCATAAAACATACTGTGCAAATTGTTACTTTGTTAATTCAACACTAATACTTAGCATTGTTCCAAATACTGTGCAAAACATCTTTGTGTATAGTTAGTCATCTTTGGGGAGTTCCAGCTTCTGACTGTGAAGCAACTCAACACAGCAACAGATTGACTGGCAGTGGAGCTCCAGGCAACTTCATTTCTATTCCCTTAAAAAATGGCTCGTTAGAGGCAATATTTTCTCAAATGCATATATAGGAAAGGCCTACTATTGATTAAAAAGTTAGTGTGGCAACAAGGAACTAATCAGATAGACCAAAGATCAAGGAACATTTTGATAGCAAGTTGTTGAGTGTATTGATGCACTGATAGTCACTGCTGGAGCAAAATATACCACAGCTTCAGGCAAGGCAGCCATACTTGACCTGGGGTTAAGGATTAATTTACCTGAACCTAATTATGCTGAACACTGGAAAAATAAATAAAAAGCGGTATTTCATTGACAAGGATACACTAATGAACTGAAAATAATTAAATTGATTACTGAGGCCGTTAGATTTGTTTTTCAATAGAAGAACTTGAAGAATGCGGTGAATTATGTAATTGAAGTCATATAAAAGATACGTTTATTGGGGCTAATACCTTAATTTGTTGGTAGAAAGTTGTCCAATTCCCCAATTCCAGTGCTCAGAGGGTTCATTTTGAGAACAACTGGAAGGAAAGAACATTATTTGGGTAACAAAGGCAAAAATAAGTAAGGGGAAAAGACTGCATTCCTTTTTCTCAAAGAGTGGAATAATCTTGGTGCTGAATTTGAGGCAGTGGTGGCCCTGCCCTCAGCTTAAAAATCAAAATTGAGGGGAATGGTGGGGTGGTGGAGGTGCAGTGAGTAGGCCTATGCATGGCAGGGAAGCTCCAAACCAATTTAACAGCCAGTGGGATGCTAGTTGGCTTGGGTTGGGACTTCTGCCTCCATCTAGGATGAAGTCCCACCTCCAAGAGGTGCCAGCCAATCAGCAGTGCCACTGGAAGAGGTGGTCAGTGCTGCGCATGCAGAAACCCCCCAAAAATGAGAAACAACAGAGCTGGGTGAGAAAATAACTCGGGTTTCGCACTGGCCAACTGCCAGGAGTTGACGAGGAAGGTGGAGGATGGGAAACATGCAGAAACTGGAATTACCACGTGAGGTGGGCCTCTGTTGCGCACAGAATGTCCAAACAGGAGGGACTGCCACCAGCAATCCATCCCCACCCCCACCATTCCCCAATACTGCCCCAGGCCACAACATAGCCTGGGCAACACTTGCTTCTGGCAAAATGAGAGTGGCGATGGGAGGAGACCCTTAAGTTGCCTTTAATTGGCCACTTACAGGCTTCAGTTAACCAAAGGGCAGTTGGGTTGCCCAACATTTCCCCCACTGTTGGTAAAATGGCAGTTAGGTAACGAGTATGGTCCTGCCATCATGACACCCGATTTTACATCCTTGTGGCCTGCCAGCCCTCTCCCGGGGATGGAGAGTGCAAAATGTCATTGCTGATAATTGTAAAGGCAAAATAACTTAGTGGATTTGGGAATATAGTGGAGCATAGCAGAGTATAGAGTATGTTAAGCACTACAGATCCCAATTTACTTTGTGTGCAAAATTGATACAAATACTACATGGATTGAACTGCTGTTACAAAAGTTATTTATTTTTTCCATTTAATTCAGTCTGAGCTACATGGAGGCATTGTTTAGACATTTCGAAATCTCTTAAAAAGTAATATATTTAATCTTCACCATTAGAAGCATGAGATACTTTACCCTAGGTACAAACACATACAGAAATACAAATGAACTCCAAATCTGAACTTGCAAGGAAATGTTGGAATTATACTCAGCTGCTCTGTCCATGTCTACAAAGATTAAAAAAACAGGCTCACAGTTCCAGCTGGACCCTTCCACATTCTGATTAAGGGTCTGTACCGAAAACTCTCCCATCATTTTTCTAAGATGTCGACGGATCTCGTGGGTTTTCCTTTTTGTTATGAATACAAGAGTGATTGTCTCAGGAATCTGGGTGATATTGCTTGTTTTATTTGTTACAGACCTACTCTATTGGATACTAAATCCATTACCAGTGGGTTCTAACTTGACAAAACAGATGGTTATAATACACACAGAAGCGTCAGGAGACATTGTAAACCAACAGAGTGAAGTTTGCGGATCGTGTAAACACCAGTTGAACCCAGGTGTATTGTAACCTTAAACCACACTCTCAATCATTTATCAGAAATAGATTCAACTATTCATTAAAAAAATTGGAAACTTCTGTGTTTTGCAGAATATGCCATTTATAATTTTTCCTCATTATTACCCACATTGGCTTCTATCACTTCAGCAAAGTTTTACATCAACAGAAAACAGATGTCTATATGAGCAGATTATGACCAGGGTTATAATAATTTCTGTGAACACGATGAAAGGATTTTACTTAACAAAACATTATTTTCTCTAAATTGAGTAATAATTCTTTGCAAAGACCACTGAGAATTACTGGCAGTGGAATCCTTGGTCAGGAAATTCAGTCTTTGTAGTGAAGATGGAAGGGGACATCAACAGTGTTATCAAGTGGCACGTGCTTAGCAATAACCTGGTCACTGATGCTCAGTTTGGGTTCCACCAGGGTCACTCAGCTTCTGATCTTATTACAGCCTTGGCTCAAACACGGACAAAAGAGCTGAACTCCCGAGGTGAGGTGAAAGTGACTGCCCTTGACATCAAGGCAGCATTTGATCAAGTGTGGCATCGAGGAGCCCGAGGAAAACTGGAGTCAATGGGAATCAGGAGGAAAATTCTTCACTGGTTGGAGTCTTTTCTAACACAAAGGAAGATGGTTGTGGTTGTTGGAGGTCAGTCATCTCAGCTCCAGGACATCACTGCAGGAGTTCCTCAGGGTAGCATCCTAGGCCCAATCATCTTCAGTTGCTTCATCAATGACCTTCCTTTCATCATAAGGTCAAACATGGAGAAGTTCGCTAATGATTGCACAATGTTCAGCACCATTCACGACTCCTCGGATACTAAAGCAGTCCATGTCCAAATGCAGCAAGACCTGGACAACATACAGGCTTGGGCTGACAAGTGGCAGGTAACATTGGTGGCACACAAATGTCCATCTTCAACCAAAGATAATCTAACCATCGTCCCTTGTCATTCAATGGCATTACCATCACTGAATCCCCCACTATCATCATCCTGGGTGTTATCATTGACCAGAAACAGAACTGGACTAGCCATATAAATACTATGGCTAAAAGAACAAGTCAGAGGTGAGGAATCCTGTGGCGAGTGACTTAACTCCTGACCCTCCAAAGCCTGTCCACCATCTACAAGGCACAAGCCAGGAGTGTGATGGATACTCTCCGCTTGCCTGGATGAGTGCAGCCCCCACAACACTCAAGAAGCTTGATACCATCCAGGACAAAGCAGCCCACTTGATTGGCACCACATCCACAAACATGCACTCCCTCCACCACCGAAGCACAGTAGCAGCAGTGTGTACCATCTACAAGATGCACTACAGAAAATCACCAAGGCTCCTTAGACAGCACCTTCCAAGCCCATGACCACCACCATCTAGAAGGGCAAGGGCAGCAGATAGATGGGAACACCATCACCTGGAAGTTCCCCTTCCAGTCACTCACTATTCTGACTTGGAAGTATATCGCTGTTCCTTTACTGTCGCTGGGTCAATTCCTGGAACTCCCTTCCTAACAGCACTGTGGGTGTACCTACACCACATGGACTGCAACGGTTCAAGAAGGCAGCTCACCACCACCAGCTTCTCAAGGGCAATTAGGAATGGGCAATAAGTGCTGGCCTAGCTAGTGATGCCCATATCCTGTAAATGAACAAAAATAAGATGGTCACAGCAAGGATCTATCTGCAGAGCACGTGGCAGTAACTGTGGTTCAGCAAATGTTAGTCAACTCTTTATCCCAATTTCTGCACACCTGGGGTAGAATTCAGTTGATAATAATAACCCAGAATTTACTGGAGCAGCCTGCAGACTGCATCATTTTCCAGCACGCTTCAGTTTGGAAAAATTCTGTCTGGTATGCTGCTGGAAGTGTGAGCTGGTAATGGTGTGACAAGGATAACAGGGAATCTGGGACCTAAGTCAGCAATGAAACCAACAGTGCATCCCCTTAACCAATGAGATTTGAGGATTGAGAAAATAAAATGGAACAATGGAACATGAGGCCAATGAGAGTGAATGAATCGGAGTTAAATCAGGTAATGAAAGATAAATGAGAGAAAGAGACAGAAAGGAAAGGAACAAAAATTAAATTTGAAGTTTAATCCAAGCTTAATGCGCATATACAGAAAGTTTTTAAAAATAACAGGGAGGTTGAGGCTGAAATTCCACGTGTGGGGGCAAATAATGACTCGGCGTAATTCTTTTCTTCACTTGAATTTGAGGGTAGATTTGCACATTAATAACAGTATGTGTTGGGAAGATGCTGTTATTGGGCCATTTTCTGGGAGAGAAATGTAAAGCTTTGTTGTTGATATTCTGTACAAATTATTTTGGCCTTTTACTGAACATTTGGTTCCAGCTACAATAAATCTTATGTGCCTGACATAAACATGGCAGTTTGGCTTAGATACCAACGAGGCTTGTGGTGCTTTTCTGGGCATGATTATGTGTGGACTGGCAGCCATACAGCACCTCTCGACATGTTGTAAAGGATCTTAAAGGTTTTGAACTGAACTGAATCCAGGAGAAAGAAGCTGGTTTTATTTGTAGCCTGCCAAACAATGTTTTGTGCAACACTAATGATGTTGACTGGGACAAGTAGCATTTTCATCGGTTAGCACACATCAGAAAGCTCTCTTTCCCCTTAGATAACGTGATCCAATGCTTGTTTATTAAACCTGTCCTGCAAAATAGCAGACCTCTCAAGTTTCATTTAATAAACAATACTGGTATATATTGATGACTGATTGTTGCTTAGAGATACTCTCAACTGTATTCTCAGGCACAGGAAAAACATTGGCATGGATTTTACATTGGAATGACAGCAAAACTGTCAGCATTTGCTATCTTTACAAATGGATAGCAAATTTGCTATTTTGCAACAGCTGGAACAGCAACTTCTGAATTCGACACATGGGCAGTATAACATGGAAATCCAGACATTACCATCAGCGATTCTACACTTCTCCAAAGGGTGTGCTGTTGAGGGACTCCCAGACTGCAATCAATGGGAAATCTTTAAATTGATGAGAACTTTCATTATTATGTGGCTAGTCTCACTGTAAAATAACTCTTGTAAAAATTAAACCTTGTTACATTAAATGTAACTGCATTTTTAAAGGCACACTGGCTTAATTATTACTGTTAACTTGCTCACTGACCATGAAAAGCTATTGTCAGATTTCTTCATTATGTCCAAAAAGAGTCCACGTTTAAAGAAAATAAGTTTTTTTTTCTCATTATATTAGCTTTCAAGTCCAATCATAAACATTTATTTGGCTTTTCAAAAATTTTAATTAAAGGTGGAGGATATTAAGAGTTCTTTATTTTCTGTTATTTTATGTGTGTGAATGCTTCATTTTGATAGGCTGCTTACCTACTTACCAACATCACTGCTGCTGCATGCCAAGAGATCCCCTTGACAAGGTGCCAGATTTAAACTGCCAACTGGAAAGGGCAAGTCCGCACCACAGAGATCACCAGATCTTTATGTGCAGATTTTTTTTTTAGGTCAGTAGCACACGCTGTTGCTTTGAGACTGACTGCAAAATCTAGCCCATAGTTGAGTGGGTTTTCCTGTGCTGGTGTGGGGAGGTGCACACCTAACATACATAATGTATAGCAACGCAGAAATGGGCAATATCCACATTAGGCATCATGCACATTCATAACACTCCAATACTGCACAAATCTTCAAGGCTGGCCATAGTTGCAGGCATAAGATCAACTGGCAATCTCAAGCTTCATTTCACTGAAACTTGTGGACTTTGCCTCTTTACCAATAACGACATTTATATTTTTGATCAACAGTTTGATGTTAATTATATAGAAATTCTCAGTTGGGAACTCCACTGTCACCTCCAGTACCAGAGTTGATGACCTATTTTTCTTACATAGTTATTGTGCTTCTTTTTATATAGGTTAATGATAAACCCCCAAACAATACACTCTGCTCATGAAAGCTCCAGGGAAACTGCCCAATTTAAAGGCAAGGAAAAAAGGTGCATTTGTTTTTGTGAAAAATATCGGTTAATGTAAGCTATCATTTTAGAAGGGCCATTTGTCAGTAGTAGCTATGTATTTTCAAAATAGACATTTTCAAATAAAGCTTACAAGCATTGACTTTAGTTTCAGAATATTTGGGTTGTTACTTCTTGAAGCTGATAGACCCAGTGTTAGGAGATTAATTCTGACAATTAGTTATTCAGAAGATTGAATGTTAATTAAAACAAATTATTATTGAAACCGAACAATACAGGATCCAAGCAGGACTAATGCAGAGCAATGTTATCCTGGTGAGAACACAAATACAAGTGTTTTTCACCAGCTTTTCCAACAAAAGGGTATATTTGAATGTTGGGTTTTTAAAGTGTATTCATACAATTGATATTGTTCCTGTAAAGAGTGAAAGCAATTATCTAGTAATTAATAAATGTTTAACGTGCATTGTATTGAAAATTCCCTGACTGTGACAACTCAACAGGGGCTGTTTGACATGGGTCCTACTCCTATGGTTGTGAAACGAACACTGAGATAAAACAGGAGCAGATTATACGCTGATGGTAAGGTTTTTATAAAGCAAAGAACTACTAGAACAGGCTTTCACCAAGAAGTTTAGGATCAGGGTGTAAAGTGGATATTATTTTAATTTGACCAAAACAGGCTTATTTTGGCGAAACAAAAATATCAATTTTCCAGGAGAGAGGGTAAATTGAAACCTTGTTTTCCTGCTTAGGTAGACATAAACTATCTCACAGTATTCTTTTGAAGAAGAGCAGGGGACCTTCCACACTAGCATGGTCATGATTTACCCCTCAACCAACACCACTAAAAATCAGATTATTTAGTCATTATCACATTGCTTTTAATGGGTGTTTGCTGTGTGCAAATTGGCTGCACTGTTTCCTACATTACAATAGTGGCTACGCTTCAAAAGTACTCTATTAGCTGTAAAGTGCTAAGGGGCATCCTGAGGAGGTGAAAAGCACCTATGTAAAGTTTTTCTTGCTTCCTGACATGAGGAATTATTTCATACTATTTTCAAAAACAAGTTGTACTGATTAAGTTAATAGCAAGTCCAATCATAGGTGTTAATCCATTTGTTTACTTGCTGTCTGAAAAACAAAATAGCTTAGATGTTTTATTCTGACCATATCTCACCAAAGAATGAATAGCCTGTCTATTGAAAACATACACACAAAGACTCATACAGAAGACAATAATCAAATTGAATGTTAAAGGAAAATGTACTGCTATAGTTCTTTGTTCATTATGTACTTCTACAAATTGGGCAGTGAAGATCAATGGTGGAATGTAAGGGATGCAGGATCTATTTCAGGACACAACTGAATCCAAGAAGGAAAATACACTAGATCCTAGTTATTTGCACTCCTTATGGACACATATTGAATGTTCACCACCCATCCCGCACCACCCCCACCCCCCCCAACCCCCAGCAATAGCTAGGCAGCAAAGTGATAAAGTGTGCTTGTAAGCTTGAGAGAAATACAATGGGTGGGATTTTCTGGCCCCGCCCACCTCCAGTCCCGCTGAAAGTCAGTGGACTTTCTCGTGAATCTCGTGTGGCGGGTCCCGCCATGGCAAGGCCGGAAAATCCCGGCCCATATCTATGATCTTGCTTGTAACAAGTTCTTGATCTCATTGGCATGGGAGATGGCTTTATACAAATGCAAGACCATGCAAAAAGTTAAAAAAAAAAATTGACACAGGGTTATCAGTGGTCCAGTCCAGTTAACACTGAATTCAGTGACTGAATATTAGAAATGTGACTAAACAATACATATCCAACAATAATATTGTCCTGTTATAGAGTCATGGAGGCCCTTTGGCCCATTGAATCTGTGCCGGTCAAACAAGTACCTAACTATTCGAATCCCATTTTCCAGCACTAGGCCCATAGCTTTGTATGCCATGGCATTGCAAGTGCACATCCAAACACTTCTTAAATGTTATGAGGGTTTCTGCCTCTACCACCCTTTGATGCAATGAGTTCCAGATTCCCACCACCCTCTGGGTGAAAAAATTCTTCCTCACATCCCCTCTAAACCTCTTGCCCCTTACCTTAAATCTATGCCCCTGGTTATTGATCCCTCCACCAAGGGGAGAAGTTCCTTCCTGTCCATCCTATCTATGCCCCTCATAACTTTATACACCTCAATCATGTCCCCCCTAAATCTCCTCTGCTCCAAGGAAAATAACTCCAGTCTATCCAATCTCTCCTCATAACTAAAACTCTCCAGCCCAGGCAACATCCTGGTAAATTTCCTCTACACTCTCTCTGGTGTAATCACATCCTTCCTATAATGCGGATTCCAGAACTGCATGCAATACTCTGGCTGTGGCCTAACCAGCGTTTTATACAGTTCCAGCATACCCTCCCTGCTGTTATATCCTATACCTTGGCTAATAAAGGCAAGTATCCCATATGCCTTCTTAACCACCTTATCTACCTGTCCTGCTACCTTAAGGGACCGGTGGACATGTGCACCAAGGTCCCTCTGATTCTCGGTACTTCCCAGGGTCCTACCATTCATCGTGTATTCCCAGGCCTTGTTTGTCCTGCCCAAATGCATCATCTCACACTTATCCGAATTAAATTCCATTTGCCACTGATCAGCCCATCTGACCAGCCCTTCTATATCCTCCTGTAATCTAAGGCTATCCTCCTCATTATTTAACACCCCACCAATTTTCGTGTCATCCGCGAATTTACTGATCAACACTCCTACATTTTAGTCTAAATCGTTTGTATGTACCACAAACAGCAAGGGATCCAACACTGATCCCTGTGGAACTCCACTGGACACAGGCATCCAGTCATAAAAACACCCTTCAAACATCACCCTCTGCATCCTGCCACTCAGCCAATTCTGGATCCAATTTGCCAAATTTCCTTGGATCCCATGGGCTCTTACCTTCATTACCAGTCTCCCATGCGTGACCTTAACAAAAGCCTTGCTGAAGTCCACGTAGACTAAGTCAAATGCATTGCCCTCATCTACACACCTGGTCACCTCTTCGAAAAATTAAATCAAATTGGTCAGACATGTGCCCCCCTGAAGAAAACCATGCTGACTGTCCTTGTTATTATATAAATATCAATTTGCTTGTATGCAATGCTTATAACATGACCAAAAACTTCACAAGGACATAGTCAGACAAAAATTGACATTGAGCCTAAAGAGGAGACATTGGGATAGGTGAAGCAAAATTGGTTTCAATCAAAGTCTTAAAGAATTACAGTGGACTTTAAAATACCACTGTGAGTAAAGGTAGTTATGGGTCACGTATTTGATTTGTATTTTATAAATAAAACTGTATATGGACAATTTTATACATTTTGCAATGAAGTGATCAGACACAAATAATACCTGGCAAGTTATTATTTGAGATTCATAACTAGTGAGCCTGTCCAAGAGTTGGACACTGAATCTTTGTGTGGGCTCGGGAAAACCAGACCTGCATAATTTTGCCCCTTCCAAAATGCACACCCGACCCATGTGTGACCTTGCCCAGGACTTTTGTCTTTTCACATTGGGGTCGGATTCGCAGCGCACTTTACAAGACATGATGGAGTGCTTGAAGAGTGTGGATGCGGAGCCAGGCCAATTAGAATGCCTGCCTCGGTTCTCCAAAACAGTAGCCTGGATCCCAACATTGTTTAAAGATCCCATAAACCTCACCCTCCCCACACACCCTATGCCCCCTCAGATCACATGCCACCATTCCCCCATGCCCCTCCATGCTCCCCCATGCCACCTCCATGCCTCCTCAAATACTCTATGCCACCCCATTCCCTTCAAATTTCCCATGCCATATCCAGGCCCCGATGTATCCCCAATAGCCACTCACCCAGTATGTACTATGTATTGTGCTCAGGAGCATATAACATTGCAATAACAATATAAATTATTTTAATATCATTGGAAAAACCCCTAACAATCTAATAAAGCTCTGAATTCAAACACACTATCATTGATACTAGAAAAGAACTACTCCAGTACAAAGATAATTGTAATCCTTTTAGTGTCTATTAGATTTTTAAACAAACCAAAACACATCAAAGGCATATTCTGTTACTGCAGCCTCTTAAAAGTTTCAATCATTCTTGGATCAAAAGACCACCTGCTGAGCTGAAGCCATTAATAGCCTTTGAAAACCAGCCAATCATTCATAATGGTGACAGCTGTAAAACAAAAACTTAAAGCTACATTACCTGAAAGTGACAGAACATAATGGTATCACATTTCAATTTCAAACCAGAGTGCCTTCAATTAATAGAAAGGAGCAGTGCAGGGAGTTTTTTTTCAACTTTCAAAAACACTTTTTTTTAAACAGCTGGAGCTGTCAGTCAATTTAAATCACAGCAGAAAGCATGACTACAGAAGCTGACAGGACATTTTTTTGCTTACATTTTAATCCATTATGGCACTTCGGACAATTTGAAAAGTATTGTAGTGAATGATAACAATTACACAATGCTGGTCAATGTAAGGTTCATCTTACTTTGCAGGATAGGTCCTTATGATGAATCATTGCATTAGAAACACATCTACATTACAATACAGCAAATAGTGATATTTGAAGGTGTCAAAATACTTTAGATTTAGTTTTCAGAATGTTCCTGATTCCTCAGCACAGTTCCCCCATGGTCGCTAATCATCCAAGGAGGGGCAATTTTTTAGGGCTTTCAAAACCCACACCAACATACAAAAATAGTGTACAGGAGGAAAAACAATTTTTCAATGGTCCTCATAGTTGGGCCCTGACATTGGAAGAAGTTTGTGTGTGTTTTGCACCAAAGCTTTCCCAGCCCACCAAAACATCACACGAAAATGGTGTGGGGTCAGGAAGGCACAGGGAAATTGTTTTTCCAGCAAAAAAACAAACTAATTTCAGTGTTCTACAACCCAATTCACACCTCCACTAACTTATAGCATACTACCCTTCAAATCAACTCAAATCTCTCAAATTTAACTTACCGATACTTCTGCTCCTCACTTCCCAGAAAGAAATGGTCAAAGACAGCAAATGCTTCATTTCCATTCCAGTCCTTCAGTTGAATGCGTAGAACATGAGGAGACTGGCTGGTAAGCAGGTGAACAAATTCATTTCCTAGCCAATATTCTCCTGAGGGGTCTCCAAAACCCTGATGAAACAATAGTTGTAAATAATCATTAAGTAGCATCACACAAGAACAGAAGATCTGACCCAGATGGAACAAGACTTTGTGAATAGTAACTTATTTCAAAACTATTTGCACTTAAATGCATTTGCTTTTGAATTAAGATAAAATGACAATGTTATCTGAGGCTAATAATACATATGGCTGCAAGAAAAACTGATAACTCTTGACACTTAGCATAGAATACAATTACATGCAAAATTTAGCCCAGTTTATTCAGTGATATTTTGTTTAAAAAGGGATGCTTTTGTAATGGGCCATCCTGCCATCACTCTCCTACTTGTGCTATGGAACAAAGAGCAGAAGATTTTAAATACAATTTTTGGGAAAATAAGATCATGCTAAAATGACTTGAAGAGTTTCCATGCATGTTACATCACAGGCTTGGAAAAAGGTAACAGAAGGATTGTGTGAGCATATTTTTCACAAGGACTATCTACAATTAAAAAAACTATTTATCAACCAGAAAGATGTTGAATAGCAGCTTGTTCTACCTTTGTATCATCAGAAATAGGGCAAGGTAGGTTGTTGTAGTACAGCACGCAGAGCACAATAAGTTATGTCAGGTAACTCCTGTGCATTATCTATGGGCTTATTGATCAATAGATCAAATCAACCTTAGTAATAAGCAAGGTAGTTTATTCACAGTTGCTAAAAACATGCCTTCGCTAAAGAGTAAACTTCTTCCTCTGTATTTTTTTTATGCCAGCTGAATTAGATTTGCGAATTTGTTTCTAGTAGTTTCAAATTATGTACTGGATTGTGCGGTTGAGCCAAGTCTGCAAGGAGCCAAACCAAGATTACCCAAACACTTTTTATTTAGGACCCCTGAAGATATTGGAATGACATTTATCTCATCAATTTGGGTGATTCAAGACTTGGTCCTAGGTGACTGGAGAGTGTGCTGATAATTGCAAAAAAAAAACAAAAAAATAAATGGAATTTCAGCAGGTTAGAACCTTGAATATAGGAGAAAATAAATGCTTTTCACTGTTAATGAAAAAAATGACATGTATGCACAAAATGAATCTAATCACAAAGATCCTTTTTAAAGGGGCATAGAGTGTTCTAAAATGGTCAGTTCATCTTGGCCTCAACATACATGACATGATGACATTTAAATTACCAATAAATTAATACATTGCTACCTGGGTATGACACTAGACCATTATTAAAAATACTGAGCTTTCCAAGTTTAAGCAATCAAAATTCTACCCCCAAAATAAAACTAATAACAGTCAATTACTATATAAGCTTTCACATTTTGATATACATCAAGACATGGAGCTCTCTATAACTACATCTATATTTTTAGATAGAAAGCTTCTTCTCACCACAATTAAGATTAAAATAAAATATATTTATCCCCGTAATTGAAATCACTGGAAGACATTTGATCATAAAGTTCTCCTGTGTATCATTATGGATATTTACACTTTGTGGTTCCTTCTCTCCCTCATGGGTATTCATAGCAAATATTTAGACAAATTATATGGGGTCAGAAGTTTGTATGACCTACCATAATCTCCAGGAACTTTGGGCAGAATTTAATGGATTTTCTATCCCGCCACCCAAAATGTCGTCAGGGAATGCATGCCTGCTGATGCTGGCTGCCCCTCAACCATTTAATGCTCAGAGGAACAGTGGCCACTACTGGGATTACAAGCAGTCCAATAAGTCGAAGTCCCAGAGCCAGCAGGCAGGTAAATGCTAGGGGGGGTGTCGCAATGGGGGTGAGAGAGGAAGCCCATTTTTTGGCCAAATTATGCCTCAATTGGGGCGAGGGCAGGTGGGCCGCTTCAGGCCCTATCCACTCTCCCATAAAATTGAGGGCAGGTTGGGGGAGGCAGGAGAGTGGGGTGAAGGCCACCTGGGTAATTTTACAGGCAAATCCTCCTCTGCCTCGCAAACACAAGGTGAGGGCCTGTAAAAGTTCTGCCCTTTGTTTCATTGGATTTGGGAACCAGAAAAGGAATGTGTTGAGAGCAGGTTGGGAGTGGGGGGAGGGGTGAGATGGGGTGGAGGTTGGTGGCGTGATGAAGGGTGGGGGCTGGTTGGAGGGTGGCAGTGGGTGGAGGATGAGGGGGGGTGTTGGTGGAGATTGATGGAGGGTGGCAGGTGGGGTGGGTGAGTGGGGTGTTAATTGTTCAGCAGGTTTACTTTTAAATACAAAATACAAAAAATGCAGGTCTGGCAGCATCTGCGGAGAGGAGCGCAGTTAACATTTCGAGTCCGAATAACCCTTCAACAGAACTAAGTGAAAATAGAAGAGACGTGAAATATAAGCTGGTTTAAGGGGGGGGGGGGGGTGGGACAAGTAGAGCTGGATAGAAGGCCGGTGGAGATAACCAAAAGATGTCACAGACAAAAGGACAAAGAGGTGTTGAAGGTGGTGATATTATCTAAGGAATGTGCTAATTAAGGGTAGAAAGCAGGATGAGCAAGGTACAGATAGCCCTAGTGGGGGTGGGGTGGTGTGAAGGAATCAAAAAAGGCTGAAAGGTAGAGATAAAACAATGGATGGAAATACATTTAAAAATAATGGAAGTAGGTGGGAAAAGAAAAATCTATATAAATTATTGCAAAAAAAAGGGGGAGAATCGAAGAGTTCATGATCTAAAATTGTTGAACTCAATATTCAGTCCGCAAGGCTGTAAAGTGCTAGTCGAAAGATGAGGTGCTGTTCCTCCAGTTTGAGTTGAGCTTCACTGAAATAACGCAGCAAGCCAAAGACGGATATATGGGCATGAGAGCAGGGTGGAGTGTTGAAATGGCAAGTGGCAGGGAGGTCAGGGTAATGCTTGCGGACAGACCGAAGGTGTTCTGCAAAACGGAATTTTTAAATACATTTTGAGGGCTTCCTGACACAGCTTCTGCTGTTAATGATTTTCAACGCAGGTCCAATGCCTGTGAGTAACAATGTGAGTATCTTGGAGTAAATCTATGGGCAAGTTCAGGGCATCTAGCCTAGGTCTATAATGGCAAAGTCAGTGTTAGAGGCACCACACAGCCTATCTCTGCCCATCAGAAGTTTGAATCCCTGGTTAAGTACAGCACAAGTTGGGACTCTCTCTGGCTCCTGACCTGCAACAGTACAGCTGCCATAATTAGACTAAGTCACTTATGAAGCCTCTTCTGTATGAAATAGGATAGACCTAGTCAAACAATTCTGCTGGATTCCTCTAAGATAAAAGCAAAACACTGCAGATGCTGCAAACCTGGAATAAAAACTGGAAAAACTCAGCAGATCTGGCAGCAACTGTGGAGATATAAACAGCATGAAGGTTTTGAGTCCATGTGACTCTTCTTCAGAGCTATACAGAAGTAGAAAAATTATTCTGTTGAAGAGGGGGTGGAGCAGGTGGAGCAAAAAAGGTCAGGGATAGATGGGACCTCAAGAGATATTAACAAAGGTGTCATGGGCACAAGGCAAAGGGAGTACTAATGGTAATGTTAAAGACTAAAGAAAGTGCTGATAGTGGCATAAAGGTAAGATAGCAGAATTTGTTAATAGCAGAACAAGGGTCAGTGCTCTGTGAAAGCACAACATAGAAACAAATGAAAGATGGCCCTATGGATGGGGGTGGGGACTGGGCAAAAAGGACAAAAATAAATAAATAAAATTAATAAAAAGTAAAAAATAGATAAAATAAAAAAGTTGGATGAAAAAGGGGTAAAGATGGAGGAGAGAGTTCACGGTCTGACGTTGTTGAACTCAATGTTAAGTCCGGAAGGCTGTAAGATGCCTAATTGGAAGATGAGGTGGTGTTCCTACAGTCTGCGTTGGGCTTCACTGGAACATTGCAGCAGGCTAAGGATGGACATGTAGGCATGAGAGCAGGGTGGTATGTTGAAATGGCAAGTGACCTGAAGGTGTGGGTCATGCTTGTGAACTGAGCGAAGGTGTTTCGCAAAACGTTCACCTAGTCTGCATTTAGATTCCCCAATGTAGAGGAGACCACATTGTGAACAGCAAATGAAGTAGACCAAATTGAAGGAGGTAAAAGTGAAGTGCTGCTTCACTTGAAAGGAATGTTTGGGCCCTTGGATGGCGAGGAGGGGGAAGGAAAGGGGCAGGTGTTGCACCTTCTGCGATTGCATGGGAAGGTGCTGTGGGAAAAGGATGAGGAGTTGGGGGTGATGGCAAAGTGGACCAGGGTGTCCTGGAGGGAAAGGTCCCTATGGAATGCTGACAAGGGGTTGAGGGGAATATGTGTTTGGTGGTGGCATGATGCAGAAATTTCTACTTCTCTTTAGCTCTGAAGAAGTCATACAGACTCAAAAAGTTAACTCTGTTTCTCTCTCCACAGATGCTGCCAGACCTGCTAAGTTTTTCCAGCATTTTCTGTTTTTATTGTGCTGGATTCCTCTCTATCTTTTGCCTATCTCACTAAGTTCCTATAGATCAGGACCGCCAAACTTATTAAAACTTTATCCATATTCCCCTACCTCGTATCCTAAGTTCTCTCCAAAGTCATATTGTCCATGTGCCCCGTGTCCTTCTCTCTTGACCTCATTCCCACTAAACTGGTTACCTTTCAGATACCCTTCTTGGCTTCCAGGCCTGTGGACATTATAAGTAGGTCCCTCTTCTCAGATATTGTCCCTTTCCTTTTCAAAATTGATATGACTCAATTCCTCAAAAAAACCCCCATGACCCCTTGGTCCTTGCAAACAATGATCCTATCTTCAACCTGCCTTTGTTCTTGAAACTCGCTCGATAAGTTGTTGTCTTCCAAACCTGTACCCATCTTTTCTGAGACTCTATATTTGGATCTCTTGAATAAGATTTCTGCCCATGCCAGACTACTGAAACTGCCCTAATCATTACACAAGTTAAATTTGTGACTCAGATTGTCGTACATTATTCTTCCTCACCCTTCTTGACGTTTTTGCAACCTTTGACATCCTCCTGCAATGCAATTCCGCAGTGATGCCCACCTCAGTGTGAGCGCCTCTCACTTGATTTTACTCTCCATTGCCCCTGAGTTTTCAGATTGCTTTGCTGATATCCAGTCCTGGATTTGGTGCAATTTCCTTCAATTCCACCTCCATTGGTGTTTTCAAGCTAAACCAGGCTGTTTGCAAGCTTGACATCCTATTTGACCTAGAATTGAGCTGGCATCCCATATCCTCTCCAGCACAAAGAATGCCCACTTCCTTCCCTGAAACACTTTAACATCTCTGATCATCTGTGACTGAAACACTCATCCATGCCTTTGTCACCTGAGGCTGGAATCCTGCAGTGAGTTACTCACTTCTTGACTCCCCAAAGCCTGTCCACCATCTACAAGACACTAGTGAGGAGTGATGGAATACTTTCCATTTGCCTGGATGAGTGCAACAGATACATGGGAACACCACCAACTGGAAGTTTCCCTCCAAGATACTCACCATCCTGACTTGGAAATATATCGTCGCTCCTTCACTGTCGCTGGGTCAATATCCTGGAACTCCCTCACTAACAGCAATGAGGGTGTATCTACACCACATAGACTGCAGCAGCTCAAGAAGGCAGCTCACCACCACCTTCTCAAGGGCAATTAGGGATGGGCAATAAATGCTGGCCCACTCGGCGACACTTACTTCTCGTAAAATGAATTAAAAAAAAACAACACTCAAGAAGCTCGACACCATCTAGGACAAAGCAGCTTGCTTGATTGGCACCCTATCCACCACACTAAACATTCATTCCCTCCACCACTGATGGAGAGTGGCAGCAGTGTGCACCATCTACAAGATGCATGCAGCAACTCACCAAGTGTCCTTTGACAGAAACTTCCAAAGCCATCCCTTCACTGTTGCTGGGTCAAAATCTTGGAACTCTCTGCCTAATAGCAATGTGGGTGTACCTACACCACATGGACTGCAGTGGTTCAAGAAGGCAGCTCACCACCACCTTCTCAAGGGCAATGAAGGATGTGCAATTATCGCTAGCCCAGCCAGCAATGCCTACATCCCATGAAAGAACTAAAAAAAAAAATTCCACGGCTTGTGGCCTAGGCAACTAAAGTACTGTTACCAATGGTGGCACAATTAAAATGGAAGAAGATCCAGAAGCCAGATTTTGAGGGGAATAGATATCTCGGAGGGTTGTGGGGCGGCTGGAGAGATTTGAAAATAAGGGTGAGAAAGTTAAAATCCAGGCACTGCTTAACCTGGAGTCAATAAAAGTCAGTGAAGACAAGCATGAGGACTTGATGCAAGTTAGGACATGGGCACATGACATTACGATTCCAGTGCTTCCCTGGTCAGCCTCTCATCCTCCATAAACATCAGCTCATTGAAAACCTCTGCTCCCCATATCCCATCCGTCACCAAGTTCCACTCATCCATCACCAGTATGCTTGCTGCACTACATTGGTTCCCAATCCTTCAACAGCTCAAATTTAAAGCTTTACCCCTCCTTATCGCTGTAATCTTCTCTAGCCCTTCTCTCGCCTCATGTGCACTCTGAAGTCCCTTTGCTTCCCCCTTGGTGGCAGTGCCTTCAGCTAACTCAGCCTTGCTCTGAATGCTTTCCCCAAACTTCTCCATCTCTGATTCACTACTGTGAAGTACCTTGGGATGATTTTTTATAGTTTAAGGTACTATAATAAAGAGTTGCTGTTGCTGAATTGCAGTACATTGCTTACTGGGCAATGTTGTGACTCCCATCTATCACTTCAGAAGGTAGAAAATCCAAATTGTCAGACCGCATATAGGCTAAAATCATCCACAATTATTGTACAAACATACAGGCACAGGAAAATCAGCAGGTATTATTACAATCAATAAAAGTTCCTCAGTAAGCAAACTGAATCATCTGTTTAAAAAAGTGCAAATTGTTTGAAACATGGGGGGGCAGTAATGAAATTAGTCAACACCAGCAGTGCAAAATTATCAGCTTATTTTATATATATACACTGTTCCAGTTTTTATTTTCCATTGACTTGGAAAATATTTCCAAGAGTTTTAATTTCAGACCAAGTAAAAGCAACAGTGAGACAGGAAATGAGCCTCGGACAAAAGGTTTGAACAATTACTCTGTGAGCTTCAGCGGAAAGCAGATCAGCCGCAGTGAAAAAATGTCTGCCAGTTTGATACTAACATAGCCCAATGCCACACCCATAGAATTTATGTGCGTATACATTGTCTTCTGGAGCTTTTATTTTTCCTTCAATAATTGAAGTGAGGTGAATAGAAAACAAAAAAAAAAGCATAAGATAATCTCTGGGTTGTAAGGATTTTATTTCCTTGACGCTCAAATAATTTATTTGCAGCAAATGTTAACAGTTTTATCACCATGGTAGACTAAAGGATAATGGTTTGCAACTGTTCATACCTGATAGAGAAGAGCTGCCTTATTTTGACACTTGAAAGGAACTAAAAATTATGCTTTCAAGCAGAAATTTTCTGGGTTTGCTCACCAGCAAAAGTACCTTTATCTTCATTGATTTCTGAACAAAAGCTATCTGCCATTCTCCGAAACTGCCAGTGTCCCATCTGCTATTTTGAAAGTTAGTGAAGGATGACAGCCTTCATTTAACACTAGCTATTTGTAAAATCATAATATTAAAACAGAATTTCCTCTTTTTATGGTAATTTGTAAGTTGAGGAATTTACTCTTTGGGTACAAGAACACAGGAAAAACTGAACCGGAATGCAGATAACAATGCAACAGAGTTAACGTTTCGAGTCCGTATGAGTCTTCTTCATACGGACTCGAAACATGAGCTCTATTTCTCTCTCCACAGATGCTGCCAGATCTGCTGAGTTTTTCGAGCATTTCTGTTTTTATGTCAGATTTCTAGTGTTTGCAGTATTTTGCTTTAATTAGATAACAGTGGTATTGAGAGGATTGGAGGCTACTCAGATAATGGTGTTTAAAATATTTTTTAAAATGACAGGTTAGGTATGGGGAAACTATTTCCTCTGGTGGACAAATCAAGAATAAGGGGACATAAAACCTGTATTTTGTGGTC
This sequence comes from Carcharodon carcharias, assembly GCF_017639515.1. Classification (NCBI taxonomy): domain Eukaryota; kingdom Metazoa; phylum Chordata; class Chondrichthyes; order Lamniformes; family Lamnidae; genus Carcharodon; species Carcharodon carcharias. The sequence goes on from NC_054485.1 coordinate 43,074,467, forward strand.
AGCGGTTGTAAAAAAACAGTGCTTACCATTCATTATGTTTACCGTTGTCCACAGACTTTACATGGGCTGTTACACAGCAAATCATGAGGGAGAATTTTCTCCCCGTCGGGCGGGCGAACAGCCGATTGCCGCCCGCGATCGGCTGCACGCCGCCATTTTACGTGGGCGGGCTAACCCAGCGGGACGCGCACCCAGTAACGCTGAGCGGGTGGGGGAAGGAGGGAGGGTCGGGGCTTGCACTCCTTCGTGCGCATGCGTGCGCAAGAGCCCAGAAATCTCCCTGAGGCACAGCACTGCCTCAGGGTGATTATTTTGACCCTATGAAGAATTGAAATAAGGAAAAAAAAGTATTCATATGTGTCTCCTCATGTGACAGTCAATGAATTTTTAAAAAATTTTAAATTTAATTTATAAAGCTTTAATGAAACCTCATCCCACCCATGGACTCATGGTTTCATGATAAATGCGAAGGTTACCTGGGCTTTTCGCCTGCCCCCCAACCTTAAGGTTGGCTGGACAGCCCTGTCGATCATTTCAAGTGGTTGTTAAATGACCTTAATAGGCCTTTGACAGTTCTGCGGACACGCAGCCGACTCTGGTGTGCGCCCGCCAAGCTGAAGATCGGAATGACGTGCAGTGACGTCGGGACTTATGCCCAATGTCACCGCACATCATTTTATGTGTCAGTGAGCGGGGCCTGACCCCGCACACCGATCAGATGATTCAGGCCATGGTAATCAGGAGACTGATTCAGTGCTGTGCCCGCGACAGGGAATCTGGGACTAGTGGGCAGAATTTAATGCACTCCCCTGTGGTGGGGGCATTTAATCGAAAGGGAATGCACTCACCATACAGGAACCCCAAAAAGCAAACCCTGTGAGGATTGCTTACGGGTTTCTGGGGCGGGGGTGGGGCCGAGGAGGGGGAGGGTCCCTGGTTCAAAGGCAGCTAGTACCTGATCATAAGACCCAGCATTGGAAAGGGTGGGCCCAAGGAGATCCAACCCCTGCCTTTTCTTCAGAAGCCCTCCCCATGACCCCCATCCTGCGGTCCCCATCCTGCCACCTGTGGCCTGAATCCCTTGGCGATCCTAGGTCTTGGCTGCACTGCCGAACAATCTTGGGAGGACATAACTTCTGCCCCCAGCCATGTTCCTTGACTCTGGGAAGGCCCACTGCTGCCCAGTTAAATGCCTGATGAGCAGGCACTTCATGCGGCAGGACTTCTCGCTAAGAGGCGATGCGGGGCTCCCGCTGGCTCTCCAGCCAGTGGACAAATGTCTCCATTGCCTACATCAAATTCTGCCCTGGTTTTGCAGAGTAAGGAACATTCTGCTTCTTCAACCAATCAGATTGAATAATCCTTACTGCCACACACAGGGTTTTAACAAAAAAGTATATGTCAGAATATTTAATTCAATGTAAAATCATGTTGAGAAAGCAAAATAGAGAGAAGTTAATAAAGCTGGGATTAAAAGAGAGATATGAGGAAGAAAGAAAAATTTAGAAAAGTTTTATCATTTTTCTTTTAATATATTTTGTTAAATCTCCAACTATAATTAAAACTGGGAAGATTGTGAGTTCACATTTGTAGAAGTAAGTTTTCAGTGACAGGGAGGTTCGTTGTCATAAATTAAGATGTATTACATCAATAAAAAAGTAATTTACACTTGAATGGGCAAGCCCTGACCCTTTCTGTTGTGTTTATTGAGGGTGTAGTGGGTAGGTACCACAACTTCATGTCCTTCTCATATTTGAATGCTGAGCCTTTCGGTGAGATACTTGTTTAGTGGAGCCTGTGGAGGAGTGGGGAAAATCAAACAGTAACTTTCTGCATTCAACTGCAAATGTGCAGATGCTGGAAGCTGCTATCCTGATTTACTCCTTGATAATGTGAGCGATGATGGCCATACCATTATTTCTAGCGCAAAGTCCAGGATAATAAAATTAAAGCAATACTAAACAGGAGCAAAATTGGCAAACCATCTTTTTTCACATTAAGGGTAACAGAAATCTGGCATTGTCTTCACCAAAGGCTGTGGAAGTTGGGCCCATTGAAGTTTTCAAGACTGAGATAGATGGACTTTTGTTAGGAAAGGATAAAAATGGATATGGAGCAACGTGAGTAAATGGAGTTAGGGTGCCTTTCAGACACATTCTAATTGAATGGCAGAGTAGGCTTGAGGAACTGAATGGCCTACTCCTGTTATTAATGTTCTTCTGTACTGAACAGTGTCACGAAATTGAAAGTCAATCTGCTCATCATCTCTTAAAACAACATCTTTGAAAATTAACCTGAGTCCTTGGTGTATTCGAATACAACCCTTTGCCTATGTTTTTCATTCAGTTATTTTTCAGTTTAATAAAATATCCTGCTCATAAGAAGATTAACACTTTCCTTTCTACACTCCTACCCTAGGGGAGATGGTAGTGTAGTGGCAATGTCATAGCACGAGTAATTTAAAGGCCCAGGCTAATAGTTTAGGGACATGGGTTTAAATCCTACCGTGGCAGATGGTGGAATTCAAATTCAATTAATAAAATCTGGAAATGAAAGCTAGTTTTAGTAATGGTGACCATGAAACTATTATCATTAAAAGCCTTTTAATGCCCTCAAGGGAAGGAAATTTGCTGTCCTTACCTGGTATGGCCTACATGTGACTTCAAACCCACAACAATGTGGCTGACTCTTAACTGCCCTCTGAAATGGCCCAGCAAGCTATTCAGTTCAAGAGCAATTAGGAATGGTAACAAAGGCTGGCCTTGCCAGCGATGCTTACGTCCCATAAAATAGAAAAAAAACTGCTTGCTTCCATATCGTGAACTATGAATGTCATTAAGCAGTGAATGCCAGTAAACATTTTTCCAATGTTCACTACCCAAACTCACAAGGGGAAATGGTGATGCAGTGGTAATATCACTGGACTCATATTCCAGAGGCCCAGGATAATGCTGTGGGGACATGAATACCACCAAGGCAGCTGGTGGAGTTTGCCACTGACACCCACATTCCATGAAAAAAATTTTAAAAATATAGAAGTTGTGAATAGGAAGAAACATAAGAACACAAGAAACAGGAGCAGAAGACCATAAGGCCAGTTGATCCAGCACCACCATTCAGAACGATCATGACTGATCTTGGGCTTCAACTCCATTTTCCCAATGCTTCCCCTATCCTTTGATTCCCTGAGAGACCAAAAATTTGTCTATCTCAGCCTTAAATATATTCAATGGTGGCACATCCACAATCCTCTAGGGTAGCAAATTCTAAAGATTCACAACCCTTTGAGTGAAGAAATTTCTCTCATCTCAATGCTAAATAATCAGCCCTAATCCTGGAACTGTGACCCCCTGTTCTAAGTTTCTTAAACAACATCTTAGCATCTACCCTGTCAAACCCCTTCATAATCTTGAATATTTCAATGGGATCACCTCTCATTCTTCTAAATGCCAGAGAATATAGACTCATTTACTCATCATTAAAAATCCTCTCATCCCAGGGACCAATCTAGTGAACCTTTGTTGTACTGCCTCCAATACAAGTATATCCTTCCTTAACTATGAAGACCAAAACTTCACACAGCATTCCAGGTGTGGTCTTCCCAAAGCCACATACAATTGTCGCAGGATGTCTTTATTTGTGTACTCCAATCCCCTTGGAATAAAAGTCAACATGCCATTTGCTTTCCAACATTTTGTAATCCTTGTACGAGTACGCACTAGTCTCTCTGAACATTAACATTGACAGCATAAGCAACACAATCATGGATACTTTATATTTTATCAAAAAGTTGATATTGTAAAATAAATGCTGACCCATTGGCATCCATTTTGCCCCTTTGATGGAAACCAGGCCAAGGGGTAGTTAAAATAAAGTATCTCACGAACCCTCAGTAATCTCACTTCCATCCCACATGTCTACATATTGAACTGCTCTTTTGAGTAGGTGAGTAGGACATATGCAGGAAGGAAGCAGGGTCCTACTGGAATTATACAGATTGGGTCCAACAAAACGGGGCATGTGTCTGTTCCCCTTATCAGGGAACCCTTTTAGGAGCCTGCATGAAGGCAAGTTTTAAAGCTATATTTCGGGCTTCACTGTGGGTGAGTAGGGAAAAGAGGGCTGCTGTGGAGCACCAAAGGAGGCCTTGGACTTCACTTGAGCGGACAACCTCCATGGTCACTGTTACAGGTTCACCCTGCTGCCTATGCCTTCCACCCGGTTCACTGACTGCTGGGGACTGATGACATCGATCTCCAGCTGTGGCCTCTTCCTGTATTTCAGACACATTGCCACTCTTGCCAGATGTCAGGGGGAAGCTGTGCTCTTTTACTGTATTTAAATGCTGGCCTAAGCCCTGGCTTTGCAGGGTTCATCACCCGCCACTGAGCTGCCCTGCACCTTTCCTGCCTCCCTGTTAATATTGAGGCCATTCTTTTTTAGAACTAGTATTGGATGTTTTCATGACAAGAATGTTCCGATAATATTGCCTCAGCAGAAAAACCTTGACTAAGAATTAGCCATCGACACGCTGACAAGTGTGAACTGGGTATGGGGTCATTCTGTGCTTGCTTGATATCATTGTTCGTGTCTGACATGAAGAAAGAAAGAAAAACACATCTTTTGAAAATAATGAAAATATTTGTCTAATAGCTATTTTCACAGGATGGTAATAGTTTTTTTCTTACTGTCCGGGATCTAACCAGAAGATACCACAATGTCTACCAGAAATGCACATAAGAATATAAAGCTCCTACAGCTACCATTCCAACTTGATTCCTCCAACCACAAATATGTGGGTTATGCAGCTGCAATTCATTTACTAGTCAGAGAATGTTATGTATGGACCCTCTTAAGCTGGGAAATTATTAACCAGTCTGCACCTCCCGCAAGTTTTTCTTTCCCGGAAATCTTACAGATCAACTCTCACAAATCCCCCAACACACTCCTGCAGAGCGAGGGATAGATTAATACCAAATAGAAAACACACTCTCGCTATTCGTCTCCTGCTGTACAGAAAGTGACCTAACATAACCAGCTCCCCCATTTTCCCTCAGACCGGGTGGGATTGCCCTTGAATATTATGGTGCTTATGGAGAACCCAAAAATGCTGGAAGGTTCATCAGAACAGAGAAGAGAACAGAGAAGTCAACATTTAGGCTGTGGACCCTTCATCAGCTGATAAATTACTTGTGAAGCGCAGTCACTGCTGCTTCCTCGACACAGCAGCTAATATGCTCACAGCTGCACCCTGTTCCTCCCCCTGCCCCATGCCAAACCAAAAAAATGAGATAACTGAGCAAAAAAGTCTGGGTTTTCCTTGATCCAATGAGGAATAATTACTGGTCATGACATCTGGAGAACCCAAAAATGCTGGAAGCTTCATCAGAACAGAGAAGAGAACAGAGAAGTCAACATTTAAGCTGTGGACCCTTCATCAGAACTGGGACAAAAGCTGATCAAGAGTATTTAAAAAACAGAACAAAAGGGACCATATATATAAAAGAGGAAGTAGAATTACCCATTGCCTCCCTCATGCATACACAGATTTTTCTATTGCTCCCTTCCTTTTATCCTGTTCTTTTCTAAAAAGCTTCCAATTTGTATATTTTACAGTTCTAATGAAAGGTCCACATTCTGATTGTTAGCTTGTTTATTTATAACTGACCTGTTGAGTGTTTCTGTTCCTATTTGAGATTTGTGGAGCTTTTTTTTTGCATTTTACTTACACAGTAGAGTTCCTCTGCTTTCTGTAAATAGCACAATGTGATATCCAAACAACTAGATCACATTGATTTGACTTTTATTCTGAAATATGGCACCTTCAACAATGCAGCCCCGAACTGTCAGCTGAGGTTATATGCTCAAATCCTGGAGTTCAGTTTGAATCCACAAGCTTCTGACTGACACCAAGGAGCCAAACTAACATTTGAGAAAATGTATTAATCATACACCAGGGTGAAAACCAGTATATAATTTTTGAATATTTTAATTTGAAAATAAAGTTATAACTATGCTGTTAATTGTTGAATCTTTTCCGTTTCTAATTCGTATTATGTTGATACTTTCAATTTTGTTGGGTTCTGGCAAAATTTTCCACTTGACGTGTGGGCGCGTGCCCGGCGCACTCGAACGTGAAATAGCACACAATGACGTCGGGCGAGCATCCTGATGTCATCGGGCACTTGCGCGATATTTCGGTTGATGGGCATGCACAAGAGCCGGCAGTGCACCTGCTAACAGTTGAGAGGCCTATTAAGGCCATTAAAGTCGCAATTGACGGCGACTTTTTGCTTCCCATTGAAAGTTATGGTCGGCGGGTGAATGTATTGACCAGGCAGCCTTTGCATTTTTGAGAAAACCCCATCCAAGGGCTGGATGAGGTTTCTGTGATTAATTAAAAAAAGATTTTAATGTTTCAAAAATTTTTTCATCATCGGTACATTGAAGTGTCACATTCGGACACGTGGACATTTTTTCCCGATTTTAAATTCTGTTTTTATTGAGTTTACATTCATCAGCTCCCTGATGCAGCTCTCTGCCTTCAGGGACTTTCGTTCTGTGCTCCCCCTGTGCCCTTGCTGACTTCAGCGCTTGTCGTGCTCCTACCCCCACCCTGGCAGCGCTGAACCTTTCATGTTGGCTGGCCATGAATTGGCCAGCCAGAGTGAAATCCCGGTCGGGGGCTGATCGCGGTCAGCGGTCCATGCCCTGGCTACTCCAGGGTCCTCCGATCCCGGCCACCCACCGACCCAAAAATTCTGCCCGTAATGTAGGGACACCTATTGAATATCATGTTCCAATGCTGAAGGATATGGAAGTATGTACAAGAAACAAAGTTAATTAAGTCTTCAGCTTGAGCCAAATAAACATGATAGACAGCCTTTTCCCTTCAGATGTGTTTGCTGATCTGGGTGCAAATTTTACTCAAAATCGCAATAGCTTTCAGAAGCTTTCTTTTAACTCATGGCCAGGATTTTCCGACTGGTCACAGCCATTGTGGCAAGCCAGCCAAAGGTCCATTCAACATGGCGGCATCAGTAAATCCGGCTGGATCCTGGCCCAAGATGCTGCTCATTTGCATATCACCGAATACAAAACAGCTATGATCCAGCACAATTGAGGAGTATTTTATAACATATTTTTTGCATTAATAGATATTCCTTAATATATTTAATATATATGAATAATATATTTATAACCTGGTTCAGTTCTATTAACGAAACTGAAGATGTGTTTAATTACAAAATGTCAGTGTTTTTAACCAGATTGTCTGGTTATCACCAGTGAATGATTCTGTTTTAATAATTGAAATGACTAGAAATAACTGTGCAGAAACATTTATTAGTTACACTGGTGCACAATAGTCAGTCTCTTCGTAAAGTTAAATGAAAAATTAAAAGATTTTAAAAGGTGCCCTCTGCCCCTGAATAAACAGCTTAATTTTAAAGGGGGAACAATTAATGAAAATTCTCAGTGGTCAGTAATTCAGTCTGAGAGTGGTACTAGTTTCATGGATGGGACCAGCAGGCAGTGAGATGCTTTTTCAACTAACACAAACGATCGCAGAAATTTCGTTTGCGCTGGATATAGTTTGTGCTTGAGACGCCTGCACTGGCAACACAACCGCATGGAAACCTCATCCCACAGGCAGAATTTTCACCTTAGCGGGTGGGCGCGCGCCCAACTCACTCGAGCCGTGAAATGATGTGCGATGACGTCGGGTGAGTGTCCCGACGTCAACACGCAGTCGGCAACAGTTCGATTGACGGGCACATGTGGGAATCAGCAGCACGCCTGTCAACAATTAGAAGGTCGATTAAGTCCATTAAAGTATTAAGTAACTTAGATTTTTTCACTAGCCATCCAACCTTACGGTTAGCGGGCAGGTGAAAAGGCCAAGCGGCTTTTGCACATTTTAGGAAACCTCATACATGAGGGGAATGAGGTTTACAACAGTAAGTAAAAATATAATAAAAAATTTTACATCTCATTCACAGTATGTCCCTGCTCATGTGACAGAGTCCACATGAGTGGACATGTTTTATGACATTTTTAAAATCTTCATAATTTTTTTAAACCCTTCATCTCCCTGAGGTAGCTCTGTGCCTCAGGGAGCTTTTCCAATGCGCACCCACGTGCATGCGTGAAGTTCACACTTGCCCTCCTCCCGCTCACGCATGGGCAGCACTGAGTGCTACCACTCGTGTTTCATGCTGGGCGGGCCTTAATCGGCTTCCCGAACACCCCTGCCCACCCCTGCCAGGCCCACCCAACATGGTCAAAATTCAGACCCATGTGTTATTCGACAATGTTATAGAGAATAATTTCCATTCATGCAACATATTTCACCTCTCTTAATGTCTCCTTCCTTTGATTGGTATCAATTTTCTTTGTCTGATTACACTCTTGAAGTGCCTTTGGTGCACTTTAATGTTAAAGACATTTTACATAATTGAAAGCTGTTGTGAAGCATACAGTATTTGTGCTGCGTAATTGAATATTAAAAGGAGCCCCAGTTCTTTTCAGTGGAGATTTAGTACATTGTCCTGCTCTGCAATTGCTTAATGTAAATTAAAATACAGTAGTCCACCAATGTCCAAGGTATCTGAGAAAGATCCTCTAGCTCCTCTCTTGCGCTTCTACGTGGAAGAAAATATTGCCCCCAATTCTAGCCTCCAAACTCTCTCCCTATTGCTTTTTGTCATTCTAATTAATACCACTATTTTTTGGAGAAATGCCTTTCTGAATGGTTGCCTGTTGTGTACTGTGGCTTGCCATAGTCATGTGACCTCTGAATCATGTGACTGCTGATGTCAGTCCTTTGTGAGCAAAGGATCGAGGCAGAAGCCATTTTACCCATCACATGGAATGTGGTGTCTAGAGAGTGCAGCTGAAATTGAGTGGATTTTATAGCAGAGAATAATTAAAATTCCAGTCTGCAAATTTGTACAGGACATTGACTGCTGGATGTGTCAGCGTGGCTTTGAATATTCTCGTACTGGCTCCTGGATAAAGGTAGATTTGAGAATGAATTGGAAATTCTTCCAGTCTTAATGGCAGAACAATGAAAATACCACAGAGTTAAACAGGAAGCCTGAAATGGTAAGAGTAACAGCTCTGTTATTAGTGCTGGGGAAAGAGTACTACAAGCTGTGTTGCACCCTAGACCTCCCTGAGCAGGGCAGAAAGGCCAGTCTTGTGGAATTTTGGAGTCCTTTGATTCACTTTGAAACCTCTACTAATGTTATTTATGAACATTGTGTTCAACACCAGAGCTCAGGAAGAGGGGGGAGAGAATATTGATCAATCTACCACTGCACTGTGATGTCCAGCTGAATCTTATGAGTTTGGGCAAGTGAAGGATGATCCGATCAGAGACAGGATTGTCTTAGAAACAAGGGATCTTGCCATGAGAGCACATCTTCCGAAAGAAGAGAAACTTACTCTCGAGAAGGCTATTGACGTGCAGAAGTTCTGAAGTGACTAATCATCAGCAGAAGTGTATTGGTGGGAGGACTGACAAGGCTTTGCACTATGCAGAGAGGCAGTTTAGGCCTTCCAAGCACAAGGCAATGGAGAAAAGGAAGTACTAGGTACAGAAGGGCCAACAGAAAGATCAAAGCCAGAGTACTGGATGTAAATATTGTAGAGAACACTACATAAAAGTAAAGGAAGCATGTCCAGCATGAGGAAAGCCTTGTTCTGACCACAAGAAGCTGAATCACTTTGCGTGTGAGTGCTTTGCTAGAAAGAAGAAAAGGAAGCCTATAAAGATGGTGACTGGAGAGATATCAGACAATGGTTCTGATGAACCACTCTACACCCTAAAACAGGTTGGCACTGTCAGGTTTCAAGGTAAAAAATGTAACTATTGGAATGATGACTGCAGAAGGAGAGCATCAAGTTAATATGAAGTGTCAGATTGACACGGGTGTTACGTGCAACATCTCGAGCCTCGCAGACCTGTGTAAAATTGCTCAAGATGGTGACATGAAAATAAAGCTGTCAAAGGTAAAGTTGAGGCTATATGATAGAACAATGCCCACCCCAAGAGGCAAACTAAGCTCAGAGTGCAATGCAATGTGAAGAAAGAAGATCTACAGTTCCAGACAGGAGACACAAAGCAAAATCCCCTCGTATCAGCTGAACAAATCAAACAATGGGGCTGGTAACTCTCTATATACCAGCATAGATGTGCAGAGTTTTGCAAGGCACCAAGCCATTCACTGTTGAACAGATTATGAACACTCTGGGCAGAATTTTCTGCCTGTCGGGCAGGCGGGCCTGACCCAATCTCCGGTGGGCGGGGAGCTGATCCCCGCCGGAGAAGCGAACCCTGCTGTCATTTTATGTGGGTGGGCCAATTAAGGCCCGTCCAGCGTGACATCCGGCGGGAAGCGATCTGCACTTCCCGTGCGGGTGGGGATGGGGGCTTCCCCAAAAGCGAGAGTGCGCTTTTTTGCGCATGCGCACAAAAGAACACACATCTCCCTGAGGCTAAGTGCTGCCTCAGGGAGATTGCTGACAGTTTTAAAAACATCAAAAATAGAAAACAAAAATCCTTAACATATCCCCCTCATGGGACATGTTCAGTAATTACACTAAAACTTTATTAAACTTTTTAAATCCCTACATGAAACCTCATCCCGCGGTGGATGAGGTTTCATTTTTTTTCTACTTGCTGCTGGGGCTCCTGGCCTGCCCACCAACCTTAAGGTTAAAACCTTTAATTAAACCTTTAATTGGCCATTGACAGGTTGGCGGGCCCGCAGCTGATTTGGCTGTGCCCCAGCTATCCTGAAAATGTAAATGGGACAGGTGACATTGGGGGTTTCCCCCAAGGTCACCCCGTGTCATTTTATGCATCGGGAAGTTAGCCCTGTCCCCTGCTTGCTGATGGCAACATTCAGCCCTCTGTTACTACTGTAGCGCTGAATTTCAAAGATGTTTTCACAGGTCTTGGATGTCTGCCTGGTGAATATCATCTTGAAGTAGATGAGAGTGTGAGAACAACTCAGCATCTTCCGAGGAGAGTTCCAGTTGCCCTCAAGTCCAGCCTGAAAGACAAGATAGAGCAGCTTGAAAAGATGGGAGTAATCAGGAAAGTGACAACTCCTATAGAATGGATTAGCAGCATGGTAGCAGTGAAGAAGTCTGGAAAGCTGAGAGTGTGCATAGATCCAAAGGACCTCAATAAAGCTTCGAAGAGATCCACTATCCCATGCCAAACATTGAAGAAATTTAGCTGCAACTTGCCAGGGCAAATGTTTTTATCATAAAAACAAAAAAACTGCGGATGCTGGAAATCCAAAACAAAAACAGAATTACCTGGAAAAACTCAGCAGGTCTGGCAGCATCGGCGGAGAAGAAAAGAGTTGACGTTTCAAGTCCTCATGACCCCTCAACAGAACTTGGACCCTAGATGCAGAAAACGGATTCTGGCAAGTGAAAGCAGCAGCAATTTCCTGACTACGTTCTAGACACCATTTGGGAAGTACAGATGGTTGCGTATGCTGTTTGGCATTTCCACTGCTCTGGAAGAGTGTCAACGCGACAGCATGCCAATGATGTTCCATGAATGGAACAACTGTGGATGATCTATAGATGTTTATAGATGTGGAGTTATGATGGAAGAAACCATCACAGACAATGATCAGAATCCAGAGAGACTCCTAAGGAGAGCTCACCAGGTGAACCCGAAGCTGAGCAAGAAAAAACTGCTACTCAAGATGACCAAAGTCAAGTGCATAGGTCAAGTGTTGACACCGAAAGGAGTTCACCTTGATTATAATAAGGTGAGAGCTGTAGCAGAGATGCAGCAACCAACAGATGTGAAGGTGGTGCAACGATTTGTTGGAGTTGTGAACTACCTAGCAAAGTACTTGCTCAATTTGTCATCAGAGTGTGGACCTCTACACAAGCTCATTGCAAAGGATGTTCAGTATTATTGGGGCTCAGAACAAGAAGCAGCTTTCACTCGCGTTAAACAACTAATGATTACAACATCAATGCTGACGTACTATGATGTCAACAACCAGCAGTGTGATGCAGATGAGACTGGACTTGGAGCAACCTTCATGATGCAAGGACAACCAGTTGTGCTTGCATCAGGAGCATTAATGCAAACTGAATGAAATTATGCCCAGATTGAGAAAGACTGCTTCACTATTGTCTTTGCTTAGGAAGATTTTAATCAGTGCCTGTTTTGGGGAGACAAAGTGATGGTGGAGTCTGACCACTTCAAAGCATCTTTCTCAAACTGCTTCTATCTGCTCCCAAAGCAGCTACAAAGGACATTACTTCATTTGCAGAGCTATCATTTGGAAATGAAGTACAAGCAAGGGAAGGAGATGTACATTGCCGACGTGCTGTCAAGGGCCTCAATCCATTTGAAAAAAGTTGATGACCCTAGCACAGAGTGTGAAATCTTCCACATTCAATGGGAAACAACTGCACAACATGCTGTGGAAGTCATCAACCCAGCAGAGACATTGAATTTGACAGACAAGCATCTTGCTCAGATCAAGCAAACTACACAAGATTCAACTCTCCAATTGATACAGGAAGTAGTGATGAAAGGATGATCTGAAACCATCAAGGACACACCTGTTGCTATAAAAGTATCAGGCATACAGAGATGAAGTGATTGCCCAAGGTGGCACCTTATATAGAGTCACTATCCCTAAGGAGATGAGAAAAGAGGTGTTGAAGTGCATCCATGCAAGCCATTGAGAAATTGAGTCTAGTCTGAGGAAGGCATGAAAAGTGCTTTATTGGTCAAAAATAAGCAATCAGATTAAGGACCACATCTGGCAGTGCAGTGTTTGTAATGAATATCATGCTAAGCAAGCTAAAGAGCCACTCATGACATCCCAGACAGGCCATGGATGAAGCTTGGAGTAGACCTTTTCACTCTGTTTGGAACTGATTATCTCGTCACTGTTGACTCATACTCAGATTACTGGGAGTTAGGCAAGCTGACATCAATGACTGCCAGTGAGATTGTATAATGCCTGAAAGCATACTTCAGTCATCATGGCATTTCTGACATTGTTATGAGAGACAATGGCCCTCGTTTCACAAGCGAAGAATTCAGACACTTCATGAATGATTGGGAAATAAGTACTGCACATCTTCTCCACACTAGCCCCAGTCAAATGGAAATGCTGAGGAGCAGTGAAAATTGCCAAAATTGCTAAAGGCATGGAAAGTAGTCCAGTCCAGTGACTAATATCTCACTGCACCCAACCTACTCTTCTAATTGTTAAAAAACAACTGTATTCAGAAGTAGTAACAGGAGAAAGTGACAAAGCTAAAGTGAAACGAGAGCCAAATTTCACTTTGATAAAGCTGCCAAATCATTGCCAGGGCTGGAGAGCTGATCAGGGTGTAAACATTCAATGTGCTCAAAAAAAGTCAGCCCCTTTGGCAACTTGGAATCTGTGTAAAAAGCAATTGTTGCCTTGATCATACACGGTGAAAATGAACGCCCAGATATATTGCCAAAGCTGCAGACAAATACATGCAATTGGAGAAACTGCTCCTTCGCAGCAGTCAGCTGATGAGGAAGAACTGATTTTGACAACTGGACAAAGGATGGAATGACCATCAGTTGCAGAGGTCAACTGCTCTCCAACAAATACAACTGATCAGCAACAACATTCTCCAGAGAGGCAAAGCCACCTCAGGAACCAGCAGGCACCAGACAAATATCCAAAAACAACCTGCACATGCATACGTGTCATTAGAAAACCTGAACTCATTAAAGATTATGTATGTAATGTATTTGTAGGGACAGACAAAACTGAGACAGCCTTGAATGAACGGATTTCTGTTCATGCTTGATGACTCTCTCTATGGATTGTGTATGTTGGTAACTTGCAAATGCAAATGTGCATGCAATGCAATTTTTTCTTTTTATGAAAAGGGGGATGTGCGGAGAAACGCCTTTGTGCACAGTTGCCTGTTGTATACTGTAGCTTGCCATAGTCATGTGATCTCTGAGTCATGAGACCTCTGATGTCATTCCTTTGTGAGTAAAGGATTGAGGCAGGAGCCACTTTATCCAACATGTGGAACAACTATAACACCATCGCTTCTCATGTTCCTCCTATGCTGCAGATACATGGCCTTGCATGCTCTTCCTTCCCCCTGCAGACTTACTGTGTTTAAATCACTGCTCATCATACATTCTCCACAAAATTACAAGATACCTATGGAGAGGGAATGTCATTCAACATAACTTAATATATCCAGAAAACTCTTATCTCTGATACATTTAGTTTTTAGTTCTGCGCCACCACTATTATTGAATTGATTAAGTCCAAGGAGCCTTCGTATTTGAAGGCAATGAATATTGGGTTGTTTGCCAGAGGGCACAGCGGCAGTGGGATGGGGGAATATGGGGGGAGGAGTGAAAACTGGCAGTCACTCTCTAAGTCTTGAATTGGTGCACCACTCCTGTTTCTCCTGGCTCCACAACAACTTCCCCAATTACCTCCCTCCTGATCTCACACTTCAATAAATCCACTCTGCTGGTCCCCTTTAAGGGTAATCTTCATGTTCTTCTTTGCCAGCTGCATAGGAAGCCATTTTGTGTCCACAGTTCACTACAGTTCACCATGTAAATGGTAATGAGACATGAGGCCCAAAATTAGGTGTGCCTCAAGTATTGAGGGATTGTTTCCTGTGCATCCAGTTCCATGAGGTTTTACTTGTTATAAACCTTTTCAAATTGCCACCTCACTTGATTGAAGTCTTGATTTATTTCATGGCAGTCCTCTGTATGGCAGGGGATGAGAGAGGCACGTTGTTCATATGTTTCTCTTGAATATTTTGAGAATGTTAATATTCAGAATATTTTCAATCTTGTGCTTAACCTCAGCTTCAAGCCCACTTGTATCTTCTAATATGCTCTCTTTTTCTCTGAAAGTCTGATGTTACTGTAGCACTGAACAAGCATTTAGTCATTCTTTTTCAACACGTCAAACTGTCAAATTTCTTTGCCCCTTCATTTTCCCTTCCTCCTACAAGCAATTAGATTATAAAACCAAAACTTGCTGTCACCTACTCACACCTTCTGATTACACCTTCTCTTCTGACCTATTGGTTTCAACCTGGGCCTTGCGTGTGTCTTAAATGGTGTTTTTTTGCTTCGTACAAATGCAGAGTACTTTGTGACACAAATAAGTAGAGAAATACATTTTGGCTCGAATCTTCTGGTCTCTGAAAAGGTTTATAACAAGTAAAACCTCATGGAACTGGATGCACAGGAAACAATCCCTCAATACTTGAGGCACACCTAATTTTGGGCCTCATGTCTCATTACCATTTACATGGTGAACTGTGGTGAACTGTGGACACAAAATGGCTTCCTATGCAGCTGGCAAAGAAGAACATGAAGATTACCCTTAAAGGGGACCAGCAGAGTGGATTTATTGAAGTGTGAGATCAGGAGGGAGGTAATTGGGGAAGTTGTTGTGGAGCCAGGAGAAACAGGAGTGGTGCACCAATTCAAGACTTAGAGAGTGACTGCCAGTTTTCACTCCTCCCCCCATATTCCCCCATCCCAGAATCGCCCCTCAAGATATGCTACAGGACCCCTGGGATGTCCCAACACAGTGCCCCGTGGGAATTGCGCAGGAAGTTTGAACTGATGATGGGCAATTCTCCTTCAACTCGAAATGAGAGTCGGAGACTTTGGACGGTTCCAAGTTTCTTACGTGAATTGTTACCCAGGAAATGTTAGACAGAAAATCCCTAATGTAATTCCTGGGTGTCATGAAAATATAATAATTCTCACTATTATTGTAATTTATTGTAAAGATAGGTTAATAGTGGGTTTGGATTAGTTTCTTTGTGTTATAGATGCCTGTGTGTGATTTTTAATTGAATTGCAGACAGCTAGTCTGGGTGCTTTGACGTATCAGAGGGAAATTAGGGCCAGAATTTACCCAAATTTGCACTAAGTGTGGTAGCGGGTGGCTAAAACAGCATGCTGCCCGCCAACAGTGATGGTGGATTTTCACATCGTATCGTCCTGGCCCGTCTCATTATTTACGCACTCCCGGGAAGCACGCCGTTTCCATGGCAGGCAGGCTCCTCATTCACCTGCCCGCCATCACCCTGCCGTTACATCACGCCGGGTGCCATGTTTAAAGTCCAGCCACAGGCACAGTGTGCTCAGTTCTTTCAGCTTACCACTGCTGCCCGGGAGACATGACCCTTTAAGGCAAGAAGAATGCAGCACCCCAGTTGAATGACAGTGTGACTACTGGATGCCGTGGAGGCCCGCCAGGATGTCCTGTAGCCTCGCTTTGGCTGCAGGATGGGCAGCAACGTGACCAATCTGGCTTGGGAGGTAGTGGCAGCAGTGGTCAGTGCCAATGCCCTTCAGAAGAGGACAGCCACCCAGTGCTGCAAAAGGATGAACGATTTCCTCTGTTCTGCCAGGGTAGGTCATTCTTTTCATCAGTCTCAACTTTCACACTCTCAAACCTAGCATACATCCACGGGGCCCTCATTCACTGCCAGTTCAAGGGACATCATTATTCACTCTCTCACACTCACCATTATTGTCCTCATCCCATCCATGGGACCATTCACTGGCCATGTTTATCATCTGGCCCAGTTTACACTCTCTATCTCTATTCATGCAGGACAAGCTGGCACACAACAAGAGGGAGAGGTCACAGACTGGTGGCGGAATGCCTAAAATCCTCATGGAGTTTGAAAACAGCCATCCAGGATCTGGACCAGTCCTGTGCTGACAGTGAGGTTGGCGCTGCTCTACCAAGTGAGGATTCAGCAGCGCAACATCCATCAGACTACCATGCTGTGAGTGATGTGTCCTCTTTCACAGGCCACTGCCATACACTAATTATCTCCCCTTGCTTTCGCAGGCAAATCTGCCAAACAGCCGACAGAGTCCATAACACAAGGCACCAATCAATTCCCGAAGAAACCTCTGAAGGGGAATCTGGAGGCACCCTCCTTGAAGTCACGTCACAGCACTCACCCAAACCCTCCACCAGCACAAAAACACACATTTCGGTGAGACCTAGCTTCAGAATAGTCTCAGGATCACTCACTGGTGAGGACATTGCGCTGTCTGATCCACAGCAGGGAGCGGCAGGGACTTCCCAGGTGTCAGGCTCTCAGAGGGCTGCTGGAGACCAGAATGTTGCTGAGTCCGAGTCAGATGATGAGCCTCTGGACTCGGTCATGTCACAGTTGCTGGAGCTGCAAAGGCAAGCTCGTGAACATCACAAAGGATGTCGGCTGCACTCGTCAGATTACAAGGCACGGTGGAGGATTCTGGCCTTCGTCAGTCTGAGGTGATAGCTCCGGCATGTCAATGCACTGAGTTCAATACTGGTAGGATGGCAGCTGCCATGGTGACCTGGGTCCAAGATTTTGCTTCTGCACTGCTGTGCAGACTCAACTTCATCGCTGTTGCCAGAGTTGGCCTCCAACAGTGTGTACACAAGAGGGGTGCCGGGCAGCTCGATCTCATTCCAGCTATCCCTGCTCCTCAATGAGTCAGCCTTGGGCCCCTAGGCACCCACAGGGAAGATGGTCCACAGGTGCACAGTCCAGGCCCATCCATCCAGATGATTCCGAGAGTGTCCAGCCCTTCCAACTCCCATCTTCCCGTGACCTGAGCAGCTCCAGCTCCAGTCTGTGGAGGGTGCCATTGCCACGCAGCAGAACCCTGAAAGCAAGCTGAAGCTCTCCAAATCTCGTCCCTCCAGAGGACATCTGCCAAAGTAATCACAGACAGGGTGTCGCAGTCAGCGGGCTGACTCTGCTTCCGGTGTGGATCCCTGGGGATCACCAAGATATTTGGGCAGGGTTAGGAAAGAATTAGTTGCTCAGCCTGGGCAAGGGTATTAATCACTTCCACATACTGTTCACTATTGTCAATAAACTCCCAAGAATGTCTCCCTGCCTATGGCTCCCTGTTCTGATGAGCAGTGCTCTTGTCACTAAGATGTGAAAACTTTCTGCGCAAGATAAAGACAGGTGTCTCAGTCCAGGGCCACTTCCCTGTGCAGCCTTCAGACCAAAGTGATGGTCCGGCCTCACAGTCCCTGGACACATTACTGATGCCTGCACCTCGGCGGTGCTGGTCATTGCTGCCAGAATGTAGTGGGCAGATGTCACAGAATTCTCTCATTGTCTCTGTGTGCCCTCAGCACCTTTAAGGAAGGGCTGGTCCCCATCTCTTCAGCATCTGTGCCACTGATGCTGTGCTCCTGAAGGACTCAGGTGCTGAAAGCGTGCAAAGCATCAGATGCTTCTAAAGTTTTATGCCTGCATCTCTATTATATAACCCTGCTCATGAAGCGCAAGCGAGCTGCCCTCAGCCAGACAGAAGTCAGATATTCTCAGAGGCCACGTGAAGATTTATGGAGTATCCTCACTGCATGTCGTCATCATCCTCCTGCAAATGAGTGACTATTAGGGCCTCTACTGTCTCTCCATGACAGGAGCATTCTCACAGAGGGTATTTGCACTGCCATAAGGCAGACAGGAGTCAAATGTTCACAGATGCAACGTGAGGAACTATGGGGTCGCCTCACTGCATGTTGCCATCATCCTCCACAAATCTAGCACCTGTGAGGGTTTCCTGAGTGGGTCTGCCTTGTCTAGCCAGTGTGAGGGCCTCATCCCTGCCAAAGTTATCTCCGAGGATCTCCTTAGCCTCATCCCCATCGGTGTCATCCTCATGGGAGGAGACATGCAGCCCCTCCATCTCCTCCTCAGCCAGCTCATCTCATTTGAGCAGACACTGATGATGTGTGACACTCTATATTGCAGGGCTCCACCAGACTGGCCCAAGTACTGGAACCTCATCTTCAGCATCCCGATGGTTTGCTCCACCAAAGTTGCAAGCTGCAGCATGAGTTTCATTATACCGTCACTCTGCTGCAGTCTGAGGCTGCCGCACTGGTGTCATCAGCCACGGCTTCTGTGGATAGCCCTTGTCTCTGAGGAGCCATCCCTGCAGCTTGTGTGGACCCTGAAAGACTCCAGGGATCAGTAGCATCTGAGGATGTAGGAGTCATGCACACCCTTTGCAAACCATGCGCACATCTACAGGATGTGTTTCTGGTGGTCGCACACCAGATGCACATTCAGCGAATGGAAGCCCCTTCGGTTGGTGAAGTCCACCATGTGTTGTGATGGAGACCTGAGCACCAGATGAGTGCAGTCAATCGCACCCTGCACCTGTGGGAATCCCAAGATCTGGGCGAATCCAATCGCTCTTGCATCCTGGCTGTCCTGGTCCCTGGTGAAAAGCACAAAGTTGTGTGCCCTCACAAAGATGGCATCCATGACCTCATGGATGCATTTGTGGGTGGAGGCTTGAGAGATCCCACAGAGGTCACCAGTGGAACCCTGAAAGGAACCACTGGCATAGAAATTGAGCCCCTGCTGTTACTTTCACAGCCACTGGCAGTGGATGCCCTGCATGCCTTAGTGGCGCCAATTCCTGCAGTAAGTGGCAGATGTGAGCAACCAGTTTCCTAGACATTCACAGTCTTTGGAGACGCTGGTCATCTGCAGGAATGACAGGCGGTGTCTATGGACCCTGGGTGTCACTAGGAACAGACCTGCAACGGCTCGTTGTGGCTCTTGGGTGGCGTGTGTGGGAGCCCCAGCCACCCCTTTTTCCTGAAGTTGCTGCTCCTGCCTCTGCACAGCCAGGAGCCTCTGTCGCTCTCTCCTCTGTCTTCTTAGCGCTCTGTAAGCCATCAGGCATAGAGTTAAGTCACCAGATACGATGATCCTGATGTGCTCCTGCAGGATGAAAGAGAGAGACACGTGTTTAGCATGGGTGTACTAAGAACCAGTCCTGGTTAAGTGTGACGGCCTCTTAATGCTTCCTGGAGAGTGCTGGCAACCACTTGGATGGCCAGAGATTAGTGCACTGCATGGCTGCCCTGTTAGCTTGAACCATGGTGGAGAGTTGACCAAACCGGGATGCTGACATTGCAAGGAGCTGTGAGTGCCTCCAGCAGTGACTGCTACATGGCTAGCAAGGAGATTGTACAACGTGTGCAGACTAACTGTTCTGCAGTCCACTAAAGTGCTCATGAATTTGCAGTTTGTGCTGGGGCAGGGCTGGGAGGGGGGCAGCTCTGGAGAACTTGGTGGCACTTTGATGCCTCTGCATTGCTTGAGTGGGCAGATAAGCTAGGAGCCGACCCCAGTCATATCAATGTGGCTGCACCTGAACTGTCTCAGTCGCAGAAGAATGGTCACCTTCTACAGCTTTTTTCCAATGTGTGGCCACTTCCCTCGCCCACCCTACCCCCTCCACCCCGAATGCTTATGTGCTACAATTCAACGGCAGGGCTGCTCTTGCCCCTCCCCTCATCACCAGTTGCCTCAACAGCAAGGCTGTACTTGCCCCCGCTCACAAGTCACCTCAGAGGCAGGGCGGTACTTGCTCCCTGCTCCCCCTCACCCTCAAAAGTCACCTCCGAGGCAAGGTGGCGCTTGACCCCGACCCCCTGGTGTCCCTGAAGTTTACAAATTAACAGGTGACCCTGGCGAACTCTGCAGAACGTTGCTGTTCACTTACCTCCAGTTCACCCAAAGTGCAGGCCACCAAGTGCACGTTGCCTTTGTGCTGTTGTGAAACACATCATCGTGCTTTCAGCTGACATGGACGGACGATCCAGCAGGGGTGCAGGAACCTGTGGGGATGGCCTGATGATGATATGCTGATGTATTACAATGAGGTTCCTGATGACAGGAAACGTGGCCTGCTGTTGGCAGCCTGAGCGGACAATCGTGACCTGCCTTCCCACCATCGTGAAACCAATCATGCCATATTTTCTGCACATGCCACCTATCACGCCTGCTGCCCTGTGGGCATGGAAAATTCCACCCTAGGTTTGAAATGCTGAATACGTTAACATGGTTGAAGTTTTAAAATGGGAGGTGTGAAGAACATTTGCATTTTTAGATAAACCCAAGTAGTGAATTTCAAAGAGCTGGCAAGGTGTTACACCTAGCCAACAGAGGCTAAGCCAAACACTGTGTTTATTTTTCCCAAAGATTACTGATAATATGAGTGCTAGGAAAGATTTATATTATGGAAAAAGCAAATTTGCAAAGACATATTGGAACAATGGGATTTACATTAAAAAGGGAGAAACCTGTATAAAGGAGATGAAGTTATGTGTAAGAAGAAGGCATTCTAAGGTCCAACAAGTGTGAAAAGTCTCCAACCTCTATGTACCAAGCTGCTGTCTTCAGGAACCGAAGCTAAGAGAATTCATTTTAAATATTGTGTGCTTTGCCAGGGTCTGTTGAAATCTATGTTGTTTTACTGTTGCCTTGAAAGAGGTGTAACTGGAAGCTAGATTAATTGGGGGATTTAGGAGTTATTATAGGAGTGATTTGTAGACCTATGTATTTATTATATTAATGAATGTTTAATTTAGTTTTGTAAATAGCCTCTAAGACTTGGTGGTCTTATTACTACTGAATTCAAGGCATGCACATCAAAATAAAGCTACGAATTGCAAAACAGTTGTGGCAGCTGTTTCAAGTTTCCCTCTGGGACTTGAGCAGCTCAGCATTTACCATCCACTGTTTCATAACATGGGTAAGTATACAACTGAACCCCAATCAGTCATGTTGACCACCCCAACTCTCCCTTCAATTGCCCAACTCCCCGCAGACCTGACCTAACTCTCCCCCACCACCAACAACCCCAAACATCATGTCTCTCCCCAGACCCGACCTGACTAGTCTCTCCCACCCAACTGCCTCCCCGCTTACTGGACTACCTTCCCAATTTTCCCCGACACCTCTAACCTAACCTCACCACCTTATCCACCTACCACCCTACCCAGCTGCCATCATACCCCTTGCTCACTTACCTTATGCTACCCCCTTACACACGTACTATCTCTCTGTAGCTTTTCAAAGAAGCTATGAGATATTTAAGCTCTTGCCAGAATACAGCACCAAATGCCATAAAAGGGGGGCATGGCTTCTACGTGGAGTCTCTCCACTGGTCCCTTCAAGGTTCCCTGCAATGACTCAGTTCTGTAGGAGCTTCCATCAGATGATTGCCCAGAAAAATTGGAGGAAGGTAAGTGGGTATTATTTTGTCTGATTAAGGCCGGAAATAGGGGTTCTGAGCCGAAATGGAAGATTTGGGCCTTTAAGTTGATCAGATTTTGCTTTCAAATTTAGAGGCGATGATGCAGTGGTATTGTTGCTGGACCAATAATATAGAGGCCCAGAGTAATGCTCTGGGGACCCAGGTTCGAATCCCGCAGCAGATGGTGGAATTTGAATTCAATAAAATTCTGGAATTAAAAGTCTAATGATGACCGTGAAATCATTGTTGACTGTTGTGAAAGCCCATCTGGTTCACTGATGTCCTTAAGGTAATGAAACCTGCCATCCTTAGCTGGTCTGGACTATATGTGACCCCAGACCCACAGCAATGTGTTTGACTCTTAATTGCTCTTTGAACAAACTGCTACAAAGTCACAGAAAAGGAATGAAACCAGACAGACCACCCAGCATCGACCTAGGTACCAGAAATGGCAATTGCAGCCCTGTCAACCCTGCAAAGTCCTCCTTACTAACATTTGGGGGCTAGTGCCAAAATTGGGAGGATTGTCTCATATCCTAGACAAGCAACAGCCAGACGTAGTCATCCTCACGGAATCATATCTTACAGTTAATGTCCCAGACACCACCATCACCATCCATGGGTATGTCCTGTCCCATCTGCAGGACAGACCCAACAGAGGTGGTGGCACGGTGATATACAGTCGAGAGGGAGTTGCACTGGGAGTCCTCAACATCAATTCTGGACCCCATGAAGTCTCATGGCATCAGGTCAAACAGAGGCAAGGAAACCTCTTGCCGATTACCATGTACCACCCTCCCTCTGCTGATGAATCAGTGCACCTCCATGTTGAACATTACTTGGAGGGAGCACTGAGGGTGGCAAGGATGCAGAATGTACACAGGGTGGGGACTTCAATGTCCATCACCAAGAGTGCCTCGGTGGCACCACAACTGGCCAAGCTGGCCAAGTCCTTAAGGACATAGCTGCTAGACTGGGTCTGTGGCAGGTGGTGAGGGAACAAGAGGGAAAAACATACTTGACCTCATCCTCACCAACCTGCCTGCCACAGATGCATCTGTCCATGACAGTATTGGTAGGAGTGACCATCGCACAGTCATTGAGAAGATGAAGTCCCACCTTCACATTGAGGACACCCTCCATCATGTTGTGTGGCACTACCACCATGCTAAAGGGGATAGATTTTGAACAGATCTGGCAACTCAAGACTGGGCATCCATGAGGCTCTGTGAGCCATCAGCAGCAGCAGAATTGTACTCGAACACAGCCTGTAACCTCATGGCCCAGCATATCCCCCACTCTATCACCATCAAGCCAGTGGATCAACCCTGGTTCAATGAAGCATGCAGGAGGGCATGCCAGGAGCAGCACCAGGCATATCTAAAAATGAGGTGTGAACCTAGTGAAGCTATAACACAGGACTACTACCATGCCAAACAACAGAAGCAGCAAGTGTTAGAGCTAAGTGATCCCACAACCAACGGATCAGTTCTAAGCTCTGCAGTCCCTGCCACATCCAGTCGTGAATGATGGTGGACAATTAAACAACTCACTGGAGGAGGTGCCTCCACAAATATCTCCATCCGCAATGATGGAGGAGCCCAGCACAGCAGTGCAAAAGATAAGGCTGAAGCATTCACAACAATCTTCAGCCAGAAGTGCCAAGTGGATGATCCATTTCGGCCTCCTCCAGAGGTCCCCAGCATGACAGATGGCAGCCTTCAGCCAATTCGATTCACTTCACTTGATATCAAGAAACAGCTGAAGGCACTGAATACTGCAAAGACTATGGGCCCTGACAATATTCCGGCAATAGTACTGAAGACTTGTGCTCCAGAACTTGCTGCGCCCCTAGCCAAGCTGTTCCAGTACAGCTACAACACTGGCATCTACCTGGTTATGTGGAAAATTGTCCAGGTATGGCCTGTACACAAAAAGCAGGACAAATCCAAATCACCAATTACCGCCTCATCAGTTTACTCTGAATCATCAGTAAAGCAATGGAAGGGGTCATCAACAGTGCTATCATGCGGCACTTGCTTTGCAATAACCTTCTCACTGATGCCCAGTTGGGTTCTGCCAGAGCCACTCAGCTCCTTACCTCATTACAGCCTTGGTTCAAACATCGACAAAAGAGCTGAACTCCCGAGGTGAGGTGAGAGTGACTGCCCTTGACATCAAGGCTGCATTTGACCAAGTGTGGCACCAAGGACCCCTAGCAAAACTGGAGTCAATGGGAATCGGGGGAAAACTCCCCACTGGTTGGAGTCATTTCTAGCACAAAGGAAGATGGTTGTAGTTGTTACAGGTCAGTCATATCAGCTCCAGGACATCATTGCCGGAGTTCCTCAGGGTAGTGTCCTGGGTCCAACCATCTTCAGCTACTTTATCAATGACCTTCCTTCCATCGTAAGGTCAGAAGTGAGGATGTTCGCTGATGATTGCACAATGTTCAGCACCATTTGCAACTCCTCAAATACTGAAGCAGTCCATGTCCAAATGCAACAAGACCTGGACAATATCCAGGCTTGGGCTGACAAGTGGCAAGTAACATTCACACCACACAAGTGTCAGGCAATGACCATCTCCAACAAGCAAGAATCCAACCATCGCTCCTTGATATTCAATGGCATTACCATAACTGAATCCCCCACTATCAACATCCTGGGTGTTACCATTGACCAGAAACTGAACTATATGGACTAGCCATATAAATACTGTGGCTACAAGAGCAGATCAGAGGCTAGGAATTTTGCGATGAGTAACTCAACTCCTGACTCCCCAAAGCCTGTCCACCATCTACAAGGCACAAGTCAGGAATGTGATGGAATACTCCCCACTTGTCTGGTTGAGTGCAGCTCCCACAACACTAAAAAAGCTGGACACTGTCCAGAACAAAGCAGTCCACTTGATTGGCACCACATCCACAAACATTCAGTCCCTCCACCTCCGACTCACAGTAGCAACAGTATGTACCATCCACAAGGTGCACTGCAGCAATTCACCAATGCTCCTTAGACAGCACCTTCCAAACCCATGACCACTGCCACCTAGAAGGACAAGGGAAGGCAGCAGATAGATGGGAACATCATCATCCGGAGGTTCCACTCCAAGTCACTCACCTTCCTGACTCAGGAATATATCGCTGTTCCTTCACTGTTGCTGGGTAAAAATTCTGGAACTCGCTCCCTAACAGCACTGTGGGTTTACCAACACCTCATGGCCTGCAGCGGTTCAAGAAGGGAGCTCACCACCACCTTCTCAAGGGCAACCAGGCATGGGCAATAAATGCTGGTCCAGCCAGCGAATCCCACATCCCATGAATGAATTAAAAAAAAAACAAAAGCGAAGTGTTTCTTACCAGTTTGTATTCCTTCCAGTCACGGTGAAAGTCAATGTTTCCATCTTCACGATGCTGGAAGATTGTCCATCCCCCTCCATTGATCTCCATATGACAGAACACCTACGGAGAAGAAATGGGAGGTAGTAATTCAAATATTTTTTGCTGGCATTTTAAAAGGAGATTTTTAATTTTTTAATTGCTTTCTCAGCACATCCTTCACTCTGCTGGTCTCCAGAGTTGAATTAATGCAGATTGCTTTTCACTTTCAACACCTATGTAATGCATTCCCATCAATTTTGACAAGACTTTTAGTCAATCATTGGTCAACTTCATTGTGTTCCTTGGGAAGATTATCTGGTATCCGTTATTATGAACCGAATTCTTCTCAAACAGTAAAATGCAAAGTGGAAATTATTGAGTAGTAAAGATGATTTACTTCAATTGGTATAATCAGCACTTCATCTCATTTCTATTCACTTTGATGTCAGAGTATATGTAATTATTGCTCTGCATTAGTGATTTGCCTGAAGGTATATCCTCTGCTCATTTCTTCATGCCACGTTGTCTGCACTTTCCTCTTTAGATGCTCATAGGAGTCTCCCGTTTTTAATTTCAATTAGCAATGTGCAACATGACAGAGTGAAAAAATACATGAGGCAGTTTCCTGTTGCCTTCCTGATTTGTGCTTAAAGGAAACACAAGTCTTCTTTCTGAAGGATCCTCCACCTGTAACAAGCTTTGTCTTTTGCGTTTCTAGCTCTCCTGCCATCACCACCGAATATTTGCTGGTTCTGCTATTGGCCGTGGCTCACAATCTTGAGCAGGCCCTTACCTGGGTCTGGGGCAACTCACAAAAGGGCAAGGATGAATAACCTCAAGGGCTCAAATGACACTGCTACCAAAATTATTGCCATAAGAGTGTCAAAAACAAATCTATTATCTGGCTAAAATAGTTAAAATTGTAAGTATTATAATGACCAATGTTATGAATAACTCTGATATGTCACACTGCCTATGACATCTCACTAACATTGCCTCACTTTAACATTACTGTACAGGACCACCTTTTCAGGTGTCACAGAGGAAAGACAGCAACCAAATGTGCCGCAAAAGCAAGATGCTTTCACAGTCTGTCAAAAAATCTGGGCCTGCAGCTCAATTATATTTTTAATCTCAGTTATGCTATTCAATATTCAGTTATACTTCCTCTTACTTTTGGCCTACTTTTCATTTGTTTGCTAACCTATTCAAAGAGATTTGAATTGATGACATGTGTTATGATCCTAGTCCAGACCCCCAAGTTTTTGGTAAGATCTGGTTGGGGACCAATAACATTTTGTTTAAGGCAGACAACATTTGAGATCCAAGACACTTGCTAAGAGGACAAAGCCACGTGATTCCATGTGTTTTGAACAAACAAAAATAAACTTTACTATACATGGTCAGAAAGGTAAAACAATTTACAATATCCATCCTATAGTCTTACATTCAGGGTTAGTGTGAGGTATGTGTGAATTAACAGGCAAACTGTGATCGAACACACCACTCTGCACAATAAATAACAAATGCGACCAACACAGATCCCAAGGATTTCCCAGCAACCTACCCAGACATCCATAAACACTGTGAGTCAACCAATCTCGTTGAAACGCTGTCTCCCTCTTGAGGGACTCCAAACTTTTCACTTTCGAAGATCAAGCCTCTGAAATCTTTCAAAGACACTCCAGCTTGGACTGCCTGAACAACTACATACCTCCCAGGGTTTCAATCTCATCTCCTGAGACTCCATTTCCCTTGATTTCTGAGTCTGTACTCTAACCCCTACTTACTGGCGCAATTTTAACTCTTTAATAGCTGGCTAGCTTCACTGGACTGGGGCTGCCACTGGGTTTCACAAAGTCCCAATCTCCACAGCTACACCCAGCTATAAATGGCTCCCAGGGTTTCTTCTTCCCAGCATGGAGCCAATGACCTTCTCCCACCTTCTCAGCTCCCCAGGACCTCTCCTGAGCCCTGAGCTCTGCACTGAGCTATCAAATGGATCCTGGGACTTCTCATGAGTCCCAACTACACATAGCCAGCTATCAGCAACACTTTTGCTGCCTGGAGCCTGCTAACAGCAGCACCTTTTCGGGATGGCCTTTTCCCCTGCTTCAGAACATTCACTTCCCTAGCAAACATACAGATAAATTGAAACCCTAGAACTATCTTATACTCTACCCATCTCCATGGTGATGTAACCTTCCAGGGTTCACTGAATGCGTTTAAATTAATTGTAGCTCTAACTCCCAAAACAAAACAACTCTCAGCTGCATTTCTTTAGAAGCAGTGTAGACACCTTTCTGCCAATTCTCCAGCTAAATAAGCCCACCTGTTATTTATGATCGTGCCTTTCAAGCTGTTAACCCCTTAAATCAACATGGTCCCAACCTTTTAAGCGCCAATAGTCTTCAAGCTGCTTTAGTTGCATTTATCCCATTTTCTACACTTAACTTTAATCTTCCCAGAACTAAAAATTACCCCTAAAGCATTACAATGAACCATGAACTAGGTACTTATAATACATGGGCCTGAGTCTTACTCCCATCGGGTGCACGCGATCGGCGGGCCCCAAAGTGGACGCGAAATGTGCTTCCGGCCACGATCGGCCTCCAAATGCAATTTCACGCTGCCAGTGTGAAATGTACACTGGAAAAGCCCCAGTGCCATCGGGAAAGGCAGAAAGAGGGCAGGTGCTAACAAAAATGAGGGTGTGGGTGGACACTTATAGCGAGTTCCCTGAAGGCAGACAACTGCTGCGGAGCTGCAGACCTGCAAATATTAAATGACAGGAAAAAAATGCAGCAAGCACATTCAAGTACCTGACAACAAACTCAATAAATATCAGTCCCCAGATATCATTTTTAAATTATATTTCTCCCCAGACATTTCATCCCGCCCTGGTCAAGGTTTCAGTGAAAGTGTGAAGGCTGTCAACTGTCCGCTGCCACCTTCTGAAGGGCAACTAGGCATGGGCAATAAATACTGACCCAGCCAGCAAAGCCCACATCACATGAATGAATAAGAAAAAAGTGAACAGGCCACATAAAATCGATTACAGTTGCCTCCTTAATGGGCTTAATTGCCCACTTGATTGTCGGCAGACCTGCCTTCGACTGCCGCATGTACCTGCCGAGCGAAATATTATGTGAGTGCGTGATGACGTCGGGATGCGCACCCAATGTCTTCTCGCCTGATTTCACATGCTGCCTGGTCGGGCACGTGCCCGCACAGCCAACATAAAATTCTGGCCATGATCTTTGACTGAAAACTGTATAATTTGGACCAGAAGTTTCTCTTGTAATTCTGCCTGCAGGAGTTGATACGATATTTTCTGCTTCAATAAACTGGTCAATTAAAGAGTATAAGGTTGATTTATAGACATTAATGTTTTTCTTTTGTGTTCCCATCATTAGTTAATGAAATACATGGGAGATCTGTTATAAACATACATTGCCCTCCTGTATTCCCATCATGTTTGGATATCTAATGACACAATGGTTTACGTCCAGCCTTAGATTCAGGGGCTCTGGGTTTGAGACCCACCCAAGGACTTGGTGACCAAGGAAGGTGTGTTCATAATACAACCAAATAGGTTGAATACCAATTGGCAAATTCTTCCAACACATGCCAATAGCAGGCAGTAGGAGCAGGAGAGATTTCTGGTCAGCCATATGATGGAAAGAACATTGGATTGTCTACCATTACTATCCATAGCTTCAGACTACAATATGCATTCATGTTGTTACAGCAACTTGGATTCCCTGAGTGAACTGTAACACATGCAATCCCCTCATTAGTCAGTGTTAGCTGTTGCTCATTCATACCTTTGGGGACTTGAACACAAAATCCAGCCTGACACTTTAGTGCAGCATGGAGGGATTGTACCACTTTCAGAGGTGCTGCCTTTCAGATGAGACATTAAACCACAATCTCTTCTGCCCTCCTAGATGGACAAAAAAGATCCAATGGCGCTATCTGATGAAGAGTGGGAATTCTCTCCCCTTTCCTAACCAATAATAATTCCTCACCCAAAATCACCAACACAAATATCTGGTCATGATCATCTTGCTGTTTGTCACACTTTAAGAATTGCTGTGTGCAAACAGCTTGCTTTTTTCTGGAAAATAGAACAGTCATGGCTCATGAAAAACATTTATTGACTATAAAGCCATTTGATATATCTTGAAGTCATGAAAGATGCTATATAAATGCAAGTCTTTCTTTCAATGAAAGAACCTGAGGTAATAGAGCAGTGTTAATGCACTATGTTGCTGTTGTAAATAGAACAGAATATGTTTTAAACAGCATTACTGTTCCCTTGTGCTCCTATAATTAGTCAGGGGAGGATTGTGAGATGTGTTGTAAACAGCCTTAATGCTCTCTCATGTCCTTATCATTAGCCAATGGAAGCGACAAAGTTATGGAAGAAACAGCATTAATGCTCACTCATGAATCTGTTGTTAGACAGTGGAAAAGTTCAAAATGAATTAACGGAATTACTGCTCGCCTGTGTTGCCCCACCATTAGTCAGAGGAGAACTGTGGAGTGAGGCAGTACAAATTGTTTTTACAGTTACTCAAGGAAAATCAGTGTTCAAGATTTGTTTCTTCATCAATGGATGTTCTTGAGAGTGGTAATCATTACTTATTGGTTATTGGACTCAGAACACTAAATTTTCTTTTCTATTGTGAATCACTTTCATCTTTTACCTAAGGTTACCTCATGGGAATGTTCACTTTATTACCTATAATTACTTAATAAGCTGTCAAGTTAGAAGCTGTGGGAGGCATTCTAGCACCAGTTATACTGTAGTTCACATGCCGTATGATACACCTTTTTATGACTACAAAAATTGTGAAACCCAATTTAATTTTCTTCCACTGACTGAACTGAATATGCATTGTTACATAAATAATTTGTATGCTTGGCCTTCAGCTAAGCTTTGATTCAACTGTGCACATTTCACTACAGTTTAGTAGTAATCGTGATCTGCCTAAAGGCAGGTCCTCTGC
Source organism: Carcharodon carcharias (assembly GCF_017639515.1). Lineage (NCBI taxonomy): Eukaryota > Metazoa > Chordata > Chondrichthyes > Lamniformes > Lamnidae > Carcharodon > Carcharodon carcharias. The sequence continues at coordinate 43,104,996 of NC_054485.1, forward strand.
TCAATTCTCCATGCATCACAGTTTTGCACCTCCACTTCAGTTGCTTGTAGGAGCCTTGCTTTTTCATTTCAAGTTGACTATCATCATTTATTCTTTTTCTCCCTCTTGGTCTGCATCCATCTAATCTTCCTTCAGTCACCTCTTTCCCACGACTTTTCTCAATGAAGTTCAGTTTCTTCAACATCTTGAGAACTTCTTCATCGCTCTTGTATTCTCCCACAACTGACCTGCTTCATTCTTCTCCAGAACCGCATTTCACAGCTTTCTTGTCTTTAGGTGTTTAGTATCCTGGTTTGATCAGTAAACACCAAAATCCATTTGATGTGACGCATAGGACAGGAGTGCATTGTACACCATACTGTGAGTCATAACCATAGAAACTGAAGATCAAATCGATAAATGAAATGCATCACTGCTTCACTCCTTTGTGCTAATGTTCTGCTATTCCTCAAAATTAGTTCAAACAGGTGAAAAGTTACCTCAGTTACAACTTTAAACAATACAGACTAGAAGGTTGCTAGGTCAAGAATCAGTCAATGCTGACTTAGGTGATATCAGGTGGTCAAGGATAATATGAATCTTAAAATTCCTGAGCTTGAGTGGAAACATTTAGCAAAGGTTTTATGCTGCTAATCACTCTTCAGCATCTCCTGTTGGTTATTTTACTCAACATTGGACTTAGCCTGATGATGTTAAATTCAATGGCTTGGATTTAAATTACCAGCAAGTTTTAGACAGGAAACCACACCAACATGTTAACTTTTAGCCTGGGATTAGGGGTGTGGGGAAGCAATGGAAAATTGTGTGACCTGGGTTCTGACCATTGACACAAACAGTTTTTCACTCAGACTCAAAATAAAATTGCAGTTAGTTCCAATTACTTCATCAGGACCCAACATCCATATGGAAGGAGGTACCTTCGCAGCTCTGAACGAGTCTCCTTGAGAAGTCCTGGCAGCTCCAAAGTGTCACCTAAAGGGTTAATAGAATGGTTATGCTAATCAGTAGGGCACATGATGATGTGGCACTGACGTCAGGCAGTTGTGTGTGAGGTACTGCAGGGAACAGACTGGCAGCCCTGGAGGGAGATGTGTCTTCCCTGTAGCTCATCATGTACATACTGTAAATAGGGTGAATAAATTAGTTTTTGAAAAGATACCCTGATGGGCCTGTGGCTCTTCCTTGCTAGAATCCTGGTAGCAGTGCAGTGGCACCAGTTTAGTCCATTGTTGGCGTCATACGATGAACACCTTTATGACTGTGATCTTGCTTTGGCAAGATGCCTTGTCAAGCATCCCTGTGACACACTTAGCCATAGATGGGTAGTGATGGCAGCATCACGAGATTAGTCAATACTCCTACCCCAATTGTTTTCAAGGCTTGAGGACCTACACAAAGATTGCTACTGGAAAATGCACTGCAGGAAATTTCTACAACCAACCAGGTTGGTCCTTTCCCTTCCTTTGTGGGGCTGGATGTGAATTGGATTATCGATACCCATGTCTCCAGGGCCTCAGAAGACGCCTTGTACTCGCTCCTGAACACTCCAGGTCCAAATTCGGTAACCCCACCTGTGCCAAAGCCCGCCAAAAGAGTACAAAAGGCAGGAAATCGCTCCACCGCCATTCTGAAACATCTGCACTGTGGCGTGAGGTGACAGCACAAATGGCACTATTGCCCAGCAAGGGGCGCTGAGTGTTTCAGATGCGGCAGACCGGAACATATCCAGCACTTCTGCTTGGTTAGAATGTCCAACAAATGGAACAAATGACAACAGCACTAGCAATTAGTACCAAGTTCACACTTTCAAGGCAAAACTCTCCAGCATTCCCAGGGCTCTGGTCTGATAAATTAGAAGCCAGAGGATTCCCAACATGCTTCAAGTTTGACACAGGCCCAGAGATGGCTGATCACCTTGCATGGCTCTGCACAATTTCTCTTCAGCCTTCCAATATGAAACTCCAGGGGCTGGGACAAACAAACTTACATGTTAAGGGTCAGATTACTGCCACATTCAACGGTAAGGGGTGACAATATCTCAAAGACCCTTTATGCTGCAACCAAAGCATTTGCCTACTTAGCAGGAATGTATGTGTAGCATTAGGCATCATACAGGAAGTCAATGAGATTCTTCCATTGGACACCAGGGTCATCTTCTGCCAGGAATCCTCATGACTTTTTCAAGGGCTGGGGAAGCTGAAGCATGAATATTATATTTCTCTGCTTCCAAACGCCATGCGAGTGAGTCTGTTCACCCACTGAAGGGTGCCGAACCCACTATTGCCAAAGGTTAAGGAGAAACCTGACAGCATGTTACATAAGGGTGTCCTTTCCCCAGTCGCACAACCAACCTGCTGGTCTCTGGCATGGTCATCATTCTCAAACCTAATGGCCACCTCTGGCTTTGTGTGGATCATGTGCAGCTTAGTAAAGCAGTGCTACAGGAAGTCCACCTGATGGTGTCAGTAAACGACAGTTTGGCCAAGCTCGCCATTAGTGTCCTTTTTAGTAAGCTCAATGAAAACAGTGGGATTTGGCAAATATCCCTCACAATGAATCTGGGCTCCTGACAATCTTTATCATACCCTTTGGTCGATTTTGCTCTAACCGCCTCTCTTTTGGCATTTCGTCTTCTCCCAAGATATTCCAACGTACCATGTCAACAATTCTTGAGGGCAAACAAGGAGTCAACTGCCATATGGACGACATCCTCATACGTGGTTCTACAAGAGCCGAACAGGAGAATAGGGCAAGAGAGGTCCTCAAGGTTCTCTAGGAAGCAGGTCTCACGCTGAACGACAAGTGTGAGCTCACCAGGATCAACATAAAATTCCTAGGAAACACCATCCAATGGCGTGGTATTCTGATTGATCCTCAGAAAACAAAGGCCATCACTGAGTTCCCCAACTGATATGCATCACTGACATTCTCCATTTTGTGGTGATGCTAAACCAGGTGGGAATGTTTATCCCTAACTTGGCCCGCTCATGGAACCCTTGAGAGATCTCCTGCAGAATGAATAACGTCGCTTCTGGAGTGTGAATCAAGGCCTTTCAATCCAATAAAGATTGTTTAGTCTCCTCGAATATCCTGGCACACTACGACCCTTAGTTGCCTATGGTCTTCGCCACAGATGCTTCCTCCCTGGTGGTGTTCTCCTGCAGCTGTAAAAGAACGGTGAGATGAAACCTGCCTATTTTCCACTGTGAGCTCTCACAGAAACGGAACAAAGGTATGCCACTGTTGAGAAAGAAGCGCTGGCGGTTACATGGGCTGTCGAGTACTTTTCCGATTATCTGATGGGGCTATCCTTCCAAGTGGAAACATACCACCAGCCCCTCATAACACTCCTCAAATCTGCAGAGATGATTAAGATGCCTATCCATATTCACCTCCAGTTGATGGGGTACCAATATACAGCTGTCAACACCCAGGCATGTCACAAACCACAGCTGATGCTCTCTTCAGAGCCATAGTCGACCACACAGTCACCCTCAGTTCCATATTAGTGTCAGAAGGAGAAGCATTTCCTCTGCCGGTCTGAGCCTCCTGCCCAAATCCGCCACGAAGCTCCAGGATGTTCAATGCACCCAAAAAAAGGCTGCCAACTGTGTTACAGTGCAGGAGTTCTGTCTCCAAGTGTGGCCCAAATACAACTCAACTGATCATTTTCTCCAAAAATACTATGAGCAATGAGCCCATCTGACCTCCTCGTTTATGACCATTGTTTGGTCATTCGATGCCCCGTGCGACAAGATTTCTTCACATACTCCACGGAGGTCACCTCAGCATCACTAAATGAAGAGCGAGAGGCCTACAATCAGGGTGGTGGTTGGGCATCACACAGTGGCCCAGGATTTTGTCCAATCTTGTCACACCTGCCGCATTCGCACTTAGCACCAATGGAACCCTTGTGGTGTCTGCCTTTCCTCACCACCCATGGCAGAAGTTAGGCCTTGACCTTTTTGACTTCCATGGCATGACACACCTCATGGTTATTGGTTATTATTATCTTTGGTTAGAGATAACAGTCACATCAGAGTCTGTCATCAAAGTGCTACAGACCGTATTTTACCCCCATGAGCTCCCAGATGAAATATTTTCAGATAACGGGCCCCAATTCACCAATGACCATTTTTGACAATTCACCATTCACAATGGAATCTCTCATGTCACAAGCTCTCCTTTTCACCCACAAGCCAATGGGGGTGCTGAGCTAGCATTCCGGACCAGTAAAGACCTAATATCCATGAATTCAGATTGGCGAACAGCTCTCACCCAGTATCAGGCTATTCTTCTAACCAATGGATTATCTCCAGCTGAACTCCTTATGGACCATTTTATAAATTTGCAGGTTATCTATTGCCAGCTAACCTTCAGCCTAATCTCACCCCCACTGACCATAACCATGTGAAGGTGAAGGAGTTACACCACCAGGAAAAACAACACCCATGGCACAATACCAGACTCAGAGTGAAAGCTTTGCCACCTTTGACATTGGGCCAGTGAGTTTGGATCCAGGAACGAAATGCTGAAGGCCTCATCCTCACTAGGATGGAAAACCTGCACTTGTATTTAGTCCAGACACTGTCTAGTATCATCCGAAAAAACAGATGAGCCCTTGTGGCACTCGGTCCCACCAGACCACAGGGTTTCCACTACCATGAACCGTAGACCGAAGACCCTCAAAAAACTCCACATGCTCCGAGGAGTGTTGACCCACCCCAGGACCCACTCCCAGTCCTCTGACCTAATGGAGCGATTACCAGGACATGTTCTGGTAGGGTGGTGAAGGCTCCCCAGAGTCTATCTCTGGAGAAGCTGGAGATCACTTTGGAGGGGTTGGGATAGTGAGGCTGATGAGGGGGGATGCTGGGGGGAGGTGGATGGAGAAGGAGGCAGTAATGTAAATAGTTTAAAAACAAAGGTCATGTAAATAATTAAAGAGCTTCATATTGTTATTAAAAAGGAGATAATGTACTTGGATGGAGATGTAGTATAAAGGATTAATAGAATAGGTATTCCAATGTATGGAGCACATGATGATGTGGCACTGATGTCAGGCAGTCATGTGCAAGGTACTGAAGGGAGCAGATGGGCTGCCCAGAAGGCAGATTTGCCTTCCCTGTAAGTCACAATATACATATTGTAAATAGTGTAAATAAATGAGTTTTTAAGTGGCTACCATAATACACCTGCGGCTCTTCCTCGCTAAAATCTTGGCCTAGCACGTCTTACAGCACAAAGCAGCTAAGTAACTAAGTGCATTTTAGCAGCCTAAAGGCTGGCTTCCCATTGGGAAATAGCTTTAAAATCACCCCCCACCAAAAATCTTAAGCCCATGCATGTGTGGACATCAGGGAAAAACAGGTTGGGCTCCTTTGGAATATCCTCTATGGCGTTGACTGATATTCATTGTTTAGAATGAATGGATATTCAAGGGAGGTGGGATGAGATTTCTGACATTAATTTTTAAAAAATACAAATGTTTTCACATTATTATGTATCTGTTCATGTGAGTGAGTCCTCTGTGGGGTCATTTTTTTTATGGATTTTCAAAATCTTTATTTTTGATTTTAAAATTCTTCAACTCCTTGAGGCAGCTCCCTGCCTTCAGGGGGCTTTCAGTGCGCACTCCCCCACACCCACTCTGGCAGTGCTGAACTTCTCAGTGGGCCTTTCATGCTGACTGGCTGTTATTTGGCCAGCCAGCGTGAAATCGCGGTCAGGGGCCAATTGCAGGTGGCGGGCCATTTCATGGCTGCTCCTGGGCCCACCTGCCACGCCCTGCCCGATGACCCCAAAAATCCTGCCCCAAGGGTGTGAAATTCAATTGCCCTGATTTTTGGCCACATGGGCCGCAGTTTTCAGTGTGACTGTGTGCCTCTTGCTTTCCACCCCACCTTCCCTCACACCAACCTTCCCCTTCTGATTTCTTTGCTTCCAGACATCCAAGAGCTGCCCTACAGCAACCCCAGGAGGAAGAGGCACAGCAACAGCACAGTGTTAATGAAGAGGTCATTAATGTGACAGTCACTGCCACCACCTCAGATACGAGCATTGCACATAACTTGAATGTTAGTATAGAATTACGACCAGCATGTGTAGAATCGCCTGGGCATGAGTGGGCTGCAGCCAGGCCAGGGGGAACAAATGAGTCAGTTGCCAGCTTACCAGAGTGCATGGTGGCAGATGTGTTCTGCTGCAGAGGACTCAGATGAGGACACTGTTGGGAAAGTATACAGGACAGTTGATGGGCATGCACAGGGAGATGCCGGGTGCATTGGCTGGCCTACCAGACAGCTTCCTGTCATTGTCGAGGAGTATGGCTCCAAGTTGGCAGAGCTTGCCCTCTCTGCTGCCTCTGCTCCATCTCTCTGTCGTGCTGCAGACCCAGAGGCACTGTCACTGCAGCCCCTTTACCTGTTGCCGCCTTTGTGTGGATAGGTCACCAAAACCTCTGACTTCCCCGTGACAATGCAGCAACACTCTCCAGCAAAGGCACCAAAACCCCTCCAAAAAATACACCCGAGCACTTTCAGACACTTTCCAGCGGAAAAAAGTTCCATAAGTTTCCCTTAGCCGCAATCAGGTTACCTTTTAACTAGCACCACTACAGGGCCCAACTTGTTGCTTCAATTTTCTCTGTTCAAGAGTGGACAATGCAGGATGATGCTAAGACCTGTATTGTCTAATTGGTTGGACTGTGCGATGTCAGGATAGTCACTGTTTCTGTGTTCTTGGGAGCACACAGAGGAAGCAGCTGCTTGCACCCCTAATTTTGAAGAATGCCATGTGGGCCACATAGGTTGTGGCTCAGGACAATGCCAGTGCCAGGACAACCAAGGTAAGTCTGCGTATACCGTCATTAGAAGTGACACAGCGTGAATGAACTCTTCACCTCTAAACACCGAATAGATTTCCGCCAAATGTTCTTTGGTAAGTTAGGCAAGACCACCTTACAATATAAAATGTCTAAGAATTCCGCAAAGTAAGTCATTAGAAAAGCTCTTTAAAAGATTGATCTCCACTCTGCTTTGAAATGTAAGATTTGCTAAAATTAGAAATATTGATCAGTGCAATACAGATTTATGTTTATTGTCCAATGATACTTATTAAAAGTACAGTTAAATCTAAATGTTACATGCATTATGTGTAAGGTTTCCTTGTGTAAGAAGGACTGTATGAAGTGTTCCTCTAATGCTTCAGGTGATTTACCAGGTCATTATAGTGGCACAATCTGAAACTAATGGATGTTCAGCATGAGCCTGTGACTGTAATGACTGAATTCACACTAGTGTGAAAGCCAACCCGACACACAATGGTTTGAAGCTGGCACAAGCTCAAACGCACTGCAGTGTAAACGCAGCTGGAATATAAGCCCCTGCTTTGTTGCCAGGCAACCAACTTTTTTTGTGTCAGAGACCATTCACAGTGGCACCTGTACATTATGCATCACAAGGCTGCTGTCTCTGGTTTGCATGTTTTACAGTGGTTAAATCCCCGGACTGCAGGGTAAGTTGACACATCTAATGTCAGCATTGGCTGCGCTGAGGAGTTAGTTTACTGATAGTAAACTCAATGTTGAAGTATTAAACGGCTTAAAAAATACTGCACCCCTACAGGCTGAGAGATCCTCAAAGCACTCAGTTTATGCTTAAGGCCTTGAAAAGCAGATTGATTTAATTACATATCTATCAGTTCAAACAGAAATTATTTTGGCTCAATGCTTCCCAACAACGTTTTCCTCACCAATCCCACTTTATAGTGTCAGATTATAGGGTTTTTCTTACTTAATTTGGGGTAGTTTCTCTATTTTCAGTTTCTGTGTGCTTCAGACCAGTTGCAAAGTAAATTGGTAACACCTGTATCCTAGCTTCTGCTAACACTATCCTGAACCGAGCCAAGGGAGCAAAGCAAGGTAATTTCATTCTAGTTATTCCTTCCTTTCTGTTAATTTGAGCTCATCCAAAACTCCGCTGCCCATATCCTAACTCACACCACCCGTTCACCCATCAGCCCTATGCTTGCTGATCTACATTGGTTCCCAGTCAGCAAACCCTCAATTTAAAACTTCTCATCCTTGTTTCAAATCCCTATATGGCCTCTCCCCCTCCCTACGCTTGCAGTTTCCTCCATTTCTGCAAGCGTCCAAGATCACTGCAGTCCTCTAATTCAGACCTTTCGCACATCGCTGATTTACTTTACTCTATCATTGGCATCTGTGCGTTCAGTTCCTGGGCCCTAAACTCTGGAATTCCCTCTCTCTCCTCCTTTGAAATGCTCCTCAGACCTAAACCTTTGACCAAGCTTGTTGTCACCTAATATCTCCTTATGTGGCTGGATGTGAAACTTTGATAATCCTCCAATGAATCACCTCGGGATACTTCACGAGGTTAAAAGTGGTATATAATTGTGAGTTGTTGATGTTACATTGCTCATTTTTTCACTATGCAAACTAGTTTCTAGATTATTAATCCAGAGAATTAGACTGTTGATCGATGGAGGCAAGTTCAAATCCCACCAGGGTAGTCTGAGATAATAGCTCGCATGAAACACAATGGAGTATTTTATTACATTAAAGGTGTCATATAAATGCAAGTTGCTGTTGTTATTGCATGCAAGTGGGCCAACTGAGATTGGAAAATCATCATTCAGAAGACTTTAGGCAAATAAACTCATTCTCCCAAGCGATAGTGTTGTATAATAGGGCTTCAATGTTTCCAATATATCACTTCTAATACTAATTTTCTCCAGTTACAGCATTTTCTATTAATTCTGCGATTGGTCGGGTAGCCAATTAAAGACTTTTAATAGCTCAAGATTATAATTGCACCTATCACAGGGACTGGCTATATAAAGACTAGGAACTTTCTACATACATTCAGTCACAATAATAAAAACAATGCTGATGTAAACAATCACTCTTTATATACCTCCTTTCTGTGATACATGCAATTATACTCTCAGGAGCATTTCAACGTTCCTTTAATTGGCTACTTGAACTATCACTACTTTAGAATGGAATTAACAGAAAGTGCTGTAAGCTGGAGAAAATTAGAAACCCACCTTCCCCAAAACAACTATTAATACTTCCTTCCCACATAGAACGCCCACAGCTCATTGCATTTTCTTTTTAAAAGAGGATATTGTTTAAAGACACAAACACCCCACATAAAACCTCATTGTAAAATAGATAAGAAAAATGAGAAAGGAGTGACTTCAAATTGTGCTTGATTTTGAAATTATGATGAGCAATCTCTTTCCCTTCAAATGGGATAAATTGTCCCTTACAATGGTTAGTGTCAATGAAACCATCATGGGGGCTGAAGTGATATCAGTGATGCATTGATATGTTGACCTGATACCGGAGGGTGAGTGATTTGGACAGATACACACTGATGGCTGTGAGGTTTGGTGACTTGAATAAAATAAATGGATTACTTCTCTAACAATTTCTACATCTATCTTTCTACTCATGTGAGTCCCTATCCTCTCTCTGGCTTTCAACTAGCAAAATGTCCTCATATCTTTAACCTCACACTTCAGAATTCCATTGCCATTGCCGATTGTTATACACCTGATCTGAATCTAATGAATGGCAATGGGCATTGTAAACTACAGCTTTTGCATTTCTGAAAACATTGTGAATGGTAATTACCGTATCAGAACTGAATGCAATGGCTTAATGTTACAAGAGGTTTTTTTAAGCATTACAATGGGTTAGATCTCAGTTTAGGTTTGCATTTTTTGCTGTTAATATTAACCATTCTCTACTTTGGGAGGGATAATAACTAAAACAATGGTGGATTATGAATACTTGGCTGCTCTGATACATCTTTGATAACTGACAGAAGCACAGCATTGGCACTGTTCTGGCAAATGATTGTGTGAACATTTTCTCTTAATGCTGGCAATGCTGCTTGGCATGGGAAAAGCTAAATTTGGGAACAAATAAAGGGACACAAAAAATATTTGTACAATTTGGCTCAGTCTCCATATATTTCCAGTATGATGGTGACTGCGTTTTGTTTAGGAAATTATTCTTTTTGAAGGCTGTAATATCTTGGAGTTCAGTGCTATAATAATGAACAGCTAATGAATTGTATTATTTCAGTGAGACACAGTGATCAGAATCACAAACCTAGCAGTCTGTCGGTAGAATGGAAATGATGGCTGGTGCAATATTGAAGCCATGTTCCTCATATTTTTATTAAATGCTAAAAACATTATTTACAAAGCTGTCTAAATATACCTCATGGATAAACATGATTATTGCACCATCTTTTCCATCTAGTTGGATTCTTTAGTCCTGAAATACAAGATTTTAAAATTGTAGATCAAGCAACAGCTTGAAACAATTTTAAAATATTTCAATATCATCCCTGGTTTTGAAGTTATATTCTTTCCTTCTTTGTGATCTTGCTTTACATGTGGCATTGATTAACTAAGATGGCAGGGAGGTAACTTAATAGAAGGGCTATTTCTGCCCTTGTGTCAGGTGCTGTGGAATGATAAGGTGATTTCTCCTAAGTTTTGCTTTCATTCAGGTCACAAATCATCTCCTTCCATTTGGTTACACATCTGCAACAGGTTTTGAACAAAATTGAGAACTACTGTGAGGGAACAGGGACACAAATCTATCCATCCACTATTCTACCACTCCAATACAGCTTATTAGCAGACCAGGATAGTATATCACTGGTGCACACCCTCCATGTTAATCTTGGCTCATTGTAAATACTCTTATCTCTGCATCAAAATATTCAAGTTCCACTCCAGAGTGTTGAGCGCATAATCCAGACCAAAACTTCAGTGCAGTACTGATGGAGTGCTGCACCGTCAGAGGCATTGGCTAACATTTTATGTTCCCCTCCCCTGGTGGGTTCTGAGGCGGTGGTGGGGGAGAACATGAAATTGCATGGACGGGATCCCACCCACTCCAACCTGGTCATGATTTTACACTGGGGCAAGCTGGGCGTTGGGTGGGCTGCCAGCCCTTGCACCAATTAAGGCCCTTAAGTGACCACTTAATGGCCACTCAACGGTCTTTTCCCACCCAGCCTCAATTTGTAGTCTAGCAGGTGTATTGGGGGGCAACCCGAAAATTCAATCTCGGGCAGCAAGTAAGTGGGGGCGTTCTCCCCTTAGGCCCCAGTGACCTCCGGACCTCCCTCGCCCACCGACCTATCCCCCGAGACCCTGATTGCACTCCTCGTGACCTCCCAGGCCTTCACTACCCACCCCACCCACCACCCCCTCCACCCACCCCGCCCCCCCCCATCCCACACCCGATCTCTGCCACTTAACCTGTCCTCTGGTTCCCGGCAGTTAGTTCCAGACAGCTAGCTGCAGTGCCACTGTAACGCTGTTCTTCAAATGACTGGAGAACGGCTGGCCAATCTGATAGTCCTGCAGCTCTCCATGGTAGGACTTCCTCCTAGTGATGGGCAGAAGTCCTGCCTTCTGCCAATCAACGCTTGTTAGAGCATGAAACGGCATCAGGCTGCTGGAGTTGGCAGAGCTATGTTGGCCAAGCCCCCACCATCCTGAATATCCCAGCCGTAATCTTTCAGGTACATTGTTAAAGCAACACACCATCTGCCTCCTAAGGTAAAGGTAATATGGCATTCTTTGAAAGTTAGGCAAGGGAGTTAAAGAGAAAACAACTTTGATTTATATTGTGCCCTTCAGAATCTTAGGATACCCCATAGCGTTTTGCAGACAATTATGTATTTTTGAAGGGTTGCCACTATTATAATGGTGAAAATGTCCTGGTCAATATTAATCCTGTAATCAATTTCTCCCAAGAGCAGGCTTACTGGTCATTTATCCTATAGCTCTTTGAGGGAACTAGCTGTGTTCAAATTGGTTATAGTATTTCCCGATATTACAGTTGTAATTGTACTTCAAAAATAATTCACTAGTTGTGAAGTGCTTCTTAATACCCTGAAGTGATGAAGGGTGCTACATAGACCCAAATTCTTTATTTATTGTGGTTTTCCATTCTAAGCCCTAACGATGTATTGAGGCTGGTCAATTCAATCCAGAATCCATTGCTCACATTACTTCAACTTGCATCTGAGGGAGTTCATCAGAGAAAGAAGTAAAGATATAAAAAGAGATTGTAAAATCAAAAGCAAAAAAAAAGTTTCAGAAACAATACTTCTTGGAGGGAAGAGAGATTTCCTTCACCTTACCTTCACTGTTTCTGTTGCGTTGGGGATATGGAGTGTATAGACTCCATTTGTAGTAAATCCTGACTTGTACGCTTCAGCACAATCTTTAAAAGCGACTTGATCTTTTGCAACTCGTTGTATTTCTATGATAAAGAGCAACAGATGCCTTCATTTTATTCCAACTGGTTTATAAAGTGAGTGTAGCATTTCAAACATATGTTCAACTTTGGGCCAATGCTGCATCTTGTTTGAGGACATCGTAGCTGAGACAGCTTTAATGTTATTTATTGTATCTCAAAGAAAAGGACACTATCGGCCTTGTTTCACCAAGGAGGAAGGGGTGACAGGGGGATTCATAATCTAGGATGAGGGCAGATCTGTACTTTCTACTCCCTAGTTTAATCCTTGGTATAGGATTGAGGTAAGGAGAAGTAAGCGAAAATAGGCCCAGACGATGCTCTAAGTACCCAGCAGTGTCCTTTTTACACTTTTCCACATGAAACAACATCTGTAGGCTATTTCAACACTGGAATAAATCAGTGAAAACAGATTCACATCCCCAACAGCTCAAAATATGAGCAAGATTTTTATTTCTTAAAATAAACAAAAAATAATTCTGACAAGGTAGCTGTGTATCTATCTATTATCTCCTGGGGCCACCATTGCTGATGCTCATAAATGGTACATTGACAGAGGAATTAAATATTAATTACTGCCCCAGAGTCCAGTGGGGAATCACCAGTTTGGTGCTTCAAGGCAGATCACAGATGTTTGTATCTGACATTCCGTTTAATTTTGCACTGCTGATCACATTGCGGAGGAGGGGAAGAGAGAGAATGATAAAAAATAATTACTAAATTTACAGCTTCCATTTCTTTTCATAAATATCTCTTTGAGGGCTGAAAGTTCAGCTCCAGTGCTTTTTGCATCTATTGTTCAAGTACCCTTATTTACATATTTATGAATATTATTTATAGCCCTAAAATATGCAAACTACATTTCAATCTGTTTATCTCTATCTCATGACTCATGACTCTTTTCACAAGGTGAAGAAAAAAGTCACATTTTCACTATAATGCATAGTATCAAAGTGTATGCTGCACCATTAGACAAACCAAAATGTCTGTGACACACTGGAGTGGCCTTATGGTGGGCATTATATCATTAACAAGTGAGGATACTCTTTGAATATTTCTCAACATTCAACCTTTCAGGCATAAGTTAAAAGTTGCTGTGATATATTCTCATCAATTCAAAGATGATTCATTGTCCCCTTGTGAGATACAGAGGCATTGTTAGATACTGTTTAGGGAGAAGGGACATGACTCCTCAGGATTCCCACGAATAATACCTTAGCTCTTTATGCCAATTACTAACTGGGTTCTTGCTTAGGCAATATTCCAATTGAAAACTACATCATAATCTAATGTTTCATCTAAATGAACAGAATTCTGATTGTCAACACAACTTTCATCAACTTGCCCCCACCCCACCATGTTTCAAACCTAAAGATGCTGTTGGCACAGTGATGTTGTCCCATTCAATGACTTTGCTTGGTGGGAAACGGAAAATTACTCCTGGCATTTCATTTACTGTACATAGTACACACTGTTCTCCAGCCGACATGGCACCTCAGCGTTTCAGAGAGTGACTTGGGTCAGCTCACTTCAGACTTTTAGTCTCCCATCTCCCATGAGCCAATGGAGATTTGTACCTCACTTGAAGTATAACCGGCTTTGGAAGAATTGATCAGTGGCAGCAGGGCTGATCGAGCTACTTAATACAGGCAAGTGGACAACTTACTTAAAGACTCCGATCCAATTTACCTGCTTTATGTATACAGTGATTTGACAAAATTGCATTAGCCAATCCCAACAAGAGACTATAATTTCATTAAAACAACTGCAATGGCATCCTCAATGATAAATAACTGAGCCATACTAATCAAGAAGGCCCCAGTATAATCTATGGTCTGTGCTGAATTAACTGTTCTCAGAGAGGACAACAGTAGATGCCTACAAGTGGCCTTAGTACTTTTGGGTTAGAGAGGTCCAGAATTTCCATTTCATATTGAACATTCGCAACACCTGTCCAGGACATGGTGAAAACATGATGAATTGATTTTATCTCAAAAAAATATAAATTGTCAAACATATTGTCACAGAAAAGCAAAGTTGATAATTGATCAGTATCACTGAAAACAATCAAATTAATTGATGTAATTCCAATTTTCTAGACTGTTTCAGAGAGGGACTGAAGGAAGTAGAGAGAAATATAACCTTAGATGATTAAGTAATACTTGCAATGCAAAAGTCCTAGAGTTCTTGTAGTGCCTATTGAGAACAACTGGCCAGAGTTGGGCACTGGATATGCAGGAGTGGGAAGATATTCTGGAGCTTTGCTTGGTTATCCTCAACAGAGTTTCCCCTCAGGTGTCTAATCAGTTCTCCCTATTTGCGAGAGAGCCTCAGCGTCCATTTTTGTAGGCCTCTGATCAAACGTGTCAAAGTGTATCTGTAGTAATTATGGTTTTATTTAGTATGCAATGTACCTTTAAGAATCAGATGTGTTAAGGAAGATCACATGATCTGTAGTAACCAATAGGAGAGTAGCTTATGCTACCTCAGCAGTCAGTATAGAGATGGAGTAGGAAGCGCACGTGTAGTTGCTGCTGAGTATGTTGTAATTAAACTTTATGTTTCCACCTAAGAAGCATCTGCAGATTAACTCTATCATTAATAGTAGCAACTCGGCCACCCTTACAACAGTACCATAAAATTTCTTACTGTTATCTTGTGTTAGACAGGAGTGCCAATAATATTGGAAACTTAGAGCACAATGTGTCATCCTTTGAATTCAGGCCAGTGATTAGGAGTTTTACCTTGCTTTCTCCAAGCTGAAGAGTCTGGTTTGAAGCATAAAAGGCACAGGACCACTAGAGCACACAATGGTGTTTCTTCTGAATGAACATCTAGTATGGCCCCGGTGTGCAACAGCAATGGAGGTATGTAGGAACAACCCGTTTATGGGTCATCCTGAAACAAGGCTGAACATTGCTCATAATTTCAAATTTCATATGATCTGGGAGTACAACCAATTTCCCCACAACTGGAGATGTTTATGGCATAGAGGTAACTCCCATACTCAAAGAAGGAGGGATACAGAAAGCAGGCCAGTTAGCTTAATATCTAGAGTCATAGAGTTATATAGCACAGCAACAGACCCTTTGACCCATCGTGTCTGTGCTGGCCATCAAGCAGCTATCTATTCTAATCCCATTTTCCGGCACTTGGCTCATAGCCCTGAATGCTATGGCATTTTAAGTGCTCATCTAAACACTTAAATGTTGTGAGGGTTCCTGCCTCTAACACCCACTTAGGTGGTGTGTTCCAGATTCCAACCACCCCCCGGGTGAAAAAAAATGTCCTCAAATCCCTCTAAACCTCCTGCTCGTGACCTTAAATCTATGCCCCCTGGTTATTGACATTGCTGCTAAGGGGAAACATTACTTCCTAGCTACTTTATCTATGCCCCTCATAATTTTGTATACCTCTATCAGGTCCCCTCCCAGCCTCCTCTGCTTGAAGGAAAGCAACCCTAGCTTATCCAGTCTCTCTTCACAGCTGAAAAGCTCCAGCCCAGGCAACACCCTCTCCAGTGCAAACACATCCTTCCTATAGTCTGGTGACCAGAACTGCACACAGTACTCCAGCTGTGGCCTAACTAGTGTTTTAAACAACTTCAACATAACCTCCCTGCTCTTATATTCTATGCCTTGGCTAATAAAGGCAAATATCCCATATGCCTTCTTAAAAATCTTATCTACCTGTGCTGCTACCTTCAGGGATCTATGGACATGTACACCAAGGTCCCTCTGATCCTCTGTACTTTCCTTCTGCCATAGGGAAAATGCTAGAATCTATTATTAAGGAGGGTAAAAGTGGGGCACTTAGAAAATCTTAATGCAATCAGGCAAGTCAACACGGTTTTGTCAATATTTGATTAATTTATTAGAGTACTTGAGGAAGTAACAAGCAATGTAGATAAAGGAGAAACTGTAGATGTTGTGTACTTGGACTTCCAAAAGGCATTTGACAAGGTGCTGCATCAAATCCACTACACAAAATAAGAGCTCATGGTGTAGGGGTAACATATGATCATGGATAGAGGATTGGTCAGCTAGCAGGAAACTAAGTGTAGGGATAAATGGATCATTTTTGGGTTGGCAAGATGTAACCAGTGGAGTGCCACAGTGCTGGGGCCTCAATTATTTACAGTCTATATCAATGACTTGGATGAAAGGACCAAATGTATGGTTGCTAAATTTACTGATGACACAAAGATAGGTAGCAATGTAAGTTGTTGAGAAGACATAATGTGCCGTAATTTCGACTAGTGTCAGAAAGTGCTGGCGCACAGGAAATAGAACAAATAATACCTACTTACCTAGTCTTGAAAATTACGTTGCCACTTCCATTCGCTGGAGCTGCTTGGGGTCCTCCTTGCAGGCCCCAGTGAAGTGTAGCACCAATGGATTCAAGGAGGCCACGCCTCGTTTTTACAGCACTTGCTGCTGTAAAGCAGGTAAGTTTAAAGGGCCAAGGAAATTGACAGACCAAGGAGAAGGCAAGTGCCTAAGGTAAGTGGATAGAATTGGTGGGTGGGATGTCTGGGGGCAGTCCAGGGGGCCGAAAGGGGGTGGGCCAGAGGCCTGGGGGGGTCAAAAGTCTATGGGGGCGGTCCAAGATACCGGGGGGGGGGTGGGGTCTGTGGTACCGGAAGGTGGGGTACAAGGTAGGGGTGGGTCCGAGACATGGTGGGGGTCCGAGGTACGGGGGTGGTGCTTGAGGATGGGGTCAGAGGTTGGTTGGAGGTCTGGGGCATCGTGGTGGGGGGAGGGCTGAGGTCCGGGGGCTGGGGTCCAATGTCCGATGGGGGTGCGAGATCTGGGGGGTTCCAGGGTCAGGAAGGTCATGAGAGGGATCCTTGGTTTGGAGGGATGGCTGGGTGGTAGTCAGAGGTCTGGAAGGTTTGGAGATCCTTGGGGGTGCCCAAGGAAATTGAGAGATATTGCAGACCCCAGCAGTACAGAGTGACCTGGGTGTTCTGGTCCATGAATTGCAAAAAAAGGTTAGTATGTGGGTACAGGAAGTGATTTGGAAGGCAAATGGGATGTGTTGTTTATTGCAAGGGGCATGGAATATAAAAGGAGGGAGATTTTGCTACAGTTGTACAGGGCACTGCTGTGTCCACCTCTGGTGAAAAGTTTTGGTCTCCTTGTTTAAGAAACAATGTAATTGCATTAAGAGCATTGCAGAGAAGATTCACTTTACTGATTCCTAGGATGAAGGGAGTGTCTTATGAGGAAAATTTGGACAGGTTGGGCCTTTATCCATTGGAGTTCAGAAGAATGAGCGATGATCTTATTGAAACATATGAGAGGACCTGACAAGCTGGATGCTGAAAGGATGTTTCCCCTTGTGGGAGGGACTAGAGCTAGGGTGAACAGTTTAAAAAGAGGTCTCCCATTTAAGATGGAGATAAGGAGATTTTTTTCTCTCAGAGGGCCGTTAGTCTGGTGAATTCTGTTCCTCAAAGAGCAGTAGAGGCTGGGTCATTGAATATTTTTAAGGCCAAGTTAGATAGATTCTTGACTGACAAGGAAGTAAAGAGGTAAAGGGAGTAGACAAGAAAATAGATTTGAGGCCACAATCAGATCAGCCATGTTTTATCAAGTGAGGGAGCAAGCTCGAGAGGCCAAATGGCCAATCCCTACTCCTAATTTGTATGTTCATATGAAATGAGCTATATCTGCTATCATTGCTGGCTCTTTGCTAGGTTAACCCAAAACAAACAACACCATCTCACTCTCTCTCTACAGCTGAACGTCTCATCCAGCTTAGTAAATGACTTTTGGAAAATGCTCAAGATCAGACAAAGTGTCATTCTCCTCTTTACCGATAAGAAGTCTTTGTTCTTTATTTCTTAAGAATGGAAGGTGTTGTGATTAGGGAATCATAAAATGCGGACAAAACCACCTCCTGTCACCCCACGATTCTGTCCGCTGGCACAACATACAACCATATTCAACGACAGGGAGACCAGTATGAAATTTCAACATGATCTTATCACTAACCGTTGCCATGGGACACCATATTCAGCAGGTTGTGAACAGTCTCCATTAGTAAAACCTGCTGGCTCTGTAGGACGCTGTTATTTTGCGTGGCTACACTCAGCTGCTTCTCAAGCTCTCCGATAATTATGCTCTGCTTCATCAACAGGTCCTGCATCTCCAACTTCTCTGCTTTTATTGACTGAAGCTCCATTTCATGTTTACCTTCCATTTCCAGGACTTTCTTCTCCAGAAAGCTGAAAGGCAAGAAAATGTCATGGAGAGGATCAATGTCCCTGCAGTTCACTGCATAATGATTTATATATTAAACACATATATTCTGTAAGAGAGGAATCCAGACTTAATAATCCATGCAAGCATTCCTACCATCCCTAAAAGCGTTCAAAATTAGAAAACTTTATTCGTCACTTTTTTTTTGCCAGCAGTCATAACCATCGCTGTAATTCGGAATGGTGTAGGGCCTCTTGCATGTGGGAAATTTGTGGAGAGGGTTAAAGGCTTCAACACTCCCATCACCAGAAGATTCTCTTAGTAGTCTGATCATTGTGCATGACATTTTGTCATGAAATCAGGTGGCTTCCCGCAGCTTATTTTTCTTTTTCATTTTAGTTCGTATAAGACTGATTTCTATCACCTTTCTCCACTTTCCCCTATTGTGTTTCCCTGTGCCATGTTCCATTGTAGAACCCAAGATGCTTGGGCATGAGGACAAGTGCTCGTAGCCGAGTCTTTCCCGCAGTTTTCCTTCTTTCTGCTTGTAATCGTCAAGGATGAATTTGAGGATTAATCTTTGGGAATTACAGGCCTGAACATAAGTCTGTGTTCTGCATTGTGGAGCCACCATATTGGCACAGAAAAAGTGTCAGACTTATTCATGCCCTTGGGCAAGTTTGTGAGATGTGTCTCAAAGGAGCAGGAATAGACCATTGTCTGAATTTTCAATTTAGGGTCGGGAACCCAACGACGGGATAATTTCTGGGTCCTCACCCTGCATCGCGTTAGCATTAGTGACGTGACACAATTTTAAAGCGCAAAGGGATTAATTGGCCCGGGGATGGGTTTGGCACCCAAATATTGGCACCGGGAGTGGCCTAGAGACAGGACCTAGGAACTGAGAGCCCTTTAAAAAGGTGAGTGGCAGCCATGACTGGGTTTTACATTCACTGGTGTAATGAAGCAGCAGCCATAAAGGACCAGCGCTGACACACGCAGGTGTCCACGGACGGTACCAAGGTCCATGTTGCCTCCCTTGAGGCTTTAACCAGTGCAGTGGCAGACAGGAAAGAAATCTTGTTCCCAGCATCTGAAAGAAGAAATGTGCTCAGAGACTACAAAGAGGGCCGAGGTGGACGTGGCAACAGAAATCAGTAACCGGGGAGTGTCCAGAAGCATGTGGGTCTAGCGTAGAAAAAGATTCAATGAGCCAAGGTCTGCAAAGGTGAGAATCAAGTGAAACCTGACTGACAGGCCTCTATCTCTGTCTATCTGAGCATGTACAGCAGCTGAACAGACTTAGTGCCCATAGTTTTCCCTAACATTGTCAGATCAAGTGGCCAGTTGCATTACTGAGACATCAGCAACTCTCACATATGGAGTGCAAGTGAGCAGGGACCATCACTGCAGAATGCAACATCTTACATGAATGTCATGCTGGAATAGGTGAAGGAGGGCAGCCTGCTCAGAAATCATTCTCTGCTCATATTGCTGGAAAAGAGAGGGAAAACTCTTCGGAAATGTCTGAGACAGATGGTGGTGGTGTGCTGGACTGCCACACTCTGGGGCTGGAAATCGCGAGGGTGCCATTGCATCAGGCTGCGGGCCATGGTGAGACAGGAAGCCATGAAAAGCAGGGACATTTGATAGCTCAATCTACAGGTGAAGGGCATGGAGGAAACTCCATGGAAATGCCCGCTGTAGTGGAACAACTGCTGTCATGTAAGGCGTTGGTTCTGTTGAGGCACCTACTGATGAGCCGAGTCCTCATCACGACCTTCTTGTGTTTCCCAAAGAACCAGTTATAGAAATGGCGGAGAGCATTCCAGCCCAGTCCGGCCTCCTTGGCAGGAAAAAATATTCCAGATCCAGCACCATCACATCATTCCTCCACACCTTCCAAGAGCACAGACACACTCACCTTGGTTTGGCCTCAAGCAAGATGAGAATGGGGAGGACTGGGTGAGCAGCACTTCTCAAGTGTGCAGGAAGAGGAGAGTGAGACAGAGTCAGCTGGAGGACATGGGACAGTCACTGGCATGCTCTGCTAGGTGGAAATTCTGTGCCTCAGGTATCACAAACAAGGATGGTTTTTCTGGAGCATCAGAAGCAGATGAGTTCCCCAATGTCGGAGGTCCCTATGGCATCATGGAGCCATGGGCAGACAATGGAAGAGTCCGTGCACAGCATTTGCTCCCAAATGTCTCAAGGTTTTGAGTTCATGGGCTGCTCCATTGAGAGAGCAGTCCATTGAGTCATGGAAAGCCATATGCAGCAGCAACCTGAGTAGATGCAGGAGCACTACACTGACATGCACAGAAAGAGTGACACCATCTGTAGCACTGATGTTCAGTGTCACTGAAGGCGCAAAGATACTTGAAGTAAATGTCAACTGTAACCAGCTGGTGGCCTCATCCAGCATGTAAGGGCACCTTCAAAGGGCTGGGGCATACAAATAGCCTTAAGAGGGGGTCACTTTTTCTTTATTCATTCATGGGATTTGGGCTTCGCTAGCTGGGCCAGCATTTATTGCCCATCCCTAGCTGCCCTTGATAAGGTGGTGGTGGGCTGCCTTCTTGAACCGCTGCAGTCCATGTGGTGTGGGTACACCCACAGTGCTGTTAGGAATGGAGTTCCAAGATTTTGACCCAGCAACAGTGAAGGAATGGCGATGTATTTCCAAGTCAGGATGGTGAGTGACTTGGAGGGGAACTTCCAGGTGGTGGTGTTCCCATCTATCTGCTGCCCTTGACCTTCTAGGTGGTAGTGGTCGTGGATTTGAAAGGTGCTGTCTAAGAAGCCATGGTGAATTCCTACAGTGCATCTTGCAGATGGTACACACTGCTGCTACTGTGCATCGGTGGTGGAGGTAGTGAATGTTCATGGGTGTGATGCCAATCAAGCGGACTGATTTGTCCTGGACAGTGTCAAGCTTCTTCAGTTTTGGAGGAACTGCATTCATCCAGGCAAGTGGGGAGTATTCCATCACATTCCTGACTTGTGCCTTGTAGATGGTGGACAGGCTTTAGGGCGAGACAGAAGGCGAGTTACTCGTCACATGATTCCTAGCCTCTGACCTGCTCTTGTAGCAACAGTATTTATATGGCTAGTCCAGTTCAGTTTCTGGTCAATGGTAACTCCCAGGATGTTGAAAATGGGTGATTCAGCGATGGTAATGCCATTGAACATCAAGGGGCGATGGTTGGATTTTCTCTTGTTGGAGATGGTCATTGCCTGACACTTGAGGGATGATGCTGAAGGCACCAGCATCATCCCTCAACTCCTCAGTCCCTCCAACTCAGAAACCATCCATGCCGCAAGGCCCTGTGAGAGAGGCTGCCTCCGCAATGAAGCAGAAGCAGCAGACTGAGGAGCAGTCCCCAAGAGCACCTCTCTGAAGAAGATGGAAGCCACAGGCATCACAGCCGAAAGCAGAGACAAGGGAGCAAGCTGCCCCTAGGTCATCCTCAGTCACAGGGAAAGCACCCCCTGTAGAGGCGGATGGGAACACAATGTGTTACATCGTTAGTTGTGCTTTTTGGGTCACCTGGGTATGTTTTCTCAATTGGTTTGTTCAAGAACTTTATAATAATTATAATAATAATAATGCCTTCAATCAGACTTGTGTCTTATTATTGCTTGATGTCACAAGGGATATAGAGTTGATTTTACAGAGTGTGGTGGTCCCCACACACTGCCCCCTCCAACTGAAAAGTCGGGAGGAGCTCGCCCAACAGAAGAACAGCTGTCCCATAGCCATTTAATGACATATCAAGGGCCAGCAGCATCACCTGGAATGGTGGCCACTGTCGGTACTGCACTCGGGTTTTGAGGAGGAGAGCTGAGCTCGATTGTGACTTAAATGTTTGAGGGCTCACCAGAGACATGCTGACAGGCCTTGGCAAGGGATTTGGGGGGGTGGGGGGGGGGGCAGGGGAATGTGGGGCAGGGGTATCGAAGTGCAAGAGAGCAGGGACCATCGCTGCAGAATGCAACATCTTACCTGAATGTCATGCTGGAATAGGTGAAGGAGGGCAGCCTGCTCAGAAATCATTCTCTGCTCATATTGCTGGGAAAGAGAGGAAAAACTCTTCGGAAATGTCTGAGACAGGTCGTGGTGGTGTGCTGGATTGCCACACTCTGGGGCTGGAAATCACAAGGGTGCCATTGCATCAGGCTGCGGGCCATGGTGAGACAGGAAGCCATGAAAAGCAGGGACATTTGATAGCTCAATCTACAGGTGAAAGGCATGGAGGAAACTCCATGGAAATGCCCGCTGTAGCTAAACAACTGTTGTCATGTAAGGCGTTGGTTCTGCTGAGGTACTTGCTGAGGAGCTGAATCCTCATCAACATCTTCTTGCTCCTTTCCCAAGAACCAGTTATAGAAATGGCAGAGAGCATTCCAGCCCAGTCCGGCCTTCTTGGCAGGAAGAAATGTTCCAGACCCAGCATCATCACATCATTCCTCCATACCTTCCAAGAGCACAGACACCCCTTGGTTGGGCCTCAAGCAAGATGAGAATGGGGAAGACTGTGTGAGTAGCACTTCTCAAGTGAGCAGGAGGAGGTGTGCCACCCTGCTGCTGGTAAAATTGCAGTGGGGGCAGGGGTATATGGGCAGGTAGGCAGCAGGCAGGGTATGCACTGAATTTTACATGTTCCCCCCTCGCCCACCTTCAAACCAGCCGATGGGGAGCATAACTCCAGCACATGGAGTTAAGAGGGAGGTAGCAGGAGGGGCCTGAGTTTGCTGTGGTGCTATGGTCTATGTTGTGGGTGAATGTTAATGATAGAGACCCCATTCTCTATGGGAAGGATTTTCCCCTTGTTGGGTGGGCCCAGGGGCACCTGCAAAATGCCTGTGATTGGACCCCCGACCGTGATTCCACGCTGGCTGGGCAGTTAATAGCCAGCCAGCATGAAAGGCACGCTGAAATGCTCAGCACTGCCAGGGTGGGGGCAGGAGGAGTGCAAGTGCTAAAGTCTGTGCACTGAAAGCTCCCTGAAGGCACAGAGCTGCCTCAGGGAGCTGGCGAATTTTAAATACAAAACTAAAATTTTACAAACGATATAAACATGTCCCCACATCTGACTCAATCACATGAAGAGGGACGTGTAAACAATGATGTTAAAAAGTTTTTATTTTTTTTTAGTTACCGTTGGAAACCTCTTCCACGGGCGGATGAGGTTTCCTAAAAAATGCACCTGGCCTATTCACCCACCCACCGACCGAATGGTTGAGCATCAATTAATTGCTTGAGGGCCTTAATCGGCCTCTTAATTGTCGGTGGGCACACTGCCGCCTCTCACGCGCGCCCGCCAACTGAAAGTGCTCGATGACGTTGGGATGCTCCTGATCAGGTGGGGCGCATGCCCGCGGGGTGAAAAATTCTGCCCTATGTTTTTGTGTGGCAATGGGATTCTTCAGATTTTTGTGTTTGTCTTGCTGGATGATTTATCTCTTTGATGGACAGTGAGTTACAGGGTTATCTATCATTACGGCTGTGGGTTGTCCAAGCGAAACATTGTTGAATTAGCACAGCCCTTGCAGCCATCTAAGCCTGCCAATCACTGTGAGGCCTGGGACGGCCTGGGCAGCCATCATCTGTAGCTTGGGCACTAAGCACCTCTAGAGCGCACCCTTTGTCCTCCTTCACCAAAGATGAGTGGTGTTCCATGGTCCTTGTCTTCATCCAGCTCTAGTGGTCTTTGTATAGTCATATTGTGCAGCACATAGCAAATAA
This sequence comes from Carcharodon carcharias, assembly GCF_017639515.1. Classification (NCBI taxonomy): domain Eukaryota; kingdom Metazoa; phylum Chordata; class Chondrichthyes; order Lamniformes; family Lamnidae; genus Carcharodon; species Carcharodon carcharias. The sequence goes on from NC_054485.1 coordinate 43,129,267, forward strand.
CCACATTGTGACACCCTGGCTGGCTTGTACTGGATGGCACTACCCGACTGCTTGGGTTTTGAAAATGCAATGCTGTACTGACTAACTGGCTTGCCATAGTCATGTGACTCTGCCTTGAAGCACTCTGCCTCTGGGGCAGATATCTTAAGATCAGTTCAATAAAGACTTCTCACAGACACACACTAAAGAAGATTGCTGTCCTTTGTGAAGATGGATTTAAAAAATATATTTTTGGGAATGTGGTAGCATTGTATAAGGAAGGTTGTAAGTGTAATTAAACTGGGGGAAGGTTAGTAAAGACAGCTTGTCTGTGGGAGCAGAGAAATGAAAGGTAAAAGTGCTAACTGCATGCATTTGTAACAAGAAGCTCTGGTGAAGTTGAATGTACGTGTAAATAGGTTTGGTTTGAAGTTCTGTTGACGGGTCATTCGGACTCGAAACGTTGGCTGTGTTCCTCTCCGCGGATGCTGCCAGACCTGTTGAGTTTTTCCAGGTATTTTTGTTTTTGTTTTGGTTTGAAATTTGCATTATAAATAGGAACTTGACTTTTCAGCTGTTAAGTTTCAAAGGGAGTTTAGAAGTGTCAGGGACCTTTACAACTTACAAAGGCTTCATAGATAAAGAGGGAAGATTGTTAAATTATATTTTACCTGAAAGTGGAGGCAATAGGAAGACATGAAAGTTGTTTATATTTTGGAAAAACATGAGTTCAAAGGGGTGCTTAAAACAATGGAGCCTAAGATCAATGGGGAAAAGGATATTTAAGGAATATGTTTAGTTGAGTTGTGTTGTCTATGTGGGGGAGATGTCCTGAGACCAGATCTGTGTTGAGAAAACTTGTGAATTTGAAGCAGCTATCCAGGGCCAGAGCCAGAATAGTCTTTGTTTTCAGAAAGCAGTCTGTTTCTGAACTTCTTTCGGTTTTCCACAGCAGAGCGGAAGAGAGTGAGAAGTGTGAGGTATAGTTTATTACAGTAGCAACAGTCTTGCCTTGTATAAAATTACTGGATTGCTGTGGTTAAAAAATCTATAAAAAATATCTATATTGCCAAATAGTTTGCCTGCATGTTCTGACCAAGTGGTTTTTTGGGGGGGATTGTTTTCTAAGGCTGTTTAACTGTGTAATTTTAATCTTGTGTACTTAAGTATTTTTTTTACTTTTGTTAATAAATCTTCTAATTTTAAAATCCTCAAAGTGTTATTGAGGTTTGCGCTTCTGGGATTAGTAATTTCCCCCTCGTTTCCAAAAACAAAAAAAAAAGTTATGATCAGTAAGACAAGCTCCCTCTGGGATTTGGCCTGCTCAATGAAAAACATTGCCTGTGGTCATAACACTTTATACTTGAAAGACCGACCAGTCAAGGCAACGCAAGTGCAATTTCAAGCTGCCAATGGTTTGTTCAATGCAAGTTCATATTCAGAGATGGTTTTGGTTGTAATGCTTCTTTGCATCTGTGTATGTGCACTGTAAGGGCATCAGAAGCCGCCGTCTCAGAGGTTAACCCTTATCCCCAACACCCACCTACAGAGTCTGGATGTTGGCCTGAAGTGTTGCGGCGCCAGGCAGGATAAAGGAAGCATGACAGTTATCAGAGAACTGAGCACAGACCTGCAAGATGTGCTTGCTGTGGTCACAGACCAGCTGCACATTCAATGAGTGGGCGCCTTTACTGTTCAGGAATCTGGCTGGCTGGTCTATCGGAGCCTTGATGGCTATGTGGGCACAGTCAATAACGCCCTGAACCTGAGGGAATCCAACGATGGTGGCAAAGCCCACGGCACCTCTGTCTGCGCTGGTTCATTTATCTTAAAATAGATGTAGCCTCCAACCTCCAGAAGAGGCATCCAAGGCCTCTCTGATGACCTGATGAGCTGCCAATTGCAAGATGCCACCCAGGTCCACATCTGATCCTTGGAACAACCTCAGATGCATAAAAAAATTCAGGGCAATACTGACCTTGAGGCTGCAGGTAAGGGATTATCATGAGGGCCACAAGGCATCAGGTCATTGTGGACCAGAGTGCAAATGGCAGGGACCATCTGTCTGAACAGGTGCAATATCCTATGGCACCCTGTCATTTGCAAATAGCTGGTTTGCTTGTGGTACACCTGACATGTTGGGTTGCGCCGCCTTCCCCATGTGGTCCCGTTCTGCGCTGCTCTGGCCTCTTCCTGACTAGGAGGATGCACCTGCTGAAGCTGCTCCTCACTACACTGTCAGAGTAAACTGCTCCTATTTCAACTCCCTCACCTACCACTCATTCAGCAGGGCTTCCTCTACCAACATATGCTGTCCAAGTGATGCCTGTGGCTTCATGACCCCCCAAGGAGTTCCACCATCTCACTGTTCACAAACACAAGCTGTTCAGCACCAGCAATATGGCAACTCTGTGCCGCTGGTTGAGCAGCTGAGCATAATTTTCTGCTTCTTAAGTACGTGCACCGGTGCATACATGGTTCCTCTGCGTGTTCATGACAGGTTCACTCTGACAAGTCCTGGACACTGTGTTCCCCATGCCTGCTGATTGAAAACTTCAAACTGCTCCTCTGAGGCCTGAAAATGTGCTCAGCAAACAGTTAATTGGAAGCCTGTGGGTTTCCAGCTCCCCTCCTCCCACTAAAAATCGCCTTGTGTTCTGGAGGCATTGGGAACATGATTTTCAATGCATACCTGTACCCACACTCGACCTCCATGATCATTTGAAAATTTAACCCCATTTGTCCTATTGAGTCTATGAGTGAAGACAATGCCAATTTACAGTGACGTGAAATTTGATTTGACAGGATGATAAGAGGCACAACATACCTTGTATTTGTTTTGTGCAGAGTTATAAGTGTATTGTAAGGCAGTAAAAGTTAGAGTATTTAGAGAATGTAAAACCACAGAAAAGAAAAGGAGGCAGTTTATCATTGTCATTCAACCCATGTTGTCCAAATGCAGTGAAACGCATTCCAACTGGTGTTATTCTTTGTGAAATGCACATGAAAACATAGCTTAAACAAAGAGAGTCTGAAAGGACCAGATGTTCAGTATCACGAAAGTAGCTCAATTTCAAATCGACAGTAGGATCATGTTACCCAGGCTGAAGCAATACTGAATCAACTAACTTCTAATGCACTTATTTCATAGAGTCAATAATATATACTCTAAACTTGTCAATTATCACCTAACTGCAGCATTTGAAGCATTAGAAGTAGTTAGGAGTTCTAATAAAAAATTATGATTGTGAATGGAGCTTGTAGCACTGAGGTGAATCCACCATTTATATTTGCAAGTTAAAATGGGCTAAAGCTGCGGTTCTTGACAAAATGAACTGCTCTGAATGGTCTTTTGTCTAATGGAAAGGCAAAGGGTTCATAAATTATCAGCCAGCCATGCAGCAGATTCTGCCTGGCATTGAATTATGCGTGTGCAGAGGTTTGTTGGAACGATATACAAACCATGATTTAGCTAGGAACATGGGAACAAGTGCACTAGGCCATTCACTCCCTCATGCCTATTCTGTCAATAAACCTCAACTCCATTTACCTGTCTTTAATCCATAGCCCTTACCAAACAAAAAATTATCGACCTCAAGTCTTGAAAATTTCAACTGATCCAGCATCCACGGCTTTTTGAGAAGGGGTTTTTCACGTATTCACTACCTACTGTGTGACAGAGTCAAGCCTCAAGTACTCTTTCATTTTAGTCCTATGGCTTTTTGAATTATAGGTTGCACTGAGCTCAGGAGAATAAATCTCAGGGGCCCTTTGTTTCTGTCTATTTTATCTGGAAGCTCTTCACCTTGCCTCGCAGTTTGAGTTTTTGGCTGCATCATTGACAATGCCAGCTGCATTTAAACGCACCTGTTCTTTTCATGGAGTTTGGTAATTTCCTGTGTCTGCACCATGATTTCTTTCTCCAGTTTGTTTGTTGAAAGCGAATTCTCCAACAGCTGGATTTCAAGCCGCGATGTCTGATTCAGAACCTTAAAAATAACGCAAGTAATTATTGAGAATGAAAAGGAACTGTTCTCAATTGAGCCAGGATTAATACCTGCGAAGCTTTGGGGTCCTTCTATATTAAACAAAAAACTTGAAGCAAGTGCTGAATACAGCCAGGTGGCTTTGCTAATCTTTTTTTTTAATTGCTCGCGTTTGTACCACTTGAAAAATAGACAGCAACCTTCTTAGTGGAACTCAATGAAAACGTGATGAAATACTGTGGATGCTGAAAACCTGAAAGAGAAACAGAAAATGGGTCATATGGGCTCGAAATGTCAACTCTGTTTTTCTCTTCACAGATGCTGTCAGAACTGCTGAATTTTTCCAGCATTTTCTGTTTTTCTTTCAATGCAAACGTGTATTTGTTGCCATTTCAGAAGTCATTTGGGAGACTGATTTGGAGGCAACTAAATACATAGGAGTTGAGTGAGCTACAACTGAAAGGAGACCAAGTATCAGAAAGAGAAAGAGACAGTCAAAGCAAATATAAAACAATTTTGATATTTTTACCAGAGATCTAGCCACATAAATTTCAGAGTTTTCTGCTTCTGCACTTGTTATTCCATAATTTTGTAACTGGGTAGCAAACTGTGGGCTAATAACAGCTTAAGTACAGACACTGACCATAATGGTCCAGGTCTTCTGGTCAGTGGCACTGCTGGGCACATTGCTGCTGCCTGCAAAGCTTTCTACGCCCCAGGGTTCAGTGGGTGGGGGAGTGGATGTGTGGGTGACTGGTGGTCAGGTGGGCAGTCGGGTCAGATGGGCAATCGGGTTGGGTTGGGGGTAGTTGGGATGGGCTGAGTTGGGAGATAGTCGGGTTGGGGGGTGCTGCTGTCAGTGGGGTAGCTGAGTCTGGTTAGAGGGGTAGTCAGGTCGAATCAGGCTGGTCATGGGGGTAATAAGCTAAAACACTAAGACTCCTTTCAAGCGAAGCAGCATTTCTCTTGCACTTCCCTCAATTTAGTCTATTGCATTCACTGCTCCCAATGCGGTCTCCTCTACATTGGAGAGACCAAACGCAGACTGGGTAACCGCTTTGCGGAACACCTTCGGTCTGTCCGCAAGCATGACCCAGACCTCCCTGTCACTTGCCATTTCAACACACCACCCTGTTCTCATGCCCACATGTCTATCCTTGACCTGCTGCAATGTTCCAGTGAAGCTCAACGCAAACTGGAGGAACAGCACCTCATCTTCCGACTAGGCAATTTACAGCCTTCTGGACTTAATATTGAGTTCAACAATTTCAGATCATGATCTCTCTCCTCCATCCCCACCCCCTTTCCGATCCCCCCCTTTTCCAATAATTTATAATTTTTAAAAAAATATTTTTTTATCTTCCCACCTATTTCCATTATTTTTAAATGTATTTCCATCAATTGTTTTATTTCTACCTTTTAGCCTATTTCGATCCCTTCCCCCCACCCCACCCCACCCCCATAGGGCTATCTGTCACTTGCTCTTCCTGCTTTCTACCCTTAATGTCATCATTAGCACATTCTTCAGCTAATGTCACCACTGTCAACAATCCTTTGTCCTTCTGTCTATGACATCTCTGGCAATCTCTTCTTTGCCTCCACCAATCACTGGCCCTCAATCCAGCTCTACCTGTCCCAATCCCCTCAATAGCTTATATTTCAACTCATTTCTATATTTCTTAGTTCTGAAGAAGAGTAATACAGACTCGAAACATTAGCTGTATTCCTCTCCACAGATGCTGTCAGACCTCCTGAGTTTTTCCAGCTATTTTTGTTTTTGTTTCGGGAGGGTAGTAAGGTTGGGTTAGGGGGTTAGTTCTGATGCTCAGTTCAATTACACTGGCTAATCACTGAGTTAGGCTAGGTATTAACCACCATAACATTTCCATGGTAAGCATCCAGATATGTTCTGTGTATCTGGCCCAAGTCTCTGACACTGAAATCAGTATTAGAGACTTTAGTGGAGGGTCCTGGACAGTGGAACTCAGCTCATCGGAGATTTAAACACATTTCAGTACATGTGCATTTGCCATAAATTCTTCAGAGTCCCAAAGCACAACAGCAACTTAAGTCAAGATTTTGCTGCTCTGGACATGGGATGATTGGAGCCAATATTTCCAATTGTCATGAACTTACATCCTGTGTCAGGATTTTGTCACACATTGTGAGACTTAGTGTTGGCTGAAAAATAGGGTCAATTTTACCACTACCCTCCTTAATGGGTAGGTTGAGGTCAGATCAGGTGTAAAAAAACTTTAAAACCTCTAATCCAACCAGAACTCACTCTGTTCTGGGTTTAATGGCAACGAGATAGAGGAGGCATCCAACCCAATCTCATGAGGCATATTGGCCATTTAAAAACAGTATTATAATGAGGCAGGGAGCATCACCTTTAAGACCCCTCAAAGATTTGACCATGGACGTCTTGTGGTGCAATGGGTAACTTCCCTGCCTCTGAGCCAGAAGCTCTGGGTTTGAGTCTCACCTCAAGGAAGGTGTGTTCAAAAAACAGGCAACAAGTTGAGTATAAACCTGCAAATCCTCTGACACATGCCAATGGCAGGCAGTAAGGGTGGGAGAACTTCCATGGAAAGAACATTGGAGCTTCTAACTTCCCTATTCATAGCTCTGGACTACAGCATGCATGTAAAAGTGCATGTTGCCACAGCAACTCGGAACTCTCTGAGTCAAATGTAACACATTACCGCCACAGATTTAACTCTGGTTAGGTGGATTTATTTACCCCTGTGTTGAAACAGCCTCTATATTTTATTTCATCTGGAAAATTGAGGGCAATGATCCTTCTGGGATCTTAGTGCATCTTCTGGGCCTATTTTCACTGATCTATCCTCACCACAAGCCTGGCAGCTCAAGGGAGGTGAGAACTGCCTTGTGGAAAAGGTTAGTTCATTTTCATGGAACAGGTGGAGCGGGAGTGCTTCTTCCCAGTCTCCAAGGCTTATCAGCTTCCTTGCGATTGGGACCATCTCCACCACCCATCTCTGATCTGAGATTGGAGTTGGGGATCATACTGGAGTTGGAGATCACCTACCACCTCTACCTACCACCACTATCACCCATACTCCCACAAGTTTCCTAGCGGCTCCTGACCCCTTCTCTGGAATGTTCATCACCTAATTGGAAGCAGATCTGTCAATCAAGCTATCTTCCTGGAGGTGATCTGGTCAAAAAAAAAACACTCTATAGAATTAAAACTTCCTGAGCTTCCAGTTTTCCTGACCAAAATGTTGCATTCCCCCTGTCAGAAGACCCACCCGTGACATTATAGGGCCAGTGTCTGCTTACATTATTTGTAATGGGTAACACTGCCATGTCTGTTTTCAGACTTCCCAATACTACTGTGGCCTGACTGCCATTTTTTTTCCACGCAATTTTGTGTAGAAAGGTCTTATTTTTAATTTAAAGAAGAAAGGCTTTCATTTATACTGTACCTTTCACGTCCTGAAATCAGCCCAACCAATTAATGACCTTATAATGCAGTTAATGATGTTTTGCTGGCAGAGATACAACAATTAAATTGTGCACAATTAGGTCCCATAAGCAGCAACAAGACAAATGCCCTGATAATTTGTTTCGGTGGTGCTTATTGAGGGATAAATGTGCTGGAACACAAGAAGTACTCTTCTTATCTTCTTCAGATAGCACTCTGAGATTTTTAATGTTCACCTGGAAGATCTGTCAAAGTGCCAGTTTAATTTCTCAGTCAAAAGACAGTACCTTCAACAATGCAGTGCTGAAATGTTTGCCCAGATTAGGTACTCAAGTTCCAGTGATGGCATTTGAACCCATGTACTTCTGATTCAGAGTTAAGTCCTCTACCACTGGGCCAACTTTCGATTTAAGTATTTATTCTAACTAATTTCAGCCTCCTTCAGCTCCTGAGCCTTTCCCCACTCTTGACTGACCCTACTCTGTCACACAACAAAACTCTTCCATCTATTTTGGCCTTAGCTCTGCTTGTCTTGTCTGTTTCCCTTTGGCCTTTTCTGATTTCCTGCTTTTCTTGCCACCAATCCAACACATCTTGAATCCGCCACAGATCTTGGCCCTTCCCTGGTGACCTGCTTGTTGTTCTGCCCGCCTCCTTGGGTTCCTTGACCATTTTCCTCTTGTTCCTGGCTCCACCATACTACCCTGCAGCTGTTACCTCTGACTCCCTCAGCTCCCCTAACCTGTTTCCTATCCCCAACAGGTTCCACTGCCTCTTCTAGTCTTCCTCTGGTGATTGTGTTTATTTTTAGATAAAATTTACATTTTGTCCACACAACATTTTGAAACATTTATTGTGTTTTCTAACATCACGTCAACCAACACATTTCAGTATTACTTCATCTGCCATATATATAAATGAGACAGTGCTTTGTAAACTCCTGGATTGTAAACAGATGTAATTGTAACCCATTTTCCTTGGGCAATGCTGCAGGACTTCCATGAATAATGACTCATTTACGCCTATAAATATTCAAAGAATGAATCTGGAAATTTCTAATTGTGTAATCCTGAAGTTCTTCCATATTCACCAAGCTCATAAAGTGGAAAACCATGAATCTAATAGAAGATAATTAGCTGCAAGTATGCAACATAGAAAATAAATGGGAGCTTCCCGAAAAATAAAGGACAAGTCAGAAGTACAATACTCAGCTAATAAATGATGATGCAAGGAAGGTAAATGTTTACCTCGAGTGTGTTTCACAAAGAAGAAATTGTGGTCTTAACTGTACGAAACAGAAATTAAACAGTCTTTCATTCGGAAAACAGACAGTAGTCAGAGTGTGCTATGCAAGGAGCAATTAGTAGTCAGGAATATGCATAATGTGATCTTTTTAATCCTATAATCTGGATCATGAGCATTTGCAATTTAAGGCTATGGCTTAGAGGCTTCAACTGTAAGTGGTTGCGATCAAAAGTGCTACTGCTTCAATGCAAGGGCGGCAGATATATCCAAACTTGCCCAACTAAGAATAAATCCAACCTGGTGCATTCCAGTTTCGAAAACAACGTCAACCCTTACTTATTCTTCAAATTCAAATAAATCTCAAAACTGTTTTGAAGTTTGCCACATAATAAGTTGAGAACCACAGAATATTGAGAGCCGGTGAATGATTTTTCTTTAATGCCACTTGGTTAAGTGAAAGGATTACCTGTGTTTCCACATCAGTGAGCTTGCGAGTCTGTTCCGCAGTTTGAGTCAGGAGATTAGTTCCTATTTCTAACATGGCTGCCGTCTGGTTCTGCACCACATTCCTCTGGATCTCCACTATCTCAGTCTTCACGCTGTCCTGAATATAGTTTTCAAGCTGCAATGAAATGATATAAACGACTTTATATAAGCTTATTTAAGATTCAGTATATTAGAAAAATGTACCTGGGTTTCAAGTTGCAATGTGACAGAAAAAAAAAACATATTTGAAAAGTTTAATGGACTTACTGGTGCTGAAGAGAAAGTCTACAACACCACCAATTGGTTTTAAATAACACCTTTAATGCAGTAAGATGCTCCAAGGGGCATTATCAGTCAGAATTTGACACTGGGTCACATAAGGCAATGTTAGTGCAGATAACCAAAAGTTTGCTCAATGAGATAGGTTTAATGGAGTTTGTTAGAAGAGTAAAGAGAGGAAGGAGTGTACCGAGGTTTAAGGAGGGAATTCCAGAGCTTTGAGCTTTTGCAGCTGGAGCATGGTCGTGAATGGTGGAGTGATTAAAATCGGGAATGCTCAAAAGGCCAGAAGTGGAGGAGCTTGAGTACCTTGGAAGGTTATAGGACTGGAAGAGCTTTCCTGTTTCACTATCAGAAGCCCTTTTGATGAGGGATTTTCACCTTTGGGGCCTCTTTCAAAGAGGCAGCATTGATATCAAAGCTCTTTCAAAACAGGAATATCAGCACCAAGAACTCTTACAAAGAACTGAGCAATGAATTTCTATAGGGGGGATTCTACATTTCATTCACCTTACCTTCAGCAGAAGAGCTGCTGAAACAACAGGAATAGGCATAAATTATGCATGCAGTATATTTCAAAGATGGGCTAGTCGGAGATCCAGTGCAGAAATTCATCCCCTAACTGTCAAAGGTTCTGACAATCTCCCTCCACAATGACAGCTTGCCTTGCTTCTTCGGGAATTCCACAGGTCTTATACTGAATTTATAGTGGGAGGCTGGGAGTTCCCATAGGAAATTCCTCCCCAGTAATGTATACATGATTTCAATTTTTGAGTGCATCAGGGATTGTTTCTTAGATCAATAGGTTGTAGAACCTACCTGGGAGCAGCCTATTTTAGGTCTAGTAATGTGTGATGAGGTAGGATTAATAAACGATATTGAAGTTAAGGATCCCCTATTGGATAGCGATCACAACATGGTAGAATTTCAAATTTAGTTTGAGGGCAAGCAACTCGGGTCTCAAATCAGTGTCCTCAACTGTATTGAGGGTTATGCACTATTTAGAATTGAGGATTGGCTAACACACAGAAGACAGAGAGTTGGGATTAATGGGTCTTTTTCGAGTTGGAAAGACGTGACTAGCGGAGTGCCACAAGGACCTCAATTATTTACTATCTATATTAATGATGTGGAGGAGGGAGCAGAGTGTAATATATCCAAGTTTGCTGATGATACAAATATAGGTAGGAGGGCATGTTACGATGAGGACTTAAGGAATCTGCAAAGGGATATGGATAGGTTGAGTAAGTGGGCAAAAACTTGGAGATGGAGTTTAATGTAGGAAAGTGTGAGGTCATGCACTTTGGCAGGAAGAATCAAAAGGCAAACTATTATTTAAATGGAGAGGGACTCCAAAAAAGTACAGTACAGAGGGATCTGGGTATTCTTGTGCATGAAACACAAAAAGTTAGCATGCAGGTGCGGCAAGAAATTAAGAAGGCAAATGGAATTTTGGCCTGTATTGTTCAGGGGTTGGAGTTTAAAAATAGGGAAGTCTTGTTACAACTGTACAGGGTGTTGGTGAGGCTGCACCTGGAGTACTGTGTACAGTTTTGGTCTCTGTATTTAATAAAGGATATACTGCCATTGGAGGCAGTTCAAAATAGATTCAGTTGGCTGATTCCTGGGATGAAGGCGTTGACTTATCAAGAAGCAGGTTAGGCCTTTATTTATTAAAGTTTAGAAGAATGAGGGGTGATCTTATTGAAAGGTATAAGATTCTGAGGGGGCTTGACAGGGTAGATGTTGAGAAGATGTTTCCACTAGTGGGGGAATCTCGATCTAGGAGACGTAGTTACAGAATAAGGGAACATTCATTTAAAACTGAGATGCAGAGTAATTTCTTCTCTCAAAGTGAATGTCTGGAATTCTCTACCCCAGAGAGTTGTGGAGGCTGGATCACTGAAAGTATTTAAAGAGGAAGTAGATATATTTTTGAAATATCGGAGAGTTGAGAGCTGTGAGGAGTTGGCACGAAAGGAGTTGAGGTCTCAGGCAGATTAGCCATGATATTGAATGGTGGGGCAGGCTTGAGGGGCTGAATGGACTACTGCTGCTCCTATTTCTTATGTTCTTATTTTTTGTTTCTCGGTCTATTGGTTATGATTTTAATTTGAACATTTTAGTTTAAGACAGTGAGTGCTCATTTTATTTTATATTTCAGGCAGAATAATCAAATGTCTAATTCAAATTATTTTATTGACCATGTTCCATTAAAAAAAATCATAACAATAATTATTTGCTGTGCTATTGATTGACTTCCAGTCAACGAGATAGCATCTCCACAGTGGCATTGCAAATATTGTCAATGCAAGAGAAACAAATGAAATTAAGCTGCTGGAAACCATTGATGGGAATGAGAGTACAAATCAGTGGGGCTACAAATAAATCTGAATCTGTCCCTTGAGAAACCTAGCTTAGCTGTTCACATTTAGAGCAATTGTTAGCTCGTTTTGGACAGTGCCCAGTTGTATCTCACTAAAAGAAGAAAAAGATATCAGGCCCAGTTCTCCAAGTCTGCTGCGTGCTTTTGGCATGCACCAATTTCACCCCCATAACCTACTTAAGAATCAGCCAGAGGTTAACGGAGTTGTCAAGAAATTTCCTTGGTACATTTGTTAAGCAAAGTTAATAGCTATTAATAAAACTTCACAGACTCATCCAATTCTGTTTGTAGCATTGGCAAAAATATGAAGGAGTTTTACCATTACTTATTGAAAAATTCTTGTGTGGAAAACCAAATTTCTCTTGTCCTTCAACCTGGACAGATTGCATTTAATTGGTAACAAAACGAGTGATTAGCAAGGAAGGGGGGAATGGAGTTGTTCTGGGAACAAAATCTGAGCGCCAACCTGCACTGGTACTTCTGGTTGTGTGGTGTATTGGGCACCCAAAAATGGATAAATATCAGAAATATTACAAGAAAAGGCAGACAATATATTAACCAGTAAAATAAATCTCTGGTTAACATATACAGTTAACTCAGTACAAAATATTAGGTCTGTTTGTCAGACTGGCGAACAGAAGATTCCTGTTGTGTTTTTCATATCCCTATAGCTTGCAGAATTTGCTCTTACAGCATTTTCACAGCATATAACCTATACAACTGCAGCACTATGCCATTACCACATTGAGTATCTTCTTTAGATCTCTGTATGTTGTTGCTGCACAAAACTCACTTGTTTGATATAAATATTGATTATTTCATAGATAAAAGCAAAATACTGCTGATGCTGGAAATCTCAAACAAAAACAGGAAACACTGGAAAACTCAGCAGGTCTGACAGCATCTGTGGAGAGAGAGAAAAACAAAGCTAATGTTTCGAGTCCGCATGACCCTTCTTCAGAGCTAAAGAGAAGTGGAAATGTGATTCGGTTTATACTGTTTAAGGGGGTGGGGCTGGTGGAGCTGAATAGAGGCCAGCGATAGTTGGGGACAAAGGAGGGATTGACAAAGATGTCATGTAGAGGAGACCACATTGGGAGCGGCAGATGCAGTAGACCAAATTGAAGGAGGTGCAAGTGAAGTGCTGCTTCACTTGAAAGTAGTGTTTGTGCCCTTGGACGGTGAGGAGGGAGGAGGTAAAGGGGCAGGTGTTGCACCTTCTGCGATTGCCTGGCAAGATGCCGTGGGAAGGGGATAAGGTATTAGGGTGATGAAGGAGTGGACCAGAGTGTCCTGGAGGGAATGGTCCCTATGGAATGCTGACAGGCAGGGGTGAGGGGAAGATGTGTTTGGTGGTGGCATCATGCTGGAGTTGGCGGAAATGGCGGAGGATGATCCTTTGAACTCGGAGGCTGGAGGGGTGAAAAGTGAGGACAAGGAGGACCCTCGATTATTGATTATGATTATTGAAATGATTATGAAATATGATTATTTCATATCTTTCAGGTACCAGATGCTTAAAATCAACTGAAATGGTGGGAGTGTGGTGGGGCCTGAGTTGCATAGAGCATTACCATGCCTTTCTGTTTCGGAAGCTGGATTTGAATCCAATCCCTGAAACTGGAATGAAAGCCTCTCTCTGAGTTCAGGCACTCTCAATGTAGCTGAAAGATCCTTCCAGATGTCCTCATGGTGCACAAATCATTCCATAATTCAGTGCTAATTGGCAGTCTCACTCAAGAAAGCCCTGAGGACCAATTCTGGGGAAAATAATGATGCAGTAGAATTCATTCTTTTGAGATTGTTGTGAAGGAATATTTTATAACCAGCAATAATAGAGTGGCTCCCTGTATCTGACCTGTGTGCTGATGCAACATATTTAGTGGGCTCTGGGGACTGGGCTCAAAATCTAGAAGAAAACCGATCTTCACCTGAAAGAGTATTAAAAAATTCTTTGAAGGGATAAACATAGAGAAGCTTGACAAACAAGCTGAGAAACCAACTCTGTGACAAGAGTCCGGAACGAATCGAGAAATACACCATGTGTTACAGTATTGCAGAATGCAAATATCTGCACCTTGTTTCTGAATTCTTCAGTACAGTTTATGAACTTTACTGCAGCTTATTTGGGCCACTCACTTCCTCCAAATAAGAGGTGTTGCCATGGGAACCAGTGTGGGTACCAGCCATGCCTGCCTTTTTTGTGGGAAGTGTGAAACATTCTTTATTCCAAGCCTACACAGGTCCGCCCCCTCACCTCCTTTTCCAGAATATTGAAGCTTTTGGCGTAGATTTGAAAATATAATCAACTTTGCTTCTCATTTCCAACCCTCCCTCAATTTCACATGGCCCAGCTCCATTCATATGAACATGGAGCAGGAGTAGGCCATTCAGCTCGAGCCTGCTCAGCCATTCATTAAGATCATGGCTGATCTGATGGTAACCTCAAATCTGCATCCCGCCAACCTGGAATAACTTATCACCCCCTTACTTACCAAGAATCAATCCGCTTCTGCCTTAAAAAGTATTCAAAGACTTTGGGGAAAACCGTCTGTACCCACTGGCGTCGGGTGAGTTTGGTGGTGTGAGCAGACAATATGGCAAGAAGGCCAAAAATTGGTTTCACGATGTTGTGAAACCAGTTTGCGATTGTCTGCTCTACCCGCAGATAGCAGGCCACGTATCCCGCCATCGGACATCAGGAGCCTCATTGTAATATATTTCCATTATTCCATTTCATTATAAACATAGCCCATTGGAATCATTCCCCACCCCCGCCCCCCCCACCCTGCTGGATCGTCCACCCGATGCGTTTCATACATATAATAGGTGTGCACTTGGTGGGCTGCACTTAGCGGGGAACTGGAGGTGAGTACAGAGTAACATTGCGGAGCACTCGCCCAGGTCGCCTGGTGCACTTCAAGGTTGAAGCGCATTCAGAGGAGGCGGCGGCAAGGGCTGCCCTGCAGTTGACGCGACTTGGGGGGATGGGGCAAGGGCTGCCCTGCAGTTGAAGGTACCGCACAAGCACATGCAGGAGTTGGATAACGAGGGAAGCGCATTAGGTGCAGAGTTTGCCCTTGGCGTGCAGGATTAGCAGTGATGGGCAGGTGCAGTCAGGAAGCTGACCGCTGTCCACGATTGGCAGCACTGCGCGATTTTACATGGGCGAGCCAATTAAGAGCCACCCAGTCTGATACGCGAACGGTGAAACTGAGCCCTGCCTGTGGGGCCGGGGCGGGGAGTGTGAGCAGCCTAGCACGAACTTCATGCATGCGTGCGAGAGAGCGCAGAACAATCTCCCTGAGGCACCGAGCTGCCGCGGAGAGATGAAGAATATATTGAACAAATTATTGATCATCGGAAAAATTTAATGAAACATGTCCCCTCATTCCCCTCGTGTGACTCTCTCACATGAGCAGGGACGTGCTTTTAATTAAAAAATGCAGTTTTTATTTTATTTATGTTTGCTTTTGGAAACCTCAACCCGTACGTGGATGAGGTTTCAAAAAAATGCAAAGGCTGCTTGGTCTTTTTGCCTGCCCGCCAACTATTAGGTTGGATGGGCAGTGAAAATTTAAACTCAATTGATAACTTAATGGCCTTAACAGGCCTTTTAATTGTTGGTGGGGCGATGCTGACTCCATTGCGCACCTGCTGACCGAACTACCATGCGACTGCACGTTGACCTCAGCACGCTCGGCCAACATCATTGCGTGTCATTTCACACTCAATCTGTTCGGGCACACGCCCACCCCACTGAGCTAAAAATTCTGGCCTAGGAAAACCTTGAATAAAGTGACCATTCTTCTGCAACGAAGACAATTCAGGCACAGCCAGATTGATATGATTGGAGTCAGGCCTCTAGCTTCTCCACCCACTCAAGCAATGCAGAGGCATCAAAGTGCCACCGAGTGCTCCAGAGCTTTTTACCCCTTGAGCACAGACTGCAAACTAATGAGCATTTTACTGGACTGCAGAACAGTTGGACAACTGGGCACTTGTACAATCTCCTTGCTAAAGCTGACCATAGAGAAGTCACTGGTGAGGCGCACACAGCCCTTTGCAATGTCATCATCCCAATTTGGACCAGCCTCCTTGATAGTTCAAGCTAACAGTGCAGCCTTACAGTGCAGGTTAGGAGAATGTCTGTGCCTGAACTGAGAGCACAGCACACAGTCCAATGGGCAAAGCTGCTGCTAATTGGTCTGGTTGAGTGGGCGGAGGATGATGGGGTTTTGGGCAGCCACGCAATGCACTGATCTCTGGCCATCCAGGTGGTGGGCAGCACCCCATGGGATGTGTTAAGGGGCCTTCAGACTCAACCAACACAGGGCCT
This sequence comes from Carcharodon carcharias, assembly GCF_017639515.1. Taxonomy (NCBI): domain Eukaryota; kingdom Metazoa; phylum Chordata; class Chondrichthyes; order Lamniformes; family Lamnidae; genus Carcharodon; species Carcharodon carcharias. The sequence continues at coordinate 43,145,418 of NC_054485.1, forward strand.
TAGTACACCCATGCTAACCCATGCATCTCTCTCTTTCATCCTGCAAGAGGAGTACATCAGGATTGTGGAGCCTGGCGAACTAACAGAATGCCTCGTGGCTTACAGAGAGTGAAGAAGACTGAGAAGAGAGCAACTGAGGCACCTGGCTGCACAGAGGCAGGAGAAACACCCTCTGGAAGAATGGATGACTGAGACTCCCGCACATGCCACCAAAGAGCCACAGCGAGCCATCGTTAGTCAGTGCCTAGCTATACCCAGGGTCTATAGATGCCGTCTTTCATTTCTGCAGATGATCAAGAACCAGTGTCACCGAGACTGTGCATGTCTAGGGAACTGGTTGCTCACATCTACCAACTGCTGCAGGATTTGGCACCATGGGGAAATGGAGGGCATCCACTGCCTGTGGCCGTGAAAGTGATCACACCACTCAATTCTATGCTAGTGGCTCCTTTCAGGGCTCCACATGTCCACAGGTGACCTCTGAGGGATCTCACAAGACTCCACTCACAAATACATCCATGAGGTCACGGATACCAGCTTCGTGAAGGCACACAACTTTATGCATTTTGCTCGGGACCACGACAGCCAGGATGCAAGAGCAATTGGATTTGTCAAGATCTCAGGTTTCCCACAGGTGCAGGGGGCGATCGACTGCACTCACATGGCGCTCAAATCTCCATCACAACACGCAGTGAAATACACCAACTGCAAGGGAATCTATTCGCTGAATGTGCAGTTGTTGTGCGACCTCCACAAACGCATTCTGCAGGTCTGCGCATGGTTTCCAGGGAGTGTGCCAGACTCCTACACCCTCAGTTGGTCTCAGAGCCCTGAAGTCTTCCAGGGTCCACAGAAGCTGCAGGGATGGTTCTTCAGGGACAAGGGCTACCCGCAGAGGACGTGGCTGATGACACCCATGCGGCGGCCTCAGACTGCAGCAGAGTGATGCTATAATGAGGCTTATGCTGCAACTTGTAACTTGGTGGAGCAGACCATCGGGATGCTGAAGATGAGGTTCCGGTACCTGGACTGGCCTGGTGGAGCCCTGCAATGCAGTCCGCAGAGGGTGTCACGCATCGTCATCATCTGCTGTGCCCTTTGCAACCTGGTGCTGCAACAGGGGTTGTAGCTGTCTAAGGAGGAGATGGAGGAGCTGGAGGTGTCCCCTGATGAGGAGGATGCGATGGGGATATAGGCGAGGAGGTCCTCGAAGGCCACGATGACGGGGATGAGGCCCTCGCACTGGCCAGACGAGGCAGTCATGCTCGGGAGGCCCTCATAGCTCCTAGATTTGCGGAGGATGATGACAACATGCAGTGAGGAGGCACCATGGATCCTCACATTACTTTTATGAACATTTGACCCCAGTCTGACTTTGGCAATGCACATACCCTCTGTGATAATGCTCCTGTCATGGGGATGCAGTGGAGGCCCAAATAGTCCATCGATTGCAGGAGGATGATGATAACATGCAGTGAGGACTTTTCATAGGTCTTCGCATAGCCTCTGAGAATGTTTGACTCCTCTCTGGCCGAGGGCAGCTCATTTGCGCTCTGTGATCAGGGCTACGTCATAAAGATGTAGCCATGAAACTTTAAAAGTGCCTGATCCTTTGTCCAACTTCAGCACCTGACCCCTTCAGGAGCACAGCGTCACTGGTCACAGATGCTGAAGAGATGGGGGCCAGCCCCAACTTAAAGGTGCTGAGAACACACAGAGAGAATGAGGATCAATGATCTCCTCCGTTCCCCCAGGGTAAGTCACTCATCTCATCACTCTCAACTCACACACTCACAAACCCATCACACATCCACAGGGCCCTCACTCACTGCCAGTTCAAGGGACATCACTGTTCACTCTCTTACACACAGACCTTCATTGTCCCCATCCCATCCATGGGACCATTCACCATCCACACATGCCAGGCTTACTTATCATCTGGCCTGGCAAGTGCCATGCTTACACTCTCTCCATCTCTATTCATGGTGGTGAAAAAGGCATATGGGACACTTGCCTTTATCAATCGAGGCAGAGATTACAAAAGTAGGGAGGTCATGTTGGAATTGTATAGAACCTTGGTGAAGCCACAGCTGGAGTACTGTGTGTAGTTCTGGTTGCCACACTATAGGAAGGATGTGATTGCATTGGAGGGGGTGCAGAGGAGATTTGCCAGGATGTTGCCTGGGATGAAACATTTAAGTTATGAAGACAGGTTGGATGGACTTGGATTGTTTTCTTTGGAGCAGAGAAGACTGAGAGGCGACCTGATCGAGGTGTACAAGATTATGAGGGGCATGGACAGGGTGGATAGGGAGCACCTGTTCCCCTTAGTTGAAGGGTCAGTCCTAAGGGGGCATAAGTTCAAGGTGAGAGGCAGGAGGTTTAAGGGGGATGTGAAGAAAAACTTTTTTACCCAGAGGGTGGTGATGGTCTGGAGTGCACTGCCTGGGAGGGTGGTGGAGGCGGGTTGCCTCACATCCTTTAAAAAGTACCTGGATGAGCACTTGGCACAAATTAACATTCAAGGCTATGGGCCAAGTGCTGGTAAATGGGATTAGGTAGGTAGGTCAGGTTTTCTCACGTGTTGGTGCAGACTCGATGTGCTGAAGGGCCTCTTCTGCACTGTGATTCTGTGTTCTTTCAATGCCGCCTTACACACCGGTACGTCCAATTCAACTTCCTATTTGTTCAACTGAGGTTTCCCCTCGCTTGTTTGGCAGAACCCTCAACTCTATCCATCCCATTTTCCCCACTTATGTTCTCATCCCTTCCCTTCGCTCTCAGAACCACAATAAGGTTCCCCTTGTCCTCACCTTCCACCCCACAACCTCTACATTTAATAGTTAATCCTCCACCAGTTCCCTCACCTGCAGCATGGTGCCACCACCAAACACACCTTCCCTTCATCTTTTGGCATTCTTAAGGGAGCATTCCCTCCACGATATCCTGGTACACTCTTCAATTACCCCAAACACTTCCACCCTGTCCCACAGCATCTTCCCATACAAGCACAGAAGGTCCAAGAGCTACACTTTTACCTCTTCTCTTCCCGTCATCCCGGGCTCCAAACATTCTTCCCAGCTGTCATGCAATTTATTTGTCTTTATTTTACCTTGGTGCACTGTATTCGCTGCTCAAGATGCAGTCTTCTCTACAGCGGGGAGATCAAACAAAGATTGGGTGATCATTTTGCTGAATACCTCTGTTTGGTCCACAAGTTCGAACCTGAAATTCTGGTTGTCTATCATTTTAATTCTCTGCCCTCCTCCCACTCTGACCCCTCTGTCCTTGGCCTCCTACCGTCTTCCAATGATGCTCATGAAAATTTAAGGAACAACATCCTTTACAACTTTCAATCTCAACATTGAGTTCAATGATCAGATCATAACCACTGCTCCTATTTTTTTCAGACAGCAGATGCTGGTAACAATTCTGTTGCTGCTATTTACTGCATCTCTAGATCCCATCTCCTGTTTCTTCATCTGTTTTATTACCATCCCTTTTTGTCTTGCACCACCAACAGTTCTGGCATTTAATCATTCATGCACTCCACCCTAATGCACACCTTCCTTTTTTGTTCTTACCTCAACTCTCCATCATTCTCAGCCTCCATACTTTCTTAAAACCTATCACATCTCTAGCTTCTTCCAGTTAAGGTGAAAGGTTAATGACTTTAAATGTTAACTCTGTTTCTGTCTCTGCAAATGCTCCTGATCTGCTGAGTATTTCCAGCATTTTCTGTTTTTATTTCAGCCACAGAAGTGCTGGGACACCACAGCTGGCCTCCGTTCACCTGGAATTGTCACATTGGGGAACCAGATAAACCAGGGTTGCTCAATGCTGCAACCTCAATGATATATTCAAACATATGTAGGAGCAGGAGTAGGCCACTCAGCCTCTTGAGCCTGCTCCACCATTCATTGAGATCATGGCTGATCTGAATATAATCTCAACCCCATATTCCTGCCTACCCCTGATAACCTTTCCCCTCCTTGTTAATCAAGAATCTATCTAACTCTGCTTTAAGAATATTGAAAGACTGCTTCCATCGCATTTCAAGGAAGAGAGTTCCAAAGACTCTGTGAGAGAAAAAAGCTCTCCTCATCTCTGTCTTAAATGAGTGACCCTTTATTTTTAAATAGTGACCCCTAGTTCTATATTCTCCCACAAGAGGAAACATCCTCTCCAGATCTGCCCTGTCAAGACCCCTCACAATCTTAAAGGTTTCAACTGAGTCACCTTTTACTCTTCTAAAATCCAATGGATACAAGCCTAACCTGTCCAGCCTTTCCTCATAAGACAACCCGCCCATTCCTGGTATTAGTCTAGTAAACCTTATGTGAACTGCTTCTAATGCATTTACATCCATCCTTAAATAAGGAGACCAGTATTGTACACAATACTTCAGATGTGGTTTCACCAGTGCCCTGTATAGCTGAATAACCTCCCTACTTTTGCAATCAATTCCCCTCACAATAAATGATAACATCCTATTAGCTTTCCTAATTACCTGCTGTACCTGCATACTAACCTAATCTGTTGCCCAGATGTTTGCCCGCGTGCAGATCTCAAACACTGTGTACATCAGATGCTTCTTGTGTAAATATGCAATAGAATTAAGGAGAAAATACAGCCCTCTGTAAATAAGATGTAGAATAACTAGACTACAAGGCAGCCCAACTTTATGAAGCTCTTAAATTGTATGTAAATGATTGAGAATTTAATTAACTCAACCTGACAACATACCTATGGATTTTAATACAAAATGCAGTGTAGTAGTCCTTCCATTTACATTCTGTAAACTAAGGAGAACTGCATTTTGCAATGTATTGTGATTTTTTTCCTAAACTTAAATGTTCATAACTGTGCAGTCCTTTTATTATTTTATAGTTCATTTTTCTTTTAATGATTGTCTATAACTATGTTACAAATTATGATTACTTGTTTATTTGTATCGTCATCACAATTCGGCACCAGCTGCCATGATTACTTTTCAATAAACCAATTGTCTATCTATCTAAATACATGCATCTGGCGTGGTTCCTCACAATCCTTCTCTAAAACTACCAAATAGAGCGAATGATCAGAGGGATATCTATATGGCAATGCAGTATGAAATATCCCTGGAGAAACAGAAAGAATTGGAAAATGGAGCACGAAGAAGTGGCAAAATAGTGAATTAAGTCAAAAATAAACAGCAGGAATTTGCAGCTGGTTTTGCTAAATGACTGAATACTTAGAGTCCATTTCAGACCCTGCAACCAGATTATGGGGGTGGGCCTAATTATGGGCTGACTGCACAACAAATGTTTGCCTGAACACAAATCCTTCCAGGCTACTTCATTGCACGTCAGATACTTTCTGAATGCTCTGAGATGTTAGTGCTGGCACCTAAAGTGCAACCTGCTGTAAATCCTGACGATTGCATCAACGGTCCCATTGCCTTTTCAAAAGAGACAACATTTGATCAGCTCCAAAAAACAAGATTGCTGGAGATGAATTCAATCTCCCTCACAGAGACACAAAGCTAGCAGGAAACAGCCATCAGTAGCCATTTCAAATTGTTACAACAGCAGGTGTGGGTCCAAGTTTTTCTTTATTCTTTAGTGGAGTGTGTGCATCGCTGGTAAGGCCAGCATTTGTTGCTCATCCCTAATTGCACTTGAACTGAGTGGTTTACTCACCCATTTCAGAGGGCAGATAAGAGTCAACTATATTGCTGTGGGGCTGGATTCACATGTAGGTCAGGACAGCAGATTTCCTTCCCTGAAGTTCATTAGTGAACCAGATGGGCTTTCACAGCAATCCTAGATATTTTCATGGTCAACATGACTAAGACTAGCTTCATATTCCAGATTTATTTATTGAATTTAATTCTGGTGGTGCAATTTGAACCTGTACTTCCAGAACCTGAGCCTCTGGATTATATGGGATTAGAATAGTTAGATACTTAGTTAGATACTTTGACTACCTGCCCCAACAACCCCGTAAATCAGCTTATATTTCACCTCTTTTCTATTTTTCCTTAGTTCTGATAAAGAGTCATACGGACTGGAAATGTTAACAGTATCCTTCTCTGCAGATGCTGTCAGACCTGCTGAGTTTTTCCAGGTATTTTTGTTTTTGTTATAGTTAGATACTTGTTTGACCAGCACAGACTCGATGGGCCAAAGGGCCTTTTTCTGTGCTGTAGACCTCTATGACTCTATTTCTAGTCCAGTGACATTATCACTATGCTACCAACTCCCCACAAATGAAATGAGAAGCAAACAAAAATTCTTTCAATTGTAATTGGGCACATACAAATCTATATCAACTTGCATAGTTTACAAATCCTTGGAATTCACTTTGTGAAGTAAACTCAAAAATGCTGAAAACATTTAGCATGTTAGTCAGCACTTTCACCAGGTAACAATAACTACTTGGCCAGAATTTTACATTGATTGGGCAGGCGCACGCCTGACCCGAATGCATGTGAAATTGCGCGAAATGACTTTGGGCATGCGTTCCGACATCATCATGCACACGAGAAATACTAAGATTGGTGGGCGCACGGGGGAGTCGGAGGCCTGCCTCTCAACAACTAAGGGGCCAATTAAGGCCATTAAAAACTCTATTGTCCATGATTTTACATTACGCATGTGATTCTGTGGGCAAACGGGCAGGTGGACAGCCCGTTTTTAACAAAACCTCATCCAAGAGCAGGATGAAATGTCCGGGGTGAAATATAATAAAAAAAATATATCTGGAGACGGAACGTTTTTGAGTTCTGCTGTCAGGTGCTTGGATGTGTTGCATAGACACAGTTTGGTGCGTTGTCTTCTAGTCATTGAGTCTGTCTAGGTCTGCAGCTCCCTGAGGCAGCTCCGCAGCAGCTGTCTGGCTTCAGGGATCTCGCTAGGAGCGCTGATCTGCACCCTCACTTTTGTCGGCGCCTGCTGTCTTCCTGCACCACCCCCCCCCCCCCTCCCCCCGGCAGCACTGAGGCTTTCTCAGCATGCATTTCATGTTGGCTGGCAGTTAATTGGGTGGCCGGAAGCGCTTTCATGTCTACTTCCGGGCCTGCTGACTTGGCGCACATGGCAAGCGTGAAATTCAGGCCCTTAATATGAAAGGAAAAGTATCTCTAAGTTTGCCTACCTACTCAGTACTCTGATGTCATTCATGCTTCCCACATTTCTTCAGGAAAAAGTGCGTCGGGATAACAGGGAGTCGGGATAAATGGGTATTTTTCTGGATGGCAAGCTGTAACTAGTGGGGTGCCACAGGGTTTGGCCCTTGGGCCCCAACCATTTACAATCTATATTAATGACTTGGATTCAGGGATAGAAGGTACTATAGCTCAATTTGCAGATGACACCAAAATAGGTGGGAAAGTAAAGCAGTAAATGAAGAAATAAGAAATTTACAAATGGATATGGACAGGTTAGGTGAAAGGGCCAAAATCTGGCAGATGGAGTTTAACGTGGATAAGTGTGAGGTTATCCATTTTGGTCAGAAGAATAAAAAAGCGACTTATTATTTAAATGGAGAGAAACTTCAGAATACTTCAGTGCAGAGGGATCTGGGTGTCCTCGTGCATGAATCACTGAAAGCTAGTATGCAGGTACAGCAGGTAATAAGGAAGGCAAATGGAGTTTTGGCATTTATTGCTAAAGGAATAGAATGTAAAAATATGGAAGTGTTGTTGTAACTGCACAAGGCATTGATGAGACTGCACCTGGAGTACTGTGCACAGTTTTGGTCCCCTTACTTGAGGAAGGATGTAGTTGCATTGGACGCGGTTCAGAGGAGGTTCACTAGATTGATTCCAGAGATGCAGGGCTTGTCTTATGAGGAGAGATTGAGCAGTTTAGGCCTATACTCGCTAGAGTTTAGAAGGATGAGAGGAGATCTAATTGAGGTATATAAGATGCTAAAGGGGATAGACAAAGTAGACGTGGAGTGGATGTTTCCCCTTGCGGGGCTTTCTAGAATGAGAGGTCATAGTTTTAGGCTGAGAGGTGGTAGATTTAAATCAGAGATGAGGAGGAATTACTTTTCTCAAAGGGTCATGAACCTGTGGAATTCACTACCTCAGAGTCCAGTGGATGCTGGGACGCTGAATAAATTTAAGGAAGAGATAGACAGATTTTTAATTAGTAACTGGTTGAAAGGTTGCGGGGAGAGGGCGGGAAATTGGAGTTGAGGCCAAAATGAGATCAGCCAAGATCGTAACGAATGATGGGGCAGGCTCGAGGGGCTGAATTACCTACTCCTGCTCCTAGTACTTTATGTTCTTATGTTTTTATGTCACACTGAAATATCTTTTGGCTGAACAGAGGATGTGTTTACATTCAGAGGAGATTAATTACACAGGGAAATGTTTTTCTCCCCACCACTCCCCATTCTGATTACATTGTACCTTAATCTTAGAGTACTCTAAGAGTACTCTGTGCAATTTTCATTTCACAGGAGGCTGATATAAAAATAAAAATGGACACAGATTTTAAAAAAAGACTTGTTTTCACCTTCTATATATTATAAAGTAGGTTTAGAAAATATTTATTATCACAGACTATAACTTCCTCGACAGAATTCCCCGAGCTAAAACAAAACATAAATTTATTATGCCTTGTTGACAAGTAGATACCACACTTCAGACAGCAACCTCCTGGTACACTAGCCCCTTAAGGAGATTTTTTAAAAAAGTTTTAGCCAATTTGGCTTGTAAAGTCCATTCCATTTTGTAGATCTTGACTATACCCTTCTCTTCACACTCTTCAGTTCCTTCTCTTCAGAGCTTAACTAATTGTTTGTGTCCAAATTGTTTCCAAATGACAACCTGGTGGATAGTTCCACAGGGCTGATTGTCCAAACCAATGAGAAGGTTATGTGAAAAAGTGACAAAGTTTGCCAAATCTCTATTCCTTTTGTATTGCTCTGTAGGGGAAGTTGAATTGAATCTGTACCTGCAGCCAGCACCAGCCTGACATCTCCAATTAAATGCTTTAAATGATTTAGGGTGTCCCTGGGCACCCACCTCATGTTCTGGATTGCTGACTTATTGGGTATCGAAGGCAGATTGCTTAAAAGCATGGCAGTGTAGTCTGTCCTTGCATCTCTGCCAGCTGAAGTCTCTGCAGGGATCCCAAGGCATTTCTCGACTTTCAAAACCTCTAGCCCCCTCAGGAGGTCGCAGTCTATCTAGGACCATATTATTGCTGATTTCCAATGATGGTCTAGGTCTCCAAGACAAAACACAAATTGAAGATCTAAAAGGCCTATGGCTTTGCTTCATTTATCAGCCATTTCCACTGGTGCTAGGCCCTGCCCGGGGAAGGCCTATGCCATGACAGCTCCAGATCATTTAAATTTCCAAGAGCAGGTTATTCCAGTTATCCTGGGGTATACATCAGTTGTACTCGAGTAGCAGGGGTGGACGGTAATGGTGGGGATGGGGATGAAAATCTGCTCCAGTAGCAGTTTGTGTGAAAGAGTTCAGCCTTACTTCTCTGCAGTCTTTGTTTCTTACTAACTTCTTTGCTTTTAACCTGTGAATTAGGTACTTGAACCCTTTGTAACCAGTGATATGATTGTGCATTTATGCGTTGTGAAAAATTTTGAAAAAGAGGCAGGCACTAATGTTGCTCCAGTCAGTGTCCTCAGCTGAAAGCTCCAGCACTGTTTTGGCATGGAAAAAATGGCTTTCCAACTTCGAGATATGGACAAAAACCTAAACTAAATAAATGTAACCAGCCCAAAACAAAAACTAGCAGGAAGGATAAAAGTGAAGACAGCAGTAAAAGAGGGGACTTAAAAACCTTATAAAACCTTATAAAAGCAAAGCTTCACAGTTAACATAAGACAACTTAAGCTGAAAATTTGCATTACGTGCCTTTCACTCTTGAAGTATTTGGTAATACTATCATTTTGCTGCAGAGGGGTCAATTGGTAAAGTTAATATACACTGAATAGTTGGACTGGATGGGAACATAGCATTATATCATAGCCCAGGAGTTTAGTTAACATCATATAAGTCATAAACAACAAGATTTCCTGTGATACTTCCCAACTGAAATCGAAGGGATGTGTCATGAGCAGTGTTGAGATGTGATAGTGGAAACTGGCTCAATAACTTGGAAGTGACTTTACTGCCAGCAGGACAATGGTCAGGAACTAGTAGAGGAAATAATAAGCTTATCTCACTGCTTCCGATGACATAATCTACCTATAATATACAATTAAAAGATGATGTCGTTTGCACTTTACTGAGTACTGAGTGGGTGAATATTCTGTTTAGTGAATAGAAATGAAGGATGTTATCTGCACCCACTTCAAATTTATGCTAATATAGGGCTTAATTTTATACACTCAGTTAATTGGGTTCCTAATACCTACCCATCTATCCCTGCCCTCACTGCAACATTACCAGTGGCAGGAGAGGCTCATACTAAGTGTGCAGTCTGGGCAGCTTTCACTGGTCAAGGGCGGGCACCTCCTTGATAGCCACCCTGTGTCCATTGGAGCTGTCTCCCCACAAGGTTTTCCCATTCCCATGTTTCCGGTTCCCCACTACCCTGTCCACCCCAGCCTCCATAAAGACCCCCTCACCCTCTGCCTCCCACCTACCTTAAATTCCTGCTCCATCACAGCATGTTTCCCTCTAGGGTTGTTGCATTCCATAAGACCATAAGATGTGGGAGCAGAAGTAGGACATTCGGCCCAACGAATCTGTTCTGCCATTCAATGAGATCATGGCTGATCTGATGTCCTCAACTCCACTTTCCTGCCTTTTCCCCATAACCCTTGATTCCCTTACTGATTAAAAATCTGTCTATCTCAGCCCTGAATATACTTGATGACCCAGCCTCTACAGTCCTCTGCGGTAAGAATTCCACAGATTCACTACCCTCTGAGAGAAGAAATTCCTCCTCATCTCTGTCTTAAGTGGGTGACCCCTTACTCTGAGATTATGCCCTCTGGTCCTAGACTCCCCCACAAGGGGAAACAACCTCTCAGCATCTAGCCTGTCAAGCCCCCTTAAGAATCTTATATTTTTCAATAAGGTCACCTCTCATTCTTCCAAACACCAATGCATACAGGCCCCCTACTCAACCTCTCCTCATAAGAAAATCCCTCCATACCCAGGATCAATCTAGTGAACCTGCTCTGGACTGCCTCCAATGCCAGTATATCTTTCCTTAGATAAGGGGATCAAAGCTGTTCACAGTATTCTAGGTGTGATCTAACTAGTGCCATGTATAGTTTTAGCAAGACTTCCCTATTTTTATACTCCATTCCCTTTGAAATAAAGGTCAACTTGCCTTCCCTATTACCTACTGAACTTGTATGTTAGCTTTTTAGGATTCATGCATGACTCCTAAATCCTTCTGTGTTGTAGCTTTCTTCAGTTTTTCACCTTTTAAATAATATTCAGCCCCTCTATTGTTTTTCCCACATTATATTCCATCTGCCAAGTTTTTGCCCTGTCTTAAACTGTCCCCAACTTAACCTGTCTATATCTCTCTATAGACTCTTGGTGTCATCCTCACAACTTGCCTTACCACCTATTTTTGTGTCATCCGAAAACTTGGCAATAATACATTCACTTCGCACATTTAAGTCATTAATATATATTGTGAATAATTGTGGCCCCAGCACTGATCCCTGTGGCACTCCACTAGCTACAGATTGTCATCCTGAAATGCTCCCCTTATTCCAACTCTCTGTCTTCTATTAGTTAGCCAATCTTCTATCCGTGCTAGTATACTATCCCCAACACCATGGGCTCTTATCTTATTAAGTAGCCTTATGTGTGATACCTTAGGGGACGCCTTTTGGAAATCCAAATATATTACATCTACTGGTTCCCCTTTATCTAGCCTGCTTGTTATCTCCTCAAAGAATTCTAATAAATTTGTCAGGCATGATTTCCCCATCATGAGTCATGCTGACTTGATTATATTATGCATTTCTAAATGTTCTGCTATAACATCCTTTATAGTAGACTCTAATATTTTCCCAATATGAATGTTAAGCTAACTGGTCTATATTTACCTGTTTTTTGTCTCCTTCCCTTTTTGAATAAGGGCTATAGATTGGCAGTTTTTTAATTTTCTGGGACTTTTCCAGAATCTAAGGATTCTTGGAAGACTACTACAAGTGCATTCACTATTTGTGTAGCTACTTCCTTTAATATCCTTGAATGTAACCCATCAGGTCCAGGGGACTTATCGGCCTTTAGCACTGTTAATTTCCTTAGTTCTTTTTCTCTACTGATAGTTATTATATTTATTTCCTCCACCCATTTTGCCCCTTGATTATTTAGTATTTTTGGAATACTATTAGTGTCTTCTACATGAAGCTGATGCAATGTATTTATTCAACTCCTTTGCCATTCCCTGGTTCCCCATTATTATTTCCCTAACCTCATTCTCTAAGGGGCCTACATTCACTTTGGCCTCTCTCTTCTTTTTTACATATTTAAAGTAGCTCTTACTGTCCACTTTTATATTACTTTCTAGTTTACCCTCAAAGCTTATTTTCTTCCTCTTTATATTTTTGGTCATCTTTTGTTGGTTTTTAAAACTTTCCCAATACTCTGGGTTACGACTAATCTTTGTCACATTGTATGTTTTTTCTTTCAATTTGATACTAACCTTAACTTCCTTGGTTAACCGTGGTTGGTTTATCCCCTTCCTAAAATCCATCTTTCTCCCTGGGATACATCTTTGTTGTGAGTCATGAAGTATTTTCTTAAATGTCTGCCATTTTTCATCAATCATCTTTTCTGCTAAACCCCTCTCCCAGTCCACTCCAGCCATCTCTGCTCTCATTCCTTTGTAATTACCCTTATTTAAGTTTAGCATAGTTGTTTCCAACCCAAGTTTCTCACTCTCAAACTGAATGCTAACTTATACCATGTTATGGTCACTGTTTCATGGGGATCTTTTACTCTGAGATTATTTATTAAACCTGCCTCATTACACATTACCAGATCCAAAATAGTCTGATCCCTGGTTGGATCCATAACATATTGTTTTAGGAAACTGTCCCGAATACATTCTATGAATTCTTGCTCATGCCTACCTCTGCCAGTTTGATTTTCCCAATCTACGTGAAGATTAAAGCCATACATAACTAACGTACTGCCTTTTTTTCACATGCCCTCATTATCTCCTGATTTAGTCTCTGTCTTACAGTATAGATACTTTTAGGGGGCCTATAGACCACACCCACCAGTGTCTTCTTCCCCTTGTAATTTCTTACATCAACCCACATGGATTCTACATCTTCTGAACCAAGATCATTTCTTGCTGTTGTACTTATTCCATCTCATACTAACAAAGCTACCACACCATCCTTTCCTTCCTGCCTGCCCTTTCGCAAAGTTACTTGTCCCTGAATATTTAGTTTCCAGCTTTGATCTCCTTGTAACCACATCTCCCTAATGGCTATAAGATCATACCCATGAATCTCTATTTGTGCCATTAATTCAATTAATTTGTTCCGAATACTACATGCATTCAAGTAAAGAGCCATTAATTTTGCCTTTTTACCATTTTCCCCCCTTTGACCCTATTTACTGCTGTATTTTTGTTTGTACACTCTGTCCCTCCCTCCCTCCCTGTCATACTCTGGGAACCACTACCTCTATAGCTGCCCTGCAATGCTGCCATATCCTTTTGCTTTGCTAGCCTATGTATCCCCTTTCCAGAACCCTCCCCCACAACCCATTTAGTTTAAAGCCCTCTCTGCAGCCCTAGTTATTTGATTCGCCAGGACACTGGTCCCAGCACAGTTCAAATGAAGGCCGTCCCACCGGAAGTGCTCCCTTCTACCCCAGTATTGGTGTCAGTGCCCCATGAACTGAAACCCATTCCTCCCACACCAATCTCTGAGCCACGCATTTGACTGCTTGGGGAGAATTTTCCCTATGGCGGGCAGGCTGGGCGGGAGCGGGCAGGGGCAAACGTGAAGCCAATCGCTGCTCGCGATCGGCTGCACACTGCAATTTTACGCCGCCCCGCCCCCGCCCAACGTAACCCACGGCCCACCCAGGGTAACGCGCGGCCAGTAGTGCTCAGCACCACCTGTGTGGGTGGGGGAGGGGGGAGAGTCGGGGCTTGCACTCTATTGCCTCAGGGAGATTGAATGGGTTACAAAACTTTTTAATGAATAAAAACGTCACATGAGCTGGGACATGTTTGTGAAGTTTGGAAAATTTATTTAATTATTTTTTAAAAGCTTCATGAAACCTCATCCCGCCTGTGGAAGTTTCTTGAAAAACACGGAAGCCGCTTGGGCTCTTCGCCTGCCCATCAACCTTAAGGTTGGACGGGCAGCATTCTTAACAAGTTAACTTACTTTTTTAATGGCCTTAATAGGCAGTTGACAGTTTGTTGGGTGCACAGCTGCCCCTGGCTTGTGCCCGCCGAACAAAATATTGCAACGATGCACGATGACGTTGGGACGCACGCCCAACAACATCGCACGGCATTTTACATGTTGGCATGTCGGGCCCACCCCCACAGGCCGACTAGAAGATTCAATCCCTTGACTTTATTTACCCTAGGCCAGTTTTCCCATGGCTCAAGTAGTAATCCCTAGATTATTACCTTGGAGGTTCTGCTTTCTAATTTAGCTCCTAACTCTTCAAATTCTTTCAGCAGAACCCCCTTTCTAGTCTTATCATTGTCGTTGGTACCAACGTAGATGATGACAACTGGATCCTTCCCCTCCCACTGCAAGTTCCTCTCCTGAGGAGATGTCCTTAACTCTGGCACCGGGCAGGCAACACAGCCTTCAGGACTCACACTCATGGCTGTAGAGAACAGTATCTATCCCCCCTACTTACACTGTCCCCGACGACTACTACGTTCCTATTTTCTCCCCCAACTTGAATGGTTCCCTGTACCATGGTGCAGTGGTCAGTTCGCTCATCCCCCTGCAGTCCTCACTCTCATCCACACAGCTTGCAAGAATCTCATAGCTGTTGGACATTTGCAGGGGCTGAGGATCCTCAAATGCTATCCCCTGGCTCCCCATACCTGCTTCACCTGTAGTCACAGTCTCTTGTCGTTGATCACAGACCAAATTTGAATTATCTAATCTGAGAGGTGTGGACACCCCCTGGAGCAAAATGTCCAGGTAATTTTCCTCCTCCCTGATGTGGCACAATGTTTGCAGCTCAGACTCCAGCTCCTTAACTCAAATCTGAAGTTCCTTGAGCTGCAAACATTTGGTACAGATGTGTTCCCTCTGGATCACCTTGGTGTCCAGCAGATATCACATTCTGCAGCAGCAACACATCACCCATCCTGCCATCGCTCTCATATTTTTTAAAATTACGTAATTAATTACTCTAGTATCCCTGCTCTTTAAACTTGAAGAATCCCACGCTCTTTACACTTCATTGTAATTTTTTTACATACCAAAGTATTGATTTTATATCCCAGCAGTGGCCATTTTTCCTGTTTGACCCAAAGCCTCCTCCTTCCCTTCTTCATCTAATGCTATCAGCATAACCTTCTATTCCTTCCTTCCTCATGGGTTTATGTAGTTTTACCTATGTTCTATTCATCACTTGCTGTGGTAACAAGTTCTACACATAAATGATGGCACAGATCATCTGAGCAGTGGGAATGTTAGCTGGATTGCCACTGTGATTGATTGAAAATTCCCTCAAGTCAATCCTGCTGTGCATTTCTTCTGGGGTCTTCCAAGCCCGGCTTTCACAGAAATACACAGCGTAACATCCCTCGTGGAACTCTGTCAGATCACAGTAGAGTCAGGAGAAGACAGAACATGTTCCCTTTTTATGGCACTGGCCATTGTAGGGTAAGATTAAAGATCCAGTTTGAATGTTAGTGAATGTGTGAGTGGATGAATGGGTGAGAGGGTGAGTGAGTGAATGAATGAGTAGGTGGGTATGATGGGTGAGGTGGGCAAGTGGGTAAGAGGGTAAGAGAGTAAGTGGATAAGTGGGTGAGGTGGTAGGTGGGTGAGGTGGGAAAGTGGGTATGTAGGTAAAATGGGTAAGTAGTTGAAGTGGGTAGGTGGTTCATGGGTAAGGTGGCCGATGGGTAAGGTAGTCAGGTGAGGGGTGGTCAAATCGGGTCAGGTAGGGTGGTTAGTTGGCTGATCAAGAAGCTAGTCGGGTTAAGGGTTAGTCAGTTGGTCAGGGGTTAGTCAGGTGTGAGGTTATGTTTGGGTGGTTGCGGGGTAGTTGGTGATCAGTGGGTTGGCTGGCTTGGGGAGTAGTGGGGTGGTCAGGGGAGTAGTCTGGTTGGGTCAGGATGGTACATGGGTAGGGTTAGGGTGTAGTCAGGTCAGATCCAGGGGATAGTCGGTGTTTTGTCTTGAGTGCGGTGTTCAGATAGGGTTTCCTTAGGGTTTTCCCTAAGAATGTTACCATAGACTATTATTTGTAAAAACCATTCTTGTTTATTTACATATCTATGTGCATCTCAATTCTCTACACAAGGTTCTACTTCTGCTTTCCATCAAATCTCAGTCTCTTAATCATGTGACTTTGCATCATAGCTATATCAGCAGTTACATCAGTGTCAGGTGCTTCTGATGTTAACCCTTTACTCTACAGACAGGTGCTTCGTGAGTAGTCAGGTTGTGTTGGTGGGTAGTCTGGTTGGGGGGTTCATCAGGTCTGGTTGGGGAGGTGGTGTAGTCAGGTCTAGGGGTTAGTCAGGTTGTTGGGAAGGTAGTTGAGGGGATCAGGGGGCTAAATGGGATTGAGGGTTTGGGGTGATGGGAGTGTTTGTTGTGTAGCTATCCAGGTGTTGGACTAGATTTCAATCTGTCTAACCTTTCCTGGGTAATTACCCTGTTAAGAACTGTAGAACTGTCCCAAGTCGCCGACTCTAGCTCAGAATCAGAGACAGTTGCTGAAGGTCCCCTGGAGCAGGGGAATTGCCCATAGGAAGTTTAAACTTCCCAGGCAATTCCCACATAGGGTATGCATGTCAGGGCTTCCATAGGGTCCTGACGCATATCCTTCGGTCATACGTCTGATCGCTGATGATCTGGAGACTGGAAGATTTGGGTCATTCAGTCTTTTAATTAAATGGGAGGGGGGAAAACAAATCTGGATTTATGGAAAATCCATGGCAGGAAAACCAAATATCCTCTTTCTTAACTAATATGGACAGCCCACTCAAAAAAAAAGAATGAGCGTATCTCACCTTTGCTTTAGTGAGTGTTTCCCCCATGACACTGCCCTGGAGTAGCTCCTCACAGAATGTCATAATTTAAACATGGGTCAAGCTGTCTCGTTGCTAAATGACGAGTGTCCAGCTAGTGGCATTGAGTATATTTGAGGAGGGAGTGAATTTCCGTTGGGACTCTGCAGGCTGCGCACAGTAACTTCAGTGGAAGAGCTGGAGGATCCTGAAAACATGGCACATAGGGCAGGATTTTACTTAGTCGGATGGACGTGCGCCCAACCTGCTCGGCACAAACTCACAAACGATGACATCCTGACATCATTGCGCATTCTTGTGACCTTTCAATCGGCGGGCTCGCGCACCTCCGACAATTAAGAAACCTGTTAAAGCCCTTGAGTGGGTAATTAATTTGTATTTTTCGCTGCCCGCTTAACTGTTTAGTTGGTGGGCGGGCGAATAGACCAGGCGGCTTTTGCAATAGTTATGAAACCTCATCCAAAGGCAGGATGAGATTTCCAATGGCAAATCAAAAAGCGAAATTTTTTTTTCAACTTCATTTCAAACATACCCCTCTTCACGTGACTGAGCCACATGTGGGGGATACAATTATATCAACTTTTAAATCTATATTCTTGTTCCTCCAATTCTTCAGCTCCCTGAGGCAGCTCTGTGCCCTCAGGGAGCTTTCAGGTTGCGCTCACCCGCGCAAGTGCAGACTGTCGCGCTCGACCTCCTCCCGCCCCCCAACCCAGCAGCGCTGAGCGATGCAGCGCACACTTCACACTAGATGGCCGTTATTTGGCCAGCCAGCGTGAATTCTGGGCAGCGGACCTTTTCCCAGCCGCCCCCAGGACCGCCCACCGTGCCTGCTTGACAAAAGTAAAATCCTGCCCGTAGTGTTTTCCAGGGTTTCCACAGTTACGGTACCAGAGCAGGAGAACCCCTCTTTTCTCCAATTAGTGACATACTGCCAAACAATACTTATGAAGAATCAAGACTGGATGAAAAATTTTGAAATACTTCAGAATCATGGGCAAAAGTGAAGTTTGTCCCCGTTCTTGCTGTCTTTCTGTTTATCATTTCGTCCAGTGGTTTGCAAAGCTGTTGGTTGAAGGACCTCTTTTCAAATGGGTTAGTAATTACAGAATCCTCAATCTAAATTGTAATACTATATAATATGCATAATATGGAAGTGCTGCATGTAAAGAGAAGTGCCCTGGGTGAACTTGTATTTTGGCATCCTTTCTATAAGTTGAAGTATGTAGTATTTAAAAATTTAAACAACTTCCCTCTCTTGAACAAGACAGAACTCACCTGGTGCTAACCACCTGCCTTGGGAACTGCAACTCTCCCTGGCCATCTTTGTGCAATTCTCAGTGCTCCTCCATGTACACTCCCCTCCCAGGTGAGACAGCCAGCATACACTGCACTGCATATATGGCCGCCACAATGTGGCACTCGCACCTTCCGACTCTCACCAAGCCCAACTCCTTCTGCCACTCGTTCACGTACTCTTGACCAAGGCACACTGCGTGGTCGCACACAGCGGCCACCCGTAATGCTGGTCCTGCTTGGTAAACACTTCCACGTTATTTCAATTACCTCCTGGAAGGTCTGCCTGGACTCCAGTTTGAGAATCACTGTTTTATTCTCCCCATTCTTCTCCCTCAATCTTTCCCTTTGATTTCCACTTGGTCCCACTTTCCTAAATTTGTGAATGTTTAAACAACTTTTCTCACGGTCTTCTCCTTCTATCGAGTCTTGCTCACTTTCTCTTCTTACCAATCCTCTCCTTTCCTTTATGCCACTCACTTTCTCATTGCATGTTTCTCTTTCTTTTTATCCATCTATCTTTCACTGTGTCTTTTACTTTCACAGAGAGCTGGAGCCAGACACTGCATTCTTGACATCTCTGAGGCGCTGAAATGATTTAATCCCTTTTTGGATATGAAGCTGTAATCTATCCTCAAGTTGTGGCATAAAGCCAGCAAATTCCTTCACTGTCGCTGGGTCAAAATCCTGGCACTCCCCCCACTAACAGCGGTGTAGGTGTATCTGCACCACATGGACTGCAGAGGTCCAAGAAGGCTGCTCACCACCCCTTCTCAAGGGATGGGCAATAAATGCTGGTCCAGCCAGTGAAGCCCACGCCCCCAAAGAATTTTTTAAAAACTATCAAGGTATGGTGTACCTTAAAGCAGGGAGAGTGATGGCCATGTAAAAAAGTTATTGAAGTAATAGTCATTTGGAATTGGTAAGTATGGGCAGATTTTTGAGTTTGGTGGGTGGGTGCAATCGGCAGGCCCAGGAAAGGTGCCGTCACCCGTAACCGGTCCCGGGCCACGATTTCATGCTGGCGGGCCAATTAACCTCTTAATCCTAACCAGGTACGAGCAAGACACCTTGGAGCTGGAGAGGCGCCACACACATCAGTTAATCAGCCGTGGAGAGTTTGGGGTATCAGATGAAGGTAAGAGTGCAGTGCACAGAGGTGGGAGTTTCAGATGGTGCAAACATTTTTGCGTAGGCTCATCATTCATGGGAGCCTCAAAACTGGATTCCCCATTGATCATTGAAAGATGGCACCAGGATGCAGATCTCCACTGTCTCACCAGGGTGCCTGGCATGCACAGTGACAGTGTGATGACTTAAACTAATGTTTTCCATTAGGTTTGCCAGCCTCCACCCAATCGCAGGACCCTGAAGATCCACCCCTGACGTCAGAGGACCGCAAAGCTCCAGATGCACCTGCGTCACACCCGCTCTCTGAACCAGGCACCAGCACAGATATCAGCGCCTCGGTGGGAGTTAGATCTTTGGCTAGAATGTTGGTGCGCAGCGATGAGGACACTTCACACTTGTTTGAGGTGCAGGTGGAGGCAGAAAGTGTCCAGGGCGCCAGCAGTCGGAGGGCTGCTGGAGACCAAGAAAATGCTGAGTCCAAAGCAAATGAAGAGCCTCTGGAGTTGTCCATTAGTTGGCAGATGCTGGATGTCCAGCGAGAAGTGCGGGAGGATCTGGCACAGATCCATGAGGGTATGCGTGCCATGGTCTCTATGACGGAGGAGTCTGTGCGGAGCATCAGCAGTGCATTGACCCTCATGGCCGAGTACACTGCCTCCTTCATGGAGAGAGTGGCGACTCTCATGAAGAGGCAGCTCCAGTGGCAGAATTGGGTGTTCCTGGGGTTGTGCTCAGACCTGTAAGCCCTCACACAGTGTCCGTTTGGGAGATGAATGAGGCACCCAGTATCCCAGCTAGGTGCCCGTCCATCAATGGTGAGCAGGGAGGTCCCAGAATGACCTCACGTTGGTGCAAGAGCCGCTTGTTGTCTCTGTGGGCTCCACTCAGGGTGCTCTGGATGATGGCAGCAGCTCCTCCGCCCCTCTGCCAGTGACCATAACATCTGATGAGGCTGCAGCGACTGGGGAGATGCCAGCTGTGGCACTGACTTGTCCCTCCCCAGGCGGGGTCAGCACAGGCTCCACTGGCCAAAGGGTGACCACCAAGGACAGCAGGGTCAGCAGGCAACCTCCAATGCCACTGCCAGTGAGTGAGGGTGGCAGTAAGACTAGCACTCGAAAATATAAGTTTAAGGCACCATGAGCACAGGAGGGACTGATCGTAGGTGAGTTTTTGTTGTACAATGTCTTGTTTACTGATCTGGGGTTGAAGACCAGAGAAGCTTCTGTTAATTTGTTTTGACTATCAACATGAGATAAATTTCCTTTTGTCGTTATGGCCTGAGTATGCTTCACCTTTTTTATTTAATGTGATGCAGGGTAAGTCAGGATGTAATGCTGGACATGGGTGGCTCAAAACTTTATTGCACAGGCACTGAGTGGACTTCGGTGTTGAACGAAAGGGTCATTTCAGACATTTGGGATGGAGGCAGCAGCCCTGGCATGAGGTGGTAGCACTTATCTAGCAGCCTAGCTGAAGGAGCATTGGATCAAGGTGTCCCTGCTTCCCTGGAGGTTACAGAAGTGTGCCTCCATGCAGCATTTTCCTCACTCTGCTTCCCTTCTGACTCACTATTAGATTCATCATCTGTGGTCCGTGGAGCTGCATCAAGATCTTCTTCCTCCAGTGTCTTCCCCCCTTGCCAATGCCAGATTGTGGAGAGCGCAGCATGTAACCACTATCAGTGACACCCGCTTTGGGGGGTTTTGTAGTGCTCCCCGGTCCAGGCATCGGAAGCGAATCTTCAGAAGACCTATGGTCCTCTCTATCGCCGCCATTGTGGAGGCATGGCTCCTATTGTACCGCCGCTCTGCCGCTATTCTTGGGTAGAGGAGAGGTGTCATAAGCCACCTTTTCAAGGGATTAACTTTGTCAACCAGTAGCCATCCATCCAGTTGGGCTGGAGCACTCAAGAGCCTCAGCACCTGGGAGTGCCTTAGGATGTAGGTGTCGTGGGAGCTGCCTGGGTACCTTGCACAGACTTGCAGAATCTGCATCCTGTGGTCACACACTATCTGCATGATCATGGAATGGAATCCCTTCCTGTTAATGAAGGCACCCGGCTGACCCACTGGTGCCTTGATGGCCACATGTGTGCAGTCGAACCCAGCAATCACTGCAAAACCTCTGGCTCACTCAGCCTGCTGGCCTCCTCCATACGGAAATGAATGAAAGTCAATACCTGCCTGAACAGAGCTTCTGTCACCAGCTTGATGCAACTGTGGACAGCTGATTGGGAGACTCCACACAGATCCCCCACTGAGCCCTGGAAAGAGCCAGATGCATAGAAGTTGAGGGCTGCTGTGACCTTCAGAGCCACTGGGGTGTCTACCCACACAGTCGGAGGTGATCTCAGGCCCAATCATCAGGCAAATGGAGGTCATGGTCTCCCTTCAGACATATTGAGGTAGCTGCATTGCTGCATGTAAACCCTGGCAGCAGTATAGTGGCATCTTCTGTGGCCCCCTTTGCCTTGGACTTCCTGCTGGCCCTGCACCCCTCTGTGCCTGTGCCTTTTCTCCCACAGGTTCCTCCCCTGGAAACTGCATTGGGACACCTGGCCTTCTCTCCCTTCTGCCCCTCTCTTCCTCCTCAGAGAATGTGCCACAAGTGGAGACCACAATCCCCATTACCAGGGTAATGGAAGGCTGTCTGAAACCTGGAAGTGTCCACACGGTTTGAATTCTCTGGGATCCTTGGAGAGGCCAAGGAGTCCTTAAATGAAGCCTGGAAATGCTAAGCATCAAACCCCAAACATAGATGAAGCTGTCAAATACCAATAAGTCACCAGTGGCAAACTATCTACCAAACTCCTTACTACTCACACTGGCAATGCTGCTGACCCTTTTTATCTCATCTGTGTTTGAGGTTTTTGAAATTGTCGGCTGGCCAGGATAGGCAGTGAAAAATAGCTGTCAATTGCCTTTTTAATGGCCTTAACTGGCCTCTTAATTAATGGAGGCTGTGGCTCCGGTACACTCATGCTCCCGCTGACTGGAATATTGCGCAAGTGCACAGTGACATTGGGACGCTTGCCTGACATCATCACACACTATTTTACACTTGAGCTGGTCGGGCGTGCGAAAATTTCTGCCCTAGGTTTTTTTCTCACTTAAATGTTGAACAGTTTTGTATTTAATATTTTCATATTTTACTTTGACAAGTATAAATAAGTGCCGACCACGAACTCTCTTAGTGGATGTGTTTCACAAGTTGGTTTTGAGTTGGGGTATTTTTTTCAATGAAATGTGATGACAGAGAAAGTGAGGTGATGGGTTTTGTGTAATGTGGTTGTTTAATCATGATGGAATGAAAATAAACAATTAGAGAGGGCAAAAAAAGAGAGATTTAAGCACTGGATAATAAGAAAGGACAGCAAATTAAAGAGGAAAGATTTTTCTTCAGAGTAAGGAGAAAATTGGCAGATTCAAAAGCCATAATATAAAAAACAGTTTTAATCGGCACAAGGATTTTCTCATCCCGATGTGGGGAAAACCCATGTCAGGCAGGTGGAAATGGAGGCATGTGGCTCCCACATGTGGAGGTGCTGCCCCCATCACTGTCACTAGCTATTTTGATTGATGCAGGAGAGGAGGCAGGTTGCAAGTCCACACACAGCACTCCTGCCCAAGCAGGCCCCATTGTGGTTCTGGCATTTTGGACCCCCCACTATTTTCTTGGAGCTGGGCCAATTTTTCTGGGTGACAGCTCAGAAGTGAACCATGAGGATCCCTGGTCTGGAGTCAGGAACTTTTGGCACGTAAGTTTAAAATGTATTGATAACTTCACATGTCATAATGCAATACTCTAAGATAAGTTAAATATGTTTTTAAAACAGTGAATAATAGTAGTGTTTTAGCTTAAAAGGTAAACAACTATTACATTTACCAGCATTGTGGAAATGGAATAATGTTCAGGCATATTAGAGAACATTAACCAATGAATAAAGTGCTCTTTTGCATTGAACAGTATTGACTTGACTGTGTAATTTGTCCCCATAATTTAATCTTTTAATTGAATGACAGATCAGTCATCATTTTGCCTGCTTTTAAGCTTGAATAGGTGGTTAAGGTCTTTCAATGCCTTCAAAGGTTTGAATGTATTCCATTCCAGAGACTTTGTTTATACAGCTGTGCATGGAATCCCCTTAAAATGCTTGGCTGAGCTCCAAATCCTATTGAATTCAGCTCAGCATGGCTTGTTGAAACAGTTGTCAAGGAGACTATGAGTTTATTTATCTAGAAACATTTATGATCACTTAAGAGGAGTATATTTTTGAAGTGGTTTTTGAATGAGTGTTTATCTTAATAGTTCTGTGAGCATTTCAAAGACTTCCCAATGTTACTATAGGGCTCAAGAGTTCTGTATGCAGTGGATACTTGGTGACAGGGCATGGGGGTGAGGGGTTATGGGGTGGGTGAACAGGCCTGGAGGGTAGGGTGAGGCATGGAGGCATGGGGAGTGAGAGTTGGTTGAGGGGGCTAGGAGGTGAGACTTAGGAGGCCTTGCACTCATCTACAGAGCTGAACTGATGTTGGAAAATGGAAGCGAGCCTTCTAACCAGGATGCCTTGGCATCCACCTGCCTCCATTCCCACCTGTGCCCTGCTTTGGGGACCCGCAGCCCTGATTCCAACTCTGGGGGGAAATACAGTGGGTTGGCATGGCCACTCTGAAGGCTAAACTGCGATACCAGAGAATGGCCCGAGTCCTCAGTGTTCCTACTTCACAACATCAAGAAACTGCATATGTGATTATGTTTTCATATATACTAAAATCATGAATAAATGCACCTGAAAAAGAATCATGTTCTTACATAAAATAAGGTAACTGGAAGTTGTCATGTACGCTCAGCCTTCTATCTCATGATTGCATGCCGTGTTTCTTTTAAGAACCAACAAAGGGATCCTCGCTAAGTGTTCCCTTCAAATAACAGATAACTTAGTCCTAACAGTACTGTTGCAGTCCTGACAGCAGTGTTCCAGAATTTTGAACATTTACTCTAAACCCATCTGTATAGCCTTCAATTTCTTTCACAACCATATGTTCTTCCAACTTTTTTTAATCACTCGAGCATTAACTGTTTTTCAGAGAGGGCCAATCCCACATGTGTGGGGGGGAAAAACAATTTTTTGCAATTTGAGTTTTGTTGGGGCTTATTAATTTGTTCCCTTTATTTAGACACTACAAAAAGCTATACATAATTAATGATCATCTCCTCGTGTTGTCATCTATCAGAAATAGCAAAACGTTAAATACATTCTGGCATTTAAGCTGAAATCACTTAATTGCGTAAATGTTATTCCATACAGCTGGATTGTTAAGCGATGGATTGTAGAAAGTGGCTAAGTTACTTCCAGATGTCAATTTAGATGGAAAACTATAAATTACACAACTTGTAAATAGCAATCACTGATGTCAAGAGGTTTGAATATTTTTCTCAGCTTGTTTTGATCAGTTTAAAGAGAAATGTCCTGAGCCATTGAATTCCAATGTTTACTCCTAAATGTTTTATGTTCCATGATTGCTTTGACAATTTTAAATCAACTACTTTTCATTGCAACATACAGAATGTTGACAAAGATATTTACTTCAACAATTTGGTCTCTTTTTAAAAGGAGACTGATTTATTTTCCCTTTGCCCTGATCATTTTAGGCATTACAACCTAGTGCCAGAGATATTGGCTCTATTTCCCTTATCATAGCTGCTGACACTCTTAACAGCCTGCAAGTGCCTGCCACACATTCATGAATAAGGTGACAGGACTTCAATCTTAGGCACATCCAAACAAATGGCCAAATGTTAAAAGATGCTGTAAGCTTGCTACATCTCGTGACTTCAGGGAATTCAAAGCTGGTTTTGCTTCTGTTCAAGAGTTATGAGAAGAGTTTTTGACTTTTATTTTAAAATAGTTCGTAGTATTGATTTGTGGGAAAGTCACATGGGCACTTGTTCAAAAAGGACCATTGTGACTATAGTCTATCTGGTCGGTCTCATGCATGACTAAAAATTATGCTCCATGGACAGCCAGCAAGCACATTCGACTGGAGTCAAAGATATCAGTCTTGAGTTCCGTTACGCTAAAGAAACATGACCACCTCATCGGGGAGCTTTCAGACAAGTTCACATCCTGGAACACCAGGCAGCAGCCTGCTCTGAAAACTGTTACCATGCCAACATGTCAACGGGCCATTTGTTGTATGTAGTGAAACACAATCTTTTTCGATATGTATTTTCATTCAGTTTCATAATTATGAAACCTGTTGGATGAAATGGTTGCTGAGAATAGCTTTCATCTCTTAAAAGCAAACCAGCCAGAGTTTATCTTCTACAAATACTACAGTTACTATGAACTACTGCATAATAAAGGCATCATGCTCTCTGGCTGTTTGTCACTGATATATATGTATAATGATGCAATCAGATACCATCTGAAGATTGAATGCAATTCTTTTCTATTTATGTTGAATACGGGATCGAGATACAGAACACTGATGCTCGCATGGTCCATTTACAATGCCCTGCCATCTGAGGAACCCTGTTAACCAGTTAAACCTCTGCATGTTCTCTATCCGATGCTTCCTTTCCACAGGGCAAGTGATGACGGGGTTATCCCTTGCAAACAAGTAATTTTCAACAATGTGATTATTCTTAGCTATGGCAGATAATACCTGTGAGGCACTGGAATCATAGTCCAGCATTTTGGTAGCAAGATCAAGGAGAAGCAACATAAAATACAGGGTGTGATTCTAAAATGTGTGCAGGAGCAGAGGGACCTGTGGGTGTATTGTGCACAAATCATTGAAAGTAGCGGGGCAGGTTTTAGAAAGCAGTTAATAGAGCATATGGGATCCTGGGCTCTATAATAGGGGCTTGGAGTACAAAAAACAGGGAAGTTATGATAAACCTATATAAGAACTCGGAGCAGGAGTAGGCAATTCAGCCCCTCGAGCCTGCCCCGCCATTCATTATGATCATGGCTGATCTCATTTCGGCCTCAACTCCAATTTCCTGCCCTCTCCCCATAACCTTTCAACCGGTTACTAATTTAATATTTGTCTATCTCCTCCTCAAATCTATTCAGCGACCTGGCATCCACTGTACTCTGAGGTAGTGAATTCCACAGATTCATGACCCTTTGAGAAAAGTAATTCCTCCTCACCTGTAATTTAAATCTACCACCCCTTAGCCTAAAACTATGGCCTCTCATTCTAGAATGCCCCAGAAGGGGAAACATCCACTCCACGTCTACATTGTCTATCCCCTTTAGCATTTTATATACCTCAATTAGATCTCCTCTCACCCTTCTAAACTCGAGCAAATATAGGCTTAAACTTCTCAATCTCTCCTCATAAGACAAGTCCCGCATCTCTGTAATCAATCTCGTGAACCTCCTCTGAACCATCTCCAGTGCAACTACACCCTTCCTCAAGTAAGGGGACCAAAACTGTGCATAGTACTCTAGGTGCGGTCTCACCAATGCCTTGAACAGTTGCAACAACACTTCCCTATTTTTACATTCTATTCCTTTAGCAATAAATGTCAAAATTCCATTTGCCTTCATTATTACCTGCTGTACCTACATATTAGCTTTCAGCGATTCATGCACAAGGACACCCAGATCCCTCTGCACTGAAGCATTCTGAAGTTGTTCTCCATTTAAATAAAAAGTCACCTTTTTATTCTTCTGACCAAAATGGATAACCTCACCTTATTCACATTAAACTCCATCTGCCAAATTTTGGTCCATTCATCTAATCTGTCCATATCCATTTGTAAATTTCTTATCTCTTCATTGCAACTTACTTTCCCACCTATTTTGGTGTCATCTGCAAATTGAGCTATAGTACCTTCTATCCCTGAAACCAAGTCATTAATATAGATGGTAAATAGTTGGAGCCCAAGGACGAACCCTGTGGCACCCCACTAGTTACAGCTTTCCATCCAGAAAAAGACCCATTTATCCTGACTCTCTGCTTTCTTTTGGTTAGCCAATCCTCTATCTGAGCTAATATATTGCCCCAAACTCCTTGTGTATTAATCTTTTGTGCAGCACTTTATCAAAGGCCTTCTGGAAGTCCAGATATACCATGTATACAGGATCCCCATTATCCACTTTGCTTGTCACATCTTCAAAGAATTGTAACAAATTAGTCAAACATGATTTACGCTTCATAACATCATACTGACTCTGATGGATTGCATTTTGACTTTCTAAATGCTCCATTACTACTTCCTTAATAATGGATTCCAACAATTTCCCAATGACAGACGTTAAACTAACTTGTCTATAGTTTCCTACTGTCTGCCTCCTCCCCTTTTTGAATAAGGGCGATATATTAGGGCATTTTTCTAATCCACTGGAACCTTTCCAGAATCCAGGGAATTTTGGAATATTATAGCCAATGCATCCACTATCTCTGCTGCCACTTCCTTTAATACCCTGAGATGTAGGCTATCAGGCCCTGGGGACTTGTCACCCTTTAATCTCAATAGTTTGCTCAGTACTTTTTCTCTAGTGATGGCGATTGTTCTAAGTTCCACCTTCTCTATATCCTCTGCACTACCTGTTACTATTGGAGTGGTAGTAGTGTCCTTCACTGTGAAAACTGAGGCAAAATATTCATTAAGTGTCTCTGTCATTTCTGCGTTCCCCACTACTAACTCCTCAGTCTCGTCCTCCAAGGGACCAACGTTCACTTTAGCTACTCTTTTTCCTTTTATGTACTTGTAGAAGCTTTTGCTATCAGTTTTTACATTTCTTTCATAATTTACCCTTGCTCTTTTTATTATTTTTTTTAGTAACCCTTTTTTGATCTTTAAAAGTTTCCCAATCGTCCAGCCTGCCACTGACACTGGTTTGGCCTCAGCTGGAGCATTGTGTCCAGGTCTGGGTGCCACACTTTAGGAAGCATATGAAGATATTAGAGAGGATGCAAAAATATTCAAGAGAATGGTTCCAGGGATGAGGAATTTCAGTTATGTGCATAGGTTGGCAATTCTAGGTGTGGTCTAGAGAAGATTAAGAGGAGATTTAATAGCAAGTTCGAGAGCATGAGGACTCTGGACAAAGTAGTTAGGGAAAATCTGTTCTCATTGGTGGAAGGGTGGAAAGTGGGATTAAGATGAGCGGCTAGTTTCTTTTTCACCTTTTTCTGGCCAGCACATGCATGATTGGCCTCTTTCAGCACCATAAATTTTCTATGGTTCTAATGCTGATAAGCTGCCCTCACACAATGGTGTTCTTTAAGGAACGCTTACATCACACACTTCCAATAAAGATTTAAATGCATCTGCCTGACATCACACAAGGGGCGTGGATACTAGTTTAACTGAGGTTGTCATCTAAGGAATGCGAATCTCTCAGTGGGACACTATCACTGAGTAAGTGGAAGGCTAAACCTCAAAATAAGAAGACTCCAAAGTACAAAGTCACAATGCCTTCAGTTGACAGGAACATTTACATTATCCTCAAAAGTATTAACAAAAGTGCAATTGTCGCCCCCATTATGGACAGCAGGCTGACACTGCCGAAACCGCCCACCACTGCACTTAGTTTCATTATGGGAAAATTCCACCCAAAGTGTGAAATAATTATATCCCTTTAAGCAATGAACTTGAACAGGCCAAGTCTCAGGATTGCCAATGCATTCAAATTACATCAACAGGGTGTAGAGTGGAATGGATTCTCAGCAGGAGTCATGTGAAAATCTCTGAGGAAAATAATATAAATAAATACACTATGACAGATGAGATTTGTACCTGCAGTATTGTCGTGTTCTGGTTCCAAAAATCGACATCACAAAATATAGCAGGTGCCCCTGCAGAGCATTCTGATATGTAGTTGAATGATACTGAGTGAAAGCAATGCATAACAAGATCACATGAGGGGGGCAATTTTAACCAAACCCACCAGGAGGGCAATTGACAGGATCAGATAAACAATGTTTTATACTCACCAAGTATTACAATTCTGCTGATCATTTCAGGAAATGTTGATCCACCTTGGATGAGAGGAACAGGAAACAATAACTGCTGGAAGTATGATAAATAGCTACTTGTGACTCTTATAGGTCACAGATATTTTGAAATAATGCACCCGGGATGAAAGATTTCAGAAAATTGAAGGAAGCGAAGAAAGAAAGGAATTGCGGTTAAAGCAGATAATTAGGACGTTCTTCCGAAAACGTGCTGTCCAGTGGATTTCGTTTTCAGTGACCACAGCAATGCCTCGTCCAGCAGCACGATGCATGCTGTGCAGCACAGATAACAGTGTCATTTGTTTAAGGCATGACAAGACAAACGCCATTTCCTAAAAATTAATGGAGAGCAGCTGCAGACCGCCTTAGAATTAAAGATCTAAGAAACAAATAGTAAATCCAGCAAATAACATCCCAGTCGTGTATGCCACAATATTCTTGAATAAATATTTTTGCAAATTGACTGAAACAATTTAAACCAAAGTTTTCAAGGGAGTTTTCCAGAACAGTATCACAGCCTAAACGCATACCCTGTTTTTAAATATGTGTATTTTCCCCACGCATTAACCTTTTTTTTGTCCTAGTCATTCTACTTCGGTACAAACTATCATATTAAAAGAAGAGTAAGACGATTGGGACTTTATTGTAGCTATTAGCATCTTTGGGGTACAGATAACATAATTATTTTGGTCTTTAATAAAAAAAATGCATGAAGAAGAGGAGTGTAAACTGTGTACTCTAGACAAGAAGGAATGAGTGTAACCTTTTCAAGTCTCAAAAGAGAGCAGTAATTGGAATATTTACCTGCTCACCACAACTGACTTTGAAAACTGTGAATGCTGTGCTGATTAGTCCTTTTTAAAAAAAAGCTGTCTGGATACCGGTTAAGACTGAGGTGGAGAATAGATTTAGGTAGCTAAATTCCCTATGGATTCAGTCCTGTTAGGACCATGGGAATGTTATCTTTGCAATGCTAGCAGTCAGAGTGAGTAATGCATGATGCCAAATTGACGGTGCAGAGTTTTTACTAAATTACCTTTAGCGAAGATGGGGGAGGAAGAGTCAGGGGAAAACTTTTATAACACTTACTGTCTTCCTAGAAGTTTTATTGCATTCATTCACAGCCCTCAGGGGATTAAATAAGTTGAAGATATTTCATGTTACAGTAAATTGACCTGTCTTTTGGAAAGCATGGCCTTCACGGACCAAACTGCTATTTTTTTTTCATTTCATACTGACTTAAGTTATTGTCAGAGATTTTTGATTTCATCCCATAGTTCTCCTCAGATGCAGGGAGAAGAGATTTGGAGAAGAGTGGAGCCAAGTTTCGTTAACATTGGGAGTTGGGGCACCGATTGCTCTCTGTCCCTGTGCCCCTCCATGTCACTGGCAAAAGGCCCAAGCCACTTTGATGGTCAGATCTCATCTGCCTGGTGAGCTGCGAGCTCCAAATTGGGATGAGGCGAGGTGAGTGGGGTGGGGGTCCAGCAAGAAATCGGGCGGATCCCCTGTGAAGCCAAACTAGAAATCTAACTTAAATCGACTGAGGCAATCACGTGAGTTTGAGGGCGGGGCTGAAATTGTGAGACTGATCGACTGTTTTGGTGAGCAGCTTGCTGAGGCCCCTTTAATGGCTGCTTGCTAGACCATTCTATCCCCAGTACCAATTGGCAGAGCTTGTACTGAAAATTGCACTGGGATCATTGCCTTCTCTATGTTAATGAGCTGGTCAGTTCAACATCTTTATTTTCCATGTGCCCATATCTCACCCCATTCCTGCCCAGTTCAAGCAATGAAAATTGTCCATATGTGTTTTGATTTCTTCTTCCATGACATAGTCATAATAGTTTACGATCCATTTTTTTTAAAAAAAAAAATGTTTTTGCCCAATTGGGAGCCCGGGTAATTTGCTTCACCTTCATAGTTTTCTAACACTCTTCATTCAAAGGCATTTTCAGAAAGAGACTGAACTCACATGGCAATTTTCACAGGGACTGAACAGTTCACATCTCACATTAATCACAATTACCAGCTATCACATGAGCACTCACCAATCAGATAACAGAGCTGACAGTGCAAGAATATTGCTTCTTCCCAGTTCAGTCTGACATTCTGGGCTGCTTGTTCTCCACTTAACTCGCACAACATTTCAATTAACTTAAATGGGCTGCAAAAGGCAGTCAATGTGATTGAAAGCTTTTAAATACATTTAAACGTCCTAAACACACCAGTACAGATAAATAGGAGCATACAATGAAGTTAAATTCAATTTTGAATTGGTCTAAATTTCTACCCTAATACAAAAGCAAAATACTGCAGGTCCTGGAAATCTGAAATAAAAACAGAAAATGCTGGAAACATTCCGCAAGTCAGGCAGCATCGATGCAGAGAGAAATGGAGTTAACATTCCAGGAATCATCTGAAATTTTAACTCTGTTTCTTTCCACAGATGCTGCCTGACCTGCTGAGTGTTTTTAGCATTTTCTGTTTTTATTTAAAATTCTGCTCTGTTTAGAGTTACCTGTCACTTTACTGACAAGGGCAAAGTTGCCACTTCGGTCCCTATGGTCCCTCTCAAAGTCTTTGTTAAAACACACCACAAGTGCTGATGGCAGCAAACGCAATTTTCTTACTGCCCATCACGCATGTCATTTGCATTCCTCTTCTTTCTGGAGTTATTTTTGTGTTACATAAAATCTGAGATGATGGACAGGAAAAGTAGTTCAATTCTTTTCCATTTTGAGCTGGTTACGGAAAGGTACAAAGCTTCTAGCAGATTGTCCAACCCAATGCATTTCTGTCTCTCCCCTTTGTATCTCTTCAGTACTTTCTGGATTTCAATGTGTGGGAAATCATTGGAAGGAAGGGAGATGACCTGTGTGCAATCCCTCTGTGACCCACCATACATCCAACTGGTTAACCAGCAATCAAATATGGGAAACTTACCTGATTTCCCTACTGATCTGCTGGACCAGTGGATCCAGACAGTCCAAAACCTATCCAAGTTTGTAGCACCTCTTTCCCTATCTTTTTCACACTTTAAACCAAACCAATATTGACTCGCTCTTATATCAGGATACTTTCTAAGCATTTTTGCTTACACTAGTTCCCAAGAAAATAACAACCCCACTGTGTCTTCACTATCCTTATTACACACAAATAGACAATCTAATTCACACAAAATAAACAAGGGACAGAAATATTGTTTAGCTGCATTTCCTAGTTAAAAAGTGAAATGCTGTTTTCTGTTTGCAGAGATCCTGTAATTTAAAAAAAAATGAACATTGACAGTGATGTTATTAGTTCTATGCTTTACTCTCAGCTATTTCTGTCATTTTTCTCTTTCTGTTGCCATTACTCAGCTCTGCACAGCAGTGTCGCTGGCTAGGAGGAAAAACAACATTATAGCGCATCAATCTCATCTCACCTCCTGCTGGTTCATCACGTACTGACAGATTACCTTCTATTCCCAGCAGGCAGAGGAGAGTTCAAGGGAAGTAGAGATCATGGCAAAAAATGGAAAGATAGGATTATAACCATGCCGTGAATCGAGCATATATAGAATGATAACATTAAAAAAGAGATAAACTGAAGTGGTTTTATGCACAAGTGGTCTTTGTAGCAGAGCCCATGGATAGTTTTATCACATATATCAGCTGTGTTCAGTGGGTAACATTCTCATCTCTGAGTCAGAAGGTTGTGGATATAAATACCACTCTAAGGGCCTAAGCACAAAACCTAAGTTGATGTTACAGAGCAAGATCTCTCTGCCTCAGATGGATACAAAAGATACCATGACAATATTTTGAAGAAGAGCACACAAGGTCTGCTGCACAGGAATTTGATGGGGCAGCCTACAGGGCAATGGTGATGGTTGTGCACAAAAAAATGCTTAAGCGCATGGGAAAACCTGCCTGAAAGCCTTTGTTCAAAGTAAAGGAGTTGGAGGCCTCCATCAGCAACTTGGCACAGGACTTAATGCAAAGCTTGGAGCTCATCCTTTCCAGCATGGAAGCGCTGGCCATCCCCCCACACTGGATCATCCGAGCATGTTGATGTGATTGCACGCCAATGTGTTTCACAACTGTACATAACTACAAAAGCCTGGCGAGCTGCACTTCACTCGGGACTTCAAGCTTTGTTTACCTATCTTGCTTCAGGCAGCACTCCTGCCAGACTTCGTAGGCAGCACCACATCACTTTTAGAGGACTCTGTGTGGGGGCACATGTTGATCTGTGCAAGTGGCCTCAAGATGGTGAGGGCTGGGGAGACAGTCTCCAGAGGAGATGAGGCCAAATGCAGATGTGAGGGTGTGTGTGAGAGGGTGAGTGGTGATGTCCCTTGAGCTGGCAGTGAGAGAGATACCAGTGAATGTGTGATGGGCTTGTGAGTGTGAGTTTAGAGTGACGAGATGGTTGACTCACCCAGGTGGCACGGTGAGATCATTCATCCTTTTTCTGCACCGGAGTACAGAGGAGGTCAACCATCCAGTGCAGGAAGTGGATGAATACTCTCATATGCTCCACCAGGGTAAGTCAACCACCTCATCACTCCCAACTCACACACTCACAAACCCATCACACATCCACACCAATATGCCCGGATGATCCAGTGTACGAGGATGATTCTGGCAAGCAGGGCTAATAATGAGGGTGCTAGAGTGTTGAAATTAGGTTTCTGACATGTGGCAGTGGGAAATGTGGTCTGCCATTGACTGGTGGAGTGGTCAGTTGCAAGCTGTTTTCACGATGGCGTAAATCTGCTTTTTGGTCTTCTTGCCATATTGTCCACTCACTTTCGCCATGCCGCCCGCCGCCAATGGGACCGGACGATTCTGCTCACAGTCGCAAAACATAAACCTCATAACTGTAACATGATTATGGCATGGTGAAACAATTTTTCAGCCACCTGGAAGCCTCTGAAGAAACTCATACGGACTTGAAACATTAACGCTGTTTCTCTTTCCACAGATGCTGTCAGACTTGCTGAGTTTTTCCAGTATTTTCTGATTTTATTTCAGGCGCAACATGGTTTGGTCCACAAGTGTGCAAGAGGAGTTGTCCAGCATTTCCAAAGGACAACACCATTAACTCTCAAACCCATCCTCACCTCTCCATCAAGGTCATATCCTCTGGAGCTCACGTCCTCATCCTGTCCATGGCTCCCCCCTGAACTCTTTCCCCCCCTCCAAACTCCTTCCCCTCTCTGAACTCCTTCCCCCCCTCTGAACTCCTTCCTCCACCCAACACCTTCCCCCTCCAAAATTCCCCCCACCCCCACCCCACCCCCCCCCCACCCCCGACACCATCCCCTTCAAACTCTTTATCTGCTCTGAACATTTTCCCCCCTCCGAACTCCTTCCCATTTCCAAAGTTCTTTACACCTTACATCTAACTCCCCACTTGCCGCATTCTCCCCTGTTACACCCTCCTCCCCCATACTCCCTTCTGACCCTCCCAACCACAACCTCTGACACCTTAATTGCACCACTCCCAACCTTGCCCCCGATAACTCCACCCCCCCCAACCTTTCCCCCCTCTGACACGTTCGTCACCCCTTCTTAACCTCAACACCCACCAACACCTTTTCCCCGCTGCCAACATTCCCCCCCCACCACCCCGCAACACTTCTATCCCCCTTTCCCAACCTCACCCCCCTCTGACACTTCTGTCACCCGCCCACTGCTCACCCCATCCTTAGTCACTCTGGTACTCCGTCGTTTCCCAGTCAATCCTAGAGCTTATTCTCCCACCCATCACCGCCCCCCACCAACCCCCCCACCACCCCCACCGGTTCGCCTTCCTCTCCCACTCATAGCTAGACCTTCCTCTCCCTGCCTCACTGATTATCTGTAACAGCCCATGTCCAAGACTGTGATGTTCCGAAGCAGTCCCAAAGGATCAACGGAGATCTCGCACCTTCCGTGAGCTGCTTCGCGGTGGATCCATGCCCCTGCGAATCCACCCAGTATGTGATACACATGTTCCTACACAGTCCAGCAGTTGCAGGACTCCAGCATCTTCTTCTCCGTGGATGTCCATGACCTGAACAAGGCTCTAGCGGTTAGTCCTGCCTTCTGCACATTAAACTTGTCCAGATGTGTTCTGGGCCAGCACACTTTCCCTCTGGCAGAACAAAAATTTGGCATGTGGGGACAATTCCAGTAGGGCCTTACTTTGCCAGTGCTGGGATGCAAGTTGGGCTCACACCACCTTCCAGCGGGATTAGCATTCTACCATGGCATACAACATCGGATGATCCTGCTGTGTTTTCTCATGCCAGTGTGAAACCAATTTCTGCCCCTTACACCAAATTGCACCCCCTCCATCCCCTGGCCTGCTATAATGCCCAATGCCAACGGGGCCAGAAAATTCTGGCCTGTGAATTTCTAAAATCTCAGAAAAGTGTCGAGAATATCAGGTTGTAAACAGTTGTGTTTTAAACCGTGCATTTTGTTCCAAGGTGAAAGAGAGTTGAGCTCTCAAGGATAGCTAACTAGCATTTCTACCTAGATAAAAGGCCCATGTGATTCACTTTGCCTTGGGAAAGGATGTAAAGGAAATCATTTTAAAGATCATGTTATAGCCTTTCCTAGAATATGACAGACATTGTTTGAGTCTGCCTGGATTCAGGAGAGAGGGAGCAGCTGGAGGCCAAAAATGTCTATGGTTTGCCATATGGGAGTGCAGGTGGAAGATCATGCTTGGACTGTAAAGACCAAAGTGGGGCAGGAATAATGGCCTACCTTGAGCTAAAGGGAGAACCTCTCAAAAAAGAAAGCCTCACTGTGAAAGACAGTTCTAAGATTGCAAATTACCAAGTTTAGAAATGAAAAGGGCTGGAGCGCTGCTTTGGGTTGCATTTGAGTGCTTCAGTTGTAGTTTGGTGAGTGAATCAGTTTAAAGGGTTAATTTAATTTAAGGGTTAATTTCTATCTATAGTGTAGTCTTTCTTTAATTAAGCAATTAACTAAATTCGCTCTTTGGGTTGGGAGAAGGTGAGTTTTAGTTCAACTTTAAAACTGGGCTCATTTAGGCTCTGCTTGCAGCTGGTTAATTAGTTAACTGGCTTAAACAGGTTTTCAGAAGCTAGATTCAGGCAGCATAAAAGCAAGCCAGCTACACTGCTCCCTTTGTTGGCACTGGAGTGCTGCTTTAGGCTGATGATTTCTCAGGGGAATGCAGTGAAAGCCAAGTCTGTGGCACCATGAGTGACTCAGCTGCAGGCGGGGGAGGGTGTAATGAGTGGGATAGTGTTGGATCTTGTGGATCCTGGTTGCATACTTGTTATAAGTGGTGGCTGAGTTGGTACTATAGATACAGTTGATCAGCAGACACTACTTAGGTGGAAAAAGTATGTTTATTTACAAAGGTGCTCAGTAGTTACACTTGTGTACTTTAGGATAAAACCCTATCTCCATTCTACTGACTACTAATTAGAGGTAGCCTGTGCTTCTACTATATTGGTTGCATAACATCCTCCTTAAAGGTATGCTACACATTACATAAAACCATAATTACCACATCCTTCCCCTTTTACTCATAATGCTTTACATATACAGGTACAATTTTCTCAAGGTAGCAAATTACTTACTCATAAGTAATTTACAAATTCAGTATTTTGGGGGGGTTTCCTTTTGCATGTAGAACATCTCAGCTCTACTGCTTCAGATGCTTTGACAGGAACCTCCTTTTCTGGAGTTGCTTGAACATCAGATTCTTCGGCAACCTGCAAATCTGTTTCCTCAACTCTTGCAGGTACAACAAACACTTCAGACATGTCTGTACTGGGCTGAGTTCTCTAAACAGGTAACAGTGACTGGTCATGAACAGTAGCGGAATCATTTCTTGGTGATTTGTTTCTCTCTTCCTTAGATGATCCACATGTTTCTGTATGATCTGGCCTTTCACCTTCATGTGGTAAGATAGAGGTCCAGTCACTGCACTTATTTCACCTAGTAACCACTTGGTCCATCTCCAAAGTTTTTCACATATACCATCTCTCCCACAGTAAACATTCTGTCAGGACTATACCAGTCATGTCTAGTTTCCTGACTTCCCTGACTCCTTTCCACCTCTCCCACCTCACCCACATCTCTAAATTTGGCATGATTAAGCACAATTTTGTTCTGAGATGGTATTTCATCAATAAATCCTCAGGTGTGACAGCTGTTGCTGTGAAGTTTGGCCCTGTCATAGAAAAGAGAGCATGCTAGCTCGATTGCTAAGGAATCTCCAGTTAACTTTTTCACGCCTGCCTTGAACATTTGAACTGCCCTTTTGGCCAGTCCATTTGAGGAAGGGTGGTATAGGAAGGTTTTACATGAGTGATACTGTTGAGGCTGATAAACCATTGAAACTCAGCACATAAATGTTGTGCCGTTATCAGAAATGACTACTTCTGGTAGTCCATTAATGGCAAAACTTTGACATAACTTCTCAATTGTAGCAGAAGACATTGGTGGCTTCACCTCATATGTCCATCCATCTTGGGTGGGCATCAACAATGAGCAGAAACATTGAATATGTGGGAACTTTCATTGGAACAATGTGTAGTCAAACCTATGGCCTTCCTGGCCACACTCAAGGGTGTAATGGAGCTGCTAAAGGTAAGTTTTGCAATTGCTGACACTGCACACAATTCTTCACTAAGCTCTCTCTTTTTCCATCAATCCCAGGCCACCATAGATAACTGTGTGCTATGGGCTTCATTCAGGAAATTCCTGAATGTGTGCTGTGTAGTTCAAGTAACAATGGCTTTCTTCCCTTGGAGGAACAATGACTTGTGCTTCCCAGAATAAGATGCTATCCTGGCTGACTATTTCATGTCTTCCATTAAAAGCGTGGATTCATTTAATCAGTACATGCTTTTGTGACAAACCATGAAGCACTTGTTCAAGTTCTTTGAATAAGACTGTCTCGACTTGTCCAGTCTTTAACCTGCCTAGCACATACTGGTGATGAATCTAAGAAAGTTAACAATAAGACGAGTTCTTGAGGAACTGGGACATCCTCATTATTGCCTTGTAAAGGCAGACGACTAAGTGCATTGGTGTTTACAATTTGATTTCCAGGCCTATGAACGAAAGTATACTCCTGTGCTGCCAGGATCAATGCCCGTTGCTGTATTCTTGCTGAGGCTAAGGGTGGTATAGCCTTGCTCTCGCTCAACAATCCTAACAATGGCTTGTGGTCTGAAACTATAGTAAAATGACAGCCGTGTACGTACTGGTAAAATTTCTTGACACGAAAGATGATTGACAGGCCTTCTTTTTCTATCTGCGAGTATCCCTTTTCTGCTGTGGTGTGTGTTCTTGATACATATCCTACAGGCTGTTCCATACCTATGTCCATTTGATGGGTAAGCACTACTCCCACTCTGTAGGGAGATGCGTCACATGTCAGCACCAATTCTTTCCCCTGGGCATAATGTACTAATGGACGAGTGCAACAATTGTTTTACCTTTGAGAGCTTCTTTCTGGGGTGCCTCCAAGACTAATGTTATTTTTTCTTGAGTAGATAATGCAGGGGTGCCAGTTCTGTACACAAATAAATTGGGTAAGAACTGCCCATAATTGATCATGCCTAAGAATGATTTGCGCTCTGAGGTTTTTTTTGGTGCAGGTGCCTCTCTTATGGATCTCACTTTTTCCTCAACCAGGTAGAGACTCTATGAATCCATTTGGTGACCCAAAGAGATTACCTCCTTCCCTTGGAACATGCACTTTTCTTTGTCTAAACACACTCCAGTTTGCTGGAAATGTTTTAAGACTTCTAAGTTTGCCAAATATTCTTTATCAGTGAATTGTGTAACCAGAGCATCTAAATAAACTACAACATGGGCAGTCCCTGCAGTAAACTTTCCATTGTTCTCTAGAATATGGCACAAACTGAGGAGACGTCAAAAGGCAAACTAGTATATTGGTACAACTTTGGGCTTTAATTGTGACAAATCCCCAGGAGGCCTTCTCTAACTCTAATTGTTGATAAGCATGACTCATATCAAGCTTCTTGTAGGCTGTTCCGCCTGCCAGCTTGGCATACAGGTATTTGATTTTTGGTATGGGGTGCCTGTCCAGCTTAGCTACTTTATTAACTGTCAGTTTGTAGTCTCCACAAATTTGGATGTTTTGGTCCAGTTTAAGGACAAGGGCTATTGGCACTGCCCATTCTGAGAATGGCACACGTTGTATAATGCCCAGTTTTTCTATGTCCAGTTTGGTGTCAACCTTTTCCTGCAGTGCCTAAGGTACTGGTCTTGCCTCCATGAACTGGGAGGTTGTCTCTGGAACCACATGGATTTTTGTTTGCAGCCCCTGGATCTTCCCACGTTAGTCCTTGAAGATTGAGGTGTATTTTTGTAGTAGCTCTGCTAACCCACTTGCACTCAGCTGGAAAATTTCAGCCCATTCTAACTTAATCTCCTGTAGCCAGTTTCGTCCCAGGAGGCTTGGCCCCTCACCTGCTATTGCCATCAAGGGTAGTTTTACTGATTGGCTTCTGTAATGAACAGTAACGGCTTATACCTTTGACTTGGATGCCTTCACCTATGTAAGTTTATAATTTGGCATCAGTTTCTTCCAAATTTATGTTCACCATAATTCAGATATTTGAAAGTGTTCACCAATTACTGTAGTGGAAGCTCCTGTGTCCACTTCCATCCTAATAGGTCAGCCATTTATCTTCATTTCCATATATTGGTTCTGTCGTTCCAGTCTTCAAATTAACTAACAAATAAATATCTGAATTTGTTGCTTCCAGCTCATATACATTGTAGATCTCACTGGGTTTTTTTCTTTTGTTAGAACAGCTGCCTGATTCTTTGCTTGCACTGTCTGTGTCCATTTCAATGACCATAAAAACATTCAATTTCTTTAAACTGCCAATTGTTATAAGATTGCTTGTTTCCACCTCTGTGGCAATTATTCCTTGTTTTTGCTGCTAATTCATTATTTTTCTGCTAGCAGTGGCTTTTTCCCACTTTAGACAGAGCCTTGCATTCTCACGCCCTTTTTGGCTGGGACTTCCTGCCCAACATTGAGAATGGTGCCATTTTGCACTCCCTGTATGGCTATTGGATCCCATACTGTGCTTCCCATGACCAGTGCTATTTCTAGCACCTTCAAATCCAAATTTGTTTCAGACAATAATCTATTAATTGTGTTTTCATTCACACTGCACACTAAACGATCACTGAGCATGTCATTTAAAAGATGTACCAAACTCACAATGTTCTGTTAACTGTTTCAAACTTGCCACATAACAAACAACTGTTTCCCCTGAGGCTCAACTTGTTGAATTAAACTTGAACCATTGCATTGTTACCGAGGGCTTTGGCTGATAATGACCCTTCGAGGTCTTACCAATTCATCAAAACTTTCCCAATCTGGGGCACTAGGTACTGTCAAACTTCGAATCAAGCCATAGGGTTTATTCCCACATGTAGAGAAAAGGACCGTTAGCCTCTTCTTTTCCCCTGTTATACTCGTTTTCTTAGAAAAAGAATGCAAGGCATTCAATATACTGAGACCACGGCTGGATTAAAAGGACCAATCCTTCAGAATTGAAGCATTGAGGGGATTGCTTTGGTAATTTGGATAGAAATTCTACTTACAATTACTGATTTCTTTAAGTTATTTTATTCTTGATGCCAGTTTTCTTTATCCTCACAGTTTGTTGGATCTTGTGGATCTTAGTTGTACACTTGCTGTAAGTAGTGGCTGAGGTAGCACTATAGATAGAGTTGATCAGCAGACACTTGTTAGGTGGAACAATTATATTTATTTACAAAGGTACTCAGCAGCTACACTTATGTGCTTTCACATCAAACCCTATCTCCATACTACTGACTACAGAAGTAGCCCATGCTACTCTGTTGGTTATATGATCATTTGATCTTCCTTTATAACATCCTTTGAGGTATGCTGCACATTACACAAAACCATAATTACCACAGAGAGCAATAGTGATAGGGGATTCTGGGCAAAGCGAATAATTCAGCAGTAGATGAATTCCTGGAGTGTGTACGAGATTGGTTTTTAGATTAATATGTCGAGGAGCCAACTAGGAACAGGCTACCCTAGATTTGGTTTTGTGCAATAAGAAGGTT
This sequence comes from Carcharodon carcharias, assembly GCF_017639515.1. Lineage (NCBI taxonomy): Eukaryota > Metazoa > Chordata > Chondrichthyes > Lamniformes > Lamnidae > Carcharodon > Carcharodon carcharias. Next base: position 43,187,136 of record NC_054485.1, read on the forward strand.
AATTAATAATCTTGTCGTGCAAGGTCATTCAGTGAACAGTGACCATAACAGGATAAAATTATCCATTAGGCTGGAAAGTGAAATAGCCCAATTAGAAACTTGGGTCCTAAATCTAAACAAAGGAAACTACAAAGGTATGAGGCGTGAGTTGGCTATGATAGATTAGGGAACTTCATTAAAAGGCATGACAGTGCGTAGGCAATGGTGAATATTTAAGGAATGAATGTATGTATTGCAGCAGTTATATATTCCTTTTGGTGCAAAAGTGGCCCAACCATGGCTAACAAAATAAATGAAGGATAGTATTAGATACAAACAGGAGTCATACAAAGTTGCTAGAAAAAGTAGCAAGCCCAGGGATTGGGAGTAGTTTAGAATTCAGACCCAAAGAAGGACCAAGAGATTGATTGAGAGGGGAAAAGTAGAATATGAAGTAAACTTGCAAGGAACATAAAAGTGGACTGTAAAAGCTGCAAAAGTATGCAAGAAGAAAAAGATTAGTGAAGACAAATGTAAGTCTCTTACAGTCTGAAACAGGAGAATTTGTAATGGAGAATAAGGATATGGCAGAGCAATTAAACAACTACTTTAGTTTTGTCTTCAAGGAAGAAGACACGAACAGGTTTCCAAAGTCTAGTGAGAAGGAAGAATTGAAGGAAATTTGTATTACTAAAACAACAGTGCTGGAGAAATAAATGGGACTAAAAGTCAATAATCCCAGGGCCTGATAACCCGCATTGTTCTAAAGGAAGTGGCCATGGAAATAGTGGGTGCGTTGGTTGTCATCTGCCCTAATTCTGGAACAGTCCAGACAGGCTGGAGAGTGACAAATGTAACCCCACTATTTAAAAAGAGGGAGAGAAAAAAACGGAATTATAGACTGCTTAGCCTAACATCAGTGGTAGAGAAAATGCTAGAGTCTATTATAAAGGATGTGATAATACGGCACTTAGAAAATATCAATGGGATTAGGTGGGATTTGACAAAGTCAACATGGATATATGAAAGGGAAATCATATTTGAAAAGCCTACTGTAGTTCTTTGAGGATTTAACTAGCAGAATAGATACCAGTGAATATGGTGCATTTGGATTTTCAGAAGACTTTTGATAAAGTCCCACATAAGAGGTTAGTGTACAAAATTACAGCAGATGGGATTGAAGGGTAACATGTTGGCATGGACTGAATTGGTTGGCAGACATGAAATGGTAGGAATAAATGTTTTTTTTTTCAGAATGGCAGGCCAGTGGGTACTGCAGGGATCAGTGCTTGGGCCCCAGCTATTCACAATATATATCAATGATATGGATGAGGGAACCAAATGTAATATTTCCAAGTCTGCTCATGACACAAAACTATGTGGGAATGTGAGTGGTGAGGAGGATGTTAAGAGGCTTCAAGGTGATTTAGACAAGTTGATTGAGTGGGCAAATACAAGACAAATGCAGTATAATGTAGATAAGTGTGAAGTTATCCACTTTGATAGGAAAAACAATGGCAGAGTGTTACGTAAATAGTGATAGATTGGGAAGTGTTGATGTACAAATGGACCTGGGTGTCCTTGTCCACCAATCACTGAAAGCAAGAATGCAGGTGCAGCAAACAGTTAATAAGGCAAATGGTATGTTGGCCTTCATTGTGAGAGGACTTGAGTACAGGAGCAAGGATGCCTTATTACAGCTATACAGGGCCTTGGTGAGACCATACCTGGAGTATTGTGTGCAGTTTTGGTCTCCTTACCTAAGAAAGAGTATACTTGCCAAAGAGGGAGTGTAGCAAAGGTTCACCAGACTGATTCCTGGGATGGCAGGATGGTCATATGAGGAGAGATTGGGCCAAATAGGCTTGTATTCATTCGAGTTTAGAAGACTGGGGGATCGCATTGAAACATATATAATTCTGACGGGGCTGGACAGATTAGATACAGGGATGATGTTTCCTCTGGCTGGGGTGTCTAGAACAAGGGGTCACAATCTCAGGGTAGGACATTTAGGACTGAGATGAGAAGAAACTTCATCACCCAGGGTGGTGAACATGTGGAATTATCTATTACAGAAGGCTGTGGTGGCCAAATTACTGAATATATTTAAGACAGAAATAGGTTTCTGGATTCTAAAGGCATCAAGAGGAGTATGGAGAGAGGGGTATGGCGTTGAGATAAAGGATTAGCCAGGATCATATTGAATGGCGGAGCAGGTTTGAAGGGCTGAATGGCCTACTCCTATTTTTTATGTTTCTATAAACACTCAGGACGTAAGAATCACTCTGGATTGATTCTGGGAAAATTGATTGTTAACATAAAGGACAGTGAAGTATAATTGTGATTTTTTTTGTTGTTGGGCTAAGAATAAGAGGGGTATTCTGTTCTGTGGTTTAAGTATATGTTGCCTACAATGATGGTGCTTATTTAATAGTGTTTTTAATCCATTTTTACAGCAAATGACTGAAAACATGAATTATTTTTTCAGCTATTAACGGGAAGTTTGAATTTAAGTTGTCCAATTGCCATGGAGATCGTATCAAATTTACATGATTTTAAATCCATGGACTGAGATAATAGACTGGGTTTTGACTGAGTTTTAAACAAATAAGATTTCAAGTATATCTTTTCTTAGGCCAGGAGACCAAAACTGCACACAATACTCCAGGTCTGGTCTCAGCAAGGCCCTGTATAGCTGCAGAAGATCCTCCACCATGCATCCTTTCTGCATGTATCCTATTGAGCCCTGTAAGAATTTGTGTGCCTCAATAAGATAAGAACAAAGTAATCCAGCTAAAATACTGATTGAATTGGCTAGGATTCAGTCATAAATGCAGCAACTTGATTTGGAAAGAGGGAAATAGAAAATGCAAAACGTTGGGAGTTACAAATCACTTTGGATTGATCCTGGGAAAATTGAATATCTACATAAAGGGCAGTGTATAGGATACCTGTGAAGTGTTTTTTTCCCCTATGCAAGAAAAGGAAGGTGGGCAATCTGGTCTATTTTTGAGGTATAAGTTACCTCCAAGTGTTTAGTAAATGTTGTTTGTTATTTGTTACAATAAATGTCTTAAATTGACATGCATTCTTTCAACTATTAACTGGAAGTTCAAATCTCTTATTATAGTTCAGTCTGGATAGAGATCATAATTCAGCTTAATCACATTCCATGTGACAACATAAATTTCATAGTATGTCAGCTATGCATATGTGTGTGTAACACTCCAGAGACATCAGCCATGTTGACAGCAGATAGTCTTGTTGCTCAGTAGTCAACCTTTGGTTTGCCATTGTGGCCTAAATGCAGCTGGTATGGTAGACTGCAGAATGAAGGTATTGACTCCTGATTAGATAAAGGGTATTGACCTGCATGATTTGCTACCAATGGCCATACACAGCTGGACATTGAGGGAATAGAATCCCTTTCAGGTCTGGTATTGGGAAGATAGAGTACCCACAAAGTAATATGTATGCATGAATGGCACCTGACACCATGGGGAAGCCTGTAATTCTGGCAAAACTGTGAAATCATTCCAATGCAAGAGGGAATGAAATGTAATTAGCTCTCCTTGAATAGATAGCCTCTGAGATGTCCCTTCTGCAACACTAAATAGCAAACTGAGATGTTGCAAATATCTCTACTTGCAACCTTGAAGGAGCCAAATCTATAAAAGTTGATCATAGTCACTTTCACAGCTACTGGCAAAGTGATTCTGTCTGTCTCACAGCCACTGACAGTGATCCTCACTCTGCACTAAGGTTGCATTTGTGTCTGCAGCAGGTGACATTTCAGTGGGGACATCCATACTGAAGCACAGGCAGCTCACGCATTATTCCCTGCTGAGCTTCAGGTAGGCAGATTGAAATCTGAACACATTGGGTGTGTATGGCCTCCTGCTGAGAGCTCTTCTATAACTCCTCCACTCTCTCCACCTCCCCCTTACTCTTTAGCAACTTGACCTGCTCTTTGTAGCTTCTGTTCATTCCCAACTCCTGTATTCCAAGTGGAATATGAAATGATGCACCCATGACTTGGAGCAACTAGTTTATGCTAAGCTTTGAAGTCAGCTAAAAGTCCTTCAGCACCTGCCTCACTGTAATTGGAAATTTGAAACAATTGTCGAAAGCAATAAAACACTTGTACAATTGTTAGAAAAAGAGACAAGCTATTGAAGCTTTTAACCCTGCACTCATCAGGACAGACATGAGTGCCAAATTTTAAAGAACATGAATTCATACTGCATGAGAAGGGTTGCTGACTGACTGGCAAGTCAACTCTGGTCAAGATGTTGCCATGGTGAATGCACCAGGGAGCTATTGTCCCCCTGCTTTTGATTTTTCTTCTGTTTATTCAAATGGAGATATTCTTTTTGCATGCTGAGGACAGGTCTTTGCATATGAACATATGTAGCTTCTAGAGTGTAAGTGAGCTACTTGGAACATTCACTATGGCAACGTCTCAGCCAATTAGAGCCAACCTGCCAATCACTCAGCACCCCTTTTCTCATGCATTCAAAATTCACAAATTTTCTCTTTGAAACTTGGCATTCTTCCTTCTGTCCTAGTGAGGGCAAGATGAAAAGCTTTGACAGTGTCTTTTTTTTCAACACTACTCACATTCTATATTACCAAGTGACTGCTTATACAACAATCATAGTGATGCCTAGAAGAAATCAACCAAAGTAGTTGATTACCGCTTTAAATAGCATTGGTGGAGCATCCCTTCAGCTGTCATGATCTGTCTCCTCTGCAGACCTCTGGCAAATGCTTACTCCACAACTTTCCAGTTCGCAGTATTATCATGGCTCACAACACAGACTTGAAACAAAACAACGTTACAGTGCAGAATGATAGCAGTCAACTTCGGATGACAGACACAAGTTTCCTGTGGTCCTTTTTAATGTCAGTATGCAATGTATGGTGCTGTACAACTTGTGCATGTGAATGTTATTGCATCTTTCTTTTTTAGACTTAACAACTGGGACCATGTGAAAATTTCAAGGCAACAGTTTATTTTGTGGAATCAGTTTATTCCTCAAAGAATCCCCTCTGAGGTAATAGCATCCCTTTAAAGTTATTTTAATTGAATTAAATTAGAACATAAACTCCTGGAAGTTGGGATTTTAGTGCAAAATCAGCCAATAGGGGCTGAATGAGGGAAAATATTTTCAGCAATAAAGCAGTGGAATATTTTACCATCTCTGGCTCTTCCATTGTCATACCTGGAAAAATTCAGCAGGTCTGGCAGCATCGGTGGAGAAGCGCAAAGTTGATGTTTCGAGTCCTCATGACCCTTCAACAGAAGTAGAAATAGGAAAGGGTTGAAATATAAGCTGGTTTAAGGGGTGGGGGGGGAGGAAGGGGGGTGGGGGGAAGAAGTGGGCTGGGGGGGTGTTGTTGGGACAAGCAAGCAGTGATAGGAGCAGACAACCAAAAGATGTCACAGACAAAAGAACAAAGAGGTGTTGAAGGTGGTGATACCATCCAAAAGAATGTGCTAATTAAGAATGGAGAGCAGGACAAGCAAGATAGCTCTAGTGGGGGTGGGGCGAAATAAACCATGGGTGGAATACATTTAAAAATAATGGAAATAGGTGGGAAAAGAAAAATCTATACAAACCACTGGAAAAAACAAAAGGGAGGGGGAAGAAATGGAAAGGGGCTGGGGATGGAGGAGGGAGTTCAAGATCTAAAGCCGTTGAACTCAACATTCAGTCCGGAAGGCTGTAAAGTGCCTAGTCGAAAGATGAGGTGCTGCCCCTCCAGTCTGCGCCGAGCCCCACTGGACCAATGCAGCAAGCCAAGGACAGACATGTGGGCAAGAGAGCAGGGGGGAGTGTTAAAATGGCAAGCGACAGGGAGGTTTGGGTCATTCTTGCAGACAGACTGCAGGTGTTCTGCAAAGCGTCCACCCTGTCTGGGTTTGGTCTCTCCAATGTAGAGGAAACCGCATTGGGAGCAACGAATGCAGCAGACCAAGTTGGGGGAAAGGCAAGTGAAATGCTGCTTCACTTGAAAGGAGTGTTTGGGCCCTTGACAGTGAGGAGAGAGGAAGTGAAGGGACAGGCATTGCATATTTTGTGTTTGCATGGGGAGGTGCCATAGGTGGGGGTTGAGGAGGAGGGGGTGATGGAGGAGTGGACCAGGGTGTCACGGAGGGAACAATCCCTATGGAATGCTGCTGGGGAGGGGGGCGAAGGGAAGATGTGCCTGGCGGTGGCATCATGCTGGAGCTGGCGGAAATGGCGGAGGATGATACCCCGAATGCAGAGGCTGGTGAGGTGGTCTGCTGCATTCGTTGCTCCCAATGCGGTTTCCTCTACACTGGAGAGACCAAACGCAGACTGGGTGGCCGCTTTGCAGAACACCTTCGATCTGTCCACAAGCATGACCCAAACCTCCCTGTCACTTGCCATTTTAACACTCGCCCCCTGCTCTCTTGCCCACATGTCTGTCCTTGGCTTGCCCGAATCGTTCCAGTGGGGCTTGTCGTGGACTGTAGGGGCAGCACTTCGTCTTCTGACTGGACACTTTGCAGCCTTCCGGACTGAATGTTGAGTTCAACGGCTTTAGATCTTGAACTCCCTCCTCCATCCCCAGCCCCTTCCATTTCTTCCCCCTCCCTTTCTTTTTTTCCAGTGGTTTGGATCGTTCCCTGTGTGACACCCTGATCCACTCCTCCATCACCCCCTACTCCTCAACCCCCACTATGGCACCTCCCCATGCAAACGCAAAATATGCAGCGCCTGCCCCTTCACTTCCTCTCTCCTCACCGTCCAAGGGCCCAAACACTCCTTTCAAGTGAAGCAGCATTTCACTTGCCTTTCCCCCAACTTGGTCTGCTGCATTTGTTGCTCCCAATGCGGTCTCCTCTACATTGGAGAGACCAAACGCAGACTGGGTGGCCGCTTTGCAGAACACCTTCGATCTGTCCGCAAGCATGACCCAAACTTCCCTGTCACTTGCCATTTTAACACTCCCCCCTGCTCTCTTGCCCACATGTCTGTCCTTGGCTTGCTGCAATGTTCCAGTGGGGTTTGTCGCGGACTGTAGGGGCAGCACTTCGTCTTCTGACTGGACACTTTGCAGCCTTTTGGATTGAATGTTGAGTTCAACGGCTTTAGATCTTGAACTCCCTCCTCCATCCCCAGCCCCTTCCATTTCTTCCCCCTCCCTTTTGTTTTTTCCAGTGGTTTGTATACATTTTCTTTTCCCACCTATTTCCATTATTTTTAAATGTATTCCACCCATGGTTTATTTCACCCCACCCCCACTAGAGCTACCTTGCTTGTCCTGCTCTCCATTCTTAATTAGCACATTATTTTGGATGGTATCACCACCTTCAACACCTCTTTGTTCTTTTGTCTGTGACATCTTTTGGTTGTCTGCTCCTATCACTGCTTGCTTGTCCCAACAACATCCCCCCCCCCCACCAACACTTCTTCCCCCCCTCCTCCCCCCCACCCCTTAAACCAGCTTATATCTCAACCCTTTACTATTTCTACTTAGTTCTGTTGAAGGGTCATGAGGACTCGAAACGTCAACTTTGCTCTTTTCTGCCGATGCTGCCAGACCTGCTGTGTTTTTCCAGGTATTTCTGTTTTTGTTTTGGATTTCCGGCATCCGCAGTTTTCTGTTTTTATCTTCCGTTGTCCTGTTGTGACCTCTCTTCTGTGACCATTGTTCATACAAGCACTTTCGTTCAAACTGACCCTCAGGTGTGTTGCAGACAAAGAAAACACAGCAGGACATTATCAAGGACACTTCACACCAACAGTGACAACCAATCTGGTGTTTCAAGTGACAGCAGCCTCTTGGTGACCCAGCCTGTGGTTCAAAAGTTATTCACTATTTGTGCCATTTCCTTCCTTCCCTGTAGTATGCCCCACACATCCTGGTTCCAGACAAGTTAGTGGTTCAGGGGGTCAATGATGCCTGACACTCAGCTTGCTGGAGCAGGATCTGTTTTTTTCTTTGCAGATCAAGAAATCCGTGAAATATGACATTTTTCACTTTGCAACACAGTGACCCTGCCAGAACTCCCACAGTGTTTAGTGTAATGTGGAAACCTCCTGGGCTGAATTATTTACAGAAAGAAGCCATACTAAATCAGTAAATAGTAACCGCAACAAACATGTGTAATTAAGTCACAACAAAGCAAATCATTCATCTCCAAATCACCACATGTGACGAATGTGATTTATGGTGCGTGCACACATCCTCTAATGTTGGCAGAGCACAAATCTATCATCTCTTCATGCTTCCTGCAGTTACTTCATGACAACCACGACAACAATTTGAATTTAGATAGCGCCTTTAATGGAACAACATTTCCCAAGACATTTCACAGAAATGTGATCAACCAAAATTTGATAGTGAGCTATATGTTGGAGCAGATGAGTGAAAGCTTGGTTGAAGAGATGGGTTTTAAGGAACATCTTAAAGGAGAAAAAGAAATGTCAAGAGCATTGGATGCTATGCTGTGCCCTATTGTGACCTTGAATTGGAAAGAGTGATCCAAACTTTCACAATACGAATGTAACTGAGCTAACTGGTTGTTTTGGGGGTTGTAATGCATTGCACCATAAGATAGAGTGTAAATGATTTATTGATAAGCCTGCATTAATGATACCCTGCACTAGAAAGATATCAGTAATTGCCCATCAGAAGTTCAAACTTCCCAAACAATTGCCATATAGTCCTTATCTGGGAATTTTCACAGTGGTGGGAGAGTACATCTTCTGTCATACCTCTGAGAATGACACCTCAGAGGTTGGCAGTTATCAGCTTCTATTTCCAAGACTAGTTCATAATAACTCTGTTCCAGAATTTACTCCTTCCACCTTACTTCCTATGATTAATGGAGTGTCTCCTCGTCATGCAGATTGAGTATAAGTATTCTGGGCCTAGAATTGGTGCTACATGAGCAGCGCATCTCCCAACTCAAGCCTAAGGCCAGCCTGTATTTGGGTCTCAAGCCTCATTTTAATAATTTAGGCAAGCTGTTGTTGCTGCTTGTGCCTCCACAGCTTGTGCCTTGGGAGAAAAAGTTATCAGGGCACTTGCCTTGCTGAATGTGACTGTGGTCCAGAAAAGTAAGTTTTAAGGGGAGGGTGATAATCATATTGTGGTGTTGATGGAGAGACATTGCTTCTCCTGGATCCATGGTAGAGTTTTAATTTTGGAAAAAATCATACATTTTAGTCAAGACCTATACGCAACCTGCAAAATAGGTGGAAGAATCCAACATATGTTTTGCTCAACAATATCCAACATCTACAGTGGGGCCTAACACTTGTTTTGGACATCTCCTATGGATGTCTGAAAAATGGCTCAACCCAATTTGGAGTCTGATGTTTTTCAGGCATCCTTAGGGCACAGGACATTGATCACTGAAACACCATATACACCAGAGGAGGGAAATTTTGTCTGGAACTAGATAACATTTTATAAACCACTTGTCCTCCAAATTTTATTGGTTTAAGAATGAGGTATTGCTGGACATTTTGAGAAATGGTCAACAGTTGACTGATAGTTGTGGTAGTTTGTATTTCAGCTTATGTTGCCTTTATCACCCATATCAATATATGGGCATCTCTGTAGTGGTGGTTATAGTGATAAGTGAATCCTATTAGGTACTGAGATCTTGGTCTAACTTGAATTATTCAAAGCTGTCAAACTCAATACCAATTCTGATACTAAGATCTCACCACAGCCAATAGAAACTATTGGAAATCTGGGTCACGTCCAGGTACCTAATCATAAGCATGAATGCTGAAAGGAGTAAATCCAAAGAGACTAACCAAATATAAACCAGCTTAGATTTGACTTATGTCTTTCTAACTAAAATGCAGTTATAAAACATTAAAAGGAATGCTTCTGCTTTTGAGAGCAGCTACTCAATAGCTCAATGTGGGTGCATGGCTGATGGGTCAAATATTAACTGGGGCAAGTCATAATGGTACATTCTCCATAGAGACCAAAAACGTTTTAACAATATGAATTTCCCAACAAATTAGATGACAATTTCATATTTTAAGACATTTACTATATCAAACAATTTAAAATTAATATAGACTAAACATTACTTAATAGGTAATTAATACACCAAACTACAGAAAAGGTACTTCACCATTAACTAACTGGGGGGAGCGGGTGATCATTGTTGGGAGGGTCAGTGAGATGAACTTTGCTGGGGGCATGGGGGGAGGAGGCAGATATGCTAAAGTGCCCATGTAGCTCTTGGGGCTTGAGTGGCAGAAACTTACAATTCAATTCTCAGGTGACATGATGTTGGCAATTCCCAGGGGGTTATGTGGGAAAAGAAATTTGTCCAATGTCTCATGTGGGCCAGGGAAGCTCACCTTGGCCATTTATCTGTCTGTTTCTGTATTTCATATCTGGATGAAACTGCAAACTATTGGCAAACCTTTCTGTGCCTGCTGATGGCATGAGCAGACAGTATGGTGCGATTGGCCTCACAACTGCAAAGGCAGGTTGTGATTGTCTGTTCAGCCTGCTAACAGGGATGGGCTGTGTTTCACATCATCAGAAGCCTCATTGTAATACATATCATTTTTAGGCCATCCGCCAGGTTCTTGCACCCCCACTGGATCGTCTGTCCACGTCAGCGGGAAAGCACGCCGACGTGTTTCATAACAGCTGAGACGTCGTGCACTTGGTGGCCTTCACTTTGGGTGAATTGCAGGTGAGTGCACAGCAACATTCTACACAGCTCGCCAGGGCTTCAGGGGCACCAAGGGATTGGGGTTAAGTGCTACCCTCCCTCAGAGGTGGCTTGTGAGGGGGAGTGGGGGTGTGCAGCCTCACCATTGGGGCAACTGGTGGGTGGATGGGGTGGGGTCCTGTTTAAGGACAGCCCTGCCTCTGAGGTGAATGGAGGCAGTGGGGAGGGAGGCAAGGGCAGCCCCACTGTTGAATATAGCGCACAAGCATTTGGGGTTGGGGGTAGGGTTGGTGAAGGAAGTGGCCACGCATTCAGGAAACCTGCAGAAAATTACCATTCCTCTGCATCTGAGTGTATTCAGGCTCAGCCACATTGACATTTATTGGGGTCAGGCTCTTAGCTTATCTGCCCACTCGAGCAACACAGAGGTGTCAAAGTGTCAAAGTTCTTCAGAGCTCCCCGCTGCCCCAGGACAGACTGCAAATTCATGAGCACTTTAGTGGACTGCAGAACAGTTGGACTGCACATGTTGTACAATCTCCTCACTGAAGCTGGCCATGTAGCAGTCACTGCTGGAGGTGCTCACAGCCCCTTGCAATGTCATCATCCCGATTTGGTCAACTCTCCTCCATGGTTCAACGTAACAGTGCAACCATGCAGCACATTAATCTCTGGCCATCCAAGTAGTGGCCAGCACTCTCTGGGAAGTGTTAATGGGCTATCACACTTAACCAGGAAAAGTTCTTAGTACACCCATGCTAACCACGTGTCTCTTTCCTCCTTCAGGAGGAGTACATCAGAATCATGGAGTCTGGTGAACTAGCTGTATGCCTGATAGCCTACAGAGCGCGAAGAGGATGGAGGAGAGCATGCTGATGCTCCTGGCTGCACAGAGGCAGGAGCAGCAACCTCGGGAAGAAGGGGTGGCTGGGGCTCCCACACACCTCCCAAGAGCCACACTGAGTCATCGCAGGCTGGAATCTACTGACACCCAGGGTCTATAGATGCTGCTTTTCAATCCTGCAGATGACCAGGAACCAGTGTTGCCAAAGGCTGCAAATGGTTGCTCAAATCTGCCAGTTACAACAGGATTTGGCACCGAGGGGACATAGAGGGCAACCACTGCCAGTGGCTGTGAAAGTGATGGCAGTGCTCAATTTCTATAATCAGTGGCTCCTTTCAGGATTCCATGGGTGACCTCTGGGATTTCTCAAGCCTCCACCCATAAATGCATCCATGAGGTCAGGGTACTATCTTTGCAAAGGCACATAACTTTATGCATCCTGGGGGCCCCCATGGCATCCAGCAGTCACTCACAGTATCCATCATTAAACCAGGAGCTGCAGTCTTCTTGCCTTTGAAGGCCATGTCTCTTGGGCAGCAGTGGTATGCTGGACACTGAGCACACTGCTTGTAACTGGCCTTTAAACAAAGCAACCAGTGTGATGCTACAGTGAGGTGGTGGCAGGTGGGCGACCGGGAGCCTGCCCGCCATGGAAACAGCATGTTTCCTGGGAGTGCATAAATAATGTGGCGGGCTTGGGACGAAATGGTGTGAAAACTCAGGCTGCATGGTGTTTTACGGCACTTAGGGTGGAATTTTCCCAAATTTGTGCTATGTCTTTTGAAATGTGAAACCCTTCTATTTTATTCAAAGCTTAAAATTTTATTGTGTTTTTCTGTAAAATCTTACATTTCACATTCTGTTTGATTTTAAGTGCTTTTGTGGCTAGGAGCCAGATGACAGAAACAGAAACATTTGAAACCCCCACTAGAAAGATGAATGATAAAAACATTGTCATTTCCCATTAGTTCTAGATGGAAACAAGTTGGAAATCTCTTCCCTCCCAAGCAACCTTTGGAAATGAGATGAGCTTTACATTCATCTTCACGTTATTAGTTTACTCTGTGAATCTAAACTCAACTAATCATAACAGTCTTATCCAAAGTGATTTGCAATCACCGGTAATTATTTGAAATATATGCTAGGTTAATAGATAGGAGAAAAACTATGCATACCATGTCAAAGTGATTTAACTCAGTATATGTTGACAATTTTGGGTAACTATTTGCCAAAAATATGTCCAACTGTGTATATTGTATTTCAACTGCGGATTTTGCCTTGATTGCATTTCATCCTCTGGGCAATGGATGTCTGTGATTTCATGAACAGTGCAATTTAAATTGCAGTTATAGTAGTTTGATTTGCTGGATGGCACAGTGTAAGAGCAGATCCTTAACAGAATATGAAGCCTATTAAAACCCCATTGTTGCTTTTCTTTACATTAATTTTGTCTTGTTCTCCTTGCTGTAGGATTCCAGTAGAAATCATAGGATTTACATTAGGTTTATAGCAGTTGATCAGTACAACATGTGCAAGTATGAACATGGGATTTCCTTTTCTTTATTGAGTCAAAGGGAAGTAGCAGGGCCACAGTGTTTGCATTATCAAGCTGAAATTATAAAGGAGAACACATAGTAAATCAGAACACTAATTAGGTTATGCAAGGGATGGATTTTAAAAAGCCTGCAGACTGTAGAAAGAAAACAGTTCCGTAATTTTGGATCTCCTGAAAAGAAATGGTCTGGAACTTGCTGTAACCAGCAGAGTGCATTTGCCATTAATTAGGCTTTTCCTTGCCTTTTAGTTCCCTTGAAATTTTGCACATCACATTACTGTTGGTGAGACATCAAAACGATACCAAACTTCTACAGGGCTTCTGAACAAGGCAAGAAACCATCCATCTTAACCTATCAGCTTGAAGTATTGTTAGTGAACAGTGCGGAGTCTGAATCAGGAAACTTAAGAGAGAGTAATTAATTCCATGTAAAATTTGGCAGAGAGCAAAATAAAGGGAGGGAAAGAAAAATTGAATTAAGATAGGATTAAAGAGGCAGAGATATTGAATGAAATTCATAATGTTTAAATGTCTCTAACAAATAAAACTGAGATTTTTAACTCACTTGTGAAGTTTTGGTGAGAGTTCCTTTTTTTTCGACAGTAACTAAGAATTACCACATTGTTAAAAAGGGTGCTTAAGCTGAAATAGATGAGTCCTAACTTTCAGTGTGTTTAGTCCATATCTTCAATATCAGTCCAAAAGCATCATGCTACTTAATATATTTCAATTGGGAACCGCATGGTGAAATATTGATTTCATTCAGCATACATCGAAGCAGTGCATCTTGAATAGCAATGCACCTGCATGAAGTTACTGTTCAATTTATATATAGATAATGATGAGGGCAGTTAGCCTCACTGTTAGCTTTATAGTAAGTCCTGGCCTGATTCGCAATGAATCATGAATTTTGATAAATCAACATAGTTAATGAAAGAAGAAAACTTGTGTTTATATGGCACATTCTCAGCCTCAGGACATCCCAACGTATGTTTCAGCCATTTCAATACTTATGAAATGTAGTCACCGTTATAATGTAGGAAATCATAAAGTTTACGGCACAAAAAGGGACCACTTGGCCCATATTGTCTGCCTAGCTAAAAAAACCAGCCACCCAGCCTAATCCCACTTTACCAGCATTTGGTCCATAACCCTACAGGTTATGGCACTTAAGGTGCATATCCAGACAGCTTTTAAATAAGCTGAGAGTTTCTGCCTCTAACTACCCTTTCAGACAGCAAGTTCCAGACCCCCACAACTATCTGGGGGAAAATATTTTTCCTCTTCTTCCCTCTAATCTTTCGACCAGTCCTTTAAACCTATGCTCCGTAGTTGCTGCCCTCTCTGCTAAAGTAAATAGGCCCTTCCCATCCACACTATCCAAACCCCCTGTCAATTTTGTACATCTCAATCAAATCTCCCCTCAGCCTCCTTTGTTCAAAGGAGAACAACCCCAGCCTATCCAATCTTCCCTTATAGCTGCAGTTTTCCAGTCCTGGTTACATTCTCATAAATCCCTTCTGTATCCTCTCTAATGCAATTACATTCTCTCTGTAATGGGATAACCATAACTGCACGCAGTACTCAAGTTGTGACCCAACTAATGTTTAATGTTGTTCCAGCATAACCTCCCTGCTCTTATTTTCTATGCCTTGTGTGGGAAAGTGAGATACCCCGTCCCTTTTAAGAGAATGCAAATGTACTGATCACGTGACAGCATGAGAACTGTAAGTCTAGTTTTGGAGGTTTCTGAGTGAGCACATATGATCTGGTGCTCTGCTCTGTCTCAATAAACCATCACTGTTTATTCTTCCATCAGTCTCTCCCCATTACTGATTGCAAGCAGCAACTGAAGAAAACATAGGTATGAAGTTAGAGTTTGGTTGACCAACTAACTCATTTACTTAAGACATAAGTGGCAGCAAGGATAAAGAACAAAAGAAAATAAATTTCAAGACTGGTGAGAAAAGCATTGGAAAGAGCATCTGTATAAAATAAGCAGCAACAAGAGCAGAAAGCAGTGTTGCAGTTTAAAATTTAAAAAAAAACCTTGCAGAATCACGATCACTTGGATCCTGCCATAACCTGAAAATAACACGAAACATAGCAGAGAACAGCTGCAGTGAAACTTTTTTTTTAAAAAGATGACTGCACATAAAGCGGTGATACATTTAAAAGGGTAAATACATGAAAAATGGCTATGGACAGAGAATTATAAGGGAACCCAGAGAGAGGGCAACTACGCGGTAAGCCAAGCACCTAAATTCATCATTACCTGAAAAGCCCATTGGAAGTGAGGTCCCCTTGCAGCCGTTCACTATGCTGCAATTCGGGTGTGTCAATCCATTTGACACCATTTCAGATGACTGATCTCGGTATGTCAAACACCTAGCACTCTTTTACACTGCTAACGGCATCGCGGGGGAGGAGAAGATGTCTATTTTTCTGTCTTCATGCGGGAGCATGACCTATGGGATAATCCACAGCCTTGCATCACCTAGCACCCCAGACTCGAAGACTTTCAACGAGTTAATAAAAATTGTACAGAGCCACCTGAGACCAAAGCCCTCAGTCACTATGCAGCGCTTCAAGTTCAATTCAAGGAACAGGCTTCCAGAGGAGACAATAGCTGAGTATGTGGCTATTTTAAAGCCATTAGCTGAGCATTGTGAATTCAGAATGCCCATTAGTGATATGTTGAGACACCCGCTGATATGCAGGATTGGAGATGATACTATGCAAAGGCATTTGCTGGCCGAACCTAGTCTAGACTTCAATAAGGCATTACAATTAGCTACCATGACGGAGAGTGCTATTAGAAATTCAGAAGTTATAAAAGAGGCACAAAATGGCGCCATCCATCTGGTCGAGTGGGCCAATCTGGCAACAAAAGGTGTGGAAACATCACACTCCACGAAAAGATAGGAAACGCTTTCTAGCTCCAGACCATTGAAAAACAATGGCACTGCAGTGAAAACCCACAAAATGAATGAGAGAAATACACCCAGGCCTCCATGGAGTGAATAACAACTCAAAAAAGTCAAGTGCTTTTTCTGCCACCACTATGGCCACATAATGCAGCACTGCAGAGAGAGGCTAAAACAAACAAAAAGACAGAAGGAAAAATCATGATATATACCTCATGGAAGAGCCAGAAGAAATAGAATCAGACATCCATTTGTTATATAACCTCAAAGTGGGTCAAACTGAGCCAATCTAAGCAGTCATTACAGTTAACGAACAACCCATTAAGATGGAAGCTGATACAGGAGCATCGATGTCTGTCATTGGAGAGCATACATTTAGAAATCTGAGTAAAGGAAGCCATCCTTTGAAGTTAGAAGCTACAGACACAGCTGAAGACATAGAAGGGTGAAGAATTAAATGTGAAAGCGGTATGTCAAGCCAAGGTGCAGTATGAGGAACAGTCTGCAAAATTACCTCTATTTGTAATGTCAGGCAGGGGACTGAGTCTCCTCGGAAGGAACTGGCTGGGAGAGGTAAATCTTGAGGGCCCACTAAGTTCTAAATTCGAAAGCAGAAGTGTGGCTGCAAGAAAAAATGAGTGCACAAAGTCCCAACGGTCTTGAGCGTCGTAGACCTACAACCTCGGCTGGTGTTTCCGAGACTGCCTTTTCAGGGGCAGCTGCCCACTATGTCCCTCAGTGTAAGTGTTACACCAGGACAGAGTTCAAACCAAAGTCAGCATCCCTTGAAAGGAAATGGAAAATCTATTAAAGGATTTTCGTACGCTATAAATTCAATCGGCTCTCAATTTGTGCCACAAAAAAGATAGGAAGAAGAATTGGAAGAGCTGAAGCAGCAGCTGTGTAAAAGCCCTGAAGTTCTAAAGCTAGAAGGCCCTGAATTCTCAGAAGAGCTGTCAGAAAATCCTAATACTGAGCTCTTTCGCATTCAGCTTACACCTGAGTATAGTCCAACCAAGAATGAAATTAAAGAGGAGATAGAGATACAGGCCAGTGCTACCAAGAAAAGGACATGCAGGTAGAAAAAGAGAAATTATTGACAGTCCTCGGACAGAAAAACCAAGATTTTTTTTTCCCTCTTCCTCTTTCTCCTCACACGTCATGTATCTCATCTCTGTATTGCTTTGTGCTTGTTTCGCTTTATCTGTTTCATCTTGGAGGGGAGGGGCAGCAAGACT
This sequence comes from Carcharodon carcharias, assembly GCF_017639515.1. Taxonomy (NCBI): domain Eukaryota; kingdom Metazoa; phylum Chordata; class Chondrichthyes; order Lamniformes; family Lamnidae; genus Carcharodon; species Carcharodon carcharias. Next base: position 43,204,369 of record NC_054485.1, read on the forward strand.
GAATATGACTGCACCCAGAAGATGGTGAAATCACCCACTGAGGGACATAGTGGGCAACTGTGCCTGAAAAGGAGATTTCAGAAACACCAGCCGAGGTTGTAGTTCTATGACGCTCAACCTGTGAAAGGAGGCCTCCTGAGAGATTTGACCTTTAAATAGTTATTGTGTAAGTGGTTAATGTGTTTTAAGCTTGTTAGCTGTATTTTTAAGTAAAGGGGGAGGGATTTGGTGAAGTGAGGAAACCTATCCCTTTAAGAGAACGCAAGTGTACTGATCATGTGGCAGTACTGACGAATCACTGTACAGCGTGGGAAACTGGAAATTGTAAGTCTAGTTCTGGAAGTTTGAGTGAGCACGTATGATCTGGTGCTCTGCCCTATGTCTCAATAAACCATCACTGTTCATTCTTACATCAGTCTCTCCCCATTATTGATTGCAAGCAGCAACTGAAGAGAACATAGGAAGGCGTGCAGTTAGAGTTTGGTTGACCAACAAACTCATTTATCCAAGTCCTTGGCTGATAAATGAGAAGATTCCACATGCTTTCTTAACCACCTTATCAACCTGTCCTAATACCTTCAGGGATCTGTGGACATTCACTCCATGGTTTCTTCTATTCCTCAGAAATGAGGTAACTGTTTTGTGCACAACAAGCTCCAACAAACAGCAATGAAATGGTAGAGTTAGATGGGAAGAGTGTGGGAACAGTGTATCAGATGGAATTGGAGTTTACAACAAAAAAAATCATAGCAGTGCTAATTATGACATTAAACTTGACAATGCCAGATTTAAACAAGTGATAAGGATATTGAAGCCCATAGATGAGAGATTTATATTTCAGTTTTATTCCAAATCAACAGAATCTAAATTTCAGAAAGATTTGGAATCCTAAGTCTGAATTCATATGGATTTTAATTATTACTTTCAACTATATACCATGTGCATTATATCTTAAAGCATGAATGATGATTTCAATTACATTTCGCTTCATCAATGGTGAAAAGTGTGTAACGGCGCCAAAAAGGGAACAATACCAACTGATTCTAACATCAGTACACTAACACCAGGACCTCTATGGTGGACAGTAAGTGTAGGAGCGCGGTTTTGTGATCAGGAAACCTGGAAGAACAGGTCAGGTCCTATTGGGTTTAATGGGAGGATCTAATTATCACTTCTGAAATCAGTTTTCTGGTAGCAGCCGGAAGATTGGAAGGCATCAGGGAGGACATTGAAGCATTGGTGGGGAGTGGGGAGAAACGGTTTGATCGCTGGGGAGATTAACAGGTGTTTCCTTGGTGGGTCAGGGGAAGGCAATCCTGGCTCACAAACAGTGCCAGAAAATGCTTATGCTTTCCATGCATCAGTGTTCATCTCCCTTTAGCTGCTGGGCTCCTGAGGCCCAGGAAAACCAGCCAGCCAGAGTTAAAGCAAGAACAGAGAACAAAAACACCTGAGCCATGCAACCCGATAAAAGTATTTAAATAAGGGATCCACCTCCAGGGGACAGGTTGGTCATCTGCCCTCCATCCAGCTTCCATTTTAATTAGGAGTGGGCAGGCTTGAATTGGGTTAGGTTAGCATTTGAGAACTTTTAATTTTTATTTCCCATCTGACCCAAACCAACCCATTTTATTTTTTTTGGAGGTTAAAATTCTCCTCTATTTTCTTCTGATACTGAGGCTATCTTTTTCAATATAACTAGTCTGTATGGAAATGAGATGCTAAGCATTAATATATTACAGTTCTAAAATGAAATAGAATGCAAAATCTAGATTATATCCTGCAGGATTCTTAATTTCTAAAGCAGCAAATGTGCTGAGCTGGCAGCTCATGGTCTTTGTGGTCTAAAAATATATTCCAGTTGTCAGGGCAGTACAGCTCGAGTCCCCCTTACACATCACCAAGACCAATGGATGATGCCAAAAAAACATCTTACTGTGCATTTTAATCATAAAATAGCAACTTGTCAGATTTTGTTCCAAGCAAGAAATCAGTTGGCTTGTTATGGTTTTTGTGGGCAAAGATCAGCCACAGTTATTAGATGAATTGAGCCATTTTAGCATAAAAAATGTGGACTTCAATCACAATTTGCAATCATGGACTGTATTGAATTGCATATGTCACAATTTCATTTTCTCACAGAATGAGTTGAAAACGTATTAGGATTATATAACTCTATACTTCTTAAGTCCTTCTTTGTCAAGAATACTAGCAAGTCTTTCAAAAACTTTTGCCTATATTTACTTCCTGTTAATTATTCTGAAAAGAAAGCTAATAAAGCTATATTTGGAATTCTGACCTGCGTATTAGTTTTCGATTCAATGATGTATGTTGCAAATGATTTGTGATTTAGTTCTTTGAGCATCACAGCTTTGGGATCCCATCCCAGCAAGTTGCAGGAGTTCCAAAAGCAGTTCCAGTTGGCATACTCTCTCTCCGTTAGCAAGTTTCACTGATTCCTAATAGCAGGGCTGACAACTGAAACAGGGCACATGCACCATGTTTGATATCAGCTCTTAGTGGCAGGAGGAGAATGAAGAGGGTAGTGGTATGAGAAGGATTCACAGAAAATATTAATATCCTGTTATAATTAAAATACAACTGCTGCCAACCTCCAGCAAACATTGCAGTGTCCACCGCGGATACATATCTTTCACTGTATTGAGATCCAAGGAGGATGTAAACTTTGTTAAATTCAATAGAGGGTGTGAAATAGCCACTGATGGCAACATTGAGAAGCTCAAAATTAATGTACTCCCAGTATATAAGCATATTTAAACTAATTAAATTTATGAAAATTTATTTTAAATGAAATTTACAGCACAGAAACAAACAATTTGTTCTGGCTGGTCCGTGCTAGCATTTATGCTCAACATGAGCCTCCTTCCATCCTACTTCATCTAACCCTATCAATATAATCTTCTACTCCTTTCTCCCTCATGTGTTTACCTAGCTTCTCTTAAATGCATGATTGCAATTTACCTCAACTGCTCCCTGTGGCACATTCTACATTCTAACCATGCTCTGTTATTTCTTTATTGGATTTATTAGTATCTCTCATATTTATGACCATCACTTTTCATCTTCCCCATAAGTCAAAACACATTCTCTACCTCGATACCATCAAACGCTTTCATAATCTTAAAGAGCTCTATCAGATCTCTCCTCTGCCTTTGCTTTTTGAGAGAATATGTAAAATGTAGACAATGCACATTGTGGGATTTAAAAAAATACATGTTTTGCAGTTGGGTGGTCGTTAATCTCAATTGATTATTGAGTTGGTTCCAATGTTAACAATGGCTGTCAACTTATGCTCACTGTGTCACACCATGCCTCGAAAGCAGAGAATCCCATAACATGTCAATATATTAAAAAGAACTGCATTATCTGCTGTCGCTCACCATTTCAGCAGAGAAAGATTTCATCTACTCCTGGAATCCAAGCACGACCTTTGAATTTCTCCTATAGCTCTGCACAATGAACAACCTGCCAAGTGATAATTCACACCTATTACTGATTTCATTTGTCATTCAAATAATTCATGCCTCTGCTGCCTGGTGAAAGTATCATTCACTTTCTTTGACTTCTGCAAAGAATATTAAATCATTTTCATTTCAGAGTTTGGAGTTTTTTTAGAAATATGCAAGTTTCAAATCAAATTGAAACACAATGGAACAAAGAAAGCACATATCATAGTGGGAGCTACTTGGCTAAGGCTGACTCTATGACAAAGCATCATGTTTAGTATCAAATTCCTGGAAGCAGAATTCAAAGTTCAGTCCAGGGACAATAATGCCCATTTTAGGAGTTGCTCCTTTCTAAGTGTTTGATGTTACATAATGTAAATGAAAATACTGGGACATTGGGTATACTATAAGTCACTTCTGTGATCCATTCTAGCTCAGTCCAATGTGGTGAAGTTTTCCCTCCCTGCTGGCAATAAGAATTGTATGTGGAATAAGTGTGAGGTAATCCCAACCCAGCTCCAAAAAAAGCAATAGCTCATGGAACAAAACTGTTTGCAAATTTGTTTATTAAATTGTCAATCTTGCTCAGAGAGGCTACTGACGCCAACACAAATGGCAATAAGGGGAATTAAAATGATTAGTGCCTGAGAACAGGTACTTTTTTGTGGTCATTCAGTGCTGTTGAGGGAAACCAGAGGCAGCTTTACCATGCTTCCAACCAAGGCATAGCTAACATGGGAGTGCTTGATACTCAGATGGAGTGCAGGATATGAGAAGAGCTGCATTCCTGCACCTTGATGGCGAGAAAGCTGTCAAAAATTAAACACCAAACCAATGAAGTTTGTTATAATGCACAAAGATTACTTACACTAAACCTCACCAAAATCTGTAAAGTTCATATACATACTAATATTCTGGATTTTGACCTATTTGTTCAGCCCTACAAATTAACCTTCAGTGTAACATTTTCAGTTAACCCCGGCACAGAAAATATTTTGTAATTCTTCCTTATTGACTGATAAATCATGAAAATACCCTCTTTATAATGTTCTTTTTATGATAATCCTTTGATCTTTAATCATCTATCCCTCACTGTAACCTTCTTCAATTTCCCCTCATCATAGCCCATTTTGTGACACCTCTTTTGCTAGAAAGCTCATAGTAAAAGACCCCTTGCACTAATCTTTCTGAATGGTTCCTAAATAATGTGACACTGTCATACAGATAAATTGCAAACGAGATGCAGTGTCAATTTGGAGCCTTTGCACATGTAATATCTATAAACAGAGATCTATGACACACTTCATTTCCCCTAAGTTATCATGTTTGCCTCACTTGGCAAAACAAATATCATTTCACTAGCTCCACAACATATTCGTTATCTGTGACATGAAGTTACAGTCAGTCTTTTAGTCAAACTACAGAAGCATTTGATGGCTATTTTACAGATTGCACACATCTGGATGAAAAGCTATAATGTGGGAATGCAGAGTGATGGGCAAATTAGAATGTTATGGGAAACAGAGGCATACAGTAGAACCTAGCAAATCCAATTATGCAAATGCATTTTTAAAATGTGAGAAAGCTATGTTATGAGAATATGAGCAGAACATTTATGGTAGATTTAAAATAAGAGTACTGTAGTTATCCAGGAGATATTTCATTTTGGAAGTTTTTTTTTGCAAACCCATGTTCTCATCGACAAAATGGACTATCTTTAAATATTGCCATTTAATTCCTGACAAGCTAAGGCTACTGTCTCAAATTATATTTTTACTCAGAAATGCTTGTAACTGCTCTCCCAACCAGACAGAAACCTGCCAATTCCAGATACAAGAGCATATAAATTTTAAAAAAGAGAAACAAGTAACTTGCATTCATGTAGTGCCTTTCACATCTATAAGTTGTCCCCAAGTACCTTATAGCGAATTAATGAATTTTGATCACAATTAGCAGATCATGGCCCAGATTTTGGCCATGATGGAGAGGCTCTCCAATGTGGTGAACATAGTGGAAATGCCCAAAAATCCTAAGTCCCGCCCCCAAACATGGGCTTCCAATTTTCACAGGGGAGGGATTGGGTGTGTTTTGCACATGGATGACTTACAGAGCCAGACAGCCATTTGAATTATCAGCTGCACCCACTGAAGTGGGATTTTGGTAAACCAGGGAGCAGGATTTTGCCCTTGGCGGGGGTGCTCAGTGGGGGCGATCAGGAAGCTGACTGCCGCCTGCGATCGCTTCCGCACCGCCATTTTACGCGGGCAGGCCAATTAAGGCCCGCCCAGTGTGAAATGCAAGGGGCAGCGCTCAGCACTGCCTGTGCGGGCGGGGGGAGCAGGGAGAGCTGCATGCAAAAGAGTGCTTCAATCTCCCTGAGGCATGAAGCTACCTCAGGGAGATGAGGCGCTGTTTAAAAAAACTAATGAACAAAATAAAAATGTCATAAAACATGTCCCCTCATCTGACTCTGTCACATGAGCAGGGACATGTTTTTAATTCAAGTGTTAAATTTTTATTTTATTTTTATTTGCTTTAGGAAACCTCATCCTGCTCGTGGATGAGGTTTCCTAAAAATTGCAAAGGCCGCTTGGTCTTTTCACCTGCCCGTCAACTGTTAGGTTGAATGGGCAGTGAAAAATTCAGCACAATTGTTAATTTTATGGCCTTAATAGGCTTATTAATTGTCAGTGGGCATGCTGCTGGTACCAGCATGCACCCACTGACCAAACTATCGCAAGAGTGTGCATTGACGTTAGCACGATCGGCAGACGTCAGTGTGCATTCTTTCACACTCAGGCACACACCCACAAGGTAAGCGTAATTTTATGCCCCAGGAGTGTGAAGCCTGAAGTTTATAGATTAGACCAGGGAGGAGCTAGTCTAACATTGTGGATGTGTTTGGATAGCCAGGATACCCCTTTGGATCTGGTGCCAGGATAACTTTGGGGTAGGTCAGGTGCCCTATGAAATCTTAAAATTAGGTATAAATGTGCGTTAAAAAGTGCATAAACTCATTGCCATCAAGCTCTTTGGAACTGTCAACAAACCTGTCAAAATCAACTGTCAAAACTGTCAGAAGCACCTGGGAAAGGGACCTATCAAAGGGAGCTGTCAAGATGTCAAGGTATTTAAAACTCCTGGCCTTTAACTCTTTGACAAAAAATGTCTGGAGTCTTGAAAAAAATGCTTGCTATTTTGCTCTGTCTGCTGACATATGCCTGAGGGTTTCCATTACTGGATTAGTGCTGCATTAATGATTGTGCAACAATTGCAATTATAGGTGCCTGCCATTTCACAATTTGATTGACAGCTACAAATGGTTACAGACTGTTTGATGTGGGACTAAGAATCCTGATGCCTGTTGTAATAGTGGATTGTGTACTTGAATTAAATGTTTGTTATAAGACTTTATTTAATTTAAAGAATGTAAATGTAGTAAATGTTTTTTTATGAATGAAAGTGTTTTATTCAATATAGTGAAGTCTGCAATTAACACTTAGAACATTATTTTATCTCATGTCTGCATGGGTCCTGAGCTCTGCCTGTGGTGGATATTAGGGAGTTGGCATGTTAGGTGTAAGGGAAAAGGGTGGTGGGTGGGGATTCATGGGTTGGCATGAGTTGGCACTGTTAGCATAGGGGCTATAAAGGGCCATGGGGGTGGATTGAGGCACAAGGACTATAAAAGGCCATGGGGAGAGAACATAAGTTGGCATGGAGGATATGTGGGATTATGAGTGTGGGTGAGTGGCATGGATTGGCATTGAGATATGAGGTTATGGGGTGGGTGGGGGAAATTGGTTGGCTTGGAGAGTATGAGAGGTTATGGGGATATGTGGGGGCATGAAGTGGAAATTAAGAGGTACGGTGAGTGTGTGGGAGTGTAAGGAGGTGAGGGATGGAGGGATGTTTCATATCTTAATCTTTATTTTAAAACTCTGGACACAGTACTGGAGGCTTAAGGCAGGCTTTCTGCCCAGCACATCTCTGCACCCAGCATCCTCCTCAGTTCTTCTTGAATCACCCAACCTAACTTCTAATCCAGCCCACCCCATCACAACCCCAACCCAGGACTGAAAATCCGCCATCTGGGCAGCCATTTTTAAATGACAAGTTCGCGGAGCCAGGAACTCTCCCATCTCTGCACACCCAACCCATGAGCGAAAATCTAGGCCCACAATACAAAGTTACACATGGGGCACAATCTTCTGGTTGGTGTGTGGGGGGGGTGGGTCCCACTCACCGACACGTAAAATGACACGTGGTGATGTCAGGCGTACGTTCTGATGTCACCACGCTTCATTCTGATCTTCAGTTCGGCTGTGCGCCCGCCAAACTGTCAAAGGCCTATTAAGGCCATTAATCACCTCATTAAAGTCATTGTCAGGGCTGCCTGTCCAACCTTAAGGGGAAGAGCCCAGGCGGCCTTTGCATTTTTCATGGAACCTCATCCACGGGCGGATGAGATTTCATAAAGGGTTTATAAGTTTAATAAAAATTTTTATTAAAATTTATTGACGTCCCAGCACATGTGACACTGTCACATGTCTGAACAATTTTTTTTACTCTTTCCTTCAAGTTTTCATAATCAAAGTAATCTCACTGAGGCAGCTCCGTGCCTCAGGGAGATTTCTGCACTCTCTTGTGCAGGCCCCGACTCTCCCTCCTCTCCCTGCCCACACAGGTAGCACTGAGCGCTTCTGCTTGTGCATCATGCTGGGTGGGCCTTAATTGGCCTTCCCACATAAAATGGCGGCACGCAGCCGATTGCGGCTGTGCACCCGCCTGCGCCCACTACCAAGCCTGCCCGACGGGAAGAAAATTCTCTGCATGAGGTTCTTTACCCTAGTAACTTAACTCTTAAAACATTTCAATATTTCAAAATTGTGCAGCTGTACTTTTGCTGCTATCCCCAAACCCACCTGTTACCTTTCAATAAACCAGCTCCCTGGTGGCAACTCCCAACTTAATGTCAGCACTATTGTATAAATGAGGTAATGCTCTATTGCATTGGCAGCTGAAGATTGCTGGAATGAATAGTTTTGTATATTTTATCAAATCACATATCAATAACAAAGAAGGAAAGAATTACTTCTAGGGATGGTTGTCCACAGCTCCTCCTTTGTCACCAGAGCCTGGAGTGAGAAGTATAAAGAGCCGCCAATTGCCTTTTCTAGCTATATGCAAGCTTAGCATGGAGCCATTTATAGGTCAACAAAGTGGTTGTTATATTGCTGGCCTACATTGGCACTGTTTAACTTTTTCCTTTTTGAGCTGGAAAGGTTCATTGATGCTGCATAACTTAAAGCTTGTCATTAGAAGGATTCTTGCATGATTAAGTACCAGCACTAACGCTTTGACGTAAATTTATTTCGTATTTACAGTGCAAATGCAGCAATTTCTTGAAAAAGGGAGATTTAACAGTGAGTTCTCATTTTGGGCAGGCTAAATGACAGAACTCATCCAGCAATTTGTAAGAATTCACAGCTTATCTCATCCTTTCCACAAATTGCTGCATGATTTACACATGAATAATAGCATGCACATGAACCTCTGTAATTTTCACAGCAAATTCTGGGCTAATGTTCTTTTTGGCATCTTGCTGTGTGCAGGTCAGTTTGTGTGGTTGCCAACATTGTAGTAAGTCTCATTCTGGCAGGTCGTAAATTGTTGCTTGAGGTTTCTTAAATTTTTAATTTCTTAATTTTTTTTCTCTACTTTTTCCTTTCTGTGTCCCAGATGCCTCATTGGCCTCGCCTTTGTGGGCCTGCAATGTAAAAGCACATTGTTGGCCTGTATAAATGGGCTCCACGCCGAGCTTACATCAGCCAGAAAATAAAATGGTGGCTCTTTGTATTTCCCACTCCAGACACGACAGGACAACCATCTCTTGAAGTCATTCTTTACTTCTTTGATAAACAGATGTGATCTGATAAAATGCAGAAAAATATTTATTCCAGCAATCTTCATTTGCCAATGCAATAAAGCATTCCTTATTTATACCATAGCTCTGGCATTAAGTTGGGAGCTGCCATCAGTTAGTTACTGGAAGGATTAATGAAAGGTAGAAGGTGGGTGCAGGGATTGTAACAAATGTTCAAAAGTGCAATTTTGGAATCCCAAAGTGTTTTAAAAGTTAAGTTGCTAGGATAAGGAATCTCGTGCAACAGCTGTACTTTGTATCATGATCAGTCAATTGTGACCAATGGCATCATTGACAGATGGTGTAAAGGCAGAGGAGGAGAGGTTTTCTGCCAGCAGTCAACATTGGGAAATCCAGTGAAAGCAAAGTGCCTCCGGCCAAAAGCTGTGCTATGCTATGTTGCCTTGGCTGATTTTAGAAATGATGTATTTTTCCTCACTAGAGTAATTCCCTCTATCTTCAGCTGGGATAGAAAGCACAAGACAGTATGAGGCTGAACCACATCAGCCAGGCAAGGCTATGATTATGAAGTGCGCCCGGGCGAAAATTGCTGGACTGGATAGTTCCATGTGTAAGATGTTAAACCGCAAATACAAAGTGAACACCATTGAAAGAGTCCTAAGATAATTATTACCCCAGATAATGTGCAGAAAAGTGTATTTGAACTGCTGGCAGGGAATTACTGGTCAGTGCTCTGTATTCTATGAAGTACCCACTTTTCTTGGTTTTGTCTGAACCTTCGTGTTCAACATGCCTCTGAAACTGTATGATTAAAAGGAGAAAAGGGCCTTGATAAAGCCAGAAGCCCACTCTGGATATATTAAGAAAAGTTAGATTAGCTCTGCCTTTCCTTTCTATCTTAATTTGCCAATCTGCACCTTGATCTGTCTAGCCCTTGATCTCTTTTGATCTTTCTCTGTCGGTACCTTTGTCCAGTTCAAGCATTTTTTGTCTTATTTCATGTGCTTTAGGCCCCCTCTTTTTTTCATATTATTTCATGAAATGTACGTATCCCTGGCAAGGCCAGCATTTATTGTCCATTCCCAATTGCCCTTCAGAAGGTATTGGTGAGCTGCGCTGCAGTCCATGTGGTGTAGGTACACCCAGAGTGCTGTTAGGGAGCTCCAGGATTGTGACCCAATGACAGTGAAGCATCAGAGATATATTTCCGAGTCAAGATTGTGAGTGGCTTGGAGGGGAACTTCCAGGTGGTGGTGTTCTCATGTGCCGGTTGCTCTTGTCCTTCTAGGTGGCAGAGGTCACAGGTTTAGAAGGTGCTATTGAAGGAACCTTGGTGATTTGCTGCAGATACTGTATCTTGACAGCATGGGGATCCATACCTCTCTTGTAGTTACTGCGATCTCAAAAGTTGATGCCAATTATCTCTCCACTTCAAACTCAAAGGCAACGACATCCAAAAGAAAATAGTTAGCATTTGTTGTTGAAGTGGTGTCATGTGGTCATAAAATGTCACCCAGCCAAGAAAAAAACTAATGGGACCTAATATTGCTCAGTCCAAGTACCAATAGCTATCCATACTTTCGAGTATAGCAAAAAGGGAAATTAACAGCACAAACCAATTTACTTCTCTCCTGCATTCAATCATTTAGGACACGTATTCCAAATGTGAACTCTTTATTTACAATAGCCTTTGCTGACTCATGTGTTGGCTACTTACTCATTTACTGCTCCATGATTTTCAAAATGCTTGGTTGTGTTTTTAACATTCTTGCTTCTAAGTCGGGAAGCTGTTGGTCCAAGCTTCACTCTGGAATTTCAGCAAATTATCTAGGCTGATATATGATTGCAGGACTGAAGAAATGCAACCTTGTTAGAGGTACCAACCTTCAGATGAAACATCAGACCAAGGCCAACCTTTTATAGTTCAGGTGAGCATAAAGGATCTCAAGGAACTAGAGGAGAGTGTATTCTGAATACTTTGGCCAAAATTTCTCCCTCAACCAACATCAACAGAAACAGGCTACTTGTTTCTTTATCATTTGTGTGCAGAATGGATGCTGTGTTGGCTCATAACTACAGTTATTGCACTTCAAAGTCACTCATTTTGAGGTGTTTTGGGGAGATACGAATATACACTTTTTTTTCCACACAGGGTGTTCTAAGAGCCCATATCGATGTGCTCTTGGCTCTTTTGGTATAAATATTAGCCCTGCTGTACAATGAGGTATTGTCTGGCCCTCATGTGCTGTGCATATTACATAGAATTTACAGCAGATAAATAGGCTTTTTGACCCAACTGGTCTATGAATTCACAAAAGCCTCCTACTTCATCTAACCCTATCAACATACCTATTACTTTTATCCTCATGTTCTTATCTAGTTTCCCCCTAAATGCATCTATGCTGTTTATCTCAATGATTCTGTGAGATGCTAAATTTCATATTCTAACCACTCTCTGGGAAAAGGAGTTTATCCTGAATTTTGTACTGGATTTATTAGTGATCATCTTATATTTATGATCCCTAGTTTTGGACTAGTATTAAGAAGTCATGAGCAATATGTCAAATCAGAAGTCATGGCACAGCATAAATTTGAAACTATTTTATAAAGTGCTGCTACAGAATAGTTGAGTTTATCGTAAAATTATATCATAAAAAAGTGCGAGAGAAAGAGAGAGAAAAGCAGAGTGGCAGAGACTGAACCTGAGAAGCTGCTCCTTCATTCTACCTTCTCACAACCCAACGCGGCCATTGAGCTTTGAACAATGCATAGTCATGTACAACAAAAACAAAGCCTTACATTGAATTACATCCTGTAACATCCAGCTATTTGTTAAAGTATATCCTATGGTTTTAAACGATGATTCATTTTCATTTCTTCAAACTGTTAACCAGCTAATACATTGGCATGGTTACATGCTAGTCATGTGCCAATTTATCTGTAAGGTTAATGACATGAGAATGTAACATTCAAGTCGATGATATATGGCATCACATTACACGCATGACCTTCCTGGCCTGTCAGAAACTACTTTGTACAAAATCTGAGCAATATTTACTTAAACCCCACCTCCCCAAGTTCAAAATATGGACTAAATAGAATACAGATGAAAACAATCAGCAGAATAGCTGTATTTTCCAAGTGTATAACTCACCTCTTATCCTGCAGCTATTTCAGATATGCTTTGACAAAAGGGCTGTGACCAAAGGACGAGGAAAATAGCAGTAAACTTTTGGGGGACCACTACCTCCACGTTGCTGAATCTATATTGTTTCACTATGGCCTGCGTATAGTTTCAGTGACATCTGTGTATCATCTACTGAAGCACCACAGCTGTCTGAATGCTGGTGCTTGACCTCAGATTTTTCATTCTTACTTCAAGTTTTTTCAGTAGTTGTCTTCTGTGCCATTTGAAGTATCTGTATATTCTGTTGTGTATTAAATTGAATCATATCTCCCATTAACATTATGGGTGAGTTGTCTTTGTTTTTTATGAGTGAAGTCATCAATATTTCAAAAAAACAATATTTTTGTATGCACTAATGTATATGTAAGCATGTCTCACTTTATGAGCATCCAAATCTTGGTACCTGTGTGTGAAGAGTATCACTTTTTTAATGCATTAATTATCATCATGTAGTCATCATTGGAAGGGCGGCGTATATTGTCCATCCCTAGTTGCCATTCAGAAGGTGGTGATGAGCCTTCTTCTTGAATATTCAGTTAATGTGGTGAAGGAGCTCCCACATTGCTGTTAGGTAGGGTTTTGACCCAGTGACAATGAAGGAACAGCGATTAGCTTAATTTGGGATGGTGTGTGACTTGGATGGGAACTCAAAGATGATGTAATTCCCTGGCACATGCTGCTATTGTGCTTCTGGATGACAGAAGGCATGGATTTGGGAAGGGGCTGCAGAAGAATCACTGGTGAGTTGTTGCACTGTATTTTGTAGATGGTCGATAGTGCAGCCACAACATGGCAATGGTGGAGGGAAGGAAGGTTTAGGTTAGCGAATGAGGTGCTGATCAAACAGATTGCTTTGTCCTAGAGGATGTTTAGTTTATTCAGAGTTGTTGCATTCAGGGAAATGAAGTGTATTCCATCACATTTTGACTTATACTTTTTGGTAGAGGTGCAATTGTGGGTGCACATATATATAAACATTTGTGTGTAGGTGTCTGTATAAGCGGTGGTCTTGTTGAGCAGCGGGTAGCACCCTTGCTCCTGAGACAGAAGTTCTAGGTTCAAGTCCCACCTCTGGACTTGATGGCCAAGGAAGGTGTGGCCAAAAAGGTTAAGTATCAATTGGCAAATCCTTCCAATACACACCATTGGCTGGTGATGAGAGCAGGAGAGATTCCTGATCAGCCATGCATTGGAAATAAAGTTGGAGCATCTACCAAGAATAAAAAGTGAAATTGGAGAAGTCCTGAATTACACTTACAAGACATGGAGGTTGTGGGTTTGGGAGGTGGGCAGGGGATACCTGCAATTGGGAATCCCCTCACTCTGTGGAGCTTTAACTCCAGTGCATGTCTCAGACGTTATGGATTAGTTCAATCTCCAGTTGAACAGGGGGCTGGTCACTGAAGGTCACAGCAGCAGGTAAGTCCACACCATGAACTGGGGTGGCAGTCAACAGCTCTGGACCACAACATGCATGTAAAAGTGGATGTTGCCAAGCAACTCAGACACCCTGACTGAATTGTAAAACACACCAGTCTAGATCAATGTATTGACATACAGTTTTAAGTACTTTAAAAAAAATCATGAAACACCAATAATTGCTAGCTTCATAAAGGACTTAAGAGCAAATATTGTCCAAACAGATGTTGCACACATATAGGGCTGAATTTCAACTTAAAAAAGTGCGTGGGTTTGGGGCAGGTATATGAAAATCTGTTCCCCTTCTCAAAGCCTCCTCCAATCTCTGGCTTTAACTGAGGTGAGAAGATGAGGACGGGACCAACTCAATCCAAAGAGGTAGTTTGGAATTTTAAATATGATGGTGAAGTGGTGAGCCTCATGGTGCAGCTTTTGAAATTTATCTGCTGTTATCTGGGTTTCGTGAGCATCAGGGAACCTGACAGCTTCATTGATGTGAGAACTTGGTGGATTTAGGAGGTAAGTGCCTTCACACTTACCTCCTGGATCCAGGTACCTGCGTGAGGAGCCACCATGATCATCCCACCCCAACAATCTTCCTCACAACAGGCCTCGATCACCTCAAACACCATTAGGCTCTGATTCACCCCTCCCCCAATTGACTGCCACCCCAAATTGTGTCTTGGGCTTACCTGCTGCAGTCACCATCAGTGACCAGCTCCCTGTTCAACTGGAGATGAACCAATCCATGACATCTGAGACACCCTCTGGAGTTAAAGCTCCACAGAGTGAGGGGTATTCCCAATTGCAGGTATCCCTTGCTCACCTCCCATCCCCCCACCAACCTCCATGTCTTGTAAATGTAACTCAGGCCTTCTCCAATTTCACTTTTTTCTTGATGATGTGAGAAACTGAATTTAAGGGATTCAATCATCATTTTGAAATGACACCAAAGGCTCAATTTTATGCTAGGGATGGGGTCCCTGTCCCCTGGTATAAATATCAGCGGTGAGCTCGCCTCCACTTGGCTGGCTCACCTTGTAGTAACTTTAAGTTTTCAGGGTGTCAATTGGCTCGAGTAGGGCTTTCCACCCCCATTGGGGAGGATGTTCCACCTCTGAGAGCTTCTGGCCAATCAAATGACTGGGAGTAGTGGGACTGCTGGCAGTCCCCTGAAAAAGAGGTGCTATTGGGGCTCGACAAAGGGAAGACTAGGGTCTCGTTGCGGCCAACCTGGCAGGCTCCGGAGAGGGGGATGGGGGGCCGAGATTGTCAGGGTGAGGGGAAATGCAGGGAGGGGAGAATGGGAATAACTTGGGTGAGGCCTCCAATGGGAACAGGGGTCCAGAAAGGAGATGCCTCCCACATACACAGCCATGTTTCACCTGGAGGGCTGGACATTTAGCAAGGGGACTGCCCTGCCGCTGGTAGAATCACATTAGTTGGCAACTTAAGGGCTTCAATTGGCCCACAGTTGAATGGGCCACCCAGCATCTCCCTCTCCACTGATAAAATCTCAGCATCGGCAGTCACTGTTGTGGCGTCCAATATTAAAGACCCCTCCTATCCTCCCAGCTGCCATCCTCCCCTAGTGATCCGTAAAATTCCATCCCAACATTATTTTCAAGCTTAAAGAGAAAGTTCAGTCTCCATTTTGAAACACTGAGTATTATTGCTTCAAGTCCATGTGTACAATCAAAGACAAGATTACAGTTGCTCAGATGTTGGATTCCCAAGCCTGACACAGAAGAAAACTCTGCTTCAATCTACTGCCACCAGACAGAAGGACTTGAAATCAACTCATTCCAAAGAGATCCTGATGAATGGACATTTGAATGAAGGTCTGAAGTACTGTGAACTCTGGTAGTGGTGGGGGTATGGGTGAGTGGGAGGCTTGCTTCTCCCCTTAATGCTTCCAAGAGATGGGCAAAGCAAAAACTAGAGTCAAACAAAACAAGTCAGTTTGAATCAAGGGTTGCACACTGACCTCTTCAGTCAAAACATTACAATTTCAGACCCCACTGAACATAATCTTGGATACACTTCAGTGCAGTACTGAGGAAGTGCTGCATTGTCTGAAGTGCCATTTTTTAGATAATGTGCTTGGCCATGGCCTGTTTTTGTTGACATAAAAGATCCTGTGGCTCTATTTCTCCTGCTGATCCACAAATAATCCACTAAAACAGGTTACTTTATTGTTTATCATCATTCTTTGGGTTTGAAACAACATAACAGCAGTGACTAAACATCTGAGTAATTCTTCGACTGTGAAACATGTTGGGATATGCTTAGAGGATATATAAATGTAAGTTCTCTTTTTCATAAATAAAAAGGACAAAATGTTAAGATAACATGACCATCCTGGTAAAATGACATGATTAGTACTTTATAGCCTGGTTAATAAAATGCAAAGGAATACATTTCTTAAGAAAACGCTTCACAAAAATTGCACATAATGAATGGATAATGAATCTGCTGCCTGTTCTGTGCCAACAACTGAATTAATAATCATGGGACTGGCTTTGGGGTAATAGAACCTTTAACATAAAGTTTCTTAAAAGAGGATGGATACCAAGCAGGAATTGGTATGGTTGAGGGGGATTTTGAAGGTGGGTAAATGGCAGGGGTTAGGGCCAAATTGCAAGGAAATGGTGATGGATGACTGCCACTGATAGTGCAGAGGAGGGAAGGGGGAATCTGGATTTTTTTTCTGCCAAAAGGTTGTGGATGGTGAGTTGTGTGATTTTTATCTGTGATTCTCAGAAAACAATATATTGAAAAAATATGAACTCACTTTGCTGTAGTCGGCTTGTTAAAAACAAAGGAGAACAACCCAGCACATTTGACAAATGCTGGGAGAATTTCACCTTTGGGTGGCTTTCCACCTCATCAGCTGTTTACGTCGGCAGGGTAACTGTTGTCGAGTAAAGGGATTTGAATATTGCCAGAAATCCTCTGTGTCAAGCAAAGCCTTGCTTAAGAGGCAGAGGGGGCTGGATTTTACATGCCCCCACTGGGCTTGTTTCCAGCAGGGGCGCATAAAATAGGGCAGGTGCCCAGCCCATCACCTTCCCACCCACCCCTGAGCTCATCACCATAACATGGTAGGTTGTAAGTGCTGAAATTTGCAGCATGTGTCAATAAATAATTAATAAACCAATTAACCATGATAATATGCTCCCCACCCCATTAGTATGGTTGGCTTGGGCAGGCGGGCGGCAGTAGGCAGCCCATTATTTATAAAAGTTTTTTAAAGAGCGGGAAGGAAGATGGGTACTATTTCCAGGGGGTGCCCTTTACATATCTGCAGCAGCCTCCTAAGATAGTACGCCTACCTTCCTTCCTACCCAGCTGCTCTCCAAAATCTACCCACTCCTCACATACCCTCCCTAAGCTGGTCAAACCCTCTTTGCCCAATACCCTGGATTTACTTCACTCTGGGGTCCATTGGGCCTTCTTCTTGGAACTAGTTGCAGTTCTTGCAGCGCTCACTACTGAGCTCTTGGTGGTGCCAGGACTGCTGGAGCTGTCGGCCAATCAGATTGAACTCTTACTAAACTTTTTTCATGGTTTGCTGGTAATCTGAATTGTGAGCACCTTTACTCTACTTTTGTCTTAATGACCATCCAGGACCCCAAACTCGACCATGAGTGAAAGTAAGTGAGCAATAGGTGAGCCTTTCCTTGCAGGGCAAGAGCTGAGATCAAAAGATATGCTATTCTCAGGCGCATATTGGTAGCTAATTATAGATGGCTATTGGAGAGACGGCAGAGGATATTTTCTAGAAGATAGCAGCTAAGAAGGATTCCAGTTCTGTGGAGGGACCGGAGCAACTAGGATTGTCCTCCTTAGAGCAGTGAAGAACATGGGCAGATTTAATATGTTCAAAATTATGAGAGATTTTGATAAATTGGAGAGTGGGAGGGTTGGTAACCAGAATTAAGGTAACTCCCTGAAGAGCCAGAGGTGTGATGAAGAGAAATTTATTTATGCAGTGTGTTGTTGTGATCTGAAATGCATTGCCTATAAGAGTGGTGGGTATACATGCAATATAACCTTCAACAGGGAATTGGATATCTAGTTTCAAAGGAAAATTTTGCACGGATGTGAAGAAAGCGAGGGGGAGTGGGATTAATTGGTTAATTGTTTCAAAGAGTGGGCACGGACATGAAGGGTTTAATAACCTCCTTCATGCTGCATAATTCTATAATTCTATTGCCTGGCTGCTTGCTTGGTGACAGCATAAAAAAAATGGGGTGATAAGGATATAGCAAGCAAGTTGTACAGATATCAAAGGGGAGAAATCAGTTCATGTAATGCTGCAATGCTGACTTAACTGAATTCCATGGAGTCAGGCAATGTTGTGGACTGCTACTTACATGGGCCATGTGGAATTCTTCAATGATGTCATTAAAAACACAACTAGGCCATGTAGATTCCGCGGTGCTTCCTGCCCCGAGAGGATTGAGGTAAGTTTGCATAATTCTGCTAAAAGTGGCGTTGCGTGAACAAATATTGTCCCCAAGATTTAATAATATGAGAGAAAACCATTCTGTACCATGACCAACTGATAAAGCACAATTAGTGGGATGGGTCATTTTGATCAGAGCTTGTTGATAAATCTGAGGAATATCTCTGATTAATAGAACAATCATGCACAACATCTAATTGATGCTTTTGATAAGAAAAGCTAAAAATGATAGAAGCACTGCAGGAAAGCAGATAGAGCTTCCAGCAAGGGAAAGAAAAGCATGTTTTTATGAGCCAGATGGATTCTCTTCCAGTTATTCTCTAGGTCACAAACTTGTCCTCTATTCCTCATGATTTAAGATTGAATTACAGCTCTAAAAGCTCTGCTACACTTTGTAGCTTTGATTTTATATGAACTCCCCCTCAAGTGATTATTTTTGGAACAAGAGACTGAATATCCTAGATATTCTAAGCCTCCTTTAAATTGCTTAGGACCATTTTATGTTGATATGCTCAGATATCAGATTGGACACACGGTAGTGTTGCTAACTTAGAAAGTTTAAGAATGCAGGGACAAAATATTCCCTGTGACCAGCTTATAAGGGCACGTAAAGCAATACTTCATATCACGGCTTGGACCTTCTGAGATTTCAGTTGTTCTGACAGGTTTTTGCAGCAAAAAAAATAACTATTAAGAGAGATTTATAATGCTGTTGCTTGTGGCAACAAAGTTCTCCGGTGGTAAGTTCTGGGGTTGACAGAGGTGAAATGTTCCAAGTTAGTGTAGCAATTAAGGGTTTGAAATCAATTACAGGTTTAACTTTTTGAGGTTACATTTGCTGATCATTATCTCTGCATGAGTAAGTGATTGTTGTATTTCTTCTTAATCCGCATTATCTAAATTAACAGATAAAGAGTTTCCTTGATGAATGTTTCACCGATGAATCATTTCATTGATTGCTTCCAAGATTCATAATACAGTTCATTTGTTCATCAATAATCTTCCAGTTCTGTAAACCTCACATTTTTCAATACAGTATTCAAAAAAGTTGCATTATTGAGTAATTATTAAAGGTGGAAGACTTAGTACATTAATGCAGAGTCCTACACCACAGAATCATAAGATGCAGATTCACACCAACAAACATGCTTAAATGATAAATGATATCCATATCTTGCACTAACCCATCCAGGAGAGGAATGGGATAGCAGAAGTGAAGACCTTCCCCACAGTGAGGGGAATAGAATAGAAAGTCGGGGTGGTGACATAGCCCCGAACATAAAGGTGACAAAATTTTTCAGGCCATTTGATTGTAGCAGCCACACACTTGATGGTGTTTTCCAGCTTGATCCTGCTACAGTTTGAGAGGTTATCAGGTGGACACTGTACTTGAATGGTGGACACAAGCATTAGCAGAGATACATCTCTAGCATCTGCCTGCATGACCACCAAAAACTCTAGTTCCTGTCTGCCATATTGGGAGTTGCTCAAGATCCCACCTTTCCCAACTCCACCAATGTACTAATCTGTTCCTTAGAGCAAGAAAGTCAATCCATCCAAAGTTTAGAAAATTTGAAAGTCTTGAAGTTGTTGGGCTAGGTGGTTGGCACAGCGGGATTTGGGGGTGGGGTGGTGACAGCGGTGGGTGCACAGTCTAGGCTGCTTCCTTAGAGTTCTCATATGCCCTTGTGGTAGTCTGTACATCTCCATTTAGTTGACATATCATAGGAATGCTACTTCCCAAATAAGTCCCAGATACCAATAAATCTGAGGAGGAACTACCCCTCACTCTATTCCCTGGTCAACATTTCCCAGTAGGGACCGAACAGATGTTTCACCCCATACAAAGCAGTGAGGAATCTTCTCAAGAGTCAGCTTCTACCATCTTCCTACAGGGTTCTGCCATTTAACTGCAAGAAATATGGTGAGAGTCTGGCAGAACACCAATTGAACTTCAGGGAGAACGTGTTTTCCGATACTCTTCCATGACTGTGAAAGGCACATAGGTCACAAGAGCCATTGGCACATACTAAGGTTACAAAGGTCCTGTTCACAAGTAAAAGAACTCATCACTCTATGGTCATCATTGTAAACTGAGGCTTTAAATGATTCCACAGTTACAAGCAGAGTACAGTACATCAAGTAGTATGAGCAGCAAGTTTAAGGTTACATAGGGCCAATCAAGGCAATTGATGTCCATAGAGCTTATTTGAGACACACTGTATATTCAATAAAGTACCTTATCAAACAGAGATTTTAGATCTCAACATACTAGAAAGATGAACTTTGAAGCAATGCTGTTTCCAGCCATAAACAATCAAGTGGCTAAGATAAACTGGTCTCCACCTTCTCAAACATTGTTCTAGATTATTCGTTTTACATTAACTATGCTTCTCCATTCGCTAACAGTTGGCATCAACTAAACAAACTCAGAATGTATTAACATAAATGTTGCAATGTTTAAATGAACACGCGATGCAGTGGATTCTAGCAGTAGTATGCTCAGCGTGCACCAGAAGAAGTCAGGGTCATTTCTTACTTTCTAACAAAATTCACAAAGGATCCAAAGTCCGCCTGGATTCCTCAGTGCATCACTGTATTATGTACGCTTCTCCCCCTATCTGGTTAGGGTTGCCAACCCTCCTGGATTTGTTGGGGTCTACTGGAATCAGCATCTATTTCCTAGCGATCATTGAAAGCAATCTGGGTGATTTAAGGTATGCAAAATGTTAATGGATATGCTGTGCATGAGTGGCTCAGGTTGGCAGGCAGCTGAAACTTTTGCTGATAGCTGCTGGACATTTGCAGAATGTGGGTTCTCCTTCCGGCAAAGATGGCAGGCCCGAGAGCTGAATTGAGGCTGCCACTCTTGCTGCCGGACGCAGTGCTTCTGAAATGGAAGAAGTACAGATGGGGAGCCCTGTACCGTGGGGTTAGTTCTCACCAAAATGTTGCATGCTCCTGGATGGAGTGTGAAGCAGAACTGGGGCTCAGCCTGAAATATAGTGAGAGCCTGGGCCTCAGGAAGTGGGGAAGCCCTGGGCTCTGCTGCCTCTCAACCTGACTGTGAGACCAGGAGTCCAGGGTAGGGGTAGTTGAAAGTAGGAGGTCATGTAACATCTCACAGAATATATCCAGCCGGAGATGGCAACCTTATATCTGGTACATCAGATTGAGATGAGAAAAGGAATGCTCAGCTGGTCTTAAGCTTACTGGTTTGCAATGTATCTGAAGTACTTGTAAAGAGGATTTTGCTGAACAGACTTTCCTAACTATCAAAAAAAATCTACTCAACGTTTTTTTGAGAGATCTAGATGAATGAGCAACTCCCACTGTGTAAGTTTTAAAAATATAACACAAAGATAAGCACAAAAATTGTAGAATGGCAAGCTTTATTGTGGTAGAAATGGAAATCTGAGAGGAGTTCCACAGTTTGAAGTAATGTTTCATGAAGGCTTTATTGTTATTTGTAGAAATGGTGTACAATTTGTAACTTGTGCAGAAATGAAGCATGTAATATGTCATTTGTACCACTCACTTGATGGTTTATTCACTTACAAGTACATTGAAAAATAGGAACAGACATAGGCCAGTCAGCCCTTGGGAAAGTTATACCCATTCAATTAGATTGGTACCTCATTGTGGAATAATCCAAGGTAGGGGAACAGTGGGGGAGTGGCCAGGAAGCTGGTTACTCTAGCGCATGCCAGCTAGACTTGGTGGACAAGGGAACCTAGCTGCTTTGTGGAGTTTTATATAATATATCATTGTGCACCCATAGACATATAAAAAAATGAAGAAAGCTAAAGATAATCAAACAAAAATCACTGAATTCTTTGGTTTTGTCAAGGTTTGATTGGTTCACAGTATCACCTAATTATCATGGACCAATGAGCAATGTTTGTGGCTTATTACAATGGCCAGGCTTTTACTGCCCCTCCAGAGTGTGTCTCCCTGCCCTGCCCAACAGCAGGTGCAGCAAGCCATTTAAATCTCCTTTCAGTTTGGCGGGGCCATAATATTGCTTAGGGCGGGAGGGACCTTAACATCCTGGCCAATATTATACTCATGCTAACCTATTATATTGAAATGACATAAACCACTGATCTGTGTAAAAACACATATTTCTTACGCTATATAAATGCATATGTACATGAGCACACAAACTCCAGTAGATCTCTCATGGCATTTGTTTTCAGGTAATCTGGGGAATGCAGCATTGTTGTCATAGACTGTTGCTAACAAGGCCTGCCCAATTAAAGCCACTGGTCAAGTATCTCTTCTGGAAATATCTATATAGAGGGCAGAGATAGGCAATTGTAGTTGGTTATAAACCCTAAAAGACAGCAAGTAATTGGAAATTCTTGCCTCCAGATCAATAAATGACTTTTTAATTTGCTTTTGTAATGCCATTGTGACTCTGAAGTGTGACATTTGAAACATTTAAAATTCAGAGGGGTTCACAGTATAGATACTAAGAACTTGGAATGAAGAGTTTAGAACTAGGACCCTTAGAGCTGGATTTTCCCATCCTGATGCGGGGCTGAAGTGCATCAAGTGGGATTTAAAAATGGAAGTTGGGACCCAAATCCAGCATTCTTGCACCCAATTCAGTGGAAGATAAAGAGGTGGGTCATGAGCCAGCATGCTGATGTCCCAACATTGTCGACTCCATTGTGGAAGTGGGAATTTCAGACCACCTGCAATTTCCATGGAGTCAGGCCGCCTTTGGAAGGTGATGTATTTCATAATAGCACAGGGATGTTGTGAATCTTGGAGGAGCCATACATGGAATTGGAAACTGTATGGAACATAAGTGCAAAAGGTGTTTCCTATGTCACATGTCATGCATAAGTCAGTTTTTTTAAATACAGTGAGTGATGATAGGCCTTTTGAAAAGGTAAATGACCATTAAATAATGTGATAGTCAAATTGTCACTTTTGACATCTGTGAAGCTGTCAAAGTAATGAACTGCATTGTAAAAGTGGAAAACTCTTAAGATGCATTACAGTATATTATCCACTGGATAACGGATGCATTGTACAATAATGAAATTCAGATTTGATTATGTGAAATGCCCTCCTTGCCTTCTTGTTTTCCTTGAAATTCAGCTCAGCTATCTATGTGACTTTTTCAAAACTTTGAAATCTGACTGAGCTCTGAACATCTTTCACGTTCAGCCTAACCATCTGTTCAGTTGTTGCAAAGCTTTGACAGATGGCTGAGCTTCTGGCTGCCTTAAAACAGTTTAATGTATTCAGCTCAGGAGGCTTTGTTGAGACAGTGGTTCAATGGAATCTCACCACAAATGCTTGTCTGAATTCCAAACTCACTAATGGATCCTGCTCAGCAGGGGTTATTGACACAGCTGTCAAGGAGCATGTGAACTTGGTTATTTTGGCAGATGAACTATTAAGAGGAATATACTTTTTAAGGGGATATCTGAGTACAGTTTGTTTATATTGACAGATTATGAATTTCTCAAAGATCTCAAATATTATTATAGGGCTCATGAGCTCTGTTTATAGTAGATACTGACTGTGTGGATTAAGGGATGAGTTTGGGTAAGGGGTTATGGGGGTGGGAGGCAGTAAGGGGGTAAGGAGCATGGGCGTATATGGATCATAGGGGTGTTAAGGGGTGTGTCAAGGTCAAAGGGATGGGTAGGTGGTGAGGGAGGTAGAGGTATGGGTTTGAGGGCCTCACATTCATCTGCAGATCCAGGCCAATGCCTCAGTGAACAGAGACAGGCCTTTTAACCCTGATTCCTAGGTGACCGTCTTTACCCCAGAACACTATGAATATTCAGTCGTTGAGTACAGTCAAGACTAAGATCAATAGATCTTTGGACTCTTAAGGAGCAGGAAAGTGAAGCTGAGGTAGCATGTCAGCCACAATCTTGGTGGAGCAAGCTTGAGTGTCACTGTGGCCTATTCCATGGTGGTGTAGAGGTAATGTCACTGGGCTAGTAATTCAGAGGCCCAGGCTAATGCCCTGGGAACATGGGCTTAAATCCCAGCATGGCAGCTGGTGGAATTTAAATTTAATTAATAAATCTGGAATTGAAAGCTAGTCTCAGTAATGGTGACAATGAAACTACCATCGATTGTCATAAAAACCTATCTGGTTCACTAATGGGAAGGAAATCTGCCATCCTTACCTGGTCTGGCCTACACGTGACTCCAGACCCACAGCAATGTGGTTGACTCTTAATTGTCCTCTGAAATGGCTGAGCAAGCCACTCAGTTTAAGGGTAATTGGGGATGGTCAATGAATGCTGGCCTTGCTAGTGATGCCCACATCCCATGAAAGAATAAAGAAAAATTTGGATTGTGACAGGCACGAAGTTTATGAAAACTGAATAAATATTTTGGTATTTACATTGAATTTTTTGTTCAATAGGATTTTATCTGAAGATATTTGTGAATTCAATAAATGCTGGATTATACTTTTGACATGCAGGAGAGATCATAAAAAATCCAAAATTGGGACATGTATATTATACATGGATATTAAAATATATTTAAACTTGATCCTAAAATTCATAGCCCAATTTTGGATGGATGGTTCACTGTTTGAATTAAAGGGGGTCTCCCATTCAAGACAAGGGATGAGAAGGATTTTTTTCTCTCAGAGGGTAGTGAATCTTTGGAACTCCTTTCCACACAAGGCAGCGGAAGCAGAGTCTTTGAATGTTTTCAAGGCAGAGGTAGATAGATCCTTGATAAACAATTTTGTGAAAGGTTACCGGAGCTTGGCAGGAGGTTACAGTCAGATCAACCATGATCTTATTGAATGCCAGAGCAGGTTCGAATGGCCGAGTGGCCTACTCCTGCCCCTAGTTCATATGTTCAAAGTGGTATGGTTAACTTTACATATAATATGCACCAGCTTACTACGCTAAATACTTTATTTCCACTATATGTTGCTACTTTTTTGAGATGAGGTTTAATATATTTTCATTGTATCTGAGGCTGCCCGTCAAACATATCATTTACTCAAGTTAGACCAAGTGTTTCTTCTGTTTTTGAGCCTGTTCTGCTGAAATGCAAGTAGGCTGCAGCTATTTTCTTGCTCACACATGGGACTGTCAATCACTTGGTATCCCATTGTTCACACTTCGACCTGTCAATCATTCGGTGCCTGACTACTCCCGCTTTGCTCCTCAAAGTCTCAATCAATAAGCAACAACCTCCATGCACCCAGCTGCCATTCCTCTCTCATTAGACACAAAAGCAAAAAATGCTGGAAGCGTTCAGCAGGTCAGCCAGCATCTGTAATGAGAAAAAAAGGTTAATATTTCAGGTTAGAGCTTCCATCAGAGTTTGTCAGAGTTCAGATGAAGGTCTCCACCCAAAACATTAACCTGTCTTTTCTCTTTACAGATGCTGGCAGCCTTGCTGTGTGCTTCCGGCATTCTTCTTGCACCAGCTTTTTATCAATTTTTTATTTTTATTTCACATTTCCAGAATTACATCTTTTATTCTTTAGGCTCTTTAAATGTAAATGTCCCAAAATTAAATGACAATTCTGGTCACAGGCAATGTTGAAAGCAGGTATTATACTGAAGTTGTAATATCATAGAAGTACGATAGATTCACATTGCATATTCAAGAATGCCCATTATAACTCCATATATTATGCTTGTCCATCCTATATAGCAAGGTGCTACACCTTAAACAGTAATTGGCAGATTCATGTTTTCTTCCTTTTATAGAGATAGCAGATTTGGCTGATGAAGAAGGAAGAAAAGTGTTTCCAACAAAACTTGACTTTAATCCAAATTAGACATTCTGCGACTTCCTTTAGGCAGCTTTTTGATCCCTAAATCGATACATTACCCATTAGATAAAACATTCTAAAGTGATCTCTGTTTATAACTGCAGAATAATTGCTACTTTCTGGGGTGACTTGTCACCTCTTCTTGATCTAAAGTGCTTTTCCCCTTAATTCCCTTAAATATGATGAAACAAATCACAATGCCTTGCTCTTCTATGAGACAACACACCATTTATTTCCCAGATGTACCATATAAGCAGTCCCATGGAGATCTGTTGTGTCAAGTATCCGACAAGAATAGACTTACTCCATAAATGTATCGAAGTGGCCAGTGTCTGGCAGGCTGCCATACACTTGAGTGAGAAACAGCTTCCTCCCAACTCCTGGAAGCCGATCAGCGAAATATAAATATAAAAACTCAATTGACCTGGGACCTGAATACTTTTAAACACCCTTCCATCCGTTGTCTTCCCTCATACTATTTTCCTCCAACTTAAGAAAACAGACTCACAGAATAAAGAATAATTATCCAAGGAACAAAAAGGTCTGATAATGTATAATGGGATACATGGCATTTTTTGGTAACCAACTGAGAAATGTGCAGTTGTAATACCATAGTCAGTCATCCTCGTTTTGACACTATCCCACATCAAGGACCCTGAGTGCTCTGACAGGCAACATGTGCAATGACTGCAGCAACAACCACAAAACCATGTCCAAAATCAAATTTAAAAAAAAAAACACACATAAAAAGAAAATATCAGTTATTTCGAGCAATGAGATAAGCATAAAGCTTCCGTGTAACCGGTATCAATCCCTCCAGCATCACCTACACAACTTACGACATTGTCTAATTCTTTTGACTAAATTACCACCTGGCAATTACTCCCAGTCACTTAATGGTACCAACATTATAATTTTCAGAACTTAAAATGTCAACAAGCTTTAAACTTGTCAGTCTTAATATACTTCAGAACAAGCAGAGTTCTTCATATTGGAGACATGTTTGACCTTTCAAACTTTGTTTCATTTGATGTAGCAGATGCTTTTCTCATAAATGCAACATTTTTCATAAAGTTTTTTAAGCAATTCAAACAAAAGCTTTCACTTAATGTATTGCAGCAGCCTCACTGTCACAATGCTATTTTCTGAATGGAGTATTTTTTGCTTTATATTTATGTCTAAAGGATTGTTTCAAATTCTACAGCACTGTTTTAGTGCATTTACTCATAGCTCTTTAGCATCCCTACATAATCAGTCCACCTACACAGAAACTCAAAATATTTTGCAAATGACTCACAACACCAGAGTGCCTAAATTTAAATGTTGCTGCATTGGTACATGGTTTTGTATGAGCATATGGCTAGGGTATGTCTACAAAATTGTCCTGTGACATAAGAACGGTGTTAGCAACAATGGTTCTTACCTTTTGCAGCCACTGTGTGTTGTTTTCCAAGATGCCTTCGAGTTGCTGCAGCCGCTTTCGGGACCAGTTGGGCTCCACTGGTGGAGGAGCATCTCTCTGGAGTGAGTTGGACATGTGGTAATCTGGGGAAGGTTGGCAGTTCTCGATCTCTGGAAGGAGAAATGTATAGCTGCACGGTCCATGCTGAATGCGATGGTGGCGCTTATCTAAACTGTCTGTGGCTTTATTGTAGGAGCCGTACCCTGACATAGCCAGGAAAATACAAACACAACTCGCAAATGACAAGTAGCTTGATAGCATTCTGATGGTTTCCAACTGCAACTGAGCTTTGCGTAAAACTATGTATGTGCAGGGCAAAAAAAAAGAAGCTTCTAAATGTTAACCAACTTCTCTTCTTTCTCTGATGCTTTGACTATTCAATTGCTTGGTCATACATTCGGAAAAAGAGTTACTGCTTCTCCTGACGGGTTGTTCTGACAGTTCACTGGCTTTATGTAATGTTGCCAAGAGTTTGTTTTCCTTCTGTGACTCAATGATAAGGCTCAGTATTGCTTCCTATGTCTCACAGCCCACGTTGCACTGACAAATGCAGGAAATGTTCAGTTGCTCCTGATGGCAAGGTCTCTCTCCCACTTTGAGTTGGACTGAAGCCCATGCATGGAATGAGATATTTGGTGTAAGAAGGTTATGAGTCAGTGGTTCTATGTCGCCATCTGATTTGACCACAAGAATGCGTAATTAGCAGACGGTCTGCTCCATTCAGTCGCTTTCGTCAGTGTTTGACAGTTTATCTTAGTGCACCATTCTGATAACAAGGGATGTTTTACACCATTGTCCAGCCCACACTATTTTCAGACTCGAGGCTGTAAATCAACTCGTCAGTGAAATTCTGGACAAACTTCCATCACCTTTAGAAGAAAAAAGTGTGCAAAGTTTATTTTCAGTAAACCTCTGCATCTTGTATGCCCGATAAGATATATTACTAAAATTCTTTAAATTTTATAATTTCTCCTAAAATCCATTTCAAGATAATCGTTTAACCCTATCAGCCTGAACAGGCTCATTGTGCGTAACAGACTCCCAAAAAAAAAAAATTAGGTTTTCTTACAAACAGCCACAAATAATAATGCTTGCAAGAGCAACAGGCTTGACCTGACATTTTCTCAAGGGATGTCAATGACCATTTGCAGCTTGGAAACAACTTCTTGTGTTTTTTTCCAATTTTCTCCCCAACTCCCCCACCTCATATTTAAATAATGTTCCAATAACTCAGCCACCTATCCACTAGTATTTTCCATAAATGAATATAGGAAAATGTTGGCAGAGGTTGGAAAGGATGCCAGCTGAAGTCAATTCTGTCTTTCCTCAACACCCCTACCTGCAGACTGGGACATGATAAGGAGCTGGGTCCCTGACTGTTATTTTGCTTTTCTAGCCCTCCAGTTCAGCAACTGAGACAGCCACTTCAACACTGACCACAGATCAAAATTAAGGTCACCTAAAGTGTGCATGACTCAATACTACACTGACAAATGCATGAAAGGAGCACATAATCCAGGTTGGCACTCCAGTGCAGCATTGAGGTAGCACAGCACTGTCAGAGGTGCCATCTTTCCAAAGTAAGCTGAGGCCCTGTCTTCCCTGGGTTGTAAAAGATCGCATGGCACTAGTGGAAGAAGAGTAGCAGATTTCTCCCTGGCGTCCTAGTCAATATTTCCTCAACTACCATCACTGAAAACAGTTAATCGGGTCATTATCTCATCATTGTCAGTGGGACCTTGCTTTGCACAAATTGGCTGTTGCTTTTCCTACATTACAAGAATGACTATTATTATCAAGTACTTTACTGAATGTAAAGTGCTTTGGAATGTTATGAGGTTGTGAAGAATGCTTTCTTCTTTATTTTATCATCAAACAAAACATTGATAAAATAGACAGATACGTTAGTTTAATGACTGATGCAGTTTGTTGACTTGCTAAAAATTGGACAAGAATAATGAAGCATGCAATAAACTGGTGGGAAGCTTAACTTCAAATCTTTTTGCTGAAGTACACAGAGGAAAATAGATGGCTAAGACACTTAATTAAATATGCTGCAAAGCTGAAGTGCCGTTGATGTTCTTCACTGTCAGGCTTAGTTTCAATTACTGCCTCATGTCTCTGTCAGAGACACCACTTTATTTTATACTAGCTGATCTCCCATGGTATTGCTCATAGCAAGCCACAGGATTGGTTGTGTTATAAGAGCAGGGGTGTTATATCATGTCACGTCCAGTTTGCAGAAGTACAGCTGTGTCCCTTGAAGGCAATGAGGCTATAATTGTTGTAAAAGTAAAATAAACCCTTTCCTCCCTGAGATCTGAATGGCTTTAGTTACTTTAAAGGTCGTTTTGCATTTTTGTAGTGTGATGGACCTAAAAGTCTAGGTCAACCCAGCATCTATTTTTAGGGTGCTACTTAAACTATTAGGGCCCCATAGGGTGGCCAGGAAGTGTGAGCACATTTCCAGCCTGTATTGCACCCGCCTGCAATATTGGGTAAAGATTTACAAGAAGCAATCCCAATTTCTCACCCAGGCTCTGACTCCTGGCCCAGATCCCAATCTTCAATTGTTAGACCCAAGGCTCTTATACCTTGGAAATCCTTGGAGCCACAATCTTCTACTCTGTATTTTCTGAATCCCAATCCCCAAACAGACCTGGCAGCCACATATCCGAGGCCCGATATTTTAATACGCTTTTCAGGGGGTCTGTTATGCTGCACAGGCTCGATTACAATGAACTCCGAGACCTAATATCTTGGGATCGTGGGCCTCACCATTCTGGTGCAGAAATATTCCCTATGGCAATCCAACCCATAACAGCACCCACTACCCCCGTGCCCAAATCACCTGAATTTCTGACATTATGTTTATCAGGGAAGTTCACTGAAGTAACTTAAAAGTGTTGCTTCTTGGCAGCAATGTACTTAGGCTATGGGGGAATGAAATGCATTAATAACTTGCGTGCTAGCACAGTACTGGGAAAAATGATATTGAATTTGAAAGTGCTCCTAATCATTTGGATCCTAATGTATTAATACCAGATTTAGTGTGTGGCAGCAGAATAAAATTGATATAATAAATGACCTGTAAAAAATGTTGTGAAATCTGTCTAAGATATATGAATGTATAAGAACAATGGACAGGAAAAGACCAGTTGGTCCATTTACTGTCACATATAAGTATGTTGTGTCTTAGCATCATGGTTCCCAATGCTCCCCGTCCACCCGCAATCATGTAACTTTTTGAGATGGGGAAAAACACAGATAAAGAGAAAATTCTGGGCAAATTCAGGGAAGAAAATGCTATGGGAAATTCATCTGCAATGTTCCAAGGGAATCAAAATGATTAAAATCCAGAAAGGAACAATGGCTGTGAATCACATTGCACCAGTTTTTTGTGCCCTGGAGTTTCAGCCACAGTCAGGGAGTTGTCCAGCTGTCCTTTGAATGCTTGAACTGAATCTCCACTTATTAATTGAGCTGGCAATTGAACCTCTGCGAAAAGAGAAAGGAAAAGTCTTGCCATCTACCCTACACTTAGCTAAGTTATACACATGTTTCCTCCCCCCACCCCGACTTAAACCAGCTTATATTTCACCTCTCTTCTATTTTTACTTAGTTCTGTTGAAGGATCATTCGGACTCGAAACGTTAACTGTGTTCCTCTCCGCTGATGCTGTCAGACCTGCTGAGTTTTTCCAGGTATTTTTGTTTTTGTTTCACATATCCACAGGTTTTCCTTAACATATTTAATTCATATATTCTACCCACATGAACACAGTTTCATTCCTTCATTATTCCGAGGACCGCAACACAATCTCCCCTGCATTTACGCTTTTCAGGAGTAAAGTTCTCAAAGGCTACTGTGGTCTAAGGCTATTTAAATTAGGTATCAATCAAGCCATTCTCCACTGAACATTTTCCAGGGCTCTGTATCACCCGCCAAGCAGGAAGGTGAAAACTGGGCACAGTATTCCAAATGAGGCTTAACCAAGATCTTGGACATGGGCACTACAATGCGTCTTGTTTTTTACAGTCCGCAAGACTTATGTTATCCACACTAATCATGGGGTAGCGCTAATCATTTCCCAGTGTTGAAGGGGTCAATTTCCACGGTGTCACTTACGACATATTAAGCACAGCGGCCATTTCAGGCAGTTCAATGGGTTCCTCGATAGATTTGCACCTCATTAATCCGCTGTATTTGCCAATTTACGTACTTATAGTCCTAATTGTATGCATACCTAACTAATGCATTTGTGAAATGGGCCCTTTGTCATGATAATTAGATCCCAGCTGAGAATGAAACAAGTTCCAACAAGTTTTACCATTATCAAAGACAAGAACCAAATTCACAAAGAGAAAGAGAGGCAGAGAGAGATATATACACAATTGAAACTCAGGCCATAGGACTCACAGGGTGCCATTTAATTCTGAACATTGTTCAATTTCAGCCTTAAAATAAATTCCATGGTTGTTGCTGTCATGAATACGTTAGCTCGTTCAGTTTGTTAAAACAGGGAGCTCAACAGTACAGAGGCTCTGTATGGTTGATAGCAAGAGCTGGAAATACAGTGCCAATTATAGAGGCAACACACTCTAGCCAAATTGACAAAGCCATTTGTTAGAGGAACAAATTGAGTTGGCTTAAAGTTGGTACTCAGTACAACTTATGATGGTCTATGTATTCAATCATTCTAGCAATACATCCTGATAGTCTATTTGCTTTTGCTAAAGCTTCATCTCATTGCTTGTGAACCTGTAAAACATCATGTGCTGTAACATCTAGATCTCTTTTCCACCAAACATTCTTTAATTTTGAACCCTGAACGATATACACATGCTTGGGTTGGCTCTTGCCAAGGGCAAACAATGCATTTATCCACATTAAATGTCATCTGCCAGATGCCAAGTCCCATTCTGTTATCATAGCAAAATCAGATTGCTGCTATTTCCTTCACATTCAAGATCATAACGCAAGCACAAACCTTTGCATCATTTGTAAACTTGCACACAGTTCCTCCAAACCTTTAACCACATTATTATGGATTGTGAAGAGTAGGGGGTCTTAACACTAATCATCGTGGAATTCTACTGGTAATTGGTCTTCATGCAGAACAACTGCTGTTACAAACATAGCCAAGTGTTTATGGTACTGGGTTTGTAACCCCAAGATCAAGAGTTCAAATCTCACAATGGTGAACAATGTAACTTCATCTGAAACAGATGGAAATGTGTTTGCTTGGCCTAAATAGCCAAGTGGTTATGGCACTGGGTTTGTAACCCCAAGATCAAGAGTTCAAATCTCACAATGGCAAGCTATGGAACAATGTGACTTCATCTGAAACAGATGGAAACAGGTTTGTACTCAAAAGAGTTCAAGCTGAAACCAAAGTTTTGGCCTAAATGGCCAAGTGGTTATGGTACTGGGCTTGTAACCTCAAGATCAAGAGTTCAAATCTCACACTGGTAAACTATGAAACAATCAAGAGTTCAAATCTCACAATGGCAAACTATGAAACAATGTAACTTCATCTGAAACAGATGGAAACAGGTTTACTCAAAAGAGTATCAAGAGTTCAAATCTCACATGGCAAACTATGAAACAATGTAACTTCATCTGAAACAGGTGGAAATGTGTTTGTACTTGAAAGAATTACAAACAATCACCTGTCTACAAGAATACAATTAATTCTTCATTCAATTCAGCTTTTGTCTTCCAGCCTCACAGGACTCTGCCTTTTAAAGTAACCTGGTGCGTGGTTGCTAGCCAGAGGTTTTCTTTGAAAATCCAAGCACAAAATGTTGATTGGGCTGCCTTCATTCAGCAACCTGCCTAAAAATAACAAGCTAGCTCCAGGTTTGGGAGCGCAAACACGACCCAGGAGAAAATGCCCTGAGAATGGGATTTTCATTTGAGGGTGGCGGGGTTCTCTGGGAGTTGAGCCGAGTGACCTCAGAATGAGTGCATAGGCTGCTGGGTGCAGAAGCTGGCTGGGCAGGAGTCCTGCCACGGTGCACCGGCACTTTGTCAAAGATTTTCAAAAAAGCATTAAAGCAAAAAACAGCCCTCCAACCCTCACGCCTCAGAACCCCTCACCCACCCCGACACTCCCTATGCCCCATTCATGCCAATCCACCTTATGCCCTCTACCCATCCTCATGGCCTCTCACACCCTCCATGCCATCATATGCTCCTTGACCCACCCACATGGCCCTTCATAACCCCTATGCCAACTCATGCCGACTAATGCCTCCCACCCACCAACCTTAGTCCTAACACCTACCATGCCAATTCACCCTGTATCCACCATGGGCAGACCTCAGGAGCCATGCTCAGATCAAATAACATAAAGTGCTAAGCACCTATTGCAGACTTTATTATTTTTTTAAATCACTTTCATTCATAAAAACTTAATCACTTTATTTACATTCCTTCAACTACATAACCCCTCATAAGGACAAACATTTCATCCAATTGTTTAATCCCGTGTAAAAACAAGCATTCATAGACTGACTGCAAAGGGTCTACAACCACTTGGATCTGTCAATCAAACTGTGAAATGGAAGGCACCCACTATGACATTGGAAGGTTGTGAAATCAGTCATGCAGCATCATTCCAGTAATGACAACCCTCTGGCTTATGTCAATAACAGAGTGAAATAGAAAGCAATCATTTTTAACACTCCACACAGTTTTTCAAAGAATAAATGATAGGAGTTTTAAATGCCTTGACAGCTTGACAGTTGCTTTTGACAGATGATTTTGACACTTTTGACAGTTCCTTGTGACAACTTGCTTGATTGTCCCAATGAGTTTATGCACTTTTTATGCACATTCATGTCCACTTTTAACAATCCAAAAACACACCTGACCTCCCCAAAGGTGTCATGGGACTATACCCAAAGGGGTACCCTAACTCTCGAAAAGGGTAACCCACCTCTCCAAAGGACTCCGCCGAGTTTAGACCTACCAGATAAAATCTCCATACATCATGTTTCCCAATCCTGGTTAATGAAAATCAGACATGCCTGGAGGCAGCTGCTGTTTTATATGGGAAGCTACCTCTGTGAAACGCTCATGCACAAATCCCGACCCTGGCCCATTCTCACCCAGTGAAAATGGTTTATTTTAGCCATATTTCAGCCTCTTCTGCCGTTTTTACAATGACGAAGAGGCTCTCCTATTGTGAATATTCAGGCCATAGTCTTTTTTTCAAGGACTCATGTTCAGAGTTTTTTTATTATCCCCTCTCTCTCCATATGATCATACAGACTATTTTATAAAAAGTGAAAAGCTAGGAAGAGTGGAGGTCCAAAGAGATTTTTGGGCCCATGTACACAGATCATGAAAATATGGTAGTCAGGTACAAGAAATAATGTAAAAGACAAATGAAATGTTAGCCTTTATAATTCGGGGCGAGAATATTGAGGAAAACAGGTTGTGCTAAAGTTATGCAAGGCCCTACTTAAATGATATCTGGAGTATTGTGTGCAACTGTTTTCACAATATCTTAGAAAGGATATATTGGCCTCAGAAGGAGTGCAACACTGATTCATCAGAAAGTTATCAGGGCTATAGCCACAGCAAAGTATATTTATACAGCACCTTTAATATAATGAAATGTCCCAAGGTGTTTCACAGAGCATTGTAAAGCAAAATATGACACCATCTCAGCCAGGCAGGTACCAGCGCAGATACCAGCACCTCGGTGGGGATAAGATCATTGGCTAGTGTCCCGGGGCAGAGTGGTGAGGGCACTTCACACTCGCTTAAGGCGCAGGTGGAGACAGAGTACCCAGGGTGCCGGCAGTCGGAGGACTGCAGGGGACCAGGAACATGCTCAGAAAATGGCTGATGATGTGCCTCTGGAGTCGTCCCTGAGGCAGCAGATCTGGAAGTCCAGCAGGGTGTGTGGAAGGATCTGGTAGAGATACATGAGGGAAAGCCTGCCATAGTCTCCATGATGGAGGAGTCCATGTGGAACATCAGCAATGCAATGACCCTCATGGCTGAGCGCACTGCCTCCTCCATGGAGGGAGTGGTGATTCTGATGGAGAGGCTCCTCCAGAAGAACAATCAGGGCTTTTTGGGGATGCGCTCAGACCTGCAAGACCTCACAGTGGCAATGACCTCAGCTGGTCAGTGTCAGTTGGGTGATGGATAGGGCACCCAGTATCTCAGCTAGGTGCCCATCCATCAATGGTGAGCAGGGAGGCCCAAAGCGACTTCATGTTGGTGCACAAGCTGCCTGTCAACTCTACGGGCTCCTCTCAGGGTGCTCCAGATGAGGGCAACAGCTCCTTCGCCCCTATACCAGTGACTGTGGCAGCTGATGAGGCTGCGGCGACTGGGGAGATGCCAGCAGTGAAAGTGGCTGCTCCCTCCCAGGCGGGGCCAGCACAGACTCCACAGGCCACAGGATGCCCACCAAGGTCATCAAGGCCAATAGGACAGCAGAGTCAGCAGGCTGCCAGTGCCAACGAGAGGAGAGCACCTAGACGTAGCACCTGCAAACGTAAATGTAAATCACCTTAGGCACAACACGGGTTTCTCACTGGTGGTTTTCTTTTGCCCCCCCACCATATTATTTGCTTTTCATTATGTGTGTAGCTCAACACCATTTAATGCACTTTCATCTCTGTATTGTAGGATGCAATCATTAAATGTTTTAGTTCTCAACAAGCCTCTGGGTGCTTCATTACTTCTGCAAGTGGACAGGAACCCATGATGTTATGAGTGTCTTGTTTGTCATTGAGCTTTATTGACAAGGCACATAGTTAATGTTCCTAACCAGGCAGATGTTGCTCTCAGTTATCGAAAATGGAGCCTGCAACCCTGGCTTGTGTTGGAGGTCCATTTGTGGTGGGCTAGCTGAAGGATCATTGGATCAAAGCCTCCTGGGTATCCCTGCTTCCCTGGAGGTTGCCCGGGTCAGCGTCTATCCCCTCAGTGTTCTCCTGAGTGTGCTTGTCCTTGGACTCACTGCTGGACTCATCGTCTGCAGACAGAGCATCTGCGTCAACATCTTCTTCCTCCACTGCCACCTCCTTTCCAGCACCAGATTGTGGAGAGCGCAGCATGCAACCATTATCACTGACACACGATCCGGGCGGTATTGGAGTGTGCCCCCTGAACGGTCCAGGCATCAGAAGTGCTCCTTGAGAAGACCGATGGCTCTCTCCACCACAGCCCTTGTGGCGGCGTGGCTCCTACTGTACCGCTGCTCAGCCTCTATTCTTGGATGGTGAAGAGGTGTCATGAGCCACCTTCTGAGGGGATAGCTCTTGTCACCCAGCAGCCATCCATCCAGCCGGGCTGGAGCACTGAAGAGCCTCGGCACCTGGGAGAGTCTCAGGATGTAAGCGTCATGGGAGCTGCCTGGATACCTTGCACAGACTTGAAGAATCAGCATCCTGTGGTCACACACTATCTGCACGTTCATGGAGTGGAAGCCCTTCCTGTTGATGAAGGCACTGGGCTCACCCGCTGGTGCCTTGATGGCCACATGTGTGCAGTCGATTGCACCCTGGATGCGGGGGAACCCAGCAATCACTGCGAAGCCTCTTGCTCACTCCGCCTGGTGGCCTCGTCCATGCAGTAGTGAATGAAAATCAATGCAGGCCTGAACAGAGCGTCTGTCACCAGCTTGACACAACTGTGGACAGCTGATTGGGAGACTCTGCAAAGATCACCCACCGACCCCTGGAAAGAGACAGAGGCATAGAAGTTGAGGGCCACTGTGACCTTCAGCGCCACTGGCAAGGGGTGTCCACCCACACAGTTGGAGTTGATCGCAGGGCCGATCATCTGACTGATGGAGGTCATTGTCTCCCTTGAGAGACAGAGCCTCCTTCAGCACTGCACTTCAGACATATTGAGGTAGCTGCATCGTCGCCTGTGAACCCTGGCAGCAGGATAGTGGCATCTTCTGCAGCCCCTTCCGCCTTGGACTTCCTGTTGGCTCTGTGCACCTTGTGCCTGTGCCTGTTTTCCCAAAGATGGCTCCCCTGGAGGCTGAATATGGACATCTGGCCTCCTCCCCCTTCTGGCCCTCTCTTCCTCCTGAGAGGAGGTGTCTCCAGTGGAGAGCCCATTCCCAGGGTAAGGGAAGGCTGCCTGCAACCAGCAAGACCCCAAGAATTATGTTTCCTCCAGAGCCCTGACCTGAAGTTTGTTATTCCTCTCAAAGCAGCTCTGAAGAGATTTGAAGTTCTCCTGTTCGCACAAGCAAGTAGCAGTAAGTTTCTGAAGTAAATGACTAACAACTCGCATTCGGGAGCCCTTTCGCCCGTCTTATCCTGCCCGTGGATGAGCTTTTTGAAATGCTCTGGAAATCGCACAAGCTGAGAAAAATTGCTGTGTATTAATGTCTCAAGGGCCTTAAGTGGCCTGTTAATTAATGGTGGATGCGCCTTGGAACTCATAGCACACCCACCTCCCAAAATATCGTGATGGCGCGCGGTGATGTCAGGACACACACCCGACATCATCGCATGTCATTTTACACATCAGCGTGTCAGGCTTGCCCCCGCATGCTGACATCAAAATTCTGCCCCTATTCACATGAGGAAATATTATGATGTGGGAAAACGTGAAATTGTCCATTTTGGCAGGAAAAATAAAAAAGAAGCATATTATTAGAATCTAACCATCACCCCTTGACACTCATTGGCATTGCCATCACTGAATTCCCCACTATCAAAGATCCTGGGGGTTACCATTGACCAGAAATTAAATTGGACTAAGCATATAAATACTGTGGCTACAAGAGCAGGTCAGAGGGTAGGAATTCTACAGCGAGTAACTCACCTCCTAGCTACCCAAAGTCTGTCCATCATCTACAAGGCATAAGTCAAGGGTGTGATAGAATACTTTTCACTTGCCTGGATGAGTGCAACTCCAACAACACTCAAGAAACTTAACACCATCCAGGATAACGCAGCGTGCTTTATTGGCACCCCATCCACAAATATTCACTCCCTTCATCATCGATGCATAGTGTCAGCAGTGTGTACCATCTACAAGATGCATTGCAGGAGTTCACCAAGCCTCCTTAGACAGCATCTTCCAAATCCATGGCCATTACCATCTAGAAAGACAAGGGCAGCAGACACATGGGAACACCGCCACCTACAAGTTCCCTCCAAGGCACTCGCCATCCTGACTTGGAAATATATTGCTATTCTTTCACTGTTGCTGGGTCAAAATCCTGGAACTCCCTCCTAACAGCACTGTGGGTTTGCCTACTGCGGACTGTGGCGGTTAAGATGGCAGCTCACCACCACCTTCTCAAGGACAATTAGGAATGGGCATTAAATGCTGGCCCAGCCACGAAAGTCCACATCCCATGAATGAATTTTTAAAAATCTAACTGGTGAAAGATTGCAGAGCTCTGAGATGCAGAAGGATCTGACCTTTTGATTGAAATAAAGTCACCTATGAAGTAGCTGAAAACAGTTGGGCTTAGAACACTGCCCTAAAGAACTCCTGCAGTGATGTCCTGGGGCTGATTGGCCTTCAACATCTTCCTTTCTGCTAAGCATGACTCCAGCCAGTGAAGAGTTTTCCCCCTGATTCCCATTGACTCCAATTTTACTAGGGCTCCTCAATGCCTCCCTCAATCAAATGCAGCCTTGATATTGAGGGCAGCCACACTCATCTCACCTCTGGAATTCAGCTCTGTTGTCCATGTTTGGATGAAGGTTGCAACGAGATCAGGAGCCAAATGGTCCCGGAAGAATCCAAACTGGCTATTGGTGAGTAGATTCCACTTGACAGCACTGTCTACGATACCGTTCAACATTTTGCCAATGATTGAATGTAGATACATGGGGAACTAATTCACCTGATTCGATTTGTCCTGCTTTTTTATCAACAGGACATAAATGAGCAATATTTCACTTTGTCAGGTAGATGTCAATATCATAACTGCACCGGAAAATGCTGGCTGGAGGTGCTGCTATTTCTGGAGCACAAGTCTTCAGCAAGCAGCCAGGAAGTCATCAGGACCCATAGCCTTTGCCGCACCCAGTGCACTCAGCCATTCATTGAGATCCCATGGAGTGAATCGAGTTGGCTAAAGAATGGCTTTTCTGATACTTAGGAAGAGGTTGAGGTGAATCATCCACTTGGCATTTCTGGCTGAAGATGATTGCAAATGCTTCAGCCTTGTCTTTTGTTCATAATTTATTTTCCTCTTTTACTTTGCAGAGGTTGATCACTGTCAGTTGCGTTATTACTGATGGCACTTCACATTTCTGTTTATTCCTCCTTAAAGTTGCCCTTTTCCTACACATTATGCTCTAACATGAGAAAGGCAGGAAAGAGACTACAAGGCCTCTGATTTATCCCTTCTATGATCAGCTGCTTCAACCTCTTAGCCTCCCATGCGGAAGAATATGACCCCTGCTCTCCATCTTCCGCACTGACATGGTTAAGTCTGGAAACTGAACATACGAGCAATTTAATCTTGATACACCACAGGACACATTGTCATTTTTGCTCCAAAACACTATGTCCTACTTGTGTGAAACTTGGACAGTTCACTTATTATTTTATTTGAGATGACTATCATTAATCATGTAAATTATATTGAGTTTCATGTGGACAGCAGGTTAATTAGATAAATGATGGTTCTTTAGAATCAACAAAAATAAAAACTGTATTATGATTACAAAACTCTGAAGTGTGCTTATCATAGTATTTAGGTTAATTTCGTTAATGAATTAATCTAATATGACCTCATTTGCATCTGCAGATCATAATTAGAAAACAGATTTTCCCCTACTGGAGGCACTATTTTTTTATGAACTTTTGGCAATAAAATCATACTGGGATTTGAGATAAATCTATTTATATATTAAGTTAATTTGGTTTGACATATAAAAATTGGATAAGTTGTGTCAGATTCTAACTCAACCATCTTGGCTAGGACAAAGGCTTATTTTACCCCACTTGCATGAAATCATCACAGGGATTTGGCCGGGGGTGTGAAGGGAGGGGGTGGGGGGGGAGGGGTGCAGGGTAGGGAGGTCCAAAAGTCTGGATTGGAAAGTTTGGCTATGGTCCAAAAAGTGAAAAAAATTATTGAAGTGGCTTTAACACCACCTTGAAAATATTTAGTTTATTGATTCAATCAAAACTGATTAAAAATACATATAAAATGAACTCTAGCTCAAAGAAGGCGAGGAATCTAGGGACACTTTTGGCCTATAATTTATTTAATAAAATCATGAATTGGGCAAGCAATT
This sequence comes from Carcharodon carcharias, assembly GCF_017639515.1. Lineage (NCBI taxonomy): Eukaryota > Metazoa > Chordata > Chondrichthyes > Lamniformes > Lamnidae > Carcharodon > Carcharodon carcharias. The sequence goes on from NC_054485.1 coordinate 43,245,301, forward strand.
CCCAGACTGACGAAGAAAACAAAAAATAACTTCTAGAATTGTGTGTAACTGAGGCTATACAATGCATTTTGCTCAAGTACTGTAAGGGATGGTGGGGAAATGTGATTTTTGGCAAAGCTACCTGAGGTCAGTTATGTGAGCATGATGTTGAGAGTTCTTCACCACCGTTTAATTTTCTCCCCTTCCTGATTTACTGGCTTTGTCGAATGACCAGTATCTATGCTGTCAATTGTATGGATGTATTCTTAATTTGCTGCTTCAGCCCTGAACGAGATAGCTTATGCTAGACATGCATTACAATGTATTATAAAGTATTTACCACAGAGAAACAGGCCATTTGGCCCTACTGGTCCACGTTGGTGTTGATGCTCCTCATAACCATCTACCCACCCCTCTTCATCTATCCCTATCAGCATAAACTTCTATTCCTTTCTCCCTCTAAATTTCCTTCGAAGTGTAGTGTAAGGATGTTCAGGCAGAGGAAGGGTTAATGTGGGATTGGAGAACAGTGCTGCCCATGGGTATGATATAGAGAGTCATATGATGGTAGCCTGTGTGTGAAGAGTCTGGAAGGTGGCAGCATGGAGACTGCATCCATGCAGGGCTAGACCTTGGATCCATACAAGCCTCTTACTGAGACACCAAACAACCTTACAACATGGTGGCAGTGAAGGATGGACCCCGAAATCCCAGAGGAGCTGGAGAAGGAACCCAGAATCTCAAAGCATGAAGAAGTGAAGAAACTGCAGTCTGACCCGTGAGAAGTGCACTTAAACTGAAGACACAGTTGGAGATCACCTAAAAAGAAGCTTCAGTGCAGACGTGGAGGCTAGAACCATAGAACCATAGAAAAGTTATGGCACAGACAGAGGCCATTCAGCCCATCGGGCCTGCACCAGCCAAAAAATAAAAAACTAGTGGCCCATTCTAATCCCATCTTCCAGTTCCTGGTCCATAACCTTACAGGTTACAGCACTTCAGGTGCATATCCATGTTCCTTTTAAATGAGTTAAGGGTTTCTGCCTCCACCACTAAACCAGGCAGTAAATTCCAAACACCCACTACCCTCTGGGTGAAGAACTTTTTCCTCATGTCTCCTCTAATCCTTCTACCAATCATTTTAAATCTGTGCCCTCCTAGTAATTAACCTCTCCACTAGGGGAAACGGGGCAACCGTGCCTACTCTATCTTCACCCCTCATAATCTTGTACACCTCAATCAGGTCACCCCTCAGCCTCCTCTGTTCCGAGGAAAACAACCCCAGCCTATCCAATCTTTCCTTATAGCTGCAATTTTCAAGTCCTGGCAACATTCTTGTAAATCTCCTTTGTACTCTCTCCAGAGCAATTATGTCCTTCCTGTAATGTGGTGACCAGACTGTACACAAAATTCTACCTGTGGCCTAATTAATGTTTTATACAGTTCTATCATTACATCCCCACATTCTATACCACGTCCATATGCTTCCTTTATCACCTTATCCACTTGTCCTGCCACCATCAGGGACCTGCGGACATGCACTCTAAGATCTCTCACTTCCTCTAACCCTCCCAATATCCTCCCATTTATTGTGTATTCCCTAGCTTTGTTTGCCCTCCCCAAATGCACTACATCACAGTTCTCTGGATTGAATTCCATTTTGCCACTTTTCCGCCCACTCAGCCAAACCATTGATATAATTCTGGAGACAATGGTTATCATTTTCATAGTCAACTACATGGTAAATTTTTGTGTCACCTGCAAATTTGTCAATTATGCCACCCATATTTAAGTCCAAAAGGCCCCAACACTGAGCTCCATGGAACACCACTGGAAATCATATTTCATTTACAAAAACATCCATCAACCATTACCATTTGTTTCCTGTCACTGAGCCAATGTTGGATCAAATCTGCCACCTTCCTCTGAAGCCCATGAGAACTCAATTTCCTGACCACTCTGCCATGTGGGACCTTGTCAAATGCCTTACTAAAATCCATGCAAACAACATCCAGTGCACTACCCTCATCAATTCTCCTTGTTATTTCTTCAAAAAATTCCATTAAGTTAATATGACACAATCTTCCCCTAACAAAACAGTGCTGACTATCCAGGACTCCAGCAGGGCATGTGGAGGTACATTGTCAGACCTGATTGAATTCAGGGTCAGGGGACCTGGCTAGATCACAAAGGGCTGAGCAAAACTCAAAAAAGGGAAAAAGGCCAAAAGGCAGCCGGAGAATCCATGGTGCAGATGAAAGCCAGACCTGATCAAACGTAGAGTCAAGGGGCCTAGCCAAATCACAAAAAGGATAAGCAAAATACGGTAAAAAGAAAAAAAAATGATCCTTTAAAATAGGCAGCAATCAGGATCAGCACTCGCATACTAGAGCTCATCTGGAAGAAAGCTTCAGCAGCATGTCCACAGCCAGCACCATAACATTTGGTGGCCAAGTTGAACTGAAAAAAAATAAAGTTTCAAAACTGAAAGGCACAGCTTTAAATTCGCTTTCCAGTATATTTTCTCTGGCTCAGGCTACTTATTTTGATGATTTTCTGTACAGACAATCTGTTTTAAAATAACGGCCCTGCCAGAGCAACAGAAGCCCACTGAGACCTGACAAACACGGGAAGAAGAGAAAGAAGAGAAAAAAACAGCTGCTGCAGAGCCATCTTGAAGAAACAATGATTAAAGGGGTAATCACCTGTCATGAGAAACAGCCATGGATAGTAAATTAAAACTACTGGACAAATTTAGGCTAAGGCAAGACCCAAACCAGGCCTAAAACTGGGCATTTTGAAGAAGAAAATTTGTAGATTACATAAGGATTAAGCAAGAAATTAGAAAAAGTGCAAGTTAATGCAGTTTTATGCTTGATTTGGTGTATTTGCAGATGAAGTAATTCTAGTGCAAGGTACAGAGGAGTCCTCAACCACATATGGTGAGGTATTAAATGCCTTTGACAAATGTTTTAAACTTAAAGTTGTGGAGAGTGCAGATCTAAACAAAAGGTCTGGAACACCCCCAATAAAGCACTGAAGGGGCAAGGAGACCCGAGGGCCAGGGAGCCAGGAGACCCCAAGTCAAGACGGACAGGAAATCCCAGGCCAAGTGGGACAGGAGACTCCAGGGTGAGGGAGCCAGGAGACCCCAGGCTGAGGCAGACAGGAAACCCCAGGCCAAGGCAGACACGAGATCCCAGGCCAAGGGAGACAGGAGACCCAGGGCCAGGGAGCCAGGAGATCCCAGGCCAAGGAAGACAGAAGACCTCAGGCCAATGGAAATAATCCCTAAGCAAACCACAAGATTGTCACAAACCAGATCAACACAATGAGGTGCACAAGCTGAATAGTTTGGTGCAGAAGAAAGAAGAGGCTGGCAAGTAGCTTATAAGTATATCTTCTTGAAAATGCTGACACATTACTCAAACTGCAACAGCAGGTGGAAGTGCAGAGCAAGCAGTTGGCTGTGAATGAAGGAAAGCTATCCAAGGTAACCCAAAAGAAACAAAACCTACAAAAAAAAATGAAGCTGTTCCACAGGAGAATTAAAGCTGAGCTGGAAGAACTCAGCCAGAAGTACAGCCAGCACAACAGCAGGTCGGAGAGGTACTAAAAGAAGTCATTGCACTGAAAGGCTCTTTGAAGAATCAATAAGTGCCCCTGGATAAACGTGCAGAGTTAAAAAAGATGTTGAATACTACTTCAGAAAAAGCTGAATTTGAACTATCAGTAGCAATGAAGTATTGCACTGAAGCGCAGTGTGAGTTGGCAAGAGGTCAACAAGAAAATAAACAGTTGAAAGAACAGCTGATTGTCCTTCAAGATCAAATGCAAAAGGAGTGCACAACTCTTCAGCAGCATGAAGAAACATAGATTGTCTTGAACAGCAGAATGGAAGAACAGCAAAAAAGACTTGAGGAAGCTCTTTTGAATTACAGGAAAACTCAGAATGAAAGAATTGAGCTTTGCAAAGAAAAAGAAAACCTGTCGAAGGGCCTTCACGTGCTACAATAACCCCTCAGGTCATAGTTTGTTCCTCCAGAAAATTGCGAAGAGAAGCAAAATGAATTTAATCTCATTCTGAGCAAACTGAAAAACTAATTCACAGAGAATATTCAGCAATGTTCAATATTTCAGGAAGAAACCAAGTGGTACAATAAAGGGACTGAAGAGTTGAAGAACCCACTGATTAGAAAAGAGGAGGCAGTGAAAGGAAAAGCCATAGACCTTTCCAAGCTGGGAGCAGATAATGAAGCCATAAGCAGTACAGTAACAGAACTGAAACAAGTTAAGACTTCATCGGAGACAGACCTGGCCAACAGTAAAACCAAAATGAAGGAGAAGGGCAAAGCTCTGCTGCAGGCAGAGAAAAAAAAGACTGAAACAAGTTTGGAAAACGAAATTCCAATATTGAAGCTCAAGGAGCTGGAAGAAAAATCACTGGATCCCTCAATGTATTGAGAACCATAGATTTGTTGAAAAGTGTCATGGCTGAAATGAAAACCAAGAACTTAGAATGTCAAGAAAAAGTTGCAAGAGAATGTAGAAGTTCTCACAAAAGAGCATAAGGAATCTCAGAAACAACTAGCAAAGTAAAATTAAAGAATTTGAACTTCAAGGATAGCACACAGAAATTAGGCTCTTAAGGAAATACTTCAGTGTAGAGAACCCACATTCACGTACAGGAGATTAGTCTGTGAATGAAAAATTAGAAAGGGATGAACTTTAAGTATCAAAGTATCTATTAAGGATCACAAAATTGCCTGGAATAGGAAAAGAAATTGCTGACGAATCAAAAGAATTGGTTGAGTGCGGAATAAACATCTAAAACTGATTAAATTATTGAGCTTCGATCCAACATGAAAGATGAGAAGTGCCGTATGGATGAGCAAATTTACACTTTTAAAGCAGGTAACTCTGAAACTAAAACTGAACTGACCAGAGTAGTTACTGAGTTGAATGAAAAGATGCATAAGCTTGAAAAAGGATTGGAAAAAGAGAGTAAACAAATATTTAACTGAAATTATGAAATAAGTGCAAATGAAGGTTCAATTTTTGAAATGTCAACTTCCAAGAAGATCATGGCAGAATCCATGGAAAAAGGAAATCTGAGTCCACTCTAGGAATGAATGGAGTGAACATTCCCTTTGGAACGAATAGTACATAAACCAACAGTGTCCAGACAAAGCAACCAGGTTGTCGATAAAAAGAAATTCAACTCAAAGGAATGCAAAAAGCAAATCAAATGGAGACAAATAAGTACCGGAAACACAGACTACTACAAGTTCAATGCCAAGCCGACAAAGTCAACCCAAAACAATTGAGACTATCGCTCCTCCAGAATGAGATCTGGAAAAATTGTCAAGCCTCTAGATCATCTGAATTTACAAGGTCAGAGACTTGAGTTGGGGGAAAGGGGGTAGCAATTAAAGTCAAGATTTTATTGTAAATATATTTGGGTAAGGTCTGGGTGGGGAGGTGTAGGATAAAGGTGTTCAAGCAGAGTAAGGGTTAATATGGGACTGGAGAATAGTACTGCCCATGGTATGATGTAGAGAGACACATGATGGTAGACTGTGTGTAGAAGATTCTGGAAGGAGCCAGCATAGAGACAGCACCCATGCAGGGCTAGACTTTGGATATGTACATAGTTACGGGTTACCAATAAATGATTTATGTTCAACCATACAAGCCTGCAGGCATCTTAGTGAGACACCAGACAACCTTACAACAGAATGCATTTATACTATTCACTTCAATTCCCTTTGGCAGCAAATACCGCATTCTAACCACTCACTGTGCAAAGAGGTTTTTCCGGAATTCCCAGCAGAATTTATTAGTGACTATCTTATATTTATGCAATCTTAGTTCAGATCCTGCCCACAAGTGGAAACAGCTTCTCTATGTCTACCCTATCAAACATAAAAGTTGGGTACATGATTATGCACAGTGAGTATTGGAAGGCCGTTCATCATAAGCCATTTCTAAATCCAATATTTGCACACATAACCTTACCAACAGGAGTCACTAGTTTGCAATCAAGAACAGAATTTTAAAAAAGTATTGACGCTGTGTATCTTTTTAATGTATTTCATTGAACCATAGTTGATGATGTAACAACCTATCAAAACATCAACATATGATAATAAGGGGCAAAAATAGGAGCCCATATAAAATCAAATCTGCAGTCTGCAGAATAACTGCAGCCTTCCAAAACATAAGTCAGTGACCTCAAATATATTCCACTAAAAAAAATGGCACTAAGGTTATAAGAAACCTAATATGATGCCTTAAGTCAAAATAATTTGTTCAGCTCTTTTGAAAACATGTCAGCAACTTTCCCTTTATTAAAGATATTTGTTAAGAATTGTAGTTCAAGATTTAATTGTGTTACTTATGTCACTAGCTTCCAGCAACACATGCCCCAAACCTCTTGCCCCCGTGCAAGAATTCAAGGTATTATTTAAGATCTGTGTAACAGTGTTTGGGAGGAAAATAAAACAGCTGGCTCAAATCTATTTTCCAATGATCCAATCACTGCCACAGCAACTACAGTAAGGGGAAGTATGCAAAATATGACTGATGAATAAAATTGACATTTTGGAGGATATTCTGATCTGAATAATTGATATGGGGTTGCACATAGGCCTGAATTTTTCCCGCATCAGGTCGGCTTGGTGGAAGTGGGTGGGGGGCGGTCGCCGGGCAGCCTGCTGCCCATGATCAGCTCCGCGACGCCACTTTACGCAGGCGGGCCAATTAAGGCCCGGCCAGCTCAGTTCACGAATAGTAATGCTGAGCGCTACCTGTGTGGGCAGGGGGAGGAGGGAGAGTTGGGTCCAGTGCTCTTTCACACATTTGCGCAAAAGACCGCTTCAATCTCCCTGAAGCACGGAGCTGCCTCAGGGAGATTAAAGCACTTTAAAAAAAAACAAATAAATGCAATAAAAATTTAATGAAAAATGTCCCTTCATCTGACTGTGTTGCATGAGATGGGATATGTTTTTATTTTTCAGAAAAAGTTTTTATTTAATGTGTAAAAATTTTAGGAATCCTCACCCTGTTCGTGGATGGGGTTTCCTAAAAACGTAAACGCCACTTGGGCTTTTCGCCTGCCCACCAACCATTAGGTTGGATGGGCAGCATAACATTCATGTTAATTACCTGTTTAATGGTCTTAATAGGCCTATCAATTATTGGCTGGCGGGCGCGCAGCCGACTCCAGTGTGCGCCTGCCAAATGAAACATTACGCGACTGCGCAATGACATAGGAATGCACGCCCAATGTCATCATGCGTCATTTTATGTTCCGGCATGTCGGGCCTGCCCCCTCTCGCCGAATGTAAAATCCTGGCCATAGTTTATCCATCCTTTCAGGAACAAATGAGACTGTATTCAATGAGTATGAAGATGGCAAAACTTGTGCCTTTTCCTCTGTTCTGATGCTTTTGTTTGAATTGATTACTAACAAAATCAATGTTGTCCATATGAAGGCTCTCAACAAAACAAATACAGGCAATGGACAGCAAGGAAGCTGACATTGCGACAGTGCATGCACTGCATCTTCTCTTTAGTTTGAGTGCAAGCTTGAATTTTCATTTTGAATCTGACTTTTCAATTCAACCGATATGAAAAGCAATTGTAGAATGCAAATTAAAAAAAAAAACAAAAGCCTATTTATACTTAACAGTGACAACACTTTCAAAATTTGATTCCATAACATATTATAATGGATGCTTTTGGCTAAATAATAATGCACTAAGTATAAATATATAAAGAGTTATCATGAAAAATGAAACAATCATTGCCCAAAGTTGTTGCTCAAAGACACCAAAGTCATTGGTTCATTTAGAAACTTCGAAGGGTCTTTAGCCCCTTGAATTTCTCTTCCAGATTTCGGCAACATTAATTTTTTCAATAAAGCAAAGTCAAACCGCAAAAAAGAAATAACTGAAAGGTGCTTGTCCGCAGAGTGATCAGTACATTATGTAACTCAGCAATGGCAGCTTAAAGAATCAAAATTAGTTTCAGTGCACAGGCACCCACTGTTTGTGATGTTTATTCTTCTTAATGATCCACACTTCTAATTGTTTTTCAACTGTTCCCTCAGACTTGTTCGTATGCATAACATTCTACCTAAAAAAAAAATTCAGTCAGGGAAGAATAAATGACCCAGGCAAATGCACACTTCTGATATTTCGTAGAACACTTACCTTATTGAGTTTAAATGTCCAGCTGCTCAAAACCTCCCTTCACAGTGGAAAAGTTTTAAATATTTTACTCAAGTTTCATGGCGAGTAGTAAGCATTGCTTTTGTTTGTGGCTTTACTGCTTCATCCGGCTGAAATAGCTCTGTAGATGTTCAGGTATGTTGAATAATAATTTACAATGTAGAATAGAGACCTGGTTTTTAGCAAAAATCTTGTGAGAAGCACTGGAAGAGCAGAATGAAATGAGTTTGTTTTTAACCAAGAAATCAGAGTAAATTGCACAGATTTCCATACATGACTTCAAGCAGCACTTCCTGAAAGGTTGCCAAAAATTTCTTTTTTTAGGGAACAGCCAGAAATGCTGTTTATGTAAGAGGAAGAAAGGTCTGCAAGTCAGTCAAATCTACGATAGTTCTTCAAAGGCTACTGAATTTGTCTGTCCAGCAAGAAAAAATTGTCTTTCTGATATTTTGAGAGCAAGGAAAATAAATCAAGTTTTATGATCTTGACACTTATATGTTATTTTAAATTTGTAGTGCACAAAATATTCCACTTGCAAATTTGCAAGAAGTTCATTAGCTTTACAAACCTTTTCATGGCTGTGATGCTACTGATAGAGTGCAGGTAATGTAGCTCAGAAAGGGCCACATTGCCCATTCACTCGATACAAAAGGCAATAAAGGAAAGGGAAAGGTCAGGGAGTAAGGAAACTAACATAATTTATATGCGTATTGTTGTAACTGGTTACAGACCACCTTAGGTAGAGGCCATGCTTCAGTGAGCAGAGATGTGGTTTTTACATCACTCAGGTAAGGATTGGAAAATATCATGAATCCTAAAGATGATATGGGAAGACATGCCAACAAAGTAGTTAAAATTTAATCCTTAGTGCTAGCAACACATCAGTGTTTATAAAGAGAGCCTGAGTCCCAATTCTCTCAGCTTTACTCATGTACTTTAAGACATATAAGGCAGGTAAATAGCAAAGGACTTATTTTTATTCTACTGAAACTAAAGTTACAGCATACATCCCCTGAGCCATTTATATAAGTATGTCAAAGAACTAGTATTTTCCTTTTGAAATTATTTTATCCTCATCCTCCTCCAGATAGCACATATTTAATTTTTACTGCAGAAATATAGTAACTGATGGTTCTGCTTCCACATTAACATGAACACATACAGCTTAACTCCTTAACTGATTTAAAGTATATGAACTTGTCCAAAAGTGCCAAGTTTGTGGAAAGTGCACATAGTGTAATGGCACTGAAAAACAATTTTAAATTCAATACAGATCACTTACACTGCTGAAGATATTGAAGACACATGTTGCTTTGGCTTGTTATCTTTGCAGTCTTCTGTACATTAGTAGGTGATTTTGAACCAATGCACAATTTTCAGCATAGAGCAGTAAACTCCCAGGAGAAATAGTTCATTTATAAGTAGGAATTAGGGTTAAAAAGAAAATGTGGCTCAGTTAAGCAGGAGCAATTGTTCAGCTGAATAACAGAAAGTGCCAAGTTCAAGTCATAGAAGAACAACTCGGGAATAAGGGCTAGTCCAGTTATCGACCAATAAACTTATGGAAACATCAGAGCTACAGGTTCAATCATCACTAAACTATCAATATCTTTGGCAATGCTGTGAACAGATAACAATTGGATGCTAAGACAAGGCAAATATCAGAAGTAGAGTTGCCCTCAAGCTGGTCAACAGCCAACACTGACTGAGACCCGACAGTCAATTCCACCATTTAACACACTGCTCTCCACAAGGTGGAGCATACCTTGGGGGAATCCAAATATCTTTGGCAGTTGTTGGAGGAATTTAAAGCCATCAACAAATAAGTAAAAGAAAATGAGTGACTTTACTTACCAGCAAGATGTTATCCATCACAACAGCAATGCTTTGATTCATAATTGTATTCTGAACTGAACATTGTCATAAAACTATCTTATTTTTCATAACATTATTGTGGTTTATTGTAAAGTAGATTTATGAGCGTGAGTGTATATGGTCCTGTCTGTGTGATTGAATTGAATTGGAGTCAGATAGACTGTAAGGTTGAAATTATCACTGGAAGTTAGGTATAAAAAGCATTTGAAATGCTAATGAGTAAACAGGGATGAGGGCAGCATGTGGGGTGTGAAGGGAATTCACATTGTTAGATAAGTGAAGGGGTTGTTTAGGTTTCAAAGAAATAGTAGGGCATTTACAACTAACAAGACCAAGCAGTATGTTTATTTTTCCCAAAGGTATTGAGCATATTGGCGACATGAAAAATCTTTATATTATGGGAAAAGTAAATTTCCAAAAACATGTAGAACAATGGAATTTACAGATTAATGAGAGAGGAACATATATAAAGAAAGATGGAAAGCTATGGGGGGTGGGGGGGGAGGCGGGTTGGAGGGGGCAAGGAGGTGGCGGGAGTTAAAGATCTGAAAGGACTGTGTAAAACAGCCTTGGGAAAAAAGCCTCCAGCCACCTTTGCAGAAAAGCCTTTGAAATTCCACTGTCGTGTGGGTGCTGTGGTAAACTTGCTGGATTGCCTTTCTACATTTACAACTTATTTTGGATTATTGCCTTAAAGCTGAAAGTCAAGTTAATTAGGATTTTTGGGATTTGTTATTCTTTTAAGTAATCTTATGTATGTGCTTAAAATCGTTTCTTTTGTTAATAAACATTTTAATTTAATTTTTAAAATCTCTGAAGTTAGTGGGCTCATTACTTCTGGATTCAGTGCACAAATCTTCTCATAACAAATACAAATTGCAAAACTGTTGTGATAGCATGACCAAGTTTCCCTTGTGGATTTGTTCCACCCAGCACACATCACCTGCCACATCATAACAACATATTACTGTGCTCTCCAATCTTGATCCTCTAATGGAAGGTTATGGAGCAATATTAATAAAAGCCTCGAAGAGGTTAGTTAGTTTTCTTCTCTATTGTAGTGTAGTTCATGGTGCAGCTTATTCTGGGACAAAGAAAAGGAAGAAAACATATAAGGCAGAAAATTTGACTCCGTGGCAACAATATTTCTGGCACAACAGGTGCGATTTCCATCCAAAATGGTGCCTGTGCTGTGTAAGCACCCTTTTAGTGTGGGCCACTTTTGTGACACCATCTTGAGCAGATTAATAGTGAAATATAGACTGAGAAGCTTGCAATGCTGATGTAACTGATCAATTATTGGCTGCATATTATGACTTCGGTTATGTCTGTTATGCTATGAAATTGTACATAAGGCACGATATATTAAGTTGAATTGGCCACAGTTGACTTTGCTAGCTTGATCTTTGTGGTAAGACAAGGGTAAAGTGAGTGAAAAATAGCAATGGTTAATACACCTGTGCAAACAAGCACATAAACAGAAATGTATGAAGGATCTTGTGTCCTGGATGAGCTGCATTCTAAAGGCAGGAAATGGGCTATAATTCAATACAGGCCAAAGGCCTGTAATTATAAGAGGTCAGGAAATATTTCAATGGCACCAAGACCCATGATTATCTAGACACTGACAGGAAGAATCTCATTAAAGGAAATCTTGAAACTTCTTCTGGTTTCATAGGTGATCATTGTGGGCAGTGGAGCAGGGACCCTTGAAACAGTGTGAAGACGTACACCCAAGTGATGCTTATCAAGCATGTAGAATCTTTGGGGGCCTTGTAACAGTCAAAAAAGAGAATTTTGAAACAGTTCAGAGGGACTCTGTCCATGAGGGGTGACATCACCCTGTGACTACTTACTGAGCTGGCCATGCAGGGAGTAACCAATCTCTGATTGCCACAGGTTTTGAACACATGTATAGGGGATATAAGAAAGGCATACCTTCCTTTGTTCCTTACTCATCAGCCAAATGTTTGTCAACATGTCAGAAGTTACATCTTGTCCTCTGGGTGTCTGATTAGTGCTCCAGGTGTGAACAGGGACTAGGAGGAAGCAGTTGTGCTGGGTATTGTTAGTGTCATTCAGGGAACATGTTGTAGGGTGGCCGAGTTGCATTATTAAAGATAGAGTTGATCTGCAGACACTTCTTGGGTGGAAACATTAATTTTATTTAGAATATTCTCAACAGCAACTACATGTGTGCTTTCAACTCCAATTCTGTCTTTACAATAACTGCTGAGGTAACCAGTACTACCTTTCTATTGGTTACTAGAGATCATGTGATCTTTCTTAACGAGTATTATTCTTAAAGGTACATCACACACTAAATAAAACTATAATTACTACATTCCTTCATTCAACCTTGTCCCGAGATGGCGTTTCAACAATAACTACACAGGTGTGACACCTGTTGTTGTGTGAGGGATAGTCCTATAAAGAAAAAGAAAGCTTGCTAGCTTGGATGCCAAGGAATCACCAGTTAGCTTTCTCATGCCTGTCTTGAATGTTTGAACTGCCCTTTTGGCCAGTGTGTTTGAGGAAGGGTAGTATGGTGCAATTTTTACATGAGTGATACCATTGAGGCTGATTAACTGTTGAAACCCAACACTCATAAATGACGTGCCGTTATCAGAAATGGCTACTTCTGGTAGTCCTTGAATGGCAAAACTCTGATGTAGTTTCTCAATTGTTTGGGACTTCACTTCATATATGTCCAACTATTTTGAATGGGCATTGACAACGAACAGAAACATTGTTCCCAGGAAAGGCCCAACATAGTCAATGTGTAACCAGACCCAGGGTTTGCCTGACCACTCCCATGGGTGTAATGAAGCTGTCACTGGCAACCTTCACAGTTGCTGACATTGCACAGAATGCTTTACCATTCTTTCTATTTCACAATCCATCCCTGGCCACCATAGATAGCTGTGTGCTATGGTCTTCATTAGGGAAATCCCTGGATGGGCACTCAACAAAAAGTGGTTCCCTTCACTTTGGAGGAACTATCACTCGTGCACCCCACAATAAGATGCCATCCTGTCTGGCTATATCACGTCTTCTGTTGAAGTACAGTTTCATTTAATCAAATACAGGCTCCTGTGGCCAATCATGTAGCACTTGCTCTCGTACCTAAGATAGGACTGGGTCCCAACCTATCCAGTCTCTGATCTGTTGAGTACATATTGGCGAGGAATATAAGAAATATAATAGTAAAATAAATTTCTGTGAAACTGTGACATGCTCATCATTTTCTTGTAAAGGCAAATGGCTAAGGGCATTGGCTTTTGCGATTTGATTTCCAGGCCTATGTATGGAAGTGTTTTCGTATGGTGCCGGAATTAAGGATCATTGTTGCATTCTTGCTGAGGCTATGGTGGCATAGCCTTTTGTTCACTAAACAAACTTAACAATAGTTTGTGCTCTGAAATGATTGTAAAATGGCAGCCGTATATGTACTGGTGAAATTTCTTGACACCGAAGATGATGGACAGGCCTTCTTTGTCTTTCTGTGAGTATCCCTTTTCCACTGTGGTCAGTGTCTTTTATACATGACCTATTGGCCGTTCCGTGCCATCGTCCATCCGATGAGATAGCACTGCTCCCACTCTGTAGGGAGATGTGTCACATGTCAGCACCAATTTGTTTGTCTGGTCATAATGTACTAGTAGATTGAACGAGCGCAACAATTGTTTCACCTTTATGAAAGCTTCTTTCTGGGGCGCCTCCTAAGGCCAACGTTGGTTCGTTTTGAGTAGAGAATGCAGAGGGAGGTGGGGGGCAGCACTGTAGACAAATAGGGTAAGAACTGCCCGTCATAGCTGATCATTCTTAGAAATGATTTGAGCTCTGAGTCGTTCTTTGGTGCAGGTGCTCTCTTATGGCTCTCACTTTCTCCTCAGCCAGGTAGAGGCCCTGTGAATCCATCCGGTGACTGAAATAGATTACCCCCCTCGCTTGGAATGTGCCTTTTTTTTTAGGTGCACTCCAGCTTGCAAGAAACATTTTGAGACTTCTTTTATGTTTGCCAAATGCTCTTTTTCAGTGAATCCTGTCACCAATACATCATCTAAATAGACTATAACCTGGGGCAGTCTCTGCAGTAAGCTTTCCATTGTTCTCTGAAAGATGACAAAAGCGGAGGAGACACCGAAAGGCAATCGTGTATATTGTACAAACCTTTGTGGGTATTAATTGTGCCAAATTCCCAGAAGGCATTATCCAATTCTCGTTGTTGATAAGCGTGACTCATGTCAAGCTTTGTGTACTTTGTCCCTCCTGCCAGCTTGGCATACAGATCTTCAATTATTGGAATGCTTGCCTGTCCAGCTTAGCTACTTTGTTCACAATCAGTTTGTAGTCCCCACAAATTCGGATGTTTTGGTCATATTTAAGGGTGGGGACAATGGATGCTGCCCATTCTGAGAACTGAACAGGTTGTATAACGCCAGGTTTCCCTAGTCTGTTCAGTTCAATGTTGACTTTTTCTCGCTAGGCATATGGTACTGGGCTCGCCTTCATGAAGCAAGGGGTGCTTTGAGATCCACATAAACCTTGGCCAGCAAACCCTGGATTCTCCCCAGTTTGTCCTTGAAGATGGTGGTATAGTAAATATCTCTGGTAGCCCACTTGCTCTCAACTGGAAAATTTCAAACTATTCTAACTTAATCTCCTTTAACCAATTTCACCCCAGGAGGCTTGGCCCTTCACCTGCTACCACCATCACAGAAAGCTGTGCCGATTGGCTTCCATAATGTACAGTTACTCGGCTTTTGCCTTTTATTTGAATGTCTTCACCCATGTATGTCTTTGGCTTGGCAGCTGTTCGTTATAAACTTAATTGATGTTCACCATTATTCAAATATCTGAAGTATGTTCCCCAATTAGTGTAGTAAGCTTTCATGTCTACTTCCATTTTAACAGGTTTACCATTTACTTTCACTGTGACAAATATTGGTTCTGTCTTTCCAACTTTCAGATTAAACAATGAGTAAATGTCTGGATTTGTTGCTTCAGGCTCTTCTACATTGTAGATTTCATTGGGATTCTTCATTTGTTTACAAGCCTGCTTGAATCTTTCCTTGCACTGCCTCATTATATGTCCATTTCTGTGACAATAGTAGTATTTGATTTTTTTAAACTGCCAATCGCTAAAAGACTGATTGTTTCCACCTTTATTAAAATTTTTCTTTGCGTTCACTGCTAAGTTTTTTTTCTTTATTCTTTGGCTGGCGGGGGCTGTTTCCCTCTTGTCAGCAGAGTCTCGCTTTTTTGCACCACTTTTGCTTGAGGTTTTCCGCTCGATGTGGAGGACGGCGCCATTTTGTACACCCTGTATTGGTTGTGAATCTTTTACAGTGCTTTCCATGGCCAGCGCTATCTCTAGCACCTTCTTGAAATCCAGGCTCACTTCGGAAAATAATCTTTTCTGAATAGTGTCCTCTTTGACACCACACACTAAACGATCTCTGAGCATGTCATTCAGAGTCATACCGAACTCACAATGTTCCATTAGCTGCTTCAAATTTGCCACGTAGCATGTAATTGTTTCACCCGGGGCTCTGTTTCATGAACTAAACCAAAACCTCTGCATCGACAATGAGGGCTTGAGTTGAAAGTGACCCTTCACGAGGTCCACCAATTCATCAAAATTCTTCAACTCTGGGGCACAGGGTGCAGTCAAACTTCAAATCAAACCATAGGTTTTGCTCCCACAAAGACTCAAGAGGATCATTCACTTCATCTCTTCCTCCGTAATCTCATTTGGTTGAATAAAGAACGTGAAGCGTTCTATGTATTGAGACCAATCATCTGTGACTGGTTCAAAAGGATCAATTCTCCCAAACTGAGGCATTCTGTGGGGGGATAACTTCTTCATTCTTAAGGAGCTTGCTACTTACAATCACTGGATGAGGTACAGTGCCAATTTCTTTTTAATTTGATTTCTTCTGTTCAATCCTATTTTATCTTTGTAGCCAGTTTGTTGTTGGGTGACCGAGTTGTACTATTAATGATAGAGTTGATCTGTAGACACTTCTTGGGTGGAAACATTAAGGTTATTTAGAATATACTCAGCAGCAACTACATTTGTGCTTTCAACTCCAACTCTATCTTTACACTGACTGCTGAGGTAGCCTGTGCTACTTTCCTACAACAAAAACAGAAAATGCTGGAAAACCTCAGCATCCGAGGAGAGAAAAACAGAGTTAACATTTCAAGTCTGTATGAATCTTCTTCAGAGCTTACTCAGCGCTACTCTCCTATTGGTTACTACAGAACATGTGATCTTTCTTTACAAGTTTTATTCTTAAAAGTACAGTATATACTAAATAAACCATAATTACTACAGAACATGTAATCCTTTAGCCTCCTGGTTGAGTTAAAGCAGGGAGCTGGAGAAGGGCCAGTTGTTTCTGTGGATTAAAGTAAAGAGATTGAAGGCAATGCTAGGGGCTGTGTGGAAGATTCAGCTTTGTGGATATCATCCAGATAACTGACTGTGTAGACCTTTGTTCTCATAGTTTAAAGTAAGACAGGGAGCTGAATGAAAGAGACCAGTTGCCCTATAGTTTAAAAGGTAAAACATGAACTGGATTAGGGGGATTCAGCTCCTGTTGGGTATTTAAAAGACGAGGATACAATTGAATTGAGAAAATCAGTTTCTAAGTTTTGTTTCTCATTGATAGGTGCTGCATAATGTTATTCGCCTGTTCATCAGCTATCAGTGTGCTATTCAGTTCCTTGTGATTTTGAAACGTACTTCAACAAAATTAGTTTGAGGATTTTAGAATCCTATACCTTTGCCAGTGTCATTATTTATTCTACTGAAGTCTGAATTCTCGTAACAGTTCAAGTGTTACTGTCGTGTTGACGCTAGAAACAGGTTTTGTCGTCAGTTGGCATCTAATGCTGATATGTCACTCGCAATGACATTTTCGATCTCAACACTCCAGCTAACACCCAATCCTAATTTTGCAAAGCTGAATGTAAAAGCTCCCCCACCACCAGTGCTTTTTAAAAGGACAATGCTCGCCCCCCCCCACCCCTGAAAATGCTCACCCCCCTCATCACGCCACCCCCCCCACCCCCCCCGACAATGCCCGGCCCCCGCACCCCCCGACAATGCTCACCCCCTCACCCCCTTGACAGTGCTCAGCCCCCGCCCCAAACCCTTGACAATACTCAACCCCTCACCCCCTGACAATGCTCACCCCCCTTACCCCACCGACAATACTCACCCCCTCACCCCCCGGCAATGCTCACCCCCCTCATCTTTTGACAATGCTCAGCCCCTCACACCCCGGACAATGCTCACCCCCTTCACCCCTTCACAATGCTCAACCTCTCACCCCCCTGATAATCCTCACCCCTGACAATGTTCACCCCCTCACCCCCGACAATGTTCACACACCCACCCCCCAGCAATGCTCACCCATCTCATCCCTCAAGAATCCTCAACCTCTCACCCCCCCTTGACAATGCTCAAGCGTTCACCCCATGACAATGTTCACCCCCCTCAACCCCCGACCGTGCTTGCTTCCTCACCCCCCGACAATACTCAGCCTCCCTCACCCCTCGACAATGCTCACACCCGTTCAACCCCCTGACAATGCTCACCCCCCTCAACACCTGGGAGCTGCCTTCTTGAACCACTGTAGTCGCTGTGGTGTGGGAACACCCACAATGCTGTTAGGGAAGGGTCCCCAGGATTTTAACCCAGTGACAATGAAGGAACAGCAATATATTTCCAAGTCAAGATGGCGAGTGGCTTGGAGGGGAACTTCCTGGTGGTGGTGTTCCTACGTGTCTGCTACCCTTGTCCTTCTAGATGGTAGCGATCGTGGGTTTGGAAGCTGCTGCCTAAGGAGCCTTGGTGAGTTTCTGAAGTGCATCTTACAGGTGGTACATTATACTGCTACTGTGTGTTGGTGGTGGAGGGAGTGAATGTTTGTGGACCTGGTGCCAATCAAGTGGACTGCTTTGTCCTGGATGGTGTCAAGCTTATTGAGTATTGTTGGAGCTACACACTTCCAGACAAGTGGGGAGTATTCCATCACACTCCTGACTTGTGCCTTGTAGATATTGGACAAGCTTTGAGGGGTCAGGAGGTGAGTCACTCTTTGCAGGATTCCTAGCCTCTGACCTGCTCTCATAGTTACAGTATTTATGTGGCTGGTCCATTTCAGTTTCTGGTCAATGGTAACCCCCTAGGATGTTGATAGTGGAGGATTCAGAGATGGTCATGCCATTGAATGTTAAGGGGTGATGGTTAGGTTCTCTCTTGTTGGAGATGGTCATTGTCTGGTACTTGTTAGCCGCAAATGTTACTTGCCACTTATCAGTCTAAGTTTGGATACTATCCTGGTCTTGCTGCATTTGGACATGGACTGCTTCAGTATCTGAGATGTCGCAAATGGTGCTGAACACTGCAACCATCAGCAATCATCCCCATGTCTGACCTTATGATGGAAGAAAGGTCATCACTACATAAATCAGCCAGAGTGTCAAAGCCTCCAGCACAATGGCAACCCCAGTGTAGCTCAGCACCCATTGACGCAGCTGAAGATGGTTGGGCCTAGGAAATTACCCTGAGGAATTCCTGCAGTGATGTTCTGGAGCTGAGATGATTGACCTCCAACAATAACAACCAACTTCCTTTGTGCTAGAACAACAATGTGGACAACAATGAGGAATTCTGCAAAGTGAGTTGGGAGAACAGGTGTGGGAATGGGGGTAAACAATGATGTGGGGGTTTGAGTGTTGTTTGAGTGTGGGGTGGTGAGCATTGTTGTGGGGGTACTGTTCTGAGTCCGGGGGTGATTAGTTGTATCTGGTGAGTGCTGAGCTACACTGGGGTTGTCATTGTGTTGGAAGCTTTGACACTCTGGCTGATTTATGAGGAGCTGCGCTTCTGAGCAGGTTTTACACTAGTCAAAACCAATGTAAGTATCGGGCAAACAGCCCAAGTCTGTGTGGATATGGACATCTCATCACACTGTCATAGGGAATCTTGCAGAAATCTGGGCAGGGAAAACCAACAATCAGACCTTTAAACTTCCTGTGTCAGAACCATGCATGTGTGCACATCGGGACTGCCTCAATACCCCAATGCGCATCAGCAGCTTCAAGTTGAGTCGTTCGCCACTCCCAATATTGCAAGATTCAGGCCATCCAATATTCCATACAAAGATCAAATAATCACCCGTGTTCATTCCTTAGTGTTTGTCTTCCATGTGACTCTGCCTGTCCCTCTGTTCCTATGCAGTGCCACCACAGTTGCTGCAGCATGGCTAGTGGAAGGTTGCTGACATTCGGTGGACAAGACTGCCAATAGCCCTGCAGGACATTCACAAGCAGTTCTGGGAAGGCCTACTTTGGAGTGCACCATCTCATCATGGGCGTTAGCAGTCTGCTCTAGTCTGTTAGGCAGGCTGGCATTGCCAGTATTCAAGAGTTGGGCAACCAAAAGCTGTCATGCTGAGAGAAGGCAGCAGCTCCATGCTCCAGACAGCCAATTCCACCACCCCCCCCACCCCCCGCAGGATGATGCCTCAGCAATCCTAGTAACCTGCTGATTACAAGCCCTTTTGATCACATGATGGCAGCAGTCTCAGCACGTGTGGCAGTAAGCTAAGCTTACACGATTTCAGCCTTAGCTTCCATTACAACAGTCATATGTAGCATGGCTTTTGCTTGTGCTGCAATGGGAGCTGCAACATTGGTCATCAAATGCTGCACATGAAAGTGTTCTCATGGAGTTGGTTGCCACTGCCATGCTGAAAAGGCTGATCTTCAACCTCTATGCAGAGCCTGATGCAAGATGTTTGCCGGACTTCTCCATGTTCCCTGGCAGTGATTGCAGATTTTCTAATGGGCCATCCAATGCACCAGGCATTTCTGTGTCTGTACCTATCAGCCCTTTTCTGTATGCTGTCCCATCAAAATTCTCATCTGAGTCTTTTGCAGCAGAGTTTGTGTGCGACTTCACCTTCTGGAGAGCTGACATCTTTTTCCTCTGCCTCGGCTGCAGGTCATCATGCCAGTGTCTCACCAGGTGCACATCCTGCCTCTATCCTAGCATATGAAGTATGTACATTGCCAGTACCTGATCTGATGACTGCAAGCACCAAAGCAGGTGTTGGTGTTTCTTCATCATCAGATCATCAGCATCTTCTTCCTCTACTATGAGTTGCTCCCACATCACTGCCTAGCCAGACGGCAGTTCTTGAGTATCTTAAAGGAGACAGGCATAAGGGTAGGCTTGTGGTTAGGGGAGGGGAAAATGGAAATGGTGCTTTAAGCAATCTGCAGTTTGTAAATCTGAAGAGATTGTGGGATGAGGGGGGAAGTGGAACGTGAATAGGAGGATGAGGTATCAGCAAAGCGCCATCTTCAATGGCTTCAACCCAACTATGGGCCATGGCCTCAGTCATGGCCACTCCTAACATTATGAGCACTGCCTCCTTGTGGTGAGGACATGGAGCCCTGCCTGCCCACACAGACCCCCACCTCAACACCTCCTCACCCTACCCACCCACCCCCCAGTTCTCTCCTGCTGTCTCTGGTTATGCATCACCTTGTCCTACCAGAGAGAAGGAAGTGTGTTTGTGAGAATGGTGCAATGTGTTTGGGAGATATGGCTGTCAAGGATGCATAGCTGGCACTGGTCAAGCTGTGAGATGAGGCTTGCAGCAGTGCATGTGAGAGTGAGGTGAAGCTATAAATGTAAGGAATTGCTATGGTTGATAGAAGTTGTTTGTAGGTGACAGAAGGAGATGTGATAAGTTAATCAGCATAGGAGGCGAATGGCTCAATTATCAGGATATCACATCTGAGGATGGGATTCATTGACCTTGACAATTCATGTGAGGTCATTGAATTTCTTCCTGCACTGCAGCTGGTCCTGAGGGCTAAACTGCTTCCACTGACCGCAATGACTATCTGGTCCCACTGCCTTCACAAAGTTTTCTGGAAGGACCACCTGGCCCTTTGCGGGTAAAGGACCGCCATCCTCCTATCCACCTCATGCATCAAGTTCTCCAGTCCTATGTCAGAGAACCTTGGAGGATGCCTTCTACACTGTTGCACCACATTCATTATTATTGTGCACCTGACACTCTTCTGCAGCTACTTCCACTACCTATGGCAGTCAGAATGCTCCTCTTCTTTAAGAGGTGCAGTTTGGTTTTACATAGTGCAGGCTTTCTTTGAATGGTGTTAGTCTTGCACAAATCTGAGCCACTTGGTGCAGCATACAGCCATTCACTGGGCTGCAAGCTACTATCAATAAAATGAACACAAAGTTTGTGGTTGCCTGCACTGGAAGGAATGGGCACAGCTTAACCATACATTGCAATCCCCACATGGCTTTCAGAGGTTATCAAATTTTGCCCCCATATTATTTTTAACTACAACAGTAACACAATGAACCAAGATCTAAACACAGACCAAAACAATTCAGAGTGTGATTGTTTTACAAAACAATCATCTTTACAATGTCTGCAAACTTAGCGGAGTTGGTGAATGCAAACATTTAATAATACAGCCATTAAAAAAGTTAGCTGTCTTGACAGATTTGTCCTTTTAAAGATTGACCTATAATGACTTCCTTCAAATCCAACCATATTCAAAAACAATGGGCGGGATTTTCCAGCCCTGCCCGCCACCAAGATCGTCTGGTCCCGCTGAAAGTTAATGGACTTTTGGTTTGACTGCCGAACTTCCCATGGCAAGTCCTGCCGCAGTGGGGCTGGAAAATCCTGGCCAATAATTTTGTAGTATGTTGTTGGTAAAGATTTCTCTTAAAAAATTGTCTTTTGCAGGCATCCAATCACATGTACTACCTCAATGTGACCACCAGAAGACTATTCTACAATATAGGTTCAGCTATCAGTAATTTAAGTGCAACATCTCTTACTCGTTCTCTTGCACAGCTTGTGATATTCAGGAAGATCCAAACAGGGAAAGCCTGCTGATTTCTTTTATCTGTGTGCTTGGTCAGTTCCATCCACCCCTATAGCATTACTCTACTCTTTCATGGGATGTGGAATTTGCTGGCAAGGCCAGCATTTGTTGTCTATCCCTAATTACCCTTGAGAAGGTGATGGTGAGCCACCTTCTTGAACCACTGATGTCAATCTGATGCAGGTACACTGGATTTTAATCCAATAACTGTGAAGGAACAGTGATATAGCCGCAAGTCAGTGTAGCATGTGGCTTGGAGTGGAACTTGCAGGTAGTTGTGCTCTTTTGTATCCGCTGCCCTTGTCCTTCTAGTTGGCAGAGGTTATGTGTTTGGAAGGTGCTGTCAAAGGAGCCTTGGCTACAGTGCACTCAAACTATTTGACTGCTTCTCACTGAGCAATTTTAGACTTGTCATTTTTGTAATCTTGGAGTTTAAGTTTAGCACATTGACAGTGTAAAAGGGGATGGCTTCCTCTGTGCAATTATTGTTAAAAAGAAGGCATTTACAATTTTGCTACATGTAGCACATGCTAATCTTCACCTGTATGGCAAACATTCAGGGTGCTTAGGTTGGAGGGACAGGAGAGAAAAATAAAAACAGTGTTTTCCTATGCTGCAATCCTGTGACAATCTTTAAAGAGCAGTAAAGTAAGAAAAATCTGTAATTTCTTTCAAATGTTTAGGGAATCTGTAATTGTTCTTAAGAATGCTTGAAAGGGACTTTGAAAAGTTTGCATCAATTGTAAAGGGATCTATTGTAATTTTTTTGAATAATAAGAAATACTGATCCATGTCACCTGGCTACCCTTGACTTGGAAGCAGTACCAACAAGAAGGACGTTAACAAAAAAGCCATAAAGGAGAGCCACACACGCAAAGGAGAACTGCAGACACAAAGGAGAGTTATATGCAGGAGGTCTGAAGGGTGAAAGCGATCAGCTCACAGGTGCAGACACACGAGAAATCAAACTGAGGCCGAAAGAAGAGCATAAAGTTATTGTGAGGAGGAGATGCAAATCACTCTCAGGAAGAGGGCAGTTTTTCTGTTTGGCAGAAAAGGAGACAGGAGCCCTTAGAAATAATGTGTGAGCTGGCTAAAAAATGTTTAAAACCTGGAAAGCTCTGGGAATAGCTTGGAGATGTTGTTGGGTATTGTCCCAGGAGTGGCCAAACCGTGAACTGGGATATTATTGCTCAGTTGAAAAGGAATCCTGGAAAGCTGCACCATCAGGAATGTTGTGAACCGAGGGAGAGGGGCTTCATAGAAGTGCACCTTGCTAATCATAATTGTAACAGTGAAACGCAAAGGTGAAAGCTGTTGTCAGATATGACTCCTGACCTACCCTGCATGAATAAAGAACAGTACATTGTGGAACTGAACAGCTCATTGTGCTACTTTTCTGTTGAAGTGATGCGTATGCTTGTGGTTGTGTAAGATGTATCTTTGTTGTATCGACTATTTAAAGTGAAATTTACCTTTTTATTTGAAGTATCATTTGCCAGTTAATTCATGTTTAATTTGTTTTAGTTCTAATTCATGTTAAAGTAAAAGAAACAAAAGTCGAGTCTTGTTGCTAGTTTCTTCTTCAGGGGTCATTTGCTAAATTTGATTATTTTTGTTTATGGTTCCACCACTGGCATCATAATAATACAACAGGATATATCTCTGATATGAACTCTCTCAGTGACACCATGTTCTGATGGAATCTCAGGTTAACTTACTGACAATATAGTTGCTGTCAACATGCAGCTCCTGGGGATTAGTAATGAATATCTTTCTGTTCAAAACATTGGTGGCTTTAGCCCTCAGGAGGATAGAAAATTAAACATAGTCATCACTGTGCTGCTTTTATTTTTGATTCTTCATACTATGTTTAAAAAATGCACAATGTCACTCTAGATCACTCAGTAACACATCAATATTCACATCTAATATCACAGTACTTTTCAGATAGGGTGAAGAGCTTGCTGTTAGGTACAGTTAATTTGGTCATTAATCATTCTGAAATTAATGTCTAGGACTCAGTGATTCTTTTGTATTTTAAAGAGTGGTGGCTTATTATTTTGTTCCCAGGTGGCAGATGATTATAGGTAAGCTCAAATATTATGCTTTTTGAATTGCTTTCCTGAAGTTGATCTCAAAAATCCATTACAATCCAGTTGTCCCTAGAGTAATTTATCAAAGTCTGACCATACAAGCACCTGAGGAAATTAATAGCTTATATTAAAAGTTCTCTGCCAAATCTTTGATTTCAGACATTATTTAGTAGGTAAATATATGCAAGTTTTTTTGCATTGTAATCACTTTGTTGTAGCACAAAGGAAATTTTAGAATGTTCCAAACCAACATTCCCTTTAATGGCAAATGGCTGCCTTAAAGAGCTGCTGTCTCACTGCTTTGGCTAACCATGGGATTCCTGCACAATATTATTGACAACAACCCTGGCCCAAATTTGCCCAGGGCTGCATAACTAAAACAATTGTCTCATCATATCTCTCAAGCCCAATCATCGGCTGCCACCTCTAACTGTTGATGTCTTAACTGGTAATATTCCTTCAGGGGAGATGGTGGCACAGGGGTAATGTCATGGGACTAATAATTCAGAGGCCCAGGCTAATGCTCTGGGGACATGGGTTTGAATCCAAACATGGCATTTAAATTCAGTTAATGAACCTGGAATTGAAAAGCTAGTCTCAGTAATAGTGACCATGAAACCATTTACAATTGTCATAAAAATCCACCTGGTTCACTATTGCCCTTTAAGGAAGGAAATTTACCATCCTTATCTGGTCTGATTTTCAATGTGACTCCAGACCCACAGCAAGGTGGTTGATTCCGAAATGGCCTAGCAAGCCATTCAGTTGCAACAAACTGTGAAAAAGCCTACAAAAAGAAATGAAACTAGATGGATGACCTAGACACTGACAACAGCAAACTCAGCCCTGTTGACATTGCAAGGTCCTCCTTATGGGAGCTTGTGCAAAAATTAGGAGAACTATCCCACAGACTAGCCAAAGCAACAGCCTGACATAGTCACACTCATAGAATCAAACCTTAAAGACAATGCCCCAGACACCACCATTACCATGATGGGTATGCTCTGTCCCACTGACTGATGGTGGTACAGTGATATACAGGGGTTGGGAGGGAGTTGCCCTGGGAGTTCTCAACATTGACCCTGGACCCTATGAGATCTCATGTCATTAGATCAAACATGAGCCAGGAAGCCTCCTGCTGATTACAACCTACCGTCCCACAAATCTCCCTCCCCCCAACCCCTCAGCTGATGAATCAAGTACTCTTTCATGTTCAACATCATTTGGAGGAAGTACTCAGGTCGGCTAAGGCACAGAATGTACTTTTGGGTGGGAGATTTTAATGTCCCTCACCAAGAGTGGCTTGGTAGCAGCACTAAAGACTGATCTAGTCCTAAAAGACATAGCTGCTAGACTGGGTCTGCGGCAGGTGGTGAGGGAACCAACAAGAGGGAAAAACATACTTGACCTCATTCTCACAAATCTACCTGTCGCAGATGTATCTGTCCATGACAGTATTGGTAGGAGTGACCTCCCCACATGGTCCTTATGGGGACAAAGCCATGTCTTAACATTGAGGATACCCTCCATTGCGTTCTGTGGCACTACCACCTTGCTAAAAGGGATAGATTTCAAACAGATCTAGAAACTTGAAACTGGGCATCCATGAGACACTGGGGACCATTAGCAGCAAAGGAATTGTATTTGATCACAACCTGTAAACTCATGGCCTGGCATATCCCCTTTCTACCATTACTATCAAACCAGGGGATCAGTCCTGGTTCAATGAAAAGTGCAGGAGGGCATGTCAGGAGCAGCACCAGGCATACCAGTGAAGTAATGGAAGGGGTTATCAACAGTGCTATTAAGCGTCACTTACTCAGCAATAACCTGCTCACTGACACTCACTTTGGGTTCCCCAATGGCCATTCAGCTCCTGATCTCATTACAGCCTTGGTTCAAACATGGGAAAAAGAGCTGAACTCCAGAGGTGAGGTGAGAGTAACTGCCCTTGACATCAAGGCAGCATTTGACCGATGAGTCATTAAAACAATCTAGCAAAACTGGAGTCAATGGGAAACAGGGGAAAACTCTCCATTGGTTGGAGTCATACCTGGCACAAAGGAAGATGGTTGTAGTTGTTGTAAGTCAATCATCTCAGTCCCAGGACATCACTGCAGGAGTTCCTCAGGGTAGTGTCCTAGGCCCAAACATCTTCAGCTGTTTCATCAATGACTTTCCCTCCTCATAGGGTCAGAGGTGGGGATGCTCGCTGATGATTGCACAATGTTCAGCACCATTCACAACTCAAAAACAGAATTACCTGGAAAAACTCAGCAGGCTGGCAGCATCGGTGGAGAAGAGTTGACGTTGAAGGGCCATAAGGACTCGAAACGTCAACTCTTTTCTTCTCCGCTGATGCTGCCAGACTTGCTGAGATTTTCCAGGTAATTCTGTTTTTGTTTTGGATTTCCAGCATCCGCAGTTTTTTGTTTTTAACCATTCACGACTCCTCAGACTGAGGAGTCTGTGCCCATATGCAGCAAGCTCTGGACAATATTCAGGCTTGGGCTGGTAAGTGGCAAGTAGCATTTGCGCCACAAAAGTGCCGGGCAATGACTATCTCCAATAAGAGAGAATATAACCACTAGCCCTTGAAATTCATTGGCATTATCATTGCTGAATCTCCCACTATTAATGGGGATTATCATTGATCAGAACCTGAACTGGGCCAGCCATATAAATACTGTGGCTACAGGAGTAGATCAGAGGCTGGAAGTTCTGCGGAGAATAGGTCAAACTCTGTAAAAACTGTCCACCATCTACAAGGCACAAGTCAGGAGTGTGATGGAATACCATCCACTTGCCTGGGTGAATGCAGCTCCAACAACACTCAAGAAGCTCAACACCATCCATGACAAAGCAACCCCATCTGTCACCTTCAACATCTGCTTCTTCCACCACTGACGCACAGTGGCAGCAATGTATCCTATCTACAAGATGCACTGCAGCAACTCACCAAGGCTCCTTAGACAGCATCTTCAAACCTGTGACCTCTAGCACCTGGAAGGACGAGGGCAGCAGATGCATAGGAGCACACCACCTGTAAGTTCCCCTCCATGCCACATAGCATCCTGACTTGTATTTATCACTGTTCTTGCACTGTTGCTGGGTCAAATTCCTGAAACTCCCTCCCCAACTGCACTGTGGGTGTGTCTACACCGCGTGGACAGCAGCAGTTCAAGAAGGTGGCTCTCCTGAAGGGCAATTAGGGATGGGTAATAAAAAATGTCTAGCCAGTGATGCCCTTATCCCATGAAATTAATTTTAAAAATCAAATGACAATCTGAACTTCACATTTCTCTGAACCCAAATGTGCCTCCCACAACCCTCTATTGTTAAAACCGATTCCAAAAAGCAATTGTTTTGTGTTGACTTAGGGGGTTAAATTTGAAAGCCCCTAAAGATGTGCAATTAACCTGCACCCATTGATTGCAATGAAGGACGGATGGCAACTTCTCACTGCCTGCTTATTTCAAGAATTTCAGCCTCCAGCCAGCACTAATCATGCTGATGCTTTGCTGGATGTATCATCAGGAGGCCAATAATATGAGTAGCTAGCACAACTTAAAGGCAGGCTGGAGTCCTTAAAGCTAGTCTGCACCTCTCTAAAGGGTTGGATATTGTGGCTGCAGAAGGCATGTAGGAAGGGACTCTGACCTAGGAAACAGATAAGATGGCACAACACAGAAGAGTGCAGGCTCCAGGTTTTTCAGACATCGCACTTGGAGACCTTGGTGGAGCAGCTAGAATTGAGAAGAGGTGGCCTTGTGGCCTGGATGACCAGGAATCCCTCCAGACAGACTTGCCAAGTGGATGTTATCTCACAAGGAATGATTATCTATCCAATATTCAATGGGCAATCTGTTGTATATGACAAATATAATCCCATATCCATGCTTCCACAAGAGCCAGTATTTTAGATTCATGGGGGTCTACAGCACAGAAAAAGGCCCCTCAGCCCTTCGAGTTTGTACTGTTCAAACAAGTACCTAACTATTCTAATCCCATTTTCCAGCACTAGACCATGGCATCACAAGTGCACATCCAAATACTTCTTAAATGTTATGAGGGTTTCTGCCTCTACCACCCTTTCAGGCAGTGAGTTCCAGATTCCCACCACTCTCTGGGTGATAAGTTTTTTCCTCACATCCCCTCTAAACCTCCTGCCCCTTACCTTACATCTATGCCGTCTGGTTATTGATCTCTCCACCAAGGGGAACAGTTCCTTCCTGTCTACCCTATCTATGCCCCTCATAATTTTATACACATCAGTCACGTCCCCCCTCAATCTCCTCCGCTCCAGGGAAAATAACCCCTGTCTATCCAATCTCTCCTCATAACTAAAACTCTCCAGCCCAGGCAACATCCTGGTAAATAGCTGCACTCTCTCTGGTGTATTCACATCCTTCCTATAATGCAGATTCCAGAACTGCACGCAATACTCTAGCTGAGGCCTAACCTGCATTTTATACACTTCCAGCATAACCTCCCTGCTCTTATATTCTATGCCTTGGCTAATAAAGGCAAGTGTCTGAAGGGTTTTCAAAATTCCCACATTTTTCATATCATCAGAAAGGATATGACTTTTGGACTTTTATGGCAGAGGACCTAACTGCTGAGTTAAGTGTAGAACCCTGCAGACAGGAGGCTAGGCCCAGGAAGGCCTGGGACTGGACATCCCCATGCTTGTTGAGTGCAGTGTGGATTGTTGCCTGAACCCAGACAACAAGAGGAGACAGAATACGCATTCTTCCCTTTAAAACAATCAACCCAGAGAAAGACTTCATCTTACATGAACCTAAAGCCCATGAAAACTTTGCATAAATAATCGCTACTAACTACTAAGGCAGGAAAACAGCAATCAATGCAATTATGCAAACCTATCAATACTCCACATATACAATGGCTTTCAGTTCAAGACTAGTTACGGGAGCAGGTAGACAACGATAAACATCATGCGAGCCCATCAAAATCAATGAGATAACTATCACTTGAAGAAGCCCACCAAAATCAGACAAACAACAAACCTTGATTTGGATTGAGATAAGAAATTAGAAAAACAATATAACTGGGCCATCAGTTACGAAGCAGGGGGTGAGCAGTTTTGGAGCAGTTGAAGTGGGGTTTAAGCAGGGAGAGGTAGCTGAGCCAAGCAGAGGGAGGAGATCTGGAGGTCTGCAGGCCCACAGGCAACATCGCGGTGAGGGTCACGGAGTGGCAGGCTCAACCGAAGACATCAAGGCCGCAACCGCAGCCCTCCATGAATATCGACCACCCACAACCGCACCCTCCACCCAACTGAAGAACCTTTGCAAATTCCACAGACCAGGACCATGTGGGGATGGCAGGCCCCAGAGGACACAAAGAGCATACCCCAAAAACTGCAACCGGCTTACCTGGCTGGATTTCGAACTGTCAAGGAACCTTGGTTGGTGAGTACCAAAGTGAAGCACCCTAAAGTCCCCTTTTTATTTTCTTAGCTTCCCAGGCTGAAAGGCAACAATTCCCATTTTCACATACCAACAATTGTATGAAAGCAGCAGCACTTGAATTCTCATCAGGAAGACTGCCGTGAGAAGCATCATTAAAAATGACTAATTTTATGTTCTTTGGGTCACCCAAGGATGGAAATTTAAGTATACAATTTTTCATATTTAATATTTAAAAATGTTTTATTTGCCCTTCAAACCTTCTTGACTTTAGGGTGCTTCACTTTGGTACTCACCAACCAAGGTTCCTTGACAGTTCGAAATCCAGCCAGGTAAGCCGGTTGCAGTTTTTGGGGTATGCTCTTTGTGTCCTCTCCTAGTTCAATTTATCGTTATACAACATTGGCTGTCCTCCAGTCCTCTGACATCTCTCCTGTGGCAGGAGAGGTATTGAAAATTATTGCTAGTGCCCCTGCTATCTCCTCCCTTGCCTCATGCAACAGCCTTGGATACATTTCATCTGGGCCTGTAGATTTATCTACTTTTAAGCCTGCCAGACCACTTAGAACCTCCTCCCTTTCTATGCTAATTTCTTTTAATTATATCACCGTCCTTTTGCCTGTTTTCCATACCTATGTCAGCCTTCTCACTTGTGAACACTGACACAAAGTATTCAGTTACAACACTATCTATGTCTTCCGGCTCCATACACAAATTACTACTATGGTCCTTAATGGACCCTACTCTTTCCCTAGTTATCCTCTTACTCTTAATGTATTTGTAAAATAACTGGATTTTCATTTATTCTACCTGCCAATGTTTTTTCACGCCCCCTTTTTGCTCTCCTAATTTCCTTTTTAAGTTCCCCCCCTACACACCCCCTATTTGGGGTCCTATAGTACACTCCCAGCAATGTGATTGCTCCTTCTTTGTTTTTGAGTACTACCCATATGGCTTCATTTGATGAGCCTTCTATGATGTCATCTCAGTTTCTCAGTTGAAATACTTTTAAGACCCCTTTTTATTTTCTTAGCTTCCCAGGCTGAAAGGCAACAATTCCCATTTTCACATACCAACAATTGTATGAAAGCAGCAGCACTTGAATTCTCATCAGGAAGACTGCCGTGAGAAGCATCATTAAAAATGACTAATTTTATGTTCTTTGGGTCACCCAAGGATGGAAATTTAAGTATACAATTTTTCATATTTAATATTTAAAAATGTATTATTTGCCCTTCAAACCTTTTGACTTTAGGGTGCTTCACTTTGGTACTCAGTTCCAATACGTTAAGACTAACATTCAGCCTTGTCTGAGTACATAACCAATTCAACTGA
The DNA here is from genome assembly GCF_017639515.1 of Carcharodon carcharias. Classification (NCBI taxonomy): domain Eukaryota; kingdom Metazoa; phylum Chordata; class Chondrichthyes; order Lamniformes; family Lamnidae; genus Carcharodon; species Carcharodon carcharias. Next base: position 43,276,210 of record NC_054485.1, read on the forward strand.
CCAGTCAAGCTTTACAAATGCTCCGTTTCTTCTTGAGGTGTGACATCATCTTTCTGTGATGACCTAACATGTTTAACTGGCATAGGAGCAACATTCTCCAGATAGGATTGCTGATTCAAAGTTACTCCAGACTTATTCTGCTTAGTGTCTAAACTAATATATTTAAAAATCCCTGAAGCCTGACTTCCAATCTTAAGTTCCACTTTGAGCTGATTTTTAAAATTTATTCATGCTATGTGGGCCTTACTGGAGGAGGAGGCTCCACAAACATCCCCATCCTTAATGAAGGGAGGGCCCAGCGCATCAGTGCAGCAAATAAGACTGAAGCATTTACAACAATCTTCAGCCACAAGTGCCGAGTAGATGATCCATCTCGGCCTCCTCTGGAGGTCCCCAACAACACAGGCGCCAGTCTTCAGGCAATTTGATTCACTCCACGGAATATCAAGGAACAGCTGAAGGCACTAGATACTGCAAAGACTATGAGCACTGGCAATATTCTGCCAATAGCACTTAAGACTTGTGTTCCAGAACTTACTGCACCCTCAGCTGTTCCAGTACAGCTACAACACTGGCATCTACCTGGCAATGTGGAAAATTGCTCAGGTATGTCCTGTACACAAAAAGCAGGACAAATTGAACCTGGCGAATTACCACCCCATGAGTCTACTCTACATCATCAGTAAGGTGGTGGAAGAGGTCATCAACAGTGCTATCAAGTGCACATACTTAGCAATAACCTACTCACTATGCTCAGTTTGGGCTCCACCAAGTTCACTCAGCTCCTAACCTCATTACAGTCCCTGGCTCAGACATGGACAAATGAGTTGAATTCCCGAGGTGAGGTGAGACTGACTGCCCGTGACATCAAGGCAGCATTTGACCGAATGTGGCATCAAGGATCCCGAGAAAAACTGCAATCAATAGAAATCGGGGAAAACTCTCCACTCATTGGAGTCATGCCTAAGACAAACAAAGATGACACAGAAACAGAAAATGCTAGAAAAACTCAGCAGGTCTAGCAGCATCTGTGGAGAAGGAAACAGAGTTAACATTCCAAGTCTGTATGACTATTCTTCAGAGCTAAAGAGAAGTAGCAATATTATGGATTTTATACTGTTTAATATGGGGTGGAGGAGATGGAGCAAAAGAGAAGGTCAGGGTAGGTTGGAGCTAAAGAGAAATTTGACAAAGATGTCATGGACACAGGACAAAAGAAGTGTTAATGATAGTGTTAAAGATCAAAGAAGGTGCTGATAGTTGCATAAAGATAAGATAGCAGAATGTGTGAATAGAAGAACAAGAGTCAGCACTCTGTGAAAGCACAACATAAAAACAAGTGGCAGATGGCCCTGTAGCTTTGAAGAAGAGTCATACGGACTCAAAATGGAGCTGCTTCTCTCTCCAGACCTGCTGAGTTTTTCCAGCATTTTCGTTTTTTATTTCAGTTTTCCAACATCTTCAGTATTTTGCTTTTATTTTACAAAAGGAAGATGGTTGTGGTTGTTGGAGTTCAATTATCTCAGCTCTGGGACATCACTGCAGGAGTTCCGCAGAATAGTGTCCTCGGCCCAAACATCTTCAGCTGTGTTATCAATGACCTTCCTTCCATCATAAGGTCAGAAGTGGGGATGCTCACGGACGATTGTGTCACGACTCCTCAGATACTGAAGTAGTCTGTATCCAAATGCAGCAAACCCTGGACAATATTCATGCTTGGGCTGAAAATTTGCAAATAATAGTTGTGCTACCCAAGTGCCAGGCAAAGACCATCTCCAACAAGAGAGAGTCTAACCATCTTTCCGTGACATTCATTGGCATTACTATTGCTGAATCCCCCACTATCAACATCCTGGAGGTTACCATTGACCAGAAACAGAATAGGACCAGCCATTTAAATATTCTGGGTGGGATTTTCTGGCCCTACCCACCACCAGGATCATCCAGTCCCACCGAAAGTTAATGGATTTTGGCTGGGCCATCGAAATCCTCATGGCGGGTCCCTTCACATCATGCTAGAAAATTCTGGCCCGTGGCTACAAGAGCAGGTCAGAGGCTAGGAATCCTGTGGCGAGTAACTCACCTCCTGACTTCCCAAAGCCACCTACAAGGCACAAGTCTGGAATGTGGTTGAATACGCCCAGCTATCTAGATGAGTGCAGTTCCAACAACGCTTAAGAAGTTTGACACCATCCAGGACAAAGCAGCCCGCTTGATTGGCACCACATCCACAAACGTTCACTCCCTCCACAGCCAACACACAATGAAAGCAGTATGTACCATTGACAAGATGTACTGCAGAAACACACCAAGGCTCCTTAGACAGCATCTTCCAAATCCACAGTTACTCCCATCTAAAAAGACAAGGGCAGCAGATACATGGGAACACAATAACCTTGAAGTTCCCCTCCAAGCCACTCACCATCCTGACTTGGAAATATATTGCTGTTCCTTCACTGTTGCTGGGTGAAAATCCTGGAACTCCCTCCCTAACAGCACCGTGGGTGTACCTACACCATATGGACTGCAGTGGTTCAAGAATGCACCTCTACCTCCTCAAGGGCAGTTAGGGATAGGGAATAAATGCTGGCCTAGACAGTGAAGCCCACATCCCTGGAATGAATTTAAAAAACTGTGAGTATGAGAGATTCGGAGTGTCTCATTGCCTTCTATCAGTTGCTCAGATTCTGAGAGTTTGTATCCAATGCTGATTAACTGTGAGGAATGAACCTTAATAGTTTGATTACCATGTTGGATAACCACTGTATTAACATCATGCCTTATTGCCTTACGATTCCTTATGGCCGTCTCTTTTGTACACACCGTAACCCCAGAATTAAAGTCTATCTCAGATGGTCTTATACAATGCTTAGAACTCAGAATTTTCTCCAAGACCTCAGCCTTGATGAAAGCCCTTCTCCCTGCATGTAAAGCATTCAAATATGCAAAAAAATTGAACTAATTGTCGTCCCCTTTAGGGCAGGGTGCTCTCACCCAGCATAGAAGGTAATTTTGAATTCCTCTCATAAAACAATTGTTAAGGACTATACCCTCCAACCATCTGAAATAAATTCTTTGCATGAACCGCCCATGTGAGTACAGCTGTCAACTTGCTGTTTGGCTGACCTACTAAGATTTTATACAGTATTTTATCTATCACTGTGTGATTCCTTTCAGAGTCCATTGCTGAAAGGACTTGCAACTGTGCTATTTATAACCACATTGTTCATGTTTTCATATGTCACTCAACTCATCATTGGCAAATCCCACCCCCCCCAATCAGAAACCCAGTCTGTGCCCCAAGTCCCTATCCATTTCTCAATGATTTTATCTACAATCACCTTTTTGCCCTTGTCATGTATTACTGTTGAAAAACTAAATCTGGCTGCCATGTCTTTAAAACGTAAAATGAAAATATTTCTGTCTTTGCCCCACAACTTTAGATCCATGGCAACTACTACATTAAAGTCACATTCAATGGAATGCTTATGAAATGATGTGACAGTCTTATCTGATACTTGCAACATATTCCACATTTTGCATTAATCTCTTTGATGAGCCAAATGTACTCTTCATCAACCACACCTACATCCTTTAGCAGGATTTTAATAAGCGGGTTGAGCAAATTGGTTGTGCAGCTTTAAGACAATTAGTTTTTTTTTCTCTCTCTGATTCTTATCAGCTGATCTCATAACTACTTCTCAAACATTCCAATAAAAAATATCAGATTTTGTTAAGTAGATACAATAATGCCCTAATTGGATAAACTGCAAATTCACTGACTTTTCAAAATCAATTGCGTTATTGTGCTTCATGCCCACTTTCATTTCTGCATTTTTCATGGAAGGCTTACTTAACAGCAAAGGTATCGCACTAGAGGCTACATCAGTACTAATGAAGTTGATTACTTCAGCTATAGTGCGTGGAATCATAACACACTAAGGTCATTAAAAAGAGTGATCATTCCCAAACTTAAAACAAATAGAACTTTCATACTTCCTGACCTTGCATTGATCTTCACTACTGACTGAATCTAGATAATATTTTAGCCAATCTGTTCCACAGACTGTGGAGTTGCAACCCTTATCCAACACCATACAGTTAAATGAGTCCACAATTAATACATACATCACCAGACTATAGCTTCCTGTGACTAGTAAGATCCTTTCAGAGTGATCGTTATCATCATCTTCAGCTTCCAAATTCCCTGAGTCATTCATCATTTTGAGAACCCTGCTGTTCCACTTTGGGTCGTTCATTGCATGATGACATTTTAAGTAACACCTGAAACACCTGTTAACTGTTCCCCAGGCATTCCTGGGCTTCATTCGCCTACTACTGCTGCTTCCAATCGTGTTGTCTGCTGTGGTATCCAGATTTGCTACAAGTACTTTCACCCCCATTCCTTCTGTCTGTAACTCTTCCTTTGTATTGGCACATGCAAGCTGGCATTTGGGTGATCTCAAATTGATGTATGACACCATGAGCTTGAAAGTGGTACAGCTGGTGTTAAATCAGCATTAAATCCTGATTGATGCCCTGGCCAGCTGCCTCTGCATTCTTTCATCAGATATACACTGCATGAATGCTGACACCCTCACCAATGTGGCGTCTGACACAGTTTGTCCACAAGTGTGCATGGTGGACACCATTTGGAACCACCAAGGTCACTTGTAAGTGTCCCAGGAAAATGGTGCAAATTATCACAATCTCCTGCCCACCTTTTCTGTTCAATAAGACTTAAAGCTCTTTAAAGCCTAAAACATGCATGACTTCCATATCTGAGGAGCATATTTGACCAGCTATCACACATTCCTAAACAAAGAAGAAGAAAGAGATAAGAAGTGATGTTTTTTTCATATCTCAAGGCCTACCTCTCACCACTGCTACTATTTTGGCAGCTTTCTATTCCATCAGTACTACAGTAGACATTGTCCCTCTGATTTTTTTTAATCAATCTTTTTTAGCAATTTAAAACTGTGGAGGTCTTCCTCACCCCCAGTCTTCAACCACTACCTAGTTTGTCTGGTCTACTGGAGCCTTTCTCAAGCTGGTTCGTAGAACTCTTCACTCCCGATCTTATAAGAGCATTTTAGTTGAGGCCCAAGTTTGAATAATTACCAGTATATTCCTGACTGTACTCAAGTAATTTTAATTTGTTGAATGTACCAAAAAGCTGTAATTTCAACCATCCAACAAAACAGCTGACGGGCTGCCAAGTTTTACCCTTTTGAAACAGGGTGTCTTTTACTTGGTCCTGGGCTGGACCTCCAGCTGCTCCCTCCTCTACCTCTGCCCCTTTGTCAGTCAGTATGCCTGCTTTTACTAATTTAGCTGTAGCAATGGCATAAACTTCAAAGACCAAACAAGTATCCTGGGCAGTTACCATTTCATGTAGCCTTTTGCATCTCTTTCAGTTGTACAAGAATGAAAGAAAAAATAGATCAAATCAGTGACTCTATGGATTATAACAGAGTCAAAGATAAATTGCTTTTCTGCTGTAAGTAATCAGACATAAGAATAAACCATGTAGTCTCCAGCCACAATGCATCGCTTAGCAAGATATCATATTGAGAATATTCCACTGGATTCATAGATCTGTTTAGTGCAACTGACTTACAGATGCGGTGCTTATTGTGGGACTAAAGCTGGTCAACCCTCCAACTTAAAAGCTAACTTACAAAAGCAAAATACTATGGATGCTGGAAATCTGAAATAAAAATAGAAAATCCTGGAAATACTCAGCAGGTCTGGTAGCATCAGTAGAGAAAGAGAAATAGAATTAATGGCTGGGATTTTCCGGTCCCACCTGTGGCAGGAATTGTTGCAGACAAGATGGAAAATTTGACGGACCAGCCAAAGGTCCATTGACTTCAGGCGGGAAATCCTGGTCCCGAGCAGTGTTTTTCAGGTCTGTGACCTAGTTGTGATGAAAGTTCATCAACCAGAAATGTTAACATTGTTTCTCCCTCCATAGATATTGCCTGACCTACACAGTATTACGAGCAGTTTCTGTGAAATAAAACTCACTTTGGTGGTTCCACATTAATGTTCCATTCACCCCCGTCTGCCAACCCGCCAAACTCCCACCCCTGCCACAGTGAGGGATGACATTATTATGTTATTACAAATATTATGCAGCAGTACCAATGTGTTTAGTCGTTATTTACTTTCCCTGCTGTCTCAAAGCATCAGAATATGGAATAGAATGGAATAGGCAGGGTGGCATGTTGGTGAGGTGAGGTGGTGGGTGCATGGGTAGATGGGTCAGAGGGTAGTCAGGTCAGGTCAGGAGGGGTGGTCATGTCAGGAGTGGGGTTGGGGGTTAGTCAGATGGTGCAGGGTAGCCAGGTCTGGTAGGGGCTCGTTGCGTTGGGAAGGGGATTTAGTGATTGGAGGACTGGTTGGTGGTTCAGACAGTCATGGGGATAGTCGGGGGACCAAGGTTGTAGTCAGAGAGTCAAGGGGGGGAACTGGAATGTCAGTGTGAGTGATTGGGGGGGTGTTCAGGCCTGTAGTTACCCAGGAGTTAAAATAGGATTTCTCTAACATTTCCTGAGTAACTATCCAGGTAAGTAAGTTGGAATTGTCTGAAGTGTCCGACTCTAACTCAGAGTTGGAGAGATTTGGGGAGGGTCCCAGGGGAGTTGGAGAATTTCTTATCAAAAGTTCAAACTTCCTGGGTGAGTCCTTTGTGGTCAGCGCCTCGGGAGCCCCTGGAAGTCCTGATGCGCATCTTGGGTCATATGCCTGGTCTCTGATGAGAATGGAAGACCTGGGCCATAGTTTCACATAGGCACATGGCAAACTAGTCACACATCCAAATGTCCATCTGAATATGAATCATGAGTGAGAGCAGGTTATTTTACTATTGGACTGAATTTAATGGCTGCTGTCGTGATATTGTATGCATGCCAATGCAAACAATGACACAAAACTTTAAGAAGCTGCATAGTGACATCACTACGACATCACTGTGTGTAAGGCTGGAGGATAAAAGTTAGGGCCTCTATGTTAAATGTTTACTATCGCCTGTGATCTCTACTGCAGGCATTCACCACTGTCTGTGATTTTGTATCAGTAAGACTTTATGTGTACCTTATATAATCACATAGTCAAGGAATCAGCCTATGTAACTGTTAGGACACAGGCTAAATCGAGGGCTGTGCATAGCTGTATATAGTTGATGCTAGTAATAAACTTCACGTAATTATGTTGAACCAAAACCCTCATCAGTCTCAAAACTTTGTTTAGCATAGATAGCATCAAGACAGATACCTTGAGGTCTTAATTGAGACCCTCTACATACATAGAGGCAGAAGACTTAAAAGACCGCGACAGCTACTGTCCACCAGGAGGAAAGCCAGGGATAGCTAGCAGCAGCTATTTTCAAAAGCCCGGTGTGATTGCATGAAGATCATGCATTTAACTGTCCGATGCCGGGGCTTCCATGCCTTTGAGGGCAAAGGTTCTACCTCTAAGAGCTGCGGCCAATTAGAAGGTTAGCATCTCTACAGTCCTAGCAGCACCACTTGATGCGTTGACCATCAATGGTACTGCAGCCAACCTAGGCCAGCGGAGATGGCCTCAATTGCTCACTCAATGTTTCCTGACCCTGACTTAATCAGAGGGAGTCGGGAAGGCAATGAGCACTCCACCTCCAGCCTTCTCTCCTGATTCTATGGCCAATCCTAACCCCCCCCCCCCCCCCGCCACCCCACCCACCCCACACCCACCAACCCGGCCACAACCTCCTAGCCTGTACGTGCAATTGAGCATGGCGCAGTCCTCAGTCAATGCTGCCCACCTCCATTCAAATACACTTTATAGCAGCAGTTAAAGACTCTTTTTAACTTATGATATATCCCCAGTGCTTGGACGAGCAGCTGGAAAGATATATTGTACTGATATTATATGATCCCAGGATACCCCAACGTGATTCACAGCCGATGAAGTGCTTTGGAAGTGCCATTATGGGGGTAATGTAATCAAGCCTGGTCAATTTATGTTCAAAGAAAATCCCACTGCAGCAAGAGAATAAATGACCAACTGATCTGTTTTCAGGAAGCTGATAGAGGGACAAATATTAGCCAGGACACCTGGAACTGTAGTGCTGTTCCTTGTAAATAACTAGGAAAATTTTTGCATCCACCTGGAAGGCCTGAGTCTTAGTTTAATATCTCATCCAAAACAGACAACACCTCTGTGATGCCACACTCCCTTGCTACTGGAGTAAGTTAAAAACAGCACAGTAACTGATTAACTGACAATACTTCTAACAGTTGCACAAATAATAAAAAGTCCAAACATTCAGATTCTTTTTCCAGAATATTTTAACCGAAACTCTGATGAGTGGTACAGTAACACATCTGTTCCACAAAATACCCGCTTTTGTTATAATATGGAAACTGGTTTACAGAAGCTTGAAGCACAGAGAGCTGCCATTATATATTATATCATTCTTTAGGATTCAAATTTAGATTACAACACAAAAGATCAAAGACATTCTTTTGCGCTAGGCAGCTTATCATTTAATTAATCAGCTTTCCCAGTAGTATGTAAATAGCAGGCTTTCAGCCACAAGGAGAAATTTGTTCTTGATACCTAACTTGCATATCAAATAGATAAGCCACAAAACACAAATGCACAGCGTCCATATTTCTAGCCCTATGGATGCTGTTTCAGGTCCAAAGTGGCATCCGTGCCACACCTGCACATTTCAGGTGTGGGCCACTGTGGATATTTTGAGTGGATCATTAGGCAGGGCACTAGGAGCGTACATCAGAAATATGCAGAGTAAGGAGATCATGTGCCAGTCAACGTATAACTCTGGAGTGACTGTAGCAATGCCATTCAACTTCGACATTCCAGGTAACACCCTCTTTTAACCATGTACAGCTGAACATGTATTTGCATCAATCTCCACCAGCACTATTTAAGGGATTATCAAATACTTTCAGGTTACTTGCTGATTGATTTCCACTGGCTGAAACTGAAGCTAAGTTGCCAGAAATGTTTGGAAGATTGCACTGTTATTTAAAGTTTGTCAAGTTGACAGAGAGTGGTAAAGGCCTTGGTTCTCACTTCAAGATTTCTGCTCAGAACACTCTCTCTCAGAGATGGGTGCTGCAGTTTCTATCTCCTTTGGCATGCAGCATGTCAGGGCAAATGAACAGAGGTGACACAGAGGAGGACAAGCTGCTCTAAGAGAGAGGAGGAGGCAGAGAATAGCTCTCAGCAGGAAGCCTCATCTTTCCATGGTGTTCAGGGAACAATTCTCCTCACTCAACCCAAGCCAGAAATAATATGTAGCAACGTCTCTGTTTCAGTACGGAGGAGATAACAGAAATGTGCCATCTGTTGCAGGCAGACTTGCAGCCTCAGAGTAAGAGATGGCATTGTCCATGGCTGTAAAAATCATGAACTTCTTCACTTAAGCTCTTTTCAAGCTGAAGAAGGGGACATCTCCAACTCTCATAGCTCGTCATTCACTGTTGTATAAGCTAGGTGAATGAAGTATTGTATGCAAAGAGAGAGGAATAGATTTCACCTGTCTTTCCAGAGAGAGCAGGCATAGCGTACATATTGTCAGTATAGCAGGTTTCCCCATGATGCAGAGTGCCATTGATTGTATGTTGCTTTGTGTTCATGGCTTGTAAATTTAGGGATGTACATCAGCCACAAAAGATTCCACTCTCTCAATGTGCAGCTGGTGTGTGCTAATACCCAGAATACAATGCTTGTCAATAGCAGCTATCCTGGCAGCAGCATTGATGCCTTTATTCTGTGCCTGTCTGCTGCACCATCAACATTTGGAGCCACCATGAGAGACCAGAGGTTTGCAAAGTGAGGTGTCCCCTGACCACCTGGCTTATACCACCAGTGCGAGACCTATGCAAAGATGGACAACATTCATATACCGAGAGCCATGCTGCCACACAAAATAGCTATGAGAAAACCACTGGGGTGGCCTAGGAAATGCTTCTGCAGGCTTCTGCCTGGACCACTTGGGAGGAGCCCTGCAGTACTCTCCAGAGCACGTCACAATGTGTCAGGCCTGTTGCATGCTGCACAATTCGGAGGGCACAGACCTTGCCACCAGGAAAATGGCGAGTGGCTGAGGAGAAGGATGAAAAGGAGGAAAGGAAGAAGCCACCAACACATCCCATTACTGGTCAGCTCATCCAACTGCGGTACCAGCGAACACAGTTCCAATTCCTCAATTAACAACAGTCCCACATTTCAACATACCCCTATTACAGACCAATGCAGTGCCCTCTTGGCCACAATGCTGAAATAAAATCCACCACAAGACAGACATTCCAAGCCAACTTTACCAAACAAACCATCCCATATTCCAAACAAAAGTACAATAATCACCTTTGTGCCTTCTCTTGGTGCTTGTTTTCCATTGTCTCTGCCTGGCCTCATGCTCCTATGCCATTCTATCCTAGTAGCTGCAGCATGGCTGCTAACTTTCATTGGGGTAGTCTGCAGGTAGCCTTGCACGAATGACCTTGTGCAGCTCTGACCCTAGAAGGCTCAGTTTTGCAGCCACTCAACAGCGCATTTAGTGCTGGGCTGCACACTGCTATCATTTAAATTAGCAGGTAACGGGAAGGTTACACACTGTGCCTGCATCAGAAGGAACAGTTGCGAGATAATTCTGCATTATGATCTCTGTGCCCGTTTTCAAGGCTATTGAACTCTAGCCCCATAGGCTTCAAGAAGAAGGAGAATGGTACTAAAGGGAATGTTGAGAAAGGTGGTATTGAAAGTGTATCCTGCAACGTAATGGGCAGCCATGGGAAGCTGCACAGGTGTGTAAATGTTTTGTGATTGGGGGCTGGTAGGGGGTTGGGGGTGCACTTTTACTTTATTTATTAATTTATGAGATTTGGGCATTGCTAGCTAAACCAATATTTATTGCCCATTCCTAATTGCCCTCGAAAACGTAGCCTTCTTGAACCGCTGCAGGTCTGTGTTAATTGCACCTCATTGGGGAAATGCTGCAATGATGTAAACAAACTCTGTTCTGAAAAGGAAAGACTAGGTGCCATGACTTTGCCTTCACCTGATGATAAACTTAACATCACCAACGTAATATTTTCACCTGCATCATACCTTGTCTGAAGCCAAAGAACCCACTCAGTTTCAGCACCAATAGCTTTTGTTGAATGAACACACACAAAAAAACAATCATCATAATTTTCACTTCAATTTATCCAGCAATGTAAATTGGTAGATAAGCCTTTTTAATTCTTTAGGTTTTTGATTTGCTTTATAGGATTTACTGTAATAATGTACAATATTTTCAAAATCCCACCGTAATTATTTAGTAAGACATGTGTGACATGAGCATGATTGTGACAACAATGATTCTTCCTAATACAATTACTATTCTAAATAAATAAACAGTATTGTGATGCATGATATTTTGGACAAAAGCTTCATCATTTTGGGAAAGCTCAGGATTCTTCATAATAATAAAAGCTAAATCAGGTTATTGTATCTCTTTGACAGACAGGTTGAGCTCTCGCTGTTGCTCACTTTTGATATTTAAAATTCTTGCTGGAAAAGTCTTTCATTATCTCCTTTAAAAATATGCATTAGGAAATGAAATGTATTTCAACAAAGCACTTTGTGCCTATTTCAGTACTTAGCATTTTGAGGTTTAGACAAGTAAAATCACATCCTTCAACTCTGCCCTTACATTGCATCAGCACCTCAGAGGGTCACTATGGTAGCATTATGACATTTTCATTTACTACAATTTTTACCCAAATATTAGAAAAGCAGGGTTAAGGGACTGAGAAATTCACTATCAAAGGGGGATAGTTTGGTGCATTGCATTCATGAATGCTGAGAAACAGATATATACTGACCATATCCACTGTACTTAAATACTCTTAAAAAACTTTGCCCAAAGTCTTTATGGAATTTTAATGATCAAACTTAGCCTCAGCACATGAATGGGATGCTGCAATGCTCATTTATTCTGCCAGCCAAATTAAAAGTACTCCAACCTCATTTTGAAAAAAACATTACCTGGGTTAGACATGTTGAACAATGTGCATTGTTTGTTCAGTTTACTTTTCATCAAATTTAGACTTTGGTTCAGCCAGACTGCAGAAATTTAGACCTGATTATTCCCTCTTGATTTTGTAATTTCTATATATTTCTTTGTAGAATCTGATTCACCTGGTAAATAAAGTATTAGTATTTTTCTCTATGAGATACAAGAATCTTTTGAATTTCAACTTAATGGCAGCCAGCCAGATTATCAGTTGATTCAGTGTCAGTTACACACAGGGCAGAATTTTGCCCATGTTGGACGGGCTCGGCAGGGGCTGTTGGGGATGATTGGGAAGCTGACCACCGCCTGCGATCGAGGGCCGGAAGGCAGTTTCACGCTGGTGGGCCAATTAATGCCTGCCCAGTGTGAAACATGAGTGGCAGCGCTTAGCGCTGACATCTGATTATATGCATTCCCAACTTGAATCAAGGTAGAAGTGCCTCCAAATTTTGTCTTTTAATACTGATTCCAGATGCTGGTATCTGGTCATTAATAATGATAAATGAAGGTCAAATTTCATGAAGAATGGAAATTTCTTTTACACTGTAAATGAGGCCTTGGGGATAGTAAAGTTAAACATCCACATCTGTGTTAGATTTAGAGTTGGGTTTAATTGTGATCAGCATTTAACTGCTCCGAGTGGCTTATTTCACTGGAATTTAATAGGAATATGTTAACACCATCAAAGGGGCATTCATATTAATGAGTGGAAGGGAGCAGAAGGCTTGAAACTCACTCTGTAATATCAGGTACCCTTCTTGTCTTAAAACTTTCTAATAGAAACCATCCTCAGTGTTTCACCTTTCAAATAAATTTTAACCAGATTCCGTTACCATTCTATATGGATAAAATAATAACACCAAAAAAAAATCCTGAACAGAAATTGAAAAACAATATCTCCCTGAACAGTAATGCTTGAACTTAATCCAAATGACTGAATTCAAGGCATTCCAAGAATCTAATTGCTTGTATTATGGTCATGAATACATCTATGGTCTCTTAAGATAGAATGGATGGAATGGTGTACTTTTAAGACTACCATGCTAATCTGGTTTACATCAGGTTCAGGACAACTTTTATTACAAACATTGACTTACTTAGGGGAAAAATAGATGTGCCTATCATATCATGGAAGAATGTGGGGGAGGTTTGTGCCCAGGGACTTTCAGGCAGCTGGAACAAAACAGTTGGAACTGTCAGGCTTTCTTCTCAGAAGCCAAGTGTTTGAGTGTTTTTGGCCAGTATAAGAAGCATGTTGTTAGGATAGAACACAAAATTTATTGGACTGATAAAACTTTAAAAAGCCATTATTAATGCCAAATAAATGTCAGGTTGCTATTTCAAACAAGTTGGTCAGTAAGAATTTAATCATACTTGTACTACTAAAGTAAATAGTTAATAACTGTTAACAATGCTTCCTTTGTGGTTTTGAGGCTCGGTGCACTGTCTAGTCTGTACTTAGTTGAACAGACTGGGCATGTTTAAGTTTCTATCCTCAGCACAATTGGCCTTCAGTGACCCTGGGCTACATATGGGATTTCTGCTCATGATCACTACCTTAAGACCCTTGCTATGAAATGCATGTCCAAGTGTCATGTAAGGATAGATGAAGCCTGGCCATGATGCTATTTAAAGTCAAACACCTTGATGACACACAAAGTGTAGCCACGGTATCAGTGCATCAGAGGGTTCCTGTCCTTAGAAGCCATCCTTCTAGACTGACATCTTTAAGAGAGATGTGAAGAGAATTGGAAAATACAAGGAATAATCTTTAACTTCATACTGGACTGTCAAACTGGCATTGTGGGTTGGGCCTGATACAAACAGGCCAATTTTGCTTCTCCACTGAAATCATTAGAAAGGAAAATTGGGTGATTTCTACCTGGCACCCAATGTGAAAAACGAGTTTTATTCTCAGGTGGCAAGTTGAAAATGACCCCCATTGTTAAAACAGCAAATTAATGTCTTCAGAACCCTTTCCTTTAATGTCATCAAGGGGTGGCAATAAGGGCAAAGCAATCAACTTTAGCTCCCCTGGGCACAGGAGGGGAAAGTCAGCCAGGGGTCTTGCTTCCTATCAGTATCTTGTGACTCATGCTGGAAAATAGTTTGTCTGGACAACATCAGGCCAGCTCAGCATAGCCCTGTAGCTGACCAACATATGGAGGAAGGGAAATCCCATGTGGGGAGGGGGTGGTGTTGGGTGTTGGCGGGGGTGGGGGGGGTGGGGGGGAGCTAAGCTATGTATTTGACTGCACGGTCTCTGTAATCTTAGAAAAAGACTTAATGCCAAAAGTGCTGTTTAACTGCTTTTCCTGGGCTTCCGTGCCTCTTCTACCAAAGTTATAGAATGACATTGCATTTGCATTACAGGAACTGGCCATTTACCCCAACTGATCCACGTCAGCTTTCATGCGCCACCTGTGATGCCTTCCACCCCACTTCATCTCACTCTATCAAAATATCCTTCTATTCCTTTCTCCTCCATTTACTTTCCAAGCATGCCCTTACAGGCATCTATTTTATCCACCTCGATTGCTACATGTGAGAGTAAGCTCCACACTCAAACCCCTCTCCAGGTGATGACATTTCTCCTGAACTCTTTTTTAGATTTGTTTGTCACTATCTTTTCTTACATACTCTAGTTTTGGACTGCCCCAGAGGTGCAATTATCTTTTTTATGTCGACCCTATAAAAATGTTTTTATAAAGACCTCTATTGGGTCAAATACCTATGGAATTTCACCCTCATTGTCTACATTCACATACAATGAATGGTTACTTTGAGAATAATCAGCACCTGTGAACCTGTATTCAAAAAGATGGAATTGGCTTCAGGGATGAGCAGTGGTGTGGGGGGAGCAAATTATTTCATGATTAATTCAGAATTATAGATAAATGTATAGTTCTTTCTCAAAGTTAATTTTAAAACATATTTCCCATAGAGATACTTAGCAGTAAGAGCGATTTATGAACATTCTCATTTTTAATGGAAACATTTTACTTTGTAAAATGTGTTACTGGTGAGAAGCTAAGAAAACTAAAAATTGTTTAATACAAATATCATCAGAAATTGGCACGCATGTCAAAATGTATAAGCTCCAGCAAAAGAACTCAATAGAAAACATCAAAATGTTCATTTTGAAAATAAATGTATTTTTCTCAAACTTGTGGCTTCGTGAGCCGGAATTTTTGCAAAGATGGAGAGGGTCTCTGGCTTAGCCAAAATGGTGCTGGAGAGCCTGCCCCCGGAACCTGGCACTCACCATTTTCACTGAGGGGAGTTGTAGTTTGCACATCTGTGGTTCATGGAGGCAGCTGTGCATGCAAAAGCACAGCTGCCTTCAAACAGATTCAATTTTCACTAGTGGGATGTCCAAAACATGGTGTGTGGACTTTACACTTTACAGGAGAAGGTCTAAAGCTGCCTGACTTATTTGGAGAGGTAGGGCATCCTTTTAGATAGGTCCAGAGAGAGGTAAGGTGTCCTTTGGAAGATGTCAGGTGCTCTTTGGGAGTGGTCAAGTGCCCTTTGCGATTGTTAAAATGTGCGTAGAAAGTGGGTAAATGCATTGGAACTGTCAAACTCAATGGAATTGTCAAACTTATTGGAACTGTAAAGCTGTCAAGACATTTAAATCTCCTGACCTTTAAATGTTTTTTAAAAAATCTGCAGTTTTTTAAAAGATATGTTTACTATTTCACTCTGACTGTTGATATAAGCTTGAGGGTTATTATTATAGGATTTGTGCTGCATGACTCATTTCACAACCTATTATTATCACAGTGGTGTGCCTGTCAGTTCAGAGTTTGCTAGCTCCAAGTAGCTATAGAGGCTTTAATTTGGGGCTATGAATGAATGCAAATGCTTATTTTTACAAGGGGTTAAGCACTTGAATGAAATGTTAGTTTTTATAAGGGATCATGTAGTTGAAGAAATGTACATGTAATGAATGGGTTTTTATGAATGAGATCATTTTTATTAAAATAAAGTCTGCAGTAGACACTTGGAACTTTATTTCATTTAATCTCTGCACGTTTCCTGATGTCAAACCATGGTATATACTGGGTAATTGGCATGGAGGGTATAAAGGTAAAAGGGGTTGGGAAGCATCAGTTGTCATGTGTTGACACTATGATAGCATGGGGCAATAAAGTGCCACAGGGTGTGTGTAGAGGGGCATAGGTGGCATGGAGAGTATAAGAGTATTGGGGTGGGCAGAGGGTAAGTTGATATGGAGGATATGAGGGGCTTGGAGGGTTGGTGGTAGAATGGTATAGATTGATACGGATGGTATGAGAGGCCATGCAGTGTGTGGAGTGTGTGGAGTTCATGCAGTGAATTAGGCTGGTATGGGTGGGGCATGGAGTGTGTGTGGTGGGTGAGAGGGCGTGAGGGGTGAAGGCTGGAGGGCTGCTTTTTGTTTTTTTTTTACAACTAGAACAAAGTCCCAGATAACCACAGCCCATCTCTGCACCCAGCAGCCCTTGTGGCTGTCTCCAAACTCTTTCATGGGGAGCACGGGCCCAACTCCCGCTAACACCCTTCAACTCCTGGAATGGAAATTAGACCATCCGGGGCACTTTCTCCAGAGTCAGGTTTATGGAATTAGGAATTTTCTTGACTCTGCATTCTCGTCTCAGGAGCAAAAAAATCAGGCCATGTTCTCTCAGGCTGCATTACTTCTGTCTATTTGTGATTCTCTTAGTACCATTATGATTCTATGTTATTCTTATAACTTGTTCTGTTGGTGATCCATCTCTGACAATTCTCAAATGTCAGTGGCAATTATGAAAATAAAGTTATTACGAAAATGATCTGAAACACCAGATGCTCTCAGGTTGAACTATTATATTCCTCACCAGATGTGAAAGCTGGCACTTGCCTCTCTCTGCCAGAAATTGAATAAAATTTAACAGTTAAAATAGTTTGTCCAAGTGATCTCTTGGGGAATCAAGGGATATGGGGAGTAAACAGGAAAATGGAGTTGAGGCAGAAGATCAGCCACGATCGTAGTGAATGACAGAGCAGGATTGAGATCCTATATAGTCTGATTTTATGATTTATTGGAGCATACAATAAGAGCAGTTCTCTTAATGCAGTCATTTGTGACTTATTTTGGAAACTACGCAATAGGCAACATTAATGATCAATAGGCAAATACTTATTGAACTATATTCCTATCTGAGATGCTAAGCAAATGAACTATATCTTTCATCAGTTCACAACATTGTCCTGCATTCACACTATAGCCTACAAGGGAGTAGACATATCTTTTCTTCATTAACTGTAGTGGGCAATGACACTCAATCATAATGAACTTATTTGTAGGTATTGACAATGCCTTATTGATGTCTATTGTCTGTGGAGGGACAATTAATTCAGCCCTTTAAAAATAAATCAGCAATGACGGGATTTTCTATGATACCTGCATTGGTAAAATGTCATGTTAAAACAAATATGAAGTAAATTTAATTCAGAGTGTAAGTAAGGGTACTGTGCACGCAGGATAAAATGAATCCATTCACTTGCATCTATTACTACATTTAATTCAGGAAAAGTGAGACATGCTACTTCTAATTCTCGCCTCGGAACATCATCTGATCACATTATAGGTGTAAACCTCATCCTCACTTCCTCAAAGACGGAATTATTTTTCCATTGGAATCTCATTCAGTCTCCTGAGCTGGATTTTTCTGATGGGGCCTCCCTGAAGAGTCAGCAGGGAATGCATCCCCACTGATACCAACTGCCCATAGCTATTTAAAGGAGTTTTAATTGGCTGAGGTGGGACTTCCACCCCTCACTCAGAAGTTCCGCCTCAGAGAGCTGACGGCTAATCTGATTGGCCAGCACTCAGCAGCAGCAGTGACCAGGACTGGGACTGGAAGCAGTCCTCAGATTCAAATTTCCGGAGTCAAGGACCGAGTAAGTACTGGTGGTCTCCCGGTGGGGCCGGAGCGTGAATCTGGGAGATGTGGAGGGAGGGGGGTCGGGGGCGCCTGATGGAGGGGACCTGGTGGGGTGATGGGGGGGGGGTGGGCACCCACAGGTGGCAGACCTTGTTGGGCTGTGCCCGATATAAAAAGGAGTGTGTTGAAAGAGGTGCCTCCACTTCCTGCTGAGGCCCCAGCAAGCTGACTTGCCGGGCTTTACCCCTGTTTTTGAACTCCTCCGACAGTCTCAAAATTTAGGCTGGGCAGGAAACAGCCCTCAAATGCCCATTAACTACCCACTTCAGGGCCTCAATTGGGGCATGGGTGGATGGGTCCAGCCTAGGCCTGGTTGTCCCACCGTAAGATTACGGGCAGGCAGGGGCGGACAGGAGGGCGGAGTGAAGGTCATGAGGGGAATTTTATGGGCCTCCCCACTTGCAACCCCACTGGCGGGGGACCATCAAATTCTACCCCTAGTCTTTATTTCATCTTAGGCAGAACCAATTTGCTGGGAAAAGATATGAAGGCTTAAAGGTTATGATTCCCAAAATTGTGTTGCTGAGCAAAGTACCTTCGAGCAAAAGTAGCAAAGTCTTCTACAAGCTGGGTGAACGGCAGCACAGCAAAGCACTCAATTAACCAGCTACTGTTATTACAAAACTATCCATGTAGTGAAGCTTTTAAAAACATACTTAGACCAGCTACCAGCTGTATTGTGCTTAGTAGTTACTGCAAGTACCAGATGGCATCTGTTTCTTTACTTCATCTTCCACATATCATCAAATCTATAGGGGATAGTGGATTCTTCAAATATGCACAGTTAAACCTTTCACCCTCCCATGGTGCAAAAAGTTCTGACAAAACCAATTGCCTTGTTGTTGTCAAGTGTTATGTAAATTTGCCTTATTTTTTTTTGAAAAAACTAAATATTTATTCAGCTGCATCTGTCTCATGGATTTTTTTTTATTCATGTAATATCACAAAAGTCCACATTTTTATTGATGATGTAATTATGAGTAGATTGCATTGCAGACCAAAAGTCAGACTGTGTTATGCAAGAGTCATTTTTTGGATTGAAATCATTTTTGCACATTAAAATGAGTGCCATGATTTTACTTAATTTTAACATGAAGCACAGACACTTTGAGGAATTTAAAAATCTAATCTATGGCATGTGGGAATGAGGTATTTTTGATTAACCTTTTTGTCTTAATTGCAGCAGATATTATTATTGTAAATTTCTGTAGTGTAAAATCCACTCTGTGATAAATGCGAAACAAGAGTAAGTTATAAAGAGGGAAGAAAGAACTACATTTATATAACAACTTTCATGATCTCAGTAAAGAATCCTGCTTTGGACACCATGAAGTAGGCTTTGTAGTCTTGAGTACATTAACAGCAAGTCTCTATTAACAACTCATAACTATATACAGGTACCTATATACAGTAGAGGGTACAGGTATAGAGCTGACTGTTCCTAGGTCTTTTTCTAGACTGACTCTGGCTCTGGGTCATGTGCCTTCTTACATCATTGTGTAGGCAGTACTGTACTCAGTCCCACATTAACCCTGTAAGTACCAGACCCTACTACTACTACACCTTTCCCAAGTCTTTATCCCATGGATACTGAGTTTTATTAGTTTACTTCAAATCTTGCACTGTTATATACCTTGTGCATTTACCTTATTGTTACTACCTTAATATTATGCCAACATTACTGTTATTACTGTATTAATATTAACAATATTCTCGTTACCCCATCTCCCCACTTCAAGTTCTTGGAGGCAAAGGTTCAAATGCGCTGGACGCCTTATAACGCTTCCACATCTCATTCACTGTTCTGATGGGAGAGTGGTAAGCTCTGGCGGTTCTGGTTTCTGTTGTTGGCTTGGGGTTTGGACAGGCATTTTGGTATGGTTTCATCCGTTTCTTCCGTTGCTTGATGTTAAATCAAGCCTGGTTGGTCTGGCTGTTTGGTGGTTCATGTTACTGTTATTCTTGATCTTTTCTTGCAGGGTGGAGGAAAATGATATTCATCTTTTTGGCGATCCCTTTTCTTCCTCTTTTTCCATTTGGGTCACTGGAAAGCTCTCTGGGGCTCAGGAACAGCATTCCTGTGGCAAGAAGAAGGTTGAGTAGCATACTCACCACTGGTTTTTGTTGTTGATGGTATGAGACTGCTATGAAGTTCCAGCATCCCCTGTGTTTCTGGCATGCTGCCTGGAAGTTGCTGTGTGTGCACAGTGGTTGGTGTGCCGAACAACTGCACCATCACCATAGTTGGAGATAGAGGCTCCTCAGACTGTTGACCCTTCTCTGGTACCATTCCCTCAGAGGTGCTATGGTAATCTCATGTGCGATAGGCTGGTCTGACCATTGCAGACTTTCCAGGGCTTGGAATGATGAAGGACAAAAAGAGAAGCATGATTGCAGATGAAATCAGAGTCTGAATACTCTAGTGTTTGAGGACCCAGAAACATGTTGTTCTTCTGCTGTCTGGAGGAGGTCTAGGGCTACGCAGGCATCCTTGCTGAGAAGAGAGACAGGCTGATTACAGACAATGTATATCAGCTCAAAGATCTGTTTGTTACCATATCTCAGTGGTTCAAAGATCATGCAGATGACCGGAAGTCAGGCTACCCCCATTCCATTAAGTGGAGTGCCTGTTGTTCGAATCCAAAGGCCTTGAAGCCATGGTTCCTTGTCTGACAGGGCTGTCGCAATGGCATCTGAATCTAATGAAAATTTATTATATGACAATTTACCAGGATGTCAGCTTTCCAGAATGAAGAGCCGCATTCTCTGATATCACCCAAGAAGAATGGCTGTGTGCCTTCTGGGTTTCAGCCTCAACTTCATGGACAACCTTTGGGATGTCTGTGCAGTGCTGGGTTTTTGACTTGCACGATTTATCAAGGTGTTCCTGTTGGTTGCAGTGGAAGCATTGGGCGTAGGACACTGATCTTTCCTGTGAGGGCGCTTCACACCGCAGCGCTGGCAAAGTCGTTCTGCTGGGCGGCTCAGGAATTGCTTTCCTTGACTTGGATGGTCCTGTGTTTTTGTGACCTGATAAGCTAGACTGAGGGTTAGCTTCCACGCCATGATGTGTATATCTCCCCTTAGGATGGTCCTGTATTGCTCATGTATCTCATACAGTCAAACTAGCTGCATTACCTTGTCTAGGGTAAGATAGCCTCTAGCTTTCTGGTCTGCAGAATTTTTATGGAAGTCTGGAGCAATGCTGTCCCATAAATAAAAATATTTTCCTCCAGGGACTCCAATTCTGTGACTGGTTTGGGTCATGGGTGGAGCTGAAAGTGTGGAATTGTGATCCATTTTCAGGATTTTTAAAAGTGTGGGTACAGTTTTAAGAGACTAGTCTCCCAAGATGGCGCAGCCATTCACTGCCGAGCCATGGATCTTCCCGCGCTTGCTGGTTTTTGGCAGGATTTCCAAAATGGCGATGATAGGCTTCTGCCTGAACGAGAAGTGTTCACAATGACTGAGTGGGTTGGCTGGCTGCCAACTTAATTTAATCAGCGGTACAGCATTGCGAGTCGGGATGTATAGAATCAAAGGTTTGCTGTGTAGGAAAGCGGATGGTTGTGAGGCACCTGAAGTAGGCAAAATTAATTGTTAATTTAATTTATTTCCTTGTCGAACCTGCGAGCCACATGTTGAGACGTGGAGTCGGGGATCGGGATTAGAGACAGGTTTCTTTCAAATAGCGTTTCTGATAGAATGAATGAAAAGGGATTTCTCAGGTTGGCCTGGAATTCAAAACATTATCACAGCCTTGCTGGCTGCGAGCTCTACTTGCTGAAGCTAGACTTTCAGGGGAAATTCAATGGAGTCTTATGCTGAAGTAAAACTTCTACCTTTTTGCTTCTAGGCTCTTCTCTCTCTGGAACTTTCTCTTTCTGGTGGATTTTCTCCACATCTATAGCTTCATTATGGAGTTTGTTTCAATTCAGAATCCATTGAAGGTGTCATTTTTCTTAGTTTTTCTGCATTTGTGTGAGGATAAGGGTTCTTTATCCGGATGCTGCCACCATGAAGAATCCTGCTTCAGACACCATGAAGTAGGCTTCATAGCCTTGAGTATTTTAACAGCCAGTCTTTATTAGCAACTTGTAACCATATACATATATACAGTAGCAGGCACAGGTATGGAGCTGACTCCATCCTAGGTCTTTACACATCTCTGTCCATCTCTAGACTGTCCCTGGTTCTGGTTCATGTGCCTTCTTATATAATTGTATGGGCTGTACTGTACTCACTCCCACATTAACCTTGTATGTACCAGACACTGCATTCAGGATGTCCCAAATGAATTTACTGCCAATTAAGTACTTTATGAAGTATGGTCACTGCTATAATATAGGATAAATGGCAGCCAATTTTTCCACCAGCAAAGGTCCTAGAAACAGGAATGGCATTAATGACAAGATTATCTATTTGCATGATAAGCATTGATTTCTCTTTGGAAATGCCCCTTCTTTTCAAATACCTGCAGTGCGAGAGGAGCTTTTGCATCCACCTGAGAGGTGTTACAATCTGATTAGGGACCAGTAACTTTTTGTTTAAAGTAGTCAAAGTTTGAAATCCCAATTACCCATTAGGAGAATAAGGCCACAAGATTCCATGATTTTAAACAAACAAAATAACAAAAATTACCATGCAAAGTCAGAAAGGTAAAACAGTTTATAGTATTCATCTTATACTCTAATATTCAGAATTAACATGAGGTGAATGTGAATTAACAGGCAACCTGTAGTCAAACACAACATTCTGAACATTAAATGGCAGATGGGACCAAGACAGATGTCATGGATTTCTCGCTAACCATCCAGATGTCAGCGACCACTGTGAGTCACAAAATCTCATTAATTCTCTATCTTCCTCATGAGGAATTTCAACTGTTCACTTTCAAAGATCTAGCCTCCGAATTCCTTCAAAAGTTGCTCTGACTCGGACTGC
Organism: Carcharodon carcharias; assembly: GCF_017639515.1. NCBI lineage: Eukaryota > Metazoa > Chordata > Chondrichthyes > Lamniformes > Lamnidae > Carcharodon > Carcharodon carcharias. The sequence continues at coordinate 43,299,202 of NC_054485.1, forward strand.
CTCAATGACTGTTTACTTCCTAATGGTTCAAACTCCCCTCTTGAGACTGCATTCCATAAAATTCACAAAGCTGAATTCTGTGCACAATACCAACTCTTCCACAAACTGCTAGCTTTACTAAGCTGGCATTACCCCTGGGTTTTTTCAAACTCCAAGTTCCCAGCTGCACCAAACTATGAATGGCTCACAGGACTTCTCTGAGCTCCAACTGTCTCCAGCAACCTCCTGCCACCTTCTCAGCTCCCCAGGACTCCTCCTGAGCCCTAACTGCCTGGAGCCTGCTAATAGCTCCCAGGGCTTCTCCGTGAACTGCAAACCACATGAGGTCCAAACTGCAACCAACCCCCTCTCTCAGAAAACACACAGATAAATTGAAACCAGAGAACCTTCTTAAGCTCCACCATCCCATGACAACATAGCCTTTCAGGGCTCACTGAACACTTTTTAACACACGAAACAAAAACACCTTTTTGGACAGCACTCCTTTGCAACAGCATAGACACCAGGTCTCCAGTTCTATAGCTAAGTAAGCCTACCTGCTGCTTTTTGGCTCCATTTCTTCTATGCTGGCTCTATTAAACAAGCAGGGCTAATCTCCAAGACTGCCAATTTCTTTTAGGTGTTCTGGCAATCTCTAAAACCCAGCATTTCAGTTAGCTTACTCTCAAAATAATAATCTTCCCAGAACTAAACATTACCTCTAAAATATTAACATGAACCATATATTCATTACAGAGGGCAGATGGGGCTTCCATTTAACACCTCCAACAGTGCAGCATTCCCTCACTACTGCACTGAAGTGTCTGTTTAAATTGGTATGATCAAGTCTCTGGAGTGTGTATTGAATCTATGGCCTCCATCAAAGGCATCCGTGCTTAACCATGGCAGAAACTTCATCCATATATCATCAACAAGCATCAGTAAAACAATTGTCGAAAGAGTTATAATGTTGGCAGGTTCTTTAGGAAGTTAATGAACCCTGAATTCATTAACATACACATAAAGTCACATGGACAAAAACACACCTCAAAATCAGTGTTAGGTGAAAATTATAGTAGTGAAAGCTGACATTGCACAAAAAAATATAAAATGCACTTCTTCAGTAAGTCAACTTTACTCAAATGCATGATTTATCATGTCTTAAATAATAAACATGTTCTGGCTTAACAAAACTGATATGAGGTGAACAAGAGAGGCACAATAACATACATTTGCACCAAAACAAAATACTACACATATTTTCATTTTGGACGAGTGATGGTACAATTAATTAGTCAGCTTCTTGCTCCATTTACTGTGTTACTTAAAGACCATAAACATTGCAGTTCAGATTACTAACTGCATCAACAAGTTCTCTTCCAAATGTTGTTTATCTCCACTTCTACTGAAGAGATGTCACGGGCCAATTGCTTGGAATGGGATACTTGGGGTTGCAGGAGGGGAGGGTGGGGGTGTCATTCTGATTTTGCCAGCTTCAAAGTCTTGTGCATTCCATTGATTTTCTCAATCAAAATGGAATCATTGAATGAGTTGGCTTGTATTTCAGAAAGATTAATATAATTAATATTATTTGTACAGTGTATTGAAACTGGAGTAAAATAGACCATATTGAATGAAAATGATAATACTTTCAGGTCTACACACTCAACTTTGCTTCAGACATCTTGATGCATAATGAAGTCCTCTCTCATTGGGCTGTTTGCTTCCTCGTTTTCCCCAGACATTACAGAAAATAACTTGTTCAATGGTTAATTGGCTCTTATTAACATTGAAGTGCCACTATTGCCCCAGAAAGTCCTGATTTGCAATTAGGATGGATAAAAAACAATAGTGTAACAGTGGCATGAAAGAGGAAGCACTGTTGCAAATTCATGCAATTTTACTACTGGAACCGCAGGTTAATAAAATCTGTCTAACTGCTGCTAAGGATCCCCAGTGAGAATTGTTCCTGGCACTCTGATCATTTTCCCATTATTCTAAGAGTCCTCGGTGGTTTAAAAAGTCTGCATGTAATTCAAACAATTCAGACTTAAACTGGAGAGGCATGCAATGGACAGCTTGAAAATAAGGGGACGTCTTTGAAAAGTGGGTTTGAATAACATAGTTGAGACAAAAAAGTAGTTGCAGGCATTGCTACATGCTATATGCTATACCCGCTGTGGATGTGGTTAGCACCGACACTGGCTACAAAGTGAACAATATTCTGTTCTCTAGTGCTCTCATCACTCATCTCGATAAGTCCAATACAGTGTGACTTTTTCACAATGACATCGTGTTTGTCATGTCAAAATCTCACAATGTCAAGCGTTTCACTATATCAAGGGCTAGCTGCTTGAACTCTGTGTGAAGTGCAAGTCAGACATTAAATTAGATGCCAACAGAGGAGGCAGAGCTGGATTGACATGTTACAGAGTGAAAGCAACTACATAGGCAACTGCAGAGGAAAAAAGATTGGAAGAAGAAATACGTGTCTTAGAAATTTGACGTAATGACAAAAGAAACATTGCAGCTAAGAACTGATGAAACATAACTTGAGAGAACAAAATTGCTTTCAGAGAAGAGGAACACAGAACTTCAGAAATTACTTATAAAAGTCAAAGCAGGTCAGAAAGATATTAAGGTAAATTGAGATAAAAACAAAAAAACTGCGGATGCTGGAAATCCAAAACAAAAACAGAATTACCTGGAAAAACTCAGCAGGTCTGGCAGCATCGGCGGAGAAGAAAAGAGTTGACGTTTTGAGTCCTCATGACCCTTTGACAGAACTTGAATTCGAGTCCAAGAAAGATTTGAAATATAAGCTGGTTTAAGGTGTGTGGGAGGGGGTGCGGAGAGAGAGAGAGAGAGAGAGAGAGAAGTGGAGGGGGTTGGTGTGATTGTAGGAACAAACAAGCAGTGATATTGTTGTTGACATCTTTTGATGATCTGCTTCTATCACTGCTTGTTTGTCCCTACAATCACACCAACACCCTCCACCTCTATCTCTCTCTCTCTCTCTCTCTCCGCCACCCCCGCCCCCCGCCCCCCACCCCCCGGCCACACACACACCTTAAACCAGCTTATATTTCAACTCTTTCTTGGACTCGAACTCAAGTTCTGTCGAAGGGTCATGAGGACTCGAAACATCAACTCTTTTCTTCTCCGCCGATGCTGCCAGACCTGCTGAGTTTTTCCAGGTAATTCTGTTTTTGTTAAGGTAAATTGAGTGTCTTGGCTCAGTGGTAGCACTCTCGGCTCTGAGTCGAAGGGTTGTAGGTTGTAGGCCCACTTCATAAACATGAGAACATAACTTAGGCTGATGTTTCAATGCAGCAGTGAGGAAAGCTGCACAGTCTGAGGTGCTGTTTTTCAGATGAGACATTAAATTAAGGCTTCATCTGGTTTTTTGGATGTAAAAGATCCCCCCAGCACTATTTGAAGAAAAGCAGGGAAGTTCTCCTCAGTATCCTGTTTGATGTTTATCTCTCAACCAATCTTACTAAAACAGACTATCTGATCATTATCTCAATGCTGACTGTGGCACCTAGGTGTGTGCAAATTGGCTTTTGTATTTTCTATAGTACATCAGTGTCTGCATTTCACAAGTGCTTCATTGGCTTTACCTTCAAGGATAAAAACAAAAAACTGCGGATGCTGGAAATCGAAAACAAAAACAAAAATACCTGGAAAAACTCAGCAGGTCTGGCAACATCTGTGGAAGGGAGCACAGTTAACGTTTCAAGTCTGCATGACTCTTCAACAGAACTAAGGAAAAACAGAAAAATAGAAAAAGAAATATAAGCTGGTTTAAGGGGCGGGGCGGGGGGGGGGGGCGGTGTGGTGGTGTTGGGACAAGAGAGCTGGATAGAGGGCCAGTGATAGGTGGAGACAACCAAAAGATGTCACAGACAAAAGGAGAAAGAGGTGTTAAAGATGGTGATATTATCTAAAGGAATGTGCTAATTAAGGGCAAAAAGCAGGACAAGCAAGGACTCTTTCCTCCATTCCCACCCCCTTTCTGATTTTTCCCCCTCCTTTTTGTTTTTTCCAATAATTTACATAGATTTTTCTTTTCCCACCTATTTCCATTATTTTTAAATGTATTTCCATCCATTGTTTTATCTCTACCTTTTAGCCTTCTTCGATTCCTTCACCCCACCCCACTCCCACTAGGCCTATCTGTAACTTGCTTGTCCTGCTTAATTAGCACATTCCTTTAGATATTATCACCTCTTCCTTTTGTCTGTGACATCTTTTGGTTGTCTCCACCTATCACTGGCCCTCTATCCAGCTCTCTTGTCCCAACCACCCCCCCTTAAACCAGCTTATATTTCACCCCTTTTCTATTTTTCCTTAGTTCTGTTGAAGATTCATGCGGACTCGAAACATTAACTGTTCTCCCTTCCACAGATGCTGCCAGACTTATTGTGTTTTTCCAGGTATTTTTGTTTTTGTTTACCTTCAAGGACTTTGGTTGCTTCTGGGGTCATGAAGCACACTGTATATATTCAATCTTGCACTCGTTTTCACTAATGTGCATGTTAGCTTTGATTCAATTGGTAGTACCCTTGCCTCTGAGTCAGAAGGTTGTTCCTCAAATCTTACTCCAAGTTTGAGCACAAAATTCAAGGCTGACACTCCAGTGAAATGTTGAGGGTGTGCTGTGCCACTGAAGGTGCCAACTTTTAGATGAGACATTAAATCGAGGACCTGTCTGCCCTCTCAGGTGGACATAAAAGTACTCATTGCAATATTTTGAAGAGTAGTGGAGTTAGTATTGGTATTCTGATATTTATCCTTCAATCAAATATTAAAACAAATCATCTAGATCATTATCATGTTGCTGTATGTAGGAGCTTGCTGTGCACAAATGGGCTGCCATGTTTCCTACATTACAACAATAACTAGACTTCAAAATGTCTTCATTGGAAATAAAGCACTTAGAGATTTCCAGTGCTCTTGCTATATAAAATGCAAGTCTTTCTTTCTTTTCAGTATTAATAGGTTGTATAAGGAGAGCTTATTCTTATAGTAAATAAAGTGAGATTGGTTCCTTTAAAAAAAATGAATAGAGTTTCTCACTGTAAACAGGTTCCATAGTAAATCTTAATGCACAACCTACATATAAAGCAGCATTCACCATGATAACCAGCTTCAAAGAACAATTTAGGTATTCAGTATTAAAATTGCTTTTACTGAAGATAAAAAACAATATACAAGCACTCAGGAGGCAGTAGGGCAACATGATGCCACTTTATCTCATTAACTTTGCAACTTCATGTTTCATACAGTAGTAAAATAGGGGTAAGATTTGCAAGGTGATAAGGGAAGAGCAGGGGAGTAGGACTTTTGAAAAAGCCAGCATAGGTACATGGGTTGAATGGCTTCCTTCTGTATTATTGTATGATTCCATTTATATAAAGCAATTTAACTAACAGGAATTTGTCGAGCTGTGCACTATACGGAACGCCAAAATATTCAGCGGTCAACATTCAGATTTTTGGAGAATAACCCAGGAAACAAGTGTCAGAACCAGACCCAATGCATCATATTGCAAGTCCCACTGAGATCATTATAATTCAATTAAACCGCATTTTGTAAACAAACTCTCCCACTAACCATCATAATCTTGATAAATCAGCACTATGTGTTTATTACAGGCCATTGTCCTCATTACTAGCCTAGGGGTATAAAACTTTTCATCGCTGAAACCTTCCAGAGCCAGAAATTGTCAGATATTTCAGCTGGACTACAATTAGTCAGTTCTGCAAATATACTTGGGATGTGGAAACCTACACTTGGGATCGGCCACGAAGATGGGATATCAGATGATTACATCCCTTTTTCCAGATTACTTAAGATATTTACCCAGCCAAGGACAAACACACTTGTATATGAATTTGTCAAATCAAGAAATAAAAATGGTCTTGCTATTGGCTCAATGAATATTTAAGTATTAAACAAATACTGTCCTGTAATTAGTCCATAATCATTCAACTAGCATCATGAAACACAAATCTATCTTTCCCGTTCAAATTCTGCCTCACCTGCTGTAACTTTAAGTCTTATTTCTATCCTTTTAATAAACAGCAACATATGATTCCAGTATTCCCAGGATACTGCAGGCTCTATGAGATCACAACATATTTAAATTTGAATGAATTATTAATCCTCCAAATCTCTAAAGGCAGCTGGAAGCATTTTAAGGACATGGGTAAAAAGTGCAAGAAATAGCTGTGGCTCAGTGTCATATTTTGTTCCATAACACACCTGTGAAGTGCCTTTGGATGGTTTACCACATTAAAGGTTCTGTATAAGTGTAAGTTAGGGGAGATAGTGGTGTGGTGGTAATGTCACTGGACGAGTATACCAGAGGCCCAGGCTAATACTCTGGAGACATGGGTTCAAATCTCACAATCACAGCTGGTCAAATATAAATTCAATTGTTATGGACAGGAGTGGTGTTAATTAAACAGCACTAATTTCTTCTTTCAGCACCCGTCCATAAACAAAAAGGTGTTATATGTGGTGGTGTATTTCCCAGCCCCTTAGTTTTGTGTGATCTAATTTTCTATCAATATCCCCACAGCAAACTTGAGATAGGATGGACTCAAAGGATTAGATTATTTACACAAATTCAAAATGGGAAAGGAGGTTTACAACGTTCCCCTCCTATTTAGAAAGTAAAGAGAGGGATAGAGTAAAGAAAAAACTATAGTACAGAGACCACATATAAAAGAACTATTGTTTCACATGGTTTCCAGAGTCCAGAATCAAAGTCCAATAAGTTATTCTTTCACAGTGGTCAGTGGGCTTAAACCGATGCTGGAAATTCACGTTGACTTCACACGATGAGATAGGCATGCAGAGATAAATTACTCTTATCGGTGACAGTACTGAACTTCCAGCAGAAGCATGGTAAATGGGGCCACATATCCAATCTGGGCTTGAGCTCCTGCGGTATGGCCTGCAAGTCAGATGTTAAACAGCAGACTGAGCTATGAGCACAGCAAGGCAATATTACTTGTTCCAAAAGCCAAAACCTATGTCATATGACTCACACTTCTCCACCACCTTTGACAAAGGATGTGTATCCATCATCTGGATTCCAAAGGGTCTTAGCCATTAGGAATTGAAAGGAAGGTTGCGGGGCCTTTGTCTTAGTAGACGATCTATCTCCTTGTGGCCAGCCTGGGTTATTAAATGTAGATGGTCTTCATATAACTTTCTTTGAAGCTGGGCTGTACATTCCACAGCAGGTCATTAGTGACTCCTTAGATCAGAGATCACAAGGCATGAGATTTCCGAAACTGCAAAGTAGCTCTTTTGTTCTGGTGTCACAGACAGAAACAGTTTCAGCCATTTTACAGATCTTCGTTCAGTTTTTTAAAATTTTAGAAATTATCATGAGATATCTATATATATATATATATTACAAAAATATACAGGGGGGCATCATTCCAGAATTGCACTAAGTACATCAGGGGAGTGAAAAACAACATTTTAACCATTGGCTGCAATGATGGGTTTTCATGCTGTATCATCCCCTTCGTGCCTCATAAACTATGCGGTCATGGGAAACACACCTTGTTGCTGATTGACTGCCTCTGGTTTGCCCACCACACTGTTACCTCGCCACTTCCTCACTCCAGGCGGCATACTTACACTGCAGCTGCGCACACAGTTTTCAATGCTTGCAGCCCAGGACTGCTCTGGCGAAGATAGAGTCCCAAGGGCCAAGAAGACTGCAGCCCCCCAATTCAGTGATGCATCCATGGAATGCCTTTTTGACATTGTGGAGGCCTGCTGTGGTGTCGTCTACCCTGCTCTGGCCTCAGCAGGCCCATCAGTCTCATCACTCCAGGTTGGGAGATGGAGGTAGAGGCAGCCAGTGCTAACGTTGCACACAAGAGCCGGCCATCCAATGCAGAAAAAGGATGAATGATCTCATCCACTTCGCCACTCTTAACTCACCCACTCACAGGTCCATCACACATTCACTGGCATCTCACTCACTGCCAGCTCAAGGGACATCACCACACACTCTCTCACACACACTCATCTCCATCTGGCCTCATCGCCTCTGGAGATGGCAGGATCAAAGAGAGAGATATGCATGGATTAGGATATGTCTTCTAAGGGCCTCGCTTGGTTAAGTCTCTGGTTCCAGCTGTGTCTCAAGGCCCCTCCAGGCATGCTAGAGAGTGCTGGCCACCACTAGGATAGGCAGTGTGTAGTGCACTTCATGGCTGTCCAAAACCCCACCTACTTCCATTGCACTCCACTTGACTGACTGTTGGCAGCTTTGGCAACTGGACTGCATGCTGTGCCCTCAGCTTAGGCACAGGCATTCTCCTAACCTGCACTGCAAGGCTGCACTGTTAGCTTGAACTATGAGGGATACTGGTCTAAACCTGAATAGACATTGCAAGGGGCTGTGAGCGCCTCCCCCAGTGATTTGGCATGCAGACTCAGCAACAAGATGAAAATACATTAAAATTAAGTTCCTGATATTGGACAGTGGGAAATATGGCCTGCCATTGACAGGCCGGAGCAGACAATCACAAACTGGTTTCACAGTGGCTTAAAACCTATTTTTGGCATTCTCGCCATATTGTCCACCAAACACACCCACCACCAAGGGCAGCAGAAAATTCCAAGCATTGTGTGAGGTCTTTGTCTCTCACATAGCTTAAAAGAAAATATGCAATTGAAAGCTATTCTCCATGATGGTGACCATAAAACTACCATTGATTGTTGTAAAAACCCATCTGAATCACTGATGTCCTTTCAGGAAGGTAATCTGCCATCCTTACTTGGGCTGGCCTACACTTAACTCCAGGTCCACATTAATATTGTTGACTCTAAACTGCTGTCAAGTGCAATGAGTAATGGTTAACAAATGCTAGCTTTGTCAGCAACAATCCCAAGAACAATTTTTTAAAAAATAGTTGTTGTTACTACGTACAACAAATCTCTGGGACATGGAACTAAAATACCTAAACATACTATTCAATCCAGCTGTTTGCATTCTTCTGGCGCCATTCCTTGAATATCTAGTGAAAAATAGCATTACCAGTAGCCTCAGAGCTGCCCTCAAATTATTAACATGGAATCACATGAATCTACAACACTGAAACAGGCCATTTGGCCCAACTAATCCATGTTGATGTTTATGTTTCACAGAAGCCTCCTCCTACGCATCATGTGTTAAAAAATAATTCAACAGCATCAGCCTATGGGACATTGAAAATTTAAATAATCCCAAGAACAACATTGGATGCTACAGCTGAACAGATGTCCCTGAAGGTTGGAAGTATGAGGCACAAATGAAGAAAAATATATCGGTGAGCTTATTTCCATAATTTGCATATTATTACAAGTTGTACATTCTGTCATTTCCAATGAGAAATCCTGGATATGGCCAGAGCCTGACACATTTGGCTCCCATTATATTGCAGGCCCAGGTCTGAGAAGTTTCATAACGTGAGTGGAAAGTCTCCCCCTAGGTAATTAGTCTGCTAATTGAGGGAAAACATTCTCCTAATCTTATTTGAGGTTTTTTAATTTGTATTCATGTCCTCTAACCCTGCTTATTCCCACGTTATTTGTGTTCTTCAGTGTTTGAAAGACTTGCAACTTGTTACATTTCAAAAAATGACCTATATCCTTTGGACTACAAAATGATCATAATGAGATTTTTTTTTAACCAGATTATTTAATCTCAATTATATCACAGCAGCAGGCTGAATTGTTACAGTGTGCAAAGGGCAAAGGCTGCTATCACATAGCAAGAAGCAAACTGCAGTCCCCAACTGATACACTTTAAAGCACTTGAGAGCATGGTGACATAGGCCCACTTTATCATAACATAACAGACTGCAGTAAGTTTGAAGTGCCCAATTCAATTATCATTTGGATGGCACAGACCCATCCACTATGAGGTAGTCTTCCTAAGGAAGTCTCACCTTGCTTGGCTCCAGCGTATTCTGTGCAGGCATAGGCAGAAATCCCAACTTGTGCTTCCACCCTTGCATTATTGCACAACCCAAACCATACACATTGATTCAATGCAACTGTACCCATAGAAATGATACATTAAACAGAAATACAAACTTTATACATGTTACATAAAAAGAATGAACAACTCCAAAGCATGAAAGTGTCTCAAGGCTGAAAGATTTTTGAAAAAAAATCATGGCTATTTCAAAAAATAGCTTGACTCTGAATTCTAAATGATGGTCACCCATACATATCAGCCTTTTGCAGGAAGTCCATCACTGTTGGACAAATTGCGATAAAATGGTAACAATATCTACTTCTCTGTGAAAACACATAAATTAGATGTCCCATTGGACAATTAATAGTTGATCCTGCACTGGGTTAGACAGGTGCAGGAATGTTTCAGTTATACTGTAAGAATAACAGGAAACACCCTTCTAACAGTGATTTAATGGGCCTGGGAGAGTAATACTTTAAACTCTGCTGTGAAGGTCAATGCTTTTCTTTTCAGCACAATCGCTTTCACCCACAAATGATATTTAAATTTTGCCGGAGATGGTTATTTGTTGCATAAAAATCAAAAGCAGCAAGAATAATCTGAAAGGTAAACTCATTGTTTTAAGGGTAGTTTTCAGCTATGATGCATTCTTGTAGACAACTGTGTCTGTGTTGTATGAAGCTGTTAGCACTTTTGGAGTGTATGAACTGAGTGTGTAGCTATATTTCTTCCTTTTCACCCTGGGTGAGATGGGGAACATGGAGGAAGGAAGGTGGAAGGAAGATTGGGCAATCAATTTCCTTAGAGACCTGTACATGTACACTAGAGTCCACAAGCCGTGCTCAACTGCACTCGTGGATATATATCTTCATGTGCACTTTCACTCATACGTGAACAAGTGATGTGTGCTTTCTTTCATGCCTTGACATCAATGCAATGGATTGTGGGTGTTTTTTGGTCAATGTTGCATTGATTGCCGTTAGACTGCAACTGAGGTATGAAGGGTGAAAAGAGACAGATCTTCCCCTCCCATGTAATATACAGAGCAGAAAACTCCAACCCACTGTGAGTTTTGTACACTGAGTTTTACCGTACATGTTGCTGTGACATACAGTGTGATCGAAATATGCTTGCAACATCAGCATCACTACCATGATAATTATTAGGGTGTACAGCGACTCTGGCAGATTCACGCAAAATGTTGATTTCAAAGTTTTAATTGCTTCCTCTGCAGCCTTCAGCAGTTTGGCTGTTGATGATTGACAGTTGTTATAAATGTAAATTCTGGCTGTAGTCCATTTTCATCTTCAATTTTTAAAAATTCATTCATGGGTTCTGGGCTTCGCTGGCTGGGCCAGCATTTTTTGCCCATCCATAGTTGCCCTTGAGAAGGTGGTGGTGAGCTGCCTCCTTGAACCGCTGCAGTCTGTATGGTGTAGGTGCACCCATGGTGCTGTTAGGAAGGGAGTTCCAGGATTTTGATCCAGCAACAGAGAAGGAACAGTGAAATATTTCCAAGTCAGGATCGCGAGTAACTTGGAGGGGAACTTCCAGGTGGTGGTGTTCCCATCTATCTGCTGCCCTTGCCCTTCTAGATGGTAGTGGTCGTAGGTTTGGAAGGTGCTGTCTAAGGAACTTTGGTGATTTCTGCAGTGCATGTTGTAGACGGTACACACTGCTGATACTGTGTGTCGGTGGTAGAGGGAATGGATGTGGTGCCAAACAGGTCCTGCTTTGTCCTGGTTGGTGTTGAGCTTCTTGAGTGTTGTGGGAGCTGCACTTATCCAGGCAAGCAGGGAGTATTCCATCACACCCCTGACTTGTGCCTTGTAGCTGGTGGACAGGCTTTGGGGAGTCAGAAGGTGAGTTACTCATTGCAGGATTCCTAGCCTCTGACCTGCTTTTGTAACCACAGTATTTATAAGGCTTGTCCAGTTCAGTTTCTGGTCAATGGTAACCCCCAAGTGTTGATAGTGGGGGATTCAGTGATGGTAATGCCATTGAATGAATGTATATAAATGGTAGCCCATGGGCTACAAACCTGCAAAGCTAGGGATGATACTGAATGGCAACAATGGCCAGGACCTTCTATTATATGTTATCATCTTTCCCCTGCCAGATATGTGTGTGAGGAGTTGACTTCAATTCATGCCAAAGCAATCATAGCCTTTGTAAAACCATACGTTTATGTCTGTCTCATCATCCATTTTTGCGTGATTATAATCTAGAAATCCTCTGATGCCATTTAAGATTTTCTTCTTTTTAGTAAAATTTGAAATGAGTCAAATGTATGCCTTTGTTTAAAAAGTAACACGTGCCATGAATTGATCTCAAGTTTCTCTGTTACGTAACTGCAAATTAATGAATATGTTCAAGCTATTGTACAATCTTTCTGTTAATTGTATGAAAGTATGCATTTCGGATTGCAGATTTTTGTGCCAAAATAAAACTGATATTTTGTTATTCAATACTGAATAAAATAGTTCCGCTTTAAACTATACATTGCACGGTGATACCACTGTAATATAATGAGGAGAATCAGAAATTGGGGGGAGATGTAGTATGTTATTCTAACTGTGTAATATGCTAATCACAGGAAGTGATGCCATACCTCATGACCTTGGTCTCTCTTGTAGACCTCATGGCAAGGAAGCCACATTTAGAGATGTTTCAATAGAAGCTAGTATTTTCCTTATATAAAGGCAAAATTCTGCAGATGCTGGAAATCTGAAATGAAAACAAAAAATGCTGGAAAACCTCAGCAGGTCTGACAGCATCTATGGCAAGAGAGAGACAGAGATAATGTTTTGAGTCCGTATGACTCTTCTTCAGATCTAAAAGGAGGTAGAGATGTGGTGAAATATATATTGATTAAGGGAGGATGGAAGCAGTGAAGCTGGATAGAAGGCCAGCGATAGGTGGAGGCAAAGGAAGGATGGCAAAAGATGTCATAAACGAAAAGTTAAAGAGTTGTTAATGCTGGTGGTACTGGCTAAATGAGATGCTAATGGTGACATTAAGAAAGCAAATGTGATAATGGCCAGACCAGACTAAGCACTCTGGAAAGTAACAGATGGCCCGAGCAGGGATACGGTGGTGGGTGGGGGGGATGGTGGTGAGAAGAAAGATCGAAAATAGGCTAAAAGCTGGGGATAAAACAATGAATGAAAATGGAAATAAATTTTTAAAATAATAATAACTAAAATAAGTGGGATTTTTTTTAATTAATAAAAATTAAACAAATAAAAATGAATATGGAAAAAAAGGGGATGAGAAAGGAAGGGGGGTGGTCTGAAGTTGTTGAACTCAATGTTAAGTCTGGAAGGCTGTAAAATGCCTAATCGGAAGATGAGGTGCTGTTCCTCCAGTTTGAGTTGAGCTCCCCTGGAACATTGCAGCAGACCAAGGCTGGACATGTGGGCATGAGAGCAGGATGGGGTGCTGAAATGGCAAGTGACAGGAAGGTCTGGGTCATACTTGTGGACAGACCGAAGGTGTTCTGCAAAGCGGTCACCCAGTCTGCGTTTGGTCTCTCCAATATGGAGGAGACAGCATTGGGAGCAGCAAATGCAGTAGACTAAATTGAGAGAAGTGCAAGTGAAGCACTGCTTCACCTGAAATGAGTGTTTGGGCCCTTGGACAGTGAGGAGGGGGGGAAGTAAAGGGGCAGGTGTTGCATCTTCTGCGATTGCATGGGAGGGGTTGAGGGGTTGGGGGTGATAGAGGAGTGCACCAGGGTGTCCCAGAGGGAACGGTCCCTACAGAATGCTGACAGAGAGGGTGAAGGGAAGATGTATTTGGTGGTGGCATCATGTTGGAGTTGGCAGAAATGATGGAGGATGATCCTTTGAATGCGGAGGCTGGTGGGGTGAAAAATGAGGACAAGGGGGCCCCACGGACTTGAAACGTTATCTCTGTCTCTCTCTCTCTCTCTCTACAGATGCAGTCAGACCTGCTGAGTTTTTCCAGCATTTTTTGCTTTCGTCGTAGTATTTTCCTTACCTCAGCAGACTCTGTAAATATTCTGTGTTAGCACAATGAGGCCAAGAATATTAAAACCACCAGGTAAAATTTGCTCAGTTTAATATTTGTAGCAAGATCATGTACACATTTTCAGTATTTGCATTTCTGAATTCTTTACATGTGCCAAGCATAGAGCCAACATGTTCACAGAGCCTAAAAGGTAGCTGATGGCTAGCGTCCCTTCTGTCACTGGTTGAAGCAGGTTCTTTCTTTCTTCATAGCTAATCTTTTTACTGGGCAAGCTTATATCAACCTCATTAGTTTCCACTCATTTTGAATACCTAGTCCAGCTTGTGGTGGATGTCTTTTTCACCTCCTGGGCCGGCAGATAGAGAGGAATGGTCGTCAGGGAACTTCTAGGTCCTATTAAATCAATACTCAAATATAGTTCTCTGGGCTAACACCCACAGGTAGCAGATGAGGTGTAGCTTTAAGAAGATATGAATAGCTGCAGCACTGAAGCCCCATGCCAATGAGAATTAAATCATGAAATCACAACATGCAGCTACTTAGTATGATCACCAAGCAGGCTCTAAGTAATAAACACCAATGTGGTTAATTGGGCCAAACATTTCAGCTTGTGTTATGTAAAGATGGTGAGCTGGAATCCTAGCAACAGCTTTCAGGCTCTAGTACCACAGCATGGGGCAAGGACCTCATTAATTCTTGAGGCCTTAATGCCTTGTTTACACATTGTGCATAGGTGTCCAGTACTTGAACTGTGCATCAATACTACAGACACAGAGACTTAGCAGCCCCGACACTCTCTCTTGTATTCTTACCATGCTGCACTAGGAGTTGATTTGCCATAGTAGCTTCAAATTATGGGATGGAATATTGATCACAATGTTTACAGCAACACGCATAATAACTTCGGCCTGTGGTGAAATAAGAGATTGGGATAAACCTCTCCGCTAGCTCCACCAGATGGCCTCACTTGAGTACATCTGCTCAAAGAGAGTGGCCAAGAAAATCAGACTCATCATCCTAAAAACAAAACTCTTGCTATTTGGGAAAACACAAATGATAGAAATAGAGGACTAACTGCTCCTGGCAGCAATGTCTGGGGTTCAGAAAGATTTCTTCCTTTTACAGAAAAATTCTTCAATCAACACACAGGCCACAAGATTGGACAGGGCCTAAAAATGGACTCAAGTTTTGAGATACAGGATTACCAAATGGCCATTGATTTTGATTCAGGCAACACACAACCTTCATGCTGCCTGCTAACTTAACTGATTGTACTGTGCAGCCACTGTTAAACACTCTGTTGAGTGACTACATGTCTGAGCAGACAATGCAATGTGAGAAGCTAACGTGAGTTATAGCTTATATTACTTAAAGCCAGCCTGCACCTCTTAAAGGGGAGGTGCAATGTGGCTGGAGCAGATGCTGGCAGTCATTCTACAACTGATTATGGCCTGGGAAAGACGCTAGGGTGGCACACTATGACAAAGAGAGGCTCTAAGATTCTATATCACTGCACTGAAGGCTTTGGTGCAGGATGTGGAGAGGAGGAGAGGTGTATTCTGTTCATTGGGACTAGGAGACCCAAGAGACAAATTTTCAAAGACAGTTGGATCAGACAGCCATGGTATTCAGAGCCAAGAGTCTTGCCCTGAAGACCTGGATGCAGTGCCGCAAGAAGTTCAGTGACCTCGCATGAATGGTCAAGTTCAGTGAATGCATCTTCAAATCCCATATCCCACCAACTGCATCATTAAACTCAATCACTGTTCAATGCACAAAACCCTCATTATGCACCTACCAGTCTTTAATGATCATGATTCATATCTAACATCCACAAGCTGCGGCGCAACCTCACAAACTTAGCACTGCCATAAGTATCACACCACATCTTTACTTTTAAACCTTTCTCCTTTCAGATGCCCAGGACCTGCCACTTGGTCAGGCAGGGCCCAGGCCAACAGCATTTCTGTGTCTCAATCCTACACATGTCAGTGCCTGTTGCCAGACGCAACATTCAAGATGATGGCTAATTAGTGGCTAGATGGTGCATTCTCCATACAATTAAGGATGACAGTGTGCTCTTGAGTCTGAAGAATCAACAGGAGGATGTCCAGCACTAACAGATTGGCAGCTCCATCATCAGAGGTGGGAGCTGCTGAAGTTGATAGAGCTGGACCAGGATGCCTCCATTCCCAGTTACCAGCCACAAATTAGATAAGTAAGAGGATCAGGAGGGTTGAGGCCTTTGGACAACAGGGAGAAAGCCCACCACATTAATGGGCACTGCTGCAGTTGTGACCGACTTTTGGAGCAGTAGCTTCCAAACAGATTGGAAACTTTGGCTCCAATGTCTACCTACCATGCTGCTGGGAGGGCATCTCAGTTTCAAGAGGCTTAACTGCTTACCTGCCACGTTCGGGTAGGTGGCCAGTCTGCAGGGTGCTCATCTGTTCCAAAATTGTTGGGAGGCAGGACCGCGTTGGCCAGCCAGCACAATGCTCAGGGATGTGAAATTGTGATCTCACCCATCTCCAGACCCGCCATAACAGTGTTATGTTTCTTGACTAGACCCCCAAATTTTTGGTAAGATCCAGTTAGAGCTAAATAACATTTTGTTTAAGGCAGACAAAGTTTGAGATTCAAGATACTTGCAAAGTGAATAAAGCCACAAGATCCCACTGGTTTTGAACAAACAAAAATAAACTTTGCTGTGTAAGGTCAGAAAGATAAAACAATTTAAAATATCTATCTTGTACTTAACATTCAGGGTTAATAGGAAGTATGTGTGAATTAACAGGCAAACTGTAGCCAAACACACCTCTCTGCATAATAAATAGCAAATGTATCCAAGACAGAACTGTCGAAGGGTCATGAGGACTCGAAACGTCAACTCTTTTCTTCTCCGCCGATGCTGCCAGACCTGCTGAGTTTTTCCAGGTAATTCTGTTTAAACTTTTCATGATGGCCTTTTCCCCTGCTGCAGAACACTCACTCCCCCAGCAAATACACAAATAAATTGAAACCCTAGCACTTCCTTAAGTTCCACCCATCTTCATGACGGCATAGCTGTCCAGGGTTCACTGAATGCATTTAAATTAATTGTATCTCCAACTCCCAATGCAAAACAACTCTCTGGGCTGCATTTCTTTGCAAGCAGTGTAAACAACTTGTCTCTAATTCTCCAGCTAAATAAGCCCACCTGCTGTTTTATGATCTTACCTTTCGAGCTGTTAACCCCTTAAGTGAACATGGCCCCAACCTTGTAAGTGTGATAATCTTCAAGCTGCTTTAGTTGCTTTTCCCATGTTCTACAGTTAACTTCAATCTTCTTAGAACTAAAAATTACCTCTTAAATATTAATATGAACCATGACTAGGTATTTATAGCAACATTACTCCAGACATGGTCTCACCGAGGCCCCGTACAACTGCAGTAACACTTCCCTACTTTTATACTTGATTCCCTTTGTAATAAATACCAACATTCTATTCGCCTTCCTAATCACTTGCTATATTTGCATATTAGGTTTCTGTGATTCATGTACAAGGACACCCAGAAACCGTACCTTATAGATCTGGAGTCTCCATCCATTCAAACAATATACTGCTTTTCTTTCTGCCAAAATGGACAAGTTCACCTTTTCCCACATTATACGGTGCCTGCCAAATATTTCCCCACTCACTTAACCTATCTCAATCCCTTTGTAGACTCTTTGGCCCAGATTTTCGCTCCCGGGCCGGGTGTGTAGAGACAGGAGAATAGGATTTGGGGCAGGTGACCCTGTCAGAGGTGAGCCCAGTGGGGTTGGGTGTCTCGGGCACAGATAAAAAGCCGGCCTTCTGAAAGGCCCATTTGAGAGGCAGGTCTTCAATGGTGAAGTCCTTCAGCCTTGTAAGGTCTGCCAAAGTTGTAAATGTTGTCCGACTGTTAGCTGACCCTGGAACAGATGGCTCATCATGGGCTTTCCCTGCGGAGGAATTGTCACTGTTGTTGCCTAATCAAAGTGTACTCCACTGAACCACTGAATGCATGGAGTGGATTCATAAGACACAGCCATGGAGATGACATCATCTTGCCACCACTACCTGGTACAGATATTATGCAGTCATGTGGTTAGCTGCCAAGTCTCAGTGGGTGGATGAATGATGAGCAGTGTCAAGCTCATTATCCCTTCCGCTTGCCCTCTTGCAATCCATTTATCAGATGCGCCCACACTGTTGACCCTTGACGAAGTCCCTCACAGCTGCACACTGTCACAGCATAACTGTGTAACTAAGGAGTAAACTAGGAGGGCTGTTAGTGATTGCTGAGCACAGCATGCTACCTTAGAGTTACAGCCGCAACATATATGGCACCCAAGCATTTGTGCAGAGCCATTCTCTCCACCAGACCATTAACAGCAATCAGTGATGACATGGTGAAAACGGTTAGTGCATGTAAGCACACAAAGTTGAATTCAGAGCATTTTCACTTTTCACTTTACATTTTATTCATGGAATGTCACATAGAGGAGGAGCGGGAGAAGGGATGGGTCAAGTTGCCCCATGATTTTCTGACTAGGACCTTCATGTTTTGGGGAAGAGGCCCAGGAGAGGAGACCAGTCCTCTATCACACTGGCTGCTGTAATGCCCCTGCAACAGCTACGAAGGTCTGGATTCAAATTGCCACTGCGGTGAGTGCAGCAGGAGGCCACCAGTGCTCATGCATTCACTGCCGGAAAAGATTAATTGAACTGCTGTGTTCCAGCAAGATGAGTAGCTTGGCTCATCCATACAAAGCTCCAAGGGAAGAGTGATATTTACATGCTGCAGCTAAGGTATGAGACATGGTAAGTACCTCTGCTTCAGCACTGAGACTTGTATGTGTACACAGCTCATGTAGGTGCACACAGAACACATGTGAATGAGCACTTTGATGCACAGACCAGTGAAGAGCGATATCCCTCCATGCACTATATATCAGGCTAACATAAACTCATGTTGCAGTTGAAAAGGGCGAAGAATGCCACAGAAATGGCCCGGACTGGGGCTGGGTGAGTAAAGCTGGGACATATCCATACCATGGAACAGATGGCTATGGAGATTGCCAGGGTGTCTGAACAGCTGTTTCTTGGTGATGGTGAACCACTGGTATCAGGTGATCAAGGCGGTGTTGATACTACCTTGCACATGGAGGTAATGGTTCAGGTTCTGATGACACGTCACTGAGCACAATGGGACTTTGGCATGAGAGGGAGTGCAAGGATGAGGTTGTGTCAAAAGGGCAGCACATGGTTAAGCAATGGCATGCACCACAGCGTGCTTTCACAATGAGAAGGGCTATATCTAAATAACTCCTTTTGTGTCTCACACAGGTCCCAGCTCGGTTCCCACGGTACCCCCCCGGTCAGATTATCCCTCAGGCAATGAAGCGGAAGAGATGTTTGAGGAGGCAGCATCACATCACGCTAACCCACGCTCTGCCAACTCAGACATAAGCACTTCGCAGGGATGCAGTGTGTGTGTCGAGTCAGTGGCACAGTGTGAAATTCACTGCATCAGAGTGCAGGAAGGGGTGTCAGAGTCAGAGATATCTGTGCACAGACCCTTCGGAAGGGGGAGGGAAATCAAGTTGATGCTCCAGTGTGCAGGAATGTGGAGCCTCAGGATTCACTTTTTGGACACAGTATTTTGATAATCAGCAGCAAATGTGGGGACATTTGGCGGAGTTCCCTGAGGCAGTGGGAGCTCTTGGACTGTGAATGGAGGAGTCCATCATTGTCATGATTTCCACATTGTCCCAGGGGCTTAACCACATGAGCTTTGACCATGATAAATTGGCTAATCTCATGGAGAGACACATGTAGCAACATTCAGAGTGGATTTAAGAGTAGCGTCTCAGCCAGGAAAGGGTGCAAGCCTCCCTCAGTACCCTGGATCAGTCCTTTTAGAATATGAGCATTGACATCCATGGAATACATGAGGAGCTGCATACCTTTAACAGGCCAGTGATACTGTTGATGCAGTGGTTGCAGGAATGGATGACTGCTGCAGACCAGCAGCCTGCCCCATCAACTCTACCTGAAGGCTGTGCAGATCACTGAGGAGGATGAAGATACCGGGAGCTCCTCAGCACCTTCATCTTCTTCCATCTCCCCACACCCTACGCCAAAGCCCTCTTCTGCTGCACATGTGCCAGTGGTCATGGCTGCCCATGCAGAGATGCAAAGGCCGCAGTGTAAAGGAGGTCCACAAGGGTGCCTGCACAATGAGGCCAGCCACCACACTCCTCACTGCCGTTGAGACAGGGAAGTGAGCAGCCTGCCTCCATCTCCTCTGAAGAAACTCGGGGGCACTTCGTAGGAGTGTGTGATCGATGGACCTGAAATGCACCTTAAAAATATTAATTTCCTGCTTCATCGTACTCCTGATGATGACATGACTGCTGTTGTCGTTGCACTCTGCCTCAGTTTATGGACTCCTAATGGGGGTTATCATCCAAGTACTTAAGGGTACCAAGTACCCTTTTGCCCTAGATGCCTGCCATGGATCTATGCTGGTTGCTAAAATAGCTGAGTGGGCTGAGCACTCCTCAGTATGAAGGAGATGAGCCAGCTGCCAGGATTCTTGCATATACTAGAAGGAAGGCCTTTTGGTGGTCACAAACCACCTGTACATTGATTGAGTGGAAGGACTTCCATTTGAAAAAGGTGTCCACATGTTGAGTTGGGGCCCTTATGGGTGCAACCAATAACACCGTGCGTCTGATGGAAGCCTGATAATTGGAAAAAGGACATGGCTTTCTGCATCGGAGATGCCAAATCTATAGGGAAATTAATATGATCTCCCACATGAGCAAACAGGGCATTAGTTGCTGTTGTAGTGTGCCTTTAAGGGATAGCAGCATGCTATTGGAGTATAAGGGTGTTTGGCAGAGCAAGGGTTAATGTGGGAGAACAGTTATGATGTAGAGAGTCACATGACAGTAGACTGTGGTAGAGTCTGGAGGGAGCCGGCATGGAGACAGCATCCATGCATGGCAGTACCTTAGATATGTACATAGTTATGAGTTAACAATAAATGGTTTATGTTTAAACATAAAAGCCTCTAGGTATCTTAGTGAGACACCAAACAAACGTTGACAACAGTTACAGTCTTAATGCAGCTGTGTGCTGCAGAATGGGATATAACAGACAGGTTTCCAGATGATCCCTGGATAGATCCTGAGACATAATGCAGTGCAGGACTTCACTAAGACTCCTTAGACAGCTCCTTCCAAACACATGACCACTATCACCTAGAAGGACAAGGGCAAGACACATGGGAACACCACCACCTGGGGGTTCCCCTCCAAGTTACTCACCATTCTGGCTTGGAAATGCATCGCTGTTTCTTCACTGTTCCTGGGCCTGGAACTTCCTTCCTAACAGCACTGTGGGTGTACCTACACCACATGGACTGCAGCAGTTCAAGAAGGCAGCTCACCACCACCTTCTCAAGGGCAGCCAAGGATGGGCAATAAATGCTGGTCCAGTCAGAGAAGCCCACATCCTGTGAACAAATAAAAAAAAATAGAGGTCAAGAGCAATGATTAACTTCACAGCCACTGGTGGGTCATGGGGATCAATGGGTGGTGGCTCAAGTTGCTGCTGGACCATGCAATACATGTCTGCCGCCACCTCACAGTTTAGTCTCAGTCGCCTTTGATACTGGTTTGTTGTCATGTTAGGGTGGGATGTTCTGGGTCTCTACACCCTTCCCACAGGGCAGTACTTTTTTGATCTGCTCCTCCTGCTTCTCCTTCCTGGCCCAGGGCAGCAGCCTATCCTTCCTGACCTTCTGCCCTCCCTCTGGCCTCTGGATGTTCACTGTCACTGGCTCCTATGGCTGCCATGTGTGAAGGTGCCATGTCCATCTTCTATGTTCCTTCACACAAAGTGCTATGTGACCTTCTCCAGCACAAAGTTCTTCTTGGCACCTGGGTGCACGAGTCAGAAGGGGCAAAATCAATTCCCTGTAAGACCAGGAAACCCATATTCCTACTCCCTTGAGTTAAGGGGAGACAGCTGGTACTTGTTTAGTGCCACCTCTGGGGCAGTGAATAAAATTTTAAGGCAAATTCTGCATGGGTAACCTACCTCTCCTGGCAATCCAAAGAAATACGCCAAGTTCAGATCTTACCAGGTCCACTTTGCACACTTTGGGATCCCCATTCCTAGGCTACCAAATATGCGAAACACACCCCACTCCCATTCCCACTTCCACAAAAATGGGAAGTTCCACGTTCGGAGTGGGGCTTCAGGCAGTTCTGCTATTTTCGACACAAAGGAGTGGGTCTCCGTCATGGAGAAAATCTGAGCCTTCATGTCCTCTTGACAACTTAGTTTCCTACCTTTCTAAAAATGTGTTCACGGGGTGTGTGCATCGCTGGCTAGGCCAGCATTTATTGTCCATCCCTAATTGTCCTTGAGAAGATGGTGGTGAGCTGCCCACTTGAACTGCTGCAGTCCGTGTGGTGTAAATACATCCACAGTGCTGTTAGGGAGGGGTTCAGGATTTGACCCAGTGACAGTGAAGGAACACCGATATATTTCCAAGTCAGGATGATGAGTGGCTAGGAAGGGAACTTCCAGCTGGTGGTGCTCCCTCCACCTGCTGCTCTTGATCGTCCAGATGATAGTGGTTGTGAGTTTGGAAGGTGCTGTATAAGAAACCTTTGTGAGTTCCTGCAGTGCATCTTGTAGATGGTAACACTGCTGCCATTGGTGGTGGAGGGAGTGAATATTTATGGATAGGGTGCTAATCAAGTGGGCTGCTTTGGCCTGGATGGTGTCGAGCTTCTTGGGTGTTGTTGGAGCTGCATTTATCCAGGTAAATGGAGAATATTCCATCTGCTCTTGCCTTCTGCCTTGTAGATGGTGGACAGGATTTGAGGAGTCATCAGGTGAGTTATTCGCTGAAGGATTCCTGCCTCTGGTCTGCTCTTGTAGCCACAGTATTTATATGGCTAGTCCAGTTCAATTTCTGGTCAATGGTAATCCCCAGGATGTTGATAGTTGGGATTTAGTGATGATAATGCCAGAGAATGTCAAGGGGCGATGGTTTGTTTCTCTCTTGTTGGAAATGGTCATTGCCTGCACTTGTGCGGTGCAAATGTTAGTTGCCACATGTCAGCACAAACCTGGAAATTGCCCAGGTCTTGCTGCATTTGGACATGGACTGATTGAGTATTTGAGGAGTTGCGAATGGTGCTGAATATTGTGCAATCACCAGCGAACACCCCCAATTCTGATCTTATGATGGAAGGTCATTGGTGAAGCAACTAAAGATGGTTGGGCCTAGGACACTCCCTGAAGAAAGCTTACATTGATGTCCTGGAGCTGAGGTGATTGACCTCCAACAACCACAACCACTTCCTTTGTGCTAGGTATGAATAGGTATGACCAGCAGAGTGTTTCCCCCTTAATTCCCACTGACTCCAGTTTTGCTATGGCTCCTAATGCCACACTCAAATGCTGCCTTGATGTCAAGGGCAGTTGCTCTCACCTCACCTCTGGAGTTCAGCTCTTTTGTCCATGTTTGAACCAAGGCTGTAATGAGGTCAGGAGCTGTTGGCTCAGGCACAACGCAAACTGCATGCCAGTGAGCAGGTTAAGGCTAAGCAAGTGCCACTTGATAGCACTTTTGATGACCCCTTCCATCACTTTACTGATGATTAAGAGGCTGATGGGACAGTAATTGACCAGTCTGGACTTGTCCTGCTTTTTGTGTACATGACATACCTGGGCAAATTCCACATAGCCAGGTAGATGCCAGTGTTGTAGCTGTCCTGGAACAACTTGCCTAGGGGTGCAGCAAGTTCTGGAGCAATATTGCCAGAATATTGTCAGGGCCCAAAGCCTTTGCACTATCCAATGCCTTCAGCCATTTGTTGATATCACATGGAGTGAATCAAATTGGCTGAAGACTAGCATCTGTGATGCTGGGGACTTCCTGGGGAGGCCAAGATATGTCATCCGCTTGGCTTTTCTGGCTGAAGATTGTAGCAAATGCCTTATGTTTTGCACTGATGTGCTGGGCTCTCCCCCCCATCATTGAAGATGGGGATATTTGTGGAGCCTCCTCCTCCATTGAGTTGTTTAATTGTCTACCATCATTCATGGCTGAATGTGGCAGGATTGCAGAGGTTAAATCTTTTTAGCAGTTTGATGTAACTGAGGTTGGTTAGGCCATTTTAGAGGGCATTTAAGGTCAGTCAGTCTGGAATCTCATGTAGGCCAGACCAGGTAAGGATGGCAGATTTCCTCCTCTAAAGAGCATTAGTGAACCAGATGGGTTTTTACAACAATTGACAATGGTTTCACGGTCATCATTAGACTTTTAATTCCAGCTTCAAATGTCACCATCTGCTGTGGCAGGATTTGAACCTGGATCCCCAGAGCATTACGCTGGGTCTCTGGATTACTAGTTCATTGATAATACCACAATGCCATCACCTCCTCTATATTTACACCATCAGCAAATTTGGCTACCATACATTCAATCCCTTCATCAAAGTCATTGATATAGATTGTAAATAGCTGGGGCCCCAGCACTGATCCCCTCTGATATTCCACTAGTTACAGTCTGTTAACCCAAAAATGACCCATTTATTCCTACTGTCTGCCTCCTGTTAGCTAACCAATCTTCTATCCATGCTAATATGTTATCCCCTGCACCATGAGCTCTTGTTTTTGTGAAGTAACCTTAAATGTGGCATCTTATTGGAATGCCTTTTGAAAATCCTAATACACCACACCTACAGATTCCCCTTTATCCACTTTGCGTGTTACGTCTTCAAATAACTAAAAAATTAGTCAAACATTATTTCGCTTTCACAAAACCATGTCGACTCTGCTTGACCTTGCCCCACTCTAAGGCTGCAGTAGTGGCTGCAGCACATGGCAGATTTTGGTGAGAACGTCCTTAGTAAAGAGCAAACACACACACTGTTCCTTGCTGAGGTTCAGGTAGAATTGCTCCTTGAACACACTGGGCAGATATGGGCTCCTGCTGAGGATGCTTCTCCTCCTCCCTCTTCCAGTACTTGTCCCTTTCTTTATCATCTTTGCTCATTCTCACTAACGCACTATATTGCAAGGGGGATGCATGCTCCTGGGACCATGTCTGGGAAAGACTAGCTTGCGCAGAACCCTCGAAACCAGGACAAAGTCCAAAGTACTACACCACTCCCTGTTGTCTTTAGCTACTTTAAGCAACACTAGAATCCTCCAAACGCTTCTATAATCATAGAAATAATAGAAATCAATCAGCAGCTGACCAGAAAGTAATTGATGACCCCTTTAAATAGAGCAAGTGGTGTGGGGGAGGGGGTGTTCCTTCCAGCTGCTAAGCACTAACATTCTCACCAAAATGTCTGCCAGAGCAGCTAGTAATAGAAGTGTACATATAAGCTGTGGACTCCATTTTGGAAGTAAAGAAGCACTCATAGCACTGAACAATCAGGCACAGAAGAGTTAAATTGCACGGTCCCAGAATCCTGAGCTCCCGATATAGAAGACTATGATCATCACCTCAAAAATAAAATTTGCAATATTTTCTGTTTTTGTGAAAATCACCTCAATTTGCCTCGTAGGCGCAAACTTTGCATCAGTTTTGACACTTACATACTCCAGGGACATCAATACAGAATACCAATGATATCGCATTGCCTGCTGTCAGTCCATTGCTAAAATAGAACAATTGATTCAGTGAATTTGTGCTTTTCTTCATGTATTTTTTTACAAAAAATCAGATCCGACAAAGCAGAGACTTGTTGCGCCTGTCTGCTGAAGTGTAGGCGGGAGCCTGACCTGGGCATAAAGGTGCACTCTATTGACACTTAATTATTTTCTTACAGACACGAAAGGCAGATCGCCAAGAAAATAAATAATGAGCTCTGGAATCATAGAATTTTACAGGATAAAAGTGACCATTTGGCCCTTGACATCTGTGGCAGCTCTCTATAAGGACTATCAACTCAGTTTCATTCCCCTTCCCTTTTAAATATTTATTTTTCAAATATCACTCCACTTCCCTTTTAAAAATTGTTATGGATTCAGCTGCTAACACTCCTTTGGTTCACAATTCCAAGCACTCATAAGCTTCTATCTAAAAACTTCCCTAACCTCACCTTTTGCTCTTTTGGAGATTATGTTAATGCTTCTGCCCTATCACTAAAGTCACGTCAACCAGTGGAAATAGTTTTTCTCTCTTTACTTTAGCAAAAATTCTTTGTCATTTTAAATACCTCTATCACATCTCCTTTTATCGCATGCTGCTCTAATGAAATGAGCCCCAGTTTCTCCAATATTTTCTGGTATCATTTTAGCAAATCTCTCCTGAACCTTCTCCATTCTTTCATTGTACTCTACATTATCAGCAGCCTGAAATTAGACACAAAAGCATAGCCAATGATTTGTCGAAGTTCAGCATTACTTCCTTGCTAACAAGGCGACATTGACCTAAATGAATAGACTTTACAGAGTGAACGCAGATAGGGTTGGTCTCCTTCTTAGATGTATAATTCCATTATTTTAATTCTCGAGTCTAAGTTGTCTGACTACCAGTAGTCTGCATACATTTAAAGCTTCTAATAGATTATCACAAAGTTTAATTTCTCATACTCACAGACACAATGAGGGGTAACCCTCCGAAATGATTGGAGGGGATATTAAAATTTCAAAAATCTCAAACCTGAACCCAACTCTGCCCCCAGCGATATAAATAAAGGCGGACTGTGAGAAGACAATCAAAGCACTTTGCGTTTTTTGCAGCGTGTTGCTTATTTAAATATTTTAATGAAGCTGTGTGCCTCATATTTTATCATACCTCCAGAATTAACCCTCACCAGATAGGTTTGTCTGGTCCTGGGAAACTGAGCAGCTAAAGAGAGGTTAGTACAGCCATGTGGAAGAGGTAATGCTTTTCCAACGTTGTTTGTGGGCGAGGAAGAGTAGATGTGTTTGCCCTGGCCAACCAAGCTAACCTGCCTCTCTCCCTTTGTTGACCTCCCCACCCCCAAGCAAGGTAAGACCCTGCCACCATTGTCGACCCCTCCACAATTGCCACATCCCTCCACGATCACCAATGACTGATTTCTGGCTCCAGTCTATCGCTGAACCCTATTTCTTATTCCCAACCCTCCAAGCCAGGCTGTACTCAGCCCCACACCAGCTGCCCGACAACCTCTACTTCAGCAGCAGAAAAGCTATTGCTCCTTAGCTACGACCTCTTCTGCAGCATTGCCCGCCAGGCAGGAGCCAAGCCTGTCAATCAGGCTGACGTGAGGATCCTGTTGGAAAAAAGTCATGCATGCTATGGGGCAGAATCTTGCCCTCGTCAGGTGGGTGCGGCAGCAGGCCCAGGAGCAGTTGCAACACTGGTGTGCGCGCATTAAAAGCTCTGTGAGGCACGGAGCTGCCTAAGGGAGCTGAAGAATTTTGAAAATAAAAAAATAAAGAATTTTAAAATGTTAATAACATGTGACTGTGCCACATGAGCAGGGACATGTTAGAAACTAGTTTGAAATTTAAATTTTTTTTTTTTAATTACTGATTGAAAACTCATCCCGACCATGAATGAGGTTTTGCAAAAAATCCTAAGGCTGCTTGGCCTTTTTGTCTGCCCACCAACTATAAGATAGGACGGGCAGCAAAAAATTTAATGTAATTGGAACTTTAATGACCTTAATAGGCCTCTTAAATGTCGGTGGGTGTGCAGCCGACTCCCACGCGCATCTGCTGACCAAAATATTGTGAGTGTGCGATGACATCGGGATGCTTGTCCAGTATGTTCTTGCGTCATTTTACGCTTATTCGGGTCGGGCGCGTGTCTGCCCAATGAGCGCAATATTCTGCCCATGGGGTTAAAACTGCACAGCATTTGGGGACCCTACCACAACCTCTCCCATCTCGCTTGGAGCACTGCCTGATTAAAGATTAGGGCCAATTTCCTTAGCCTTATCCTGAATATTTGGATTCTCAACCCATATTATCAACTCAGTTGCCCTTTGCTGCACTCACTGAGTGACAATATTTTTCTGCCAATTATATCACAACAACCAATATTGAACACTACACTACAGATAGGGTGTAACTAGAGCAATGTACAATAACTAGCTCCTCTTTTGGTTTATTTTCTATCTCCTTGTTGATGAACCTTTATTACCTTCTTCACTGCAGCTATAGGTTGAACTGAAGGTTTAATTTTTTTTCCACAATACCAACTATTTCCTTTTTCCTATCAGCGAATGTGACTGCTCTGAGTAGGCAATGGTATTGAAGCCAGACAGAAGTACAGAATTTGCACAAGGGGAATATGGCAAAAAGTTATGGGAGGACAAACGCCTTATTGAAGGTTAGAATGAAAGCACAGTGGATGGGGAGGGTGAGGAAAACAGACCAGCCGATCAGCAACTAACCACTGGACCACCTGCCATACTGGCGAGCTCCACGAGCAGACTGATCCACTGGTCTGAATCTTCAATGGAGTGGCAATCAAAGTCAGATTGCGATTCCGTTCCTGGTTACCAACCTCTTTTCGCTCCTTTCTCGCCTGACCTTCCGACTCAGGCTGGGTGAGAACAGTGAAGTGTAACAGATTCCCAAGGTTTTGTGCTATGAGCAGCTGAGTCAGAGGTGAGAAAGTTATGCCCCGTTTTATATGGCACTAGCTGCCGTAAAGCAGGTAAGCTTCAAGGTCCAACCACTTTGAGAAGCCAGGGAGAAGGCAAGCGTATAAGATAAGAAGGCAGGATCGTGGGGCGGGGCAGGGTGGGGAGGTGGGACGGAGTTGGGTATTCAGGGGTGTCAGGTGGTCAGTCCGGGGGGTTGTGGGGGGGTAGGGGGTCGGTTGTCATTGGGGGAAGGCCAGATGGTCAGGGCGCTCGGGGGGTCGGGTGGTCAGTGTGGGGTCGGGTGGTCAGTTGGGGGGGGTGGACAGTGGGGTGGCAGCCATTGAGGGGTTTGGGTGGACATTGGGGAAAATGGGGAGGGTAGCCAGGGACAGGAAGGGATAGTCGGGGGGTGTATATGTGGGGTGTTGTCGGAGGAGTGTAGTTGGGCAGGGTGTAGTCAGTGGAGAGCTGGAGCTGGGGGATATAGTTGGGGGGGGCTTACTTCGGGGGTGCATTTGGGGATAGCCTGTGGGGTAGTCAGAGAAGGGGTGTAGTCAGGGGGTAGTCGAGGTGTTAGTCGGGGGTGTAGTCGGGAGGAGGGGTAGTGAGGAGGAGGGGAAGTCGGGGGGCTGGGCAGTTGGGTGGTCAGGGGATGGTGAGGGCAGTAAGAGGGTCCCATCGAGGGTTAGAGCAGTAGGCAGGACGGGGTAAGTGGCGGGGGTATGGATCAGTACTATAGTTACCAAAAAGCTAGAAGTGGTTTAATTCTTCTAACTTTTCATGGGTAGCTCTTACTATAAGACAATTGGAACTATCTAAAGTTTGTAATTTAACTTGCAGCATTGGATGGTTACCTTTGCAGGGCAATTGCCCAATGGAAGTTTGAACTTCTCGGGCAATTACCGTGTAGTCCTTACTTCCAGTGAAGTGGGGGGGTTGTGGGGGTGGGCAGGGATTTCCTCAGTGCATCTTTGGGGTACCCCAGATGCTCTGGAGCTCAGAAGTTATGGGCTCCAAATGGTTATATACATTTAAATGCCAGAGTAACATTGTATCTTTGCCTATTCTGACACTGGACTGACCAGAACCTCCAGTTACTGCTTACTAAGCCTCTATTGAAATTAAGCCTTTAAACATGTTCAATTTCTCCTGTGGCTTCTACAACTTCTGTGCACAAAAGTCTCGACCTCTGCCACCCCTACACACTGCTTCCCATTCAATTCCTATCTTTTCCTTCTTTGCCACCTATTCTCCCTTGCCCTTACACTTCCCTCAGTTCCCTGCCCACTGATGGCATAACCTTTCTCTATGCTCTGATTCCAGGTCCCCACTTTCACTTTAAGCAGATCCACACTTTCTCTCAACCTTTAGGAACAGCAAAGATATCAGGGAGAAAAAAGTTCTACTGACACTTCAGTAATTGTCTTTTTCTTTTGCCTGATTGTTGTTGCTGCTCCCACCACTGCCTATAAACCAGTTACATAATTATCAAATAGTACAACACTCATGTTTGGTGATGACCAGTAGTGGCAGTGACATCAGCACTAGTAACTGAATCAATTATTCTACGTATATTCCCTTCAACATGTTACAGCACAGCAGGCAGCAAGAGTGTTAATGTAACAAGGAGATAAAATCACAGCAAGAACTCTCGTGCTGATTTTTTCTGTGGCTAACTGCAACAGAAGGCAGGGTAAAATGAAAAATATGTATAATATGACAGCTGCAGTTTTGACAAGGGTAGTTCAAAACTTGTTCTCAGTTTTGCACTAAAGGTCAGTGTTATTCTGGTCAAATTCTTTTACATAGGATTGCACGGCAGAGAAACAAGCCATTCGCCCCAACCAGTTCATGCC
Organism: Carcharodon carcharias; assembly: GCF_017639515.1. Lineage (NCBI taxonomy): Eukaryota > Metazoa > Chordata > Chondrichthyes > Lamniformes > Lamnidae > Carcharodon > Carcharodon carcharias. The sequence continues at coordinate 43,329,665 of NC_054485.1, forward strand.
GGTGTTTATGCTCCACTCTAGCCTCCTCCCATCTTTTCTCATTTAAATTCATCATTAAGATCCTCTATTTCCTTCTCCTTCATATGCTTGTCCAGTTTCCCCTTTAGTATTTGTTTGATTTGCTTCAATCACTCCCTATGGTACCGAGCTTCCCATTCCCATCACTTCTTGGGGTAAAGAGGTTTCTTCTGAATTCCCTACTAGATTCCTTGGTTATGCTCTTCCCCACACCAGGAAACATTCTCTCTGTATCCATGCTATCAAAGCCTTTCATAATTTTAAAGACCTCTATTAGTTCTCACCCCCCAACCCTCTGTTTTTGCTGATTAATTCTATTTACTTTCCTTAATTTTATTTTCCTCATGCCACGTATTAGATAAGTACTTCAACTATTTGCATCTAACTCTATTGAACCATAAACAACACATAAACTAAAATCAATTTATTCATTTGGTGTCTGTTCAGATGTTGAAAAATAAGAATAGTTAGTAAAATTGAATTTAATGGTCGTTGCGATCTTCATGCTTGAAAGCACAGTTGATGCTTTTTTTTATTTGATACGTTATTCTTGCTGAGAATTGAGAACTAACTGATGGAAAGGTATGATGGGGCCTGTAGCCTGCCAAGGACTTATAGTAGAATGGGAGTACTGCTTTTTTCCTCAGGGACAGAATTTTGAGGTGGGCGGGTGGGCGGGCGGGGTTGGGAGGACTGGGAGCGGCCGGGGATAGGCCTGCTGCCTGCTATCAACCCCCAGCCGCGATTTCACACTGGTGGGCCAGTTAAGGCCCACTCAGCATGAAACACAGCTCTCCATTGGTCGGGAAGGGCTGAGTGAAGGCTGGGGCCTTTTGGCTGCCAGGTCAAATGGCTACCTGGCGGCCGGTTTAAAAACAGCCCAGGCAGCCCCAGTAAGGCTGCCACAGAAGGACATCTATTCGGCATTGTCTTGATGGAGTCGAGTGCGACTGGAGTCGCCAGGTGGGAGGGCAGGTCAGGTGGGCACTCGGCCGCCCCGCTTTTCAAATGGGTGCCTCGCGTTTTGCTGGAGGAGGTGGCTAACAGGAGGGACACCTTTGTCCCCAGAGATGGGAGGAGGAGGCCACCACACCTCACAAAGAGGGCGTGGGAGGAGGTGGTAGCACTGATGAGCAGCCATGAAGTCGTGCGGCGCACACGGGTGCAGTGCTGGAAGCGGTTCAACGACCTGCTGCACTCAGGAAGGGTGAGTACCATGTTGGTATGGGTCATTGTGCAGAAGTGTTAAGGTGTGGCTTTGCCCCTGTGGATTTCAGGGTGCTAGAGTCTGAGTGTCAACTGTCACTGACGCCGAAGCTGGCCAAGGAGGTGAGCCCTGGCCGCTTGGGCTGAGTGCTTTGTGGCTCGAGGGCCACAACTTGGATGTGTCCTTTGAAGGTGTTCCTCAGCTGGGGTTAGCAAGGCTGCAATGGCGTTGCAGGTAGAGGATGGACTAAACAATGCTCCTCTGTCCTTTCAGAAGATGAGCCATAACCAAGCAGAGTGCACGTACAGAGCGAGGCCCTCCTAACCTGTTGCTGCTCAGCAGGTTCGAGCAGGATGACCTAGAGGTTGAGAACCGGCACGCTTTCTGTGCAATCGGGTGTGGAGAGGCGGGTGTGCCAGACAAAGGTAAGAGCGCAGTGCACAGAGGTGAGAGTTTTGGATTGTACAACCATTCTAGTGTAGTCTCCTCATTGATGTGAGCCTCGAACCTGGAGTCCCCATTGATACTTGAAAGATGAGGGCACAGTGATGCAGTTCTCCATTGTCTCACCAGGGTGCCTGGCATGCACAGTGACAGTGTGATGACTTTAACTAATGACATGTCCTTGTTCTTCCTTTTAGGTTCACCAGCAGGCTTTCACTCTGCGGACCCCGAAGGGCCACACCTGACGCTGGAGGGCCACCAAGCTTCGCTTGCACCTGTGTCACACCTGCTCTCTGAACCAATCACGAGTGCAGATACCAGCAGCTCGGTGGGCATTAGATCGGCAGCTAGAATGTCGGTGCACATTGGTGAGGGCACTTTGCTTTTGCTTGAGGCACAAGCGGAGGCAGAGAGTGCCCAGAGCACCAGCAGTCAAAGGACTGCTGGGGACCGGGACGATGCTCAGTCGAAGGCAGATGATGAGTCTCTGGAGTCGTCCATTAGGCGGCAAATGCAGGATGCCCAGTGGGATGTGCAGGAGGATCGGGTGGAGATCCATGAGGGTCTGCGTGCCATTGTCTCCATTGTGGAGGAGTCCATGTGGAGCATGAGAACTTCGTTGATCCTCATGGCACTGCCTCCTCTATTGAGAGAATGGCGACTCTCATGGAAAGGCAGCTCCAGGGACAGAATCAGGGGTTCCTGGGGTTGCGCTCAGACCTACAAGCCCTCACACAGGCAATTACCTCAGGTGTTCAGTGCCAGTGTGGAAGATGGATGAGGCACCCAGTATCCCAGCTAGGTGCCCATCCATCAATGGTGAGCAGGGAGGTCCAGAGCGACCTCACATTGGCACAAGAGCTGCTTGTTGTCTCTGCGGGCTCCTCTCAGAGTGCTCTGGATGATGGCAGCAACTCCTCCACCCCTCCGCCAATGACCATTGCGTCTGATGAGGCTGTAATAACTGGGGCAATGCCAGCCAGAGCGATGCCAGCCATGGCACTGGTTGCTCCCTCCCTGGTAGGCTCAGCACAGGCTCCACTGGCCAGAGGACAACCACCAAGGTCATCAATGCCAACAAGACAGCAGAATCAGCAGGCGTACTCCAATGCTGCTGCCGGCGAGAGGGAGGAGGCACCAAGAAGTAAATGTAAATTTAAGGCACCATGAGCATGAGAGGGACTGGTCACAGGTGATTTTCTGTTCATTTATGTTTGGTTTATATGTCTGCTGCTGTGGACATCAACACCAGTAATTGTAATGCCATAATGATTTCAATGTGACAATAACAATTAATTTGCTTTGGTTTTGATGGCCTGAGTATGCGTCACATTTTTTTCTTTCTGGTGCGGGGTATGCCAGTATGTAATGCTGGACGTGAGTTGCTGGATACTTTATTGCACAGACATTGAGTGGACTTTGGGTGCAAATGAAAGGGTCATTTTAGCCATTCAGGATGGAGGCAGCAGCCTTGGCTTGAGGTTGAAGCTGATCTTTAGTAGCCTAGCCGAAGGAGTGTTGGATCAGGGTATCCCTGTTATCTCTACCTCCCTAGAGGTTAAAGAAGTCTGCCTCCACACCCTCAACATTCTCCTCAGTGTGCTTCTCTTCTGACTTACAACTGGATTCATCATCTGTGGCCTGTGCAGCTGCATCAAGATCCTCTTCCTCCAGTAGGTCCCCCCACCTTGCCAGTGCCAGATTGTGGAGAGTGCAGCATGCAACCACTATCAGTGACATCCATTCTTGGGGGTATTGTAGTGCACCCCGTGAATGGTCCAAGCATCGGAAGCGCATCTTGAGTCTTGAGAAGACCTATGGTCCTCTCTACCACTGCCCTCGTATTGTAACACTGCTCAGCCTATGTTCTTGAGTGGCGGAAAGGTGTTATGAGCCACCATCTCAAGGGATAGCCCTTTTCACCCAGCAGCCATTCATCCAGTCAGGCTGGAGCACTGAATAGCCTCGGCACCTGGGGGTGTGTCAGGATACTAGCGTCATGGGAGCTGCCAGGTTACCGTGCACAGACTTGCAGAATCAGCATCCCGTTGTCACACACTATCTGCCAGTTCATGAGGTGAATCCCTTCCTGTTGACAAAGGTACCCGGCTAACCCATTGGTGCCTTGATGGCCATATGTGTGCAGTCGATTGCACCTTGGACAGAGGAGAACCTAGCAATCACTGCAAAGCCTCTGGCTCGGTCAGCCTGGTTGGTCTCGTCCATACGGTAAAGAATAAAGGTCAATACCCGCCTGAACAGAGCTTCTGTCACCAGCTTGATGCAGCTATGAACAGCTGATTGGGAGACTCCACACAGATTCCCCACTGACCCCTGGAAAGAGCCAGAGGAATAGAAGTTGAGGGCCACTGTGACCCTCAGAGCCAGTGGCATGGGGCGTCCACCCATACAGTCAGAGCTGATCTCAGGCCCAATCATCTGACAAATGGAGGTCACTGTCTCCCTTTAGAGGTGGTGCCTCCTTTGTCATTGCACCTCAGACATATTGAAGTAGCTGCATCACTGTCTGTAAACCCTGGCAGCAGGATAGTGGTGTCTTCTGCTGCCCCTTCCGCCTCGGACTTCCTGCTGGCCCTGTGCCCCTTGGACTTCCTGTGCCTCTCCCCCCACCGGTCGCTCCCGTGGAAGCTGCATTGGGACACCTGGCCTGCCTCCCTTCCACTTCTCTCTTCCTCCTCAGAGGAGATGCCAGCAGTGGAAACCACAATCCCCAATACCATGGTAAGGGAAGGCTGTCTGATACCTGGAAGGGTCCACACGGTCTGAATCCTCCGGGGAGCTTGGAGACAACAAGGAGTCCTGAAATGAAGCCTAGAAATGCTAACAATGAAGCCCTGAACAGGGATGAAGCTGCCAAGTACCAATAAGACACCAGCAGCAAACTATGTACCAAACTCCCCACTACTGACACTGGCAATGCTGCTCACTGCTTTTATTCCGCCCGTGGATGAGGTTTTTGAAATAATCAGCTGGCCACCTGCCCGTTTTGCCCATGTGACAGTGCGAAATTTCACAGGAAATGAAAAATCGCTGTCAATTGGCTTTTATAATGGCCTTGAGTGGCCTCTGACTTAATGGCGGGCAGGGCTCTGGCACCTGCCTGCGCCCACTGACCGAAATATTGCGCTAGTTTGCGATGAATTCGGGACACTCACCCAAGGTCGTTGCGCGCTATTTTGCATCTGATTGGATCAGGCATGTGCCCGCCCCCGGGTGTAAAATTGTTACCTAATTGTGCCCCAGCTTCATGCTTACCTGCTACAGGAAGGAAGACAAAATAAAAGCCTTGCAGTTCCAGCTTTGACTGACTTCAGCAGTGACTGCCAAAAAATATATGGATATAGAAGAAAATGAGGTGGACAACCACCTGGATTAGAATGAGATCAACAGGAAGTTTTCTTTCTCTTTGTTGGGTAGTAGCACCAGGAGAGTTCAATCAGCAAGATGTTAAAGTTTGTGTGGGCACAGGGAACTAACACATGCAACCTGAGTAAATGAACGGAAAAGAGCGGCAGCTGCTTTCAAAATAACAGTAGCACTAAAACAGCCCTGTTTCTCATTACCTGCATTTCTTAATCAGACCCCATCTGTTTCCTGTTTTCACTCATGTAATGCACCAGGTTCTGTCCCCCTGAATATACTACTCTCTACCATAAGGTAGCTTTATTTTTAAAGGATATGTGAGTAGAATATGTCACTGTATCCCAAGTACTTATCAAGGAATTTTTAACAGGCTTTGGTTAATTGCCCATTACTAACACTTTTGAGGGGAAGAGCTGGATAGGGCCCAAAGGCACCTAAACTCCATGCTGTCTGCTGAATTAAATGATAGTAGCATGCGGCCCAGGGCTAAACATGGTGCCGAGTGGCTGCGCACCTCAACAGGGAGCCCAGGTTCATGAGAGGCTAGCACCACTTAAAGCCAATCATATTTCCAGCCAGTTTGCACCTCTGAAAAGGGAGCTGCATCCCGTCTGCAGCAGGTGCTGGGAGTGGCCTGAAGGGAGAGTGAACGTGGTGCAACAGGACAGAACACTTGCGCCAAGGTTCTTGGATATAGCACTGGAGGCGTTGGTGCCAGAGGTGAACAAGAGGAAAGAGTTCCTCTAATTATGGGGGGAGGGTCCAGGAGGCCCTCCAGGCAAAAACTGAGTAGTTAGCAGATAACCCTCTTTGTGGTCAATGCCAAGCTTCAAGCCTCAAAAAGCTGGGCGCAATTCTGCAACAAGCAGTTCTATGACCTCACACGCGTGGTCAGGGTCAGTGAATGTACCTTCAATTACCATGTCCTTAAAAATGAACCATGAGCCTCACACTCTGCTCAGTTCACCAGCCCTGCTTTTCACTCACTGAATAACAATCTATCAATTACACCTAACGTTCATTGCCTCATCTCACCCTCACACACTGCTGCAAGCCTCACACCCACACCTCACAGCTTGCACAAACTGCCAGCTATTCAATTATGATAGGCACATCACTCTAACACATTGCACCACACTCACTGACACACATCTCTTTCAGGGCAGGGTAGCATGTAACTGGAGGCAGCAGCACCTAAGTGGAACAGTCTCAATGGTCTGCTCGGTTGTATTTCATGTGGCAACAGGGCTCTCATTATGTGCATATTACCCAAATGTGGTTAGGCTACACATTGCAATCATGAGTCAGATGGGTCACTGGATCGACCATATCCCCCAGAAGCCACACTCTGGATTGACATGGTGGCTCAAATACTTATGGTACGGGAAGACTATAGGGTAGAGGGATCATGACTGCTGCCAGGATGTTGGGCATTCACCTGCATGATTTAGTGAACATGGTCGCACAACAATTGCACACTCAGAAAGTGAAACTCTTTGCAGTTGTGAATATCGCAGCATTGAGATTTGGCACCCATAAAGCCACATGTTTGCAGTCAATGGCACTCTGAATTATGTGGTAGTCAACTGTACTGCAGGAGCCAAATGCATGCTTCACCTGCACCTCTGGTTAGAGAGAACGTAATATAGTACCCGCTCCTGTCATAAAGTCTGTCAGTTGCCTCTCTTATAAAACACTGGACAGCAAACTTGGGAGATGTTAGAGAGATTACAGCTGCTCCAGCTTGGAAGAATCCCATGCAAATAAATTAATGGTCATGTTCACCTTCACAGCCACTGGCAGTGTGATTCTCTTTGGACTTTGAGGCTATAGATTTGCCCACAACAAATGGCAGATTTCAGTGAGCAGCTCCTTTGTAAAATGGAAATGTTGCATGCATTTTTCCTTTTGGCTGAGGTAAGAGAAATGTTCCCTGAAGATCTCTGGTGATTAAGACCCCTACTGCAAGCCCTTTTGCCCCTTCACCTTCTCTGCATAGCCTCTTCTCAATCTTCCCATCATGCTACATGCAAAGGGGATGGTAACCACACAGCAGCTATAACTGGGAGCAAGTGATCTAACCAAAACACTTTAATGTCAGAACCAAAGCCTTCCTCATGTGCAATACCATTCCCTGTAGATATCACCAACCTTAAATAGCACTAGAATAGTCACAGCATTTCAAAAACTCAGACAGAGCTAGTAGAAATCCATTAACGACTAACGTTAAAGTAGTTGATGATCTCTTTAAATAGAGTGGCCCTTGTTGTACAGTGACAGTCGGAGCGATACATCTCAGGACACTGTTCGTTTTGGCTACAACATTCAGATCCTGCATTTGAACATTTAGGGGTAGTTAGTGATCACTCCCAAGCTTCTCTCCTTGTCACCCTTTACTATAGAGCTGAATTCTCTGTGCATACTTACCTGCACATATTGGCACTGATATTTACCAGTCTGGGTCCCACTTTCCCGCTTTCTACAAATCCAATTTTAATTTAATTCCAGTGTCCTGACTTTACTACACAATGGGCAGAATTTTGCCCTTGTCGGGCAGGCTTGGCAGGGGTGAGCAGAGTGGCCGGGAAGCCGACCACCGTCCGCGATTTCACTGTGACTGGGCTGCGATTTCACGCTGGTGGGCTAATTAAGGCCCGCCCAGCATGAAGCACGAGCAACTGCGCTTCGTGCTGCGTGTATTGGGCAGGGTTGGGGTGGGGGTGGGAAGGAGGGCAAATGCGAACTTCGCGCCTGCACGTGGGTGCACGCTTGAAAATCTCCATGAGGCACAGAGCTGCCTCAGGGAGATGAACAGTTTTCAAAAAAAAATTAAGATTATAAAACGTTATAAACCATGTCCCCTCTCTGTCACATGAGCAGGAACATGTTATAAGTGAAATGTAAAATGTTTTATTTTATTTTTATTTGTTGTTGGAAACCTCACTCCTTCCGTGGATGAGGTTTCCTAAAAAACGCAAAGGCTGTCTTTTCGCATTCAACTATAAGGTTGAATGGGTGGTGAAAATTTTAAGTTAATTATCTTTTTAATGGCCTTAAAAGGCCTTTTAATTGTTGGCGGGCACGCTGCCGATTCCCATGCACACCTGCCGACCAAAATATCACAAGAAGACACGTTGACATCGGGACACTTGCCTGACGTCAAAGTGCATCATTTTACGAGGTAAAAATTCTTGCATTATCAAGTCTGAATTTAATTATTGTGCCACTTATGGTTAATTAACAGAACTGGATGTAATATTAAACTCTGGGGATCCCTACTGGAATGCATCTCACTGGGAGGCAAGCCTGGTTAAAACCATTTTTTGCCTACAGTACATTATCCAACTTGTAATCCATTTCACAATGTTGCCCTTGATGCTGTGGATAGTAAGATTACCACACAAGCCCTCATATGACATTTTATCAAAAGCTTTTTGGCAATCTCTGGATCATGGTGACCTAGTGTTCCAGTTTACACACACTCTCTTGGGACAAGCACAAAATCAAAAGTTATATGACTGCAACATCTGTACAAGAAACCATCAGTGTACCTGAAATCTTTGCTGCCTCAAGCTTGTCTGCCACAGACAGTGAGAGAAAAAAAATCTAATAGCCTTCAGTTCTGCTCTCCAACAGACTGCATTGGTTCTGACAGCTTTCTGTTCTATCTCTTGACTGATTTAATTGATCATATTGACTTCTTCCATTTCCAGTTAAAAAAAAACTTCTTGTGAAACGTCAATGAGCACATATGTGGCCTTGAAAAGCTGAGATTTAACCTATATCTGGCACTTCACTAACTACAAGTACCAACTGGAGTATCAGTGTTGCCATGGCACCTGACTGCTTTCCATGGTTGGAACTTTAAATATGGCTTTTAAAAGACAGTTTCTACCTTAGGTCCAATTATCCTAGACCAGTTGTCTTCACTATTTTTCAAGCAAGGGCCACTTTAGCAAAAAAAACCCGCAATGTGAGAGCCACATCAACTATAAATTATCATTGCTTACTACCCCAGTAACTCACTTGGGCCAAAAAACTACATGACACCAACAGTTCAATAGCCTGCTAGTTCTATGGTGGTTGCTATGACAATGTAACTGTTTCTATACAATGCGCATACTTAAATATACTTATTGGTACACATTGCACCATGTGGTCAATGTGAAATGGAAAGAAGGCTGACTTTTGACAGGCTCAGTAAACATTTTTTAATGTTAAACATATAATAAATAGGAATATTATGCTGGGTTGGTCTCCACTTGCCACCACCGCCCTTTGAGGATAAAGCGGTTACTGAAAATGGTTGGATGGAGTCGGGAAACCGCACTTTGCGTCGATAGGAGCAGCCACTGGCACGAGGGCCTTACAAAGAATGATGTCCTGGACCACCATGTACTTACAGAATAGCTTTTTATTATTATGGTGGAACTTTATTTGAGAGGAAATGCTAGTAAAATGCTACCAATCTAAGCAAATAATATTCGGGAAGGTTTCAGTAACTCTCTATTGATTTAGGCAGCAAATGGGCCACCATGGGTTGAACCAAGCAGATCAGAAGATCCCAAGTTTGATCCATGTTGCCGGGCTCAATCAAGAAATCAATAAAGATTCTCCAAATAGTCTCAGTGCCATTATTTTAGGGAGAGAGAGAAAAATCAACTAGAGTTCCTCTGCTGATCACTATCCAATAACCTTGCTGGCATGTAAATGTACGTGGTCATCAGGTGGGGACAGTTCGAGGTCAGTTGTTGGCAAAAGGAACAAAATAGGCGATATTTCAATTGGTATGTTAATTCCTTCCTTTCAAAAACTTGCATTGTGTTCTTTGGCAAACATTAGTACCAATCACATCAATGGTTCCAACTTTATGAACAATTTACCTTTCTGCTGGAGATTAGTAACCAGCAGTTCTCTGCTCCACTGATCAACCACTGCAATCTAGAATTCCTTGACTGAAGATGGTGAGGCATGGTTATGTCACCCTGGTATTTCACCTTTAGATAGAGAGTAGGAATTCCTGCTACCCAGCTGTCTGACCTGAGTACTCAATGCTTTTCACTGTTTTCAATGCACACATAGGGCAGAATTTTTCGGTCAGCGGGTGCACGCAAGTGTTGTAAGCGTGCCCACTGACAAGTAGGAAGACAATTAAAGTTGTTAAAGTTCCAATTGCCCTGATTTTTCGTGGTCCGTCCAATCTTACTGTAGGCGGATGGGCGAATCTGCCATGCGGACTTTGCATTTTTGCTGAAACCTCTTCCAAGGGCGGGATGAGGTTTCTGTTATTAAATTTTTAAAAATTAAAATGTATGGGCAGAATTTTCATCATGTATAAGTTCAAGCGACTGATTCTGATGCGTGGACATTTTTTTGTTTGGATTTTGAAATTTTTATTTCATTGTTTTGAGGTCTTCAGATCCCTGAGGCAGCTCTCTGCCTTCAGGGGGCTCTCATTCAGTGCTTGCCATGCCCACGCTTATGTCAGTGCCCAACCCCGCTCCCCCACCCGCCCCGGCAGTGCTGGGCATTTCAAAGCAGGCTTCACGCTGGCTGGCCTATTAACGGCCAGCCAGTGTAAAATCGCGGTTGGGAGCCAATCGCAGGCAGCGGTCCACTCTCTGGCCGCTCCTGGGCCGGCCGATCGTGCACGTATGTCAACCTAAAAATCCTGCCCAAAGTTTCAGATGTACATTATTGCAACTATTCATGAGGCTTGAACAGCAGAAGAAATTTGAAAATTCATTAGCTTTATTAATCATGAGGATTATAATTTGTGTAAAAGAAAAATATCAGATTTAAAAGTATCCCCAATCATAAACCTGTGGAATAAGCATTCTTCTCCTGGGTGGGAGGCTGAAACTACTGCCCTAGAGTCACCACTCTAAACTCAAAGGCTGACATCCTACCCTCCTCATGATTCTGTTGTACTCACACAAGGGATGAAGGCTTTTGATAGAGTAGATAGGGAAAAATGTGTTCCCATGTGCAGGAGGGTTGATAATCAGAGGACACAGATTTAAGATAAATGGCAAAAGAACCAAGGTGAGGTCAGGAGGATTTCATTTACACAGCAAGTTGTTTTTGGTCTGCAACACACTTTCAGAAAGAGTGATGGAAGCAGTTTCAATAGTAACTTTCCAAAGAGAAAGGAATATTTACTTTGAAAGAAGAAATTTGTAGGGCTATGGTGAAGGAGCAGGAGAATGGGACTAACTGTATAATTCTTCAAAGAGTCAGCATTGACATGAGGGGCCAAATGGTCACTCTATTGTACTATTCTATGATTCCATGATTAAGAAGAGAATGATTGGACAAATTTTCTTAAGCCCAAGTATAATCAAGAACAAAATACATGACACATATCTCACACTGCAACCTGAGTTACTGAACTCCATAAATGCATGAAACATTATTGTAACGTGGAACCTATGATTAGCACTAACTCTACATTTTCTTTTAACTTTGAATCATTTTTCAGACCAGGTAATCAAATGCCTTTTTTTTTTACTGTTATGTCAATAAGACATGAAAAGAAATCAAAAACTGCATGTATTAAAACTTTATTCTTTTTTGCTATTTTAAAATGAACTTCTGCTGAACCACAAAATGGCTGCTACAGCTCACATGACTGACAAGATTGGCCGCATGTTCTGGAAGGCTCCAACAGAGACTACAAGGACAAAACAATTCCACATTCATCCTTGTGGAATCTCACAGCCCATTGTAATGCCACATTATAGTCATAAAACTAGATAACTGACAGATGAACTGATTCCCCCAGCGGGGACAATGGATGGGGTTTTACGGCGCTGGCCATGGCGGGCATCATGGCAGCTGGAAACCAAAAATATCGCGAGATCAGAAAAATCAGTTCACCGGCATAATAAAAGCAGTACGGGATCATCCACTTCAGCCATCAATGGCAGGCTGCACTTCCCATTGCGGCACATCAGGAACATCATTATAAGGGCTGCTCACTGAAATCACCACCCCCCCCACCCTCCCAGGCTGGATCAAGAGGGCACGTCAGCATTCAATTAAACTGACATGTTTTACAACGGCATATAATCCACGTCCACCTGGTGACTTACTCATGGCTTTGAGGCTCGTTTGCCTACCTTACATTGCACGGCGCTCACAGTAACTCAGACTCAGCGTCAGGCTTTGCAGGCAGCACCACTTGGCTTTCAAGGGGGTGTCAGAGGCAAGTCTCTACCTACCAGCCCAGTGGTAAGGTGGGGTGGGGGAGTGGGGGTGACTTTTAATGTGCTGCAGGATAAGAGCTCCCCTGGGGGAAGAGGGGAAACTTTCAAGACCTTAGGATGTCCCAAGGTGATTTACAGATAATGAAATACTTTTGAAATGCTCTTTCCAAGAGTAGGCAAGAAATTAATGGGATGAAAGGTCTCCTTCAATGTTGTGAGTTTCTATAATTCCATGGTGTAAGCCGCACTATTACTGTAAGAATTATGAGAAAATATTTTTATCCTTTTCTTTCTCATGTTTGGCAACATTTTGAATGAAGGTGACTTCAGATACTGAATCATGTACCTTTTTGGACAGAGATTAGCCTATGTATAAGAAATTAACAGGAGAAGGGCAAGTCCTTTCCAAACACATATTCAGAAGATTGTTTTACTTTCTAAATGTTAAGTCGCATAATGACAGAGTGTAGCTAGGAGCAACTGACAAAAGGAGCAGGTGTTTCATAAAAAAACAGCCCCTGATGGTTGTTAAGAGTACATGACTAAGAAGCACAACCCGAACCTTCCCCAGGCCTATTGAATTCTATAACAAAAGCAAATTACTGTGGATGCTGGAAATCAGGAGTATAAACAGAAAATGCTGGAAGCATTCAGTAGGTCAGCCTCATCATGTTCTCTCTCCTCACTGTCCTCATCCTCCCTAAATCTCTCCCTCGATGTAAACTCTCCAACCTACATTCACAGCCACACTCTTGACCTTGCCATCTCACGTGGCCTTGCCACTCCCATAGTTTCAATCACAGGTGAGGAAATTTCTGATCACATCTTTGCATTGCACATCACCCACATCACCATTCCAACACCCCAATGCTACATCCTTCTGTGTCTGTCCCTGGAAAAAACTATCCCCCAATTCACTTACAACAGCACATTCAAAATGCCAATAGGCTATCCTTTGCCCTCCCCCCCTCCCGCCCCACATTTAGCAGAACATTTCTGCAGCTACTGATTTACTCAACTGCGCCTTTGACACCCTATCCCAAATTACTCTGTCTCTCATCCTGGCCGTTCTCCTTGGTACAGCCCTTATCTCCACTCACTTAAATCCAAGGGGTGTAGACTTGAAAGGATATGGCAGACAACAGCTGAGGAGAGTAGCTAGATCTCATAGGGTATTGGAATACATCCAGTGGGGAATAATGTGGGGGCAGGAATGCAAGAGAGCATGAGAGTGTCATGATTGCATGTGGGAGGGTGTCCTATTGGCAGGAGGTGTAAGCAGTGTTTGCAATCGTTGTTCCCGAACCCACACATTTTTTGAAGTTAAGATTCAGCCCTTGTAGTTTCAGGTTGATGATCTTTTTTCAGCACTCGGGCGAACTGTCATTGAGCAGAAACATTGGGCTCAATTTTAGATGGGTGGGAGAGAGTCAGGGGTACGGTTAAAATATCAGGATTGAGGGCCTCAGCCCCACTCCTTTGCATTTTATCAAACAGAAATCAGGCCATTAATGAGCTGCCTGCAAAGGGCAGGCGAGGCTTCATTAACATTCCAGTGTCAAGGCCTCGGGGTATCATTGGTGCCAAGACAACTTTAACTGAAGGTGGGGGAGGAGTGGGTTATCGGAAGGAGTGGATTGTCAGCTGGAGAGCAGCTGATTGGAGACAGAATATGGCGGCTCCCAAAGGTCTTCTCTTTTAGCAGTCCGTGTGGTCCAGGATGAGCAGGAGTGCTCTCTTCAGACCTTAAAATGAAACCTTCAACCTCCCCCAATGCCGATCATTGTTCAGAGGCTTCTGCTCTCACTTCTAGCCCCAATCCACTTGCCCTCCTCACCCTCACCATTCACACCCCACCTCCCACTCCACCCACCTGACCCTCCCCATCAACACTCCCTGCCCACCCACTACCCCCCCACCCATCCCCACCTCAGCCCTGATCTCTAGGAATATCCTCATAGGTCCCCAGCTGTAGCTTCCTACCAGTGATCTTCCATCCCACTTGCCTGCCAGCCGACTGTCAATTTGTCCGGCTGCATGTCAGAGGCAACACAAGAATGTTCTATAGAGGCCCTGCTGTTAAGGTTTACAGGGCCTCTCCATCTCCAACCTTGCGAATATCAAGACTGTTAACTCTGTTTCTTTCCCCATAGATGCAGCCAGACCTGCTAAGTGTTTCCTGCGTTGTTGGCATTCTATGAGAAGCTGGTTCAAGTGGCTTGGTTTAAATCTACATTTGAAAATATTTATTATCAAAATGTCCTTCATGAAGCAGGAACTGACAGAAATAAATGGATTTTGAAAAGGCACTTAAAGCGTGACACAACCTTACCTGTTGCCACAAAAGTAAATAAACAGAAAGAAAATAAGACTGTATTTTTGATGGTGTGGATAGATCAGAATGTCACCAAATTGCTTTGATCTGAAAATGCATGCCAGACAGGCAAAATAGCTCATTTATTTGAAGTGGTGGGACACTTACCATGACTGAATCTCACATTGCCAGAAAAATGAGAGAGCAAATAACAATTCTGGAAGGGAAAGGAAAGGTGGGAAATGATCCAATATTTCCCAACATGACATACAACCCCTCCTTCCTGACACTGCAGTTTGAAAGGATGGCTGTGGCATCCACTGGATTGAAAAACACTTCAGAAATGAATTAGCAGATTTAGATTGCATCACTTAAAGCAAAAATACAGGAAGACAACCCAAAGAGGATGTCCCTTTAAGCTCCCTCAGAATTTCCTCCTGATGTGCTAGCCTACAATGAAAATGCATCATAATGCTTTAAATAGAAAAAAAATCTTTCTCCAACACAGATGAACAATCACCTGCCCCATGATGGAACCAGCTATTTTATGAATAATTACATCAATAGGTTAGGTGAAAACCTCTCCCTCACACACTCAGAATAATTGTAGATTAACCATATTGATCTTTTATCTTTGTTACGGACAAGGAAGAGATGTAGAATAATTTCTCCTTTTCCCCTCCTCTTGACTGGCCGTAACAAGATGTATTCTTGAGAAGGAATGTTTAACCCCTTGAGTGCTGTGACTTTTAAGAACATATACCAAAGAGGCTTTCTTGTAAATTTAAATAAAAGGAAAGGATACACATTTACTTGCACAGCACCTGGAATGCAATCACAGCAAACACCTATTCCTCATTCACATAAGACATGCACACACACACACACACACACACGCACGCACACAAACATACACGCATGATGATCACAACCAAAGAGATAGCATGCACCAATATCTTTAGAAAAAGATGAGAGATCACTTTTGCTTTAGTCCTTCAAGATGGTCGTTGAAAAGATTGCAGACCCGAGAGTTGCCCTTTTGGCTCCCTGAAGCAAAATTGAAAGTCAGGAGGTTTCTGGTGATGAACTCACAACGGTTTACTCCAAGCATCTGCAGATTTCTGACTTTTTCAATGTTATAGAACAGCAGTTTGTAAGGGCTGAGTTATTTAAAATCCCAGAGGGAAACTTTAAACAACTATCATAACCTATATTTTCAACTGGTATGTTTGAGATGCAGCTCTGAATTCAGAAATGAAACCACCAAGCCTCCAGAGGTTTTTACATAAATTAAATTAAACATTTATTAATTTAGCAAAGAATTACACACATATGCTTGACTACAAATTACTACCAATGATAACTTTTAAACAAATCCCCAAATTAATCACTCCTTGGTAAATCACCAAGGCAACAACAAACCATAGACTTTAAACAAAAACCAGGCAAAGCACATTTTATCTTGCAAATTCAAAATTAGGTCCCATGGAATTTGTTTCCTTTGCAGACAGCTGTGGAGCTTACATGTTGCTTAGATCTTACATGCCTCTGACTCACATACAAAACTCTTTTTGGTATTTACCTAGTCTTCCTTTTGAATGCAAACTCTCATCATATCATCAGGCCCTTTGAACTCCACCTCTTCTAACAATAAAACCCCTTTCATAGTACCAATTTTATTAGTAATATAAACCTATGGCTTGGGTCTCCTAGCTAGGTGCAAGAGTTCACCTCCAGGTTTTGAATGGTTTATTTAACAGAATACAAATGTGCCCTCTGCATTACTGTTTAACATCTCAAAACTACTATATATCGAAGCACCTAGACCAGCTGGCTTTAATCCAATAAAGACACACAAACTAATAACCACAGACACAGACCCACAGTCCAATTTAAAATAATTTCCAATAACATTATATGCATTAGTATCTTCATGACACCAATCAAAGTTGGTTAAGCCCCTGTAGTGAAAGATATTATCTTGCAGGTGAAATTAATTAGCCTCACTTCACTGCCTGTGGTGGATTTTTCAGGTTAGGGTCCTCCCTTTGGCTGGGCGAGACGGCTTCCATCTGACCTCCTTATCCCAGGTTGACCCACTGGGTAGCCCCTGTGGATTAATAAGGTGTTTCCTGTCAGTTTCTGTCATGTGATAACAGTATCAATGTTTCCAGTGGCCACAAAATGGTTTGATGGCATAAGCCATTGTCACACAATAGGGAATGAATGACGGCCATTTGCACCTTCTTGTGATAAAAGGTTTCCATCACACCCCTCCTTGTGGGGTTTCAAGTTTGTAAATACCAAGCTCAGATTTTCACTGCCAGGTTGGGTGTGCAAAGACAACAGAATTCCAGACTCCGCAAATCTGAGCTTTAAAAATGGCTGCTCCAATGTTGGATGTTCAGCCCTGAAGGAGGCTGGCTGGGAAGAGCTGAGGAGGTGCCGGGTACACAGCTGAGCTTGGTGGGAGGCCTGCCTCGGGGCTCTGGCACTGTGTCAAAGGTTTAAAAATAAAGATTAAAACATGAAACATCCCTCCAGTCCCTCATCCCAACACATGCCTCACCCATGCCGACCTATGTCACCTCATGCACCACCTATCCCCATAACCCCTCATGCCCTCCATGCCAACCTATGGCCTTCCACCCACCCCATTACCCCTCTTACTTGCCAGGCTAACCTATACTTCTCCAACAACCCCCATGGCCCTTTATAACTCCTATGCCAATTTAGTGCCAATTCATGCCAACCATGTCTGCCATCCACCACCCTTTGTCCTTACACCTACATTTCTATTCCTTCAACTAAATAAAGCCTTACAACAATAAAAATTCATTCAAGTGCACAATCCCTTATAACAACAAGCACTAGAATTCATAGACCCACATAAGAGGCTATAACACTTGTAGCTGTCAACCAAACTGTAAAATGGCAGGCACCCTACTGTGATGATGGATTCAGTAATGGAAACCCTTAGGCTTATGTCAACAGAGAGAGTGAAATAGCATGCAATCATTTTTTTTAACACTTCACGCTTCATTTTTGAAGATTTAAAGGGAAGGAGTTTTAACCGTCTTGACAGCTTGACAGGTTCCTTTGACAAGTGCTTCTGATAGTTTTGTTAGTTGATTTTGACAAGTCTGTTGACCCTTCCAATGAGCTTCACAATAATGAGTTTATGCAATTTTTACACATACTTTTAACCATTATAAAGAGCATCTTACCTCCCCCAAAAGTGTCCCTGGACTATATCCATAGGTGTACCCTGGCTATCCATAAGAATCTACAAAGTTCTGGCCTGCTCTTGCCTGGATTAATCTGCACAATTAATGTTTTGCACTCCTGGCCTGCCAAAATCCCGCTTCAGTGGAGGAAGATCATGATTTAAATAACCAGCTGCCTCCGTAAACCCCGTATGTGTGAAACGCACCTCACTCCCATTCCCCCCTCCACGAAAATGGGATATGCCATGATCAGGGGCGAGAGTTACGGTAATTGACCGCTTCCACCATTCGGGCAACAATGGATAACCTCTCTGCAGTGATGAAAATCTGGACCCATGTCTGGAGTGACCATTATACTTCAGTTTCTGTAAACATACAGACAAGGGGAAATGTTAATTCCACAAGCAACCTGTTGCATCTTGATGTTTCTTCAATTGGAGGTCCCCCAAAAGCTGATTTACAGTTCAATGATTTTCCAGAGACATGTCCAAACAAAAGTTTGTTCCCGTCTGTACAGAAAGCAGAAAAAGATCACCTGAACCCTCTGCAGTCTACTTTGTCCACTTCTATGCTCCTTTTAAAAGTAAAAATGTCCATTGAATTCATACCTTCAGAGGCAAATGACATGAGGGTAACACCTTTCTTCGTCACTGTCAAGCATTCTGGAAGTTAACATTTTAAAAAGTTTGTCCTAACAGTTTTTACTCTCCCCTCTCCTCAATGGGCTGAATTTTCTGGTTGGCGGGAGGGCAGAGAGGGAGCGGGCACAGAGCCATCGCCGCCCACGATCAGGTCCACACCGCCATTTTACGCTGGCGGGTCATTTAAGGCCCACCCAGCATAATGCGTGACTCCCGAGGATAGTGGGAGTGGGCGGGCGGCGGCGGGAGTGCACTGTCCACCGGGTCCAATGATCGACCCAGCGGCCTGTTTAGATGAAGCGCTGGCAGCCTTTACAAAGCTGCTCACAGTGGCAAGTGGAAGGGCTCATCAGAGGGCTTCTGCTGAGCAGGCAAGTCTGGAGAGTAGGCCAGCGGGACAGGCCAGGCCGGAGGGTAGGGCCAGGGGTGGGGGTGTCAGTATGCCCCTCATTTTTCGGTTGACTGCCTTGTTACCCTCCTCAAGGAGGTGGCAGCACGGCGGGAGGTGCTGGTTCCCCAGGATGGGAGGAGGAGGCCCCCCCACATGATGAAGTGTGCCGGGGAGGAGGTGGCAGAGGTGGTAAGTTCCCGCGACGTGGTGCAGCACACCTGGATCCAGTGTCACAAGCGCTTCAACGACTTGTCATGCTCTGGCAGGGTGAGTACCATGTTGGCATTGGGCATTTAACTCAGCAGGTCGGCTTACCCCCCCTGCTCCCCACTACACCCCCCCACCCCACCCTGAAGTCTGGGTGTAGTGACTGCATTGAATCATTGATGGCATTTCTCCTTTGCTGGGTGGGCCAGGAGGTATTGCCGATGCTGAGGTCAGTCTGAGAGGGTGGTGAAGAGATGTGTTTTGCCCCCGCAGCATGTGTTACACTGAGTCCCACATGATTAGTTTGGGGGAAACCTGGAGGAGCTGCACCTAGGTGCTGTGCTTGAACTCAGGACATGTCCAAATCAGGGTGATGACATGCTGGGAGGGGAGCTTCAAGGTGGCAATGAACCATCTGCTGCCCTCTGCGCTCCACATGCTTGCGCCTCCTTGCTATGGAAGGAGATACCGTGTGGTGCCTAATGTGATGTAGGCAGCATGTATCCAATGGGGTTGGGGGGTGGGGGGGTGGGGGGGGGGGGGGGGGGGGTGGGCGCGTGGAGAGCATGCCTAGCATCTTTATGTGAGTGTTCGGCAGCAGCGGGCAAGGAGGCACTGGAGCCCTGATATGTCCCACTCTGGTTGGGGAGGGCCATGCGTGAAGAGAGCCCATGTGCAATTTGTACTAATCAATGCTCGTCTCTCATTTTCAGGAGAAGAATGCTCATAACATGGCAGAGCGTGTGAGGACTGGCAGTGGCCAGGCGCAGATCGCCATTCTTAGCTGCTTTGAGCAAGAGGCCCTGGATTTGGAGAGATGCTATGTGCCAGCGTCCACTGGTGCCAGTGAGGCTGGGGTGCCAAGGCCAGGTATTTATGCCCAACAGTGAGGCCAGCATTGTTCTCCCAACAGCCATAGCAGTGCTGAATGTTAATTGATTTAATTTGCAACATGGCTTGACCATTGGTTATGGAAGGATGGGCGCATAATGATCTGGGAGACAGCGATGCACTTTGACATTGTCTCCACATTAACTGATCCAATGTCCTTGTTCTTCCTTTCAGCATCATCGGTGCAGGACTGGGTGGAGGAGCAGCAGAGGCCCCCCCTCACACCTGAGGGCCCTGAAGTATTATCAGTGTCACACCATCTCTGCGAAGCAGGCACTTGAACCTTGGTGGGAATTTGAACATCGGCCAGTGTCACGGGGCACAACTGTGAGGGCACATCACAGTCACTGGAGGAGCTGGCTGAGACAGAGTGCCCATGGCACCAGCAGTCAGAGGACTGCAGGAGACCAGGCACATGCTCAGTCGGTGCCTGATGATGTGCCTCTGGAGTTGTCTGCAATGCAGCAGGTGTAGGAAATGTGGCTGGGAGTGCAGGAGGATCTGGCAGAGATACATGAGGCTATACTTGGCTTGGTCTCCTTGGTGGAGGAGTCTAAGCAGATGATCGCCGAAGCAATGAGCCATATGTCCGACCGCCAAGCGTCCTCCATGGAGACAGTGGCAACTCTCGTGGAGAGGTTACTGCAGCAGACCCGTCAGGGCTTCCTGGGGATGTGCTCTCACTAGCAAGCCCTCACACCGGCATTGACCTCAGCTGGTCAGTGCCAGTGTGGGTGTTACTTTGGGCATCAACTTTCCCAGCTCAGTGCCCATCCATCCACGGTGAGCAGGGAAGTGACCTCACGTCGGCGCAGCAGCTGCCTGGTGTCTCTGTGGGCACCTCTCAGGGCGCTCTGGAGGGCGGCAATTCTCCCACCCCTCTCCCAGTGACCTTTGTATCCAATGAGGCTGTGACAACTAGGGAAATGCCAGTTGTGGAACTGGCAGCTCCCCCCAAGGCGGAGCCAGCACTGGCTCCACGGGCCAGAGGACAACTGCCAAGATCATCAAGGCCAACAGGACAGTAGAGTCAGCAGGCTGGCTCAGATGCCACTCTGAGCGATGGGGCAGCACCAAGACATAGCACCCGAAAATATAAACATAAGGCACCTTAGCCACACCATGGGTTTTTCACTGGTGCTTTTGTGTTGGCCCAAGTTGAGGTCCTTATGATTTGTTTTGATTTGTAACACTGTTGTCTTTTTTTTGGAACAAGTTGGTTTGCTTGACATATTAAATTCAGACATGTCACCATGGCTGAAACTGCCTCTTTTCTTCTGCATGTGTATGATTTCCAAAACTGTAATGTGTGCTTCTTTGAACATTCAGCTTTATTAACAAGGCCCTTAGTGACTGTTCCTAACCTGGCAGATTTTGCACTTAGGTGTCGAGTATCACGCCTGCAGCACAGGCTTGTCCTGGAGGTCCATATGTGGTGGGCTAGCTGAAGGTTCATTGGATTAAAGCTTCCCGGGTGTCCCTGACTCCCTGGGGTATGCCCGGGTCAGTGTCTACCCCCTCAGCATTTCCCTGTGCGTGCTCATCCTCGGACTCACTGCTGGACCCATCATGTGCAGCCACAGCCAATGCGTCGATGCCTTCATCGTCCAGTGCTTCCCCCCTTTCCAGCGCAAGATTGTAGAGAGCGCAGCATGCAACCACTATCATTGACACACAATCTGGGGGGTACTGTAGTGTGCTTGCTGTCTCTGCTGCCTTGTTGGCATTGATGACCATGGTCGTCCACTGACCAGTGGAGCCTGTGCTGGCCCCGCCTGGGAGGGAGTGGCAGGTACCACATCTGGCATCTCTCCAGTCATAGCAGCATCATCAGATGCAACGGTCATGGGTGGAGGGGTGGACAAGCTGCTGCCATTATCCAGGGCACCCTGAGAGGAGCCCGCAGAGATGACAAGCAGCTCGTGTGCCAATCTGAGGTCACTCTGGACCTCGCTGCTCACCATTGATGGACAGACACCTAGCCGGGGTACTGGGTGACTAATCCATCTCCCACGCTGGCATTGATCATCTGAAGTCATTGCCTGTGTGAGGGTTTGCAGGTCCGAGCGCTATCCCAGGAACAGCTGGCGCTACCTCTCCATGACACTCACCACTCTCTCAATGGAGGAGGCAGTGCACTCGGCCATGCTCATGTTCCACGTGGACTCCTCCACAACGGAGACCATGGCACGCAGACCCTCATGGATCTCCGCCAGATCGTCCCACGCATCCTGCTGGACATTCAGCATCTGCTTCCTAATGGATGAGTCCAGAGGCTCATCATCTGCCTTCAACTGAGCATCATCCTGGTCCCCAGCATTCCTCTGACTGCTGGTACCCTGGGCACTCTCTGCCTCTGCACGCACCCCAAGTGTGAATTGCTCTCACCAATGTGCACCAGCATTCTAGCCGCCAATCTAATGCTCACCAAGGTGCTGGGTTCTGCGCTGCTGCCAGGTTCAGGAAGCAGGTGCAACGTAGGTGCAAGTGATGCCCGGAAGCCCTTTGGCATCTGGCGTGGCTCTTTGGTGTCCAGGGAACGAATGCACGCTGGTGAACCTAAAAGGGGGAGCAAGGACATGTCATTAGTTAAGGTTATCACACTGTCACTGTGCATGCCAGGCACCCTGGTGAGACAATGGAGATCTGTATTACGGCACCCTCGTCTTTCAATGATCAATGGTCCCCAGCTCAAGGACGTCCTGCTTGAACTTGCTGAGGAGCAGCAGGTTGGGCGGGCCTCCGCCTGTCTGTGACCTTTCTGCTTGGTTATAGCTTGTCTTCTCTTGAAAACACAGAGGAGCATGGATTAATTTGCTGTCTACCTACAACACCATTGCAGCCTGAGGATCACCTTGCATGGCACATCCGAGTCATGGCCCTTGAGCCACAAGGCACTCAGTCTAAGCAGCCAGGGCTCTCCCCAATGGCCAGCTCCGACATCATTGACAGTTGGCACTCAAACTCTAACACCCCTGAGGTCCACGGGGGCGGTGGTCACATCTTAATACTTCTGCACACTGACCCACGCCAACACCCTTCCTGAGCACAGGAGGTCATTGAACCTCTTCCGGCACTGTACCAAGGTACGCTGCACCACATCATGGCTGCTAACCAGCACTCTCATGCCCTCTTTGTGAGGTCTTTTTGCCTTTTCCTCCTCCCATCTCTGAGGACAAGGGTGTCCCTCCCTGGCAGCCACCTCCTCCAGGAGGACCGTGAGGCACTCATCTGAAAAGCGTGGGGCTGAGTGCCCATCCAACCCGCCCTCTGGCCTGGTGTCTCCAGCCGCACTCCACTCCACCACTTTGCTAACACAGAGCAGGTGTCCTTCCCTGGCAGCCTCCCGGGGGTTTGGTTTGGTTTACATTACATTTTATTCAGTTGAGTTTCTGTGCATGTGGACAAGTGTAAAGCTATATTCTGCCACATGTTCCTATAGATTAAACTTTCACATGCCACAGTTTCTGGAGGTAATCCAAATCGAAAGGGAGCTCGGGGTTGAACTCTTACCTTGCCAGCATCTTGCGGCTGCCTCAGCTGTCTGTCCAACACATTTACATTGTTTCGCCTGAGGCATTCACCCTCGTCTTTTCAAATTAAATCAACAATGGACTGTGCAAGGTATGGTGCTTTTCTTTTGGAAAGAATCACTGCAATGGAGCTGCTCTCCTGAGAGCAGCAGTGCAAATAGGGAAGCTTCACTGAATCCCTCCAGATAGATTTGTACATGGAGGTCAGATTATGACACCAGGGGACAGTATAAACAAGACATTAGCATAATACCACTGGGAGTTGGCATTATCACCAAAGTCACATAAAGTATTTTACCAGGCCTCTGTGGATTTAGAATTTTTTATTCACTGCTGTCACCTTTCAGCATATATCCCCCTTTTGCATTTGTTTGCTTGGTCTTGAGGGATCAATAGAAAGCAGTGAGTAAAACAGAAAATGCTGGAAAAACTCAACAGGTCTAGCAGTATCTGTGGGGAGAGCAACTGAATTAATGTTTTGAGTCCGGATGATGCTTCTTCAGAGCAGACACCTATTACGCTTTATGTAACAGAAAGCAGTATTGTTTTTATATAAATTAAAAGTGAAGGCTTAGACATGATTCATGACAGCTCCTCGAAAGTATTTAGTAGATTAAATTATTAAATTTACAGGTTTGTTTTCCATTTTCCAAGAGGTGCAGCTCCTATCTCTCAACTTGCTGATAAATTTGAGCTGGATTGCTGTAGGCCATGAGGAAGCTATATACTGAAATTTGTTTCCATAAATTTGTTTTGCCACTCAAAACTCAAAAGCTTAATTTCTTTGTCTGTACCTCTGAGCCAGACAGCAGTTTTAAAAAAAAAATTGCTATAATAATGAAAAGAAAATTAAATTTTTCTCAGCTTTACGGTGCATTCCATGCTGGAAAATATATAGCTAAAATTGTGCTACACTGAGTGACAATAATATAGAGGCTGCCACATTCCACTCTGTTACATACAGGGTAATAGGTGGCTGGCAATGTCTTGTTATGCAGGAAGCAAAGATGAACAACATTTCCTTACATAAGTAATAAACGAGGGCTAATGGGTTTGAAGGCAGAGGGGATGCTGGGGTAGTGGGGACATGTTAAATCCAGTAAGCAGCCTACTTACTACCTACCCACTGTACCTGCTGAGGCCCTTAGTGAGTAATTAATTCCCACTTAAGGGCACATTCTACTGCTGCTGAGATTTAGCCAGCTGCAGCAAAAACACACACCAAGTGGCCAGCCCCAGTAGTTTCCCTGGACAGGCTGGGAGGAAAGCTATCCATCTATAACGGGAGCCCTAAGCCCATCAGAGAGCCCCTCCCACCACCCTCATCTCCTCCCAGGTTCTCCTCCCTACTGCCCACAGCTTCTCAAACCCCAGCTCCCCTCCAACCCTCTTGCTCTCCTTGCAAGGGCCTGCCAGTGTGTTTTGGTATAAAGGGTAAATATTAAATATGTAACTAGAGAGTCTACATCATTCATGATGTAAGATTGCTTGACAACAGAATAAGCTGAGAGATAGTTCTATGTAGAGCCTCGTGCTTAGCCTTGAACTATACATAGTCAGTATAGTGTTCAATAAAAGGTAAAGTTTACCAACAGCTTTGCCTCCAGCAGCATCCGTAAAGCCTAACCATGGACAACCTCATTTATGACCCACAACGATAATAACAGATGGTGACAGTAGAAAACATGACAGACAAAGCAACAAGTAAAGAGCCAAGCAATAAATAAGCCAATGGAATAAGTAGCAAGAGGAATGACTGGAGGGCAAGGACAGCATGGGAAAATCATCAACAGCACTTGAAGAAAGTCTAAAGTGGGGAGAAGCATGGAGAAAATCTTACCTTTACCAGAGTTCTTCGACCATGTGAAATGCCCGGATTAAGCAGAATTGGCATTGTAGGTTTACCAGGTGTAGCACAGCTTCAGGACCAGCAGAGAAAGCTAGCAAGGAACAGATCAGTACCCTTCTCTATGCTATCAGCAGTAGTACAGATGGTCAGATAGAGCATAAAGGAAGAGATGGAAAGGTTATTAAAGGTATCGGAGACGATGTACGAAAGGTTATCAAAGCCTTTGACACCTATTTTAACCTTGGGAGGAACACCTTTATAGAAATACCCAAAGACTGGGAGAGAATGTAGATTCCTTCATTAATGATTTATGTGGACTGGCTGAGAATTTCAAATATGGAGCCCTGAAAGGCAAATTAATTTGGGATTACATTGTTGTAGGAATATTAGAGGAGACTTCATCAGATTTTCTGCAGTCAAGGGAAAATTTGACGCTGTCAAAGTCTGTGCAGTTAACAAGGCAGGCCGAAGTGGAAAAGCAATAGCAGATATTTATTTGAGGTGAAAAAGAGATCTCATGGACAGCAACAGCCGACAGTGCAGTTTGTAGGACACAGATGTAGCAGCTCACCTAATCCAGAAAGAGTAAAGCGGTGGCGGTAGCTGCTATTATTCAGTTTTCTCGATCTGGTGGGAAAATGCTGCATCGGCACAAAGAATGTCTCACCAAAAATTCAGAGTGCCATTCCTGGAAGATGAGAGGAAATTTTGAATTGGTATGCCACAGTTAAAAGTTCATAACACAACAATTAAAGGAAAACAACCTAAATCATGTAGCATTCAAGAAGATGAAGACAAAAAAGAAAATGAAGTGCCATTCTTGGGAGAAATTATTGCATCCAATGGGAACTTTGGGAGCACAGGTATTATGGTTAATGAACATAAAACAAAATTCAAATTAGACACTGGAGCAGGAGTTTCAGTTCTTTCAGACACAGAGCAGTGGCTAAGGCAAGACTCCATCCAGCCATCAACCATAGGAGTCCACGGTCCAGGAGGCATTCAACTGAAGGTCAAGGGACAGTTGACTGCTAAACCTCAGTACAAAGGAAGAGAAATCACAGCAACTTTGTATGTGATCCAAAATCAAGAGCGTTCACTGTTAAGCTAAAAAGCTTGCACAGATCTACAACTCATCAATAAAGTAGATGAATTGGGAAGCTAAGAAAAACCAAAGGAATTAGGGAGAGAATTTCCAAACTTATTTAGAGATCTGGGCAAACTGAAAACATCACATTGAGACTTGATGCCAAACCAGTATGCTTGTTCACCCCAAGAAGGTTGCACACACACTTTTAGAGAAGGTGAAACAAGAAATTGAGTGAATGCTGCATCAGGAAGTCACCTCATCCATAACAAAACCTTCAAGTTGGTGTTCAGGTATGGTTCTATTAATGAAACCAGATGGCTCAATACGAATCTGTGTTGGATACATACAGTTATGCAAAGCAGTGGAAAGGGAGGACCAGTCAATGGCATCTGTGGATGAGAGTGTGGCAAAGCTGGCAAAAACAATTTTTTTTACAAAATTAGATGCAAACAGTGATTTGCAGCAACTACCTTTGGACAAGGAATCCAAACGACTGGCTACATTCATTACAGCATTTGGAAAATATTGCTTCAATCGACTATCCTTTGGAATTATATTGGCACCAGAGAGTTTTCAGAGAATGATGGCAAGCATTTTAGAGGGACTAGAAGGGGTCATCTGCCAAATGGATTACATCATGATTTATGGAAGCATGATGCAAGATTTGTTGTAAAGGTTGTTTGGTGTCTCACTAAGAGGATTGGAGGCTTGTATGGTTAAACATAAACTATGCATTGTTAACCCATAACTAAGTTCATATCCAAGGATCAGGCCTGCATGGATGCTGTTTCCATGCTGGCTCCTTCCAGAATCTACTCTACTCAGTCTATTATCATGTGACTCTCTATGTTATGCCATGGGTGGTACTGTTCTCACTCCCACATTCACCCTTATTCTGCCAAACACCCTTATCCTACAAGTGTGAGAGCAGTGTTGGAATGCTTGCAAGGAGGACTAACTCTCAATAGTAAATGTGAGATCTCACAACCAACCATTAAATTTCTGAGACACATCAGACATTAGGGCTGATCCCCAAAAGACCAAGGCAATCAAAGATTTTCCATGACTTTGCAAAGTTATAGAGTTTCAGCACTTCATGGGGATGGTCAATCAAGTAGGGAAGTTCCCGCCTAATCTGGCACATGTAAATGAACCACTGAGACAACTGCTTAAGCAAGACCAAGCATGGTATTGGGAGGAACATCAACAAATCTCATTCCAAAAGTTAAAGAGATGCTTTTTTTAAGTTTACTAAGAGACTTGTCTCCAGCAGTATCCGTAAATCCTAACCATGGACAACCTCATCTATAACTCACAACAGCGATAACAGACTTGTGACCTGTCAAGACCCCTAAACACTTACCTAAATCCTGATCCAAAGCCACACGCCTCTGTCCTGAAGTGCTGAACAGCTGCCGTCTGAGGCAGGACTTCCTGATCCACGAGGGCAGAAACCCCCCCCCCCCTCAATCCTGTGGACAACCATTGTTCCCCTCCGTGGCTTTCCCCCAGCCTCCTGAGCTTTTTAGCCGGGGTGGGACAGAGTTTGGCAATAGGCTACATGTATAATAAAGAAATGGGATAAAAGAAGTGACATCTGTCAACATGTTACAAAGCAGGAGTTCAACTGAAAGGTGCAGTAATAAATGAGAATGAAGCTAGATTGACTGAATAACACAAGGTCTAGATATTGACTAATTATCTGAAATCAGTTACTAAGTGTTTAATGTTCCATATACCAGTATAGATTTTTTTTTTATCTTTTGTAAGTTTTCTTTTTCTTAAACTAGTTACAATAATCAATAAACTTGATCATCACCTTGGCCTGAACTTTTCAGGTGGTGGGCGGGCTTGGCTGGAGCGTTTGGGGACAGTTGCGGAGCTGATTGCCACCCGCGGTCGGCTCCACGCCACCATTTTACACGATAGGCCAATTAAGGCCCACCCAGTGTAAGACGTGAGCCGTGGTGCTCAGTGCTACCTGTGTGAGCGGAGGTAGGAGGGAGAGTCAGGAAGAGCGCAGCAATCTCCTTGAAGAATGAAGCTGCCTCAAGGGGATTGAATTGCTGTTCAAAAAATTAAATAAATGGTTAGAAGATTTATTTAAACATGTCCCCTCATGTGACTGTGTCACATGAGATGGGGCATGTTTTTATATTTAGGAAAAATTGTTAGTTATTTCAAAAAAGCTTTAGGAAACCTCATTCTGCTCATGGCTGAGGTTTCCTAAAAAACACAAAGGCCGCTTGGCCTTTTCGCCTGCCCGCCAACCTTAAGGTTGGATGGGCAGCATTACTAATGACATCAATTACTTTCTTAATGGCCTAAATAGGCACCAGAGTTGGCTGTGCGCCTGCCGAATGAAATATTGCGGGACTGTGCGATGATGTCAGGACACACGCCCCGATCTCATCACACATCATTTTACGTGTTGGTGTGTCAGGCCTGACCCCACACGCCAACTGAAAAATCCTGCTCCTTGAGTTTTTTAAAATTCTTTCATGGGATATGGGTGTTGCTGGCAAGGCCAGCACTTTTTGCCCATCCCTAATTGCCCTTGAACTGAATGGCTTGTTAGGCCATTGCAGAGGGCAGTTCAGAGTCAATTACATTGCTGTGGAATCTGGAGTCAGATGTAAGCCCGACCAGGCACAGATGACAGATTTCCTTCCCTAAAGAGCATTAGAGTGAGTAAATAAATAAGTAGCTCTGGATTGCTGTGCTAAATTGGTTTAAGCGATGTTTTTATATCACGGTTCTTTCTTCACACTGTCTGCAGAAAATATCTGGTATTGCGATCTCTCTTGACAAACTTCAGATAACTCCTCCAAACCGAAAAAGACAGGGTGAAAAATATCTCAACAAAAAGTGATTAGCATCAAACAGATTTTTATAATTTTCTTCTAAAACTTATAAAAACGCTACTAATCAGACAATAACTTGAACAAATCCTGCAAGCTATTTGTATTTGGATTGACTGGTTTGGCACAGGCAAATGGACTAATCCTGTAATAACTGTATGAAGCTTAACTTGATCTTCCAAATTGAGACCAGAGCCACCCTAGTCGTAGTTTTCAGCAGCAATAATGTTAAGCTACAATGGGCCACTGTTCCATCAAAATACAAATGTATACAGCTTAAGGTTGAACTTCTACTGAAATCATATAGCCAGTGATGGTTCCATTTTGCAGAAAGCCCACATGATTTATATCTTGACTTGATTATTTTAGACTGACACAGGAAAAACTGAAATAGCTGTCATATTAACTGTGACAGAGAAATATGAGCTAGGCTTCTACCAGGATCTGTTGGTATTTCTAAACCAGAGGAGTCCCATAAGCCACAAAGTAAATTCTAAGGCTGTAGTATCAATGTGCAAAACACCCACTGCAGTAACAGGGAGTGTTCAGGGGATTCTTTCATGTCATTAACAATCATATCAGCTTCTCTTACAATCTCTAAACTCTTGATAGTTGTCATCTGAAACAGCCAGTCAGTCCAAGATTATATAGCTGTAAAGACCAATCAATCTTTGATCTAAAAAAGAAGATGCTTTATGAACATTCAAAAAAGACAGATAAAAGATCCTTTGGTCCATTGAGACTGTTGTACTGCAACATGATCCTCATGTTCTCCAACCACCACCATTTCTGTAATCTCCTGGGTGAGGCAAAAATAAAACATAATCTTAAAAAGCAAACATATTTGCCAAGAGAACTTTTGAAAGAAGAATAAACAAGCATACATTTATTTAGCACCTTTCAAATTCTCAGAATTTCATAAAGTGTTTTACACACATTGAATGACTTTTGAATATAATTTAAGGGAAAATGGCAGCTATTTTGTACTCAACAGGGTTTCACAAACAACAATGAGATAAGTGGCTAGTTTTTTGACAATATTGAAGGTATAAATGTTGGCCAGGGCACCAAGAAAATCCTCCTGCTCTTCTTTTAGTAGTGCCACCTGATCTTTTATGTTGACCTATAAACTTGAAAGTTGGGCCTCAGTTTAATGTCTGTTCTGAAAGATAGCACCACCAACAGTGCAGCACATCCTCAATATTGCACTGAAGTATTTGCCTGCATTACATACTTAGCTTCTTGAGGAGAACTTAAATGCTCAACCATCTGACTCAGAGGATCACTGAACAAAGGCTGACACTTCTGAGAGCTTAAAATATTATTTATGACTCTCATCAGGTTGGTGGTGATGGTGAAGGAGGATCCTTTCTTTATGAGAAACAAGCCACTTAGATATCTTTCCTGAAAGCTGGATGCCTGTCACAGAAGTAATGAAATTCTTCCTCTTTCCCTGAGGAGGTCTGCTTCAAAATATCCTCATGAGCAAATAATGTTTACAACCCCTCCAGGAAGAGATTTATTTAGATTATCCATGCTATTGGGAATTTCCAGACCTTTGTTTGAATATTTAATAGAATTGAAACACTGACCTGTTTTCTGAGAAAAGCCTTCTCTATGGATTTCTTTTGAAATAAATCATTGAAGATCAACCTTTTCTTTTGCTGTTTGACTTTATGGAGTGGAGAATGCTAAGGCAGAATGCAGAGAAAGAGAAAGAGGTTCTCTCTTCCTACTAAAAGAAGACAGTATTGTGTAGGATCAGTCAGTATTTATTCAGCTCAGTTCACAAGAACTCCAGGGTTTCTTTATTAATACTCATCATATCCATACTTTGCAACAATTTGAGCTCAAACTGCTGGGGCCTTTTGAAAAAGACTCTTGCTGAGTCTTTGACAAGAATAGAGAATTGGGTCATTCTGTTTCCTAAACGATTACAAGAATTCTCTGTACTTATACAGTACTGGACAAATTGTTTCCATGACCCAAGGACTGCATTCTTGGCTACACTGGTACAAGCTCATGAAGAAAATGAATGGATCCTGGGTCATTTCACTTTGCTGGTTTCTTGGTTCTGAAACAAACATTTTTCTGAATCCTGTTCCCAGAGGAACACAAAATGAAAGCTGCATTTCCAATGCAATGAATGTCTGATAGACTGTAGCAGTAATAAACTGCCCACTTCCCAGTACCTTGCACCACAGGGCACTATGAAACTGTTAAAATCTTCACATTGAGAACAAATAGCTTTACAGAATAAAAGCCCAATTTTTCAACATTACATCAAGGTAAATATTCAGGGAATTATGAAATCTGAAGAGTAAATCATATGTGCAATGGCAGATGTGATTTATGGGCTTCTGATTTTTGTGTGAATTGTGCAGCCTCTTGTCCCTCAGTGGTTGCTGTCCCATAACCAACCATTTCCTAATGTGTATCATGTCCATCTTTGTCACAGATTTTGGGCTGTTGCAGCAAACCAAAATGATCCTAATAATAAAGACAGATCATTCTATTCTACACATAAAATACAATACTCTGAAAAAATAGATAAGCTTGTTTTCCTATTACAGATTGCCTCCGATGACCATATTCCATCTGCTTTAATTGAGAGTAAAACTTATGAGTAGTTTAATATCTTCTCAAGCCTTTAATTTTTAAAGACCAGCTACGTTTTTCTGCAATAAGATAATAAGACGGAGCTGTAAATCATGATGAGAATGGTTTATTTTTGTAAGCAATTGTATTGAAAGTAAAGTTACCCCCTTTAACAGATCAAGAGCTGAATCATGGCATATGCATGTGCCAAAACATTGCTTATTCCATCAACATCCACCTCAATGTGTCATCTATTTGTAAAGTAAAAGGACTGACCGGCATGAAATCTTTGGGCTACTAAATCTGAATTTTGACAGGATGCTGCCTTAAACCCAATTGTACCAAAGATTAAATAACAGAAACATAGCCAAGTCAAGCAGACATTGTCTGAAAACTTAAGAGCAAATCTAATGGGCTTTGAGGGGGATTCTCGATAATAATAAAAAAAACAGAATCATCTTAAGGTGAAGGAAGTAATTGAAATTTAAGAGAAGTCAAAGCAAAGCTGTCAGCTGACTCGGGGTCAGTTGGCATTAGTTGGAACCATTTTGATCGGAAGTACACAAGGTAAGTTGGTGTCTAATGCAGACATTGTTATTACTGTGTAAATCATCCAGCACCTTGCAGTGAGGAAGAGATACAACGTGACTCACAAATCGTCACAAGTTGCTAGAGCACTTGTGCTATGCTTATGTTAGCCTTGCTAAAAGGCCATCTTGCCCTTAAGCTCCCTGTGACTTTCATTTGCAGATTAATTGTCAATTAAACTCTTGGCAGAAAGTTAGAGAGGGAACAATTGAAATTGTGGAGCCTCATTCTTGCAGGTAGTAAATTGTTCCTAGAAATTGTTAAAATGTCATTTGTTTTATAACTTTCTTACTTTTCCTTTCTTTTTTCCTCTCTCCCTTAATCCAATCTAATTTTTCTCTTATTTTTATTTCTGTCTCAGTAGCTGATTTGATTCACCAAATTTGCATCTCAGTCATTCGTCTACTCTATCTCGGTCCTTAAATCTCATTTGTTAAGGAAAAGTGTTGGCCTGAGTTTTATGTGGAAGCGGTAGTCCTGCCCCAGTTGAAAGGTTAGGTGTGAGTCTGCTTCTGCCTGGCCTTGAAGCCCTGCCTTGATTTGACAGTCACCAGGCTGTTTGATTGGCTCAGCTCATGCCTTCTGCCCCTATCTGGGAGGAAAACTCACTTCTGTGAGCTGCCGGCTAATCGGATGGCTGACAGTTTGCCGGTCCCAGAAGTGCCACAAGTTGCGGTGCGCACAGCTGAGACTACAGCCAGTTCACCATGAGGATTGTCGATGGAGGGCAGGCACTGAGTTAATTAGGACAGTTTTGCTGAGGCCAGTCAGGTCCTGATGACGGGGGTGGGGGGTGAGTGGCCATTATCGGGTTACCAGAGGGAGAAGCAAGCGGGGGCTGGGATCATCATTGAATGGGGGTGGGTGGGGGAACCTCCACTGCGCTCAGGGTACCTGAATAGGAGGCAACCGCTGTCCCCCAGCCAGGATACCAGCAGACAGGAGAGGAGAGCCTCAATTGGCCCAAGGGCAGGCAGGCTGCCTGACACCTACCCCACTGCTGGTAAAGTTCCAGTGAAGGAAGCAAGTGACACCTATCAAGCCATCTGATTTTATCCTACCCCAGCCTGTCAGCTGGCTCCCAGGGTGGCTGTGGGGGATGAAATTCCTGCCATTCTTGGTCTCACCATTCATTAAAGTCCTAAATTCCCAGTTAGTCTGCACTGTTATCAACTTGCAATTCCAGCATCTCACACGGCAAAATTATCTTTAGCTGAAGTGTGGGGGGAAATGTCTAATGGGCAGGATAAGTCATGAGATTCCCCTCCAAAACAAAAACAGAATTACCTGGAAAAACTCAGCAGGTCTGGCAGCATTAACGGAGAAAAGAGTTGACGTTTCGAGTCCTCATGACCCTTCCACAGAACTGATTTCCAGCATCCGCAGTTTTTTGTTTTTATCTATGACATTCTGCTGTCCAGCAAAACCTGGGCCAATGAAATTACTCATAGGAACAAATCAATAGAACTGTTTTCAATGCATTTTGAAATTAAATGATGTGAGCTACTTATGTTATTGCTTTGTAGTAGATATATAATCAACTAGCTCTAATAACTAAATTATTCTACTCTGGTACAGCGTTTTATGAGTCTCAGTCTGTAATCTAGAATTAGTTTTGATTTCAAGTGCAATAAAATCGTAATGCAGGAAAACATGGCATAGATACCAATGGTCCTGCCAATGATACTTCATACAACAAGCAAGGCTGCCAGAATGGAAATGCAGAACAATGCTGGATCATGCAGAGGTGTTATTGCAGGAATATAAACCAATGCATGAAAACCAAACTGAAAAACATGTTAAAGACTATAGCTTTATACTGCTTGGTTACTGTACTACAGTGTGACAGCTCAGTTACTCTATATGCTTTTTCAGATACATTAAAACATGGTTTGCAACCTTGTTAGGTGCTTATAATTGACATTATTGGGAGTCTAGAATATCACAATCCTTACAGCAGTGATTGGGACTTATGTATGATCATAAGTTAGTTGAATATTGAGTGAGGAATGCAGGTATTGTGTTAAATGCTAATTATCTGCATACTTGAGTTGTAAAGGAAATTTAAATTACATAACATATTACCATCGAGTGCATGAATAATTTATGTTATGAAAATGTCTATGGTGAGTTTCGGTGCTTGGGTGGCTATATTTAGGCTTGTCTGATTTAGACAGATTTATGGATATTGAGTTGCTTCTTGCAGCTGACTTTATTGCTGAAATATTTCTTCTCATCACTGTGTATTGTATTTGTATGAAGCCTAGTCCAGGTTTTTCTGATTAAGACAAATTGTTTGAAAATGCTGTTACTGGTCTTTGCTCTACTGTGGGAGAGAGAAAAAAAAACAAAGGCATTTTGCATATGTTAAAGTTCTCACATTCTGCAATCCTTTGGGCCCTTTAAAACCGCAGCTGTTGCTGATGGTGTTGTTGCATTTCAAATGTCTTGCACAGCTCAAATTTTCTTTTCCCTACTGCTGGGTCATGGTTGGTGTTATAACTCGCTGTTTATTCATGGAGTAAAAGAGGAATCTGGATCCAGTCTTTCTTTAACTTAGATTTATTCTCAAAACTCAGAGAACACAGACACAGACTCCCTTCTTCTTTCCACTGCACAGGTGGAAACCAGTTCTTATATATACTCAAGAATAATGCCCTAACCTTTCCCCAGTTAGTAACAGCTGCTCTCACTTACAACTAAAGCATGCACTTCATTGTGACAGGATTGCAAGATTAATAGATGGAAGATATAAAACTTGCGCTACCAGCAAGAGGGGAAAATCATAATGTGACAAGTTTACATTGGCAATTTCCATTATAGGTAAAAAAAGAAAGATTTACATTTATATAGCACCTTCCATGACCTTAAGATGTCACAAACTGCTTTCCAGCCAATGAAGGCCTTTTGAAGTGTTGTAATATCAGAAACGTGGCAGCCAATTTTGTGCACAGCAAACTCTCCCAACATCAATGTAATAATGACCAGACATACTATTTTTATGATATTGATTTAGGGATAAATATTGGCTGGGACACCTGGGATGACCCCTCTCACTCTTCTTCATAATAGTGGAATGGGGTCTTCTCTCTCCACGTTAAGAGGGCAGAGGGCCTTGCTTTAATGCCTTATCTGAAAAATCACATTTCCAACTGTGCTGCATTCCTTCAGTATAGCATTGGAATGTCAGCCTTGATTTTTGTGCTCAAGACCTGGGGCACAATTTTACACTCCTGGGTTGGGGGTAGGGGCTGCACAGCAAGTTGGTAACAGGGCTCATAAAATTGGACGTAACGTCATGGGTCCCTTTCCTAGCATCTACCCACCCACCCCCGAACCCACCACAAATTTACACATGTCAGGGGAGGCATCAGGCAACCCTCACAGCCTTGGGTGAATTGATTCCTTTAAGAGTCTAATTAATGACCATTTAAGGGCTTCTTTCTACCTCACTGCAATAGTTCCCATGGCAGGTGGAACAGGATGCCCAGTTTGAAGCCTGTCAGGTTCCATTCCTCAGTTACTGGCAGGAAAGTTCCTCCTTTATTTCCCCCAAGGCCAATTGTAGGCCCCCCACTCAAGGTGCACCCCCATCCCTGAGTTTCCCCTTAGCCCCAACACTGCCTGTGCACCCTGACATCCTCACCCACTTTCCCCCCCCCCCCCCTCAACAAGGTCTCCTAGTCTGGCTCAGCTGAGAACTGGGAGGGCTGGCGGGGGGAGGGACTTGGGATGAGTGCTTATTTTGGGAGAAGGTGCAGGGGTGTTGAAGAGAGAGGTACAAAGTGGGAGAAAGCAACACAAAACACTTGAAATGGGGAGTTATTCCAGTGCCACAGTCAATATTACTAAATGAATCAAGACAATCCAAAACAATCTGGGATCCACTAAGATTAAGAACAAAACCAATACATAACATGGGTTCCAAAAGGGAAATTTCTTTGATGCAAAACATGATATATTTCACATCTAATATGCATTCAACAACATCCGATGTTGGAGCATGCCCTCATGACCAGAAAATCTCGTAACCACAGTGGGACCTCATGAAATTCATCTCTATTCACCTTTATTGCAAGGAGATTAGAGTACAAGAATAAGGAAGTCTTGCTACAGTTATGCAGGGTTTTACAGTATTGAGTGCAATTTTGGGAGTGGAATTTTTCGTGCCCACTGGCGTCGGGTATCAAGGCGGGCGTGAGTGGACAATATGGCAGGAAGGCCAAAAATTGGTTTCATTACGTCGTGAAACCAGTTTGCAATCGTCCGCTCCACCCATCAATGGTGGGCCTCATTTCCCACTGCCGGACATCGGGAACTACATTGTAATGCATCTGCACATCATTATAAGCCCTGCTTGCCAGAATCATCCCCCCACGCGGGTGGCTGATGACACCCGGGCGGTGGCCTCAGAGTGCAGCAGAGACAAGCTACAATGAGGCTTATGCTACAACTCGCACCTTGATGGAGCAAATCATGATAGCATTGAAAATGAGGTTCCAGTGCCTGGACCGGTCTGGTGGAGCCCTGCAATACAGTCCGCAGAGGGTGTCACGCATTGTTGTTGCCTGCTGCGTCCTTCACAACCTGATGCTGCAACGGGGAGAGGAGCTGGCTGAGGAGGGAATGGAGGAGCTGCACCTCTCCTCAGATGAGGAGGACGTCGATGGGGATGAAGGTGAGGAAGTCCTCGAAGGCGAGGATGGCGTCAATGAGGCCATTGCACCGGCCAAATGAAGCAGGCATTCTCGGCAGACCCTCATAGCTGCAACATTTGTGGAGAATAGTGACGAAATGCAGGGAGGAGACACCATAGATCCTCACATTGCATCCCCGTGAACGCTTGAATCCTGTCCGGCTGATGGCAGCTCACTTGCGCTCTGTGAACAGGGTCATATCATAGAGATGCAGCAGGGAAACTTTAACTTCTCGCGATCCTATGGCAATCTTCGTGAGCTAAACCCTTCAGGGCCACTCTCTCACTGGACACAGATGCTCATGAGATGGGGGATGGGGAGAGGTGGTGCAGCTCCACCTCAAAGGTGCTGGGAGCACAACAGAGAGAATGACGGAACTCCATGTTACTGGCCCAGGACATTCTGGCAGTACTGATAAGCCTCATCGATGTGAAGGCATGACTGATGTGATCAGTGAAGGTCCACCATCAGTATGCTGGGAAGGTTGCACAAAGCACAGGGAAGAGGCCCTGGACTGAGATGCCTGCCTTTATCTTGTGCAGGAACCAAGCTTTCACTTCAGCCTGATACAAGCACTGCTCATCAGAATAAGGAGACATTCTTGGGAGCTTAACAAAATGAACATTATGTGCAAGTGATTAAACACCCGGGCCCAAGCTGTGCGTTCGCGGCCGGATGTCCCTGGAGAGGGAGCATGCGGTGTCTGCTGGCACTCTCGAGGTCTTCCGTGCCCGGTGGGCACCACGGGGACTGGGGTGTTTTGTTGACCCCTTTAATCACATTTTGATTTAAAGTTTGTAAGTTTCCCTTAAACTTTGTTCTTGGTTTTACAGCTGACCTGAATTAGGGGCTGTGCCTGATTTATCACAATTTTGTTAATTTGGTTTTATTGGTTTTAACTCGAAAGAGTTACATCTTCTTAACTTTCCTAACCCTGCTGCTACGTCTTGGTGCTCCCTGGACATACTTAGCGGAGGTGGAGGCAGCCTACTGACTGCTACACCCTGTCTGTGATAACCTTGACGGGCACCCTCTGAAGTGCTGAGGCTTGGAGGGCCCCGAGGTGCTTTTGGGATCCTGCTGTGTGGCACTGGCCTGTGGAGCTGGAGCTGCTGGGGTCACAGGAAGAGGGGAGTCAGATGGGCCGGACACTCCTGAAGTCACTTGGATGGATAGCCCCAGGGTGTGCACCTGTTGGCCCTCCTCCCTATGGATGCCCAACGGCCCCAGGCTGATTCCTTGTCGAGGAGGGGAAGCTGGAGTGAGATTGAGCTGCTCCACACCACTCTAGCATTAACACTATTGGGAGGCCAATTATGACGTCAGCAATGGAAATCAGCCTGTGCAGCAGTGCAGGGTCGATGTCCTGGACCAAGGTCCCCATTGTGGCTGCCATCCTACCAGTGGTGATCTTGATGCATTGGCATGCCGGCACTATCGCCTCACAGTGAAGGCAGAAGACTCCTTCATCATGCCTTGTGATCTGAAGAGTGCAGCGGACATCTCTTCCTGATGTTCCCTAGCTTGCCTTTGCAGCTCCAGCAACGGAGTCCAGAGGCTCATCATCTGACTTGGGCTTAGCAGATTCTGGTCTCCAGCAGTCCCCCAAGTGCCAGACACCTGGGAAGTCCCTGCCTCCTCCTGCTGTGGATCAGAAAGTGTGATGTGTTCACCAGATTGACCCCAAGGCTATTCTAGATCTAGATCCCACTGAGGTGTGTGTCGCTGCGCTAGTGGAGGGTGTGGGTGAGCGCTGTGATGGATCTTCAATGAGGGTTTCAGCAGATTCTTCTTCTGAGGTGGCTTCGTGGCTTGAGTCAAGGACCTGGTTCATGAACTCCATCGGCTGTTTCCCAAATGTGCCTGCGAAAGCAAGGGGAGATAATTAGTGTACGGCAGTGGCCTGTGAAACAGGACTCATCATTCATGGCATGGTTGACTGCTGGATGTTGCACTGCTGGATCCTCACTTGGGAGAGCAGCACTGACCTCACTGTCAGCACAGGACTGGTCCAGATAGTCGCCGGCCAGCTGAATGACTCTATTTTCAAAGTCCGTGAAGATCTTGATTTCAGGCATTCCTCCATCAGTCTGTGACCTTTCCTTGTTGTTGTGTGCCAGCTTGTCCTGCATGAATACAGATGGAGAAAGTGTAAGCAAGACAGCTGCCAGGCCAGACGATAAGTATGCCTGGCATTTGTGGGTGGTGAGTGGTGCCATGGATAGGATGAGGACAATGAAGGTGTGTGTGAGAGACTAAATGGTGATGTCCCTTGAACTGGCTGTGTGTGATGGCCCTGTGGATGTGTGATGGGTTTGTGAGTGTGTGAGTTGACGGTAATGAGAAGAGTGACTTACTCAGGGGGAACAGAGGAGATCATTCATCCTCTTTCAGCAGTGGGTGACTGTCCTCTTTTGCAGTGTGTAGACACTGAGCACTACTGCCACCCCCTTCCCAAGCTGGATTGGTGATGTTGCTGCCCCTCCTGCGGCCAGAGCAGGGGTAGAGGATACCATGGCAAGCCTTCACGACATCCAAATGCATTCCCGGGATGCGTCACTGAATTTGGGGGGCTGCAGTCTCCTTGCCTTTTGGGACCATGTCTTCTGTGCAGCTGTCCTGGGTTGGAAGCACTGAGAGGTGTGCATGCAGCTGCAGTTTAAATATGGTGAATCAGAGACTGCCCACCAGAGAAGCTTTGTATTTCCCAGGAATGTATGATTAATGAGGCTGGATTTGGACAATACAGTGTGAAAAGCCACCATTGCAGCTGGCGGGTAAAATGTCCTTTTTCCTGCTGCCGCACTTAGTGCAAATCTGGTATGATTCCATCCTTGGTCTCCACATTTAAGAAAGGCTTTGCTTGTGTTGGAGGCATTACAGCCAAGGTTCACTAAATTGAAACTGGGGATTAGGGGGTTGACGTATGATGAGAGGCTGAGTAAATTGGGGTTATATACTCTGGAGTTTAGAAGAACGTGAGGCAATCTCATTGGAACCTACAAAATTCTGAAGGATCTTGATAGAGTAGATGCTGAGAGATTGTTTCGGCTGGTGGGGAATATAAATCATGGGGGCACAGTCTCAGGAAAAGGGACTAAGATGCAGAGAAATTACTTCACTCAAAGGGTTGTGAATCTTTGGAATTCTCTACCCCAGAGGGTCATGGATGGTCCATTGCTGAATACATTTAAAACTGAGATAGACAGATTTTTGGTCTTTCAGGGAATGAAGAGATATGGGGAGTGGATGGGAAAATGGAGTTGAAGCCTAAGATCAGCCATGATTGTAATAAATTGAATGGAGGGGCAGGCTCGATTGGCCATGTGGTCTACTCCTAAACCTATTTCTAATGTTCTTAAACTTAACGATTTCTACATGGTGAAGTTCTAACCCCTGAACTCAATATACACACATATAGTATGTATAAGCACCTAATTGTTCATACTACAGCAACAGGAGGTGTCCCCAAGCAACATCATAGGGATTCTTCTCCTGCTTGCTATCTAGGTGACCTTCACTGCAAAATATGATCAAAAGGGTATAGCGTGAGAAAAGGACCAGGCTCCACTGTAATGCCCCCCCATGCCTGAATAGCTTTCCATTCCTTACTAGCTAGATATGAACATGATAAATGATTAGAAGGTCACTTGCCTAGTTGTCAGCTGGGCTCTGTTGGTAACACTCCTACTTCTGAGTTAGAACGTTATGAGCTCAAGTATCACGAGAAGCATAAAATTTATACAAGGCAGAATTTTTCTCCCCTCAGTGGGGGGGATGTTCAGGAGCAGGCTTGTGCAGGCATGCTTCCGATTGGCGCCCCCAATTGGGGGCACACTGCCATTTTACGTGGGCAAATCAATTAAGGCTTGCCCAGCGTGACATCTGCCAGGAAGTGCTATGCGCTCTCTGTGTGGATGGGGGGGCATTCCCTGAGCCAAGAGTGTGCTCTTTTGCGCATGTGCGTGAAAGAGTGCACTCATCTCCCAGAAGCTAAGTGCTGTCTTGGGGAGATCGGCGCCAAATTCAAAAATGTTAAAAATAGAAAAATAAAATTTCCCTGACATGAGTTGGGACATGTCCGTAACTTTTATTGAAAGATTTAATAAAATTTAAATACCCTCATGAAACCTCATCCCACCAGTGGACGAGGTTTCATACTTTCTCTGAAGCCCGCCAGGGCTCCTGGCCTGCCTGCCAACCTTAAGGTTGGAAGGACAGGTCATTTAACTACTGCAATTACTTTTTAAATGGCCTCAATAGGCTGTTGACAGGTCGGCAGGTACACAGCTGATTCGGCTGCGCCTCTGCCGACCTGAAAATTGAAATGACGCGGTGTGACATCGGGAGTTCCGCCCGACGTCATTCTGCATTATTTTACATGTTGGCGTATGGGTCCCGCCCCCTGCATGCCGACTGGGAAATCCTGCCCACAGTGTATTTGCAGTATTTATGGAGTGCTGCACTGTTGCATTGGACACTTCAGCTGAGACTTTCCCATCTGCTTGTTCAATGGATGTAAAAGGTGCTGAGATGCCATTTGAATAAGGACAGGGAATTATCTCAGTGGCTTGGCTAACATAAATCCCTTCATCAACATAACCAAATACAAATGCTTTGCTTGTTCATTCGTTTGCTGCTTTTAAAATCCTGCTGTGTGCCAATTAGCTAGCTGGTGACTGTACCACAAACATAATGTATTGATAGCAAAGCACTTTAATATTGTAACTAAAATGAACTGTAGTATAAATCGGTTGTTCCTGTTTTACTGATAGTACCATGGAAGGGGAAGATATGGGCTCACATGATTCCCAAGTCAGAGATTTTCCTAATGGAAGTCATGTTGAACACAAGCCAAGTATTTCCTTACATGGAGGAGGAAATGTGTCACATTAGGTGTTTTACATCCCTCAGAAATTGGATGGAGTTTTGGCATTGCTTTGTGAAGCAGCTGTTACAAAGATCAGGTTTTATAAGATTGATATGCTTTCTGACTTCAATTTAATGTAAAATGAAGGAGGTCATGTGACCTGTTTAGAGGTCTGCCTGGTAACAGGCTGAAGCGACTTGCCATTAAGGGTTAAAGGGAGGTCTGGGTTGTTTGCTGCAAAAAAAAAAGTATAAGGTGTTCACATTTGGAAACAATGGCAACAGCATTTGTGTTTACACTGAATAGACTGCTAGTCTCCAATGTTCCAGGAAGGTGTTGAAAATGTCAGATTGTAAACAGTTACACTTTAAACTGTCTATTTAATTCTAAAGTCACAGAGAGTTTAGGTCTCAAGGATAGCTAATCAGAGTTTCTACCTGGATACAAGGCCCATGTGATTCACTTGCCATGGAGATAGGCTTTGAAAGAGGAAAGGTTTCTACGCTATTCCTGAAACTCACATGCAAAGCAGTCTGCCAGGATCTGGGAGTGAAGGAGCAGCTAGAAGCTTAAAGTCTCCATGGGTCACCACACAGGAATGCGGATAGAAGCTTGCACTCAGATTGAAAGGACCAAATTTATGAGGATTTGAAATGAAGCTGGAAGATTTGCCTAGCTTGTGTTAGAGGGAGATCACCAGGAAAAACACTCACTGTGAAAGACAACTCCGAGGTTAAAAGTTACTAGACAGGGAAAGGGAAAGAACAGATGTAAACTCTTGGGAGCTAAGAATAACTTTGCACCGGGTCCAGGAAAATCAAAAGACTACCAGAGGAACAGTGTAAAGTATATATGTGAAGTGGGTTTTTCAGTTGTGTTAAAAGCAAAAGGGGAAATTTCTGTTCTGTAGTTTAAAATAAAGTTGCCTACAAAAATAGTGTTTAGTCAAAAGTACTTTTAGTTTGGTTGGTGCAGTAAATACTTAAAACATGAAATCTTGTGTCATCTTTTCAGCTATCGACTGGAAATTCAAATTTCTTTTTTAAAGTTATTGGTGTCCTTAGGGCTCATGACATAGGCAACTAAGTCTGAGCAAGAGGCTTTCCTTAAATATCATTCTAGATCCTTTCTTGTATCTCTGAGACCTACAATTATAATCAGCTGAAGTGCTAAAGCCTGTGTGCCATTATCTGTTGGTAAAAACAATTCATTAATGGCAAGAGTTCACTGCAAATGTAGAGACTTAAACATTTATTTATTCAACTCAGCTAAATAAAACATTGAGTTTTGTAACCGACCCAAAGATTTTGCGCAGAAATAAATTGCAATCTGTTGTTGTTAAAACAAATGAACTCAAAATTTGACAACAGAAGCACATCACTGAATCATTTTTAGTTCTGCATCAGGCAAAACTACTCCAGTCTGAAAACTGCACTGGTTTGACCATTTAAATGATTAGTCAAGATAATTAAAGCA
Organism: Carcharodon carcharias; assembly: GCF_017639515.1. Lineage (NCBI taxonomy): Eukaryota > Metazoa > Chordata > Chondrichthyes > Lamniformes > Lamnidae > Carcharodon > Carcharodon carcharias. The sequence continues at coordinate 43,373,159 of NC_054485.1, forward strand.
ATGCTAAACAAGCTTGACCAATGCCAGCTTAGTTAGTCTAATTTATTCTACATTTTCATTTGTCTTTATAATACTGAAAAAATAGTTTATTAATGAAAAATACATTTACAGATTTAATTCTTTCCTAAATGCCTTTTTCTGTTTTTATTGTTCCAATTATTCTTTCTTATTTTATATCCTAATAAATTTGCCTCTATGTCTATTCTCTTTGCTTTACTGTAGTTTTTACTTTGTTTTATTGCCCGTATCGTGTATCTCACTTAATTGGTTCATATTTTGTTTTTATTACTCAGTCACTTCTGGTTGGAACCTCTGTGATTGTTCTCCTCTCTGTCACTATTTAGCTGTTTTTTTCTCTTTCTGTTTCCCTGACTATTGAAAATTCAGGATAATTAGCCAAGTCCATCACTGAAGAGGTTCAGAATCATTTTTTTAAAAAAGCCGGGGAACTTGAATAGCAGCAGTGAAGAATCGTGGAAAAGGCCAAAAGTGAAAGAAGGCATTTCAGTAAGAGTAAGTAGACAACAGATTAAGTTACAGCAAAGGATGCAAAGGTCTTGTGGGAGCCTTGAATAGAAAGATTAAGGGGTGATCTAATTGAGGTGTTTAAGATGATTAAAGGACAATACGAGTTGAATGTGAGTAAGTATCTCCCCTGCTGGGAGAATCCAGGGCAAAGGGGAATAACCTTAAAATTAGAGCTGGGCTGTGCGGAATGTTTTCGCAATGTACATCTCACACAAAGAGTAGTAGAAATCTGGACCACTCTCCTGTCATTAAACTATTAAGGCTGGGGGCAGGTGGGGGAGGGAGTCAATTGAAAATCTGAAAATTGAGATTGATAGGCTTTTGTTAGGCAAGGGTATTAAGGGTTACAGAATCCAGGTGTGTAGGTGGAAATACAGATGCTGATCAAATTTAATGGTGGAGCAAGCTCAAGGGGCTGAATAACCTACTCTTATCCCTATAGTCCTAGCAGCCTATGAGCCTACTGTAATGGTGGGATTTATAAATATGGACATCAGAGAATAAAATAGCAAAAATAATGCAATTGCCATGGAGATTTTACTTTTCACATTGACTAAGAAGAATAGCGTAGATCAAGTTGTAAAGGTATTGAATTTCTAGAGCATATTCACCAACAATTTCCTGAGGCAATTTTAGGGTCAATAAGAAAATAAGCCAAACTACATTTACTGAATAATAATGAGCTAATAGTAGTTAAGTCTGATGATAAGGGAACATTTTGTGAACTATGATACGATCAAATCTAATATTAAGTTTGAGAGGAGGGGAAAGGAGAATGACAAATTAAGGTTTTAAAATTAAGGAGCACAAATTTCAAAAGGATGAGGCATAAATTGACTGCAGCAAACTATGCTAAACTGTTAATGGGCATAGCTACAGATAGACAGTGAGAGGTATTGAAAGAAATACACGTACAACACAAGACCAGTACCTACCAGTAAAAAGTTGTACAGTTGAGTAACTGTGGTCAACAAATGAGTTAAGAGATACTATCAAGTTAAAAGAAAAGGCTTACACAAAAGTAAGGAAAGACCACATCCTATCTGCTCGGAGGACTATTCAAAGTAACGAAGGGATACAAAGAAAACATTATGAGATGTAATATAAAAAAGAAACATGGGATATCAAAGCTAACAGTAAAAAATATATAAACACATTAAAAGGAGAATAGCAAAGGGGAATGCGGCCAATTACAGTATCACTTACGATTGCTATTAATCAAGAATAAGGAAATAGGTGATTTGTTAAATGAATATTTTGTTTTTGTCCTTGCAGTTGAGGAAGGGGATATCATATCAGTTGTACAGCGGAAACTAAAAATCAATCATGTCAAATTATTGGATTTATGTATGTCATAAAATGGTAATGGAGAAAATAATTGGACATAAGATAGATAATTTTTCAAATGCTCAGGGTATTAAAAGAAATAGGTAAGAAAATATCAGATGCCTTAGTCAGAATTTCTAAAACTCTTGATTCAGGAATTGCAAATGTCACTCAATTATCTAAGAAGGGAAGAAAAGCGAGAAACCAAATAACTAGAGATCTGTCAGTCTAATGTCAGTTGTGGTTAGAGTATTAAGGTGTTCAGGGCTGAACAAGTTAATGTGTAGGGCTGGAGAAAAAGCACCCCCCACATGATGATGTAAGAGGAGTTACATGACCAGGAGTCGAGAAGGGGAAAGCTCATGGCTTAGACTGAGTAATGCCTTAGTCTTATACATATGATGCAAGTATAATAATTTTCATAATATTTATTGTGAAGTTTATTGTGAAGTAGGTTTATGGGAGTAAGTATAGTTGGGTCTGTCCGTGTGATTTAATTATATTTTGTAGTCAAATAGACTGCAAGTTTGAAATTATCAAAAGAAGCTAGGTGCTTGACATACTAGTAAGCAAACATAGATACTGGCTTAGCATGTAAGGTGTGAAGGGAATTTGCATTTTTAGATAAAAGAAGGGATATTTGGATTTCAAAGATATCTTAGTCTGTTTACAACTAGCCAGATAAGCAGGGTTAAGGAGTGTGTTTATTTTTTCCCAAAAGTTACTGATCATATATTGGCAACATGAAAGTTTTTATCGTACGAGGAAGAAACAGTTTCAAAAACATATGGAACAATAGAATTTACATTTCAAAAAGAGAAAAAAACATATTTAAAGGATAATGAAAGGCTACATGTCAGAAGGCCATGTAAGATCTAACATTAGTGTGTGAAATAGCCTTAATGAAGCTTCTAGCATTTTGTGCATAAGTCTGCTGTCTAACGAAACTGAAGTAGGGAAAAAGCCATTTGGGATTCCATTGTCCCAGGTATTGTGTTAACTTGCTGAGTTGATTTTAAATCTAAAATCTATTTTGGACTGTTGCCTTAAAGGAAGAGTAACTGGGGTTCAGGTTAATTAGGAATTTTAAGTGTTATTGCAGTACTAAGTGATTTGTAGTCTTATATATGCACTTGAAATCATGTATATTTTAATTTTATTTTTTAAATCTCTAACGGTCTTGGTAGGCTTATTACTTCTGAATTCAGTGCACAAATCTCATAATAAACACAAATTTCAAAACCATTGTGATAGAGTGACCAAGTTTCCCTCGTGGATTTGGTCTGCCTGGCACACATCATCTGCCACATCATAACATATGTCTGTAAATGGTTATGTTCTTACAATAAACCAATTATTGTTCAGACACATCCATGTCTCTGCATTTGTTCCTTAGCCAGTCACAACCAGCACACAACATGGTGGCAGCAGTGAAGGACCCCGAACTCTCTGAAAATCAACTTTAAATAAAGTTTGCAAGTCTGACCTGAAAAAAATATGCCAAAACTGAAGACTTCAGTAAGACAGTTGAAAATTGCCAAAATAGCTCAATAGAAAACATAGAAGCTGCAAGACAAAGAAGAAATCAATTGTTTAGCTTACTATAGAGCATAGCACATGGTGGTCCATGAAAAATCCCGATCCAGCAGCAGAGTCATGGAACCTGGCGATGATTGAGGAAGGGTGAGCAAACCTTGAAAAAGGCTTAAAAGCTTCAAAATTACAACACAGTAAGCAGGCAGCACTGGGAGAAATTCTGGGAGATACACCCCACAGCCTGGATATGACATCAGCACCATTACACATGGCAGCCTTGTGGCAATGATTGAAAAAATCAGCTGCTCAAAATGATTCCTCAAAGGGAGGAAAGCAGTGAACTGGCATCAATCATTGCATCCAGTGATTAGTTTCAAAATTATGTGAAGTTTTGGTACAATTACCAAAGAGGCTCAGTGACCACAGCGGGTATCAGTAAAGCCTGATCAACACAGGAAAACCACATTACTGCAACAGAAGTTGAAAAAAATCCAGGCAAACCTCCTAAAAGCTTAAAACAGTTATGGATTCCAAACTCACCTTGCCGGAATGATTTGAGCACATGGAAGGGCCAAATCAGTCACAGAATTGGGCACTATGGAGGAAGGGATTTTAAGATTCAGAAATGCATCCAGATTAAACAAGAAAGCAGAAGCTGAACAAGTTAACATATTATCGAACTCTATTGGAGCAATTGCTGATGATGTGATAGTAAGACAAGTGTCTCGGCCAGAAGACAGGAAGGGAAAAATAAATAACCCACCTGCTATATAAATGTATTATTTTTATATTTAAAATGGACAAGGTTTTACCCTGACTGGTCATGAATCATACCAGAGGTATTTCTGACCTTCAGAAACCAGCTGGGACCTTGTTATCCTCACAGAGGTGCTAATGCCATCTATGACGGCCGACAATCAAATTCCAAAGAAATGCAACAACACTCTTTTACAATTCTAAGGCAGAGCCAACAGAGATGGTATGTATGCAAAGGACGAAAGGGACCCTGACTCCTCTATTAAACACCTCAGGTTTCCAGACCTGGGAAAATACATATTTTGCCCAATACCAAGGAGAAGAAGTGGAAGATATGTCACATGACTCTCCCAAGCTACTATGATATTGCCAGGTGGAACTGAACCCAGGCAGTCTAATATTTTATCCAACAGGTAGCAGCAGAAAGAGTTCTGTCCAGGTAAAGTGCTTGGCCCTCATCCACACTGTGAACTACTGGAACATTGGAACTTCTGTATCTGTGCCTGCAAGACTAATTCATCTCTATGTGCCTTCTCCTATTGTGGAAGTCCTTACTTCTGGAAAGTTGGATCACCCTGCAACAGTTTTAGCTTGCTAACCTCTGAAAGAATACGCTACTGGACTTTTGATTCTGGGCTCTGGATTCACGTGAAACCATAACTCTTATTTATATTGCGCTCTTTCCTGTACCCATTTATTTCCCTTATCCCTCTTTCATTGTATTAATGCAAACAGGGGTGGATGTCGCGAAACCCCTTCTGGTGTTTTTTGTGCGTGTAAAATAAACCAACCCTCCTATTTTACCTTATCTTGAGTTTGCTGTGGGGTTATTAATAGAGGATTGGATCACTCCAGAACTGAAGGGTTGGGGAAACTACAACACCACTTATAAAGGGGAAATCTATCAGGGAGGCGATGGTGTAGTTGCATTGTCGCTGGTAATCCAGTGACCCGGGTTTGAATCTGCCAGGGCAGATGGTGGAATTAGAATTCAATTAAAACCTGGAATTGAACCATTGTGGTTCACTAATGTGCTTTAGGAAAGGAAATCTGTTGTCCTTATCTGGTCTGGCCTACATGTGACTCCAGGCCCCCAGCAATGTGATTGACTCTTAAATGCTCTCTGACTGGTCGAGCAAACCACTATCAAAATGCTACAAAGTCACAAAAAAAGAATGAAACTGGATGGACCATCTGTCGACCTAGACACTGGAAATGACAATGGCAAACACAGCCCTGTCGATCCTGTCAAGTCCTCCTTACTAACATTGCCAAAATTGGGAGAGCTGTCTCACAGACTAGTCAAGCAACAGCCTGACATAGTCATCCTCACAGAATCATATCTTATAAATAATGCCCCAGACCCCACCATCACCATCCCTGGGATTGTCCTGTCCCACCGGCAGGACAGACCCAGCAGAGGTGGCAGCACAGCGGCATGCAGTTGGGAGGGAGTTGCCTTGGGAGTCCTTAACATCGACTCTGGACCACATGAAGTCTCATGGCACCAGGTCAAACCTCAGCAAGGAAACCTCCTGCTGATTACCACACACCATCCTTCCTCAGCTGAAGAATCAATGCTCCTCCATGTTGAGCACCATTTAGAGGAAGCATTGAGGGTGGCAAGGGCGCAGAATGTGCTCTGAGTGGAGGGCTTCAATGTTCATCACCAAGAGTGGATTGGTAGCATCGCTACTGACCAAACTGGCCGAGTCCGAAATGACATAGCTGCTAGACTGGCTCTGCGGTAGGTGGTGAGGGAACCAACAAGAGGGAAAAACATACTTGACCTCATCCTCTCCAACCTGCCTGCCACAGGTGAATCTGTCCATGACAGTATCAGTAGGAGTGACCAGCACACAGTCGTTGTGGAGAGAAACGCCATTGTGTTGTGTGGCACTACCATCATGCTAAATGAGATAGATTTCAAACAGATCTAGCAACTCAAGACTGGGCAGCCATGAGGTGCTGAGGGCCAACAGCAGCAGCAGAATTGTACTCAAATACAATCTGTAACCTCATGACCTAGTATGTCCCCAACTCTGCCATTACCATCAAGCCACGGAATCAACCCTGGTCCAATGAAGCGTGTAGGAGGGCATGCCAGGAGCAGCACCAGGCACACCTAAAAGTGAGGTGTCAACCTGGTGAAGCTATAACACAGGACTACTTGCCAAACAGCATAAGCAACAAGTGATAGACAGAGCTAAGCGATCCCACAACATAAGATCAGAAGTGGGATGTTCGCTGATCATTGCACCATTCGTGACTCCTCAGATACTGAAACAGTCCATGTCCAAATGCAGCAAGACCTGGATAATATCCAGGCTTGGGCTGACAAGTGGGAAATAACATTTGCACCACACAAGTGTCAGGCAATGACCGTCTCCAACAAGAGAGAGTCTAACCATCACCCCTTGATGTTCAAAGGCATTATCACTACTGAATCCCCTAATATCAGCACCCCGGGGGTTACCATTGATCAGAAACTGAATGAACTAGCCATATAAATACTGTGGCTACAAGAGCAGGCCAGAGGCTAGGAATCCTGTGGCAACTAACTGACCTCCGGACTCCCCAAAGTCTGTCCACCATCTACAAGGCACAGGCCAGGAGTGTGATGGAATACTCTCCACTTGCCTGGATGAATGCAGCTCCTACAACATTCAAGAAGCTGGACACTGTCCAGGACAAAGCAGCCTGCTTGATTGGCACCACATCCACAAACATTCACTCCCTCCACCTCCGACACACCGTAGCAGTACTGTGTACCATCCACAAGATGCACTGTAGGAACTCACCAAGGGTCCTTAGACAGCACCTTCCAAATCCATGACCACTACATCTAAAAGGACAAGGGCAGCAGATGCATGGGACACCACCACCTGGAAGTTTCTCTCTCATCACCCTGACTTGGAAATATATCGCTGTTCTGTCACTGTCGCTGGGTCCAAATCCTGGAACTCCCTTCCTAACAGCACTGTGAGTGTACCTACACCACACAGACTACAGCGGTTCAAGAAGGCAGCTTACCACCACCTTCTCAAGGTCAACTAGGGATGGGCAATAAATGCTGGCCCAGCCAGTGAAGCCCATATCCCATGAATGAATAAAAACAAAATCAAAACCAAAAACACCTTTCTGTTTATGGATGGGTAGTGAGAGGAGAAATTGGGCTGTTTAAATTAATTCCCCTTTTGAACTGGAGCTTGATTCCTCCTGGGCCATATAACTGGGTTGTAGACGATATATGAACATACGAAATAGATGCAGAAGTAGGCCATTCGGCCCCTCAAGCCTGCTCCACCATTCAATAAGATCATGGCCGATCTGTTTGTGTTTTGAATTCCAAAGTCCCATCTACTCCCGATAATCTTTGATTCCCTTGCCGAACAAGAATCTTTCTAACTCCGCCTTAAAAATATTCAATGACCCTGCCTTCTGAGGCAGGGAGTTCCAAAGTTGCAAAACCCTTTAAGAGAAAGAATTTCTCCTTAACTCTGTGGTAAATGGGCAATTTAAAAACAGTGCCCCCTAGTTCTGGACTCACCTACAAGAGGCTATACCCTTTCCATGTTCACCTCTTCAAGACCAGTCAGGATCTTATACACTTCAATCAAGTCACCCCTCAATCTTTTAAACTCCAGTGGAAACAAGCCCAGTCAGTCACTCACCTTGACAACAGGCGTGAGATTGTTAAACTTATTCCTGAACCATGTCCATACATTTTAAACAACACTCTTGGCATTGACCTCTGCCACTACTTCGTCGGAGTATGCCCTCAGCATGTACCTGGAGGGCTTCCAAACCCATGTAGTTCCAGGACACCTCTCCTTTTTTTCATATTGTGTAACGAGAAAATCTTAGTGCTCGATCTCTTGCATGTTCTGCCATTCCAATTCCAAGCATTTCAGCCCAGATGCACTTTTCCAAACATGCCCACAATTTTGTAGCCCAATGCACCTCCCTTTTAAGAGGTGCAAACTGCTTTTAAGTAGCCCTCCACTGGTTGGAGTGACACCAAGCACAAAGCAAGATGGTTATGGTTGTTGGAGGTCAATTTCCTCAGTCCCGGGAAATCACTGTAGGAGTTCCTCAGGGTATTGTCCTCAGTCCGAACCATCTTCAGCTGCTTCATCAATGACCTTCCTTTCATTCTAAGGTCAGAAGTGGAGGTGCTCACAGATGACTGCAATTCAGCACCATTCATGACTCCTCAGATACTAAAGCAGTCTGTGTCCAAATGCAGCAAGACCTTGGCAATATTCAGGGGCTGAAAAGTAGCAAATAATATTTGTGCCACACAAGTGCCAGGCAATGACCACCTACAACAAGAAAGAATCCAATGATCTCTGCTTGACATTCAATGACATTACCATCGCTGAATCTCCTACTATCAACATCCTGGGGTTACCATTGGCCAGAAACTGAACTAGACTGGCCATATAAACACTGTGGCTACAAGAGCAGGTCAGAGGCTATGAATTGTGTGATGGGTAACTCACCTCCTGACTCCCCAAAGCCTGTCCACCATCTACAAGGCACAAGTCAGGAGTGTGATAGAATACTCTGCACTTGCCTGGATGAGTGCAGCTGCAACAACACTCAAGAAGCTCGGCACCATCCAGGACAAAGCAGCCCGCTTGACTGGCACCCCATCCACCACCTTAAACATTCACTCCTTCCACCATCGATGCACAGTGGCAGCAGTGTGTACCATCTACAAGATGAACTGCAGCAGCTTGCCAAGGCTCCTTCAACAGGACCTTCCAAGCTTGCGACCTTTGCCACCCAGAAGAACAAAGGCAGCAGATTCATGGAAACACCACCACCTGGAAGTTCCCTTCCAAGCCACTCATTATCTTGACTTGGAAATATATCGCCATTCCTTCATTGTCGCTGGGAACTCCCTCCCTAACAGCACTGTGGGTATACCTACACCACATGGACTGCAGTGGTTCAGGAAGGCAGCTCACCACCACCTTCTTCAGGTCAATTAGGAATGGGTAATAAATGCTGGCCTAGCCAGCAATGCCCACATCCCAGAAATGAAATTAAAAACCTTTTAAAAGTAGCGCTCCCCACTGGAAGTAACAGGCACCTGCTAACTCAAGGAGCAGCTCAGGGACCACTGACTGTCTGCAGAAATGATCTAAAACAGCGGGCAGCGTGAATTTCACATGATGCCTGCAATGCAATGAACGATACGTGATTAACCAGTGCTGGTGGTTCCCTCGTTTTTTACATGTGAGAGTCAATCTAACCCCCATCAACACCATCTAACAACTTGCACTCACACACAGAACCTGCATTAGTTTTAGTACAAACGAGACTTAAGTGAGCTGTAAAAATACTTTGGTTTTGAGGGAAGGGAAAAAGGCACCTTGAATCATCTTGGAAACCTATTGTCAGTCAACTTTTTTTTGGATATGGAATACTTCGTGTCAATTTTTGGGGAATAATATCTTTTAAAACTGAATAATTATTTTGGTAGCAACATTGTCTACCTTTGAATTCAACTGTCTGTCATGTGGCAAATCGTGTCAAAACGATTGGCAATTCTAAGCCAGTCAAATAAAGCAGAGACAAGGACAGTTTAGACCAGAAATACTTGTTGGCAGAAAGTGATACAATACCTCCCCCTACTGGTAAGAGAGAGAAAACCAGGACTAGCCACAAATCATCCAAACCTTTTGGGAGTAATGGGGGGACTACAATTTATATCACATACAAATTGCGGTCAAAACCAAAGAGTGTAACAGCTTATTATCCGTTCCATCCTGTTTACAATGAACACTTTCGTGTTTTATGTTGGAGTCGGCAACAGAAAAGTGCCAGATGTTTCATCAGTTTACAGTATGCCCCTCCCAATCACAACTGCAAGCAGGTTGGAAAATTCTGCAGTAGAGAAGCATCAATTGTAGAAACAAATGACAGACGGGAAGATTTAAATAAGTGCATTCCGTGAATGCATTGATAGACAGAGTGTGTTGACTTTCTTACAATCAAAGCTTCAGAATACAGGCTGCGCATGTGTCAGCATGTTAGTAGATCATACAGCCCATTGTGCCTGTGCTGGCCCTTTGAAAGAACTATTCAATTAGATCAGAAGAATGGGACTTTCTCCATAACACTGCATTTGTTTTTCTTTTTCAAGATTTTTTTTCCCTTTTGCAAGTTATTACAAAATCTGCTTCCATCACTTTCAGGCAATGCATTCCAGATCAAAAAAAAAGAATTTCCTTCATTCTGGTTCTTTTGCCATTTATATTAAATCTGTGTCCTCCAGTAACTGCAAACAGGTTCTTCTTATTTACTCTATTAAAGCCCTTCATGATTTTGAACACCTCTATTAAATCTCCTCATCTGTGATTGAATGAGAACATTCCCAACTTCTCTAGTCTCTCCACATAACTGAAGACCCTCGCCTCTATTCTAGTAAATCTCTTCTGCACCTTCTCGAAGGCCTTGACATCCTTCCAAAAGTGTAATGCCCAGAGTCATAATAATGCAGCTGAGGCCTTTACTGATTTATAAAAATTTTACATAGAGTAGATTTCACTCATAATGAAGTCTACTTCTTTAGATATCATTAGACTTCTGGTAAGGTGTGAGCTAAGACAGTGAAGCTTAAGGTTTTACTGCTTCTGGGCTCACCTTTCTCTCATCAAAACACAAGGGTGAAAATTCATACGCAGGGAGGTCACAGAAATAGAAAATCTACTCCCTCCAATCTAACCCCCCCAACTCCATTTGACCACAGTAAGGGGAGGAGAGAACATCACAGCAAAGACCAACCCTGCCTCACTCAATATTCACGTACATGCACTGTCCAGTATTAATATTCAGTAATAAGAAAACCAGTTGGTTTAGTCCCTAGCCCCCACTAGCCCGGAAAACCTCAGAGTTACCAAGGAATGAAACAGAAAAGCGGAGCATATCACTTTGTACCAATGGCTCGCTGTGTGGTTCTATTGATCATACAGAGACTAACTGCAAGAGAGTTGCCATTGTTCCCTTCGACTGCAGAACACATCTGTCTATATTGGCAAATAGAATGGGGGAGAATTTTAACCCAACTTACTCAGCTGGGAATTGACGGGATCAGATTGGCCACACGTTTTACAACCCAGATTTGACCTTATTCCTTGGTGTCCCATCCATGAACTGTGATAATATTACCCCCTCCCCATTACATAACGTACATTCAGAATAACCATCACTGCATCAATATATATAAATATATCACAGTTGAATTCTTCATTGCAACATTCTCCAATCAACAGCAAATCAGATAAGAATAATTTTCAATTAAGTGTAAACTTAAACCCTTAATAGATTTTTTGCTTTCTTGTCTATTAGATTTGCGTGTAAAGGACAAGTGTTATGTGTGGTTATAAACATGAACATTTAACTTGCGTTAGCAAGTGGGTAATAATCCCTGACAGCAGCATGCTCTTTTTCTCTACAAATTGACTGATCTTCGACCAAACTCCTCAGTTGTGTTCACATCATTAAGTTGTTTCACGAATGCCCTCAGATAAAAGCGGCAAATAATCCCAAAATGCCAGTCACTAAACTGCTCTGGGATAAGGGCCAATGATGCTCAACCACTGCTGCTGGATGCTAACGTTGTTGAAGAGTACACTAGAGACATGTAACTGGGAACACCACTTGGCCAACCAGAAATCTAAAGAAGTGTTGGCTCCTTCAAAAGGAACGCTTTCTAATTATCACACAGGGCGCTGTCTGAACCATTCTAATTGCAGGAATTTATATTTAAGAAACACTTTACAACTGGCAGGGTCAAACTTCTACTGTTCACTCAGTACCTCCTAGCCCTGCCAAGGAGACAAGTTACCTTCTTGGCCATGTGATAACGCATGGCACAGAGGAACCCAAGGATTAGGACAAACCACATCTTTAGATGGGGGGTTGGGCACTGGGGAGAGTGAACAAGGGAAAGATACTGAAAAGCTCATTAAGCTCTATTTCAAAGAGTGTAGTAAAAATATTACCACAACATTAAAAGCCGTCATCACAAAGGCTGCTTCAAAAGGAATAATCTACGGCCGCTTTTTACATAATTGAGAGCATGAAAGAGAGACAAACTAGGTTAAAATGATCTATTGATATTTAAGCTTGAAGCTTAAAACCATTTACAATTGTTCACAAAACAAGAGCATAAAATGTATTACTCCATTCTGTCAATTTTGAGTCGGATGCAGAGAATCGGAGAAAGATTTCTTTATACCTACCTCTTAAAAAGAAAGTTACCCCCAAGTTTGTTACACATAAGTTAACAAAAATTCTTTCCCAATTTTGTATTTTAAAAAACACTTAAAAATTCAACTCCAGCTCAGACACGTTGCAGACAATTGTGATTAGGGAATGTTTAATGTAATTTGTATTGCTCAAAACCTCTATTCATTGAAATTTGCATATATGTCTAATCGCTATTAAGACTTACCACACCCACTGGTCTATAAGACAAGCCTTGCAACTTCTATTTTTTTCATTCATTCATGGGATGTGGGCATTGCTGGCATTTATTGCCCATCCCTAACTTCCCTTGAGAAGCTGATGCTGAGCCACCATCTTGAACCTCAGCAGTCCATTTGGTGTAGGTACATCCACAGTGTTGTTCGGGAGGGAATTCCAGGATTTTGACCCAGCAAGGATGAAGGAATAGTGATACATTTCCAAGTCAGGATGTTGTGTGACTTGGTAGTGTTCACACACGGTTGACGTCCTTGTTCTTCTAGATAGTAGAGGTCACAAATTTGGAAGGTGCTGTCAAAGAAGCCTTGGAGAATTGCATCTTGTAGGTAATAGTACACACTCCAGCCATGCCACACTGATGGTGGAGATAGTAAATGCTGCAGAAACATTATCTCGCTGCTTAAATTTAGGAGAATCCACAAGCACAAGTTAAAATATTGAAACAAGCTGTGTTAGACTTTGCATTCTACTGGAGTGTAGCCAGGTTACTTTATTTCGTTCTTCATTTTCTACATTTCAACAGCAAAAACACTTCAAAAGTACTTTGTTGGTTATAAAGAGCAAGGAGACGCCCTGAGGTCATGGAAGGTGCTATGTCAATGCATGTCTTCCTTTTATTCTACAAGAGAGGATATTCACCACCCTATACACTTATAACATTTGAACACGAATTTTACTGGTGATCTGTAAAACCAAAGTATGATCAACAAAAGGCACTTTATAATCTGATTGTTTCTCATTCAATGTACATAGTTATATACAATATATAGAGTTATACAATACATTTAACATCATGCAGACACTATAATTTCCTATTAATTGACAACGAAGAGAAAACATTGTAGCATTATGCTATAGATTATCATCTTTCTTGTTTTTCAGTCAGTCTCAGCCAATACCATGTCCAAAGCAACTACTACACAAAGGCAGCTAAACTCAAAGGAAACATTTAAAAGGGGGAAAAAAATGGCAAGGCTACTGGGTCGAAAAACAATTCAATATTTCTCATATTTTGGGATCTTCTGATATCAAAGCTCCATCAGAAGTCAGGCATCTGTTATACTATACATCCTCATAAAGCATAAATGGGACTCATTCACTGAGTTTGACAGCATTCATAAATATTCAGTGTGGGAATGGATGTCATCACTGATGCCATGAGATTTGCAGTTTGGTTGGAGACGAATGGTATGCATTCAGGAATGATTAGAATAGGTATACTAATTTTATACATGTTGCATTTGGGCCAACTTCTAAAATATTTCTTTGCACAAAGTACACAAAGTTATGTCTGCCAATAACAAATATGTGTCAACCCAGCAAATAAATCAATTAAAGCCTCTTTCTTGCATTCTTGTTGTTATATTAAGCTCGTTTCATCTTTGCTCAATTCAAACCAGATTGTTGCTCTGTTCGAGTTAAAGTGTACCAGTGTTTTTGTGAGAATTGTTTGTTGATTGTGCCCATAAAATGACGCTAAGGTTTTCGACAACTTAGTTCAAGAGGCTCCAAAGGGAATTAAAGTTTTTAACGAGGCCAAGATCATTAGAAACCTTTAGAGAAGTAGACATCGTGTTTAAAGTGTTTGATTTTGACCATTTTATTATGGTTTCTTCTTTCAATGATCCATGCTATTCTAAGCTGTATTTCTACCCATTGCTCCTGGTATTTTTTAAAACTGGAGTTTCTTCCCATTCTATCTTCAATACAATGACCACAGCAAGGGCTTAGTTCCAATGGTGCAAGTAGCCATTATCCCCATGTGAACATGGATTATCAGTAGTCTACTCCAATGGATGGAGCCTCATTCCTTTCCTCAACTGATATTCATATACATCTGTTTTCCAACAGGGCTTATTGGGTCAACTTGTCAATGTTGCTCAGTTGGTATACTTTTGCCTGAGTTAGAAGTTTGGGCTTAAGCACATGATCACATACACATTTCAGTGCAGAACTAAAGGAGTGCTGCACTGCCTGATGTACTGCCTTTCAGATAATAACTTAACCCCACACCTGTCTATGTGCACAGGTGAACACAGAATTCTACAGCACTATTCGAAGGAAGCAAGAAGTTCCCCCAGTGCACTGACTAACATCCTTCCCTCAGCCAACACCAACATCCATTCATTCATTTACTTTCTGTGGGAGTTTGCAAAGTATAATAGCGGCCACACTGACCGACATAACAACTGTGGCTGTCCTTCAAAAATTACCCTTAATACTTCAAGGATGCAAGAGACACTATACTGGAGTATTAGCTTAGGAGGTGCACTCAGTATCAGGAACGTTAATGACCAACCTTCTGAATAAAGGAGGAATTCAGCTTCCTGCCTCAGAGACCAGAGTGCTAAGCAAACACCTAAAGGTAAATATTGTGGACTGTCTTCAGAGACAAACATTGGCATCCACCTACATCAGGAACCAAATGCAGTATGAGAGTCAAAATATGGTATAAAGAGCATGTTACACTCCTAGGGTGGAATTTCCCTCTCTGGTTCACTAAGTGTGTTGCCAGGCGGGTTGCCATGCCAGGTCATCCACTTTTCACCTCATTATATATGCACAAACGAGCAGCGCATCATACCTTGCGGAAGGGCGGGCTGGGATTCATCCACCCTGCCATTACCTCATTGGCTCCTATTTCCAGGTGCCATATTTAAACGGCACACACACACACACACACACACACACACACAGTCACTCTCTGCAGCCCAGGACTTGTTGTGGCAGGCACCAGAATGACTTCAGAAGAGACAAGCACTGTGTGCCCAAGTTCAGTAGCAAGGCACCAGGCAGTGGAGGACCGGCGGGAGATCTTTTACCCCCACCATGGGAACTAGAGATGCACCAACCCGACTACCAGGGCTTGGGAAGAGGTGGCCAGGGCAGTCAGCGCCGCCGCTCCTCAGAAGAGGACTGGTATCCAGTGAAGGAAGGGGATGTATGATCTCATCCGCTCCGTCAGGTTAAGTCAACCTTCTCCTCACTCTCAACTCACACTCCCATAAGGCTATCAGGCATCCACAGGATTCCAGTCCACAGAGATCTCACACACCACCAGCATAAGGGGCATCACCATTGATTCTCTCACACACACTTTTATATCATCATCTCCTGTGATATCCTGCACAAGTCTCGTCCTCAGCCCTCACATAGGTCCACTCAGCACACACAGAAGACAGGCAAGCTTATCAGATGCTTAACATTAGCCAGACATCCCAGGACACTTCACCCAGGACTCTCCTGGGCTGTTCAGCTGCTCCAAGTCCCCTCGGGCTGTGACCCCAGCAACTCCTACTCACAGTCGGTGCATCTGTTTTTATGCAGGACACGATCACCCACAACAACAGGGAGAGATCCCAGACAGGAGGGGGGATGCCAGAGCTCAGGGCACTCATCCCGTTTGAAGGGCAGGCAGCAGAACTGGCTGGCGAGGACAGGGACTGTTCCTGTGCTGAAGGTGAGTCTCGCAATAAGCCAGTGAGGTTCCATCCACTCGTCTTCACCCATCCACTGAAACTGTAAGTGCTCTTCAATGTACGTGACTACCCAGCCAGTCACTAATTATCTCTTCTTTCTATTACAGACACCAGCAAGAAAAGGAGGAGACACACCACCAGGAAACCCATCAGCCCCAGCCCCTAGACCACCTCGGATGAGGATGCTGAGGACCCACTAGATGTAGACACGTCACTGCGTTCACCCGCATCTTCCACCAGCGCAGAGACAAACATCTCGGTGGGACCTAGTTTTAGAGCAGGCTCGGGGTCACCATCTGGTGAGCACAGCACAAGTTCTGATCCACAGCAGCTGGAGGCAGGGACTGCCAAGGTCACTGACACTTGGAGAACTGCTGGAGACCAGACTCCTGCTGAGTCTGAGACCAATGATGAGCCTCTGGAATTGGCCCTCACAGAGATGTTGGAGCTCCAAAGGCAGGCAGGGGCACAGCAGGCAGGGTTGTCAGAGACCCATCACCAGATTAGAACAGAAGATGGAGGAGTCTGTCCACGTTCTGTCTGATGTCGTGGCACCAACATGGCAGCGCATCGAGGTCACCACTGGAAGGATGGCAACTGTAATGGAGACCTTGGTCCAGCAGCATCTGCCTGATATGCGCTTGGAACCCACACACTATTGCGAAAACCATGAGTGGGATCCATCAGTGGCTATGTGAGACAGGAACGGCACACTTTGATCTCCATCTAGGAGGCACTTCTCCTCAACACCCACAGGAAGGAGGAGCATTAGCCAGACATCCCAGGGCAATTCACACAGCACTCTCTTGGGCTGTCAAGCCACTCCAAGTCCACTCTGCCTGTGACCCCAGCAACTTCAGCTCCTCAGGCTGAGGAGGGCGCACTTGCTCCACATCAGGAGACCCAAAGCAGGCCAGAGATCTCCAGGCCTTGGCCCTCCAGATCGCGCCCGTCAAGGTTACCACAAGGTTACCAGGCAAAGCAGTCAGCAGGCTGCCTCCACCTCTGCTGCAGATGTTGGGGATACGCTTAGATGTAGCAGTAGAGTAAGAAAAAATAAGAAATATTGAGAGAACTAAGGTGGCTCGGGTGTTCACTCACTGTATATACTTTGCACTTATCTAAATATATTTTGCCTTATCTGTAATTCTCATGTAGTGAGTGGCTCTTCTCGCTAATGCAATGGTCCGTGGTCATACAAGTGGAACAAATGCTGCCCATCCTCACTTACCTCCCATTGTGTGCCTCAGGATTATGGTGTTTCACACAGCCTCACTACAGTGAGTCGCCCTTCTCTCCACATCAGCTACATGAGCAAAGCCTTTTGCTCTATCAACATGGTGGCTGGGTTCTGCACTTCTTAGCCTTGTGTCAGAGGATCATATCATGTGCCCCCATGAGTATAGATTTTGCATTTTGGTTTATTCTCCTGACACTGCTGCACTGGTTTTATAGGTTTTAATGGCAGCCTAATGTCTGTCAGGCTTGGGTGTGGGTTACATTTCAAGTAATAGACGGGGATCTTAGGTGCTCATGGTGGCCTGCAGTGTACATTGCAATCATGTATACAGCTAAACATCACCCCTATAGTAGTTTGCACTCTCCACCTGCATGATGCAGAGCTATGGACCTAGCTAGCACTTGGTGACTCCTGCAATATCTGCTAGATGGCCAGGACTTTGCGAGATCCAAGGTGTGTGTCTAGGCTCCTGATGCCGGCCTATTAAATGGGAGATGCTGCCTTGGACCTGAAGGTCTGGCTAGTGTGGCTTGACATAAACCCCAAGCCAACTTTCCCATTGGCAATCAGTATGGTTATCTCTTCATAATGTCATCAGTGTACCAGGCTTCCTTATGATTATCTGAAGCTGCTGGAATGAAAATGTTGCAGCCTGAAATGGGATCAGAGCAAAGCTGCACTGTGTGTACTTTATTATCAATGAAGTTACTAAGTAATGCCTGAATGCAGTGTCGACATTTTCTGGGCCAAGGATGCCAAGGCATTGCTGGGCGTGACCGGGGAAGCTTCCAGATGATGGTTGGGTCATGAGTGCTTATCAATAATCAGATGTTGGTGCTGCTGAAGCTCTCTTTGTGCACACACGGTAACCCGACTCGCAGGCTCACATCCATGACTGAGAGTGACAGATCACTGCGTCCTGAAGCACCATCTCATGCTGAGGACTCAAGATGAGGATGAGGCCAGATCATTAGTCTTGCATGAGGGATAGCCTGTGGAGAGATATCGTAGTCTGGATTCAGGTCAGACCTCAGACGTTCAAGCCAGAACAAGCGATAGATGATTGTCCTCCTTGAAGTGCCTTGCAATGCTCCAGGCATACTGCCATGAGTGCGCTGAGATTTGCAGTGCTGCTCCTGCCTCTTAAAGACTACCACAGCAGTGAAATGTTGGTGTGATGCTTTAACAGACTGTACCATGTCTAATATCTTTACAGTGTGTGCTGCTGGAGTTCTTAGCACACAATAGAACAGCCACATGCTCCAGAGGCTGCTTAGCCTTCCAAGGTTGAGGCCATCATTACGCAAGATGGTGACTAGTCATCCTGACTAGTCCTGTCCTACATTGAGATGTTGGGGATAGCAAAGAATGTGTTAATGTCACGCCTGCATGGAGGGTACAGGTAAAAGAGCTCACATGAGCTATTCATTTTTGTCGTCCTTGAACCTTGTGGCTATAAGGATATCATAGGTATGCCTGCTGCATCTGGCCCGTGCTATGGCCTATTCCTCTCAGGCCTCAACATTACCCATATCAACGTCATCCCTCGTGACCTCCTCCTCATTGGAGGAGACGTGCAGCTCCTCCATCTCTCTATCTGGCAACTCATCCCCCTTTTAGAGCGCCAGGTTGTGTAGAGCGCAGCAAACCACGATGATGTGGGAGACTCTCTGGGGAGGGTACTAGAGAGCACAGCCCAACCAGCCCAGACATCAGAGACGCATCTTCAGGATGCCAGTGGTCTGCTCAATCAAGGAGCCTGTCGCAGGATGAGCCGCACTGTACCTCTCCTCTGAAGCACACTCTGGCTGCCAAACAGGCGTCATTAGCTGTGTCTTTTGGGGATAGCCTTTGTCACTTATGGTCCAACTCTCAAAAATCTGGAGCAAGTGTGAGTGATGCAAGGTGTATTAGGCATGCGAGCTCCCAGGATATCTCACACAGACCTAGATAATCTGCTTTTGGTGGTCACAGATCGGCTGAACATTGAGAGAGAGGAGCTCTTTTCAATTGTGCTGCCAGGGAGCTTTTAAAGTCACATGTGTGCAGTCGGTGACACCCTGCTCCTGTGGAAAACTGGAGATCACTGCAAATCCCACTGTTCTGGCTGTCTGGCTTGCTCCATCCAGGGAGAACAGGATGTAGATGTGTGCCTTACTGAACAGGGCATCAGTGATCTCTCAGGTGCATTTATGAGTGGAGGATTGTGATATTCTGCACAGATCCCCAGTGGAGCCCTGGAACGAGCCACTCACAAAAACGCTCAGTGCAGTGGTCATCTTTAGGGCCATTGGCAAAGGATGACCTCCCAGGGCATGTAGCATCAAATCCTCCCAAAGAATGCAGAATATATGAGCCACCATATCCCTTAGCAAGTGAAGGTGTCTGCGACACTATCTCTCCAGCAGTTGAGTCTTCCTAACATGTCTCAGCTGAGCCTTGCTCTCCATGTCCAAAAGCGGAAGTTATTAGGGTTATCAATTGGCCCAAAGGTGTGGTATTCAACTCCTCCCACAATCCCTCAGACCGCTCCCCTGGTAATTTTTTTTCTAGGTTATTTTTCAACTGCGTCATTCCATTAGCTGTTGAAATGGTGCTGCTCTGTGTCTATTATGGACCAGCTTCCAACCCCCTCATCCCCATGACTGTCCAGGTCCCTCCTATCATTCTGGAAGACCATCTTAGGCAAGTTTCCCTCCCTCTGATCACTCTCCTGTCTCCCACTGTAACCCTGGAGCCCATTGTGATTCTTGTGGATACCCTTGTCCTCTCCCCTGAACCATTTTCGGTTGATGTCCCGATGCCCCATATCAGCCTCCCTGCCATGAGACCCTATGCACAGTGACTCACCGGGACCACCCCCATGAGACCATCGAGTGCCTCCTCTTAGTTACCAGGTCCCCATCTATAGGCTGCAGAAGCCTCCCCTGACAGTGACAGTGCCACCTGCGGCCCAATACCAACCCACGAACCCACAAGACCCAAATGTGTGAGGGGTTAACCATTCCCTGAGTGCCATGCTGTGCATGGCTGACACAGGATGGACAGGTCCTCTCCCTCCCTGGACTGGGGCCAGGACATGTGAACCAGACACAACCTTGGAGCATGGTGCGCACAGTCCCAGGACTGCCTCAAACCTACCTCCCCTCTTCCTTTTACTTCCCCCCCACCCCCCCAGTCATGTGTCTCTGTCCACCCCTTCCCTCCTGTGTTCCAGGCAATACCCCCCAAACCCCACCCCCAATCAAGCGTGTGCCTCCACTTCCCTTGGTCTTGCCTGAGCGGCCTTGGCACGCGGAGTCAGAGCAGTCATGAGTGCCACGCAGTGAAAGGGAAGCAACCGCTGCACGCACAAACCTGGAAGCCACAAGTGAAGTGCAGTTCGCCAGGCGCACATCAATTATATCCGGTGGTGCTTCATGCGGGTCTAATTAGCCACCAGCGAGGCCATTTGATTTGGAGTGGGGACGTGATTCCAGGGAGCTGGGTTTTTAATGAGCATTCATGAGATGCAAATGCAGTTCCCGCCATTGGCAGGGTGGGCAACCTGACCCACCATGCAACTCAGGAGCGGAAAATTGCGATCCACTTTTACACTGGTGGGAAATCGACTTTTGGCCACGCTCCGACTTTTCCAGTCCCGCCCACCACTGGGAGCGGGGTGGGGCCAGAAAATCCCGACCTCAGCCATTTCCACCTTTCAATATTCAACACGGGCTCTTGGGAGATTTTGTGATGTTTGCACGAATAAGATCTTCATTTTTCACAGGGAGGTGACAGGTTGTGTCTGGTACACATGATGTAGTTTAAATGGATTTCAGCAAAGCCTTTGACAAGGTCCCACATTGGAGACTTATAAAGAAGGCAAATGCACATGGGATACAGGGTAATTTGATAAGGTGGATTCAAAACTGGCTTAGTTGTAGGAGACAGAGGGTGATGACAGAAGGATGACAGAAGGATACTTTAGTGACTGGAAGACAGTGTCCAGTGGCATACCACAGGGACCTGTGCTCGGTCCCCTATTATTTGTCATTTATATAAACGACATAGATGACTATGTGGGGGGCAGGATTAGTAAGTTTGCGGATGACACAAAGATTGGCCGGGTGGTTAACAGTGAGGTTGAGTGTCTTGGGCTACAGGAAGATATAGACGGGATGGTCAAATGGGCAGATAAGAGGCAGATGGAATTTAACCCTGATAAGTGTGAGATGATACACTTTGGAAGGGGTAATTTGAAAAGGAAGTATTCAATGAACAGCATGGCACAAGGAAGTTCTGAGGAACAAAGGGACATTGGCGTGTGTGTCCATAGATCTCTGAAGGTGGAAGGGCATGTTAGTGGGGTGGTGAGAAAGACATATGGGACATTTGCCTTTATCACTTGAGGCATAGATTATAAAAGTAGGGAGGTCATGTTGGAGTTGTATAGAACCTTGGTGAGGCCACAGCTGGAGTACTGTGTGCAGTTCTGGTCGCCGCATTATAGGAAGGATGTGATTGCACTGGAGGGGGTGCAGAGGAGATTCACCAGAATGTTGCCAGGGGTGAAACATTTAAGTTATGAAGAGTGGTTGGATAGACTTGGGTTGTTTTTGTTGGAGCAGAGAAGACTGAGGGGCGACCTGAGCGAGTTGTACAAGATTATGTGGGGAGTGGACAGGATGGATAGGGAGCAGCTGTTCCCCTTAGTTGAAGGGTCAGTCACAAGGGGACATAAGTTCAAGGTGAAGGGCAGGAGGTTTAGGGGGGATGTGAAGAAAAAATTTTTTACCCAGAGGGTGGTGACGATCTGGAATGCACTGCCTTAAGGTTGGCGGGCAGGCAAAGAGCCCAAGCGACCTTGGCATTTTCCAGGAAACCTCATCCGCGGACGGGATGAAGTTTCCTGAAGCTTTTAGAAAATTAATAAATAAATTTGGTGAACTTGACAAACATGTCCCAGCTCATGTAACACTGTCACATGAGGGGACATGTTTAAATAATTTTTTACTTTATTTATAACAACATTTTTTTGTCAACTTAATTTCATGAGGCAGTTCCATGCCTCAGGTAGATTTCTGCACTCTTTTGCGCACATGCATGCGAAAGAGCGCAAGCCCCAACTCTCCCTCCTCCCCTCACCTGCACAGGTAGCGCTGAGCGCTAGCGGCCGCGTATTGCACTGGGAGGGTCTTAATTGGCCCACCCGCGTAAAATGGCAGCGTGCAGCCAATCGCAGGCGGTGATTGGCTCCGCACCCTCCCCCGCCCGCTCCCAACCAGCCCACCCGAC
Organism: Carcharodon carcharias; assembly: GCF_017639515.1. NCBI lineage: Eukaryota > Metazoa > Chordata > Chondrichthyes > Lamniformes > Lamnidae > Carcharodon > Carcharodon carcharias. Next base: position 43,395,803 of record NC_054485.1, read on the forward strand.
ATAGGTAAGATGCAGCCCAGGGTGATTTGTCCAGCAAACTTCAGTGAGTGGGGAGTCGTCACATGTAAATTATGTGCATAAAATCAGTCTCAGTCACTTTAACAGTAGTCTCCAGACATGATTGATGGGATAATTGCCCAATCTCTTGGCTGAGGATAATGGTGCCACTCTAAGCAGTTGTTAAAACACCTATCCAGATTCACTGAAACCATTGCTCTTTCCTGAAAGGACAGAAGAAATATTTTAAATTTCAATTCTAATGTGGGAAATGCTAGCAACCAAATAATACTCATTAATTTAATCATCACTGGCAGAGTCTCCCTTCTTTAACTCCTCGGCCTTGCATGAATCCTTCCCACATTCAATGGCTAAAAAAAATTACCTCAATTTTACTCACCTCCCCTAATTATCTTCCAAATCCTTTCTTGGTGTCCAAATTCATGCCCAGCTCTATTCCTCTCCCATCTCCATCTGACATGCTTTGGAATGCTTTGCAATGTTAAAATTGCAATGTAACTGCACATTTGTACCAAAAAGGAATACATACAATCCAAGGAGCAAATGATGACAGTCTGGATATTCAAATTTGTGAAGTGAAGCAACACAATGAGAATACAGTGATTGCCAACATTTCCCACCTGAAATCACTTCTTATTTGCACACATCAATCTGCACACATAAATAGAGAAAAATCCTTGGTCAAATAATCATCTGCAGTTATTTTCTAGTCTTTTTGAGAACAATTCTTTTGTCTATCTGTCAACCAGCTCCTTTCTATTTGTGATAATAACAATAAAATAGTCTGATTTAAGAGATGGTAAATAACTCAAGAAATATGTATGTAAAAAAGCACCACAAGCTGGCTGACCTCTGACCAGGAAGAACGAAAACACCATTACTGACAGTTGGAGCAAGAGCTCCCTCTACTGCTCTATATAAGAAAAAGCAGATATTCAGTCACAGCCTGCAAATTGGTTGTATTCCCAGCTCTCATTCATCATGGGAAATATTCCTTCTGTGTGCCAAGTATAGAAAATTGATAAATGTATTCTTAATGAATGTGATTACAATTTTGCCACATCTATACAGATTATAAATCTTTCCCCACATCCCTACTTCAGAAGATAAACAGAAATGGTGCTTTACTCTTAAGGGAACTTCTCAATTGAACAGTCGATCAATCCTTATTGACACAACGATTCTGCCCGTCCTAAACTAGGTTGTCAGTCTGGGGCTTCACAGTTCTTGCATGCATCACTTTTCCATTCCCAGCCTTTGGCTTCCATGCAGAATGTCTATTCCAGTTGGTATGGTTTCTGTTACCTGCCGAATCACTATCAGATGATACAGAAAGGTTAAGGCTAATAATCAGTCCAGGGGAGTGCTGCTAAGTCATGAAGTGTTTCCATCTGAATACAGAATCTTAACTGTCCAACTGAGATTCATGTGTTTTCCAGGACTATACCATTGTTGTCACTTTATATGTAATTTCTACACTTTGATCCTGGGGTTTAACATGAAAGCGCTTGCACATTTGGGAAGCAGGGTCAACTCAGCCATCCATTTCAACATTACATCTTACAGTCCTGGAAATAGATTGTCAGAGTATTCATGCATCTGATATGAAATTCGCAGCAAAAACAATTGTTGCTGAAAAAGAGACATATCAAAGCTTTTTGTCTTGCACTCAACAGGACACTTCACAAGAATCCCAATAGGTGGGGAAAACAACAATTTATAGTGTATGAAAAGAGAGTGCTGATTGGTTGGCAAGTGGACTTTGTTAGAGGCATTGTCATGGAGAATGCACAAGTGATGGTGACTTACAGATCACTGCTAAGCATTGCTTAAAATTTAATCCAGGCAGCTTGACCCTGATTGGTCAAGTCATTGCCCTGAGGAATGAATCAGTGAATGGCTGTCACTTACTTTGTTTATCTGAAACAGGCACAATGTGCATACATGTTCTTTCTGTCTACAAAGAACTGGGCCTTCTGTATTAATATATGTAGCTTCCCATGCACCAAATGCACCACACTGCAAGCCCGACTGACAGTCTTAAATTGGTTGTCAGCATAATTCTTAGCACATTGAGGATTACTTAGCAAATGTTGTCCAATCGTGGAATCACATCCAATGTTGCACACTATGTTCCGAGTTTTCCAAGCATGAGCTGGTTGGATCTGTACCTTGCCCATTGCAAACAGTGGCTGGGACATGCTGTTGATATGATCTGCCAGTTGTTGGGACATATGGTCTACATACCTATTATTGCACTGACACTGAAGTTCTTATACCACGTTACTCAATTGTGTGATACGTCTTTTTAACTTGATGGCAGCATCCTGTTAGTGGTGAAAACCACTTATGTTGCTACTACATAGTAGCAGTGTCAAACAGCTAGCTTCACCTGTTGCTCAAACTTTTGAGTTACCTTGTCCTTCCAGGATAATCTGAGGTAGACTGAGCACTTTTCAGGGTTGAAAGTGATGACTTTAGACCCATTCCTGAGTTTGGGTGATAAGCAGAACAAAATGATCCGATCAGTTTAGCTATTATTCCACAGGATGTCTTTGATGCACCCTATTTCAGCAACAAGCTTCCATGGTTAGCAAATGGCTCGGGCCTGATTTACAGGGTTGCCAATACAACCAATCTTATTATATGTTGAACTATAAGAATCCCTACACAGGAATTGACCAGTAAAGGTAGGCTTGTGGTAAACCGTGGTAGAGAACCCCATGACAGATTTCTCAACTAGTAAGTCAAGGAAGGGGAGTTCTTTTGACTGCTCTATTTCAAAGGTTTTTATGCAGTAGCAACATGATTGGTATTCACTACTAACAGGATGCTACCATCAAGTCAAAATGATGTTCTGCCTATCACACAATTGAGTAACGTGGTATAAGAATTTCAGCGCCAGTATGAAGCTAGGTATGTAAACCTTATGTCCCAAAGACTGGTGGTTCATATCACTGTTTGCAATGGGCAAGGTACAAAACATACCCAACCAGACTGTGTTTGCAAAACTCAAAACACAGTGTCCAATATAAGATGTGATTCTACAATTGGACAACACTTGCTAAGTAATCCTCTATCTGCCAAAATTACGCTTACAAGCAATTTAAGATTGTCATTCAGGCTCACAGTGTGGTACATTTGCATGTAATGGAAGCTACATATATTAATACACAGGGCCCTGTTCTTTGCAGATGGAAAGAACATGGACACACATAGCGCTTGTTTCAAAATAAGTGACAGCCATTTGCTGACTCATTCCACAGGGCAATGCCTTGACCATTCAGGGCCTGATTTAAATTTCAAACAATACTTGGCAGTTAACTGTCAGTCACCATCAATGGTGCATTCTCCATGGCAATGCTTCTATTAAGCAGAGTCCACTTGCCCACCAATCAGCATTCTCTTTTCATGCAGCATAAATTGTTGTTTTCCCTTTATACTGGCATTCTTGTGAAGGGTCCTGGTGAGTGCAAGCCGAAAAGCTTTGACATGTCTCTTTTTTCAGCAATACTCAAGTTCTTTACAGAAACAATTATCTTTGGTATTGTTTGCAAACTATTCATGTATAAGGTTAACAGAATCCTAGCCAGCTGGTGGAGCCGAAGCCAAGACACCAAGCTTTTCTTTATTGAGAGAGTTTATTGACTTGTTCAGTCTCACAGCTCTCCTCGCACTCAACCCTGTGTCCCAGCTATTCTCTATTTATATGTGCTCAATTAATATCCATCACCTATCTCTCTCTTAACCTCAACAATGTAATATGACAAGACATTAGCAACACTTTCCCTGTCAATGTGCAAAGAATGCTTGAGAAATTCATGCAATTGTGGCCCTCTCTCTAAATCTGTCTGCAAGGATCTATATAAAATGTACCTGGTATTCTAGCTTAACATTTAATTTTTCTTAAACCTAGCATCATTAAAATGTGTCAAAGTAAATCCACAAGACTTTTTTCATCCCATTCACTTTATCGTTTTGTGACTGATGAAACCATGGTGATCAACTGCAAATGGCAAACAGAAATGCTCCTGATATTGGAGGCAAGGAGTCCATCCACAAGGACAGAATCTATGATTCACCATAAAAACCGGAGGCACTATTAACTATCATACAAACAGTGCTTGCTCCCATTTTGGTTGGGAGGTGTCTATGCCAAAGCACAGTGTGTATTCCTACCTTTTCAGCTAATAAATCCTATGCTCTGCCTTCACTAAGGTAAGTTCAGCAAAAGGCACCTGAGTGTTCTTTGTGATTTAAATCTTGACACCTTGACATAAGAGTGGTGACATCAAATGTTATGTTCACACATTGGTGAACACTGGTGTTTTTAAGCATATGCAATAGCTCAAAAGGTTTGCAGAAATAATTAAATAATTTCCCTGCTTGAAGGATTTCCTTTCCGAAATGGTTTGCTGCTCCCACTTTCACTACCAATGCTTCAAATATGTGCCTGTTCCAATAGCCAGCCAATCTGGCTACTTGGTTTCTACAAAAACTAAATCATTTTTTTCAATTGGCTACATTACAGAGTTCTCTCTGACTGGTAGGAATGAGTGCATTATAGCAGGGAAGGAATGTTCTCCTGTGTACTCTGTAGGAAAGGAAAAAAAATAAAAGATAGCATTTACAAAGCACCACATCACACCTCAAAGCACTTAATTTACAAAGACTTACTCTGAAATGCCACGACTCTCGTTTTTGCCACATATATGGTGGTGGAGTGGGAGCAGCTTCAAGGAAATTCCTGCTCCTGTTTTACAGCTACATTTAAATATTATAGTACACTTAAATTAATCATAGAGCAACTTCCTTTTCACTTAGCACAGGGATTGGGCCTAACAGAAGCTCCATGTCTGTTTAGATTCTGGCATAGTCAAATGTAATCTAAATTTTCAAGTGAATGTCTGTTGGTGAGTTTGGCGTAATTTCTGCCTAAGTATGATCCAGGAAATTCTGAACTAATAATTTGATGTACAACCATCTTTAAAGAGTTTAACTTGTAAATTTCCCCTTGACTTTGAACTGTTGGAGTCTGGGAAAGGTTAAAAGTAGTGAAAGAGTTGCAATTTTGGGGTGACATCATTGATTGGGACAATGATAAATGTAAAACATATTGGTGGACAACCATTTGTATCATACTTCCTCTGGTCAGTCACATGTTAAATGGCACTTGGCTAGTCTTTCTGTTGCAGTTTCCTTCAGGTGTGCCTATTGCACTTTTGGGTTTACGCAATGGGCATACTACTTGTGTTCAGCATAGCTGGCTGGCACAGCAAACCCGATGTCATGTTACCCAACAGCCAGACCATATAGTTATCCATCCAATACCCATTTGAAACTGGTGAAACCTCGAGATCAAACAGAAATTCTGGTTATTTATATTCCAGCTTCCTGAACCATAAGCCGACATGTGGCCTCATCTTCAGAAGGCAGTTCAAATATGCATTCTATCAGGTCAAAACATGAGCAAAAAATAAGCAGGCAGATTTATTTAATATCAAATTGGCAAATAATATATAGTATTTAATAATAATGCATACAAATAATATGTTTCCAGCAGTTACAGCCTTTACTATTGAAAAAGCAAAACAAGAGAGCTCTCCTGTGCTGCCGTGTGGCCTCAACTTTTGTTGTGGTCAGAACTGAGTTGGAGAAAGGGAGACGGTGAGAAGAGTTGGAACTGGACTAGGCATTTGAGAAAAAAGCTGCTGAAATACACAGAGTTGAAGACACTCGATATAGATTCAAGGTAAAGCACATCAGGTGGAGGGGATAGGTTATGGATCTGTGGGAACATGGATGAGGGAATTTCTAAAGTAGGTCAGGGAAGCGAGGAACAAAAAGGAATAACGTTCTTGAGAGGATTGAGAGTGTAGTGGAGAGGACATCAGGGTGAATATCACATTAGCACATCCAAAAGGGGTTTGGGGAAAGAACAGGTAGAGACAGATGGGAGGTGGAAGTTTATAGCTTCATGATGGCCCCAGGTTGAGTGGTAATGCTGCTGTAGGATGTGTGAAAAGATTTGCAGAGGGAACCCTTTGCAGACTTTACTTGAATATTTGCTACCTCACACTTCTGAGATTGTTCTGCAGGTAACCTTGAAAAGTTTATTATGTCTTGTCTTATGACATTAATTTTAAAAAAAGATCAATTGTTTGTATGTCACAATCTATTACTATGACTATAATGTCTCCTTTGATAAGATCACATTTCTTAAAAGAGCAACTTTTTTATGCTTACACTAGTTGAGACTGCATGATACTGCAGATGACTAACCATCCTATTAGTATTTCTTCATGACTAATTGATCACAAATGTTACAATTTATGCATATTTTAATAAATGATGATTGCACATCTATAAGCAGAATCTTCAGGAAAAGATGACAGAATAGCACCACAGGAGGTCTTTCATGATACTTGGCCCTTTGAACATAAAACATTTAATATTAAATAGACGCCATTATCATTTTGGGATGATCTATGAGCAGAATAAATACCGGGATCAAGTAGGACTAGATTGTCTCAAAAAGTCCCTTGCGAGTTGATAGAAGTGGGTAGGATTGCATTGTAAACTTGGTGCAGTGTAAATAATTATAGTCTGTTTACAGAAAGGCATAGACTGGGATTTTCTGGCCCTGTCATGGTGGGAACTGCCACCAAAGATTTGGCAACCCAGCCAGAAGTTCATTGACTTTTGGTATGACGATGCCAGCAGCGGGCGGCGATGGAAAATCCTGCCTGTAGTTGTCAAAAAGAATTGTGGATAGATATGATATGTGATTTGGTAACATCATTACATCACTAACCACATCACTACATAGGATAACTTTGACCTAATTGAAGGATAGCACACACTCAATTGGCTGAATGCCCTCCCTTATTCCTATGTTCCACACACTATTGTTGCCATGTGAAATCCTCTACTGCACTGGAATGGAAAGACACGTCTGTGTTTATTCTGCCAAAGTTCAAAAAGTCGCATGTCGGGACAAGTGTGACTGTTTTGAGAGTGTGGAAACATCATAGGGAGGATTTTCCTGTTGGTAATGCTCCAACTGGATCTGTTCACAGGATGGAAGTGGTTGGAGAAAGAGATAAAAACTCACAATGCTGGATCTCTGTACTTTTTGCACAAGGTACACATTTCCAGTGGACTTTGGGGAAGGGTGGGGGGATGGTGTCAATGAAGCTTCCACCTGAAACAGGTTGAAGCATGATTATCACATGGTAAATTATTCACAGCAGGGTTATGGTACCTCCCATTTCTTTTATTGCCTGTATGTTAGGCTACCTATGCAGCTGGTTGCCTATTGCTGCTGTGTTGCATGCAAGTTAGTTTAAAGTGCCAGAATGGAGAATATCAAAGTAATTCTGAGCTCATTTCTGGCCAGTGGTCACTCTCTTGCACTTAAGTTCTCAGATAGGTCTTGTGGGTAGTGTCTCTGCCTCTGAGCCAGAAACTCTGATTTGAGTCTAAGAGTTTAAGAGTCTTAGAGTTCACATTAAGACTTGGTGGCAATGTTCAGAGCATGACTGAAGCAGGTTGATTATCAACCTGTAAATTCTTCCAATATGCTATGGCTGGCAGTAAGAGCAGGAGAGTCTCCAGGTCAGCCATGCTTGATGTTGAGCGACACCTCTCAACCTACAGCCTCTCTTGACAGGATAGCAGCCTATCACAGGCTCTGTGCCCTAATAGCCTCACACTCACATTTGCAAAGGTGCACACATCTCACTTTAGATGATTAGTACAGGCAAGGTTCCATTTGTTAAGGTAGATTGTGACAGATGCACCATGGAGTGTAAAATAAAAGGGGAGGCCTCACTGACCATTATAATCAATGATTCTTCAGGTACACCCCAATCACAAACATTGGTAATGCATTGAAAGACGTCCAAAGTAATCATCAGTTAATAAAGCTACACTCGCCAAGATATCCCCATCCATATTTAGAGGAAATGTTGCATTTAGCTGTCGTCAGCTATCAGAAGCGCATTCAAACATTTTGGATTGCTAGAAAGCCAAATGTTGAGTATTGCTATCTGCTGTAAAGGTACTGGGTGATAACATCCACCAGAGCACTGAGTGAACCCACGACAGTACTGGCCAGTCATTGCTTAAGTCTGCAAATAAGGTTCCTTTCGCTTTATTGTTCTCTATCAGGCTTGTCTAATCTCTTCACGTGAGGGACCACATTTCAATTTTTTTCTCACTTAAGGGGCCAATGAGTGAATGTCAGCAAGATAAGGTTTGGCACAATATTAAAATTGAATTAAAAAACAAACACTGTCAAAGCAATGAATTGATAATTAACAAAAATGAGTAATTAGTAAAAATGACCAATAAGTGCCAAGTAGCAGTAGTTGATTCAATAAAACCTTTGTTGTCCTTTTGCTTAAAATGCAGAGCTAGACAGACAGGCTCGGTCCCAAGTCCTGGTCAGCAAAGAAGGAGCGGGTTTCAGCGTTGAGCTAAGGAGTTGGGCTTAACTGACGCTGACCTTGTGTTCGCCCCTGGTGGCACACACTCCATGCTGGCCTCAGTGGAATTCATACAAGGCTGGGAGTTGGGAGCGGGGGCCTTTCAATTTTGTGTGTATTCCCTCTCTCCTGGCCTCCTTTGCAGGTAGGTTTTTTAGGGGGGAGGAGGAGGGGAAGAGTATGTGTGTGTGTCCGGATCACTCCACTCAGGGTTCTTGCTCTTACCCACGCACTCACACAGAACTCATACAGACTCACCCTCAGACTCACCTGGACTCACACTCAATCGCTCACACTCGCTCACCCACTCACACACACTCACACCCACTCACACACAGACTCCCACAGACTCACTCACTCCCCACCAGGGCCTGAAAGGTTTGGACGTCTTACCCCTACTGAGGAGATATTTGGGCTGCTGTGAAGAGATGCACTTCCTCACTTAGCTCTGTTGGAGACTCCAGCTTCCCAAGGTGGGTGCTGTTGCTGCGACTGTACTGAAGGCCTCCCCGGCCTTCTCTGCCATCTTGAGGATGTGCTCCTTTCTTGCCTGTGCAGGAGGGCAACAGAGAGATGGCATGGCCAAAGGCAGAGAGATTGCATGCTCTGGAAACAAAAGAGAAGCCGCTCATCTTCATGTTGCTCATTGCTCCTCCAATCACAGACTGTTTCTCGCCTGAATTTGTGAATTATCAGCAGCAAATGTGGGAGAGAAAAGGCCTGTGATTGGAGGAGCAGGCCCTTGCAGAACTTTCATTGAACTTGCCCATAGTTTGAACACCAGGTCTGCAGGCTGGATACAGAGGCTTGGAGGGATGGATTGTAGGCCGTAGGAGTAGAGCAGAAGCTTGTTTGAATGCCCACAACCAACCACACTGGCTCTACCACTAGATTAGGTGCTCTGTGTGGAGAGAGAAATGGAGCTAAAGTTTCAGGTCAATGACTTTCTGTCCAAAAGGTTCTGATGAAAGATCATCAACCTGAAAAGTTGACTTTGTTCCTTTCTCCACAGATGCTGTCCGACCTACTGAGCACCCACCCCCCCCCTCCCCCCCACAGCATTTCCTGTTTTCTGAATTCCAGCTTTTCTATCACTAGTTTGTTCATCTGCTTTTACATCAAGAACTTTGGCAAAGGTTGTGATTGGAGGAGCAGCTCTTTGCAGATCTCTCATTGGACTTGCTCATAATTTGAATACCAGGTCCGATACACCAGACTGTATACAGAGGCTTGGAGGGACGGATTGTAGACCGTAGGTTGAGCAACCCTGTTCTCTACTATATCTTATGAGCGGATAGACATTTTTAAATCTTTCTAAAGGCTTTTAGAATTTTGTTCTTCCCACAGTAGCATTTTCCTTTAATTTTCCAGTCCTTTTCAGTCATCTTCAACAAGCTGCATTCATATAGTGCCTTTCATCAGGTAAAACATCCAAAGGCCATTCACTGGGCAAATCGTGCAAAAGTTGAAACTTAGTTAAAGGATTAGTGACTAATAGATGGGTCAGCAGTAGGTTTAATGAAATATCTTAAAGGAGCAGAGAGAGGTGAAATAAGGGGGGTTTCTAGAGCTTAGGGCTTAGATGGCTAAAGGTATATCCACTAATAGTGAGGCATAGTAAGTGGAGAATGCTAGAGTTGGAGAAAACCAGACTTCTTGGAGAGCTGTAGTGCTAGTGGAGGTTACAGAAGGAGGGAGGGGCAAGGTCACAGAGTTATTTGATTAGGAGGTTGAAAATTTTAATATCAAAATGCTGCAGACTATAGGTTAGAAACCATAGGGCCTGAAAGCACAGGATCAGGTGAACAGGACGGTGCAAGTTAGAATAAGAATTTTTGGATTAGTTCAAGTTTATGGAGGATGGAGGAATCAAACAAGAAGAGCATTGGAATAATCAAGTCTGAAGATAATAAGAACAGGATTGAGGATTGCAGCAGCACATAAGCTTAACCAGGGACACAAGAGAGGCCCCAGAATAGGGGTGGAAGAGGGAAATCTTCTGCTCCCACCACTACTATGCTCCCTCCATCTGGAAAATTATCCATTGAACAGAATGAGGATATGTGAACACTCAATCATGATAAGGACTAGATTTTATTCCATCTTACACTTATAGATGAAAATCAGCCTTTGATAACTTATATCCTAAAAAAATAATCATATGAGGAAACTTGAAATGAGAAAAGGCCATTTGGTCCATCAAGCAAATTTCCTGTAAAAAACACTGGAGCCAATTCTCATCTTCACCACATGGGCAAGAAATCTGGGGAATGCTTCACCTGCTTGATATAGAACCCACCTCATATTCGTTTCATTGATTTCATCATCTCAAGTTTCACTGCAAAATTCTGGACTTTGGATTCAGGGCTCCTTCGTAACCTCTGAACAACAATAGGCGACAAATGCTAACTGATTTTGCACATCATTTCTGGGCATGTTTCTGTCCCTTACTTTGCTGCAGCAATTCACAATAAATTTCCCTTCCTTGTTGCCACAGAGTTTTATTCAGACCAGCTGGGATCTCCTCATGCCAAAGTTAAATCCCCACTATTGAAAGCATTCAGAGCAGCATTTTCCCTAGTTTATCTTCTTGACCCTTCTGCAGCTGTGTCACGAAATCTTGAGTTTGATTGGGTTTCTGTTAGGCCGGCCGATTAAGTCCAACTCAACCCTCAAGCTCCAGTACTTTCCTACTTTATTGGTTTATATAAGAACAAAATAAAAAGCTTACCAGCCACAAAAATATACCCTATTAATTGACTTATCGATTTTTACTCCCTTTGATTGTTACACTTGATTCTTTCATAGTAAATACTTAGATCCTACCATTCTTCCTTAATGTTGTTTCTTTTCTCCATTTACCTCCAGTTTTAATATTCCTTCACTGCTTTACAGAAATTCCCATTCAGTCTTCAGACCCCATGTTGTGCTTATTTATTTCAAATACATATACTCACAGAGATAGCTGTGCTGCTCAGTATCTAACTGTTGTTTTCAAATGTTCACAAACATTGATCAACAATGAAGCATCTACATACTATAAATAGGCATATGTTTCCTGACCATAAAACATACTCCCTATTGTTCTTAGCATTGGGCACATTTTACTGTCAATTCTTATTATTATATAACAATGGTTGGCAGATGGAGTATGGCATGGAAAATTGAACTTGTCCACTTTAGCAGGAAGAATTGAAAAGCAGTACACTGTTTAAATTGAGAGAGATTGCAGAACTCTGTAGTGTCGAGGGATCTGGGTGTCCTGATACATAAATCACAAAAAGTTAGTATGGAGGTACAGCAAATGATTAGGAAGGCAAATGGAATGTTGGCCTTCATTGCAAGAGGCGTGGAATATATAAGTAGGGAAGTTTTACTGCAGCTGTACAGGGCCTTGGTGAGACCACACCTGGAGTACTGTGTACAGTTTTGGTCTCCTTATTTGAAAACAAAAGGTATAATTGTGTTAGAGGCAGTTCAGACAGAGTTCACTTGATTCATTCCTGAGATGAGGGGCTTATCTTATGAAGAAATGTTGAACAGGTTGGGTCTATACCCACCGGAGTTTAGAAGAATGAAAGGTGGTCTTATTGAAACATATAAGATCTTGAGGGGATTTGATAGGGTAGGTGCTGGGAGGATGTTTCTTCTTGTGAAGGAGGGTAGAATCAGGGACACAGATTAAGAATAAGAAGCCTCCCTTTTAAGACAGAGAAGCGGATATTTTTTTTTTACCAGCAGGTCATCAGTCAGAGGAATTCTCTCCCCACATAGCAGTGGAGGCTGGATCAGTCAAGGCTGTGCCAGATTTTTGATAGACAAGGGAGTCAAAGGTTATGGGAGGCAGACAAGAAATAGAGTTGAGACTACAATCAGAGCAGCCATGATCTTATTGAATGGTGGAGCAGGCTTGAAGTGCCTTGAGACCTACAACTGCTCCTAAGTCCCATGGTCCTATATTATTTTGTCAGCATTTCCCATTCAATTTTGCTCCATTACCTGGTTACAGCCCCCACAGGGAGCTTTTAAAGACTCCCCCAACTCTTTTAGCATCTCGTATGTTAAAAGAGAGTTATATCCAATAACTCACTGTGGGCAAAGTCACAGGCCATTTGCGACTAACTAAAATCACTTTGTGGAGAAATTTCCCCCCGTTGTGCGGGGGTGGGCAGGGGCGGGCATGGACCCAATTGGTATCCCTGATCGGGTCTGTGCCACCATTTTACGTGGGGGGGCCCGGAAGCGCTGAGTGCTCCCTGTGCGGGCTGGGGGTGGGGGGGAGGGGGTTCCCTGAGTCAGGGCCTGCGTTTTATCGCGCATGTGCGCAAAAGAGCGCAGAAATCTCCCTGGGGCACAGTGGTGCCACAGTGTCACATGAGCTGGAACATGTCAAGGAACATTAATGAAAAAAATTATTTAATTTATAAACCCTTCAGGAAACCTCATCCCGCCCGTGGATGAGGTTCCATAAAAAATGCAAAGGCTGCCTGGGCTCTTCGCCTGCCCGCCAACCTAAAGGTTGAACGGGCAGCTCCGTTTATTACTTTAATTGATATTTATTTGGCCTTAATAGGCCTTTGACAGTTTGGTGGGCGCGCAGCTGGCTTACCATACTGAAAGCCTGCCTGACACAAGTTCAAGGTGAGGGGCAGGAGGTGCAGAAAAACTTTTTTACCCAGAGGGTGTTGATGGTCTGCAATGCGCTGAGGGTGGTGGAGGCAGGTTGCCTCACATCCTTTAAAAAGTATCTGGATGAGCACTTGGGATGCCATGACATTCAAGGTGTTGGGCCAAGTGCTGGTAAATGGGATTAGGTAGTTAGGTCAGGTGTTTCTCATGTGTCGGTGCAGACTCGATGGGCTGAAGGGCCTCTTCTGCACTGTGTGGTTCTGTGATTCTGTGACATCACTGTGCATCATTTTACGCCTCGTGAGCAGGCCCTGCCCCCACTCGCCGAGCTGAAAATTCTGGCCTTTGTGCCTCAGAATTGGGACTCAGATCCTATTTGCACAATGCTACTTTGCACGAATCTCACTTGATTTCAACAGCAAGTCAGAGATCAGATTCCAAGTTATTACAATGGAGGCATTTCTTGCTCAATTCTAGGAAAAAAATAATTATTAAAATGTGTCGACAGATCACTATCGCTTACATAGTGCTAACAAGTCTCAAAAATTGTCTTAACTGATCGTCAGAAACTTTTGGGGCCAAAATTAATCAGGTTTTCTAGCTTCCTAGATACACAATCCGTCCCTCCAAGCCTCTGTGTCCAGCCTGCGGACCTGGTTTTCAAACTATGGAAAAGTTCAATGAGAGATCTGCATAGAGCTGCTCCTCCAATCACAACCTTTGCCAAAGTTCTTGATGTGAAAGCAGATGAACAAACTTGTGATAGAAAAGCTGGAATTCAGAAAACAGGAAATGCGGGGTGGGGGGGTGGGGTGGTGCTCAGCAGGTCGGACAGCACTTGTGGAGAGAGGAACAAAGTCAGCATTTCAGGTTGATGATCTTTCATCAGAACCTTTTGGACAGAAAGTCATTGACCTGAAACTTTAGCTCCATTTCTCTCTCCACATAGAGCACCTAATCTAGTGATGGAGCCAGTGTGGTTGGTTGTGGGCATTCAAACAAGCTTCTCCTCTACTCCTTGTGCTGTCAAATCCTTCAGCAACAGCTTCATATGTTGTTGATTGTTTAAGAAGAATCTTTGAGACATAAAATTTAACCAAATGTTATAGGTCTCAAATTTCACAACTATAAAATAAAAATCTGAAACACACTGGGGTCATGGGCTCTGGGTTGTAGACACCACAATGATGTTATTGTTAGTACTCATTAGAAGAGGGGGACATGCCAATTCAATCATTCAAAACATAATTTTGAAACATACTGCGGCAGTAATTAGTATTCCTTTATATGAATGAGAAGGATGACTGAGGAGCACAATGCCTGTGAAAATCATCTGGGCATGAGTGGAATTGAAACTCACACTGTTTGAAAGTTGTAAGACTCCTTGACTTGAGTTTGAGCCATTAGAACAGTGTTCCATGGTCTCAGTTTACAGCATAGAAATTCTCAAGAGTTTAGCATCAGTTGGCTCAAATTTTGCGACTAGCAGGTGGTTTATTCTTATGGTGCAAAATATGGAATAGTTCTGGATTCCAATACTGACAACCCTCACCTTAGTGTGCAGGGAAATTCACAAGTAGTCTTAGCATGAGCTTCGCTATCACAGCTCAATAACAACAACTTGCATTTAAGTAGCACTTTTTAACGTAGTCAAATGTCTGATCGCAGAAGCGATATCAAACAAAACTTAACAATGAGACATGTAAGGAGACAAAAGGACAGGTGAAAAAGCTTGGTCAAACAGCGGGGTTTTAAGGAGGATCTGAAAAGCCAGAGATAGAGAGGTGGAAAGGTTTAGGGAGGAAATTCCAGAGTTTAATGTCTCAGCATCTGAAGGCATGGCTGCCAGTGGTGCACCGAAGAAAGTTGTGGATGCTCAAGAGGCCAAAATTGGAGGAGCGAAGAAATATTAGAGGGCTGTGGGGCTGTACAAGATAGGGAGGGACAAGGCCATGGAGGGGTTTGAAAATAAGATGAGAGTTTGAAGATAGCGGCATTGTTGAACCAGGAACCAATGTGTGTCAGTAAGAGTAAGGGTGGTGGATGAACGTGGCTGGATAGGAGTTAGGATACGGCAGTGGAGCTTTGGAAGAGCTCAAGTTGATGGAGGCTGGGAGAGCATTGGAATAGTCAATAACCATTTTACAGTTTTAATATTTTTCTTAGTATGGAGGTCTGGGGCAAGTGGTTGTGATTTGACACCTTCAAATCAGTTACCAAGCTCTGCAGGATTACAGCCACTTTGAATTTCAACATCATATAGAAAACTCAGCCCACAAAAACATGCAGTTGTGGCACCAAAGAAAACAAGATCCATTATAAGGTAACCATTGTAATAATTAATCACTTACAAATTGTTATATGTTTTTATTGCCTTATTTTCATTTGAAATATATTTTAAAGCAGTTTAATGATGCATAATTCTAACATTCTGTCAGGAAATTAAGTTTACATCTTTCAATCAATGCAGGAACCAACTGCCCAAAATTGGTGCAGAAATATTTGCACATTTCCAGAAGCCTTTTTGTCAGTCATTCTCCCCTCCCCCAGAAACAGTCATCTCCAGTTCTGCAGTTGACCTGCTCTACAATATTCAGTCATCATTTTGATGAAAGTTCCTAACACCGTCCTCTGAAAGATCCACTGAACTATTTAATTCCCATTTCATTCCATTTTCAGATATACACTGAAGCCAGGTGCAATGGATCTCTGTTACTTAAGTCCTCAAAACAATAACTTCACTTCTTATCTTAAACAGTTAGGGAAACAAGAGCCTTGTATTTATTCTTCTCTGTAGCAACGCTCCAGTTCAGAAAAGCCGACTTATATGTTTCAGCATTGAAGTGTTTGCGTTGAAATAAGGCTGCTATTGAACGGTGACGGGGGTTGTTGCAGGAAGGGTCTTCCCCTGTTGCCCTTTCTTTTTCTTATTCCCAGGCTTGTTTTCCTTCTTGCTTTGCCTGTTGCCACTTTCTTTGTTCTGTTGTTTGTCTTTCTTCCCCGGTTTCTGTTTGCCTTTTCTTCCTTTGACTTTACCTCGGCCTGTGACAGAAACACATGTCATCAGCATTGCAAGAAGTTACTGCTGCACACCTGAACATTGAGTAAGAACTACCATGCTGTATACAGGATGAGTGGTGAGTGAATACAGGAAATGGATAAATAGCCCAGAGTTACATGACACATAACCTACTAGCAGCAATATCACAAGTGGATTTCATTGTTGACTTCCTTCATATATTTGTAATTATACAGAGAAATTGTTGGTAAATTCAAACATTCGGTCATTTATTTTCTTTTCGTTTGTTCAGCACAGTGAGTTCTTAAACGATAGATACCATGACACCCAAAAAGAATTGTATTAAAATTTACTCTTCTCAGGAATTATCACATGAAATGCATGCCACTCTCTTCACCATGCGTTACATACTACTGCAAAGTATTTACAGCACAGGAATAGGCCATTCAGCCCAACAGGTCTATGTTGGTTTTTATGCTTCACACGAGCCTCCTCTCATATACCCCATCAACATATCTTCCAGCTTTTCTCCCTCTTGTGGTTATCTCCTTTCTCCTTGAATGCATCTATGTTAGTCACCACATCCCTCTGGTAGTTGTTTTAATATGGGTTCTTTAGGTGTCTCAAAGATGAGATCTTGAGACTTGTATATTTAAATATGAACCATTTATTGTTAACCTTTAACTATTTACAGAGCCAAGGTATGATAATGCATGGAGCTGTTAGCTCCATGTAGGCTGGTTCCAGAATATTCTCTCAGTCAATTAACATGTGACTATGCATAATACCATGGGCAGTGCTATTCCCCAGTCTCACATTAACCTTTGCTCTGGCGAGCACTTTTATACTACAATGGCACGCAGACATATACAACATCCCCCTTTCTTCGCCAAAGGAATTTTCCCTTTCCAACCGAGTATAACTGTTTGTAATACAATATATACTTGCTTTCCCTGTTTCCCCATCTCAAGTCTCTGACAATAAATTCAGACAGTCTTGAGGCTTGACAGTTCTTCCACATCTTGGACAGTCATGTTTGGAGGAATGGTAATAGTACTCAGTTTCTCTGGTCCTTGGTTATCTCCATTTGATTCCCTTTTTGCGCTCTTTCAAGTTATGTTTCTCTTCATTAACAACTCATTTGCTTTTCTGTGGGTTTGTCCCATTCCTTCCAAAGGGATTGTGCACTCCATTCATTCCTAAAGTGGACTCAAATTTTCTTTATCCATGTTTTTGCTGGATGTATATGTTTCGCAAATGGAACCTTCATTTTCACTTGTTTCATTCACAATTTCAGCCACTTGTTTGCTGTTTTATTTTCAAACCCTTTTGCAAGCTTATGAATCATTTCATTCAGCTCAGCTTTTTCTTCTTCTAGTGCCTTGCACTTCAGTGTCGGATTTATATTTTCCGATCTCATTCCTGTCTTTTTTTTTTCTGTCTGTAACAGAACTTTGTCTTAGTCCTTCATTTTGAATTCACTGTTGGCCAGGTCTGTCTCCGACGAAGGCTTACCTTGCTTGAGTTCTGTAATTCTGCTACTCATGGCCTCATTCGCACCTTGGAAGGTTCGATGGCTTTTCCTTTAAGTGCCTCCTCTTTTTCATTCAACTGCTTCTTCAGCTTTTCAGTCTGTTTCTTGTAGCTTTCAGCTTCCTCCTGGAATATAGAACATTGCTAAGTCTTCTCTGCCAACTAGTTCGTCAGTTTGTTCAGAGAGATGTTACATTCACTTGGCTTCTCTTCAGAGTGTTCCAAAGGCGTAAACTTTGACCTGAGGGGCTGTTGTTGTGTGTGAACGTCTGTCATCAGGTTTTCCCTTTCCTTTGTGAAGCTCACTTGTTTCATCTTGAGATTTCCTGTAATTCAGCAGTTTCCTCTAGTTTCTTCTGCTGTGTTTCCATTCTACTGTTTAAGACAGTGTTAATATCTTCATGTTGCTGAATGGTCATGCATTCCTTTTGCATTTGATCTTGAAGGACAATTAGTTGTTCTTTCAACTGTTTATTTTCTTGTGGGCCTCTTGCCAACTCTCTCTGGACTTCAGAGCATCATTTCATTGCTACTGATATTTCCAATGCAGCTTTTTCTGAAGTAATATTCAACATCCTTGTTAGCTCATCACGTTTTTTCTGAGGCTACATATTGATTCTTCAAGGAGTATTTCAGAGTTGCAACTTATTTATGTGCATTTTCTGCCTGCTGTTTTGCCTGGCTGTACATCTGGTTGAGTTTTCCCAACTCCTGCTTTAATTTGCTAACCGTAGAATTGAGGATCATTATTTCCTCCTGATACTTTTGTGTTGTCTCTGAAATTTGTTTGCTCAGATCTCCAACAGCTTGGTTCATTGAAGACGTCAGTTTATCAGGCACTTTGAAAGGTATATACTCAGCTTGAGTCTTGCACTTCAAATCTCCCAGTTCAGCTCCCAGTGTTGTGCTCTCACTGGGGTCTTTTGTTGCCCTCTCTCTGGGATCTCTTGTTGCCCTCAGCAGAGTTTCCTTCTCTCTGGTCTCTTCCAATTTTCTGTCCATGGATGTTTTCTTTTCTTGTGGTTACCACTTTAAATGTCATTACTACTTTAAGAGCTGTTAGTGCAGTAACTGTTTTTTTACACAGGTAGTCTCTGCAGCTTGTTGGTTCCTTTGTTGTGAGTTTCCCATGCTTTTCTGCTTTTGGCTGGCTTGCCAGAAATCATGGGCCTTCTTTGTTTAAAATTTTTAAACTTTCAAGATAGGAGAATTTCTTCTCTGGACAATTCTTTTCTTTTTTTCTCTTACTTCTGCAGGTTCTGTTTTTTGAAATCTGTGTTTTGGGAGACTGCTCAGCTCTTCGGCAATTAGCCTTTTAAAAACTTTAAGCTGAAGCACTTACCTCCTCTGCACTGCCTGCCCTTTTATTAGATAACTTTTTTTAGCAGCTTCTCCTTTACTCTGCAGCTTTTCTTCTTCAACTTTTGACTCTGCCAGCTGATCTAGATGCTGAGTCCTTGGGACCATCACCTATTCAAAAATGAAAGTACAGCTACTTTTTTTGCGTTTTTGCTCAGCATCTTGCGAACTGTGTCACTCAGGTTCTTGCAATTTTATGTAATGGATTTCCACTCACTCTGGTGGATTCCTCACTTCCAAGTCTGCAGTGAAGCTTCTTCAGCTTTTCTTCAAGTTTTGTTCTTTGGTGCATATCTCTCTAGTTAGGCTTCAGTTGCTTTTAGAGTTTCATACCTTCGGATGCTGATCTGGGTTCATGTATTTCGCTGCCACCTTTCATATCAATGCGGATCATGAAGTCTGATTATGGGTACTATCTCTGATGTGATATCTTTTAGGAGCAACCGCCACTGCCAGCTATGTTGTGCTATGCTGATAGTGCTGATATGCCATTGCTGCCATCATATCATAATATGGTACTGTGGCTAATGTCTCAATGGTGAGATCTTGATACTTGTACACTTAAACATGAATCATTTATTGTTAACCTTTAGCTATTTACAGATCCAAAGCCATGCATGGAGCTGTTATCTCCATGCATGCTGGTTCTAGAGTGTTTGTGGTAGATCGTTCTCTCAGTCTATTACCATGTGAATCTATGCATCATACCATCGGCAGTGCTATTCTCGAGTACCACATTAACCCTTGATCTGCTGATTACAGTCACAAGCAGGCACATACAACATCATACAACAGTAGTGAGTTCCATGTTCTAACCACTCCCTGCGTAAAGAAGTTTCTCCTGAACTCCCTACTGGGTTTATTATTATCTTACATTTATGACTTCTGGGAGACACCTGCAAATGGAAACATTCTCCCGACATTTATTTGTATCATGTAGCTTGTTTCTCTGTTATGTACGATGGATAATGTTTTTCCACCGCTGTCCAGAACATTTTCATGGCACTGAGCACTAATGTATGTGGAATTGGACCATATTATAGAAGGACCATAATTTGGGGGGGTGGGGTGGGTGGGTTGAGATGAAGGAGCCATTGGAATAATCCTGGAAGAGCAAGTGTTAAGAATACACACACTTAAGCATTAATCCAAACATTGAAAGACTTCAGTATTACTGTAATAATAACTCAATAAATAAATAATAAACAAAATCACAGTATTTTCTGTTGGAGAAGTTGTCACCAGCTAGGCAGTCTTCAGTAAAGATTTGGTAATTCATCGGTGTAAGATTCCTATAAACTACACACCAAGATAGCACACGAGAAGCCCTTTCAAAATTTACAGTACATGTTCTCTCCATACCACCCCACTACCCCATCCCACCTCCCAAATTAAGATTAATATATGCTGGTCTGTGTCAGCCTTGCTCAGTGGTCTGCATATGATTGGGAATAGGAGGGTTTTCTTTTGATGTAAATTAACTGTGAATAAATAGTAGCTGTGAAATGGGCCGTATCTTTTGCTTTGGCAAAAATATCAAGACAATTTTAACATTTCATGCCTTTTTAAGGTTGTGTTTAATTTTTAACAACACACAATAAAATTGATGGGGAGAAGTTTAAAGCTATGCAGGACCATTTTGGGGGCGTAAAGCTCAGTAGCAGGGAGCTATGGGGTGATTAGTGCAGATTGGAGTGACTATTTAACATATAATTAGTGTGGATTGGAGGGTCCAATTCTAACTTATTTCCTGTTAACTGCTACGATTGTAAAACTGCTCACAGAACCACGAATATAAAATGGAAGCTGCTCATTTTTTAATTAGGCACTTTAGCCTTTCGGCTGCAACACTGAGTTCAACAAATTCACTTTGTAATCATTTTGTTTTTGTCACCAGATGCTAGTAGTGGTTCTGCTGTTGCCATTTACAGCTCCTCTAGAATCATTTTTTGATTTATCACTTGTCCCATTAGCGCTCCCTTTTGTGCTACACCATTATCCCTTTCGGCATTTAAATACTCCTACCTTCCACCTATCTCAGATCTCCTCCACCCTTCCTTTGGCTTCGGACTTGCTTAAACTCTCTTTCATTTCTTTCCTTTTTCAGCTTTGATAAAAGACCATTGACCTTAAACATTAACTTTGTTTCTCTCTTTAGATGTTGCCTGATTTGCTGAATATTTCCAGCACTTCCAGGCTTTATTTCAAATTTTCAGCATCCACAGTATTTTGCATTTGTGTTGAAGCTAAATGATACAATGGTTTTAAGTGACATTTGATGAACTGCAGTCAGAATATTCAGACACTGGAGGGGGACTATATTGCTGTTGATGTTTAGACTTTCCTGAGTTCGATGAGCACCATTCTAAGTGAACTGATACTCATTTATCATCAGATGACAAGCTTTGTTTGAGGGCTGTACAGTAATGCTGTACTAAGTGTGCACAGACATATCCTGACTATCTTTCTACAGAGAATATCAGCCAAGAGTGGACCACAACTTTGGCAGCACATTTCTCAAATAAGATTTTGAAAATGGCTTTATCTCCAACATGAAGACAATGAGAGAATTCAAACCAAAATTTTAGAAGCTGTTTTTAACTTCCATTCACTAATTCTAATGACAAAACAAAGCCTGATTATATGACAGAATGTCACAAGTAGCAAATGGGACAAAATATTGGTAAAATCATTCCAAAAATTTGATATTTTCACTTTCAAAAAATGTCAATTTAGACTTCTGATCAATGGGCTTCATGTTTTGCTTATTTTTTCTCTTCTGCTCTTTAGGTCCCTCTTGCACACTAAATAATCAAATGAAAGCAAGTGGAAAAACCTACTCATTGTCCATCAAACTTACTTATGGTTGATGCCAGCAGCTTTAAGGGACATAATTGCATTGAAGGCAGTTCAGAGAAGGTTCACCAGGTTAATTCCTAGGATGAAGGGGTTGTCTTATGAGGAAAGGATGAGCAGGTTGGACCTATACTCATCAGAGTTTGGAAGACTGAAAAGTGACCTTTTTGAAACATATAGGATGACAGGGTAGATGATGAAAAGATGTTTGCCTTGTCGGGGAATAAGGGATCTCCCATTTAAGATGGAGTTGAAGAGGCGTTTCTTCTCTCAGAGGGTGGTTAATATTTGGAATTCTCTACCCCACAGAACAGTGGAGGCTAGGTCATTGAATATATTCAAGGCTGAGTTAGACAGATTTTTGATTTAGAAATGAGCCAAAGGGCAGCATTTTCCCCCCCATTGGTGGGGGGGGGCGGGTTGTGCGGGAGCGGGAGCGAGTGAGCGGACCGCCATTGTACATGGGTGGGCCAATTAAGTCCTACTGAGCGTGATGAGCACCAGGAAGTGCTATACGCTCCCTGTACAGGCGGGGGTGGGGCGGATTCCCTGAGCTGGGAGTTCGCTCTTTTGCGCATGTGTGCAAAGTGCTGCCTCAGGGAGATCAGTGTTACTTTTAAAAAGTTAGTAAAAGATGAGAAAAATTTTATTGACATGTCCCCTCATGTGACACTGATTCATGAACTGGGACATGTCAATTACTTTCATTAAAAATGTAACACAAATTTTAAAGCCCTCATGAAACCTCATCCCGCCCATGGATGAGGTTTCATGTTTTTTCTGAAGGCCGTCTGGGCTCTTCGCCTGCCAACTAACCTTAAGGTTGGACGGGTAGCTTCTTTAACTGTTTTAATTACTTTTCAATAAGCCTTAATAAGCATTTGACAGTTCCGCGGGTGCGCGGCCGAATCAGCTGCTTGCCCGCCGAACTGAAAATCTAAATGATGCATGGTGATATCGGGATACCCGCCTGATGTTACCGTGCGTAATTTTATGTGTCAGCAAGCAGGCCCCGCCCCTGCTCGCTGAAGGGAGAATTCTGCCCAAAGGCTCTTGGAGAAAGGTAAGAAAGTGGAATTGAGGACAAAATCAGATCAGCCATGATCTTAGTAGGGCAGGGTTGAGGGGCTGAATGGCATACTTTTACTCCTATTTCTTATGACCTTATGTTTAAGATATGAAAAAGTGTGTTTGGGAAATGTACACCATGAGGTCACAAACAATTTGTGTGGGGAATCAACAACCACAAATTATATTATATAGCACTTTAACATCATAAAACATCCCAAGGAGCATTATAAACAACATTGGACATCGACCCATATAGGGTGATTTTAGGACAGAGGGTTTAAAGTTGGTCAAATCGATTGGTTTTGAGGAGAATCTTAATGGAGGAAAGAGAGATAGAGATGTGAGAGCTGTAGGGAGGGAATTCCAAAGAACAGGGCCTTGGCGCTTAAAGCTCAGCCAGCAGTTGTGGAGCAATTAAAATTGGGAATGCCCAAGAGGTCAGAATTAGATATCGTGGAGAGCTGTGGGTCAGGAGGAGATTACAGAGATAGGAGGTGGCAGGCCATGGAGGGATTTGAAAACAGGATAAGAATTTCAAAATTGAGGTGATGCTTAAGAAGGAGCCAGTGTAGGTCAATTAGCACAGGGGTATAGGTAAACAGGTTGTGGTGTGAGTAAGAACATGGGCAGAATTTTGGATGACCTCAAGTTTAGGGAAGGCAGAATATGGACACCAGTCAGGAGTGCGTTGGAATAGCAGGTGCAACAAAGTCATGAATAAAGATTTCAGCAGGCGATGCGTTGAGGCAGAGGTGAAGGTGGGCGATGCTATGGAGTTAGAAGTAGGTGACTTTAATGATGGCATGGATATCTGGTCAGAAGCTCATCTCAAAGTCAAGAATGAGACCAAGGTTGCGTACAGTCTGGTTTACTCTTAAATAGTTGTCAGGGAGAGGAATGGAGTTGGAAATATGGAAAGGGAGACAATTGAAGGAAATTTCTGCTCATCCAGTGCTGGATGTTGGGTAAGCAGCCTGATAATTCAGCAACACTGGCAGAGTTGAAAGATAGAGTAGAACTGGGTGATGCCAGTGTATATGTGAAAACTAATGCTGTGCGTTCAGATGATGTCACTGAAGGCAGCAAGTAGTTTAGAAATAGGGGGAGCCAAGGATCGGTCCTTGGCTGAGACCAGAATGTCAATGAGGTGAAGCAGACCAATTATGAGGATTTGTATTAACTGCTACTGTTGGGCCAATAATCTTTCTCTAGAGAATTACCAGTACATCATTTTATTTAGCAAATCATAAACACCCTTGACAATAAAGTTGTAACCTTATCTAAGAGTTGAGATGAATGATGTCAATTGCCTGTATTTCCTCTGAATCTTCATTAAAATGAGTATGTTGCATCAATCTTGATTATCTGTTATTCAGCTGTGACCAATCTATTAAACTCCTTTTTTGAGAAAAAACAAACGAACGTTCATTGTGAAACAGAATCTTTGTTAAAGAGACATCATCTGTTCTGGTTTAAAATTTGTTGACCAACTTCAACTCAGTACAGCCAAACTAAGCTCATTATAGTCATTTGTTTTAGGAGCTTTTGATCC
Organism: Carcharodon carcharias; assembly: GCF_017639515.1. Classification (NCBI taxonomy): domain Eukaryota; kingdom Metazoa; phylum Chordata; class Chondrichthyes; order Lamniformes; family Lamnidae; genus Carcharodon; species Carcharodon carcharias. Next base: position 43,420,329 of record NC_054485.1, read on the forward strand.
CAGCCAATGGTCTCTTTGCGTATCTTCCAAGAAACCAGTTCAGTTAGGTGCCATATCTAAAGCTGCCAGGAAGTAACGGATCAACGATTATAATTCTGGTAATTGTAATTAATTGAATCGTGATAGATGTTCCAAGCCCTCAGGTCGCTTAAGGTTAATTAATTACCTTGTAAATAGTTTCTGTAATACTTTATCCATGTTTAGCAGCCTTAATCCTTTTTTCCAATCTATCCAGTGCTAACTGGGGACATAGAAATTGGAGTAGACCATTCATTCCTCTTCATTAACAGTGCTTAGCACTTCTTTCACTGCAGAGGCATCCCTTTGTCTTTCTCTGCTCAACACAAAGTCCTAATTTAAATGGTTTGGCAGTCTCTTTGTTAAAAACATTTATAGGCACAATTTAATGAACCTGTCCTAGGAGAATTCTATTGGTAATTTAACAAGTATCTAGTAACTCTAGTGAGGAATCATAGAATCATACAGCACAGTGGTGGGTCAATGGACCCATCTTGTCTTCACCAGCTTGTTGAAAGAGCTATCCAATAAAGTTCACAGCCCTGCTCTTTCCCCATAGCCCTTCAAAATTAACATTTTATTCACTTCAAAAGGTCCACTGTACTTTAGAAAAAAAGAAAGGAGAGTACTGATGAAGAGCTCATCAAACAAAGAAGAGATTTGGCTTCATACAATGTTACGTAGAACTGATTAGAGAAAGCATACAAAGAATCAGAGTTTGGATTGACAGACAACTACTGCTGTTGCTTATAGGCTAGGGAGTAGCTGTGTTTCACACTCAATGGAGAGAAATCAATTCAAGATATTTCCTTTTTGCCATGCAATTTTTTTGTGTCCTATGAGGAATAGCAAAGTAGATGTTCTCATCAGAGATTGATCTCAACAAAGTCAGAGCATCAATTGGGTCAGTAAAATAGAATTCTAATAAGTGGTTTATCTTATAAATGTTAATTTCAAATAAAAGAGGTTTTCTCCTCCCAAAAAATAAGTTATCCAGTCTTTCCCGCCCTACTATCTCCAAGCCATGAACCACCTGTGGCTAAGGAGACAAATGGACAATGCCTCTGCCAATGGAAACATTTGTAGGACTATGGTAAAATAGCAAAGAGAAGAAGCTCTTTCAAAGAGCAGGCACTGACAGGATAAACTGAATGACCTCCTTCTATGCTATAGGATTATATGAGCACACTGCAATTAGTTTTACAATAATTATCAAAAAATCACAGATGCATAATTAAATAATTCTTTGCATGTAATTATGGAAACTATATATCTTAAATGTCCATCTATTTAAGGTGTGGGTGGTTATAGTGAATGTTAAGAAATGTATAAGATGAAGACTTAGACTAATTTGCTTCTTTCCCTCTGTCAAAAATTGCTGCAATACTGCTATATTAAAAAATATATTTTTAAATCCCTCACAAACTCATGTTTGTAGCAAAATGCAGTTTCCATAAGGAGATCTGTGCCTATAGTGATCCAAAATTTAGCCTAACTTGGGTTTGTACACCATCTTGAATAAAAAGAACTTAAAGCACTTTACAGAGGGCAAATGGATGCTGGCAACAAGGGAAGAGTTCAGAGAGAGAACAAAAAAAGCAAGTTGGAAAAGGTAAGTCTTGGAGAGACTCTTAAAGGCAGGGAGAGAGAAGTGTAGTAGGATTTAAGCAGGAGCTTCTGGAGAAGTGATAGAGCAGGGAATGCACTGAAGCCTAGAGTCAGAGGGCCAGACAGCAAGAACTGTACTGCTGTCTGAAGTTGCAGAGATAGAATGAGACAGGCCATGGGGAATATGTAGATCTGGGTGAAGATTTTGAATTTGAGACACTCGGAGATAAATAGCCACAGGAGGCCAAAGATGAGGATGATGGGTAATGTGGGGTTTACGGTTTTAAAAACAGATGTGGACAAATACAATTAACAATTCCCTAATTTTATGACCTATTGTATGGATTCCTGTCTCTTTTAAAAGGCTACATTGTTGAAATCAAAAGTAGTAACCAAATGCTTTAGTCTGTTATTAATTGCGGAAGGGGAACAAAGGAACACAGCATAAATGGCCAATTTGACTCTGTGCACTATTGTTTCTAAATTTATATTCAGAGGGCTGCTGACAGTCTGCTTTTGCACCAAGGGGATGTAAGGCTGTGGAATGCACTATTGGAATTAATGATCTGAGAAGAGACCATGGGCAGAATTTTATGTGTCGGCAAATGAGAATGGGGCCTGCTTATCGATGCATAAAATGATGCGTGGTGATGTCGGGAGTTCCTCCCGACATCACCGCGCCCGATTTAAATTTTCAGGAAGGCGGGAGCGCAGCAAAATCAACCAACTGGCCAACTGAGGCCAATGACAGGGCTAATTAAATAATTAAAGGACTTGCCCATCCAACCTTAAGGTTGGCGGGCAGGCCAGGAGCCCTAGCAGCAACTAGTAAAAAAAAGAAAACTCATCCATGGGTGGGATGAGGTTTCATGGAGGCTTTAAAAAATTTTGATAAAGATTTTGTAAAAATTATGGACATGTCCCAACTCATGTGACATTGTCACATGAGGGGACATGTAAGGGAAATTTTATTTTTCTATTTTTATCTTTTTCACATGTACAGCCGCTCTCCCTGAGGTTGCACTTAGCCTCAGGGAGATGAGTGCGCTCTTTTGTGTGCATGCGCGAAAGAGAGACTCTCGATTTTGGGATTTCCCCACCGCCCACACAGGGAGCACATAGTGCTTCTGTGCGGACGTCACGCTGGGCGGGCCTTAATTGGCCCGTCCACACAAAATGGCAGCTTGCCTCCGATCGGGGCACCGATTGGAAGCTCGCCTGTACGCCCATCAACTTCCCCCCCAACGTGGGGAAAATTCAGCCCCATGTCAATATTTGAGAATAAGTCAGATAGATAGTTGAAGTAAAAGGGGACAGGAACAATCTGCTTGTGTGAAGGAAAAGCTATCACAGACTGCTGAGTTATATGTCTACGCCATAGAGTGAAATCTTACAACACTTTTCAGAATCATTAAATTGAGCCTTTGATTTTTGTAATATAGATATACTATTGACCATGGAATCCCATTTCACAACCCCAAAATAGAAATAAATTTCTGGGTACAGAAAGCCAGAAGGACAAATAATTCTCCATGCAGGTTTTTCACCGTCACAGATCAAAAGGGTCGATTTACTCTGCACAAAAGCATTTTTAATCAATTTGACTTTCAGGTGGGTATACTGTGAAACGTTGACTTTCAATATTTGACTAGGTTTCTTCAGGTCCTGCCACCTGACTTACATAGCAATTGGTTTCATCTGAAGAATCACCCTAAGGGACAAACATGCATCTGAAAACTTTGCATGCATCCATTGTTTCAAAAAAAGTGGAAAACTTCTGATAGATTAACATGTGATGGCTTCTCTCTGGCAATCACTTAGATCTGTTGCTTCTCTTCAGTCACTGATACTTTGTTACTTTTGTACCATTTGTTACTTTTAAAGTTATTTGAAGAAAACGTTTTAAATAATTCATTTGGGTAATGTTCATTGGGTAGGCCAGGGAGACAGAGACAAGAAAGAGATCTACTTCCAAGATAACAAGTTGAATCTGCTTTTAAATTCTAAGCGGGGATGCTGTCAAGCAGTCTACTGTCCCATGCGGCAGTGGGAGCTGAGAGGATGAACTGATTTTAAAAGTGGGAGGAGGATAGTTTATGAGCCAAATCTTCCGAGGAGTGCCAATAGCCGTTGTATTTCCACTCCAATCCTATTTACTTACTTTAAGCTGGAGCTCCACATTTCTCGCCCAGACTTCCGAACAGGGCCTCCTGAGAAATGTGGAGCGTATTTGCTCCTGGAGTCTTTCCTCGTAGTGTAGGAGCACTAGTTGCTGTATTCCGGTAAGTTTAAATATTCCAAAGCTACATTGACAGGAGAGAAGTATTGTAGGCTAAGCGGGTGAGGGGATAGGGTGGATGGTGAGTGAGTGAAGGGGTAGGGTGGCAGATGGGTGAGGGAGTAGGGTGGCTGGTTAGTGGGAGAGGTGGCAGGGTGGAAAGCGGATGAGTGAGTGGGTCGGGTGCCAGGTTTGTGGATGAGGTGGTAGAGTGGAAAGTGGTTGGGTGAAGAAGTAGAGTGGCAGGTGGGTGAGGCAGTAGCGTGGCAGGTATTTGGGTGAGGGGGTAGTGTAGGTTGGTGGGGTTGGGAAGATAGTCAGATGGCCGGGGGGAGCCGAGGGGTTAGGGGGATAATATTTGGGGTGCTGGGGAGGTAGCCAGGGGTGGGGAGGGTAGTCAGGGGTTGGGGTGTAGTTGGGGGGGGGGGGGGGGGGTGGTTCAGGAGGTTCGTAAGCTCAGAGAAGTGGATGGGGGCTCAGGGGCAATGATGACGTAAAGTTACCCAGGAGTTAGAACCGGTTTTAATCCTTCCAACATTCCCTGGGTAACTATTTTGCAAAGTGAATCAGAATCTTCTGGAGTCTCCAACTCTGGTTCAGAGGGTTCCAGGTGCAGGGGAATTGCTCAATGGAAGTTGAAACTTCCCAAGCAATTCCGGTAGAGCTCTTGCATTGGCACTTCAGAGGAGTCCCCCAGTGCATTTTCCAGAATATCTGCTGGGTACGACCATCTGGAGACCAGAAGATCTGGACCAATGACATTAAAATCAGTTGAAAGAACGTTGCTGCTGAAGACCTAGGGAGATGGTTCCTGGCACAAGGTAAGTGCTCCAGTAGGCAAACATCCAATGCAGAGAGATCCAAGGTTTCTGTGTGGGACCCAGACAGGCACTCTGACTCCTACTCTAAATGGCTGTAGAGGTCTCTTTAAAAAGATACATTAAGTGCAGCCTACCATCTGTAGAAATGTAGCTACAGTCAAATTTAGTTGACCAAGGTTTGCGAGTGTTATCCAACCAATTAAACCGGGCATGATTTGACCAAAAAGGATCCTGCAGGCCTTGCAAGGAGATTAAGTCAGAAGTGAGGACATTCTGTGGATACAAGAAGTCAATCAACTTGGTGATCAGCACAGCGTGTATTCTATGGAGACAAGGACTAGGGTTTAGTGGTCCCATTTCAGGACAGAACAAAGTCGGGATTTGGAAAAAAATGGCCGCTGAGCAGTGAAGGCAGAAGTCCCATCTCCATTTCCATCTTCATCTATTTTCAGTCGAGCAAGAAAGGGGACAGGGCAGGAAACCTTCACACTGCTATTCGGAAGTTGCCAGAACCATTGTAGAGATGGACATTTTATAACTTCTGGAATTTTCATTGAGGTGGCCCATTTTGGAAGCTCTCCTAAATCACACCTGCACAGTAGAGGCCTAAACCACAGATTGGAGGTGGGAAGGGTATAAAAGGTGAGTAAAAATGGTATTGCCTCCTTTACAATCATCATGAAATGCTGCAGCCTGGGTTATATCCATTGTTGTGAAGCCATGCTTAAAATGACTTTATGTATTTACCAACTGAAAACCACTGATTGAGGCAATATTCTAGTGACTTGACACCACAGTTTCTTAGATGGCTGAATATTTTCATCACTATATATGACAAATTCCAAAGCTATATTCAGTGAAGCAAACCTGTCTTCAGGAACTAATCAGAGATAATCACCTGAGAAGAATGTGAATGAGCCACATCTCCTGAGCAGATTCACAGAACATCCAGACTCAACTAGTTGAGGATAAGTATTAGATTCAATGACTTCAGATGAAGTTCTCTGGTTCCAGCTATAATCTAATCAAGGTACACCCGGAATCCAATAGCCATGATCATATATGGGTCATTGGTCAGTTGGAGAGAGAAGATCATGTGACAAGCCTGTTTTGTGCTTTAAGAAACAGTTTTCTCCAGGCCACAGACAGAAGCATAAAAGATGCCAAATGGCCAAACCCCTGCGTAGGTTTCCCTCTCTCCCTCACATCCAACTTGCAAGTTTGACCCCTGTCTGCTGTTTGACTAACCACAGCCACAGGGAGAGATTTTTTAAAAATCAACCCAGCATCTGCCATCTCTGGAATAAAAGATAAATCATCCGTCAACATCTTTAAATTGTCTTTATGCTAGATCTAGAGGGATAAAGCTACAGGACCGTATACCTTTAACTTGTATCAGAATCTAAAAAGCCTGTTAAATTGTGCTCCAACTCTGTAGCTTATTGGTGAGCATGTATCAACTTTGAGGATGTGTGCATATGAAAGTTGGAGCATTTTTATTATTTTTATTTAAACTGGGTTAAGTACAATAAATACTATCTTTTATTTTACAAAAAACTCAAGTAAACCTGTCTGCATGTGTCTTTTACAGTCACAATACTTAAACAGTTAAACACTCACTGAATTGGCAAGCCTAGCCTTTTAAAAAACCTGTTGTGGTTAAATGAGGAGTGGGAAAAGAGGGGAGACATTCTACCCCTCCTCACCTTGTTATTACACTATGTTTACTAGAGAGAGAGATGACAGTCTTATGATTGGTAAAGGTAAATGAATGCTTTCATTCACTCTTTGCAGAACAGTTCAGCCATCTGTTTGGCTGTTTGAAAACTTTGATGTATGAGCTTTGGGCAGCCTTCCAAAACAGTAATGGGTTCTATAGTGCAAACCCTGTTTATTCAGCTGCCTTGGGGAATGTGAATTGGATGGCTTTGACAAGTTTATGAGCTTCTAAAGGAGGAAATGGTTTTTCAATCACCCATTCAGGTGCCTACAATCTTTTTAAGTGAATAGTGTTTTTTTTAAGTGCCTGTTCAAGTGATTTGTGTTGAATTTGACAAATATATGAGCTACTAAAGAGGATTGTGGATTTTGAAATGCCTATCCAAGTGATATTTGCTTATTTTAAAATATGTATGAGCTTGTCAATAGCTTCCAATTTTTTTATAGGGCTTGTGAGTTCTGTTTTTAAAGTGCATACTGGGTGAATGGGTTAGAATGGGTGTAAAGTGGATAAGGGGGATAGGGGATGATGAGGTTGGAGGTGAAGCAGGATGAGGGGTTAGAGGGTTTGAGGTAAAGGGCGTGTGAGGAGGTATGAGGTTGAAGGGATTGAGAAGGTAGGAGGATGAAGTGGTGCTAAAGGGATGGGGTGAAGGTAGATGATTGAATAAGGGTTAGGGGTGAAGGAGTGAGGAGTAGGGGGAGGTGAAGTGGGAGTAAAGGTGGTAAGTGTTAAAGGGAGGTGAAGAGTTATGTGGATAGGGGGTGCAGGGGTAAAGGGAGTGAGTAGGGTTGGGGATAGACAACATGAAATGAATAGGGGGCGAGGGGGTGAAGTGGGGTGAGGGGGTAGGTGGTTGACAGAGATGGGGCTTAAGGGATGAGGATGAGGGGGGCTTTACATTGATCTGAAGAGCTGGGTCGATGCTTCTAAGAATGGAGGTCGGCCTTTTAACTCGGCCGTTTCACCATCAGCCCACCTCCAATGGGAAAATTCCAGCCAAAAAGTCATTCAACATGTTGATCAGCACAATGTGTTTGCCCACAGGGTGAAACTCCTGATAAGCAACATTGTTATGACAGGCACTTAATCTGATAAGAAAATATACAAAAGAATTGAGCACTGTGGAAGATAGAAACTACAAAGAATACTTTACTCAGAACTGATATATCAGCAGGACTGGAAATAGGAGGAGGGCTGGTATTTTGAAGCAGATAGGTGATGTGTATTTGACTAACAAGGTCTCATCGCACTCATAAAGAATATTCCTGCATGCACCTCTGTAAGTGTAAAACTGAAGAAGAATAATTGGTACTCGCCTTTATGGTCAACAGGAAGAGGAACAAAGTGAAGACAAAAGAAGTCGCTTAATCAACTGACTAACTAAGGACCGATCAACTGTAGTGTGATTGTAAGTAAAGGGAACTCTCAGCCACAATGTTGTAAATTATTCATCTAATGTCTGAACTAGAATTCAAACAATGACTTGAATTTAGAAATCATTGAGAATCATCGGGGAGACTTTTCTCCCCATTGGGGGGTGCTGAAGGGGACTGGGCACAGGCGGGCACGCAGCAGATCGCAGCCCACGATCAGCTGCACACCGCCAATTAAGGCCCGCCCAGCGAGACGTATACTTGGAAGCGTTGAGCGCTCTGTGTGTGGGTGCAGCGAGGGGTGAGAGTCAGGGTCTGAGCTCTTTCACGCATGTGCACGAAAGAGCGCAAAAATCTCCCTGAGGCACAGAGCTGCCTCAGGGAGATTACTTTGCTTATGTAACATTGAAATAAAGGAAAAAAATATTCAGACATGTCCCTCATGTGAAATGAGCTGGGACTTGTCAATTAATTTAAATAAACATTTTTATTATATTGATAAACCCTTCATGAAACCTCATCCCGCCTGTGGATGAGGTTCCATGAAAAATGCAAAGGCCACCTGGGCGCTTTGCCTGCCCGCCAACCTTAAGGTTGGATGGGCAACCCTGTTAATTATTTCAATTATTATTTAAATGGCCTTAATAGGTCTTTGACAGTTCAGTGGGCATGCAGTCGACTCCGGTGTGCGTCCACCAAACTGAAGATCCAATGACGTGCGCTGATGTCGGGACGCACGCCCGATTTCACTGTATGTCATTTTATGTGTCAGCGAGCAAGCCCCACCCCAGAAGGTTCAGGCCATAGTGATTTTTGTAATCCTAGAATAAAAGAAATTGCAAACGAATTGGGTACCAATCCCTATCCTTCCCCACCCTGCCCAAATAGCACTGGTATACCCGTGTCATCCCCTTTCTTCTACCACTGACAGAACACTGCATTCCCTCTGTGAGCCAGCCTGACAGAAAGGTCTCAGCAGCTCTTGTAGCATCTGTGGAGAGAGAAACAGAGTTAACGTTTTGAGTCCATATGGCTCTTCTTCAGAGCTGAAGAGAGTTAGAAATGTGATAGGTTTTACACTGTTGCAGAGAGGGGGCAGAGCAGAATAGAAGGTCAGGGATGGATAGGAGCTTAGGATAGATTTGACAAAGATGTCATGGACACAAGACAAAGGGAATGGTAATGAAAGTGTTAACGACTAAGGCAGGTGATAATAGTGACATAAAAGTCAGTTAACAGAATGTGTTAATAGCAGAAAAAGGGTCAGCGCTCTCTGAACACAAAACATAAGAACAAGTTACTGACTGGCCCTTGTAAGCGGAGGATGTTGGGGAAAAAAATCAAAATGGAGGATAGAGTACATGATCTGAAGTTGTTGAACTCAGTGTTGAATCCAGGAGGCTGTAAAGTGCCCGATCGGAAGATGAGGAAGCATTCCTCCAATGTGTGCTGGGCTTCACTAAAACATTGTAGCAGGCTGGCGACAGAAATGTGGGCATGAGAGCAAGATGGTGAATTGAAATGGCAGCGATGGGAAGATCAGGGCCATGCTTGTGGACTGAGCAAAGGCATTCCGCAATATGGCCCTCTAGTCTGTGTTTAGTCTCTCTAATGTAGTGGAGACTGCATTGTGAGCAGCGAATGCAGTAGACCAAATTGAAAGAAGTGCAAGTGAATCAGACTTGACAGTCCAGCCCAGTACTGAATGACTGCTGCACAGTTAGAGGCGTTATCCTTCAGATCAGATGTTTACTTGTGGCCCTAAGTTCTCTCTCAAAAGGGCATAAAAGATTCTTTGTCACTAGTTGGGAAAAAATGCAAGTTATTCCCAGTGCCCTGGCTAATATTTAACTCAATTATTATTACAAAAACATATAACCCGATCATTATCACATTGCTGTTTGTGGGACTGTGGGACCTTGCTGTACACAAATTGGCTGCCACATTTCTAACATTGCAAAGTTGGCTATAGATTAAAAATAATTCATTGGCTGTAGAGTGCTTTGTGATGTGCTGAAAGGTGCTATACAAAGTCAAGTATTTCTTCCTTTGGAGCGTGATCTTACTGGATGGGGATCCACAGTCATTTCTTTTATACTGATGCCAAAGTCCTTTTCTCTATGCCAAGGCTGACTCTTTCAAAAAATTCTCATTGCAGTGCACCAAGGTGCTGTTTTGTGCTTTTTTTTGCCGTCCGTTGGTGGCAAACAGGACATTATAACAATACAAAATGTACAATACAAAAGCAGTAGAATTAGTATCATGCACAAATCAAACTTAAAGGCCTAAATTTTCCGGTCCTGCCCACCATGGGAATCGTCACGGATGGGATTGAAAATTTGATGAACCAGCAAAAGGACCATTGACTTTGGGCTGGAATTTCTGGTCCCACAGTGGCTGGGACCCAAAAACCCCAACCAAAGCTTCTGCAACATACTTAACAGGGAAATTACTTTGTGAGATGTGTGCAAATTAGGGCTTCAAATACAAAGGATGCAAAAGAAACATTCCTGACTTTTGTAATAGGTTTCTGATACTTATGGGCAATGTTTACTCATAAGTAGGTTTAGAGGTTAGGTGCTGGGTATAACTATTCAAGTCCTATGCTTAGATTACATCTATAATCACTCCCATGTATGCATTGTTGCTTGTGAGGAACCTTACTTTCAGTCACTGTATAATGAAAATTTGGACTTCCTTGATTCATAATGCTCCAAAGATTTGTCTCATCTGCAAATTTTGAAATTATACATCAAGTGTATGGCATTAGGACATCTCAAGAACAGCAGTGGTCAAAGTATTGTCCCCTGGGGAACAATGTTTATCTTCCTCCGACCCGGAAAGCAACAGTTTATCACCACTCTGTTTCCCGTCACTCAGTCAGCCTTGTGTCCATGCTGCCACTGACCCTTTTATTCAAAGGATCTTAACTTTTTGCGAAGCCCATTATGTAGCATTTTATCAAGCACCTTTTGGAAGTTCATGAACCACATTACCCTCATCAACCCTCTCTGTTACTTCATCAAAAATCTCAATCAAGTCTGTGAAGTATTTTTTTATATTTGTTCCTGGGATGAGAACATCGCTGGCAAGGCAAGGTATTTACTGCCCATCCTTAATTGCCCTGGAGAACATGGTGACGAGCCAACTTCTTGAACCGCTGCAGTCCATGTGGTGTAGGTACACCCACCGTACTTTTTTCTGTAGCAGTTTGATACAACTATTACACTATTTCAGAGGGCATCTAAGAGCCAAACACATTGCTATGGATCTGGAGTCATGTACAGGTCAGTCCAGGTAAGGATGGCAGATTTCTTCTCCTGAAAGTCATGAGTGAACCAGGTAGGTTTTAACAACAATTTTCACAATCATTCTTACTGTGACTAGTTTTTAAATTCCAGATCTAATTAATTCATTGAATTTAAATTCCCCCAGCTGCCATGGTGGGATTTGAACATCATACCTCTGCAGCATTAGTCTGAGCCCCTAGATTACCAGTCCAATAACATAACCACTATGCCCTACTGCCCCTTTAAAAGAGCTTTGCTGGCTTTCTATAATTAATCCATCATCATCCAAGTGACTGTTTCCATGATCACTTTGAAAAACTATTTGCTATCTTGACCCCTTTCCTCCCATCCCACAATTTGTCTGTAAATGTACAACAAAGTAGCTTAAACTGAATCACCTTTATATTGTATTATCATGCTGTAAAAAGGCAGATTGCTTGTAGCTCTTCATCTGTTCCAAATGAACATCTCCCCAAGGCGCTACTTGCCCTTTACAATTACCTACTTCCTTTTTGGCTGAAATTGAGCTCAGATAAATTCAAATATTTTCTCTGACATCCAGGGTCATATTGGTGATTGGGCAATAGAAAGTTGATTAAAGGGGGATTATCAGCCCAACAAACTATCTTACTGGATATTTGAAAACGCCACACACAGTGATGCTGTTTTTGGTTTGCCAGTCAGCATTTGGCACAATAAATTTATGATTTTGATTTCCATCAAACTGATTTAAAAATGAGAAATACTGTATGGGGATATTTTGCTTCAGTTCAGGTTTTAACTGCAACATGGTTCACAATGGATTTTGCTGCTAGAATAAAAAATTGTGACACTGTATCTTTAAGTAAATGTAACATGGACAGTGTTTAAACCAGTGAATGCAGTCAAGTACAAGAGTAAAGGTTAACAGTTCAACAGTCTAGTGGCATGAATGGAGGTTGTAATTGAGTTCCATGTATGTAGTTTGATTGGAATTGCATGGCTATTATTTCAAAGTTGAAGCTTTTATATTATCTGTAAAAACTGACAAACACCTTCGCTCAGAAATGCTCCTGATTTATTTATTCTCTCCCTTCGATGCTGCCCTACATTCCTGAGCAGAAACAGAGCATTTGCTCCAACTGCAGAAGGATGAAAACCTGTTCAAAATGAACATCTAGCATATTTCTGAAAATGGTTTGTTTAAAAAACTTGTGGAATTTCCTCAAAAAGGTACGAGAGGTCAGTGAGTGGGTCTACGAAGAGATTTTCCCAACTTTATGGCGTCATTAAAGTAAATGTGGCTCTTATCTCATTTGTCGAAATTGACTTATTATAGTTTTCTTTAAAGGCTTAGCGTATATAAACTGCAAGGAAATGGCCTGGCACCTATGGGACAAACTGAGTAGGGATCAGCCAGGAATCTCCTGTCATAAGCACTTCAAGTGTTAGTTAAGTGCAAAGCAGATGTGTTCGGTGATCTTTATTTTTCATGGACGCACATTTCATTTCCATTATCAAAAAACGATACTGGCCCACGTTTTGCAGCCAGTGGTAAATGAACAATGCCCACTGTTCATTATGTTTAGCTGCTGCCCACAGAGCTTTCTTGGGCTTTTGAGTGGCAACTTAAGGTTCAGTTTAGCTGCACCTACAGGAGATCTGGGTCCCGTATGAGCAAGGCAAGCAACTGCAAGTCTCTTCAATCAATCTGATGGAAGAATCCTCACTGAAACACACAGAGCAGAATTATATGACCCATAAATGGATAGGATGTAGAAATTTTAAAAGTCTCAAGCCCAAGCATATCCTGCCTGGAACTCACCCACGTCAAGTTCTAACTTGACAGGGCTGGGGGCTGGGCAACTAACCCATTATTTAAGTATTTTAATGATGCTGTCTGTTTCAAATTTTATCTTCATTTTAAATTTAATACTGTCCAGCTGGGTCCTGGTCCTTGACAAATTCAGCAGTTAAAGGAAGACATGAAGTGCTGTGTGCAAGAGTAAGTGCCTTTCCAGCATGTTTTTGGGGTCTAGAAGGAACAGCAGCACTTTCCCCCAGCCTCTCAGGCTAACCTGTTTCCCTCCTCCCGATAGAACCATCCCCACCACCCAATGATTGGACCCATCCCCTTGCAATTAGACTGGTGCCCCTCAATAATTAGGCTGCCCTACAAATGGAGCCCCTGTGATATAACTGAACACCATCACATTTAGACCACCCTTGTGATTGGACACTTCCACAATCACCAACACCCCCCTCTCACAATTGGACTTCTCCTTCCCCAACTCCCATTGATGTCAATCAGGCTGGCTTCAGGAGGGGAACCTGTTTTAACAAGCACCACACTGTAGAGTCACATTATCCCAACCAGAATGCCAGAACACTTGGAAATCATGCCCTAGTAAATATTGTGCTGTAGAGGCTGAGTATTAGTCAGAAAATCATATACAGCAAGTGAAATAAAGAAGAGGAAAGATGGGATTATGGGAGAGATGGAAAAGAGAAAGTGAAGAAGATCTTCGAAATCTCCCAACAGTAATGAAGATTCAAAGGAATACGACTCCACACTTGTAAAGTAAACTTTCAGACCAGGGTGGTTATTTGGGAATAATCAAAACTTAGCCCATGATTTAAAATTCATTTGCACTTGGATGGACTATATTTAACTTTTTCTAATGGGTTTACTGGGTATCCAGTGGGTCATTATGGCAACTTCAAGCATTTCATATGTTTCAGTGCTGAGTCTTTCAGTGGGTGACTGTATAATAAAGCTTGTGGAGGAGCAGTGCAAATCAGACAGCAACTTCCTGATTTCTGCGTTTGATTGTGCTAGCATGGGTACCAGAATTTCCCGTCCGATTTCTTCCCCAAGAACTGCAAGAGCTAGTAGCTTCACTGTTATTTCTACTGCAAAATCCAGGCCATTTATTAGTGGGTTAGGGTCTTCGAATAAAGAATATTGTCATTTCAGTTAGGGAACCTTCATTCAGACTTAAACCATCAGGGTCCACCTGATTTGGGAATTGCTGCTGTATTTGTACCATGATGGCTTGCTCACAGTTAATTGCACTACCACACATGCTACATTTAAAACTCTGCATTTGCTTTTTTAAATACTTGTTTAAATTCTTTCTTTAAATTTTCTCTCCCTTCCTCAAAGTGCCCACTCCTGGTGGAGTTCAGTCCTTATCTGACATACACATGCATTTTTAACCAGTGGTGTCCCTCGGGACCTATTACACTGAGAAGGAGCAGAAACCACAGCTGATTCTTCTCCTGCCTGGCCTTGCTGTAAAGCCAGCTGTTATCCTACAACTACAGTCCCAGTTTAGATCAATTAGCTCAGCTCTAGCCGGGGATTAAATGTGGGACCTTTCAAGTCTGATTGAATCCATACACTGGGTTCTGCATTTGGCCACTGACCATGGGAGGGTGATTGGAGTTTAGGGAGAGTGGGGAGGAGGGGGAGCATATTTTTAAAATGTTGGAACAGATCTTCCGTTCTCTGAAGCGTTGTATCCCAGAGAACCCTGGAAAGTCCACTGAGGGCTCTTCGGAGGTCCCCACAGAAATACTGCAGGGCGCTTGCCAGTTAAGTTTCAACTTTTGCTGGGCAATTACCTGCTTCTGGAACCCTCCAAAACTCCGACTTAAAGTTGGAGACTTTGGATGGTTCTAACTCACTTACCAGAATAGTTACCCTTGGAAAGTTAGAAGAATTAAATCCAGTTCAAACTCCTGGGTAACTATACTATTGACACCTGCCCCCCCAACACCTCCCCACCCCGCCGACAACCCACTGGATCCCTCAATTAAACAACCCACCTCCCCATAACTACCCACCACCCCTGACTTCCCCCCCAACTACACCCCACCCCCGACTTCCAGTGCCCAATTCCCCACCACACCCTGACCCCTCCACTCTTGACTAGCCCCCTGAGCACCTGACTACCCCCCTGACCATGTGACTACCCACCTCCCCAACCAACTGAATAGCCCTCCACCCCCTGGCTACACACCACCCCAGCCCCGACTACATCCCCACTTCCCCCAACACCCCAACCTCATTCCACCCACCAATCTCCCCCATCTCTGCCATCACTACCTGACCCACCAACCCCAATCCCCAACCAAACCACCCACCTCCCACCGCATCACCACCAGACCAACCCTATGCCATTAAGCATTTACCTTACACAATTAGCTTCTTGCCTATCTTGTCAAAGTGGCTGGGACATTTAAACTTACTGGTTTATAGCAGCTAATCCAATAAAATCCCATTATTGTCTTCATTTCTGCTGGCAATCCTGCTCTGCATAGAAGAGAGTTGAGGAGTAGCTGCATTGCACATTTCTCAGCAGGCCCAGATCAGAAGTCCAGGCGAGAAATGTGCAGCTCCAATCTCAGGTAACCAAAACAGAACTGGAGAGGCAATCCGATGGTGATTGCCACTCCATGCAAGATTCGGCCCAGATTGTTTTCAAGCCAGTATGACAAATAATGCATTGACATCTTGTCACTGTTAACTATATTATCAAAAAAGGGCTTCGTCATGTTTCCTTCAAAATTCACTGTGCTGCCTGATTCTGTTTGTAAATCTCAATTCACTTAACCTAACATACATTCTCCTCTTATGCAGGGAGCTAATCTGGCTAACAATGTGGAACACCAAGGACAAGACCCTTCACTGCTGCACATGTAGCCTTGTCCTGGCCAAAACCTATCTCTGAGCCACAGCATTAATAAGAGCAGATTATCTCACCTCATTGGCACTGTGGGACTTTGCTGCGTTCATATTAGCTTCTGCCTCTCCCTATATGACAATAGTAGTTACAATTGCAAAGTATATTATTGCCGGTGGAAAGCCATGTCATATCCTGACAACTTGAAAGGTGTGAAACTAAAGCTGTTTTTTAAGTGATTTTTATTTATACTGAGGCAAAAAATGCAGTTTTCTAAGGATAACCATTCCACCTCAATAAAAATTTTCGGAATTTGGCGTTCAGAAACTGCCAACATAGCCTGCCCGCTCAAATGTTTCATTTGCAGTAATTCCTTGAAACAAGTAGGTTTTATTGACTGAAGAAAATTACAATTATTTAGGAATCAGAATCCCAAGCAGCTAGGATATCCTATTATTCATTCAGTGTAGCACAACAGTATCCCTATTAAATTGCTGAATAATGGAGCCTGCTGCTGTAAAACACTAAGGGTTAGCATTCCTACAATTCTTTCCATTAGAAAGAACCTTAATTAGGCCATATTTATGGCAGGGAGTTCATCTGGTGCACCAGACGGAAAACATTTCATGGTTTTATATGGGAATAAATCAAGAGGTTGGGGGAATGGCAAAAGTAACAATAGAGGTTTTACAAGTATAGTCAAACCCCATGTGTAAAACGACAAGCACTCCCCCACCCACTACACAACCTCCCTGCACAAAAAAAAGATGACTACATACTAAGGTGCTGTGGATCTTATTTACTACAGTGAACTGTTTGAACAGACAACAAGGCCAACATTCCACCACTCTAACAATATTATATTTGGTTTTCACTGGTGGGCATCTGGTGACTACATTCCAATCCAGAGGTAGATATCCACGTAATTGGTAAATGAGTCCTAACCTGTAAATACACTCAAAACTTGCATATATACCTTGATCTGAGGAGGCCAAAGAGGCTCCAAAGTGACAAAACATCTATTTGGAAGAATGCAGCCTGATTTTAAGAGAACATCCCATTTGTGGGAAAAGATCCCCAGCTAAGGTGTACGTGCTGAAGTAAGGAACATGCTGCTATCTGAGAGCTATTGAACTTCAGTCTGGAAAAGAAACCCAAATCTGAGCACAAAATCCTAACTGGGAAAAACGCCTGACTGGGGAGAATATTCTTTGGGCAGTGGGTAACTCAGATCCTGGTTCTAAACTTAAATAAAACCAGGAAATGCTGGAAACATCAAGGGAAAAGCCAGGCCAGGTTTGGTTGTACAACTTTTGCCAGAAAGGTTTTAACCTAATAATTTCATGGCTTCTATTTCTGTAAGATTCAGAAGTACTTTCATTTAAATGTTTCTGGTGCAACCTCTAACTAGGAATCTTCAGGTACAGAATGGTGCAAAGGCACAGAGATACCAGAGGTTGCTTTATGTAAATCAAAATGAGTAACCAATTCCTCAGCAAAAATGAAACAAATAATAAGGCTTTAATAACAAATGGTCCGTAGGATAGGTGCTCACAAAAAGTAGTGATTATATTTATCAGATTGAGGTGTTAATGTTAATCTGACACCATGATTAAAGCACTTGTTATTCTAATGTTTTTACAAACCTAATCCTCTATAGATTTGATCTTGTGTAATGTTTCCAGTCACCAGCTAAGATTTAGTTATTTGGATCATCTCAATCAAAGCCATGCTCATTTAGTTTAGAATCAGGACAATTTGCAGAATTCGGCTAAAAAACAAAGCCTGACTTAACTCTTGAACTGTGATTTGGATTTCTTTTATTGATTTTTATTTGTTTTTTCATTCAAAAAGAACAGCTCCACCATTTTCCAGCTAATGCAAGGCATAATTGTAAAAATCTGATTTTTCATTTACTTCTCAAGTTCAACATAACTTGAATTTCTGAGTATGATCTAGGCTTATCTTTAAAATGGCATTGTTTCCATGATTTGAAAAGGCTTGGCATATTAATATATTGGGGGCATTTATCAAGAAATGAAAAGCCATTGTATTGGTTGTTCTATCTTCCTCCCACTCCGTATCCACTTATTTCATTTTTCAAATGAAAAACAAAATTCAACACCAAAAATCTGGCCTAGGGTTAATGTCACTGGCTATTCCAGCAATTCACTCTGCTTGAAAACTTGACAGCTCCCTGCAGTGTTTAATAGTTTGATTGATTTGTGTTTGATTGTGTTAGTCTGCTCACTGATCTGTGTTCACTGTGTTTAAATGCTTAAGCCAGTGGGTGGAGCTAGAGATCTGACATCATTCAGGAGGTTCCAGAAGACAGACTTAGGTTCTGGCTGAGACCATGGACTGAATAACACGCTCACAAGCCGACGGTGGGTTCCGCACCCGGAAGTCGATGGCATTCTGATTTCTGGGCCGGCAGTCAGTGTGTGCCCAATAATGTTAATTGCTGCCAATGAGTGACATGGCTGGGTTACAGACCATCATTTGCATGGGCAGCTGCCAGAGAGTGTGATGGAGCAGGCCTTGGGCAGTGGGAGGATTTTCAGGGGTGTCCCAGAGACTGATTCCGAGTCGGATGATGAGCCTCTGGAGTCTTCCATAAGGCGGCAGATGCTGGATGTTCAGCATGAGGTCTGTGAAGATTTGGTAGGTATACCAGAGGGGTTGCATTGTCTGCGTGGTTGCCCACCCAGTCCTGGAACCTCAATGATTGGCAGGGAGGGTGAACCGGTCCTAATGCCTAAAGGCGGGGGGCTGAGCAGCAGCTGCTTCCATCTAGAAAATCCTTTCATGACAGTTTTGATGGGGGTACCGTCTCCTCCGTCTATCAGTCATTTGCACAGGCCTCAAGCATTGCTGTGGCGACTGAAGACTTACATGTGTCTCAGCAAGAGTCTCCTGGAGTGGCCGGCCGCTCAAGGCCACAGCTGCATAGAGGACGCTCACTGTAGTCATCCGAAGCAAGGGAGGTAGCAAGTGCAGCCACAAGCGAGTAGGGCGAACTGCGCCAGAGCACATGTAAACGTGTTAGTAAAAATCCACATTTGGCACAAATAAGGGCACATGGGTGAGGTTCTTCTTTATTGATGCTGTAATGCCTTAAAGGCGTGGATAAACACCAAACTCACATTCCCTCATGTTGATATTCTTTTTGCTTGCTGTAGTTGTGTGAATTACGTCTGAAGGTTGAGAGAAGCAATCAAAGGTTGAGGTAGGGCAGGAGGAAATGTGTTCTCGTGTGGGCTGATGAAGAATGTTTAGATATAAGGGCTACAGGACTCTCTCATTGCATCTGGGAAAATGAGTGGTGAAATTTCACTAAACCCCTTCTGTAGCTATGGCAAGGAGCTCTACAGAGCTTCCCTCAAAGCATTTGGATTTTTAAAAAATTTCATTTTATGGGATGTGGGTATCACTGGCTAGGCCAGCATTTATTGCCCATCCCTAATTGCCCTTGAGAAGGTGGTGGTGAGCTGCCTTCTTGAACCACTGCAGTCCATGTGGTGTAGGTACACCGACAGTGCTGTTAGGCAGGGTGTTCCAGGATTTTGACCCAACGACAGTGAAGGAACGGCAATATATTTCCAAATTATGATGCTGAGTGGCTTGGGGGGGAACTTCCAGGTGGTGGTGTTCCCATGTATCTAATGCCCTTGTCCTAGATGGTAGTGGTCGTGGGTTCGGAAAGTGCTGCCCAAGGAGCCTTGGTGAGTTTCGGCAGTGCATCTTGTAGATGGGACATAGCTGTCAGTGAGAGTTAAAAAAAAAACTCTATTGGGCTGCTTCGACTGACAGTGTAGGTTTACACCGTGATAGTGTAGGTGGGTGTTGGTTAAAAAAAAAAGCATCTGGTGTGTCATTTCAAAAGAGCTATTTGTTTACATTTTCCCAAGGGCTATCATTCTGTTATTTTGAATGCTTGGCTGAGTTTCAGAAGCTATATTATCTCAGCTGGGTGCTCTGAGTTTACAGTTTGATTGACAGTTTAAAGAGGTTATGAAATTATTAGCTATCTTTTATGTGGGGCCTGAATAACAGTCTGTTTGTTTTTAAAAGAGATTAACTACCTGAGATTCAAGGTTTTTGAGTTTTATGATTGGGAGTTTCTTTCACTATCGAGTGTTGAAGAATGAAATCTGTATTAGATTGTTAGAAAGTTACTTCATCTCCAAAAGGTCTGCCCATAGTAGATACTGGGTGAGTGACTATGGAAATGCCATGGAGGGTTTGATGGGGCTTGAGGAATGGGTGTGGGACATGAGTTAGCATGGAGGGTATGAGGGACCTTGCGGGGCTGGGAGAGGGGATGTGTGAGGGTTGAAGGCTAGATGGCTTAACAGCTTCTAAAACAACTGGGACAAAGTCCCAGAGAACAGAGGTGGGGCTTCTAACCAGCCTCTTCTTGGCACTCGTCTGCCCCCGGGGCCACCTGAACCAGCGCCAACGCCAATGCCCCCCCCCCACACCCCCCCCCCCCCCCGCGCCCCCTCCACACCAACACACTCCCAACACCAAAGCAGAGATTATACATTTGGGGATACTTTAGCCCATGCATGTCCCACAAGTCGGGCAACTTCCTGACTCTAGCTACCTGGCTCAGTAGCCAAAATCCAACCCTAGATCCCACAGACTCTCTCAGGCCAGCACAGCCCACAAAATGTAATTATGTTGATCTGTATTGTCCAGTGTTCCTTAGCAGGGATAACGCCTAAGTATAAGTCAAGTGTAATTAATTATTGGCAATGCCAAAGTAATTGTGTTTAGTCTCCATCACGTACTCTCTTCTTAGCCTCTAACTTGATTACTCTCCCTGACCACTACCTGAGGTTGAGCCAGACTGTTAGCAACCTTGGCATCCTATTGGATTCTATCCTGCGCTCCGAGCCCCATAAGGTCTCTATCATCAAAACCGCTTACTTCCAGCTCCATAATATTGTCCCTTTCCACCTCTGGCTGAGTTTATCAAACTCTCATCCAATCTTTGTTACCTCCAGATTTGATTATTCCAATGTTTCCCTGGCCGCATCCCACCTTGTACACTCCGAATCTTTGCCTTATTCAAAATGCTGCTGCCCAAATCTTAACTGGCACCACGTCCCATTTACCTATCACTGCCATATATGCCCCCCTGTTCGGTAACACTTCAATTTTAGAATTATCATCCCTGATTTCAAATTCCACTGTGACCTTCTTCCTTCATGGGCTGCATTTTACGTGCCCCGGCCGGGTGTGATTTTACATAAAAAAGGGTGGGTGCCTAGCCAACCACTCTCCCACACACCCTCGAGCTCACCTCCATAATTTGTGGGATGAATGGGCACTGAAATCTGCTGTACACCTGCCATATTCAAATAAATAATCAAGGGTCAATTGAGCTTATTAGTAATCCAATTGACCTCAATAATATGCTGCTCACGCATATTAAGCTTGGTATGGGCAGTCAGGTGGGAGTGGACTTTTTAAAGAATCTTTTTTAAAGGTGCGAAGGAAAGGGGGGTTATTATCTTTGGGGGGGGACCTGTGTATCGGAGCAGTCCCCCTAAGATAGTACCCCACCCTTCTTCCTACTTGCCTACTTTCTATCCTTGTCCCCATCCTTTTTCTCATCCAGATGTTACCCTGGTGACATCATCTGAGAGCACAGTGATAGTTTTCACATGTACACTGATGATACCCGCTCTACCTCTCCATCACTTCAATCAGCTCCTCCACTTTTTCTAAGCCATCAGACTGTTTATCTGACTGTACTAAATGAGCAGAAATTTCCTTCAATTAAACATTGGGAAAATTGAAGCTATTGCCTTTGGGCCCCACTACAAACCCCATTTCCTAGCTGCCAACTCCATTCTCCTCCCTGGAAAGTGTCTGATGCTTAACCAGACTGTTAGTAACCTTGGCGTTATATTTGATCTTGAGATGAGCTTCTGATCAAATATCCATGCCATCACTAAAATGGCCTTTTTCCATCTCCATCGCGTTGGCCAACTCTGTCCCTACCTCAACTCATCTGTTATTGAAACCCTCAAGCATGCCTTTCTTATCTTCAGACTTGACTATTCCAAAGTACACTTGGTTAACCTCGCACGTTCTACCCTCTGTAAACTTGATGTAATCCAAGTCTCAGCTTTCCATGTCCTTACTTGGATCAGGTCTCGTTCACCCATTATTCCTGTGCTGACTGACCTACCTTTGCTCTTGGTTAAATAATACCTTGGTTTTAAAATTCTCATCCTAGTTTTAAAACCCCTCCATGGATTTGTCCCTCCCTGTCTCTGGAAACTCTTCCAACCCCACAACCCTCTGTAATATCTGTACTCATCTAATTGTGGTCTCGTGGGCATTTTCCATTTTAATTACTCAGCCACTGGAGGTTGCTTTTAGCTACCTAGGCCCTAAGCTCTGAAATTTTCTCACTGAACCACATGCCTCACTATCTCGCTTTCCTCCTTTAAAACACTCCTAAAACCTACCTCTTTGAGCAACCCTTTGGTTATCTGCCCAGATATTACTTTATTTGGCTCAGCGTCAAATGTTATTTTGTAACACCCTGTGAAGCATTTTGGGATGCTTTATTGAAGGTGCTATATGAATACAAATTATTGTTGTAATGGTGCTACACAATTGCAAATTGCTGTGTGCAGGAGCAAAGTGTTCAAGTAAGTGAAGGTGAAATTTCTATCCCGAGGCAGCAAGCTTGTATTTTTAGTGATAGTCACTACCCACAATTGAATATAAATAATGTGCAGTTAATAACTCTGAATAGTAAAATTTCTGCTGCTTGGCATTGGAATTTGGCTGAGTATTGAAGTGAAAGATTCGTGTAAGTGTTTGATACAATTAATCTCTTGTCACTTTTACAATCTACAGAAAGTGTAGTGCTGCACATTTTTTTACTTAATTTATTATTCCTGGTACATGATATCAACAAGCTTACTAATAATGATACAACTTGAAAGTGATGGGTCAAATCATATTGACTTTGAGCCCTCCTGTCAGAAACTGACTGGAACCTCTCCAGGGCTCAAAGTATTGCTGATGTATGATGCAGCAAAACAGAAATGTGACAGTAATGGATTTGTCTGGCTACCTGCAAGGAGAATGCCACTGAGAACTCAAAGAGAGGTCATTCAATCTTCACTGGCAAAGACAATCAAGGCACCATGCCAAAGCAGAGGAATCCAGCCCTTCAAACAATAAAGTATTCAACTCTGTGACTAAATTCTGCAATTCAGTTTGGTAACAATCCAGAAACAGGGAGCACTCCTCAAAGAATCAGGAGATTTACCTGCATTGCAGTGAACTAAATGCTTTGTTATAAACCTATTAAAACAACAACTGCTGGCGTCTTCAGCAATTAGAAAATAACATGTTATTCAAATCTCTGTTCTGGCTGATCTAAAACCATCATTTCCACCCATATCTTTACGCCAGTGCTTACAACTTGTACCAAAATGGCTGTATAGGAAGAATAGATTCTGAAAACAGGAGTGACTTAAGTTAGACCATAATGGGAACGACATGTGGAATTTGTGTTCGCTTATCCACTGAAAATATAAATACACAAACATAACATATAGATGCAAATGTACTTTCTCAGCAGGATCACTCATTCAATCCTGACAAATTGTGCTTTGCACCATAGATATTGTCCTATTATTCCAGCCATTACATCATGTTAATTCAGGTCAGTACTTCATTTAAAATATATTGTAATCTTGTTCTGCATTCTTTTTAGGTCTGATCTTCAATACATAACTTTTCTGGCTGGAAGAAACAGGGAGGGAACATTTTCCCCTCTCCTGGGACCTCCCCATGACTTTTCCTTCCTGTCTTTCAGGAAGTATTTAGCCTTTGCCCTCCACTTCAAGTGAGCCACCAGCCACAAAATTCTGGGCGTTTTCCGCTGGTAGAAATTAGGGCAAGGGCTCGCACAGTCAGGTGGCCTGTTGCCTGTACAGGTATGAGTAGAGGTTCCCAGCCTGACAACTGCGAGGAAAATCAGAGTAGCAACACATAATGCCAATGCTAGAGCTAAGGCTCAGGAACGAAATGTGCCCAGAAATTTTTGAGATGGTTCTAGAGAAGCAAATGGCCTTAATGCAGTGCAGTCTTGGGTCCTTCATTGATGTTACCACTGAGAAATCTAGGGTTTTCCAGCCCCACCATGGAGGGACTCATCACGGGGGAGGTGGGGGAGTGGGGGAGGTGGGGGGGTGCGCACGGCAGGCCAGTCAAAAGTTCACTGACTTTCAGCGGGACAGGATGATCCTGGAAGTGGGTGGGGCCACTTGCCCAAAGAATTTAAATAGGCCTAATGTGGGAGAGGGTCATTAGTAATTAGTAGAGTTTCCAAGAGTATGTAGGAGAGGGCTGAAAGACCCATCCTTCTTGACTGGAATTTGGGTTAGAATTTAAAGAAGCCAGAAATCCAGTGGATCTGGGTTCCACCCCAAATACCCACCATTTCCTCTCCTTTCCCCTTCCCCACTGGTGTGCAACCCAAGTGCTCCCCTGTCTCCCGCCCCAGCAAAACTTCCGCTGCTCCCTTTATAAGTCGATGTAGTTTCCACGTTATTAGGTTAGTGTTTCAATTAATTTCAACAGGACATCTTGGGCTAGATTTTCAAGGATCAGGAAGACTCTGTGGGTCTTTAAAAATGGTAGGCAGGACCCAAATACAGAAGCTCCACTTCCATTCCAAAAGATACAACTTTTGCTGGCAGGGGGAAGGAGGTGGGGTGGGCTTCACACAGAAGGGAAACCAGAACCCAGCAGGGCCATTTGAACTTAGTGCTGAGTTCAAACAGACTTTATTTTAGCTTCTACAAGGGTCTTAATCCCCAGTGGGGGGTAAAAAGTTGATGGAGTAGACAGAGAGGATAAGGTCTGTTTAAGATCCCGCACTCTTTAAACGTGGTAGGAAGAAAGGCTTAAATTGTCAGTGAGAGTTAAAAAGAAACCTTCTGCTAGACAGGCCATCTGGTATAGGTTAGAAAAAAACACAACATCTGATAGTGCTACTTCAATATAGGTCTTTGTTAATATTTCCCAAAGGACTATTATTTAGTCATTATGAATGCTTGGATGAGTTTCAAAAGCTAAATTACCCCATCAAGGAGTTCTGAGTTCATAATTTGATTGACAGTATAAAGAATTTATTAGGGGAATAACTCTTTGATGTGGGGTCTGAATAGAAGTTTGTTGTTTTAAGAGATTAACCACTTGAAAAGATTTGAATGCTTTAAAGGGTAATACTAAATATGCTTTTATAAAATAGTCATTCTAAGTTTTTTCACTAACATATGTCTTACCGTTGGTATCACAATTCAGAGCAGTGAAATTTAGTTCCTTAGGAAATAACAAAACACTTGAATGGGAGCTTCTTTTTCTCACTATGATGTATATGAGTGAGAGCTGTATTAGATTGTTACTTAGTTATTTGTTTCTTCATCTCCACATGCCTCCTGAGGTCTGCGCATGGTGGATACTGGGTGAGCAGTTATGGGGGTAGCATGGGGGTAAGGGTGGTCATGGGGGTTGGGTGGGGGTGCTTGAGGTGACATAGAGGGGGCATGGGTTATGAGAGGACATGGGGATGGGTGACAGTCATGAGTTGGAATAGAGGTGGCATGGGGTGAGGGGGCATGAGGAGTAGGTGAGACCTGAGTTGGCTTGGAGGTGGCATGGGAGGTATGCATGGCAATGGGTTGGGTAGGGGGTGGGTAAAAGACTCTAAGGCACAAGGGCTAGAGGGCCTAACATTGTCTAAAACTACTGCGAGGGAGTCCCAAAGAACAAAGCTGTCTAACCAGCCTGCCTCAGCACTTGCCTGCCCCTTTGGCTGTCTAGAATCTTCTTCCATGGATGCGAGCCTGACTCAATCCTGACTCCACCTTCCCAGAGTGAAAAATGGATATAAACCAAGGAGGTGGGGGTTGGTGGGGGGGGGTGCGGTGGGGGGGTGTAGCATGATAGGGCAGCAGGTTTCCCAACTCAAGCTATCCGCATCAGTAGCGAAAATCCGGCCCCTTGTGTTAGGATTATAAATATAGCCCATTCTGTTAAGGGTTAAGCTCAGCTTGCTAAGTAAAAAAAAAAAACTCCATTATTTTCAGAATTGCTTTTCACCAGGAATTCATTCCTCTTTCTCTGGTTGCCAATTGACCCCAAGGGACACATTACTTCTAAATCACATAAAGAAACTTGCGAAGTGAACTAACTTTCTAAAAGCTATAGCAAAAAACATAATCAGATCTGATATTTAGAAGGTGAAGATCTCACTGGCAATTTGAGCTTCATTGTTGTCACAAGCTGGGACAAATCTGTAGAAAAAATGCAATTCTTTATTTGAAGAACAGATCTCTGTTATCTGACACAGGATGAAAACTTAGTTTAAAGGAAGGGGCAAACCAATCCACGGAACAAGCTTTCCCTTTTCAGGAATGCTCTTAAGTGTGTGTATTGACATAGTCCCTACGTGCCTGATAAGAACTGCTTGCATTTGTTACATGTTCAGTTTGTTAAAATCATGTACCGTGATTTCTCAGATTCATCCTGTCAGACCCTTGGCTGTCCAGTTCACTGAGTCGCTGCTTCACCCTCACTTAATGGTCTGGAAGAAATGTTTGTCAAATGTTATTTTCTGAATGAGGATGGGGAAGATAGAAAAAAGACGTTATTTGTTTCACAATGAAGTTGTGAACAAGTGATCCAATTTATACTTGTGCCCCTGCACCAGGGCTCCAGGCAGGCAGAGCACACCAGCGCAGTGACTTAAACCTAATGCCCTTCAAGCCAGGGCCACCCGCTGACAGAGCTTTGTGCTTGAAAACGTAGGCAGAAATACCCACAAAACAATTGCCTTTCCCATGTTGGGGCAAGGGGAAGGCTGTAAGATCTGAAGTGCCCCTTCCTGCCTCAGAGCCATGGCTGACTTTTGCCTGCATCTGTTGGAAACACAGAAATACCACCTCCCAAAGATAATGCCAAAAATTTCCAGGACAAGTTGACCAAAGTGCTCAGCTCCTTTTCCTTTAATTTGTGCCTGGGACAGGTGCAATGGTGAGGTAAAATTGACCTGGGACAGAATTGTATTTTGAAATCAGTGACAGGAGCCCAAGTCCCTCTCTTTCTATGAAGGTAGCAGTCCTTAAGCTCAATAAACACACAGCAAAATCCTCAAAGTGCCTGAAACCAGGCAAAGACAATATGAGTATCTAATGACTTTATCTTGTCTGCTTGTTTAGTCTATTGTCCGCTGTTGTTCAGGGAAAATGTTTTTCTTCACTTCAGCCCCCGAAAATAGAAACAGTAGCAAAAATTCCAAAACGGCTCCAAAGTGTTACAGTAAACAAGAAGTGCACACACTTCCCAGGAGTACTAAACATTTCATCATTTGACATTTCAAATGATTGCTGAAAACATTGCTGATCTGATTTGGACTTTACAACAAAGCAAAAATGGAAAGCCAAGTGTTTTGAAATTCTAATATGGGTATAATCTTTGTTCAACAGTAAGAGAAAGCCACGCTTTTAATAGCTAGTTGCACAATAATTGACACATGTGTTGAGCAGAACAAAGAGAAATGACTCAAAAAAACTGTTCATCTCCATATGTCACAAGAATGTGGCAGCAGTATTTGATTATTTGTGCTCAGGGTGACCAAAGCAGGGGAGGATGCTGCAACTCCTCTCTGAGAAATCCTAGTCACTGTCCCACACGTGAAAAAGTTAACATTACTAAGATTAAATAGCACCAGGGTGAGTTAAAGCTGGCACATTTGGAGCCACTCAGCTTGCAGACAATGCATTGTTGGTTGTTTCTTTGTTGCTTTTTATTTTCAACATCCAATGAAAAAAATCAAAAAAGCTGATTTCCTTTCAAAAGAGAATCCAAAAAACCTCCTCAGTGAACAAGCTGATTGATGTAATAAAATACATCGCGCCCCAGTAAATAGACAAAAGGGGAAATTTACACATGGTGACACAGCCAAGGCTGTAACTCACAACACGCCAGCCCAAAAACAGTGATAATTCAACTTCACCAAGGAATCAACCCAAATGCAGTAACAACTTATATTCAGCAAAAGTTTGAAACTCAAGTGGAGTTGAAAATGTAGCCTTAATGAGAAACTGCAACCCAAACACATTGACAACATAAACCAGACAGAGGAACTGTAAACTAGGCAGAAGTAACAAGGAGAGCCAACTTATCACAGATAACCATTTTCTTGTTATTTTATGCACTTTGTCATTGAAGCACTTTTAAAAAAAAGACTAAATCAGGGTTCCAAAAAAGTGTATGAGATTAGCAGACTGTTCCATCTAGTTGTTTAATCATTAAGGTAAAAACTGTTTTGCAATGCTTTTCTGCTGTGGGGGTTGTGTTTTCAACCTGCCCCATCAGTTCTGATGCAAGTTGGCAGCACATAAATTTCATGCTGCCATCTCGTCTACTTGATTATAAAGCAGGGCCATGGGTCTGCCATGCTGCTGGCTGACTGTGCCCAGGAGGGAGCCGAGTAGCGTTCACAGACAGCATGTGAAGCAGCTAGCCTTCTGTTCTTAAGGGAAGGCTGTCCCTCTGAAGGGGAGCTGTGCTGAGTAACAGGAAACAGCTGCTGAATTATTTTACTGAAATTGTAAACAAAAACAATGGAGCACCAGGGTGGAGAGAGGGTTCCAGGTTCACAGATGCAGCACTGGAGGCCTTAGTGGTGGACTTGGACTAGAGGAGAGACACCACGGTTCTGTAAGAGGCAAGAGACCTCAAGGGCCACCCCCAGAAGGAGATGCCATTTTGTGGCCGGGGCTGTCAATTCCTAGAACTGGTCAGGAAGATCTGATAACAGTGCTACAGGAAGTCTCATTTGGGTGGGGGTGGAGGGGGGTCAAGGTTAGCGAGTGTATTTTTACACAACATCGCATACCCACCACAACACCAGCCTCGCACGCTGCTCTGTGCACCTCAGCCCCATCACTCAGCCATCAGCAGCCCCTGGCAATCAGGACTCATGTCTACACCCTCGCACACCTACCAATGCTGCCAGCCTCACATCCAAGTGTCACAGCCTCCACATATCTCCAGCTATTCAGGTGTGGCAGGCACATCACCCAAACACAGTTGCTACACAATCACTGACATTCTGCCCACTCACTTGCTGGACAACATGCACATATGGTACCACTCCCATTGACATTCTTACCCTTCTGCTGCAGGACAAGGTGACGTAAAGCTGCAAACAGCAGCAACAGCAAGAGATGGTAACGGATGCTCATCCTTATCGCCATGGAGGAGACCATGTTTTCTATTATTGGAGGCCATGGCCAGCGGAGGACTGAAACCATTGAAGATTATGGTCTCCTTATACTTGATTATCTGTCTTAGTTGCCCACCATCCCATAATTTCTGATTTACAAGTTTCAGATTGTGTACTAATTTACCTCTTGCTTTTCCTGCTTACCTCACTACAACCCTATCTTTATCCCTTTCTCCTTTCATATAACCAAGAACTGCAACCTGGCCAGGCAGTGATGGAGGAGCATGAACTGGCCGAGGAAAGAGAGAGCTATGATAAAGTAACATCAACATTTGATCTCACGCACGCAGACACCAGCTCAAATATTGGCACTGCACATACTTTAGACGATAGTTTAGAGGTGGGAGTTTCATGTGGTGAGACACCAGGCATGGATAAGCTTCAGCCAGGAGAGGGGAAATAGGTATCGGATGATGAGGTCGCACTCAGGTTCTGCTACACAGAACTGAGAAGAAGACTTTGTTTGGGCAGTCTACAGAAAAATGATGATTGACGTACACAGGGAACCTGAAAGCCTGCTGCCACTGTCAAGGAGCACCAACCTTGTGCAGTGTTTTGCGCAAAGTTTGGAGCTCATCCTTTCCAGTGTGAAAGTAGTGGCCAACATCATGGGAATGCTTGCTGGTCCAATCAAAATGCAGTATGATGGTCAATGTCTCATCTTCCACTGCAGCACAGAAACCATGCAATGTCCGAGTACCACAATGGAAAATCAGGCTGAATTTATGCGAGATCAACTTGCTGCCATGTGGACTGAGACTGCCGCCAGCAAGACTGCAGGTACCAGTGCTCAGGGGAACTTGCAGAGTCTCACAGCAGCCTAACAAACTATGACCCAACAGATGACTAGGATTTCTGAGGCAGTGTATTTTGAAGAGAAGTTGAAGAGAAGTGCGAGAGGAGCCGGGAGTTGCAAAGGAGTGCAAAAGGAGCCGGGAGTTGAAAAGGACCGTGAGAGGAGTCAGGACTTGAAGAAGAGCTGGGAGAACAGAGGTCTCTGAGGGAGTTCGGTGAGGAGGGAATGAGGTAGTCCTTTGAGTACTGTGAGTACGGTCGGGTAAGCATTTACTACTTTTATCGCTTATAGTTTTTAAGGTCTTATTCTGTGGTTCATCATTTGTAAGGGCTATATTCTGTAACAACGAGGAGCAGGGAAGAAGGGCCCTAGATTAATTGATATTATTTGATATTAAGTAATTTCCAAAAGGTTTAATTTAAGTTAAAGGGGTAAGTCATAGCAGGAGAGCTCAAAGCCATGGTGTGCTCCTCCTGCTTTATTTGGGAAGCCAGGAACCGTTCCAGTGCCCGGGGCCAGCATGTATGCGGGAAGTGTGTGGGAAGTGTCTCCAGCTGCAGCTCCTGGAAGCCCGGGTTTCTGCCTGTGGCAGCTGGGGACACTGTGGAGCATCTGCAAGGTGGGGAGTATCGTGGATAGCATGTGTAGAGAGGTGGTCACACTGCAGGCTAAGAGTCCACAGGCAGGAAGGGAATGGGTGACCACCGGGCAAAAGGACTAGACAGACAGTGCAGGAATCTCCTGTGGCTATTTCCTTGCCAAACTATATATACCGCTTTGGATATTGTTGAGGGGATAGCCTCTCAGGGGAAAGCAGCAACAGCCAAATTCGTTGCACCACAGTTTGCACTGCTGCATAGGGGAGAAGTAAAAAGTGGGGGAGTGCAATAGTTATAGGGGATTCAACTGTAAGGGGAATAGATAGACTTTTCTGTGGCCGCAAACAAGATTCCAGGATGGTATGATGCCTCGCTGGCGCTAGGGTCAAGGATGTCTCAGAGCGGCTACAGGACATTCTGAAGGGGGAGGGTGAACAGCCAGTGGTCGTGGTACACATTGGTACAAACGACATAGGTAAAAAAAGGGATGAGGTCCTAAAAGCAGATTATAGGGAGTTAGGAATTAAGTTGAAAAGTAGGACCTCAAAGGTAGGGATCTCAGGATTACTACCAGTGCCACTGGCTAGTCAGAGTAGGTATAGCAGGTTATATTGGATGAATACGTGGCTGAAGAGATGGTGTGACGGGGAGGGTTTCAAATTCCTGGGACATTAGTACAGGTTCTGGGGGAGGTGGGACCAGTACAAACTGGATGGGTTACACCTGGGCAGGACCGGGACTGAATATTTGCTAAACTGGTTGGGGAGGGTTTAAACTAAAATGGGAGGGGAATGGGAACCTATGCAAGGAGTCAGAGGAGGGGGAATCAAGGACAAGAACAAAAGACAGAAAGGGGAAGTGATAGGCAGGTAAATCAAGGGCAAGTTCAAACAGAGTCTCAATGAAAAATAGTGGGAACAGGACAAGTAATGTTAAAAAGACAAGCCTTAAGGCTTTGTGCCTTAACACAAGGAACATTCGCAATAAAGTGAATGAATTAACCGTGCAAATAGATGTAAATAGGTATGATATAGCTGGGGTTACGGAGACATGGCTGCAGGGTGACCAGGGATGGGAACTAAACATCCAGGGATATTCAATATTTAGGAAGGACAGATATCAAGGAAAAGGCGGTTGAGTTGCATTGCTGGTTAAAGATGAAATTAACGCAATAGTGAGGAAAGATATTAGCTCCAACAATGTGGAATCTGTATGGGTAGAGCTGAGAAACACTAAGGGGCAAAAAAAACGTTAGTGGGAGTTGTATATAGATCCCCAAACTGCAGTGGTGATGTTGGGAATGGCAATAAACAGGAAATTAGAGATGCATGCAATAAAGGAACATCTGTAATTATGGGTGACTTTAACCTGCATGTACATTGGTCAATTCAACTTAGTAACAATACCATAGGGGAGGAATTCCTGGAATGTATACGGGATGGT
Organism: Carcharodon carcharias; assembly: GCF_017639515.1. Classification (NCBI taxonomy): domain Eukaryota; kingdom Metazoa; phylum Chordata; class Chondrichthyes; order Lamniformes; family Lamnidae; genus Carcharodon; species Carcharodon carcharias. The sequence continues at coordinate 43,452,281 of NC_054485.1, forward strand.
TTTCTGGACCAATATGTTGAGGAACCAACTAGAGAACAGGCATGGGTATTGTGGGGTATTGAGAAAGGAATAATTGGCAATCTAGTTGTGCGAGGCCCCTTGGGGATGAGCAACCATAATATGATAGAACTCTTCATCAAGATGGAGAATGACATAGTTGATTTTGAGACTAGGGTCCTGAATCTTAATAAAGGAAACAACGATGGTATGAGACTCGTGTTGGCTATGATGGATTGAGAAACGTTACTTAAAGGGATGACGGTGAATAGGCAATAGCAAATGTTCAAAGAGCGCACGGGTGAACTGCAACAACTGTTTATTCCTGTCTGGCGCAAAAGTAAAATAGGAAAAGTAGCCAAACCATGGCTTACAAGGGAAATTAGAGATATTATTAGATGCAAAGAAGAGGCATACAAATTGGCTAGAAAAAACAACAGACCTGATGTTTGGGACCACTTTAGAATTCAGCAAAGGAGGACCAAGGGATTGATTAAGAAGGGGAAAACAGAATACGAGAGTAAGCATGCGGGGAACAAAAAAACTGACTGGAAAATTTTCTATGGGCACGTAAAGAGAAAAAGATTGGTGAAGGCAAATGTAGCTCCCTCACAGTCAGAAACAGGGGAATTTATAATGGGGAACAAAGAAATAGCTGACCAACTAAATACATGCTTTGGTTCTGTCTTCACAAAGGAGGACACAAATAACATACCCGAAGTGTTGGGGATTAGTGAGAGGGAGGAACTGAAAGAAATCAGTATTAGCAAGGAAATGGAATTGGAAAAATTGATGGGATTGAAGGCTGATAAATCCCCTGAACCTGATAATCTATATTCCAGAGTACTTAAGGAAGTGACCCTAGAAATAGTGGATGCATTGGTAGTCATCTTCCGAGATTCTGTAGAATCTGGAACAGTTCCTACAGATTGGAATGTTATCCCACTATTTAAAAGGGGAAGTAGAGAGAAAACAGGGAATCATAGGCCAGTCAGCCTGATGTTGCTGGTGGGGAAAATTCTAGAATCCATTATGAAAGATTTAATAGCTGAGCACTTGGAAAACAGTGGCAGAATCGGACAGAATCAGCATGGATTTACTAAATGGAAATCATGCTTGACAAATCTACTGGAATTTTTCAAGAATGTAACTAGTAAAGTTGATGAGGGGGAGCCAGTGGATGTGGTTTATTTGGACTTTCAGAAGGCTTTTGACAAAGTCCCACATAAGAGATTAGCGTGTAAAATTAAAGCACATGGGACTGGGGGTAGTGTATTGAGATGGATAGAAAACTGGTTGGCAGACAGAAAACAAAGAGGAGGAATAAACAGGTCTTTTTCCAAATGGCAGGCAGTGACTAGTAGGGTACCACAGGGATCGTGCTGGGACCCCAGCTATTCACAATATATATTAATGATTTAGATGAGGGAGCTAAATGTAATATCTCCAAATTTGCAGGTGACACAAAGCTGGGTGGGAGGGTGGGCTGTGAGGAGGATGCAGAGATGCTTCAGGGTGATTTGGACAAGCTGAGTGAGTGGGCAAATGAATGGCAGATGCAATATAATGTGGATAAACGTGAGGTTAACCACTTTGGTAGCAAAAACAGGAAGGCAGATTATAATCTGAGTGGCTATAAATTGAGAGAGGGGAATGTGCAACGAGACCTGGGTGTCCTTGTACACCAGTCATTGAAGGTAAAGAAGGCAAATGGTATGTTGGTCTTCATAGTAAGAGGATTTGAGTACAGGAGCAAGGACGTCTTGCTGCAATTATACAGGGCCTTGGTGAGACCACACTTGGAATATTGTGTGCAGTTTTGGCCTCCTTATCTGAGGAAGGATGTTCTTGCTGGAGAAGGAGTGCAGCGAAGGTTTACCAGACTGATTCCTAGGATGGCGGGACTGACATATGAGGAGAGATTGAATTGGTTAGGATTATATTCGCTTGAGTTGTGAAGAATGACGGGGATCTCATAGAAACCTATAAAATTTTAACAGGACTAGACAGGGTAGATGCAAGAAGGATGTTCCTGATGGTGGGGGAGTCCAGAACCAGGTTCACAGTCTGAGGATCCATTTAGAACTGAGATGAGGAGAAATTTCTTCACCCAGAGAGTGGTGATCCTATGGAATTCGTTACCACAGAAAGTAGTTGAGACCAAAACATTGTATGTTTTCAAGAAGGAGTTAGATATAGCTCTTGGGGCAAAAGAGATCAAAGGATATGGGGAGAAAGTGGGAGCCGGCTATTGAATTGGATGATCAGCCATGATCACAAGGAATGGCGAAGCAAGCTCGAAGGGCCAAATGGCCTACTCCTACTCCTATTTTCTATATTTCTATGTTCTATGTTTCTATGTCTTCACCCACTCCTCCCCCACATCATGGGGCAGTGACAGTGTCTCCATAGAGAACAAACTGCTGTCCTTTCTCAGGTTAATGGCATTCATCCTCCCACCACTGACACACCACTAATGCCCTTGCTATTGCCTATCAGCCAGACAGGCCAAACTGCTGTTGCCCACGCTGAGGTGATGTAGTCCAAAGTCTGCAGCCAGAGATGCACTAAATCATCCTGCAAGGCCGTCTGCAGTCTCCCCCACTGAAAGTCAGTAGCCTTCCACCAGATATGTAGCAGCCACTGTATAGCGCTGCATACGAGAACTAGGGCCAGCAAAGGCAGTAAGAGAGAGCATAAGGGTGAGTCATTGCCAGAATTTTTTGCGGAGTCTACAAAGTTTGGGACAAGCTCACCTCTGCTGCACCAGGAAGTCACAACATATTAAACGGTCATAAGGCAGTTAATTTACCTGAGGTTGTGGCTTCTGCCCCTATCTGGGAGGATGTCCTGCCTCTAAGAGCTGCAGCCAATCAGATGATTAGCAGCTCTATAGTTCCAGCAGTCACTGCTGGGACTGCAGTCAGTTCCCAATTAGGGGTCATGGAAGAGACTCAATAACGACGTCAGTCAGGCCCCAGCGAGGGGTTGCCTCAGTTGAGAAGCTGGAGTGACAAGCAGGGGCAGCCATTTATTTTGGGGGGTGGTGGGATGGGCATCCACTGAACACAGCTGTCCAACAGGAGTACCACCCAGAGCCAACTGGCCACCTTGACACATTGCCTGGGAACCGCTGCCATTGGCATTTTACTAGCGGAGGCAGGAGGAGGCCCTTAAGTGACCATTAATTAAATCACCTGCCCCACCTCTGATAAAGTTTTACCTGATGGGACACCCTATCATGCCACCAGACTTTATGCACCCCTTGACTGCCAGCCTGCTACTGGGAACGTGGGGGAATGGTAATGGGTGGACTTTTAGATATTTGTTTTGTGGTGTTTCTTATTTCACCATTCAAGATGTTGTGGTGATCCATAAGAGAGGGATGTTAAAGTTTGAGGCTGTTGTTGAATGGAAAATTCGAGTTGTGTTCACTGGTGTTGCAGTCGCATAACTGTCCCAATCAGGGACAGCGCTGGTCAGAAACAGGGTGCCAGAGTGTTAGTTGCTTTCCTCTCTTCCTATTCTTCTTCTCCTCCTCAGCTGTTTGCTGTACACCTGGTGACAAGAGTTATGCACCCATGATAGCGAGATTATGGAGATTACAGCAGACCATGATAAATCATGATACATGCTCTGGAGAGTACTGCAGGGTTCTTCCAGAGCATTGCATGCAGCAGAAAGCAGTGATCTCCTCAACTACATTACGCGTGGCAGTGTGGCTTCCATATGAATGCTTCCGACAAGTGTGCGGATTGTGCATTAAACTGATGAGCCGGTGGGCCAGTAGATAGTCCTTGTCACCCAATAACCATCCTCTGGCATCTAGTGGTGGCTCAAATGTTGATGATACAGTGGACCCATGAGGCACTCAGTATGGTTGCACACCAGCTGGTCATTGTGGGAGTGGAGCCCTTTGCAGTTGTGGTACGCCTTAGTATTTGGATGCAGTGTCTGCAAAGTCATATGTGTGCAGTTAATGACCCTACACCAAGGAGAAACATACTATCCTGGTCAATCCACTTACATGGTCTGCCCGCCTGATGCTCTCTGGAAAAAGTGAAGACAATGGATTTCCCTCTTTTTGCAACCAGGACCTTGGTGATCTCCCTTATACAATGGTGGACAGTGAACTGTGAAAGGTTTTTAGATGCCCGCTGCCCCAGTTTTGAAGGCCACACTCACCTTCACAGGCTCTGGCAGCTTTGTCCTTCATCTGCCTTGAGGCTGCAGGTCTCCATGCAAGAGGTGGCAGATTTCAGTAAGCATTCTCTTAATGAATCACACACACTGTTCCTGCTTTAAGGGGAATTAGGACCAAATGCTCCCTGAAGATCCTTGGTGAAGAAGGCCTCCTGCAGAGTCCTTTTCCCCCTCCTCCCCCTTTTCTCTTGAAGAAACCTGTTCTCTTCTAAGTCACTGCTGTTCATTCTCCCTGTCATGATACTGGCCAAGAAGGATGGAAACAATAGCAAGTGGTGTGAGCAGAACTCTTGAATTGAGAACCAGCGTCTTCACCATGTGTCACACCATTCCATGTAGACTTCACCAATTTTAAATAACAGCAGGATCCATTAAACACTTCCACAACCTCAACAACAACAGTGGAAATCATTCAACTACTATCCTGAAGCCTTTAAATAACCTTCAAATGGAGGTCCTCATGCTGCTGAGCACATGATCAACTGTGAGAGGTTAAGAGAGGAGGTTAGCTAGAGTACTGAAGTTGTTAATGGCACCTCTAGAGTCAAATCAGCATCGTGATCTGGTGACTCTGCATACTCCCAATTCACATTCCCAGGACCTGTAGTAATGGCTTCACAAATATGGTATCCATTGCAGCATGCAATATATGTGTGTACACACGTGCAGGCGCCATTTTGAACATGTAACGGCACCTGTTGCACTGAAAATATGGGGTTTCCGCATCTGAATTTTGCAGCCCAATAATCTGATATATGTTGCACAATAGCATTACAGGGAGAGAGGAGTTAGGTACCGGGATGGTAGTGATTACCAACACTGACATTGCTTTTAAAATACATGTATCCTGAAATTCCTTTGGGGTTCCCTCAGTCCTTTGCCCCCCTGACCCCCAACAAAACAAAAGAGGCCAGGTTGCATCTATGCTATTTTTCGAAGTTTCATCGCTGGATTATCAGGGATAGAACTCCTATCAACCCCATACAAAACAAATTAAGTGGTATCAGGGATAGCCAATTTTCAAAGAATTCCTATTCCTGTACCTAAAATGGAACACTGCATTTCTGAGTGAGGTCTCCATAAGGACAAATGTTGCCCATAGGTTCAGGCCCAAACCAAGCTAGCAGCCTGGGCTTTGAAATGTTCAGTTCTTCAAGAAAAAGCATCACCAAGTTGCCCCCTTCTTCTAGGACAACATGGCCACAGTCAATCGACATTCGTTCCCCACCTCCCCAGTGGTAGGTGCATGGCCAAATTCCCAATGGCATTGAGAAGACAGGTGCCAGTGATGTGCCCATGGTTGATGAGGGCACACATGCCCCATGCTAATCAGTCGGACTTATTTGGAAAAGACACCGCTGGAGGGTATCAGTAGGCTTGGAGGGTTCCTGGTCTATTTGCCAAGATTATTACTCAAAACAATTTTGAGGTAATGGTCCTTTCATATTTTGTGAAGGAGTGGAGCAAGAGGATGATTAAACATTTGTTTAGACTTGCTTGACCATTTGACACATTCAATTAATCTTTTCATTTAAACACAAGAAAAAAACTAACAAAAAGGAAACCAAAACAGAGTGGAAATTAATTGGAATGCGTTCCTCGGGCTTAAAATGGGCACAAATCTTAGCAAGTTAGTAGCTGTCCACACCCAATCTGAGGGCCATTTTTTTTTAGATATTCTGGGCAGATGCCTAATTAGGCATGAGACAGCTTGAATATGCAAATTAGAGACCTACCACCTTTTGAAGAACCCTTTATCAAATTTAATTAGCAATGAGCATGGAAGGAGTTGAGTCTGCCTCACTCAGGGTTCTTCATTTACCCCACAGGGAGGGAGGAGTTAGGTACAGGAATGGTAGTGATCACCAACATTGACATTATTTTTAAAATACATGTATCCTGAAATTCCTTCGGGGTTCTCTCAGCCCTTCATCACCCTGACCCCCAACAAAACAAAGGAGGCCGGGTTGTATCTATGCTATTTTTTCAAGTTGCTAACAAAAGGAAAATTATTAACAGAAAATGTAAAACCCTTTCTAGGAAGATAAGAGGACTAGGGGTGATCCCTTGACTCCACAGACTATGCAATCGCCTCCCATTATATAATTCACCACAACACCCTTCCTGGAACCACTCTGAGAGCTGCTGCAGCCTAGTGGTAATGTCTGTTTTGCCAACCAGCCGCCTGGGGGTTGGCATTAGCATCTCACCAGCCTAAATTAAATGAGGCCCACTTTTGATTGGGGCTCAGGGATCATTCCACGTACTGTTGGCAGGCTGGCATTGTTCAAATGTGCTCCAATTAATTTGACCCAAGTAGCGTAACAATTAAAATTAATTTGACTGTGGTTGTCATGTCTTGCCTGCCCTGATCCTAGAATTAATCCAGAAGTAATTAGTAACCTTAACAGGCTCCAGAAATGCCTTTACTCTTCCTCTTTTTCCTTTCTCCTGGATTTTTTGACACCCAAGCTAGGTACGGCCTAAACTCTATGCCTTGCTTTCCTCGAAGTCTTTTCAACTTCAGTGTTCACCCAGTAGAGTGTGCTTTTACACAGGCTTCTCAACAAAAATAAATTCCCCCTTTTGCCTCCTGGGAGTGGTCATATAGAATCTGCTCAGCTCTTCCCTGATTCTGGTGTAGCTGTTGTTATCCTGGTGATGAACAGTGGCCAAGTCTCCTGGCTTCTGAGTCTCTTTTGGCTGAGACTCAGACCACCTGCAGAAAGAGACTACATTGCTGGCATATGTGACATGTTAGAATGCTTTAATCCTTGCAATCAAAGTGGCTTTTAGACTGCGAAATAAAAGGCAGTCACATGCCACCTTTAACATGTTGGATGCCAGACTGCCCACTTAAATGTGCTGAGTTTATGCCACATCTGTGGGCCACATGACATGCCATATGAATACAGTATGTTACTATGTAAACAGGATTTTTAGAGATTCCTTGTTGTTCATTTTGCTCTTGCGTACTTTTGCAGATTGTGTGAGATTGCATATTTGACCATGGGGTAAGGCACACATGCATGGACGTGTTCACCAAATTTCTATTGAATATTCTATAATTTCTTAAACTTCAGTCCCTCATCCCCATTTTAATTTTTGTTCTTTTTAGGGCAACCCAGTCTATCAATTCTTTGTACTATTTCTTGTGCAGAAAGACAATCTACTCTCTGGGCAGAATTTTCTGCCTGTTGGGCAGGCCATGCAGGAGCAGGTATGGGCGAGTCATGTGGACCTGATCGCTGCCCACGATTGGGTCCGCAAAGTCATTTTACACAGGCGGGCCAATTAAGGCCCGCCCAATGTGAATCGTGGCTCTGAGGACAGCAGGAGTGGGCAGGCGGTGGTGAGACTGCAATGACCACCGGGTCCAATGGCGACCCAACGGCCTATTGTAAAAAGCTCCTGCAGCCTTTCAAAGGCTGTGAATCACGGACAGTGGAAGGGCTCCCCAGAGCGCTGCTTGTGAGCAGGCCAGGCAGGAGTTTGGGCAGGGGGGGCACTGTGCCCCTCATTTTTCTGACGATTGCCTTGCTGCTCTCCTCGAGGAGGTGGCGGCACGGTGGGAGGTCCTCGTACTCCAGGATGGGAGGAGGAGGCCCCCCCACATGACCAAATGTGCCTGGGAGGAGGTGGTGGAGATGGTAAGCTTCTGCGACGTGGTGCAGCGCACTTGGATCCAGTGTCACAAGCGCTTCAATGACCAGCTGCGCTCGGGAAGGGTGAGTACCATGTTGACATTGGTCACTTAACCCAACAGGTAGGCTTTCCACACTGGCGCCACCCATCACCCCCCACCCCCCCACCTCCCCACCCCCAAGTTTGAGTGTAGTGACTGCATTGAATCATTGACGACATGTCCTGATATTGCCCATGCCGATATCACCCTGAGAGGGTGGTGAAGAGATGGGTTCTGCAACCGCAGCATGTGTTACACTGAGACCCACATTACTGTTTTAGGGGCAACCTGGAGGAGCTACACCTAGGCGCTGTGCGTGAACTGCAGGACATGTCAAAGTCAGGGTGATGATAGCTGGGAGGGAGCTTCAAGGTGGCATTGGCACCAATCGATCTGCTGTCCTCTGCATTCCACGTGCTTGCACCTCCTTGCTATGGAAGGTTAGACCGTGTGGTGCCTAATATGATGTTGGCAGCATTTGGCCAAGGGGATGGAAGCTAGCAGGCCTAGCATTCTTTGTGTGAGTGTTTGGCAGCAGCAGGGTGAGGAGGCACTAGAGCCCTGCAATGTCCCACTCTGGTTGAGGTGGGCCATGTGCGAAGAGAGTCCAGGTATAAGTCCCACTAATCAATGCTCTTCTCTCCTTTTCAGGAGAAGAATGCTCATAATGCAGCTGAGCGGGTGAGGACTGGCGGAGTGCTGGCCCAGTTGGCGATTCTCAATTGCTTCGAGCAGGAAGCCCTAGATTTGGAAAGGCACCATGTGCCCAGGTCCACCGGTGTTGGTGAGGCTGGGGTGCTATGGGCAGATATGTTTGCCCAGCAGTGAGGTCAGCATTGTTCTCCCAACAGCCATGGCAGTGCTGAATGTTCAGTGATTGAAGTTTGCAATATGGCTTGACCATTGCTTATCAAAGGTTGAGCGCATAATGATCCAGTGGACAGGGATGCACATTGACATTGTCTCCATGTTAACCGATCCAATGTCCTTGTTTCTCCTTTCAGCATCAGCGAAGCAGGACTGGGAGGAGGAATAGCAGAAGCCCCCTCTCATACCTGAGGGCCCTGAAATCTCAGATTCACCAGTGTCACATCATCTCTGTCAGGCAGGGACCAGCATATTTACTAGCACTTTGGTGGGAATTAGAACATCGGCCAATATCCTGGGGCATAGCAGTGAGGGCACTTCACAGTCGCTGGAGGAGCTGGCAGAGACAGAGAGTGCCCGTGTTCCAGCAGTCAGAGGACTTCAGGGGATCAGGAATATGTTCAGCTGGTGCCTTTGGAGTCATGCGCGATGCAGCAAATGCAGGAAATACGAAAGCATCTGGTGGAGATACATGCTTTGGTGTCCATGGTGCAGGAGTCTACATGAACCATCGCCAATGCAATGAGCCTCATAGAGGAGCGCCATGCGTACTCCATGGAGAGAGTGGTGACTCTCGTGGAGAGGCTCCTCCAGGAGACCAATCAGGGCTTCCTGGGTATGCGCTCAGACCAGCAAGCCCTCACATCAGTTTTGGCCTCAACTGGTCAGTGCCGGTGTGGGAGATGGTCTGGGCACCAAGCTTCCCAGCTCGGTGCCCATCCATCCACGGTGAGCAGGGAGGTTAGAAGTGACCTCACGTCGGTGCAGCAGCTGCCTTTCGTCTCTGCAGGCTCCTCTCAGGTCACTGCAAATGCCAGTGGCCATTGCATCCGATGAGGCTGTGACAACTGGGGAGATGCCAGCTGTGGAACTGGCAGCTCCCTCCCAGGCAGGGCCAGCACAGGCTCCACGGGCCAAGGTCATCAAGGCCAACAGGACAACAGAGTCAGCAGGCTGTCTCAGATGCCATTCTCAGCGAGGGGGCAGCACCAAGACGTAGCACCTGAAAATGTCTTGGCACTAAGGCAGCTTAGGCACACCATGGGCTTATCACTGGTGCTTTTGTATTGGTCCGCAATGAGGTCTTTATGAGTTGGTGTGATTTTTAACGCCCTTTGTCTTAAGTTTTCTTAAGTTCTTTTTGTTATAATATTAAATTCAGACATGTTACTATGACTGAGCGTGCCTATTTTCTTCTGCAGGTGGAAGGTTACCAATAATGTTATGAGTGCTTTGTGGGACATTCAGCTTTATTAACAAGGCCCTTAATGTTCCTATCCAGGCAGATTTTGCACCTCAGGTATCAAGTATGGAGCCTGGAGGTCCATCTGTGGTGTGCTAGCTGAAGGTTCATTGGATTAAAGCCTCCCAGGTGTCCCTGCCTCCCTGGAGTATGCCCGGGTCAGCGTCTACCCTCTCAGCATTTCCCTGTGCATGCTCATCCTCAGACTCACTAATGGACTCATCGTGTGCAGCCGCAGTCACTCTGTCGATATCTTCTTTGTCCACTGCGTCCCCCCTTTCCAGCGCAAGATTGTGGAGAGCGCAACAAGCAACCACTATCAGTGACACACGATCTGGAGGGTACTACAGTGTGCCCCCTGAACAGTCCAGGCATTGGAAGCGCATCTTGAGAAGACCAATGGCTCTCTCCACCACAGCCCTTGTGGAGGCGTGGTTCCTATTGTACCGCAGCTCAGCTTCTGTTCTTGGATGGCGGAGAGGCATCATGAGCCACCTTCTGAGGGGATAGCCCTTGTCACCCAGCAGCCAACCATCCGGCCAGGCTGGAGCACTGGAAAGCGCCGGCACCTGGGAGCATCTGAGGGTGTAAGTATCGTGGGAGCTGCCTGGGTACCTTGCACAGACTTGTAGAATCTGCATCCTGCGATCACACACTATCTGCACGTTCATGGAGTGCGATCCCTTCCTGTTGACGAAGGCACCGGGCTCACCTGCTGGCGCCTTGATGGCCACATGTGTGCAGTCTATTGCACCCCGGATGCGAGGAAAGCCAGCAATGGCTGCAAAGCCTCTGGCTCGCTGTGTCTGGCTTGCCTCGTCCCAGCAGAAGTGGATGAAGGTCAATGCACGGCTGAACAGAGCACTTGAGACCTGCTTGACACAAGTGTGGACAGCTGATTGGGAGACACCGCAAAGATCACCCACCAACCCCTGGAAGAAGCCAGAGGCATAGAAATTGAGGGCAGCTGTGACCTTTAGAGCCACTGGCATGGGGTGCCCACCCACACAGTAGCGGAGATCTCAGGGCCTATCATCTGACGGATATAGTTTACTGTCTCCCTTGAGAGTCGGAGCCTCCTTCGACACCACCTCAGACATATTGAGGTAGCTACTTCGCCGCCTGTATACCCTGGCAGCAGGATAGTGACATCTTCTGCGGCCCCTTCCGCATTGGACTACCTCTTGGCCCTGCAGCCCTTGTGCCTGCGCCTGTTCCTCCCAAAGGTGGCTCCCCTGGAGGCTGAACGTGCACTCCTGGCCTCCTCCCCCTTCTAGCCCTTCCTTCCTCCTCAGAGGTGGTGCCTTCCTGTGGAGAGTTCAGCTCCCATTCCCAGGTTAAGGGAAGGCTTCCTGAAACCTGCAGGCCCAAAAAGATTCCTCACTGCAGAGTACTGATCTGAAGGCTGTGAGTCCAGTCCAAGCAGCTGGTATGCGTTTTGAAGTATTGCAGATCACACAGGCAAGTATCAGTAACTTTGAGGAATCAATATTTGACAGAGCACACTTGTGACCCCACTTACCCTCTTATCCTGCCCATGGATGAGGTTTATACAAATTTGTCCTACCCAACTGCCCGTTGCGCCCGTGTGCTGACCCGAAGATCGCACGGTTGCCAAAAAATTGCCATCAATTGGTGCCTCAAGGGCCTTAAGTGGCCCATTGATTAATGGCAGGTGCGCATTGGACATCAGCACGAGCCCACCCAATGGGCGAAATATTGCGATGGTGGGCGGTGACGTCGAGGTGCTTGCCCGACGTCACCACCCGTCATTTTACACATTGGCATGTGGGTCGCACCCCCACACGCCAATGGAAAAATTCTGCCCTCTGAGGTTACTTGTCATTCCACCTTGTGGGCATCCACTGGGAGGTGAGAAACCTTTTGAAAATTTAGTCAGAGATATTCCTTCTTTTCATCCCTGTTCAAGGCCTCCCTCTTGATTAGTGTTTCACCCAATAAGGAATAATGCATGCTGTAAATTGAGGACTTTAAATTACAGTTTTTAAAAAAATCAAAAATCCTTCACTCACTGAAACTTTCATCGGCTCCCAATTATTATTTGAGGCTATGTGACCCAGCAGAAGACTGATTAAAGGTTACACGCTGACTGCTATTCTTCTCTTTAAGGATGTACTTGGACATCTGGATGAGATTAAATCTCGCTTTACTGGATTTGGGAAGTGCCAAATCTCTTTTTTGCAAAAAAGCTTTTAGAAGTTACCATTTGTCGGATCATTGAATCCAATTTAGTGGCCGTGTTACTAAGCACATCACCAGGATTTGCTGTCCAGTGCATTTCTTCTCTTGCCCTACAGCAGTCAGACAATAAATCTACTAAAAATCAAACTCCAATTTGAAGTGCCAGTCTCACAGAGCTCAGGCTGCCAGTGAGTTGACCTCTGGAAGTAGGCTGCATGGGAGTCCAGATAGAGCTGGGTAAATGTTCAACAGATTTGTAGCTGAAACCTATTTTACACAATGTCTTTGCCTGTGTTTCCATTATAAGTCCATTATAAAAACATTTAATCACTGTCCTTGAAATATCTTGGTCTACTCACTGTCAAGCATCCTGCATTTCACGATACGTTGGCATCCAACAAGATAAGCATTGGTACCGAGCAACCACTTGATCCACTTTGGACCTGATAGAGATGATGCAAGTTTGTGGTTGCAATTTGGCCACTTGATTCGAACACAATCTCCAACATCAATCACAGAGACATGATGGGATGTGGGGGATAGTGCAGGAAAATGCTGTTGAGGCATAAGATCAGCCATAATCTTGTTGAATGGCAGGGCAGGCTCAAGGGGCTGTATGGCCTACTTCCACTCCTATTTTCTATACTCCTATGTTCCTATCCCCATCTAAAATGTTTTTGCCAAAGGACAAATACAGCAATTGGCCCAGGCATGCACACAGCTTCCCTGTATATCCAAAAAAATATTAAAATATTATAAATAACACTTATGGAGCTCTGTCTCCAAGAGGCGGCCCCATGAATGGAGCAGCTTCCCTCTCTCCGCATTGTGCTAACTCAATTACAGAGACATGATTACAGCACTAGAACTTGGCATTTGTGGGGGATTATAAAGGATGATATAATCTGAACGGGGTGATGTGTCTGCCTTTCCTGGACCTAAAGAAGCAACAAACCATCATCCTGTATGAAGCCACAATTCACTGGACATTTCCCCATTTCCCCTGTGCCCCCACCACCTTTACTAACAACACTCCTGCAATGATAGGAGGAGCAATGCCTACAGAGCGGAGATACAGAGAAGTGGTACGAACAACCTACACCAAATATCAAAATACTGTAATCAGTGCTTAACATGATTATGGTACAATGTGCTAAACTGTTCCCAAAACCACCTACAACCTTGGCAAAAAGTAGCAGTTTCAACCCTGTCAGCTTATAGGCCCCTTTGATTGCATATTCCAACACCTCAATTGCTATTCCTTGAGAACGGCCAAATTGTTTTAGTTAGCTGAAACAGACCAAACATTTGACAGCTTAACTCTGCCAGCAAAGGGTAAAGAGAACAAGAAGCCTGGCAAGCACACTGTGGATACATGACACGCAATGCACATCGTCATTCATTTTTTAAACAAAAATTCATGGGAAGAAAAAGGAACTGAAAGACAGAAATAAACAAAATGATGTTAAAATTAATCATAATCCTTAGCCACATTGCTAATTTTAAAGGCTTCTTTTCAGGCAACACTCACTCTTTAAATGGAGGATTATAAGATGGATAAGACAAAGGTCAAAATGTTAGGTCCTTCTTCAAAATGAAACGTCATTTTATTTAACTCCCTATACCATTGATAAATTGCATGGGTGAAACATAAAATAAACAAGATAAAAAGAGTTTAGCTACACTATGACTGTTTATGAAGGATTTTTTCTAATAATCTACAAACTTGTCGAACTCCTGAACAGTATAGTGATACCAAAGCATAGCTATCACCAAGGATCTAACAGGCCATTTACAAGAATTTGGGTACACTGCAACCAATCTTTTACTTTATATTAAATCGAAACATAAATTAAAATATGTCAAAACAGCAACATTTCAAATGACTCCTAGGTGAATATCCCAATATTGCAATGGTTAAACAGATCAAAAAAATAGCAATAACACAAAAATCAATTTGCCTTTCTAGTGTTCTCCCCACCTTGTGGCAGAAGTCAATATGCCAATGCCTGGTTTCACCAGTGAGTTCCTCAGGGTTGGCTTATTTGGAGTGGTGCACCATCTACACCAAACGTGATATCTAACTATAGAGAGAATGAAACCGGAGAGGGGATGGGGATCAGCAAATTTCCAGACCTTGTTGTTGACCTGGATTATACCTGCTGCTGGATGGAATGAAACATAAAGAAGAGACGAAATGAGACCCATCTAGGAATCCAATCTTAGTTCATGACCTGGAAGCTCAAAGGAAACAGCCACCTGGGAAAAGAAATTAGCCTCCTTCAGAAGGGGTTCAATGATCATTTGAAAAATATCTTCAGCCCCAGGGATTGTAGTGTTCAAAAGTTTGTTTTAGCTGTGTTTTTTGGTAACCGATCCTTGCAAACTTGCTTGATTGCTTAAGCCTGTGGTTAAAGCGAGAGAGTTAAGTACTGACACTACAAGGGGAATGTTCCGGAAGGAATCCAAGATCTAGCAAAGACCATGTGTGTTGGAAATCCTATAAATTCTGAGATTATTTAAAGTATTATAAATAAAAGATACAGAACCAGAGTCATCACGGCATTATTCTGAGATAATTCAATCACCTAAATTAACCTGGTGTAAATATAACAAAAAGTGGCATTGAGAATGGTTGAGTTGAGTTTCACTTTACCATTCCAGAATAATTTCTTTCATCATTTCCTATTTTGTGGGAGCAATGGATTTTGGGGTTCAAGACCTACTTACCAGCTACAGGAATGGACAGCCTAGATATAGCAGTGATCCATAAGAAGATGATACTTGTACATTTTCTTGGAGTAGAAGGCCAGTAAATATTCGAGCAGCTCACAGAAGATAAGTCCGTGTTTGATATGGCAGTAAGTGCTCTTGAAAAGAACTTTGGATGAAAGAAAAGTATGATGACCGATTGATACACATTCCATCAGAGATCCCAGGGAAATGACAGGTCCATTAAACAATATGTAGCAGCATCAAGGCAATTGGCTTCAACATGCAACTTTGGTACACTAACCAATGAACTAACTCATTACCAATTAATTGAAGACTTCAATTCCGTGAATTAAGGAATGTCTCCTCAAGGAGGATGCTGATCTAACTATGGAAAAAGCCACAATCTTGGCAGTCTAAATTGAATTTGTCAAGTTAGATTCCAACAGGAATGCACCCTTACACAGGATTGGAGACACAGCTTGCCCACCAGCTCAAGTGTAAGGGCTGAACTTGCCCCCACTCGGGGGAGAAGTTGACGAGCAGGTGCCAATTAAGGCCCACCCAGCATGATGTCCGCAGGGTAGTGCTTTGCGCTCCCTGTGCGGGCGGGGGGGGGATTCCTACAATCGGGATTGCATTCCCTTGCGCATGTGCACGAAAGAGTGCATTCATCTCGCTGAGGCTGAGTGCAGCCTCAGGGAGATCGGCTCTACATGTGAAAAAGATAAAAGTAGAAAAAAACAATTTCCCTTACATGTCCCCTCATGTGACAATGTCACATGAGTTGGGACATGTCCATAATTTTTACAAAATCTTTATTAAAAATTTTTTAAGCCTACATGAAACCTCATCTCGCCCGTGGTTTCATGTTTTTTCTAGTTCCCGCTAGGGCTCCTGGCCTGCCAGCCAACCTTAAGGTTGGAGGGGCAGGCCCCTTAATTGCTTAATTGATCCTGTCAATGGCCTCAATTGGCCATTGACAGGTCAGCGGCCTGCAGCTGATTTTGCTGTGCTCCTGCCTTCCTGAAAATTTAAATGGGGCACGGTGACATCAGGAGTTCCCCCTACGTCACCGCACATCATTTTATGTGTTGGTGAGCAGGCCCTGCCCCCACTCACCGACTCGTAAAATTCAGCCCCAAGGGTTAAGGTCAAAGAAATCTCATCAGCGCGTGCCAATCATGGTCAGATATCTTTAAATCTGTGCTCCAATTATGGAAATGTTCATCAAGCCACATGTCCAGCTTGAGGGAAAAAGTGCAACTCATGCTCTAAGTGGAACAATTTTGCAGAGGTGTGTAGGTAATTGAAAAAGAAGACGCCATTGGTTCAACACATGGAAAAGTCCCTTCCTGAGAGTGAGGTACTGAATGTACATACCATCACAACAGGTGAAGTACCAGATTACTGTAAGAAATGCAAATCTTGCAGAAAAGGATTTGCTCACAGAAATGTGTAAAAGAACTACAAAAAGAAACACTTGGAAGAGTGACCATTTCAGACTGAGGAGTGTAAGATTTTGTTTCAGACTCCCATCTCACAACATAGACATCTGCTCATACACAACACTGAACCAAATTTCAGTGATATAAAGACACACATTGCAGAGAAAGAGAAGGTTTGTCCATATTGGCCAGAAATTTGCCAGCAATGGAACATTACAAATGTTCATTTTTTGAAGCTGCACAGTTGAGTGCCCCTACCAGTGTCCCTACTGTGATAAAGTTTTCAACAAGAATGACAGATTAAAGATGCATATTAGAATACACACACAGGAAAAACCTTACCTGTGCTCAGAACATAACAAAGTTTACTTAGAAGAGGGACCTAGGTGAACATATGAAGGCACCACCTGAACTTATGATAGGCCATAACTTTCACATGCCACTGACCATTCTTAAGCCATTGCCACCAGTTAACGATAGTGTCAGAGTGAATGAAGATAAAATCACAAAGCGACAAGGTAAAGCAAAAGCATAGATTGACAAATGAACAGGTGCAGGGGAATCACAATTTTAGGTTGAAGATTGGGTTCGAATCAAATGGCCAAATTGCAACCACAAACTTTCTTCCTCTCTTTCAGATCCAAAGCAGATCAAACGATTGCTCGGTCCCAATGCTTATCTGTTAGATATCAACATCGAGTAGAACATGAGACACTTGATAACCAGCAGAACAGGATATTTTGAGGAAAGCAGTTATGAGGATATATTTCATTTTCCAATGAGTGATGTTGATCATCCGCTTCACCAAAATGATCACACAAAACCACAACAACAAATTAGTAGATCTAATCACAGATTGAAGAGATCCTTGTATTTCAAAGACGGTTTCTAAACTTAGAGAAAACAGACAAGTTGAACGTTAAGAAATGACTTGATATATACAGTATATGTTTGTTGTTCAGGGTGCTTTAATTCAAAACAAAGTCTTAAGTTAAAAAGTGGGGAAAGATGTTGTGATCAATGGTTTATTTCATCGGTGCTTGATTATGCTAGTCCGGTAGTTGATCCTTGTACACCTGTTTGATTGTTTAAGCCTGTGGGTGGCGCTAGAGGGTCAAGTACCGATATCACATTTCAGAAGGGATCTGGGGTTGAGTAAAGACCACGTGTGTTGAAAATCCTGTAAGTTCTGAAATATTTTAAAGTATTGTAAATGAAGATTTAGAACTAGAGTCATCACTGTATTGTTCTGAGATAATTCAGTCATCTGAGATATATGGCAACCTGGTGCAAACATAACAGGGATAACTAAAAAGGGAGGAGATAGATAGATTTTTAGTCACTCAAGGAATCAGCAGATATGGGGAGTAGGTGTGAAAATGGAATTGAGGCAAAAGGTCAGCCATGATTGTATTGAATGACAGAGTAGGTTTGAGGAGCCGTATGTTCTAATTCTGTTTTTTGTTGCCCAGTATCATGTTCTGTCTGTCTCCAGCCCACAACAGCCTTACACCCCTTCCACATTCTGGCAGATGCCTAAGATGATTCTTAATAGTGAAGTACCCCACTAGCCATATTCAAATTAGGGAACCTCACCTGACTGTGGACACTGATGGAATCAGAAGGAGAGCCTCCTGTCAGGTGTACCCTGGCACTTACACTGAAGGAGCTACCCACAATTTCCACTGATTCCATTATGGTAGTGTAATTTAAAAGTAACAGGTGCACAATTGGTCCTGGTTGGTGACACAAAATGGGGAACAGTAGATTGGTAGCGTGTTTATATCCTGCTGGTTTTCTTTGACATTAGAAAAGGGGTGTAAAATGGGCTGCAGATTCGTTATCATCATTTTGGGTTACCACAAAGACCAAGTTCTACTGCAACATTTTAATCATATAAGCAATAACAGGAGCTTTCAGGCTTCAACCATTCGAGCCATACCAGCTTAGGATCCTGGGCTATAAATTGTTAATTGCATAAAATAAGGTTAAATGTCTACAAGTGGGGGGCATTCATGGGATAATTATTTGGGCAGAGACTCTTAGGCAGCTCCTCATTAGTATAGTAGTTAATATTCCCCGTTACATGGGATAATGGAGTTTAAATCGCTGATGGGGAAAAGTGGCTGTGTAACTGGTTAGCTGTCAAAGACAAAGAATGAGTTTGGACTGCCTCAAGCTACACATCACAAAAACGCAGCCCAAAATTTGACATATTCCATCATCAGGCTGACACACTTACACAACAAGAAGTGGAAGTCAAAGAAAAGTTCACAGTGATGCAATCAAGGTGATCCTCTGAGTTGAAATGAGGGTTTAGTAAAGCGAGCTTTTCTCTGGATCTGGCTTTAGTATGCCTTATTTGGGAGTACTTAACACTGACACAGGTAACAAAAAGCATTATCTTCCTCAGCAATAACTTTGCTCATATCATGGCTAGTTGCCAATGCTAACTAAAGACTCCTGTTTATTTGCAGAACCTGAGAAGTCAATCATTCAATCTTGAGATTGACGTTGAGCCCAATGACATTAGCTAAGGATTGGAAAAAGCCATTCAGCCAATGTGCGATATACCTGTCAATTTTGGAGTATAGTTCAATTTTCATTCCAAGTCAGTTCAATTGTTCATAGACAAGAAACCTCATAGAACAGGGATACGGAGGTAATACAGTGGGCTGTAACTTCTGACTAGCATCAGAAAATGCTGCCCTGCAGAAATAAGAAGAAATAAATACCTACTTACCTGGTCTTGGAAATAACATCGCCACTTCCGTTCGCTGGGACTGCATCAAAAGACTCCTCGCAGGCCCCAGTGAAGTGTAGATCCAGCGTAGTCAAGGAGGCTACGCCCCGTTTTTTTTTACAGCACTTGCTGCCGTAAAGCAGGTAAGATTAAAGGGCCTAGGAAATTGACAGGCCAGGGGAAGTTAAATGTCTAAGGTAAGTGATTAGGATTTTGGGGGTTGGAGGTGTCCTGGGTGGGGACAGGACTTGTTGGTTGGTTGGTCGGAGGCCCAGTGGAGGGGAAGGGCGGTTGGTCGGAGGTCCGGTGAGGGTGGCAAGGGTCGGGGGCAGGTAGGGGGTTGCAGGGGTCAGAGGGGGGTTCAGGGGGGTGGGGGATTGGGGGGGGGGGGTTCTGGTGTTTGAGGGGGTGGGGAGGAGTGTGGAGTTGAGGGTGTCCAAAACTGGGCAGGGTTTGGAGGGCGTCCAAGGTCAGAGGGGTTTGGGGGGATCTGAGCTTATGGGGATGAGAGGTTGGGGGGGTGTTTGTGGGAGTCAGAGGCTGTGGGGGTCCGAGGATGGGGGAGGATGTTGGGGGTTCGGGGGGGGGGAATATGAGATTTGGGGGGGGGGCCGAGGTCAGGGGGGTGTTGGGGGAGATCCAAGGTGGGGGTAGAGGGCCTAAGATGGAGGGTGTCCAAGGTCGGGGGCATTGGGCGGCTCTGAGGTTGAGGGGGTCCAAGGTCGGGGAGGGGGGTTGGGGGCTTCTGAGGTTTGGGTGGGGGTGGGTCTGAGGTCCGGGGGGGGTCGTGGGGGTGTCTGAAATCTGAAGGGGGTATGTGGTCAGGAGGGGCCGTGGGTGGTAGTCAGAGGTCAGTGGGTGTCAGAGTTTGGGGAGGTGGATTTGGGGTGTTGTTGGAGCTCAGGAAGGATGGGGGGAATCCTGTTCAGGGGGTGTCGGCGGTGTGGAAGAGTCCCATGGGATCAGTTTGGGTCTTTACAATCATTACTCAGAAGTTAAAAGAGGTTTTAATTCTTCTAACTTTTTCTGAGTAACTATTGGGATAACCCCATAGGAATGAACCATCTAATGTTTGTGATTTAAGCTGCATTTTCAGATGGTTCCTAGCACACCGCAATTGTCCAGAGGAAGTGTGCGCTTCTGGGCAATTGCCATGCAAATCCTTACCTGGGAACTCCCCAGAGGGATTTCCCAGCACATTTGTGGTATACCCCACCCCACCCCCCCAATATCTGATGCTGGGGAGCTCAGAAATTACAGGTCAGTATGTTTAATCTATTCTGATATTTTTTTTAAAGCTGTTAACTTGTGCGCAACAGGTATTCTCTTGTTATCATATTTTGCCTGGATAGACTTAGCACTACTGAATCCAAAAGCTCATCTTCCCAGATGGGGGCGTACAACTCATTTAATAACATGGCCAGTGATTCTTCTCTCTAGGGTTCCAGGAAACAGAAGTTTGGCTAACAAAGCTCCCATCAACAGTAAAGCAATAGCACAGTTTGAAAGTGATATGAGAGATTTGGAAAGACAATATACTGCTCAGTTCGTAAGCATAATTGAGACTCTTTTTATTAAAAATCCGAAATTAATAATAACAATTTATCCTGAAGAGAACAAGGGGTAATTATATTGAAAATTATTGCTCTCTCTCTTCAGGCACCATGCCCTAACAGGGCATTGGGGACCAATGGACTTCCATGTGTTAGTCCATGGTTATGCTTGGTAAGGTACTGCAGTGGTTTGTCATTGTCTTCTGCAAGTTCTAACTGACCACCTGTCACAGCTGTACTGGAAGAATTTGCAGGTTTATAATCAACCTGTTTGGCCACGTTACGAACACACCTTCCGCAGCCATCAGTCCTGGAGTGGGACATGAACCCAGAGCACCTGGCTCAGAGGTAGGGACGTTACCACTGTGCCACAAGGCCACCTGGAAACTATGGCTACAAGCGAATCATAAATGTTAAATCTGTTAAGATTATTGCTTCAGAGTTTTCTACATTTAATACACTTTTGAATGGGAGCCTCTGATACAGAAATTCTGCCATTTTTCTTCATAGTATAGTGATCCCTCAGTCCTTGACACACAACCCTCACCCAAGCAAGCAAGCAAAAATGAAGCACCAGCAGAGAGGTGCATGTTACTCTTTAAGACAGTCTGGATGACCCAGATAATCCTCTCCTGCCCGATGTTGTTCATTTGTTCCTACTCTCAGAAATTTGGTAAGTGGCCTTGAATGAACTAATCAATATTAAGGAGGTAGTGAGGTGACTAGATCACTTGCAATTGGTTCAGCTCTGTAAACCCATGTCCTCTCAGACTCATTGACAAGAGATACCCCTCACTTCTGAGATAAATAGCATGATGTAAAACAAGTTCTAAATTTAAAAAGACAAAAGCAAGCAAATATGATTCAAAGCAGCCATAATGGGCCAACCAATGAAGACAAACTTATTGCTACTTAGGATGAACAGACAGACCACACAAGAAACAAGCATTTCAAAATTTCTTCTGAAGTGATAAATAAAAGCGTTTAGTTATAAACCAGAAACGACTTTGTGCCCGATTGAATACCAAGCCTTGTGGGGCCAGAATGAGTCCACAGCAATGTGCCATAATAACTTATGTAACCAAAATGTAGGCATTAGTCACCACTTTCACTGTGAGGAGGGCACACAACAAACTGTGAAATATCTCTAAACTCATAGTCCCAAGTGGGCAAACATACTTATGATATTGTTGCTACTGTGCTTTGCAGTCAGGACTATTACTGTAAATATAGCATCACAGAATGACTTGTATACTGTTTCTAAATGTTTATTATTCTTGAGTTAATCCAGTTGTGTGTGGCTCTTCACAGTACAAAGGGGAGTAACATAATGTATTTGATAAGAAAGCATGTTCTCCCTATTCCACTTACTTCATGTTGGGAGGTGAAGTAAGTAACCCTTCCAAAAGAAGTCTGAAATTTTCCCTGACACAGCTACCCCTCCCCCTCCTACAAATGTAAACAGCAGAAATGAAACACCATAAGCAGATCAGGTGAACATTATTCCTTAGAACTATAGAAAAGTTCAGTACAGAACAAAACCACTCCCCACTTTTTGCTAGACAAATCCAAAATGAATCCTACCACCCCACACTCTCCAAAAAGCCTCACATCTTTCTCTGTTTCAAATATTTGTTCAATTTTGAATCGGCAATGGTCTCTGCCCTAATCATGCCTTACAGTAAAGCATTCTGTGCTTCTAAAACTTTGTGCGAAGAAATCTCCCTCATCTCAATACTATCGATGAATCCTTATTGCTGACTCCCCAGAGAAAATAATCTTTCCTATTCACGCCATCAAAACCCCTTAATAAAGACTGACCAGCTCCATTTGAAAAGGGCAGAATCTACAGTATTCTATGGAGTATTGGGCCATCAGTGACAGCATTTACTCTTGTAACCTTCAATCTATTTCAAATACAAAAGCCTGTCCTGCTTGTCTTAAACATTGACTTCCTTTGATGACAATTTATTCCAGAAATCAATCACTCTGTCTGGAGAAAGGGACAATTTATTCTAACTTCCAGCCTCAAGTTTCACTTGCGGTTTGACAATTTTGCATTCATGTTTTCTACTTCAGAGTTCATCATCTGAAAGTTAAATAACCTGATCCATTTGGAGTAGAAACAGCAGAACCCACACAGAAAGTTCAAGAAGGTTTTACAGGTTCCTACTAACTTCAGTAGGTGACTGGTGGAAACCCAAAGGAAATGCAGAAGACTCAGCTATGACTGATCTCTGCTGCTTTTCACCTTATCCTGTAAAAGGTGCAACACACTTCACCCATTATAGGGTAAATTTTGGACATGTGACAGGAATTCTATTAGTTGAACATTCCTGACCAGTGGAGGCTGGAATACTGTGAAAGGTGAAGGGTACAGGCATCCACAAGGTCCACATGTTGTATAATCAAACAATGGAGTTGAGGCCTGTTAGGAAGCCTGGATTCCTCTTCCACCCCCACATTGCCGATGAAGACAATATTGTCTGGATGAGTCCCCTTACTCGGGATTAGGGCTGTGCTTGGGAGCCTCCTGTTTCCTGGCATATGGGACAGATGGGCTCAGTGCCAATGCAATGCTCCACATACAGGCATGGATCAGTTTTGAAGACCACAAGCAATCATGACCACTTGTAGAAATTTTGTCAGCTGACTTCTATGCATGTTGTCTGCAGGAAGGAAATGATTAATTTTTATAGCTGAAACTGGCAATTTGAAAGTGAAAATTTACACTAACACAGAGATAGCTAGATTTATCACAATCATCCTTCTGAACTCTATCCTGCTCACACAATGGTCGGGATTTTCCAGTCCCACTGCTGTGGAACCAGAAATTTCTGCCCCAAGTTAATGGATCTTTGGCTGGTCCATCAAATTTTCTGTCTCACCTGCATCGATTCCCACCATGGACAGGACCGGAAAATCCTGCCCAAAGTTACCTAAGTGGTATTTAGACAATTTCCCATCTCATGCTCAGCCTTGCAATTTGGCAATGAATGATAATGGCAAGTTAATTATATTGTTAGGATACACAGGTAAAAGGCATTGTTTAATTAAGTACTTTGAGTACATATAAATAGGGGATTCCACCCGTACGCTTGAGGCCTTCCAAGACCAATGGATGCCACAGGGGCTGGAGTGTATCATTAGCCCCAGGAACATCATTTTAATTTAATTAGCTAAGTTTCCTTTTAATGTTTTATTTTTATTACAGTTCCCCATCAGGGGTTGTTACCCTGTTTATTAGTTTATGTTACTGATTTACAGTTTCCTGTTTAGGGGATTCCACGGGTAGGCTTGAGGCCTGTCCCGACCAGTGAGCGTCGCAGAGACTGGAGTGCATTTTCAGCCCCAGTAACACCGTTTTGATTGATTTGACAAGTTTCTTTTGAAAATTTTGTTTTTGTTGCAGTGCCCCTTTAAGAAGCTGTCAACTTAGCTCATTTGTTTATTTTATTGGTTTTAAAAAGAGCATAGGAATAAGGGATTTTGCTGTGGAAGTGTTACATGAAGCAGTCCTGTGTAGTAGAAGATTTAGGTGGTTCATGGATCTCTGGTCGCCTGTATTTTCTGCAGTCTTGAGGAGCCCGTGTTCCATGTCTGCATAGGTTGCCTGAGGTTGTAGCCCACATTCCACTTTTCTGCTGCTCCTCAAGTTTTGGTTGCATGTCAGGCCCATGCTCCAGATCTTTGGCCAACAGGTGCGGGGGGTGGAGGGCAGATCAGAGGACTTCTTTGTGGGTCTGCTCCTGGGCCTGGCCAAGGTGGCCATTAACAGGTCCAGGCTGCAGGCCATGGAGAGAGTTGTTAGACTTGACCGTCTGCCCCTATTCAATGGCTACTTTTGTGCCTAGGTGTCCCTGAAGAAGGAGCATGCAGTGTCCACCGGTACGGTTGAGGTCTTCCATGGCTGGTGGACCCTGCAGGGTCTGGAGTGCATCATCAGCCCTGGGAACATTATTTTAATTTAATTTGATAAATTTCCTTTAAAGTTTTGTCTTTTTGTTACAATGCCTATTTAAGGGGCAGTTAATTTGTTCATTAGTTTATTTGTTACTTAGTGTATTTTCTTTATTGGCACTCAAAAGAGCATATAAATAGGGGACAGCTAGGAAGTGTGGAAGGAGAGCTGTGAAACTGAACACTCTTAATAAAGAAAAGATCTGTGTCTTGGTTTCAATTTTGCCAATCTATTGGTGGATCCTTGGATCCTATTTTCAATGAATTACTTGTATACTCAGCAGAACCCAGTTTGCCACTACCCTCGAATGCAATGCTCAATGTAGCCATATCTTTGGAATTGGTCTAGACAGTTAAGGTTAGATGAAAATGTAAATCATTAAAAGCAAACCATTATAAATACATTAAAGTCATGTGAACATAGCAACAAACTACCAATTTTGTCTACCGTTTGGGCACTTCAGCCAATATATGAATCACTTTTCTAACAAAAGCTATGGCTAAAGACTGCAAAATTGATATGATACAATTCAGCTCAGACATCCATTAGTACCGATGTATAGGGTTCCAAGAATAGAATGTTCTTGGCTGTACTTTGGGCGGAGCTGCCAAACAATATCCCTGAACTGGCAAATTCTTTCAGTATTTCAACAACGTGCTAATGCACGATATGGTATGCTCTCGTGTGAAGATTGATGCTCACCTTGGTGTGCAAATGGTGATTGCTTGGGGTGGGGGTGGGGCTGGGGGGCGGGGGGGGTGCTGCTGCAGTGGTGTGTGGGGGTGGTTCTTAGTGACAGGAAGGTGTTAGGAAATATCACTGGATTACTGTCCCACAAGGTGAGTCACTAAATCTTACTCACATGCAGCTTGTATCAGTTTCCTAGGCTGGATGAAAAACATGATGTTAGCCTGAATTACTCTATCTCATTTGTCAGCCTTTCATAACTGCCAGCAGGCTGGGTCAAATGGGGTGCTGTTCAGTAATGTTTTAAACAATAGTTAATGTTCAGACAATTCATATGTATATATACAGATGTATGTGATGCTTTAAAGTACCTTTAGGGGCATAAGGATATGATATATCCTGTCTTCTCAATTAAAATGCAGTAAAACATACAGCTCCTTTAAATCTCGGAGAACTCAAATTTACAAGTCTGGCAATGCTCATAACAACTTGATGAGCAGTTTATAATATTTCATTCTTCTTATTCCATTTCACTTGGACGAGAATTCTTTCCAGCAAGCAGGCGTCACCCAATGTAAATCTCAGTCCCATTTCTCAAGCAGAGCTGACATTGCTGTACCAGGGGCTAACTCCTCCATGAAGAATTGCCAGTCATGTGTCTTCTATTTTTAAAAAAAAACATTCAAGGAGGGAACGAGAAAAAAAAAATTGGTCAAGCAAAAAGCTCGAGTAAACCCACGGATAAATACACACTACAGTGGCCTCTGTAGCTTGATAAATAGTGCCTGAGATTTCGTTTTTTTTTGCTTGACTCTTGCTTTGGAGTCACTAGGTTCCTATTACCATTCAGTTTTGCTGCCTCCCAGCTGTCCATCAACAGCTCCATGGAAAGTCCAACAGACTCCAAGTAGGGGAATTTTATTATTTCATTATTTCAGCAAAACAGTTGCCAAAAGGGAAAGAAAAGGCTCACCCGGCTTCACCACCAGTTAAATCAACACTCAGCATATTGTTAAAAGGATATTAGATTTGAAATGCCTTAACCTTCTGTGGCAAGTCTGCCACGAATCTGAAGTGCAAGGGCAGGAACTTCACGCTGCTCAATGCATTTGAATGGGGAGCCACTCAGTGGGGGTGCCATTTTCACAAAGTTAACAGTGACGCACCTCCAACAGCGAGTTTTCAATTTCTGTGTTTAATCGCCCATCTACCCTTGCCTGAAGTTGCTGCGACATTTGCACGTAAATAACAGCGAGTGCTATTCACCTCACTCCTACTTTAACAGGAATTTTTTGGGCTGTTACATTTTAGCCCTTTTTATTTCAGGTGGTTAATGTTGTAAGGGTTTGTTCAGCAGGTCTCATGGAGAGATCCAGAGGCTAGTAAGGTTGAACAGTAGTATTTATTGGTAACATATAACTGTCTACATATGTACAAAGTATAGCGCACACTATGAGTTAACTCCGTGCTTACTTCTACACAGGTCTCTGCATACTCTTAGACTGACTCGGGTCACTTATAATGTGACCCTTTACATCATATGGTGGACGGTACTACTCTCCAGTCCCAAATTAACCCTTGCTATGCCAAACACCCTTATATTACAGTTAAAAGATGACAAGTTGTCGTTACATTGTATGCATGGAAGTATGTATAAATTAGGTGCTGAAAAAAGTCCAGAACATGTTTACCTATATTTAATTGACTAGATTTATCAGAGTGATACCGGGACTCAGAGGGTTAAATTATGAGGTTATGTTGCATTAACTAGGCTTGTATACCCTTGAATATATCAAATTGATAGCTGATCTGATCAAGGGGGTTAAGGTGGGAAAATAAGTCAATAAGATAGTTACAGAGAAACTATTTTCTGAAGCCTGAAGAAACAAACTTACAGGTTTATACCAGAGAGCCTAGTAGACAGATAGCTCCTGAGAGGGAGGACTCGGACAAATTATCCGAAGACATAGAACCATGAAGTTCAACACATTTGAAGAAGCCTCCAGAGAGACGGAGTTTGTAAATAGTTTATTTATGTAAATAATGATATATTGTAAAGATTGTAAATTTTACCTTTGAGTAAAGGGGGAGGGATGTGGTAATCAGAGATGCAATACACCTTTAAGAGAACATGAGCAGATTGACCACGTGACTGTATTACCCAATTGCTGCGTAGCACAGGCTACAATATTAATCAGAAGTTTACAGTAGGGTCTGGTTGGAGAAGCACACATTGTGTTAGTGCTCTGTTAATTGTGGTAATAAACAGCATGTACTTCATCTTACATTGGTCTCTACATCTGCAGTATATTGTTTAGCAACTCACTCGCCAGTAGATAGGCATACAATGATGTTTGCTGAGCAAAGCGACCCGATAGAAGGAACATGACAGTCACTCAGGCTTTAGGAGCTGAGTCCTTTTACCAGTGTAGATTTAGAGCCGATCTGATGGAAGTACATGAAATAATGATGCACCAGGTACTAGCCCTTAAGTTTGTTTCCAGGATGCTGATGTTATTCTGAGAGTGGTGTATGCAAACGACTGAAGAAATCAGCCCCCATAGGATAGCAGTAACACTGAAATGATGGGCAGACCTGGTGGTGCACAAGGAATCTCTCTTATGCTATTTAAACTAAATTACATGGAACCTTTAATCGAGGATTTGAAAGTGATGACAGGACTGCGCTGGATTGACTGCACTTACTGGGAGTCAGGGCACAGCTGTTTCCTGAATTACAATCCCAAAGGTCTATATAATTCTCAACTATCTTAAAAAACATGCTTGATATTTAATTTAATATAATATTAACATGTTTGTTTTAAGCAGATTTTCTTTTTGTATCAGGGTTAGTTGAAGACTATTCAAAGATTCCACTGTAGGATACAGATAAATCATTGTTGGTGCTTAATCAAAGATTTATATGCTTTGGATGAAACCTTTATTACAGTTTTTTTCCCACTTTTAAGTCTTGGTGGGGTTCATTTTGTGCTGTTGCAAGAGAGTTTGAAGCTGAACACTAACAGACATCATGAAATGTACTTGTAAAAGATAGTCACCAGAAGGCCAAAATAAAGAATTTATATAGTTAGTTTTGGACTTGCTCCAAAATGGGCCTGACTAGGTGTTGGGCTTCCAATGCACTGTACTCAACCGCACACTGTTCTTTCTACAATGCAACTAAGGGCTGCAGAGATGGATGTAATATGTTCTTCTGTTAGATTGCTGAAGTGAATCAGTATGCCGTAACCCCCCCCCCCCCCCCCCCCCCCCCACTCCCCCCAGGGCACACCAAATGCTACTTCAGCACAGTACAATAAATGTAGTATGATGCCCTAAGATTCTGGTTGACAAACCTGTATTAGTATGAATGATAGAGTCATATAGGTCCACAGCACAGAAAAAGGCCCTTCGGCCCATTGCGTCTGCACCGGTCAAACAAGTATCTAACTATTCTAATCCCATTTTCCAGCATTAGACCCACTGCCTTGTATGCCGTGGCATCACAAGTGCACATCCAAATACTTCTTAAATGTTATGAGGGTTTCTGTCTCTACCACCCTTTCAGGCAGTGAGTTCCAGATTCCCACCACCCTCTGGGTAAAAAAATTCTCCCCCGCATCCCCTCTAAACTTCCTGCCCCTTACCTTAAATCTATGCCCCCTAGTTAATGATCCCTCCACCAAGGGGAAAAGT
Organism: Carcharodon carcharias; assembly: GCF_017639515.1. NCBI lineage: Eukaryota > Metazoa > Chordata > Chondrichthyes > Lamniformes > Lamnidae > Carcharodon > Carcharodon carcharias. The sequence goes on from NC_054485.1 coordinate 43,481,277, forward strand.
TCCTTCCTATCTACCTTATCTGTGCCCCTCATAATCTTATACACTTCAATCATGTTCCCCCTCAATCTCCTCTGCTTCAGGGAAAATAACCCCAGTCTATCCAATCTCTCCTCATAACTAAGACTCTCCAGCCCAGGCAACATCCTGGTAAATCTCCTCTGCACTTTCTCTAGTGCAATCACATCCTTCCTATAATACGGATTCCAGAACTGCACGCAATACTCTAGCTATGGCCTAACTAGCATTTTATACAGTTCCAGCATAACCTCTCTGCTCTTACATTCTATGCCTCGGCTAATAAAGGCAAGTATCCCATATGCCTTCTTAGCCATCTTATTTACCTGATCCGCTACCTGAAGGGACCAGTGGACATGTACACCAAGATCCCTCTGATCCTCAGTACTTCCCAGGGTCCTACCATTCATTGTGTATTGCCGGGCCTTGTTTGTCCTGCCCAAGTACATCATTTATCCGGATTAAATTCCATTTGCCTCTGATCAGCCCATCTGACCAGCCCATCTATATCCTCCTGCAATCTAAGGCTATCCTCACTATTTACCACTCCATTAATTTTCGTGTTATCTGCGAACTTACTGATCAACCCTCATACATTCAAGTCTAAATTTATATATACCACAAACAGCAAGGTTCCACCGATCCCTGTGGAACCCCACTGGACTCAGGCATCCAGTCACAAAAACACCCCTCAATCATCACCCTCTGCTTCCTGCCATTCAGCCAATTCTAGATCCAATTTGCCAAATTGCCTTGGATCCCATGGGTTTTTACCCTCTTTATCAGTCTTCCACGTGGGACCTTATCAAAAGCTTTGCTGAAGTCCAAGTAGACTACGTCAAATGCATTGCCCACATCTACACACCTGGTCACCTCTTCGAAAAATTCAATCAAATTGGTCAGACATAATGTCCCCTTAACAAAACCATGCTGACTGTCCTTGATTAATCCCTGCCTCTCCAAGTGTAGATTAATTCTGTCCCTCAGAATTGCTTTCAATAGCTTCCCTACCACTGAGGTTAGACTGACTGGCCTGTTACCTGGTTTATCCCTTCCTCCCTTCTTGAATAACGGTACCACATTGGCTGTCCTCCAGTCCTCTGGCACCTCTCCTGTGGCCAGAGAGGCATTGAAAATTATTGCCAGTGCCCCTGCTATCTCCTCCCTTGCCTCACTCAACAGCCTGGGATACATTTAATCTGGGCCTGGAGATTTATCTACTTTTAAGCCTGCAAGACCACTTAGAACCTCCTCCCCTTCTACGCTAATTTATTTTAATCACATCATAGTCCTTCTGCCTGATTTCCATACCCACGTCATCCCTCTCACTTGTGAACACCGACACAAAGTATTCATTTAGAACCCTTCCCAAGTCTTCTGGCTCCACACACAAATTCCCACTATGGTTCTTAATGGACCCTACTCTTTCCCTAGTTATCCTCTTACTCTTAATGTACTTGTAAAATAACTTTGGATTTTCCTTCATTTTACCTGCCAATGTTTTTTCATGTCCCCTTTTTGCTCTCCAAATTTCCTTTTTAAGTTCTCCCCTACACATTCTGTACTCCTCTAGGGCTTCCGCTGTTTTGAGCATTCGGTATCTGCCATAAGCCTCCCTTTTTCTCTTTGTCCAATCCTGTATATCCCTCGACTTCTAGGGTTCCCTGGATTTGTTGGTCCCACCCTTTGTCTTTACTGGAATGTGTTGGCCCTGTACTCTCCCGGTTTCCTTCTTGAATGAGTCCCACTGCTCTGATGCAGATTTACTTAAAAGTAGCTGCTTCCAGTCCACTCTGGCCAAATCATATCTGACCTCATTAAAACCGGCCTTCCCCCAATTTAGAACTCTGATTCCTGGCCCATCCTTGTCCTTTTCCATAACAACCTTGAATCTAACGGAATTATGATCACTATCTGCAAAATGCTCCCCTACTGATACCTCTACACTTGCCCGGCTTCATTCCCTAAAATTAAGTCCAGGACTGCCCCTCTCTTGTAGGACCTTCTATGTGCTGGCTTAAGAAGCTCTCCTGGATGCATTTTAAGAATTCTGCTCCCTCTAAATCTATCACACTATGACTAACCCAGTTAATGTTGGGGAAGTTGAAATCCCCCACTATTACTACTCTATTATTTTTACACTTCTCTGAAATTTGCCTACATATCTTCTTTTATATTTCTCTCGGCCTGTTTGGGTCCTATAGTACGTTCCCAGCAATGTGATTGTTCCTTTTTGTTTTTCAGTTCTACCCATATGGCTTCATTTGAAGAGCCTTCTAAGATGTCATCCCTCCTTACTGCTGTCATTGATTCCTTGATCAATATTGCGATACCCCCTTTCCTTTTACCTCCTTCCCTGTCTCATCTGAAGACCTTGCATCCTGGAATATTGATCTACCCATCCTAACCCTCTCTCAGCCATGTCTCTGTGACAGCAATGACATCATATTTCCACGTGTTAATTTGTGCCCTCAACTCATCTGCCTGATTTGTCAGACTCCTTGCACTAAAATAAATACAATCCAACCTTGCCAAACTCTCGTGCCTTAACCAGCCTATAATTTCTATGCCTTCCAGACTCACTTGCTCTCTCTTCTAATTTTGGCTGTGCATCTTCCCCTTGCTGAACCTCCTCTCAGGATCCCAACCCCCCCTGCCAAGTTAGTTTAAGCCCTCCCCAACAGCACTAGCAAACCTCCCCGCAAGAATGTTGGTCCCATTCCGGTTCAGGTGCAACCCATCCACCTTGTACAGGTCCCATCGCCCCCAGAAATGGTCCCAATGTCCCAGAAATCTTAAGCCCGCCCTCATGCACTATCTCTCCAGCCACGCATTCATCTGGACTAACCTCCTATTTCTATATTCACTAACCCGTGGCACCAGAAGTAATCCAAAGATTACTACCTTTGAGGTCCTGTTTTTTAATGTTTCCTAGCTCCCTAAATTCTGCTTGCAGGACCTCATCCCTCTTTCTACCTATGTCGTTGGTACCAATATGTACCAATATTTCTGTCTGTTTGTCCTCCCTCTTGCCTTGCAGCCATTCAGAGACATCTTTGACCCTAGCACCAGGGAGGCAATATACCATCCTGGAGTCACATCTACGGCCGTAGAAATACCTGTCTGTTCCACTTACTATCGAGTCTCCTTCCACTATTGCTCTTACCCTCTTTTTTCTCCCCCGCCCCCAGTGCAACTGAGCCACTCACAGTTCCATGAGTGTGGCTGCACTCCCCAGAGGAACCATCACCCTCACCGTTTTCCAACACAGAAAAACGGTTCTTGAGTGAGATGCACCCTGGGGGTTTCCTGACTACCTGTCTGACACCTTTCTTCTGACTGATGGTCACCCGTTCCCTCTCTGTCTGCACATCCGTAAACTGTGAGGTGACCACATCTAAAAGTGTGCCACCCATGAAACTCTCAGCCTTGCGGATGCACCTCAGTGCCTCCAGATGCCGCTCAAGATCTGAAACTCGGAGCTCAAGTAGCTGCAGCTGGTGGCACTTCCTGCACACGTGTTCGATCAGAGTGCAAGAAGCATCTAGGATTTTCCACATGTTGCAAGCGGTACATAACATGGGACTGAGCTGCCCTGCCATGCCTCTAGTTAAAAATAACTCCTTACTTTAAGTTAAATACAGTAAAAAAAAGTTAAATTATTTACGTACTTTAAGTAAAAACTAGAACCCTTACCGTTCCTTAACTTAATCTATTTTAAACTGGAAATATGGACTGATGATATGCACTGATGATATGGTCCGATGATATGGACAGGCATTCAAAACTTTTTGGAGTGCCCGCAATTTGTCTGGCTTGATTTGTGAAGGACTTTAACCGTTTGAAGAGTAGTCACCATAGATGGTTATCCAAACATCTTGTCGTTTGAATTCCTAGCTTTATAGAAAGGCGCTGGTCAAATTCCTGCCTGTAATGGCATGAAGAAGTGTACAGGGTAGCTGCCGCAAATGAAAGCCAGACAGCCTGCTTCCAGGTAAGTAGTGGAGAGTGAGTTTTGGAAGATCCTCAAGGAGGGAAGATGTGATGGGGTAGTATGTTGGGAGGTACTCAGGGCAGGGGAGGCTCTGTCTTTCTTTGTGGGGTCTGTAGAAGCTCCACTGCTCTTTTCCAATGCCAAAGAGGAAAGTATTCAGCTACTGACATTATAGAACCCTGAATGCCATACATTTATGAGTCTCCTACCTGCTTTCAGAGGGCAGCTAATCCGTCTGCAAAACTCTACATGTTATGGATGTAAACAATCAGAAATGTTTGGGTAAATCCGAATAGACAAATAACTGATATTCACTTCTCAGCCAAATTGTGTCCTCTGGCGAGATAGGGTTAAAATCAACCCCATTACGTAGGGAAAGAAACATGTTTGATGTTGTGTCTAACGATTTGAACTACTTATGCTAGATTCTAAGAAATTCATGTGGCTGAAAGGACAACCAGATAAACTGCACTATACAATCAAGCCAAACCTTTATGTTGGTAATAACCAGAGATTGGAGGATAAATAAACATTCTGAAGAGGAGAGGTGGGAGGCAGAAAGACATGCAACAGACAAAATCTGAGGTTTTGAGTAATAAAAGCTTAACTTCTTAATATCATCCCCTGAGATTTAGGCAAGTTTCTGAGTGAAGGGTCATTATAAATTTGGGTCAAGGCCAGGGGCGTAACAACTGAATGTTGGTTGATGTTCAAGAAGCTTCACAGGAGCTGAAATAATCAGGGAAGATGAATGGGATGGAATCGATTAGCTGTGGCCACCTGGGCTGCACAAGAACAAACTGGATGAATCAAGTGGCCTCTTTAACATTGAAATTGTGACACAAAATCAGGCCATTCAGCCCAATGAGTCCATCGGGTACTGTAGTGACATGTTGCACTGGACAGGTTTCTACTTGAAGCAGATAACTTTATTACAGAGAACTTTTCAGAAGCTACATGCTTGAACCAGGCCCTTGACTAGAAAGCTACGCCCCCCCCGGGTTACCCGCACTTAGGGCTCATTGGTCGGAATCTCCAAGAACAATCACGTAACCCTTGATGGGCAGTCGGAAAGGCTATGCCTTCAATTACTACATTTCCTCCCGCTTTAGTTTTTTCTTATTTCCTATTTACAGAGAACATTTGAATAACTCACAACATATACATACATACAAGTCAGGTGATTAAAGATTGAGCCTCTGAGGTGGCTTCCTTATACAGTTAGAGTGGCTTAGCTCTACTACTTGATGTTCTTCTACTGCATCAACATGATCAGAAACTGCAGCAGCAGGCACTTCATTAGAAATGGACAGTTCAGGGTTTGGCAACTCTACCAAGACAGCTATTCTAGGTCGATCTGTCACCTCGGATTAATAGTTCAACGTTAATAACAGGTGGAATAGCTGGTTGTTGGAATGTCTCTCTATTCCTGGCACTCCTGACCCTGGCATCAAGGAGGCAAAATACCATCCTAAAGTCACATCTACGGCCGCAGAAATGCTTGTCTATCCCCCTTACTATCGAGTCTCCTATCACTATTGTTCTTCCCCTCTTTTACTTCTCCCCCAACCCCGTGCAGCTGAGCCACTCACAGTGCCATGAGCACTCCCCAGAGGAACCGTCACTTTCACCGTTTTCCAACACAGAAAAACGGTTCTTGAGCGAGATGCACCCAGAGGATTTCATGACTACCTGCCTGACACCTTTCTTCTGACTGATGGTCACCCATTCCCTCTCTGTCTGCATTTCCGTAAGCTGTGGGGTGACCACGTCTAAAAATGTGCCACCCACGAGACTCTCAGCCCCTCAGAGGGGTGGGAGGTTTAGGGGGGATGTGAGGAAAAACATTTTTACCCAGAGGGTGGTGACGGTCTGGAATGCGCTGCCTGGGAGGGTGGTGGAGGCGGGTTGCCTCACATCCTTTAAAAAGTACCTGGAAGAGCACCTGGCATGTCATGACATTCAAGGCTATGGGCCAAGTGCTGGTAAATGGGATTAGGTAGGTAGATCAGGTATTTCTCAAGTGTCAGTGCAGACTCGGTGGGCCGAAGGGCTTCTTCTGCACTGTGTGATTCTGTGATTCCTAAAATGATCCACATGTTTTCGAACAATTCAGTCTTCCATTTTCGCCTGGAAGGACAAGGGACCAGTTTTTGAGACAATGGCACCAGGAGCCCAACAAAGTCCACTTGCAAAATTCTGCACAAAAACTCCTGTCCCTCATGAAGAACAGCGCCATGTTGTACGTATTGTAAAGCCTGCGATTCTCTCGCGGCACTTTCTATGGCTAATGCTATTTTCAGGGCGTACATCAAATCAATGTCGACCTCTGAATGGCGTCATATTGAACTCTACAAACTAATCAATCCCGCGACATATCATTGACTGTGTCTCCGAAGTCACAGTGCTCAGTCAACTGCTTCAACTTCGCTATAAAAGTTGCGATGGACTCTCCTGGGCCCTTACTCTGGAGTTAAACTTAAACCTCTGCATTATTACAGATAGTTTTGGCTGCAAGTTCATCTTCATGCATCTACTAGTTTGTTAAAGGACTTAGAATTGGGTGCCTCGGGGACGTCAGACAGCAAGTGAGATTATATGTCTTGCTACCACTCAAAAGGATTGCTTTCTGCTTCTCCACCGTGGTAATTTCATTCGCCACAAAATAAAAATCAAGGCGCTCTACATACTGGCTCCAGTCTTCCAGAGTCACATCATAAGGGTTGATTCTGCTAAAAAGTGATGTGACTGGTGAGTATTCTTTTCTTTTTTCTTAAGAACTGATGTACTCACATTCACAAGGCGAGGTGCAGCTTTGGAGCTATTTTACCCTCGTCGCCAAATGTAATGACCTGACATACCGGATAGGTTTCTACTTGAAACAGATAACTTTATTACAGAGAGCTGTTCAGAAGCTACATGCTTGAACCAGGTCCACAACTAGAAAGCCACGCCTACCGGATTACCCGCACTTAGGGCTCATTGGTCAGAGTCTCCAAGAACAATCATGTGACCCCTGATGGGCAGTAGGAAAGGCTGTAACTTCAATCACTGCAGGTACATTTATGTCATCATGGCCAGAGTGGTAATAGCAGATCATTGTTCATGGAACCCACCTGATTTTGATCCTATTGTTTCAACACAATGAAAATCAGCTGGATTCTGTAAGGGCTGGGAAATCCACTCTGCCAGATCACCATCCGAACAGTGCAGATGGAAATCCTATCCCATATTGGCATTTATCCTGTTCACAAGCTAACATCCTAAAAGCCATTTGTACACCCTGTACTTTTATCCTGCAACCGCTTACCTAACCTATTCTATTTTCATAGCTGAAATCACTGCTATTCTCGATAGACCATCTTTCTAGTTGACTTTACTTATAAAGAAAAACCCAATACTGCAAGGTACATACACATAGATTTCTTCAGCTAGATGAAGATTTTATAGATATTTCAAGGATTCCTCAATAAATTTAGCCAGAAATGATTATAGTTCTGCACTTCACAGACCAGGATAGTTTATAGAATAATGCAGGATAGTTTATTGGCTGTATAGGCATGAGACGAGGAGAGTGATTAGCATGACAGTAGGTTGAATTTTGTACTTTTATAGCTGACGCTTAGTTTGGGTTCCATCAGGGCACTCAACCCCTGACCTCATTACATCAGCTGTGTTGCTCCAAACAGGGGCAACATAGCTGAACTCAAAAGGTGAGGTGAAAGTGGCTGCCCTTGATATCTAGGCAGCATTTGAGCGAACACAGCATCAAGGAGCCCTAACAAAACTGAAGTCAAGGGGAATCAGGGGGAAACCCTCCACTGGTTGGAGTCATACCTAGCATAAAGGAAGATGGTTGTGGTTGTTAGAGGTCAATCATCTCAGTCCCAGGGCATCACTGTAGCAGTTCCTCAGGGTAGTGTTCTAGGCCCAACCATCTTCAGCTGCTTCATCAATGGCCTTCCTTCTATCACAAGGTCAAAAGAATTTGAATTCAATCAGTGGTGGCAGGTATAACTTCAGTAGTTTTTGGGTGTGCAGGCAGAGGCAATGTAAGATCAAAAGGCAGCTGCAAGCCTCCAACTGGCTCCGCAGTGAAAAGAACCTCATTTTGAATTTGTAAGGTGAAAGTGCTTTGCCTGATGTTTGGTTAAGTCTATGGGTTGCTGTTGCAATAATCGAGATTAGTTTGGGAATTTGTTATAAGTTATGATAGTAGTAATTTGTAGCCATGTGTACATGTATTTTTAACCTGTGAAAATTAATAAAATGTTTCAATTAGTTTAATGTAAAACCTCAAGAACTGATGGTCTGATTCCTGAATTTAGAGTCGCATCTCAAACATAACACTTAAAATTAGAGCTTATGACAGTTGTTTAAAGTTTCTCTCTGGGATTTTTAAATAACTCCACTTTACCAACTGCATCGGTCACAAATATCACAACTTTAAAAAAATTCCCAAACTAATTTCCATTAAGGTAACAGCAACCCATAGACTTAACCAAACACCAGGCAAAGCATTTTCACCTTACAAATTCAAAATGAGGTACTTTCCACTGTGGAGCCAGTTGGAAGCTTGCAGCTGCCTTTTGATCTCTCATTGCCAATTGTTATGACTGATGCAATTGGTAGAGTTATTTTAAAAATCCCAGAGAGAAACTTTAAACAACTGTCATAACGTATAATTTTAAGTGTTATGTTTGAGATGCGACTCTAAATTCAGGAATCAGACCATCAGTTCTTGAGGTTTCACATTAAACTAATTGAAACATGTTATTAATTTACACAGGTTAAAAAAATATATATATATATATATACACATGGCCACAAATTACTACTATCAAAACTTTTAACAAATTCCCAAACTAATCTCTATTAAGGCAACAGCAACCCATAGATGATCGCTGATGATTGCACAATGTTTAGCACCATTCACAACTCCTCAGATACTGAAGCAGTATGTGTCCATTTCAGGAAGACCTGAACAATATTTAGGCATGGGCTGAGATGTGGCATGAATGTTACTTGTCGCTCAAGTGCCAGGCAATGAACATCTCCAACAAAAGAAAGTTTAGCCATCTCCCCTTGACATGCAATGGCATTACCACCACTGAATCCCCCACTATCAACATCCTGGAGTTTACCATTGACCAGAAACTGAACTGGACTAGCCATATAAATACTGTGGCTACAAGAGTAGATCAGTGACTGGGAATCCTGCAGAGAGCTTCTCAATTCCTGACTCCCCAAAGCCTGTCCACCATCTATAAGGCAGAAGTCAGAAGTGAGATGAAATAATCCCCACTTACCTGGATGAGTGCTGCTCCAAAAGCTCTCAAGAAGCTGGACACCATCCAGGGCAAAGCAGCCTGCTTGACTGGCACCACACCCACTACCTTAAATATTCACTTCCTCCACCATTGATGCACAGTGGCAGCTGTGTTTACCACCTGCAAGATGCACTGCAGTAACTCAGCAAGGCTGCTTCAACAGCACCTTCCAAACCCATTTCCTATGCCACCCAAAAGGACAAGGACAGCAGATGCATTATCACTATTTCTAGTATTTCAGTATTTCTAGTTTGGTTAAGCACTATCACCTGCAAGTTCCCCTCCAAGTCACACCATCCTGATTTGGAACAATGTTGCCATTCCTTCACTGTTGCTGTGTTAAAATCCTGGAACTCCCTTCCTTACAGCACTATGGCTGTAGCTACATCACATGGACTGTAGTAGTTCAAGAAGGCAGCTCACCAACACCTTCTCAAGGACACTTGGGAATGGGAAATAAATGCTGGCCCAGCCAGCGATGCCCATAATCCTGTGAACAAATACATTTTTAAAAATGCCTTGCATCTATTCCATTGTTATCAATCTTTACAAAGACAGTTTTTTCTACTATTTCATGGGGTGTGGGTGTTGCTGGTAAGGCCAGCATTTGTTGCTCATCCCTAAATGCCCTGGAACTGAATGGTTTGCTCAGCCATTTCAGAAGGCAGTTAAGAGTTAACCTTGTTGCTGTGTGTTTGGAGCTATATGTGGTAAGGATGGCAGATTTCCTTCCATAAAGGGACATTGGTGAAGTAGATGGTTACAATTACTGAGAATAGCCTTCAATTCCAGAACTATTAATTGAATTTAATTTTCAGCAGCTGTAGTGGGATTTGAACCCATGTCCCAAGAGTGTTAGCCTGGGCCTCTGGGTTACTAGTCAAGTGACATTACCACTACACCACCATCTCCCCTGTTTTGTTCCTTTAATCAAAAGGGAATATATTTTCTGTAAAACACTGTTCAGAGCTTCTCCAGATTATGTTTACAAAAGGCCCAAGGAATACACTACCAAAAATTAAGAGACAAAAGAGTGATATGAGGAACATGTTATCTATTACGCAAAGCTTTCGGAATGTTGTCCTTTCTCAGAATAGAGTTATACAGAGCTTTCTTTTTACTGACTTGTGTTAAGATGACACTGAATTGTATTTTCATTTTTCCCAGTATTTCTAGTTCTGCCTAGTAATGGTTATCCTTAGCAAGAGTGCCATAGACCTCCTTGACTCTGGCTCCATATGCAACTAATCTCTCAATACTGGACTCAATATAATTCAAAATGATGCCAGTTATTTTTAAACTAATGCTTGATAGAATGTGGAGTATTTGAATTTCCATCCTTTGAACTGAGTATGAAGTGCTACATAAATGCAAGTTGTTCAGGGTTCAGAGTTGTTCCCCTCAAGTGCAGTCCAGAACTAGGGAACACGGTTTAAAAAGATTTAGGGCAAAACATTTTCATATGGCGGGCAGACTCGACGGGCACAGGCAGAGGCGGGCGCAGAGCCAATTGCCGCCTGCGATTGGCTCCATGCTGCCATTTTATGCAGGCAGGCCAATTAAGGCCCCCCAGCATAAGACGCAACCGGTAGCGCTTTGTGCGGGCAGGGGGGTGGAAGGGGGAGTCGGGGCCAGCGCTCTTTTGCGCATGCGTTGGGACATATTTTTATATTTATGAAAATTTATTTATTTATTAAAAAGTTTTAGGAAACCTCATCCCACTCGTAGAAGAGGTTTCCTAAAAAACACAAAGGCCGCTTGGGCTTTTTGCCTGCTGCTAATCTTAAGGTTGGACGGGCAGCATTCATAATCACAATAATTACTTTCTTAATGGCTTTAATAGGCCTTTTATATTTCGGAGGGTGCGCAACTGACTATGGCATGCACCCGCTGAAAGAAATATTGCGGGACTGCGTGATGATGTCGGGACACCCGCCCAACATCATCATGCGTCATTTTACGCATGGGCATGTTGGGCTCGGCCCTGCACGCCGACTGTAAAATCCTGCTCTTGGTCTCCCATTTCAGATGGAGAAGAAGAGAAATTTCTTCTCCCAGAGGGTCATTAGTTTTTGGAATTCCCTTCCCCAGAGAGCAGTGGAGGCTGGGTTATTGAATATGTTCAAGGCTGAGTTAGACAGGTTTTTGATCTACAAGAGAGTCTAGGAATATGAGGGGGCAAGCAAGAAAGTGGGCTAAAGGCTGGGCAGGCTCAAGGGGCTGAATAGCCTACACCTGCTCCTATTTCTCACAATTTTATGTTCCCATGTACAGATCAGGAAGGTGCCAGGTTGTGTCCTGATCTCATGTGAAATGGTGTCGGGGTGTTACAACTAGTCTCATCAACACTTGGTTATAGAAAAGAAAATCATCCAGGGCCTCTACTCCTGTTTGGTATCTAGTAGCCCCTACCTATATGTGTCCATTTGATTGCAATGTCTTCTTTGGAAGAATAGGCTGCTAACGTTAACTGTCGGCGTTCAGACACAAATCATGGCTGGTTGGGTGAGGCTTTAGATGGTAACTAACCTGGAGCTGTACATCAGGAAGGAATCAATCCTTTAATGAAAGGAGAAGGAGTTGGGGGAGGGCAGACTTAATATTGGTACAATAAACAAAAATATTTTTTGTCAAATACTTGCCACACATTAGAACATGCAAAATTCTTTCAGTTAGAATCAATTTCATTGTAGCTACTCTTTTTGCACAGTTAACTCAGTTACACCCTAAACATTCAAACATAACATGCTGCGTGACTTCTATTTCAGATTACACAAGAACAACTATAAACTGGATGTAACTGTACCATAAGGCTCTTTGCACACTCGGTCTGAACCTTATCTTCAGGATGTTAATTACATTCTCCCTATACTTTATATTAACATTTAGCTGCTGCGACTCACCTCCTTCACAGTTCAAACAATTTGTCAACCATCTAGTTTTCTGGTCAGAAGATGAAACAGTGGAAATGTTTTTTAAAAGTTTAAATGGCCACTGATTATTTTTCCCTCAGATGTGTGATAAGGATGTTGAATCTGATGCATGTCATGAATGAAGATATTTCATCATCAAGATTTGGGTCCTCTGCCAAAGTCCTCAGAGCTGTGTTAAAACCTGTCCATCAAACAAACACACACCTTTCTGGTCATCACTGTCTAAATGTATAAAATTGCAGCAAGTAGCATTTAGAAATTCTGTAAGACAGAAAGCCCTTTTACTGTAACTTCCTGACAATGATATAAAAGTGTGTATGCACCTCCACATTACTCCAGTAGTGATCGCATATGAAATCTGAGCGTAACAACACAGAAGGAGGCTATTTTGCCCATTGTGCTGGCGCTGAACAAGCTCTCCACCTCGTCACATTCCCCTGTTTTTTCCCCAAATCCTTTTAACTTATTGCTTTTTCAAATATTTTGTCATTTTGTTTTTGAAAGTTCTTCTGGATCCTGCTTCTACCTCTGTTTCTTGTATGGTATTCCAAACAATGCTGTATACAAGAAACAAAATTCTCCCAACCTCTTCCCCCATTCTTTGATGACAACATAAGGTCATGCCTCCCTAGTTACCAACTCACCAACTAATAAGGGTAGTTTGTCTTTATTTACCTTATTAAATGTCCTCTTAGCTTTGAACACCTCCATTCGATCAAGTCTTAATTTTCTCTGTTGTAGTGAAAAATCTCATTTCTCTGTGCTCCTAATTAAAGCAGCAAATCATGGTAATTGTCCTACCAAATTTCTTCTGTATCCTACCTGTGTCTTTGTCATCATTTCTGCAGCATTGTAGCTATAATCTAACTGCAGCCTTACTAATGCATTATATAGGTTTAGCATTATCCTTTTGCTTTATATCTTGATGTCTCATTTCATTAAATCCAAATCCCAGATGTTTCTACATCTTTAAGATTTTCTCTACTCACTAAAGAATGTGTGTGGCAAAATGCCAAGTCTCTGCTCTTGTACTCCTCTTTTTATGATTTACCACTCAATGTGTGTTTTCTCTCATTTTTCTTCCCAAAATGTATCACTTCCCATTTCTTCACATTAAATTTAACTTGATATCTTTCTGTCCAAACTCTTAACAGTTTGATATCATGCACAAAGTTGTTTACTGTACTCTCCACAGTTAATTGGTTGGGGGGTGGGGCAAAGTTTTAACCCTCAAGGGGGTGAGTGCAAAGGTAAAAAGTGTTGAAATTCTGAAATTTGACCCCAAGCTGCCTCCAAACCATGCATTTTCGGTTTGAAGGAGGGTCAGGAGAGCAGGTAAGCAACCTGCTGTCAGGAGGCAGGTCACCACGTCTCCATTTTAACTGCATTTTCATCTTTAACTCTTAGATCCTGGCATTCGATGAATGTAAAATGAGACAAAATGTTCCCTTTAATTTCTCTTCGCTGTCCGTGGTCTGCATGTGGAATTGTTTTGCCCCTTTAAAATTTCCCCCCAGCCACACATGTACATATCCTAGAGTGAATGCTGCCTGCATGTGGCTTGTTTGTCCCCTGTGCGCAAAGTTTTGGATTGCTCAGGAGCCACACACTTTAAAGGCATCAACAGCTGAATTCATAAAGTAAGTGTGTTTATTGCACTGCATGTGGGTCAGGAGAAGCAGGAGTGTGCAATCGGAACGCCCACCCACCACCATCTCTGTGATTGGCCAACTCCTATCCCACTAATGATGTCTGATTCGACCTTTACCCCCACACATGATGGCTGACTCCACCACAGAATCCAACCAATTATGTCTAAACCCTACCTTCCCCCAATATCCAACATCCCCACTCCTCGTGATCTCAGGCTTACGTAACATCTGCTCACCGGCTGCTTTCCTGCCCGATGTATAGCCAGCCTGTCAATTTAGCTGACTGGTAGATGGGAAACCTGGTTCGAAAATTTAAAGGCATCCTGCTGGTGAATTTCAGCAGGATATGCGGGTAACCATGCTTGCAGGTTGCCTGTAAAAAATGTCCCCCTGCATCACAGCCCCTTCACCCACTCCCCGACCACTCTCTTCCTAACCCTGAGTAATTATCAGGTCTAATGCATATCAACGTACCCTGACATCAGTACTTCATCATTGAAAAGAAGGCCTAGGACTTAGCCAATTCCATATCATATCTCAAAAACATGTTTCATTTATGACAAATTACTTTCAAGTGTGGCAACTCCTATTATGTAGGCAGGCGTGGCAACCATTTTTCCCAGAGCAAGGACCCACAAAACAGCAATAAAGTAAATAACCAGATTCTCCGTTTTTGTTGGTTGAGCAAGGAGTGTAATTCAGGGCAGTGGGAGAACTCCAGACCCTTCATGAAAAAACACCAAGGAGAGAATTTTCTCCCCATCAGGGGGATTGTGGGGGGCGGGCACAGATCTCATTGGCATCCCCGATTGGGTCCGCACCACCATTTTGTGTAGGTGGGCCAATTAAGGGCCGCCCAGCGTGACGCACGCCCGGAAGTGCTGTGCACTCCCTGTGCAGGAAGGGGGGAGTGTTCCCTGAGTTGGAAGTGCGCTCTTTCGTGTGCACGCGTGTGAAAGAGCACAGAAATCTCCCTGAGGCACAGGGAGATAAGTATTAAGTTTTAAAAATGTTAATAAAGAAAAAAATATTAAGACATGTCCCCTCATGTGACAGTGTCACATGAGCTGGGACATGTCAATTAACTTAAATGAAACATTTATTTAACTTATAAACACTTCATGAAACCTTGTCCCACCCGTGGATGAGGTTCCATGAAAAATACAAAGGCCACTTGGGCTATTCGCCTGCCTGGCAACCTTAAGGTTAGACGGGCAGCTTTCTGAATAGCCTTAATTAGTTAATTAATGGCCTTAACAGGCCTTTGACAGTTCGGCGGGCGCACAGTGCGCCCACCAAACTGAAAATCTAAATGATGCACAGTGACGTCAGGACACATGCCCAACGTCACTCCGCGCCATTTTCCACCTCGGCGAGCAGGCCCCACTCCCACTCGCCGAGCCAAAAATTCTCCCCCATAGGATTTAGGAATCAATAGGTTGACTTGACAGGTTTCACATCCTATCTGAAGAAAAAAGCTCCATAGATACACTTTCTCCGATGTCAGTCCACTTTACTTCTGTGTGAAATACATCCATGGTTTCCCAGGACAGCAGCACAAAATTACACTTAAGTTTATATCTGGTCACTTCTATCAAGAGCCTATTGCTTGAAATTGGTAAATTGGTAAATAAATTGTTGGTATTTGCTGTCACGGGGGATATCACATGCACCGCCATTTGTTCATTTGCAACACAAAAGATTGAGCCAAAACTTAAAGTGCCTAAAGTAACAACTTCTCCACACTGCCCTACTAAAGCCTAATGATGCCAAACCCGTGAAAGGGTAGTTGGCAGATTCTTTAATCAACACATGGATTTGTTAAATGGCACCTTTTGATATTAAGTAAACTGCTTTGTTTTAGTATGTGCATAACTGGCCAAAATCCAAAAAATATGTGTGGAAGAAAAGTTGACTTTTACTTTTGGTGAATGCTGTTTGCTAGTTGTTGAATATAGCTGCTTTCTTTTGACTTTTTGAGACTATAAAAAGCTACTTCACAAACTAGCGCCAAAAGAAATGAAAACAAAACAATACTGGCAAGTCTAATATCTCAAATCTGGTGTTCTGCTGCTTTCGTACTAAAGCACATATACATCCAGTGACCTATTAATAAGGGCCTCTCATCATAACAAACCTTTTTACTGGCCCCATTATAGTCAGTAACAGAGTTAAGTGTTTTCTATGAGGAACCCTGACAAAAGCAATTTCTTTGCTGCATCCCATAAATTTGTGAGGAGCTTTGACCCTACACATAACAGTGGAAAGAATGCATTTTATATCTTTAAGGAGGTAGAAGGCAAAGTGAAATCTCAACCATTCAGAACTTCCCCTTTGACCCTTCAACCTACTCTTGCTCTCTTCAACCCCCCCACTCCCCACCTCATGAAAACAGTGACAGAAATAGATATTACTGCGTAGTTAGCATTTACAAAAATCATATATTTTGTTATGATTAATATTAAGTTAAAAGTGTGCTTTTCTGGTGAGAAACATATTGCAACAATTGTGTTTTGAGACAGGGGATCTGCTCCACATTGTCAACCTGAATCCACACTGCAACTAACACTCCTCCAGCTGATGTAAAACTGATCAAATATTTGGTTGTTTCTTTTTGAAGTAAGCAATAGCAATTATTGTCCATCCCTATTTGATCTGAGTCAATCATATAATATGGGACTGGAATCAGATATAAGTCAGACTAGGTAGGTTAGGCAGATTCATTTTCCCTGAAAGACATTAGTGAATGAGATTACGTTTTAAGGCAAGCTAACAGAAATCAGTCATTTTCTAGTGCAAGATCACTAATGACCAGATTATTGAATTCATTTTCAAAATTTGTGATGGTCAAATTCAAACACGGGGCTAGATTTTCAGCTCCTGCCGTGCCAGGATTAGAGGTGGGAGGGAGCTAAAAATACCACAGGCTGCCCTGTAGAGGGGTTCAATCCACCCCTGAGTCCACACAGTAGTGGCCTAAATCATCCTCTCTCTTACTTACCGAGCATCGTAGTCTGCTGTTTCTTTCAAGCTGGAAAGCCTCTGATTGGCCCTTCAGCTTTGACAGCCTACCTGCTATCCTTAATTGGATGGAGACCCTGTTTCCAGGCCAATTAAGGGGGCATCCTATTGAAAATCACAATGAATGATCCCTTCCCCCCCCAGGGATGGGTCTGGGACCCAGAAACATTCCAGGCCTCTGTTTTCTGACCCCATAGCCAAATTCCTGCCCACAGCCTTGACAATCATTGTCCAGCATGATAACCATTACTGTGCTGGGGACATAGAATATGAGAAGGCAGCTGAGGACCTGCAAACTGGTGTCAATGAAATATATAAATGGCTGATGAGATTGTATATAGATTACCTCGAGTTAGAAAGATTGGAGCAGGAGTCTATCGAGTCTGTTCCACCATTTAATTTGATCATGGTTGATTCGTATCTCCACTCTCTTTATACATATCTCTTCAATAACTTTGTGATATAAATCTGTCGACCTTGTTTTGAAATTCTCAATTGACTCTGCCCCATCAGCTATTTTGGGGAGAGAGTTCCAGATTTCCAACACGCTTTGTGTGAAGAAGAGCCTGAATGGTCCAGCCTAATTTTAAGGCTCTGCCCCCTTCATATGGATTTGCCCACCACCGGATAAAAGCAAATTTATGACTTAGACCGGGAATATCTTTTTCAAATCAATAGTGATCAACACATGGAATGAACTTACCTACAAAGAGTAGAAGTAAAAGGAAAACTGGAATCACTGAAGAAACAGCTGGCTGCTCTGATCGGATATTGTAAGTTTGTTTTGGATAGAAAAGCTAAGTTAGACCAACCACCCTTCCTCATGTAAGTTTACAGCTCTTGAATGATCAGATAAATCCTTAGAAAATGTTGGATTGTGATTAATGTGGAGCTGAAACATGCTGCAGTGACGGATGAACAATAACAGGGAAACAGCTTCTACTTTACCACTACTGCACTCTTTACACAGTGTAGGAAAGACTTTTCTCCCATCCCAAGGGGTTGTGAATTTTTTGAAATTAGTTCATTTCAGACAGGGTCATTTTTTTTTTGGTATAAAATATTGACCTACTTTTGTTTCAAATACAATTTTTAATTAAAAAGAACATTTTGATACAACCATAAACCTTGTAACAACTTACAGATAGAGCACAATTAGCAGAAAAAAACACCCCAGAAGTGCTTCACGGAGCTGTAATCAAAAAATGGCTGCCAAGGCAAATAAGGAAATATTAGAAGGCATAGCCAAAAGCTTCTTGAGAGGGCTAGGCCTCAAGGAAGAGAGGGGAGTGGAGAGATGAAGGGGTTTAGGGAAGGAATTCCAGAGCATCTATCTGTGAATTTTTGTGAGTGTTCTTTATATCTAAGGTGCTACACAAATGCAAGCTGTTCTTGTTGATGATGATTCCCTCTCATATCATTGTTTGTTACTCATAGTGCCACCTTAGATGTTACTCCTAAGAAAGATAAATAGTTACGCTAATATTTAATTCAACTTAGCTCTGGGGAAAAAGAGAAGGAATAGGACAGAGGAGTTTTGCAAAATCTTACCTGAATCCGTTGAATTGGTGGGTAAAGTCTGCAATACAGTCAATTCATATTATCTGTAGAAGGCTTAAATGTCTTGTCAGCTCCACCTTTCCTTACGTTCTTACTTCAAATACAAAATATATTAGCCACAGGATGAAGTTCCCTCCACACTCTCCAATCTCAGAGCAGCCTAGGGATCTTGAGAATATTCCCAAATACACCAGTTTGAAACTGCAACAGGAGAAGGGCATTCAGTCCCTTGAGTTGTCCCACCATTCAATTAGATAATGGGTGAGCTGTACCTCAATTCTATTGTCCATGCTACCAGTGGTATTGTGTTACTGATGGTTTAGTAATATTTAACCTGAAATATTTGTGTTTGTGTATCAATATGACTTCCTTTGTCACTGTCATCCCTTCCCATACTATAAAGTGCTCTTTTGCAGGAAATGGAGCAACAAAGCGTCATCTTGTTCCTAAAAGAATTAAACTTTGATAGTTAGCTTTAATTAGAAAAAGTACTTCCCTTTTGGTAACATTGGCCATACAGTAGAGCTATAATGGACTACTTCAACCTACGAGCAAAAGGCCAATAAGAGTCAGTGAATGGTAAAATCGGGTGAGGTATATAAAACCGGAATTTGACCTGATCTCTTCAATTTCCCAATGGGCAGGTTTGGTTAACGTTACTCTGGCAATTATTCATGATGAAATTGTGGAATTGACATGAGCCTCATTTGGATTTGAAATTATGGTTGAATTCTGATTATAAACCTTCATGTCCACTAACTACTCTGGGGCAGAATTTTACAGCAGCGGGATTTTATGTTCCCGCTGAAGTCAATGAGGTTTAGAATGTCTCGCCACATTTCATGGCCCCGTCCCTGCCGAAACAGGGCCGTAAAATTCTACCCCAGGAGTGGCCTGGCTGGTGTGAATCACAAACGTTAGAACGTTCTGTTGTGCTGCTTATGCTCTACTATAATTATTTTTGGGCTTGCCACAGATGTCCATGGGTTCCTGTGGACCATCTCTACTTCTGAATCAGTCCTGCAATATAAATGGCTTTGGCGTTATGATGGGATTAGTCTAATTGTTAAATCTATTTGAGATAATTTGTTTACTTTTTTTTACCTACCATTTGAGCAAGGCTTTCTCTGCACTGTGCAACTTCTGCTCTCTCTGGTTGGGGGACATGTCACGTCTTCTGATGAAGGCCCTTGGAGCAACTGTCTGGTCCTCGTTTCTGCACCCCTTTTGAAACCACATGTCTTTCCTCGCTTGGTACACGGGCCCCAGAGACTCCATTCACCGAATTCACATTGTGCTGTGAAAATTAAAAAGTGAAGGTTACTGTTCGTATATGGAAAATGATTTCAAAAAGACTGAAGTGTAAATTTAACATTAAAAAGGACACATCGGGCTGGATTTTATGAGGTACCCCCCCTGCTGGCTAAAAAGTCAGTGACAAGTTCACCCACCATACTGATGGCTACCCTGCTGCAATTTAACACTCTGAGCAGCATTAATTGTTTAAGGTGAGACTTTTGCCTCCATTGTAGGTGGAAGCCCCACCATAGGGAGCTGCCAGACAATCAGAAAATTGGCAACTCTAGTCCCAGCAGTGACAGGCAGGGGCGATAGCCACTGCCGGGACTACAGGCAGTCCTGGCAAAGAGGAGCCCAGGCTGAGTAGCAAGTCCATTGTATCTCAGGGTCCTGACTGGCAGGCCCCAACAAAAGGGCTGCAGGGTGCAGGGGGCCAAGTTTTAGAGGCCTAGGGAAAGGGGGAAGTATGAACATGATGGGTGTGCCTCCAAAAGGCACAGGGCACCCACAAAAGTGGTTCTCCTCTCAAAACCCTCCAGCTAGACTGACACACCAGCCCATACAGCTAAAGCTGCCACCTTTCCCCCCACCCTCACCCCACACCCCCACCTCCCTCCCCCACCCGCCATAGATAAAATCCCTTCATATGACTACTTAAGGGCCTCAATACACCCTAGGCCCAAGGCAGGCACTGCCCAATACCTTACCACCTCCCATAATGTTTCAGAGAGGGTGGGGGTGGGCAAGTAGTTAGCTGGTAGGTAGACCACCTGCTGGATTTTACGAGCCCTTGCACCATCCTTCAAACCTGCCTGCATGGGAGCGTAAAATCTAGCCTATATGGACTGCTCCACTAAAGAGAATGTCTGAAAAAAAACAAGATTCACCCATGTTTAATTCATCGATAATTATAACACACAAATTTATGTGGTGCTGTTTCTTGAATTAAAAACAATCTGTTTCATTCAATTATTTAGTAATGACTTAAATTTACATGCACTTTTATGCTGTGGTGTCATGCTTATATGAATAAGCTCTGCTCTAAAGGAGGAAGGAACTCTGCATCCCACTGCTCTAAGCTGGAGTCGAAGCCAAGTTGTAGATGAACAGTGCTTCAGCAGGTTTTGTCGATGAGTGTTCTTGGTGGCCAACAGCACAAAATCAATAGACAGGGATTGGGAATGGTGAGAAGTTGATATTAGTGAGGACCGAGCTCAGAAAAGTACATGTGAATATTAATTTTAACTCAGCAATGTGGAGCAGCTGGCATAGCGACTATTATTAGGAAACTGAATTCAATTGAACCCTTCTTAAATTCTCGCCAGCCGTGGAGTTCAAACCCAGGGCAGAGGTGAGCAAGTTGGAGAGATGACCCTTTTCCCAAGAAACTTGAGTAAGATTGAAATGGACTGCATTGTAGGCAATAGGTCTCTTTCAGTTGCCTATATGTCAAAGCAAATGATTAGTTTACAATAAGTGTGGGATTTTGTGATTCATTTGCGAGGAAATGGTTATTTGGGTTTCGGATTTCTTCTGCTATTTTCTTAATGTAACTGTTTTTTAACCAATCTAATGCTGAGTAATCAACTTGAGAGAGGTCAGTGATGAGTATGAGAACAATTTTACACTTTTAACTCCCAATCTTGGGATCAGAAATTCCAAGGCGAGGTATGGCTCCCAGCAGACTGCTCCAACTTAACCCACTTTGTGTAGAGCAATTCCTATTTTGATATTTTCATTTCCCATACCAACATTCCTGGGGGATCCTTTCCTTTAAGCACCAGGTATAGCAAAATCTTAAACTTGTTCTTTATGAACAGGTTTACAACATCTAGCATAGTGGAAACCCTTCCCCCTCCAGTTCCCTTGGGCCACTCTGAGTGAGCACTATTCCTCTAGCTCCTGGGGCCACTATAAGTGGAAATGATCAAAATCAGGGTAATTTTGTGTTTGGCGTTTTCACTCCAAGATGGTGAGATGAAACTGGCTGGAAAAAAATCTGGTTTTTGGGATGGATTCCAAACCTAGTCCCACTCTTGACAATCTTGTCCCAATATCTCCGTGGAAACTTAAGCAAAGTTTTCGCAAACAGGTTCGTACTCACCAGCATGGCTACACTCCATAGTGCCATTTGTGGCTGCAAACCCCTCTGGACAGCTGTCATAACATTTCCCTCGATGCAGGTACAGTCCTTCTTTACATTTAGTACAAAAGTTTCTGCTGAAGCAGGCCTCACAGTTCTCAATTTTGCATTCTGGAAGAACAATGGCAAGAACATCCTTAACTGAAAGTGGAGCAACATCACATTTTTCAAGCACGAGAAGGACATAATGCAGTCCAAACAAATAGCACGCTGACTTGATATTCTGTGGCTGTAATCTCATGCACAATCTTATTTCTTTGACACAAGATAAACAAGTTGCATGAAAAAGCCTGTCTCATTTCACCATTTGACAGCTTCTTTCATTTGTAACTTTCAAAGTAATGTTTGCACTCCTTCTAAAGACAAAAGCTGCAAAAGAAGAACCTGTTCTTAATTTCTAGACCGGAAGAGGGCATAGGGGAATGGGTCAACCGTAGAAAATTTCTTAATTCGTGGAATTTGTTGAGCTAGTGTTAGCCAGTGAACCATTCATTGCAGCCTATGTGGGATGTGTGGTTGAAGTTAAAAGGACTGTTACAAATTTTGGAACCATCTTGATTATTCTCTTGATTAGTGTCACTGGTCTCTCTTATATGCATATCCACCTCCGTCACAACCACAAGTTTGTTTTAACTGCCATATGTCTGGGCATAGGATAGTGTGAACTGGCAGAGAAACAGTAAGAAGGTCTTTTATGTACAGGATTCGATAATCGTCCAAATTGTATCTTCACATGTTCTTCACTAAATCTCCCAGATCACTGAGCTTTTCTGAACTTAGAAAATTTTTGGCTGTCAGGACCATTTTGGACCCCGAGCCCATTCACAGCAGCTGTGGGCATTCCGGTTCAATCTTCCAGAAAGTGGCCCAACTAAGGACATGTCTCTGGGATCTCTGTCCAATAATGGACAGCGGGCACCCTGAGGAGGTGGGATGTCAATTCACTGAGCCCGATTGCAAGGGCAACTGGTAACCTTCGCTGTGTCTGCAGTTTGAGTATTGCTGAAGGGAATGCAGCAGGAGCAGGAGCAGTACACTGGAAGCACCATCAGTCTGATAGGAGTGGCTGCCACAGCATCAGGCACAGCACTATTGGAGACATCAGTCTCCAATGAGCTCCTCACACAATGGTAAATCTTGAAGGAAAGAGACAGTTTTTTGTTGAAGCTTTTTACCTTGCACTCATCAGGACAGTTCGCAAGAATACCAAATGTAAAGGGAACAGCAATTTATACTGTCTGAGAAGAGAGTGCTGGTTGGTTGGCAAGAGTACTGGTACATTCTCCATGGCAATGCCTCTACCAATCTGAGTCCACTTGCCATCCAACCAGCACTCTCTCCTCATACAGTATAAATTGTTGTTCCCTTCACATTTGGCATTCTTGCAAATTGTTCGGAGTGCAAGGTGAAAAGCTTCAACAAAAAAATCTTTTTTTCAGCAATACCTAAGTTCTGTACTATTAAACAACTAAATGTTAAATCCCTGCCATCAAAGGACATCAGACTTGCCATTTTTTGCCTTTAGAGATCAGAAAGTATTGAACCCTCATGCTGCCCTGACCTCCTATTGGGCAGCCGTGTCCTTTGAGTTACTGATGTGCTGATACAATGTGGGGCCTGTGTGATGCTGGAAAGATTGCAATGTCAGTGGAGGATTGCAGTTAATTGCCTAATTAACCCCCTCAACTGTCTTCCCAACGATACCAAATGGGTTACCGACATCAGACTCAGCATCCCATCCCCCGGCCCGAGAAAAGCAGTCAGAGACACGAGCAAATCGGAAAATGGCCCAATGTATTTTCTCTGATTTTTCTCCTCCCTATCCTCACTCTCCTCCAAACCTGCTTCCATGGGCCTGATAAAAACTCCCCTATATTTCCAGGCCTTTAATGTCTGCTATAATGTTTACTTTAATATACAATACAAGAAGCACATCATGCTGTTCGATTTGAGAGCAAAATGTTCACTTTCCTTTCCATTGTCTCATCCCTGGCTAAGATCTGACCAGACCCATCTTCATTTTTGGCCTAATCCATGTTCTGCCTCTCATAAAAGATCTCACAACTGACCAAAAATACATGTTTTCCTCTCTTTTTGTTTCCAGTTTGCACAGAGATTTGAGGGCTTGCCCAGCTCCAACTCCTTCCCTGTCAATGGATTGATCATTATAGTTGCTATATAAACTGGCTATTGCAGTGTTGTAGATTAATATGGTAATGAGTGATGTAGACCATGATATCACAGTGACAAAAGCAGTCATGTGCTAGAGACGGCAAGGCAGATGGATTAGTCAGCATTCAGGCGAGATGTGCCTACTTAGTAGCTTATTTTTTTTTATGGTGTACGTAGTGTGAATAAACTAGTTTGAAGATATTACCTGAGTCTCCCTAAATAAGATAGGCTACACAACCTATATATGGAACATGGTAGCAGCGGTGGGGACACCAATTTAATGAAGCGGTAGTGCCATCAGCAGAACACACATGGCATGAAATTGAAACTAAAGCTGATCGGAACAACAATGGACAAATGAACCCAAGAAGGAGGCCAACAGGAAAGCAGTAGCAATGGCAGCACCAGGCAAGGAATCACTTCCCCTATCCTGCTCATTCAAAAGTCTCAAATGGCCCACATAGAGGCCAACATTAGACGTTGTGACGAGAGAATTTCCTAAGGTGCTGAGCAGCCTCGAGTCTGCCTACCAAAGAGCAGAAGCACCAGGAGTTCATTCCTCTATTCCATAGGTCTTATTGCCGACAAGGTCTTCCTGAGAAAGGAGGCAGAAGAGACCTTTGCAGACTTCGAATCTGTTCTAAAAGCCTTTGGTGCATTTTTTACTCTGAATAGGAACCTCATTAGGGTGTGCTCAATTCAATCAGAGATCCCACAAACCGAAGAAATCCGTCGAGTCGCTCCTTATTGACCCATTCAAGTTAGCTAGCTGTTGTGAGCATGGGGCATCGAAAGATGGCTGCAAGCTCGATCAATGGCATTGGTTGCATTAGCCAGGCTGAACTGAGGAAGTGACATCGTCTTCTCAGCAGTCACACCGAAGCTTTAGAGATGTCCTCTAATCACTTAGACCCAAAGATGGTAGCCCCACCCACTCAAAATCTTATAAAAATGGCCAAAAGGGCAGGAAACCCTGCAGCAGCCATCTTGATGTACTTACGCTGTGACACAAAGAAGTGGCATAGATGCCAAGATTGCCGAGCAGGGGGCACAGAGTGTTCCCGATGTGGGAGGACAGGACACTTGCGGTGATTCTGTACATTTAAAAACTCCACTAAGGGAAGAAAGCAACACATCAAATATGGCATACAGGTCACAACAAAAATTGACCACAAACAAACAAATGCCATCACAAATTTCCTGGGAGAAGTAAAGGGCCATGAACCAGACTTCTGGTCCATCACTTAGGGAGTTAAAAGTTTTAAAACAGACTTTCAGCTTGATGCTAGAGCTGGGATTTCCAAACTGGCAGATCATTTGTCATGGTCCAACACAATTCCTGTCCAGTCTTCAGACATCAAACTTCAAGGTCCAGGTGGAACGAATCTGCAGGTGAAAGGTCAGAACACTGCTACTCTTTGTCATTAGGGATGACAGCTCACAGTAAGCCTCTGTTTCTTGTGCAATCAAAGCATCTCCTTACTCAGCAGAAACGCATGCATGCACATGGGCAATCTACAAAAGGTGGCAAAGTCCTATAACCAGACAAGAGGACTGACTTCCACCAGGAGTTCCCACAGCTCTTCCAGGGACTTGGTAAGCTCATACATGAATACCGTATTACACTGCTTCCAGACGCTACCACTGCTGCCAAAGTCAAAAAGGAACTCAACCAAATGGTGCATAGAGGAATCATATAACCTCATGGAGCCAACCTGATGGTGTTTGGGGCTTATAACAGTCCCCAAACCAAACGATCAGCTCAGCATTGACCTCACACAATTAAACAAGGCTGTCCAGAGAGAAATCCATCCTTTGGCATCAGTGGATGACAACATGGCAAAGCTTGTCAATAGCATCCTTTTCACTAAACTTGATGCTAATAGAGGGTTTTGGCAATATGCCTTGGCCAGAAGTCCAGGCTGTTAACAACATTCATCATTTGGATGCTTTTGTTTCAACAGCCTTGTCTTCGGGATATCATCCACTCTGGAGATATTCCAGTGAACCATGAACAGTATCCTAGCAAAGAGTCATTTGTCACATGGATGACTTCCTTGTCTATGGGGCCACAAGAGAGGAGCATTACAGCAGGGTTCAGGATGTTCTCAAACCCTTCAGGAGGCAGGTCTCATCTTAAATGAGAAATGTGAATTCACCAAAACCACCATCAAATTTCATTCTAAGACAAGGTCTCATGGTGGACCCTCCAAGATCGAAAGCCATTAGTGACTTTCCACAACCCAATTTGTTACTGATATCCAGAGGTTCCTTGGAATGGTCTATCAGGTTGGCAAATTTATTCCAAATCTAGCCACTATTATGGAAACTTTAAAAGGTCTTCTATAGAAGGACCTGTGGTTCTGGTGCATTGAACAAACCAATGCATTTCAATGTATCAAGGAAAGACTTGTCTCTTCGGATGTGCTGGCACATTATGATCCCGCATTTCCCACAGTGGTTGCTGCCAATGCATCCTCAATTGCCCTTGGAGCTGCACTGATTCAAATCCAGAAGGATGGCAACAGAAAGCCTGTGCACTTTGTCTCCAGAGGGTTGACAGAAAGATAGCAAAACTTTGCAATCATAGAAAAAAAAGCATTGGTAGTGACATGGGCAGTAGGGTGGTTCTCTGACTACCCGATGGGCTTACCTTTTCACATTGAGACCGACCATAAACCACTAATTGCCCCCTTGAGTTCCACAGAGATCATCAAAATGCCCCTACACATTCAAAGGTTCAGGCTTTGGATGATGCATTATCAATACACAGATACATATGTGCCAGGAAATTCACACAACAAGAACGTTGCCCTATCCAGAGCTATGGCAGACCAAGCTTTACCCAAGACTTCATACTTGTTTCTGAGGTGGAAGCATTCTCATAAACCATAATGAGCTCCTTGCCAGTCTCCAGCAGAAAGCTGCAAGATGCCCGAAGAGCATTGAAGGAGGACCTGGAATGTGCCCAAGTCTGAGAACTCTACCAAGAAGGTTGATCCAAATATAATCCAGCTGACCAGCTCCTCAACAAATATTATGAACAATGCAGGTATTTAACAATAGTGGATGATCTCCTAACCTCTGATCACCACCTGGTCATTCCCAAGTTGAGGCAGGGCAGGAAGAGATCCTCCAAAGGTTCCATAGAGGCCATCTGGGGATTGCAAAGTGCAGAGCACAAGCATTACAATCTGTGTGATGGCCGGGCATTACACAGGCTATCCTATTGTTTTCTCCTGCCACATCTGCAAAATGAATAGCCAGCCATCCGCACAGCCATCCCAGATAGACCTTGGCAGAAACTGGGACTTGGTCTCTCCGTTTTTTGAGGCAAAGCATCTCTTGTTGCTGTCGACAATTACTCCAGGTGGCTGGAAGCTGCCAGACTCCACACCACTACAAGCGGAGCTTGTGATCAGGGCACTGCAGACCATGTTCTACACACACGGGTTTCCAGACAAACTTGTCTCAGATAATGGCCCAAAATTCATCAATGAGCACTTTATAAAATTACTGAAGACAATGGGATCACCCATGTCACCACAAGCCAACTGAGAGGCTGAAAGGACTGTGAGAACCATCAAGACTCTAATGACCAAGAATTCTGCCTGGAGTTCAGCCCTGCTGCACTACAGAGCCATACCTTTAACTAATGGTTTCTCACCAGAAACTGCTCATGGGTCGACAGCTGAAGACATTTTGCTATCGAGGAACCTCCAACCTAATATTATACCAGCTGATCACAAGAGGGTGAGGAACATGGAGACTGGCCTCCTTGAGAAGCAACAGGACTAGTACAACTGCAAGTATAGCATCAAACAGTAGCCCCTTAACACTGGGTCAGAGGGTTTGGATTCAGGATCATAAATCAGAAAGTGTGATCCTTCAAAGAACGGAGCACCCACAGTCGTACCTGGTCCAAACACCATCTGGTACTTTCAGACGCAAGATGGAGCCCTAATTTTGTTGGCACCCATGAGAACAGAGGTCTTTGATTACCACATGATGTGGGTTGGAGGCCCCAAGGATACTTCGAGCAGCTTGTGAGATGCTGACCCACCCAATGACCCAGTCCAAGACCACCTACCCTGCTCAGCGGTCTCAACAATGCAGTCAGGGAGTGAAGGCACCACAAAGACTTGCTTAATTACCACCATTTTTTTTCACTTTCTCATTAGTCTATATTGCTGCAGTTGTTGTGTTTTTACTCACATAGTGTTTACAGGAACTTACATTTAAACCAACAAGCTGACTCCCATTGGCCAACATCCCCATCAAAACATTTCACACACACACACACACACACACACACACGCGCGCGCGCGCCAATACTACAACTTCCTTCTGAAGCCACAGTCTTCCACCAACCAAAATCAGCTCCAGTTATAGTGACCATCATATATAAATACTGGGTAACCTTTATGTCATCACTCGATAGTGATAGTGCCTTGCTCTTCAGGCTGATGTGAATGGAGCTCCCACCAGAAGATCTTCAAGCACTGGAAGGTCATCATCATCACCAATGCCAGCTAGCCAGTGACACCCAAATCCCATGAATGAAAAAAATGTTTTAAACCATAAATTAAAAAAAAGCTGATGGCCTGTCCTCATTAAAAATGAGCATAAGTCTAAATGACGATATAGTAATTAGTTTTAAAGGAACAATCAATATCCTACTGCTCCCTTTGACCATGGAAGACCTTTCTGGTCATTTTACCCAGTTGGGCCCACATATAGCAGATTTTGCCAGATTCAAGATGAGTTCCACCAAAGCTCCTCAAGTCCTTAACTGTAATCAAAAATTAAAAAGCAGTCCACTCAGTTGACAGAACAGAGGCACCATCTCTGTCACTACATACAGATATGAAAGATGCTTTTGTTTCTCTTCTGACAGCAGAATGAACATGCAGACAGAACATCTGTGTCTCAAGTATTGATTTTAACATCACTGCGCTGTGTAATACAATCCACCCAGGATCCCGATGCAGCCAGGTGGGGCCTCCAAATACAAAGTGCTCAGGTTGATAGTGTCTGCGAGCTGATTGCTATCTCAAGTGTTAATATGTGCTGGGGCAGGAAGCTAATTGGTTGGCATAATTACTCATTAGCTAAATGATGGCCACTTTTAGCAAGGAGCTTGAATGCACAGCCTTCTGAATCAGAGGTGAAAGCACTACCAATGAGTGAAGTCAGGTAAGGTGAAGAGAGGCTTTTTAACACTCAACACAAGCACCATATATCGGGCAGAAAAGTAGTAGCATGACTGTGAAACAGGAATAAAAGGAAAGCAAATGCAGCAACAGCAAGAGGAGAATCTTTATCCTAGTCAGGAGAGTTCATTTTTTGTAACAGTGCCATGTATCACACCACTGGGATCAATGCTTATTATCTCCTTAGAAGACAAATAGCTATTGCTTTTCTGGTATTAGTTGAGAATTAGCTTCATACACTAATTCACTACTGGCTTTAAACAGGACTCTATAAAATAGTTCTGTACGTAGAAAAACTGTAAGCACCCAAGTGAAAAAGAAATTAACGCTCAGCAATGCTAGTACTAGCCATTCACTGAAGGCATCTCACAAATTTAAGCAGTAATATAAAGGGCTGATAATGTATAGGTCGTTAAAACAAATAAAAATAAACAGCTGAAAATATACAATGGATCCATCAGCAAGTTTAAAGAGAAAAATAGGTTAAGATTATAGATATGAACTGTTCTGCTGAGGTTTCTGTCTTTAGAACACGAATATTTCTTGTCACAGATACTGATGAACCTGTTGTGTATCTCAGTAATTTCTGTTTTATTATAAGTGACTCTAATCCTAAATAACTAAATAACCCTGCATTAAGAATATTATTGCCCAACAATGTTAACTGCAAAATACATTGGATATGATGAAGATTACGCTGAGCAAAGCAACAAGGGAATTCCAAATTTCAATCATCGTTTTATAAGGCCAAGCTGACAGAGTTAAAGTTGTTTTCATTGTAACTAAGAGTATTAATCAAAGTCTCTAAATGCTAGAGGGCACAGATAAGCAGGTAGTTGAATGTTAACTGTGATCACAGTACAGGCATACATACAAGTCAGAAAAGCTCAAATGAGATAGATTCATATTTCCCAGAGAGATGTGGAATAAATGCCAATAAAAGTTGTGAGTGCTATGTTGATTAAATGTCTTTAATAAGTAGCTGGATAAATATCTGACTGGAAGGATAGTTGATGCTTACAGCATTAATTATAGATATGGATGATTATAGGCTCAGAAGACATCAGTCATATGTGAGGAGATCTGAGAAGTACAGCTGGTCAGGATTGAAAAATGAAGATTGTAAAGCTAGGTTGAAATCCAGAACTTGTCTCTCAAATTATCGTCAGGGGAAATTTCACATTTTTATCTTTTTTAGAAATATTGGTTGAGACCATTCATGGGATTAAATAATTTGGACAACAGTAAATAATAGTATAAATTACAGCTTGGCCTGTCAATGGGAATAATCTTCATACACCAAGTGTTTTTTTCAGGTTCAATAAATTCTCAGATCTGTCAAATGCCACTCATTAAATATGACAATCACTCAGTATGATTCAAAAATATAGTACATTTTTATTGAGGAAAATATAAATATGTTAAATGCATCAGAATCCTCTTTCATCCTTGCTGGTAATGAAACCATTACCTCCATTCCCTGATGTTGATAGCTGTCACATACATGCCCAGGGAGTTAAGCTCTCCATTTCAATTTTAAATCTTCTTGCAGCTGTCTCCAGTCAACTTCTAGGCTTTCCAAGTTGAGCAGTGAGATATTTGTGTTGATTAATTGATGTCATGTAACCATTTCTGAAAATTCAATGGATTAGCATATAATGCAGAGTTCAATTTCTAGTCTGTGTTGAGCAAGCTCATCTCAATATCAGGAGCGGCACAATCACCCTCAATGCCCCTAAGTGGGGATAAGGGTGGGGGCAGGGATGGGGTTGGGTGGGGGAACTTGGTGAGGATGGAGGTTAAATTGGTCAAGTTTCTTCCTTTTGATTACAATTCAGCGGCCTTGGCTGACAAAGTGCAAATATGGCTGTCAGGTGAGAATAGAGCCCTTCATTGTCGAACATCCTGGTGACACTCATTGTCAAAGTTCATTGCATGAATGGTCATGTGGCTGAGGTAGCAGTGGCTGATCATTGCCAATGGATCTGTGTCCCATCAAGGAGTTGAGGGCTACAGGTGAGCAGTAAAGAAGAATGGAAAAGAATGTATGTACTAAAAAGGATTTAATGGTCTTTGAGCTTTATTCTGCGCTCCTTGGTGGACTACCTCTCTATCACATGCATCACATAAAGAAGATAAATCATGAAGTCACAGAAATTCCTAAGGGAGAGAACAGAAAACACTGAAATTCCCATTTTCCTGGACAAAAAAAGAACACTACTATGAGGGCTTTCTCCAAATTTAAGAGAGTAGGCAAAACTACGACCGTTGGAGTTCAATGTGGAGAAATGTGAGATCATCCAGTTTGGATCTCAGAAAAACAGGTCATGGTATTTCATAGTGAGAAACTGTTGGGGGCAGAAATTTTTAAGGGTCATGCACAGAAATTATTAAAAATAGCAGACAGGTCAAAAGATGAATTTAAAAAGCTAAGCAAATGCTCGCTTTCATCTATGGCCGGGAATAACAAGAGGTGGCAGTTACATTAGAGTTGTACAGGACTCTGGTTACGCTGCTTCTGGAATATTGTATTCAGTTCTGGGCACCTCAGGAAAAGGTATTGGCCTTAGAGGGGGTGCAGCACAGATTCATCATCATGATGTCTGGTTAAAAGAGTTAAATTATGAGGATAGTTTGTATAGGTTTGTATACCCCTGAGTACCAAAGATTTAGGTTTGAGATAATTGACCTGCTTGAGATGATTAAAGGAATTGACAGGATAAATAGAGAGATATTATTTCCTTTGGTTAGGGGAGTCCGGACTAAGGAGGCACAAGCTTAAAATTAGATGGAAAGGTTGGACAGATTAGGTTCGTATCCACTGGCGTTTAGAGGAGTAAAAGGTGACTTGATTGAAACTTTTAAGATCCTGAGGGGTCTTGGCAGAGTGGATGTGGAGAGGATATTTCCTCTTGTGGGAGATTTTAGAACTAGAGGTCATGGTTTAAGACAGAGATGAGGAGAATTTTTTTCTCTCGGAGAGTCTCCCTTCCTCAAAAGGCAGTGGAAGCAGGCTCTTTGAATATTTTTAAAACAGAGCTAGATAGATTCTTGATTAACAAGGGGGTGAAAGGTTATCAAGGGTAGGTGGGAGGTTACAATCAGATTAGCTATGATCTTATTTAATGGCAGAGCAGGTTTGAAGGGCTGAGTGGCCTACTCCTGCTAACCAATTCTCAATCCTTGCCAATATATTACCCCTAGCATTTACCCTAAGAAGCTCCTTAAAATTTTATATGGTTCAATAAGATCACATCTCCTGCTAAATTCTAGAGAATATGGGCCTGGCCTACTCAATATTGCCTCATACGACAGTCCCTTCACCCCATGAATCAATCTAGTGAACTTTTGTTGCATTCCATCCAAAGCAAGTATATCCTTCTTTGGCTAAGGAGACCAAAACTGCACACATTACTCCAGGTGCTGTCTCACCAAGGCATTATACAAGTGCAATAAGACTTCACTCTAATGGGAAGCCCACTCCTTGCCAGAATCCATCTGCTACATTCTCTTAAGGATGAGTGGCCAAGTTGTCAACTTCAACAATATGATCTACTTTCAAAACAGCACTACATTCATTCCTTACAGGGATAGATGAAGTAGGATGGGAGGGGGATTGTGTAGAGCATAAGCACCATTACTGATTAGCTGAGCTGAATATTTTTGGCTTGTGAAATTCTAGGTAACTCTTTGCTGCATCAGCCCAAGAAAGACTACAGGAAACAGTAGTAGCAGTGTAGCTTCACATATTGGGTCAATTCACTATTTGTGAAGCTTTCTTCTGACATTAGAATGCTACTCTGGGCTTAACCTGTAGAAATGGACAACCAGTTGCTGAATCTGAGTTGTTGGATGTGTATTGTATGTATCTAGCCATAGTCCCAAAGGACCATAGGCATCAATCTCCATTGGAGAGAGACATTTTGGTTACTCATAGTTTCAGCACTCCACGATGCACTCCACAAGTGTGGGCCAAGGTGAGGCAAGGCCTCCATGAATTACCATAGCTGGTAGAGGGATTCTCCATCACGCTCTAGCCATCTAGCCAGCTGAGCTAACTGGCCCCCTTATATGTATTAGGAGATGCCAACTGTTGTACCTGTTGGTACAATTCCAAGTTCTGAGGTCTTTCTGCCATTCTAATAACCACCAGGGTAATAATCATCGTGAATTGATTCTATATTCTCTCCAATATGTACAAAACCATCATGTAATTTTTTGAAATGATACGTTCTGTTTACTCAAAGCTACCATAATATCTTTTCAAGATTTTTGAAGAGTTTCTGGTAATATTATGATTTGTTTTGCATGCCACTGACAGCCACTTTCGTTGTGTATGTATTCTGTGTAACCAGATGTCAGAGGTACACATCTGAAAATAACACCCCATTACTGGGAGACTATCTCAGTGGTTTTGCTTGTGTGATTGATGCACACTGTACATTGTCACTCAGCCATGCTAATCAGGTTATACCGATAGCAAACAAATGAGATTTCTGGCTTCTTAAAATCGGAGCACCTAATACGAATCTGCAACCAGATATTAAACTTAGAAATAAAGTGCAAACCAAACATATCATTAAATCAGTGTACCAAGACACACTGTTTAATCAATTTGACCTGAAGGCTTAAGCTTAACCTGCAAAAACATGCCATTTTAAATTGGGCAGGAAGTTAAAATGTTAAAGATTTGAAATCCAAACCCAACCCATCTAAAAATCAGCACTTCCAACTTTAACGGATGTAGAACTGGGGTGGGGGAGGGGGTGCGAGGAGGGCAATCAATCCACTCTCAGGAGCTGGGTCAGTCAATTAAAGCTTTTAAGGATGCTTTGTGAACTGCTGATATCGGATCTTAAGTGCTCCATTCATTTTGCCCAGAAAGAGCTGTGCTTATTCACCAGTTTATGCCTCATTAAGGTGCACTGAATTCAAGAACAAAGCTAAGTAATTAACACCTTGTCGAGCTGCAGTGGGTATAATATGAAAGTCTTAATGGAGAAGACTTCATTTTAATATTGTTGGATGTAAAATCGGTGCTGTGCAGGATATTGTCCCCTCTCATCTCAGGACTCACAAAAGCAAAACAAAATCTCTACCTTTCCAATGAATTTGTGCTTACAGTTCATCAGCTACAATAAATAATCCGAAAACTCTCTGATAATATTGCTGGTTCAGTCACTTATCATTCTCATTTTAGGTATGTAAGAAAAGCGACATGTCCGACAGGAGTCCAGGCTGAACCAGAAACAATATTCTGCCATTTCAGATGTTTAACAGGGCTTGAATGCACATAAGCTTTGTTTAAACTGAAGCTGCGTTGCAGCAAATACTTCAAAATGCAAGCAACAGAAAATGGGCAACAAGCTACGAAACAAACCCATCCTCTCTCAAGCCTCCTTTAAAGCTACAAATTCTGCTCAGCAGCTACATAACTATCAATGTTACACTGGCCATGGCGTATAGCAGACAAATTACACCCATTATAAGCGGTGGCGACTGTAATATTTATCAAATTTTAACTGCTGTTTTCCCACTAGCAATCAATAACTACTAGAGAGAGACACTTGAAGGTAGAGAAAATAAGGAAAATATCAAAGTGAAAACTTATATTTAATTTGACTTATCCTTGTACATCATCAAGAACCTGGCACACTTTTCTCAATCACGTGTAAGAATATGGCCTGAATTTTTGTAAAGACAGAGCTTCTCCATCGTTAGAAAAATGGCTGTGGAGGCCTGGATCCTGAGGTCCCGCCCCTGAACACAGCACCCAGCATTTTAATAATGTTGTTTTGGGGGGGGGGTTTTTGAGGGGAGAAGGTGAAAGTGGACGAATGGGGGCAGGTTCTAAGTTGCACATTCACAGAGACAGCTGTCCATTTAAAACAGCATCTGTCATGTTGGATTTTTACCAACTAGGAGTGGGAAACATGACATGTATAAATTAGACCTCATAGGAGCAAGCCTAAACTTTACTTAGTTGCTTCGATAGGTGGGGTGCCATTTTGGAGATCCAGGATACCCTTTTGAATATGGTCCCAGTACACCTATAGGAGAAGTCAGGTAAACTTTGGGAGGGGTAAGCTGCCCTATGGAAGGTGTAAAGGTTTCCTTTCGGAGAGTTAATGTGCCCTTTGGATTTCAAAAGTAGACATGAATATACATAAAACGTGCATAAACTCATTGAATCTGTCAAGCTCGCTGGAATTGTCAAAAGGAACTCTCAAGCTATCAAGGCATTTAAAACTCCTTTCTTTTAAGAAGTTGGGAAAAAAAAAACTGACTGCAGTCTTATTTTAAATTAGTGCCTGCTATTTCATTTTGTCTGTTGACATAAGCCTGAGACTTTCATTACTGGATTAGTGCTACATGCTACATTTCACAACCTTCCATTATCGCAGTGGGGTGCTTCACAGTTCACAGAGTGCTTGAAAGCTCCAAGTGGTTATAAACTCTTTGAAGTGGGACTACAAATTCCAATTATTGTTTTTATAAGGGATTAAAAGAAATTAAATGTACTGAATGGGTTAAAGGAAATTAAATGTACTGAATAGGTTTTTATCAATGAGAGTGTTTTTTTTAGAATTGTGTTTTCTTCAATAGAGACTTAAGAGCTGTATTTCATCACAGCATGGGACCTGAGATCTGCCCATCGTGGATAGTGGATCAGTTGGCATAGTAGGTGTAAAGGCAAAGGGTGGTGGTTTGGGGGGTGTGAGTTGGCATGAGTTGGCAGGGGGCTATAAATGGCCATGGGAGGGCGTGTAGAGGAGCATAGGTTGGCATGGAGTATAAAAAGGGCCGTGAGGGAAGGATAGAGGGATATAGGTTGGCACGAAGGTATAAGCGGCCATGGAGATGGGTAGAGGGACATAGGTTGTAATAGAAGGTATGAGTGGTCATGGGGTGGCATGAGTTAGCATGGATGGGGCATGGGGAGTCTGTGTGGGAGTGAGTGGGATGAGGGCTGCTTTATATTTTATTGCTTTTTTTAAACTTCTACAGTGTTGGTGCACCAAGGCAGGCCTTATGCCCAGCCCACCTCCACACCCAGCAGCCTCCACACTCGTTGCAGGGTCTCCCACCACAAATCCCATTTTTACCCACCTCCTCAACCGCCGCACCACCGCGCCCCCACCCCCCCCCAGCCCCTCCCACTTCCCAACCCAGCAGACCGAAAATCTGACGTTCTGGGGCTTTTTCTCTTGGGTTGGATTTGCGGAGTCGGGAATTGTACTGACTCTATGCTCCCAACCTGGGAATGGAATGTCAGGCCTATGAAATGATAATAGATAAACATTACAGAAAAATATCAGCCTCTTGATCTGCACACTCTGGAGCTTGGTGGTACTGATGAAGCAATTGGTTGCAAGTAAATTATTTACTGCATCTTTTGAGGTTTATGACTTCACCCTTTCCTTTAAGATGTAACATTAAGCCTTAACGCCTATTCCTGGTATTTGTTGTTATTTATAACACATGTCCTGTTGCTGTGTAATATGTAGTTTCTACTCAGAAAATAGTGCCATTTTGTTGTGGCACTAACTGTCAATTATGTCATATGTTCACTTTGGATGAGGAAAGCTATTCCAACCCAATTATCTCACCCTTCTAGAAGACCAGCTCTACAAACTTCCTATTGGCTTGACTTAACTAGCCAAGTGGTTATGGTACTGGGCTTGTAACCCCAAGATCAAAAGTTCAAATCTCACAATGGCAAACATTGAAACAATGTAATTTTGGAGAGTAAGGACTAAAAAGTCCTCTTCTTTTTAATGACTTAAGGTGAAGGTTTGATGTACCTTTGACAATGAAGACGGCTATAGCCAGCCTCAACATCCGCGGCAGCAGGGGCGCACAGTGCAGGTTCCAGAACTTCTCGGTCCTCAGGGACGGGAAGTATGCATTGTGCTTCCTGCAAGAAACCCATACCGTTCCGGGAGACGAAGCCATGTGGCTCCTGGAGTGGCGAGGGGGGGTCTACATGAGTCACCTAGCCTCCAATTCAGGCGGGGTGGCTATCTTGTTGGCCCCACATTTTCAGCCGGAGATCTTGGGGGTCAAGGAGCTGGTGCCAGGCCGGTTGCTGCACCTGACTGTGCGTCTGGGGGGGGCGGTGCTTCACTTTGTGAATGTGTACGCTCCCCTGGGCACGCAGCAGCAAGCGAGCTTCTTTGAAGAAGTGTCCACTCATCTCGGCTCCATCGACGCTGGCGAGTGCATCGTCCTTGGGGGGATTTCAATTGCACCCTCGGGGTCCGGGACCGTCACGGTACCCCGCACTGCACGTGAGGTGTGAGTAAGTTGCGGGACCTGGTCAGGTCCTTCGACTTAGTGGACGTCTGGCGAAATCTCCATCCTGACTCCAGCGTGTTCACCTTCGTGTCACCTGGAGTCGGAGCGTCCAGACTCGACCGCCTTTACGTTTCGAAGGCGTACGTGTCCTGCGTTCCGGCTGCTTCTATACAGCAGGTTCCGTGCATGGACCACCGTCTGGTGTGGGCGGAGCTCACTTCGTTCTGCGCTCGGACGGGGTCCGCGTACTGGCATTTTAATAACCTGTTGTTGGAAGACCAGTGGTTCCTGGACTCGTTCCGTCGCTTCTGGGCCGGCTGGAGAAGGAAGCGGGGAGGCTTCCCCTCCTTGAGGCTATGGTGGGACGTGGGCAAGACTCACGTCCGAGTTTTCTCGTCTGAGTTTTCTGTCAAGAGTACGCGAAGGGGTCGACAAAGAGACGCAAATCCAGGGTCGAGGAGCTGGAGAAGGAGGTGCTCGACCTGGAGGCACGTCTCCGTCAGCCCGACGCGGACCCGGCCCTGCGTTCGGTGTACGATGAGAAGAAGGGCGCGCTGCGGGACCTGCAACTGGTCGGGTCTCGGGGCGCATTCGTGAGGTCGCGGATCCGGTTCCTCAAGGAGATGGACCGCGGCTCCCCCTTCTTCTACTCGCTGGAAAAAAGGCACGGGGTCTGTAAGCAGCTCTTTACGCTGCTGGCCGACGACGGATCCCTTGTCTCGGATCCGGAGGGCATCAGGGCCATTGCCCGAGATTACTACACTGCCCTGTTCTCTCCGGATCCGTCCAGTGAGGAAGCTTGCAGAGTTTTTTGGGAGGACCTGCCGCAGGTCGGCCCGGAGTGCGCCGGAAAGCTCGACTCCCCTATAAGTCTGGGGGACCTGACCGGCGCACTCGACGGTCTTTCTAGGGGCAAAACCCCGGGACTAGACGGGCTGACCGTCGAGTTCTTCAGGGCGTTCTGGGACGTCTTGGGGAGCGACTTCGCGGGGGTCCTGGGGGAGAGCATTGCTACCGGGGAGATGCCCCTTTCGTGGCGCAGGGCCGTGATTGCCCTGCTACCGAAGAAGGGGGATCTCCGCCTTCTTAAAAACTGGCGCCCGGTCTCCCTCCTCAGCATGGACTACAAAATCTTTGCCCGAGCCATGTCTTCTCGGCTCGGCACCGTGCTGGACCACATGATCCACCCTGACCAGTCCTACACCGTCCCGGACCGAACCATTTACGATAACATCCATCTGGTCCGGGACATCATCCACCATTCCCAGAGGGCTGGTCTATCGAGCGCCTTCCTGTCTCTCGATCAGGAGATGGCGTTCAACAGGGTGGATCACGAATACTTACTCGGAACTCTGCGAGCTTTCGGGTTCGGGACGCGTTTTGTCGCCCGGATCCGATTTCTGTACACCGCCGCGGAGTGTCTAGTGAAGGTTAACGGGTCCCTGACGGCACCCCTTTGCTTTGGGAGAGGGGTACGTCAGGGCTGCCCCCTGTCTGGCCAGTTGTATTCTATTTGCGTGGAGCCTTTCCTGCGCCTCTTGCGGAGGAGGTTGTCGGGATTGGTTCTGCGCGGGCCGGGCATCGGGGTGGTCCTTTCGGCTTACGCCGATGACGTGCTCCTTATGTTTAGTGACCCGGCTGACCTGCGGAGGATGCGCGAGTGCCAGGAGGTCTACTCTGCCGCTTCTTCTGCCAGGATCAACTGGGGTAAATGTTCTGGACTCCTGGTCAGTCAGTGGCAGATGGATCCCCTACCCGAGGAGCTCAGGCCTTTCACCTGGAGCAGGACTAGCCTCCTCTACCTGGGGGTCCATCTCTGCCCCGCTGAGGAATCCTGGCCGGCAAACTGGCAGGAACTGGAGACGAAAGTCACTGCTCGCCTGCGGCGCTGGACAGGACTGCTCCGAGTGCTGTCTTACCGAGGTCTAGTTCTGGTCATAAACCAGCTGATCGCCGCCATGTTGTGGTATCGGCTGATCACTTTGACCCCTTCCCCGGACTTTGTCACAAGAATCCAGAGATTGTTAGTCGACTTCTTCTGGGACAAAAGATTGCACTGGGTCGCTGCCGAGGTTCTGAGTCTCCCGCTTAGGGAGGGTGGTCAGGCGCTAGTGTGCCTACGCACACAGGTGGCGACTTTTCGCCTTCAGACCCTGCAGCGATACCTCTACGTCGAGCCTCCTCCTAGATGGTGTGCCCTGATGACGTATTTCTCCCGTCAGGTGCACGGCCTGAATTATGACGTGCAGCTCCTGTTTATAGAACAGCTGGGCCTCGGTGGCTCCTTGCAGGCGTTGCCCGTCTTTTACCAGGACCTGATCAAAGTCTGGAAAGTGGTCGCCTCGCGACGCAGCTCTCCCCCGTCAGGAGTAGCGGCTATCGTCAGAGAGCCGCTGCTCAGGAATCCGCCGCTTCGTCCTTTTCAGTGGTTGGCGGAGAGGAGGGCTGTGGCCACAGGGGTGACCAGGATCGGGGACGTGCTGGGTGGCGGAGGACTGGGCTGGATGCTCCCACAGGAGTTGGCGCGACGCGCATCTGTGAGTGTCCAGGTCGCAGCCGATGCCATCCATGACCTGAGAACGGTCGTGCTCGGACCCGACGTTATTTTGGGTCTTGAGGTGGCCCAGGTGCGCGGTGGTCTTCCGTCTGAACGTTCCCCTGTTCGGACAGAATTCCACATTGGCCCCAAGCCCCGAACCCTCCCTCGGGTGCTGGTGCCCCGCAATATGAGCTGCCTCGGGGACATGCCCTCTGTGCCTTTTGGCACGGCAAAGAGGGGCTTTTTGTACGGACTGCTGCTGCACACCTTCCATTTTCTCGCCCTTGTCCGTCGACCGGACACGCCCTGGCGTGCCTTGTTGCCGTCCGGCGGTGGAGGCCCCCGATGGGAGGCCCTCTACGGAGGTGTCCTCCCCCTTTCTATCGGGGACCTGGGTTGGAGGTTGTTGCATGCAGCAGTCCCTTATAATAAGAGGATGCATAGGTTCACGGACTCTCAGGACACGTGCCCTTTTTGCGGTCTTGTGGAGTCCGTGGACCATGTCTACATAGGGTGTTGTAGACTGCACTCCCTTTTTAGTTATTTGAAAAACCTTTTATTGATGTTTTGTTTGCACTTCAGCCCCACGCTCCTGATCTATGGGCACCCGGTGCGGAAGGGGGTCGGGAAGGAGGAGGACCTCCTCGTGAACCTGCTCCTGGGCCTGGCCAAGTTGGCCATTAACAGGTCCAGGCAGCGGGCGATCGATGGGGGAGTCCCGCCCGATTGTTTGTCCCTCTTCCGTGGCTACATTCGCTGCCGGATGTCCCTGGAGAAGGAGCACGCGGTGTCTGCTGGCACTCTCGAGGCCTTCCGTGCTCGGTGGGCACCGCGGGGACTGGGGTGTTTTGTTGACCCCTTTAATCACATTTTGATTTAAAGTTTGTAAGTTTCCTTTAAACGTTGTTCTTGGTTTTACAGCTGACCTGAATTAGGGTCTGTGCCTGATTTATCCCAATTTTGTTGATTTGGTTTTCATTTAAAAGATTATCAAGAGTTCAAATCTCACAATGGGAAACAATGTAACTTCATCTGAATAGGAACAGATGGAAACGTGTTTGTACTCGAAAGAGTTACAAACTTCCTATTACAACACCTAGCTGTTTGCTAAATGAACCTCAGTGTTGTAACTCAACCACTTATCCTGACAATCAATTCCAATTGTTCATCACCCACTTAGTGAAAGAAATGATGCTTCCTGGCAATTATTGTCCAAACTTTACTTTTTACACAACTAGATCTGGATCCACTTGTCCTTCTGCCCTGGTGTATCTGAAGCTACTGTTCCTGGGTTACTTTCTCTCTCTCATTAAAACATATTATATATCTTTATGATGTCCGCTTTCTCATAATGCTTCCCTCTGACACCATGTATCAGTATCTTTGTTCATCTTGGTACTGCCTCCCAGGCCTTGGTAATTCCCTTAATGAAAAGATAGGAACAGCGATGGACTGTTCAACACATTGAACCTCTTCTACCATTTAATTAGATCATGGCTCATCTGTATCCTCCATTTACCCACCTTGTTTCCGTAGCCCTTAAACTCTTGTCTAACAAAAATCTATGAAACTCAATTTTGAAATTCTGAACTGTTTTTTTTTGAGGGGGTGCTAGGGGAGGTGGAGTTTCACATTACTACCACCCTTTGTATCAATGTGTCTTCTGACTTGACCCCTGAATGGCTTAGCTCTAATTATAAGACTATGCCTTTCGTTTTGAATCCTATTACCAAGGGGAATAGTTTCTCTTCATCCAACCTTGCAATTCCTTTGATTATTTGAAACTTATTGAATTAGATCACAACTTAACTTTTTAAGCACAAGAGAATACAAATCTTGTCTACGTGTAACGTGTCCTCATAATTTAACCCCTTTAATATGACACTAAAACTGTATTCAGTTCATGATGAACACACAAGAACTATTTTGCTTTCATATGTCTGCCAAAAATAAATTCAACTATGAGAAAATCTAGTCCCAGTAAATAGTAAATCTTAGCGTTTAATTCTCTGTATGTCATGGGTTCCATTCTAACAATAGTGACAGCAAATCCATTTCTAATTGTAAGTTCAGCTGACACTGACGGAAATGAATGGAACAGCAACAGAATTAGTTTATCTATTTGAATTCAAGTTCAGCAGCTCTTTTGTCCAGCCATAATGATCCTGTCACATAATGCTTTTATGTCATTGTTTTGTTCTCAAAATCTATTGATGCCAATTACTCTGTACCAATTCATCCCTACCTCTCTCCATTTATTTCTCTCCCCTTTCCACGTCCATCCTCACTCTTTTTCCTTTTTCTGTCTTTCTACCATTTTTATCCCTCCTTCTCACTGCCCTCTCTTTTCTGATGTTTTCACAAAAAAAACCCCTGCATTCATAGCCAGTTCATCCTTGGGATACCCTAGAACACATGCTACACAGCCAGTGGATTACACAGCCACATTGCACACAGCAAACTCCCACAAAGAGATAAATGACCAGTTCATCCCTTTGTCAGCCAGGACACTGGGAAAACTCGCCTACTCTTCTTCCAATAATATCCCAAAATCATTTAATCCACATGAATATGTAGTGAAGGCTTTGGTCCCATTTAAAAGGCAGCGCCCTTGACAATATGACACCCCTTGAGTACTAAATCAAACTTATCAGTTTTCGCTTTGTGCTCAAGTCTTATAGTAAGTCTTGAACCCATAACCTTCTGGCTCTGAAGCAGCAGCATTATGAACTGAGCCAGGCTAATGCTTTTTTATGTTTATGTTCTCCTTTCTCTCTGACATAATTAGCTTCTTACTCTTTCTCGACCTTTCCATTGTATCACTCTTTCTCTCTGATATAATGATAGCAAGATTATTGTCTGCTCATTGACAAAATGAATAAATTGCTCTGGAACTTCAGTAATTTATTTGTATATGCATATAGAAATACAACCAGTGGGAGTTCCTCCACCATCCAAAATACAGCACCTACCAACTTGCGTGAATTCCATCTCCACATAATAATTATTGCACATTTTGACTAATAGCAGATTTAAAGAATATTTGAAGATTCTTTTTCAAAGAAGTATTTACCATTTTGAAGGCATTTGGTGTAGTATTACCAGATAAACAGATCTTCAATCTTAAATTCAAGTTCTGGTTAAATGTGCATCACAAGTGTACATCATTGCTCTGTTCAAGTAGTCATGGACAAAACAAGCAAGAAAACGGAATACATATTGTTCCTCTGATTATAAAGGCCAAGATTGGAAAGAGGAAAGTTTGGCAAGTTTTATTTTCACTGCATAAAAATCAACGCATGACTTCTGTTTGTAATTAGTTCAATTTTGTTTTAATACATTTGATTCTCTTTCAGGATTTCTGAGGATCTTTTCTATCACTCCTCGATCTCCTGGTTTGGCACCTGCTCTTGGCCTCAGGCGCTCCAATGTGGCAAGACTATCATCATATGAATAATTCTTCAGTCAAACATGAGGAAAAAATTAGAGAGGATAGAGGGTTATGCAGAGAGAGCAAGACAATGGGATTTGTCTTTGCTCGAGCAAAGAGTGGAGAAACACACACACATGCACAAAAAGCTGAATGGCTTCCTCTGAACTGTAAGCTTTGATGAACAATCAGTCTGTAGAAGCCTCCTCAAGATCTACTTTTCAACCACATATTCAATTTTCCTAATTTTTTTTACTGCTTGTTCCATGTATTCTCTCCTCTGTGAAGTGCCTTGGGAATTTTTTTTTCATTATCCTACATAAATTTAATTTGTTATTGATCTGTGAAGTTCATTGTAAGACAGAAGAAAACTGATCAGAGGGAGCATTGATCAAAGTCACCCAGCCTTGTTGCTACTTACGTGAGGTGCAGCTGCAGAAGTGTGTTTTAAGGAAATGTTGCTGACCAATTTTTTTCATATACATAGCAAGATAAGGCAATGTTC
The DNA here is from genome assembly GCF_017639515.1 of Carcharodon carcharias. NCBI lineage: Eukaryota > Metazoa > Chordata > Chondrichthyes > Lamniformes > Lamnidae > Carcharodon > Carcharodon carcharias. Next base: position 43,525,381 of record NC_054485.1, read on the forward strand.
AGAGCTAACTGCTTATTTTTCAAGCAGTAGTCAAAAATAATTCAATTTCTTTTCTTCCATTCATACTTAAAGGGCTATAGCTAAATTATACCAGTACTTCTCCTTAACCAATTTTAATGTGTATAAGGGGAAATTTGCTTTAGTATTGATTTTTCTGTTGCTTCATTTGTCCTGTCTCTTAGAGCAAGGTTTGGGTCTGCTGGCCACCCATGGACAAGTTAGAGGAGATTTTAAAATTTAGTATTGCTGACAAAAGAAAAATGTTGTTGAAGCTTTTCTTCTTACACTTATCAGGACAGATGCAAGAGTGCCAAATTTCCAAGGGAGCAACAATTTATACTACATAAGAAAAAGGTGCTGATTGGTTCATTTTTCATGCAGTATAAATTGCTGCTCCTGTTGAAATTTGAAATTCATGCATCTTTCCTGGTAATTGGAAGACAAAAAGCTTCGACAACCCGTTTCTTTTCTCAGAGTTTAAACTGGAAAAGCATATAGGTTTGAGTATGGGCGAGGTGTTAAAACCCACAAAAATACAAGCCTATCAGGAAGATAATTTAACCCACCGCATGTCATGTTTAACTGGAGTTCATTAGGGTACCAGTGCACAATTCCCTCTGGAGAGGTGAATTGCCTTTAATGTACATCACTCAATTGGGGCGATATTTTAACACGGTTTCAAGTTTAACGTCACATCCAAAGGTTTCCTGACCTTCTTAAAACTCATAATTGAAGAGGCTGATTAAAAATGGACTTACTGGAGAGACGTGAGCACAAAAGATCTACTGATTTCAAGCTGAAATGTAGCTGACACTCCAGTGCAGTACCACACTATGCCACACTGTCCAAGGTCTTTCAGATGAGATGTTAAACTGTCTGCTCTGAGGCCCTGTGTGCCCTCTCCGGTGGACATAAAAGATCCCACGGCACTATTTTGAAGAAGATCAGGAGAGTTATTCCAGTGTCCTGGCCAACATTTATCCCTCAGTCAAAAACAGATTATCTGGTCATTATCATGTTGTTTGTCGGAGCTTGCTGTATGCAAATTGGCTGCCGCATTTCCTACATTACGAAATGACTACACTTGGAAAGTACTTAATGTATGTAAAGCTCTTTAGGTTATCCTGAGGTCAAAATAGACACTATAAAAATACAAATCTTGTTCTTATAAATACTCAGTGATCACAGCTGCTTTCCTCACTACTAATGTGAAAATGTCTGTTCACAGAACCTTTTTATAAGAGTTTACTTTCTTCACTATGGATGTTTTTTGAATCATATCATGATGGGTAGTGTTTTCACTGCTTTAGATTGGACCTCGAATAAGAAGCAATATGACTAGCAGGGGTACCAGTAGCAGCAGCATCAGCCTGATGTTAAGAGATCAGCAGCTGAACATGAAAGAGAGGACTAGCCACAGCTTGTTGTTCAAAGACCTGTAGCTGGACATCAAAGAGATCAGCAGCAGAGGGCCAAAGCTCACAGGAGGTTCCTAACTATGATACCGGGTGCACAGATGGAGGCTGAGTTTCCTTGATATGTCAGAACAGCGGGGCCTCAGGAGGCTCAGGTTGTCATATCAGGTGGTAGCAGACATCTGCAGCCTCCTAGAAGAAGAAATGCTCCCTGTTGGTCATGGTGGCCACATATTACTAGTGACTGTCAAAAGTCAATGCCACCCTCAACTTTTTCTCCCTCTGAATCCTTCCAGGGCTCTGCTGGAGACATATCCAAGGTCTCCCAGTCATCAACGCACAAATACAGAAGATAGGTAACTGATGGCTTCTTTGCCAGGCCTGGCAATTAAATCAACTTTGCCTTTGATGCTGCCTGTCTGAAAGAACACTCTTTAGGTTTGAGACTCCACTGGCTTCCTCCAGGCTGTTCTAGACTACACACATGTGGCAATCTGCAGATTCAAAGATTAAGCAGGAGTGTTTGAGAATGGCAAGGGCTTCCATTGCATCAATGTGCTGCTGATGTAAAACCACAAAAAAGTATTCCTGCCTTAGCCCTTGCAATTGTCCAACAGCTTCAATGTTCCTTCTGTGGACAAAAGAAGGGGCTGCAGGAAGAATGAACAAACTGACCACAGCACCATGGTGCAAGGGCACATTTCAATCAGAGAACAAAACTGAGCATAGTTTTAGTAGGGGATATTATAGTTACGAGCATATACATTGTTCTCTGCAGCCGAGAGCATAGGTCCCAAAGGCTGTGTTGTCTGCCCGGTGCCAGAGTTAAGGATATTTCTTCATGGCTGGAGAGAAACTTGCAGTGGGAGGAAGAGGATCCAGTTGTCATGGTCCAATGACATAAATAGGACTAAGAAAGAGATTCGGCTGAGGGACTAAGAGCAGCAAAGGACTAAATTAAAAAGCAGAACCATGAAGGTAATAATCTCAGGATTACTACCCAAGCTACGAGCAAATTGGCATAGGTTAAATAAGATCAGCGAGTTGAATGTGTGCTCAAAGATTAGTGTGGGAGAAATGGATTTTTAATTCTTGGGGCACTGTTACCAGTACTGGGGAAAAAGGGAGCTGTATCATTGGGACAGCCTTCACCTGAAAAGCAGTGGGATGGACCAGTGTACTGGCAAATCATATAACTAGGCCTTTAAGGATGACTTTAAACTAACTTGTGAGGAGTTAGGGTTCACATGAGGGGAGATTTGGAAAGTTTAAGGGAAAGGACAAGACAACAGTGCACTGCAGCAATGTGGGAAATGATAACCAGAGTGTGACAGGGACAGATCGTACCAACATAAGAGTGCAAAAGCAAATAATCTCAGAATTACGAAAAGTGGTAAAATAAAACAGAATTAAAGGCTCTTTATCCAAATAAAGGAACCCTCATAACAAGATGGATGAACTCTTGCACAAATAGAAAGAAATGATTGTGAAATGATAACCATTATGTTGACATGGGTAATTTATATTTGGAATGACAGGAAGAAAGAAGGTGGGGTAGCTCTATTAATAAAGGATGGGACCTATACAGTAGTGAGAAATGATCTTGGATTGGAGGCTCAAAATGTAGAATACTTTTGAGTAGAGATAAGAAATAGGAAGGAAAGAAATCATTTATGGGAGTGGTTTATAGGCCCCCTGACCGTAGCTACACTGTAGGATAGAGTACACATCAAAAAGTAATGGGGACTTGTAAGAAAGGTTTTGCAATAATCTTGGGAGATTTTTAACTTTATATAGATTGGCAAATAAAACTGGCAAAGGTAGCCTGTCGGATGAGTTCATAGAGTGCATTTGTGACAGTTTTGTAGAACAATACGTTATGAAACCAACCAGGGAACAGGCTATTTTAGACTTGGTAATGTGTAATGAGACAGGATTAAATAATGATCTCATATAAAGGATTCTCTAGATAAGAAGGATCATGACATGAGAGAATTTCACAGTCAGTTTAAGGGTGAGAAATCTGGGTCTGAAACTAGTATTTTAAATTTAAATAAAGGCAATTACAAGGATATGAAGACAGAGTTGGCTAAAGTGGAATGGGAAAGTAGGTTAAAAGATAAAATGATGGAGAAACAGTGGCAGACATGTAAGGGGGTATTTAATAACTCTCAAAAAAGATATAATCTATTGAAAAAATAGATTCTGCCTAACTAAGCAAATTAAAGGAAAAGTGTATAATGCCTCAAATATTAATGATAGGCCAGATGTTTGGGGAAATTTTAGAAACAAGCAAAGGATAACTGAAAAAAAGAGAGAAATTGAAGTACAAGAGAATACTAGCAAGAAATATAAAAACAGACAGCAAAAACCTCTGTAAGTATATAAAAAGGAAGACAGTAGCTAAAGTAAATGTTGGTCCTTTGAGGGTGAGTCTGGGGATTTAATGAAGGGAAATGATGGATATTTTGAACAAGTATTATATCTGTCTTCACAGTAGAAGACACAAAAAGCATCCCAAGAATAGAGAAAAGCAGGGGGGGAAAAAGTGAGGAACTTAAAACAATCGTAATCACTAAAAAAAAAAGTACGCAAAAAGCTAATGGGAATAAAGGTTGGAAAATCCCATGCACCTGATGGCCGCATTCTGGGGTCTTGAAGGAAGTGGCTGCAGAGAAAGTGGATGCACTGGTTGAAATTTCCCAAAATTCCATAAATTCTAGAAATGTCCCAGCAGATTGGAAAACTGCGAATCTCACACACTATTCAAGAAAGGATGAAGACAGAATGCAGGAAACTATAGGACAATTAGTCTAACATCTGTCATTGGGAAAATGCTAGAATCCATTATTAAGGAGGCAGTCACAGGACATTTAGAAAATCATGCAATCAGGCAGTGACAACATGGTTTTGTGAAAGGGATATTGTGTTTGACAAATTAGTTAGAATTCTTTGAGGATGTAACAAGCCAGGTGGATAGAGGGGAACTAGTTGATGTAGTCTATTTTGATCTCCAAAAGACATTTGATAAGATGCCACATAAAAGGTTACTACACAAGATAAGAGCTTATGGAGTTGGTGATGAAAAATTAACATGGATAAAGGATTAGCTAACTAATAGGAAAGAGCGAATTGGGATAAATGGGTCACTTTCAGGTTGGCAAACTGTAACTAGTGGAGTGCCACATGGATCAGTACAGAGGCCTGAACTATTTACAATCTATATTAGAGACTTGGATGAAGAAACCAACTGTATGGTAGCCAAATTTGTTGATGATGCTAAGATATGGAGGAAAGCAAGTTGTGAGGAGGATAAAAAGAGTCTGCAAAGGGATATAGATAGGTTAAGTGAGTGGGAAAAATATGGCAGATGGAGTACAATGTGGGAAAATGTGAAGTTGTCCACTTCGGCAGGAAGAATAAAGAAGCAGCATATTATTTAAATGGAGAATGCTGCAGTACGGAGGGACCTGGGTGTCTTTGTACATGAATCCCAAAAAGCTAACACGCAGATACAGCAAGCAATTAGGAAGGCAAATAGAAAGGTGTCTATTATTGCAAGGGGAATGGAGTACAAAAGTAGGGAAGCCTTGTTATAACTGTCTTGGTGAGACTGCACAGTTCTGGTCTCCTTACTTAAGAGTGATATGGTTACATTGGAAGAAGTTCAGAGAAGGTTCACCAGGCTGATTCCTAGGATGAAGAGGTTATCATATGAGGAAAAGTTGAACAAGTTGGGCCTACACTCATTGGAGTTTAGAAGAATGAGAGGTGATCTTATTGAATCATATATGGTCTTGAGGTGGCTTGACAGGATAGATACTGAGATGATGTTTCCCTTCATGGGGGAACCTGTAACTAGGTAGCACAGTTTTAAAATAAGGGGTCTTCCATTAAAGATGGAGATGAGGAGGAATTTCTTCTTTGACGGTCATTAATCTTGGAATTCTCTTCCACAGAGGGCAGTGGAGCTGGGTCATTGAATATATTCAAGGCTGAGATAAACAGATGTTTGATCGACAAAGGAGTCAAGGGTTATGGGGGCAGGCAGGAAAGTGGCGTTAAGGCCACAACCAGATCAGCCTTGATCTTATTGAATGGCAAAGCATGTTTGATGGGCCAAATGGGCTAATCCTACTTCTATTTCTTGTGATCTTAAGTCAAATGATAATAAATTGGCTGTGTTAAAAGGCTACAGATAAAAGTATTGAAATTCCATCTGGATTTCCTACATGATCGCAAATTCCCCCAACCTCTGCTCCCAACTCTTGAATTAATTTTGAGACTATTTTGGGACCATCAGTCCTATGGCAGTCTGTGAATTTCATCTCCTTCACTGCATAACAGAATGTTGGAAATTGGAAGCACTTTGGTTTAGAAACAATCGTATACACAGGGCACTTGACATGTCTGTACAAACTGTACTGGCTTTGGATTGCCAACTCTTGTCTTTGGCATCCTTGCAATGCTTTTTATTCTCTGAAGAGAAATTCCAGGCTAAATAATTTGCTTTAAAAAAGACAAAGTCCCCCCAATGCCTATGTTCCAATCCAGATTCATTTTTGTTATGTAGATGACATAATGAAAAAAGCAAATATTTTCTCACTCAAAGGTTTAAAGACTTCAATAAGAATGGCACCAGAGATATTCTTAAACTTTCCAAAAATCAGCAGGTTTACCATTTTGTTGCTGCAGTTCTTTTTGAACTGGTATTCCTGTTAAATACAGACAAACAGATATAAACTAGCCTAGGAAACAGGAAAATCAAAACTGGAATATATTCAAGTTAGAAGGGGATCACGACTGGTGTACCAAGACCCATGTTATTTAAATAATGTGCAAACGTAGGACTTGGTTGAAATTACCTAACCAAGATTTCAATATTTGAAAATAATCTTAAATTGGAGGCAAAATAAGTATTGAGAAGAAATACAACTTAATGCATGACAGGCAGGATCATTTAGTAAACACAGCCAGTTAATGGGAAATACAATTAAATGTCAATAAATGTAAACTAATTGGTATAAGACCAAGGATCTAAATTAGGGAGCATGAAAGGATTTGAGCAGTAATAAAACACGCTGCTTCGGCATAATTGTGGAAACATTTTTGAAACCATCTGCCCAGGGGATGATTGCAACAACTAGAATAACAAGCAAGGCAGTAGAGGCAATATTGTTGTTTAAGGCACAGGTTAATCCTTAGCTGAAATGCTGTGTGCAGTAATATGGTTTTTGACAGGATGCAGTATAGAACAACTCAATTGCAGGAAACTAAAACACAGATTTTAATCTAGTGCAGCCCTTGTGGATTAGTTGGGTGGATTGTTAAAATCCTGGTGGAATAGTTTGTGCCTTGCTACTGATACGATGCCCTGACCACCACCAAAAATTTAATTCCACGTGAAACAAAACTGGGAGGAAGCCTAACCCAACCTGCCAGCAACCTACTTTAGGTGCAAGACGTCAAGGCCCGATGATAACATTGGCACCACAAAATAAGCTGAATTCCTGTGATTTTGAGGTGAAAATAGTGGTGAAACCCCCACAGAAACTTCTAAGCCCTGCAGCAAACACTTTGAGCACCCCAGCCATACACTTTTCTTTCTCTCCCAGCAACAGCAACTCCCTCCTGATGGCCATGATGTCATCTCACTGTGCACCCCACCCCATCCTCCCTAGAAAACCAGTTTTGGGCAGAAGCTGGGTCAAACCCAAAAGGAAAAAACCGTAAAAACTGGGAAATAAGAATACTGTTCAGAACTGTTTTTCCTTTCGGGAAACTATTTAAATGAGGCCTTGGAGTGAAAATGCTCCAGATCTCACTCCGAACTAACTGTTCATGGGGGTTTCGCACCCAAATCCAACTTTAACTTAGCATTTAAAAAAATGGCCATTCCAGCATCAATGGTACATGGGAATAGCATCTAAACTCAGGGCTGATCTGTCCAAGCCTGGGGCCAGTTTAGTAATACTCGGCATTATATAAATCAGTGGAGCAGAAAGCTATGAAGTGATCACTCTATGTTTATCCATTTATCTTAACATTGTACTTTGGAGGTACTACAAAGTTCAAAGGGCATCATCAGCCTCCCCAGAAACATCTTCCAATTAGGCAACCAAAACTGAGATCTTTGTGCACTAATAACTTGATAAATGCCACATTTAATACGATGGTTTCTTAATAACACTTGACACATTCAAGTGTTCTACTTGCAACTCAAGAACTTCAGGTTTAGCAACTGTCTGTTACCTGCACTATGTTCATCTTACCAATGTAAATAAAACTAACAATAGGAAAGTACTGGTGCGTTTGTGGTCCCTGTTGCTATGAGAATATACACAATACACAAACAGGGTTCTGTGTCAAATATATCGCAACCTTGTAAGGAAGGTGGATACTGAACGGCATCCAACATGAGCTCTGAGCCCTGGTACAAGTTCAAACAGAAGGCAGAGAAAATGATGGAGCAGGGGAGTGAGGAATGCACTGGAAACGTGTGGTATTGTCTGGCCAAGGAAACTGGCAACCGATGGAGTTCAAGATCTGTGATTTATCAAAAACATCAGCAAAAATAAGCAGAGGCCAAACATGCAAAACAATCATTCATTCATTGGGGTAAATTGTGAAGAACAGTTTCAATCCCAGACTTAGTCAAACTGGAATAATTGTTAAAATGTGTTATTTGTTCTGTTTAAGTACTTGGAGTTTCCCATCTCTTGGGCACAGCTCACGATTACGACAATGCATAATGCTGTTTTCTAAACCAGGGATCAGGGATTCCCAAAAATGATTGGTAAAAATGAATCACTTGAGTAGCTATTTTGTTTTAGCCTAACTTTCTTTTTGCAGAGGGCTGTTTATGAGGTTGTAGGGTGGGAGAAGAATATTCGGAGTTCCTCGGCAATTTATGAAGCCCTCCATATTCTCTCCCAGGCCAGGGAGAATTTGGTCACATATAATTTGAAGGAAAGTGCATTGTCCATTTTACTCTTCATGTTCTGAAGGAAGATATGTCACTACTCTCATTGGTGTCTTTTGCATGTTCTCAAACTCAGAGGAGTTGGTCACATAGTGTTAATGTCACTGGACTAGTAATCCAGAGGCCAAGGCTAATGCTTTGTGGATGGGGGAAAATCCCACCATGGCAATGGGTGGAAGTTAAATTCAATTCATAAAATCTGGAAATGAAAACTAATCTCAGTCATGGTGACCATGAAACTATCATTGTTTTTAATTAAAAACCCATCTAGTTCACTAATCTCCTTTAGGGAAGGAAATCTGCCATCCTTACCTGGTCTGGCCTATATGTGACTCCAAACCCACAGCAATGTGGTTGACTCTTAACTGCCCTCTAAAATGGTCTAGTAAGCCACTCAGTTCAAGGGGATTTAGGTATGGGCCACTGTTGCTGACCTTGCCAGCAATGTCCACATCCCATGAAAGAATAAATACAATTGCTATTTAGAAGGTAACTGTGGTGCAAATGGATCTTGTGCATTCCACTGAGGAAACATTGTAAAGTTCCACCAGAGTAATGTCTAAGAGTAGAATTATTTGTCACAGTTTACCAACCCTGTTCATGTTATCAATGGAACCAGAACTCAGTGGAACCAGAACTCAATGTCATGGTGTGAGGTGGAAGGCACTAGGCAAATTGGCTGCCCTCAAGTTGCCTCTAACCAATGGGTCTAAAGCATAAGACAAGCTAACAAGGGGTGAGTTATGAGTCTTGAAGTATAATTGTATGAATCTGTCTCTTTATTACACAGAAGGATGCTCTGCGAATAGGGTGGAATATGGATGCCAATTAACTAATTAAAATCAATACTGTGAGGCACTGGTTTTGTTCACTGTAGGGTGGATCAGCCAAAAGGAAAGAAAATGTAAATCCTGCAGGCAATGTGGTGTGAAACTTCTATAAACCACATGGTTGTGGAGCACTACCATACTCAGTTAAAATGGCAATACCCCACACTAGAGTTAGTATATGCTGACAGTTTCATAGTTCTGTCATTGGGCAACAGCAATAAAATGCAGATGTTGCATTTAATGTGTCCACCAACCTTGAAAGTTGAATATACAAAATCTGTCTCACACTAACTTCATAAATAATCTTGACAAAGGGAATCATTGTTAACTGAATAGTTCAAATTGCCTAAAATGTCACCAAAGGGGCAAGAATTCCAACAATCAACATGAGATCACAACACCAACAACAACATGCACCTTCAATGTACTTAGACATCCCAAGGTGCTTCACAGGACCAAACAAATGCGATACCAAGCCACATAAGAGAGATATTTTGATGGATCACCAAAAGTTTGATCAAAGAGGTAGGTTTAAGGGAGAAAAGAGAGGTTTAGTGAGGAAGTTCCAGAGCTTGGGGCTTAGGCAGCTGAAAGCACAGCCACCAATGGTGGAGTGGTTAAAATTGGGGGTGCTCAAGGAGCCAGAATCGGAGGAGCACAAGGGATTTCATGAAGTTGTAGGATTGGAGAGGATGGCAGAGATAGAGAGGGGTGATGCCATGGAGGGACTTGAAAATAAGGATGAGAATGTTAATATCGAGGCACTGTTTAACTGGGAGTCAATGTAGGCCAGTGAGAACACGTGATGAATGAATGGGATTTGGTATGTGTTAGGACATGGGCACCAGAGTTTCAGGTTACTTCAAGTTATTAAGAGTGGAAGGTGGGAGGCCGGTCAGGACAGCTTTGGAACAATTGAATCTAGGGGTAATAAAGGCATGGATGACAGTTTTACCAGCAGATGAGCTGATACAGGGGCAGAGTTGGATGAGGTGATGGAGGTGGAAATACACAATCTTAGTATGTGGTCAAAAGCTCATCTCGGAGTCAAACATGACACAAAAATTGTGAACTGTTAGATGGTTGCCAGGGAGATAGAAGAAGTTGGTGATGAGAGAATGCAGTTTGTGGCTGGAACTGAAGATAATGGCTTTGGTCTTCCCAATATTTAATTGAGGGAAATTTCTGTTAATCCCATTCTGGATGTTGGACGATTGTCTGATAATTTAGAGTCAGTAGAGGCATTGGGAGAGGTGGTGTTAAGGTAGAGTTGGGTGTTGTCAGTGTAAATGAAGAAACAAATGCATCTTTACAGATAAATGTCACAAAGGGGCTAAGAGTAGATGAGAAATAGGAGGGTGTCAAGGATAGACCATTGGCGCACACTAGAGTTATGGTGCAGGTGTGAGAAGAGAAGCCAGTGCAGGTGATTCCCTGGCTGCAACTGATAAGATAAGAATAGAACCAGGGAGTGCAGTCCCTCTCAGCTGGATGACTTTTGAGAGATATTGGAGGAGGCTGATAGGGTTGCCAACCCTCCTGGAATGGTTGGGAGGCTACCGGGATCGGCATCAATCTCCCGGTGGCCAAAGAAAGCATTCTGAACTTTTTAAAACAATATTCTACACAAACCAGTCCCCTAATTCGACATCAGAAACCAACAAGAAGGAGAAAGAAATGAGAATTCTCACCATCATGAGGCATTGCCATGCAATGACATCCCATCCAGTGCAGCGCGCCCAATCAGAAGCGAGATCCCGGATGAACTAAGTTCCTGTAGAGAGTCCCCATGGGGGCGAACAATGTGCTCCCCCTTCTTTGGGGGAGCTAACCTTGAGACATGGGGGTCCTGAAGAGTCCATGGTTGGTGGTTGACATCAACATTCTGCAGCAGTTGATGCCCTCCCTGCTTCTCCAAAGGCCACAGGCCGAAGTCTTGCACTGTCAGGAAACCACTGGCAGTTGGTCACTTGTCTTATTTTCCAGGCAAAAAGACCAGTTGAGTATGGATGATGGGGGTCATCCCCTCCCGGAGGGTGCATAGCTCCAGGTGACCCTTCAGGCTCCAATTTGTCTGGCAGAGGATAAGTCCTCCATGGTGACCTTTGACCTGAGCTAGGAAGCTCAAAGAGCAGGATGAAGAGTTGCTGCAGATCAAATGGCACAGAGATCTGTTGCCCAGGCCAAACCCTTCCAAGGAGGACACCTCATGCTCTTGCATTTAGGAAAAATACAACAAACATCCACCAAGAAGTAACCTAAGATTTTTAAATTCAAATGCAATGAAAAAATAATGAATTAAAAATATCAATGAGGAAGAAAATGGTTCATTGTTTGCATTAGACCTTGAATTCACCATTAAACAATTTCTCCTGCATACTCCTCAGAGATATCACCCACAAAACCCACTGGTTTCCATGGCGCCACTTCCGTCGACGTCTCCTGGAATATGCTAGGCGAGAGTTGGCAAACCTATTTGTCAATCATTGTCAAAGGCTGCAGACAGGTTGAGAAGGACAAAGAATGATAGTTCATCTCTGTCAAAGTCACATAGGATCTCATGCTGTAGTAACCAGTGAATGAGTTAAATAACTTCATATCAACCAGATTTGAGGACTTGAAGAATGAACAGTAAAAAAAAGTTATCAGCTGGCAAGCATGAGGAAGAAAGTCAATGAAATAGGTCAAACTATTTTGGAAAATGCTTTTAGCCACCATTCCCCTTTCATTTCAAGAAATATCCTTGATATGTAAAAGTTATTATTTGAAGTGCTGATAATATGTTGATGATAAGCTTTGAAGGAGTGCCTTCACATTGCATACCTAAGTGACTCGAATCTGTCTTTTCTTATGGGAATTCATTAAATATAAGCTGTGCCCATGCTAAGCGTATTTATTTTTCATTTTAGGAGGGAGTTTGTACTCAAGAAGATGAACCAAATTGGTCATGGAACTAGGACATAAGACTTCCCGCTTTGAGCCCCCACAGACAGTCCCAAGCATATCTCTGAAGAAGGGTCATACGGGACTCAAAACGTTAACTCTGTTTCTCTCTCCACAGATGCTGCCAGACCTGCTGGCTTTTTCCAGCATTTTCTGTTTTAGTTCCAAGCATATCTTGGTCAGTTATAGAATACTTAAAGGCAGAGCAAAGCTTCCTGTCTCTGTCTTAATAATGTGGCTCAACTTCAACTTTAGAATGTTCGACTGCAACAATGTGGTATTTCTCCACTTTGCACACCAGCATCTTGGGCCCATTTCTGACAAATATTTTAATTAAACCCAGAATAAACTGTTGTGTTAAAGGGCTGTCCTAGAGAATTACTAGAAAACAAGCACAATTCTTGAAGCTGCCAGACATGGTAGGCTGTGGAAACGATGCTGTAAAATCAGAAAACATCATTTTTTAATGAGGATAATTGTGCTAATAGCAGTTGCAATTCGTGCCATTAAAATATTATTCATACCTTCAGCATACAAGGAGGTAATTTGGCCCATCGTGCTTGTGCCAGCTCTTTGTAAGTACTATTGAATTATTTCCGCTCCCCTGCTCCTTCCCCATTACACTACATGGGCAGGATTTTGCCCTTGGCGGGGGTGCTTAGCAGGGTGGGCGAGGGCGGTTGGGAAGTCAACCACCGCCAGCGATTGGCTCCACACCGCGATTTCACACGGGTGGGCCAATTAAGGCCTGTCATGCATGGACCGCGAGCGGCAGTGCTGAGCGCAGCCCGTACAGGTGGAGAGAAGAGGGCGAGCCAGGCCTTGCACGCAGCTCACACATGGGTGAGAAAGAGCGCTTCAATCTCCCTAGTGCACAGAGACAGTAAAAATTTAATAAAACATGTCCCCTCAGGTGTATCTGTCGCATGGGATGGGACATGTTTTTTATTCCAAAATAAACTTTTTATTTAACGTTTATTTGCTTTAAGAAAACCTCATCCCGCTTGCGGATGAGGTTTCCTAAAACATGTAAAGGCCGCTTGGCCTTTTCGCCTGCCCATCAACCATAAGGTTGGACAGGCAGCCTAGATTTGAATTTAATTAGATTGTTATTGGCCTAAATAGGCCTTTTAATTATTTCAAACTATTTTGGAAAATGCTTTTAGCCACCATTCCCCCTTCCTGATAACATGAGAAGTAGTGAAGTAAGAAGTAAACTCGTTGCATTATATTCATAAAAAAGAGGAAAAAAATTGAAAAACGATTAAACTCATCTCAGTTATCTCTCCTTTTGTTAGAAATATGCCCAACAACATTTCCCACTGGCCTTCTGTCCTGTTCCCAGAGGCCTAAGGCTTGAGTTTTGCATTTTCCATACCTATCAGTGCACTAAAAAGAACAAAGAGGCACAACCAGCTGTGTGCAACAGCTTACATTGCTGTGGCAATGCACTTTTACGTGCATGTTGCAGTCCGGAGAAAAGGATAAGGATTGTAGAGGCTCCAATGTTCTCTCAATCACATGGCTGACCAGGAATCTCTCCCACTCTTACTGCCTGCCATTGGTTGGAAGGAGTTGCAGGTTGATACTCAACCTGTTTGGCCACTTGATAAATGCACCTTCCTTGGTCATTAAGGCCAGAATTTTACATTCAGTGTGCGGGCCCGCGCTCAACACGCACGAGCGTAATATGACACACGATGACTTTAGGCGTGCATCCCAATGTCATTGTGCACTCGCGCGATATTTTGTTTGGCGGGCCCGTGCCGGAGTCAGCTCTGTGCCCGCCAATAATTGAAAAGCCGTTAACGAGGTAATTAACTTGAAACGTACGCTGCCCGTCCAACCTAACAGGATGAAGTTTCTAAAACTAATACAAATTAAATAAAACAGTTTATTTTGAAATTAAAAACATGTCCCATCTCATGTGACATAGTCACATGAGGGGACATGTTTCATTAAATTTTTATTGCAGTTATTAATTTTTTTAAAAAGCGCTTCACTCTCCCAGCTCCATGCCTCAGGGAGATTGAAGCGCTCTTTCTCGCACATGCACGAACTTGGTGCTAAGCCTGGCTCTCCCTCCTCCCTCCGCCCGCACAGGTAGCGCTCAGCACTGCCACTGGCGATCCACGCAGGGCCAGCATTAATTGGCCCACCCACGTGAAATCACGGTGCGGAGCCGATCACGGGCGGCGCTTGGCTTCCCGACCGCCCCCACCCGCTCCCAATGAGCCTGCCCAACAAGGCAAAAATTCTGGTCCAAGTCTTGGGGTGTGACTTGAATACAGAGGTTCCAGCTCAGAGGCAAGGATGCTACCCACTGCACCACAAGACCTGCTGCATAGCCAGGTAACAGCCCATAATTCCCAGAAGTTACTCGGTGTACAAGCACAACAGACAGCCTTTCTTTTGGGTCTAACGAATACCCACCACCTTTTGTATTGGAAGCACATAACATAACAAAATGTTTTTAGTGATGGACAATAAGAATGATCAAAAGTTGCTATTTTTGTGCGCAAAAGTTGCAATCTATGCCACCAGCTCCTCATTCAGAATGAAGAAGGGTTTACAGCATTAAAATCCAGAGAAGCTATAATTAGTGAATAGCTTAAATGTGTCTCTGATTTTCTTTGTATGAAGACAAGAAACAGGGTAAATGCTGAACTTTGAACAAGAAGCTGAGACAAGTAACTCTGTATATATTAAAGCTTGCAATATATAATGATGAAGTAATGTGGCAGACATGTCATGTGTTGTACAGAATTAATACTGTCAGCAGTATGTGTATCCCTGGTTCAGCCTCGAGAACAATTCCAATCTAGACCACCACTCCTTGAATACCTAAGTTCATCATATGTTCTGAAGGTCCCTCAATAATATACACTAACTCTATGCCAACTTTGTTTCAAATTGGGCCTGATTTTTTTTTCCTTATCTCCACTCCAGCCTCCATTTTGCCTGACTGCTGGTTGTTTGTTGTATCTGCCAGATTACTCTACTCTAGTCTAGTCACTTGTTTTATATCTGTATCGTTTTATTCTTAAATATTTAAACCTCATAAAGATTTGACACCACTAAGTTTCACCAGCCTGCTCTTTAAGTGTAGTTAAGCCATATTAATTTCAGCCTCAGGGCTTGGCAAACCAATTTTTAATAACAGGCATCTGATTTATTGAGTTCTGAGCCTATGAAGAAAGCAAAATGTTATAATGAGAGCTTTTATACTGAGCGAGTCTGTAATAATGAGGCTCCAGTGGAAAAAAAGACTGGTGGGCACCGAGGGGAGCTAAGACACTTCATTTCAAACCAGGAAGGAGAGCGCTCAGTAAATCATCTCAAGGTTCTCTCCAGTGCCTCCTAACAGCTGGTATAGGTTCAACATTAACCTTGGAACAAGTCATGCAAAGGAGAGCAAAGAGGTGAAAATATGAACGGATTTTCAATAAAAAATAATTTATATTTATTAATATGACTTCCAGAATTTTAATAACACAGCCCTGCTCATCAAGTTTTGAGACAAGGCTCCAAACAGTTCCATGTGATCATGTTAATGGTATGGATGTAAATATTCAGCATACCATAGCTATTCTCCTCCATTGGTTTAAAGGGGGCCTGTCTTCAGGGGGGAAAAAAAAATTGCAGATGTATTTTTCTGTTTCTAGTCTTGCAGCTTCTTGATATAACTTACATTTATTGTCATCAATTGGATGAAATCATAGGCAGCATCTTCCGGCTGGTGTGTGGGGGCGGGCCCGACACACTGGTGCGTAAAATGACACCTGTTGACTTTGGGCGTGTGTCCATCGCGCCACCGCGATATTTTGTTCAGCAAGCACTCGTCGCAGTCGACTGTTCAACAGTCTATTAAGGCCATTAAGAGATTAATCAAAAGTATTTAAGAACGCTGCCCGTCCATTCTTAAGGTTGGTGGGCAGGCAAAAAGCCCAAGCGGCCTTCGCGTTTTTCAAGAAAACTCATCCACGGGTGGGATGAGGTTTCCTGAAGCTTTTACAAAATAAATAAATACATTTTCCAGCCTTTACAAACATGTCTCAACTCATGTGACACCATCACATAAGGGGACATGTTTAAATACATTTTTCCATTACTTATTAAACTCTTTTATTGTCTATTCAATCTCTCCGTGGCAGCTCCCCCCCTCCCCCCGCCCACACAGGTAACGCTGACGGCCGAGCTTTACACTGGGTGGGCCTAAATTAGCCCACCAATGTAAAATGGAGGCGCGCAGCCGATCATGGGCAGCAATCAGCTACATGCCTGACCCCGCTCGCTCCTGAATAGCTTGCCCGCCATAGGAAAAAACTAGGCCCATGACATAAGTAAAGCACTAATACTTCTGGTCCTTCTCAGCCCTCAAAAATGAAGATTTACCTAATGCTTTTTCAGAATTTCAATTTCAATCTAGTGAATTAACATGTTTTCATTATTTATTGGAAAATATCGTTCAAATGATATTAACTGGCAATGACACTTGTAGATGTTTTCTCATGACAAATATTGCTACTATTTCTCTACTGAGCATCCTCAGGAATTGAATGATAACTGAAGTATTCAGAAGACATCACTACACATCTCTGTCCTGAATAGTGCTGTGCTGAGATAAGGATTTCATTCACATAATTAATTAACACAACACTGAAACCATGTGGCAACCAGTTCAATGAGTTAAGAGTACAAATGGTTTTAAAAAAAGATAGAACCAGAATTTATATAGCACCTTCCCTGACTTCAGGACATTTCAAAGCACTTTTAGCCAATTAAGTACTTTTGAAATATAATCATTGTTGCAATACAGGAAACACAGCAATCAATTTGTGCATAGCAAGGTCCCATAAACAGCACTGTGACAATGACCAGATCATCTATTAAAGTGATTGAGCGTGAAATATTGGACAGGGAACTAGAGACAATGCCTCTACTCTACCATGAACTCTTTACTCCCACCTGAGGGGGCAGACAGAGGCCTTTGATTCACATTAAATTTTCCCATATTACAAGAAGCACAATTCACACAGTAGAGGCAGATGGGGACTGGTTCCAGTAATGAACTGCCTATATAAATCTTCAAATTCAAGGCTTTGGAATTCGTCATATCTTAAGTTATTGGCTGGTCCATCTGTTGCACTTTCAGCTTCTGTTACAGCAATGTCTGGCACTCATAAACTGAATTCTATCTGTATTGTAATCTTGGTGTTTTGTTACCATGCGTGTATTTTTACCTTGTGTTTTTTGTCAAGTTGTCCTATCTTTCTAGCATCAGACGAAATCACAGCGGTCATGCTAAAAACATTGAGAAGCAATTCCCATTGTGCACTTCAGTTTTCAGGATCTAGTATTCTTGTTATAATAAACTACATATGTGCTATATAAAAGGATCAAAACCAAAAGCCAAAGCTGCACCACATATCCATGCTGTCACGATACTGCACTTTTGTAATCAGAGTTCAGTTGCAGTCCTTCTCCCGCTCCCAAGTGAAAGGTCAGCCATGACATCTAATCTAGCCATGAAACTGAGCACAGTTTTATTTCTCGCCCGCTAAGGGAGAGCAATCATATAACCCAAAGCCCAGATATCACTTGTAAATTCAAAATATTCATCCTTTTGGCCATTTGATGTTGTTTCAAGGTCATACTTTTACATTAAATGGAACAATAACGTGCAGCAAGAAAGACAATTGTTATGAGGTTAGGCAGCTCACCAAATGGATTCTAGTGCCTGTTTAGAACATAATAAAGTTTGGAGAATTTGTACCAGGGTGCAAAGGAGCAATAATACTTTAGAAGGTGATGATCACCTCTTCACCTGTACTTAGTGTATGTACAAATGACACTGGGATAGAAATTGGATCTTGTGTCTATTTTAATGGTGTAAAACAGGTAGAGCAAAGGGCAATTTTGGAAACCAATGTCGTGTGTCTCAAGGACAACCAAAAAATGTCCAACCTGATATTAGATCAGGTAGGCTCCAAGGAGGCAATTTAAAGCAGGCTTTATGTCCCTCAGGGAAATTGAGGCGACTGGGCACAAAGCACCTATAAAAGCTGAAGTGTTTTCTTGTTTAATGGGGAATCAGGAGGAGGAAGAGGATTGCTCCTCCAAGGCTACAGTACCCAAGAACTGCTGCCACCCTGTGTTTGTCGCCACCTCCCACCACCCACCCACCCACCCAATTCCAAAAGCAAGTATGGTGCTCAAGCCTGCTAGAGAGTACAAGAACCTAACTGGGACAAATATGTTCTCCTCACCATCCTAGTGGCCAATGCAACTTTCCAAACCACTTCTACTCTGAGGAGGGCAGGCCATCCCGTGAGGCAGTGACATATATATGTGAGCTGTTGACGAGTGTGGAAGGTCCATACTTCCTATGTATAGGCACAAATAAATTGTTTGGCTATTTCACACAAATAAAAAGTCTATATTCATCATCCCTATGAGCGATTTTTTTTATTCTACACATTTTAAATTTCATTTTAAGAAATATCCTTGATATGTAAAAGTTATTATTTGAAGTGCTGATAATATGTTGATGATAAGCTTTGAAGGAGTGCCTTTACATTGCATACCTAAGTGACTCGAATCTGTCTTTTCTTATGGGAATTCATTAAATATAAGCTGTGCCCATGCTAAGCGTATTTATTTTTCATTTTAGGAGGGAGTTTGTAATCAAGAAGATGAACCAAATTGGTCATGGAACTAGGACATAAGACTTCCCGCTTCGAGCCCCCAGAGACAGTCCCAAGCGTATCTCTGAAGAAGAGTCATATGGGACTCGAAACGTTAACTCTGTTTCTCTCTCCACAGATGCTGCCAGACCTGCTGGCTTTTTCCAGCATTTTCTGTTTTAGTTCCTAGCATATCTTGGTCTGTTATAGAATACTTAGAAGCAGAGCAAAGCTTCCTGTCTCTGTCTTAATAATGTGGCTCAACTTCAACTTTAGAATGTTCGACTGCAACAATGTGGTATTTCTCCACTTTGCACACCAGCATTTTGGGCCCATTTCTGACAAATATTTTAATTAAACCCAGAATAAACTGTTGTGTTAAAGGGCTGTCCTAGAGAATTACTAGAAAACAAGCACAATTCTTGAAGCTGCCAGACATGGTGGGCTGTGGAAACGATGCTGTAAAATTAGAAAACATTTTTTAATGAGGATAATTGTGCTAATAGCAGTTGCAATTCGTGCCATTGAAATATTATTCATACCTTCAGCACACAAGGAGGTAATTTGGCCCATCGTGCTTGTGCCAGCTCTTTGTAAGTACTGTTGAATTAGTTCCACTCCCCTGCTCCTTCCCCATTACACTACATGGGCGGGATTTTGCCCTTGGTGGGGGTGCTCGGCAGGGGTGGGCGAGGGCGGTTGGGAAGTCAACCGCCGCCAGCGATCGGCTCCACACCGCGATTTCACACGGGCGGGCCAATTAAGGCCTGTCCTGCATGGACCGCAGATGGCAGTGCTGAGCGCAGCCCATACAGGTGGGGGGAAGAGGGGGAGCCAGGCCTTGTGCGCAGCTCATGCATGCGTGAGAAAGAGCGCTTCAATCTCCCTGGTGCACGGAGACAGTAAAAATTTAATAAAACATGTCCCCTCAGGTGTCTCTGACAGATGGGATGGGACATGTTTTTAATTCCAAAATAAACTTTTTATTTAACATTTATTTGCTTTAAGAAAACCTTATCCCACTCGTGGATGAAGTTTCCTGAAACATGTAAAGGTTGCTTGGCCTTTTCGCCTGCCCATCAACCAAAAGGTTGGACGGGCAGCATAGATTTGAATTTAATTGGATTGTTAATGGCCTTAATAGGCCTTTTAATTATCAGCGGGCGCGCAGCCGAGTCTGATGTGAACTAAGTATCGCACGAGGGCATGATGACGTCAGGATGCACGCCCGACATCATCGTGTGTCACATTACACTCAGGCGTATCAGACATGCGCCCGCAGGCTGAGCGTAATATTCTTCCCCATGTTTTTTCCTTTACAAATCTACATCCTAGAATTCTAAAAGAGGTAGCTGCAGAGATAATGGATGCACCCAATGCACCGGCCAAAATTCCCAGATTGGAAAGCAGCAAAAGTTACTCCACTATTAAGAGAGAGAGGGAGAAAACGGGGAATTACAAGTCAGTTAGCCTGACATCTGCCATTGGAAAAGTGCGGTAACAGGGCACTTAGAAAATCACAATATGATTAGGCAGAACCAATGTGTTTTTATGAAAGTGAAATCTTGTTTGACAAATCTATTGAACTTCTATGAGGATGTAACTAGTAGCTTGGGTAAAGAGAAGCCAATGGATGCAATATATTCTTCTAAACTCCAGAAAAGTACAGGCCCATTTTACTCGACCTCCCCTCAGCGTCTCTTGCCAGGGATGGATCTAGTGAACCTTCATTGTACTGCCTCTAAGGCAAATACACAACTTCTTAGATGTGGAAGCCAAAGTGTCCCACAATATTCCAGACGTGACCTAGTGAAGCCCTGTACAATTTCAGCAAAACTTCCTTACTCTTGTACTTCAACCTCCTTGTGATAAAGGTCAACGTATTATTTGACTTCCTAAATGCTTGTTGAATGCTAAATTTCAGTGTTTTGTGTACAAGGACATCAAAATCTCCCTAAACACCAATGTTTAATAATTATAGCCTATTCCTGCTCTTATTTATTGCTTTCTTAATCCAGTTCCTTCTTGATTCTTGAATCTGTTGAATTGAATCTGTTTTCAATACCCTTCCAGATTATAATGGGCCACAACTTCCATGCAGTGGCAATTACTGTCGGATTACCACTCCCCTCCTTTTGATTTACCCAGGTTGGGAGCTGCATACTTCTTAATCCTGGCCTGGTGAGACATGTTCAGTGCTATTGAATTATTCTGGAGTCCTTCCAGTGCAGGGCAGTAGCATCGGAGGAAGTGAAGCCACACCTTTTTACGGCTCTAACTGCCCATAAACTGGGTAAGCTTAAAGGTCCCAGCTACTTAGGGAGCGAGAAGGTAATCATGCAAGGTAAGTGGGAGAGGGGTTAGGGGAATGTCAGGGGATAGTCGGGGTGTCGGGAGTATAGTCGGGAAGGGGTGGGGGCTAGTCAGTGGGAGGTTGGAGCGTAGTTGGAGGTTTTGGGTTGTTGTCAGAGGGTCGGGGTGTTGTTGGGAGTGGGTGGGGGGGGTTGAGGGGGGGGGGCGGTAGTTGGTGGTGGGGCACCAGAAGAGGGGGTTGGAGTATCGGAGGGTGGGGGGGGATAGCTGCAGGATGGAGTTAAGTACCATAGTTATGCAGGCCTAGGTGATAGAAGTGTTCTTAACCCTTCTAACTTTTCCTGGTAATTGTTCTGCTAAGAGAGTCGGAAGCACCCTAAGTCTCCAATTTAAATTGAAATATCGGATGGTTCATGATGCAGGGCTATTGCCCATCAGAAGTTTAAACTTCCTGGGCAATTTCCATGCAGTCCTTGCATGGGGACTTCCTCCAACGCATCTTCTGGGATAACTCCAGGTGCGATTCCTCCCAGGAACAAAAGCTCTGGGACAATATCTCGCTGCATAGAGAAATTCTCGTCTTGCCCCGCTTCTTTTGCCATCCTCTGAATAATAACCTGGCAAAGTGTTCCACGGCCCTGATGCTGCCGTATTAAATCTGATAGCTGCATAAGGTATTACAGATTGCCAACATCTAGCAGAAATTAATCTAATATACATTATAAAGACGTTGATTGTGGGGTTCCTTGAATGAATCAGCAAGTGTATTTGGTGAGTAACTGAGCCTCATAGAGTAAGAAGAACCAAGTTTGTTTCATCAAGCTGTACAACAGTGTTGGATCTCAGCCAGGATAGTGCTAGCAGAATTAAAATTGTGTTAGCATCTCTGGATTGGAGAGGAGAAATTTGACCAGGATTCCTTCACTTGACCGTTATTCATCAATGTCTGCAGGAATTGTGTGTTTATAATGCCAGGTGAGGACAAGGACAAGATCAGGTATGGTGACATCCATTCCAAAAAAAAAGCCTTTTGACACCCACTGTTGAATTTCACACATAAACAATGGTCAATTGGACAAAGTATGTGAAGGGAACTGATGACCACTGAACTGTCCCTAATCAGGAGCCTGTCAAAGGAAGAAATTAGCAGAGAAAACAAAACAGAAAACAAAGACAATTATCACTGTTGAGTCAACAGATTATAAGTACATCAGATTACAAGTTAAAAAAGTAAAGCATTGAATAGGGAACTTCTACTTACTGTTGCACTTGTTCATTTCTGGTGTCCGCACACCAAAGTATCCAATTGGGCATGATGGCAAACAAATGCCTGTCTGTCGAATGTCGTTCCTTTCCAGAAGGATGAACAATTTAGGCAAACACTTTAGACATCCATTGTACTCCGAGCACACCTCACACCCTTTCGGACAAACTGGGGTTACCTCCGTGCTTACTGTAAAACAAAACATAAACACACAAAAAAAAGCATCACATTATCAGATTAAGTAATGAACCTCATGCTGATCATCATTCACTCAGCATCAATGATGTGTGATCAAAAACTCTGACAAGGAGGTTTTCTTTTCTTTCCATCAAGAAGGGCATCACTGCTGAAGATTTGAATGCTGTCCCGCACTTTGGCACTGAGTTAAAGCATTACGTATTTCCATGTCCAATTATGCAAATAAAATGGAAAACTTCTTTCCATTCATACCAGACAGCTTACCAAAGCCTCAACCCTATTAGAGGCCCCCCTCACACTGCATCAGTGTGTTTTTTTCCACTGTAATGCCATATATTCCATGGGTCTTCTGAGTGGGATTACTAAATCTTGTGTTGCAGGCCCATAACCAATGGTACCACCAAGCAATTTAGTACATGAACACCAATATAATGCAAGGACAAAGATCACATTTACATAAAAATGCTTTAATGTTGTGCCAAAAACCCTTAATTCATTAACCCAAATTGTTCCCACCCCTAGCATCACCACTAACATATCTGTTACCAGCAGTACTTCACCCTTGTGTTATGCAGCTAACAATAGTTTCTCTAGATAAAAAGTATGGAAGGTCAAAATCTACAATTATGTTGCGAACTTGCAGTTCAATTGGACATAATGTAAAGTTTCACGCACTTCACCATCACATACTTTACTGCTACATTGTACCAACACTGATAGTCAAAAGGATCTGGATTAGACCTGCCGAAGCTGATCTTGTGAAGAAAATGTGCAGATGAGAGGGAACTTTCATCCTATTAGGCTGGAGCTAATACACTTGGACCCAGGTCCCAACGATTCACAACCTGAAATGACGGGTGGAAATTCGTGCTCTCGCTGGTGGCGAGCTTGGGGCTGGGAATAGCAGGTAATTACACAGGATTGTGCTGTAATGGAACCCCGGGGCGGTGTGATGGGGTTGCGGGGGCGGGGGTGGAGTGGGGGGGCGGTGTCCCTCGATCAAAGGCACTCACTGCCTGATTGAGGGACGCAACATAGGGAATAGGGGAACACGGTCAGAGTCACTCCCCTACCCTTGCTGCCGCACCACCCCCCCTACCCCCTCCGCCGACACACACATACACACACACACACACACACACACCTGTCTCCCTGTGCCCCCCACCCTGCAGACCCACTCCTAACCCCCACCAACACTATTTAACTGTGGCCTGGGTCGCTCCATGATCCTGGGACTCCAGTAGGTGTTTTGCATCAGCCGCTGCCTCCCCTTTGATGTTGCTGAGCACAACAGCCGCCAGCCTCTGGTTGGCTGACAGCTCTAGGAAGCCAGACTTCCACCTCTCAGGAATCTCTCTTGGTTCCAGGGGAAGGTCCACTGCCAGCTTCGCCACTGGATGATTGGCTTGTGGTTTGGCATGTCTCCCCAAAAACGAGGCAATGTGAGATTCTCGCTGGCTTTCCACCCAGTAGACGAGACCCCTGACTCCTGAACAAGAGCCCACCCATTAATTCTGTTTCTCTAGAGATGCAGCCTGACCTGCCAAGTATTTCCAGCATTTTTTGTTTTTATTTCAGGTGGGTCCCGAGCTTAGCATCTCACTTGAAAATGGAAATTCAATAAAACTCAACACTTTAATATTAATAGTGCTCATTTTTAGTGGTTATAATCAACGCAAAGTTGTCCGCATACTGGAACTTTGACCAGATCATGAGACCAACCTCCTGCTTCCTTGAACTAATTTCCACAAAACTGTTAACCACCCAACTTCCCTTCCTGGCCTCATTCCAATTGACATTGCAATTGGTTGCCTCTCCTCAGGTACTGTTCCTGCATTTTCAAAACTGTTATCTTCATCCTCTCCTCAAAAAAATGCACCGTTGACCCCTCTGCCTTTGTAAGTAACTGCCCCATCTCCAGCTCCAATCTCCTTCCCAGTATCCTTAAAAATCCTAAATCCATGCTTACCTTTTCCATAGCTTCATGTTTGAGACTCTATTCAGTTTCCTTCCCAACTACAACCCTGAATGGGTCCCTTACTTAGAGTCACAAATCGTATTCTGTATGACTATGATCATGGTGCATTCTTCCTTGCCCTTTTGGATTGCATTGCACCTTTTAACATAGTCAACTATATTATCCATCACCAATGCCTCTCTCTGGGACTGACTTTGCTTGGTTGCACACGTATTTGTCCAAAGATAGCCAGAGCCTCTCCAACAATGGCTTCTCTGCCACCCCCATACCATTATGTATGGACTGCCCCCAAGGAAATTGCTTGGTGCTCATCCTCTTCCTCAACTACATACTGCCCATTGGGCAACATTAGCTAAGATATAGGATCAGGTCCCACATGTTCACTGACAATTCTTCTAGCTTTACCTTTCCAACATCTTTTTTGAATCCCCTCCTCTGTCAGACCATTGTCGGACTGATCGGTTGTCCAACATCCAGTTAAATATTAAGAAAACCAAAGCCATTGTCTTCAACCACCTACATAAACTCTGCAGCATTGCTGTCAATTCCATCCCTCTCCTTGGTCACGTTTTCTATTTGCACCAGCGACCTTGGCATCCCAGTTGACCAAGAGCTGACCTTTTTATCCCCATAACCTCAGCAACATAAAGACTGTTTCCTACTTTCACCTCCATAACATCATTCATTTCCTCCCCTGTCTCAGCCCATTGCTGCTGAAAAAATAATCATCCATGCCTTTGTCACCTCAAGACTCAGCTATTTTAACGCCTTTCTGGCTGGTGTCTCATCCTCCACAGCGGTAAACTTCCATTAATCCAAAACTCTGCTACTTGCATCCTAACCTATACTGAGTCTCATTCATCCACGTGCTTCTCATGTTTATTGGCTCCCAATCCCCCAATACCTCAAATTTAAAATTCTCATCCCCGTATTCAAATTTCTTCAGAGCATCGCCTCTCTCTAACTCTAACACCTATTTCTGGACCTACAAACGCTCAATGTTCTTCTAATTCTGGCTTCTTGTGTACCCCACTACTTTCACCCCACCACTGGTGGCTGTGCCTTAAGCTGCATTAGCCCTAAGCTCTGCCATTCCCTTCCTAAGTCTCTCTAACACTCCATATTCTTCTCCTCCTTAAAACACACCTCTTTGACCAAGCTTTTGATCACCACTCCTAATATCTTCTACTTTGGCTCCCTGTTGGTTTTTATCCACTAATGCACCTTTGAAGATGTTTTTCCACATTAAAGGCATCATATAAATGCAAGTTATTGTTGATTTTGCAAATGTGGGAGGAGGCTGTGCTCATTTTGGCTTCCACATTGTACAACGTTAAAGGAGCTAGATAAACAGAAGCTGATGATGTACATTACAAAAGTGGCTACATTCCAAAAAGTACTTCCTCAGTAGTAAAGCAATTTTGAATCTCTTCAGGTTATGAAAGATTCTATATAAATACAAGTTAGTGCTTTTTAAATCCCTTCCCCTCCAGAAACAAATCTCAATGCCTTTTTAATCCAATAATGCCAATCAGTTCAATGGCCCTGCGTGGTAATTACTTACTGCTTTCTTCTTAATTTTTAACTTGTGTTCCCTGGTATTTGAATACATCAGCATACTGAACAGTTTACTTGGATGAGCTTTGCAGAGCTCTGTTGTGATGCTGAAACTTGAATTAGGTCACTGTGAAATCTATTCTTTTCTAACAAGAACAAACTCAACTTAATTAGCCTTTCTTCATAACATGGATTCCAGATAACTGGAATCATCTTTATTTCCCTCGTACCCTTTGAAGGGCAATAATATCCTTCCTGTGATTAGGTGGCCAAAACTGCTCACAGTTCTCCAGATGGGGTCTGACTAATGCTTTATACAATAACAAATATAACCACTACTTGTTAATTAATGCTTTTGTGCCTGGTTATTTTATTTTTGTTGCAGCCTGGCACAGGACTTAGACTTTCCACAATTTATCAACAGGACCAAAAGATCCATTGGTCAACATACTTTATTAGTGTTCCCTTTTAACAAATATTTGCTACCTTGTTGTTTCTCCTTCCTATACTATTTTGCACTTAACCAAATTGAATTGCATTGGCCACCTACTGGTCCAGTTGTCTACGACCACCCAGATCCTTTAGAATATGGTTGTAGTGGTTTTCACATTGTTGTATTTTACTTTCATCACCATAGATGAAACTTTTCTTCATGGCACCTTTGTCATGTCTTTTATATACTAGTGGCATTCCTAATGGCCTGCCCAAGCAGCATGGCATTCACCACCCCTCCTGGCCCTAGTATTCAAGTGACCCCTAATTAACCACTTCAGAGTCTCAACTGACATAGGGTTTGGAAGGCTGACCTTGACCTTTCCAACCCTTGACAATCGGGGCGGGGCGGGGTGTGGGTAGGGGGGGAAGCAAGGATGGGGGGGTGGAATTTGCAGGGGGCATAGGAGGGTGCAGAGGGGAGGGTGAGTCTGGAAGGCAAAGAGCTTTCCACCCCATGCCTTCACACACGATTAAATGGCCCCCTCCCTCACCTGGGATTGGGGGGGTGGCGGGTAGGTGCAGCATTAAATTTCATCCATAGAATCGTGTCAAATATTTCCTGAAACTCCCAAGTAGGAAACTGTTTGTGCAACAGTAATAACTTTAGAAAACTGTTCTAATAAAATATCACTTCCCTTTCTTGAATCCATCAGATGAATCAAAAGGTTATCGATTTAACTCAATTTCTGCCTTGAGTGTGTGAATTTCAAGAGGGAAGGGAAGGACAATGCCCTGAAAGCTGTGCATTATGCCAGTTGAACACAGCACCTGCAATATGAGGGGATGTTTCAATGCATCTTAGATCAACATCAAGGCATAACAGGTTGCTTCAAAATAGAGTAAACAAATGTCATTTTATATCAGCAATATGCCTCTTGAATAAATACTATTAGATTTGCTTATGTGCATTTTA
This sequence comes from Carcharodon carcharias, assembly GCF_017639515.1. Taxonomy (NCBI): domain Eukaryota; kingdom Metazoa; phylum Chordata; class Chondrichthyes; order Lamniformes; family Lamnidae; genus Carcharodon; species Carcharodon carcharias. Next base: position 43,552,955 of record NC_054485.1, read on the forward strand.
TTCAATTACTCAATTATAATGTTACTTGTGAAAACTGGGTGTAATCTTAATGTTCTTGACATGTAATGGTGACTGCAAATGAGGAGCTGCTTTGGCACATGATGGGATAATGTACAAATCAGGTTATCCTATTGCTCGTAGGCATTTGTCAGACACCATCTGAAGACTGTATCAGTTCTGGTCATCTGATCACAGACAGGATAGTGTTGTCCTTCAAAAGGTTATGGGGAATCAACAAAGATGATGCCATGTATCAGGAATCTATAATAAGATGGAAAAAATAATAAAAAGTTGACTTTGTTCTCTTTGATGGTCACAGAAGTTCTATCATATTCAGAATATGTTAATGTGACTTAATTGCAATAGAATTAGAGAATCAAGGATTATGTAGGTCAAATAATCAATATTAGAAATTGAGCAACATTTTAACGTGAATTATTTTAATGTTATTTTCAGTGAATTCTGTAGTTATCAAAGTGAGGAAGATGCTTGTGCACAGAAATGGATCTGTCCCCAACTTTTCATTCCCTGTTAAAATCAAGCACATCTAGATTAGATGCAGCATAATGTTGCATTTGCACATCCTTGATATGTCTTAACTCCAACCTCAAAAGAACACCTTTAGTTTGCAATTAACTCAAATAATTTATTCTCACCGATATCGTCACCCAATCCTCTAGAATTAAGATGAAAACTAAAAATTGTTCTTCCATTTATAAATTAAATATGTTTTAAGCAACTATCAGATATTGATCAGATATGAAACATTCGCTCAAATCCAGCCCGTCCCATTGGAAGAGGTTGCAGTAGTACAATTCAGGCCCCATCTGGAGGATTGTGTAGATTTTTATTTATTCTTTCCTGGTTGTGGACTGGTAAGGCCAGCATTTGTTGTCCATTCATGATTACCTTTTGAGAGCAGTTAAGAGTCAACCACATTGCTGGGAGTCTGGAATCACATGTAGGCCAGACCAGGTAAGGGCAGCAGCTTTCCTTCCTAAAGGATATTAGTGAACCAGATGGGTTTATACAGCATTCGATCATAGTTTCATGGCCACCATTACTGAGGCTAGCTTCAATTCCAGATTTTTAAAAATTGATTACATTTATTAATTAAATTTAAATTTCACCAGCTGCTATGGTGCGATTTGAATCCATATTGCCAGAGCATTAGCTAAGACTTCTAGATTCCTAGTCCAGTGACAATACCACAACATCATCATCCCCCACACCTGACCACCTAATCACTGCCTGCAATGGATACAGGGAGATTCGATAATGTCATGGGGAAAGATTATTGAAGTTTTTGTCTTCTGGCTGTAAGAGTCCTATAAGAAATGAGTTTTCATAATCTCAATCGAGTTCTGAATGGGCATGGACAAGCCAATACTAAATTTACCACTATTTGCTATTAAAATATAAGCCTCATTCAGAGACAATATGCGATGGCTAACAAAGGAATAGGAAAAATTTCACATTGGTAAAATAAGGTGAGTCTTTTCAGGCTGGGGCTGAGGCATGATGTTGGAGCAAAGCACAGGCAGATTCACCCTGCATCAATCTGCTTATCTAGCTTGATATCCCTGATATTAACAGTAGGTACTTGAAATAGAAAGTGCATTGTACCCCACATGCCCTTAGTATAAAATGTCCAAATAACAACTAGTGCAGGTTGCATCATTGGGAAAATATCCAATCAAAAGGACATAGAGGCATCATGACAGGAAGCAACGGGATTACATTTTACATCCCGCAAGTGAATTGGCCTAATGGCTCAGGGGCATTGTTATTGCAAGTTTGGACCATAAGTAACACCATCTGCGTTTCATTTAAGTGAGGGAGGTGTCTTATGCTCAGACAGGGACCAGTTTACAACTTCTTATGCCCTGTCAAAATCAGGCACTCCCAGAACAAACTTAGCATGAGTTAGATGCAGATGGTGCTCCATAGCACCCTAGTGCCAGCACTGCAGTTTTTACTAGATTAGGTAAATATTCATGTTAAGAGTAATAAATGTTAGATGTTATTAAATCAATTTTAAATGGAAATTAAACTAGTCGTTGGGTCCCAGAGTGGTTCGGTGATGATTTTTCACAGTGCCATCTGTTCTTAATCAGGCTGTCATCCCCATAAAAAAAGATCTTTCACGGAGCTGACGCCATCGCATGTATTATAAGCCAAAGTTAATTTGTTTTTCTTTATTGGTAATCACTCTGTTCTTTCTTCATGGAGCCCTAAAGCTGACATTCCCTTTTTAAAGCTGCAATTATACAGCATGTTTTGTGGCAGCCCCATATCAAAATTGGTAGTACACCTGGGCCAAAAGGATGCAGCAGTGCTGCTGCTGTGAGCCAGTGCTGGCATATGTGGCATCACCAGAAAGAACTGAACTCACTTTGTTTCAGATGTAGCAGCAGGGTCGTCAGTACAAGGATTATTTTCAAACAGATTTAGATTCAGGTGTTTCATGAGATTAGGTTTGGTTTCCCACTGCACCTCTCTCTCCTTCTGTAAATGGGCTAGCAGAAATGTCAGAAATGAGTGCTAAAGTCATGTTTTTAAGTATGCATGTTGAGCCTCCGCAGCAAGAGTAGTGGGCAGTATTGCAAGTGCTTCCTTCAGTGTGACTCTGACAGGGAGGTTCCGACTCAAAAGATTTTGATGACTGCCCTAATGACAAAACTCACTCTTTAAAAGGACAGCAGTGTAGTGGATGACCTTAATGCCTCTTATGTTAAGAACATAAGATAAGGAACAAGAAAAGGCCAGTAGGTTCATCAATCCTGTTTCATTGTGACAATATGCAATCTGCACGCATCATCAACCGCATGCCAACTTTCTATCCTTGATACAGTCAAAGGATCTCCTGGGAAAGGCAGTAAACCGAGGATAAAGTGCAGACCAAGTTGACAAATTCCTCTCTGACCTCCAAATGCAGCCAATCAAGTTCCAGCGACTTGTATCAATGGTCTCCATTAACCATCCAATAACTTGAGATGTATTTCACTCTTATGGACTCACCCAGCACTCTTCCACATGTACAGGCAACCTATTCCTGAGGTTGACGACTCCAGAATCTAATATAACTGCATGCTTTTTGATAAACTTTCACTGATGTCTAAGAGTCATCCACTGCACAAATAACCAATCCACCAGGAAAGAACCTCACACTTGCATTATTCTAAATAACTCTGTCATATCCTTTTGAAGTTTATACTTTTCTGAAGTAAAAACGTCCAGTTCACTAAGCCTATTCTGACAACTATGTGCACTTAAACTCAGTATCTATCAATTGAGTTGCTCTCTGCTTATCCTTTTTCACGGCGTCAATATCCCCCACCACATGAGGGGACTAAAACTGGACCTTATACAAGAAAAAGGTTGTACCTGCTGTTTTAATTGTCCTAAGTATATAACTTAATCCTTATTTGCTTTTGCTTCAACCTCTTGACACTGCCATTGACCTTCATAAACGAAAACACCTTGGATCTTCCGCAGCTCAGCGGCCAAGCTAGAGAGATGAAGCACAAATCTAATAATTCAAAATGCGTCATCCATGATGTGCTGTTGGACAATGTAGAGTTATAAACCCCCACAATCTGTAACCCCACGGTATAGCAAATTCATCACTCCACCATCACTATCAAGCCAGATGAGAAACTTTGGTTCAGTGAGGAATGCAGAAGAGCATGCCAGGAGCAGCCATTGCTGAAAATGAGGAACCATCCTACTGATGCTACATCACAAGATTGCATGTATATTAAACAGCAAAGGAAGTATGCTATCAATAAATCAGGTCAAAGCTCTGCAACTCAGTCCCATCCAGTCATGAATGTTGGTAGATAATTAATGGGGGAAGGAGATTCCATAAAAATCTCTATTCTAGTATTGGTGGAGCCTAGCATTGGGTGCCCAAGCCAAGGTTGAAGACCTTCCAACCACCTTCAACCAGAATTAACTCCTCCTGAGGTCTTCACCACCGGACATGGAGCTCTGTGCCAATGATTGTTCAGTGTTCAGCTCCACTGGCAATTCTTCTGACTGCTGCAATGGGTCTACCATAGAAATATGATCTTGTGAGTCCCTGGTGAGAATGCACAAGTACTCATAGAGGGATGACATTTCATGTACCCTCTGTACTGACTCTTTCTTGCAGATGCTATTGGTTCAGCAATATCTCAGCATAGTTCTGATTACCCTCAACTCTGCTACCATCCTTCCTACCCACCACTTAAGATTCCCCAACAGATCCAATCACAACCAACTCTCTGCCTCACCATCGCCACATCCTCAGTTGGCATACTTGAAATTTCGTTGAAAAACAATCCAATTCAGATGATCTAACTCCGTCCATTGAAAAATTAAGCCTTGAATTATTTCTTGTGTATACCTCAGTTTTAACACTCTGAGTAATTTAATTCTATGAACACAGCGAGAATGGAATTAAATAATTTTCAAATCAATGCTCTAATTAACTGAAATTCAGATTGATCACCTTAGTGCTTCAAACCATGTGAATTATTGTGAAGTATGCCTGCTTGTAATGATACTAGTAAGCATGTCAAATATCACAGCCTTTTGTTTAAGGTGAAGCACAGACGTTAAAATGGAATTAATGGGTGAGAAATTGAGCTCACGAGCACCTTATTTTTGGGCACTACTTGTGCCTTTCTAGCTCCAAAATGGCATCCATGGGCTGAGCACACATTTTGTGTGAATCATACTGAATGCCAAATCATTGCAGGCATTAGCGCACATGCAGTGAACACCTGCCAGAAGTGTGCCAAGTAACCAGATCTTAGAAGCAATCAGCATGCAAAACTGATTTAACGGCTGTGGTGCTGTTTGGAGTTCACTGCTCCAATTCTTAACCTCGCACAGCTGAATGTGTGTTTAGCAGCAGGAAGAACTCTCCTTAACAGTGCTACTGTAGGGGTCATCAATTACTTACAGGTTAGTTGTTGGTTGTTTTATTCAGGCCTTTACTACAATTCTACATGTTTGATACTTTCTACAGTTATTGCAATTTGCAAAAGTCTACATTAGTGTGGTAAGGGCAGCAGGACTCATTGCTGACATCAAGGTTTCTGCAGAAGCTAGCTGCTCCCAGACATGGCTGCCATTGTAACCATTCCCCTTGAAGAACTAGAATAAAAGCAAAATACTGCAGATGCTGGAAACAAAAACAGAAAGTACTGGAAAAACTTAGCAGGTCTGGCAGCATCTGTGGAGAGAGAAACAAAGTAAATATATTGAGTCCAACCTGATTTTTCTTCGGAACCAGAGTACTGCCTGACTTAAAGATGAAGAGTGACCATGGCGAACGGGAGAAGCTACTGGAAGAGGGAGGGGAAGAAGAGGGAGAAAGAGTCTCCGTGGGATGCCGTATCTGCCCAGGGCATTCAGGGAGCAATTCTCCAGTCTGAACCTCAGAGATGAACAATTTGAGAGTGGTCTGCACCTCACCAAAGAAGTCTTCAATGAACTCGGCCACCTGCTGCAGCCACGGCTGTACCCACAGGGCAAGGACCACATGGCTGGTGATTATTAAGGTGACCATGGCGATGAACACTTTTGCATCTGGTTCCTTCCAGGTTGGAGCTGGGGATATTAGTAACATCCTGCAATTTGTTGTCCACTGTTGTATAAAAGTGGTCACTCATGCTCTCTATTGAATGAGAGCTGACTACATTTTATTCTCTCATGCCAAAGGCCAGCAGGGCAGAGCAAGAAAACAGCTTTGCTAGGATTGTAGGATAGGATTGTTTGCTAGGATGCCCCATGGTGAAAGGTGCCATTTATGTCATGTGCATGACTTTTTGGTACAGCATATCAACTCTGCCTTATACTGGAACTGAAAAGGTTTCTACTCTTTCAAGATCCAGCTGATGTGTGACCGTAGGCAGTGAATCATGCAGGTCAATGCCCAATACCCTGGGAGCAGCCATTTTGGCAGTTCGCTATGTCAGCTGCATTTGACCCACCATGGCAAGCCAAAGGATGGTGACAGAACAACAAGGGCTAACCATTGACAATATGCTTGAGGACGTCAGTGCGCAACCTGTGTGTAGTATGCATATAATAAAAAGCCATAATTCCACACAAAATGTGATGGAGTAGATCACTGCTATGATGAAACACCGCTTCCACTGCCTTGATCCATCTGGAGGAGCCCAACACACGAGAGTGGGTGACAGGATTCTTGCTCACCTATTGCGTGCTGCACAACCTTGCCATCATCAGGGTCAGGCATTGCCATCAGCTCAACAGCAAGCAGCTGAGGAGAAGGAGCATGAGGAAGAGGTAGAGGAGGAAGAAGATGGGAGGACACAATCTGGACAGCCCCTTACAGCCAGAGCTATCGTGATGAACTTATCCAAGTGCAATGCCAGTAACTGCAACCCCAATTCCCTATCCACCAAGAGTCTCATTTCTTACATTCCATCTGTCAATGGACATCACAGCATCCACTTGATCACAATGTAAAAAGTAAAAGATAACAAAATAAATATTTCAAAGCAAATTTACAAAAGAAATCTTGAAGACCACATGCAATAATCAGTTAATCATCCTTGTGCATCCCTTAGTGCCTTTGCCTATCCCGCTTCCCCCTCAGAGTGCTACCCCTATGGCTACAGCATGGCTGGTGGAAAGTTGCTGACTTTCAGTAGAGGAACTGTAGACTTTATTCATTTATTTATTATTTCTTTCATGAGATGTGGGCATCATCAGCAATTGAACGTTGCCCATTTTTAATTGAGCTGAGTGGCATGCTCAGTCTTTTTCAGAGGGCAATTAGGAGTCAATCACATTACTGTGGGTCTGCAGCCACATCTAAGCCAGACCAGGTAATGATGGTAGATTTCTTTCTCTAAAGGCCATTAGTGAACCGGACGGGTTTTTATGACAAAAAGTGATAGTTGTCATGGTCACTATTACAGAATTCCCGAGTTATTAATTGAATTTAAATTCCACCTGCTGCTGTTAGTGGGATTTGAACACATGTCCCCAGAGCGTTAGCCTGGGTCTCAAAATTACTAGTCCAGTAACATTAAGACTATGTCTGGGATTTGTCACGCCCCATCATGACGGGCGTGTTCAGTGCTGAGATTGGAGATTGGCCTAGTCACATTTCCTGACGACGTAAATCCAGGAAGCGATTGTACCCTCCCGCCGTGAATGCACACAATTTTGCGCAGCACTCACGATGATCCCAGCAGCTCCACGGATTCAGAGGGGGCACAAGCAAGTCTCTGCAGCGATTCTTCGTGGCTGGCTTGTGGTGCCAAGGCAAGGGCGACAGTGCCGGGGAGAAGGGGGAGAAGGCAACCTCGGGACAAGGGCATCAGTGCCAGGGATGTGGGGTGTTATGGCAGCACTGAATGATGTTTCAGCACAAACACATGTGGGGGTTGAGGTTGTGGGGGAGAAAATGGCCAGGCTAATAGCAAAACACGTCAAAGATGAGCACTTCACTGCAGCTGAGAGCATTTAGCTTGAGCTCAGTTGACATGCTTGGAGTCAGCCTAGTCAAGCAACTGTGCCCATTCAAGCAGCACTAATTCCTCACAGTTCCAATGATTGGTCCTCTACTAGTTAATCTTCACGTGCACACTTCAAACTTGAATGAGTGCTATGGTGCTGCAGAGGCATTGCATGGCTTGGCAAGCCTGAGGATCCTATTGGGAAAGGTGGCCAATCAAAAGTCACCCTCAGGGTACAAGCAAACCATGGAGTCTTGGATTCCAGGTTAGGAAAATGTCTGCGCCTGAGATGAGAGATCAGGATGCAGTTGAATGGCCGAAGCTACCGCCACTCGGTCATGTGGGGTGGGGCGGTGCTGGGTGGGGACACAGTGAGCCATCATTCAAACTAAACACTGGGCATCAATGTGGTAGCCAGGACACTCTGACATGCGTTAAGGGACCTCGAGAGACAGCCGCAGGCAATGACTTGACCAAGAGTGGTCCTTAGCAGACATCTGCTGACCTTTGCATTTCTCTCTTTGATACTGCAGAGAGGAGACCATCAGGAACATGGAGTCTGGTGATCCCTCTGTCTGCCTCATTGTTTATAGGCAGGAGAGAAGAAGGAGAAGAATGTGACTGAGATGCCTAGATTGCCAAAGGGAAGAGCAGAATCCTGAAGACCAAGAGGCAGCACAACCTCCTCTGCATGCAGAGGATGAACTCCACAGAGCCGTCGTTTGTAGGTGTATCACTAGACCCAGGGTGCTACCTGCAGACGAACGAGAACCGGTGTCACTGATGCCTGTGCATCTCAAAATAATTGGTCACGCACATAAGCCACCTTCTGCAGGATTTGGCACCAAGAGCACACAGAGGGCATCCACTGCTAGTGGCAACTAAAGTTACCGCCGTGCCCAACGTTTACGGCAGTGGTTCCTTCCAGGGGTCCATTGGACTCCTTTGCAGGATCTCGCAAGTCTTCACACAAAAATGAATTCTGGAAGTCACAGACACCCTTTTTGCCAAGGCACACACCTTTGTCAATTTTGACAGGGATCAGGCAAGCCAGGAAGCAAGAACGCTGGGATTCACTGAGATTTCTGAATTCCCATGGGTGCAGGGTGCCATTGACTGCACCCACGTGGCTCTTAAATCTCACTGGCAATAACCAGTCCAGTATGTGAATCCAAAGGCTCCCACTCTCGCAATGTTCAGCTGCTCTGCGACCATAACAAACGGATCATGCAGACGTGTGCAAGATATCCCGGAAATGTCCACAACCCATACATCTCAGCAGGCCTGAAATCTTCCAGGGGCCACACAGGATGCAGGGTTGGCTCCTTGGGGTCAAGGGCTACCCACAAAAGGACATGGTGTGATGCTGGTGTGGCCTCAGATTCCTGGTGAGAGAAGGTACAATGAAGCTCATGCCACAACATGGAGTTTAGTTGAGCACACAACAGGCATCCTGAAAATGAGGTTCCTGGATAGATCTGGTGCAGCACTGCAGTACACTCCCCACACGGTGTCGAGCATCATAGTGGCTTGCTATGCACTACACAACCTAGTGATGCAAAGTAGGGAAGACCTGGATGATGAGGAGATGCAAGAGCTGCACATCTCCTCCGATGAGGAGGGAGTCGAAGGGGATGGGGGTGATAAGGCCCTGGAAGGCGAGGGTGCAAGCGATGAGGCCACTGCACTGCCAGATGAGGCAGGCGTAGTTGTGAGGCCCTCATTCTCACAAGATTCCAGGAGAATGATGTCAAGATGCAGTGAGGACATGCCTGAGATCTTCACATTCCATCTGGGAATGTTTGACACCTGTTTGGATGAGGGCAGCGCACATATGCTCTGCGAAGACACTTATATCATCGAGGTGCTGCTGAGAAACAGCGGCCACATGGACTTTAAGTCAACTTGATCCTTTGGCACTTGTTCCCTTCAGCACCATACCTTCACCTGTCAGGAATGGTGTCAAGATGGGGGAGCAGCCCCACCTCAAAGGTGCTGAGAGCACACAGAGAACATCATGGAACCCAGTGACGCTTGGGTACAAGATTCTTGCAGCCACATGGAGGTGCACACATCACTAACCTGGAGAGTGACTTTGAAGCAGGACAATCGCTGCGCTCAAAAGGTCACACTCTGCACAGGGGAGAGGCCATGGACTGTGACAGTAGCCCTAATTTTGTGCAGCAAGCAAAGTTTCACATCTGATTGATACGAACACCGCTCAATGTAAAAAGGAGCCATAGGCAAGGAGACATTCTTGGGGGTGTATTTACAATGGTCAACATTAAGTTTAAGTGATTAATACATGTACCCACATTGTGCAACTACATCTTCCTAACGCTTGGCTTAAATAGCCAAGTGTTTATGGTACTAGGTTTGTAACCCCAAGATCAAAAGTTCAAATCTCACAATGGCAAACTATGAAACTTCATCTGAAACAGATGGAAACGTGCTTGTACTCGAAAGAGGTACATCTCCTTAACGCTTGGCTTAAATAGCCAAGTGGTTATGGAACTGGGTTTGTAACCCTAAGATCAAGAGTTCAAATCTCACAATGGCAAACTATGAAACAATGTAACTTCATCTGAAACAGATGGAAACAGGTTTACTCAAAAAAGAGTATCAAGAGTTCATTTTGGCTTGGCCTAAATAGCCAAGTGGTTATGGTACTGGGTTTGTAACCCTAAGATCAAGAGTTCAAATCTTACAATGGCAAACTTTGAAACAATAAAGCCTCATTTGAAACGTGTTAACTTGAAAGAGTTACATCTTCCTAACGCTTGGCTTAAATAGCCAAGTGTTTATGGTACTAGGTTTGTAACCCCAAGATCAAGAGTTCAAATCTCACAATGGCAAACTATGAAACTTCATCTGAAACAGATGGAAACGTGCTTGTACTCGAAAGAGGTACATCTCCTTAACGCTTGGCTTAAATAGCCAAGTGGTTATGGAACTGGGTTTGGAACCCCAAGATCAAGAGTTCAAATCTCACAATGGCAAACTATGAAACAATGTAACTTCATCTGAAAAACAGATTGAAGACTAATTTTGGCTTGGCCTAAATAGCCAAGTGGTTATGGTACTGGGTTTGTAACCCCAAGATCAAGAGTTCAAATCTCACAATGGCAAACTGTGAAACTATGTAACTTCATCTGAAACAGATGGAAACGTGTTTGTACTCAAAAGAGTCACTTCAGCGATGCATTTTGGGCTTGGCCTAAATAGCCAAGTGGTTATGGTACTGGGTTTATAACCCTGAGATCAAGAGTTCAAATCTCACAATGGTAAACTATGAAACAATGTAACTTCATCTGAAACAGATGGAAACAGGTTTGTACTTGAAAGAGTTACAGATGCTGCCAGACCTGCAGGAGTTAGGAGGCTGGTAAAAAGACTTGGCTGCATGCCCACCAAACTGAAAATCTAAATGACACATGGTGACATCAGAACATGTGCCCAACTTCACCCTGTGTCACTTTACACCTTGGCGCATGGGCCCCACCACCTGCTCACCAAGCCATTGATTTTTGGCTTGGCCTAAATAGCCAAGTGGTTATGGTACTGGGTTTGTAACCCCAAGATCAAGAGTTCAAATCTCACAATGGCAAACTATGAAACAATGTAACTTCATCTGAAACAGATGGAAACAGGTTTACTCAAAAAGAGTATCAAGAGTTTAAATCTCACAATGGCAAAACTATGAAACAATGTAACTTCATCTGAAACAGATGGAAACGGGTTTGTACTCGAAAGAGTTACATAGCAAGAAGGACCTCACACCAAAGGCATCAGCAACTACTTACAGGTTAGTTACTGGGTGATTTCTTCTGGCTGCTGTACATTTGCTTGGCCTAAATGGCCAAGTGGTTATGGTACTGGGTTTGTAACCCCAAGATCAAGAGTTCAAATCTCACAATGGCAAACTATGAAACAATGTAACTTCATCTGAAACAGATGGAAACGTGTTTGTACTCGAAAGAGGTACATCTTCTTAACACTTGGCTTAAATAGCTAAGTGGTTATGGCACTGGGTTTGGAACCCCAAGATCAAGAGTTCAAATCTCACAATAACGAACTATGAAACAATGTAACCTCATCTGAAACAGATGGAAACAGGTTTGTACTCGAAAGAATTACAACAGATCCGGACTTGGGATAAGGAAGACTACCAGTGCTCGAAAGCTATGCGCCCGGTCTCCCTCCTCAGCACGGACTACAAAATCTTCGCCCGAGACATGTCTTCTCGGCTCGGCACCGTGCTGGACCACATGATCCACCCTGACCAGTCCTACACCGTCCCGGACCGAACCATTTATGATAACATCCATCTGGTCCGGGACATCATCCACCATTCCCGGAGGGCTGGTCTGTCGAGCGCCTTCCTGTCTCTCGATCAGGAGAAGGCGTTCAACAGGGTGGATCACGAATACTTACTTGGAACTCTGCGAGCTTTCGGGTTCGGGACGCATTTTGTCGCCCGGATCCGACTTCTGTACACCGCCGCGAAGTGTCTAGTGAAGGTTAACGGGTCCCTGACAGCGTCCCTTCGCTTTGGGAGAGGGGTACGTCAGGGCTGCCCCCTGTCTGGCCAGTTGTATTCTATTTGCGTGGAGCCTTTCCTGCGTCTCTTGCGGAGGAGGTTGTCGGGATTGGTTCTGCGCGGGCCGGGCATCGGGGTGGTCCTTTCGGCTTACGCCGATGACGTGCTCCTTATGTTTAGTGACCCGGCTGACCTGCGGAGGATGCGCGAGTGCCAGGAGGTCTACTCTGCCACTTCTTCTGCCAGGATCAACTGGGGTAAATGTTCTGGACTCCTGGTCGGTCAGTGGCAGATGGATCCCCTACCCGAGGAGCTCAGGCCTTTCACCTGGAGCAGGACTAGCCTCCTCTACCTGGGGGTCCATCTCTGCCCCGCTGAGGAATCCTGGCCGGCAAACTGGCAGGAACTGGAGACGAAAGTCACCGCTTGCCTGCGGCGCTGGACAGGACTGCTCCGAGTGCTGTCTTACCGAGGTCGAGTTCTGGTCATAAACCAGCTGATCGCCGCCATGTTGTGGTATCGGCTGGTCACTTTGACCCCTCCCCCGGACTTTGTCACAAGAATCCAGAGATTGTTAGTCGACTTCTTCTGGGACAAAAGATTGCACTGGGTCGCTGCCGAGGTTCTGAGTCTCCCGCTTAGGGAGGGTGGTCAGGCGCTAGTGTGCCTACGCACACAGGTGGCGACTTTCCGCCTTCAGACCCTGCAGCGATACCTCTACGTCGAGCCTCCTCCTAGATGGTGTGCCCTGATGACGTATTTCTTCCGTCAGGTGCACAGCCTGAATTATGACATGCAGCTCCTGTTTATAGAACAGCTGGGCCTCGGTGGCTCCTTGCAGGCGTTGCCCGTCTTTTACCAGGACCTGATCAAAGTCTGGAAAGTGGTCGCCTCGCGACGCAGCTCTCCCCCGTCAGGAGTAGCGGCTATCGTCAGAGAGCCGCTGCTCAGGAATCCGCCCCTCCATCCTTGTCAGTGGTTGGCGGAGAGGAGGGCTGTGGCCGCAGGGGTGACCAGGATCGGGGACGTGCTGGGTGGCGGAGGACTGGGCTGGATGCTCCCGCAGGAGTTGGCGCGACGTACGTCTGTGAGTGTCCAGGTCGCAGCCGATGCCATCCAAGACCTGAGAACGGTCGTGCTCGGACCGGACGTTATTTTGGGTCTTGAGGTGGCCCAGGTGCGCGGTGGTCTTCTGTCTGAGCATTCCCCTGTTCGGACGGAATTCCACATTGGCCCCAAGCCCCGAACCCTCCCTCGGGTGCTGGTGCCCCGAAATATGAGCCGCCTCGGGGACATGCCCTCTGTGCCTTTTGGCACGGCAAAGAAGGGCTTTTTGTACGGACTGCTGCTGCACACCTTCCATTTTCTCGCCCTTGTCCGTCGACCGGACACGCCCTGGCGTGCCTTGTTGCCGTCCGGCGGCGGAGGCCCCCGATGGGAGGCCCTCTACGGAGGTGTCCTCCCCCTTTCTATCGGGGACCTGGGTTGGAGGGTGTTGCATGCAGCTGTCCCTTATAATAAGAGGATGCATAGGTTCACGGACTCTCAGGACACGTGCCCTTTTTGCGGTCTTGTGGAGTCCATGGACCATGTATACGTAGGGTGTTGTAGGCTGCACTCCCTTTTTAGTTATTTGAAAAACCTTTTATTGATGTTTTGTTTGCACTTCAGCCCCACGCTCCTGATCTATGGGCACCCGGTGCGGAAGGGGGTCGGGAAGGAGGAGGACCTCCTCGTGAACCTGCTCCTGGGCCTGGCCAAGTTGGCCATTAACAGGTCCAGGCAGCGGGCGATCGACGGGGGAGTCCCGCCCGATTGTTTGTCCCTCTTCCATGGCTACGTTCGCTGCCGGATGTCCCTGGAGAAGGAGCACGCGGTGTCTGCTGGCACTCTCGAGGCCTTCCGTGCTCGGTGGGCACCGCGGGGACTGGGGTGTTTTGTTGACCCCTTTAATCACATTTTGATTTAAAGTTTGTAAGTTTCCTTTAAACTTTGTTCTTGGTTTTACAGCTGACCTGAATTAGGGGCTGTGCCTGATTTATCCCAATTTTGTTGATTTGGTTTTCATTTAAAAGATTATCAAGTGTTCAAATCTCACAATGGCAAGCTATGAAACAATGTAACTTCATGGCTTGGCCTAAATAGCCAAGTGCTTATGGTACTGGGTTTGTAACCCCAAGATCAAGAGTCTCCCGCAGGAGTTGGCGCATCGCGAGTCTGTGAGTGTCCAGGTCGCAGCCGATGCCATCCATGACCTGAGAACGGTCGTGCTCGGACCTGATGTAATTTTAGGTCTTGAGGTGGCCCAGGTGCGCGGTGGTCTTCTGTCTGAGCGTTCCCCTGTTCGGACAGAATTCCACATTGGCCCCAAGCCCCGAACCCTCCCTCGGGTGCTGGTGCCCCGCAATATGAGCCGCCTCGGGGACATGCCCTCTGTGCCTTTTGGCACGGCAAAGAGGAGCTTTTTGTACGGACTGCTGCTGCACACCTTCCATTTTCTCGCCCTTGTCCGCCTCCCGGACATGCCCTGGCGTGCCTTGTTGCCATTCGGCGGCAGAGGCCCCCGATGGGAGGCCCTCTACGGAGGTGTCCTCCCCCTTTCTATTGGGGACCTGGGTTGGAGGGTGTTGCATGCAGCAGTCCCTTATAATAAGAGGATGCATAGGTTCACGGACTCTCAGGACACGTGCCCTTTTTGCGGTCTTGTGGAGTCCGTGGACCATGCATATATAGGGTGTGATAGGCTGCACTCCCTTTTTAGTTATTTGAAAAACCTTTTATTGATGTTTTGTTTGCACTTCAGCCCCACGCTCCTGATCTATGGGCACCCGGTGTGGAAGGGGGTCGGGAAGGAGGAGGACCTCCTCGTGAACCTGCTCCTGGGCCTGGCCAAGTTGGCCATTAACAGGTCCAGGCAGCAGGCGATCGACGGGGGAGTCCCGCCCGATTGTTTATCCCTCTTCCGCGGCTACGTTTGCGGCCGGATGTCCCTGGAGAGGGAGCACGCGGTGTCTGCTGGCACTCTCGAGGCCTTCCATGCCCGGTGGGCACCGCGGGGACTGGGGTGTTTTGTTGACCCCTTTAATCACATTTTGATTTAAAGTTTGTAAGTTTCCTTTAAACTTTGTTCTTGGTTTTACAGCTGACCTGAATTAGGGGCTGTGCCTGATTTATCCCAATTTTGTTAATTTGGTTTTATTGGTTTTAACTCAAAAGAGTTACATCTTCCTAACACTTGGCCTAAATAGCCAAGTGGTTATGGTACTGGGTTTGTAACCCCAAGATCAAGAGTTCAAATCTCACTATGAAACAATGTAACTTCATCTGAAACAGATGGAAACAGGTTTGTACTCAAGAGAGTTACATCTTCCTAACACTTGGCCTAAATAGCCAAGTGGTTATGGTACGGGGTTTGTAATCCCAAGATCAAGAGTTCAAATTTCACAATGGCATACTATGAAATAATGTAACTTCATCTGAAACAGATGGAAACGTGTTTGTACTCGAAAGAGCTACATTTTCTTAACCCTGCAACTACATCTTGGTGCTCCCCTGATATCCACAGCAGAGCTGGAGGCTGCCTTCTGACTGCTACGCCCTGTGATGACCTTGGTGGGTGTTCTCCGGAAGACCAAGACCTAGAGGCCTGCTTTTGGGGTCCTGCTGTGTGGCATTGCTCTCTTCGGCCTGTACGGCTGCAGCTGCTGGGGTCACAGGAAGAGGGGATTTGGATGGGCTGGACACTCACGACGTTACCTGGGTGGATGGCACCTGCATGTGTACCTGCTGAACCTCCTTCCTATGGGTGCCCGAGGGCCCCTGGCTGACTCCTTGAAAGGAAAGGGCAGCTGGAGTGAGCTCAAGAGCCCCCCCGCCACCCCCCAACACACGCCACCCCACTCCATTGAGGGATACCTACAAGTGCCTCAGTGATGGAGTGCAGCTCCTGCAGCAGTGCAAGAACAAGGTCCTGGACCAAGGTCTCCATGGTGGCCGCATCCTACCAGTGTTGACCTCGGTGCATTGCAATGCCGGCACTATCACCTCAACCTGAAGGTGGATGGGCTCCTCCATCATGTCTTGCAATCTGAGGAGCGCAATGAACATCCCTTTCTGATGTTCCTGAGCTTCCCTTTGCAGGTCCAGCAACTGAGGTATGACCGTGTCCAGAGACTCCTCATCTGACGCAGACTCAGCAGATTTCTCGCCTTCAGCAGTCCTACAAGTACCGGAAACCTGGAAAGTCCCTGCCTCTGCTTGCTTTGGATCAGAGAGTGTGATGTGCTCACCAGGTTGTGACCCCGAGGCTACTCTAAAGCTAGGTTCCACCGAGGTGTGTCTCCCTGCACTGGTGGAGGGTGTGGGTGAGCACTGTGACAGGCCTTCAACGGCATTCCTTTTCCGTGATGTCCTCAGGGCTGGAGTTGAAGACCTGGCTCATGGACCTCCTCAGCTACTTCCCAGATATGCCTGCAAAAATGAGATAATTAGTGCATGGCAGGGGACTGCAGAACAGGGGACCTCATTCACAGCATGGATGTTGCACTGTTGGAGCCTCACTTGGTTGAGCTCACTGTCAGCAAAGGACCAGTTCCACTGTCTTTTGCCATCTTCCCCCCTAAAGATACAGGCCAAGTCTCCACCTTTCCACTTCCTCTTCCAAGACTGCCATTGTAATGTTCAAAAACCTTGGAGCTCCCCCTCCCTCATTGTGCAAGTTCTCATGCTTTTGCACATCAGACTTTCTTCAACCATGCACCAACTCCAGCCATGATGTACCTCCCTTTTAAAAGGCACTGACTAGCTTTAAGCAGTACAGGATAGCTTAAAGCTGTACTAACCAATCACTACACTGACACCCAGCTGATGTCTCCAGCCAATGGATGACACCATTAGTGCTGACTGGACTCAAAGATCACAATTTTTTTTCTTTCATGGGACATGGGTGGTGCTTGCAAGTCGTGACCTAACTGCCCTTGAGAAGGTGGTGTTCAACTGCCCTCTTGAGCTATTATAGCCCATCTGGTGTAGGTACATCAATGATGCTGTTAGGAAGGAAATTCCACAATTTTGTTCCAGCGACAGTGAAGGAACGGCGATATAGTTCCAAGTCAGAATGGTGTATGACTTAGAGGGGAACTTGCATATGGTGGTGGTCTCATGCATCTGCTGCCCTTGTTCCCTAGGTGGTAGATTAAAGAATATCCTCAGTGTGAAGACAGGATTTGGTCTTCACAAGATGTGTGCAGTGGTCACTCCTATTCCGTCATGGGCAGATGCATCTGTGACAGGTGGACTGATAAGGACAAGGTCTAGTAGGTTTTTCCCTGTTGTTGCTTCTCTCACTACTGGCCACAGAATCGGTCTAGCAGATATGTCCTTCAGGACTTGGCCAGCTTAATCAGCAGTGGTGTTGCCTGCATTGCAATCAACAAGTGCAGGTTAATCTTGCTTCTTGAGGACATGCTCATGCCTGTTTCCTGGGGCTAATCAATTTAGCCCTCAGCCATGAAACAAGACACAATTGCTCCCAAATGTCAGGGAGATGTAATAATTCTCATAATATAATTGGAATTTATTGTAAAATAGAGTAATAGTAGGATGTGTCTCTTTGTCTATATGTGTCTGTGGTCAGGATTTTTCCTATGACGGGTGGGTTGGGTAGGACAAGATGGGGGTGGGCACGGAAGCGGGGCCAATTGCCGCCTGCGATCAGCTACGCACTGCCATTTTACACAGGCGGGCCAATTAAGGCCCTCCCAGCATAATGCATGGCTGGTAGCGCTCAGCGCTACCTGTGTGGGCGGAGGGAGGAGGGAGAGTCAGGGGATTGTGTCAAATGAGTTGGGATATGTTTGTTCAGGTGGGAAAATGTATTTACTTATGTTAAAGAAGCTTCAGGAAACCTCATTTCACCCGTGGATGAGGTTTCCTGAGAAGCACAAAGGTCTCTTGAGTTCTTCGCCTGCCTGCCAACTTGAAGGTTGGACGGACAGTGTTCTTAAGGACTTTAATTAATTTCTTAATGGGCTTAATAGGCCCTTATCATTTCGGCGGGCACACAGCCAACTCCGGCAGGCACCCACCGAATGAAATACCGCGATGGCGCATGATGACGTCAGGACTCATGACGTCATCATGCATCATTTAGCACTTCGGCATGTCGGCCCCGCCCCCGCACGCTGACCGGAAGATTCTACCGTATAAGATTTGATTGAATCAGAGGCAGTTGGCCTGAAAGCTTTGATGTAAACATAGTCAACATAGGGAAAGTTTAGAATGTAAGGTAAAAGGACATTTTCATTTTGAAATAAATCAGAATAGATTGTTTTCAAAGGAGGGGTGAAATGAGTCACCTAGCCAGGTGAAGTTTAAGAACAGTGGGCAGAATTTTGCCCTTGGCATGCGGGCCCAACAGGGGTGGGCAGGGACCATCGGGAAGCTGACTGCCACCTGCGATCGGGCCAGAAGGCAATTTCATGCTGGCGAGCCAAGTAAGACCCGCCCAGTGTGAAGTGTGAGTGGCAGCATGTCACATGAGCAGGGACTTGTTATTAATGAAAAATTAAAGTTTTTATTTTATTTTTATTTGCTTTTGGAAACCTCATCCCACCCATGGATGAGGTTTCCAAAAAATGTGCAAAGGCTGCTAGGCGTTTTCGCCTGCCCACCAACCGTAAGGTTGACTAGGCAGCGAATAATTTATTTTAATTAACTTTTTAATACCCTTAATAGGTCTTATAATTGTCGGCGGGCGTGCTGCTGCCTCTGGCGCGTACCCGCCAACCGAAATGTCACACGAGTGTGCAATGGTATTGGGACGCTCGCCCGATGTCGTCGCATGTCATTTTACGCTTGGTCAGGTCAGGCGTGTGCCGAGCGAAAAATTTTACCTCTTGTTTTTCCCAAAGATTACTGGTAAAACTTAGTGATATGAGATGGCTTTATTATCAGGAAGATAAAGTGCGAAGACAGTAAAACAATAGATATTTGAGTTCAAAGGGGAAAATATGCATAAAGGAGCAAAGGCTGTGTGTAAGGGTAGACACTTTAAGATTTTACAAGTGTGAAAAAGCCTTCAGCATCTATGCCTCAAGCTGCTATCTTCAAAGGACTGAAGTTAAGAAAACTCACTTTGAATTTGACTTGTTCAAGGTATCATGTTTCTTTGCCTGGGTCTTTTAAAATCTTTGTGTCCTAGGGCTACCTGCAGGGATGAGGAAATCAGATATAATTGAAGGTATAGCACAGCATTTGAAATTGGAAGGAATACCTGAGAGACCAAGTTCTCCAAGGGGTGGCTCATCAGGATGGGCTCAAATTCTCTTGCAAATGAAAAAAAATGGAACTAGAGGCAGCAGAAAAAGAAAAAGAAGAAGAAAGGACATTTCAAAGGGAACAGGCAGAAAGGCAGGAGAGAGAAAGAAAACAAGAAAGGGAATTAGAAATGGTGAGGTTAGAAAAGGAGGTAAGAAAAAAGAGAGAATTCCAGCTTAAAATGCAGGTAGTTAAAAAAAATGCCAGTGGATGAGGAAGGACTTATTTCCAGATCAGAACCCAGTGGGGAGATGGTTAAATTTGTACAAGCTCTTCCAAAGTTTGAGAAAAGAGACGTTGAAGCATTCTTTATTTCACTTGAGAAGAGAGCCAAACAGTTGAAATGGCCACAGGAAAACTGGACATTGTTTTTACAATGCAGGTTGGTGGGTAGAGCACATGAGATTTATGCTTCACTATCATAAGATGTATTGGTGAACAATGATGTTAAAAAAAAGGCTATTTTGAGTGCACATGAGTTGGTTCCTGAGGCATACAGGCAGAAATTTAGGAAGATGAGAAAACAGCCTGGGCAAACTTATATTGAGTTTGAGAGAGAATAAAACAATGTAATTTTTACTGATGGATATGTGCATTAAAGATAGAGATAACATATGCAGTTCTTAGAGAAATAATTCTTTTAGAAGAATTTAAAGATTCTATTGCTTCAGCAGTGAGAACTCACGTGGAGGAACAGGGAGTTGAA
This sequence comes from Carcharodon carcharias, assembly GCF_017639515.1. NCBI lineage: Eukaryota > Metazoa > Chordata > Chondrichthyes > Lamniformes > Lamnidae > Carcharodon > Carcharodon carcharias. The sequence continues at coordinate 43,573,002 of NC_054485.1, forward strand.
TCTGTAAGACAAGCAGCAGAGATAGCTGATGATTATGAGTTAATTAATAGAGCTAAACCTTTCTTCCATCACCCTTTCAAATCAGAAAAGGATAGAAAGTGGGAAGGTGATAGGAAGGTGGGAAGTCAGGGAAGAGAAGGAGTAGGGGGAAATTCCCAGGAGGTTTTTCTCAGAATAAAAAGGAAGGTGCTTAGGGTAGAAGTGACATTCAAAAATTGAGGTGTTTTTATTGTAATAAAGGTGGACACACAAAATCAGTGTGCTGGAAATTGCAGGGAAAATCTGTTGGAATTAAAATTCTGGAAGTAAAAGTACTGTGGGTTCTGAAGTTCAGGCACAGGAAAAGCCAATGGTTTATGTGCAGGTGAAATAGGGAGAATCAGTGAAAGGGAAAGAAGTGGGAATATGTTCACAATTTACCCAAGAGAATTCAGAGGACAAGGTTGCAGAAATTTTTAAAGATTTTGTATCTGAAGGGAAAGTCCTTCCATGTGTATAGGATAGAGTAGGTAAAGATGTTAACTTTTTAACAGACACAGGGGCTGGTCAATCCTTAATGTTGTGGGATAGTAATATTTATTGTTCAGAGACAGTATTGCAGGAACAGTTGATAATGAATGGGGTTCATGGAGATGTTAAACCTATTCCATTGTGGAAGGAAAATTTAAAGAGTAAGTGGAAAACAAATGAAGTGAATGTTGGAGTAGTGGAAAAATTGCCGATTGCAGGGGTTCAATTTATTTTGAGTAATGATATAGCTGAATCACAAATGTGGGTGATGTCTATGGTAGTTAAACAGTCTGTAGAGGTGCCTTCAACAAAAGTGTTGCAGAGGGAACATCCTGGATTGTTTCCAGATTGTGTGATAACGAGATCACAGGTTGATGGGTTGAAACAAGAAAAACAAGGAGGACAGGCAGTTCAAAGGCAGGAAGAAGGCGTTTAAATCTATTTAGCTGACATGTGTTTGATAACATTGTTCAGGAAGAAAGACTAGAGGACAATTCAGCTGAAGTGATTAACTCAAGGTGATTAATGGAGTTACAGAAAAAAGATTTGCAAATACAACATTTATATCAGACAGCTTACTCAGAAACAGAGGCTGAATGTATTCCAAAATGTTATTACCTTAAGGGTAATGGTTTAATGAGAAAATGGAGGCTTTATCATGCTTTAGCAAATGAAATCTGGAGGGAGGTACATCAGATTGTTATCCCAGTTGGGTATAGAAATGAGATTCGGAGGATAGCTCATGAAATTTCAATGGGGGGACATTTAGGATTTAGAAAGACAAGCAAAGATACAAAATCATTTTTATTGGATTGGATTGCATAGGGATGTAGTCAAATTCTGTAGAACATTTCACACATGTCAGGCGATAGAGAAACCACAAGCAGTGATTAAGCCGGCATCTGTAATTCCAATTCCAGCATTTGAAGAACCTTTTACTAGGGTCATGATTGATTGTGTAGGACCCCTCCCTAAGACTAAAAGCGGAAAAAGTGGAATAAAAAGGGACAATAATGGATGTTTATTTCCTGAAGCAATACTTTTGAAAAACTTTGCAGCAAAGAAGATTGGTGGAAGAGTTAACTACATTTTTTTACAAGATATGGTTTACCTAAGGAAATAAAATTTGAATCCTAATCTGATTGTGTGTCACAGCTGTTTAAGGGAGTAATGAACAGTTTGGGAGTAAAAAAATTAACAGCTTATCATCCTGGGTCACAAGGGCTTTGGAAAGATGGCATCAAGCTTTAAAACTATAATGAAAGCCTACAGTCAGGATTATCCACAGGATTGGGATAAAGGAATTCCATTTTTGTTATTTGCTATTAGGAACACTCCTTATGCATTGACTGACTTCAACTAGTCAATGGTCATGAGGTAAGAGGACCACTGAAAGTAATTCATAAGGAATTGGTGGGTCAAAATTCAGAAACTACTCTCCTGGATTACGTATCAAACTTCTGCGAGAGATTGGACAGAGCTTGTGAGTTGGCTAGGGAACATTTAAAGATATCACAGCAAGTGATGAAAATGAAATCAGATAGGAAAACTACAGCTCTGAATTTTGTTGCTGGAGACAAAGTGCGAGTTCTGTTACCAGTACTAAGGTAGATTCAGTAAAGGTAAGGTTTAGTGGGCCTTACAGGATTGAAAAGAAAAGTGAAGTAAATTATTTAATAAATACTCCAGATAGAAGAAAAAAGCAGATGGTGTGTCATGTAAATATGCTTTAAAAGTACTTTGACAAGGAAGAGGACCAAAATGTGACATTAGTGGTAGTAGATAATGAAAAAGTAGAAATGAGGGATTCAGAATTTGATTTTTCTATAATCAAATTGGATAATGAGGGGGTACTTAAATTTAAAATTAATATTGCATTCCCTTCCAGGCAAGTGTCAAAGTGATTTGGAAAAGCTACTGCAGTCTATTGCAAGCTATTTGTGGAAACAGACTGGGGAGGACAGATTTAGCTATACATGATTTGATTGTAGGAGTTCTATCTTTGCTAAGGCAACATCCTTATAGATTAAATCTGGCAAAGTTATAAGTACAGAAAGAAATTGACTTCATGCTTCAAAATCATATCATTGAGTCCAGTTGCAGTAACTGGTGTTTACCTGTAATACTGGTACCAAAATTGGATGGAACACAAAGACTGTGTGGGGACTATGGAAAGGTGAATGAGGTGACAAAAATGGATTCATGTCCTATACACCGGTTGGAAGATTGTATTGAGAAAGTGGGGCAATCAAAATTTATCACAAAGATTGACTTGCTAAAACGATATTGGCAAGTAACTTTATTGGAGGGAACAAAGGAAATATCAGCTTCTGTAACACCAAATTGACTATATCAGTTTAGAGTGATGCCATTTGATATGAAGAGTGCACCTGCAACATTTCAATCAAACAAAGTAATTGCAGATTTGAGCAATTGTGCTGTTTATACTGATGACTTAATAACTTTCAGTCCAACGTGGTGGGGGGGGGGCCATTATAACATCTGGAAGAATTATTTACTCGATTACAAGAAGCTAATTTGGCGATGAACTTGGCCAAAAGTGAATTTGCAAAAGCGCAAGTTAGTTATCTAGGCCGTACCATTGGACATCGTATGGTGGCTCCAACAGATATGAAAGTCAAGGCTATCATGGATTTCCCAGTGCCTACAAAATATGAGAAGTTTTGAGATTTCTGGGCATGAGTGGGTTTTATCAGAAATTTGTACTAACTTTTAGTAGTGTTGCTGCTCCACAGATTGAACTATCAAAAAAGAACAAGAGGTTTCAATGGACACAGGAGTGTCAGAAGGCATTTAACAATTTGAAAACTGTATTAACTGCGACACCAGTGTTGGCAATACCTAATTATGCCAAGCAATTTAAGTTGGCCGTTGCACAAGTGATATAGGCATTTGGGCTGTACTGTTACAAGAAGATGACACTGGAATGAAAAAACTAATGAATGTACAACAGAAAAGAGATTCAACGACTGAAAAGGAACTTTGGGTTTGATGTTGAATTTTGGCATTTCGAAATTTATGTGGCAAACAATTCATCAGAAGCAATTATTTATACAGACCACAATCCTTTAAAGTTTCTGGACAAATTTCGAGGCAGGCTATTCAGATGGAGTTTATTCCTGTAACCTTTTAATCTAAGGTAATACATGTCGCTGGATGAGAAAATCTGATTGCAGACACTTTATCAAGAGTTGAAGCTTAAAGGGAAAATCAGACATTTAAAAACCTGGACTCTGAACTGGAATGATTTCTGTTGATGCAAAGGATTTGTTATGTTTATGCAAGCATCTGATAATGTCATAGTATAAGTATATAGAAAAGTATACGAGATAGTATAAGATGGGTTAATAAAACGAAGCTATTGTTTTAAATTAAGGTGGTTTATTTTTCAATACAGAGCTTCAGGAAGATATTTCATAATATTACTGGAATTTGTTAAATAGAGTAGTACTGGGATGTGTCTATATGGGCTGTATCTTCTGGTCAGTGAGTGGGCGGCGGGGCCCGCTCGCTGACACGTAAAATGACGGAGGGTGATGTCGGGTGGGCATTCCAACGTCACCTGGTGCCAATTACATTTTCAGGTTGGTGGGTGTGCAGCCGACTCAGCTGCGTGCCCTGTCAACAGCCACTTACGGTCACGAATAAAGTAATTGAGTCAATCAATGGACCTGCCTGTCCAACCTTAAAGTTGGCAGGCAGGCCAGGAGCCCAGGCGGGCTTCCGAGAAAACATGAAAACCTCATCCATGGGCAGGATTCATGAGGGTATTAAAATTTGTATTAACTGTCTAAATAAAATAAATTGACATGTCCCAGCTCATGTGACAGTGGCATATGAAGGGACATGTCAGTAATTTTTTCTCTAATCTTTATTCAATGTTTCAAACCTGAGCCGATCTCCAGGAGGCAGCACTTTAGCTCAGGAAGATTATTCAGGGCATCATGTTTCTTTGCCTGGGTCTTTTAAAATCTGTGTGTCTTAATGTTGCCTTAACGAAAGTGTAACTGCGAAATAGATTATTTAGGGGATTTAGAAGTTATCGTAATCACTTGTAGATCTATGTATGCATTTAAAAACCATTTCCCTTATCAATAAATGTTTAATTTATTTTATAAAAACCTTTAAGACTTGGTGGTCTTATTGCTACTCAATTCAAGGCAGGCACCTCAATTTAAACAAACTGCAAAACAAGTTGTGGCAGTTGTTTCAAATTTCCCTTTGGGATTTAAACAACTCAGCATTTACCATCGGCTGCGCCATTACACCAATTCTTTTCTTTTCAGAAAGCAATATTCCAATAATCTGACATGACTTTGTCAAGGATTTGTATTTTTCCCTGCGGCTGAGATAGTATTTCTCTCAGCTTAAAGTACCATAAGCATGTTTGAAGTGTAGCAATGTTTATCTTCACTAGGTAGCTAGGTCTCAGCCGTGGTTCAATGGCATATCATGCCCAGAAAAGGCATATCATATTCATAAACTTAAAAATATGAACTTCACTCCATGTGGGAACTTTTGGAATTAACTTTTCTTTTAAAAATGGACAATATGTGCTGCAAAAGATGGCCGCTGAGGGCATCTGACATGATCTATGAATTCAAAAACTGCCACTCTGTCTCAAGGACATAAGGTTACATTCCAAACTACGAGGTGCCAACTGACCATATCCCGAGACCAACCAAAAGACATTCCTGAATTGAATAGTCTTTCTAAATCAAAGATGGTGATTGTCTCAACTGTCCCATCAGGATGAATGCCTTCAAAAAATGAACTGGTTTGTGGCTAATCAACCTAAGACCAACACCATTGGAAAATTTGGAAAAGGGAGCTGTGAAAAGCCACATGGTAAGGCAGCCATGATGGTCTCCATTTTATCTTTTAAGTGCTGTCTGAAAAAGACAACACCAGCAGAAAGGGCAGTCACATCTATGCCTTAAGAACCATACACTGTAACAATGTAAGGTCTCCAAGCCTGTTCCTTTTTGGGCCCACCAATGCTGCAGACTGAGCCCATGGCAATGAGACTACAAGAAACTAACTTTGTGACCTGCAGGAAGTCTATCGCTTCGAGAGAATCCTGAAAACCATTTTGGCACATGACTCTAGCTGTTGAAATGACCTAACCTAACGCTTCAGGATTGAAGATGTCTTTTCACCAGACCTCCAATGTATATTTCCCAGAACCAGACAATCACATAAATTATGAATAATCCTTTTTTTCACAACTTGTAAAAGTGTACTATTCAATTCAACTGTACCTTCCTTCAGGGTGTTTGTGTATGTGATTGTGTGAGTGCCATCATGTTAATTCCAGGGTGAGTGTATGAATAAACAACCATTTTTATTTAAACCTACAAAAAGCTTGCTGCTGCTTATTCAAATTGCCTGCAGAATCAGCAGTGTAGTAATTATAGTTTGAATAAATGTAGGATTGTAGTTTTACCTCCTATGCTGTAAGATTACATGGCTTGTGTAAACCAATGGGTTAGCAGCACGAGGAAACTCTAGGGGAGTGTTCTCCTTTGTTACAGAGTTGGATGCACTAATGTAATTGCTGCTGCTGTCTTGTAAATAAAGATAAATGTGTACATCAAGAAAAGTTGCCTGGAAAATGAACTCTATAACAAACTGGCAATGAGGATAAATCAGATCTGGTACTGTCCCTTGCTCAGCGATTGTTAGTATATAAGATAATTAAGAAAGAAAGAAAGATATACTTACCTGAGATGCTACAGTTTGGCAAAATTGGTCCCTTTGAACCAGCAACAGATAACTGGTCTCAATATATAGAGCATCTTGCATTCTACTCAAGCCAACAAAATCATGGGGGAGGAAAAGAGGAGAGCAATTCTCTTGAGTATTTGTGGGAGCAAGACCTACAGTTTAATTCAAAGCTTGACGGCCCCCAGTGCCCCAGATTCAAAGACTTTCAGTGAAGTAGTACACCTCATTAAGGGACATTTTCAACCTTGGCCCTCTGTCACAATGCAGAAGTTCAGGTTTAATTCACGAAATAGAGCCCCAGGGGAGATCATTGCTACTTATGTGGCGAAATTAAAACAACTAACAGAATTTTATGATTTCGGTGAAACTCTGAGTGACATGCTCAGGATTGTTTGGTATGTGGCGCACAGGAGGATGCTATTCAGCGAAGATTGCTATCTGAAATAGATCTTGGTTTTAAGAAAGCGTTAGAAATAGCGCTTGCGACGGAAAGTGCTGTAAGGGATTCAAAAGCAATTCAAGGGGTGCAAAATGGCACCATTCTCCTACTTGGGCAGGAACAGTCAGCCAAAAGTGGCGCGAAAAGCTGGGACTCCGCTGCAAAGCGGAAAACAGCCCCCGGTAACTGAAAAATGAGGAGAAACAGCTTAACAACAAAATTGAAAACAAATTTTTATTGACATGGAAACAATCATACAGCTTTGGAAGCATCTAAAGAAGGAAAAATGCACTTTGCAGGCAAATGAAGCCATTTATTTGGGCCACTGGGCCAATGCCCAAGTTGAAGGGAAGGTTCCAGCAATCAGGACATCTCTGAGCTTAGATCATTTTTAGGGATTGTAAATTATTATGGCAGATTCCTACCAAATCTATCAACAGTTCTAGCCCCTCTACGTTCACAGCTAAAGAAAAAAAGTGTTGGGTTTGGAAGTCACCCCAAGAAGAAGCTTTCATGAAAGTAAAACAGCTCTTGCGCTCAAATTTGTTAGTGCATCATGACTCGACAAAGAGATTGGTGGTAAGCTACGATATGGAGTGGGAGTGGTACAGTCTCACAAGATGGACGACAGACCAGAGAGGCCGACAGACTCCATATCCTGGATACTTACCACAGCTGAAAAAGAATATTCTGAGATTGAAAAGGAAGGTCTGTCGATTATTTTTGGTGTAAAAAAATTCCACCAATATATTCATGGGTGACATTTCACAATAGCATCAGACCACAAACCACTTTTGGGTCTGTTTAGCGAGGAAAAGGCTATACCCGAATACAAAGATGGGCCCTAATTTTGGCAGCATATGAATGCACCTATGTACATAGACCAGGGATTCATATAACAAATGTTGATGCCTTAAGTTGCCTACCTTTGCAAAAGAACAATGACCGTGTCCCAGTTCCCCAAGAGCTCATATTAGTGATGAATTTTCTGGATTCCTTACCAGTCTGTGCCAGGCAGATAAGGAACTGGACGAATCGTGATCCAGTTCTTTCTCGAGTGAGACACCAAGTGTTACATGGTTGGTCCCAGGAACCAGTCTCTCATGGATTGAAGCCATTTTTCAACTGAAGACATGAGATGAGCAGTCAAGATGGTATTCTATTCTGGGGTGCATGTGTTGTCATTCCTTCACAAGGAAGGGAACCACTCTTAGTAGAGCCACGCAGTACGAAAGCGCAAAGTTATCTTTGGTGGCCGGGGACGGACAGTGATATTGAAAAGGAGGCAAAACACTGTGTGCAAGGTCAACAGCTACAAAAGTTGGTAGTGGCAGCTGTATTACATGCATGGGAGTGGTCTGGTAGACCCTGGGTGAGATTGCACATAGGTTACATCGGTCCTTTCCTTGGAACTATGTTTCTACTGATTATTGAAGATCATTCCAAGTAGAAAATCAACTCTATTACAAGCAGTTAAAAAATACACACATCTTCAACTCAAAAGCCTACTGATTATGGACAGCAAGGAAGGGAACAGGGATTGAAGGACTTTTCTCTATCTCTATGTAACAGGTAGTTCTCTCACCCCTGAACTCAAAAGATTGTTGGTTCAGGTTTCACTCCAGAGAGTTTAGGCTGACATTTCAGTGCAGTACTAAGGGAGTGCTGTATGTACTGTTGGAGGTACCGTATTTCAAATGAGATGCTAAACCAAGGTCCTAATTGTTCTCTTAGGTGGACATAAATGATCCAGTACCCTTTGCTGAGTCTTGCGCACTCTCAGCTATTTGCTGATGTCACATGAAGTGACTGGAATTGGATGAAGACTGGCACCTATTTGCTATTTGTGAGATCTTGTTGCGTGCAAACTGGCTGCTGCATTTCATACAATACAACAATGATTACATGTCAAAAGTACTTCATTGATTGTACAGTGCTTTGGATTGAAGGTGCTGTACAGATACATGTCTTCCCATACAAGTGAGATGGGTTACCCTAAGTTATAATTGACAGTAATGGCTGGAGCATATTCATAAGATATTAAAAGTCCACAGTGAACAATATTCTCTCACTTCAAGGCTTCATTAATAGTTTTTTTTAAAGCAGCGAATGAGTTAATTTTGAAAGCTAACTTCCAAGTTCCTAATCATTACCAGATTAAACCTTCCCTGGGGATGGGTCTAGTGCGGATTCAAATCCCAATTCTTGACCAATACGTTCCTCTGTGTGCTACTTGTTCTGTCTAGTTTCACCTGTCAGCTTCAATCGGCATATATAATTTGAATGAAGCCATTGATGTACCTCAATGAAACTTCAGTATAACTGGGCCAGTTCCACTAACCTTCCTGCATTGTTTCAACTAGCTATGCCCAGATAATAGCACTGAGCCTGAGCATAAAGAAAGGTTCTAAAAGACACCCCATCACCGAGCGTTATATTACACCAACCTGATGCTCAGAAATATAAATGCAGTTTGTACTCAACCATGTTACGATCTCAGTCAAGACCAGTAACTTTTTTGAAAAAAAAAAGAGGAAACCCAAAATCCTCATTATTTATGAAAATAATTAAGCCATAAGATTCCACAGTTTAAAACAGAAGAATTCTTACTATTCAAGTGTGGTAATCTGATGTGTAATATACCTTTAAGAAGAATGTTATAATGGAAGATCATATGATCTTAGTATCCAAGAGCAGAGTAGCGTGGGCTACCTTAGTAGTCAGTAGTGAGGAGTCTAGAGTTAGGGTCTGTAATGTAGAGACAGAGTTTGAGTTGTAAGCACATAAATGTAGCTGCTGAGTTCCTTTGTAAATAAATAGAATGTGTTCTACATAAGAACTGTCTGCTGATCTACTCTCTCTATGGTACCAACTCAGCCATCCTGAAACAAGCGTGCAACCCGAATCCATTAGTCCAGCTAAATTAGTGACCAGGATCCAACAAAGAGTCAAACAACGTAAACACCAAATCCTATCTTGGGTAACTGCTTAGACTCTGAGGGCAGAATTTTCCCTCGGATGGCGGGCGGGCCTCACCGGCTCAGCGGCGGGCGGGCAGCTGACCCCCACCACTGAAATGGGGCCTGCCGCCATTTTAAGTGGGCGGGCCTTATTGACCCACCCAGCGGCATCCCCGACAGGAATCACTATGCCCTTCCTGTGCAGGGGCGTGGGAGGGAGGGATTCCCCAGCTGTCAAAGTGCGGTCTTTTGCCCATGAGTGAGAAAGAGCGCACTTCTCCCTGAGGCCAAGTCCTGTCTCAGGGAGAATAGTGACAGTGGAAAAAAACTTTAAAAATAGAAACATTAAAAAATTATTAACATGTCCTCCTCATGTGACAATGTCACACAAGATGGGACATGTTAATAAAGAACACATGAACTTTATTATTTTCGTTCAAAACGGACATGAAACCTCATCCCGCCAGTGTGGCTCGTGGCCTGCCCGCCAGCCTTAAGGTTGGCCAGGCAAGTCTTTAAGTACTTTAACTAGTCTGTCAATGGCCTCAATTGGCCATTGACAGGTTGACGGGTGGACAGCTGATTTCGCTGTCCGCCCGCCTTCCTAAAAACTTAAATGGCCCAGGATGACGTCGGGGATTCCTCTCTACGTCATCCTGTGTCATTTTCCTCTTGGTGACCGGGCCCCACCCCCAAATCGCGAAGGGGAAAATCCTGGCCTAAAACCCAGAATCATCTTAAGTTAAGCATGAACGAACAGGCAAATTGAGGTTGATTATATAACTTGAATTACACATTAAATGGCAGATACAACTAAAATAGGTCTTAAGCATTGGCTCAGCAGTGCCCCCATTCTGTGTATATGTCAAAGTCCTTCAAATCTCTCTGCTCCTCACAAAGAATTTCAGCTCCTCTTCTACATTTTAGCCTGAACCCCAGCCAACAGCTGATTGGCCGGCAGCTCTCCAGGCCCTGCAATGACAAGAGTTGCAGTGGACTGAAGAGGAACTTCAGGAAGATGTCTGAGCCTAAGTCCCAGGACTGGAGGGCAAGTTAAGTTTAAGGTCCCAGGGCAGGGAGGGTAGGGAAGGCCTGGACAGTTGCAAAAATCTAAAATCCCAAAATCTAAGCCCGTTCTTTATCGGGCTTCCCCCACACCAGGTAAATCCTCCCGCCAGCCTAAAAATTGAGGCTGGGCAGGAATCGGCCCTTAAGCGGCTAATAATTGGCCACAATTGGGTCAAGGGTGGGTTTCCCATCTGAGGCCTTGCCTACCCCAGCGTAAAATCACTGCAAATGTGCATGAAATTCAGGCCAGAGTCTGAAGCAGCAATTATTTACCACATTGCTGCAGGCATAACTCCATTACCAATGAATACTCAATGATGGTAGAACCCAACATGTGAGTGCAAAAGAACTAGCAAAATCATTTGCTGCCATCTTCAGCCAGAAGTTCCAGGTCGATGAAACTTCTCAGCCTCCTCCTGAGGTCGCCAGCATCATAGATGCCAGTCTTCCGCCAATTCTATTAATTCCATGTGACATCAGGAAATGGCTGAGTGTAATATAGGCTGTAGACCTTGACAACATCCCAGATGTCATGTTGAAGACCTGCACTCTAGAGCTAGCTGCACCTCTAACTAAGCTGTTTCAGTACAGTTATAACATTGATGTCTAACTGACAATGTGGTAAATTGCTCAGGATATATGACTTGTTCACAAAATAGAAAACAAATCCAACCCAGTCAGTTACTGTCTTTTTCAGACTGCTCTCAATCATCAACAAAGTGACAGAAGGTGTCATTGAAAGTGCTATTAAGTGGCAATTACTCACCACTACCCTGCTGACTTCATTTGGACTCTGCTGGGGCCACTCAGCTCCATTTCTCCTTTCAGCCCAAGTCCAAGCAGGAACGCAAGTCCTGAATTCCAGAGGAAGTGAGAGTAACTGTTTGAAATCAAGGCAGCACTCACTCAACTTGAGCACCAAAGAGCCCTTGTAATACTGAAGTCAATGTGGATCAGGGTAAAATTCTTCAATGGCTGGAGTCATATAAAGCACCAGGGCAGAGGGTTGTGCTTGTTGGGGGGTGGCTGGGGGTTCAATCAATCAGCCCCAAGAGCTTGCTGTAAGGATTCTTCAGGGCAGTGTCCTAGGCCCAACCATTACCCCTACTTCATCAATCACCATTTCATTATAAGACCAGAGATAGATAAATTTACACAGTATTCAGCTCTATTGACAATTCCTCAGATACTGAAGCAGCCCATTCCTGCATACAACAAGGCATGGACAAATGACTTGGGTTTATAAGTGATAAATAACATTTTCACCACACGAGTGCCAGGCAATGCTTGTCTTGTACAAGCGGGAGTCTCACTACCTCTTTGACAAGGGCACTATTATCATTGAATTCCTCAGGCCTACCATCGACCAGAAACTCAACTGAAAGAGTCACATATGTGCTATGGTCGGAGGCTGAGTATTTTGCACTGAGTGACTCATCTTCTGACACCCCAAAGCCCTTCCATTATTTGCAAGCACACATAAGGAGTGTGATGGAACACTCGCCACCTGTCTGGATAAGTGCAACTCCAACAACACTCAAGAAGCCTAACACCAACTAAGACAAAGCAGCCTGCATGGTCAACAGTCCACTAGCTGAAATACCCATATCTTCCATCACCAGTCTTATTTATACAATATACAGGAGGCACAATAACAACTCACCAGGTTTCTTCAACAAGTGGCTATCACAGACAGCACATGGTCAGAAAGTAAAAGTAGGCATTGTGGTGTTTTACACAATTGTGTATGTGGAATGAAGGACAAAGGGTTTATACATGAAACAATGGATCAGAATTTGCTATCATATTAATAGTGAGGCTAATGGCATTCACTACTATTTCTGCACAAAGGGTGCAGCACCTTCAGGAAAGGGGCATATGATGCAGATAGAGACAATCATCCAAAAAATTCAACCTTCACCACTTAGAAGGACAAGGCATAAGGCACATTTCCACAATTTTATCCAAGTTATACACTCTCCTGATTAGGAAACATGTCGCTGTTTCTTCTGTCAATGGGCTAAAATCCTGTAACTCCCTACCTAACAGCACTGAGTGTGTTCCTGGGCCATATGGATGTCCACATGATGAAGAATAAAATAAAACAAATGCAATTTCTGTTCTGGACATCACAACCAGAATGTAAAAGTAGACAATGGGCAGGATTTTCCCGTTGGCAAGCAAGGGGGCGGGGCCCGTTCGCCGATGCGTAAAATGACACAAGACAGCATTGGGCGGAACTCACGATGTCACCGCGGCCTGTTTAAATTTTCCGGTAGACAGGGGCGCAGCAAAATCAGCTGCGTGCCCGGCGACCTGTCACTGGCCAATTGAGGCCATTGACTGAGACATTAAACTAATTAATGGACCTAAAAACAAAAAAACTGCGGATGCTGGAAATCCAAAACAAAAACAGAATTACCTGGAAAAACTCAGCAGGTCTGGCAGCATCGGCGGAGAAGAAAAGAGTTGACGTTTCGAGTCCTCATGACCCTTCGACAGAACTTGAGTTCGAGTCCAGGAAAGAGCTGAAATATAAGCTGGTTTAAGGTGTGTGTGTGGGGGACGGAGAGACAGAGAGGTGGAGGGGGGGGGGTGTGGTTGTAGGGACAAACAAGCAGTGATAGAAGCAGATCATCAAAAGATGTCAACGACAGTAGTACAATAGAACACATAGGTGTTAAAGTTAAAGTTGGTGATATTATCTAAACGAATGTGCTAATTAAGAATGGATGGTAGGGCACTCAAGGTATAGGTCTAGTGGGGTTTTTTTTATAATGGAAATAGGTGGGAAAAGGAAAATCTTTATAATTTATTGGGAAAAAAAAGGAAGGGGGAAACAGAAAGGGGGTGGGGATGGGGGAGGGAGCTCACGACCTAAAGTTGTTGAATTCAATATTCAGTCCGGAAGGCTGTAAAGTCCCTAGTCGGAAGATGAGGTGTTGTTCCTCCAGTTTGCGTTGGGCTTCACTGGAACAATGCAGCAAGCCAAGGACAGACATGTGGGCAAGAGAGCAGGGTGGAGTGTTAAAATGGCAAGCGACAGGGAGGTTTGGGCCATTCTTGGGGACAGACCGCAGGTGTTCTGCAAAGCGGTCGCCCAGTTTACGTTTGGTCTCTCCAATGTAGAGGAGACCACATTGGGAGCAACGAATGCAGTAGACTAAGTTGGGGGAAATGCAAGTGAAATGCTGCTTCACTTGAAAGGAGTGTTTGGGTCCTTGGACGGTGAGGAGAGAGGAAGTGAAGGGGCAGGTGTTGCATCTTTTGCGTGGGCATGGGGTTGTGCCATAGGAGGGGGTTGAGGAGTAGGGGGTGATGGAGGAGTGGACCAGGGTGTCCCGGAGGGAGCGATCCCTACGGAATGCCGATAAGGGGGGTCCAAGGACCCAAACACTCCTTTCAAGTGAAGCAGCATTTCACTTGCATTTCCCCCAACTTAGTCTACTGCATTCGTTGCTCCCAATGTGGTCTCCTCTACACTGGAGAGACCAAACGTAAACTGGGCGACCGCTTTGCAGAACACCTGCTGTCTGTCCGCAAGAATGACCCAAACCTCCCTGTCGCTTGCCATTTTAACACTCCACCCTGCTCTCTTGCCCACATGTCTGTCCTTGGCTTGCTGCATTGTTCCAGTGAAGCCCAACGCAAACTGGAGGAACAACACCTCATCTTCCGACTAGAGACTTTACAGCCTTCCGGACTGAATATTGAATTCAACAACTTTAGGTCGTGAGCTCCCTCCCCTATCCCCACCCCCTTTCTGTTTCCCCCTTCCTTTTTTTTCCCAATAAATTATAAAGATTTTCCTTTTCCCACCTATTTCCATTATAAAAAAAACCCCACTAGACCTATACCTTGAGTGCCCTACCATCCATTCTTAATTAGCACATTGGTTTAGATAATATCACCAACTTTAACTTTAACACCTATGTGTTCTATTGTACTATTGTCGTTGACATCTTTTGATGATCTGCTTCTATCACTGCTTGTTTGTCCCTACAACCACACCCCCCCCTCCACCTCTCTGTCTCTCTATCTCTCCGCCCCCCACACACACACCTTAAACCAGCTTATATTTCAGCTCTTTCCTGGACTCGAACTCAAGTTCTGTTGAAGGGTCATGAGGACTCGAAACGTCAACTAATTAATGGACCTGCCCATCCAACTTTAAGGTTAGCGGGCAGGCCAGGAGCCCTGGCGGGCATTAGAAAAAGCATGAAACCTCATCCCTGTAGGTTTTAAAAAATGTAATTAAAGTTTTTTTAAAAGTTATGGACATGTCAATTGAGGGGACATGTCAGGGATTTTTTTTTTCAATTTTTAATACTTTTGACAATAGAGCCGATCTCCCTGAGGCAGCACGTAGCCTCAGGAAGATGAGTGCACTATTTCGTGCACGTGCGCGAAAGAACGCATTCTCGGGTTTAGGGATTCCCCCTACCATCTGCACAGGGAGTGCACAGCGCTTCCGTGCAGACATCATGTTGGGTGGGCCTTAATTGGCCTGCCTACATAAAATGGGGGCAATCAGAGGCGCTCCTGTATGCGCCCGCACTTCAACTTTGCCCTCAGTGGGGGGAAAATCCTGCCCAATGTACATAACTGTGCAGATAGAAGAAAGGTAAAAGGGACTACACGTGAAGCATTGGGCAGAATTTTCTGCCTGTTGGGCGAGACATGTGGGAGCGGGTAAGCGCCAATTAAGGCCCGTCCAGCGTGAAACACGGCTCCCGAGGACAGCGGGAGTGGGCGGGTGGCGGCGGAACTGCTATGACACAATGGCCACCTGGCGGCCTGTTTAAAAGTGCTCTTGCAGTCTTGCAAAGGCTGACATACATGGCCAGCAGAAGGGCTCCCCTGAGCATTGCTGGTGAGCAGGCCAGGCAGGAGGGTAGGTCAGGGGCCCACTGTGCCCCTTGTTTCTCAGACGATTGCCTTGCTGCCCTCCTCGAGGAGGTGGCAGCGTGGTGGGAGGGCTTCATTGGCAGGGATGGGAGAAGGCAGCCCACATGACCAAACGTGCCTGGGAGGAGGTGGCGGAGGTGGTGAGCACCCCTGATGAGGTGCAACGCACCTGGATCTAGTGCCACAAGTGTTTCAATGACCTTTTGCGCTCTGGAAGGGTGAGTACCATGTTGGCATTGGTCACTTAACCCAGCAGGTAGGCTTTCCCCCCTGGCCACACCACCCCAACACTGAGTGCAGTTACCGCATTGAATCATTGACAGCATGTGTCCTTCGCTGGGTGGGCCAGCAGATATTGCCCATGCTGAGGTCACCCTGAGAGGGTGTTGATGAGATGGGTTCTGCACCCACTGCATGTGGTATGCTGAGACTCACATTACTGTTTTGGGGGCAACCTGGAGGAGCTGCACCTAGGCGCAGTGCTGGAACTGCAAAACATGTCAAAGTCAGGGTGCAAACATGCTGGGAGGGGAGCTTCCAGGTGGCGTGGTACCGATCAATCTGCTGCCCTCTGCGCTCCATGTGCTTGCGCCTCCTTGCTTTGTAAGGTTGGACCGTGTGGTGCCAAATGTGATGTAGGCTGCATTTGGCCAAGGTGAGTAGGCAGGCCTGACATCATTGTGTGAGTGTGCAGCAGGTGCGGGGTGAGGAGGCACTGGAGCCCTGCAATGTCCCAGTCTGGTTGGGGGTGGGATGGCAGCGAAGAGATTCCAGGAAAAGTTGCACTAATCAATGCTCTTCTCTCCTTTTCAGGAGAAGAATGCTCATAATGCAGCCAAGCGGATGAGGACTGGTGAAGTGCCGGCCCAGTTGGCCATCATTACCAGGTTTGAGCAGGAGGCCCTCAATCTGGAGAGGTGCCATGCGCCCAGATCCACCAATGTCGGTGAGGCTGGGACGCCATGGGCAGGTGTATTTGCCCAGCACTGAGGTCACCATTAGTGTCCCAGCAGCCATAGCAGTGCTGAATGTTCAGTGATTGAAGTTTGCAACATGGTATGACCATTGCTTATGGAAGGATGAGTGCATAATGATCCGAGGGCCAGGGATGCACACTGACATTGTCTCCAAGTTAACTAATCAAATGTCCTTGTTCTTCCTTTCAGCATCAGTGAAGCAGGGCTGGGAGGAGGAGGCACAGGGGCCCCCTCTCACACCCGTCTCTGCCAGCAGGCACCATTGCAGAGACTAGCACCTCGGTGGGAATTAGATCATCAGCTAGTGTCCCAGGGCACAGCGGTGAGGGCACTTCACAGTCGCTAGAGGAGCTGGCAGAGGCAGAGAGTGCTCATGGCGCCAGCAGTCAGAGGACTACAGAAGACAAGGCACATGCTCAGTTGGTGGCTGATGATGTGCCTCTGGAGTTGTCCATGAGGCAGCAAATGCTGAAAGTCCAGCTGGCTGTGTGGGAGGATCTGGCGAAGGTACATGAGGCTATGCTTGGCTTGGTCTCAATGATGGAGTAGTCCACGCAGACCATCGCCAGTGCAATGAGCCATGCTGCTTCCTCCATGGAGTGGCGACTCTCGTGGAGAGGCTCCTCCAGGAGACCAATCAGGGCTTCCTGGGGATGCGTTCGGACCAGCAAGCCCTCACATCGGCATTGACCTCAGCTGGTCAGTGCCAGTGTGGGCGATGGTCTGGGTACCAAGTTTCCCAGATCGGTGCCCATCCATCTACGGTGAGCAGGGGAGTCCGAAGCAATCTCACGTCGGCGCAGCAGCTGTCGGTCGTGTCTGCGGGCACCTTTCAGGGCACTCTGGATGAAGGCAGCAGCTCCTTCGCCCCTATGCCAGTGACCGTTGCATCCATTGAGGCTGCGACAACTGGGGAGATACCACCTGTGGAACTGGCAGATCCCTCCCAGGCGGGGCCAGGACAGACTCCACGGGCCCGAGGACGACCACCAGGTCATCGAGGCCAACAGGACAGCACAGTGAGCAGGCTGCCTCAGATGCCAG
Source organism: Carcharodon carcharias (assembly GCF_017639515.1). Lineage (NCBI taxonomy): Eukaryota > Metazoa > Chordata > Chondrichthyes > Lamniformes > Lamnidae > Carcharodon > Carcharodon carcharias. The sequence continues at coordinate 43,590,656 of NC_054485.1, forward strand.
TGCCAGCGAGGGGACAGCACCTAGACATAACATTCAAAAGCGTAAATATAAGGCACTTTAGGCACACCATGGGTTTCTCACTGGTGCTTTTGTGTTGCCCCGCAATGAGGTCATAATTAGTTGATGTGGTGTTTAACACCTTTGTAATTTTGTTTTCTTAAGTTCATTTTGTTATATCATTAAATTTAGACATAGGACCATGGCTGAGGGTGACTCTTTTCCTCTGCAGATGGATGGTTACCCATGATGTTATGAGTGAGTGGTGTCACATTGAGCTTTATTGACAAGGTCCTCAGTTAATGTTTCTATCCAGGCAGATTTAAAACACAGGTATCGAGTATGGAGCCTGCAGCACAGGTTTTTGTTGGAGGTCCATCAGTGGTGTTCTAGCTGAAGGCTCATTGGGTTAAAGTCTCCCGGGTGTCCCTGCCTCCCTAGAGTATGCTCGGGTCAGCGTCCAACCCCTCAGCATTTCCCTGTGTGTGTTCATCCACTGCTGGACTCATCGTGTGCAGCCGTAGCCACTGCGTCTACATTTTCTTCGTCCACAGCATCCCCCCTTCACAGCGCAAGATCATGGAGAGCGCAGCATGCAACCACTATTAGTGACACAAGATCTGGGGGTACTGGAGTGTGCCCCCTGAACAGTCCAGACATCAGAAGCATATCTTGAGAAGACCGATGATTCTCTCCACCACAGCCCTTGTGGTGCCCTGGCTCTTATTGTACCGCTGCTCAGCTTCTGTTCTTGGATGGCGGAGAGCCACCTTCTGAGGGGATAGATCTTGTCACCCAACAACCAACCATCCAGCTGGGCTGGAGCACTGAAGAGCCCCAGCACCTGGGAGTAACTGAGGATGTAGGCGTCGTGGGAGCTGCCTGGGTACCTTACACAGACTTGTAGAATCTGCATCCTGTGATCACATACTATCTGCACGTTCATGGAGTGGAAGCCGTTCCTGTTGACGAAGGCACCGGGCTCACCTACTGGTGCCTTGATGGCCACATTTGTGCAGTCTATTGCACCCTGGACACAGGGGAAGCCAGCAATGGCTGCGAAGCCTCTGGCTCACTGTGTCTGACTTGCCTGGTCCCAACAGTAGTGGATGAAGGTCAATGCATGCCTGAACAGAGAGTCTGTCACCTGCTTGCCACAAGTGTGAGCAGCTGATTGGGAGACACCGCAAAGATCACCCCCGAAGCTCTGGAAAGAGCCAGAGGCATAGAAGTGGAGGGCAACTGTGACCTTTAGAGCCACTGGCATGGGAGTGTGCACCCACACAATTAGCGGAGATCTCAAGCCCAATCATCTGACAGATAGAGTTGACTGTCTCTCTTGAGAGATGGAGCCTCCTTTGGCACTGCACCTCAGATATATTGTGGTAGCTGCTTTGCTGCCTGTATACCCTGGCAGCAGGATAGGGGCATCTTCTGCGGTCCCTTCCACCTTGGGCTTCCTCTTCGGCCTGCGCCTCTTGTGCCTGCGCCTCTCCTCCCAAAGGTGACTCCCCTGGAGGCTGAATGTGCACTCCTGGCCTCCTCCCCCTTCTGGCCCTCCCTTCCTCCTCAGGGGAGGTGCCTCCAGTGGAGACCTCCCATTCCCAGGCTATGGGAAGACTTCCTGAAACCTGCAGACCCCAAAAAAGGATCTTCACTGGAAAGAGCTGACCTGAAGCTTGAGAGTCCTGTCCAAGCAGCTGGTATGAGTTTTGAAGTATTTCTGCTCATACAGGCAAGTATCAGTAACTTACCAAACTAAATATCTGACTGAGCACATTCACGGCCCCACTGACCTCTTTTATCCTGCTTGTGGATGAGTTTTACACAAATGTCTCCTACCCGCCTGCCCGTTGCGCCCGTGCGACAACCTGAAGTTCGCATGGGCCCCGGAAAATCACCATCAATTGCTGCTTCAAGGGTCTTAAATGGCCTGTTAATTAATGGCGGCGCACATTAGAGGTCATCACGTGCCCACCCTCTCAATGGCACATAGCGACATCGGGACGCTTAACCAATGTCACCGGGCCCACCCCCGCACACCAACGGGAAAATTCTGCCCACTAAGTCAGAATCTGCTGTCAAATTAATGATGTGACTCGTGACGTTCTTCAGGTGAGGGAAGAGTCATAGGTAAATGGAGATATCCATATGTTGGTGCCTGAGTTGTGCCGCTTAACCGTTCGCTTCTTGCTGTTTGCCTCACCATCGAAATAGACTGAACAATGGAAATTGCTGTATTTGTACGTTTAGCTTCAAAATAAACTCCCCAGAGAAAGTTGAGCCTTGTTACTTCACAACTAATTAACAGTGTAATAAGTGTTAATTACTTCCGTACAGCGAAAATTAACTGCTACAAAAGTGTGCAGTCTCACTTCTTCGTGAATTAATTATTCTTGGACTTTTAAAAAATGTAACATTTAATTTCTTTTCCATTTTCATGCTGTTTTTCTTTCTTAATCCAATCTTTCGTTTCCTCTCTTTTTTTTCCACTTCATCATTGGTGACTGCACCTTCACTTGCCTGGGTCCTAAACTCTGGAATTATCTCCGAACACCTCTTTCCATCTCTACTTGGCTTTCTTCCTTTAGGGCACTCCTTAAAACCTAACTCTTCGACAAAGCTTTTGTTCATCTGACCTAATATTTCATGTGGCTCAGGTCACATTTTGTTTCAAAGAACATAGAAACTAGGAATAGAAGCAGGCCATTCAGCCCTTCGAGCCTGCTCTGCCATTCATTATGATCATGGCTGATCATCCAACTCAATAGCCTGCTCCCGCTTTCTCCCCATATCCTTTTATCACTTTCACCCCAAGAGCTATATCTAACTCCTTCTTGAAAACATACAATGTTTTGGCCTCAACTACTTTCTGTCGTAACAAATTACACAGGCTTATCACTCTCTGGGTGAAGAGATTTCTCCTCATCTCAGTCCTAAATGGTCTACCCCGTATCCTCAGACTGTGACCCCTGGTTCTGGACTCCCCCACCAACGTTTCATAACACCTGTTAAGTGCATTTGAATGTTCTATTACGTCTCTTTCTGTACATAATTTGACATTGAATTCTAATTTATATTTCCTTCTCAATCTTGTGTTGTTTATTTCAGAATTCATCAAGCTGATTGCTTAGGGAGATACACAGATGTTGTTCACTCAGGTTCCATTTGACCTGTTTCCCTCATTGCACTGTTATCAGCTCACACTTTCAGCAACTGACCATGCAATAAAACAATTAAAACTAAATCTAACTAATAGCAAATCCCATTAGATGCCCTGCTGCATTAAATTATGGTCCATCAACTCATCTATTCTCTCCACAGATACTGACCGACTTGCTGAGTTTATCAACATCTTCTCCTTTTATTGCATGATGAAAGCCTGTGCACATATTGTTTTTTTCCAGTTGCCACGGGCAACCTAAAAAGCTTACGCATGCAGTGTTTTGCTGTTGCCAGTGGTGACCTAGCTGTGAAAATGGGAAGGATGTTGGAGCATCAGCAGCCAAGACAAACAGCTGTGATATTAAACTTGCTATAACTGGGTGTTCAGTAGTGCAGAAAATGGAACCTGCCATCTGATTGTTTCACATTCCTTTGAGATGGACGGCAATAATTAATGGCCTGGATTTTGCTCTCAGTGGTGAAGGAGCGACGCTTGCTGTTTACCTCACTAATAGTTTCCCCATACAGTTTTTGCAGGTTTGTCAACAGAGTTTTTCCATAATCCAGTGTCTGTTTCAGTATGCCACCCTCTGCAAAGGATCTATGGCACCTCTGAGCAGGCTAAGAGGTTCCTCAACCAATGGGATTCAAAAATCCACACCAGGGCCATAGAATACAAAGAAGGAAGTATAAAGCAGGAAATGTAAATAACTTTAAATGATTTACAAAACACAAAATAAAGACTAGGAAATATGAATATGATTTAGGGATGGAGATAAGAGATCACAGATTAAAACTTCTTTTAAAATCTCCAACACTAATTTTCTTCTGAAGGAATGAGATTCCACACGTCTCAAATTATTTTTTCAGGGCCAGAGAGGTTGTTCACTTGTGATTATAGCTTAGTACATTTTTAAAAACCCACCCTACTTCTGAATGCACCAACCCCAGGTTGCCAGCCATTTTTAGCATGGAATTAATGGGTCAGTACCCCAGCTTCATGCTGTTGTCGTTATTTCAATGCTGATTTTTTTTTTTTGCTGAGGACTGCAACAGAGCACCCTGTGGAAGAGTAGGGTATCACTGACAGAAACCTTTGGACTTCTACATTTAAATGTACATGCATGGAAGCCAGTGGTTGCTGTCAGATTTAATCTGGGAAAGTGGTGGTAGCCTCATCAATGTTACTATAGAAAAATAACAGAAAATGTCAATTGTCATCTTCCCTGATTTTTAAAACATGTCTGCAAATGACTTAGCCCTATCCTAATCAAGGTGCACATCATTTGCCAATTCAACTCACAAATTAGAAATGCCCATAACATGAATTATAAGTGGGTATTTGGGAATACTTTCATAATAAGCAAATAAGGTTATTATTAAAAAGACTGTACGAAATTTTGAAATAATTGTGCGAAAACATTTTCAAATTGTATTCTATAACCCAGCAAAAAAAAACTTAATTGAAATAATTAAGGAAAATAAGGCTAGATTTAAAGTTCATGGAATAATTTGAAAATAGTGTTTTTTTTTCAGTTTCCTCCTAATTATTTGCTTGAATGGCCTTTTGAAAATTATGTAAAATGAACTGAAACCATTGAGCATATTAATGGAATTCATAATGTTCCTTGATTTGTAACAAAATACTTTTGTAAAACGGGACCAGTTTCATAGGTCAGGACTTTACTTGCCTGTTGGTATTGGGTGTGTTCTATGGCACGATTGGACAATATGGCGCAATCAGTTTCACGACTGTGTGAAACCAGTTTACTCTGGTAATCATCCACTCAACCTGCCAATGGTGTGCCGCGTTCTCCGCTATTGGACATCAGGAACCTCACTGTAATACATCAGGATATCATAAAAGGCCAGCCCACCGGAATTGACATCCATTTCCCCTACCCTGCTGGAGCATCCACCCACGTTAGTAGGAAAATGCCCCTGTGCAGAACACGTCTTGACAAATATGACATGCAGAAGTCAGGACTTACCTGCCAGGGCCTTGCTCACATTGCGGACTTCCAAGGAGCAGTAGATGCTGGAGCCCGACAGCAACAACACACTGGAGAAATGTCCATGCAATGCTGGGTGGATCCTCAAGGACATGGTTCTGCTGCGAAGCGGCTCCCGGAAGTTGTCACAATGGGTGATGGTCGAGGGAAAGGGAGAGGAAGGTCTAGGATTGGCTGGGAGATTAAAAGGTATCAGGAGGTGAGGCGGGGAGGGTGGAACGAAGGTGTCAGGGGTTTGAGGTTGGGAGAGGTGAATGAAGCTATTGGGGGTTGGGAGTGGGGGGGAAGGAGTACAGAGAAGGAGGGTGTAACCGGGGAGATAGATGTAAGGGGGTGGAAGGTGAAAGGGAAGGAATGCAGAGAGGGGAGGGAGCTCAGGGGGAGGAAGGAGAGGGAAGGGAGTCCAGGATGGGGTAGCGGGGGGTGAGAAAGAGGGAGGAAATGGGAGGGAGTCAGGAATGCATAGAAGGGAGAGAGTGCTGAGGGAGGAAGGAATGCAGAGAGGGGAGGGAATAAGGATGGAGGAGGGAGTCAGGAAGGGGGAAGGACTAAGCGGGGTTGTGAGGTCGGGGGAGTAGGAGTGCTAAGGGGGGGAAGGGGTTCCAGAGAGGTTAGGGGTTCCAGGGGGAAGGGGTAAGTTGTGGTGGGGTGGGAAGGAAAGGGATGCAGAGGGGGAAAAGGGGTCCAGATTTGGGGGGGGGAAGGCGTGCGGAAGGGGGTATTTGCAGGTGAACATGCGAGGGAAGGGTCTGTTATGGCCATGTCTGCCTCCTGGGCTGCAAACTGAGGGTGGACATGGTATGAGGGAATGATGACAATGACTGAGGGCATTGTGAGGGTACAACAGTGGCGATAGAAGGGACGGTGAGGGTGGTTGGTGGGGACATGGAAGCAGACACGGACCCTGGGGGAAGGAGAGGGTCAGGGAAGTTAATGTGGATGGGGGTGGGATGTTTGGGAAGGAAGGAAGGGAACATGCACGTTCACCTGGACATCCCTGAAGGTTGGTAGGTCACAGAGGGGAGGTGAAAGGTGATGCCCGGGGGTGGGGAGCGGGTGAACTGTGATAAGAGAAAGGAAATGTGTGACTATGGAAGGGGAAAAGACGGGGGAACTGACGACAAAGCAAACCCAGACCATGCTGTCCAAATCGAATGACAAACGAGAGCCGTGATGGGTGAGATCAGGTGCTGCATGGGAGTGTGATCAGTGGGTGGGCGGAGATGCAGGTCAGCTCAGATGGTCAACCTGAAAGAGAGCCCCAGCAGGCAGCATTGAAAATGCTCAGGACATTGAGGTGACTGTGATACATGAAGGATCCGTGTAGGTGGGAGAATGCTTGCGTGAGGGTCCAAAAGGCCCTGCCACACACACACACTTTTCGCTCCAGAATCACTCATTGGCCATCTGCTCCCTCTACCATGACAGAGGATGAGGTTGAGGGGCTCACAAGCAAAGGGGACTTGGAAGGAGTGGACAGACTCAGTTTCCTCAGTCAGTGACCCAGAGGTGTTCAGCTGCCGCTCCTCCTCCCTTCAGGTGCCCGGGGTCCCTGGCCTGACTCATTGAGGGGAATAAGCACCTGCAGGGGCATCGCAGTGCCCCATTTCCCTTTCACGTTGTCAGTGCAGGAACTCACCCATGGCTCCCGTGATGGAGCGCAGGTCTGAGGTCCGCACATATCTCCATGTTCTGCTGGGCCAGGGTCTCCGTGGCGTTCACCATCCTCCCTTTGGAGACTGCCATACATGCACACAGGCACCACTGTATCAGAGAGCAGGCGGACACATTCCTCCAATTTGTGCGCCACTCTGTTGAGGGCTTTCAACAGCTCTGTGTGATGTTCCTCTGCCTTCTGTTGACCCTTCAGGATGAGTTGGAAGGCCAAATCCAGAGGTTCGACATCTGACTCGGACCTCACAGATGCCTCTTCCCCAGCAATCCCCTGAGTGCTGGGGAGCTCGGCTGAACCTGTCTCCTCCTGCTGCACATACGTGTCCACGCAGTGACCACCAGATGGTGAACCCGAGCCTGCTCTAGATCTAGGTCTCACTGAGGTGTGTGTCAGTAAGCACTGTGACAGGTCTTACAGGCTGCTTATTTCCAGCTCTTCAATGGAGGAGGTGTCCTCTGGGCTGGAGATGAGGACCTGGGTGGAGTTGAGGGACTGGATGGCTGAGGGTTTCAGTCGTTTGGCAGAGCTCCCTGTGAAACAAAGTAGGGATAATTAGTGCATGGCAGCAGAGTCGGAAACAGGAAAGAGAGCACTCACAGTTGTGCTGAACTAGGGATAATGTGCTGCAGGATCCTCAGGTGGGTGTTCGCCTCCGACCTCACTGTCGCCACAGGCAGAGTCCACATCCTCACCAGTCAGTATGATGGCACACTCCTCAAAGTGAGTGAGGGGCCTATTGTGGGCCACTCCACCCCAGGTCTGGGACCTCTCCCTGCTGATATGAGCAGTCTTCTCTTTCATAGAAACAGATGTAGAGAGTGTGAGCAGGGCACATGGCACTGCATGGAATTTTTGTGTGGTGAGCGGAGCCACCTACAAGATGAGGACATGAGCTCCAGGGGATATGAGATGATGGAGGTGTGAGGGTGTGTGAGAGTGTTAGTGGTGTTGTCCCTTGAGGTGTGAGATCCCTGTAGAAGCGTGATGAGGTTGAGAGTGGGAGAGTTGGGAGTGATGAGAAGGGCAAGTTGCCCTTGCAGAACGAGTGAGACCATTCATCCTGTAGCAACACTGGGTGGCTGTCCTCTTTTGTAGGGCACTGACACTAACCACCACTGCCACCACCTGCCATGCTGGATTGGTGATGCCGTTGCCCGTCCTGCAGCCAGAGTGGGGTTAGAGGGCACCATGGCATCCAAAAGGTGTTCCAGTGACGTTAAACCTGGGGGCTGCAGTCTTTTTGCCTTTCATGGACATCTTCCCTGTAGTAGTTGTGGGCTGGAAATATGGCTGTGTGCGTGCGGCTGGACTTTAAATGTGGCGGCCAGCCTGATGAAGCGGTGTGGTGATGGCGTGGCAATTGAATGAGAGCCCGTCCGCCATCGAAACAGCCTGTTTTCTGAGAATGCATAACTAATACGGTGGGTTTGAGGTGATACAGCGTGAAAACCCACCAATGCGGCCGGCGTTTAAAACATCATTCGTTTTAACCGCCCACTACCGCACTTAGTGCGAATATGGGACAATTCTGTCCGTAATTCTTGAGTTTTCAATATGTTTGCCACAATGATCACATCCTTGACTCTTTGCATTGCACAGTCCACAATAGGAAGTAACTCATCAGTGAGGAGGTTTTCTTGTTTCATTCCTTCGACCTGCCTTTCTACTTTATACACTCTCTGTGCTGTGTGGAATCCCCAGTTTCCAGCATTTCCAGTTTCCCCAGTTTCTAGCATTTCTCCAATCCAACTGTGTAACTGGCCACAAGGAGTCCTACAAGAACCAGTTGGATTGATTCCTCCTCTGATTTATCCTCTCTTTCTATTGTTAAAGAGGCTTAGCTTTATGAATAATGACATAGAAGGGTGCCATTAACCTGAGGCATGCTGTTAAAGCACATGCTAGTGGAACCTAGCTGAGACGTTGGGAGTTGAGGGAAACATATCAGGTAGTATGTTCCCCCCCACTTCCAAGATAAGTGGTTACAGCAGAAATGATATTGATCAGACAGCTGCCAGCATACTCTGCTGGGGATGATTATCTAACATGGTGAGAGCTAAGATGGAAAAGAGTTAAGAATGGAAATACAATATCCTTGACCTGAAGTGTTAAGAATCAATGTTGGAAGTGTTAGGCCACTATTGTTGCTGTTTGGATTCGCAGCAGAAGTAAAAGAGCTTCAGTTAATAATGTCAGAACAAATGACTAAAGAGAACAAAGACTATTGTTAAAAGCTGCTCTAGAACACAGGTCATACCCCAGTGATAGATACAAGATATTCAATTAAAAAGTTCCAAAAAGTGCCTGGTGTAACAAAAAATCATACATTAGGGTTGGATTGCTCATGCCAAATTAGACAAGAGCAACTGCAAGATCCTACAACTAGCATCTGCATCAATGGGCTAGGGAGAAGCAAAATCAGCCCTGGTCCACACTCTTGTTCACTATGAGGAGAGGTGCAAATACAGTAATGGGTATCTGGTGAGGCACTTCAGAGGTGAACAGCCCACCAACACACACCATCTTGGCTCCTACCTGAAGGATGCCTCTAACAGTGTAAGTAGAGCTGCATGCCTATAGAAGCCAGCGTTTCCAGTACAGGAAGTGGAAGTGAAAAAAAAAATGTTCAGAAAAAAATAGTTTTCTATTAAAATAGATCTAATTATTTGCCTAATTTTTTAAAAAAAATCAGAAATTATGCCTCAGCATTCAGCTTCAGGTATGAAATCAACCCATTTAGCTGTGCAAACCTGGTGATCAATAATTCAGCACAATATCGTTCCACTGAAGCTGTGTTTATGAATTAAATCGTACAATGCGTACTGGCTATGTTATTAATAGCTGACCAAGCAAAGAGAGACAGAAGAAGAAAATAAAATATGATAAAGAATACAGGTGATTGCAAGGCTGTAAAATGATCTCCAGGTTCCATTGATACTGCAGCTGGATTTCCCTCTCATAGATTATGATGTCATCTGGATGCCTCAATTAGAACATTACTGCTCTTTAATCATTCCCAGGTATGCGTTAGTCTCTATATAAACCATTTGAACTCTGCGATTAGATCATTACTGCCTTCTAATCATTCCCAGGTATCCATTCATCTCTACATAAACCATCTGAACCCCTCAATTAGGCCATTGCTGCCCTGTAATCATTCCCAGGTATCCATTATTTAGTACGTAATCTGAACTGAATTACACGCGCATGGCACAATGTCAAATATTTAAGGACTGGAACAAAAGCATCATTAAATTGCCAGTTCTTAACACAACTTGCTTGTAGCTCATTTGATTCAGGAACAAATCTGTTCCATTTGTTACCTCTGCCCAAAAAACGAAAGCACTGTGATCATAATTTCTGTCTGTCTGGAAACGTAAGGAAAAGGTTTGATGGATTTCATCTAAATTGGCATAAGTACAAGTGCGATACTGATCAAGATCCAATTTCATGTGCATGTGCCCTAAACAAAAGAGATGTATTTTAGCAATCTCTCTCTTACCCCACCCACCTCCAATTCCAACACAGTGATGTTTGTAAAGTCTGAATATTGCTACACCAGCTCCAGAAACAACATGCAAAACTAATCAAGTCAAATGGTTTGCAAAAGGTCACAGTATGGAGCAGGAACCTCACAGAGTCCCAGTTGGCTGGTATCATGTTGATGGGTCACGCATTACACAGTCACATTCCATGTAACTGAGCGACCAGTCTGCATTACCCAACTCCAGTGAATTTTTGGCCATAAACGTATAACTGTCGATTAGTTACCATTAAAATGTCCAAAAATATAGATTTTTCGATATTTAATGTTGTCCACAGCAAAAACGTCAACCTCTCAAGACTGGCAGGCTTGAGTAAGCGTGAAAGCATTTGATGACGCCAACTTTTATACACCAGTTTAATTAGCACAGAAGATCATTGATAAACATGAACACTTGCTAAATATAAGATCAAGTACCCTTCACGTACACTGGAATTGTATGGGGCATGTGCGCAATACAATGTATTCATACATCTACCATAGATCCAAAAAGTGATTAAAGCAAAATTTGAGAACTCCATGAATGGAAGCTTCCAAAGTTATTTCTTTCAGCAGTGACTCAGTAGCAGAGTCCTGGGTCCCAGAGCATCTTCATACTGGTGACTCTGAAACAGTACTTTTGCCATTTTTGTTGGGAGATGCAGGTTATTTCGATAAAATAAATTGAAGGAAATAAAATTCACCGTAAAGATACTCTGATCAATGCTTGAAAGAAATGAGGGATTTCAATTGTCTGGAGAGTCTAGAGAAGCTGAGATTATTTTCCGTGGAGCAGAGAAGGTCCAGGGGAGGTGTAACAGTGTGTGTTTAAAATTATGAAGAATTTTGATAAGAGAACTTCTGGAAAAACAGGTTCCACTAGCTGGTAAGTCGAAAACAGGGGACAGAGATTTAAGATGATTGGCAAAACAGCCCGAGGAGAGAGAAGAGAAAATGTTTTCATACACCAATTTTTTCAAGTTGGCATGTACAGCTTTAAAGGGTAGCGCCAACAGATTTGACAGCAACTTTTAAAAGGGATTTCAGTTTATGCTTGAAAAGAAAATACTTGCAGGGCTATTGAGAAAGAGCAGGAAGTAGGGCTATATAGCTGTTTCAAAGAGCTGGCACAAGTAAGATGGGCCAAGTGACCTCATTCTGTTCTGTATGATTCTATAATCTTCCATCTTTTAAATATGAATAGGCATTGATTAGGCTGGAGAGCAAGTTGCTTGCTGCCATATTCCACTTGGGGCCATGATACTGGCAGATAGTAAATATGTTTTTAAAAATAAAGGTTAACAAGTTATGCATGGAGCTTGATTCTGAATAAAATTAAAGAAAAAACAGCTTCCGCAAAACCAGGGTGTATGGGCTGGTGGGGTAAGAAAGAAAAAAGAGAAAGTCTTGCCTTTCACAAATACAATCAATTAAGTGCTCTTGAAGTGTAGAGGCTGTTGTAATGTAGGAAATGCGAAAGTCAATTTACACACAGGAAGCTCCTGCAAACAGTAATTTGATAAAGATGAAATACTCTAATCTGTGATGTGAATTGAGGGATAAGTATTAGCTGGGACACCAGGGATAACTTCCATGCTCTTCTTCAAAATGGTGCTAGGGGATCTTTTACGTTCAGCTGACAGGGCAGGCGGGGCTTCAGTTTAACATCCCATCTGAAAGACAGCACCACTGACAGTGCAACACTCTGCTGGAGTATTAGTCTTTATTTCTGTGCACAAATCCTGGAGAGATTATGAAAAGAAACAAATCAACACATCAAAACTTCTTGTGCTTTGTCATTAAATCTGCTGCTTCTGAAAGCATGGTTGATGGACTTTTTAAAATCAATAATATAAAAAATATTAGCATAAAAAATTAATCATGCAGTAAAAGATGTTTCTGAGAATGTTAACTTCAAATTACTTGTCTCAAAAGCTTTTGGTTATTGAGATTGCAGATATAAGGGGATTAAAAGCACAACTCGTAACAAACCTGATCTTTTACCTTCCAAGCCTGCGTTTGGAACCATCTGATCTGACTTCCAATCTAAACATTTGATTTTCCTGGTTACCTATACTCAACTTGAGCTCATGTGAGAGGAAGTGCACAGCAAAAATCGGTCTGCAAATTGAAACAAAACTAGCAATCTCACACAGAGATTTCTCTCTTCAGAAACAGTGGTGAATTGGAGTTGCAGAGCTTTGCTGTAACTTTTCCACGATATAAGCCCTGTATTACCTGACAGGAAGCTGCCTGATAAAACTATAGCATTCACTGTTGTTGATTTTTTTTAAAAAATGATCTAAAAGATTTGCTTCGTTTGACTCTGCAGCAGCCTTGCATGCTAGGCTACAAGTTCTATACACACCCAGTACAACAAACAGTATAAACAAAGATTAGCATCTGAACCAAACTCCCTTAGAAAAATGTCAATAACTAAACAGATTGTCTAGCAGTTTTATATTGAAAGGCTGCAATTTCAATACGCACACCACATTTTGGATTGATACAGAGGTAATATGATTAGTTTTCACTTTTATATTTTTAACCTTTTTGCTGGGAGAATGTGAATTGTGTTTTAATTATATTGCAGTGGAGTTTCCACTTTTGGAACAATTTGCTGATCCCAGTGTAAATTGTACCCAACATTGTACCCATTTTAATTCTCCGAGTTCCTGCTTAAACTCATTTGCAGATCACTGAATGCATATCTGCCTTATAAGTCAGTACAATCAGGCAACATTTAAAATGTAATTGAAAAAAAATATTTTAAAAAGTTTTCCTAAATGTAATCGTGAAATTTGATTAAAACAGCTGAAAATAAGCATTCTTAATCACCAAACACTGCCTGAGTAAGCATTTAAAATTATTGAAAGTCACTTTAAAAAATATATAAAGCTATTTCCTAGTTATACTGTGGTATATTAATCAGTTTCTTAATAATTTGAAACAAGAATCACAGCTTTTGAATTGGACCTTTCAGTGTTCTTGTGGCCAAAAAGAACTATATTATTTTTTAAAGCCTCCCTAAAGGCCCGTAAAAGAGCAGAATTAATGAAAACTCCCAATTGTGATTTAATCACACGGGGTGTTTGGCCAATTTTGTTGGTGGGGCTTTCTTCCTGCATGATGTTTTTAAAAGAAGCGCAAAAGATCATGGAAACACGCGTTGCGCCAAATGCAATTGCATTTAAAATTCCACAATCCTTTGTGTTGCATTCAATATAATTGTACTCTAGAACAAAACACAGATGACCAGAAACTCCAGCTTGCTCTGTTTATATCGGTGTTGTTTTTGATGTATCCTTATACATGTTGGGATTTTAAAATATCTGAATACTATTTCAGCCTATGAATGATAAATGTTGGCTGGGTCACGAGTTGAACCAAATATCACTACAAGCTGTAAGTGACAGATTTACAAATGGTTTGAGGGTTGGGATCATCTCGCTGAAATTTTGAAGTGTCATGACAAAAGTTGCTGAATATCTACAATTTTGATTATTTAAGTATTTGTTTCCTCTGATGAGGAGGATGAATGATCCAATTTGAATTGGCTTTTGTGGTGGAGTGTTGGCAGACTGGTAACTTGAAGATCTCAGCCTAATCAATAGTTTTTGTTTTGATGTAGATTTGTTTTTGGACTTGATGTTAATTGATTATATATATTTTAAAATATGAATAACGTGACAGGGGAGGCGATGCCGTAGTGGTATATTCACTGGGCTAGTAACCAGGGTTCGAATCCTGCCATGGCAGCTTAAAAGTCTAATGATGACTATGAAACCATTCACGATTGTTGTAAAAACCCACCTGGCTCATTAATGTTCTTTAAGGAAGGGATTCCAGACCCACAGCAATGTGGTTGATGAGCAAGCCACTCAGTTGTATCATAAAAGCGAAAAACTGCAGATGCTGGAAATCCAAAACAGAAACAAAAATACCTGGAAAAACTCAGCAGGTCTGGCAGCATCTGTGAAGAGGAACACACTTAACGTTTCAAGTCCGAATGACCCAACAGAACTGACCCTTTTGTTGAGGAGTCATTTGGACTCGAAACATTAACTCAGTTGTATCAAGCTGCTGCAAAGTCACAAAAAGGAATGAAACCAGATGACCAACCGATACTGACAATGGTAATCTCAGCCCTGTCAACCCTACAAAGTCCTCCTTACTAACATCTGTCTGTTTCAAAGCCTAGTCAAGCAACAACATGGTCATCCTCATGGAATCACACCTTACAGATAATGTCCCAGACTCCACCATCACTATCCCTGGGTATTCCTGTCCCACCGGCTGGACAGATCCAGCAGAGGTGATGGTACAGAGGTATACAGTCAGAAGGGAGTTGCCCTCAACATCGACCCCTGGCCCCGTGAAGTCTCATGACACCAGAGAAGGAAACCTCCTGCTGATTACCATGAACCATCCTCCCTCAGCTGATGAATCAGTGCTCCTCCATGTTGAACCACTTGGAGGAAGCACTGAGGGTGAAAAGGGCACAGAATGTACTCTGGGTGGGGGACTTCAATGTGTGAGTGGCTCAGTAACATCATTACTGACCGAGGTGGCCGAGTCCTAAATGACATAGCTGCTAAACTGGGTCTGCAGCAGGTGGTGAGGGAACCAACAAGGGGGAGAAATATACTTGACCTCATCCACACCAGCCTGCCTGCCTGCTGATGCATCTGTCCATGACAGTATTAGTAGAAGTGACCACCGCACAGTTGTTGTGCAGACAAAGACCTGGCTTCACATTGAGAATACCTCCCACCATGTTGTGTGATCTAGCAACTCAAGACTGGGCATCCATGAGGTGCTATGGGCTACCAGCAGCAGCAGAATTATATTCAAACACAATCTGTAGCCTCATGGCCTGGCATATTCCCCACTCTGCCATGACCATCAAGCCAGGGGATCAACCCTGGTTCAAAGGGTGCAGGAGGGCATGCCAGGAGCAGCACCAGGCATATCTAAAATTAAGGCCTCAACTTCGTAAACATAGAAATAAGTAGCAGGAGCAGGCCATTCAGCCCTTCGAGTCTGCTCTGCCATTCATTATGATCATGGCTGATCATCCAACTCAATAGCCTGCTCCTACTTGGTAAAGCTATAACACAGGACTACTTGCATGCCAAACAGCATAAGCAGCAAGTCATAGACAGGGCTGAACGATCCCACAACCAATGGATCAGATCTAAGTTCTGCAGTCCTGAAACATCCAGTCATGAATGGCGGTAGACAATTAAACAACTCACTGGAGGAGGCGGCTCCATAAATATCCCCACCCTCAATGTTGGGGTAACCCAGCACATCAGTGCAAAAGATGAGGCTGAAGCACTTATTACAGCCTTCAGCCAGAAGTGCTGAGTGGATGATCCATCTCTGCCTCCTCTGGTGGTCTTCAGCAACATAGATGCCTGTCTTCATCCAATTCGATTCACTCCACACGATATGAAGAAATGGCTGAAGGCACTGGATACTGCAAAGGCTATGGGTCCTGACAACATTCTGGCAATAGTACTGAAGACTCGTGCTCCAAACTTGCTGCACCCCTAGCCAAGCTGTTCCAGTACAGCTACAACGCTGGCATCTGCCCGGCTATGTGGAAAATTGCCTAGGTATGTCCTGTACACTAAAAGCAGGACAATTACTGCCCCATTACTCTACTATCGATCAATAAAGTAATAGAAGGGATTATCAACAGTGCTATTGAGTGGCACTTGCTTAGCAATAACTTGCACACTGACACCCAGTTTGGGTCCCGCCAGGGCCACTCAGCTCCTGAACTCATTACAGTCTTTGTTCAAAGATGGACAAAAGAGCTGAACTCCCGAGGTGAGGTGAGAGTGACTGCCCTTGATATCAAGGCTGCATTTGACCAAGTGTGGCATCAAGGACCCCTAGCAAAACTGGAGTCAATGAAAATCAGAGGGAAAACTCTCCACTGGTTGGCCTCATACCTAGCACAAAGGAAGATGGTTGTGGTTCTTGGAGGACAGTCATCTCAGCTCCAGGACATCACCGCAGGAGTTCCTCAGGGTCGTGTCCTTGGCACAACCAACTTCAGCTGCTATATCAATGATCTTCCTTCCATCATAAGGTCAGAAGTAGGGATGTTCACTGATGATTGCACAATGTTCAGCACCATTCATGACTCCTCAGATACTGAAGCAGTTCATGTCCAAATGCCGTTAGACCTGGACCATATCCAGGCTTGGGCTGACAAATGGCAAGTAACATCTGTGCCACAGGAAATGGCCATCTCCAACAGAGAGAATCCAACCAGCGTCTCTTGATATTCAATGGCATTACCATCACTGAATCCCTCACTATCAACATCCTGGGGGTTACCATTGACCAGAAACTGACCTGGACTTGCCATACAAATACGGTAGCTACCAAGAGCAAGTCAGAGGTTAGGAATCATGCGATGAGTAACTCCCCTCCAGACTCCCCAAAGACTGTTCACCATCTACAAGGCACAAGTCAGGAGTGTAAAGGAATACTCCCCGCTTGCCTGGATAAGTGCATCTCCCACAACACTCAGGAAGCTTGACACTATCCAGGGCAAAGCAGTCTGCTTGATTGGCACCACATCCACAAACTCCCTCCGCCACCAATGCACAGTAGCAGCAGTGTGTACCATCTACAAGATTCATTGCAGGAATTCACAAGGTTCCTTTGACAGCACCTTCCAAACCCATGATCACTACCATCTAGAAGGACAAGGGTAGCAGATAGATGGGAACACCACCACCTGGGTGTTCCCCTCCAAGTCACTAACCATACTGACTTGGAAATATATCGCCGTTCCTTCACTGTTGCTGGGTCAAAATCCTGGAACTCCCTCCCTAACAGCACTGTGGGTGTACCTACACTACATGGACTGCCATCGTTCAAGAAGGCAGCTCATCACCATCCTCTCAAGGGCAGCTAGGGATGGGCAATAAATGCTGGCCAGCGAAGGCCATATCCCAGAGAATGAATTTTTTAAAAGCACAAGAGGCAGAAAAAATACATGGGCTGCCCAGGTGTTAAAAGGATGAGAGTGAGGAGAAGCTTGATCTTAGAAAACACCATTTAGAGCACCACATTCAGTATTGGGCACCACACCTCGGAAAGGATTATCAGCATTGGAGGGGGCGCACCACAGATTCACCAGAATTATCATGGGATTAAAAAAACGTTAAATTATGAAGACACCATGGACTAGGCATGTATTCCCTTGAATATAGAAGATTAAGAAGGGTGGTTTAATTCAGGTGTTTGAGATGATTAAAGGAGTTGCTAAGCGTATAGAGAGAGAGAGAGAGAGAGAGAGGAGTAATTGAATTTGGTTGGGGGAGTCCAAAACAAAGTATTATAACCTTAAAATTAAAGCCAGATCATTCAGAGATGACATCAGGAAGCATTTACTCACACAAAAGGTCGTGGAAATCTATAACCCTCTCATACAAAAAGCTAAGTCAATTGAAAATGCTAAAACTGAATTTGATAGCTTTTTCTTGGGTAAGGGTACTACAGGTTATGGTGCCAAGGCGGGTAGATATATTTAAGATAAAGATCAGCTATGATTTAATTGAGTGTCAGAACAGCCTGGAAGGGCTGAATGGCCTACTTCTGTTCCAATGTTCCTGTGATTATAGTCTGGAGAGAAGCTAGTTAAGGGGAAGAAGTGGCAGAGGCCCAACATAATCAAATGTTCTTCAGGTGCCTAAGTAGCCACCATCAGGCCTTCCCCATGATTAAGGACCCTGGCAGTGGAAGTCTCACCTGCTGAGAGCTGCCGGCCCATCAGAGGCTTCTAGCTCCTCATGCCACCAGTGCAGGAGTTGTCCTGGTAGCAATGCACTCCAGGGGTCCAGCATTATCATATGATCTTAGACCAAAGATGGGTGACGGCAGGACGGGGATCACAGAATGGGGGTCGTGGGAAGGGGGTGACAGAAATGTCAAAGGCAAAGACGGAGTGGCTTTCAGGAATCCCCCGCCCCCGCACCCCCCTCCTAATGCCAGGTTTCTCGATCATTCAATGAGTGCCTGCCCTAGGAGACTGCTGACAAAATTGACAGTTTGCTGGGCGGCCTTACGAGGGTGCAGAAGACCCATGCAGTCTCCATTTAATCCCTGAGCCACCCTTAAATTGCACTGGGCTCAGGGATAATCAGTGTCACTTGGCTATTAATGAGTCTAATTGACTTCACGTCACCAGTAGCCGGGAGTCTCTGATCATCTTCTGCCCTCTGACTTAATCAGCGGAGGTATTGCCTTTGCCAGGAAACCAACACGGGGCCATTCCTTTGATTATGTGGGCCCAGCCATCATCCTTCCCACTTTAACAGACTGCATTGAATCCAGTCCAATAATTCTGGACCAGTTCCTTGCAGAAAATGCAATTTACCAGATGTAAAGTAAGTAAAACAGTTTACATCATATAGCATCAACTATGGACCTATCACTAATGATCATACAGCTTAATGAAATTGGAGGTCTGTTGAAAGACTTCTTAGTTTTCTTCGCAAAAAAAAACTATTGGGTAGAATTTTTGGCTTGGCGGGCAGGGGCAAGGCCCACTCGCCGAGGTGTAAAATGACGCGGCGTGATGTCGTGCGTGCGTCCCGATGTTAATGCGTATACAGATTTTCGGCTGCGCACCCGTCGAACTGTCAAAGGCCTATTAAGGCCATTCAACAATCAACTAAATCGTTGACCTGAGCTGCCTGTCCAACCTTAAGGTTGTCGGGCAGGCGAAGAGCCCAGGCGGCCTTCGCATTTTACATGGAACCTCATCCACGGGTGGGATGAGGTTTCATGAACGTCTTTAAAGTGTTAGAAATTTTTTTATTAACATTAATGCACATGTCCCAGCTCATGTGACAGTTTCACATGAGGGGACACGTCTTTAAATTTTTTTTCTCCCTTCATTCAATGAGACAGAGTCTACCTCTGTGCCTCAGGGAGATTTCTGTGCTCTGTCACGTGCATGCGCAAAAGAGCACATTCCCTGACTCAGGCAAACCGCAGCCCGCCCCCCCCCCCCCCCCCCCCCCCCCCCCCCCCAACCCCAACCCCATCACCCACACAGGGAGTGCTCAGCGCTTCTGGGTGTGCATTAATTGGCCCACCCACGTAAAATAGCGGCACCCAGCTGATCAAGGGTGCCTGCCCGCGCCTGCCCTTGCACAATTCTCCCCATTGAGTCCATATACAATCATTTTGAAGTTGCCTTTTCTATATCACATTAGAACTCATTTCCTCCCTCAGTATTTTACCTTCGAATCTGAGGGCAGTGACTCATGTAAGCGATGAGTTCTGTGGGTGTCAACAATTCTGTTATCTCAACCCAAGTGGTCATAATTCATGCATAAACCCAGACAGTGAGCATTAAGCCATTTGATCATGCTGAAGGGGGAGAATCGGTTAATCAGGGTTAAGTCTCACTATTTCTTCACTTTGCATCAACACCTGGTCTTTTTCAGCAGTAGTCACAAACCAAAGAGTGAGGAGACTTGCTAATCTTTCCCCTCCCTAGTCTTGTGGCACTATGGCTAATTGAGTTATGATATCTACGCCAGTCTAAGATTACTTAACTCTGCACAAACAGGGGTCAAATCTGAGAATTTTGTGGTCTGTATGGTTTGGTCCTGCACCACATTAAATTTCCTACCAGACAGATAGATATTAATAGATATATGGCTAGATCAACAAATGTCTTCTAAATTTGTTCGTACACAGTAGACAAGCTGTATGGCGAGAATTTGATGATAGGATAGTTAAAATAGTTAACTAATTAACATAAAAAAATGCAATATGCAGATTGCTATCAAAAAACTCGACATTATTCTTTAGCTAGAACCACTGCCCTGACAGAAAACTTATATCAAATATCTTTTTAGGTTTCGCCATATAATCAATTAAGAATTTCAACACGTTTTAATTAGGGTAGCATTTAATTCTCTGTGCATTTTTATGCATCCAATCTGTTTCATTGAATTAAAAAAAGATTAATGCAGGGATATAAATAATCAGATATTTAATTGAAAATCCATCAGTAGATGAGTCAAAAATCTCAGATGACTTTGCACTATTTTTTACTTCAATGCTGTTACCGATTGAACATTCAAACAAACTGTCAACACTAAGCCTATTCACTAAATAATCATTTATAATCAAAGCAATACAGCATCCAGTAAGACAACTGCAGACCTGTGTTTTACCAATGGTAACTGCACCTTACTCTGTTGGTAATACTGCCTTGTATGTTATTCAAAATCAGCCAAACTTTCTTTGAAAGTCTACTTTGTTAACAGTAGCCCAGTTCTCCAAGTTTATTGGCTGAATTCAAAAACTTGCCAATGGCAAATTAATATCTAGGATTCACAAAAAGAAAAATATTCAAAAATGAGATTTATCAATGCTTAAAAAATGATTTTCCTTTATTGATGTAATTGGTTGTAGAATTGTTAATAACCCTATTTCCACACTAAAATATGCCAATGATATTCACATATGCCAATCCTGCTGTTCCCCAGTAAAGAACTGATCATAGTTTGATAAAACCCACAATAGAGACACAGTTACTAATCATTAATGTTGAAAGGGATGATGAATCAATGACACACAATTCATCAGCCATCAGTGTCTGACATTATGTGGTATATGACATTGTCTGAAACTCTTGAGAACACTACCTTAAAACCATACACAGTTTCCTATTACTCCACATGTAACTAAAGAGAAAGGATTTCCAGCCAAGCATTGCATCTTACTTGAGCTGTAATTTTTAGTGCCTCGTGAGTCTCATTGGGAGACGGCCAACTGAAGCTCAATAATTTAGGTCCATTTCCAGACTCCTAAGTACAAAATATGAGTCAATAATTAAAAACAATTTTTAACTACACTGTTATGTTTATTGCTTTGTTCACAATTTTATAAAGGCTTCTCCTCTTAAATGACTGCATGTAAATGTTGCATTGTTTGTTCTCCTATATTTGAATTCCCCCGAAATTAATCTTCTGGAACAGTTAGTCAACCATGTGGGCATGATAAAGATGGCAGCCTCTACGCTGGCAGTGGCCTGTGGTGATGCTCATGGTTAACTGACATCTCAATAAGATAAACAAACCCTTCACAGCCAGCTGTCCAGCAACCACGTCCATATGATTTACTGGTCATTTTAAATAGGTATAAAAAACTGTACACAAATAAGCGCCTTGGTAATTTTAGATAATAGATTTGATTCTATAAATATGAAAAATCATTATGGGATTTGTGGCTTTAGAAAAGGAATGCAGAAATGTAATTTTGGGATTTCGCCAGCCCATTAGTTCAGTAAAGTATAGTTATCTTCTTTAGGTGGGAGTTATTTGTCTTTGTCATAAATAATGGAAAATTTACCATGCACTGCATGCTACCACCATTTGCTTGCTATTTCTGTTTTAATCTCCAAAGTTCACCGCACAAAACTGTTTATGCTTTAGTTAGACTGTCTTGCCACATGAAACTGAATGATAAATGTTTAAATATATAATAAATACTTAAGATCAATTTGATTTACAGTGAATCAAACATCACATTTTTATAATGATTATGCTATCAGTAGAGGAAATGTGTGCTATAGCTTTCAATAATTTACCAATTACTGTGGTGATGCTCAAGTGTTTTGTAAAAAGAGGGTCTTCAACCATTTTATAAAGGAAAAATGTGACAGGATATGTGGGTGTCATTGCAGTGCAGATGACATGTATCACTTTTAATTTTATTTTGCAGATGCATCAGCAATATTTACAGGAAGGAGGGAAAAGTGTCGATGAAAGCAAAAAGAGCTGAAGAACTAGGCAAAACTGGGACAGGGAGGTCTCGCCGACTTTAACAATTGAACCTCGTTTGCATCTTGGGAGCTCGTCTTCCTGGCCAACAGCTGGCCAATGAACAGTCTGGCTGATGAGCAGGAGGTCACAGTGAAGGCCTTGGAAGACAGCCGCTGGCAATTAGGGGTGGGGTGATTGGGGATAGGGGGGGTGGGTTTGTGAATGTTGGCAAAGGTAGTGGTTGTGGGGGTGGGGGGAAGGCATCAATTTGAGAGGAAAGATCAGCAATCAGGGGAGGGAGGTCGCCAATTGGGAGGCGGAAAGAAGAGCAATTAGGTAGGGAGAAGGGAAGGAAGTTCTGGTCGGCAATCTGGAACAATTCAACATTGATTAGACAAACTGGAATGAGGGGAGATCTGTGATTGAGAGGTTGTGGGGAAAGGGGAGGGGTGGTGTGAGAGGGACTAGAGGCAGACACAAAGGCTGAAGGCTTACTTGGGAGCGCAGAAGACCACTTCTGCCCGCCCTGGCCCACAAGGAGTGCTGAACGAGCCATATGGAGCTGGCAGCTCCCATCTGTCAAGCCTCCTGACCCCTGGGGAACATGTGTGTGTTCACTCAAGAAATCCAATTTGCTGTGGCAACATGCATTTTTATATGCATATTGTAGTCTGGACCTGTGGATAGTGATGGTGGAGGCTCCAGCTTTCTTTCCATCACATGGCTGACCAGGAATCTTTCCCATTCTTACCACCTGCCATGTGTGTGTTGGAAGAATTTACAGGTTGATACTGGGCCTGTTTGACCACTTTATGAACACACCTTCCTTAGCTTCGAGTCACTGAGTGGAAATCAAACACAAGTCTTCTGACTCAGAGTGAGGAATGCTACTCACTGCACAACAAGACCTCCAAAAATGTGCATAACTTAAAATTTGGTCTTTAATCGCACTATAGGAGTCTGATTTAAATCTGATAAAAATGTCTTGTATCTTCACAGCAGGGCACTTGAGTGCACTGATAAAATAGTGACATGTGCATAGGGTAATGCCCACTGTTGAAGAATGAAGTGTGTTTCTGCTTTTAGTACCCAGGTTCAGCATTAAGGTCGAAATAAAGCACCATTACATATATCATGCCCAAGTTGTAGTTTGTGACATAACATACTATTTGCTGGTGCTGAACTCTTTAACCTGCAATTTTGTGCATTTTTATTTGAATCAGCATGTAAAGTATTAAAGAAGGATCTCTAAGAATGGTTCTCAAAGGTAACCATATTCCAGACAAGCTGAATGAACAAAGCAGTATCTTTCAGAAGTCCAAATTCATAAGGACAAGTCAGTGCAATGAAAGGTTTATATTGTCAATTGACCATTGCTGTCACACACAATGATAAACATTCTATGCTTTTGTCAAAAATTTCACTTAAATTCAACAATGATGAATGGCTGAATGTTCTAAGAAATAATGGATGGATACAACCATTTACTGTTTTTGTTTCGGGATGGCACCAGCGATGATCCCAAGCAACCTGGAACCAGATCTAAGCTTAAACATCTGTCTGGGTTGATGGCTTTGATGGCAAGCTGTCTCTGAGAAGTCTTGAGATGGGGATGGGTCACTGATTAGTGGTGCTCTTTGACAACGTCATCATTTTACGTGGGTGGGCCAATTAAGGCCCGCCCAGCGTTATGTCCACCAGGAAGCGTTATGCGCTTCCTGTGCAGGCGGGGGGGATTCCCTCAGCTCGGAGTGTGCCTCTTTCGCGCATGCGCATGAAAGAGCGCACAGATCTCCCCGAAGCCGAGTGCTGCCTCAGGGAGATCAGCTTGGAATTAAAATAAATAGAAATGATAAAAAAATTTCCCCGACATGTCCCCTCATGTGACACTGTCACATGAGTTAGGCCATGTCTATAACTTTCATTGAAAGATTTGATAAAAATTTAAATATCCTCATGAAACCTCATCCCGCCCGTGGATGAGGTTTCATGCTTTTTCCAAAGCCCACCAGGGCTCCTGGCCTGCTCGCCAACCTTAAGGTTGGACGGGCTGGTCCAGTAATGATGTTAATTACTTTTTAAGTGACTTCAATAGGCTATTGACAGGTTGGCGGGCGCGGAGCTGACTTGGCTGCGCCCCCGCTGACCTGAAAATGGAAATGACGTGGGGTGACGTCGGGAGTTCCACTCAACATCATCCTATGTCATTTTATGCATCAGCGAGCGGGCCCCGCCCCCCACTTGCCGAAGATCCTGCCCATAGAGTCCAGGAGTCCATTCCATTTCAGGAGTCTGTGTTTTGGAGTAGGCTTTGAACAATAGCAGACATGAATTCCACAAAAGAGTGCTGTTTAGTCATGTCCATTCAAGGTGCACCCCCCTCCCCCACCCCCACGCCTAGTACGATTCAATTCAGAACTTTCCGGAAGCTTGATATTCTAGGTTAAAATTGCTAAGGTCACTTGACTCCTTTGACAGCCATGTTAACAGTTCATCAGTTCCATTTTTAAATGAATAAAGGAAGTTCCAGGAGCATCGATGTGAGCACTGTCCATGTTTAAAATTATAAATATGACATGCCTTTTACTGGGCATTATACAGTGAATCAAGGAATGTGGAGAGTGGGCAGGAAAGCGGAGTTGAAGCCCAAGATCAGCCAAGATCATATCGAATGGCGGAGGAGGTTCAACAGGCTAAATGTTCTTAATTCAATATATTTTGAAGTGCAGTCACTGTTGTAATTTGGAAAGACAGCAGCAGCCAATTTGCACGCAGCAAGCAATAATGATCAAATAATCTGTTTTACTGATGTTGACTGAGGGATAAATATCTGCCAGGACTCAGGGAATAACTCACCTCTTGTTTGAAATACTACTACGGGATCTTTAATGCACACTTGAGAGAACGGACAGGGCCCCAGTTTAATACCTTGTCCAAAGATAACCCCCAGAAACGCACTGGAATGTCAACCTAAATTTTTTTGCATTTAAACTCTCACAAAATGAACATAAATCCACAGCCTACTGACTCAGAGTGCTACCTAGTGAGCCATAGCTGACGAGTCAGTCTACAGCCGCTCTCAGGCAGTGTGTCAATCTCACAGCTAACAGCTGCACAAAGTGTTTTGAAAGTTCCAGGTCAGCCAAGAGGATAGCTAAGTTAAATCTGAAACAGTAGTCCATTCTACAGGGTATGAAGTGAGCCTATACCTTAATGCTTATACTCAGAGAAAAAGCAAAAGTGGCAACTTTAGTTGTATCAAGAAGGATAGTGAAATATGTATTTCACTATTATAATATTTGCTTCATTTATTTATGATGTGTAAATAAGTTCACTTATTGGCCCAAATCCTTTGTCTCAATTTGCTAGGAATGTACAATCAGCCTGCCTTTTGAAGAGCTGAGAATTGCACACTAGTACATGGTATGCTCTAGTAACCAATGTACAGATTCTAATGTGACCCAGCATTCAGCTTTGTAAGAGCACAAAACAAAAACAGAATTACCTGGAAAAAACTCAGCAGGTCTGGCAGCATCGGCAGAGAAGAAAAGAGTTGACATTTCGAGTCCTCTTGACCCTTCAACAGAACTAGGTGAATCCAAGGAGAGGGGTGAAATATAAGCTGGTTTAAGTTGGGGGGGGGTGCGGTGGGGAGAAGTGGAGGGGGGTGGTGTGGTTGTAGGGACAAGCAAGCAGTGATAGGAGCAGATAATCAAAAGATAAAAACAAAAACTAAAAACAAAAAACTGCGGATGCTGGAAATCCAAAAGAAAAACAGAATTACCTGGAAAAACTCAGCAGGTCTGGCAGCATCGGCAGAGAAGAAAAGAGTTGACGTTTCGAGTCCTCATGACCCTTCCACAGAACTGAATCATGGTATGATTTGAATCAAAAGATGTCACAGACAAGAGAACAAAAGAACACAGAGGTGTTGAAGTTGGTGATATTATCTAAATGAATGTGCTAATTAAGAATGGATGGTAGGGCAGTCAAGGTATAGCTCTAGTGGGGGTGGGGGTCATAAAAGATTTAAAAATAATGGAAATAGGTGGGAAAAGAAAAATCTATATAAATTATTGGAAAAAACAAAAGGAAGGGGGAAGAAACAGAAAAGGGGTGGGGACGGAGGAGGGAGCTCAAGACCTAAAGTTGTTGAATTCAATATTCAGTCCGGAAGGCTCTAAAGTGCCTAGTCGGAAGATGAGGTGTTGCTGTTTGTAAGAGCGCTGCTTGTAGAGGTGTGACTGGCAGCTCAACAAAGAAAATAGAATTTACAGCACAGACACAGGCCATTCGGCCCAACAAATCTATGCTGGTGTTTATGTGCCATCCAAGCCTCCTCCCATCATTCCTCACCTAACTCTTATCAGCTTAGTTCTCTTTCTTTCTTCCTCTTATGCTTATCAAGCTTCCCTCAGATGCATTTATAGTACTCACCTTAATTACTCCATGTGGTCACGAGTTCCACATTCTTACCACTCCCTGCATAAAGGAGTTTCTTCTGAATTCCTTATTTGATTTAATTGAGGACTATTTTATAATGATGGTCTCCAGCTTTACTCTTCCCCACAGGTGGGAACAAACTCCCCAGCCGGGATTTTTAAATCAGTGCGCCATCCGAATCAGAGGTGAGCAGGCATGTGAATTGGCACAGCCGGCACCCATGCTGGTTTGCTGCCATGATTGCGACCCTGAGCCATTTTCAATGAAGGTGGCACGGCGTTGGATCGGCTGCCCTCCACTTTCCAGTGGGTATTCAATGTAGGCCAATTATTGATATTTACAGGATCTATTAAGGAAGGCCCCATTCCCAGTCAGCAATGCAGGCCGATGTGGTGGGCTCAAGGTAGGAAGTGAGTGGGGTGGGGGTGGGGGGGAAGGTAGTGGCAGGATGGGACAATGAGTCACATGAGGGATCATCACAGCTGCCGGGCCACAGCTGCATGATGTGGCCGGCCCCTGGCAAGGTCACCCCTCCAGGATCATGGCCCAGCAGCTGTGGCTTTTTGAAGAGTAAAATAAACTTACCTGGTTTCTCCCTCCATCTTCAGATTGACAGCTCCCACCACAGCCAGTGGATCTACTAAGCTACTAGCAATCACTACCTCCACTAGCACCTCCCCCAACTCCCCGCCCCCCCCCCCAGCATCAGGAGCCTTCCTGCCATCCCTAATTTTGTGGTGGACTTGCTCCTCGGACTTTAGTTGGCTCCAGCTTTGACTATTCCAGTGGATGTGTCTAAAGCACACCATGCAGGGTCAGGACTGGTAACTAGCTCCCATGTCCGGTTCCTGAACCCTGATTGAAAATCCAGCCCTTTTGTGTCCACTGTATCAAAACCTTAATAACTTTGAAGGCGTCTACAATGTCACTCATCAGCCTTCTCTTTTCAAGAGAAACATTCCAGCTTGTTCATCCTCATTAAGCAAATGAATCCCAAGGATGAAAATGTTTATGTTGGGCTCATGCCCTTTAGTTAGGTATGCTGTGGGCACTAATGTGTGTTTATGACCCAAAAACAGGACATAACTAATTTCCACCTTCACTTTGTACAAATTCAGAACCCTTTCTTCAAGGAACTGTATTCATTAAAAAAAAAACAAATGCAATTCTACTGTAGAAAATAAAACTCACTCAAGCAGCATTGAGAGGGAATTTGCTGTTGATTAATTACAAGCACTCAAACTAGATAGAAGCTAGAAGAATCATTTGCTTCATATCCGCAGATTCAGCAAAACACATCATAGTAACTTAAATTTGTTTAAGAAACTTACTGAAGGACCAATAATTCTGACATGCATTGTAAGAAATGATAGGGATAGAAATGAAAAGGACATTCAAAGGACCCTGACCTTAAAGTGGCATGACCTGCATGAAAACTTATTTGGCCAAACATTTTTTTGGAATCAAGAGCATGAATCCTGCTGCTTTTCTGGATCTTGCTTATAAAGAATAATTTACCACATAGCTTTCCATTAAGGTTACTGTTATTCCTTACACCAGCCTTTTATGAAAGCAGTAATTATACTGTTATACTTTTGGTTGTGTGTTTTTGCAAATTTCTAATACTGGCTAGTTCTAGATTTCGGGGCAGGAAGCAATCCCATACTGCAGTGCTATCAGTACTCTATATCTAATACCACCTTTCCTGTCCAGGAAACATTGTCAAAATTATGGTGACTGACTGCAGCAATGAGTTTTGGAATAACAGATAACATTGTTCAAAATTGTATATTTGCACCAAATATATCCCACACCAACAGCACCAATTTTGAAATTTGCATCAGGGCAATCAAAAATATTGTGCAATGGAGTAAAAATCCTTCAGCTACATTGGTTGTGCACCGCAGCTGCATTGACTCAAATAATGTGGAAAATCACTTGCATACTTTTTGACTTTGTGCTAGCTTGACAGAAGAACCATTACGCTAATGTGCTGCATGCATGAAAGTGGCAGATTTAATGCATTCACCCTGTAACAAGTCAAGATATTAAGTGCAGCTTTGTATGGGACCAGTTTTTTTCTTGTGTTTCCTACGCAGTCACCCGGCCTGTTTACTGCAGCTAATAATCCTGACTCGCCAAATGTATTTGTTCAAAGATAGTTGGTGTT
This sequence comes from Carcharodon carcharias, assembly GCF_017639515.1. NCBI lineage: Eukaryota > Metazoa > Chordata > Chondrichthyes > Lamniformes > Lamnidae > Carcharodon > Carcharodon carcharias. Next base: position 43,619,454 of record NC_054485.1, read on the forward strand.
TCTTCCTCTCTCTTTTTTATATTTTTTCTCTCTGAGTTCCTTTTATCAGGGAGGTGTCATAGGGTGGTGCTTATCAATGGCATCTGAAGAATGTTGGCAAAGGTGGAGCCGCATCAGGAAAGCGCAAATGAGTCACACCTAGAGTGTGAAACCATAAACACACTTTTTCATGGACAATGGGTCATCAATGACAGGAGCACAATCCTCCTGCAAGCTGTGACACACTGTAACATGAAGCAGTCAAACTTCGTGACCTTAGAAGCACCAGGCACCCAGCTTTTTCTGGGGCCTGACAGCCAAGGGCAGAGGCATGGGCAAGCACCTCTTTGGCCATTGCAGCACCTAGTTGCAATGAAAAGTGGCATTTAAAAGGTCACAATTCCCTGTGTGGGTGCTGATTTCCAGAACCTTAGCCACAATGTAAAGCTGCATCGAGAATGACACAACAGCAAATGGGTGCAAAGGAATTAAGAATGGACAAGAAAGGGTGTGTAAACACCACCTGAAGTTCAAAGTGTTGGTCAGCAGCCCTTCAGAGAACAGTCCCCTGAAACAACTACAATTGGGAACAAATTAAGTCCCAGGTAGACTAGAGAATGAAGGGTCTGTGTGTGTGTGTGTTTGTGTGTGTGTGTGTGTGTGGGGGGGTGGGGGGGTGGGTGGGGTGGGGGAATAAGAGGGAAATTTTAAAAATGTGGACCAATGGCTTACATTCTGGGCCAACACAGCTGATATCACCATAGAAATGCGTTTTAAAAAATCACACTACTTAATTTGTTAAAGTTCAAACGATGTAGTCACACCCTTGTCAATCAATTCACACTTTGCTAGTAAGTTTCAATAACAATCAACACGGAAATAGATAATTGAGGCAGTTGTGTCTGTCTAAGCTCTAAATCACAGCTATCTACGCTTTCCTCACCCCGTTTATTTTTCTCTCTCTTCAAATGTTTATCTAACTCCTTCCTAAATGTTGTGACTAACTGTGCTTCACATAGCCATTTGTGGTAATGCATTTGAACCATATTCTACTAACCCTTACCTTCCCTTTGTGTTGCATGACAATATAAAATCAAACATCTAAGGATCTTGAACTTGAGGAATGAGATATGGCTGGTATTAAAATGCTCTATTCTGCTTCATTCTTCATAAATTCCTATCTAATGAACAGCACAAACCCATTTGACACCTTTGCTCAACCTATTTCCTCAATAGAATATAAAAGCAAAAAACTGCGGATGCTGGAAATCCAAAACAAATTATTAATTTATTTCCTCAATATCCTGCATTGGGCATTACCTAAAGTGATGGAAGTTTGTAGACATCTTTGAGTTTGATTCTTCATCTTTAAGAGAAAAATCTTATAACATGAACCAAATTTAAAGATTTTATTCTCATCAGTGCTGAGTGATGAAACACTTTTCAACCCAGTGACAGTATTATCTACACAGAGGTTAGATATAGCAGAGGCTGCATGAATAATTTACCCGGGTAGTTCCAAGAATGAAGGACATTGTTACATGGATATATTGGAGAATCTGGTGTTGTTCTCCTTACAGGATAGAAAGATTTGATTGAGGTGTTCAAAGTCATGAGGAATCATGACAGAGTAGATAGAGAGAGAAATTGTTCCTATTGGCAGAAGGGTTAAAAACCAGAGGAGCCAGATTTAAGTTGATTGGCAAAAGAATCAAAGGCTGCATTAGGAACAAAAAATCTTACTCAGCGAGTGGTTAGGTTAGGTTCTTGAATGCACTGCCTGAGAGCTTTGTGGGGGTAGATTCAATAACGGCTTTCAAAAGGGAATTGGTTGAGCAACTGAAGAGAAAATTTTTGCAGGGCTCAGGCAAAGGGCTGGGGAGTTGAGCTGCACTTGCAGAAAGCCGGCAAGGACATGATGGGCCCGATGGCTTCTTTCTGTGCAGCAAGCCCTTTATGGTTCACTTTCTCTCTCCCTCCTTCTATAGATTACGTCGTGTCCGTTAATGAACCTTTACCCAACCTAAAAATAAAGCTCCCGAATTCATCAGTGTGAAGCATCTCCTCTTCCCATGCCCGCTATTGTTCAGTAATCTCTAAACCAGACAAACTGAAGAAAGTTGTGTGTCTGAATTCATGCCAATTGGAGACTAAATAAGGATTGTTGAAATCTATTTACATAAAGGTAGAAATGATTGACGACAATACTTTCCAAGCGAACCTAACACCTTCATACCAGATTCCTCTCTTTTTCAAATTGATTGATCAATAAGTCCATTAATGTAGTGGAGAAAAATTTGGTATGAGTTGGTTCAGCATTTGTAAGATAACACCACTGACAGTAATTTCTACCTTATTGTATTCTTAAACCCAACAGTGACAGAAGATTGTCACCCAGCAGTCAGAAAGCTATCTATGGTGCAAGAATCATAAAACCACAGGTCATTGAACCAATGTCTCTGAAGCAGTTATTCATTTAGTAACATTCCTCCATTCCCATATCATTATTTTTACTTTTAAAATATGTATCCACTTGCCTGCTTTCCTAAATTATGCTTTCACCAATGCTTCTGGTAGGATATTTCACTTCCTAACACTCAGCATATATGTTCAAGAATCTCCTCACCTCTCCTTTCATTCCTTTGGTGATTTATATTAAACATATGGCCTTTAGTTACTGAATCACTGACCAGTAGATTATTTCTCACCCCCCACTCCACTATTTACCTTATTAAAACCTCTTTTGACTGTGAATCAGAATCAGATCTCCTCTTAACTTCCTCCATTCTTACAAAGAGTTCCAGTTTCTCCGTTTTCTCCTCATAACTAAAGACTCAAATTGTTGGTGTTATCTTAGTAAATCCTTTCTGCACCTTCTCCATGGCCTTGACATTCTTTCTAAGGACATGGTTCCAAAAACAGGACACACTATTCTAGCTGTAGCCTAACTAATCATTTGTATAGTTCTCGCATTCCCTCTTGGCTACACTGCTGTTTATAAAATCCAGGTTCCCATACAAAGTTTTTCTCCAGAAATTTATCAACCTGTCTTCGCTCTTTCAAAGATGTAAGCTTTTACTTAAAGCAGGCAGTAAGGAGATTTTTCATTCCATTTTATTAATCTGGATTCTATTGAAACCAGCTGCAATAGACGATAAAACAGTAGTTTAGAATCCTGTTCTACCAGGTTCCCTAGATTCTTTATGTCTGGATCTTGTCTTCGATTAAAATAAAAACTGCAGGTTTAGTACAATCTGCTTTTTTTGTTTGTACAAATATTACAAAGAAATAACTGTTCATTCCTTTTGTTCACTTGCAAGCTGAAATCAGTTCATGTAAACTAAAGCAGGTACTTCTACAGATAGAAACCTCTGATACTCACTTCGTCTTTGCCTCCTTCCCTTCAAGTCATGGCTGCCGGTGTAATCCATGGAGTTTAAAATGATCACCACCAAAAAGAATCCAAACTGCATAGTAATAACTGCACAGCTCTGTCTCTGTTCTAGATGAAGGCTGATGCTGATGAAGGCAATTCCAAAACGATATTTATGATCTTTGATACTGTTTCCTAGAGCAACTCACAGAAGGAAGTCTGAACACTCAAGGCTCTGTCCACATACACATATGAGTGGGACAAGAGAAAGCATGTTTTCAGGTATAACTCCATGGAGATTGCAACTTGATGGGAAGTGTTCTGTCAAAATCCATTCAGATATATGCTACATGAATATGTGTTCTCTGCTAGCCACTGTATAAGCTGCAAGAACAAATATGGAAATAATTAGTCTGCATTCTGCGAACGTGGAAGTACAGAAATGGCAATTAGAATATTTGTAGTATTTTTAAAAGTTTGAACTTTTAAAAACTGCCAGAAAAGAAATGCAATGGCGTGAGGTTTTCTGTTCTTAAAGAAGTAAGTTTTGATTAAGTGGCTAGAATTAATGAGAAATGAAAGATAAAATTTTGAAGAACAACAATACTTCACGGCCACTTCTAAGTAAAATACAAGAATGAAGTCTAGCATAACTACCATAATACAGTTTGTCACGTGCAGGAATTTGCTGAATCAGAACTTATGATTTTCAACATTTCCACACTTGACGATGATGCCCCGAAATCGTGATGCAGGGAAGGAGCTTTAGTCACCCCTTGCCCGTGCCTTTTGTAATCAACTGTGTTTGTATCTTAAAATACTCAATATCCATCTTCCTTGAACTAAAATTAAAACTGGGGAGTTCACTGATAAAGCATTAAGTGGCCAGCCGAAAAACACACAGTGCCACCCTTATTGGGGAGAAACTAGCTTTCATAGATTGAACACTGTGGATTAAAACAATGAAGGCAAGAACTCAACTGGAAAGACGAGTCAAAAGTTTCTGTCAGAAATTATCATACTTTTTTTTAATTGGTCTATTTGCCCATTTTTGAAGACCCTTTCTCTCTTTCCACTGCTCTGGCCCCACCTAAGCCCCCCTAATCATTTTGAAACAAAGCATAAAAGAGTCTGAACAAATTCTGCACTTCCACTCAGTTTTGTCGCATCGAACGATTTGAAATGAGGTTTTCTTCATTATGAAATCGGTATAAGAAAATAACGGGAATAGAAGTGTGTGTAAGATATTGAGTAGCATGCTACAAATTAGGGAAGTTTGGATGGTACTGGAATTCAGGAGAGGGAAACAGAAAAGAAATTATCATTATCATTCAGTCTTCATGCTATTTGGCTGCAAAGAAACACCAACCTACAAACTTTTTTTTCTAATACAAATAAGGGATAAGTCTTACTGATATGTATGGTTTAATAGAAATCTGAATGGTTATGAGATAGGGACTGAAGATATGACTCGATCTGAAGTTTTATTTTGCAATTTAATACAGTGCAAGACATTGCCTAGTACAGATTTTTAGACTCAGTTATTTTCTTCCTTACCCTCCCACCTTGCATTAAATGCAAACATATTTATGTCTCTTACCGTTATGCCTCCAATCACGACTCTCCAACCTTCAGCGAGGATGGATACAATCTTAGCTGCAGCCACCATTAATACTGCTATCTGATCAACTGATAGGAGGTGTGTTTCAGGGAGGGCAGGGGGAGGGCACATGATGAGACTGTTTTTGTTAAGCTTTACCTCTAACCCATCCTTCCCCAATCAACCCACTACACTTCACAGAGATGGACTGCTCCACTGCTACACAGTGCTCCACCTAGCAGCCATGCCAAGTACTGCCAACACTCACTCAGTGCGGATGAACAAGCTTGAAGGGTATGCCAAGCCGGGATTGAACCCCTCAAATCTAATGACTTGAAAGGTAAAATATGCTATTATATGAGGTCGTAATATGATCATGTACTGCTTCAGCAATGATGAATCATTTATTTTAAAATACTTACAGAAATTGTTATAAACAGGAAAAGTGAATCTTTATATTTTGAGGGAGTATCACATGCCATACCATTACCAAATAGAGAGTTATATTTCTGGTTAAAATCTTTACTTTTAGTCAGTTTATTTATGAAAACTTATTAAGGATACATACAGTACTAACAGTCCTTGCATCAATTTTCAGAGTTTATTTAAAACCAGGGAGAATGTATACACTGGAATAGTAAGGACATAGTTATAAATTGCAACTGATACTTAGAATGAAATGGTGAGCTCAGAGTGCAGGTGAAGGAATAAGCGCATCAAATCTATTGAAAGGCCTGCTGTATGCACACACTGTGGAGATGTTCTGCTTGACATACTCTGCATAAATCTTCTGGAAAATGTACTCCAAATTAATCAGCAATGGAAAAGTCACAGTCACATTTTAATCCCCATGCAATAATGTGCATCAACCCCATATACGTCATTAAAAATTGTCTTAATCTGTCAGTCCAAATTAACTTTTACAACACCTGTCAGTAGGGTAGATTTTTATTCTCCATCAATTGGGCAGTATTGACATTTGTAGCAGCAGATTCTCTGCTCTTTATAGAACCCTCCAATTTTTCAATGGAAGATAACCCACTCCATCAGATTACCGTCCAAGCTGTGAAGACAAAGATCTACCCCAAATTGTTTGTCTACCAACGCAGCACCTGCCGCTTCCCAAATCAGGTTAACATTGTAGGGAGTTAAGTGACATGATCTGGAAATACAATATTTAAAGTGCTATGGTTGAATTATACATAAGTGACTCTCCTAAAGCAATCTTGAGGGTTCTTGCACTTGTTAAAATATTTGCGCTACTTAACAATTTTTTAGACTTCTTTTCTGTGCAGGGGAGGGAAAAAAATTAAAGTCCCAACAACAGATTGTACCATATAATCATAAAACTTTACAAAGGAGAACTAGACCAATTAACCCATTAATCCTGTGCTTGTTTTGTTTAGCATGTGAATGTGACATGCTTGTGCGTCTGTCTGCCTTGGGCAGAGGACATGAACTGAAAACATTCGGCAGAATATATTGTCTCCCCACTTCCATCTTAAAAAGCAGTGATACACACTTTGTCTTGTTCTGTCCTTGGCATAGAGAGCTCCAGCACAATGCACAATACCTTTACTTAAATGAAGGCAGTCATCTTTAGTTTATTAGAAATATTTTCTTTTTACATATGTAATCAGTCACTGAGTTAACTTCCCAATACTTGACCATTTATTTAATGGTACAGGACTATTCTGAATTTGAGAAAATTTTCAGAATTATGAAGAGAAACCATGGCATAAGGAGGCCCCTGTTTCAATTATAGGTGGAAAAAAATTCAGCATATGAATGCTGTCTGAAAATAGCAGAACTAGTTACAGCTGATTTAGTTCCTCTGGCCCCATGCTGGGCAATGGTAGCAAATTAAGAAATCTGGGAAAATCTTTGGGGTTTGAATAGAATTGACAAATTCACAGGTACATCAATTTATTTTTTTGGCATTAACACACAATTTAGATATTAATTGAACAAATGTTTTTTTTCCTGAAAAACTAATGACAAAATGCAGAGGAAGAACGTAAGAGAGAATATAAAAGAAAAATTAATTCTTTCAGCCAATTTTGTTGCGTCTGTCTGATGTGAACCAGTGTACATTTTATAAAATTAAACAGCTTTAAATGATGGCTCTATAACAGATCCTAATAAGACTATGAGCGTTATTTTAACCTTGCTTGCTGACCGCAGGAAGCCCACAGGATTGAGTGGAATGGCAGTTTTACACCCCACACACTATGACTCTCTATTGGCTTGAACGGAGAGCAAAATCAGATGGGGTACAAAACTCTGTGATATTCTCAGTTTCCCAACAGGTGGGTTAAGTTGAAATTCCCCCTGTTAAATCAGATGGAATACATGTTGTTTGAAAAATAATCTATAGTCGGAAAATGTTCACCCGCTTGGTGGCTTTGCACAGTATAAGGGTGTGTGGCTTTGTAATTCTTTCACACGTTGAGTTCCTAGCCTCAGCCACACTACCATGGAGAGGTACTAAACCAAGTCTCACCATTTCCTCCATCGAGGTGGGGGCATGTTTTGGGGGGGGCGGTGGGGAGTGCAGAAACAGCTGAAAAGGAAAAGCGTCCCCTTATGCCTCTCCTATCAGCAGGTTTCAATGTAACATCTGCAGAGGCGGAAGAGCGATATTGTGTTAGACCATGCAGATGGTGCAGGAGTAAGAAGTATCGCAAAAATCTAAGCCTCAGACTCTAGGGGAGAAAAAAAAGACACTGCGTAAGCCACTTTAAGGAAATAACTCTGTCTCTAATAGCAATATATTAAAACCAATATCTGCAGCACCACAGACTCATCCACTTCATCTTGCTTTCATAACTTTATGCAGGCTTTCCCCATTCACTCTCCTATCTTAAATGATTACTGCACAGCATACGACTTTGTTAGAACTCAGAGCGGTTCCTTTCCTCTGAATATGGGAAATGTTACCTCACGTTAAAACTAAACTCCTCAACTCCTGCGTCAGTTCTCAAACACAAACCTTAATGCAACTTACACGTTTTGGAATGTAATTTCCTGCTGCCATCCTATTTTGAGAGTGAATTTGAGGAGCACTGAGGCTCAGCCTAAGTAGCATTTCTGTAGCAAATATTAATAGCAGAAAATAAGTCACTACAGTCTCAATGTGAAACATAATCCTTCGCTGTGATAAGAAAGTCTCTTACCTGAATATTAAAGGCCTGCTGCTGTACCATCAACAGGTGTCGAAGAAAGTTTCTTTTATTTGGTTCTTGCCTAAGTAAAACATAAACCACCGACTATTTATCTCCGTTGCGCTCTCTGGACTTCAGTGGCAAAACTTTTATTTTTGTGGGTGCTCTTGGTATTTCTCAGTCTGTAAAAGTTACATTAGCTTCGAAATTATCTCAGTTGACAGCAACCATGGCAGCATGGCTGTAGTGAAAGGTATGACTTAATTTTACTCAGCTGTTCGAACAGTGCACAGAGGCGCCGGTACTTAGCACTCCAGAGATATGAATGGGGCAAAGCCACTGGGGATGTGCAGCATCTGAGAACTATAGATGGGATTTCCTCCAACAGGACCTGCTGTCCACTGCATCTCAAACAATGAAGCTTTTTAAGAACAATTTAGAATATTCTGCGCTGCAGGAGATCCAGTTTTTGATTCAGACTCCACGCTCTCAAAACACTGATTATAGCTCACAGCTCACAGCATCTCGCTTTGAATAAACATCCAGCTCTCAGCTCCAGCATACACAGGCTGAACACATTTGGTCACACCTCTTTACACTTTCATGCCAATCAGGTGGTCAAAGGGAAACCCTGGACTGGATTAGTATGCATGCTGTCTTTATTGGGATTTCCATAGCTGCTCCTAATCATGCAGCATATCTGCATGTGGCTCATCAACTTGCGATTAAACTATTGCTAAGTTTTCTTATGAGTCTTCATTTTAGTTTTAATTTTATTGCTGCAAATATAGATTGAACATTGAGGCAACAAATGAATGAGAATGGTCTATTTTGAAACTCATCCTAATTATATCTCTGCAGTAACTTAACTACAATGATAGCAAAGTAAGAAATCTGGGAAAAGCTTTGGGGTTTGAATAGAATTGACAAAGTTACAGGTATGTCAACTTAATTGTGTGTCAATGCCAAAAAATAAGATGTTAATTGAATAAATGTTTTTTTTTCTGAAAAACTAATGACAAAATGCAGAGGAAGAATGTATGAGAATATAAAAGGAAAATTAACTCTTTCAGTCAATTTTATTATGTCTGTCTGACATGAACCAATGTATATTTTATAAAATGTATTGTAAATTGGAACCAGATAACTGAATGACTAAATATTTTATCTTGAAGGAAAGAAACTGCATCAAAACATTGACAGCACACCCAGCCTCTAGGATACACATGCCATTCATTATTGCCCAGTAATAATCAATATTATAAGAAGATCCCACTAATACGACAGACATGTTATTCCTCAATTCTGAAGTGTGCACCCAGGATTATCTCATGTCACAGATGATGGCAGCTGTACTTATTTCACACCTTAATGCAGGACATGGTTTCACAAAGAGATTTTCTTGTTTGTAGATGAAAAGATCCAGAAAAACATGCAGCACTATTTTGTAATATTGTCACATGCAAATACCACAGTAAATTTGTTTAGACATGACATCATGTTTCATAAAAGTAAGGAAAATGTAGTTGTTTCATGAATCCCAGTGTACTTACAAAAAAAAAATCTTCAGAATAGCTATTAAAAGAGAGATAAGTCCTTAACTGCAGCTGTTGAAAAGCAAAATCACTAATACTTTGAGTTGGCAACAAACAATGTTCATGAAGAGCAACCTGTACTTTGAGTGAGCCTTGTTCTAGTGCTTAAAGTGATTTCGGACACCCTACTATATTTGATTGATCAACTTCCAGCCAAGTATTTTATTTATCCAATATACCTATTCTTGGCCCCTACTGCAGTGGCTGAATATGTATGGAAACTATTGTATGCAATATTGATATATTACATTCAATGAATTTGCATGGCATTCTTTTGTCCATTAATTTAATAGAGGAGTTAACCTGCACAAAAATCAAAGCTGACATTCCGGTGCAGTACAGAGGGAGTGCTGCACTGTCAAGAAGTGCCATCTTTCATGTGAGGCATTAAACCGAGGCCACATCTGTCGCCTCAGGTGGTAGTAAAAGATCCTCCAGCAATTTTTCAAAGAAGAGCAGAGGAGTAACCCCTGGAATCTTGGCCAATATTTATCCCTGAATCAGCATTGCTAGAACATATTATCTGCTCATTTACACATCGCTGTTTATGGGGTCATGCTGTGTGTAACTTGACTGCTGCATTTCCTCCATTACAACAGTGACTATACATCAAAAGTACTGGCTGCTAAGGACTTTGAGATTTCTTGTGATCATGAAAGGTGCTATCTAAATGCAAGTCTTTCTTTTGCTTAAAATAAATTAAGATGCATTATGTAAACATTTAAGATAAAGCCAAGTTTTTAAATAAAAGCAGTCATCTCTTAATGTGTATACAGCAGGTTTCCAATGTGCAAACTGAGAGGATTTTAACTTGTCAAAGAAAAAAATAAGTATTCAGCTAATATAGTAACACTTAAAGCACACAGCAAACCAGATCCTAGTCTTATTGTTATTATAAAGTTCAGGTCTGCATTCTTGTAAAGGAGGAGAGCCTCTCCACAATTATGCAAGTAGCCGAGAAGGCCCAGTTCCTGAAGTCCTGCCCCCGAACACGGCGACTACCATTTTCACAGGGTGGGGAATGGGGATGGGTTTGAAATTGCACATCTGAGGTTCAGAGTGGCAGCTGCCTCCGGTAATGTCTGATTTTCATCAGCTAGGAGTGAGAAACATGATGTGTACAGATTACGGCTGGTACCAGCATTTCTAAACTTTGCAGCTTTGCTTGGATAGGTGGGGGACTGGAGAAGAAATATATCCTTTTGAATATGGCTGCAGGAGACCTTTGGTAAAGGTCAAGTGGCCTTTGGGCAAGTTAAGGTATGCTTTGGGATTGTTAAAATTAGACATGAATGTGTGTAAAAACTATAAATTTATTGGAACTATCAAGCTCATTAGAAGAGTCAAAAATAACTGTCAAAAGGGGCTGTCAAGTTATCAAGGCATTTAAAACTCACGCCCTTTAAATATTTGAAAATTGTTTGCAGTGTTTAAAGGAAAATCAGTGCTTGCAATTTCACTCTGTTGACATAAACCCGAGGACTATTATTACTGGATGAGTGTTGCATGACTGATTTCACAACCTTCCATTATTACACCGAGGTGCCACTCAGTTCACAGTTTTATTGACAGCTTTAAGTCATTACAGATGCTTTGAAGTGGGACTATGAATTCCAGTGCTTGTTTTTAATAAGGTATTAAATGAAGTTAAATGTAATGAATCAGTTTTTAACAATAGGAATGCATTTTTTAAAAATAGCGAATTCTTCAATAGACAATTGATAACTTGATTTTATTTCATCTCAGCATGGGTCCTGAAGTCTGTCCATGATAGATATCAGGTGAATTGGCATAGTAGGTGTAAGGGAAATGGGTGGTGTTTGGGGTCATGAATTGGTACTAAGTTGATTTAGGGGCTGTAAAAAGCCATGGAGGATTAGTAGAGGGGGATAGGTTGGCATGGAGGGTATGCAGGGCCATGGGGGTGCTGGTTGGGGGCATGAGGCGGGATGGATGGGGCATGGAGAGTATGGGGGTTGTGAGGGGTGAGGTATGGAGTTATGGTTTTAAGTTTTATTGCTCTTTTAAAAAAAAAGCTTTGACACAGTGCCGGTGCACTTAGGCAGGCCTTCCACCCAGCCTGCTTCTGCACCCAGCAGCTACCACACTCACTCCAGGGTCACCCACCACAACTTCCATTTCCACCTGCCTCCCACCCCATAACCCTCGCTTCCCCTGCCCCACCTCGCCCTAGACTAAAAATCTGACCTTCAGGGCACTGACTTTTGGGTCAAACAAAAATTTCAGTCAAGTTTAGCTACTCTGTATCCAGCAACTCGGACATATCGGTTGCCTCTCCATAGCCAGGAGTCTTGCCTTTCTATCAGCTGTCTCCAAGTCTCACTCCATCTTCTGTTTCACACCTTCATTTCCCTTTAGTTTATCATGTTATTTCTTCACATTTATAAAGCTGTCTAAATTTGACGGTGATAATTTTCCAATCTAAGATAAAGCATTGCTTGAATATTGCTGAAAAGAGAGACATGTTGCTGAAGCTTTCCTTCTGGATCCCCAGATCAAAAAGCTGCTCTGTTCCCCTATACCTACACATCTCCTATCCACATGTGTAGTCTCTCAAACTAGATGCTGCATATATATGAATCATCCTAGAATACACAAACATTATTTGTCTCAGCAAAAGCTGTCAACTTCACCATCACAAAAAGCCCGTCAACCCTCCATAGTCAAAATCACCAAAAATCCTAATCTTATTAATTTCCTTATCACCTTCACTATCTGTATCTTCCTACATGCTTCTAACTCTTCAGTTCTTGCAAAGAACTATACCCAGTTGTCTCATCAGTATGTTATACACTAGTCTGCAATTCACCGTGACAGCAGTCTCCTCGTTGCCTGAACAAGAATTGCTTTGATTCTGTCCTGATTCCCTTAAGATCCTCAGTCTCAGTCTCTCCTCTTTCAACTCTCTATTACATGATTGCTAGCACTGTGACCTAAGATCCAAGCAAGCTGATTCAAGAGCACATGGCTCAGAAATGGCATGAAGGCTGTAATTAGTTGTGGCTTTACGCAATGAAGCTTCTTCCTCTTAGCAACAAAGACATTCTACCGTACGAGGATTACCCTGGAGGGCAACAGCATTCTCAATTTCCTCCCTTGCACCACAAACTTCCAGCTCCCGCTGCCAACATCTCATCTCCAACAATCTCTAACACCTGAAGCTAAAGGTGTATGAATTTCATTATATTCAAAATTGAAGCTATCCACTTGGCTTTTTCTATCTGCTCCAGCCTCAACATTATTCCTCCTAACATTCAATCCAACAAAACTATGCCATTTCTTCTCCATCTGCAGGTTTCATTCATTTCCTCTGAATGACCCTTGTTTCGCTCCCTCACATTACTTCTGTGTAGCTCTTCACTATCATAACTGGTGTACCACATCTCTATCCCAACAGTCAGCAACATCAGTATACCGACCGAGGCATGTTCATATGTAAAAAAGAATACAGGACTACCTTAGTACAAGATTACTTACACTAATTCTGGGAGAGGCCTGGAATGTACACCTTTCTCACAAGTAGGTAAGAATGCTACCAAGAGATCCAAACTAACACTTGCATATAGGTTAACAAGACCGCCTCAAGGTCACCACATTTTATTCCATGATGTGGTTGTGCTTCCTACTGCTTGTCTAACATCAAGTCCAAATGCAGTAGACATCGTTTTAGCTCAGGAATAACAAGATAAATTGTGAATGATTTCTTGAATACTTTAAACACGAAAGAGCCTCTAAGGGGGTTTAGTCTACATTTCGCACAAGACACCATTGAGGTAAAAGCATGTGTTAAGAACGGTCAGCCCAGATATCGCTTAGGGGCTAATTGACAATCATATTGCCTGCTAACACTCATTAAAGACAGTGCTTACCACTTTGGAAGGTAACCCTTCAGTTCACACCCTCTCTGAATAGTGATTAACTGAACAGGAGAAAACAAGGTGCCATTGAGGATTTTGAGCACTGCTTAAAAGCAATGCTCAGCTTTCAATATTTACTTGGTAATGTGTCAGCTGTGGCTCAGTTGATAACATTCTTGCCTCTGAGAAGGGTATAAGAACAATGTGTTGGAGACTCAAGGCTGCAGTCAGAAGAGAGGATATCCTGGTCAGCTATTAACTTCACTTGCAGAACAGGACAGTTCGACCACCTGATCTTGTCTGTCTCAAGAAACCATGCAACCAGATTGTGAGTATACACTAGCAGATATTTGCATCAGTATTCTTACATTGATATTGATTTATATGCTAAGCGTTTAGGTTAACCAAAGTATTGCTTGTAACGCAAGTAAAGTGTACAATGAGTCATTGATTTCCAGAGTAGGTCTCTGAACCATAAGGATTAAGTAACTGATCTAGGGAAGGGGATAGTCTTACAAAAGGGAACACTTGGTCATGGAGATATTGTTAGGGGGTCCTTCTTTCTCTGCATAAGTATGGGAGGAGGAGATAAGGACATGCAGAACCATACCAGCTGTTGCAGGAGAGAAGGACAATAGGGCGAGGTGGGTTCTCAGCTGGAGGTATTAGCCACAAAGGATCTTCAGAGAGTACTACAGTAGTCAGGCGTCAGAAGACCACTGCAGGAGGAGGCTGTGCTTGACAAAATAAATCGTTACAGAGATCTGTTGCTGCATGGAGTGAAAACTCAGGCCTTGCAGCACAGCCATGGCTGCATTGCCTGTGACAGTCAAGGTCACAAGAATATTTTATTTTTATGCTACTGGAAACTTGCAGGTTGTCACAGGTAATACTAGTTACATCCCACAATCACCTGTGCATGTATTCATAAGGTCAGTCGGTGGCTCTATTCACTCTGAGGAATGACTATATATCATTCCATATTGTCAGAGAAGACCAGAGACAGAAAGCACTGGGATTCAACTGAATTTCAGGATTCCCCATAGTCCAGGGAACCATTAACTGCAAATGGGCCATTGGAGGGATTCCATTCCCTCAAAGTGCTTGTTTGTGACCACATGCAGCACATCATGCAGGTGAATGCTTCCCATTCAAGGAGCTGTCTTGATGCGCTTAAAAGATATTCATTTGTCCCATTCAGCCACGAGTGGGAATATCACTGAGCAGAGCATTGGGATCCTCAAGCAGGGGCTTAGATGTATTAACTGTTCAGGAGGCGCCCTGCATCAAGTAAGTCTCCAGATTTGTGGCAATTTTCTACGTGCTCCACAATCTGTTGCGAGCAGCGATTATGATAGAGGGTCAAACTCAGGAGCCACAAGAGGAGGAGGGAAAGGAAGAAGAAGCAGAGGAGGAGCAAGAGGAAGAAAAAAAGGAGGAAGAGGACCATCAGGAGGAGCAGAGGTTTCAGGTAGATGGTCCACTGCTGGCTTGACACTATCTAATTGACAAGTGCTTTTGAGAGAAATGTTCCACCATCAGACTGTGGAGCATTGTTGCCACATGATGTAGGTTCCACAATGGTGCATTGTATGCACTTAATCCTTTCAACCCTTGTGATGTTTCCTGTAGACATTGGTGCCTTATAATTTCAAACTTCAACTGAATGACTGAAAGGATCACACAAGATTTCAAATTTTAAGCCTTTTACTGTAACAAGAAAAACTAAAAGCAACATGACTAAACAATACTTCAGTAGGCAACCTATATCCTGAACTAAAGAAAAAATGCCCCCCCCCCCTTAACTTTTACAATAACTGAAAAACCCAATGTTTACACTGGCAACTTACCAGCTGAACCCCTGGGAGGGAGGAATCTGAGTTTGTGTTTCTCATATTTGAAGTGGATAAAGTGCTGCAGGTAACTGTTCTATATCACAGATATTGATTTTTTGGTTTGTTACATCCAGATCATCTACGGAAATAGAAGAGGAACATAAGTTAGAATACAAGTGGTAAGACTCCACTTCAAAATGGCAAGACATTGTTGCTGCTGTGCAGTTTCTGTCTAACTGTCAATCAGAAAGTGTATCAGAGTGAATAAATGAGGTGAGTGATTGAGTATGCAAGTAGGAAGAAAGACTAATTAGCAAAAGGTGGTATGGAACTTAAAGCATACCACAGACCTCACCCCACTCAATTCCTGCCAATGTTTCCCACCCCAAGCTACATTTCTCATACATTATTAATGGTAGGTAGTTGTAAGGTTCTCTCTGATATACCTTCATTACAATTGTTACATGCTAGCTTTATCTATAAGCATGTACACAGCATATAGGTGCTAGAATTGTGAGGAACAAAATTTACTGTTTCTAAATGGAGTCTTGCCCACCATTTGGAGAGAATCCAAACTTTTTGTAATATGCCTTTAAGGGATATCAGCATGGCATCACTGGAAGGGAAGTGTGTCATGTCTTCCAGTCTTTTTTCCATTTTTGTTTCTAGCAGAGCATACACACGCATCTCTGATGCCTTCAAGCTTTACACCTATGTGTAACTGTTCTTATGTGCCTAATCTTAATAAGTGAAGCCACAACATGTTTACCCAATCCCTTTTGAGCTATTGATGCCTTGTGTCTTGTACACTAAATAAACCCAAAGTATTATAACATTATAAGAACATGACATGGCGGTCACCGTTGTTCTAACAGCCTGGCAGAAAGATTAATTACAGATACAAAATATGAACTGCTTTAGATTGTGCTCCATAACATAATAAGACCCTTGATGTTTTGGTCAGGCTGCATCAAACTTGCAGCGTCGGAGAGTGTTAAAAATGCAGCAGGTGACTGCAGAAAATCTTTGAAGACACAGCTTCGAGATAGTGCTCAAGAAAAGAGCTGGTAAGCAGAGGAATCCCTTGTGGTGAGATTGCAGTGCATAGCCTGTCAGTTCAATGAGTGGGACAGCACATTGAGAGGACCAGCGCTGGGTTGGCTCAGTTGGGAAAGGAGAGTGACCAGGGTGTCGGCCAGATCAAGAGTGAGCAAGTGAGAGTCAAACAAAAAAAATCTATCATAAAAATTGGGCCAGAGAAGGTCACAATTATAATGGGCAGCTTCAGGAGTTACTGAACAGTAAATTGAATACAAAGCAAAGATGCCATTGCTATGCGGTATCTTCCTGCCAGAACCTGTCTTCATGGGCGGAGCTTCAGAAAAGTGTGTGAAAGTGGCTACAGCAACACTCATCCCAGGTACTACAGAAAGAGGAATGTCAAAGGGTTTCTTTCAGAATGCCTGCAAAATTCCCCAGTTTACATTGTGATGCAGCTAACCCACTATCCAAATTCAGAATTTTTAAACAGCATATACAGCTAAGGTTTCTTGATTAATTTGTGCCTGAACCAGACAAGCAAGCCACCAAAGTTCACCAAGCAACAGAGAATGCAGGTCTACGCAGGCTGAACGTGTCAGGATTAACAGCAGAAGAGTTAAAGATACCCCAAAAATGGACTATCTTGGAATAGCAGTTGAGAATCAGGTTGAACTACTGTATTCACTGACTAGAGTTCATGTCATTTCAACAACAGCCTACAGAATCGATAGACCACTTCATCAGCAGATGCAGAGAAAAGGGTGCATGCTATGATTTTTCAACAGCAGAGCTAGCACACAGAACTGTTGAGTTGGTGATCGCATCTACTCCCATGGAAGCATTCCAGAAAGATCTGCTAGATAAGCCCAAAATGGATAAAATCAAAGTGCTACTCAAGGATTGACGTAAATACAAAGCGATCCTCACAGGTCGACAAAGTTTACAGCTCCTATGTTCAGCCTCAATTTTTGACATATTCACCAGAACACCCAAACCTAGCAAGGCATGTGAACAGGGGAGCCTTCAGCATGCCTTTGACATCAAAGCTGCCTTTGACCGGGTGCGGCATCAAGGAACCCAAGCAAAACTGGAGTCAATAGGAGTTGGGGATTGGGGGGGGGTTGCAGGAGCTGTGGGGTACTCTCCGATAGTTGAAGTCATACCTAACACAAAGGAAAATGATTGTGGTTGTTGGAGGTCAGTCATCTCAGCTCCAGGACATCACTGTAGGAGTTTCTCAGGATAGTGTCCCAGGCCCAACCATCTTCAGCACTTCAGCAATGACCTTCTCTCCATCATAAGGTCAGAAGTGGGGATGCTCACTGATGATTGCACAATGTTCAGCACCATTCGTGACTTCTCAGATACTGAAACAGTCCATAACAAAAACAGAATTACCTGGAAAAACTCAGCAGGTCTGGCAGCATCGGCGGAGCAGAAAAGAGTTGACGTTTCGAGTCCTCATGACCCTTCCACAGAACTGTTCTGTTCTGTCAAAGGGTCATGAGGACTCGAAACGTCAACTCTTTTCTGCTCCGCCGATGCTGCCAGACCTGCTGAGTTTTTCCAGGTAATTCTGTTTTTGTTTTTGTTTTGGATTTCCAGCATCAGCAGTTTTTTTGTTTTTATCTCTGAAACAGTCCATGTCCAAATGCAGCAAGACCTGGACAATAACCAGGCTTAGGCTGACAAATCACAAATAACATTTGTACCAGGCAAGTGCCAGGTAATGACCATCTCCAACAAGACAGAACCTAACCATCGCCCTTGAAATTCAATGGCATCACTCTCCCTGAATCCCTCACTATCAACATCCTGAGGGTTATCTTTGATCAGAAACTGAACTGGACAAGCCATATAAATACTATGGCTACAAGAGCAGGTCAGAGGCTAGGAATCTTGCAGTGAATAACTCACCTGACTCCCTAAAGCCTGCCCACTATCTACAACGCACAAGTCAGGAGCGTGATGAAATACTCACTCCTTGCCTGGATGAGTGCAGCTCCAACAACACTGAAGAAGCTCGGCACTATCCAGGGCAAAGCAGCCCATTTGATTGTCACCACATCCACAAACATTCACTCCCTTCACCACCAACACACAGTAGCAGCAGTGTTTACCATCTACAAGATGCATTGTAGAAACTCACCAAGGTTCCTTAGACAGCACCTTCCAAACCTATGACCACTATCATCTAGAAGAACAAGGGCAGCAGGTAAATGGGAACACCACCATCTGGAAGTTCCCCTCCAAGGCACTCACCATCCTGTCTTGGAAATATATCACTGTTCCTTCACTGTAACTGGGTCAAAATCCTGGAACTCCATTCCTAACAGCTCTGTGGGTGTACCTACAACACATGGGCTGCAGCAGTTCAAGAAGGCAGCTCACCACCACCTAAGGACAATTAGAGATGAGCAATAAATGCTGGCCCAGCAAGCAAAACCCACATCCCTTGAATGAATAAAGAAAATGCACCCAGGAAATGCCCAGCTTTTTATCAATTCTGCAAGGCATGTGGCAGAAAGATCCATTGGCAGTGGCAGTGCACTAGAGCAAAGTCTGATGCAGCTACAAAGAGCTGTGTACTGATCCAAACAGGCAATACACAATAGGTACCTTCAAGCAAGAAGAATGACCATCTGGTATCCCATCAGAAATTTATCCATGAGGTGATTGACAAACAAAAAAAATTACTATGATGTGCATGACAAGACGAAAAACAATGAACACATGTATCACACTGTCAGTCTCGTGGAAAACAGATGCTGTCACACCGTCCAAAACTTTTGCTAAGATTGAAATTATCTATCCCAAGAAAGTTGGTAAATATTCATTATTTGGGCAAGATTTACACAGGAGAAAGTGCCAAAATACTACCTCTGTGAATTCTAAAAGAAACATATCGCCGTGGAAAGCCATGGTGAAATCTAATGCTGTGCAACTTTCAAAGTACAACGGATCACTAATTACAAGCACAGGAGCCATGGTCCTGCAGTGTAAATATAATCAATCCTCCTGGGTGTTACAGATGTTCTACATTGTGTAAACCAAAGGCCCAGTGATTGCAGGCCTATCAGCATGCTGTAACCTCACACTAGTGACAATCCATGGAATCAGTCAGACATCATAAGGCAAATCAACCTCAGAAACTACTCCTATCACCTTAGTTCTGGGCCTCATATTAAAATATCCAGAATGTTTTGACAAAATTGGTAGTTTCAAGGGAGCTGCAACATTACACTTGCACAAGAATGTAAGCTGGTTAATTGATCCGCCACATAAGTGCAGCATCTATATACAAGACAAATTGAAGAATTAGACAAGATGGAATCATTAGAAGGGGAAAAGAGCACACAGACTAAAGCAGCTCAATCATGTGTCATTAAAAAGGATGGGTCATTCAGACTATGCCTCAATCCATGATGTTTAAATGAAGGGTTGAAATGCTGTCCTTACAAAATACCTACATTAGAAGAGTTAAATCTAAGATTTGTAGGTGTAAAGTTTTTCTCGAAGCTTGATGTCAGGCATGGTTACTGGTCAGTACATCTCACAGAGAAGTCCCAAGAGCTTCTTACATTTCATACCCGATTCGGACAATAAGTTTTCAGTGACTTCCTTTTGGGCTATCTGTTAGCTAGGATCTCTTTCAAACTCACATGGACCACATTACATGCATTGTGTCAAAATCCAGAATGCATCTGTTTCACAGATGGTATTGCTGTTGTGGGATGAACAAAGCAGGAACATGAACATAATCCGCACTTATCAATGCAAGCAGTACATAAATGATGGATTAGTGTTCTACAGTCTGGAATACAACATCAACATACAGCAGATCATATCTTTGGTTTTATTTATTCCAGTGCTGGCATACGTCCTGATCCAAGCAAAATAGAGCATATTGAAGCCATACTAACTCCTCAAGATAAGGACAATCTCCAAAGATATCTAGGTCTCTTGTCTCCATACATTCCCAATTTCTCTCAAAAATCTTCGTTGCTCGGGGAATTCTTGAGAAAGGATGTGTTTTTCTTGTGGCATGAGGACCACCAATATCTCTTCGATGCACTGAAACAATTAACAGGAGCGGCTACATTGCAATTTTATGATCCTAGGGGGACAACTACCCTGGAGATATACGGCTCATAGAAAGGTCTGGGAGCATGCATACTACAAAAAGACAAACTGGTTACAGTTGCTTCAAAATCTCTATCTGTAATGCAATCCAACTTCTCGGACATCAAGCGGGAATCATTAGCTTTAATGTTTGGAATCATGCGTTTTCATACCTATCTAATGAGAAGAAGGTTTGGGGTAGAGACCGACCACAAACCGCTGGAGATGATTTGGTGAAAACCATTGACCAGTGCATCACCAAGATTGCAACATCTCTTGATAAAGGTTCAAGGTTACAACTGTGAGATTAGGTAGAAGCCAGGTAATTTGAAGGTCACATCACATACACTTAGAAGATTGCCTAATTCAGCGAAAACAGAATATATATCCTCAGATCTACAAGTTGACTTTGTTGACATCGAAATTGAAGATGTTCTCCAAATTGATCTAGTACATTTTATAGACTCAGATGTCTATAGCACAGAAGGAGGCCATTTGGCCCATCGTGTTTATGCCAGGCAACAAAGATCTGACTACACTAATCCCATTTTCCAGCTCTTGGCGCATAGCCCCTATCTAAATGCTTCTTAAATGTTATGAGAGTTTCTGACTCAACCACCCTTTCAGGCAATGAGTTCCAGACTCCTATCACCCTCTGGATGAAAAAGATTCTCCTCAACTCCCTTCTTAGCCTTCTACTTCTTACCTTAAATCTATGCCCCCAGCTCTTGACCCCACTACTAATTGAAAAATTGCCTTCCTATCCACCCTATCTATGCCTCTCAATCTTCATTGCTCCAAGGAAAACAACCTCAGCCTATCCAATCTTTCCTCATAGCTCAGACTCTCCAGCCCAGACAGCATCCTGGTAAATCTCCTTTGCACTTTCTCCAGTGCAATCACATCCTTCCTATAATGTGGTGACCAGAACTGCAAACAGTGCTCCAGTCGTGGCCTAACCTAAGACAGCTCCAGCATAACCTCCCTGCTCTTGTATTCTATGCCTTGGCTAATAAAGGCATGTATTCCATATGCCTTCTTAACCACCTTATCTACCTGCCCTGTTACTTTCAGGGATCTGTGGATATGCACACCAAGGTCCCTCTGATCTTCAGTACTTTCCAGGGTCCCACCATTCATTGTGTAATTCTTTGCGTTGTTAGCCCTCCCCAAGTGCTTAACCCCACACTTTTCCAGGTTGAATTCCATTTGCCAGTGCTCTGCCCACCTGACCAGTCCATTGATATCCTCTCGCAGTTTGCAGCTATCTGACTCACTTTTTACCACCCTACCAATTTTTGTGCTATCCGCGAACTTCTTGATCTTATCCCTTACATTTAACTCCAAATCATTTATGTACATCACAAACAGCAAGGGCCCCAGCACTGAGCCCTGTGGAACCCCACTGAAAACAGACTTCCAGCCACAGAAACATCCCTGTACCATCATTCTCTTCTTCCTGCCTCTCAGCCAATTTTGGATCCAATGTGACACTTTGCCTTGGATCCCTTGATCTCTTATGTTCTTGACCAGTTTGCCATGAGGGACCTTACCAAAAACCTTGCTAAATGCCATGTAGACCACATCAAATGCATTACCCTCATCAACACTCCTGGTTACCGCCTCAAAAAATTCAGTCAAATTTGTCAAACATGACCTTCCCTTAACAATCAATGCTGACTGTCCCTTATTAATCCATGTCTTTCCAAATGCAGATTTACTCTGCCCTCAGAATTCTTTCTAGTAACTAACCCACCACTGAGGTTAGACGGACTGGCCTGTAATTTTCTGGTCTATCCTTTCCTCCCTTTAATAGTGGGACAACGTTAGCAATCCTCCAGTCCCTTGGCACCTCACCTGTGGCCAGAGAGGATTTGAAAGTTACTGCAGGGTCCCTGATATCTCTTCCCTTGCTTCCCTCAACAGTCTGGGATATATCTCATCCTGGCCTGGGGATTTGTCCACTTTTAAGGCCGTTAAACCCACTAGTACCTCCTCTCCCTCTCTATGTTAATTTCCTCTAATATTTC
Source organism: Carcharodon carcharias (assembly GCF_017639515.1). Classification (NCBI taxonomy): domain Eukaryota; kingdom Metazoa; phylum Chordata; class Chondrichthyes; order Lamniformes; family Lamnidae; genus Carcharodon; species Carcharodon carcharias. The sequence goes on from NC_054485.1 coordinate 43,642,071, forward strand.
ATAGTCCTCCACCCTGATGTCTATACCTGTGTCATCCTTCTCCGCTGTGAAGACCAACACAAAACATTCATTGAGGACTGTACCCATGTCTTCTGGGTCCACACACAGATTACCTCTGTGGTCCCTAATTGGCCCTGCTCTTTCCCTAGTTATTCTCCTGCTCTTTATATATTTTTTAAAATCCTTTGGGTTTTCCTTTATTCTACCCACCAATGCTTTCTCATGCACTCTCTTAGCTTTGCTAATTTCCTTTTCAAGTTCCCATCTGGACTTTTTATACTCCTCTAAGGACTTTGCCGTTCTGAGCCCTCAGTACCTGCCGTAAGCTTCTCTTTTTTCTTAATCCTAACCTTGATGGCCCTTGAATTCCAGGGTTCTCTGGACTTAGTCCGTCCCTTTGTCTTTATGGGAACATATTTGCCCTGTACTCCTGCTATTTCCTTCTTGAATGCTTCCCCCTGCTCTGACAGTTTTATCTGCAAGTCGCTGCACCCCAGTCCACTTGTGCCAAATCGCATCTCATCTTAGTAAAATTAGCCTTTCCCCAGTTTAGAATTTTTATTCCCAGCCCAACTTTATCCTTTTCCATAATTATCCTAAATCTGACTGAGTTATGGTCACTATCTCCAAAATGCTCCCTATTGATATGTCTTTAACCTACCTGGGCTCATTTCCGAATATTAGGTCCAGAACTGACCCCTCCCTTGTTGGGCTTCTACCTATTGGCTAAAAATGTTCTCTTGGCTGCAACTTAAAAATTTTGCTCCCTTCCTACCTTGCACAGTAAAACTAACCCAGTTAATATTTGAGTAGTTAAAATCCCCTATTATTACTGCCCTATTACCCTTACACTTGATTACATATTTGATCCTCTACCTCTCCCTGATTGTTTGGGGGCCTATAATGCACACCCAACAGCGTGTTTGCCCCTTTTGTGTCTTTTACTTCTACCCATATGGCTTCATTTGATCCAAGGTATCATCCCTCCTCACTTCCATAATTGATTCCTTGATCAATATTGCAACCCTCTCCTCCTCTTCTATCCCCCTCTCCATCTCATCTGAATACCTTATAACCAGGAATGTTGAGCTGCCAATCCTGCCCTTCTTTAAGCCTATTCTCAGTCATAGCTATGATATCATACTCCCACATGCCTATTTTTTCCCTCAGCTCATCTGTCTTATTCCTCAGACTCCTCTCATTAAAACATTCCATTTAGCCTTGCTAAACTGACTTCTTTCTTATCTAGCCTATGTTTCCTCTGCCTTCCATATTCACTTACAAATGTTTTAACTTTTAATTCCATCTCAGTTTCTCTCCCCTCTGAACTGCTTTTCAGGATCCCATCTCCCTGCCAATTTAAGTTAAATCTGCCCCAACAGCATTAGCAAATCTCCCCGCGAAGATGTTGGTCCCATTCCTGTTCAGATGTAACACGTCCAACTTGTTCACGTCCCACCTCCCCAAGAAATGGTCCCAATGCCCCAGGAATCTAAAGCCCTCTCTTCTGCGCCATCTCTCCAGCCATGCATTCATCAGCTCTATCCTTCTGTTCCTAAACTCACCACTGCGTGACACCGGGAGTAATCCAGAGATTACTACCTTTGAAGTCCTGCTTTTCAATTTCCTACCTAACTCCCTAAAGTCTGCTTGCAGGACCTCATTTCCCTTTCTTCCTATGTCATTGGTCCCAACATGGACCATGATCTCCGGCTGTTCACCCTCCCCCTTCATAGTGACCTGCAACTGTTCCGTAATGCCCTTGACCCTGGCACCTAGGAGGCAACATATCATCCCAGAGTCACATCTACGACCACAGAAGTGCCTGTCTACACCCCTCACTAACAAATCCCCTGCCACTATTGCCCTTCCACACTGCTTCCTCCTGCCCTGAGGAGCTGGACCACCCATGGTGCCATGATCTTGCCTCTGGGTGGGCCTCCACAGAGGAACCGTCACTCTCACCATTATCCAAGACCAAAAAATAGCTTGTGAGCAAGATGCACTTGGGGGATTCCCTTACTACCTGCCTGGTCCCCTTCTTCTGTCTGGCGGTCACCCATTCCCTCTCTGCTTGCACTTCCTTAAGCTGCAGAGCGACCATATCCTGAAACATGTTACCCACAAACCCCTCAGCCCCATGAAAGCACCGTAGTGCCTTCAGCTGCCGCTCAAACTCCAAAACCCGGAGTTGGAGTTGCTCCAGTCGGAGGCACCTCCTGCACACGTGGTCATCCAGACCTCCAGGAGCCTCTAGGATTTCCCACATGATGCAGGATGTGCAAATCATGGGACTGAGCTCCCCAGACATATCTTAACTAAATATAATATGGACACTTGCTTTTATTCTATCCCTACTCCTACTTGAGTATAGACTAGATGCTAGATCCTCTAGATAGACTACATCCTCTAGGTGCTGCTGACTGCCTGTCTCAGGGTCCTCCTCTTGCACTTTCATGTTTGTGCAATGCAAATGCCAGCAGCTACAAGAAGAAATAGCAAAATATTCTACAGTACAGAAACTGTGGAAAACTATCAAAGGATGGCCTGATTCAATTCACCATGTCCATGAACATGTGAGACCATTCTGGCCTTATTGGGATGAGCTAGGCATCTCCCAGGCAGTCATCTTTAAATCTTTGGGATCTGATATTCTTTAACAACTTCATAACTCACATGGGCATAGATCAGATGAGATCACAATGTCTATTGGTCGCGTATGAACAGTGACAATGAAGTCATCATCAGGAAGTGCGAGGCATGTCAACAGCATATGCCTAGTCAGCAACAAGCACCATTGAGGTAATGAGGAGAAGTAGTGTGATCGATTCTCACACATATCATGAAACGGCTTACAAATAAATTGTAGACCCTTATTCGTAACCAAGATCCTATGAAGTAATTACATGCAAAGGCACAATGGTGAGGCATAACTGAGGACAAAGCAGATTCACTCCAGCTCCTCAACTACCATACAATCCTAGTTAAACCATGGAAAGATCCTAAATGCAACCAGGAACAAGAATAATAATCCCACAGATCACTGTGAACAATTAAAGAAGCCTCCAAACAAGATCAGGGAATACCAGCATTTAACCTTTATGCTTTCGAGACTCATAGATTCATCAGTTCTATACACTCATGCAATGGTAACTAAAAATGAACATGCATTGTAAATAGTTATATTTGTTTGGAAGGGGGAAATGTATATTTAAAAAGAAAGGGTGTGTGTTGTAACCTGCTCTTAAGGGGTATCAGCATGGCATCACTAGAAGGGAAGTGTGTCATGTGATCCTATCTTAGTTTCACTTTTGCTTTGAGCACAGCACATGCGCAACTCTGACGCCTTTAAGCTTTATACCCAAGTATAAATATTGTCATGTGCCTGGTCTTAATAAATGAACCCATAACGTGTTTACCCAATCCCTGGAGCGCGATTGGGACCTTGTTAGCTGAAGTCAGGTATGCATGACAAACGTGAGTGGTGCCTTCAAAAAGTTCTGATCGTCTTGCCATTAGAGAATTTTCCTTACGTTCCACTCATTCCTATTTATCCAGGCTGATGGGAAAGTGGGAATGGCTTGACGTATTTGATAACATTAGTATTCAGTCTAGTATTGCAGGCCAGTAGCATGATTTGAGATATAGCATTTCAGTCAGCATTTACACAGTTCTACCAACTAAGCTCAGGAACTCAATTTAAGCCAAGCTGCACTTAATGTGGGTGTGCTCGACATTGGCACTGAGAACACAAGATGTGAACGTGAGACACAAAAGTGAAAAACAAACAATTAGATAAAGCTTTAATTTTTTTTAATAAGGACTTGATAATCCTTTTATTTATTAGGGAGGCTTTTGGGCTGTCCTGGATGTGCCCTTTTTAAAAGATGACATTCAAATGATCAATTAATAAATTTAAATGCTCCACACTGGAGAGGGTTTGTTAGTGAAGAGTGTTGAAAATTGCATGGACAATGAAACGGGGTTTGGAAAGTTGGAATGTTAACAAAAATGTAAAGCTGACATCAGCAAATTCCGCGGAAATGTTGTCCATACAAACGGTTACCAAGTCTCCCTTTGTTGCTCACATAATACAGTTCATGGAATATGAAGCTTTATTATATGAAAAATTACTTACATATTTGTTGTAGCCTAATGGACAAAACAGGATTAATTGCATAACAATGGGATATTTATAGCTCAGCTCCTAAAGAATTAGATATGTGGTTCTATAACGCGTGTAAAAGCATTTCTGGTAACTCACAGCTTCAAATGTTTAAAACTTCAGTAAATAAATGCTAATTCAGAAGATAATATTCACTTTAAGCAATAATCATATGATACAGATTTTGAACAATAATAAATAGATTATGATAGCTTATCATCACAAACTATAGAATATTGCAGGTAGGTGGAGCATGTGCACAAACTTTAGAGTTCTAATCAGCAAATTAAGTCAGAAGATGTGAATATTTATTTATATAGTGCTTTATGTCCTCAGGCTTCATAGTCAATGCCTTATGCTTGAAGTGAAGTCTGTTATGTGGGCAAAGTGTTCAAAAATGTTGACACTGAGAAAAGACTTGCTAATGTTGAGTTTCAAAAAAGTAAAAGCTTCTTAACTGCCTACTTCAAGCTAACTCAGCAGATTTCAGAAATGCTCTTACTTAAAGGAGCAATTTATAGTAATCAGCTTTGGAATTTAAGGAATTCTTTAAGAAAGGTAGCTGAAGACAGGAGGAGCACATAGCAGGGAAATGAAAAATCAGAGAAAGAGTTACAGAGCAAAAAAATTGGGATTGTTTGCACCCGTTTTTGAGTTGGTATCCATGCCCTTTGAGCTTCAAAACGTTGTCTATGGTATGCTTATACATGTGTGAGGTAAATCATGCTAGGCACCATATTGACGAGAACCTTAATTAATGTCCACTGGCAGCATGCAGAGCAGGCAGATCATGATGCGTGCAACGCTGATTCGACAACAAGCAGTGCGGAGCTGAACATTTCAGCCAATGTTTTTCTTAACCTTGCATAGCTGAATCCTTGTTAAGCAGCAAGAAGGGCTCCTAGTTCACCCCCACATCAGCACTATTTAAAGGAACCAGCAACTACTTACTAGTGATCTTCTAGTTGATTCCTTCCGTCTGTTGTATCAGTTCCACAAGTGTTTGGATTTTTATAGTTGTTAAAAGCTGCAAAAAGTCTACACGGAGTGATATGGCAGGTGCTGAAGGACTTTTTTCTGAATTCAGTTCAAAGTTTCTGTGCAGACCAATTGTTCTTGAGACATGGGTGCTCTAGGAAGGCGAGGGTGGAGATGGTGACATACTTGTTATGTCACTGGACTGTAATCCAGAGGCAGAAGCTTAAGTTCTGGGGACATGGGTTCAAATCCACCATGGCTGGTGGGGTTTAAATACAATTAATAAATCTGGATTTGAAAGCTGGTCTCATGAAACTATCATGGATTATTGTAAAAAAACTCATTGGGTTCACTTATGCCCTTTAGGGAAAGAAATTGGCCAACCTTACCTGGCCTGGCCTACATATGACTCCAGACCCACAGCAATGTGGTTGACTCTTAACTGCCCTCTGAAATGGCCATTCAGTTCAAGGGCAATTTGGGATGGGCATCAAATGCTGGCTTTGTCAACAATGCCCACATCCTATCAAAGAATAAAGAAACAAAAATCCCCTTGGAATATAGCATGACTTGGAGAATGAAAATGCAGAGCAGGACAAGCCGCTGTAAGAGGGAAGAGAAGGAAGGGGACAGAAGAACTCCCATCAGGAGGTCATATCCACCCGTGCTGTTCAGCGTACAATTCTTCTGCATGAGCCTCAGTGAGGCAAAATTGAGAGAGATGTTTGGGCCTAAGGATGCTGAACGTGAAATCTGCCAATGACTGCAGCCACAACAGCAACCTCAGAGCAGAGCAAGAACAGTATTGCCAGTGTCTGTGTAGTTGACCACAACAAAGAACTTTTATATGCCTGGCTCCCTGCAGGCTGGAGATGGAGATACTCACAGATTGCTGTCCACTCTTCTGTGATAGGTCATTGACACACATACTTCTCAATGAGAGCTAACTAGATTTTGTTCTCTCTCGCCAGAGACAAGCAGGTCAATTAAGCATGTAACATTGCCAGCGCTTCCCCATGGTGCAGAGTGCCATTTACTGTGTCGGAGCCACAGGTGGAATTTAATCCCCCCGAAAGAGGTGAGTTCCAAGGCATGTAGGGACCAGCCATTTGATCAGGCGGGAGGGTACAGTTGGAGACCCGTTTGCCTCCCCTCCTCCCCTTCCCGATTAAGTGTTTTTGGGAAACTTTCCATCCCAGATACCAATTAAGGCACTTAAATGAGCAATTAATGCCCACTAAAGGGTTTCATCCCACCGCTGCTAATATTCAACCAGCGGCAGGCAGGGAGACTGGTGGCCTTCTGCAAGGGGTGAGGAGAGGGGGAACTGATTGAGGGTGCCTGATTGAGGGAGCAGCATTCAGAAGGTGGGCCCATGATAATTCACTCCCCTGCCTTTAAATCCAACCCTCTGTGAATCATGCAGATTAATGCTTGGCATCCTAGCAACAATCATGATGCCTTCCTTCTGCAGCCAGTTGTTGTACCAGCTGCATTTGAGCTACCTTGGCAAATCAAAGGATGCCTACTGGGCAACAAAGGCTATCTGCTGACCACATGGCTGATAATGCTAATACACAACTTGCACACACACAGTTTGCAAACATTGAAAGTCATTGTGCCACATGCAATGTGATTGATCACATCATTGGCATGCTGAAAGGATGCCTTCACTGCCTAAACCACTCTGGAGAAGCCCTACAGTAGTCAGCAAAGTGGGTGTCAAGATTCCTGGTGGTCTGCTGAAGATCATGAGAGGACAGCCCTTGCCACCAGCTGCATGATTTCCAGCTAAAAAGAGAAGCATGAAGAGGAGGAGAATGAGGTGGTTAACCAGGCATCCTCTTTCTGCTGTCTTGTTGAATAACTCATCTGAGTATGATAACAGAAATGACAACTAGCCTTCCAATCACCAATAGTTGCACACTTTGCATTCCCTCTGTTACCGAGCACCATTGTGTCTCGATTGAGGGCCTTCTGCAGATACAGTACATTTCTTCTCATATCCCCCTCATCCACCAAGATACCAAGTGCAACATTCAAAGACCTTGAAGCCTGTTTTCTCTCCCACATTGTGACACTCTTAAATGCTTCCCAGGTCAGATTCACTTCCTACATCTTCTCCAGCCACAGTGCATCCCCCTTTAAGAAAGTTAGTTCTAAGTAATGTAGGCTAGCTTTAATTGGTGTTAACCACTCGTGGTATCACTTCCTGTTGAGATTTCCAACCAATCGACAATGTGGTTAGTGCTGGCTGGGTACTGAAGTCACAGAAATGAGCAGACAATACAAAATGAGCATGCTGTCTGCATTCCAATCTATGGGTGTGGGTTAATTGTGCATTGCGACCCCTGTGCCTGTTTTTGGGGGCTATCAAATTTTATCCGCAATATATTTAAAAAGGAAGGCTGATCTATTAGTGTGTGTCTAACTTACACATGAGAAGTAACTTGAATTAACAATGAATCTTGAGAACCAAGGCAGTAATGTTACTAATGAGGAATATACATTTAAGTTTATGCACAGGGGAGGAGCACTCAAAGTCCCAGAGCTTATTGTGTCAAATGTCCACAGGTTGAAGAGGTCAAAGTAATCACCGAATAACAAAGTGCAATTTGAAAGTCTTGCAGAGGGCATGAGACTAAAAATATCCTTGGAGAGCTGCAATGTGCACAGGTAAACAAAATGAGATTTCTGCATAGACATAAAATAATTAAATGAAAAATAGGGAATATTGAACCCAAAAATAATAACAATAAATGACAAATGAAAAGTGCTGTCAAGGGATGTAACAGTACAGGCAATAAACACAGGCAAAGTGTTCCATCATGCAGCACAGATAAATTAATGCAGTAAAAAGAACAGCCCAATCAGGTTTAATGTCCTGATATATGGTCTCATAAGAACTTTCTACTTATTTTAAAGGAAGGACTGGAGCATTTGCCAAAATGTCACTGGTCTCAGCAGCCCACAAATATAATCTTTATATTCAGCCTTTTCAAACTGTTTGGCTAATTTTCTTTACTTCCCTTTCTTCAAATTCCATCAGAAAAATGACTGCTTTCCAATGTTTGAATCGCTTTCCCACTGCGGCTCTGTAACGTAACCACTAGACATGTGTCACAGCAATTCCTTAGGTGGGGAAATGCTTCATACATTTGTGTCTGCCTCACGTTTTGTGGTTTAACTTGTGGTCTGTTCTACACTAGGAAGGTTTCCCCTCTACTCATGAGTGAATTAGGTCTGACTCAGATAGGTTTCTTCAAAGCTACTGCATTTACACCAAATACATGATAAGCTACTGTCAAAACCCCTCAGGATCTTAAAAGTTTCGATCAAGTCACCTCTTACTCTTCTAAACTCCAATGGATACAAGCATTCCAATCTTTCCTCATAAGACAACCCACCCATTCCTGGTATTAGTCTAGTAAACCTTCTCTGAACTGCTTCTAACACATTTACATCTTTCCCTAAATAAGGAGACCAACACCGTACATAATACTCTAGGTGTGGTTTCACCAGTGCCCTGTATAAGTAAAGCATAACCTTCCTACTTTTGTATTCAATTCCCCACACAATAAACAATAACATTCGATTAGCTTTCCTAAATTATTAGCTGACCCAACATACTATCCTTTTGTGATTCATGCACTAGGACACCCAGATCACTCTGAATCCCAGAGATCTGCAATCTCTCATCATTTACATAATATGCTTTTTTATTCTTCCAGCCAAAATGGACAATTTTACACTTGCCCATGTTATGTCTTTGCCCACACAACCTATTTATGTCACTTTGTAGCCTCCTTATGTCCTCCTCACAACTTACTCTCCTACCTATCTTTGTGTCATCAGCAAATTTAGCAACTATACCATTTGTCCCTTTATCCAAGTTATTTATATAAATTGTAAAAAGTTGAGGCTCCAGCACTGATCCCTGTGGCACACCACTTATTACATCCCACCAACCAGAAAAAGACCCATTTATGGCTACCCCCTGGTTCCTATTAGCTAGCCAGTCTTCTATCCATGCCAATATATTATCCCCTACACCATGAACTTTTATTTTCTCCAATAACCTTTGATGTGGCACCTTATCAAATGCTTTCTGGAAATCTATGTACAGTACATCCACTGGTTCCCCTTTATCCACAGCATATGTGATTCTTTCAAAGAACTTGAATAAATTGGTTAAACATGATTTCCCTTTCACAAAACTATGTTAACTCTGCCTGATTGCCTTAAACTTTTCTAAGTGCCCTGCTATAACAAATTTAATAATGGCTCTTCACAATTTCCTTGTGAGAGAAGTTAGACTAACTGGCCTGTAATTTCTTGCTTTCTGTGTCCCACCCTTTTTGAATATTGCTAAATTCCAATCTAATGGAACCTACCCTGCATCTAGGGAATTTTTGAAAATTGAAACCAATGCATCAACTATTTCACTAGCCACTTCTTTCAAAACCTTAGGATGAAGCCCATCGGGACCCAAGGATTTGTCAGCCTGCAGCCCCAACAAATTGCTCAATACCACTTCCCTGGTGATTGTAATTTTCTTGAGTTGCTCCCTCCATTCCATTTCCTGATTTACAGCTATTTCTAAGATGTTACTCGTATACACTATAGTGAAGACCGATGCAAAATACCTGATCAATTCAGCTGCAATTCCTTACTGTCCAAAATTAATTCTCCAGACTCACTTTCTTTAGGACCAACGCTCACCTTAACTATTTTCTTATTTAAATATCCATAGAAACTCTTACTATCTGCCTTCATATTCCCAGCTAGCTTTCTCTCTTGCTTAAATTTTCCCTCCCTATTAATCTTTTTGCCATTCTTTGCTGTTCTTTATATTAAGTTCAATCTTCTGACCTGCCACCCATCCTTGCACAATTATGCACTTTTTCTTTAAGTTTGATACTGTCTTTAACTTTTTTAGTTAACCAAAGATGGTGGGTTCTCCCCTTGGAAGTTTTCTTTCTCATTGGAATGTATCTATTCTGGGTAGTCTGAAATATCCCTTTAAAAGTCTGCCACTGTATTTCTATGAACCTATCCCTTTAACTCATTTGCCAGTTGACCCTAGCTAGCTCTGCTTTCATGCTCTCATAACTGCTCTTACTTAGGTTTAAAATACTAGTCCTGGACCTACTCTTCTTTCCCTCAAAGTGAATGTAAAATTCAATCATATTATGATCGCTGCTACCTAGGGGTGCTTTCACTATGAGTTATCAATTAAACCCATCTCATTGCACATTACCAGGTTTAGTATAGCCTGATCTCTGGTTGGCTCCAGAATATGCTGTTCCAAGAAACTATCCCAAAAACATTCTATGAACTTCTTATCTAGACTACCTTTGTCCATTTGATTTTTCCAGTCTACCTTTAGATTAAATTCCCCCATCATTATCGCTATGCCTTTCTGACAAACTCCCATTACATCTTCCTTTATACTTTGTCCTACCATGCAGTTACAATTAGGGAACCTATACACCATTCCCACAAGTGACTGTTTGCCTTTATTGTTTCTCATCCCAACCCAAACTGCTTCTACATCTTGGTTTCCTGAACTTAGGTCATCCCTCTCAATCCCTCTACCTTTTTCTAGCTTCATGTCTTTTCTAAATGTCACATATCCTTCAACATTCAGGTCACAATCTATGTCATTCTGTAGCCATGCCTCTGTAATGGCTATCAGATCATAATTATTTATTTCTATTTGCACAATCAGTTCATCTGTTTTGTTTCGAATGCTACATGCATTTATATACAGAGCCTTTAATTTTATACTTTAATTATTTTTGTAATGTCTGGCCTTATCTGCTGATTCACTTTTAGATTTGTACTCTGTCCCTTCCTGTCATGTTCTGTTTATCATTTCCCATGTTAGTACCTTTCTCTCTTGCCTTGTCTCTACTCTTTTTTTACCACGTCTTCCCAAATTTGATCCCTTGTCCTCACAATTTAGTTTAAAGCCGTCTTCACTTCCCTAGTTATGTAGCTCGCTAGAACATCATAAGACCATAAGACATTGGAGCAGAAATTAGGCCATTCGGCCCATCGAGTCTGCTCTGCAATTCAATCATGGCTGATAAGGTTCTCAACCCTGTTCTTCCGCCTACTCCCCGTAACCTTTGATCCCCTTACCATTCAAGAATCTATCTATCTCGGTCTTAAATACACTCAATGACCTAGCCTCCGCAGCCTTCTGTGGCAATGAATTCCATAGATTCACCACTCTGGCTAAAGAAGTTTCTCCTCATCTCTGTTCTAAAAGGTCTTCCCTTCACTCTGAGGCTGTGCCCTCAGCTCTTAGTCTCTCCTACTAATGGAAACATCTTCCCCACGTCCACTCTATCCAGACCTTCCAGTATTCTATAAGTTTAAATCAGATCACCCCTCATCATTCTAAACTCCATCGAGTATAGACCCAGAGTCCTTAAACATTCCTCAGTTCCAGCATGATTCAGGTATAGACCATACCAACGGAAAAGACCCCACTTTCCCCAGCACTGCTGCCAGTGCCCAGCAAGCCAGAGTGCACTTCCCCCACACCAGTCTTTGAGCCACACATTTATTTCTCTAATCTTAATTGCCTTATGAAAATTTGCACATGGCTCAGGTAATAATCTAGAGATTATTATCTTTGAGGTTCTGCTTCTTAATACTTAGCTCCTCAAACTGCCTATGCAGAACTTCCTTCCTTGTCCTGCCTGTGTTGTTGGTACCGACATGGACCACAACAACTGGATCCTCCCCCTCCCACCTTGAGTTCCTCTCCAGCCCTGAGCAAATGTCCCAAACCCTGGCACCGGGCAGGCAACACAGCCTTCTGGATTCTCGCTGTTTGCTAAAGAGAACAATGTCAGGCCCCTCCCTATACTTTTCTCTACTACCACTACATTCCTTTTTGCTCCCTCCACTTTAATGGTTTCCTGTACCACAGTCAGTCAGCTCATCCACCCTGGAGCCCTATTCCCATCCAAATAAACCGAAAGAACCTCAATCCCTTGGATAGTTGCAGAGGTTGACACTCCTAGCCTCTGGGCCCCCTTACCTGCCTCATTCACAGTCACAGCCTGGTTTCCTTGGCCACCTTCCAAATCAGAAGACCCTATCCTGAGGGATGTGACTGCCCCCAGCTACAAAGCATCCAGGTAACTCTCCACCCTTCCAATGTGACACAGTATCTCTAGCTCAGCCTTCAGTTCAATGACTCTGCGCCAAAGATCCTGAAGGCATAGCCACTTACAAAGAGATCTAGTCCCAATCTTTTCTAAGACCTATCTGAAAAGCTGGTAATAAAGTTTCTGTGGGTGGCTAGCTATTAAATACACAAGCATGGTGTGACAAGATGACTTGAATTGCCTTTGAAATGCCTGGCCACCACACAGATTAATGTGCACGAGCTCTATACTTCGCTATTCCCAAGTGACCACCATGGACTCTATGAGTCTCTTCCTTCATAGCCTTGGGTATTACCAGTCCTTGGTTGAATACTAGAAGATCATCCACTATCACTAATGTTTCCTCTATTCATGGTACTTTCATATGAGTTGGTCGTTTGGAATATCTTTTTAACAACCTTCTTGGGAAGGTTTCCTAATCTGGTACATTCCACATTATTCTTTTGTGCTTTCCAGATTTCCTCTAATTTTTTTCTCAGAGGCTGGCAGGGAATTTGTTATGAAAGATGAGAATGCTTCCACCTCTAAAATAGGCACCAGGTTTTGGGTTACAGCGTGATCAATCGTAGCTCTGGATAATGCATCAGCTGTGGTCTGCATTTTCCTTGGTGCACACACAGCTATATACTGGTGCTGCACTAGCCTAAGTCTAAAGCATTGTATGGGCAGAACTTCCCCTGTCAGTGGGGGAAGTTTTGGAGCAGGCGGGTGGAGGCGGGCCGCCACTTTACATGGGCGGGCAAATTAAGGCCCGCCCAGGGTGACATTGGCAAGGAAGCACTATGCACTCCCTGTGCGGGCAGGGGGGGCATTCCCTGAGCCGAGAGTACGCTCTTTTGCGCATGTGCATGAAAGAGCGCACTCATCTCCAAGGCTAAGTACTGCCTCTGGGAGATTGGCTCTACAATAAAAAATCTGAAAAATAGAAAAAAAATAATTCCCTGACATGTCCCCTCATGTGGCACTGTCACATGAGTTGGGACTTGTCCATAACTTTTACGTACACTTTAATTACATTTTTTAAAACCTACATGAAACCTCATCCCGCCCGTGAATGAGGTTTCATGGTTTTACTAATGCCCACCAGGGTTCCTGGTCTGCCCGCCAACATTAAGGTTGGGCAGGCAGGTGCATTAATTAGCTTAATGAATTTGTCAGTGGCCTAAATTGGCCATTGACAGGTCAGCAGGCACACAGCTGATTCTGCTGAGCCTCCATCTACCTGAAAATTGAGGTGGGGCGTTTTGACGTCAGGCTTTCTGCCCAACATCATCCCGTGTCATTTTATGCATCGCCGAGTGGGCCCTGACCCCCCACTCGCTGACTGGGAAATCCTGGCCCATGTGTAGAGGCACTTTGATGATCTCTGGAGAATGCAAAAGGATGACCTATGGTTTATGGCCTGTCTCAATTTGAAATGGTAATCCCATCAAATAATTTGAGGATCTCTCTGATACCCAGGTTACTGTCTGCGCTACTTCCTCTGCAGTCACAAAGCGTTTTTCCATTTATGTCGATGCCCTGGAAGCAAAGTAGACAGGCAGGCTTTCTGTTATCATCTTCTGGACATGAATGAGTATGATCCAAGGCCTGTTGAAGATGCATCGATGGCCACCACTGTGGGAAATCTGGGATTATAATACTTCAGCACACCCGAAGAACATGAGCCTTTCCTTTATTCTCTGAAATTCACTGGTTTGCTTAATTCCCTAAAACCACATTTGACTTTTTTATAAAAACTCTCTCAAAGGTTCAGTAATTGTAGCTGGTAAGCCTGTTTGACCATTCCAAGGAGTCTCTGGACATCAGTAACACACTTTGGTTGTGGAAAGTTGCTGATGGCTCAGCAGGTCTGGCAGCATCTGTGGACAGAGAAAAGGAGTTAACATTTCAAGTTGTTGATAGTTCTAATGTTTCATTGGAACATCATTCTCGTGTCTGTTTTGTTTTATCCCAGCTCCTCAATCAGTACTGCAGGTACCACTGTGTTCTAACCAGTTCTACTTCCCTGCTTTCAAATATTCATCAGTTTTGCTATTAAACCATCAGTAATAGTAAAATAAGAATATTCCATAAATGTCAAAACAGAATGCATGGCTTCTGACAATACTTGGTTTTGACTTCCCAGGTTGTTATCCTGTTGAACACATTTTTCGGGAGTATAAAGGCTGCAAAGCATAACAATCTAATAGAGGGATGATGTGCACTTACTCTGTGCAGGTATTGTCCCATTGTCAAATTTGGCCCAAAAACGTGGCCAAAGAGTCCTTCGGCAAATCCATCACTAAAGAGTGGGGAGACGGCAGGCTTGTAGGATGTTTCAGCCCTCACCAGCACTCTCAAAATTTCCCACCAATTCTGCCAATCTGTCCTTAAGAACTTCTATTTGTGGACAGAATTCATTTTCTAAGTTTTGAACAGAAGAATAACAACCTTGCTAGGTGGTTCTCCATAGGCAAAAGGAATAGACAATGAGGAAGAGTTAGAAGAAAGCACTTAAGCCTTCTTTTAAGAGATAGGTTTTCATTCACAAGAGGTTGGAAGAGGATCTTAAAGGCACAGACCTTTGGTGACTGAGGACTCTGCTACCGATACTGGAGAGGTGAGAGGAGGAAACACCAATCAGACAAGTGTCAAAAGATCAAATAGCGTAAACTGAGATCACAAGGATTGATGAAAGGTGTAGAGTGATGAGAAAGAGCTTTATTAATGGGGATGAGGATTTTCAAAGTTAATGCCCTGGGAGATATGCATCCATGAGATCCCCACTTGTTGGCAGCCAGTCAGTATACCTCTACAAACACGTATGTTTTAAATATTTTTCCTAAGGTTGTGGAATTGCAAAGTCACATTGTTGAGATTTGAATTCAGATATTTTAACTATGGTAAATCCATTTTGAATGTGAAGCCTGAGGAACACCATCATTACAACAAGGATAGTAAGTAAATTGTTGCTTGATAGTACAGAACTTGACTAATGCTGAAAAGAGAGACATGTTCTCATCTTGCACTCATCAGGACAAATGCAAGGATGCCAAATTTCAAACAATCACAATAATTTATACTAGTGGAGAAAAGGGTGCTGATTGGTTGGCAAATCTATTCTGATTGGTTGAGGTGTTGCCATGGAGAAAACACCAGGGAACTATAGGTTCCCTAAGCTCCTGTATAATTCAAAAAAGATGCAAGGCTCGAACACATTCCTTTTGTTCTCAGAGAATGGGTCCCTGCATATGAATGTCACTTCTAGCAAGTGAAATGAGCCATGTTATGAGCTCAACTGATTATCTTAAGTTAGGTGTTAATGTATCTATTAGCAGACTTGGATTGTTCAGCAGTTTCTTCCCAATCACAGAATCACATCTAACAGCAGATATTTTGTTTCTTGTTTTACACTCATGGGCTAGTAATGTGCTGAGGTTGTAACATAGCTCATTTATGCTTGCTAGAAATGACACATGCAGGGACCCGTTCTCTGCAAACATATGAATTTGTTCAAGCCTTTTGACTTTTTTGAATTAGCCAGCAGCATTTTCATATTGTTTGCAAATGTCTCGGCTAATCAGATTTACTTGCCAACCAATCAGCACCCTTTTCTTCTATCATATAAATTGCTGCAATCTTTTAAAATTTGGATTCTTGTATTTGTTCTGATGATCGTACAACAGAATGTTTCGACAACATGTCTCACTTTTCAGTGATATTCAACTAAAATGTTACATTGAGTACTGCATATTAATTTAATCTTATCCAGTTTCAGAATAGTTCTGATACAGAACAACTTAAGTGTTGTGCACTGTTTGAAGATTTTCAAGTTTACAGAACTTGGCAGGACCAAAAGAATTGCATCTATTAATAATGAAAGAAGAATCAGTATGGGGCAGGACAACTAAGGAATAAAGAGCCTAAACTTGTAGAAAATGATTATGAAATAGTAGAAATATTAAAGGTCCTTTGCCTTATTATTTATTAGGGAGACCAACTAGGAAGCATGATTTTCAAAGAAAAGAAAGATATAAAGACATTTAAAATAGGTAGTGATGGGATAATTGATAAATGAATCAACTTCGAGAGTATAAAAATGCTGGTTTGCATGGATTGCATCTGTGAACATTAAAGGAAGTTTGGGGAGAGCTAACAGATAGCCACAAATTACATATATATAAGGCAATTCATTAGAAAAAATAATAGTGCCATAAAGCTGACAGGCAACTAACGTTATTCCTATATTTAAAAAGGGAGATAGAAGAGTCCAGGTAATGATATGTGCATTTGCTTTAGAGAAGGTACAACAAAACTTAAATAGATGGATTTCTGGGATGAGAGAATTTTCCTAAGAGGAGCGATGAAATAGTATGGTCCTTTGTTCTCTGCAGTTCAGAAGAATGAGAGATGGTATTATTGAAATGCATACATTTTTTAGAGCAATGATTCTCAAAACTTTTTGGTTGAAATATCCATTTCAACTGGATTAGCAATCACGGATCCTCCTCCCCAGCTAAATTAAAGCCAGATGGTATATTGCCTCCCTGGCATCAGGGTCAAGGGTGACACTGAATGGCTGCAGAGCACTCTGAGCTGGGAGGGTGAAGAGTCAGTGGTCATGATCCATATTGGTACCAAGACATAGATAGAAAGTGGGATGATGTCATGCAGGCAAATTTTAGAGAGCTAGGGAGGAGTCTAGCAAGCAGGACCTCAAAGATAGTAATCTCCAGATTATTCCCAGTGCCACGCATTAATGAGTATAGAAATAGGTGGAGAGAACAGATGAATGCGTGTGCAAAGGGACCTGGATGTTCTTGTGCATGAAACACAAAAAGTTAGCATGCAGGTGCAGCAAGTAATTAAGGCGGCAAATGGAATTTTGGCCTGTATTGCTAGAGGGTTGGAGTTTAAAAATAGGGAAGTCTTGTTACAAATATACAGGGTGTTGGTAAGGCCACACCTGGAGTACTGCTTACAGTTTTGGTCCCCATATTTAAGAAAGGATATATTGGCATTGGAGGCAGTTCAAAAGAGATTTGCTAGGCTGATTCCTGGGATGAAGCGATTGACTTATCAAAATTGGCTAAACAGGTTAGGCCTTTATTCATTAGAGTTTAGAAGAATGAGGGGTGATCTTAATGAAATGTACAAGATTCTGAGGGGGCTTGATAGGGTAGATGTTGAGAAGATGTTTCTACTAATGCAGGAATCTCAAACTAGAGGACAAAGTTACAGAATAAGGAGACACACATTAAAAACTGAGATGCAAAGGAATTTCTTCTCTCAGGGTAGCGAATGTCTAGAATTCTCTACCCCAGAGAGTTGTGGAGGTTAGATTGCTGAAAGTATTTCCAGAGGAGTTAGATAGATTTTTGAAATATTGGGGAGCTGAGGGCCATGAGGAGCTGGCATGAAAGAGGAGTTGAGGCCTGGGGCAGATCAGCCATGATGTTATTGAATGGCAGTGTAGGCTTGAGGGGCCAAATGGCCTACCCCTGCTGCTGTTTCTTATGTTCTTATGGAGAGAAGGTACAGGAGGCAGGGCTATAGATTCTTGGGACATTGGGACCTGTCCTGTGGGAGGTGAGATTTGTACAGGCCAGATGGAATACACATCAACAGGGTCGGGACCAATGTCATTGCAGGGTGGTTTGCTAGTGCTAATAAAGAGGGTTTAAACTAAATTGGTAAAAGTTGGTTACCTGGAAACAAGGTGCACCAAGGACTAGGAAAGACAAATTGCATCAGAGTAAGCAATGGTAAGGCATTAGGTAGGGTCAGAGAATCAGGAAATTCAATAAGGTCTAAATTAGGTTTACAGTACATGTATGTGAACATACAAAGTGTGGTAAATAAGATTGGTGGGCTTCAGGCACAGATGAACACAAGGGCATATAATATTTTGTGATATCAGAGACCTGGCTTAAAAAAGAGCAGGTTTGGTAAAAAAAAAACCCTCGATACAAGGTATTCGCAGAAGACAGGGGAGGAGGAGGGTGTCAGTGTGGGCTTAATGAGAATATTTACAGTGAAGGGAGGACAGGTGTCTCAGAGAGGTCAAAGACACAGTTTATTTGGTTGGAGCTAAGAAACAATAGGGATACTATTACACCACTGGCTGTGTTCTACAGGCCACCAACTAGTGAGAAAGATAAAGAAAAAGGAAAGGGTGCAACCCAAAAATAATTAATGGTGGCAGTGCAGTTTCAGTGGGGTGAGAATGGATCTTACCCAGGTTGGAATCAAAGATTGGCAGCCAAAACTGTGATGGAGTAATAGGCTACCTTTGAAGAGGAAATGGTTCGGGTCCTGTTGAAGTATATTCCTATGAGGGGGAAAAGCAGGACAAACAAAGCCAGAATTCTTTGGATGACAAAAACTGTAGAGAATGAGACATTTCAGAAAAGGAATGCATACAACAGATGTCAGGTTAATAATACAAGTGAGAACAGTGCTGAATACAGAAAGTTCAGAGGGGAAGTGGAAAAAAAGTCAAAGGAACAAAGAGAGAGTTTGAGAAGAGACTGACAGCTAACATAAAAAGGGCTTTCAAAAGTCTTCTGTAAGAGGAGATTTATGCATGGAAGCAGAGAGCATGTACTAAATGAATACATTTTATCTGTCTTTACCAGGGGAGACGATGTTGCCAAAGTCATAACGAAAGAGGAGAAGATACGAGATGGACTAAAATTGATTAAGAAGAAAAGGGTATTAGAAAGGCTGGCTGTACTTAAAGTTGATAAGTCACCAGGATCAGATGGGTGCATCCGAGAATGAGGGAAGCAAGGGTGGAAATTGCAGAGGCACTGATCTTAATCTTTCAATCCTCCTTAGATACAGGAGTGGTGCCAGAGGACAGGAGAATTGCAAATATTACACCCTTGTTCAAAACAAAGGTGTAAGGATAACCCCAGAAACCTACAGGCCAGTCAGTTTAATCTCAGTGTTGGGAAAGCTTTTAGAAATATTAATCTGGGACAAAATTAATAGTAACTTGAGGGAATTAAGGGAAGCCCACATGGAGTTATTAAAGGCAAATTGTGTTCAACTAACTTGATTTGGATTTTTGATGAGGTTACCAAGGAGCTTGATGAGGGTTATATGTTTGATGTGTTCTGCATAGACTTCCATGTGTTTGATAATATGCAAATTTGTCAGCAAAATTAAAGCAAATGAAATAAAAAAGGACATTGGCAGCATGGATATGATGTTGGCTGAGTGAGGAAACAAAATAATAGCAAATGGTTGTGTATTGGACTGGAAGAAAGTATGGAATGGGGTTCCTCAAGGGTTGATACTAAGGACTACTGCTTTTCTTGATCTGTATTAATGACCTATTCCAAGTGTATAGGGTACAATTTCAAATTTTGCAGATGACATAAAAAGTGGAAGCATTTTGAACTGTGAGGAGGATAGTGATAGACTGCAAAAAGACATAGACAGGCTCAAGAAATGGGCAGACATGTGGCAGATGAAATTTAGTGCAGAGTAGTGCTAAGTGATACATTTGTAGAAAGACTGAGGAGAGGCAATGTAAAACAAAGGTACAATTCTGAAAGGAGCACAGGAGCAAAAAGGTCCTTGAGGCATATGTGCACAAGTAATTGAATATGGCAGGTCAGGTTGAGAAAGCAGTTAATAAAACATATGGAACTCTGAGCCTTATAAATAGAGGCATTGAGTACAAAAGCAAGGAAGTTATAAAAATTAATTCAATCTCAACTGGAGGAGTATGTCCAAATCTGGGCATCACATTTCAGGAAGGATGTCAGGTATTAGATAATGTGTGGAAAAGATTTACGAGACTTGATCCAGGGAATGAGGGAATTCATTTGTGTGATTAGGTTGGATAAGCTGGGGCTGTTCTCCTGAGAGAAAATAAGGTTTAACAGGCAATTTGATAGAAGTGATCAAAATTATGAAGAGTCTGGGACGGAGTAGATTTGGAGAAACTGTTCCCATTGGCAGAAGTGTCGAGAGCCAGAGGACACTGATGTAAGGTGAACAGCAAAAGAACTAAGGTGACAGGAGAAAAAATGTTTCCTTGCATCGTGTGGTTAAGATCTGAAAAGCATCGCCCAAGAGATAGATTCAATCATAGCTTTCAAAAGGGAATTGAATAATTATCTGAAGAGAAAACAAAATGCAGAGCTATGGAGAAAGGCATTGGAGTGGCACGAACTGAGTTGCAGAGGTGAAAGGCGGAATGGCTTCCTTCTGCGCTGTAACCATTAGATTCCATAATTGTTGCTGTAGCCAATGTGCTCAAACATTTCTTGATATCACCTTGAGTGAATCAAATTGGGTGAAGACGGGCATCTGTGATGGTGTGCACCTCAGGCAGAGGTCAAGAAGAATCACATACTCTGTATTTCTGGCTGAAGACATGTAGTAATTGTAAGTTAAACCATTTCCTACTGTTATGGGGATCATGTGACTGTACAGATGAATCAGCCCGAAGCGTTGGGAAGCTTAGGGGCTTTTTAGCTTTGGTCTTGGCAAAAGCATGTATTACAATGAGGTTTCTAACGTCCAATGGTGGGAAACATGGGCTGCCATCAGCAGGAATCTGTATATAACATTTATTATTTCTTACAAGAAACCAGCCCTGCATTCCAAGTTTATTACAATTGGTGATGAGGATAAATAGTGCTGACATAGCACCTCGTCTTATGACTGAGTATTTTGATTTTTTAAGGGAAAGAAAGAAAAGTATACTCACCAGCAATGCCTCTCCTTGGCAGAAATGACCATATGTTTCATCCGTCGAGGACTGGAGGAGTCAGTACATAGAGCGACTAGGGCTGGTGTGTTCGATGGCATGAACGGACAATATGGTGCGATCGGTTTCACAACAGCATGAAACCTGTTCACGATCATCCTCTCAGCCCGCTGACAGCAGGCCATGTTACCCACCATTGGACGTTGGGAACCTCATTGTAATACATCAGCACATCATTCATATCATTATTAGGTCTGCCTGCCGGAATCGTTCCATCCCCACCCACTACCCCCCACCGCTGGATCATCTGTCAATGTCGGCCGGAAAACATATCAATGTGTTTCACCACATCAAGTAAGCGACGTGCACTTGGCGGCTGCACTTTGCTCGGGACTGAAGGTTTGTTTGCTCACCTTGCTTTGATCAGCATTCGCAGTCATCAGTGCCAGGCTTCACAGACAGCATCACATCACTTCTGGGGGGGCTCATGGCAGGTCTCTACATATCAGATCTGCCATATATGGGCAGCTTTTCAATGGCTGCAGGGCTAGGGCTTGCTTGGGGAAGGGGGAGAAGTGGCATCAGGAAAGGGAAGAAGCTGCAGGCCGACAGCTGTACTGGGGGAGGAGGGTATCCCAGGGATTATGTAGGGGGCACATGTTGATCTGTGCAAATGACCTCAAAATGATGAGGGCTGAAAAGGCAGTCTCCAGAGGAGATGAGGCCAGATGGAGATGTGAGGGTGTATGTGAGAATGAGCGTTGATGCCCCTTGAGCTGGCAGTGAGGGAGATGCCAGTGAATGTGTGATGGGCTTGAGTCCCTACTACTCAAAAAATAAAAAGAAATACTGGATGCAGCTCCCTTGTAATCTAGAAGTTAAAGTGTTACCATTGTGGGGGATAACATGTACCTAAAATCTGCAAGTTTAAAGAAGCAGAATGCCACTACTGTCACAAAAAAGGCATGCTGTTAAACAATGCAGATCAAGACAGCTATTCAGACAGCAGGCCAAATTAAATGAAGTGCACAATATAGATGAGCTTGAAGTTACTGAGGCTGATGTTTATTCCCTACATAATCTGAAGGCAAGGAAAACTGAACCAATCGCTGTTACCTTTCAAGTAAATGGAAAGCCTCTGCTCATGGAGGTGCATAAAGGAGCATCGACCACAGTGCGGGGGGAGAACACATCTTTAAATACCTCAGAGAAGGTACCCAGCCATTGAGTTTGGAGAAGACCACAGCTCAATTAAAAACATATACAGGAGAAGCAATGTAGGTGAAAGGCATCACCTCTGTGCCTGTATCATAAAGACAACAGACAGTACAGCTGCCAATAATAGTTATAACAGGAGAAAGGCCTAGCCTTCTGGGCTTTGATCGATTAAAAGAAATCAGACTGAATTTGTTAGAAATTTTTCAGGTCAGGACAAGAAGAAATCCTGAGTTGACAGGGAATATGAGGGTGTCTTTTGGAATGAGATAGAAGAACTGAAGGACCTTCACAGGAAGCAAGGATCCCTCAGGTCAGAGTTGGATGCACGGGGAAATCATGATAAGAAGCGAAACCAATGCAGTGAGACTCTGAACCAACTGAAGAAACAGTTGGAAGAAAAATATCACCAGTGTTCAATGTTCCAAGAGGAAGCCCAAAGAGACAAAAAAGAGACAGAAGAACTGAAGAAGGTTGAAGGAGACAAAAGAGATATTAGAAGTCATGGAATTTTCCAAAATACAAATGGGTAACTCAACCCCCGACCTGAACCAAGTTAAAATTTCACCAGAGAGAAATTTGGCTGACTGTGAAATAAGAATGGAAGATGGGACAAAACCCTATGGCAAACAGAAAAAGAAAAAACAGAAATCAAAGCTGAAAAGCCAGTAGGATGTGTATCCAGAACCCTTTCTGCAACCGAGAAAGGATATTCGCAAATTGAAAAAGAAAGAGCGCTTATCTATAATAGCTGGAGTGAAAAAGTTCCATCAATATTTACATGCTCGACACTTCACCACAGTGTCAGGTCACAAACCATTGTTAGGGTAGATTAGTGAAGAGAAAGCAATCCCGCCAATAGCCCTTGCTAGGACTCAAAGATGGGCTTTAATTTTGTCGACATACGAGTACACTTTTATTCACCGTCCGGATTTGCATATAGCAAATGCAGACACCCTCAGCCGCTTCCATTTGCCCGATAGTATTACACATGATCCAGTACCTCAAGAGGTAGTATTTGTTTTGAATTTCCTGGACTCCTCACCAGTCTGCGCAATACAGATGAAGAATTGGACAAATCAGAATCCAATTTTAGCAAAATTCTGTGAACAAGGATGGTCAAATGCACAAGTCTCTGAAGAATTTAAACCATTCTTTGCCTGCAGACCCAAATTGAGTTGTCAAGATGGTATCTTGTCATGAGGAGCAAGAGTCGTTGTCCCTATGCAAGGAACAGAACCATTAGGGGCAGAACCTCTTAGTGCACATCCTGGTATTTTGAAAATGAAGGTGCTTGCACGAAGTTTACTGATATAGAAAAAATGGTGAAACACTGTCTCCAGTGTCAGCAACAGCAGAAGTTGTCCATTTCAGCTCCACTGCATCCGTGCAAGTGGCCTGGTCAACTCTGGGTGAGACAACATGTCAGAACAGCACCGTATGATCCCTAATCCAATGGATTAGCAGAAAGAGCAATACAAACCTTTAAAAACAGGCATGAAGAAACTAGCAGAGGGAATATTAGAAACGCGAATTTCAGGATTCCCGTTCAGCTATCGCACAACTTTTCATGCAACCACATGAAGGTTTAACACCTTCGGAATTGTTAATGAAGTGCCAACTTTGTACAAGATTGAGTCTGGTATTACCTAATTTAGAGGGGAGGGTGGAGAGAAACCAGAGTCATCAGAAAGTGAATCATGATGTTCACAGTAATGGTCGAGACTTTACTGTGGGAGAGACAGGTTTTGTACAAATTTTGCTACTGGACTGAGATGGATCCCCAGTACAATCATCTCTGAAACAGGACCATTGTCTTATCAAGTTGAAGTGGAAAACAGGATTGTTAGGAAACACGTGGATCATCTCAGAAGTTGAGAAACCCTCCAACAACCATTTATTCCACCTGAAATCAAAGTCGAAACTTTGACCCCTTGAGGTGCCAGGTCGACAAAGAATAGACATACCAGACGTCTCTGCTGAAGTAAATAATTCCGAACTGCCATTGTCTAGGGATATCCCTGACGATGCAATTCCTGTTCAAGTCGATCCATTGGAAGAACTTCCAGATGTAAATTTGCAATGCTCTACCCAAATCCGAAAATCTCCTCAAAGACTAAATTAATAATGGCATAAATTGTATATAATTGTATCTAATATGGGTTAAGATACTTTGGTAACCAAGAGGGTAAAACAAAATTAAAGGGGTGGAATGTAGTAATTGTAAGTTAAACCATTTCTTACTGTTATGGGGATCATGTGACTGTCCAGACGAATCAGCCCGAAGTGTGGGGAATCTTAGGGGTGGAGCTTTTTAACCTTGGTCTTAGAACAAGCATGTAACCTCATCTGGAATCTGTAAACAAAGTTTATTGTTTCTTACAAGAAAACAGCTCCGTATTCCAAGTTTAATACAGATGGTTGCAAATATTTCAGTTCTGTCTCTTGCAACCACATGTTGGGCTCTGCTTTCATCAAGAGTAGGGATTTCTATGGAGCCTCCTCTGGTTTGATATTTAATTGTCCATGACGGATGTGGCTGGACTGCAGAGCTTTTGTCTGATCGCTTGGTTGTGGTATCACTTAGCTCTGTCTGTAGCATGCTGCTTCAACTTGTTAGCATGCATTTGGCCCTGTGTTGTGGCTTCACCAGGTGGACACATCTTTTTTAGGAACACCTGGTACTACCCTGGCATGTTCTCCAGAATTCCTCATTGTACCAGTGGTATTTGCCTGATTTGATGGTAATGCAAGATTGAAAGATATGCTGCACTGTAAGATTACGCATTGTGGTGGAATACTAGATGGGGTAAAGGAGCAAAGGGATATAGAAATACAAATATACAAATCACTAGAAGTAGAGACACTGGTTAACAAGTCCATTAACAATGGCAAACCTGATGCACTCAGGCTTATTTTTAGAGGGCTAGAATTGAAAAGCTAGGCAGTCATATTAAACTTGCATAGAATCTTGTTTGGACCACATTTGCAGCACTGTGCACAGTCCTGGCCTCCATATTATAGGAAAGAGTATAGATGCATTGGAGGAAGTGAAAAAGATTTATAATAATGAGACCAGAACTCTGATGTCATAACCATCAGGAGCGGTTGCTCTTTTGCGAACTGAAAAGTTTGAGCAGTGAGCTAACCGATGCCTGCAAAATGATGAAGGGTATGCAATATGGTTGAAATAGAGATGTTCCCACTTATGGGGGTTCAAAAGCTAGGGGCTATGAATATGATTGTTCATAATAAATCCAATAGAGAATTCAGGAGAAACGTCTTTACCCAAAGAATGGTAAGAGTGTGGAAAGCACAAGCACAAGGGATAGTTGAGGCAAATAGCATGGATGCACAGAAAGGGAAACAAGATTAGCAGATGAGAGAAAGCAGAATAGAATTGTTTTCTCATTGTGTCAAATGAAGAAGGACAGGAGGAGGCTGAAGTGGAGCATAAACGCTGACATAGACCAGTTGGGGTAAATGGCCTGTTTCTGTGCTTTATTCTCAATCTAGCTCAATATCTCAACAAAAACCCACCATTTCAAGGTTCATCAAAATGCTGCCTTCTAGTCCTCACCTTCTTGACTTTATTCAATCAACAGGACCAAGGTCAGCGCCACTTGTAAACCACCTGTACTACAAGCTGCAGCAAATTTCCAAAAAAATTAGCACAGCATTTGTGCTCAAAATAACACCGAGAATGAATGAGAGTGTTTGTTGTTTCCTTGTCAAAGGCTACAACAAATTCAGGTGAGGGCAGATGCGGGAACAAATAGGAAATCAAAAGGCTACTGTTGGGATCTGATGCTCAGTCATCAGCTTCCCATTCAAGTGCTTGGAACAGCGTGAAGCTCCATTAATTGCACTGTGGATATCAATTAAACTCACCACAGAAAGTTAAGGCAAGTTATTCCAAGTCTAAGCATTCTTTTAACAACATGGTAAGTGTTAATTATCACAGCTCCCTGGTACTAAAAATTATGAATGTGGAGTCTCAGGGCAGAACTGTCCTAGATTTGCTCTAAGTGTGATAGCGGGCGGGAAAAAAGGACATTTTACCTGTCAGCCCCAATGGCGGCTTTTCACGCCATATCGTCCTAATACTGCCTCATTAATTATGCAGCTACAGGAAACATGCCATCCTGCTGGCGTGTGGTCTCTGAATTGCCTGCCATGCTGTTATCTCGCTATTTCCTCACTCCGGGTGCCATAATTAAACTGTAGTTGCCCACACAGTTCTCAATACTTGCAGTTCAGGACTACTCCAGTGAAAACATGGCCCTGAAAGCCAAGAAGAGTTCAGTGACCTGTCAATGGAATGCCTTTGGAGGCCCACTTTGATAGCCTCCAGCCTATTCTGATGGCAGGAGGTCCAACAATCGCATCACTCTGGTTTGGGAGGCAGTAGCGTCAGTACCAACGCTGCACAGAAGAGGCTGGCGATCCAGTACAGAAAGAGGATTAATGATCTCATTTGTGCCACCAGGATAAGGCAACCATCTCCTCACTCTAAACTCACACCCTCACAAGGCCATCACACCGTCACTGGCATCTCACTCACTGCCAGCTCAAGAGACATCACCACTCACTCTCTCACACACATAGGGGGAGGCAATGGTGTAGTGGCATTGTTGCTGGACTAGTAACCCAGGGACTCAGGGTAATGTTCTGGAGACCTGTGTTTGAGTCCTGCCTGGAGACCTGAGTTCGAATCCTGCCACAGCAGATAGTGAAATTTGAATTTAATAAAAATCTGAAATTAAAAGCTTAATCAACCATTGTTGATTGTCATAAAAATAATCTGGTTCACTAAAGTCCTTACCTGTTCTGGCCCACATGTGACTCCAGACCCAGTCCTGGAGCTATGCCCTTTAGGATTTGGCCAGAACAATCAGTGCTGAATCCAGAATCAGCAATGCGGTTGACTCTGAAATGGTCTAGCAAGAAACTCCATTGTATGAAGCTGCTGCAAAGACTCAAAAGACTGGATGGACCACCCAGCATAGACCTAGGCACCAGAAAGGACAATGGCAAAATCAGCCATGTTGACCCTGCAAAGTCCTCCTTACTAACATCTGGGGGCTTGTGCCAAAATTGGGAGAGCTGTCTCCCAGATTAATCAAATATCAGCTTGACATAGTCATTGCATGGAATCATAATGTCCCAGGCACCACCATCAACATTCTGCAGAGGTGGCAACATAGTGGTACACAGTCAGGAGGGAGTTTCCCTGGGAGTCCTCAACCCCATGAAGTCTCATGACATCAGGTCAAAGAAGGGAGCCTTCTGATGATTACCAGGTACCCCCCCCCCTGCCAATTCAACTGATGAATCAGTGCTCCTCCATGTTGAACATCACTTGGAGGAAGCACTGAGGGTAGCAAGGGTGCAGAATGTACTCTGGGTGAGGGACTTCAATGTCCATCACCATGAGTGGGCTTGGTAGCACCATTACTGACCGGGCTGGCCGAATTCTAAAAGACATAGCTGCTAGACTGTATCTGCAGAAGGTGGTGAGGGAACCAGTAAGAGGGAAAACGTACTTGACCTCATCCTCACCAACCTGCCTGCTGCTGATGCATCTGTCCATGACAGCATAGGTAGGAGTGACAACTGCACAATCGTTGTGGAGATGAAGTCCCGCCTTCACATTGAGGATACCCTCCATTGTGTTGTGCAATGCAACCAGATCTAACAACTCAAGACTGGGCATACATGAGGTGCTGTGGGCCATCAGCAGCAGCAGAATTGTATTCAACCACCATCTGCAACCTCATGGCCTGGCATATCCCCCACTCTACCATTACCATCTAGCCTAGTGATTAACCCTGGTTCAGTGATGAGTGCAGTAGGATGTGCGAGTAGCAGCACCAAGCACCCTAAAAATAAGGTGTCAGCCTGGTGAAGTTATAACACAGGGCTACTTGCATGCCAAACAGCATAAGCAGCAAGTGATAGACAGAGCTAAGTGATCCCATGACCAACAGATCAGATCTAAGCTCTGCAGTCCTGCCGCATCCAGTCGTGAATGGTGGAGTATAATTAAACAACTCACTGGAGAAGAAGGCTCTACAAATATCCCCATCCTCAAATGAAAGGGAGCCCAGCACAGCAGTGCAAAAGATAAGGCTGAAGCATTTGCTACAATCTTCAGCCAGAAGTGCCGAGTGGATGATCCATCTCTACCTCCTCTGGAGGTCCATAGCATCACAGGTGCCAGTCGCCAGCCAATTCAATTCACTTCACATGATATCAAGAAACGGCTGAAGGCACTGGATACTGCAAAGACTATGGGCCCTGACAAAATCCTGGCAATAGTACTGAAGACTTGTGCTCCAAACTTGCCGTGCACCAAGCCAAGTTGTTCCAGTATAGCTACAAACATTAGCATCTACCCACGTATGTGGAAAATTGCCCAGGTATGTCCTGTGCACAAAAAACAGGACAAATCCAACCCAGCCAAATACCAACCCATCAGTTTACTCTCCATCATCAGTAAAGTGATGGAAGGGGTCAGCAACAGTGCTCTCAAGTGGCATTTGCTTTACAATAACATGCTCTCTGATGCCTAGTTTGGGTTCCACAAGGGCAGCTCAGCTTCTGACCTCATTACAGCTTTGGTTCAAACATGGACAAAAGAGCTGAATTCCCGAGGTGAGGTGAGAGTGACTGCCCTTGACATCCAGGTGACATTTGATCATGTCGTTACCATCACTGAATCCCCCACTATCAACATCCTGGGAGTTGCCATTGACCAGAAACTGAAATGGACTATTCATATAAATTCTGTGGTTACAAGCACAGGTCAGAGGCTAGGAATCCTGCAATGAGTAACTCACCTCCTGACTCCCTAAAGCCTGTCGAACATCTACAAGGCCCAAGTCAGGAATACTTGTCACTTGCCTGGATGAGTGCAGTTCCCACAACACTCAAGAAGCTCGACATCATCCAGGACAAAGCAGCCCACTTGATTGGCACCACATTCACAAACACTTACTCCCTTCACCACCAACACACAGTAGCAGAAGTGTGTACCATCTACAAGATGCACAGCAGGAATTCACCAAGGCTCCTTAGACAGCAGCTTCCAAACCCACGACCACTACCATCTGGGAGGACAAGGGCAGCAGGTAGATGGAAACACCACCACCTGGAAGCTCCCATCTAAATCACTCATCATCCTGACTTGGAAATATATCGCGGTTCCTTCACTCTCGCTGGGTCAAAATCCTGGAACTGCCTCCATAACAGCACTGTGGGTATACCTACACCTCATGGACTGCAGCTCACCATCACCTTCTCAAGGGCAACTAGGGATGGGCACTAAATGCTGGCCCAGCCAGCGAAGGCCACATCCAGTGAATGAACAATAAATAAAATCCTCACATCTCCATCTGGCCTCTTCTCATCTGGAGATCACCTCCTCATCCCCTTCTTGGCTCCACTCAGCACACACACATGCACACCTGGCATCCTTCGCATTTGATGTGAGTGATGGTCTTTTAAAGTTAGATACAACGGAACAGCAGTTCAGGGAATTCCTCAAGATGTACAACATGTAGGGTATCATTGATGCTCATTGTAACCAGGACAGCATACTTGCAATAAGTATCAGAAAATGGAGCTCTTGATGTAGAGTGTGTTTATCCACAAGCAGTAATGCAATAAATGATGATTTTCTGGAACATACTCTCTAGAACATGAGGTGGAAAACTCAGGATACTGCAATGATACAGAGAGAAATGCATGATCTTTCACAGGGACAGAGGAAGATAGGGACCAGAGATGCAGGGTACACCTGAGTTACTAAAACTTTCCAATAGTTATTTAGGAATTGTTATGAATGCAGAGCCAAGATCTGAGCTCAATGATGGTGGTGGTGGGTGCCACAGGAGGTTCAGTGGCCTAGCCAAAAAGTCCATTGGCTTTCAGCGGGACTGGATGATGTTCGTGGGATGTGAGGAAATTTCTGATTTCAACATTCATTCCTCATTATTAAGTTCACTTCTGGATTACACTCTCCCAATGCATAACTGCATAACAGGATTTCATGGCTGAAATATTTAAAGAGCTAAACCTCAGATGGAATTTGGAGGAGTTTGGAGAGGTTCATGCAATAAATTAAATTCGAAAAGGTTTCAAACAAAGGTTGTGCTCTATTTTGTTGCTATGTGCAATATGATGACAGGAGGTGGTCCTAACCCCTAGTAATGGGAAAAATAAACCTACTTCTGTAACCAAGAAGGCATGACTGGAGTTGGTAAAGCAGCAGGAATGTTGTGCTCAGGATGTAGATTCAGTGCAGGAATTGATTCAAGTTCCGTTCCGGGTCAGCCAAGCTGAGCACAGTTGCACATTTACCTATATCCTGTTGTGCTATCCATCTCCTCATTGTCTTGTTGCTTGTATGCTATCACATCATTTTCCACCCACCTAAGTTTAAGTCACACCCATCATTATGATTCAATGCTTTGCTTCAGCTCCCCTCAGCTCCATCCTTTATTACCATTCACCCCAATCCTTATGCAATTTAGTACCACCTCAGCCAGATTACCCAATTCTCAATGCACATCCTCAAATAGTACTATCAATATGACCTCAAATGCACTCAGTGTCTCTCATGAAGCATCAGCATATTATTCATCCTTCCCAAACGCATCCATTAGATGCACACATGCTTTACCGACTCTCATAGGCCTGTCATGCTTCCTTGCAGTAGAAATGATCACACAATACTAGAGAGAAAGGTCGCAGGTGGACCACCTCAGATTGGGGAGTTGTCAATGCAGAGCAGGAGGCCCTGGTGATGAGCAAGACGTCAGCATCCTGAGCACTGGAGATGGTGAATGTCAGACTAAATGCTGCATGGTGACAGTGCTAATGTCTCCGAACCTCATCATATACAAAATTACATCGTGTTGACTTAATTTCACCACCAAATGAAACAAGGTCATCTTCATCCTACAAGTGTCAACATTTGTACATTTTCATGACTATATCTAATCCATCTCCTCTCCAGGTCCATCACATGAAAAACAGAAGCCTTTTTTCAAATGATATTTCCTCAGAGGAACTTATTCTTTCTGTGGATGCAACATCATTGGACAAATGCTTACCAGGCACCAGCACAAATGTGAGCACTTTGATCGGTCCTTTTAAAGAGCTCACTGGGATCTCAACTAGTGAATCACCATTTACAATTGAGTACAAGCAAAGACAGGTGCTAGACATAGCTGTGGCTCCCCATTGAAGCTGTGGTCCTCTCAAAAATACTAATCAGCTGGACAGTGATGCTGAACCCGGGAAATCTGCAAAATGCTAGCAATTGTGTTGGACACGCTATCCAAAATATCAGAGAGAATGAAAGAGTCCTGTCCGAATATTTGTGGATTGACATCACCGACCATTGTGTGTGTATATTGCATAGATAAAGTGACTACTAAGCTCAAGTTGAAATGCGGAACATGTAATTGGTCCATGTAGGCCTGACGATGGTTATGCCAATATTTCTGCTGTCTTAAACTAGGTGACAGAGATGAATGTTGACTGAACCTTGGCTATACAACACGCTGTTAATCTGCCAGCAGAAAGATAAGAGTGATGTATCTTTGACCCAGGAGAGTGATGATAGTAAAAGGGAACATGGAAGTGGCAATTCTACTCAATGCCTAATCTGTGTCTCAACTATTGCACCCACATCAGCAAAAACTGACATACTGCCTCATTTCCCATTGGCTCAGTCCACCCCTGTGCACATGTAGATAGAGCAGTGTTTGGCAGAACCCTCATAGGTCCCAACCCCCAGAGGTTGACGACTGCAAGCATCACAGAAATCAGAGCTGGGATCAGAGGAGCCTGCCAGTACCTCTGCTGAAGTTATGAGCATTGCACTTCACAAAAGTATAAAGCTATTTGAACAGAAGTGAAAGGTTTAACTGAAATAACTATTGAGAAAATACAAATCAGTGAAGACAAGGAAAGAAACAGGCTGTGAAATTGTAATATTTCAGAAAAGAGGCTTATACTTGATAACGCTGGTGTGACAGCCTTTGACACAGAAGCAGTAGCAGTCAGGAAAATTTGTAATTACATTAATGTGTTTGTAGAATCTGTAATTGTTTTTGAAAATGTTTGAAAGGCATTTTTAAGAGTTTGCATCAATTGTGAAGGGATCAATTATAAATTTTGGATAATAAGAAACCCTAGTCCATATGACCTGGCAACCCTTGACCTGCAAGCAGTACCAACAGGGAGGAAGTTAAAACAGTGGCCTTGTGGTACACAGACATACAAAGAGAAAACAGAAGAGCTGGAGGGGAGTGGGAGGACAGCAAAATGAGTCAGGGAGCTGGATTCCAGGGCTGTCAGAAAACACGTTTAGAACTACTGCCATTGTTTCTTTCACTTCTTAGTGATTGAATGACCATATTTGGCCATACCATGCAAAGGTGAAAGGTGGTTCTGGTAGATCCACTCAACCACAATGGACTGGTACTGACAGTTAAGGTGGTTCCAGAAAAAATCGTGCCCTATATGGAAGATTGCAGGGATGGAGCCCATTTATGCAGAAGCCTCTACATGAGGAGAAATTTCTGAATCCTTGAAGGAAAGAGACTGGAATTCTGCTTCAAAGAACTGCATGGCTGAAGCTGAGACTGTACAGGCAGAGCAGACTGCCCAAGAATTCCATAAGAGTGTCTCAGCTTTTTCTGCTATGCTATGTATAATTTGTAGTTCATACCAACTGTTGTTTGGCCTGTTAAGAGTCAACATAAGTTAAACATCATGCATTCAATAAAAGTCGCTAAATGTGAAATCTTGTCCTGTAATTTCTTTATCTGGGGATCATTTGGTAAATTTGCTTCTTTTGGTTTATTGATCCCCACGGAGATCATAACACTGTTGTATAGAGAAATGCAGTGAATTTGGTATATGTGGACTTTCAGGAAAACTGACAATATGCCATTCAGGAGACATATGGAGAAGATAGATGGGAATGGAATTAGGACAGGGCAACAATTTGAATGTAAAGGTGGTTAAAGGGGAGGAAAAAGTGCTTTATACAATCATATTCTGATTCAAATGATTGAAACATTGACTCTTATTCTTTTTCTTGGTTTCTTCATCTACTTTTTTTGAGATCTTCTGCCCCTTCAACGACAGCATTTTTATTATATGCAATTACATACAAATTGCAAAATGGAAAGAGGCTACTGAATTCAACTAGTCCATGTGGCTGGTTATCCTTTACATGACCTGCAACTTTAATCCGACATGCCTGAGGTGAGAACATAAAGTGAACTGCAGGATGAAGGTAAAACAATTGTTAAGATAACTATAAAAAAGAAATTGGTGCGATTAAAACTGAAGGTGATCTCATGGTGACATGGGGCAGGATTTTTCATTGAGTGAGTCGCATGCCCGCCTGCTCAATCTAAAATGACACAATGACATTGGGTAAGCATCCCGATGTCATCACGCACTCGCGTGATATTTTGGTCGGCAGGTGTGTGTGGCAGTTGGCAGCATGCCCACCGACAATTAACAGGCCTATTAAGGTCATTAAAGCAATAATTAAATGCACTTTTTCGCTGCCCATCCAACCTTACAGTTGGCGGGCAAGTGCATCGGCCAGGTGGCCTTTGGATTTTTTTTTTAAAATCTAACCTAATCTACAGGCGGGATGAGGCTTCCAACAGGAATTAAAAATAAAATCAAGATGTTTGAATCTCATTTATAACATGTCACATGAGGGGACATGTTTTTAACATTTTAATTCTTTATGTTTTAAAAAATCTTCAGTTCCCTGAGGCAGCTCTGTGCCTTCAGGGAGCTTTCAGTGCACGCACCTGTGTGCATACACAAACCTCTGCACTCGCCCTCCTCCCTCCCCACATGCAGCAGCGCTCAGCATTGTGGCGCACGTTTCATGCTGACTAGCCAGCGTGAAATCACGGTCAGGGCCCAATCGCAGGCAGCCCGTCCAATAAGGTAAAAATCCTACCCATGAATTTTAAAATATTGAAAGAAAGCAGAGAGAAGATAGCAGAGGCTGCAGACAATTTCAGTCCTCATTAGATGTGAAAATTGTGCCACAGGATTGGCGGGTAGCTTATGTAACACCATTGCTCAAGAAGGGAGCTTACATATCAGTTAGTACAATGCATTTCAAAAATAAAAATACCTGGAAAAATTCAACAGGCCTAGCAGCATCTGCTGATAGGAGCACAGTTAATATTTCGAGTCCGACTGACCCTTCAACAGAACTAAGTAAAAAAATAGAAGAGAGGTGAAATATAATGTGGTTTGACAGGGGTGTGATGGGACAAGAAGAGCTGGATAGAGGGCCAGTGATAGGTGGAGATAACTAAAAGATGTCACAGACAAAAGGACAAAGAGGTGTTGAAGGTGATGATATTATCTAAGGAATGTACTAATTAAGGGTAGAAAGCAGGACGAGCAAGGCACACATAGCCCTAGTGGGGGTGGGGTGGGGGGGGGAGGGATCGAAATAGGTTAAAAGGTAGCAGTAAAACAATGGATCGAAATACATTTAAAAATAATGGAAGTAAGTGGGAAAAGAAAAATCCATATAAATTATTAGGAAAAAAAAGGTGGGGCAGGAGGGGAAATCGGAAAGGGGGTGAGGATGGAGGAGAGAATTCATGATCTAAAATATTCAGTCCGGAAGGCTGTAAAGTGCCTAGTCGGAAGATGAGGTGCTGTTCCTCCAGTTTGCGTTGAGCTTCACTGGAACAAATGAACTTCACTGTGACTCTGTACCTTGCTCGTCCTGCTTTCTACCCTTAATTAGCACATTCCTTTAGATAATATCACCACCTTCAACACCTCTTTGTCCTTTTGTCTGTGACATCTTTTGGTTGTCTCCACCTATCACTGGCCCTCTATCCAGCTCTTTTTGTCCCACCCCACCTCAAACCAGATTATATTTCACCTCTTCTATTTTTACTTAGTTCTGTTGAAGGGTCATTCAGACTCGAAACGTTAACTGTGCTCATCCGCAGATGCTGCTAGAGCTGCTGAGTTATTCCAGGTATCTTTGTTTTTGTTTTGGATTTCCAGCATCTGCAGTTTTTTGCTTTTATCTTAGTACAATGTATTTGCCCTGTATACATCCATTGCCATGCATTACTATTTGTCAATGGTCACATAGCATTGATGCAATAAGAATCCTATAGCATTTGTGAAGGGTAATTAAATGACAACATGCTTGGGGGTGCCCTGCACTGTTGGGACACTAGCAATTTGATCACCCCTTCAATAATTCTGCTCTTTTAGTGATGTATCTAGATAAGGGATTTTTGGTGAAACAATGCTTTCATGATCTCTTGATAAGTAGTGACAGACTGCAAACTGGAGGAACTTTGTGACACCTACTTTGAGTGCCTGGAAAATTTATTTGACATAAAAGATGCGGATAGTCAGGACATACTCTGTTACACATGCAAAACAGATAGCTGACTCTTTCTGCGGGTGCAACCTCCTTATTAACCATAAGCATCTGCAAACATTGTGCCTTCATCATGCCAGGGTATCTGGCTTTAGAGATAAAACCCTGGTGTACGTGCTGCAGCTCCAATACCCTTTACACTCCTAAGCTACTGCATCTTCTTCCTCCACAAAGAGTGGATGGTGATGTGAAGAGATTTCAGCTTTGCACTAACCCCACAAAACTGGCAGTGTAAATCAGAGGTAAAGTCTAATCCAACATTGCTGTGCCAAGAAAGAATGGACTAGCTTCATGTTTTTGGTTTGATACTACATGACATATAAATCCAACATGGAGTCTAATCTGCTTTTCAGTGCGGGAGATGTCCTTTCCAACCTGAGCACTCTGACCTATCTGACCTTAATTTAAACAATAAAGAACATATTTTTCTTTTCTTTCTACTCTCCAACCATTTAAATTTCAAACTTTACAGCAGGAGGGTTAAAGTTCCAGGCATGATCCAAGAGATATAAATGGCGTTAACTGGTTTTCTGGCTGGAACCCAAAGCAGAGATATTATTCCCAGATTAATAGTTGGTGTAAATGCACCGTAAGAGAAATGGCCATTGCAGGAACAAAGAGGCACTATACATATATACTTCTGCAATTGCTGTGCTTAAATTTCCATAATTCTTTGCTATCACAGGTCTAATTTGACAGATAATGCTTACTTTACAGGAAAGCATTAATGCTATGTGATTGTGCAGGCATTTCCCACAATTGGCTTTATCAAAAGCAAGGCTTTTTAAAAGAAAACATTTTCACTGAGTTTCACTGATTTTTGGAGAGACTAGAATTCTCATAGAAGTACCAAATTTGGACATAAACAGTCCATTATCAATTTCTGCAAAAAACTAATTTAATGTTTACTCAATATAATCTTTTTGCTGTTTTATAAAGATGGAACTTCCAAATTTTTTGAAATTTGTGAAGCATTCATGCATGGCACATTGTAACTTGAAAGAAAGCCACATCAAGGCTACAGACTTGTCTTATGCTGTATTCAAAGTTATGTAACAACAGCAGAAAAAAAAAGATTTTTTCAAAGTACTCATTACACCATCGACAGTTGGGCATCTCTCAGGACTGCCTCATGGTTGATGAGTTTGCTGATTTATGGTTACTACAACAAAGGTTCAATAATGTCATTGCGCAGTCTGTCCAGTATTTTCTCTTTGGCTCCAATATGGATGCAATGCCTCGATAGAAAAACAGACTCTTGCTCATAAATCAACCTTTTGAGAAAACAGAAACAAGATTATGACACCTATTAACGATAATGTTTGGATGAAGTTCTGACAACAATTGCATTGAACACTATTTTGGTAAATTACTGTAGGATGAGTAAGATATGAACTCAGCAACAAAATAATGTGTGATAATTGCTAGAGGCAAAGCAGATTTTGATTCCATTTAAAGATGACCAGACAGTAAGCTTCCTCTGGGATTTTTAGCAGGCTTATAGTCATTAAAGCTAGTTGCTATATTGTCAAAAAGAGTGGGATCAATTTTTAACCAACTGCCTGGGTGTAAAAACAGCTTTGTGGATCAGCCATCCATTTATAGGGACTACGCAATTTCATTTCAGCTGAAATCAATGCTAATGTTAATCAAATCAGGCTGTTTCTCTCACTGCATCTCTCTATCCATCTCTCTTAGTTATAGCATCAAGGTGGCTGCTTAAGTTAGAAGTGTTCATACCCATTTTGTTCATACCGAATATTTCCTGTTTTGCTAATAAAATTAAATTGTGGTGACATTCTATTATAAAATCATACATCTATTGTTATGATCTTGGACTAATTGCAACTAGGCAACCTGAAAGTGCCTTAACAGACTTAGGGTGTAGGTCATTCAAAGATGTCACTAGCAAATACAACCTGCCCGACAAGTTGTGAATGTGGAACTGAGCCACAGACTATGCAACACCTCCTGCAATGTCAATTGCTAGATGAACCCTGCATTGTTGCAGATCTTGCTAAATTCAACAACAAAAATATGTCCAGTTCAGACTGGGCCATGTATAGACTGACCGTGGACACGATAAGATGATGATTCTAGACCAGACCCCCAAACGTTTGGTACGATCTGGCTAGGAACCATTAACATTTTGTTCAAAGTAGACAAAGTTTGAGATTCAAGATACTTGCTAATGAAATGATGTCACAAGATGCCATTGTTTTGGAACAAACAAAAATAAACTTTACTATATGCAGTCAGAAAGATAAAACAATTTAAAATATCTATTTTTATACTGTAACAGTCAGTGTTAATATCAGGTACATGTGAATTAAAAGGCAAACTGTGGTCGAATACCCCACACTGCACAGTAAATGGCAGATGAGATCAAGACAGATTCCATGGCTTTCTCAACCACCCATCCAGATGTCAGTAAACACAGTCATCCATTCTTGTCAAAGCTTTGTCCCTTTCATTAGGGATTGTAGTCTTCATCTTCAAAGATTTCACCTTGGAATTCTCTCCAAAAAGTCACTCCAGCTCAGACTGCTTCGATGGCTGCACACCTCCATGGGTTTCAATCTTGTCTCCTGACTCCGTTTCCCAGGACTCCCATGTATGCACCTCAAGCACTAATTCACAAGCACAACTTCAGTTCTTTGACCAGGCTGAACAGAACACTACTGCTCCAAAGGGGTACCTTTGCCCCAACAGCCCTCAGCATGGAATCGCCAATCTCCTGCTGCCTTCTTTGATCACCAAGGCTTCTCTTGAGCCCACTTTGATTGCCAGGACCTCTCCTGAACCCTCGCCATTTAACATCTGCCAACCAAGCCCTATTTCACCTTGGAGAATATTTCTCTGCTCCTCTTTGTAACTTAACTGGGACCTCACCCTATCCCCTACTCGGGACTCTTCTCAACTATAGCACTCTACTCCTGGGTCACATAACCTTGCTTTTTTGTGCCATTTCTTTTTCTCTCTTCTTATACAGGTGTACCACTGTTAGGATGGCCAAGGGCCTCTAGAGCAGTGGGGTACATCATATCCTTGAAGGTTGCTCAGTCATCCTCAAAGCAGAGAGTCCATTTTTGCTTTATACAGGTGACTCTCACATTTCTCCGAGAGAGATTCCTTCATGACTGCTCGAGACATTGAGACATTTCTGGACATTCATGTCATGGGGGCATCTAGGGGGATGTTTAGCTTTGAAATGATAGAACAGTGGTCAATACAGCAGTCAGTGCTGCACAAGGCTTTTGTTACACTCACATTCTGCATGTCCCTCTGTCTGGTGATGACATAGTTAATTAGATATTAATGCATAGAATGGGGTAAATCCAAGATGTCTTGTTGCGATTAGGATGGGAGAAAATTGTCGGTGATTAAGAGCTCATGATCAGCACACATTTTCGGCAAGAGGAGACTATTGCTGTTATAACTGCAAACTTTGTTTTTTTCTGATGACTCCTTTCCCATGCCTGGTGACCTGCACCAACTCTTATACTGAAGTCACCTGGAATGATTAGCTTTATCCTACTTTGGCGGAGCAACAATCAAGGAGTGGAGGTCATCATAGAATTGAGCCTTGACTTCATCAGGGTGGGTCATGCTAGGATTGTACACACTAATGAGAGTTGCTTGCCTGTTGCTGGGCAGAGAATGTTTAAGCACTGTCAGATGATCATTAACAACCTTGGGAAAACAAGTCAGCTTACTGACGAAGTGATTCATGACAGCAAAGCCTACAGCAGCCTTGTGCCATTTTTCTTTTCCACTGTCACTCCAAAAGAATGTGTAACCTGCACCAGTTTCCTTGAGCTGACCACCACCCCCCACCACCTACCACCCCCCCCCCCCCCCACCCCCACCCCCCACCCCCACCCCTCCACTGTCTCCCGTCTCAGGTAGAGGAGTCTTGCTGAGGACGGTGATCTGAATATTATACTTAGTGTTATGACAGTGGATCACAGTTCTGAACTACTTATGGATATATTGGACTTTTTAAGAAAGACATATGTTTTTTTTTAAAAGGCCTACAAGCAAAAGATGGCTGAGAATGTAAAGTAGCCATTTTCTGGGAAATTCCTTGACCAACTAGTCCAGAGAGAACATGGAATGTTGCGTCTAAAAAGGGTGTCAAGGCCTACCTCAGACAGAGACACTTGAAAAGGAGAGACGCAATGCAAAATACTGAACTTTAATCTCCTGTGGTTGTAGAGATAATAAAGACTGATTAGCACATCTCAGCAGAAACCAGCTCCTGTTGAGTTATATCTCAGAATGTGGAAATGATCTGAGTTGAAAGAAAGTAAATTCTGGGCGAAAGGTATGTTTGTTTCTTTCCCTTCTGGGAATATACAAAGGAATGGGTTAAAAAGCCAGCTGCAAATCTGATCTGTGTGTTCTAGTTCTAATGTGCTAGTGTGTGCTGTAAAGATCACAGCAGAAGATCATCAACTGGACATCCCTGCAGCTTGTAGGTAAAAGTCCCTATTTCTCTCTCTCTGGTTGGAGGCAAGTCAGCAAAGCCACAGTTAAAAAGGAAACAGGCCAACTCCTTCAGCTAGCCTGCAGAACCAAGTGTCTCCAAGTGAACTGCTCAACTCCCAAAGTCAGCTCTATTGGGATCACCAATTTAATGGCCACAACATTTCACCATCAACTCCTCATGGGCAAGCCACAGAGTGATTTGTATATCTAACTGTTATTTTTGGATTCAACTTCCCATTTCTGATCCGTGTACGCGTTGTGTTTTGATTATTTTTTCCTCAGGTTTTTAGTAAATATCAACTTACTTTCTTTGGCTCAAGAAAGTCTGGTTAAACTGGCATCTTCTAAAACAAATACATTTGGACTGGGAGAAGGTATCCATGAGGAAAGGGATCGTCTTTAAACTAAACCTTGTTGCGATCAACCGAGGGGTTGGATAAAGAAGGGGAGCCAGCTCATTCCTCCTCACCCGGGAGCATAACAAAATTGGGGTCCCATTCAGGAACTTAACAATTTGGGTTATCTCGTCCTGATCATAACGAATTGTGGGACCTTGCGAGGGGACGGTTGTAATATCTGCCAGCTCCCTACCGACAAGGGCAGATCTTCTCTTGAGTCTGTCAGCTGTGGTGTTGTCCACGAGGATATGTTCCATGCACCAATGGTGACCAGTGTCACCTTTACTTTCTTTCCCGAGATTGACTTATGACCATATTGATGAGATCCTTGCCAGCTATTGCCTGCTGCCTAGGGAGGTAAAGCAGGCAATGTTTTTCTAGTCCCTTCCTTATACTAGGAAGGTGAGCAGTGTGGTCCTGAAAAGGGCTGCTCAATCAGTCAGTCGGGGGAGCAGAGTTCTGCTTCTGCTTCCTTTCAATGAAAAATGACCCTATGGCCTTACCCACCTGTGTGCAGGTTCATAACTACAGCTCCCAGTGAATCCACTCTTGCTGTTACATCGCTTGCCCATCACCATACGGCCTGTGACAGACACATGATGGATGACAGAAAATGTTGGCCTAGATCTTCCAATCTATGAACAGGAATCCAGGCATACGACCGAGGATACGTGTTGGAACCTTGCGGAAGTCCCGATGTGCTAACAGCCAAGGGAGTTACCCAGTAAATTTAAAGCTGGGCAATTCCACTGCTCTCTGGGACCCTCTGCAAAAAAGACTTCAACTCTGAGCTAGACTTTGGATAGTTCCACAGTGCTTTCTTGAAAAGTGTAGTTACCCAGAAAAAGTTCAACTGAAAAATCCTAGTCTAACTCCTGTGTAACTACAGAACTAACTCCCCAACCACTCATACTGACTCCCCCCACCGCCCCGCCTCAACTATCTTCCTGACCCCCCAACTATCCCCTAACCACCCCTCTGAATTGTGAAACCTGGCACCCTGAACTCAATCCTTTTAAACCATCTCATTTTCTCAACATTCCTCCCTTCTTGACCTCAGGACTACAACTAGGAATGGGAGAGGGAACAGTAGTGACTTCAGGAACAGCCAGTGTTGGAGAAGTCCCTGCAGGAGAAACTGTAGGACCAGCAACAGAATTTCCTCACCACTTCCCAGCTATAAAAACAAACTCAACACTTCCTCTCCTACTCACAAAAGAATGTAGCTGACCCTTTCCTCTTCACTAGGACCTTTAGAATGCTACTGAATGTCAGTCTGTGTTTCATGTTTAAAGACAGCAGTGCTTATTCAGTGAGAGTATATTGAACTGATACAAGATGACAGCCTACAGAGACCGCCTCATGGCAGAGGTCATATGACTACAGCAAGCCAGGGAGGACATGTAGTAATGTTGCCTTTCAAAACCAAAACATCCTCTTTTTCATAACGAGCGAAAGATCCTAACATTCCCTTTTCCTAATAAGCAGAAGACAAATTTGCATGCACGATTCAGTGTAACTGTGAGTTACCCAAGTTACTCACTGTTCATGTATTAACAACCGTTTGTTCTACTGGTCAGTCTCTGCACCTGCACTGCATACATCACCTTTAACTCATGCAGGTCACTTAATGGTACACGTGCACATTGACATTGGCTGTTTAGAGAGTGTCGTTCCCGTGGCACTTATTGCCGTGGTAACTGTTGTTATTCCATTACCATCACTGGGGACACTTGGACCTCTGGGATTGATGATAGTTGTGTACCCTGTGCAGCTGGTGAGATCCCTTCTCCCTGAACGGCTGACTGCAGTGAAGGAACAGCTTCGCTAGTTGTTTGTATATGTCTGCAGTTGTGCCAGTATATTTGGTCGTTCACTTCCACCACATATGCTCGAGGTGACAATTTCTCTATGCATGTCCCAAGTTACCAAGTGGACTGACTCCTGTTGAGAGTGTTGAAGGTTTGTACCCCGACTGTCTCTCCAATGCTCAGCTCTGGCAAAGATGCTGCAGTCTTGTCAAAATGAAATTTGCCTTTCTGCCATTTTACTTTGATTTTTTTCACTCACACCTTTTTGGGAGAATTGAGGGAATTGCACATTGTCAGTCTCACTCTCTCTTGACACTGTACCACGTTCAGTGGCAAGGTGAATTTGCATGGCTGGAGATAGATCTAGATGCAGTGGGCCTCACTCTCTCATCCTGACCCTGTACTACGCCCAATGGCAAGATGAGTCTACATGGCTAGAGACAGATCCGGAGATGCAGTGGGTGACCAGTATTTCTTGTGTCTTGTTCAGCTCTATTTGTTCCACAACATGGTGTTGACCTGCCGTCAAGACCATTTGGCCTTAGAATGTCTCATCTGCTCAGTCCGCCATAATTAGTTTTCATGTGCCAGGTTAGGCAAATCTCTAAGTCACCGAGGGTAGGAGACCTGACAGCCAACCTCACCCGTTTGGCCCACAGGTCGAAGAGGTTTAATTGGGGTATGGCCACCGTAGCATGCTAACTACTTGGAGCCACAGTTGAGCAGGATGAAGGTGAGAACCAATAAAGAATGGAGGTACTCCAAAGATTGCGGCGAGCCCACCTGAGAGACGTGCTACCCCTCCTTTACAACCCTGGAGCTGCGGATGCAGCTGGTCGCATAGTAAGGAGTTCAGATAGTGTGTGTCTGATGCTACTTTATTTCCCTGCAATATCATCTTTAATCTCCATCATCATCATCATGCATTGAAATCTGTGATGGAACACTTATACAGTAAATTCCAAACCTTGAAATAAAATGGCAGGTTAAAAGGATAATAGTTTGTTTTTAAAGGTCCCTTCCTGATAAAAATAATAACTGCTCACCATTAGTATACATTTCAACAGGCAGATTTCAAGCTGGGTTAGAAACCTGAGAAAAAGTTCCATCACAATGCCCTCATTTCCATTGTATTTTATGATCCAAAGTGAATCTTGCACATTCTAAGCGAGAGCAAATGGCAGGAAAACAGATGCAGGAAATTATGCTAATCCAGAAACAAAATACTGTGAAAGCTGGAGATCTGAAATAAAGACAGAAAATGCTGGAAATACTCAGTAGATCTGGCAGCATCTGCAGTGGGAGAAAGAATCAGGGCAGTGACTTATCATTGGGACAGATGATCAGTCCTGACAAGAGGTCAGTGACCTGAAATGTTAACTCTGTTTTTCTCCCTCCATTGAAACTGACTGGCGTGATGAGCATTTCCAACATTTCCTGTAATTATCACAAGAAATTGCAGACTGCACTCATCTGCTGGGGAGCTGATAAGTTCACTACCTCACCATTTCCCCACTCAATTGCTCAGTTTCCACAAACGAAAATACTTCGGTCATCCAGAATTTTTATCCTTTAGCACACTTGCTTATGGAATAAGAACAGATTGGGAGATGCTCATGTTCAAATAAGTGGACAATTCTGAGGACTGTATTAATTCCAATGCCATATATACTGCATTACTTAATATTAATTCAGCATAAAAAGTAATGTACAGTGGAAGATAATAATTAAAGATACACAGTTCCAGCTAGTTCAATTAACTGGTCAATTCAAATAAATGGTGATCAGACAATAACACCTGAATGTGCTACAACACTTTTAGCTATTTTGCAGAACTTTTTGTAAGCAAATCCTGTCCACAAGCAGTATCTTAGCCAATAATCTTCCCTTTGCACTGCCTGTATTTTTTGGTCTAAATATCACTTTATACTGCACTGCACACTATCTTCAGAAGTTGCTGAAAAAAGAGACATGCTATCTAAGCTTTTCGTCCTGCACTCGTCAGGTGAGCACACAAGAAATCATCAAGTTGTAACGGGGAAACAACAGTTTATACTGCATGAGAAGTGTGTGCTGATTGGCTGGCAAATGGACTTTGATCGATGTAGACATTGCCATGGAGAATACAGCATGGAACAATTAGCTGCCCAGTCTTGTTCAAATTCAACAGGCAGGTCGACTGATTGGTCAAGACATTGCCCTGGGGAATGAACCAGGGAATGGCTGTTCCCTAAGCTTTTGTTTAGATGAAAAAGGTGTAAAGTGTGCACATGTCCCTTCTGTCTGCAAAGGGCAGGCCCCTGAGCACGGACATATATGGCTTCTATCTTGCGTAAGTGAGCTATATTGCGAGCCATGCTGACAATTTTAAATTGGTTTTCAATGTAAGTCTAAGCACAATCAGGATTGTGTACAGATGTTGGCCAATCATTGAGTTTTGCAAGCATGGGCTGGTTGGGTACAGTCAGTACTTTGCCTGTTATGAACATCCAAA
Source organism: Carcharodon carcharias (assembly GCF_017639515.1). NCBI lineage: Eukaryota > Metazoa > Chordata > Chondrichthyes > Lamniformes > Lamnidae > Carcharodon > Carcharodon carcharias. The sequence goes on from NC_054485.1 coordinate 43,686,994, forward strand.
AGGAGGTGATGTTTGATATGTTCCGACAGTCATTGGGATATACGCCCTATATATCTGGCATCACACCAGCACTGAACTTCATATACTACATTGCTCATTTGAGAGATAAACAGAACATCTTTTTGGCTAAACAGCAGCATCCTGTTAGTGGAGAATACCACTCATGCTGCTCCTGCATAGTCAGTGTGCAATGGCTAGTTTCACCTGTTGCTCAAATCTCTTTTCCTCAATACTACTAAATGACAATCTTCAGAAATGGTACAATTTTGAACAAGGGTCATAGCTTAAAATTTAAAGCAACTAAAATACTTATATACAATCCAATATAATTTTGAAGCACTAAGCTATTTGACAAATACACTTACTGGCCTCCAAAACTCCACCCAATATTCTGTCCAAAACTCCACATCCAGCATATTGCTACATATGCCTTACTCCCCTATCAATCCTGTTCTCTTCAAGTATTCCATTCACATCCAGTTTCCAGATGATCTTTGAATCTTTGAGTGCGTCCTGGGTTCAGGGAGCAGCTTTTAGAACATTCATTTCAAACAGACTGTTTTACACTTGCTAAAATATATTTTTATTACGCTTCCAATGTAAGTTACCAGATAAAGGGCTCCCTATTTTCTTCTTCCGGAAACAATAGATTTTGCTGTTGCTCCCAATATGGCTATGCTGATCAGCAGCTGATTTTATGGCCTGAATCTTCCGGTCAGCTTGCGGGGGCGGGCCCCGCTCGCTGACAGGTAAAATGACACGCAGTGACATTGGGCATGCACCTGATGTCACTGCGCGTCATTCCGACCTTCAGTTTGGCAGATGCGCACCAGAGTCAGCTGCGTGCCCGAACTGTCAATGGCCTATTAAGGCCATTTAAATAGCAATTAAAATAATAAATAGGGCTGCCTGTCCAACCTTAAGATTGACGGGCAAGCGAAGGGCCAGGTGGCCTTTACATTTTTCATGGAACCTCATCCACGGGCAGGATGAGGTTTCATGAAGGGTTTAAAAATGTAATAAAAATTTTTATTAAAATTCATAGACATGTCCCAGCTCATATAACACTGTCACATGAGGGGGCATGTCTGAATAATTGTTTTATTTCTTTATTTCAATTTTTCATTACCAACTTAATATCCCTGAGGCAGCTCTGTGACTCGGAGATTTCTGCGCTCTTTTGAGCGCATTTGTGGAAAAGCATAGGCCCCGACTCTCCCTCCCCCGACCCCGCTCGCACAGGGAGTGCTCAGCGCTTCTGGGTGTCACAAAATGGCAGTGCGCAGCCGATCGCAGGTGGAGTTCGGCTATGCGCCCGTCTAGCCCGCACAAGGGGAGAAAATTCTCCCCTACGTATAAAACTAAATCCACACATTTATGACATATGTCAACCATATGATGTGCTCAGCACGTTTTACAAGTCTTTCTTCATTGTATATGCCAGATATTTAATAGTCGTTTCACTGATGTGAAAGAAAAGCTATGCATTTTTAAGATGTTGGAACAGTCTTTTGTACTTTAAGGGTTAATGTTAAATTTTAATCATGACACAGACACACCATTGCACTTTGAGTGGAAGAAAGCAGGTTTATTTTTAATAAAGAGCGTAATTGGTAGAAGCTTGTGAGTGGTTGTGGTCAGTAGAGCATGGTTTTAAAGCAAACTTTTTGATTGTTCCTTCCTTTTATTACAGTAATCCACTCCTGGTGTTGTTATTGGCTGGTTGATTGACATGAAGCAGGGAAAAAAGGAGGGCAGGATTACACTCCAATGCTGTACTGAGGGAGTGCTTTTAAGGAACAAAGTTTAAACCTCTCTTTCCCAAAGTATTTGCCCAATTCCAACATTAAATGTGTGAAAGGAAAGATGGAGAAAAAGATATGAGAATGATATTGACTTCAAAAATGATAAACTTTTAAAATCCAAAGGGGATTGACCTGTAACAAATTGTACAATTTCTCTTGTTAGTTTAAAATATAGTCAGATAATAATCACTGTTTTAAATTGCTAGACAGATAGGAAATTAGAGAAGAGCATGTTTTCAAATAGAGAAAGAAAGGAAGAAAAATAACACGACATATTTTGCATTATGCTATCTCTCTATTAGTCTCATTCTTTTAGGATATCTTTCATTGTCTTTTTCTCTTTGTCACATTTGTTCTTCCATCTCAGTTATGCCCATGTTCCTATCTGTCATCTCTGGCTGTCCGTTTCTCAGCTCAGATTTTGTCCTTCTATCTATCTATTAAGTCTCTGACTCTTGGTTCCTCTGCCTGCTCCCGTCATGGAGCAGAATTTAACCTTAACCTGGATTGGTGAAGGAAAGGGACAAGTCATCAAAATAGACCAGCTCAGTTTCCCGCACTATTCCCAATGATCTCAGATTTTAAAGTCATATGTTTTAGCAGCCAATTGGATTCCTGATGGACTCAGGCAGGATCCTCCTCCGTCGGAGGTTCGATGACATCAATAGGTTTCTGGTGGCATTTTAACTTGCACATCAGCAACTGGTGGGAAAATATGAAGAAGCATTCCATCAGAGTGAAAAAAATTCCCTTCATGGCCTATTCTGGCTCAGACTCTTTCCTTTTATCACAGAAGACACTCCCAAATTTCCCTCTACCACTCCTCTGGAAAACAGTGGACACTCCTCTGTCGCAATATTCCTTTAAGGGATTGCAGCATGCCATCACTATAATGGAAGTGTATCATGTGATCCAGTCTCAGTTTCACTTTGGCCCGTGAGCAGAATATAGCACACAGCTCAGCTGCTGATGTCTTCAAGCATTTTACCTTTGCATAGATGTTCTTATGCATCTCATCTAAATAAACAAACCCATACGTGTTTATCCAATTCCTTATGAATAATTGGTGCCTTTATACCACGATAAAAACATAACATCCTCGACCAACCAATATCATCTTTCCAAGAGATGGCCTGCTCCCTCCACCTGCCTACTTTGAGTGAAAAGTAGACTGGTAGCAATTAAATGGAGCACAGATGTTTAAATACTTGAAGCAGCAAGCACATTTGGCACCCATGCCATTCACCCTTCGACATTATTCCCTGACCCCATCTGAAACCCATTCAGGGTTCAATTTGAACCTGATACATTTCACCTCCATTTCTTTCTTGTTATACATTTAGCATTTTGAAGTATTACATGTGGGGAATGACTACTAATCTTAAAACTTGTACATAGGCCAATGACAAGTACCTCTCAGTAAATTCAGGGAAATTATTCAGTCAATAATTTCAGGTTAAAAAGAAATTGCCCTGAATTCACTCAACCAGTTTATGGCCTGACCTGAACACTTAACTGAGTTATGGCCATACCATTTGCTGAGAAGTATCTGCCTCTAGCATGCATAAATATGTAAAAAACTCACTGTGCATCAATTTTCCTGAGGGGCACCCATTACTCTCTAGGTATTACACTCACAAAATTACTTCTCTTGAGAAATATTGGAAGTCATTTTAAACTTTAGCAGGGCACAGGAAACTGGCAGCATTGGACTGTTGCTCTTTATACACCCTGTGCCATTAACTTTTTTTGCTTCTTTTAGGCAAGTGATTCAGATGGCAGAAACAAAAGCCTGACGTAGTTAAAGATAGTTGAACAGGGTCAGTAATTAAGCAGCGAAACCGAAAGTGGAACAGAATAAAACAAAAGCAGGTAATTGGAGAAAAAATACATAAACGCTCACTTGCACTCTGAAGCAATCTCATTCATAAATGATCAGTCTCAAACAATTGCCTCTTCCACACAGCAGTCCTCACCTCCTTTAGCTGCTGGGTTTCCTGCAACTGTTTCTGTGGAGGCTGCACACCCCCAATCCTGCCTCATATGGCTAACCTTACACTACCTCCTAACCTAGGCTTTATAGTTTGGTAACGTATACATGAAACGTTTTGTGGGCTGAGATAAGAAAGTCATAAATGTGGAGACATTTATATTTTTGCATAGATCTCAACAACAGAAAATAACCAAAGCCCCCTAGCCATGAATGAATGCTTCTGAAATGCATACATTTTAAACATCAAGAACTTTGCACAAGGAAGAAAAATAAAATGAATACAAGGAATAAGCAGCTTCTTGTTTGCTGGCCAATTTCTGTAATTCAGCTTCCAATTACTGCTGGAGTCAGGAACTCAGCCCTATTACTGCAAGACAAGACAGAACTATTGAGTTTTAATTGATAAGTTTGTGAACAATCTAATGCTTTTTTGCTTCTTTTAGGTAAGTGATTCAGACGGCAGAAGTGAAAGACTGATGTAGTAAAAGGTAGCTGGACAGGGTCAGAAATTAAGTTGTGAGACCAAAAGAAGTGGAACAAAAAAGCAGGTAACAGGAGAGAAAATACATAAACACTCACTTACACATTCAATGTCCCATGCACTCTCAAGCAATCTCATTTGTAAATGATCAGCCTCATACACACTTGCATGGTGACTCACAATCACTCAAACCTTGTGCATTCACACCCACACAATAAGTGATTGATGGCTGCCTTCCATAGTTTGCTGCAAGGTTTATTACATGCACAACATGGAAAAGGCTGCCTTGGGAGGAAATGGCAACTGAGTCACTATTGAGAGGATAGTAATGTTTAGGAGCAAGAAGTAAATGGGAAGAGAACATTTGGGAGGTCCATAATCACAGATTCTCATTTTAAGGGAATAGTGTTTATAAACAGTTGGCAAAGTGGTAACTTTTAAAACATGATTTTGATATTCACAGCTTCTAGACAAAATGTTACGAGAGTTTAGTACGTGTAGCAACTTATATATCACCTCCAACATCAGGGAACTGAGTGACATTTCCACAATATTTAGCGACAAAAGAATTCAATATTGGCATCAGCTTCTGAGAAGATTTTATAAATACTTAGGGTTTCCATTTTTCAATTTGAAATTTTGGGATAAGTCAGCAGTTAAAGTTAATCTTTATTAGAATAAAGTCAATTGCTTTCAATTTTTACATTATTTTCAAATACTGTCCACTTGAATTTGTACTGATCTTTAATAGTGGCTGGCCAGGCTTCTAAGGTTCAGGAAATCCAGCAGCTAAAGGGAGATAGGGAGTCAACTAGATTCAGTGATTTTCATAGCACTGCCTGTGGACCAGGGGAAGCAGGAATGCTTCCCTTCAGTCCTGCAAGCAAATCTTCTACTTGATTAGCCAAATTTCTCACTCCAAATCCCTGATCCCCCCTCCTTCTGACAGATGGTTAGACCTCACCCTAAAAACCTTCAATGTTTCTTGTTCCACCTCTTTCCAGCTGCCACGTTTACCCTACCTCCATCCACCAGTCATCATTGTTTCCTGGTTGGTTGGGATCATCCCCAACAATCCCCGTCTGTAGTCTTCTACTGCAGGTTTTCTCATCAAACTGGCCAGCTGCTGGGTGGCAAAATAAACCAAAATAATCCTAAAGAGGTTGCACTGCTTTATTTGGCAGGAATTACATGTTCCCTTTCCCACCCTACCACCACATGCAATCTCGCTCACACCCAACCTCCCTGCAAATGTCAGGGCCCATGTATACTCCAATCAAGTGAATTTTAAAAATGATAACCAAATACGAATTTGTATCTAAAAGGCACACCACAAATATAGTGAATGAGAACCAGTTATAACAGAAATTTAAAGAATGCTAAAAGACTCTGGTGCAGGCTAAATAGAATTAGAAATAGAATTTTGACATTAAATTGGTTAGGAAAATAGAGTGCAACTTGTAACATTCTTTTTGTAGAAACCGCAGACATATAACTGGAGTAATTGAAGATGTAGATACAACTTGATGGCGGTTTATCTTCCCACAAACCAACAATTTCAATGACATATCTTGCTGATGCCAGATACTCACTGGTTTTATCAGCTTATTTTCTAAACATTAAGGCAACACTATCTTTATTATGTTGAAACTTACCATTATGATTTGGGCTTTGTAAAAATATTCTTTACTTGTACTCTGCAAAAATGGCCTCCATAGGCAGGTCAATGCTTTTTATGAACTATAGTTCAACATGTGATGCCACTGGGAATATCATATCTCTGGACTAAAAATCGATTGTTGTACTGCTAAAGTATGCACAAGAAATATCATGGTCAGTTCATTCTTGATCTTCCAGATGCATGTGGATCAATGCCATATTGATCGTTCAGGCTAAAACCACCAAAATACCAAGAATCTCCATTTTTATTAAATTGCAGTTTGAGTATAAAAAGTTTAATTGATTTAACTCAAAAATATTGGCTGCAATTATCAGGCTGAATTTAATGCTCTCCCAGGGGCAAGTTTGGAGATGAGAGGCATTTAATTGTGTAGGAGGCTATGGAGTGGGACCCCACCACCTTCCTGCTTGGATACTAATTGAGGCACTTAAGAGGGCAATTAATGCCCATGTAAGGGCCTCCTTCCATGGCTGGTGGGCAAGTGAAATTGCCATGCGGCAAGCCAGATAAGCAAAACCCTGCCACTCATCTGTCCTTTCTTTTGAAGCCCTCACTGCGAGCCCCATCCACCCTTACCTGCCTGTGGTCTCAGTCCCTTGTCAATCCTAGGCCTCTGGTGGATGCATTATCAGCAGCAGCCAACACTCCCATTTTTGGACAATCTGTAGGACGAGGGCACTGTGACTGAACAAACAGACACCTGTAACCATTTGGCTGATTTATTTCAGGGAAGTGATATAACTTAATTTGGCACGCCTGCTATCACATACAAAATTCAGTTTTAAAAATGGTTTAGATAAGAGTTTGCATCCCAGCCCTTTCTACGCTGTCTCTAGATCTAATACAATTAGAAATGTGATCATAAGACATTTTGTTGTCTTGTCACTTTTTTTTTAAACCCGTTTACCATATTTGGACCCCAGACCTTTATTTCTGGATCCGAGGTGCCTTGTCTTTCGCTTTTCCCATTTCATTTCCATCCACTCCTTACTTACAAAACTCCAGCCGTTCACTCTCTCAATCTGAAGGATAAAGGAAAATCCAAAGCCCTCTTTACCACAGCAAACAATGTGAGCTTCTAAGTTACCTCAGCCACTCCAACCCACTCTATACTTCTAACTCATCCCTGACTTAAAAACAGGCCTAACCATCTTTGCTTCTCACCATTTCCATGTCAGCACTTACCAAACTTAAATCTTCTACAAAACCTATCTGTTCCTTCCAAGTCACATCCTCACCATCAACTGTTCCTTCTCAGCTCATATTCTCCATCATCAATTACCTCTCATTGGTAATTGTTCCAAACTCCCAGATACCTACTTCTAAAAAAAGCTAACCTTAGTCCCATTCTCCTCTAACTACTGCCCCATTTATGATCTCTTTTCCCTCAGAATCTGGAATATATCAACCTGTTCTCCTCTCACCACTCCATGTCTGAATTCCTTCAGTTTAGTTTCCACTTTGCCCAAAGTACTGAGAATGAACATATAGCCAATATCACCAGTGACATCCTGCAATGAGGACGATGGTTTGTCATCTATCTTTATCCTCCAAGGCTTCTCTGTGGTCTTTGATGTGGTTGGTCAAGCCAATCTCATCCACCTCTTCTATTCCAATAGTCTACCTCTATAGCACTGAACTCTCATGGGTTCATTCTTGTTTGTCCCAGCATTGCCAGAACATCTCCTGCAAGAACTCTTCATATTTTACATTATCTCAGATGTGCCGAGGGTTCAATCTTCAATCAGTTTCTATTTCTTATCTACTTAAGAATGACACCATCCTTTAGCGTGGGGTAAATTTTTAATGGATACCACTAATACCTGTTCTTCCCTCTCATTACCATCCTTGATTTCACAATTGTTGCTAGGCTGTTGCACTTTCTGCCCTGCATTAAGTTAGATATGGGCCAGAGTTTTTTTGCAATTGGATCGGATAATGTATTTTCTCTTCCTAACAAAGATGTCAAAACTGAGGGATGCTGTAGTGCAAACCTCCAGTGGCAAAGGAGCAGCACAGTGCATTCTACAAGATTTAGCACAAAGATATACATCCAGAGTCATGATTTAGAAATGGCTGGCCAGGTAATAAATATATCAGGCAAAGATGAAGGGAAAGTGCAGATCGCTGAAGAAACTCCAGATCTCATGAGAAGGAAGTCCTTTCTCTTGTCTGGCATGAGAGGGAAGCTCCAGCAATCACATCTCCTCTGGCTCATTTCTAATAAGAAAATGTTATATGATCAGGCCATGTCTCTTCACACCAAACATGATCCATGAGTTGTGCTGTTCAGAAGGGTGTTCTCCTTAATACTTTCAAAGAATGCATTTTCTTTAGAAAGCTTAGCAACATGAAGCAGGTAACAATAAAGCTGAATTCACAATGTCTGATTAGTTTAAATTGATTAAAAACCAGGGCAAGCAGATTCCATGATTTCCTGGCAGGCAACACACATTTCATTTGAGGGTTGCATTTTGCTATCATAGAACACTGGATGCACTGAAGATTCAGTCCTCAGCTGCCATGCAGATGTTTGTGAACTGACACTTTGTCTCTTACACTAGCACCAGCAGTTAGATCTATACTTGAAAAGGAGTTCCTGGAAATAGGATTTCCACAAGGCAAATTAGAATAGGTAGGTAGTTGTTTGACCGACGCAGACTTGATGGGCCGAGAGGCCTCTTTCTGTGCTGTAGACCTCAATGACTCTAAATTGGAGGGTCGTTAGTGCCAGAATCAGGCAGAGGTTGGCTGTCAGTAAAACTCTAAAGCTGTATATGTTTTGTGTTGTTTTCTAGCATCCATTGCTGACAGACATTCTTCATTTCTCAGCTGTTGTACAGAAACATTTGAATTTCTCTCCACAATGTCTCAAAGTACATAATATTCCCTGAATTAGCTTAAAGCACAATAACTCTTGATACATCAGGAAACGTGGCTGACATTGTGGGCATAAGGATATTCCACAAATGCACTGAAGTCAATATTATTTTTAGTGTAGCTGGTTCAGGTTACAATGGGCAAGAGGCCAGGGGATATTAATTGGAATGCACAAAAGCATCAAGTGCATGCTGGAAAATGAGAATGATATTTCAGTTCATACTGATCAAAAAAAAATCAACAATTGCATCTTGATTTTGTTGTGTATTGGGGATAAGTTAACTAAATCTAAATCTACTAGCCTAAATCTACTCTTGGATTATAAATTTTCTAATTGCATTCAAATGTATTTCTTTTAGCATCGAGAGCTCCTTCTGGAGATTGCTTCCAACACAAACCAAAAAAAGTTGGTCAACCAGTTCTGGTGTGCTGGAAACAGCCAGAGCGTTGTGTGGTTAACTGTGATATCAGTGCCTCCATTTGTTCTTTTAGCATTGCAATAGAACTCCTCCCAGTACAATATTTTAATCCAGGTGACAGAAAGCTGCTGGGTTCAGTAAGAGTTGCTTGGACTTTGAAAAACATCTTTTCAGGTGGGTCAGCCATAGGAAAAAAATTGACAAAGAAAAGAATGAAGGATAAATGTCTATTACAGACAACCCTCTAGCCACCAACAGCATCCTTCAGAGCCAAAGAATAATGTTTTTCACTGCTCAGGGGCTTTGTAGTGGGTTAGAAACATGATTAGGGTTTGGGAGAGAAGGATACACTATCCACCCATAACCCAAATGTAGCAAGGAGAGATAAGTTTGAGTGGACCCTCTCCTTCACATCTCCTACTACCTGGTTCAAACTCAATAGTCTGGACTTGGATCATCTATTTGCATTGCGTGCATAAAAACCTGGAACTGGTTACATATTCAAATGAAAACACCCCCTTGTCACAAAGATATTGTGAACAGGAATTTACAGAATCGCATTCAGTAATGCATAATTCACTGAATTCTTTTGGCAGTGTTCTTGTGCATTTTAAGAACATTTCTCAAATCAAAAACAGGTAGTTGTAGCAGATGGGATAAGGGCCTAAAGCAGTGATTCAGATAGGACAGATTCTGAATGATTCCTGATGAAATTTGAATAATGTAGAAAGTCAATCAATTAGAACCAGTTCATGGTCAAGACAAAATTGCAGCAAATGGAAAGTTCATTGGGTCCATCGGGCACTGCATCATGGAGTGCCAGAGTACATGTTTATATTTTGAACGGTGTCCATTCTGCAGTTTGTCTTTGCCAGACTGCTAATGGAAAGTAACAGAGAGAAATAATGTATTCCCCAGACAGGATGGAGGGAGAGAGAGAGAGAGAGAGAGAGAGAGAGACTCTCGCAAGGCTGTGCTTATGTAGTTCATAAAAGGGCAAAATTAGTGTTTCATAGGCACAACCGATAAAATGTTCCACACCTCCATCATGGTGGATCTCTCCAGTTGATAAAACCTTTAAGATATGAACCTTTTCAAGTAAGAAGATTTCAAGGCCCACATAGTTTGATTTAGTTATTTGTACTTAGCCTGTTTCAAAGTGTCAGAAATACCTGCAAAGCATGGTCTAAGTCATGACCTGAGCGCCAAAAATTGTATTCTGTTATTGGCTGGAAAAATCCAAGGATTAACTAGTGAATGCCTGTTTAAAGGATAGAGTGTAAGTGAGGAATCCATTTTGTATTAAGCCCCTAAGATCAAAAGCTTGCAGGACTTTGGCAACAGTGGCAAATGCCCCAGAGATGAAACAGCCGAATTTCAAGGTTAAACAATGCAGTTAGACAAGAACTTCCTCAGCACCAGCATGCTTAGCGACTAACTCGCTTGTGGTATAACCATAATTCAATACTTTGTACAACCTAAACAGCAACTGCTCATACTAAGCTTTGATAACATAGGCAACAGACTATCCAAGGGCCTAATTCATCTTAATAAGAATGAACATAAGCTGATGTAAAGTGTATAAAGGTCATGAGATGACGTCATTAGAAGGGTATGAAAATGAGTTGGGAGATGAGCTAGAAAATTGAGGTCAATGACTAATGTGTGATCTTCTACATCAAAAGCTTCATGTGTGCTGGGGTGTTAACTATGAGAATATTAATTTAGTCCTTAATAAACTTTTAGGTGTTTGACTCCTGCTTCACGAACTCTCATTCCTGATATATAGACGAAGACCATAATGTCAACCTATCCATATACAGACTGTTGATATCTGATTCCTGCTGTTCTAGAAGCATGAGAATGAAACAGGATCATTAGTGGGATGTCATACATGTAACTCCTTTACCCAGTTTTGTTGGGAGTGCAGAATGTATATGTAGAATACATAAACAAGAACAGGCAAGAGAAAACTGTATTGTACATTTCACTGGCTGCGACATCCTTTTTCCAAGGAATGGGAGGAGGAGGCCCACCCTTCTCTCCACACCTGCATGGGAGGAGGTCACCAGGATGGTCAATGCCAAATCCATTCAGAGGAGGACCACCCTGTAATGCAGGAAAAGAATGAATGACCTTATCCGTGCCACCAGGGTAAGTGAACCCTCTAGTCCCCATAATCACATCACTGAATTGGAACATGGGCCTCAATGTAAAGGCCACCATCTGGGCTTCCCATGCATAAAAGCCCTTCACAAGGTGCTGCCTCCTTCCCCCACTGCAGTCCATGTGGTCTGCTGGTCAGGAGGCACTGCATTTCTCTGACCCAGCCACACAGAAGGCACAAATCTTGGAGGGAGGGGGGCCAGAGCTGGTTGGCATAGGAGGCAAATGCAGATGCTGCTGCCGTGCTTTTGTTGTCCTTGTCCTTCCAGCTGTGAGACCTCATGGGTCTGGGGGGTGTTGCCGAATTACCCTTAGGGCCCAACAGCAGTGCATCTTTCATATGGTGCACACAGTTGCCAATGGGTCAGTGGTGGAGATTGGCAGCATGCAAACTGCACCTGTTTCAGAAGTGCTTACAAACTATCTTCTGTATTCATGCAGGAAAAGACAGCACACAACAGGTGCGGGCAGGAGAAGATGGGAGGTGGTGTGTCTGATGTCCACCCCCTCGCACAGTATACAGAGTGGGCTGCTGAGCTGGCAGGGGAGGATCATGACCGTGCATGTGCCAACAGATGTTGGCCTCCCGCAAGCTTCCAGTGAGGAAGCTTAACCTCTGCACTTAGAAACCTGAGGTTGAGGCCTTGTGCAATGTGGGGGGAAGCCCATGCAGTTACTCATCCTGTCCTCATGAAGAGGGAGAGGCCAGACACCAGTCCTGAGCTGAGCCCCAGTCCCAGCCCACGGGGGACCGAGGATGATGATGATGAATTCTCACCTGTAGAACCATGACAGCATTCACCTGCACCCTTCACCAGCCCAGAGGCACTCACCTCGGTGGGTCATAGATCCAAGTTAGAAAGGGCCTCACTCTAGTGATCACCTTTCAGACACATACCTGCAGCTGAAGGAGATACGGACAGCCAAGGTCCCTGGCAGTCCGAGGACTGCTGTGGAACAGGCCTTTGTTAAGTCAGAGTCTAATGAAAAGCCTCTGGGAGTGGTCATGGGAAAGATGCTGGAGGTGCAGCGAGAGGCATGGGAACATCAAGCAAAGGTGTTGGAGGCCCTCAGAGTGGCACGTGAGGTGGAGGAGTCCATCCATGTGCTCTGATGTCATAGCACCAAAATGTGCGTGCATGGAGGTCTCCATGGGGAGGATGGCAGAAGCCATGGAGACCCTTGTCCAGCAGAATGCCTACTTTCTGCTAGAGATGTGCTCTGACCTTTCACAGTGGCTCCACGTGGGGGGGGGGGGGGGGGGGGGGGGGGGGTGGTACAGGGCACCTCAACCTCCCTTCAATTGTCCCTTTCGCTGAAGAAGTCATTGAGGGACCCTCGGGCACCCAACGGGAGGAGTAGCGACAGGGAGACAATCTGGGGGCACCTACTCAGGACTCTCCATCCAGGCATTCCGAATCCTGTGATCCCATCAGCTCCAGCCTCTGGCACCACTGCAGGTGCACCTGCCCCAGAGCAGGAGATCCAAAGGCGACCGAGGCCTGTAGGGCCCCAGGACTCCAGAGGACAGCCGCCAAGGTCATCAGAGACAAGAGGGCATTATATTCAGCAGGCTATCTCCATCTCTGCTGCAGGTGTCAGGGAAGCACATTTTTGCAGTGGTAGGGTAAGGAAAATTAAGAAGCTTTAAATTCACTCTGGTAGCATGGGTGTACAACCATTGTAATTGTTGTAGTTTTAAATATATGTTTAATTGCTGGGCTTTTAATGCTTCTGCTCATGTCTATGTGCCCCCACCCATTTCAGGGCATTGACCCAGGCTGGGTTTAAGTCCCTCTGAATCATGACAGTGCATGGAGACATGAATCTTTACCAAGGCCCTTGTGAGCCACTTGCGAAAAGCCTCCCACACATGCCGTTCCTTTGCACTCCACTGCCTAGTCTATAGAAACATTTTTCCTTTGTCAGGATAGCTTGTTAGGGTTTCCCTTCAGTTGTCCAGTAGAGCTGTCCTTCAGCTCCACCCAATAAATTACCCTCCTCCCAAACTAACTTTCAAGAGCTGGACATTGAGGGTGTGGAGAGTACCTCAACATCAGGATGGTGCATGTTTCTTTTGAGACAGTTTCAAACACATTCTCCCCTCCACCTCTAACCCACAATCTCCTCCCCCATCACCATTGACTCCCTGGTGTTACCTTTAACCTTCCAACCATCACTTTTGAAGACCCACCACCCCGAAGGATCCCATCACCATTCTTATGCTTTCCCTCCCCAACAAGCCCACCCCAGTCACGATCCCCATGTCCACCCTTAGGATCTGTGTACACCTGCACGTCCCTTCCAACAAACCAAACTGGCCCTTTACCCACCACCGACAGACCCTCGCCCTCCCACTCTATTGCATCCCACTGTCCCTTTTAACTGTTACTGCTCCCTCCTACCACCAGTACCCTTGATTTACTCCCCAGATTCCTCCATTGACTGCACTCACCCCTCCCTCTGAAACTTCCTACCCTCACTGTCCCCTGCTCTCTCCTCCCACTTTGCACTCCCCCTCACCATTGTCCTCCACTTTCCGCCCCCTTGACTGTCCCCCTGCAATGCTCAACAATCCCCCCCAAACCCCAACACCTGTGGCAAGGCTGCATAGTTACATCGCCACCACCCCCAGCCCCCTGCAACAATATCCAGCCACCAGCTCCCCCCACCCCCCTCCCCCCCAAAGTGTTTTCTGTCCTCTCCTTCCCTGCCTATGCTCCAGCAACACCCCTGCACCCCTCTGTCACCATGCACCTTCCACCAAGTAGACCAGCCTGTCATCCCGGTAAGTCCTTGACATCTGTATGCCTTGTTGGTCCAGTTGTCTTTCATGAACTCCTGCCGAAAGTGTTGATGATAGGCCGGTGGGGATGTCTGTGGAGAATTCGAATCAGGTGCTCATTTTAATCCCCTTAATAATATGCAAAACAGCTTCGCAACAGCCTTTCGCAGGAAAGGCGACCTGCCATAACGGTCATATTGTCCACCCCTGCCTGCCACGAAACTCGCTGCTGGCAGGGGTGGAAAATTGAGCCTGAAGACCCACGACAGAAACTTTCGATCCTGAGTAGACATCATCCTTGAATTGAGGGACAGCTGATGACATGTACAAGCAGTTAACCCACCTTAACATGGAGCTGTCAGTTCTACCCTTCAGCACAGCCAAGTTCTAAACGTCTTATTCTGACTATAAAAACAACAGAAAACAGAAAGAAAGCATGGGTGAACCTTTTATTTCTTAACCTCTCTGCATTCCTGCTATCAGACTGAGGAGTTTTTCCTCTGTCAATATTTCATTCCAACTTGCTGTCTCACTTCCTGATTCCAGGATATCCAGGAATAATGATAGCCATTAAATAACATTTCCCCATAATTTCTCTATATTATTCATCACTGTTCCATTGCACTGAATCATTAATTAAAACAATATGTTTTTTTGGAAATTATATTCTTAGTTTCCCTTGTCTGTTTAAACCCAATAAAGCCAATCTCTGACTGACATAATTTTCTGTATTCAGACATTCTGCTGAAGGTGCATAAGAAGGGCGTGAAAGATCAATCTAGTCATTTTGTGAAGTAAGCAGAACCCAATTACTAGCCTTACACTAGGATCATTGAATGACACAGAATAGAGTGTAGCCAATTGGTTCATCATGCTTGTGCCTGTGCTGGCTTTTTGAAAGAGTTATTCATTTAGCCCCACTCCCCTGCCCTGGCACCATAGCCCTGTTAATATGTTTTCTCTTCAAGCATTTAATCTTTTTGAAAATATAGCAAATCTACCTGCACCCTCCCATTCCAGATCACAACAACTGGCTGCATAAAAGCAGAATGCTGGAAGTCAGAAATAAAAATAGAAAATGTGGCAAATACTCAGCAGGTCTGGTAACATCTGTAGAGAGAGAAATGGTTAACATTTCAGCTCGATGACCTTTCATCAGAACCCATGCTGCAAAGGGTTTCTTGTCATCCCGTTCTTATTTTTTTCCAATTACCTTGTGCCTGTGTCCTCTGCTTACTGACCCATCTACTACTGAACCAATTGGCTACACACTGTCCTGTGTGATTCAATGATCCTAGTATAAGGCTAGTGATTGGATTCAGCTTACTTCACAAAATGATTAGATTGATGGAAACAGTTTCTCCTAATTTACTCCTGCATGATTTTGGACACCACTTTTAATCTCCCTTTAAACTTCTCTGCTCCAAGGAGAATAATCCCAGCTTTTCTAGTCTCCTGATGCAGCTGCAGTCCTGCATCCCAGGTATTGCTCTAGTAATTCTCCTTTGCACCCTCTCGAAGAGATTCATATCCATCCTAAAGAGTGGTGACCAGATTTGACCACAATACTCTATCTGGGGCCTATATGATTTATAAAGTTCTAGCATAATTCCATTGTTTTTGTAATTTATGTATCTGTTTTCAAAGCCATAAATCAGGTATGATTTCTTTAAAAAAGTTTCAACTTGCTCTGCCAATTTCAAAGGCTTATGTATGTACCCAACCAGGTCTTTCCATTCCTGTACCATCCACACACCTGTTATGTATGCATTAGCCATCCTTGCTCAATGTTCATATCCATTCAACTCTTAGTGATTCAGAGATGGTTTGTGTCTAAGTTAGTATGATGCAGTGACAGCTTATCTAGCATATGACTTTTCTTTTCAAATTTCAGAACTTCTGAACCCAAAATTTGAAATATCTTTCTTCCCATAAAGGTCCAATGCTAATATTCAGTGGAAAATTATTTAACAGGATGCCATTGTACAACTTCTTCAATGTCTCTCACTTTAACAGCAAAAGTAAGTAAAAGGCACCAACACTTCAATTTCCAAAAGAAATGGGGAACATGGCTTTTGAACGAATCATTACAAAATTAAGCACAGATTGGGCTAACTTAAAATGAAGGCTGTAATGCTGTTGCAGAGTGTTGTAAAGATTGGGAGAGAGAAATATATTCATTTCATGTGCAAATGTGAAAATGTAAATAATGTTAGATTTCTCAGCCTAGCTACTGGTGTTTGAAAATAAATCAGATTCACAAAATAGGGAAAGCACATTTCACTATTTTGAGAACTATAAAAGTTCATGGGACACACTAGGGTAAAAGGATGTTTAAAACAAGAATTTTGGGTCAGGGCCCCGACGTTGGGTTCAAATTAGGGTCCTGACTCCTTACTGTGCTGGGAGCAGTGATTTGGTAATCACTGAGTTGGCCAGTTAATGACCAGAAAGCATGCTTGTTACTCACAATAAGAGGTTGTGGTGGAAGAATTAACCCAGGTAGATCTCTTGGTTAAAACTGATTTATTTCCAAGACAACTCCTCAGTGCTACTAACTTCCTAGTAGCTTCCACACAAAGTGTTCCAGCTGTACCTTTTTATTCTATTCAGTTGGGCTAATTAATGCCCACGGTTTAACACCAATTGGTTTTAACAAGATGATTGCCATATTAACAGATTTCCTTCTGTTCCTTTTTTAAGTTAAAACTGCACACACGCACGTGCACAATTTTTGTCATTGCATCATTATAAGACACCCCTCTTCCAACACATTTAATAATTTTTTAGAGAAGGCATTTCTTTTTGTAAAACAGTCTGATATAGTTAGTGACTTGCATCAACCCATTTTATCTTAGATATCTCCTTTCTCTGACTAGGTCCATTCATAGTCTTTTTTCCATGACACTTTTCATGGAATGAACATTGTCCCAAAGAGACCAGTTATCAACATAACATTCTCTGGGCAAGCTTTTCCCCACATTGCCCCTTGTCCAATATATTGACAGAAATATTATATAAGCAAACCCCCATATCTAATGCCTCTACTAAAGCTAACATTTCAGCAGCTAAGGTGCTCTTCACTACCCCTTTTACTTTCTTGGCCTCCCAAGCCAGTGGGTAACATTTATCATTCTTTCCCACCAAGAATATGATGATGAACCCTGCTGTGCTAGAGTACCCATCTGGAAGATTGCCATGTGAAGCATCACTAAAAATGACCAACTTCATATCTTCTGGATCACCCAAGGCTGGAAGCTTGAGCACACATCTCTCAGAATTTAATTTTTAAGTGTTTTATCTGCTCTCAGAACTTGCTCAACTGTCCCATGTTTCATTATGGTACTCAGCTCTAACACATCATAACTAGCGTCAGACCTAGTCTGAGTGCACAACCAGTTCAGCTGCCCAATCAAACTTCTCAACTATTCAATTTCTTCCTTGATAGCAGGATCCTCTTTGTGAGGGTCTACCATGAGTTATTGGGATATAATTAACATTTTCTAGATAAGATTGTTGATTCAATGTCACTCCTAACTTGTTTTGCTTAATGTCTAAATCTATGTATTTAAAGGCCCTAGGAGCCTGACTTTCAGCCTGGAATTCCTTCTTTATCTTCTACAAATCCTCCCCAAAGGAGATCAACACGGATCATAAAGGTCCCAGCTAGTTTCTCCTTATGGTACCAGTAGAACATCACGGGGTCTGCTTTTAACTGAATGCAACCTGTTTTCAACAAGACAGACCTCAAAGAAAATATACCATTGTCCTAACTCATCACTCAATCCATAAACACACTTGTTCCTTCTACATCCCTGGCTTCTTTGGGTGGTTTCAAAAAACTTCCCTTTGAAACTTTTCCCCCTGTAAAAATGCAGTCTTTATATCAATCGATTTGCACTCCCAGGAATAGGATGCAAAAATAGCTAAAACTAAAACTTCAAACTCACTTTCCCCACAGTAGGCGAGTCCACTCTGACATCCTGATCTCCTAGTCTCTCTTCAAAGCCTCGGGCTACTAATCTTGCTTTGGTCTTATATGTGCTGTCTGGGACTACCTTTCCTGTACAGATCCATCTGTGAGATAAAGCTGGTTGTCCTCTGTCAGGTATTTCAGAATATACCCCAAATTCTTTCCAACTTTCTAACTCTTTTTATTTAGCTTCCTTTATTAGCTTAATTTCCAATGTATTAGTGGCTATTAGAATCTCTGTCATAAGAACTTCTACTTCTATTGAGATTGCTAGCTTGCTCTCTAGTCTTCCTTGTTAAGCTATGGCCTCTACTCTCCCTTTCTGGACTGCTACTATATGATCATCCTCCCATCCGAACAGAACTCCGTTCGCAAGTCCGTGATCTTTCTCTAGGGTCATGACCACTTTCAGAACTCATACTGCGCTTTCTGGATTTCCACATCTTTACCTCAGTTTGCCAATCGATAGTTCTTGTCTCCTGCCCTTCATCCTGCACATTTAGCATTGTTTCTATTTACCAGTGGCCTTTCCTGCTCTCCCTATGAAGGTGGCATCCCTCCATACACTATCCCTTCTGGCCTGTATGTTACCTTTGTTCCTATTTTGAGTAATTGCCCTTTTGGATGAATAGCGTTGCCCTGCACCTCAGTTACTTCGTTCATAGTCAGTCAACCCTGTATCTACCGTCATCTACTCCTCATTACTACCCAGTGTAAATGTATGTGAAGTGCATGATGCCTCCTCACATTCTATATCCTGTTCAGAACCTGTAAAGATATGGTCAGTACCAATTAACTGTGAAGAACGTACCCTAACAGTTTGATTACCATGTTGCGCAATTACTACTTTCCCATCACTCTCTATAACCTTTCCAGATCCTTTCCACTTTCTGGCCATCCCTCTTATAATATACCATGTCCCCTTGTCTAAACTGTATTCCTGATGGTCTTGTAGTGTCATAGGGCCTGCCAAATTTTCTCCAAAACCTCAGCTTTAATGAAAGCTTTTCTGCCCACATGCAAAGCGTTCAGATGAGCAGAAGTGGAGCTAATGCTAGTCCCTTCTAGAGCAGGGGGGAGCATCTGAAAATACCAAAGGTAATTTTGGGTTTCTTCCGTACACCAACTGATACGGACTGTACCTCTCAACCATTTGCAGAGAGTTCTTTGCGTGCACTGCCTATGCTAGCGCCATTTGCAGTTTACAACCTGGTTGATCAGCTAATATTTTATGTAACGTCATCTATTACCGCATGATTTCTTTCACAAAGACCATCACTAAACAGACTCTCAGCTGCAGTGTGCATAACTATGATGTTTACATTTTCACACATATCTTGAAATTCCTCATTGGCAAATTCCCTACCATCATCTGTGGGGAACTTCGTTGGTGTTCCTAATCCTGTTCCTACCCATTTCTCCATGACCTTATCAACAATGGTCCTTTTGTCTTTACTATGTATCACAGTGGATAGACTAAATCTGGTTGCCATATCTATGAAGTGCAGTATAATAATACCCCTATCCTTGTTCCAAACTTTCAAGTCCATTGCCACTGCATCATGAAACTCTCTGGCTAGTGGCAGCTCACAATAGGTCACGGTGGTGTCTTGCGATATTTAAGGCAAATTTCACACTGAGCAGTGATTTGTTCAATAAGATCATATCCTTTATCGACCACTCCTGCATCCCAAAGCAGAGTCTTCAGCTTCTGTGGCCCTGGATGTGCAAACTGTAATTTCCAAATGATCTTTGTCCACCAAATTCTCATTCTCAGCAGTTAACAAAACTTCATCAGCTTTTTGATGAGAAATCTCTGGCTTCCTTAATGGCAAGCAGTAATGGCCTGGCCGAGTAAAATGGAGATCCACATTTTTCCCCCCAAACATGACTGTTCTATCATTCTTCATATCTAGTGTCACCTGAGCCTTCTTCACCACAGGTCAACACAACAATAGCGGTATCTCAGTAGAAACCACATCAGTACTGATAAACAGATTGATCCCGGCTATCTTACAAGGGAGGACCACCCGTTTGGATGATGTTAATGTTATGTCATCTCTGAACCTGAAGCAGGTAGAACTTTCATACTCCTTGACCTTCTGCCGGTCTGCCACATTGACATACTCCAGATAACAGTTAAGCCAGTCCATGCCGCACACCATAGAAGTGCAACCACTGCCCAGAACTGCACAGTTGAAGGAATCTACCATCAAGATATTCACAGGATTCAAATTCTCAGTGATCAATACAATTCCATTATGGCAGTCACCATTATCATTTTCAGCTTCAGATGAATCTATCTCATGGGTCACTTCAAAAACACGATTCCTTCGCTGTGGGCAGGTTATTGCATAATGATACTGAGAATCACACTCAAAAACACAGATTAACCATTCCCCGTGCATTTTTTGGGTTTAAACATCTACAATCACCATCCCAGACACGCTTTTTGTCCCGACTTGCAAATTAGCTAGGGTTACGACCATTTTCAAACCTCTTGTCATTAACCCCATCTTTGAATCGGAATCTTCATCGAATATTTGGTTGACCGCAAAATTCAGTCACCATTGAATCCTCTATCCTTTGTTTTACAGCATAGTTGTTCACATTTGCTGAAAAAAGTGGCCGGGAACGACTGTTTCCCTGGAAATATTTTTAGGGCAGCAGCCATTTGATCTAAAAGAGATTCTTTCCCCCAGAACTGAACCCCTGTTAGTACTAAAATGCTATCAAGCCCAGTCCAGTAATTTAAATGCCAATACCGATTCTGGAATTTCAAGTTCAAATCACTGCAGTCTCCTGTACCATTTATCAAAACCCATGATATATTCTTCCATGGACTGATAATCTGATTTCCCAAACATATCAAAGATCATCCAAGCTTCATACACTTCCAATAATTCATCCTTTTTGTAGAACTTATCCAAAAATTGTATCAGGCAGTTTAATCCCTTTTCATGATCCAAATCATCCACTTTCCACTCTGAAAATACTTTACTCCTTATCTTACTTTTGGCTGGTAATGATAACACCAAAGCCATATCTTGCTTCTTCCAAGGTATAGCACAAACGTGGGTCCACATTAAAACATCAGCCTTCCATTGCTGATAAGGTTCAGAGTCAGAAAGAATTAGTGGATAGCCAAAGCTTGCAATTTTGCACCATCCTGCCACCATTCCATAACTTAAATTGTTAGCAACAGTACACTTCATTTCCCTCAGAGGACTGAGACATAAAGCTTCATATACAGCAATCAATCAGCAAAGCTTAAAGTTCATCCTCTGCTACCATGTTACTCACAATAAGAGGTTGTGGCAGAAGAATTAACCCAGGCAGGTCTCTTTGTTAAAGCTGGTTTATTCCCAAGACAATTCCGCAGCACTACTAACTTCCTAGTAGCTGCCATACAAAGTGGTCTAGCTGTACCTTTATTTTCTATTCAGGTGGGATAATTAATGCCCATCCCTGTTTAATTACCAATTGGTTATAACAAGATAATAGCCATATTAACAATGCTCGCTATCCATTTAAGGGTGCTGGGTGAGCTCAAGAAGTTTAGGCCAATAGGAGGCCACCAGCACTGAAGAAGCTGCAGCCCGCCATTGCAAATAAGGGAGAGAAAGGGCACCTTCATCTTTAGGTGGCCTCTAAACAACTTTTAAAAAATTGGAACTAAAAAATGGCACAGCTGCCAGGCTACCAGGAGAGGAGGATCCTGCCTCCAGGCAACTGACCAATGAGGGCCTGCAGGCCGACTAGAAAATTCCAGTCAGCCTCTGATAATCGGTAGCCCTTATGTCCCCAATCCTGGAAAATGTCCTGAAGATGGAATGGTGTTGGCAAACTGGCAGAAATTATCACCCGCCCGGCTCCATTCTCATCTTCTTGATTGAGGTGAAAATTCTGCTCCAAAAGTCAGTTTGCACCATTCAGCCCTTTCACGTTACCATAACACAATGGTATGAGATATGCTTTGAACACAACAGATGCTCTGCTTTGTATGAGAGATACATTTTTAGGAGCAATTTATGATATTTCCATTCCAGGCTATGTAAACAAAGTGAAAAATGCAAGTGGATAGAGAAATTAAAATAACAAAGGCTTTTGCATTAGATCCTATTGAAGCTTCTGGAAATCTGCAGTAAGGAAGTACTGAATGTTTAGACTTGGAATTAAGGCCGATATTTGTACATTGGAGTTCACTATACTCTTGTAAATGGCACTTACACCTGTCATTTTGTTTCCTGCCAAAGCTGCTACTGTTTGCACCCTACAGAAAGCAGATGCTTCGAATGTGGAGATTATTAAATTCACTGTGGTACTCTATGTGCGAAGCAATTCTCTTCGCGTGAAAACTGTCACTATGATAACATAAACTGGGTGAAAAAAATCTAAGAATAGATACCTGTGTACCTGTTTTTGAATATTTCCTGAAATAAGCACATTTTAATAATATTAACTGTGTTATGACTGAGTGTGACTCTGTTGTGTGGACATTTGGTGATCTGCCTGAGACCCTGAAAACTATGGTGTTTTTGCAATATTGTTTTTTCATATGTTTTGTCTTTTATAATTCATTCGACAAAGAAACCAACTGGATCATTGAAAAAAAAAATAACATCAAGATGAAGCATGTCAGTGGCAGACAATGGAACATCCAACATTGGCAGTAGGAATGCTCATTTCATGCATGAAAAAGTCAGCAACTGAGTAAAGCTCCCTCTGCTCAGATCCAAAAATGTGCTATGTCCCTAGCCTTAGAAGAAAACATACACTGTGCTGTGTGAATTCATTTCTGAAACCAACTCAGTTAACAGCATCCACATCTCTGAATCAGAAGATTGTCAGTCCAGACCTATATTCTTAGTGTCTTGTTGACATTGTAGTGCAGCACTGAAGGTGTATTGCAGCATTGAAGTTGTCATCCTTTGGATGAGATGTTAAACTAAGGGTACATCAACCCATTCAGGTGGGGTGTTAAAGCTAACAGGCTACTCTGCTACCCCACTCCAAACTGACCTCTCTTTAGCCTCACTGGAATGTGATGAGCTCCCTGTTGACAACATGTATACTGTTAGGAGCTTGTCATGCTTAAGGAATAACTTCTAACCAAAGAAAATAGGTTAGCATGATGACTCTGTTTAAGGGATAGGTTGGGAATCCACTTCCTCCAGAACACTGCTGCAAAGAGGAAAAACTTAATCAAACATGACACTTGTTATGAATGCTAAAACAGTTATGTTTTAAAATTGTCTCCTTCAAGGTAAAATGGAGTAGAGGGGATGGGACATCCAATGGGATCTGCATGGAGACAAGCCCATGCGACCTGCTTGTTATGGGGACAGCAAACCACATTGAAACTTATTCAAAGAAGGGTGCAAGCTTTAATATCTTGACACAAAATAGGCGGCAGCTGGTTGTGTTGCTGGCCCAAATCAGGGTCAGTCAGACTGAGAGGTCTTGGCATAGACGATCCACAACAGGTGCTGCTATGCCAGGCAGAAGAAAATGATTGCTTTTGGGTTAAAGGCGATGGAATAAGTATAATAACAAGACATTATCTTGGATTAGAAGATGTGGAATCCATATGGGTCGAGGTAAGAAATAACAAGGGGAAGACGACATTGGTGGGAGTGGTCTATAGGCCCCCCAACAGTAGCTATACTGTAGGACACAAAATAAATCAAGAGATAATGAGGGCTATAAAAAAAGGCAGAACAGTAATCATGGGTGACTTTAATCTTCAAGTAGATTGAAAAAATCAAATTGGCAAAGGTAGCCACAAGCAAGAATTCATAGGCCAGGATTTTTACCTTGTCAGGTGGGCGTGGTATGCAGGCCCGGGAGTGATTGCAAAGCTGACCGCCACCCATGATTGGACCCTGACATTAATTTCACACTGGCTGGCCAATTAACGGCCAGCCAGCGTGAAATGCACATTGCAGCGCTGCCAGGGTGAGGACAGGAGAAGGATGAGTGTGCAATTTCGAGCAAACCCGTAAGCACATGCAATGAAATCTCCCTGAGGCACAGAGCTACCTCAGCGAGCAGAAGATTTTAAAAATCAGAAATAAAAAACTTTGCTATGTTAAAAACATATCCCCCCATGTGTCTCTGTCACATGAGCAGGGACATGTAATAAATGAAATGAAAAATATTTAATACCATTTTTAATTGCTCTTGGAAACCTCACCCTGCCTGTGGATGAGGTTTCCTAAAAAATCCAAAGGCCCCTTGGCCTTTTCATATTCCCGCCAACTGTAAAGTTGGATGGGCAGCAAAAAATTTCATTCAGTTAGAAATTTAATGGCCTTAATAGGCCTGTTAATTGTCGGCAGGTGTTCTGCCAACTCCCGCACGCACCCACCGACTGAAATATCGCACAGGTGCATGATGACATCAGGCCGCTCGCACAATGTCATCGCGAATCATTTTATGCTCGAGCGGGCTAGGGGTGCGCCTATCCACTCAGTACAAATTTCTGCCCATACAGTGTATTCAGGACAGTTTCCTAGAACAATGTATTGTGGATGATGCTATTTTGGATCTGGTAATTTGTAATGAGGCATGTTTAATAAATGATCTTGGATTAAAAGATCCCCTAGGAAACAGTGACCATAACATGGTAGAATTTTGCATTCAGTTTGAGAATGTGAAACTTGGGTCAGAAACAACTGTGCTAAGCTTAGATAAAAGTAATCACAAAGGGATGAGGGCAGAGTTGGTTGGGGTGGACTGGGAAAGGAGTTTAGCAGAAAAGGTGGTTGATGAACAATGGCAGACATTTAAGAAAATAGTTCATGACTCACAACAAAGATATAATCCAATGAGGAAGCAGGATTCTAAAGGCATTCAATAAGGTACCGCACATAAGACTACTTAATAAGATAAGAGCCCATGGTGTTGGGGGTAGTTACTAGTGTGGATAGAGGTCTGGCTAACTAATAGAAGATAGAGACCTGGGATAAGGGGGGCATTTTCAAGAAGGCAACCTATAACTTGTCAAGTGCCACAGGGATCAGCGCTGAGGCCACAATTATTTACAATGTATATCAATGACTTGGATGAGGGAAGTGAAAGTATTATTGTCAAGTTTGCGGATGACACAAAAATAGGTGGAAAAGCGAGTGATGAGGATGACACAAAGAGTCTACAGAGGGATTATAGACAGGTTAAGTGAATGGGCAAAAACTTGGCAGATGGAATATAACCTGGGAAAATGTGAGATTATGCCCTTTGGCAAGAAGAATAGAGGAACTGAATATTATTTAAATGGAGAAAGATAGCAGAAAGCTGCAGCACTGAGGGATTTGAGGGTCCTCATACATAAATCACAAAAAGCTAACATACAAGTTCAGCAGGTAATAAGGAGCACAAATGGAATGTTGGCCTTTATTTCAAAAGGAATAGGGTATAAAAATAGGGATGTCTTGCTAAATCTATGCAATGCACTAGTTAGACCACACCTAGGACACTGTGAACAGTTTTGGTCCCCTTATCTAAGGAAAGATATACTGGCATTGGAGGCAGTCCAGAGAAGGTTCACTAGGTTGATCCTGGATATGGAGGGATTGTCTTATGATGAGAGGTTGAGTAGGTTGGGCCTGTACTCACTGGAGTTTAGAAGAATGAGAGCCGACCTTATTGAAACATATAAGATTCTTAGGGGGCTTGACAGGGTAGATGCTGAGGGGTTGCTTCCCCTTGTGGGAGAGTCCAGGGCCAGAGGACATAATCTCAGAGTAAGGGGTCACCCGTTTAAAACAGAGATGAGGAGGAATTTCTTCTCTCAGAGGGTAGCAAATCTGTGGACTTCTTTACCGTAGGGGCTGGGTTGTTAAGTACACTCAAGGCTGAGATAAACAGATTTTTAAGTAGTAAGGGAATCAAGGATTATGGAGAAAATGCAGGAAAGTGGAGTTGAGGATTATCAGATCATTGATGATCTCATTGAATGGCGGAGCAGGCTCAATGGGCTGAATGGCCTACTTCTACTCCTACACGTTATGGTCTTATGGCCTAATCACTGGAGAGGATGGAACCCCTGTTTGAAGGAACAAGAATCGTTGAGGGTTACTAAACCAATGGGCCAAATCTTCTGGTCTCCAGATAATCAGAGACTGCACATATGACTCAAGATGTGCATCGAGTCCCCACAGATATCCTGACTTGCTGACCTCTGTAGGAATTGCCTGGGAGATTTTAATTTATGATGGGCAATTCCCCTGTTCCCCAGGACCCTCTGTGAATCTCTTCAAATCTGAGTTAGAGTCGGAAACATTGGACAGTTTTGCGTATTTAACTGGATAGTTACCCAAGAAATGTTAGACAGAGAAAACCTAGTCTAACTCTTGACTAACTACTGAACTGACCACCCACTCACACTGACCTACTGCCACCCCCCTCAATACTCAACTACTACCCCACCTGACCCTCAACTACCCCCCCACATGCCAATTACCCAACCAGACCCAACCACCCCCTCTGACCAGGCCCAACCACCCCACTCATCCGCCAGCTCACCCATCCCACCCATTCACTAACATTCAAATTGGACCTTTAAACCATATGGTAATCTAGTACTGTAAAAAGGGGACGTAACCTGTCTTTTCCCCAACTCTTACAGCACTGTGATGGAGCCCTCGGAGGGATACTGCGCTCCCCACATCTGGTAAAGCCAGGCTCGGAAGACTTGGCCAGAAGGGATGTCCGGAGCAAAGTTCGAATGGAGCGGCAATTAATTATGATTGCTGCTCCTCCGAAGATCCAAGCCATGGTATCAACAGAGGATGCCTTGCTACTGAAAGTCAATTTGATTATGCTCAGAAGAAGGTTATGTGAAGGGGACTTGGTTTAAAAGGACACTGGACATTTTTATCCTGATGGGACAGGGAGAAGAGGTCCTGCTTAAGCTGGGAAGGGCATGGGATTTTTAAACACAAGACTACATTTCTTCTGAGAGTGTGATACAGTGTGTAAGCATGGCGTGGGGTTTTTGGTTGTGTTAATAAGTTAATAATGAATATCTTTCCTTTGTTTTAGCGTATTAGTCGTCAGCTAAGTAATGTTTAGTTGAAATTGATTTTAGTTTATTTGTTACAATAAACATCTTAATATGTGAAATCTCCTCAATTGACTCGTTGAATAGGTCACTGGGAAATTCATATCTCTTTTTGAAAGTTATCAGTCCCTATTAGGATTGTAACACACTATTCCTCAAAAACAGCAGCAGGATTCCTTCTGATATCTTGGCCAACACCCTTCCCTCTACCCGCTTCACCAGAACAAAAAGAGTAGTCATTCCTGTCCTTGCTATTTATGGAGCACATTGGCATCCAATGCTCAACAGAATAGCCTACATGATAAGATCTTGATGAGATTAAACTTTGCTCCTTTCAAAGAAGTCTCTGTACATCAAAAGCACATTGAGATGTTTTGACCATGTGCAAAACCTACACATATCATCTATGAGTGAATCTGACCATTTTTAGTGCCAAAGTAGGAGTTAATTTAGTGCTTTGGGTACACACCTGCTAGGAACTTGGTAGAAACCTTTGGATATCATTTTATCCATCAATCATTGGCTGAGACTATAACCAGAGTTTTAATTCAATCCTTTTCTAACTCTGTTTTGCAACAAAACACTATAGGATGTTGGACTAGGAAAAACTCACAAGCTTAACTCTGAAAAAGGTCCTTCATATTACACCTGTTTCAATAGTAATCTGAAATTAATAGCCCATTTAGATTGGGTCTTACCCCAGCATGCCCATATTGGTGATTGAAGTGCATCACCAGAGGATTAGGCTACACCTTACATCAACTTCATCATCGAGTTCATTAGTAATGGTAGAACAGAGGTTCTATATTTATTTAGCAGGATAAGGTTGACAAAACAGAAATTTAATTCAATGTGACCTCTTTCCATTTTGCTGGAATGATACCATCAATAGAAATGTCAACAGATTGGGCAACGAGGAAGGGGTCTCAAGATGATGACAGCATTATTAAATATTAAATTAAAAACTTCAGTTGGCAGATATCTTAAAATGAAATATAATACAGGATACCAGCAGGAAATTTGTAATTTGACTTGAACGGAATGCCACTTTCCATTTGAAAGGTCAATATTTTTTTGCAAGTAACATCTTGAACGGAGTTTGATTCTGATCCAAAAAGTGGAAAAGGGATGTCATCAATCTTAAAAGGGTGTCAAATCGCATCAGATTTCATGATATCAAAAATAAACGATTAAAAAATTAAACTGCGCAGTAGAATACCATCTCAAGCAGTTATAACCATCTCTGGCACCAGCCAGTGATTTCACAAGTGCAATAGCAAAAATGGTGGGTGTATTCACAAAACAACTGAATGCTGATGGTTTGACTTTCTTTCATGATGATATCTTGCAATTTTTTTTTAATAAAAAACTTTTCCTGCTTCATACTTTACAAACCATAAATTAAATTTTGTGGAATCTCTGTTTGTTGAGGTAAGCACCGAGACTTTAGAGAAATGCTGCAATGAACCAGAACACAGATATTCTGAAAATAGAACAGGATTGTAGCACAGCAGGAAAGAGAGGTAACTTAGAAATACCACACGTAGATTCCTAACTCTCTATAATTTAACTAGAAATTCTGAGGAAGAGCAAAACATAGCAAAACCTGACAGACAGTGAAAGTTAATGCAAGATGAACAATGCACTTAGTCACCCCTCCCTCTTGTTAATACATGGCAGTACACCATACTATCGGGAGCAGTTGTCCCTCAATTCAATGATGATGTCTAATCAGAATTGTGCACTTTCGCCATGGCTCTTTAAGTGACTGAATAGGCCAATTCTTAACCAACAGATCTTTGGGAACATGGGTCAGGATGTTTCATGAAGCAGTGGGATCAGGACTGTTGGATTTTCTTACTTCTCTTTCCTTCTCTGCCACCACTCTGTCTCATCACTAAGATATTGTGATTCAATATGTGATGGACAAGTCATTGCAATTTTGAATGATTGGTAGCAAACTCCTGCCAGTCAATAGTACTAATTCTTCCACACTTCCAGGAGAACTTCAGAGTGTGTTTGGAGTGTTTTCTTTGCCCTTCCCTGGATTTCTGGCCATTTGAGTTGAGAAAACAGGACCTGGTGGGGGAGACACATTTTGGCCATCTGGTTGCTGTATCCAGTCCATTGTAGTTGGCCATCAACCATATTATATATTACTGGTGTTAAAGTTTTATAAGGCAAAAAAGAAGCAATAAATGTGAAGTCTGAAAAATACTGCAGTCATTATAAATAGAATGACTTGATACATTGAATATTGTTGTAAAAATAACTTTTATGAGTCTATGAAATGAGTGTTTTTCTCCTAAAAATCTTGCTCATAAAGAAACTTGTCATAGTGTCCTAACAACATAATTCTTTCTAATTTTGCCTTGTCAGCCCAGCCAGTGATTCGGGAAATGGAAGCTTTGTTATGAAATGTTGGAGTGATTCAATACATAGTACCACATACCACCATTTGTAGAATACCTATTACTTAAATAAAAACAAACTTGTCTTTAGATAGTATCTTATCATATCTCTCAGAAACATCCCTCAAACTTCTCTCACATAAGTGAAATGCTTTGAAATGGATTGACCATTGCTAAGTTTAGTAAATGCAGCAGTCAAATTGTTTCACAAGTGGTAAATTTATCTTGTTTGGTCTTGCAGCGAGACATGGACAATATCCAGGCTTGTGCTGACAAGTGGCAAGTAACATTCATGTCACACATGTGCCAGGCAATGACCATCTCCATCAAGAGAAAATCTAACCACTGCCCCTTGACATTCAAGAGCATTCTCATCACTGAATACTCCACCATCAACATCCTCGGGGCTACCATTGACCAGAAACTGAACTGGACTAGCCATATAAATACTGTGGCTACAAGAGCAGGTCAGAGACTAGGAATCCTGCGGTGAGTAAATCACCTCCTGACTCCCCAAAACTTGTCCACCATTTACAAGGCACAAGTCAGGAGTGTGATGGAATACTTCCCACTTGCCTAGATGAGTGTAGCTCCCACAATACTCAAGAAGCTTGACACCATCCAGGACAAAGCAGCCCGCTTGATTGGCACCACATCTACAAGCATTCATTCCCTCCACCACTGACGCACAGTAGCAGCAGTGTGTACCATCTACAAGATGCACTGCAGTAATTAACCAAGGCTCCTTAGATAGCACCTTCCAAACCCACAACCACTACCATCTAAAGGACAAGGGCAGTAGATAGATGGGAACACCACCACCTGGAAGCTCCCCTCCAAGCCACTCACCATTCTAACTCGGAAATATATTGCCATTCATTCATTGTCGCTGGGTCAAAATCCTGAAACTCCCTTCCTAACAGCCCTGTGGGTGTACCTACACCATGTGGACTGCGGCGATTCAAGAAGGCAGCTCACCACCACCTTCTCAAGGGCAATCAGGGATGGGCAATAAATGCCGAACCAGCCAGCGAAGCCCAAATCCTGTGAATGACAAAAAAAATGTTAAGGAAGAAGCATTGATCAGGAAACTGAAAGAGTTCTGTGCTGTTTGAGTAGCTCTGTGGAATTGTTAACATCCAGCTAAAATCACAGGGACAAGTAGATATAGGGAAGAATTTTCCGGTTGGTGAGCTGGGGTGGGCCCGCTCACCGACGCGTAAAATGACGCATGGTGGTGTCGGGCATACGTCCCAACGTCACCACGCGTCATTTAGACTTTCAGTTCGGCTGGTGCACAGTTGTCTCAAATGCGCCCCCATCGAACTGTCAAAGGCCTATTAAAGCCTGTTGAAAACTAATTAAAACAGTTGAATGAGATGCCCGTCCAACCTTAAGGTTGGCGGGCAGGCGAAGAACCAAGGCGGCCTTTGCACTTTTCATGAAACCTCATCCACGGGCGGGATGAGGTTTTATTAAGTGTTCTAAAATTCAATAAAAATTATTTTAAAAATTCATTGGCATGTCCCTGCTCATCTGACACTATCACATGAGGGGACATGCTTTAAAAGTTTTTTTTTCCTTTATTTAAATTTTCAAATATCAAACTGATCTCCCTTAGAGATTTTTGAGTTCTTATGCGCACATGCGCGAAAAAGTGCAGGTCCCAGCTCAGGGAATCCTGTCCCACCCGCATAGGGAGTGCTCAGCGCTTCCGGGTGAGCGTCACACTGGGCGGGCTTTAATTGGCCCAGTCACGTAAATTGGCGCGTGGACCCGATCAGGGACACCGATCGGGTTCGCGCTCGCTCTTGCCCACCCCCACACAACGCCCCCCGAAGAGGGGAGAATTCAGCCCATAAACTCAGTTTAACATGTCAGCTGAAAGGCAGCTTCTTTGAAAATGCAATACATGTTTAGTGCACTGTCAGCCTAGCTTCATGTGCTCAAGTCCTTGGGTGCAACTTGAACCCACACCCTTTTGACTTGGATGGGAATGCCATCAAACTGAGGCAATTTTTGAAAACGTGACCCAATCTTTTACTGCAGCTAAAAAAGGACAAATAAGGTACATTGACAGAGGGACAGAGATGGAGGGACAGCGTACAAATTTTAAGTTTCTCTCATGCTGTACAAGGCATCGTCAGGCTCCATCACTGTATATTTATGGTCACTTAAACACAAGAAAGTGGTTAGAGGAATGAGGAATAAAGATGACAGCATGTTCCATAAATTCAAATTATGAAGAAAAATTGTGGAAATTTGACATGTCTTATTTAGAAAAGACAATTTTGAGGTGGTTTAGTTAAAACATTCAAGTTTATGGAATGGAATGATAAAGCTCAGCAAGAGTGTTTTTGTGCCTGCACCGAAGGGCTTAAAGTGGATGGATTTTTTTTTACACAACGGGTAATGAATTGTGGAATAAGTCATTAAGGAAGGCATTGGAGCAGATCGGTTAAAATGTCTTCAAGAGGCAATAAAATGGACTTTTGGAGAGGGAAGGATTTGAAGAAATGGTGAGGCACAGAAATTGGGTCACGATTAATCAATTAGGACAGGGAGCTTATGGGCCAAGTGGACCCTTTCTGATCCTAAAAATTCCCGTGCTCTTATCTTCATAAGCGAGATAGGCCAACTATTTATTAAATGTCATGCCTGGCCAAGATGTATGCTTTATTTTAAAAAAATACATAGGGGTCAGAGGACATTGACAAACTGCTTATGAAAATGATTGCCAGATAGATATAAGAACTATTAGTAGTCTAAAAAGCCTAGGAGGTCTTCCAATAAACTCACAAGGTACTGGCAAGATGTCAACATTCTCCCCCAGCTACAATAAAAATGATCAAATCTGATGCCTCCTTTTTGAGATTACACAAGTTTCTCCTTTAAAGGATTTTATTAAAAGTAGACATCCATCTTCGTACTTGGTAAAATTTACTGCAATATTGGTGGATAATAAAAATGCGTGACTTCTTGTAAAACTGGATCACAAGATAAGCTGCACTTCTATTTTTAGAAATTACAGGCATGAAGGTAAAATTTTAACTAAAGGGCCAGTCTGAAGAACATAATCCAGGAGTGAATGTGCTAGATCAAGAACTCAATATGTACATTTGCCTCCTCTGTGGAATTTCTTATTGCAAGACAATTTAAAATGTTCTGGTGAATTAGTAATTTGTATTTGTACCCTGTTTGAAAAATCACAATAACATATTTCATTCCTTGCATAAACTAAGACAAAAGCAAAGTTTTCTTTTAAAAACACATATTGGTCAGGACATATTGAAATTAAACTTATTGTATCCAAGTTAAGTTTGTGACTCATCTTTGACACTTCCTGATAGGCTTAAGGGCTCGATGTACAAATAACTGTGCAATAGTCCAAAAGGCATTTTTCTCAAAAATGTCTTATATTTGCAACAAATAGGGTCATTTATAACTACTTAAAGCACAGAGTACAACAATTACATCGGTGAGGCAACAATTGTGTAAATCTTGAACAGCCACAAAATATATTATGCTATTGGCCTATATCAGGGCATATTTTATTCCCCATGTTTGGATCTGTGTAAATGCTGCTCCTTAGGACAATTCTGAAAGCTGCAGTGATAAAATTTGATTGCGTATTTTCAGCGTTATGCCTTATTTCATCTGAAACCCCCAAAATAAAGACTGAACTTAGTGCCATGCCTAGCAAAGGCATGCCATCTTCACAGCTTTACACGTGGACTGAGTTTGTATGGAAGCTTCTGGAACTGTTTTTTATTTGTTTAAAATGCACAGTGATGAACTGTTAAGGTGGCTGCCAAGAGGTCAGGTGACCTTTTGTTTGCTAAGCACATACTATCAAGCCTCTGGAAAGTTCCGAATAGCCATGGGTGGGGGCCTCTCCTTGGAATGGACAAAACAAGACGAATGATATCATGGTGATCAGGGACGTGTTTATCTCTTTTATATCCCATGAGCATTGGCACCAATTGTAGCACCACAACCATCATTATGGATTGGACCAGCTGCCACAGCGCAGCCCATGGATTAAACTTGGGGTCGTGTGTGTCTCGGCACCATTTCAAATGATGCATGTATCCCCAGAGCTGAGGAGCCAATTGAGAATTTGTCATTTACCAGTTTACAACCTACTTTCATAACCCGTTCAACTGTTCTGATCCTACGGGGGACATTGAGAAATTTGAGCCACTGGCAGAGGAAGGGTTAAGATCTGTCTGACTGCTCTACACATTCAGGCATTATTACAGTTTACAATGAATGGAATTCAGGTTTAGGACAACAATGCACCATACAGGAAGTTTTTACTGTGGAAAATGAAAAAATAAAATCCTCCTGGACTATAAAGTGTGGGAGCTTTTATTTTTTTAATAGAAATACCAAATGGATTGGCTATGGTTGTGGCCCGGTATGCGCCACTGCATCTCATTCCGTGGCATGAAAACATATCATAATGGCTGACGCTGCAGTGTTCCGGCAGCATTGGAGAAACACAACTGAGCAAAACAAAGAACTGTACAGACATGCTAATCCATCTGCGGTTGTATTATTTCCGATGGTGTTAATAGATCAGTGATAGTCTGCAATTCGCTTTGCAACATTAGCAGAAATGCTAATCTTTTCAGAGCAAGATAGTGGGGATTAGACAGACACACACGTCAGCTTTGTTCTAGGAATTTGCTCTGTAATGTTGTGTGGAGATGCTGACATTCCCTAACTTTAATGAGGCAGAGGTCAAAGGTGAGATCAAATTCTAGAAAGTAAATGACTGGCACAGCTTTCTTCCAAGAAGCTCATTCCTTTTAACATGTGGAACTGTAGTAATTATAGTTTTGGGAAACATAGGACTGTAGCTTTAAGAATAATCTTGTGTTGTAAGATCATATTATCTATGTAAACCAATGTGTTAACAGCATGGGGAACCGCTACAGAGAGAGTTATGAAGTTATGGAGTTTGATGCACACATGTAGTTGCTGCTGCTGTCTTGTAAATAAAGTTAACTTTTTCCACTAAGAAAAGTTGTCTGAAGATTAACCTTATAACAAACTGGCGATGAGGGTAAATCAGATTTCGTGCTGTACTTCGCCCAACTATTGTGAGTATCAAAGGTTCGTTATACTCATCCAAAATGCCACAGTTTGGCAGAATCAATCTCTTTGAGCCAGCCACAGATGATCGGTCTCTATATATAAAACATCTTGCATTCCTCTTTCAAGCAAAAAATCACAGGG
Source organism: Carcharodon carcharias (assembly GCF_017639515.1). NCBI lineage: Eukaryota > Metazoa > Chordata > Chondrichthyes > Lamniformes > Lamnidae > Carcharodon > Carcharodon carcharias. The sequence goes on from NC_054485.1 coordinate 43,721,896, forward strand.
GAGGAAAAGAGGAGAGCAATTCTCCTGAATATTTGTGGGAGCAAGAAGTTTAATTCAAAGCTTGACAGCCCCCAGTACTCCAGAGTCAAAGACTTTCAGTTAATTAGTAGACCTCGTTAAGGCACATTTTCAACCCAAGCCTTCAGTCACAATGCAGAGGTTCAGGTTCGATTCATGGAATAGAGCCCTGGGGTAGACAATTGATACCTACATAGTGAAATTAAAACAACTAACGGACTATTGTGATTTCGGTGAAACCCTGAATGATATGCTCAGAGATCGTTTTGTATGTGGCGTGCAGGAAGACACTATTCAGTGAAGATTGCTGCCTGAAGTGAATCTTGATTTTAAAAATGTGTTAGATATAGCGCTGGCAATGGAAAGCACTGTAAGACATTCACAGGCAATTCAAAGGGCACAAAACGGCCCCATTCTCTTAGTTGGGCAGGAACAGTCAACTGAACGTGGCGCGAAAAGCCAGAACTCTGCTGCTAACCGAAAAATGAGAAGAAACAGCTTAGTAACAAAATCGAAAAACAGCTTTCATCGACATGGAAACAATCAGTCTTCTAGTAATTGGCAATTTAAAAAAGCAGAATGTTATTTTTGTTACAGAAGTGGACACATAATGAAACAAGGCAAAGCGAGATTTAAACAGACCTCCAAACAACAAACAAAGTCCAATAAGTTTATAGTGTAGAAGAGCCAGAAACAACCAATTCTGACATTTATTCATTATTCAACATGAAAGTTGGGAAGACAGAGCCAATATTTGTTACAGTGCAAGTGAGTGGTAAACAATTAAAAATGGAACTAGACACGAGTGTTTCTACCACTACAATAGGAGAACACACTTTCAAATATTTAAATAAAGGTGATCAACAATTAAATTTGGAACAAATATCTGCCAAGCTGAAAATGTACACAGGCAAAGGAATCCAAATAAAAGGTATCACGAGAGTAACTGTTCATTATAGACACCAATCGGCACAGCTACCAGTGATGGTGTTAGAAGATGAAGGGCCAAGCCTTCTAGGGCTTGATTGGTTGAAGAAGATTAAATTAAATTGGTCTAAAATCTTCCAGTTGTGAGCAGATGGACTATAAGAGCTGCTAAAAAAAAATGGCACTGTCTTCAAGGATGAACTGGAAAAAATCCAAGGCCTGCAGGCCAAATTTATGTGGATCTAAAAGCAACTTCTCACTTCTTGAAAGCAAAACCAGTGCCATACGCCCTGAGAGAGAATGTTGATGCTGAGCTGAACCGGCTAGAGAGGCTAGGTATCATAAAAACAGTTCAGTTCCCAGAGTGGGCAGCACCTTTAAGTCCCTGTCCTTAAACCAGGCCAGATCCTCTGGAACAAAAACAGAAAATGCTGGAAAAACTCAGCAGGTCTAGCAGCATCTGTGGAGAGAAAGACAGAGTTAATGTTTCGAGTCCATATGACTCTTCCTCAGACCCGTCGGATCTGTGGGGACTATAAACTAATGATCAACAGAGCAGCCAAACTAGACAGGTATCCTACTCCCAAGACTGAAGACTTTTATGCCAAGCTAGCAGGAGGAACAACGTATACAAAGTTTGATATGAGTCATGCATATCAGCCACTGGAGCTGGATGATGCCTCCCGGGAATTCATAACTATGAATATCCACAAAGGGTTATATCGATGTACATGCCTGCCCTTCAGTGTTTCCACAGCTTGTGCCATTTTTCAGAGGATGATGGAAAGCTTACTACAGGAACTACCTCAGGTTGTGGTCTACCCGGACGATGTACAGATAACTGGATTCACAGAAAAGGAACACTTGGCTAACCTGGAGTAAGTCCTGAAGTAATTTTTAGAAGCTGGAGTGCACCTGAAGAAGGAAAACTGCACTTTTCAAGCAAATTAACTCATTGATTTGGGCCACTAGGTAGATGCCCAAGGGTTACACCCTGTTGAAGAGAAGGTTGAGGAAATAAGGGAGGCAGCCGCACCCAAGAACACCTCCGAACTTAAATAATTTTTACGGATGGTAAATTATTATGAGCGATTTCTATCAAGCCTTTACATTCACTGCTGAGAGAAAACAGCACTGGTTTTGGGAGGTACCCAAAAAAGAAGCCTTCATGAAAGTAAAACAGCCCTTACACTCTTCAAATTCATTAGTGCATTATGACCAGATGAAGGAATTGGTGCTAACCTGCGATGCATCCCCCTATAGAGTGGGAGCGGTACTATCTCACAATGTGGACGGTGGCACAAAGAGGCTGATAGGCTACTATCCAGGACACTTACCACAGCTTTAAAAAGATATTCTCAGATCGAAAAGGAAGGTCTGTTGATTATTTTTGGTGTAAAAAAATTCCACCAATACCTGCACAGGCAACATTTCACAATAGTATCAGACCACAAACCACTTTTGGGTCTGTTTAGCAAGGAAAAGGTTATACCTCCCATTAGACTCTGCAAGAATATAAAGGTGGGCCCTAATTTTGGCGGCTTATGAATACACCTTTTATACATAGACAGGGGATTTGTACAGCAAATGCCAATGCCCTAAGTCACCTTCCTTTGCAAGAGAATGATGAACATGTCCCAATTCCACAGGAACTCATGTTAGTGATGAATTTTCTCAATTACTTATCAGTCTGTGTGCCAGGCAGATAAGAAACTGGACGAATCATAATCCAGTCCTGTCTCGGGTGAGAGAGCAAGTGTCACATGGTTAGTCCCAGGAACCAGTCTCTGATGAAATGAAGCCATCTTTCAGCCAAAGACACGAGTTGAGCGGTCAAGATGGTATTCTATTATGGAGTGCATGGGTATTAGTTCCTGCGCAAGGAAGGGAACCACTTTTAGTAGAGCTACACAGCGCTCATCCAGGGATCTGATCTTGTCCAGGAATAAAGATGATAGCACTGAGTTATCTTTGGTGGCCAGGGATGGACGGCAATATTAAAAATGTGGTAAAATATTGTGTGCAGTGTCAACAGCTGCAAAAGTTGCTGACGGCAGCCCCATTACACCCATGGGAGTGGCCTGGAAGACTCCAGGTGCGATTGCACATTGACTACGTCAGTCCTTTCCTTGGTACCATGTTTCTACTGATTATAGATGCTCTTTCCAAGTGGTTAGACGTTTGTGAGGTATAGTTGCTAATGTCAGGTGCTACTATAGAAAAACTACGCCAGAGCTTCACCATCCACATAATCGTCTCAGATAATCATACTGCATTTACGAGCTTTGAGTTCCAATGATTTATCATCATCAACGATATCAACCATGTGAAGACTGCACCATACCATCCATCATCAAACGGATTGGCAGAAAGGGCAGCACCAACTTTTAAGCGGGAATTAAAAAGTTAACAGGTGAGTTGTTGGAGACCAAACTTGCTCATTTTCTATTTAACTACCGAACAACCCCCCACACTACGACAGGAGCAACACCTCTGGAATTATGATGAGATGCCATCTTCAGACAAAACTAAGCCTAATACTTCCCAATTTGGAGGGGAAGGTGAAGAAAAGTCAAGGGAACCAAAAAGCTACTCATGATTTGCATAGCCGTGAGCGGAAATTTACTGTTGGAGAAGCAGTATATGTAAACAATTTTAATGGAGGACCGAAGTGTTTACCTGGTAAAGTAAGTTCTGTGACCGGATCATTGTTGTACCATGTGGAAGTGGAGGGCCGGATCACATTTAAACATGTGGATCATTTAAGAAAAAGAGAGACACCCCAACAAAATGATGTTCCACCTGTAACCATTACTGAACCAATGGTTGAAGTTGCTCAACCAAGGGCAGACATGCCTGATGTCTCCGTCGGAATGGAAGACCCTGAACTGCATATGCCTAATGAGGTATCTGATGTTAATGCAGTTCCATAGAATGTGATTCCTACAAAAGAATCAGAAGTCGTGAAGCTGTGACGTTCCACACAGATCAGGAATCCACCTGAAAGACTGAACTTGTAATTTCATGACCTGTATAAATATTGTAATGTCATGAGATAAATATCTTTGTAAATACAAAATGTACAGAAAAGTACATTATAGTTTGGGAAAACATAGGACTGTAGTTTTAAGAATAATCCTGTGATCCTAGTACATTTAACAACTCCACAGCAAACTTGAGAGTTAGTTTATTTATTTGACACATGCTCAAAACACTAACCCCTTTACCAAAATAGCATCTGGCGCATTTCCCATCAGGAGTGTGCATGTGCTATGGAACTCAGAGTTAGAGAAACAAAGATAAGTCATTTCAGAACCCTAATATCACTTGACAGGCCCAATTTCACCCCCAACATCCTTCAACTCTTTCAGTACAAACATATTATCCATTTACATTTGTGGAACTGCAGAAATCATTGAGCCAGAGATCATTTATGTTATCATAATGAACTTTGAACCCTGATCTCTGTGCTCTGGTCTTCAATGTAGAGAGGTAGACAGTCTAAATTAGCAGTTTGCTGTTACTCCCACAGGGTAATGTCCATCTCTGATTCAGATTGGTGTCAGTTCTGAAGATAGTTCGAGGTTGAAGCATCTATTGCCAGTGTGACGTTCGGAACAGCTCCATTCAAACATGGAGCATGGTACCAAATTGTGTTTTGCTGGTAAGTGCACTTAGAGCCTGCAAACCATGAAGCTTCAGCAGGAGCTAAAGTTAATAAGCTACCAGCAGAGTGGTTTTCAGCCCGTGTAATAGAGCTGTGCATTTGTTCTCATTTCAGGGTCAGTTCCAGAATCATGCACTTGTAGAGGAGCCATGGCCATGGCAAAGATGGGCTGGGGAGACAAAGTTGCAGTTTTTAAATGGTGTTTATCTGTCATCACATTTCTCCCCTAAGCCTCTGAGATCATTTAGGTCCAATGAAGCACTCAGCTGGGCCCTGGAATGCTTCCCCTGAGATTTTCTATGAAGAAATTAAAACTGCATCTCACCACTACTTAGCAAGGAATGATCAAGCTTATATACATTTATCATCAGGTCAAGGCATCATGAGACATAACACTAAATTTGGCATCTGCAATATTCATTGGTAACATTAACATTCAAGAGGCATGGCTCGCTATACCGGCTTGGATGGGATGTAAGAATAAAGGTGCTATTTGGGAGAAGGTTCAATTTTCCTCTCACACAGTGGTGAAGAGCAGACCCTCAGAGTTAGAGAAACAAAGATAGCATCTCACCATTACTTATCATCACGCTTTGGCACAGTGTGTCACCACATCATTGCCTGATCATCAGCCAATAGAAGACAGCACTCGCCATGAGATTTCTGCATTCCTTTTCTTGACTGTGAATCAGGAATAGTCCTCTAAAATTTCAGGTCTCCATCTCACAAGGAGTAATTTTGGGGTTTTTATGACATATAAAAATTAAAGCTGATTTATTACTCACAAACAGGAATTCCTTCATTAGTACAAAAGAAGATCAGTGTGTTATGATCCCTATAGGGACCGATAGCTTTCAAAAAGATTTAAATTTCCAGTGACCAACTCAAATCATCACGTAACAAAATTTCACGTTAAGACTTTTATTGTGGCTAAAATCAACATTCACTGAACATGATTTAGTAGGCAACTAATACCCTAAATTACAGAAAAGATATACCCCTCAATTTCCTAACATGACCATAAACCCCATGCAGTGTTTATACATTACACCACACTCTCTGCAGAATTGTAGTTCTAACATGGACCAGTCCAAAGCTTTGTGGTTTGGCCTCAGTGGGTGAGGGTCATTCGAGCTGACTAGAAAAATCCTGTCAGCTTCTGCTGAGTGACCTTAAAAGGCCACTTAATTGGCCTAATAGGCTACTCGCCATTTGCAGGAAAGCCGCCGTCATCCCTCCCGGTCCTCCTGGAGCAAAAATGGCTCAGAAGAGGGAACATGATGGCAACCTGGCATTTCACTTACCAACACCAAATTTGGGCTTTCCCACCTCCGGTCACACCTCTGACAGAAATCGAAGATTTTGCCCCAAATCTCAAAAGAACGAGGGGTAAAAAAACACAGGTCTGAATCTTCCGGTCAGGGGTGGGCCCAACACGTCAATGCGTAAAATGATGTCTGATGACATCAGGCGTGCGTCCCGACATCGTCGCACACCATCTTGATATTTCGTTTGGTAGGCGCACGCCAGAGGTGGCTGCACGCCCGTCAAAATGTCAACAGCCTATTAAGGTCATTAAGAAAGTAATTAAACTAGTTAAGAATGCTGCCTGTCCAACATTAAGGTTGGCAGGCAGCCAAAAAGCCCAAGCAGCCTGCGCGTTTTTCAGGAAACCTCATCCATGGGCGGGATGAAGTTTCCTGAAGTTTTTATAAAACAATTAAATAAATTTCCCCACCTTTACGAATATGTCCCAACTCATGTGACACAGGTCCCGACTCTCCCTCCTCCCCCCGCCCACACTGATAGTGCTGAGCCCTACTGGCCTTGCATTATGCTGGGCGGGCCTTAATTTGCCTGCCCATGCAAAATGGCGGTGCACAGCTGATCATGGATGGCGATCGGCTCCACGCCCACTCCCACCCAGCCCGCCCGACATATATAAAATCCTGCCCATAATTTGGGCAAATGAAGTTAATTGAAAAGTTTGACATGAAACTCACATAGCTATTTGTCATAAATCATTTTTAAAATTCAAGGAATTTTGCCAAAAGCATTAAATGTTTAAGTCAAATTCTATTTCCCTGTTATCCAAAGTAACTCAGTTTGAAATTGCTATTACTTTATATATTAGCATATAGACAATGTCTTTGTTTCTTATTACTTTTGCAATTTTAATGGGCCTAACTCTTTTTGAATAGATTACAATTTTCATTGGGTGAGAAAATACCATTTTAAAATGGATTAAAATCTTCATTCAACTGGAAATATCATACAAAGGCTTGACTGGTAATATAGCAAACAATTTCTAGGCCCTTCTCTCCCAAGTATTGCAAAAAGTATTTAATGAAAAGTTGAAGAGTCTTTCTTCCACTAGATCAACATCAATAGCACTTTTTTATTCTGTTAAACAACCAAAGTGAAATAGTTACATCTTGTGTGCAAAATACCGGCATACTATTTTAGAATAAATATTTATGCCACAGTCACTGCATATGCGTAGCCCAGCACATACCAGATTTAATTTTGGCTTAGTTTTAGTATGTGCTGTCTTTGTTCTAATGTGTTTATTTGAAAAAATGCAATCCAAAAGGAGCGTAGATGCCTCACACGATCATTAGAGCCAATTTCATAATTGTCTGTCCTCATGGCAGTGTAGCCACATCCATTTGTTATTTAAAATAAATAAAATGAAGAAATCCAAATGTGCAACAGACGTTATATTTTACTATTTTACTATGAAACACCTGCTAAATTTACACTTCAAGAGATGTTCCTATTAGAGAGACAAACTGCTTTTATTATAGTGAATAAACAGCCATTTTGTATTTATTCATTCTCAGGATGTGCACATCGTTGGCATTTATTATTCGTCCCAAGTTGGCCTGAAAAGAGGATGGTGGGCCTTCCTTTTGAATCTCTGGGTAGTGATTTCATGAAGCTGATTGGTTTGCTGGGCCCCTTCAGAAGGCAGTTAACAGTCAGCCATTTGGGACTGGAGTCACATATCGACCAGACAGGGTAAGGATGGCCCCTTCCTACAGATAAACAAATTTCTTAAGGGTCTTCACTAAGATTAAAAAATGAGCCAATGCTTAAATGTTAAACAGCCTCCACTGTGTTTGCATTATTTCTCTGATATTTTAAAACAAAATAATTGGAAGTTGGTCAAAATTTCTGATTTTAGGACTAGCTTTAGTTCCTTAACTTAAAAGAGGTTTATGAAAACTGCTTGTGTCATATGGAACTAACTGTTAAACGTAGCAATAATATGAATGCATTGCAGTCATTCTCCTGACAACCAAAATAAGCAGACACATTACCTTAGTAAACAACTGTTTGAACACTTGGAGGTGTACAATTTCCGTAATAGCTGCCTGCACATTTCTCTAAACCTCCTGCTAGCAATATCCAGCCTTAAGTGCTCAAACATTTTCTGATTATGTGATTACTAATTATGTTACTAAGATGGGTAAGCAGCCTCTCTCTGGGGCCAAGTTGGCTCCATGTTGACATGTCTGTTGGTGAAAATTGGAACAAGCAAAAAAAAAAACTCTTTGCAACAGATTTGACAATCTGATACCTCCAGAAAGTGGTCCCTCAGTGTTTCATGATAGCGTCAATGCTTGGGAAGCCTGGTTCATTAGTTAGATCTTCCAGGGTTAGCACATTGATGGAGGTTGAGGTTTTTTGAACTTCACTCCACATAGATTTGCAAGCCAAAGTGCTAAAGGGGTAGTTTTGCCTTGGGTAGACAAACAGCTGGAAGGTTGCCAGGTCTCTGTATGGCAAGCTGCATTAATTTTAGCTGGTTAAAAGCTAGCAGTATCCCTGCACACACACACACACACACACACAATCTTAAAAGCCTTGGTTCTTACCAGCTGGCACTGGGGGAAACTATGTGCATTTGATGGAGGTGATTTTCAACAGTTGCCTGCATTTGGGCTGGCAGTGGGTGAAGTTTTTTTGTTACCCATTCAATACTAGCAGCATGAGGCCTCAAAACTTTCTAGAATAAAATTGCTAAAGGACTGAGGAGGCGATCTTACCACGAGGAAATGTTTAGTGGCTGTTTTATAGCCAACTCTTAATTTTATAAATTAAGATTAAGTGTATACAGGTGAAGGCACTTATTGGTGAATTACTTGTGCACATATAACAAGAGGCTGCCGCAGGGGCTGGAGTGTATCATCAGTTCCCAAAACATTATTTTAATTTGATTTTGTTAAGGTTCCTTTAAAGTTTTGTCTTTCATTGCGTTGTCCCTTTAAGGAGCTATCGATTAGCCAATTAATCAATTTATCAATTAGTTTTTTTCCATTGGTTCTCAAAACCACATAGAGATACTGCCACTTTAAGGGGTTGAATTAGTTTTAGATGTTTATTGGCATTGTTGGCGGGTTATAGGGTTATGAGTTATACATTTGTAATGTCTCGTTTTGTAAATAAATCCAAAACTGAGGAAAGATTGACTTCTGGCCTCCTTCACCAACTGGCTGTAAGCAGTTTAACAACTAACTATTGGGGAGGGGTGTGGAGGATGTTAGGTCGCTCAGGACCAAGTACCAATGAGTGCACAGTGTACACTCTGTCTGCTGATACTGAACATTGCAAATGAGGCCCTACAATTGAAGGACAATTTGCACATTCAAAGTGGCTTAATGTGAACCTGCAACAGGTGCGAGGTCATCGTTTTATTCCCATTTTCAACTGCTGGCTGCAATGTTTTCCAGGGCATGTTTTCCCTCCAACCCTGCCCCACCCCACCCCCAACCCCAACCCCAACATATATATGTAGCCTGTGTATTGGTTAGTAGTGTGATTTGAAGACTTAAACAAGATGGGTTTCCACTTGTGTCCGGCACCGGACTGATTAAAACTGTTACTAGGGGAGGAGCTGTCATTGAATTTTGTTGAGCGTGCTTTCCCGCAAAGCTTTCAGGAGCAAGAGGGTTAAATTAAAAATGCTGTTTTTATCTTGGCACAGTTTAGGTGCAGAAATGATGCATTGATACAGTTGAGGCCAAATGCGTCATAATTAGACAGCAACAAACAAGAAGGCATGCACATATCAAAAATTTTACCACATCATTGATTATTTTGGCACAAGACAAAGCTGACAGCTAAAACAAACAAGTCCCATTGCAAACAACATTGTATTCCCCACCTCAATCACACTCATACTTTCACTAACCTAGAAGAAAATAATATATTTAGGTAAAATAACACATTATCTACATAAGTGCAATGTTATCTGAAATTGGATAATAGACAATACAAGAGTCACAATTAGGCACAAAGCTAATGAGAGAAAACTGGAAATTACTCTGCATCTTTGCTTAGCAAGTATTATCAAATTAATTTGACCATCATAAAGTTACTAACCTAATGGAATAATGCTTCTAAATGCCTAAAACAGCATGCAAAGGAATGTCATATAAAAGGTAAAATGTGTGTATGCTTTTATGACCGAGGACTTTTGTGGTGCACTCATTCTGGATTTTTGTTTGCATAGCACTACTTTTGCCTAATTCTGTAGGCTTCACACACCTTTTAACTTCACGCAAAAAGTTACCAAAATTTGAATCTCCTGTTCCGGAGGTTAAGTTCAGTGGTGGGCATGGAAGTGGGAGCGGTTTTGCTGGGGTGGGGGGGGGGCGGAATGGTTGGCCACACACCATCTTGCACTGCTCAGCTCATTAAATGTGCACCCATGAGAAGCTCGCTGTTTCTTGCAGTAAGGTCAGGCAGTTGCTGTCCCCGCCATTACCTCATGGGGTTGAAGGTCCGGACGCCATATTTAAAGAGTACCCAGACAGCCTGCACTAGCCTTTGCAACTTTGTCCGGCCTCTGCTCCACCCTTCCCTGCTAACCCTGCCTCCCTTCCTCAGTCATCCTCCACACAACTTTTACTGCCACCACCATGTCTCAAGCATATGGTAGCATTTACAGACACTCCCTAAAGAGGACAATGCACCAGCGACTCACTGTTAATCATGGAAGAAGTCAACCTCTCCAGGCGCACACCACTAATGGGCAGTCGTAAAAATCAACATTCCAATTTCTCACTGGCAGAGATCTTGGAGGGGGAACTTAATTCTGGTGAGGTAGCCTTTTAATGACTTTCCAATGCATGCAAAAGGGAATCCCGACATTGTTAGTCAGGAAGTTCAACCCAGCTTTAACCCACCATTAAAGTTCATCCCACCGTCAGGAAGCTGATTTTTGGCCTCATGCCAAATTAATTTCCCCCTCCCGCTGAGCTTCACACTGCTGCTGGGAACAGAGGATTCCACCCCAAGTCATGTTATCCAGGAGAAAATTACTAGGCTCACATGTGACCACAACTTGCTGCAAACAGGCACATTCCAAGGGCGGTATTTTCCCAGGATTGCACTAAGTGCGGTAGCAGGTGGGTAAAATGGAGCCCTACCGTCTGATGAAAATGGCGGGTTTTCACGCGCATCTTCCCGAGCCCGCCTCATTATTTATTTATCCACGGGAAACATGCCATTTCCATATTGAGTGGGCTCTCATTCGCTCGCTCGACATCACTGCTGGTGCATCACGCTGGCCGCCATCTTTAAAAGGCAACTATCAGCAAAGCACTCATCGCCACCAGCTCACCACCGCTGCCATGGTGACGTGGCCAGCAAGGGAAAAAAGACTGCAGCCCCTCGCTTCAATGACGGGTTCCTCGAGCGACAGCTGGATGCCATGGAAGCCCGACAGGATGTGCTCTACCACCGCTCTGGCTGCAGGATGGGCAGCAAAGTCATCAACCTGGCTTGGGAGGCAGTGGTGCTGCTCTATTAAGTGAGGATCCAGCAGTGCAACATCCATCAGACAACCATGCCGTGAGTGATGTGTCCTGTTTCACAGGCCACTGCCATGTACTAATTATCTCTCCGTGCTTTCGCAGGCACATCTGCCAAACAGCCGACAGAGTCCATGACCCAGGGCCTCCAATCAAACTCTGAAGAAGCCTCTGAAGAGGAATTTGAAGGCATCCCCCCTGAAGACCCATCACAGCGCTCACCCACACCCTCCACCAGCGCAGAGACACACACTTCAGTGGGACCAAACTGTAGAGTAGCCTCGGGATCACAATCTGGTGAGCACATCACACTTCCTGATCCACAGCTGGCGGAGGCAGGGACTTCCCAGGCCCCCAGCACTCAGAAGACTGCTGGAGGCCAGAACACTGCTGAGTCCGAGTCAGATGACAAGCCTCTGGACGTAGTCATGTCATAATTGCTGGAGCTGCAAAGGCAAGCTCAGGAACATCAGGAAGGAAAACAGAGTTAATGTTTTGAGTCTGTATGACTATTCTTCAGAGCTGTGAAAAAGAGTCACACGGACTCGAAAAGTTAACTCTATTCTTATCTCCACAGATGCTGTTAGACCTGCTGAGTTTCTCCAGAATTTTCTGTTCTTGTTTCAGATTTCCAGCATCCGCAGTATTTTGCTTTTAACATCAGGAAGGGTTGCCCTGCTGCACTCCTCAGATTGCAAGGCATGATGGAGGAGTCTGTCCATCTTCAGGCTAAGGTGATAGCGCTGGCATTGCAACGCACTGAGGCCAACACTGGCAGGATGGCAGCCACCATGGAGACCTTGGTCCAGGTCATCACTCCTGCACTGCTGCCCGGGCTTAACTCCATCACTGCTGGCCTAGTTAGTCTCCAACAGTGCGTACGTGAGAGAGGTGCTGGGCAGTTCGATCTCACTCCAGCTACTCTTTCCACTCACGGAGTTAGCCAGGGACTCTCTGGCACCTATAGGAAGGAGGATCAGCAGGTGCAAACTCCAGGGCCATCCACCTGGGTGACTCTGGGAGTGACCGGCCAATCCAAATCCCCTCTTCTTATGGTCTCCTCAGCTCCAGCTCCACAGGCCGAGCAGGGTGCCACTGCCACACAGCAGGACCCCAAAAGCAGGCCAGGGCCCACAAAGGGGACGCCTGCCAAAGTCACAGACGGTGTCACAGTCACAGTCACAGGAGGCTGGCTGCCTCCACCTCTGCTTTGGATATCCGTGGAGCACCAAGACGTAGCGGCAGGGTTAGGAAAGTTAGGTAAAAGTAGTTGCTCAGCCTGGGCATGGGTCTTGATCACTTGTACATATTGTTCACTATTGTATAAAAGCCTAAGAATGTCTCACTGCCTGTGCCTCCTTGTTCTAATGAGCAGTGTTCTTGTCACTCAGATGTGAAACCTTTCTGCACAAGATAAAAGTCAGGGGTCTCAGTCCAGAGCCTCTTCCCTGCGATCTGTGCAGTCTTCAGACCAAAGTGATGGTCCAGCCTCACACTCCCTGGACACATTACTGATGCCTGCACCTCAGCAGTGCTGGTTATTGCTGTCAGAATGTAGTGGGCAGGCACCACAAAGTTCCGTCATTCTCTCTGTGTCTAAAGTTTCATGACTGAGTCTCTGAGATGGCCCTGATCATGGAACACAAGTGAGCTGCCCTTGACCAGACAGGAGCCAGACATTCTCAGAGGCTATGTGAAGATCCATGGAGTGTCCTCGTTGCATGTTGTCATCATCCTCCTGTGATCAAACGACTATTAGGACTACCCCTGTGTCTTCATGACAGGAGCATTCTCACAGAGGGTATTGGTGCAGCCATAAGTCAGACGGAAGTCAAACGTTCACAACTACAATGTAAGGATCCATGGGGACACCTTACTGCATCTCGTCATCATCCTCCACAAATCTGGTAGCTATGGGGGCCTCCCAAGCATGCCTGCCTCGTCTAGCCAGTGCAAGAGCCTCAACCCCGGCATCATCACCACTGAGGACCCCCTCACTCTCATCGCTGTCAGCATCCTCCTCATCTGATGAAACATGCAGCTGCTCCAGCTTGTCTTCAGCCAGCTCCTCACCCTGTTGCAGTGCCAGGTTGTAAAGGTCACAGCAGACAATGAGGATGTGTGACACCCTCTGCGGACTGTATTGCAGGGCTCCACCAGACCAGTCCAGGCACCGGAACTGCATCTTCAGCATCCTGATGGTCTGCTCCACCAAGTTGTGAGCTGCTGCCTGAGCCTCATTATACCATCGCTCTGCTGAAGTCTGAGGCCGCCACACAGGTGTCATCAGCCACGGCCTCTGTGGGTAGCCCTTGTCCTCAAGGAGCCAACCCTGCTGCCTCTGTGGACCCTGGAAGACTGCAGGGATCTGCGATCAACTCAGGAGGTAGGCATTGTGCACACTCCCTGGAAACAGTGCGCACACCTGCAGGATGTGTTTCTGCTGGTCGCACACCAGCTGCATGTTCAGTAAGTGGAAGTCCACCGAGTGTAGCGACAGAGACCTGAGTGCCACATGTGTGCAGTCAATTGCACTCTGCACCTGTGGGAATCCTGAGATCAGGGAGAATCCAGTGGCCCTTGCGTCCTGGCTGTCCCGGTCCCGGACGAAATGCACAAAGTTGTGTGCCATAGAGAAGATGGCATCCATGACCTTATGAATGCATTTGTGGGTGGCAGATTGTGAAATCCCCCAGAAGCCACCTGTGGGGCCCTGAAAGAAGCCACTGGTGTAGAAATTGAGCACTGCGTTAACTTTCACAGGCACTGGCAGTGGATGCCCTCCATGTCCCGTTGGCGCCAAGTCCTGCAGTAAGTGGCAGATGTGAGCTACCAGGTCCCTAGACATGTGCAATCATCAGCGACACTGTTTCTCAATCATCTGCAGGAATGGTAGATGGCGTCTATAGGCCTCAGATGTCGCTAGGCAGTGACCAGCCCCGGTTCACCATCACTCCTGGGCATCGTGTGTGGGAGTTGCTGCTGCCTCTTCTTCATGGCGTTGCTGCTCCTGCCCTTGCATGGCCAGGAGCCTCAGTCACTCTCTCCTCAGTCTTCTACAGCCTCTGTAGGCCATCAGGCATACAGCTAGGTCACCAGGATCCATGATCCTGACATGGTCCTCCTGCAGCATGAAAGAGAGAGGCTGTACTTAGCACCTTTCCTGGCCCTGTGTAACCGCCCTTTAATGCTTCCCGGAGAGTGTTGGTCACCCCTTGGATGGGCAGAGATGAGTGCACTGCATGGCTGTCCTGTCAACCTGCGACATGGGGGACACCGGTCCAAACTGGGATGCTGAGATTTCAAGGGGCTGAGAACGCCTCCAGCAGTGACTGTTATATGGCCAGGGTTGGTGAAGAGATTGTACAACTTGTGCAGACCAACAGCTCCATGGTCCAAAGTCTGTGCCAGGGAGCAGGGGTTTTAAGGGCGGGGGTAAGGTATGGAGTGCTCGGTAGACCTTTGGTGCCTCCATGTTGCTTGCATGGGCGGGCCTGACCCCAATTATATCACTGTGGCTACACCTGATCTGTCTCAGTTGCAGAGGCATGGGCAGTTTATACAGGTGTCCCTAATGCGTGGCCACTTCCCTCACTTACCCTGCCCCCCACCTCAATTGCCTATGCACGGGATGCAGTGCCAAGGGCAGCACTTGACCACCCAGCCCCCTGCCACTGACAGTGGTTGCCTCCGAAGCTGGCCAGCACTTGTCCCCGGACACCCCCACCCCCCACTCCCTCCTCAGCAGTCATCATGAGGCCAGACATCAGTTGCCCCCACCCACCAGCGCCCCTGAGGCCTGTAAACAAGAGGTGAGCTATGGAGAACGCTGCTGCTCACTCACCTCGGTTCCCCCAAATTGAAGTGCATGTTACCTGTGTGCTGTTGTGAAATGCGTTGGTGTGCTTTCCCGCTGATGTGGATGGACGATACAATGGGGTTCCAAGAGCCTGATGGGATGGCTTTTTAATTAGATGCTGATGTATTACAATTAGCTCCCCGCTGACCGATGGTGGGAAACGTGGCCCGCCGTTGGTGGGCTGAGCGGATGATCGCGACCTGCCTTCACACCATTGTGAAGCCGGTCGCATTATATTTTCCACGTATGCCACCTATCATGCCTACTGCAAGCAGGCTCAGAAAATTCCGCCCTATGTGTCTTTTACAGGCTTTAAAAGGGCTCCTTTATCCCACAAGTCCCTGTTGCTGGTGCTCAACCGGTGCCCACTGACTGGCACATTACTTATGATTTTACATCTGTAGGTTTGCAGGCAACATACAGGTAATTCCTCAACATGTACAGTGAGATTCCTCACACATTTGGAATATTAGATCTATGAAGCAACCACAGAAAAAGACAAATCACAATGTACACTCATGGCAACATATGTCAGTGCAATTGACCAAACTGTATCTTGTGAAATCTGATTCGGAGAATCAAGTTAAGCCATGTATATAACAATCTGGTTATTGTAGATTTTTACTTCGCTTTCAAAAGCCAGAGCTGCTATTTGTCGTAAGCTGGTCTAAATCAGTCTTCAAGGCAAAGAAAACTCTAAAGCAGTGTACTAATGAATTATAATTTCATAAACTCTACGGTCTTATTCCTCAACAAAAACAGAATTACCTGGAAAAACTCAGCAGGTCTGGCAGCATCGGCGGAGAAGAAAAGAGTTGACATTTTGAGTCCTCATGACCCTTCAACAGAAGGGTTTGTTGAAGGGTCATGAGGACTCGAAACATCAACTCTTTTCTTCTCCGTCGATGCTGCCAGACCTGCTGAGTTTTTCCAGGTAATTCTGTTTTTGCTTTGGATTTCCAGCATCTGCAGTTTTTTGTTTTTAGTCTTATTCCTCATCCTAGTTTGTGGTTTGAAACTGAAAGGAGAGGGTGAACTGAACTCAACACAATCAGGCACCTCTTGAATGTCTTAATCTGAACTCCACAGAAGATTTATAATACCTGTGAGAATGAATGTTATTTTTAATATATTATGTTATTCTGTAAAGAAAGCTGGGTGTCTGTGTGAGTGATTTAATGAAGCTGGGAAGAGTTTGATGGGAGTCAAGTTGTCTGAGATTTGGAAACCTAAAAACGATAGAGGCGTTAGGTTGAGGTACAAATAAATAGGTTAGATTAACATTTACATTTTCAAATACATTGAGAGTTTGTTTGAATATCAAAGAGGAGTAAGAGGTGATAAAAATATGTTTACATCTTGCAGGCATTCATAGGTAAACAAGTAGTAAGGATATGATGTTTTATTGACCCTAAAGCAAAGACAGGATGGAAACATGAAAGATCTTGTATTTGAGTTTCAAAGAGGTGTGTGAGAACAATGGGACAGAAATGAAAGGGAAAAAAATGTATATTAGAGTTACTGTGGATAGCTGTTGGGGTAGAGATGGCATATATCTGTTAAGCTAGAGAGAAAGCTGGAGATGGTTGGAGATAGCTAGAGCTGTTTGAGCTGTTGAGATAGCTGGAGCTCTGGACAGGAGGAGGATGCAGTTTGAATCACCTTTTCAGTCAAGCCAGCAAAGATTGGGCTGCAGCAAGCAGTTTTATTCTGAAGTGAATTCCACCGCAGAATGGAAGAGGGTAAAGGTCATGTGGTACACCTTTATTGAAGCTACAGCAGTTTGCCTTTTGTAATATTAGTGGATTTCTTTTATAGTTAACGTCTGTAAGGGAGTGTTGCCTGCAAGATGTTTACTTGTGGGCTTGACCAAGTAGAGAGCTTTCGGGGAATGTTTGTAAGACTAACCTTAATTGTGTAACTATAATCTCATGTGTTTAAGTTTTCTTTTATTTTTGTTAAAATAAACTTTTACTTTTAAAGTGTCACTGGACCTTTACTGTTGAGATCAGTACATCATCTTCTCGGTTTCAGAATACAAAATAGAAGGTTATGCCCCACCAACCAAGTTTCCTTCTGGGATTTGGTTTGCACAGCAATTAACACTGGCTGTGGTCTTAATTAATTTGGGGGCTCTTTACCGGACTATTAAAATTTTTTGTTTGGATTGGAGTTTGTGAATCAAAGGGATAGGAGCACAAGAAGAACGCAGAACTCAGGAGCTTTGTGTTGAGGGATTTTAAAGTGGTTAGACTGCGAAATGGCTTTAGCAATTGCTACAACTTTTCTAGAGGGAGAATTTTTATGTGGGCATGCAGGGGCGGGCCCCACACACCGACGCATAAAATGATGCGCGGTGACGTCGGGTATGTGTCCCAACATCACCGCTCGTCATTCCGATATTTCGTTCGGCATGCGTGTGACGGAGGTGGCTGCGCACCTGCCAAACTGTCAAAGGCCTGTTAAGGCCATTTAAAAACCAACTAATGTAGTTATGGACGCTGCCTGTCCAACCTTATAGTTGGCAGGCAGGCGAAGAGCCCAAGTGGCCTTTGCGTTTTCCATGAAACCTCACCCACAGGCGGAATGAGGTTTCATGAAGGTTTTATTAAATTAATAAATAAATTTTGCTCTCTTCATAAACATGTCCCAGCTCATGTGACACTGTCACAAGAGGGGACATGTATGAATAATTTTTATCTCTCTTTATTTCAAACTTTAAATACAAACTTAATCTCCCTGAGGCAGATCCATGCCTCGGGGAGATTTCTGTGAAAGAGCACAGGGCCTGAATCTTCCTCTTCCTCCTGCCCGCACAGGTAGCACTGAGCGCTACCAGGCCCACCCATGTAAAATGATGGCGCACAGCCGATTGCGGGCTGCGATTGGCTCGGTGCCCGCCCGGGCCCACTCCCAAATGGCCCACATAACAGGGAGAAAATTCCCCCTCTAGGAGTGGAAAATGTCACTGTGGAGTATTTGAAATCTCTGACTAAAACTCAATTGAAAGGATTAGCAGAGAACGTGTAGATGGAGAGAAAAGATAAATTCCATAAGGCTGATATGGTTAAGGTACTTACCCAGAATTTAAAGCTGGAGGAAGGGGTACCTGAAACTAGTGTGTCACAGCTGGAGCTATTGGACTTCAGTTACAAATGAAAAAGCTTGAACTCAAACAAGCAATGGAACAGAAAAGAATTGAATTGGAATAAAGAGAAAAAGAAAGAGAAATGAAAAAGTTTGAGATCGAAAGAAAAGAGAACCAAGACAGATTTCAAGACTGGAAAATGAAAAAGACAGATTAAAAGGACTAGAAATAAAAAACTTTAATGGGAAAGAGAGGAGCAGGAAAAAGGGAAGAAAAGATTACAAGAGATGGAGATGCAAATGTACTTGAACTTCAGAGAGAGGAGTTAGCAATTGAAGAAAGAGAGAGGGAAAGAGATAGGGAGCTTCATAGAGAGAGAGAGAAGCCAGACAGCATTAATTGCCTATAGTAAAGCTTAGAAATAAGGAAGAAAAGAGAGGTATTGATTCCCATTATGATTTTGATTCCTTTGAGTAATTTGATTTAACTCAAAATGTGTAGTTAGTGCCAAATTTACCAGAGGATGGAGTTGAAAGATATTTTACCTCATTTGTAAAGATAGTTATGAAATTGTATTGGCCAAGACATGCTTGGGTTATCATATTACAGAGCATTTTTGTTCAGGCACAGCAATGAATGCACATGCAAGTTTATCAGAGGAGCAGTCTTTAGATTATGAAACTGCAAAGAAAGCAAAATGAAATGCTTATGAGCTTGTCCCTGAAGCTTATCAGTTGGAATTTAGGACTTTAAGGAAAAGACTTAATCAGATTTATGCAGAGTTTTGCAAGAGAGAAATAAATTATCTGAGATCAATGGTTCAGGGCATTAAAGTTAGATAAGATTTTGAAAATGTAAGAGAGACCATAAGACCATAAGATGTAGGAGCAAAGTAGGCCATTCGGCTCATTGAGTCAGCTTCGCCATTCAATGAGTTCATGACTGATCTGATAATCCTCAACTTCACTTTCCTGCCTTTCCCCATAACCCTTGATTCCCTCACTGATTAAATATCTGTCTACCTCAGCCTTGAATATACTTAATGATCCATGCTCTTCCACAGATTGACTATCTTTGGAAAGAAGAAATTCTTCCTCATCTTTGTCTTAAATGGGTGACTCCTTACCCTGAGATTATGCCCGCCAGTCTTGGACTCTCCCACAAGGGGAAACAGCATGCACGCTGTCAAGCCCCCTAAGAATCTTATATGTTTCAATAAGGTTGCCTCTCACTCTTCTATATTCCAATGAGTACAGGCACAATCTACTCAACCTCTCCTCGTAAGAAAATCCTTCCATACCCAGGATCAACCTAGTGAACCTTCTCTGGACTGCCTCCAATGCCAGTGTATCTTTCATTACATAAGGGGACCAAAACTGTTCACAGTATTCTAGGTATGTTCTAACTAGTGCCTTGTATAGTTTTAGCAAGGCTTCCCTATTTTTATACTCCATTACCTTTGAAATAAAGACCATCATTCCATTTGTGCTCCCTATTAACTGCTGAACTTGTTTGAAAGCTTTTTGTGATTCATGCATGAGGATCCCCAAATCCTCCGGTGCTGCAGCTTTCAGCAGTCTTCCTCTATTTAAATAATATTCAGCTCCTCTATTCTTCCTGCCAAAGTGCCTCACATTTTCCCATGTTATATTCCATCTGCCGAGTTTTTGCTCATTAATTTAACCTGTCTATATACCTCTGTAGGCTATAGATTGTCATCCTCAATACTTGCCTTCCCGCCTATTTTTGTACCATCCAACACCGCACACTTGGTGATAGTATATTCACTTCTCTCATCCAAGTCTTTGTTATATATTGTAAATAATTGTGGCCCCAGCACTGATCCCTGTGGCACTCCACTAGGTACAGGTTGCCATCCTGAAAATGCCCCCCTTCTCCCAACTCTGTCTTCTATTAGTTAGTCAATCCCCTATCCATGCTAATATATTATTCTCAACACCATGGGTTCTTACCCTATTAAGAAGCCTTATGTGTGGTACCTTATCCAATTCCTTTTGTAAATCCTAATATATTACATCTACTGGTGCCCGTTTATCTATCCTGCTTGTTAACTCCTCAAAGAATTATAATAAATTTGTCAGGCCTGATTTCCCCTTCATGAAGCCATGCTGACTCTGCTTGATTATATCATGCATTTTTAAATGCTCTGCTATTGCATCATATTACTATTATAATAACTCTAACATTTTCCCAAAGATGGGTGTTAAGCTGGCTGGCCTATAGTTACCTGTTTTTTGTCTCCCTCCTTTTAAGAATAAGGGTTTTACATTGGAAGTTTTCCAATCCTCTGGGACTTTTCCAGAATCTAAGGATTCTTGGGAGATTACTACCTGTGCATCCACTATCTCTGTAGCTACTTCCTTTAATATCCTGGGATGCAAACCATCAGGACCAGGGGACTTATCGGCCATTAGCCCCAATATTTTCCCTAGTGCTTTTTGTCTAATGATAGTTATTGTATTTATTTCCTCTCCCTCTTTTGCCCCTTGATTATTTAGTATTTTTGGAATGCTACTAGTGTCTTCCACTGTGAAGACCGATGAAAAGTATTTATTCAACTCCTCTGCTATTTACTGATTTGTCATTATTATTTCCCCAGCCTCATTCACTTTGGCCCCTCTCTTCCATTTTATATATTTAAAGAAGCTCTTACAGTTCGCTTTTATATTACTTGCTAGTTTACCCTCTAAGTTTATTTTCTCCCTTTTTATTTTAGTCATCTTTTGTTGGTTTTTAAAACTTTCCCAATCCTCTAGCTTACCGCTAACCTTTGCCATAGTGTATGTTTTTTCTTACAATTTGATACTATCCTTAACTTCCTTAGTTAGCTGTGGTTGGTTCATCCCCTTCCTAGAATCCATCTCCCTCACTGGGAAATATCTTTGTTGTGAGTCATGAACTATTTTCTTAAACGTCTGCCATTGTTCATCAACCGTCTTTCTGCCAAATTCCTTTCCCAGTCTACTCCAGCCAACTCTGCCCTCATTCCTTTGTAATTACCCATATTTAAGTCTAGCGCAGTTCTTTCCTACCCACCTTTCTCACTCTCAAACTGAAGGCTAAATTCTGCCATGTTCTGGTCACTGTTTCCTAGGGGATCTTTTACGCCTGAGATCATTTATTAAATCTGCCTCATCAAAATTACCAGATCAAAAATAGCCTGATTCCCCCTGGTTGGATCCACAACATATTGTGTGAGGAAACTGTCCCAAGTACACTTTACGAATTCTTCCTTGTGGTTACCTCTGCCAATTTGATTTTCCCAATTTACATGTAGATTAAAGTCACCCATGATTAATGTACTGCCTTTTCTACATGTCCTCATCAACTTCTGATTTATTCTCTGTCCTACAGTATAGCTACTGTTGGGGGCCTATAGATTTCTCCCACTAGTGCTTTCTTCCTATTTCTTACCTCCACATCTTCCATTCCAAGATCATTTCTTGCTATTGTACTTATTGCATCTCATACTAACAAAGCTGCCCCACCACCCTTTCCTTTCTGCCTGTCCTTTCAAAATGTCACAATGCCCTGAATATTTAGTTCCCAGCTTTGAACTCCTTGCAACCATGTCTCTGTAATGGCTATAAGCTCAAACCCATTAACCTCTATTTGTCCTGTTAATTCATTTAGCTTGCTCTGAATACTATGTGCATTTAAGTAAAGAGCCATTAATTTTGCCTTTTTATCATTTTTTCCCCCTTATACCCTATTTGCAGCTTTTTTTTGTGTTTGTACACGGCCCCTTCCTGTCACCCTCTGGGAATCATTACCTATATAGCTGCTCTGCCATACTGCCATGTCCTTTTGCTTTGTTGGCCAATGTATCCCCTCTCCAGAACCCTCCCCCCCTCTATTTATTTTAAAGCCCTCTCTGTAGTGCTAGTTATTTGATTCGCCAGGACATTGGTCCCAGCGCAAGTGAAGCCTGTCCCATCGGAAGAGCTCCCTTCTACCCCAGTACTAGTACCAGTGCCCCATGAACTGAAACCCATTCCTCCCAGATCAATCTTTGAGCCACGCATTTAACTCCTTGACTTTATTTACCCTATGCCAGTTTGCGCATGGCTCAGGTAGTAATCCCAAGATTATTACCTTGGAAGTTCTGTTTTTTAGTTTAGCTCCCAACTGTTCAAATTCTTTCAGCACAACCTCCTTTTTAGTCCAAGCAACGTCACTGGTACCAATGTGGATGACGACAACTGGAGCCCTCCCCTCCCACTCCAAGTTCCTCTCCAGCCCTGATGAGATGTCCTTAACTCTGGCACAGGACAGGCAACACAGCCTTTAGGATTCTTGCTCACCGCTGCAGACTACAGTATCTATCCCCCTAATTATACTGTCCCCAACCACTACTATGTTCCTATTTCCTCCCCCAACTTGAATGGCTCCCTGCACCACAGGCTGTGGTCAGTTCACTCATCCTCCCTGCAGTCCCCTCTCTCGTTCACACAGCTTGCAAGAACCTCGTAACTGTTGGACAATTGCAGGGGCTGAGGATCCTCAAATGCTACCCCTTGGGTCCCCAAACCTGCCTTACTTGCAGTCTTACCCTCCTGTCTCTGATCACAGGTTATGATTATGTGAGAATTGAGAAATAGCATTCCAATAAACTTTAAGATACATTTAGATGAGAGACAACGCAAAAAGATCGGGAAAGCTATGGTATTAGATAACATGTACAAAATTTCACACAGACAGTTAAATGTAGGGTCATATGGAAATCAGCAGGGAAGTTGGAGATTTAGAAAACCTAGTGATGGTAAAAATGTTAGTAAATAAGGATCAAGCTGATGGACACCAGTCTCTTAAAGGTGGAAAGATGGAAAGTAGAGTTGAAGGGAGGAAACTGGCAAGTTCCCATTGTAATAAGACTGGGCACACGAGATCAAGCTGTTGGAGGTTAAGAGGGAAACTAATTAGGGTAATGGGAACTCAGAAAATTTCTGGAAATAAGAATGGAATTTCATGAGCCACTCTCAAAATTTCATTCCAATACCCAGGTGCTATTACTACTTGGTGTACTCCCGCCCGCTTCTCATCTGCCGGAACATGAGGCAGTCTCCAATTCCTCATTGACACATTGTTCTTAATGTGATAATGCTCTGGAATGTATTCTGCTGAATAAGCTGTCTGATATAATTTTTTTCAAATCTGAATCTTTCTACTGTAATTCCACTTTTGTCTGAAGTAAACGCCTCAACCTCATCCTCTTTACTCTTCTCATCCTAAGTAATCTTTTCAAAGGGTGATCCAGCCAATTGAATTTTAGTATCCTCCCCCTGTCTTTTAGATCCCTCCTCTTCCTATTTAAACTTGTGCACTTGTGATCTCATTACCACATAATCTGGAAACAATCCAGGATGCTCCTTCTGTAAAACCTCTGTTGCTTATTTCTCAACAGGATGCTTTACTACAATAGGCTTCATGATTAAGCTACTTTTTAAATTTACCTTACATAATGAAATAGGATTGACTTCACCATGGATTCTTTTAATTAATATTTTGCCCTGCAAGAACCCTTCTGGACAACAGATCCCATAACTTTAAGGGCTGTTGAGCCCAGTGTCTCTTAACATTTTAACATCTTTTCCTGCTCTTCCCTGTACACATGGATATATTTTCCCTTTGCATATAAAACCTTTAAACATCTCTGCAACCTGCCCTTCAGAACTCCCTTGGGTAAGTTCTTAACACATTCCCATTTCTATAGCTACCGCTACTGCTCCACCTGTAAAAAAACGACTGGGTTTTCTTACCTCTGGATCTCAGACACCACAATATTTTTATTTCCAGAACTTTTCTGTGGTCCAATTACCCTAATTAGTTTCTCTCTTAACCTCCAACAGCTTGATCTCGTGTGCCAAGCCTTATTACAATGGGAACATGTCAGTTTCCTCCCTTCAACTGTACTTTCCATCTTTCCACCTTTAAGAGACTGGTGCCCTTCAGCTTGATCCTTATTTACTAACATTTTTACCATCACTAGGTTTTCTAAATCTTCAACTTCCTGGCTGATTTCCATATGACCCTTTCCCTATATTTAACTGTCTGCGTAAAATATCGTACGTATTGTCTAAAACCATAGCTTTCCCGATCTTTTTGCTTTGTCTCTCATATTAGCATGCCTTAGTATTTACTGGAATGCTATTTCTAAATTCTCCCATAATCGTAACGTCTTACATTTTCGAAAGCCTTATCTAACTTTAATGCCCTGAACCACTGATCCCAGATAATTTCTTTCTCTCTTGCAAATTCTACATAAATCTGATTAAATCTTTTCCTTAAAGTCCTAAACTTCAACTGATAAGCTCACAAGCATTTAATATTGCCTTCTTTACTGTTTTGTAATATGAAGACTGCACCTCTGATAAGCTTGCACACACATTCATTGCTGTACCTGAACAAAAATGCTCTGTAACATGATAACCAAAGCATGTCTTGGCTAATTCAATTTCATAGCTACCTTTTCAGATGAGGTGAAATATTACTCAACTCCATCCTCTGTAAATTTAGGCACTAACCACAGATTTTTAGTTAAGTCAAACTCCTCAAAGGAATCACCATTGGAACGTAAAGTGCCTTCGGACTTAACATTGAGTTCAACTTCAGACCATGATCTCTCTCTTCTATTTTCACCCTTTTTAAATCCCTTTTTTAGTTTATTTTTATTTTTTTGTTCACTTATTTTTATTTTTATTCATTGTTTTATCCCCTTTTATCCATTTTTATCCACTTTTTATCCTTTTACCCCAACCACTGCTCCCTCCCCCACCCCTCCCCCCAAAGATCCATCAGTTACGTGTTCTATGTTGTTCTTTCACAGAGTGATTACTCTTGTTCTGATAATCGCACATTCTGCTTCATGCCACTATCAGTACCTTCTTTAGTTCTTACCACAGCCATTAATACTCCCTTTGTCTTGTGTCCATGACATCTTTGTCAATCTGTCCTTAGACCCCACCTATCGCTGACCTTCGCCAGCACCACTCCCCTTGAAACAGTATAAATTCCATCACATTTCTACTTCTCTTTAGCTCTGAAGAAGAGTTATATGGCCTCAAGATGTTAACTCTCCACACATGCTGTCAGACCTGGTGAGTTTTTCCAACATTTCCTGCTTCTTTTTCCGATTTCCAGCATCTGCACTACTTTGCTTTTATCGGAATCACTATCTCTCCTTTCTTCCTTCATTCTGAGTTTTACTTTAGAAGATTCATACTGTATGTCTTCTTTCCCTCTCTGAAGCTCTCTATTTCTTTCTCTCTCTCTTTCCTCAATTGCTAACTTCTCTCTCTGAAGTTCAAGTTTGTTTGCATTTCTTTCTCTTGTACTCTTTTCTTTTTCTACTCCTCTTTTAACCATTGAAATTTTTTCATATTCCTTTCTTTTTCTCTTTCTTCCAATTCAGTTATTTTCAGTTCCATTGCTTGTTCAAGTCCAAGCTTTTTCATTTGCAATTGAAGCCTCACTGCCTCCAGCTGTGACACATTAGTTTCAGGTACTCTTTCCTCCAGCTTTAAATGCTGGACAAGTACCTTAACCATATCAGCCTTATGGAATTCCGCTTTTCTCTCCACCTGCACTTTCTCTTCTAATTCTTTCAACTGAGTTTGAGTCAGAGATTTCAAATACTCCACAGTGAATTTCCCACTCCTAGAAAAGTTGTAGCAATTGCTAAAGTCTAAGCGCTTTAAAATCCCTCAACACAAAACTCCTGAGTCCTGCATTCTTCTCAAACTCCCATCACTTGGATTCACAAACACAAACTGAATCAAAAAATGTTAATAATCCTGCAAAGAGCCCCCAAATTTGTTATGACCACAGCCAGTGTTAATCACTATGCAAACAGAATCACAGAGGGAAACTTGGCTTATGGGGCATAACCTTTTATTTTGAATTTTGAAACTGAGAAGATGATGTACTGATCTCAACAGTAAGAGGTCCTGTAGCGCCTTTAGGATTTTAAAAAATTAAAAGTAAAAGTTTATTTTAATAAAAATAAAAGAAAACGTAAGCACACAAGATTATAGTTACGCAATTAAGGTTAGTCTTACAAATATTTCCCCAAAACTCCCGACTTGGTCAAACTCACAAGTAAACATTTTCCAGACAACACTCCCTTATAAATTTTAACAATAAAAGAAAGCCAGTAATATTACAAAAGGCAAATTGTGTAACTTCAATAAAGGTGTACCACATGACCTTTACCCTCTTCCACTCTGTGGTGGAATTCACTCCAGAATAAAACTGCTTGCTGCAGCGCAAGGCTTAATTGGCTTGACTGAATGGGTGATTCAAAATGCACCCTCCCCTGTCCAGAGCTCCAGCTATCTCAACAGCTCAAACAGCTCCAGCTATCTCCAACCATCTCCAACTCTCTCTCCAACTCAACAGCTATATAGCCATCTATACCCCAACAGCTATCCACAGTAACTCTAATAAAACTTTTTTCCCTTTCATCATTATCCCATTGTTCTCACACACCTCTTTGAAATTCAACCCTTCCAAATATAAGATCTTTCCTGTTTCCATCTTGACTTTACTTTCATGTTAATAAAATATCATAACTCCGCTACTCGTTTACATATGAAGTCCTGCAAAATGTAAACATAGTTGTTATCACCTCTGGCTCCCCTTTGTTATTCAAACAAACTCTCAATTTATCTAAAATGCAAATGTTAATCTAACCTACTTACTTGTACCTCAACTTAACACCTCTATCTTTTCCATGTTTCCAAATCCCCAGAAAACCTCACTCCTATCAAACTCTTCCCAGTTTCATTAAATTACACACACACACACACACACACACACACACACACACACACACACACACACACACACACACACTTCTTTATAGAATAACACAATATTCCCCAAAATATTAAATACACCCATTCTCACAACTCCCTCAACAAAAAAAGAACCATCTTAATTCCAAAAAAATGGTTCATTTTTCAACCAATTTCTTATTCCTTATTACATTTAAGTATACAAACAAAACTATTACACCATAGTGTACATGCACCAACCATGAAAATATATACAAGTCTTTTGTAAAAACAGCGTTCATTCCAGTCCATTCTCCATTAGCCAATATCCAAGTTCTTTGAATTTTAAACTCTTGACAATGCATCTGCAGTCAAATTTTCTCATCCAGTCACACGTATAATTTTAAATGGAATGGTTGCAATAATAAAATCCTCTGAAATAGTCTTTTGTTTCTGTTCTGAAAGTTTCCCAGAAACTTCAAGGGATTGTGGTCAGCATATATAACTGTCTCTGAAGAATTGTTTGCAACATACACTTCAAAATGCTGCAAAGTTAACACCAAACTTAAGGTCTCATTCCATATAGTTGAATATTTCTTCTGGTATACATTCAATTTCTATGAGAAATATCCTATCAGCTTCTCAGTTCCTAGTTCATCTTCTTGTAGCAATACGGCACCAATACCAACATCACGGTATCATTTGAGAATTTAAACTGTTTTGTATAATCAGGTGCTCATAGAACAGAAGTAGTTGTTAGTACAGCATTCAAGCTGTTAAATGCATTCTGACACTCCTGTGGCCATTGTAATTTTCTATTATTTTTTAATAATTCAGTCAGCGGAGCAACTACACTGCAAGGAGAGAATTTTTAGCTCAGCCAGTGGGCGGGCGCCTAACCCAACCGAACATAAAATAGCGGGTGATGACATCAGCCAAGCATCCTGACATCATCGCGCATTCGCATGATATTTCAGTCAGCGGGCAGCGCCGGAGTCGGCAGTGCACTCAACGACAGTTAAAAGGCCTATTAAGGCCATTAAAAAGGTAATTAAAAGACATTTTTTGCTGCCCATCCTATTGGCCGGCAGGCAAAAAGGCCAAACGGCCTTTACATTTTTTAGGAAACCTCATCCACAGGTGGGATAAGGTTTCCAACAGCAAATAAAAGTAAAATTAAAATTTTAAAATTCAATTAATAACATGTCCCTTCTCAGATGACAATCACATAAGGGGACATGTTTTATAACATTTTATAAACCTTTATTTTGTATTTCAAAAACTGTTCATCTCCCTGAGGCAGCTCTGTGCCTCAGAGAGATTTTGAGGCGTGCTCTCGCACGCATGCGTGAAGTTTGTGCTTGTCCTCCTACCCCCCCCCACACGCAGACTGCGCTGAGCGCTGCCCAACAGTGTAAAATTGTGGTGCAGCCCTGGTCCCGGGTGGCAATTGGCTTCCTGACTGCCCCCGCCTGCCCCCACCGAGCCTGCCTGATGAGGGAAAAATCCTCCCTCAGGAGTTTGGCACAAGTTTCCCATAAAATCGACTCATGCCTAGAAATCTCAAAACTTCCCATTACATTTCAAGCACTAGGAGTTCCGTAGTAAATTTTACTTTTGCACCTCATGGAGTTAACTGACCCCAACAGCATGGCCTAAATATGTAACTCGTGCTTTCGCAAATGCACTTTGAGCCAATTTCACAACCAAATTGGCTTCCCATAGTTGATCAAATAGCTCCTTTAAATATTGTAAATGTTCCTCCCACGTTTGACTGAATACTATTAAGTCACCAATATAAACAGCACATTTGTGCAGTTCTTCAGTCACTTTGTTCGTTAATATCTGAAATGTTGCTGGTGCATTCTTCATTGTCATATGATGTGGCAGGTGGTATGTGCCAGGTGGACCAAATCCACGAGGGAAACTTAGCCATGCTAACATAATGGTTTTGCAATTTATTGTCTTATGAAAAAAATTGTGTACTGAATTGTGAAGTAATGAGTCAACTAACACCATTAGAGATTTCAACAATTCAAATAAAACATTTATTAACAAACAATAACAATTTAAATACATACTTAAGGTTGCAGTTATTTGATACTGCCACAAATCTCAAAATTCCTAATTAATCTGACTCCCAACTATATACCCCCTTTAAAGCAACAGTCCAAAACAGATTTTAAATTTAAATAAGCATTCCATCAAGGTTATGACAACACTCAACAGTAGAATTCCAAATGCTATTAACACAGCATTAGTTACAGGAGCAGCACTTCTTCAGAGTAGCTAGGGGCTTTTCCCAAGTCTGTTTCACAATGCGTACTATTCCAGATTTTCTATGGCTACACACTGCACAAAGCCTTCCTTCCTTCGTTATATATGGCCTGAACTTTCCCTGCATTGGGCAGGCTCGACGGGAGTGGGCGGGAGTGGTTGCAGAGCCGACTGCCTCCCGTGATTGGCTCTGTACCGCCCATTTACGCAGGTAGGCCAATTAATGCCCGCCCATCATAGTACGCGAGCGGTAGCACTGAGCGCCACCTGTGCAGGCGGGGGGGGGGGGAAGGGAGAGTCAGGTCTAGTGCTCTTTCGCGCAGGCACATGAAACAATGCTTCAATCTCCCTGAGGCAGCTCCGTGTCTCTGGGAGATTGAAGAGCTTTTGAAAAAAATAAATAAATGTGATAAAAATTTAATGAAACATGTCCCCTCATGTGACTGTGTCATATGAGATGGGATACATTTTTACTCTTCAGAAAAACTTTTTATTTAACTCGTAAAAGCTTTAGAAAACCTCATCCCGCTCTTGGGTGAGGTTTCCTAAAAAACATTAAGCCTTTTTGCCTGCCTGCCAACCATAAAATTGGATGGGCAGCGTAAACTTGAAATTAGTCACCTAGTTAATGGCTTTAATAGGCCTTTCAATTATCGGCAGGTGCGCAGCCAACCCTGGCGCGTGCCCACTGAACGAAATATTGCAACTCAGCGCGATGATGTCGGGTCACATGCACGACATCATCATGCATCATTTTACACTCCAGCATGTCAGGCCCGCCCTCGCATGCCGAATGTAAAATCCTGGCCTATGTTTCTGTGTCTTAATGTGTAAAATCCCATAGTTCTATATGTCTTTGGAGATTTCCTTTCCCCATAATATAAACATCTTTCATGTTGTCAATATGACCTTTGCCTTTTGGGAAAAATAAACGTATTACTTTGCCTCACGTATCTTGTTAGTTGTAAACATGACACCATCCCTTTGAAAATCAAACAACCCTTTCACTTATCTAAGAATGCATATTTCCTTCACACCCTATATGTGGAACTCTCATCCTAGCACTTCCATCTCCATGTCAACAGTCTGCTTTACGCCTAACTCTTTTGATCATTTCAATCTTGTACTCTACACATCCTCTAGTCTAACTAAATCAGTCACACAGACAGGACCATCCACAATCACACCCATAAGCCTACAGTAATATTATGAAACATATGATAGCTTTTTGACAATACCAAAAAGCATTACCTTGCATTGATAGAGACCACCCAATGTCATGAAAGCCGATATCTCTTTTGGACTTTCTGATAAGGGTACTTGCCAATATCCTTGCAGGAAGTCAACTTTTGTGAAAAATGTTGACTGTCCCACTTTCTTGATACAATCTTCCAATTGTAGAATAGGATATGAATCTGCTTTTGTTACTGTATTCACTTTCCAGCAATCAATACATAGTCTTTGAGATCCATTTGGTTTCAGCACCATTACAGTGGTGAACTCCAATTACTGTGACTGGGCTCTATGATGTCATTTTGAAGCACAAATTCAATTTTCTCCTGCACTTGAGCTACTCTTGCTAGATTTAATCTATATGGGTGTTGCCTTATTGAATCTGAATTCCTCACATCAACGTCATGTACAGCTAAATCCGTTTTCCCCAGTTTATTTTCACAAATAGCTTTGTGTGACTGCGATAGCTCTTTTAAATCACTCCAACATTTTTCTGCAAGGTAATCCAATATTACATCTGAATTCTTAAGCACTTCCTCACTGTCTGATTTAATCAGGGGAAGACTTTTCATTGTTCTCTGAAAGATGGAGCAAGCTGAAGGGGCACTGAAAGGGAATCATGTATATTGGTACAAAACTTTGTG
Organism: Carcharodon carcharias; assembly: GCF_017639515.1. Taxonomy (NCBI): domain Eukaryota; kingdom Metazoa; phylum Chordata; class Chondrichthyes; order Lamniformes; family Lamnidae; genus Carcharodon; species Carcharodon carcharias. The sequence continues at coordinate 43,753,225 of NC_054485.1, forward strand.
GGTATTAATTGTGACAAATTCCTGGGAGGCATTACCCAACTCTAGCTGTTGATAAGGATGACTCATGTCAAGCTTTGTGTCCATTGCCCCTCCTGTCAGCTTGGTAATTTTTAGATTAATTTCTATCACCGTTTCCTTACTTACAGCTATCAGTGCCACCTTTTTATCCTCTCTATTGAAGTATTTTTTCAGCATATTTACATGGCACATTCACTGCCCCTTCCTTTTATCTGGGAGCTATCACTGGCAACTTTTGCAGTGCTTTACTAAACTCTGTTTTGCCATCCATCCCAGGCCATCATGGATAGCTGCATGCTATGGCCTTCATTCAGGAAATTCCTGGATGGGCACTGTGTAGTTCAATTAAAAGTGGTTCCCTTCCCTTTGGAGGAACTATCACTCGTGCTCCCCACAATAGAATGCCATCCTGGCTGGTTATTTCATGTCTTCTGTTGAAGTTCGGTTTCATTTCATCAGATACGGGCTCCTGTAACCATCCATGCAATACTTGTTCTCATGCTTGAGATAGGACTGGGTCCTGACTTGTCCAGCCTCTGATCTGTCAAGTACATACCACCGAGGAATCTAAGAAATGTAACAGTAAAACAAGTTTCTATGGAACTGGGACATGTTCATCATTTTCTTGTAAAGACAAACAACTAAGGGCGTCGGCATTTGTGATTTGATTGCCAGGCCTATGTACAAAAGTTTATTCGTATGCTGTCAGAATTAAAGCCCATCATTGTATTCTTGCTGAGGCTATGGATGGTATAGCCTTGTCCTCACTAAATAATCCTAGCAAAGGCTTCTGGTCTGAAACGCTTGTAAAATGGCGGTCGTGTATGTACTGGAGAAATTTCTTGACACCAAAGGTGATGGACAGGCCTTCTTTGTCTATCTGCGAGTATCCCTTTTCCGCTATGTTGAGCGTTCCTGATACATAACCTATTGGCTGTTCCATGGTGTCAGCCATCTGATGAGAAAGCACTGCTCTGACTCTGTAGGGAGTTGCGTCACATGTCAGTATCAATTCTTTTGTTTGGTCATAATGCACTAATAGTTTGGACGAGTACAACAACCGCTTCACCTTTATGAAAGCTTCTTCCTGGTGAGCCTCCCAAGACCAACATTGGTTCTTTATGAGTGGAGAATGTGGGGAGGGGCCAGCACTGTAAACAAATTGGATTAGAACCGCCCATAATAGTTGATCATTCCTAGGAATGATTTGAGCTCTGAGGCGTTCTTTGGCACAGATGCCTCTATTATGGCTCTCACTTTCTCCTCAACTGGGTGGAGGCCCTGTGAATCTACCTGGTGACCCAAATAGATTACCTTCATCACTTGGAATGTGCACTTTTCTTTTTTTAAATGCACTCTAAATTGCAAGAACTATTTTAAGAGTTCTTCTAAGTTTGCCAAGTGCTCTTTTTTCAGTGAATCCTGTCACCAATACATCATATAAATAGACTACAACCTGGGGCAGTCCTTGCAGTAAACTTTTCATTGTTCTCTGAAAGATGGAGCAAGCTGAAGGGGCACTGAAAGGGAATCATGTATATTGGTACAAAACTTTGTGGGTATTAATTGTGACAAATTCCTGGGAGGCATTACCCAACTCTAGCTGTTGATAAGGATGACTCATGTCAAGCTTTGTGTCCATTGCCCCTCCTGTCAGCTTGGTAATTTTTAGATTGTGGTGCCTGTCTAGCTTAGCTACCTTATTTACCATCATTTTGTAGTCTCCACAAATTCGACGCTTTGGTCGGGTTTAAGGACGGGGACTATGGGTGCTGCCCATTCTGAGAACTGAACAGGTTGTATAACATTCAGTTTCTCTAGCTTCTTCAGCTCAGTGTCAACTTTTTCTCGCAGTGCATAAGGTCTTGCCTTCATGAAGCGATGTGTTGTTTCCAGGTCCACATGAATCTTTGCCTGCAGGCCCTGGATTTTCCCAAGTTTGTCCTTGAAGATGCCGGTGTACTTTCAAAGTAGCTCTGATAGCCCACGTGCTCTCAACTGGAAAATTTCAGCGCATTCTAACTTAATCCCTTTTAACCAATTTTGCCCCAGGAGGCTTGGCCCCTCACCTGCCACCACCATCAGGAGTAGCTTTACCAATTGGCTTACAGAATGGGTAGTTACTCTGCTTATGCCTTTTACTTGAATGTCTTCACCTGTGTGTTTTTAGTCTAGCAGCTGTTTCTTCTCAAGTTAATTGATGTTCACCATTATTCAGATATCTAAAGGTATGTTCTCCAAGTACTGTGGTGGAAGCTCCCATGTCCATTCCATTCCAGCAGGTTTGCTGTTAACTTTCACTGTGACAAACATTAGTTCTGTCTTTCCAACTTTCAGATTAAACAATAAGTAAATGTCTGAATTTGTTGCTTCAGGCTCTTCTATATTGTAGATTTCATTGGGATTCTTCTTGTGTTTACAAGCCTGCTTGAATCTTTCCTTGCACTGCCTCATCTAATGCCCATTTCTGTGACAATAGTAGCATTCAATTTTTTTAAAGTGACAATCGCTAAAAGACTACTTGTTTCCATCTCTATTAAAACTATTCATTGATTTCATGGCAAAGTTATTTTTCTTCATTTTTCAGCTAGTTTTTTCCCGCTTTTTGGCAGAGTCTTGCACCTTCGCGCCCATTTCGGCTGGGGTTTCCCACCCGATGTGGAGGACGGCACCATTTTGCACATCCTGTATTGCTTTTGAATTTCTTATTGCACTTTCCTTGGCCAGTGCTATCTCCAGTGCTTTCTTGATTCCAGATTCACTTCGACAATAATCTTTTATGAATCATTTCCTCTTTCAAACCACACACTAAACGATCTCTGACCATGTCGTTTAAAGCCATACTGAGTTTACAAAGTTCTGTTAGTTGCTTCAAATTTGCCACAAAGCATGCAATTGTCTCACCTGGGGCTCTATTTCATGAATTAAACCTGAACCTCTGCACTGTTGCTGATAGCTTTAGTTGAAAATGACCCTTCATGAGGTCCACCAATTCATCATAATTTTTTGAATCTGGGGCATTGGGTGCTGTCAAACTTCAAATCTAACTGTAGATTTTGCTCCCGCAAGTATTCAAAAGGATTGCTCACCTCTCTTCTTCCTCGGTAATCGCGTTTGCTTGAAAAAAGAATGTGAGGTGTTCTATGTATTGAGACAAATGAGACAAAAGCATCTGTTCTCCCAAATTGTGGAATTTTGAGAGAGGATAACTTCTTCAATTCTAAAGGAGCTTCTCCTTACAATCAATGGGTGAGATATGGTGCCGGTTTCTTTTTAACTTGGTTTCTTCTGTTCAATCCTGTTTCATCCTCATCACCAGTTCATCATAAGGGTGGCCAAGTTGTACTATTATTGATACAGTTGATCTGCAGACACTTCTTGGGTGGAAACCTAAAGTTTATTTAAAACATAGCAGCCACTATACATGTGCTTTCAACTCCCCCTCGATGGACAGAATTTTCCAAGCCTGCTGATGGCGGGTGTGATAGGTGGCATGTATGGAAAATATGGTGCGACCTGCTTCATGGTGGTGTGAAGGCAGGTCGTGATCGTTTGCTTAGTCCACTGACAGCAGGCTGCATTTCCTGCCGTTGGTCGGCGGAGACCTAATTGTAATACATTAGCATATAATTAAAAGGCCAACCCTGCCATATCGTCCATCCACATCAGTGAGAAATCAAGCCGACGTGTTTCACAACAGCGCACAGATGATGTGCACTTGGCGGCCTTCGCTTTGGGGGAACTGAGGTGAGTGAGCAGCAGCGTTCTCCACAGCTCGCCCGTTGTTTACAGGCCTCGGGGCGACGGAGGGTGGGGACAACTGATTCTTGGCCCCATAGGTGACTGCTGAGAAGGGGGCAAGTGCTGGCCAGACTCGGAGGTGATCGTTGTCAGTGGTGGAGGGGGGTGCCAAGTGCTGCCCTGGTGCTCCATCCTACCAACAGGCAATCAAGGTGAGGTGTAGGGTAAGCGAGGGAAGTGGCCATGCAGTAAGGACATCTGTATAAACTGACCATGCCCCTGCAACAGACACAGATCTGGTGCAGGCACAGTGATACAATTAGGGTCAGGCCCTCAGCCTGCCCACTCACGCAAGCAACACAAAGGCACCAAAGGACCACCAAGCGCTCCATACTATATCCCCCGCCGGGCACCCACCGCACCCCCCCCCCACCCCACCCACGCACCCCCCCACCACCCCCCCCACCCCCCAATACCCCCCGGCACAGACTTCGAGTCCACCACCACTTTATTGGACAACGGAGCAGTTGGACTGCACACTTTGTACAATCTCCTTGCCAACACTGTCCATCTAGCAGTCAATGCTGGAGGCGCTCACAGCCCCTTACAATCTCAGTTTGGACCAGTGTCCCTCATTTCGCAGGTTGACAGGGCAGCCATGCAGCGCACTTGTCTCTGGCCATCCAAGGGGGTGACCAGTTCTCTCCAGGAAGCATTAAGGGGCAGTCACACAGGGCCAGAAAAGCTGCTAAGTACAGCCATGATAACCACATGATAATCACATCTCTCTCTCTCTTTCATGCTGTAGGAGGACCATGTCAGGATTATGGATCCTGGTGACCTAGCTGTATGTCTGATGGCCTACAGAGAGTGAAGAAGACTGAAGAGAGAATGACTGAGGCTCCTGGCTGCAGAAAGGCAGGAGCAGCAACCTTACGAAGAAGAGGCAGCAGGGGCTCCAGCACACGCTGCCCAGGGGCGACGGCGAACCGGGTCTGGTCGACACCTAGCAACACCCAGGGTCTACAAACACCATCTGCCATTCCTGCAGATGACTGAGAACAAGTGTGGCCGATGACTGCCACTTACTGCAGGATTTGGTGCCAAGGGGACATGGAGGGCATCCACTGCCAGTGCCTGTGAACGTGACCATGGCACTCAATTTCTACGCTAGTGGCTCCTTTCGGGGCTCCACAGGTGACCTCTGTGGCATTTCACGATCTGCCACCCAAAAATGCATCCATGAGGTCACAGATGACATCTTCTCCACGGTACACAACTTTGTGCATTTCGCCCGGGACTGGGACAGCCAGGACACAAGGGCCATTGGATTCGCCCTGATCTCGGGTTTCCCACAGGTGTAGGGTGCAATTGACTGCACTCATATGCACTCATGCCTCTGTCGTTACACTTGGTGGATTTCATCAACCACTCTTTCACTCTCTGAACGTGCAGCTGGTGTGCGACCAGCAGAAACACATCCTGCAGGTGTGCGCACGGTTTCCAGGGACTGTGCACAACACCTACACCCTGAGTCACTCGCAGATCTCTGCAGTCTTCCAGGGTCCACAGAGGCTGCAGGGTTGGCCCCTTGGGGACAGGGGCTACCCACAAAAGGTGTGGCTGATGACACCCATGCAGCGACCTTAGACTGCAGCAAAGCGGCGCTATCATACACTATCATACAGCAGCTCATGACTTGGTGGAGCAGACCATTGGGATGCTGAAGATGCGGTTCCGGTGCCTGGACCGGACTGGTGGAGTCCTGCAATATTGTCCACAGAGGGTGACACACATCATTGTCATCTGCTGCGCCCTTTACAACCTGGCGCTGCAACAGGGAGATGAGCTGGCTGAGGAGGAGATGGAGGAGCTGCATGTCTCCTCCGATGAGGAGGACGCCGATGGGGAGGGGGTTGAGGGGGCCCTCTGTGGTGACAATGATGGGTATGAGGCTCTCGGACCGGATAGACGAGGCAGGCGCACTCAGGAGGCCCTCATAGCTGTCAGATTTGTGGAGGATGATGACGACAGGCAGTGAGGTATCCCCATAGATCCTCACATTGTCGTTGTGAACATTTGACTCTAGTCTGGTTTATGGCAGTGCCAATACCCTCTGTGAGAATTCTCCTGTCATAGAAATCCAGTGGAGGTCCTAATTGTCACTCGATTGCAGGAGATAATGACAACATGCAGTGAGGACAGTCCATGGATCTTCACATAGCCTCTGAGAATGTCTGACTCCTGTCTGGGTGAGGGCAGCTGGCTTGGGCTCCAGGATCAGGGCCATCTCAGAGATGCAGCCATGAAACTTTAGATGCATCTGATACCATGTCCACCTTCAGCACCTCAGCCCTTCAGGAACTGGTGCACATCACTTCTTTGGCACCTGCCCATTACATTCTGGCAGCAACGACCAGCACTGCCAAGGTGCAAGCATCAGTAATGTTTCTAGAGAGTGTGAGACTGGACCATCACTGTGGTCTGAAGGTTGCTGAGAGCACAGGGAAGAGGCCCTGGAATGATTCACCTGCCTTTTGCCTTGTACAGAAAGATTTTACATCTGAGTGACAAGAACACTGCTCATCAGAACAAGGTGCCAAAGGCAGGGAGACATTCTTAGGCATTTATTGATAATAGTGAACAGTATGTACGTGATCAACAACCGTGTCCAGGCTGTGCACCTACTTTTACCTAATTTTCCTAACCCTGCTGCTACGACTTGGTGCTCCCCGAACATCCACAGCAGAGGTGGAGGCAGCCTGCTGACTGTCGCACCCTGTCTGTAAGTTTGGTGGTCGTCCTCTGGAGATTCGAGACTTGGTGGGCCCCATCCTGCTTTTGGAGTCTTGCTGTGTGACAGTGGCACCCTCCTCGGCCTGTGAAGCTGGAGCTGTGGAGGCCATAGGAAGAGGGGTATCGGATAGGCCAGTCACCTGGGTGGATGGCCCCGGAGTGTGCACCTGCTTATCCTCCTCCATATGGGTGCCCGAGGGGAAGGGGTAGCTGCAGTGAGATTGAACTGCCCAGCACCTGTCTCATGCACACACTGTTGGGAGCCAACTATGGCATCAACGATGGATTTAAGTCCACACAGCAGTGAAGGAGTGACGTCTTGGACCAAGGTCTCCATGGCGGCTGCCAACCTGCCAGCGTTGACCTCGGTGCATTGCAATGCTGGTGCTATCATCTCAGCCTGAAGATGGACGGATTCCTCCATCATGCCTTGCAATCTGAGGAGTGCAGCGGACATCCCTTCCTGATGTTCCCAAGCTTGCCTTTGCAGCTCCAGCAACTGTGACATAAATGAGTCCAGAGGCTTGTCATCTGACTTGGACTCAGCAATTTCTGGCCTCCAGCAGTCCTGCATGTGCCGGACGCCTGGGAAATCCCTGCTTCTGCTTGCAGTGGATCAGGCAGTGTAATGTGCTCACCAGATTGTGATCTTGAGGCTATTCTAAAGCTAGGTCCCACCGAGGTGTGTGTCTCTGCACTGGTGGAGGGTGTGGGTGAGCGCTGTGATGGGACTTCAGGGAGGGTGCCTTCAGATTCCTCTTCAGAGGTTTGTTCGGGGCTTGTTTGGAGATCCCGGGTCATGGACTCTGTCGGCTGTTTGGCAGATTTGGCCATGGAAGCAAGGGGAGATAATTAGTGCATGGCAGTGGCCTGTGAAAGAGGACACATCACTCACGGCATGGGTGTCTGAAGGATGTTGCACTGCTGGATCCTCACTTTGTAGAACAGCGCCGACCTCACCATCAGCACAGGACCGGCCCCGGTCATCGCTGGCCAGCTGGATGGCACTGTTTTCAAATTCTTTCAGAACTTTGATCTCCGGCACCCTCCACCTGTCTGCTCCTGTTTCCCTCCTGTTGTGTGCCAGTTTGGGGACAGTGTATCAGGATGGCTGCCGGGCCAGATGATAAGCATGCCTGGCCTGTGTGGGTGGTGAGTGGTCCCATGGATGGGATGAGGACAATGACGATATGTGTGAAAGACTGAATGGTGATGTCCATTGAGCTGGCAGTGAGTGAGGGCCCTGTGGATGTGTGATGAGTTTGTGAGTGTGTGAACTGGGAGTGATGAAAAGAATGACTTGCCCTGGCGGAACGGAGGAGATCAGTCATCCTCTTGCGGCACTGGGTGGGTGTCCTCTCTGCAGAGCGTTTGCACTGACCACTGCTACCACTGCCTTCGAAGCCAGGTTGGTGATTTTGCTGCCCATTCTGCAGCCAGAGTGGGGGTAGAACACATCCCAGCGGGCCTCCACCATCATCCAGCAGTTGCTCGAGGGACCTATCATTAATGCAGGAGGCTGCAGTCTTTTTTCCTTTGCTGGCCATGTCTCCCAAGCAGTGGTGCTGAGCTGGTAGCGATGAGTGCTTTGCTGGTGGCTGCCTTTTAAAGATGGTGGCTGGCGTGATGCAATATCGGCGTGATGGTGGGCAGGTGAATGAGAGCCTGCTTGCCATGGAAACGTGTTTCGTGGGAATGAATAAATAATGAGATGGGCTCAGGACAATACGGCGTGAAAACCCGCCACTTTTGTCGGTGAGTAAGACTCCATTTTACCTGCCCACTGCCGCACTTAGTGCAATTTTGGGAAAATTCCGTCCTATCTCTACACTGACTGCTGGAGTAGCCCACGGTACTCTCCTTCTGGTTACTACAGGTCATGTGATCTTCCTTAACAAGTATTATTCTTAAAGGCACATTACAAACTAAATAAAGCCACAAGTACTACAAATATCCATCACATTTCTACTTCTCGTTTGCTCTGAAAAGTTATATGGACTCAAAATGTTACCTCTGCTTCTCTCTCCATAGATGCTGCCAGACCTGCGGAGACTTTTTGTTTTTATTGCATACCTTAAGCTTACCTGACTGTCAGACCTTGGTACCAGATCTTTGTTTAATCCTGCCAACCCTTTTGTCATCTGCTGTGGGAAAAAAAACCTGATAATCAAATCTGGCATCTTGATCAGCGAGATTCATCATTGCCAATTCTATTTCTTCCCAAATATTTTTTAATGTCTCGATTAGGAGTTCCAAAATCCAATTCCATTAGAAAGAAGTATCATCTTCTGTGTTCTATCAAAATCCATCCCATATCTTGTCAGAAGCGCCAGTCAGAATCTCTGAACAGAGTGTGGAAGCAAACTGCAAAAGAAAATGATGAAGCTTCAGCTTTGAATCACACCATATAGAATAAGATCAGCTGCATCAAACTGAGTGCCCTTTTTGACAATAAAAATCTTAAAAGATGTACAAGGGGTTAATACCAACAAAAATCCTCTTAAAAGCATAACAGATGCTAACAAAATTATAACACGCTTTTGCTGTTGCGTGTTGGTCACTCTTCATACTCTTCCACTGGCTGTTATTCAATAGAAACACAAATGAATGAGGGCTGGATGGTAGAGTGGGCAGCAGAGTCTCTATCCACCTCTGTGACTTGGGGCTAACCCAAATGCAAACTGATTAGATGACAAACTTCCTTCTCTAGTAAAGTGCTTAGTGAAAGGAGTTTTGGGAGCATCGAATTTGTTCCTATTCAAAATGCATCGACTGCATTAGACTAATGCAGCATTTGATACAGATGGATAATATGAGAGACAGGCATGTCACCTTGATGCAGTGGTGACTGCTTCTGAGACTGGGGTGAAGGCACATTTTTAGGACAGAAGAGGGGTTTCAACTCTATTTGCCCATCTTATACTGAAACTAGAGCACCTGAATCTCAGGGATTGTAGAATGGAAAAATGTTTCATTTATCTCAAGTTGACATCTTTCACTTTGATGAGCAGAAGTATTTTTTAAATTGTAAATCCATTCTCCAGCCATCAATTCCATTTTCCTCTCTGACCATTGTTTGCAGCCATGGCATTCTATTTGATTGTGACCTGTATGCCTTCCATCGGAAAGTGAGCATAATGTCGGCCGTCTCCTTCCCATCTTAGCACACCTGTCAAAGACCCTCAATTCTTTTGTTACCTCCAGAGTGGGCCTTTACAATGCTTTGAAAACTAATCTCCTGCACTCTACCCTCCGTAAACTTTGGCTCATCTAAAATGTTGATGTGTATATTCTATCCCGCAACAAGATCTAATGCATTGTTCCAGTGAAGTTCAAACGCAAACTGGAGGAACAGCAACTCATCTTCTGACTAGGCACTTTACAGCCTTCTGGACTGAATATTGAGTTCAACAATTTTAGATCATGAACTCTCTCCTCCATCCCCACCCCTTTCCGATCCCCCCCACCTTTTTCTCCAATAATTTATATAGATTTTTCTTCTCCCACCTATTTCCATTATTTTTAAATTTATTTCCATCCATTGTTTTATCTCTACCTTTTAGCTTATTTCAATCCCTTCCCTTCACCCCACCCCACCCTCACTAGGTCTATCTATACCTTGCTTGCCCTGCTTTCTACCCTTAATTAGCACATTCCTTAAATATTATCACCACCTTCAACACCTCTTTGTCCTCTTTTCTATGACATCTTTTGGCTATCTCCACCTATCACTGGCCCTCTATCCAGCTCTACCTGTCCCACCACCACCGCCGCTCCCCCCCCCCCACCCCCCACCCTTAAACCAGCTTATATTTCACCTCTTCTCTATTTTCACTTAATTCTGTTGAATAGTCATACAGACTTGAAACGTTAACTGTGTTCCTCTCTGCAAATGCTTCCAGACCTGCTGAGTTTTTCCAGGTATTTTTATTTTTGTTTTGGATTTCCAGCATTTGCAGTTTTTTGCTTTTATCTAAGATCTGCTCCCCTATTACTTATGTCCTCACTGGCTTACATTGATTCAACTTCCCCAATGCCTCAGATTTTAAATTCTTATTCACATATTTAAATCCCTGCATAGTCTTGCCCTCTTCCTATATCTGTAACCTGCGCCTGTCATTCAACCCATTCTCCATTGCCCTGACACCAGCCCCTCCACTGAAAAGCTACTTATCTTTAATCCCTGTTAAATGAGTTTTCAATATCGTGAGGATTAAATTCTGAGAGGTGAAAAGGAGAGTGGATGTGACAAGTGTTCAACTGAAATCTTTGTGCGCTTCTGAGAGCTGTACCATCAACATACAGAGTAGACTGAAAGCTTACAGGACTTGTTGTACATGGAAGATGTTTGGCAGAATTTCATCTGTTCTGTTCACAGATAGTGACTGATCTGATTTTTTTTACTATTTTCTGTTGCATGTGCAAGCTTTCACATGTGCACATTTTATTTCACTTGTCATGAGCAGCCTGAAACATTTCAGCACACGGTGTTTTGCTGTTGTCACTATCGACAAGATGGCTCACTACGAACCTCTCAAGGGCAACTTGGGATGGGTAATAAATTCTGGTATTGCTAGCAGCACCATACCTCAAAAATAAACGCAAATACATTTCATGCCAATTTACTACATCAGCAAGAATATTATCCAGGCAATTTGAAGAGGCAGATTAATTGTGCACATATGTCGGTTAGTGCTTTGGAGAAAAGGATTGAATTTTCCATGCCCACTGGCAGTGGACATGATAGATGGCGTGCGCGGACAGTATGGGGACGACTGGTTTCATGACAGCGGGAAGGCAGGTCATGATCGTCCGCTCAGACCGCCGACAGTCGTCAGGGAGCTCATTGTAATACATCAGCATATCATTAAAAGGCCATCCTGCCAGGCTCTTGGACCCCGCCGGATCGTCCATCCACATCAGTGGGAAAGCACACGGATGTGCTTCACAACAGCACGCAAGCAACGAGCATTTGGCGGCCTTCATTTTGGTGAACTGAGCTGAGTGAGCAGCAGCGTTTTCCACATCTCACCAGGGTCTCCTGTTGCTTTGCAGGCTTCAGGGGCACCAGGGGCCTGGGTGAAGTTGTTGTGGAGGAGGGGGAGGGCAGGGCGGGAGTGTCTGGGAGCAACTGCTGTCCAGCCTCAGAGGAGACTGTTGCTGTTGTTGGGGGGGTGGCAACTGCTGCCTTGGGGTTGGATCCCGCGCATAAGAAATCGAGGTGGGGGGCAGGATAGGCGAGGGAAGTGCTCACGCAGTAGGGGCACCTGTATAAACTGACCATTCCTCTGCAACTCAGACAGTTCCGTGCACGCAAGCAACATGGAGGCACCAAAGTGCCACGAAGTGCTGCAGACCTTAACCTGCCCCCCCACCTTCCTACACCACTACCCAAGCCCCACCCACCCCCAAGCTGGCACAGGCTGGGAGTTTGTAACCACTTTAGTGGGCCGCGGAGCAGTTGGACTGCATATGTTGTAAAATCTTCTCGACAACGCTGGCCATGTACCAGTCACTGCTGGAGGCGCTTATAGCCCCTTGCAATCCCAGCATCCCAGTCAGGAGCAGTCTCCCACATGTTGCAGGTTGACAGGGCAGCCGTGTAGCGCACTCATCTGTGGCCATTTGAGGGGTGGCCAGCACTCTCTGGGAACCGTTAAAGGGCCGTCGCACAGGGCCAGGAAAGGTGCTAAGTTCACCCATGCTAACCATGTCTCTCTCTCTCTCTCTTCCATGCCGCAGGCGGATCACATCAGCAGCATGGAGCCTGGTGACCTAGCTGTGCCTGACGGTCTACAGAAAGTGAAAAGGACAGAGGAGGGAGCGACTGAGGCTCCTGGCCGCACAAAGGCAGGAGCAGCAACCTCATGAAGAAGGGGCTGCTGGAGCATCTGCACATGCTGCCCAGGAGCGACAGCAAGCCGTGGCTGGTTGGTGCCTAGTGACACCCAGGGTGTTATAGACACTGCCTGCCATTCCTGCAGATGACCAAGAACCAGTGTCACCAATGACTGTGCATGACTAGGGGCTTGGTCACTCACATCTGCCAGCTACTGTAGGACTTGGCACCAAGGGGACATGGAGGGCATCCACTGCTAGTACCTGTGAAAGTGACCGCGGTACTCAATTTCTACGCCAGTGGCTCCTTTCAGGGCTCCACAGGTGAACTCTATGGGATTTCACAATCTGCCACCCACAAATGCATCCATGAGGTCACAGATGCCATTTTCTCCATGGCACACAGCTTTGTGCATTTCGCTTGGGACCGGGACAGCCAGGATGCAAGGGCCATTGGATTCGTCCTGATCTCGGGATTCCTACAGGTGCAGGGTGCAACCAACTACTCCCATGTGGCGCTCAGGTCTCTGTCGCTGCACATGGTGGACTATATCAGCCGCAGAGGATTCCACTCACTGAACATGCAGCTGGTGTGCGACCACCAGAAACACATCCTTCAGGTGTGCGCACAGTCTCCAGGGAGTGGGCTTGACTCCTGCTTTCTCAGTCAGTCACAGGTCCCTGTAGTCTTCCAGGGCCCACAAAAGCTGCAGGGATGGCTTCTTGGGGACAGAGGCCACGGCTAATGACAGCCGTGCGGTGGCCTCAGGCTGCAGCAGAATGAAGCTATAGTAAGGCTCATGATGCAGCTCACAACTTGGTGGAGCAGACCATCGGGATGCTGAAGATGAGGTTTCAGTACCTGGACCAGTCTGGTGGAGCCCTGCAACATAGTCCACAGAGGATGTCACACATCATCATTGCCTGCTGCTCTCTTTACAACCTGGTGGTCCAACGGGGAGAGGAGCTGGCTGAGGGGGAGATGGAGGAGCTGCATGTCCCCTCCGATGAGGAGGACGCCAACAGGGATGAGAGTGAGGAGGTCCTCGGAGGTGATGATGATCAGGATGAGGTGCTCGCACTGGCTAGATGCCGCAAATACGCTCAGGAGGCCTTCATAGTTGCTAGATTTGTGGATGATGACGACATGCAGTGAGGAGTCCCCACAGTTCCTCACATTGCAGTTGTGAATGTTTGACTCCAGTCTGGCTTATGGCAGTGCAAATACCCTCTGTGAGAATGCAGTGAGGGCACTCCATAAATCTTCACATAGCCTCTGAGAATGTCTGACTCCTGTCTAGTCAAGGGCAGTTCGCATGCGTTCCGTGATCATGGTCATATCATAGAAACACAGCCAAGAAACTTTAAAAGCATCTGATGCTTTGTCCACCTTCAGCACCTGAGCTCTTCAGGAACTGGAGCGCATCATCACAGATGCTGAAGAGATGGGGGCCAGCCCTTCCTTAAAAGATGCTGAGAGCACATTGAGAGATTGAAAGAACTCTGTGGCACCTTCCCACTACATCCTGGCAGCAATAACAAGCACTGCTGAGGTGCAGGCGTCAGTAATGTTTCCAGAGAATGTTTCCAGATTTCAGTTTTCAGGTCCATCACTTTGGTCTGAAGGCTGCACAGAGCACAAGGAAGAGGCCCTGGACTGAGACACCTGCCTTTTATCTTGTGCAGAAAGGTTTCTCATCAGAGCGACAAGAACGTGGCTCATCAGAACAAGGAGCCATAGGCAGGGGGACGTTTTTAAGAGTTTATTGACAATAGCGAACAGTATGTACAAGTGATTGACACCCATACACAAGCTGTGCAACTAATTCTCCTTAACTTTTCTAACCCTGCCTCTACATCTTGGTGCTCCCCGGACATCCACAGCGGAGGTGGAAGCAGTCTGCTGATTGCAATGACCTGTCTGTGATGACTTTGATGGGTGTCCTCTGGAGGGTCGAGACTTGAAGGTGTCCAGACTGCTTTTGGGGTCCTGTAGTGTGCCAGTGGAGCTGGAGCTGCTGAGGTCACAGGCAGAGGGGATTCGGATGGGCCAGTCATTCCCAGAGTCACCTGGGTGGATGGCCCCGGAGTGTGCACCTGTTGATCCTCATCTCTATTGGCACCTGCGGGCCCCTGGCTGACTCATTGAGTGGAAGGGGTAGTTGGAGTGAGACCGAGTTGCCCTGCACTCCGCTCGCGCACACACTGTTGTAGGCCAACTATGGCATCAGTGATGGAGTTGAGCCCATGCAGCAACGCAGGAACGACTTCCTGGACCAACGTCTCCATGGCCACCGCCATCCTCCCAATGTTGACCTTGGTGTGTTGGCATGCTGGCGCTATCACCTCAGCTTGAATGTGGATGGACTCCTCCATCATGCCTTGCAATCAGAGGAGTGCCTTCCTGGAGTTCCTGAGGTGTTCCCGAGCTTGTCTTTGCAGCTCCAGCAACTGTGACATGACTGAGTCCAGAGGATCCTCATTTGAATCAGGCTCAGCAAATTTATGGCCTCGAGCAGTCCTCTGAATGCCAGGGGCCTGGAAAGTCCCTGCCGCAGCTTGCTATGAAATCAGGCAGTGCTCACCAGATTATGATCCCGAGTCTATTTTAAAGCTAGGTCCCACTGAGGTGTGTCTCTCTGCACTGGTGGAGGGTGTGGGTGAGTGCTGTGACGGGTCTTCAGGGAGGATGCCTCCAGATTCCTCTTCAGACGTTTCTTCGAGGCTTGATTGGATGCCCTGGGTCATGGACTCTGTCGGCTGTTGGGTAGATGTGCCTGTGAAAGCAAGGGGAGATAATTAGCGTATGGCAGTGGCCTGTGAAGGAGGACACATAACTCACAGTATGGTTGTCTGATGGATGTTGCACTGCTGGATCCTCACTTGGTAGAGCAGCACCGACCTCACTGTCCGGGCCCAGATCCTCGCCAGTCATCTGGATGGCTCTTCAAAGTCTGTGAGGACCTTGATTTTGGACATTCCGCCACCAGTCTGTGACCTCTCCCTCTTGTTGTGTGCCAGCATGTCCTGCATGGATAGAAATGGAGTAAGTGTAAGTAGTATGCCTGCCAGGCCAGATGATAAATATATCTGGCTTGTGTGGATGGTGAGTGGTCCCATGGATGGATGAGGACAATAACGGTGAGTGTGAAAGTGTGAATGGTGATATTCCTTGCACTGGCAATGAGTGAGGGCCCTGTGGGTGTGTGATGGGTTTGTGAGTGTGTGAGTTGGGAGTGATGAAAATAGTGGCTTGCCCTGGCAGAACAGAGGAGATCATTCATTCTTTTGTGGCACAGGGTGGCTGTCCTCCTCTGCAGGGCATTCATGCTGACCACCACTGCCACCACCTCTTAAGCTGGATTGGTCACATTGCTGACCATCCTGCGGCCAGAGCAAGGGTACAAGACATCCTGGCGGGCCTCCAAGTCATCCAGCAGTCGCTCAAGGGACCCATCATTAAACCGGGGGCCTTCCTTTGCTGGCCATGTCTCCCAGGCAGTGGTGGTGAGCTGCTATCAATGAGCAGTGTACTGGTGACTGACTTTTAAACATCATGACTGGCATGATGCAACAGCGGAGTGATGGCGGGAGGGCAAATGAGAGCCTGCCCACCATGGAAATGGCATATTTCCTGAGAATGCATAAATAATTAGGCGGGTTTTGGACCATAGTGGGTGAAAACACACCATCATGGTCAACGGCTAAAGCATCATTTTACCCGCCCGCTACTGCACAGTGAAAATCTGGGAAAATTCTGCCCTAAGAATCTAAACTGAAAAAGTAGTTGATCATGAAGAGGCAAGAAGTGAATGGAGCTGAGGGGCAGATACTGTTGAATGGAGAAGGGGTCTGGTGCCTACTAGGCTAAAAGTAAAATAAAAGGTTGTTATGATGCGGCAGATGTTATGTGCCAGGCGGACCAAATCCACAAGGGAAACTTGGTCACACTATCACAACAGTTTTGCAATTTGTATTTATTATGAGAAGATTTGTGCACTGAATCCAGAAGTAATGAGTCCACTGACACCTTTAGAGATTTTTAAAATTAAATTGAAACATTAATTAACAAAAGAAAAGATTTAAAGCACATACATATGATTACAATTGTTTAAGACTATAACAACTCCCAAAATTCCGAATTAACCTGACCCCCAAATACACACCCGTTTTAAAGAAACAGTCCAAAATAGGTTGTAAATGTAGATAGGCAATCCAGCAAGTTGAGTCCCACACTGGTGTTCTGGAGTTAAACAAAGGTAACTACATAAGCATGAGGGCAGATTTGGCCCGGGTGGACTGGGCAGGAAGACTACAAGGTAGGACAGTTTGATGAACAGTGCCAGATATTTAAGGAGATATTCAATTCCTCCCAAGTAAAATATATCCCAAAGAGGAAGAAAGATGGTAAGAGGGGAAAAAGCATCAATGGCTAAGCAAGGAAGTTAAAGATAAAATAAAGGCAAAAACTAAGGTATACCAAATTGCAAAGTCAGTGGAAGTCTGGGAGATTGGGAAACTTTTAAAGATCAACAAAAGGTTA
Source organism: Carcharodon carcharias (assembly GCF_017639515.1). NCBI lineage: Eukaryota > Metazoa > Chordata > Chondrichthyes > Lamniformes > Lamnidae > Carcharodon > Carcharodon carcharias. Next base: position 43,770,161 of record NC_054485.1, read on the forward strand.
ATAAAAAAATAATAAAAAGAGCAAGGGTAAATTATGAAAGAAAACTAGCGCAAAATGTATAAACTAATAGCAAAAGCTTCTACAAGTATATAAAAGGAAAGAGAGTAGCTAAAGTGAATGTTGGTCCCTTGGAAGATGAGACCGGGGAGTTAAAAGTGGGGAACGCAGAAATGGCAGTGAGGCTTAATCAATATTTTGCCTCAGTTTTCACAGTGGAGGACACCAGTACCACCCCAATAGTAACAAGTAGTGCAGAGGGTATAGAGAAGGAGGAATTTAGAACAATTACCATCACCAGAGAAAAGGTACTGAGCAAACTGTTGGGATTAAAGGGTGACAAGTCCCCAGGACCTGATGGCCTACATCAGGGTCTTAAAGGAAGTGGCAGCAGAGATAGTGGATGCATTGGCAATGATATTCCAAAATTCCCTGGATTCTGAAAAGGTTGCAGTGGATTGGAAAAATGCTAATATAACAACCTTATTCAAAAAGGAGAGGAAGCAGAAAGTTGAAAACTATAGACCAGTTAGTTTAACGTCTGTCATTGGAAAATTGTTGGAATCCATTGTTAAGGAAATAGTGATGGGGCATTTGGAAAGTCAAAATTCAATCCATCAGAGTCAGCATCATTTTATGAAGAGTAAATCATGTTTGACTAATTTGCTAGAGTTCTTTGAAGAGAACAAAGTAGATAATGGGGATCCTGCAGATGTGGTAAATCTGGACTTCCAGAAGGCCTTTGATAAGGTGCCGCACAAAAGATTAATACACAAGATAACATCACATGGAGTTAGGGGTAATATATTAGCTTGGATAGAGGATTGGCTAACCAACAGAAAGCAGAGTCGGGATAAATGGGTCTTTTTCTGGGTGGCAAGCTGTAACTAGTGGGGTGCCACAGGATTCATTCCTTGGGCCCCAACTATTTACAATCTATATTAATGACTTGAATTCAGGAATAGAAGGTATTGTAGCTAAATTTGCAAATAACACCAAAATAGGTGGGAAAGTAAGTTGCAATGAAGGAATAAGAAATTTACAAATGGATATGGACAGGTTAGGTAAATGAGCCAAAATTTGGCAGATGGAGTTTAATGTGGATAAGTGTGAGGTTATCCATTTTGGTTGGAAGAATAAAAAGGCAACTTATTATTTAAGTGGGAAGAAACTTCAGAATGCTTCAGTACAGAACGATTTGGGTGTCCTCATGCATAAATCACTGAAAGCTAGTATGCAGGTACAGCAGGCAATAAGGAAGGCAAATGGAATTTTGGCATTTATTGCTAAAGAATAGAGTATAGAAATAGGGAAGTGTTGTTGTAGCTGTACAAGGAATTGATGAGACCACATCCGGGGTACTGTGCACAGTTTTGGTCCCCTTACTTGAGGAAAGATGTAGTTGCATTGGAGGCGATTCAGAGGAGGTTCACTAGATTGATTCCAGAGATGTAGGGCTTGTCTTATGAGGAAAGATTGAACAGTTTAGGCCTATACTTGCTAGACTTCAGAAGGATGAGAGGAGATCTAATTGAGGTATATAAGATGCTAAAGGGGATAGACGAAGTAGATGTGGAGCAGATGTTTCCCCTTGTGGGGCATTCTAAAATGAGAGGCCATAGTTTTAGGCTAAGGGGTGGTAGATTTAAATCAGAGATGAGGAGGAATTACTTTTCTCAAAGGGTCATGAATCTGTGGAATTCACTACCTCAGAGTGTAGTGGATGCTGGGGCGCTGAATAAGTTTAAGGAGGAGATAGACAGATTTTAAATTAGTAACGGGTTGAAAGGTTATGGGGAGAGGACTGGAAATTGGAGTTGAGGCCGAAATTAGATCAGCCATGATCGTATTGAATGGTGGGGCAGGCTTGAGGGGCTGAATTGCCTACTCCTGCTCCTAGTTCTTATGTTCTTAAGTTTGTCACAACACCCATATGATAGTGAAATTCCAAAGGTTTCTCTCCAACTTTGGTTTGCATAAGTGGCAGCAGGGTTTTTTTTTCCCCAAGGCTGCTTTACACAGTCCTTTTAAATCTTACATGGCCCCCCAATGTAGCCTCCCATCTTCTTTACATATGTTTCTCCCTCACTAATCTGCAAATTCCATTGTTCTATGTTTTTAGAAATTTACTTTTCCTATAATATAAAAATCTTTCATGTTGCCAGAATAGGCAGCACTTTTGGGAAAAATAAACATACTGCTTGGACTTGCTTATCTTGTTAGTTGTAAACATCCTTTCATCCTTTTGAAATTTAAACAAATCCTCTTATCTAAAAATGTAAATTTCCTTCACACCCTACATGTTGTCCTCATCCACGTTTACTCATTAGCATTTCACCCAACTTATTGTGATCATATCAACCTTGCAGTCTATCTGATCCCAGTTCAATTAAATCACACAGACAGAGCCATGCACACTCACACTCATAAACCTACTTTACAATAATCCACATTAATATTAAGAAAAACATGATAGTTTCATGACAGCTCCATGGTTATGGAAAAATGAACCATAATTTTAAAAGATGCCTTTGTTTTCTCAACCCATCTTCCATTACTTATAATACTTATCAATGTACCCAAACTATTACATTACCAGGTGCATGCATTAACATAACAATATACACAAATCCTTTGTATCAACTGGGGTCATTTCAGTCTAGTGCCCAGATTTTAACTGTCCAATTTCCTTTGAACTTTAAACTCTGGACAAAGCATCTGCCAGATGTATAATTTGTATATTAAACAGTTGCAGTAATAAACTCCATCTGTACAGTTTTGCACTTTGGTCTCGAAATTTGTCCAGAAATTTTAAAGGATTGTGACCTGTATAAACAATTATGTCTGATGAATTGCTTGCAACATAAACCTCGAAATGCTGCAATGCTAACACCAAACCCAGAGTGTCCTTTTCAGTCAGCTTTCGTAAAAAATACCCTATTGGTTTCTCAATTCTAGTTTCATCTTCTTGTAACAATATAGCACCAGTACCTACATCACTTGTGCCAACTGCCAACTTAAATTACTTGGTATAATTTTGTACTGCCAAAACTGGTGTCGTAGTGAATACAATTTTCAAAATGTAAAATGCCTTCTGATACTCCTGTATCCTTTGAAACTTCTTATTCTTTTTAATAGTTCAGCCAATGGAGAAACCACACAGCTAACATTTGGTACAAACTTCTGGTAAAATCCGATCATGCCTAGAAATCTCAAAACTTTTCATTTTGTTATAGGTGTGGGAAAATTCCTGAAGGCTTTTGCTTTCACATCTCTCAGAGCCACCTTACCATGTCCAACAGCATGGCCTAGATATGTAACTTGCGCTTTTGCCAACTCACTCTTTGCCAAGTTCACCACCAAATTAGTTTCTTAAAGTCAATCAAACAGTCCTTTCAGGTGTTGTAAATGCTCCTCCCATGTTTGACTGAAAACAATCAAGTCATCAATATAAACAGCACAATTGCTCAGTCCTGCAATTACTTTGCTTGTCAGTCTTTGAAATGTTGCTGGTGAATTTTTCATACCAAATGGCATAACTTTAAACTGATATAGTCAAGCTGGCATCACAAAAGCTGATATCTCCTTTGCTCTCTCCGATAACGTTACTTGCCAATATCCTCTCAGTAAGTCAATCTTTGTAATAAACTTTGATTGTCCCATTTTTTCAATACAATCTTACAGCCATGGAGTAGAATATGAATCTGCTTTTATCACTGTGTTTACTTTTCAATAATCCACACACACTCTTTGTGTTCCATCTGGTTTTGGTACCATCACAGTAGGTGAACTCCAGTTACTGCAACTAGACTGTATGAGGTCATTGTGAAGCATGGATTCAATTTCTTTCTGTACTTGTGATCATTTTGCTGGATTTAATCTGTAAGGATGTTGCCTTATCAAAACTGGATCGCCCACATCTACATCATGTGCAGCTAAATTTGTCCTCCTCAGCTTATTCCCACAAATAACTATGTGTGACTGCAATAGCTTCTCCAAATGACTTTGACACTTGTCTGGAAGGTAACTCAGTATTACATTTAAATTTTTAAGGTCACTCTCATTATCCAATTTGATTAGAGGAATCCTTCATTTCTATCTCTTTCTCTTTATTTACCACCACTAATACCTCCTTTTTGTCCTCTTCCTTGTCAAAGTACTTTTTAACACATTTACATGACACAGCCTCTGCTTCTTTCTTCTATCTGGAGTATTTACTAAATAATTTACTTCAATCAGTTTCTTTTCACTTCTGTAACGTCCACTGAACCTTGCCTTTAATGGTTCATCCAACACTGGTAATAAAACTAACACTTTTCCCTCGATGTTACGATCCTCAGCTGAGGTTACCCCTGGACAAACCTAATCCCTGAGTGGTACCCAGCTGGATAAATCCCAACTTTTATTTGTTTGTTTAGATACGTGGTAAGTAGCTACAAAACAGAGGTGTGGGAGTCAGCTGATGAACGTTTAACAAAAGGATAAAACATTTATTCAACAAGAAAAGATGAACAATATTACAATACTCCTTCACCCACAACTGTACCTTTGCACATATGTCCAGATTTGTTAGGATTACACAAGTTACAAAAGCTATCTTATACTTTAATGTCCACAGTAAGTAAACAGTCCATGTAAACCTATGGCACCCCGTGGTCAGACACATCACACTCTGAAACCAAGAAATAGATGCCACCTCAACCAGATGTTATGGATCTCTCCTCAACTTGCCCCACAGATGCTTGTCATACCATTAGCTAACCAGCGTCACTGAACTCGGTCTTCCACTCAAGGGTTTTCAATCTCAACTCTCCAAGAACTCGCTTTGGAATCTTCTCCTAAACTAGTGCTTTCTCTCAGGCCACTTCCAGGGTTTCAAACTCTCCTTCTGATGTTCCTCTTCCCTGGGCCACCGCATGCAAGCTATCTTCCACACACTCTCTCTCACTGACTTACCATCAACAGTACACCACTGCTTCACATGCCCACAACAATGAGTTACAGACCTTCAGTGTTCTTGCCTCTTGCAAGCTGCTCCTGCTTTAAATCTGCTTTCTGCAGCTTTTGGTCTCTTTAAATCTGAAGTTTGGAGCCTTCCTCTCTGCCCCTCACTTTTAGCTTAGCTAAAAGGGGCTTTTCCAGGTTCCTGTCCTTTCTGACCAGCAGGTCTTCTTTGGACTTTCCCCTCTTCTACTCCCATGGATTTTGTTTTTTTCCCCTTATCTTGGGTCTGGCTATCTGTCCCCTTTGCTCCAGTCTTTCCTGGCAGTGACTTCAAAACCAGCTGAACTCCAACAGCTTCTAAAACAAAACTGCTGTTTCTACTCTTCTGTGTGTGTGTCTGTGGGAGCTACCTGCCTCTCTGGTCCCCTGTTGCTAGGCAACAGTCCACTTCTTCTACCCTGGTATGTTTACCTTCTCTATAGGAGTCATAAAATTCCTCATTAGAAAAGGAAGCACGTTTTAAAGTGAAACCAAGACTCTAATTGACATTCTTTAATACACAGATACAGAAATGCAAGTCAAACTTAAACATTATAGGTAAAACTCATTCCTGACACTGACAAATACCAATATAACTTACTTAACTATCCTTATTTCCTAACACCCCTTTTTCCCTTTGGAGCAAAGAAAGCTTCACAACGGTGAAGGTTTCTTGACAATGGACTTCCATCCTCCTCACACAAAACATCATAAACCTATAACAATAGCTTATTACATACAATACTAATAAATTTTCCATTTTGTTTCACAATTAGACATGTTATCTTACAATTACAAAAATGTACTTAAACAAAGTCAATAAATGTAACAAGATTAGCAGAATTTGCACATCGTCATAGTATTACCATAACTCAACTTTTATGGGCAGAATTTTATGTTGGGTATGCGGGCACGTGCCCGACATGCCCAAGCATAATATGATGGACAATGACATCGGGCATGCATCCCAAGTCACCGTGCACCCTTGTGATATTTCACTAGGTGGGCACGCAATGCAAATGGAGGCACGCCCGCCATTAATTAATGGGCCAGTTAAGGCCCTTGAGACACCAATTGTCTGGGAGGTTACATAGCCCATGTAATTTTCAGGGCATTGCATGTCTGCAATGGGCAGGCCAGTAGGCCATATTTTCAAAAACCTCATCCACTGGCGGGATAAGAGGGGTGAGTGGGCTCGCTAATGTGAGTTGTTTGTACTTTAGCTTATAAGTTGCTGCTGCTTGCTTGTGTGACCAGAACAACTTCACTTCACTTCAGAGCTGCTTTAGCAGAAATAAGAGGCTTCAGTTCAGGACTCCAGAGGAGTCATACCACTTGGGTCCTTCCAAGTGTTAGACAACCTTCACTTGCCCTGGTAATGGGGATTGTGGACTCGGCGGGAAGCACCTCCTCTGAGGAGGAAGAGAGGGCCAGAAGGGGGAATAGGCCAGGTGTCCCTTTTGAGCCTCCGGGGGAGCGACCTGTGGGAGGACAGATGCAGGCACAAGGGCAACAGGAAGTCTAAGGCAGAAGGGGCTGCAGAAGATGCCACTATCCTGCTGCTAGGGTTTACAGGCGGCGATGCAGCTCAATATGTCTGAGGTGCAATGCCAAAGGCAGCTCCACCTCTTAAGGGAGACAGTGACCTCCACCTTTCAGATGATAGGCCCTGAGATCAGCTCCGACTATGTGGGTGGACACCCCATGCCAGTGCTGAAGGTCACAGTGGCCCTCAACTTCTATGCCTCTGGCTCTTTCCAGGGATCAGTGGGTGATCTTCGTGGAGTCTCCCAATCAGTCCACAGTTGTGTCAAGCTGGTGACAGACGCTCTGTTCAGGCGGGTATTGACTTTCATTCGTTACCTCACGGATGAGGCCAGCCAGGCAGAGAGAGCCAGAGGTTTTGCAGAAGTTGCTGCGTTCCCTCACATCCAGGGTGCAATCAACTGCACACATGTGGCCATCAAGGCGCCAGCAGGTGAGCCCTGTGCCTTCGTCAACAGGAAGGGCTTCCACTCCATGAACGTGCAGATAGTATGTGGTCACAGGATGCTGATTCTACAAGTCTGTGCAAGGTACCCAGGCAGCTCCCATGACGCTTACACCTCAGTCACTCCCAGGTGCCGAGGCTCTTCAGTGCTCCAGCCCGACTGGATGGATGGCTGCTGGGTGACAAGGGCTATCCCCTCGAAAGGTGGCCCATGACACCTCTCCGCCATCCAAGAACAGAGGCCGAGCAGCGGTACAATAGGAGCCATGCACCCACAAGGGCAATGGTACAGAGAGCCATAGGTCTTCTCAAGATGCGCTTCCAATGCCTGGGCCATTCAGGGGGCACACTGCAATACCCCCCAGATCATGTGTCACTGATAGTGGTTGCATGCTGTGCTCTCCACAATCTGGCGCTGGAAAGGGGGGATGCAGTGGAGGAAGATGTTGATGCAGCTGCTCTCGCAACAGATGATGAGTCCAGTGGTGATTTCGAGGGTGAGCAAGGTCAGGAGAATGTTGAGGGGATAGACGCTGACCTGAGCAACCTCCAGGGAGGCAGGGACACCCAGGATGCTTTGATCCAACACTCCTTCAGCTAGCCTATCAAATAAGAACCACCGCCACATGCCAGAGCTACAGGCTCCATACTCGATCCCTGACAGGAACATTTGCTTAGAGAACAACATGCACTATGTGGCACTTTAATGAAGTTCATGACAAACAAGTCATTCATAACATCATGAGTTACCCATCACCTGCAGAACTAATGAAGCACCCAGAGGCTTGTTGAACAGAAACACATTTAATGCTGTGGTGCCAGGCATACACAATAAAAATTAAATTGATTGGTGTTATCCATCACACCAAATAATATTGAACGTAAAAGTGGGGGGAAAAATATCACAAGTGATAAGCCCCTGTTGTTCTTAAGTTGCTTTAAGTTTTCACTTGTGGGTGCTACGTCTAGGTGCTCCCTCTCACTGGCACTGGCATTGCAGACAGCCTGCTCACACTGCTGTCCTATTGGCCTTGATGCTGTTGGTTGGCGTCCTCTGGCCTGTGGAGCCTGTGCTGGCCCCGCCTGGGAGCATCTCTCCAGCTGCCATAGCTTCATCGGATGCCACGGTTACTGGCAGAGGGGCAGAGGAGTTGCTGCTGCCATCTGGAGCACCCTGAGAGGAGCCCGCAGAGACAACAAGCAGCTCATGTGCCAACGTGGGGTCGATTTTGGATCTCCCTGCTCACAATTGATGGATGGGTACCTAGCTGGGATATAGGGTGCCCAATCCACCTCCCACACTGACAGTGACCACCTGAAGTCATTGCCGATGTGAGGGCTTGCAGGTTCGGGCATATCCCCAGGAAGACCTGATTCAGCTCCTGGAGGAGCCTGTCCATGTGAGTCACCACTTTCCATGAAAGAGGCAGTGCACTTGGCCATGAGGGTCATTGCATTTATCATACTCTGTAAGGACTCCTCCACAACGGAGACCATGGCACGCATTCCCTCATGTATCTCCGCTAAACCCTCCTGCACACCCTGCTGGATTTCCAGTATCCGCTGCCTCAGGGACAACTCCAGAGACACATCACCAGCCACCGAATGAGCATGTTCCTGGTTCCCAGTGGTCTTCCGACTGCTGGCACCCTGGGCACTCCCTGTTTCCGCCTGTGCTTCAACTGAGTGTGAAGTGCCCTCACCAATGTTCAGTGAGATACTAGCTGCCGATGTAATGCCCACCGAGGTGCTAGTATCTGTGCTGGTGCCTGCTTGGCTGAGAGGGTGTGACACAGGTGCGTTTCCACAGTTACTGTCCTCTGGGGTCAGTGGTGGGCCTTCAGGCTCCTCACCCCGATGGGCTGCTGATGAGCCTGAAAGGAAGAACAAGGACATGTCATTAGTTGAAGTCATTACACTGTTACTGTGCATGCCTGGCTCCCGGATCAGGGTGCCCTCGCCTTTCCATTATCAATGGGGATTCCATGTTCGAGGCTCACATCAATATAGAGACTACAGTGAAATGGTTGCAATGACAGACATTCCGGCCTCAGTGCACTGCACCCTTACCTCCTTGTGGCATCCCAACCTCACTGTGGCCGGTTGACCTAGGTGCATGGCGCCTCTCCAGCTCCAGGGCCTCCTGCTCATATCAAGTTAGGATTAGTAGGTGGGGTCCACAACCTCTCAGCATAATTATGGGATATCTTCTCTTGAAAAGACATGGGAGCATTGATCCACCCTGTACCTGGATTGCCAATGCAGCCTGGCCAACCCCACCTGAGGAATACCTCGCAGGGTTCAGCCAATTCATGACCCTGGAGCCATAAAACACACATTCCAAACAGCCAGGGCTCACCCCCTTGCCCAGATGCTGCCTCATTGATATTTTCCACTCACACTCTAAGACCTCTGAGGTCCAAGCGGGGGTCGGGGGGGGGGCGGTAGCTCCTAACTGCTGTGCTAAGTGACCTATACCAACACAATACTCACCCTTCCACCCTTCCTGATCACAGGAGATCATTGAACCACTGACAGCACTTCACTCATGTGTGCCTCACCACATCATGGGAGCTCACCCTGGCTGCCACCTCCCCCCAGACAATTTTGGTGAGGTAGGGGAGCCTCCTCCTCCCGTCCCTGGGGACAAGGATCTCTCTGTGTGCTGCCACCTCCTCCAGGAGGGCAGCGAGACCTTCATCAGAAAAACGCGGGGCCGACTGCCCAGCCAACCTGCCGTGCCCACCAGGAACGAGCTCCATAACGAGGTGTGCGTGCTTCACTGGCAGCCTTTGCATGGCTGCTGCGGCCACTTTTGAGTCGGCCGCTGGGTCACCATTGGACCCGACGGACATTGAGCTCCTGCCCCCGCCTGCTCCTTCTCGCTGTTGCCGCTGTAGTGCCTTACATTGGGTGGGCCCTAATTGGTCCACCCATGTAAAATTACAGTGCGGAGCCGATCGTAGGCAGGCTGATCGCCCCTGGCCATTCCCGTTGAGCCCGCACACTGAACATAAAATTCTGGCCGATGTTTCTTTTTTCTCTTATTCCCAGCCTTTAACTCAGCAAAAAATGTTTCCTTTCAGTCTATAGCCCAATCATCCTTTTTGTTCACTGCAGGCATAATTCTAACTTCAGACTCATTTTCTGAACACAAATGTGGTAAATTCTCATTTCAATTTAGCAAAGTCACAATGCAATTTTTGCGCATTATCATCTCATTTCTTCTCTGGTCCAAATCTCTTTTTGCTATTTCAAGGATGTTATTGAGATGCCTTTTATGTTCCTACAAAAGCATTTCATACTCCTGTTTGGTTTGATCGTGAAAGTTTTTATGTTATTGTTGTTTCTCCAAGTCCTTTTTCAAGCAGGTTTTTTCCACTTCTCTTTGGGCAGTGCCAATTATATTCTCTCTGTGGAGTTTCATGGTTAGTTCCAACCCTTCAATTCTTTAACATACCCATAAACTATATAATTCCAACCCTTCCCAGGTTTTGAATGTCTTTTGAAAACTGTCCACTTGGCTGTATTTAGTGTATAGGCACTGGCAATCACTTGTAAATCGGTACCTCTGGTTATGACTTGGAAAAGTCATTTTGCGCTTTCAGTCCTTTTTGGTGGCAATTTTTGATTTCCAATTCTGCAGGCATATTAGCTATTTTCACAACGTCCATTACTGATGTTGATATATCAGTATTGTTATTTGGAACATTTCTTTGCTCAACTTGACCCACAATTTGGCAAAGAACTTTCATTCACAGGAACAACTTTGGAACCATAACACTCCATATTACACACCTCCTCCTTCCTTTCATACTGTCTGCATTGAAGTTTGAGAATCTCATTACTCTTTCCAAGACAAAGTTCTAACAGTTCGTTAGTTTTGTTTTTAATTATGCATTCAACCAATTATTCTGATTTACCAACAATCTTTTGTTGTTCAAAGTATTTTCCCTAATATTTCACAACAACTTCTGATGCTCAAAGTTCAAGATTGACTGAACATTGACCTGTGTTAAGTTTACTTCCACAAGTTTATCATTTAGACATCTCAAGTCCTCATTCAAGTATTCTACTCTATGTGACTGATTCTCAATTGTTTTCATCAATTCTCTTCTTTCATAGCAAACATCTTTTTCATACATGAAAGTTGATTTTCTACATTAATCAGGTTTTCCTTCAATTTCTTGTTGTCTGCAATAAATGTTTCATTTTTGGCTACAGTAGTTTTCTGAATTTGGTTAAGATCAACAGGATCGACTGCCTGCTACAATACAGTCATTGCCACATTACTGTCTCCACTAACCAAATCATCACCCAGAATAAAAGCCATCCCTTCAATAGGTAATTTAGGAATAATTCCCCTGTAACAATTCCATTTATTTGTTTGTTATTTTGTAAGTTTGTTGTAAAGTTGTGTAACTTTATACAAAGAAACAGGTTCATGTATTCCATTAAGACCTATTAATAGTTTTATGAAGGAAAAAGTATCTGGAACACAAATTGTATTTTCAGCCACCATCAATGATTGATCTGCCCCTGTATCCCTCAAAATTTTAATCTGTTTACTTATTTTGTTGGAGGAGTAAGGGAACACTACCCCTTCGAAACAAAACATCCAGAACCTCTAATAGCCTGACTTCCTTCACCAGTAATCAAATAAGAATTCCCTGGACTATCCTGAACCATATCCCCCTTTCCTTTATGTTCTGTGGGAACATATTTCACCTATACCACTGCTACAGTTTTAACAAGCATTTCCTTTTCTGATGCAACCTTTCCTGAGGATTCTCTAGGCATTCATACTACTGCAATGGATCTACTATTTATTTTCCAGCAATCTGTCCTAAGATATCCCACCTTGTTACAATGAAAACACTTAGGCTTTCAAATGTCACTTCCACCCTCAGTATCCTCTTTTCTGGTCTGCGGAAAAAATTCCTGAGAATTCCCAACTGTCCCTTCTCTTCCTTGACTACTTGTCTTTCTTTCACCTTCCCACCTTCTATCCTTCTTGGGTTTATGGGGATTACAAAAAAAGGGTTTAGATTTATGGACCAGTTCATAATTGCCTGCCATCTCTGCTGTTTGTCTGGCTATTTTAACCTTCTGGTCTTCAACATGGGTTCTAACCATAAGAGGAAGTGAATCTTTAAATTCTTCCAAGGGAATTATTTCTTAAAGAGCTTCATACATTGCCTCCACATTTAATGCCCTTATGCAACAGTCAAAATTACTTTGCTTTGCCCTTTCAAATTCAATATAGGTCTGCCCAGACTGTTTCCTTATATTCCGAAATTTATGCCTGTATGCCTCAGGGACCAACTAATATGCATTCAGAATAGCCCTTTTAATTCATCATAATCCACCGATACCTCTTCTGAAAGTGAAACATAAATCTCATGAGCTCTACCTACCAACATACTCTGTAAAGGTAATGTCCAAATTTCTTTTTGCCTCTTCATTTGCCTAGCTACCTTTTCAAATGAAATAAAGAATGACTCAACATCCCTTTCCTGAAACTTTGGGAGAGCTTGCACAAACTTAAACATCTCACCACTGGGCTTTGGGTTTGAGATTTTTTCATCATCAGGGCTTTCCTCAGAATCTGAGATCTCTTTCTTAGCTTCCAGCCTTTTAAGCTGGTATGCATTTCTTGTTCCTTCTCTCTTTCTCTTGCCTATCTTTCTTTATCCTTCTCCCTTGCCTGAAATTCCAATTCCAACTTCCTTTCTTTCTCCCGCCTTCCTGCTTGCTCTGTTTGAAATGCACTTTTTCCTTTACTTTTGCCTCTAGCCTTTTCAATTCCAATTTTTTTCATTTGCCTCAAATTAAAGTTTTCTTTTGTTCAAGTTCAACTTCTTCATTTGTAACTGAAGTCTCATTACCTCCATCTGTGACTCAATGCCCAGAGAACATAGCCTCTCTAGTGTCCCTTCCAGTTTTAAATGTCGTGCTATTATCTCAACTATGTCTACTTTCCTCACCCATTCAGGTAATTCTAATTCCAACTTATCCGCCAATTCCATTAGCTTACTCTTGGTTAATTTCTGCAAACAAGTCAGGATTACATTTTCCATCTGTAAAATAGTCTCTGCAACTTCCAAAGCCATTTCAAATTCCATCCCATATATTATACATCACAGCAATTCCAATTCCCATGTCCAGTACCTCTTTACGTCCATGTACATGTTTTATAAGGATTCACACAACCCACCAATATTCAGGGATTTCCAATCCCAGACCAATTATTATTCTGTGTCCAACCACCCTCTGTCCTCATTTTAAAATCCTGCAAGAACCCCCAGTTTGTTATGATCCCCAGCTGAGGTAACTCCCAGACAAGCCTGATCCTGGAGTGGAATCCAACCTGATAGATCCTAACTTTTATTTATTTTCTAGATATGTGGAGACTAACTACTGAACAGAGGCATGGGAGTCAAATGATAAACTTTTAAAAAAAGAATAAAACATTTATTCAGCAAGAAATAATGAACTATATTACAATACTCCTTCAACAACAACAATACCTTTACAGATATATACAGATTTGTAAGGATAACACAAGTTACAAAAGCTATCTTATACTCTAATGTCCATAGCAAGTACACAGTCCATGTAAAAAAAACCTAAGTACCCTGTGGTCAGACACATCGCACTCTGAAACCAAGTGAAGGGTGCCACCTCAACCATATGCTATGGATCTCTCCTCATCTCCCCCCTAGACACATGTCACGCCGTGATTTAACCAATCTCACTGGACTCAGTCTTCTACTTAAGGGTTTTCAATCTCCACTCTCCAAGAACTCGCATTGGAATCTTTTCCCAAACTGACACTTTCTCTAAGACACCTTCTGCAAGCATTCACCTCCAAGGTTTTGAACTCTCCTTTTGATGTTCCTCTCCCCTGGGCCACCACATGCTGTCTTCCATGCACTCTATCTCATTGACTCAGCCATCAACAGTACACTACTGCTTCACATGTGAATAGCAAAATGTTACAGACCTACAGTTGTCTCTTTGGACCTTCTCGCCTCTTGCAAACTGTTCTCGTTTTAAATATGATTTCTGCAACTTTTGGTCTCTTTAAGTATGAAGCTTGGAGCCTTCCTCTCTGCCCCTCACTCTTAACTTCACTTAACAGGACCTTTTCCAGGTTCCTGTCTTTCCTTTGACTAGAAAGTCTTCTTTGAACTTTCCAGGGGAGTAAAAGAGGGCATTTTTTGGGTTTTTCCTTAGTTTGTGACTGGCTATCTGTGCCGTTTGCTCCAGTCTCTCCTGGCAGCAACTTCAAAGCCAGATGAACTCTAACAGCTTCCAAAACAAACTGCTGTTTCTATTCTTCTGTGTGTGTGTCTATGGGAGTGACCTGCCTCTCTGGCTCCCCTGTTGCAATGCAACAATCCAATTCTTCTACCCTGGTATGTTTACCTTCTCCATAGGAATCATAAAACTCCTCATTAGAAATGCAAGTACCTTTTAAAGGCCATTTAAAACTCCATTTGATCTTTCTTAATACACAGGTACAAAAATACAAATAAAACTTAAACATTAAAGCTAAAACTCATTCCTAACACACACAAGTACCAGTAGCACTCATGTAATTATCTCTATTTCCTAGCACCAGCAACAGAACTTTGAACTGTGCCTCTCATCTGCTTTCATCTTCATCATCTGCTGTGATATCTTTAAATGTTCCCTAGCTAACTCACATGCTCTGTTCAGTCTTTCTTTGAAGTTTGCCATATACTCCCAGAGAGTAATTTCTGAATTCTGATCCACTAATTTCTCCCGAATCAATTTCAGTGGTCCCCTTACCTCATGACCATTGACTCGTTCAAAAGGACTAAATCCTATCAATTCAAAAAGAGCATCACTAATAGCAAATAGCATGAATGGAATTCCCTGATCCAAATCCTGCATATAGTCTTGATGATAAGCACTCATTGTAGTTTTTAAAGTTTGATGCCATCTTTCCAAAGCACCTTGTGATTCAGGATGATAAGCTGGTGATTTAAACTGTTTTATCCCAGGCTGTACATTACTTCTTTAAACAGCTGTGACATGAAATTTGAACCTTGATCTGATTGTATTTTTTTTGGTAATCCATATTGTGTATAAAATTTAATCAACTCTTCAACAATTATCTTTGCTGTAATATTTTGCAAAGGTATCACTTCTGGAAACTTTGTAGTCACATTCATTATCATCAGCAAGTACTGATTTCCACTTTTAATCTTAGGGAGGGGGCCCACACAATCAGTCAAGACTCTGATAAAAGGTTCCTCAAATGCTTGAATCAGAATTAAAGGTGCTGGCTTAATCGCTGCTTGAGGATTTCCTGTCACCTGACATATGTGACATGTTCTACAGAATTTTACTACATCTTTATGCAATCCAGGCCAATAGAATTTTTTTTTTTGCCTGAGTCTTCCTAATTCCTAAATGTCCCCCTACTGAAATTTCATGAACTACTCTCAATATTTCAGTTCTATACCCAAATGGTAAAATTATCTGATGCATTACCATCTATTTTTCATCTGTTGAAATATGAGACGGTCTGTACTTCCTCACTAACACATTACCTTTAAGGAAATAACATTCTGGTATACAGTCTGCCTCTGTTTCAGAATAAGTTGCCTGATATAACCATTTTATTTGTGAACCCTTCTATTGTAGTTCTACCAGTTTCCTTGAGCAAAACACTTCAGCTTCATTCTCTTCTACTCTCTCTCCCTGAGCAATCTTATCAACCATAGTATCAGCTTACTACCACAGGAATTGAATCTTTAAAATTTCCAAAAGAATTACTCCTCAAGGGCTGCATATGTTGTCTCTACCTTTAATGCCAGTATCCACTGCTCAAAATTACTTTGTTTTACTCTCTCAAACTCAATATAAGTTAGCCCAGGCTATTGCTTCATATTCCTAAAGTTCTGCCTACATGTCTCAGGAATGAACTCATATTCACTCAAAATAGCCTTTTTTACCACATCATAATCCATTGACAATTCTTCTGACAGTGAAGCATAAACCTCATGAGCTCTACCTACCAACCTAGACTGAAAAAACAATGTCCAGTTTTCTTGTGGCCATTTCATTTGCTTAGCTATCTTCTCAAATGAAATAAAGAACACCTCTACCTCCTTTTCCTCAAACCTCGGAAGAGCCCACACAAATATAAACATCTCTCCGCTGGACTATAGGTTGGAAGCAATAATTTCACTCTCAGAACCTCCCTCAGCCTCTGAGAGCTCTTTTTTTAACTTCCAGCTTTTTAAGCTGATATTCTGTCTCCCCCTCTTTCTTCCTTTCCTCCATTGCTAATTTCTCCAGTGCCAATTCCCTTTCCTGTTTTCTTTCCCTCTCCTGCTTGATCCATTTGAAGTGCCTTTCTCTTTCCTTTTCCTCTTCTTCCAATTTCAGTTTTTTCATTTCTTATTGCTTGTTCCTGTTCAAGTTTATTCATTTGTAACTGAAGTCTCACTACCTCCAGCTGTAACTCATTGGTTTCAGGTATCCCTTCCAAATTCAAATGCTGTGCTTTTACTTCAATTATTTCTGCTTTCTTTGCCCCACAGTTAACCTTAAATGCAACTTGTCTGCCAATTTTGTTACCATATCCTTAGATACATTTTGCAAACCAACCAGAGTTAGATCATCCACCCCCAGAAAAGACTTAGCTATGAATAGAGCCATTTTTGCAGTCTCACCACTTGAAAATTCCTCAACACCAACTCCTGACTTCTATGATCTTCTCATACTCATAGACTTAAGATTCACCAACTCCAATCCAATCAAGGAATTTCAAATATCCCACGAAGAGCCTCAATTTTGTTATGATGTGGCATATGATGTGTGCAAGATGGACCAAATCCACAAGGGAAACTTGGCCATGCTATCACAACAGTTTTGTAATTTGTATTTATTATGAGAAGATTTGTGCATTGAATTCAGAAGAAATGAGCCCACTAACGCCTTTAGAGATTTAAAAAATTAAATTAAAACATTTATTAACAAAAGAAAAGATTTCAAGCACACACATAAGATTACAGTTACTTAATACTATAACCAATCTCAAAATTCCTAATTAACCTGACTCCCAACTACACACCCTCTGTAAGGCAACAGTCCAAAATAGATTTTAAATATAGATAGGCAATCCAGCAAGATTACCCCAGCACCCACACAGCAGTGGAATTCCAAAGGCTTTTCTCATACCTTGGTTACTGGACACAGCAGATTTCTGCATAAACGTTTGTAAGATTTTTTTCCCAAGGCTGTTGGACAGATCCCTTTTAGATCTTACATGGCCCCCCACAACATAGCTTTCCATCCGTCTTTATATATGTTTCTCTCTCATTAATCTGTAAACTCAATTGTTCTATTTGTCTTTGGAAATCTAATTTCCCATAACATAAAAATCTTTCATGTTGCCAATAAGAGCAGTACCTTTGGGAAAAAATAAACATACTGCTTGGCCTTGCTTATCTTGTTAGTTGTAAACATCCTATCATCTCTTTGAAACCTAAACAACCCCTTCACTTATCTAAAAATGCAAATTTCCTTCACACCCCATGTGCTGCCCTCATCCATGTTTACTCATCTTCATTTCAAATGCCTTTTACACCTAACTTCCAGTGATAATTTCAACCTTGCAGTCTATCTGACTCCAATTCATAAATGAGTCTATATGACATCCCACCACTAATGGCCACGAAACTCACATCAGCCTCTTCCACCCTCTGACTTAATCAGGGGATGTGTTCCTGCCATCCGGAGGCTGACACAGGGCCTGTCCAACGAGTATGTGGGCCTAGCTGCTATGGTTCCCACTGCGACATGCTGCATTAAATATAGTCCAATGTTTATGCTTGTGGGAAAATCCAAATCTAAGGACCATAAATACAAATCAGGTACATTTAAATCCAATGAGGAAATAAGGAGGCATTTCTTTTACTCATGTAATTAGAATGTAGACCTCACAACTACAGGAAAAGTTTGAGTTAAATAGCTTAGATGCTTTCAAAATAAAAGCAGATGTATATATGAGAGAAAAGGGAATAGGGAGATATGTTAAAAGGCCAAGATGAGATAGATGGAATGATGGGACACATGTCTCAATGGCAAAATAAACGCTGGCCTTTCCAGCAACGCCCACACCCCATGGAGGAACAGTTTTTTTTTAATGGAGGATGTACACCAACACAGTTGGGCTGACTGACCTGTTTCCGTGCTGTATGTTCCATGTGATTCCATGTAAAATTAAGCCAGCAATGTGCACAGTGCCATCTGAGTTGAAACCTGTAAGAACATGTTATGATATACCCACTTTGAGCGAAATACATTTCATAATTCACGCAGTTTACAGTGACAAACGAAGCTCATATTTTGGATAAGTGCAAAAACTATTTGCCTAAATACATGGATATGAAAAGTTCTTAATACAACATAACCAGTATACTTCTTTGAATACATGTTACAGCACGTGATTCCCCACGTTTTGAATACTTGATTCAGTAACCACTGTAATAAAGTTGTTTTTTTCCTCTACTTGAAGTCATTGGATAAGCAATGTACAATTTTAGAAAATAGCACACAGTCTACATGTTTACTTATGAACTCTTAGTCAACTATGTGTGCATAACTCAAACCATCAACAGACATGGCAAATCCAGAATTTGAGGAATACTTTTAAGAAGGGAATTCCATTAGTTCCTAATTATAAAGAAAATGGAAGGACATAGGCTTAAGCTAACTGAATGGTTGATCACAGGTCTAGAAAATAAGATCTCAGCTGGAGGAAACTGAATAGGATGGAGAATTTGTGTTTGTATTCTTTTTAAACAAACAGCAATTCACTGGATCCTGCAATTGTTCCCATTTAGTTGACTGACAACTCTAAAAGAATTAAATTGGCTACTTGAGTAAAGATTTAACAAGAGAAGTGGATACTGTTAGGTTTGTTTTCCTAAATGTTTAAAGTTAAAAAACGATGCAAAATTTCAGTCTTAAACTTTCCAGTAAATACCAAAAAAAACCAATATTTTCAGTTTGCTATAATATTTTCCAAAAATTAATTTCAAGTGCCCACATATTGATTCCCCCTGGTGTACCTGACAATTAACCTCTGCTAATCTTCTGCAAGACATAATGGCCAGCCTTTTTGTCCTGCCAACAATGCAGTCAGGCGGAATACCTACCCATTTCTTGCTTCAACTGGCACAGTCAACCATGGTGATCTTAACAGTCCACCAATGTGCCCTGGCATTTGGAACAATTATGATCTTCCAACAGATATCAGAAAGTCCATAACTGTACATCATTAGGTGAAAGCGAAGAGTTGCATACATATTCTGGAATTTGTGTTTTTTGGCCAAGTCAATTAAACATTGTAGTGATAGTATATTACAACATTTGGCCTAGTCTATTCAATTAATAGTAAATTCAGTTACTCTGTCATCATCATTTCAATCATAAAATCCATTTAATATATATCAGCAGTTTTTCTTGATTCAGAAATGCTGCTTAAAATCCATAAAACTATGTCTAGACATATTTGACCAAGAAGCAACTGGATTCTGTACAAAAAGCTTTGAAGACGAATTATGATCACCATCAAGAGCAGCTGTCATCACTTTCAATGGTAACCAGTCTATGAACCCTATATATTTTGGCAGTTCACCAGCAAACAGGTAAAATTGCCATATCGGTTTGCTGTGAGAACTATTTTGAACTATTATCCTGTCCCTGAGCCAAAATATTTCTGCACCCTAGCATCTTAGTGGGAGTGGCATTCAAGGGGCCCTGTGAAAAGCTTACCCATCTGTGTGTTTGATTACAGGTTGTGCGTGGTTAGTGCAAACAAGAGAGAAAAATACACTTAATTAGTTAATGCAGGATTCAATTAAATTGACTTGAATCTAACTCCCTTGAACTTACTCCAATAGAGTTATAATAGTTATGACACAATGCTTGCACGTGCAAAGATTGCCTGTTGATACAACCTATACCATTGAACCCCGATGTCACCTGAGGGACATATCAAGTGTGAAGGTAGACCATCAGCTCGGCTATAATGAAGAGACTTTGGTGTGTCACGTTGACGCAGTGTGCTACATCGTTGTTGGTTCATTATCCAACAAAATTAGAACAGGATATGGATTGTAATTGCTGTGATGCTGGTAGCAGTAACAGGCATATACGATGGATGCTCTACACAATACATTAAAACAAATTCAACATTAGGATTTAGGATTTTACCTTAGACTTTATTTGCTCAAAGCTGAGTACTTCTGACTTTTGCTTTAGACAGACAGCAGTTTGAAACAGAATCCAGCTTTGGACCATCTTTCAAAAGCAACTTTGTACCCATCCTGATAAAAGAAATTGTAGAAACATTAAAATATCACAAAATAGGAGCTGGAATAGGTCATATGGCCCTTCAAATCTGCTCTTATATTCAAGAAGATCATGCCTGATCTACATATTCCTTAAATTCCCTTAGTATCCCAAAAATCCATTGATCAGGCCTTGAATGTATTCAATGACTGAGCATTGAAAGCTCTTGAGTACAGAATTCCAAAAAAAAGTCACAACACTTTGAGTGAAGAAATTTTTCATCATAGTCCTAAATGTCTCAGAATAAGGGGTTGGCCAAGGAGCTGGATTTTCAGGAAGCTGGAGAGATTCAGTGGTGATGTAAAAAGGGCTGCCAGGACCCTATTCTTGACCCCATTCCTGTGGCCTGTGCCAATTAAGAGTTCTGGCTGGTTTAGATCATGAATTTGCACCCTGCACTCCCAACTTGGGAACTCGATTATATGGATAGGCAGGTCCTAGTCCTCTGCAATTTTCATGGAGTCATGTAAGCTTTTAAAGAGCTCATGGTTCACAGCCTTTCAGAAGTGTTGTGAACCATAGCCTGGATGAGGGAACCTTTTGAAAGGCAAGTTCAAAAGGTCTTTCCCATATCCCCATGACAAGGTATGCCTGCCGTGGCCCCTCATACATGCCAAGCTATGGCACTTCTATGCCCATTCACCTACTAAACACAATGAAACCTATGATAATAGGATGTAGTAGATTTTTTTAAGTCATTCATAGATAAAAAATGCTTTTACTACAGAATAATGAAGGTGTCAATTATCCAGAACCTTTAAAGCATCAATGGCAGAAGCTGCAAGCACATGAAACCTCTATCTTGTGTAAATAAACATAGTGAAATTGACAGAATAGATGAGAGACCCAAAGCTATCAATCAAGCAACAGTTTCTCTAGGGCTCCGGTGCTTTAGGATTCTAATTTATGTCTGGGCTCTCAGCCAAGAATGCATAATGAGGCTTGACTGAGGGCCCAGACATTAGTAAGAGTGCTAAAACAGCTGTACCCCAGTGAAAACATTGTGTAATTGACAGCACTGCCTCGCTGATCTATCCTGCCAATTTCACAATGTTTATTTACATAAGATAAAAAGGTTTCAAATGCTGGCAGTTTCTGCTATTGATACTTTATAGAGTCTGGATGATTGACACTTTCATTGAACTGTGGTAAAAACAATTGTTATGAATGAATGACTTTATTTAAAATGATTTTAAACACATCCTATTGTCATGATAGGGTTCCTTGGTCCTATACAGTCTATATAGTGGGTGAATGGGCATGGAATTGCCATATCTTGGCATGGAGAGTAGGAGTGGCCATGCAGAGGGGTGGGGGGAAATGGCATGAGGGGACACGGGGAGGGTGTGGTGGTGTGAGGGATAAGGGCTAGAGGGCCTTGCTGTTTTTATTATAAATGGGACAATGTCCCAAAGCAGGCCTTTTAAACAGGCTGTCTCAGCACCCATCAGACCAAGGTTGCCTCTGAGCTCTTTCTGGGGGCAATGGGTCCAATTCCTGTTAGCACAAATTGACCCCCATCCCCCTGGAACAGCTCCAAGTGGTTATGAAGAGATTAGCTGTCATTGATGCGGGGCTAAGAATGCAATTGTATGTTTTCATTATGGATTAAGTATCTGAAGGGGCTTAAATGTTATTAATGATAACATACTTTTTTAATAAAGTGAAGGCTGTAATAGACACTTAGAACTTTATTTTATTTCATTTCAGGATGGCTCCGGAGGTCTGCCCATGGTGGATATTTGGTGAATTAGCATGGAGGATGTAAGGTCAAAGGGTGGTGGGGGTGGGCAGGGGTGCAGGGTTAGCATTATTGTAATATGCCTTTAAGGCATATCAGCATGCCATCACTAGAAGGGAAATGTGTCATGTTATCCAGTCTTAGTTTCACTCTTACTTTGGGCAGAGCACACACATAGAGCTCTGATGTCTTCAAGTTTCATAATTAG
Source organism: Carcharodon carcharias (assembly GCF_017639515.1). Classification (NCBI taxonomy): domain Eukaryota; kingdom Metazoa; phylum Chordata; class Chondrichthyes; order Lamniformes; family Lamnidae; genus Carcharodon; species Carcharodon carcharias. The sequence goes on from NC_054485.1 coordinate 43,792,481, forward strand.
TATAACTGCTCTCATGTGCCTAGCCTTAATAAATGATTAATAAATAATAAATAATTAATAAAGGTGCTTCCCCAATCCATTATGAACTATAATGCAGGACAAATTGTGTGCCAAACAGCATAAGCAGCAAGTGATAGACAAAGCTAAGCGATCCCACAGCCAACGGATCAGATCTAAATTCTGCAGTCCTGCCACATTCAGTTGTGAATGGTGGTGGACAATTAAACAACTCACTGGAGGTGAAGGCGCCACAAATATCCCCATTCTCAATGATGAAGGATCTCAGCACATCAGTGCAAAAGATAAGGCTGAGGCATTTGCTACAAACTTCAGCCAGGAGTGCCGAGTGGATGATCCATCTCAGCCTCCTCTGGAGGTCCCCAGCATCATAGATGCCAGTCTTCAACCAATTTGATTCACTCCACGTGATATCAAGACATGGCTGAAGGTGGATATTGCAAAGGCTATGGGCCCTGACAATAGTCCGGCAATAGTACTGAAGACTTGTGCTTTAGGACTTGCCACACCCATATCCAAGCTGTCCCAGAACAGCTACAACACTGGCATCTACCCTGGAACATTGCCCAGGTATGTCCTGTGCACAAAAAGTAGGACAAATCCATCCCGGCCAATTACCATCCCATCAGTCTACTCCTGATCATCAGTAAAGTAATGGAAGGGGTCATCAACAGTGCTATCAAGTGGCTCTAGCTTAGTACTAACGTGCTCACTGATGCCCAGTTTGGGTTCCGCCAGGGCCACTCAGCTCCTGACCTCATTACAGCCTTGGTTCAAACATGGAAAAAGGAGCTGAACTCCTGACGTGAGGTGAGAGTGACTGCCCTTGGCATCAAGGCAGCATTTGACAGAGTGTGGCATCAAGGAACCCTAGCAAAACTAAAGTCAATTGGAATCAGGGGGAAAGCTCTCCCAAAGTTGAAGTCATACCCAGCACAAAGAAAGTTAGTTGCAGTTGTTGGAGGTCAATCATCTCAGTTCCAGGGCATCACAGCAGGATTTTCTCAAGGAATTGCACTTGGCCCATTGCTTCATCAATGACCTTCCTTCCATTATAAGGTGGGGATGTTCGCTCATGATTGCACAATGTTCAACACCATTCATGACTCCTCAGATACTGAAGCAGTCCATGTCGAAATGCAGCAGGACATGAACAATATCCAGGCTTGGGCTGACAAGTGGCAATAACATTCGTGCCACACAAGTGTCAGGCAATGATCATCTCCAAATGAGACAATCCAACCATCGCCCCTTGATGTTCAAAGGCATTACCATCATTGAATGCCCCACTATCAACATCCTGGGGGTTACCATTAACTAGAAACTGAACTGAACTAGCCATATATATACTGTAGCTGCAAGAGCAGATCAGAGGTTAGGAATCCTGCAGCAAGTAACTCACCTCTTGACTCCCCAAAGGCTGTCCACCATCTACAAAGCACAAGTCAGGAGTGTGATGGAATATTCCCTACTTGCCTTGACAAGTGCAGCTTCCATAACACTCAAGAAGCTTGACACCACCCAGGACAAAGCAGCCCACTTGATTGGCACCACATCCAAAAACATTCACTCCCTCCACCACTAATTCACAGTAGCAGCAATGTGTACCATCTACAATAAGCAATGCAGGAATTAATCAAGGCTCCTTCAACAGCACCTTTCAAACCCATGACCACTGCCATCTAGAAGGACAAGGGCAGCAAATAGATGGGAACACTACCACCTGGACGTTTCCCTCCAAGTCACTTACCATCCTGTCTTGGAAATTTATCACCGTTCTTTCACTGTCACTGGGTCAAAATTCTGGAACTCCCTTCCTAACAGCACTGTGGGTGTAACAATAAGGCAGCTCACCACCACCTTCTCAAGGGCAACTAAGGATGGGCAATAAACACTGGTCCAGTCAGTGAAAGCCACATGCCGTGAATTAATATATTTTTTTTTAAATGGCGCTATTATCATTATAATAACACAACATAGCAATCGTGGTTGTCAAACAGCCTGGCAGCAAGTTTCAGTACAGGTAGGACATGGTGAACAGCCTTAGATCATGCTACATGGCATGGGAAGACCCTTGACATTTTGGTCAGACAGCAACAAAGTTGCAGCATCAGAGAGTAATTGGTGCTTATGTGAATATGCACAATAGGCATGTGTTGGCACTGAGTTGACATAAGGACTTGGAAATATATTGCCGTTCCTTCACTATCGCTGGGTCAAAATCCTGGAACTCCCTCCCTAACAGCACTGTGGGTGTACCTACACCACATGGACTGCAGCAGTTCAAGAAGGCAGCTCACCGCCACCTTGTCAAGGGCAACTAGAGATGGGCAATGAATGCTGGCCCAGTCAGCGAAGCCCATATCCCGTGTGTGAATAAAAAAAAAGGGGCTGTAAAGAGCCATGGAGGTGGGCAAGGGGCATGAGGTGGCGTGAGTTGGTGTGGGGCGTGTGTGGAGGATGAGGCGGTGTGAGGGTTAGTACGAGAGTGCTGTTTTCTGCACAGAGCACCAAGGTCAGCCTTTTCAGCAGCCCACCTCAGCACCCAGCAGCACTTGTGGATGCCTCCAAACTTTTCCTGGGACTGGCAGGCCCAACCCCCATTAGTAATATCCCATCTCTTCATCACCCCAACCCCCCCTCACCCACCACCTGAGAATGAAATTCCAAAGATTCAGAGCACTTTCTCCTGAGTCAGGTTTGTGGAGTTGGGAATTTTCTTGACTCTGTGCTGCCAACTCTGGAGCGAAAATTTGGCACTGAGCCTCCAAGGAGGAGTTACAGAGATAGGAAGCCAGGACAATGGAGGGATTTGAACAGGAGAATGAGAATATTAAGATCTGTGCCTTGGTCCATCACAAAGCATTAGGGTATTATGTAATGGCGCCTGGGGTAGGTTAGGATTTATGCAGTCAAATTTTGCATGAGTTCATGCTTATAGAGGGAAGGAAATTGTGACCCTCCAGGAGGTGTCCAATTCTGGAGATAACAAAAGCATGCTCTAATATTTCAGCAGATAACTAGAGGCAGGCACAGAAAGGAACAATGTTACGCAGGTGGAAGCTGATAACCTTCTGTTGGAAAGGATATGAGGTCGGAAACTCAGCAGAGGTCATTTTTTTCTTTATTCTTTTATGGGATGTGGGAGTCACTGGAAAGGCCAGCAGTTTTTTCCCATCCTTAAATGCCCTTGAACTGAGCTTGCTAGGTCATTTGAGAGGGCAATTAGGAGTCAACCACATTGGTATGGGTCTGGAGTCGCATCACCAGGGAAAGACGGTCAAGTTCATTTCTGAAAGGACATTAGCAAACCAGATGGGTTGTTACAACAATCATTGATAGCTTCATGGTCACCATTACTGAAACTAGCTTTATAATTCCAGATTTACTAACTGCCATTCTGGGAATTAAACCCATGTCCCCAGAACATTAGCCTGGATCTCTGGGTTACTAGTCCAACAACATTACTACTCCACCACTGTCTCCTTACTGAAACAGCAGCCAGAGTTTGAGTCTTTAAGGGATAGCAGCATGCAATTATCGGAAGGGAATTGTGTCATGTGGTGCAGCATCAGTTTCCCTTTGGCCTGTGAGCAGAACACCGCATACACAGCTCTGCTGTTGATGTCTTCATGCTGTCTCCTTCCAGACTTTACTACACAGTGTATCATCATGTGACTCTGTACCATGGGCCACACTGTTTCCCTGCTCCCACATGAACCCTTACTTTGCCTGAACATCCTTATACTACCCCTCCCCCAAGTTCTTACCCAAATATATTTACTGTAGAATCTTCTTTACTTACTACCCATTCTCCCTCAAAATCTCAGATGTTATGAATTCAGATGGACTGGAGGCTTGACAATTCTTCCAGATCTTGTTTTGTCATGTTTGGAGGAACGATAGTCTCAGTTGCTTTGGTTTGACTTTGTCAGTTTGGCATTGAAATTGTAGTACTCTGTGTTTCCTAAAGTTGTCCATAGTAAAGTCTAGAAGGAGCCAGCGTGATGACATCGGCAGCAGGGTGTACTGTGTTCTGCTCACAGGCCAAAGTGAAACTGAGGCTGGATTACATAATACAATTCCCTTCTAGTGATGGCATGTTGCTATCCCTTATATTACAGCAGGGCGGGGAATTAAATTGTTCTCAAAGGAATTAAGTTAGTGACAGGGCCAAAGATAATAGCTATGGTCTTCTCAAAGCCTAGTTGGAGGGAATTGGATTTTGTCCAGGACTGATGTTAGCCAAGCAGTCAGGCAGCATAAGGACAGTAGAGGGGTTGAGACATGGTCCTGTGTTCTGCCAGTCTTCATGTTGAACAGGCATCCTGTCTTTGGATAATGTCACCTTGGAGCAGCATGCAAACGAGGAACAGAAAAGGTGCCAAAGGGAGATTAATAGGGAAATAAAAGAAATCATAGGAGAGCCTCTGGTAACAACTTGGAACCAGGCAAGAATAGTTCTAATCAATTAGACAACAAAGGAGAGGTATTGGAGGAGGTCTGGCCAACTATGCCAAAGGCTCCAGGGAGGTCAGGATGAGGAGGGATAAGGGGTACCATTTTCAATTTTGATTAGGGCCTTTTCAGTGCCGTGACAGCAGCTGCACTTATTGGAAGAAGCACTGCAGAATGATTTAATGAGGCAGTAGGTAGTGGAGAGAAAAAGCCAGCGGTTATCTTTGCATTCCAGTAATCGTAGTGGAGCATTGAGCAGTTTTGGCAGAACAGAGTCAATCAGGTAGTGCTTGATGTAGAAGTATATTTTGGTATAATATTTCAAAAGTTGCTCCATAGATTAGCTTTCAGAGTACTACTACAGCCAAAAAAAAATTGTGTTTGCAAAGGACTTTGAAGTGTGTGATAGTGTTACAACTTCAAAATGTCCAGGGGTATTTTGATCTTCATAATGGAATACACTGGGAGATTTCCTCATATTGAAAACTAGCCTGTGATAGCGATGACAAGTCCAATAGAAACAGAGATAAGCTGATAAAACAGAATATGGAATCTGTTTATGACAAGAATTTTGTGGATACATTGCATGATTTTCAATCTATCTGCAAAAAGTATTCCAGTTGTGAGCACTCTTTTTATATTCATTCATGGGATATGGGCATTTCTAACTAGGCCAGCATTTATTGCCCATCCCTAATTTTTTTTTACTCATCCATGGGATGTGAGTTTCGCTGGCTGGGCCAGCATTTATTGTCCATCCCTAATTGCCCTTGAAAAGGTGGTGATGAGCTGCCTCCTTGAACTGCTGCAGCTCATGTGCTGTAGGTACATCCACAGTGCTGTAAGAAAGGGATTTCCAGGATTTTGACCCAGCGACAGTGAAGGAATGGCAATATATTTCCAAGTCAGGATGATGAGTGACTTGGGGGGGAACTTCCAAGTGGTGGCATTCCCATGTATCTGCTGTCTTTGTCATTCTAGGTGGTAGTGGTCATGAGTTTAGAAGCTGCTGTTGAAGGAGCCTTGGTGAATTCCTGAACTGCATCTTGTAGATGGTGCACACTGCTGCTACGTGTGTCGGTGGTAGAGGTAGAATATTTGTAGACGTGTTGTCAATCAAGTGGGCTGCTTTGTCCTGGAAGGTGTCAAGATTCTTGAGTGTTGTGGGAGCTGCACTCATCCAGGCAAGTGGGGAGTATTCTATCACACTCCTGACTTGTGCCTTGTAGATGGTGGACAGGCTTTGGGGAGTCAGAAGGTGGGTTACTCATTGCACAATTCCTAGCCTCTGACCTGCTCTTGTAGCCACAGTATTTATATGGCTAGTGTAGTTAAGTTTCTGGTGAATGGTAACCCGCAGGATGTTGATAGTGGAGAATTCAGTGATGGTAATGCCATTGAACATCAAGGGGCGATAGTTGGATTCTCTCTTGTTGGAGATGGTCATTGCCTGACACTTGTGTGGCGCGAATGTTACTTGCCACCTGTCAGCCCAAGCCTGGATATTGTCCAGTTCTTGCTGCGTTTTACATGGACTGCTTGAGTATCCGAGGAGTCGTAAATGGTGCTGAACATCATGCAATCATCAGCAAACATCCCCACTTCTGACCTTATGATGGAAAGAAGGTCATTGATGAAGTAGTTGAAGATTGTTGGGCCAAGGACACTACCCTGAGGAACTCCTGCGGTGATGTCCTGGAGCTTAGGTGACTGACCTCCAACACCACAATCATCATCCTTTGGGCTAGGTATGACTTCAGCCACTGGAGGGTTTTCCCCCTGATTCCCATTGACTCCTGTTTTGCTAGGGCTCCTTGATGCCACACTCTGTCAAATGCTGCCTTGATGTCAAAGGCAGCCACTCTCACCTCACCTTGGGAGTTCAGCTCTTTTGTCCATGTTCGAACCAAGGCAGTAATGAGGTCTGAGTTGAATGGCCCTGGCGGAGCCCAACCTGGGTGTCAGTGAGAACATTATTGCTAAACAAGTGCCACTTGATAGCACTGTTGATAACCCCTCCATTACTTTATTGATGATCGAGAGTAGACTGATGGGACGGTAATTGGCTGTGTTGGATTTCTCCTTATTGTGTACAGACATACCTGGGCAATTTTCCACATAGCCAGGTAGATGCCAGTGTTGTAGCTGTACTGGAACAGCTTGGATCGGGGCAGGGTAAGTTTTGGAACACAAGTCTTCAGTACTATTGCCAGAATATTGTCAGGGCCCATAGCCTTTGCAGTATCCAGTGCCTTCAGCCATTTTTTGATATCATGTGGAGTGAATTGATTTGGATGAAGACTGGCATCTGTGATCCTGGGGACCTCTGGAGCAGGCTGAGATGGATCATCCACTTGGCACTTCTGGCTGATGATTGTAGCAAATGCTTCAGCCTTATCTTTTCCACTAATATTCTGGGCTCCTCCATCATTGAGGATGGGAATATTTGTGGAGCCTCCCCATCCAGTGAATTGTTTAATTGTCCACCACCGTTCACAACTTGATGTGGCAGGACTGCAGAGCTTAGATCTGATCCGTTGATTGTGGGATCGCTTAGCTCTGTCTAGCACTTGTTGCTTATGCTGTTTTGCATGCAAATAGTCCTATGTTATAGCTTTACCAGGTTGCCACCTCATTTTTCGGTATACCAGGTGCTGCTCCTGACATGCCCTCCTGCACCCTTCATTGAACCAGGGTTGATCCCCTAACTTAATGGTAAGAGTGGGGGATATGCCAGGCCATTAGGTTACAGATTGTGTTCGAGTACAATTCTGGTGCTGCTGTTGGCCCACAGTCCCTCGTGGATGCCCAGTCTTGAGTTGCTGCATCTGTTTGAAATCTATCCCATTTAGCATGGTGGTAGTGCCACACAACACGATGGAGGGTATCCTCAATGTGAAGGCAGAATTTTGTCTCCACAATGACAATGCAGTGGTCATTTCTCCTGATACTGTCATGGACAGATATATCTCCGGCAGGTAGGTTGGTGAGGATGAGGTCAAGTATGTTTTTCCCTCTTGTTGATTCCCTCAACACCTGCTGCAGAACCAGTCCAACAGCCATGTTCTTTAGGACTTGGCCAGCTCGGCCAGTAATGGTGATACTGAGCCACTCTAGGTGATGGACATTGAATTCCCCCACCCAGGGTACATTCTGTGCCCTTGCCACTCCCAGTGCTTCCTCCAAGTGGCATTCGACATGGAGGAGCACTGTTTCATCAGCTGAGGGAGGGCAGTATGTAGTAATCAGCAAGAGGTTTCCTTGCCCATATTTTACCCAATGCAATGAAACTTCATGGGGTCCAGAATTGATGTTGAGTGCTCCCAGGGCAACTCCCTCCTGACTGTATACCATTGTGCTACCACCTCTGCTGAGCCTGTTCTGCCAGTGGAACTGGGCATACCCAGTGATGGTGATGGTGGTGTCTTAGATATTATCTGTAAGGGATGATTCTGTGAGGATGACTATGTCAGGCTGTAGCTTGACTAGTTTGTGAAACAGGTCTCCCAATTTTGGCACTAGCCCTCAGGTGTTGGTAAGAAGGACTTTGCAGGGTTGACAGGGCTGCGATTGCCATTGTTACTTCTGATGACTAGGTTGATGCCAGTTGGTCCATCTGGTTTCATTCCTTTTTTGTGACTTTGTAGTGGTTTGATACAACTGAGTGGCTTGCTAGGCCATTTCAGAGGGCATTTAAGAGTCACATGTAGGTCAGACCAGGTAAGGATGACAGATTTCCTTCCCTCAAGGACATTAGTAAACCAGATGGGTTTTTACAATAATCGACCATGTCATCATCAGACTTTTAATCCCAGATTTTTATTGAATTCAAATTCCACCATTTGCCATGGCAGGATTCAAAGCCAGACCCCCAGAGCATTACCCTGGATTACTAGCCCAGTGACAATACCTCTCCACCATCACCTTTAGAAGGTGGTGGTGAGCTGCCTTCTTGAACTCCTGCAGTCCACGTGGTGTAGGTACACCCACAGTGCTGTTAGGAAGGGAGTTCCAGTATTTTGACCCAGCAACAGTGAAGGAACGGCCGAAATATTTCCAAGTCAGGATGGTGAGTAGCTTGCGGGGGGGATCTTCCTGGTGGTGGTGTTCCCATGCATCTGCTGCCCTTGACCTGCTAGATGGTAGTGGTTGTGGGTTTGGAAGGTGCTGCCTAAGGAGACTTGGTGAGTTTCTACATCGCAACTTGTCGATGGTACACGCTGCTACTACTGAACATCAGTGGTTGAGAGAGTGAATGTTTGTGGATGTGGTGCCAATCAAGCTGGCTGCTTTGTCCTGGACAGTGTCAAGCTTCTTGAATACATGATGGTGCAACATAGTGAGTTAATGCCAGATAAGCACCTATGGGCCAAGTTCTAATTTACCACAAGGATGGCTACATATCAGGTGATAAAAAGATTATGGGAAGAATTTTCCCCCACTGTGGGGAAAGTGCAGAAGTGGGCGCAGGCAGGCGCACCTCCGATCAGCGCCCCGCTTGGAGGCGTGCCACCATTTTACATGGGCGCGCCAATTAAGGCCTGCCAAACGTGACATCCACCAGGAGCACTATGCACTCCCTGCGCAGGGGGGATTTCCTCAGCTGAGAATGCGCTCTTTTGCAAATGCACACGAAAGAGCGCATTCATCTTCCTGAGGCTGTGCTGCCTTTGGGAGACCTGCTCCAAATGTAAAAATGGTCAGGGTACAAAAACAAAATTTCCCTCACATGCCCCCTCATGTGACACTGTCACATGAGTTGAGACTTGTCCATGGGCGGGATGAGGTTTCATGCCTTTTCTAATTCCCGCCAGGGCTCCTGGCCTGCCCGCCAACCCTAAGGTTGGACGGACAGGTCCATGAATGAGGTTAACAACTTTGTCAATGGCCTCACTTGGCTGCTGACAGGTCAACAGGCACACGGCTGATTCTGCTGAGACCCCGCTGACCTGAAAATTGAGATGGGGCGGGGTGACATCAGGAGTTCTGCCCGACATCATCTTGCTTCATTTTATGCATTGGTGAGTGAGCCCCACCCCCCTCCCCCCACTTGCCAACTTAAAGATCCCCCCCTATGAAACTGGGTGGGGGAATGAATCCAATAAGTACAGTAATTATGAGCTGAAACAATGAGAAACAAAACTGCATCTAGTAATTAAGTAATGACAAGTTACACAGAGAGCTTGTAATTGAAAATGGCTTTGAGAAAATAATCGATAATGCCATATGCAAACAGTGGGCAAGATTTTCCCGTCGGCACTCTAAGTGCGGTGACAGGCATAAAAAAAATCAACAATTTTGACAATCGGCCACAATGGCGAGTTTTAACGCTATATTGTCTGTTACCCGCCTCATTAATTATGCGTACACAGGAACAAGGTCAGTTCGCAGGCAGGCAGCCTCTGGTTTGCCCACCTGGCTGTGAGCTCTCTGGTACCTCACTCTGGGCACCATATTTAAAGGGCAGTCACAAACAGCTGTCTCACTGCATGCAGCGCAGGACTGCTCCACAGAAGATATAGCCCTGAAAGGCAAGGACACGACAGCCCCCAAGTTTAGTGATGCCTCCCTGGGCCACCTACTGTTCACTGTTTGAGGTCCACTGCAATGCCTGCTACCCCAGCTCGGGCTGAAGGAGGTCCACCAACATCACCACTTCAGCTTGGAAGGCGGTGGCAGAGGTAGTCAATGCCAATGCTGCACAGAGGTGGTCAGCTATCCAGTACAGAAAGAGGATGAAAGATCTTATCCATTCTGACAAGGTAAGTCAACCATCCCATCATTCTCAACTCACACTCACAAGCCCATCAGTCATTCAAAGGATGACAATCCACAGGGATCGCACGCACAGCCAGCTCACTCCCTCACATACACCTATACATCTCCATCTGGCCATCAGATCCTCTGGAGCTCACATCCTCATCCTGTCCATGGCTACAATTAGTACCCATGCATGGCATCCTTACCATCTGCCCTGGCATGCTTCCTGCTCACACTCCATCAGTCTTTATGCAGGTTTAGCTCACACACAACAGGTGGGAGGGCGTGGAGGGTGGTGGGGGCGTGGGGGGTGGGGGGATGGGGGTGGTGGTGTGGTGGAGTGGCTGACATCAAGATCCTCACTGAGCACAAGAACTGAGCCATTGCACTGGTCAGAGAGGATGTTCACCATTCATGTGGTGACGGAGAGGTTGGTGACAATCACCCAAGTGAGGATCCGGCACCAGCTCATCCCTCAGATACCATACAGTGAGTATATTGTCCTATTTTAGACTCACCTGCCAGGTACTAAACATCTCTACTTTCTTTCATTGAAACTCTGTCGAGCGCCTGAGCCCCTCAGCCAGCCAGGCCCTCAGCTTGGGCCCTGACGACACCGCCACCATTGAAGACTAATCACAGCACTCACACACACTCTCCACCAGTGCAGACACACACCTCGGTGGGACTTAGTTCTAGAGCAGGCTCTGGGTCACGATCTGGTGGGCACAGCACACAATCTGGTCCACAGCAGATGGGGGCAGGGAAATCCAAGGCAGCTGACACTCAGAGGACTGCCAGAGGCGAGGATTCTTCAGAGTCTGAGTCAGATGATGAGCGACAGGACTCGGTCCTTTCTCATTTGGTGGAGCTGCAGAGACAATCACAGGAACATCAGGAAGGGATGTCAGCTGCTTTCCTCAGATATCAACGCATGATAGAGTAGTCTGTCTGCGTTCAGCCTGAGTTAATGGGACCGACGTGCCAGTGCACCAAAGTCGACATTGATAAATTGGCGGCTGCCATGGAGACCTTGGTCCAGGACAAAGGGCCTGCACACAGCAGGAGCTGCACTTGATTGATGTAGGCATTGGTGGCATCCATCAGTGGCTATGTGAGGGAAACTTGGGCTCGATCTCACTCTAACTTACCCTTCTCCTCATAGAGTGAACCAAGGACACTCAGGCACCCATAGGGATGAAGATCAGCAGCTGGACACCCTGAGGTCATCCACCCAGATGACTCTGGGTGTACAGGTGATCCCAATCCCCTCTCCCTGTGGCCCCTTCACCTCCAGGCCATGGAGGACACAGCCATCCAATTCTTAGCCCGCCAAAGCTATCACAGATAATGAGGCATAGCAGTCAGCAGGCTACCTCCACTTCATCTGTGGCTGTTGGGGAAGCACCAAGACATAGCAGTAGGGTCAGGGAGGCAAAAGAATATTAGGACCAGATCAGTGGCATGGGTGTTAAACACACATATATAGTGTTCACAAATGTAAGTAGAACAGCAGTGGTTTGACATTTCCTCCTGTGTATGCCTCCTCTTTGTGATCAGCTGTGTTGTTTTCAATCATGTGTGACACCATGGTCCCTCCCCACACTTATCGCAGATGTTGCTCTCATGTGCCTCCGGTCAATGTTGCATGCATCCAACTGACCCACTGTGTGCCCCTCCTCAGGTCGTTTCTGGCATCAGTTATGCCTCGTCCTTAAAGTGCAGTGTGCTTTTGAAAGGGAGCTCATTCTCCCGTTTCATTGGGTCATATAATATTAAATCTTGGCTGTTTAAGACTGATACTGAGGTATTCACCATCTCCTCAGCATTATTGAAAGGTGAAGGCTTGGTGTGCAAGGAAAGGTGTTGAAAAGCATTGAGAAGGTAGAAATATACTGGAACTCTATGTGCTCTCTGTCATATAGCAGGGTTTTCATTCAGTGAGCCAAAAACCACAGCCCACTTTCACTCCTGTCTGCCTTGCGCATTGTCCACTCTGAGTGTACATTTGATAAGCTCACCCATAAGTGTGACCACCTCCCCAGCTCAATATGCCGCAGCTCTGCCCCTCGCAGCCACATTATTGTCCTGGTTCTCGAAGCTATAACCTTAAGCTTTTCCCACCTTATAGTTGTCTGCATAGCGCTCACAAGACTCTCGTCATAGTGGAAGGATGCTGTGCCAGACATTAGGTATAGCGTTGCCTCACCTAAAGAGTCGCAGAGGTCAGTGCTGATAACTCTAAATGATGGTGTGTTGCAGTCAATGGAATCTTTGAGCATGCTCTTGATGACCATATGTCACCTTGATGGGAAGACAATATTGAGGGTAGCAATGGCCCAGGAGCCAGGATGTAATGAAGCAGAAGTGTGCTCTTTAATATGAACCAAGCCTCATGTTCAGGCTTCCATCGTGTCGTTAGTGTACCAAAGTTGCAAGGGCCAGGTCTGGCCATTAGGGTAGACTGTTTTCAAGAGGAGGCATTCTAATGTGTGGTAAGCAAGTGTGTGAACATGGTTATCCTCAGGTGGTCAATCTATATGGAAAGGTCGGGCTAAATGTAGGCCTGCAGAGTGCTGGATGTCAATGTGATGGAGATGAAGATGACATACAGAACAAGTCATTAAAAATGCATGAGGAGTGACCTTGGCCCAAGTGTCGCCTCTCAGTATCACCAATGAGGTGAGTCATAAAGTGTTGCCCCATTACTGGACATGGATCTCCTTGGAGGAGCTTTGTTAGACAGAGGAGATACAGCTTTGGGTGCACTGATTGTAGAGCAGCTCCTGCCTCCGCTAGGTTACCATAGTAATGGGATGCTGGAGAGACACTTGAAGAGGCAGCACCTTTTGATGTCTGATGCTGGGACGCTTTCCTCCAGTTAGGACCTTATCTCAGTGAGGACACATTCTCCCAAGGCCTCATGAGCATCAGGTCAATGTGAGCCTGATGTCTAAATGCTCACTCTCAGATTGAAATGGGTGATTGAAAGGAGAGGGAGAGCTATGCTGATGTTATTTTGGTCTCATGATGGAGGGTATTTGTCCAAGAGGAGACTCGCTCCTACATGTCATCCTCTTCGTGAAATCTGGTGGCAATGAGAGCCTCACGTACACACTTGCCTTGCCTGGTCTGTGCAATGACATCATCCTCTGCACCTCAGCTTCATCAACCTCATTGCCCTCACCCTTTTGATGTCCTCCTCATCGGAGAAAATGTGCAGCTCCTCCTCCCCAGTTTGCAGCGCCAGGTTGTGCAATATGCATCAATCCATGATGGTCTGTGAGACCCCCTGGGGAGTTTACTGGAGCGCTGCGCCAGATCTGTCCAGGCATTGGAATTGCATCCTTAACATTGCAATGGTCTGCTCCACCAATGTTCGGGTAGCAGTATGAGCTTTGTTACACCTTCTCTCTGCTGCATTTTGTGGCCACCACATGGGCGTCATCAGCCATGTTCTTTGCAGATATCCTTTGTTGCCAAGCAGATGTGTTGCTGGGATCCTCATTCACTGCACTTGCAGACTCAACTCTTTGGAAAAGACATAAGGGCAAATGCTTAGTAAGAACGTATGATTATTTGATGGGGTGCTGAGCCTTCTCATCTGGCTAGTTTCCAGAAACTGTATTCTGAGCTCTTACATTTAAGATACGGCTCCAGCTTGTCCAGTCACCCAATTTATTACAACTCTGGGGAATTTCAGCATTTGGAACAAGGGGTTAATACAAGGAGATTGATTAGTGCTAGGATTGAGGATTTGTCTCATTCACGTGAGTTAAGAACTGAAGCTCTTAACTCCCCTATTCCCTGCATTGCCACTAAAAGGCTCCTAACATGTCTCAGCATGCATCTCCCCTCACTTGGTGAAACACAATTCAGTTCTGTGCCCCTTCAATCAGCCTCTCAGTGCGGGGCACCAGTCTTCCATTCAGCCCTCAGACCTTCCCCATTAGAATCTCACCTCATTTTAATTTTGTGTTTCACCATTGCTTCAGATTGGAAGACGGTGGTGCTGACCTCTGACCCTCAGACCAGCTTGAACCTTCCCTGTGTGATGGTGGACATCCCTCCCATCGGCCTGGAGGAGCTCAATTTCTAGTTTTCCCTACATGCAACAACTCTCAAGGCAAAGGAAAACAGGAAACAGAAAGAAACAACGCATGAAAACTTGGAGGTTAGCATTCCATAGCTGAGTCACACTGGACTCGAAATGTCAACTGTTTCTCACTCCAAAGATGCTGCCAAACCTACTGAGTTTTTCCAGCATTTTATATTTTTGTTTCAGATTTCCAGCATCTGCAATATTTTATTTTTAACTCTTAATCTCCCCCTCCAATCCTTGAATGCTTTCTGCTTGCAGTGGAAATCCCTGATCTTTGTCCTCTGAATCTTTGGAGGTGGATGTGCCTTTGCCCCTTGTGGACCTCATTCCTCCTCATCTTAATGCCTCCTGACCAGTGAAACATATAGCACACCCATCCCCAGAACCTTCCAATGCCCTTACACTACCTTTTTCCCATCTATAGGCTGCAGAAACTGCCTCTGACTGTGAGTTTGCCATTTGAGGCCCAGTACAATTTCAAAACCACCTCCTGGACTGATGTGCACGGTGTGTACAACATTCTGGCCATCACTGACCCTTGACTGACATGCCCTCACCCTCCTTGAAGTTGGACAAGGATAGTCTTTGTGAGGTTAGCCATGTAAAGTGAATCACTTTCATACTGCAATCCTTCCATTCTGGACCCAACCATAATGTCCCTCCATAACGGACTCTTTTCCATTCTGGCCCAGAGGATGCCATCCCCTGAATGCCTGATGTTGTGTTTGAGTCAATCCTCTGTCTACCATTGCTCCCTTTCCTGATGTCCTGCAGCCCCTTCCACAGCAGCCAACCCCCCCCCACCCCTGCTGTCTGCTGGTCTGTTGTTGGAGCCTTATCTGTGGTACCCCCACCCCAGGAACAATGTGGCGCTGCCTGCGAAGCCTGGTGCTGAGTTGAGGTCCGGCCTGCACCATGCGATGAAAGGTAGGTAAACAAACCTCAAAGTCATGAGCGAAGTGCTGGCCACCAGGTGCATGTTGTTTGTATACTGTTGCAAAACTTGTTGGCCAAATTAGATGCCGACGTTACCTCCTGATTCAGCGTAGAGAGGCGGGGCGGAGGGGGTGTAAGGGGTGGGAAGTAGGGCCAGGGGGAGAATGATTCTGTCAAGCAGGTTTCATAATGGGCAGGATTTTCCCGGGATCCGCTCGCCGACGTGTAAAATGACACACGGTGACGTCGGGCGGAACTCCCGAAGTCACCGCGCCCCATTTATATTTTCAGAAAGGCCCAAAATCAGCTGTGTGCCCGCTGACCTGTCAATGGCCAATTGAGACCATTGACTAGAGTCATTAAAGTAATTAATGGACCTGCCCGTCCAACCTTAACATTGGTGGGCAGCCAGGAGCCCTGGCACACAATAGAAAAAGCATGAAATCTCATCCACGGGCAGGATGAGGTTTCATGTAGGTTTTTAAAAATTTAATTAAAATTTTTTAAAAAGTTATGGACATGTCGCAACTCATGTGACAGTGTCAGGGATTTTTTTTTCTATTTTTACTCACTTGTACATTAGAGGCAGCACTTAGCCTCAGGGAGATGAGTACGCTCTTTCGTGCGCATGCGCAAAAGAGCGCACTCCCGAGTTTAGGGATTACCCCCCCCTCCTGCACAGGGAGCGCATAGCACTTCAGTGCGGACGTCATGCAGGGTGGGCCTTAATTGGCCCGCCCATGTAAAATGGCAGCATGCCCCCAATCGGGGATGCTGATCGGAGGCTTGCCTCTGCGCGCCCGCACTTCAAATCCCACCCCCCCCTCCGCCCCCCGCAACGGGGGGATAATCCTGCCCAATGAATATTCGTGACACTTAAATGTATTCAAATTGTGTGTCAGGAAATGCACTTCGCCATTGCAGTCCAGAATAGATGATAGGACCCTATTTTCCCACCGACATGAAACAGTTTTTTTTGCTTTCGTGATATTTTCCCCTCTTGCCCGCCATGAGACCCGCCACAAGCGAGAGCAGAAAATCCCAACCAATGTTTCTCTGACACAGGATAACAGGATTCAGGGAAAAAAAGTATGAAAACTTGGAGGTTAGCATCCCAATACTGCTCCTACAACAGTATCACAGAGTCACAGGAATGTTATGCTGTTGGAGGAGGCTATTCGGCCCATTGTGTCTACACCAGCAACTTGGTTCTCACTACAAAACTGTTTTGCAGAACTACAAGACATGCGATAAATTTTCCTGACCCTTGCCTTTGAAGAATGCTCATTTTCCTGGGCATAGATGTCAGAAAAAATGAGGCAAAGCTATCCCCAACTCATTGCCCACGAACTTCCTGGGAGGGTTGATGTATGTATAATTTTCACCCAAATTTAATCAAGCACATTTATAGAATATTTTCCTACCTCCACTGTTCATTTCTAGCCCGCTGCCACCAAGAGATAACTCTCTCTTTTTGGCTAACCATCAGTTCTGTAAAATATTTCATATCCTTAGTGTAAGCTGGGCCCTGTGACCTCCAATCCCATCTCCAGAAATCCAACTCCCTATTTGTTTGAAGGAGCTAATGAAAACAGTATTGACTTCATACTGTTTAATACTTTAAAGAGAGAAATAATTCCTTCTAATCCCCCTTCTTACATGAACCTCTCCAGTTCTCTGCAAATTGTGCCCTCCAGTTCTACTCTTACTGTCCAAGGTAAATAACTTGCCTGCAGCAATATCATCTACATTATTTCTTTCAATATTTGAAACTCTGGGAACATACCTCTTGCTCCCACTACCCCGCAATGTTCTTTTCCTCCAATAAATAGGATTTCCGCTCTACATGCTACTCTTTACTTCTTAGCCCTGGGTTATGGACCAGAGGGGGATTAATTTAAACAGCCCTGATTTCTCCTCTCACAACCAGTCCTTAAACAGAAAGGCATTTTGATTTTTGATTTCTCCATTTATAAGCAGTGGCCTATTTTTCCCAACCCTTCAGTTTTGGACTTATCCAGTCCCCACTCCATAGAAAACTCAAGAGGCAGGATTTTCCCATCGACGAGTGGGGGACGGGGCCCGCTCGCCAATGTGTAAAATAACGCGCGGTGATGTTGGACGGAACTCCCGACGTCACCATGCCCTATTTAAATTTTCTGCTGGGCGGGGGCGCAGCAGAATCAGCTGTGCGCCCGACGACCTGTCAATGGCCAATTGAGGCCATTGACAAGTAATTAAACTAATTAGTGGACATGCCCGTCCAACCTTAAGGTTAGCGGGCAGGCCAGGAGCCCTGGCAGGCATTAGAAAAAGCATGAAATCTCATCCATGGGCGGGATGAGGTTTCATGCAGGTTTTAAAAAATTTTAAGAAGGTTTTTGTAAAAATTATGGACATGTCCCAACTCATACAGTACAAGAGGGTTAAGGGAAAGGAAGGGGTACAGATTTCACATGAGTCCAGAGTCCAGAATCATAAGTTCTGTGATGTATTCCTTCAGAGGTTAACAGGGTGAACTGTTGCAGGGCAATCGGGCTTTTCAGAAGCAAGGACTTCCATGATGGGAGAAGGCACATAGAGATGAATTCATCTTGAAGGCACAAATACAGAAGTTTCAATGCTCCAGCAGTTCATAATGTAGATTAGGGCCAGGCCATTGACCTGGACAGAGCTCCTTCTGCTGCTACCTGTTGGATGGTAAAATGGTAGATAGACACAGGCTGCTTGCCTGGGGTCCTTCTTCTCTTCTGAGGTCAAACAGGGACTGAAGATAAAATTCAAGAGCTGTATAATTAAAGGAATTCAAACAGCTCAAATCTTGGTCATGTGACAGGGTGGTTTTGGGTCGAGCTATTCAGCTAAACAGGTGCCATATTGGAACCCATTGTGTTTTGGAGCAGGTCACGGTGGGACCATTAACACAACATTGGAGATTAGGAGACACAATTAGCTCTACCTTTGTCTATACGTGGCTGGTGCAGACTTATCATCTATGAATCCTTTGTGTTGCCTTGGCTGGAATGTTTATATAATACAAGTTGCGTTCCAGGATGATGAGATAGCTTTTGTCCCTTGGAACAGCTTAGGATCTTTCAGAAGCCAGCATGTGATCAGCTTCAGCCAAAATTAATAATTTGTAATGTAGCCAGGCTGACGTAGATTTACATAAATTTTTCCTCCCTGGCTCCTGGCCGGACCACATGCCATTCCTCTCTGATCCTCTCCTAACGTGATGATGTTTTGAAGATATACAATACCCCAAATATGGGTAGATGGTAAGCTGCGGCCCAACCACACTGCCCAAACATCACATCTCACCACCAGCCAAACAGAATAGCATGTTGCACAGTATATTTCCACTTCTCAGGCTCCCTTACTGAGTGAAATTAGCTGATTGACAATGTCCGGCTTCTTTCTTATGTGCATCATGACAGGAATTTGTTTCCAAATCAAGGCTGACAATAATTTACCTCAGACTTACAAATTTTATTTCCCATGAGGCTCAACAGACAAAAGTAATCCAGCATTTTAATATTATTGGAGTAAATTAGTATAAAAGACAATAGCAATGTTGAACCTAAATAGGTAAGAAATGTCATAAGTATAAGATTTAATAGAAGTGTCAAAATTAAAGGGCTTTGATAGCTTGAGAAATTGTTTCCACTGGCAAAAAGACACAGATTTAAGATAAATGGAAAAGAATGATGGGACAAATAGACAAGAGATTTTGTTTTCTTAAAAATGCATCAGTTGTTATGATCTGGAATAGACTGCCTGAAAAAGAAACACATTCAAAACTAACTTTCAAAAGGAAATTGGATATATACTTGAAAGGACAATTTGCAGGGTTATGGGGAAAGAACAGATCAATTGGGCTAATTGAGTACCTCTTTCAGAGAGCTGGGATAACGAGCTGAATGGTTTTATGATCCTACATACTAGAATTGGCTGTGTGACAGATAGGTCAAGTTGTAACCAGATACCTGAATGTTATAATGTGCATAGAAGACATGTTTATTAAGCATTCCAAAGACAGCAGCTGCAAAATTGTCTCCATAAAGCCACTAGTGCCAGCACTACAGGAGCTCAGAGATGCTGAAAATGGCAGATGATCAACTTCTTGCTCGTCCTACTCAGTGCACCACTTGGAAAAGCGATAACATAGGCTTGTGGGAATAGTTTCTCCCAATCTGCTCTATTAAAGCTCATTGGATAGAGCTTAATTTTTCGATTATCCTTGAAGGTCTAGAAATGAGCTCAATTAGCAGGCACTCTCTATAGGTCTTTCATTCACTGTGGGGTGTGGTCAGTTTTGAGAGCAGGGCCCGCTCCTAGTCTGTTTTTAAAGTTAGCACAAAAGACTGTTGAACCTCTTAGTTGTGCTGCACATAATTTGTGCTTAAAATTTTATAATCTTTTGAGCCAGTAATGCTGATATTGGGGGAACTGCGCCGAAAGCCAGCGCTAAAAAAACCTATAGGGCCATAAATAAGACTTTAACGTGCTTAAGCTCATCCAACCCTCTGGAAACTTGCCTCTATCCTAACTCACATTAAGTCCTGTGCACACACCATCCCTGTGCAGGCTGACCGACAGAAAACAGACACCAGTTGAGCAGCACCTCAATATTAAAGTTCAAATCCTAGTTTTCATATCGTCACGTCCAAGACATATCATATTCATAACTTCTAAAATGAGAACTTCATTCAATGTGGAATCTTTTGAATTGATTTTTCATTTTAAAATGGACAACATGTTCCAAGGTGGCCACTGCAAGTCAGATGACCTGGACTGTGTTCTCAAGGAACTGACTCACAGTCTGACTGTGTCCTAAAGATAAACAAAAGGTGCATCCCAGACTAAAATAATGGTGTTAGTTACATAACCTGGCCATCAGAAGGCATTCAGAATTGAATGTGTATTTTTGAAAAGCAAGAAAGTAATTGTTTTAACCTATCAAGGTGAATGTCTTAAATCAACGGGACACGAATTCAGCAACAATGAGCCACATCCTGCATTAATCTAAAGAACACCACATTTGGTAAAGAAACCACAATTGTGAGGAGTCACATAGTGGAGCAGCATTGTTTGTCCTTTTCAAATTTTAAATAAAAAATAATGTCTGTAGAAAAGGCAGTAAAACCTGAGCCTGAGAAAGATCTGAAGGCAGAAACATTTTTTTTATTCATTCACAGGATGTGGGCTTTATTACCTATCCATAGTTGCCCTTGAGAAGGTGGTGGTAAGCTGCCTTCTTGAACCACTGCAGACCATGTGGTGTAGGTACAACCACAGTGCTGCTAGGAAAGGAGTTCCAGGATTTTGACCCAACGACAGTGAAGGAACAGTGATACATTTTCAAGTCAAGATGGTGAGTGACTTGGAGGGGAACTTTCACGTGGTGGTGTTCCCATCTATCTGCTGCCCTTCTCCTTCCAGGTGGTAGTGGTCGTGGTTTGGGAGGTTGTGTCAAAGGAGCCTCGGTGAATTTCTTCTGTGCATGTTGTGGATGGTACACACTGCTGCTACTGTGCTCAGGGGTGGAGGGAGTGAACGTTTGTGGATATGGTGCCAATCAAGTGAGCTGCTTTGTCATGGACTGTGTCTTGAGCATTGTTGGAGCTACCCTCATCCAGGCAAGTGGGGAGTATTCCATCAAACTCCTGACTTGTGCTTGTAGCTGGTGGACAGGCTTTGGGGAATCAAGAGGTGAGTTAAAGAAATGGAAGGAAGGTCACTGATGAAGCAGCTTAAGATGAAAGCAAAATGCTGCGGATGCTGGAAATCTGAAACAAAAACAAAAATAGCTGGAATAACACAGCAGGCCTGACAGCATATGCGGAGAGGAATATAATTAATGTTTCGAGTCCGTATGACTCTTCATCAGAACTAAGAAATATAGAAATGAGGTGGAATATAAGCTGGTTAAGAGGGGTGGGACAGGTAGAGCTGGTTAGAGGACCAGTGATAGGTGGAGGCAAAGAAGTGTTTGTCAAAGATGTCACAGACAAAAGGACAAACGGGTGTTGACGATGGTGATATTAGCTGAGGAATATGCTAATGATGACATTAAGGGTAGAAAACAGGACAAGCAAGTGACAGATAGCCCTTGTGGGGGTGGGGTGGGGAAGGGATCGAAATAGGCTAAAAGGTAGAGAAAGAACAATGGATGGAAATACATTTAAAAATAATGGAAATAGATGGGAAAAGAAAAATATATATAAAATAAAAAATGATAAATTATTGGAAAAGGGGGGATCGGAAAAGGGGTGGGGATGGATGAGAGAGTTCATGATCTGAAGATGTTGAACTCAATGTTAAGTCTGGAAGGCTGTAAAGTGCCTAGTCGGAAGATGAGGTGCTGTTCCTCCAGTTTGCGTTGAGCTTCGCTGGAATATTGCAGCAGGCCAAGGACTGACATGTGGACATGAGAGCAGGGTGGAGTGTTGAAATGGCAAGCAACAGCGAGATCTGGGTCATGCTTGCGGACAGACCGAAGGTGTTCCACAAAGTGGTCACCCAGTCTGTGTTTGGCCTCTCCAAAGTAGAGGAGACTGCATTGGGAGCAGCGAATGCAGTAGACTAAATTGAAGGAAGTGCAAGTGAAATGCTGCTTCACTTAAAAGCAGTGTTTGGGCCCTTGGACGGTGAGGAGGGGGGAAGTAAAGGGGCAGTGTTGCACCTTCTGTGGTTGCATGGGAAGGTACCGTTGAAGGGCGTTGAGGTGTAGGGGGTGATGGAGAAGTGGACCAGGGTGTCTCGGAGGGAATGATCCCTGTGGAATGCCGCCAGGGGAGGTGAAGGGAAGATGTGTTTGGCGGTGGAGTTGACGGAAATGGCGGAGGATGATCCTCTGAATGCGGAGGCTGGTGGGGTGATAAGTGAGGACAAGGGGGACCCTATCATGGTTCTAGAAGGGAGAGGAAGGTGCGAAGGCAGATGCGTGGGAGATGGGTCAGACACGGTTGAGTGCCCTGTCAACCACCGTGGGTGGAAAACCTCGGTTAAGGAAGAAGGAAGACATGTCAGAGGAACTGTTTTTGAAAGTGGCATCATCAGAACAGATGCAATGTAGGCGAAGGAACTGAGAGAATGGGATGGAGTCCTTACTGGAAGCAGGGTTTGAGGAGCTGTAGTCGAGGTAGCCGTGGGAGTCCGTAGGCTTGTAATGAATATTGGTGGACAGTCTATCACCAGAAATTGAGACAGAGAGGTCAAGGAAGGGAAGGGAAGTGTCAGTGAAGGACCATGTGAAAATGATGGAGGGGTGGAAATTGGAAGCAAAATTAATAAATTTTTCCAGATCCAGATGAGAGCATGAAGCGGCACCGAAGCAGTCATCGATGTACCTGAGAAAGAGTTGTGGCAGGGGGCCTGAGTAGGACTGGAACAAGGAATGTTCCAAAAACCCCAAAAAGAGATAGGCATAGCTGGGGCCCATGCAGGTACCCATAGCCACACCTTTTATTTGGAGGAAGTAAGAGGAGTTTAAGGAGAAATTGTTCAGTGAGAGAACAAGTTCAGCCAAAAGGAGGAGAGTAATCTCTGATACTTCCCTTCCCTTCCTTGACCTCTCTGTCTCAATTTCTGGTGATAGACTGTCCACCAATATCCATTACAAGCCTACCAACTCCCACAGCTACCTCGACTACAGCTCCTCACACCCCGCTTCCTGTAAGGACTCCATCCTATTCTCTTAGTTCCTTCACCTCCGTCGCATCTGTTCTGACGATGCTACCTTCAAAAACAGTTCCTCTGACATGTCCTCCTTCTTCCTTAACCAAGGTTTTCCACCCACGGTCGTTGACAGGGCCCTCAACCGAGTCCGGCCCATCTCTCGCTCATCCGCCCTCAAGCCTTCTCCTCCCTCCCAGAAACATGATAGGGTCCCCCTTGTCCTCACTTATCACCCCACTAGCCTCCGCATTCAAAGGATCATCCTCCGCCATTTCCGCCAACTCCAGCATGATGCCACCACCAAACACATCTTCCCTTCGCCCCACCTGCCAGCATTCCGTAGGGATTGTTCCCTCCGGGACATCCTGGTCCACTCCTCCATCACCCCCTACACCTCAACCCCCACCTATGGCACCTCCCCATGCCCACGCAAAAGATGCCCCTTCACTTGCTCTCTCCTCACCGTCCAAGGGCCCAAACACTCCTTTCAAGTGAAGCAGCATTTCACTTGCCTTTCCCCCAACTTAGTCTACTGCATTCGTTGCTCCAAATGCAGTCTCCTCTACATTGGAAAGACCAAATGTAAACTGGGAGACCGCTTTGCAGAACACCTGCAGTCTGTCCACAAGAAAGACCCAAACCTCCCTGTCGCTTGCAATTTTAACACTCCACCCTGCCCTCTTACCCACATGTCTGTCCTTGCCTTGCTGCATTGTTCCAGTGAAGCCCAACACAAACTGAAGGAACAGCACCTTATCTTCCAACTAGGCACTTTACAGCCTTCCGGAATGAATATTGAATTCAACAACTTTAGATCTTGACCTCCCTCCTCCATCCCCACCCCCTTTCCATTTCTTCCCCCTTCCTTTTGTTTGTCCAATAATTTATACAGAATTTTCTTTTCCCACCTATTTCCATTATTTTTAAATCTTTTATGCCCTGCTAGTCTTTCTATCCCACCCCCACTGGAGCTGTACCTTGAGTGCCCTGCCATCCATTCTTAATTAGCACATTCATTTAGATTATATCACCACCTTCAACACCTCTTTTGTCCCTTTGTTCTTTTGTCTGTGACATCTTTTGATTATCTGCGCCTATCACTGCTTGCTTGTCCCTACAACCACACCACGCCCCCCCCCAACTTCTCTCCCCCCACCCCCTACCTTAAACCAGCTTATATTTCACCCCTCTCCTAATATTCACTCAGTTCTGTTGAAGGGTCATGAGGACTCTTTTCTTCTCCGCCGATGCTGCCAGACCTGCTGAGTTTTTCCAGGTAATTCTGTTTTTGTTTTGGATTTCCAGCATCCCCAGTTTTTTGGTTTTATATAAGGAGGAGAGTAATGGTGGATGGGGATTGTTCGGGCCTCTGTTCGAGGAAGAAGCGGAGAACCCTCAGGCCATTCTGGTGGCGGATGGAGCTGTAGAGTGATTGAACATCCATGGTGAAGAGGAGGCAGTTGGGGGCAGGGAACTGGAAATTGTTGATATGATGTAGGGCGTCAGGGGAATGGTGGATGTAGGCGGGAAGAGACTGGACAAGGGGAGAAAGAATGGAATCAAGATAGCAAGAAATTAGTTCTATGGGGCAGGAACAGACTGACATGATCAGTCTGCCGGGACAGTCATGTTTGTGGATTTTGGGTAGGAGGTAGAAGTGGGCCATCCGAAGTTGGGAGACTATGAGGTTGGAAGCTGTGGATGGAAGATCTCCAGAGGAGATGAGGTCAGTGCCAGTCCTGGAAACAATGGCTTGATGTTCAGTGGTGGGGTCATGGTCCAGGGAGAGGTAGGAGGAAGTGTCTGTGAGTTGATACTCAGCCTCTGTGAGGTAGAGGTCAGTGCGCCAGACAACAACAGCACCACCTTTGTCAGCAGGTTTGATGACAAAGTCAGGGTTGGACCTGAGAGAATGGAGTACAGCAAGTTCAGAAAGAGACAGGTTAGAGTGGGTGAGAGGAGCAGAAAAATTGAGAAGACTGATGTCACACCAACAGTTCTCAATGAAAAGATCAAGAGCAGGTAAGAATCCAGATGGAAGGGTCCAGGTGGAGGGAGAATATTGGAGGTGGGTAAAAGGATCCATTGAACGGGGCGAGGACTCCTGCCCAAAGATGTGAGCACGGAGATGAAGGCGGCGAAGAAGAGCTCAGGACTGTGCTGAGCCTGAAATTTATTGAGATGAGGGCATAAGGGTATGAAACTGAGTCCTTTGCTGAGCACTGAACATTCAGCATCAGAGAGGGGAAGGTCAGGGGGTATGGTGAATACATGGCCGGGGCTGGGACTGGAAGATGGGATGGGGACAGAGGGATGGGCAGGATTGGAGGGTCCTGGATGGGTGTTGGTGCCGATGAGTTGTTGGAGCTTGAATTCCTTTGCACCTGAAAGAAAGGGACAAAGTTTCTTTTTGAGGCGTCGGATGAAACGAAGAATAAAATGAAACTGGGGCCAAGGACAGCTTAGAGATAGATTGAGTCGGTGCTGCTGGAGAGAGAGGTCGAGTGTGTTCATATGGTGGCACATTGCACTGAGTGTGGATCTCAGGATGCAATGAGAACAGCCGTCCGAGGAGCGTTGTATGTCCAGGATATACCTGTAATCCTGGGTGGGTTCGAAACATGAGGGATGGAACTTCAGTTGGAATCGATGTGGGGTAAGTCAGAGATGAAGACAATCAGTGAGGAAGGAAATATGGCTGTGAAAGCAAGTTTTAGTAAATACCTAGCCAAACACCAGGAGAGAAATGGAAAGCAATGAAGGTGAACAGGGCAAAAGAAACAAGCCGAAATCTTGTTGGAGAGAAGAGCAGTACTTCTTCAAGGTAGACATTCCTGGAAGAGAAGTGGCAGTCAATTAAACACTAAGATAAAAGCAAAATGCTGCGGATGCTGGAAATCTGAAACAAAAACAAAGATAGCTGGAAAAGCTCAGCAGGTCTGACAGCATATGCGGAGAGGAGTACAGTTAACGTTTCAAGTCCGTATGACTCTTCATTAGAACTAAGAAATATAGAAATGAGGTGGAATTTTAAGCTGGTTGAGCGGGGTGGGACAGGTAGAGCTGGATAGAGGGCCAGTGATAGGTAGAGGCAAAGAAGAGATTGCCAAAGATATCATAGACAAAAGGACAAAGGGGTGTTGACCGTGGTGATATTAGCTGAGGAATGTGCTAATGATGACATTAAGGGTAGAAAGCAGGACAAGCAAGTGACAGATAGCCCTAGTGGGTATGGGGTGGGAAGAAGGGATCAAAATAGGCTAAAAGGTAGATATAAAACAATGGATGGAAATACATTTAAAAATAATGGAAAAAATGGGAAAAGAAAAACATACATAAAATAAAAAAATATAAATTATTGGAAAAGGGGGGATCAGAAAAGGGGTGGGGATAGAGGAGAGAGTTAATGATCTGAAGTTGTTGAACTCAGTATTAAGTCCAGAAGGCTATAAAGTGCCTAGTCGGAAGATGAGGTGCTGTTCCTCCAGTTCGCATTGAGCTTCACTGTAACATTGAAGCAGGCCAAGGACAGACATGTGGGCATGAGAGCAGGTTGGTGTGTTGAAATTGCAAGCGACCGGGAGGTCTTGGTCAAGATGGTTGGGCTGAGGACACTACCCTGAGGAACTCGTGCAGCGATGTCCTGGAGCTGAGATGACTGACCTCCAACGACCACAACCACCTTCCTTTGTGCTATGTATGACTTCAGCCAGTGGAGAGTTGTCCCCCTGATTCCCATCGACTCCAGTTTTGCTAGGGCTCCTTGTTGCCACACTCTGTCAGATGTGGCCTTGATGTCAGGTGCAGTCACTCTCATCTCACCTCGTGAGTTCAGCTCTTTTGTCCATGCTTGAACCAAGGCTGTAATGAGGTCAGCTGAGTGGCCCTGGCAGAACCCAAACTGGGCGTCAATGAGCAGGTTATTGCTAAGCAAATGCTGCTTGATAGCACTGTTGATGATCTCTTGTGTTACTTTATTGATGATGGAGAGTAGATTGATGGGGTGGTAATTGGCTGAGTTGGATTTTTCCTTCTTTTGTGTACAGGACATGCCCAGGCAATTTTCCACATAGCTGGGCAGATGCCAATGTTGTAGCTGTACTGGAACAGCTTGGCTAGGGTTGCGGCCAATTCTGGAGCACAAGTCTTCAGTGCTATTGACGGAATATTGTCAGGCAGCATAGCCTTTGAACTATCCATTGCCTTCAGCTGTTTCTCGCTATCATGTGGAGTGAATCGAATTGGCTGAAGACTGGCATCCAGAGGAGGCCGAGATGGATCACCCACTCAGCACTTCTGGCTATAGGTTATAGCAAAAGCTTCATCCTTATCTTTTGCACTGATGTGCTGGGCTCCTCCAACATTGAGAATGGGGATGTTTGTGCCTCCTCCTCCAGTGAGTTATTTAATTGTCCACCACCATTCACAACTGGATTTGGCAGGACTGCAGAGCTTAGATCTGATCAGTTGATTGTGGGATCGCTTAGTTTTGACTATCATTTGCTGCTTATGCTGTTTGGCACTCCAGTAATCCTGTTATAGCTTCACCAGGTTGACACCTCATTTTTAGGCATTCTTGGTGCTGCTCCTGGCATGCCCTCCTGCTCTTTTCATTGGAACCAGGGTTGACGCCATGGATTGATGGCAATGTGGGGGATTTGCCAGGCCATAAGTTTACAGATAGTGTGCGAGTACAACTCCGCTACTGCTGATGGCCCACAGTGCCTCATGGATGCCCAGTCTTGAGTTGCTGGATCTGTTCAAAACCTATCCCATTTAGCATTGTGGCAGTGCCACACAACACATTGGAGGGCATCCTGAATGTGAAGGTGGGTCTTCGTCTCCACAACGACTGTGCGGTGGCCATTCCTGCTGATACTATCATGGACAGATGCATCTGCGGTAGGCAGGTTGGTGAGGATAAGGTCAAGTATGTTTTTTCCTCTTGTTGGTTCCCTCACCACCTGCCGCAGACTCAGTCTAGCAGCTATGTCATTTAGGACCCGGCCAGCTTGGTCAGTAGTGGTGCTACCGAGCCGGTAGCATTGAAGACCCCTACCCAGAGTACATCCTAAGATCTCCAAGCCTGTTCCATTTTGGGTCCACCAATATAGCAAACCAACTCCCCCTCGTAATGAGACTGAAGAAACTGACTTCACAACCTACAGAAAGTCTATCACTTCGAGAAAATCCTACAATCAACTTTGGCTTATGACTTTGGCTGTTGAACTCACCCAAACTGCACTTAAGATGTGAAGAAGACCTTCCATTAGGCCTGCAGCGTACTCCTTTCAAAACAAGACAACCACATGAATTGTAAACTATTTCTTTCTTTTCTATAAAAGTCCATTATTCTCTCCAACTGGATTGTGTTTGTGTGTGATTGTGCAACTTGATACCATTGCATTCAATTTCAGGGTGAATTCTTAAATAAACAAATATATTTGTCTAAACCCATATAAAGACTGCTGGTTATTCCAATTGTCCACTTTCAGGGTTTAAAATAACATCTTCCTCTCAAATATTCACTGATTACAGACAGTTTGGAAGGGGGCAGGAATTTCAGCAGTTCTCTCTCAACCTGTCCATAACAATACTTTTCCATAACCTCCAGCTGTAAAACCCTCCAGGATATCTGACCTCCTGCAAATACAGCCTCGTGAGTATCACCAATTTTAGTTGCTCCACCTTGCGCAACATGCATTCAGCTGTCAAGACCCAAAGCTCTGAAATTCCCCCCTAAACCGCTTCTTGCTCCTTTATGATGATCCTTAAAATCTACCTCTTTGCCCAAACTTTTGATCATTTGCCCTAATATCAATATGTGGCATGGTGTCAAATTTTGGTTGATAATTAAAGCGACTTGGGATGTTTTACTGCACTAAATAGGCATTACATAAATGCAAATTATTGTTGTCATTAGATGGTCTGGTTGCATAGAAAACTTCAGGCATAAATCTGACAATCCATTCAGAACTGGCATAAATGTAGGAAATTCACAACAACTGTACTTTTATATAGAGACAGAACTATGTTAATGAGTTGCAGAGGACTTCAGCAGATCAGTTTAAAAGATCCAGCAAATAAGAATATAAGAAAATGTAGCAGGGGAAGACCATACTGTCCATTAAGCCTGCTCTGCCATTTAATATAATCTTGGACTTCAACTCCACTTTCACCTGCTCCCCATATTCCTTGATTCCATGAGAGACCAAAAAAAACCTAATTCAGCCTTAAATATATTAAATGATGGTGCGTCCATGGCCCTCTGGGGTAGAGAATTTAATAGATTCACAACCTTTTGAGTAAAGCCATTTCATCTTATTTCAGTCTTTAATGATCCGCCTTTATCCTGAAACTGTGCCCCTGTGTTCTAGATTCCCCAGCCAGAGGAAACAACCTTTCAGTATCTAGTCTGTCAAGCCCCCTCAGAATCTTGAATGTTTCAATGAGACATTGAAACTTCTTCTAGATGCCGGAGAGTATAGCCACAATTTACTCAGCCTTTCATCACAGAACAACCCTCTCATCCCAGGGACCAATCAAGTAAACATTTTCTGTACTGACTCCAATGCAAGTATATCCTTCCTTAAATATGGAGCCCAAAATTTACAGTATTCTTGTGTGGTCTCACCAAAGCTCTATTCAATTTTAGCAAGCCTTTTTTATTCTTGCAATAAAGGCTAACAATCCATTTGATTTCTTAATTACTTCATGTACCCGCATGCTAACTTTGTGTTCCTTATAAAAATACACCCAGGTTTTTCTGAAAGTCAACATTTACAAGTTTCACCCCCTTTAAAAAATATTCTACTTTTGTATTCTTATAAACAAAGAGAATGATCCTGTACTTCTCCAATTTATTCTTCATCTGACCCCTTCTCATTCTACTCATTCAACCTGTCAATATCTCTTTGCAGCCTCTTTGTATCCTCCTCACAGCTTATATTCCCACACAGTTTTGTATAGTCAGTAAACTTAGATATATTATTCTCCATCTCTTTATGCCATTAATATAGATTGCAAATAGCTGGGGCCTTGCACTGATCCTTGTGGCACTCAGTCACAGCCTGCCAGATTGATGAAACTCCATTTATCCTTACCCTCTGCTTCCTGACCATTAACCAATGCTCTATACATGCCAATACTTGACCCCCAACTCCATGAGCTGTTTTCTTATGTATTAACATTGGCACCATATTGAATGCATATTGAAAATCCAAGTATGTTACATTTATTGGTTCTCCCCTTTTTTCAACACACTCTCTAAAAACAGTAAGAACCTTGTCAAACAGGATTTCACTTTTATAAAGCCCTAATGACTTATTCTAATCATACCATGCTTTTCTAAGTTTATTGTTAAGACTTCCTTCTAATATATTCCAGCACATTCCAGTCATGAAGAGATTAATGTCGATAATGTTTAAAAAACAAACTTTAGTGGTGTCTGTGTCTATATGTGTGTGTATGTGTGTGTGTGTGTGTGTGTGTATCATAATTGGATTAAAGCCAGCTGGTATAGAGGCTTTGATGTACAGAAAGAAGTAGGTTTGAAAAGGTAATTAGATAAACATGGGGAAGTTTAAAAACATAGGCGTCAAGGGGGCAACTTGCATTTTTAAATAAAGCATTCAAAAGAATGGGTAAAATCTTGTACCTAGCTAGAAGGCACCAAGCAATGTGTTTTTTTTAGCTTACTTGGTGGAATGAAACGGTATTATTGTTAGAAGATGTAACATTTAAAGGCTAGTAATACAATGGAAAAATTACATTCAAAGGAAAAGCTAGGTATAAACAGAAAGGTGTTTGTGTGAATAAGGCAGAGGTATTTAAGATCTAACCAGCCCATAGGCCACCAACTGTGTCTGCAAGGAGCCAACATGCAAGGAACCGCAGTTTGAATTTATAAGGTCAAATGTGCTTTGCCTGGCGCATTTTTAAATCTGAGTTTTAATGTTGCCTTAATGGGGGTGTAAGTGAGACTCAGATTAATTAGGGGATTTTTATAGTTATTATGGTAGTAATTTTGTAGACATTTGTAAGTGCTTACAATTTTGTTTGTGTTAATAATTTTTTAATTTAATTTTATAAAAAAAACCTCTTGATACTCAGTGGTCTTATTACTACTGAATTTAAAGCCTGCATCTCGAAACACACAAATTGCAAAAATGTGTTGTGACAATTGTTTCAAGTTTCTCTCTGGGATTTGAGCAATTCAGCTGGCTGTGTCATAATAATTCCTGATGACTGATGTCAGGCTGACTGGCCTGTCATTCAGTTTTCTTTGCCTACTTCCTTGGATAGCAGTATTACATTTGTTAACTTCCAATCTGCTGGGACTGTTCCAGAATTTAGCGAATTTGTGAAAATCATAGCCAGCACATCCACTATCTTTGCAGATATCCTTTTTAAAACCCCAGGATTCCTTAGATCTTCAGGTTCTGGGCATGTATTGCTGAAAGAAAAAGACATATCTAAATTTTTTGTCTTGCTCCCATCAAGGATATAAATATAAGGGGGAAAGCAACAGCTTATACTGTGTGTGACTAGAGCGCTGATTGGTTGGCAATTAGCATTGCCATGGAAAATGCATCACTGATGGTGGCTGACACTTAAATGCCAAGCATTGTTTGAAATTTAAATCAGGCAGCTTGACCCTGATTGGTTAAGGCATTGCCCTGAGGAATGAGTCAGCAAATGGCTGTCATTTATTTTGTTGAGATGAAACAGGCACAACGTATGTACATGTTCTTTCTGTCTGCAAAGAACAGGGCCCTGTGTATTAATATATGTCGCTTCCAGTACACGCAAATACGTCACATTGCAAGCCCTGATTGACAATCTTAAGTTGGTTGTCAGCGTAATTCTTAGCACACTGAGAATTATTTAGCAAATATTATCCAATTGTGGAATCATATCTCATGTTGGTCACTGTGTTTTGAGTTTTGCAAGAACAGGCTGTTTGGCTAAAGTCCGAACCTTGCCCATTGTGAACAACAGAAGGGGCATGCTGTTTGATACGATCCGCCAGTCTTTGGGACATATAGCCTACATACCTAGTATCACACTGGCACTGAAATTCATGCACTACATTTCTTACTTGTGTGATAACAGCATCCCATTAGTGGTGACTCGTGTTGCTTCTGCATAGTAGCAGCGTGAAACAGCTAGCTTCACCTATTGCTCAAGTTTTTGAGTTACCTTGCCCTTCCAGGGTAATCGGGAGTAGTCTGGGCACTTTTCAGGGCTGAAAGCGACGGCCTTAGGCACGATCATGAGTTTGTGCGATATACAATGCGAAATGATCTGATCAGAGTAGCCATTATCCCGCAGGATATCTTTGATGCCCCTTATTTTGGCATCAAGCTTACATGTGAGCAAATGGCGCAGGCCCTATTTACAAGGTTGCCAGAAGGCCAATCTTTTACCGTGTAGATTGTAAACATCCCAGTGTATATATTAACCAGTGAAGGTAGGCTGCTGTAGACCATGGTTGGGAACCCCCTGGCAGATTTCTTAACTAGTACGTTAAGGAAAGGGGAGTTCATTTGACTGCTCCATTTCAAAGGTGAATTTGAGCGCAGGATGGGGCCCATTAAGAAATGTAAGGGAATTATTACATGCAACTGTGGATTTAAATATGACAAGCGTAGCATCCACATACCAGAAATATGCAAAGGTTAGGAGGTTAGGTATCATACCATCAAAGACACATTTCTCATGGAACCCAGCAAAGATGTTAGCAAAAGCTGGGCCTAGAAGAGATCCCATGGCAACAGATCATTACACATGTTTCAGCTAAACAAAATAAGTGACAGCCATTTTCTGGTTCATT
The DNA here is from genome assembly GCF_017639515.1 of Carcharodon carcharias. Lineage (NCBI taxonomy): Eukaryota > Metazoa > Chordata > Chondrichthyes > Lamniformes > Lamnidae > Carcharodon > Carcharodon carcharias. The sequence continues at coordinate 43,825,270 of NC_054485.1, forward strand.
CCTTATTGCCTTTATCAAAGTCAAGCTGCATAGATTAAATTTCAACCAAGGCTCAGAAGTTATCTGTCAGTTACCATCAACTGGTGCATTCTCCATGGCAATGCCTCTACCAATCAGAGTCTACTTGCCAACCAATCAGCACTGTCTTCTTATACAGTCTAAATTTTGTTCTCCTTACATTGTATTCTTGCGAGTGTCCTGATGAGTGCAAGGTGAAAAACTTTGACAAAATGTCTCTTTTTGCAGCAATGCTTATGTTTAATTTGTTTTAACAGTGAAAACATGTCAATTTCTTGGAACCTGTGAATTGTGCAAATCATCCAACATTTTGCAACACCCTACATCCTGTCCTTGCTACAAACTACTGGGTTATTTATCACCTAGAATGTGAATTACTTTCCCAGCAAATTTTGGGCTATTAGTTGCCCCTATTTATGCTGCCAAGTTATTGTGCCAATTCCAGACTGCTATGAACATTCAGAATTCCACTGAAAGTTTTTCCACATCTTCTACCAAAGTGCAAATAAAATGTGAATACATTTGATAAATATTAAAAATCAGGCAAAATCCAGGACAATTATTGAGCTGCTACCCCAAGGAAAGAAGACAAAAATAAAGTGATATTAATTGTTTACTGGCAGATCATGGGATTAATCTAAAGTGTTCTGAAGCAAATCCCATTAGAAGCAGTTTCACACAAGTCTCATCAATGAGGTAATTTATGAATTAAAACCAGCATGAACAGAGTGCACTTATTCTGTCAATTTGGACTAAATTTTGCTCAAAAGTACAATGAGTCCTCATGTGATAGATGAGATGGAAATACTGCTTTAGAATGAGGCATGGAGATTGTAGATATGTGCTACTTCCAGTCAAATTTGAGCCAGTTAAGCTTTGAAAATGAAACCATGGGCCTGATTTTCATCTTGGGCTGAGGAAATGCAAGTTGCGACATTTCATGACTTCTGAAACCTGAACTAATCACAATTTTCCATACCTGCCTTATTTTTGTTTCCTGGGGATATTGGTAGACAGGGTTCAGAATTCCAGAGTCCTAAGGTAGTGTTGGAGGAGTGCAGCTGCCAACGCAGGCCGGTTACAAGGCCCACCTCTGTTCCTTACGATATCAGCCCAGCTCTCCAATATAGGTTTCATGTCCCCTAATACTCGTCTAAGTCTCCTATACCCCTTCATATTCCCCATACTCCCATGTATCCCCAATAGCCACTCACCCAGTATCCACAATATACAGTCATCAGAAGCCATGCACTGGAAATCTTTTAAGTACACTTCAAACAATCTAATAGACCTGTCAGTGAAAAATACAATCATTCATATATTTTATTTAAAATCAAGATCAAATGAAAAAAAAAATCTTAAATCCCCTCCAGTGGTCAACCTATTGCATAAACAAACAGTAAGCACAAAGACAAATAATCTTTTGACAACCTCTTAAAATTGTTAAAATGCGAACATAGCTACCTACTGGGATAAGAAGTTCTTTACCTTTTGAAACTGAGCCAAGCATTCACAATGGCCTCAAGCTGTCAAAACAAATCATTACCACTTACAGGCAATGAAGCCTATTGATACTGCAAGTAAAGATGTCCTATCAATCAAAGCATTTCAGGAGCAGGTATGGCATTTTTTTTATCTCTAAGGGAAACCTGCAGACTTCTCTCCCCAAATTTAAAAGGTATGAGCTTTTAAATCACTTCAGATTATGACATGAGGGAATTACTCTAATGCATCACTTACACAATGCTGATCAATGTAATGGCCAATTTACATTGCAGGACGAGTCTCCAAAAATCACTACAGTAAAAAATATTTACCTTATAAGACAGCATCTAATAATTTGAAGCAGTAAACCATTTAACATTTAGCTTTCAGAATATTCCTGACTCCGCAGCAGGCTTATGGACTGTCAAACAAAAGGCAGGTTTTCAGAAAACTTCCAAAATTCACCTAACCTGAGAAAAATACTGTGGTACAGAAAGAAAACAACATCAATTCCCCTTGGGCTGTCAATGGCAACACCAACATCAGTGGATGTGCATGCAGTATTGTGACCCAAGCTGCTCCTCACTCACAAAATGGCCAAAAGTGGCATGAGGCCAAGAAGGCACAGGGAAATCAAAATTCCAGTAAAAGTAAAAGAAACATTTTGCCATTCCTGACCCCTTTCTTGCCTCCATGTGGGGAGAAAAATCCTGCCCCGTATATCAGCAGCCAAGAGCATGCCAACAGGATAAAAAAGGTATACAGAGAGATATTGTTATACATTGAACATATTTTTTGGATCGTCTAAACATCACAAATGAACTGAGAATGCAGGCACATGCACTAGATACACATAACATTGTTAAAAATTGGTACCATAAATTCAATTAAAGCATCCTACCATTTAATGGTGGAACAGAACAATTGTTGCATTGCTGTTGTCGCTTGTGTAACTAAATATAACTAAATAAATATAACTATATAACTAAATATAAGCCCAGTTCAATAACATATTAATTGTGTAATTGGAGAGTTGCGTTTGTTTCACCTGGTAACATAAAAAGCCATATATTAGGCTTTTTGACCATTTCTCCATGGAAAGGATTGTGGCATGATCATATTAAAATATCAACTTCAGTTATGTTTCTTAAATTGCAATAGTAACTACTGAGCAGAATCTTATTGCATCAGTTCAAAGTGGTATGTAAGTTGTAGTCTGCAAAGTGGTTTGCTTTGTCTTTTTAATACACGGTCCACATTAAATCTGAGAATAGCAGAAGTTAGTTTCTGGTGACCTGAATCCTGGAGAGGCATTAGCTTGTTTAATTGGCAGCTCAGTGAGCAATGGCCTGGCAGGATGAGGTTAAGCAGCCAGCTAAGTTTGTGTCTCAGAGGAAGGAGGCAAACAAAAAAAGTCCATCAGTGTGCACTACAGTTTTGTGCAAGATTAGAGAGTCATGAAATAGCCCCTACAAGAAGCAGTCAACCAGGTCTAAAGAGAGCTGGTAAGGCTTGGTAATAAGGATGACCAAAAAATGCTAAATAAGCCCATTATAACAAGGTTTGTATGGCATTTTTTTGTTAACTTGGAAGAAACAGAAACTATTTGAATTTAGGTTAGATTCAATTGTAGCTGTTATTATGTTTGTTCACTTGCTACCATAAAATAAGCCAGCTGAATGATTTGATTTGCATCTCTCATCATCTGACATTCAATGGAAAGGAACATTTGAGGATACACATGAAAGACAAGAGATTCAATTCAGATCGCAAGAGGTAATAAATAGTCTTAAATGTGGGCAGTACCGATGCACTCCTCAATATAAAACACTTGCAGGAGTGACGAGCTTTATTGAACACAAGAGACCAATTCAAAACTTGCATCAGACCCTTGTGGTGTTCATTTATATCATAAATTGGCACATCGTTGTTTGTGTCAGCCCTTCATGACAATTTTTGGACAAGCCATTTGAGACTTAATAGGATGTCTATTTTTGTCCTGCATGACAAACCTGTTCCATTTTTTGAAAGCAAAAAACCTCGCAACAATATAACCTAAAACATCAGTTTCTGTCACTTAAACGAAAGAAATATTCATAACACCGCCTGCTGAGTGAAACTCAATATTTTGAAAGCTTATGCAATAACAATACAGGTAATAAATCAAGTCAATCAGCTAGTTCTAAAGCTGCCAAAAAATATTTTGTAGATTCTTAAGTATTCTTGACAATAACCAAATATTCTTGGCATAAATACAAATATGCATAATTTCACCTGAAAATGAGTGTGTATATGAATAGAACTAGGTCTCGACCTAAAAGGGAAGGAATTGCTTGGCACCTGAAAGATTAGCCCAAAACATGGAGATTAACTATTTAAATTGGAAAGGAAGTAGAAATAAAAGAGCAGAGTTTATTAATTATCAGATTGTTCAAAGGAATATGTTCTTAAGCTTAGCAGGAATCCACAAGAATAGTAAATGGAAGGAATAAGCTTAAGAGAATTACTGGGTAAGTAAACTATTTTTTTGGCGAATCAGAAGGGCAGAATTTTACAGCCCCATTGCGGCAAAATGCGGCGAGCGATTCGAAACGCCATTGGCTTCTGGGTGGGGGTGGGGGGGGGGGGGGGGTGCATAAAGTCCCGCCAATGTAAAATTCTGTCCCAGAGCAGAAGGTATTACACTGAGTGAGTGGTTAAAGTCAGGAAATGCAAGAGAGGGAGAAAGTCAGAATTGGCACTGGAGGGTTGAGACATTGGGTAAATATCTCTGAGTTCTGCATGCAAACTTCCATTTGGGTCTTGGGCACCATTAAACACAATGGGCCCCTGAAAATAATTCTATTACATTGTCCGCCTCATGGGCTTCCATGCCTGGTGGCCAAAGTCAGGATGTGCAAGTGAATACAATCATGGGGTGGGACATTCAATTTAAAGGCAGTCCACTGTGTCAGGGTTTGGAGAAAAAGGTAGACATCAAGAATGTCTTCTAGAAGACAAAAGCTCCAACCATTAATCTGGGTGTATCATACCACAGAGACAGCAGCTTGCATAGCTATAGCACAGTCATTACTGAAGCACCTATTTGACATCTTGAAGTCATGTTTCAGATCTCTGAATTGATCAGGGACCTCTTAGAACCTCCAAGATCATTATGATCTACTGCATGCTTCATAAATTTTTCAACTGAAAGGCATAAACACAGAGCAACTGGAAGAGGAGGACACTTTTCTGCAGTCCAGAGTGGAGCAAGGTGAATATGAGGCGAATGGAAAAGATTCCTGCTGAAACATCCTTTGAAGAAGAAGCCTTACGGGTGGCTCTAATTGGCCTAACCCTCATCCAGTACACGAATATGCCTTTTATTAAAATATACACAGTGATTTGGCCAAAAGCACTTCAGTAGCATTAATTGAATAACCATTGATAGTTTCCCTCTACTATTAGCTTATTTCATCTTTGTTCAAGAAATTTGGCATGCACGCTTCAAATAAAATGCATCCAGATGTAAGTATATTCAATTGGTTTGTGCCTTTGCTCCATGTTTCTTAATCAAGTGTTTTACATGTGGTGATTTTTTTTGGGAGCCCCAGAACATAGCAGCCACCTTACTCCTTCCTCTAGGCTAAGTGTGTCAGTTGGGATTGATGTGGTCCTGAAAGTGACAATTAGATACCTATATGGTAAGCATGCTTCAGTCACGTGTCTTGTCAGTGGACTAAGGTGCTGCAGGGATATTGCTATGATGCAACCCAACTGTATTCTAGCTGTACCCCTGCTGCCGGCCACTATCTTACAATAACCAGTTATTCATGTGGGACGCAATCCCAGGTAGCACTGAGGTAATTAAGCCTTCCATACTGGCTCCAATCATCTAAATTTCAAGCCTCTACAGCAAAATTATGAACATTCACAAGAACTACTCCAATATTAGGAGGGTGATAGAGGCGGGTTGCCTCACATCCTTTAAAAAGTACGTGGATGAGCACTTGGCATGTCGTAACATTCAAGGCTATGGGCCAAGTGCTGGTAAATGGGATTAGGTAGGTAGGTCAGGTGTCTCTCACATGTCAGTGCAGGCTCGATGGGCCGAAGGGCCTCTTCTGCACTGTGATATTCTGTGATTCTGTGAAAAGCAAACTACGGAGGCTACTAGAAATCTGAAATAAAAACAGAAAGTGCAGGAAATACTCAGGTCTGGCAGCCTCTGTGGAGAGAGAGAGAGAGAGAAGCAGAGTTAATGTTTCAAGTAGAATATGATTCTTCTTCGGAACTGAAGGGAGGTAGAAATGTGATGCATTTTATGTTGTTGAAAGAGGGTTGGGGAGTTAGAATAAAATGGAAGATCAGGGATAGGGTAGAGGGCAGGAAAGATTAAATGACAAAGATGTCATGGGGCAAAAGGCAAAGGGAGCAGTAATGTGTGTAGTAAAGAAACAAAGCCTCCTCTGTCACCCCTAAACCCTTCCGCAATCGCCGGTGTAAAAATCTGCCCTTTTACCTCTTCTCTCCTCACTGCCCAAGATCCCAAATATTCCTTTCAGGGGAAGCAGTGATTTACTTTCACTTCTTTCAATTGAGTCTAATCCATTCACTGCTCACAAGGCAGTCTCCTCTATAGTAGGGAGACCAAACTCAGACTGGTTGACTGCTTTGCGGAACACCTCCACTCAGTCCCCAAGCATGACTCCAAGCTTCCGGCTACTTGTGATTTTAATTCAGCATCTTGCTCTCACACTCACATTTCTGCCCTTACTGTGCTGCACTGTCCCGGTGAAGCTCAATGCAAGCGTGAGGAGCAACACCTGATCTTCTGATGTGGTATTTTACAGCCTTCTGGACTCAACATTGAGTTCAACAACTTCAGGCCATGAACTCTGTCCTTCGCTTTGATTTTCTTTTTGCAAAGTGCCAGCTGCATCTTGTTTTCATGTTTTTGCTTTCAGACAGAACTGTTTATTCTTCTGCTATTAACACTCACTCTGAACCAATGCTTTGTTTCTTTACTACTCCTTTTGCCTTAAATCCATGACTTCTTTGTTATTTAATTTCTCCCACCCACTAACTTATCCCAGGCCTTCTTTATTATTCTACTTCCTCTCCTCACTTTCATAAGTTCACTCACCTTGGGGAAGAGCAGTCGGAGAGGTGGACCTGTGGGAAGAGCTGTCGGAGAGGTGGACCTGTGGGAAGAGCAGTCGGAGAGGTGGACTTGCGGGAAGACCAGTCGGAGAGGTGGACCTGCGGGAAGAGCAGTCGGAGAGGTGGACTTGCGGGAAGACCAGTCGGAGAGGTGGACCTGTGGGAAGAGCAGTCGGAGAGGTGGACCTGCGGGAAGAGCAGTCGGAGAGGCGGACCTGCGGGAAGAGCAGTTGGAGAGGTGGACCTGCGGGAAGAGCAGTCAGAGAGGCGGACCTGCGGGAAGAGCAGTCGGAGAGGCGGACCTGCGGGAAGAGCAGTCGGCAAGGTGGACCTGCGGGAAGAGCAGTCGGAGAGGCGGACCTGTGGAAAGAGCAGTCGGAGAGGTGGACCTGCGGGAAGAGCAGTCGGAGAGTTGGACCTGCGGGAAGAGCAATCGGAGAGTTGGACCTGTAGGAAGCACAGTCGGAGAGGGGGACCTGCGGGAAGAGCAGTCGGAGAGGCGGACCTGCGAGAAGAGCAGTCAGAGAGACGGACCTGTGGGAAGCACAGTCGGAGAGGGGGACATGCGGGAAGAGCAGTCGGAGAGGTGGACTTGCGGGAAGACCAGTCGGAGAGGTGGACCTGTGGGAAGAGCAGTCGGAGAGGTGGACCTGCGGGAAGAGCAATCGGAGAGTTGGACCTGCGGGAAGAGCAATCGGAGAGTTGGACCTGTAGGAAGCACAGTAGGAGAGGGGGACCTGCGGGAAGAGCAGTCGGAGAGTTGGACCTGCGGGAAGATCAGTCAGAGAGGTGGACCTATAGGAAGCACAGTCGGAGAGGTGGACCTGCGGGAAGAGCAGTCGGAGAGGGGGACCTGCGGGAAGAGCAGTCGGAGAGGCGGACCTGTGGGAAGAGCAGCCGGAGAGGTGGACCTGTGGGAAGAGCAGTCGGAGAGGGGGACCTGCGGGAAGAGCAGTCGGAGAGGCGGACCTGTGGGAAGAGCAGTCAGAGAGGTGGACCTGCGGGAAGAGCAGGAAAGAAGCAATTTGATTGGTTGGAGAAGAGGCTAGCTGTTTGGTGAATATATGATGAGTATTTAGTAAGTGTTTAAGGTTTATTCTATTCCTAAGGTTTAGAATAAAGTAGAAATTGTACTTTTTGATAAGGTTTATTAAGTACGGCCAACTAAAATAATTTTCTACTTGGATAAAACAGGGAGAGTTCAGGGGTTAAAGCAGTGAGAGTTCAGGAGATAAAACAGCGAGAGTTCAGGAGATAAAACAGCGAGAGTTCAGGGGGTAAAGCAGCAAGAGTTCAGGAAATAAAACGACGAGAGTTTAGGGGATAAAATAGCAAGTGTTCAGGGGATAAAACAGCAGAGTTCAGGAGATAAAACAAGGAGAGGTCAGGAGATAAAACAGTAAGAGTTCAGGGGATAAAACAGAGAGAGCTCAGGAGATAAAACAGAGAGAGTTCAGGTTATAAAACAGAGAGAGTTCAGGAGGTAAAACTGCGGGAGCTTGGGAGATAAAACAGCAGGAGTTCGGGAGATAAAACAGTGGGAGTTCGGGAGGTAAAACAGCCGAGTGGAGAGAAGGTTGGGAATTGAAAACAGTGCGAGTGCAGAAATGTAAATTTCTAAACAAGCACACGGAAAGTAAGATTTTATAGACACAGGAAAGGGAGCTGATTTGTGAGTAAAGGCGAAGAATTTCTACTTCCAACTAATCTCCAGTTTGTACTTAATAGTACAAGAGTAAGGTTAAAGTAAGTTAAAGTAACTAAAGTTTAAGCAAAGAAGTGATTTACAAGTTTAAGGTTAAGGCATGACAGGACAGCTCAGCCAAGTCGAATGCCCATCCGGTGGCATGTGGGGAGTCGTGGACACGTCTCGTGATCCAGGCGAGTCCATGTGCACGAAATGTCATCAGCTGCACAAGCTTGAGATTCGTGTTTCAGATCTTGAGCAGTTGCTGGAATCACTGGGGTACATCTGTGAGGCAAAGAACTACGTGGATAGCATGTTCAAAGAGGTGGTCACACCACAAGTTAGGGGCAAGCAGGCAGATAGGGAATGGGTGACCACCAGGCAGTCCAGGAGAAACAAGCAGGTAGTGCAGGAGTCCCCAAAGGTCATGCTCACTAACCGGTTTTCCATTCTGGACATTGGTGAGGGCAATGGATCCTTGGAGGAGTACAGCAAGAGCCAAGCCCGTGACACTATAGGTGGCCCATCTGTACAGGAGGGGAGGAAGAAGAGTAGAAGGGCAGCACTTTAGTTAGGGGAGCAGACAGGTGTTTCTGTGGCCATCAACGTGACTCCAGGTTGGTTTGTTGCCTCCCTGGTACTAGGGTCAAGGATGTCACAGAGTGGCTGCAGGACATTCCTGTAGGAGTGGGCGAACAGCCAGAGGTCATGGTCCACATTGGTACTAAGGACATAGGTAGGAAAGGGGATGTGGCCCTGCAATTGGAATTTAGGGAGCTAGGTAGAAAATTAGCAAGAAGGACCTCTAAAGTAGGAACTCTGGATTACTCCCAGTGCCATGTGCAAGTGAGTACAGAAATAGGAAGATAAGACAGATGAATGTGTGGCTGGAAAGATGGTGCAGGAGGGAGGGCTTTAGATTCCTGGGACACTGGGACTGGCTCTGGGGGAGATGGCACCTGTACAAGCCAGACAGGTTGAGTCTGAACAGAGCCAGGGCTGAGTTCCTTGCAGGTCGTTTTGCTAGTGCTGCTGGGGAGGGTTTAACCTAACTCAGCAGTGATGTGGGAACCAGGAGAGAATATTACAGAGTAATACCAGGGTGCACGGAATGTTGAGAGAGGCAGATAGCACTTAAATAGTGAATAGTAAGTTAATGGATGGAATCAGAGTAAGGGAGCAAGTAATGAAGTCTAAATCAGGGTTACTCTGCATGTAAGTGAATGCACAGGGTAGAGTTAATAAAATTGGGGAGTTACAGACACAGATTGCCTTGTGGGATTATGATGACGTGGCGATAATGGAGACCTGGCTTAAGGAAGGACAGATCTGGTTGCTAAATATCCCTGGTTACAAAGTGCTCAGAAAAGATAGGAAAGGGAAAAAAGGAGGAGGCGTTTTTGATTAAGGAGAGTATTGCAGTACTAGAGAAAGATGATGTGTCAGAGGATTCAAGGACAGAGTTGATTTGGCTAGAGCTAAGAATTAATTGCTCAGTGCAATATACAGACCACCAGCTAGTGGCAAGGATATAAAGGAACAAAACTGCAAGGAAATTACAGAGAGGTGTAAACATTGTAGAACAGTTATAATGGGGGACTTTAATTACCTGTATATAGACTGGGATACTCATAGTGTAAGCGGCAGTGAGAGACAGGCGTTCCTAGATTGTGTTCAGGAGAACTTCCTACAGCAGTATGGGTCCAGTCCAACAAGAAAGGAGGCACTGCCAGACCTGGTTCTTGGAAATGAGGTGGGCCAAGTTGATCAAGTGGCAGTGGGGGAATGTATAGGGGACAGTGATCATTGTATCATAAGGTTTAGGATGATGGTGGAATAAGATATTGGTCAATCCAGATTAAGAATAATCAACTGGCAGAGAGCGGACATCAATGGGGCAAGAATGGAGCTGAGCCAGATGTCCTGGAACCAAAGGTTGGTGGGAACAACAGTAGCTGAACAATGGACTACCTTCAAAGAGGAGATGGTTTAGGCACAGTCAACGTATGTTCCTTCAAAGGGGAAGGGTAGGACAAACAAATCCAGAGCTCCACGGATGACAAAGGAAATGGAAATTACGTTAAAGAAGAAAAAGTATGCTTATGACAGGTAGTAAATACAATTGAGAACCAAGTTGAATACAAAAGGTTCAGAAGAGATGTGAAAAAGCAAATACGAGAAGCAAAAAGGGATTATGAAAATATTCTGGCAGCTAACATAAAAGGAAATCCCAAAGTATTCTATAAGCACATCAATAGTGAAAGGGTGGTAAAAGGAGGAGTAGGGCCAATTAGGGATCATAAAGGGGGTTTACACATAGAATCAAGGTGGCTGAGGTGTTAAATGAATACTTTGCATCTGTCTTTATCTACAAGGTAGATGCTGCCCAGGCCATGGTGACAAAGAAGGAAACTCAGTCATTAGAAGGGTTTAAAATTGATAAGGAGGAGGTATTGAATAAGCTGTCAGTATTTAAAGTTGATAAAGCACCGGGACCGGGTGAGATGCATCCAAGAATATTGAAGAAAGTCAGAATGGAAATTGCAGAGGCACTGGCAATAATCTTTCAATGTTCCCCGGATTCGGGGAGATGCCAGAGGACTGGAGAATTGCAAACATTACGTCCTTGTTCAAAAAAGGGCATAAAAATCTGTCTTGCAATTACAGACAAGTCTGTTTAACTTCGGTGGTGGGGAAACTTCTAGAAACAATTATTCGGTATAGAATTAATAGTCACATGAAAAAACGTGGATTGATTCAGAAGAGTCAGCATGGATTTTTTAAAGGAAAATCACATGAAAATAACTCGTAGGAGTTTTTTGAAGAGGTAACAGAGATGGTTGATGAGGGCAAGGCTGCTGATGTGGTGTATATGGACTACCAAAAGGCGTTTGATACAATGCTACACAACAGATATGCGAGGAAAGTTATAGGTCATGGAATAAGAGGGGCAGTAGGAATGTGGATACAAAATTGGCTGAGGGATAAGAAACAGGGAGGAATGGTTAGTGGATATTTTTCGGATGGAGGAAGGTTTGCAGTGGAGTCCCCCAGGAGTTGGTATTGGGACCCTGGCTTTTCCTGATATATATAAATGACCTAACTCTTGGTGTGCAGGGGATCATTTCAAAGTTTGTGCATTACACGAAACTTGGGAGAATTGTAAACAGTGAGGAGGACAATGTAAAGCTTCAGAAGGATATTGATACATTGATGGAGTTGGTAGATAGGTGGCAGATGAAGTTCAATGCGGAGAAGTGTGAGGTGATACTTTGGTACAAAGAACATGGAGAGAAAGCATAAAATAAAGAATAAAATTCTAAAGGGTGCGCAGGAGCAGAGAAACCTGGGTGAGTAGTTAGGTTTTGGAATGCACTGCCTAGGAGTGTGGTGGAGGCAGGTTTGATTGAGCCATTCAAGAAGGCATTGGGTGATTATTTAAATAGAAACAATGTGCAGGGTTACGGGGAAAAGGCAGGAGATTGGCATTAAGTTAAAATGCTCAGAGAGCCGGTGCAGACTCGGTGCAGGCCTCCCTCTACACCATTATAATTCTGTGAATCTGTGATTCTGCATTAATCCGACCACATTTCTGCCCTCCCTTTAGTGCCAAAAGAGTCATATTCGAGTTGAAACATTAACTCTGCTCCTTCCACTGCCAGACCTGAATTTTTCCAGTGCACAATTTTTATTAGAGGGATACTCCAGCTGGGCTTGTTAGGATAGAGGGCTGAAACCACTGCCCAATAGCACTGTAGGAGTACCTCCACCATGTGAACTGCAGTAGGACAATTGAATAAGACAAAAGGTTCACTATCACCTTCTCAAGGACAAGTAGAGGGGCTAATAAATACTAGACTTGGTAGTGACACTAATATCCTTAGAATGATATTTTAAAAAACAACTGAACAGACAGAGCAAGTGGAATCCTCGCACATGCTTTCAACCATTGTAGCATGCTTGCCACATCCTTTAATCACTACTGACAATATTGGTGCTCAGACAGCACTCTCATTTTAAAAGAAACGTCTGATAGATCTCAAAGCTCTGGAACTGAGGAAGGGTCATCCAGCCAGCATGTTTCAACTCTTTCTTTACCTTGTGTATTTATTTCAAAGTTTCTATCTATAATACGCTGGGATGTATACACTTGCATTGGTATTTGCAGCTGGTTGACCAGTTAATTAGTGTTGTGAAGTTCTAACTGTTGAGGTAGTTGCCAGATAATGTGTTTTTCTTTGGACTGTAATAACGTCAAGTTGTAACTGCGATAGAAAATCATTCTTTTGAAGTACAAAGCTCAATGTATGGCATAGTGGTTTCCTTTGTCATGCAACATGAGTAAGTGAAGGGAGATTATGAAGAAAAGATACTGCTGAGTTTCAAATCTTCCAAGCTTAACCACAGTCCTTGGACATTATCATATCCAGCATGGCTGGGTAACACTGGACAGAGGGCTTTTAATTGAGGAAGAATTCCTCCAGTTTGGGGTCTGCTTCTTCCTGTTATGCATGGCTTTGCTGAGCAAATAGGGAAGTAGTATTCAAATGTTGGAAATGTGAACAGCACATTGCTAATTGGAAAGCAACTGGCCACCCTATACTTTGGTCATGTGTGAGTAAGTGAATATTCATCATGCAAGTTGGTTGTTTGGTAGCTTCCTTTGTGGAATTTCTTCTTCTCACTGTTATACTGCAGTTTGAAATGATAGTGGCCTGAAATTCAAAAGGAGTTGTTTTGTGAAGGGTTAAAATGAAGTCATGTCAAAATAAGAAGAAACTATTAGTGCTTTACATTTTATGACCATCTGTTTTTAGGGTTGTAACATTGGCACATATTAGTTTTTGCAGACTTCTTGAGGCCCTTCAACCTTGTTCTTCTTCTCTCTGAGGCCCTCTGGCATGAAGTACCCAATATCCAAGCAGGTAACATTCCTTTGGGAGGCAGGTCCAGGAGTGACACAGAGGGCTTTCCTTTTCTTCATGTAGAACATACTCAAAAAGCACATTCAAAATATACGGAGTATTTTCTAACCTGCAGCCATTCCTCTTTTTCTGCCAAGAAACAACTGAGGTGCAGCTTGAAATAGGAACTCCAATTTTTGAATGCTGCAACTGTGCAAAATTTCACATCTCATGCTGACAACAGACTTCAGCAGCCACGTCCATTCCAGAACAGGAGCCAGTCATTGTGTGTGTGACTGGCCCAAAAAAATTACAGCAGTGGTTGCTCTCCCAAAACAGAAAACCTCCAGAGATTGGGGAAAGAGGAAGAGCTCAAGCATAAAATTAAAAACTAAAAAGAACAAAAGTTTTACTCCATTGGAAAATGTATCAGAAATAATTAGAATTCGGGTCAGGATTTTTAATTGAAAGGCAAAGCTGAAGGGCTGAGCCATATGGTCTACGACTGAAATAGAAATTCAGCTGGTGAGGTAAATTTGGTAAACATAGAAACAGAAAGTAGGAGCAGGAGTAGGTCATTCGGTCCTTTGAGCCTGCTCTGCCATTCAATATGATCATGGCTGACCCTCTATCTCAACGTCGTACTCGCGCTCTCACTCCATACCCCTTGAAGCCTTTAGAGTCCAGAAATCTATCTATTTCCTTCTTAAGTATATTCAGTGACTTGTCCTCCACATGCTCGCTCTGTGGTAGAGAATTCCATAGGTTCACCACCCTCTGAGTGAAGAAGTTTCTCCTTATCTCAGTTCTAAATGGTCTACCCTGACCCTTGTTCTAGATACGCCAGCCAGAGTAAACACTATCCCTGCAGCCAGTCTGTCCATCCCTGTCAGAATTTTATACATTTCAGAGAGATCTCCTCTCATTCTTCTAAACTCCAGTGAGTACAGGCCTAGTTGGCCTCAATCTCTCCTCATACAACAATCCTGCCATTCCAGGAATCAGCCTGGTGAACCTTTGCTACACTCCCTCTGTGGCAAGTAAATCCTTTCTTAGGTAAGGAGACCAAAACTGCACACAATACTCCAGGTGTGGTCTCACCAAGGCTCTGTACAGCTGTAGTAAGACATCCTTGCTCCTGGCTCAAGTCCTCTCACATAGAAGGCCAACATACTATTTGCCTTATTAACTGCTTGCTGTACCTGCATGCTTGCTTTCAATGATTGGTGTACAAGGACACCCTTTGTACATCAACATTTCCCAATCTGTCACCATTTAAATAATACCCTGTGTAACACTCTTAACCAGGGGGTCTCACTGCCCTCTAAGGTCCTCACCCTGTACTTAATATCTATGACACAAAACAAATTATGGACACAATTTCTGCTTTATGTGGAAAACCTTTATTAACCCACATGCAGGGGCTCATTCTGGGGTGCTCGGTGCGCTGGACAAATTCCTTCACACAACTTTCCGTGATGGACCAAATCACAATTCCTGGTTGTGGCCCCTATGTCCTTGAGAGCTGTAGGTTTGTATACCTTTCTGACCCTGGTGTCCCAGCATATAAGGTAATATCTTAAATTGAGACTGGACAAGGACACATAGGCATCGGCATGTGTCAAATTGAGTCACTTGATTGAATTATCAATCCCATCCTGGCCATGCAAAGACAACCTGCATGTAGTCATTTCCTGCTCTCAGCAGGGGGTGTCTCCACATGCCTGCCAGCAATGGATATGATTTCTGTACCTTGGTAAGGCAGGAAGAAGACCATTCACACACACCCGAGAGGCCATTGCTTAGTTTCTGTAATCAGGGTGCCTGGTAGTTAGCCACCGTCTCAGTCGCAAGTTCTGACACGCCAGTGCCTACGTGTCCTTGTCCAGTCTTTTTTAAAGTTACATATAAGCCTCAGAGTTGATATCTTTGGTGAAAAATCTTCTCCCTTTGTCCACTGTCCTCCGCATTCCATGTCCTACCACCCGGCTCTTAGCTCAGGACATTGTCCACCTCATAACTAGTCACATTTTGACACAAATATAAAGATAATGTTAAATGGCATGTTACAATGAAACAAAGGCAAGCCTTACAGCATCACAGAAATACACAAAGTTACAAAATGCCTTACCTCTGCCATTCTGTTTTTCCTACCGAAATGGATAACTTCACACTTATCCACATTACACTGTATCTGCCATGTATTTGCCCACTCACTCGACCTGTCTAACTTGCTTTGAAGCCTGTTAACAACCTCCTGACCCCTTACATTCCAAATAAGTTTTGTGTTGTCAGCAAACTTGGAAATATTACATTTGGTTCCCTCACCTAAATCATTGATATATATTGTGAATAGCTGGGACCGAAGCACTTGCAGTACCCCACTAGTCATCACCCACCACTCTGAAAAAGACCCGTTTATTCCTACTCTCCGTTCCCTGTCTGCTAATCAATTCTCAATCTGTGTCACTATATTACCCCCAATCACATGTGCTTTAATTTTACACACTAACCTCTTTTTGTGGGACTTTATCAAAAGCTTTCTGCAAATCCAAATACAGCACATTTACTTGTTTTCCTTTATCTATTCTGCTAGTTACTTCCTCCAAACACCCCAGTAGGTTTGTCAAACTTGATTTCCTTTCCATAAATCCATGTTGCCCTTATCTAATTCTGTTGGTATTTTCTAAGGGTCCAGTTATTACATCCTTTATAATAGACTCTAGAATTTCCCTATTACGGATGTTAGGTTAACTGGTCTGTAATTTACTGTTTTCTCCTTCCCTCCTTTTTTAAATAGTGGGGTTACATTTGCCACCCTCCAATCTGCCGGGACTGTTCCAGAATCTACAGAATTTTGGAAGATGACAACCAACTATTTCAATTACCACCTCTTTGAGTACTCTAGGATGTAGATTTTCAGGCCCTGGGGATTTATCCTCAGGGTGCAAGTGCGATGAAGTTTGACAAGCCAGGATAACAACCAGACCCTCATTTCCTTGTTGTGGCAATACAATGGTTTAAGAAACTGTCTTTCAGCAAGTCCCTATCAGCAAACACATTGGAACTGAGCTTCGGTGTACAGGACATAATGTTGAAGTCTGCAGATACTATGCAGTTCAAAATATAGTAAACAAGGAGGAAAATAATAACAGGCTTCAGGGCCAGAATTTTCCTGTTGATATGCGGGGCTGGGCTCCGCATGCCGACACATAAAATGACGCACGGTGTCATCGGGCAAGCGTCCCAACGTCACCCACACGCCATCGTGATATGTAGGTCGGCGGGTTTGCGATGTTCTCCAATGCACACCCACTATTAATTATTCATTTACTTAAGGACCTTGAGCTGCAATTGACTGCAATTTTTCGGGGCCCATGCGATCTTCAGGACGTTGCTGAGGCACAATGGACAGGTGGGTAGGAGGCATTTGTATAAACCTCATCCACAGGTGGGATAAGAGGGGTGAGAGTGGCCACGAATGTTATCTGCCAGGTATTTAAGTGTGAAAGTTACTGATACTTGCCTGTGTGAGCAGGATTACTTCAAAACTCATTCCAGCTGCTTGGACAGGAGTAAAAGCCTTCAAGTCAGGACTCGACAGGAAAGGTTATTTTTGGGGTCTGCAGCTTCCAGGAAGCCTTCCTTTAGCCTGGGAATGGGATTTGTGCTCTCCACTGGAGGTAGCTCCTCTGAGGAGGAAAGGACGGCCAGAAGGGGGAGAAGGCCAGGAGTCCACATTAAGCCTCCAGGGGAGCCACCTTTGGGAGGAGAGGCGCAGGCACAAGGGGTGCAGGGCCAACATGAAGTCCAAGGCAGAAGGGGCACAGACGATGCCACTATCCTGCTGCCCGGGTATACAGGCGGTGAAGCAGCTACCTCAATATGTCTGAGGTCCAGTGCCGAAGGAGGCTCTATATCTCAAGGGAGACAGTCACTTCCATTTGTCAGATGATAGGCTTTGAGATCTCTGCAACCTGTGTGGTTGTGCACACCATGCCAATGACGCTAAAGGTCACAGTTGCCCTCAACCTCTATGCCTCCCGCTCTTTCCAGGGGTCGGTGGGCAATCTTTGTGGAGTCTCCCAATCCATACTTGTGTAAAGCTGGTGACAGACATTCTGTTCAGACGTGCATTGACTTTCATCCAGCCAAACAGAGCAAGCCAGGTGCTTTGCAGTGATTGCTGGCTTGCCCCGCGTCCAGGGTGCAATTGACTGCACACATGTGGCCATCAAGGCGCCAGCAGGTGAGCCCGGTGCCTTCGTCGACAGGAAGGGATTCCACTCCATGAACGTGCAGATAGTGTGTGATCACAGGATGCTGATTCTACAAGTCTGTGCAAGGTACCCAGGCAGCTCCCACAACGCTTACATACTTAGACACTCCCAGGTGCCGAGGATCTTCAGTGCTCCAGCCCGGCTGGATGGATGGCTGCTGGGTGACAAGGGCTATCCCCTCAGAAGGTGCCTCATGACACCTCTCTGCCATCCAAGAACATAAGCTGAGCAGCAGTACAATAGGAGCCAGGACACCACAAGTGCTGTGGTGGAGAGAACCATTGGTTTTCTCAAGATGCGCTTCCGTTGCCTGGACCACTCAGGGGGTGCACTCCAGTACCCCCAGATCATGTGTCAATGATAGTGATTACATGCTGCGCTCTCCATAATCTGCCGCTGGAAAGGGGGGACGCTGTGGACGAGGAAGACGTAGACGCAACTCCAGATGCACATGATGAGTCAAGCAGTGAGTCCGAGGATGAGCACACACAGGAGAACGCTGAGGGGGTAGATGCTGACCCGGGCATACCCCAGGGTGGCAGGGACACCTGGGAGGCTTTAATCCAAATAACCTTAAGCTAGCCCACCACAGATGGACCTTCAACGCACACCAGGGCTGCAGGTTCCATACTCAATACCTTAGTGCTAAATCAGCTTGGGTACTGACATTAACTAAGGCCCTTGTCAATAAAACTCCATGCCAAACAACTCACTCATAACATCCTGGGTTCCCGTCCATTTGAGGCATGGCAACATATCAAAATTTATTGAGAGAAAAAATGTAACTTCATAAACCAAAAAAAAAAGGTGTTGGACATCACACCAAGCCTTCAATAAACTACTATGGGCTAACATAAAAGCACCAGTGAGAAACCCGTGGTGTGCCTAATGTGCCTTAAATTTACGCTTGCAGGTGCTACATCTAGGTGCTGTCTCCTCACTGGCACTGACATCTGAGACAGCCTGCTCACTCTGCTGTCCTGTTGGCTTCAATGACCTTGGCGGACATCCTCTGGCCCGAGGAGCCTTTGATGACCCTGCCTGGGAGGGACCGGCCAGTTCCACAGCTGGCTTCTCCCCAGTCGCCACAGCCTCATCCGATGCCACGGTCACTAGCAGAGGGGCGGAGGAGCTGCTGCCATCATCCAGATCACTCTGAGAGGAGCCCCCAGAGACGACAGGCAGCTGCTGCACCAATGTGAGGTTGCTTTGGACCTCCCTGCTCACCGTAGATGGATGGGCACCGAGCTGGAATAATTGGTGCCCAAACCATTTCCCACACTGGCACTGATCAGTTGATGTCAGTGCCGCTGTGAGGGCTTGCAGGTCCGAGCGCAACCCCAGGAGGCCCTGATTTTTCTCTTGGAGTAGTTGCTCCATGAGAGTCACCACTCTCTCTATGGAGGAAGCATGGCGCTCGCTATGAGTCTCAATGCATCAGTGATGCTCTGTGTGGACTACTCAAGCATGGGCACCATGCCACGCATAGCCTCATGTATCTCCACCAGATCTTCCTGCATACCTGGCTGCACTTCCAGCATTTGCTGCCTCATGGACGACTCCAGAGGCACATCATCAGCTACTGACCGAGCATGAACCTGGTCCCCTGCAGTCCTCTGACTGCCGGCGTCATGGGCACTCTCTGTCTCTGCCCGCACCTCAAACGAGGGTGAAGTACCCTCACCGCCGTGCCCCGGGACACTAGCCAAAGAACTAATTCCCACCGAGGTGCTAGTACCTGCACTGGTGCCTACCTGGCAGAGATGGTGTGACGCTGATGAATGGATTTCCTCTGGGCCTTCAGGTGTGAGAGGTGGCCCCTCTGCCTCCTCCTCCCGGCCCTGCTCCGGTGATACTGAAAGGAAGAACAAGGACATTTGATTAGTTATAGTGAAGACAATGTCAATTTGCATGCTGCTCCCCCAGATCATTATGTGCTCATCCTTCCATAATCAATGGCCATCCCCTGTTGCAAACTTCAATCACCGAGCATTCAGCAGTTCCATGTTGTGCCAGCCAGTGGCTGCTGGGACACACATGGTAATCTGAGTGCTCGGCAAACATACCTACTTGTGGCACCCCAGCCTCGCTGCAACCAGTGGACCTGGGCGCATGGTGCCTCTCCAGATCCATTCCCTGCTGCTCAAAAGGTGTTAGGGAAGGGTCATGAGGACTCGAAACGTCAACTCTTTTCTTCTCCGCCGATGCTGCCAGACCTGCTGAGTTTTTCCAGGTATTTCTGTTTTTGTTTAGGATTGCCAACCGGGCCTGGCCTCCGCCAGTCCACATCTGCTCTGCGGAATCGTGCGCAGTTGTCTCCTGAAAAGGAGAGAAGACCATTGATTAGTCCAGCCTGTACCTGGATTCCCATCGCATCCCGGCCAACCCAACCAGAGTGGGACATTGCAGAACTCCAGTTCTTCGTTACCTCACAGCTGTCACACATTCATGCAAAGAAGCCAAGGCTGATTCCCTGCTCCCTCCCCCCATTTCCCAGATGCTGCCTCCTTCACATGTGGCACCACAAGGTGTAACTTTGCTAAGCAAGGAGGCACAAGCACGTGGAGCACAAAGACCAGCAGTTGGATTGGAAGCTCCCCTCCCAGCATGTTAGCACCCTGACTTTGACACCGCAGTTCAACCACTCTGCCTTGGTGCAGATCCTTGAGTTTTGCCCACATTCTATACTCTGGGTGTCAGTGTCACACATGCTGCAGGTGCAGAACCCATCTCAGCGCAACACAAACCTCTCGAGGTGAACTAGGCATGAGCAATATCTGCTGGCCAACCCAGCAAGGGAAAAATGCTGTGAGGGATTCAATGCCATTGCTGTACTCAGATTTGCTGGGGGGACGCTGGGGGGAAAGGGTGATGGCTGCATTAAGTGACTTCCGCCAATATGATACTTACCCTTCCTGAGTGAAGTAGGTCATTGAATCTTTACGGCACTGGACCCATGTGCGTCACACTACATCATGGGAGCTCACACTCTCGGCCACCTCCTCCCATGCACATTTGGTCAGGTGGGGAGGCCTCTGCCTCCCGTCCCTCAGAATTGGGACCTCCCGCCGCGCTGCCACCTCCTCTAGGAGGGCAGCTACGCATTCATCTGAGAAACAAGGGGTACACTGCAGGCCTACCCTCCGGCCTAGCCTGCCCTGCTGGCCTACCCTCCGGCCCTCTACTGTGCTCTTCTCCCAGCTATTGTGAGCAGCCTTGCAAAGGCTGCCAGGTCTTCATTGGACATGGGGAAAATTCTCCCCAGGAGGACAGATCAGCAAAAGGGGCACACATATGCCAGATGGAGTTTAATTTGACGTATGAAGTGGTGCGTTTTTGTGGGACGAATGAGGAGAAGCAATATAAATAACATGGTATAATTTTAAGATGTAGGGAATAAGGAGCTGAGAGACCTGAATGTATGGGCAGGATCGGGCGTAAAATCACATGCAATGATGTCAGGTGAGCTTCCTGACATCATCACGCACTCTCCCAATTTTTCAGCCAGCGGGTACGAGAGTTGGCAGCGCGCCCACTGACAATTAGGAGCCTTATTAAGGTCCTTAAGCAGTTAATCAAAATTGTTTTTTTTGCTGCCTGCTCAACTGTTGAGTTGGCGGGTGGGCGAATAGGTCAAGTGGCCTTTGTATTTTTTACGAAACCTCATCCACGGGCGGGATGAGGTTTCCAACGGTAAGTAAAAAACACAAAAAAATGTTTCCACTTCAGCTTAAACATGTCCCTCTTCACGTGACTTGAGTCACGTGTGGGGACACGTTTACATCATTTATTAAATCTTTATTTTCCTTTGTCCAAAACTTCAGGTGCCTGAGGCATCTCTTTGCCCTCAGGGAGCTGTCAGTGAGCGCTCCCCCCGCCTGTGCAGACTTCCGCGCTTGCCCTCCTCCTGCCCCCACCCCAGCAGCGCTGAGCCTTTCTGCACACCTTTCACACTGGCTGCCTGTTAATTGACCAGCCAGCGTGAAATCGCGGTCGGGGCCCGATCACGGGTGGTGATCCGTTTTGCGGCCGCTCCTGGACTTGCCCAAGTGACGAAGGGGAAATCTTGCCCCGTATGTGCACAATTTTTTGACGGTGACTTGACAAGTTGAGAAGACTTAAAAATGCCTTGGCGAGGACGCAGAAGCAATTTATTAGAGATTGGTACCAGGGATGAGGGGCTTCAGTTACACAGATAGACCAGGGGAGTTGGGGTTGTTCTCTTTAGAGTGGGGAAGGTGGAAGGAAGTTTTAATAAGTAACTCCTCGTAGGGTTTTGATAAAGTAAGGAGAAATCTGGCAGACAGGCCAGTAACCAGAGGACACAGGCTGATGGCAATTGGCAAACAACCAAAGGTAAGATGGGAAGAATTCATGAAAAAGTTGTGATCTGGAAATGTACTGCATGGAAAGATGATGAAAGCAGATACAATACTAACTTTCAAAAGGGAATTGGGTGGATATTTGAAGGGGAAAGGGTAAAGGATTGGGACTAATTGGATAGTTCTTTCAGATAGGATGAGCTGAAGGGCCTCTACTGTATCATTCTATGTTTCTACACTTGCTGCCATCATTTTAAATGCATTAAAAATGAACTGAATTCAGAAAATGCAGCTTTTATCAATTCATGTGTAGGTATACATAATCTCTACACATGTTCTTAATGTAGTTCTCTGCATTTGGAACTTGACCCTTTATTGAACAGCAAAATGTAGCTGTTTAACTTTTAAAGGTAACAGATATATGGTTAAGCCCTTATAAGGTCCAAATTAGAATCTGCAGAATGCAATTGCACTGATAAATCTGCTTAATAATTCAACATGTGGAAGAAGCCTGTTGCAAAGAAATGCCAAACTGAGACCTGCTTTAATAGCTACAGACAATGCAAAGAAGTTGGTCAGTATGTAATTGGTGACATGTCAATGAGTATATCTCTGAGATGAAAATGAACAAGAGTCATTGTGTTTTTGTGAATTGTAAATTAGTAAAGGAGAATGACTCACCTACAAGTTTTGTTTCCATTTCTCTCTGTTTGGTAATGTAACTAAAGCAAACTGGAGTCACATGAAATGCCATGCTACTGCTCAACAATGCTAAAAGACTGTTTAGATTTCTTGAAGGTTTCAGTTATGACTCAATCCACATGGATAATGTTGGGTCTTAATACAGAAAATTACCCATCAATTATTGATTTAGCCAGTGCTTGGTTATCCGGAACCTCAGCACATCTGAGTTTGTAGTAATTATGTATCAAAGAATTACTGGCTTTAGCTCCAAGTAGTAAATTGTGTGTAACAACTCAGAGAGGACAATACCACTCAAGAAGACATGTATAAAGAAGCTTGGAAGTCTTAAGAATTATAATATCAAACCAAGATATCCAAAGTGGTGAACACAATCCTAACCAAAGAATTGACAATATGCAACATGCTTTTCTTTTTCAAATGGTTAAGGGCACAATGCTTGGAATGATAGGGGGTTGGCTTGAAATCAAAAAGTAGTAAGGGCAAGTGATTATACAGTACACAGTTGATGATTATGGATTATACTGGATGCAATTAAAAGTCAGCCCAACAATTTTCAACTGTTTCATCAATGATCATCAGTCCATCATGAAAGGAAAAGTGGATCAGTGTTCAGCTCTATTCACAGCACTTCCTATAGTAAAATGACCCATGCCAGCCTACAGCAAGCCTTGAGCAACATCAAGGCTCAGGTTGCCAAGGATTTGTACCACCTAAGTGTCATGTAATGACCATTTTCAAGATGAGAAAATCCAACCAGCCTCTTCTATCTTTCAGCCCCCATCTTGGAATAGCCAAGATGTAGCCACATCAAGACAATGGCTACAAGAGCAGGACAGACAGTCTTTTGTTTCTCCCTGTGAGATGTTCACAACCTGTCGATTTCAAGCCTTAGCTATCTACAAAGTGAAAGACAGTAGTGATTGAGGAGAGCTAGTAAGTGATGGCAGTCAAATCATTTTAGATGTGAATGCTTGTTACCCAAGAAGTTGCCATGATTTATATATTTGCCAAACAATATTACCTGCATTGTTGAGCTGGAATACTGCATCCAATAGGTTGAGTGATGTTCAGGGATATCCGTGTAGCGCTGGCTGATGACATATCTCTGGCATCCAAGAACACAACTAACTAAGCCCTTGAAATCACCCATTTTGGAATAAATCAAACAATCAGCATTTTAATGTTTCATTCCAGATGTAATGACACATCTATGGGAGACCTACACTGCAGCCCAGTCAGGGCCTAGCAAACTGCAATATACTGTGCATATTGCACAACTATGCCATTCAGAAAGGTCTTCCACGTGACATGAGGACAAAAAGTAGGGGATGGACAAACTGAAGAACAGCCTTCCATCATCTGATCATGTGGAGGTTGTCCTGGAGGATAATTTAAGTAGTTCAGGAAATCCTATAGTCAGCAGCCAGAAAGGGAATGAGCAGGTTATTAATAATTGTTTCCAATATACAACATACCTGGGATACATTCAAATCCATTATTCCTTGGATTTATGAAAATTGTACACAGAATGATTCCTTACAATTGCTTAATATTGGCCATTATTACACAAATTTGACTCTTTCCGAGAAGTCTGTCACTCACAATATAATCACAAGGAACATTCTTCATACTGCAAGACATAAATGCACAAGCACTGATTGCAATTTACTTGTAAAATAATTTCAGATCTATCACCAACTTCTCACCCTTTGCGCCAAAACTTTGCCGACTAAAAGTCCTAACTTCTACATCTAGGGCAGGATCTTATGTCCCACGGGTGGACGTGCACCCAACCCAATGATGTGTAAAATAGCACGCGGTGACATTGGGTGAGCATCTTGACATAGTCATGCACTCGCATGATATTTCGGTCAGCGGATGTGTGCGAAAGTTGGCAGCATGCCCACTGACAATTAAGAGGACTATTAAGGCCATTAACCAATTAATTCAAAGCTATTTTTCACTGCCCGCCCAACCATACGGTTGGCAGGCAGGCAGGCAAATCGGCCATGCAGCTTTTGGATTTTTTAAGAAACCTTATTTTTATGGGCAAAATTTTGAGCTCAGAAGACGAGCGTACGCCCGACCCGTTCGAACGTCAACGCGCAGACATGCGATATTTCGGTTGGTGGGCACGCACCAGAGTCAGCAGTGCACCTGCCAACAACTAAAAGGCCCATTAAGGCCATTAACAAGATATTTAAAAGAAATTTTTTCTGCCTATCCAGCCTTATGGTTGGCGGGCAGGCAAAAAGGCCAAGCGGCCTTTGCACATTTTAGGAAACCTCACCCACGGGCAGGATGAGGTTCCCTAATCAAATAAAAGTAAATTTTAAACTTTAAAATTTAATTAACATCATGTCCCTGATCATGTGAGATTGTCGCATGAGCAGGGACATGTTTTATAACATTTTTAATTTCTTTATATTTTTTTAAGCTCTGCATCTCCCTGAGGCAGCTCTGTGCCTCAGGGAGATTCTCAAGCGTGCACTTGCATGCATGCGCAAAGTTCGCGCTCTCTCCACTCCCCGCCCGCATGGGCAGCACTGAGCGCTGCCGCTCGCGTTTCATGCTGGGCAGGCTTTAATTGGCCCGCAAGCTTAATCCGCCTTCTGGCTTCAATCACGGGCGGTGGGCGGCTTCCCGCTCCCATTGAGCCTGCCCGACAAGGGCAAGATTCTGCCCTATGTTTTTGGTTATCAGGTTCACTGTGTCCGACGAAACTAGTGCCCTTGTTATTAATACATTAGTTGGTGGTTGAAACAATATAGGCATGGAGACTGATTAACTGACCAAACACTGGTAGTTTATTGGAACTAAGAACAGAGCACTAACACAATGTGTGCTTCTTCAATCACCTCCAGCTCTAGACTTACAGGTACCCATGTAGCCCGTGCTGTGTAGGGATTGATCAATACAGTCACATGGTCAACTAACTACATTCTCTTAAAGGTACATAGCATTCCACTTTACCTCATCCCTCCCCCTTTACTTGAAAGTACAACTGACAAGCATCACAACATCCCAATTATTTATACGAATAACTATTTACAAGTCAAGTCACTCAGGAGACTTCCTCGGTCTTGTCGAGCATCCTAGCTCAACGGCCTCGACTGGTTTTTCCGAGGCCCCTTCTCAGGAGTCAACTTTCCACCAGGCTCTTCAGTGGAAGTGGACAAGTTTGTGCCTTTGACCCTCTCAGGTCCAACAGGCGCCACCGGTACTTCCAAATCGTGTGACATTTCTTCCACATGCAGTGCAGACTCAAATGTAAATGATGATGGCATTCATTCTTGTGGGACTCTCTCTCTTCTCTGGAGATGATCCACATGTCATCTAATTATTCGGTCGTTTACTGACACATTATAGGAGAGAGGTCCTGTCATGGCGCTCACTTCGCCTAATAGCCAATTGGGCCCATCTCCAAAGTTCTTCGCGAGAACTGTGTCTCCCACAATGAAATTTCTTTCATTATTATGGTCATCATGTCTAGCTTTCTGGGCCTCTTGGCTTCCCTCCACCCTCCTCACTAAAGTCAGCCTGATAAGTGTAGGATGGATGTGGAGATGTCTCTTCATTAGTAATTCAGCAGGGGCAATACCGGTAGTTGTGTATGGTGTCGTCTGGTAAGCAAACAGAAACTGTGACAATCTGGTGCAGATGGAATCCCCACCTCCAGTTCTAGACTTCCAGTTAGCCAAGAAGCCCATGCTGTGTAGCGATTGGTCAATACAGTCACATACACTACATTCTCTTAAAGGTACGTAGCGCTCCACTTTACCATGCTCATCCATGGGCAGGATGAGGTTTCTGACTTTAATTTTAAAACAAATGTTTTGACATTATTTTTACTATATTTATGTTTATGTGAGTGAGTCCTATGCGAGGACATGTTTTCCAGATTTTCAGAATCTTTATTTTTGATTTTAATATTCTTCAGCTCCCGGAGGCAGCTCCCTGCCTTCAGGGAGCTCTCAGTGTGCACTCCCCCGTGCATGCACAGACTTTTGCACTTGCCCTCCTCCCGCCCCCACACCAACAGCACTGAGCTTCTCAGTGAGCCTTTCACGCTGGCTGGCTGTTAATTGGCCAGCCAGCGTGAAATCGCAGTTGGGAGCCAATCGCACACAGTGGACCATTTCCCATCTGCTCCCGGGCCAGCCTGTCATGGCTGCCCGACCAACATAAAATCCTGCCCCTATATTATTGTCCAGCACTATCAACATGTGGAATTGTAAGTGCCTGGTCCTTTGAGACTACCGTAACAAGCTGAAACAAGATTCAGTGCTCAAATAGACACACAGACCAAAGCTTAGTGCAAGTTTATTCACCCACAACGTTGAGGTTTTTTAATTAACCCAACAATAACAGAGAGTAAATTCCAAAATAGCTTTTCTCAATCTTAGTTCCTTCTTTTCCAAATTCTTCTTTCCAAGACTGATTGATCAGGCTGGGAGGTGTTCTTTGATTAAAAACGATTAAAGTCAATGACTTCTAAAAGCTATTCTGCTTTGCCTTGATCATTCTGAACTTTTTAAAGCTGAGCCCCTATCGCAGGTACAGACACTAAACTATAGCCTATGATTCACAAATTTCCGATTCTGCAATTTTCACATTGCAACAGTGAGCTTCAAAAATACTTCATTGTCTGTAAAGCACTTCACAATGTCTGGTGGTCATGAAAAGTGCTATATATCTCTTTCTCTCTTTCTTTTTCTCGGCTATACTATTTAGAGACAACTGCATTTTCTACATCACCTGGCAACCTACTGGTGCTGGGCAATGTCTTTGTTGAGTTAATGGTCAATAAGAGAACAGACCACATAGTTTATTTTTATTCCTTCACAGGATGTGGGCTTCATTGGCTGAGCCAGCATTTATTGCCCAGCCCTAGTTGCCCTTGAGAAGGTGATGGCGAGCTGCTTTCTTAAACCGCTGCAGTCCATGTGGTGTAGGTACACCCACAGTGCTGTTAGGAAGGGAGTTCCAGGATTTTCACCCAGCAGCAGTGAAGGAACGGCGATATATTTCCAAGTCAGGATTGTGAGTGACTTAGAGGGGAACTTCCAAGTGGCGGTGTTCCCATCTATCTGCTGCTCTTGTCCTTCTAGTTGGTAGTGGTCGTGGGTATGGAAGGTGCTGTCGAAGAAGCCTTGGTAAATTCCTGCAGTGCTTCTTGTAGATGAAACACACTGCTGCTACTGTGCGTCGGTGGTGGAGGGAGTGAATGTTTGAGGATGTGGTGCCAATCAAGTGGGCTGCTTTGTCCTGGGTGGTGTTAAGCTTCTTCATTGTTGTGGGAGTGTAGTGGTTAATAACAGCGGTCAAGGAGAATATCCAATCTAAAACTAAGGCATACAAAGCGGCGAAAACTAGTGATAGGACACAGGATTGGGAATTTTTTAGGAATCAGCAGCGGATGACAAAAAGCTAATAAGGAGGGAGAAAATTGATTATGAAAGTAAATTGGCAAGAAATATAAAAACAAACAGCAAGAGTTCCATGGGTATATAAAATGAAACAGTAGCTAAAGTGGGGGTGGGACCCCTGGAGGATGTGGCTTGAGAATTGATAAAGGGGACCAGGAAAATGGCAGATACTTTAAACCAATATTTTGCATCAATCTTCGCGGTGGAGGACACTATAAACATTCCAAAGATATCAGATAAGCAAGGAGCTAATGGGAGGAAAGATCTTGTAACAGTCTCCATCACGAGATTTGAAGTATTTGACAAATTAATGGACTAAAAGCAGACAAGTCACCAGGACCTGATGGCTTGCATCCAAGGGTTTTAAAGGAAGTGACTGAAGAGATAGTGGATGCATTGGTCGAAATATTTCAGAGCTCACTGGATTCTGGGAGGGTTCCAGCAGATTGGAAAACCACTAATGTGGTGCCCCTGTTTAAAAGGGAGAGAAATAAAAAGCAGGAAGCTATAGGGCAGTCAGCCTAACATCCGTTATTGGGAACAAGCTAGAGTCCTTTATTAAGGAAAAAATAGCAGGACATTTATAAAAGCTTACCACAATCAAACAGAGTCAACATGGTTTTATGAAAGAGAAATCATGTTTGACAAATTTGCTGGAGTCCTTTGAGGATATAACAAGTAGAGTTGATAAAGGGAAACTGGTAAATGTAGTGCTTTTGGATTTCCAGAAGGCATTCGATAAGGTGCAGCGTAAAAGGTTACTGTACAAGATAAAAGCTTATGGTATTGGGGGTAACGTATTAGCATGGATTGGGGATTGGTTAACACACAGGAGACAGAGAGTCGGGATTAGTGGGAATTTTTCAGGTTGGAAATACGTAACCAGTGGAATGCCACAAGGATCAGTCCTAGGACCTCAATTATTTACTATCTATATTAATGACTTGGAGGAAGGGGTGTAGTGTAATTTATCTAAATTTGCTGACAATACAAAAATAGGTGGAAGGCATACTGTGATGGGGATATAAGGAATCTGCAAGGGGATGTAGATAGGTCAGGTGAGTGGGCAAAAACTTGGCAGATGGAGTTTAATTTAAGAAAGTGTGAGGCCATGCTCTTTGGTAGGAAGGATCAAAAGGTAAACTATTATTTAAATGGAGAGAGACTCCAAAAAAGTGCAGCACAGAGGGATCTGGGTGTTCTTGTGCATGAAACAAAAAGTTAGCATGCAGGTGCAGCAAGTAATTAAGAAAGCAAATTGAATTTTGGTTTGTATTGTTAGAGGATTGGAGTTTAAAAATAAGGAAGTCTTGTTACAACTGTACAGAGTATTTGTGAGGCTGCACCAAGAGTACTGTGTACAATTTTTATCTCCATATTTAAGAAAGGATGTACTGGCATTGGAGGCAGTTCAAAAGAGATTCACTAGGCTGATTCCTGGGATGAAGGGGTTGACTTATCAAGAACGGCTAAACAGGTTAGGCCTTTATTCATTAGAGTTTAGAAGAATAAGGGGTGAGCTTACTAAAACATACAAGATTCTGAGGGGGCTTGATAGGGTAGATGTTGAGAAGATATTTCCACTAGTGGGGGAATCTCGAACTAGGGGACATAGTTACAGAATAAGGGGGCCCTCATTTAAAACTAAGATGCGAAGGAATTTCTTCTCTCAGAGGGTACTGAATATCTGAAATTCTCTACCTCAGAGAGTTGTGGAGGCTAGATCACTGAAAGTATTTAAAGAGGTGGTAGATAGATTTTTGAAATATCGGGGAATTGAGGGCTATGAGGAACTGGCACGAAAGACGAGTTGAGGCCTAGGGCAGGTCAGCCATGATCTTATTGAATGGCGAGGCAGGCTATTGAATGGGGGCAGAATGGCCTACTCCTGCCCCTATTTCTTATGTTCTTATGTTCTCACCCAGGCAAGTGGAGAGCATTGCTTCACACTTCTGACTTGTGCCTTGTAGATGGTGGACAGGCTTTGGGGAGTCAGGAGGTGAGTTAATTGTTGCACAATTCCTAGTCTCTGACCTGCTTTTGTCACCACAGTTCGGTTTCTGGTCAATGGTAACACCCCGGATGTTGATAATGGGGGATTCATTGATGGTAATGCCATTGAAATCAAGGGTGGTGGTTGGATTCTCTCTTGTTGGAGACGGCCATTGCCTGACACTTGTGCAAATGTTACTTGCCACTTGTCAGCCCATGCCTGGATATTGTCCAGGTCTTGCTGCATTTTGACATGGACTGCTTCAGTATCTGAGGAGTTGTGAATGGTGCTGAACATTGTGCAATCATCAGCTAGCATCCCCACTTCTGACCTTATGATGGAAGGAAAGTCATTGGTGAAGCAGCTGAAGATGGTTGGGCCAAAGACACTATCCTGAGGAACCTATGCAGTAATGCCTTGGAGTTGACATGACTGACCTTCAACAATCAAAACCATCTTCCTTTGTGCTAGGCATGACTCCAACCAGCAGAGAGTTTTCCCCCTGATTCCCATTGACTCCAGGTTTGCTAGGCTCCTTGAAACCACACTTGGTCAAATGCTGCTTTGATGTCAAGGGCAGTCACTTTCACCTCACCTCTGGGGTTCAGCTCTTTTGTCCATGGCTGCAATGAGGTCAGGAACTGAGTGGCCCTGGCGGAACCCAAACTGGGCATTAGTGAGCAGGTTATTGCTAATCAAGTGCCGCTAGATAGCAATGTGATGACCCCTTCCATTACTTTACTGATGATGGAGAGTAGTTGGCTGGGTTGGATTTCTTCTGCTTTTTGTGTACAGGACATACTTGGACAATTTTCCACATAGCCGGGTAGATGCCAGTGTTGCAGCCGTACTGGAACAACTTGGCTAGGGGCGCCACAAGCTCTGGAGCACAAATCTTCAGTACTATTGCCAGAATATTGTCAGGGCCCATAGCCGTTGCAGTATCCAGTGCCTTCAGCCATTTCTTGATATCACGTGGAGTGAATCAAAATGGCTGAAGACTCGCATCTGTGATGCTGCGGACCTCCGTAGGAGGCCAAGATGGATCATCCATTTGCACTTCTGGCTGAAGGTTGTAGCAAATGCTTCAGCCTGATCTTCTGCACTGATTTGCTGGGCTCCTCCAACATTGAGGATAGGGATATTTGTGGAGCCCCCTCCTCCAGTTGTTGTTTAATTGTCCACTATCATTGACGACTGGATGTAGCCGGACTGCAGAACTTAGATCTGTTCCGTTGATTGTGGGATCACTTAGCCCTGTCTATTGCTTGCTGCTTATGCTGTTTGGCACGCAAGAGCTTCACCAGGTTGACACCTCATTTTTAAAAATATCTATTGCTGCTCCTGGCACGCCCTCCTGCACCCTTCATTGAACCAGGGTTGATCCCCTGGCTTGATGGTATTGGTAAAGTGGGGGATATATTTCCAACTAATTCATGGGAACACTGAGATATTAGTGTTGTCTGATAAGCAATCAATAGAAGAAGTAATACCAACCATTTTGGACACAGCTACCAAACAGGCAGGGGTGGACCATGGTGAAGTTGTGTGGGCCAAACACAGAAATCGAGTCAACAGGTCTGAATTTGAGATGGCAACTGAATTGAAGCAATAAATCTTGCTTTCTGGGTTTTGCATCTCCAAACTGTGGCAAAATGTACACCCACACAGAATGATATCCACTGTGTTTGAAGGAGCAATGCACAAATGGAAATTGGCAGTGTCAGGAGGTGGTGCATAGAGAAGAAGAACAGCAGCCAGACATAACAATGTGTCCCTGAAATTATTACTGGGTGCAGTCAGGAGGAGGAGGAACAGTCTTTTCCCCAGCAAAGGGAGGAAGAAACCCACTGCTTTTTAAAAAATTGGAGGTACCTGAGGATGTGAGCAGCAGGAGTGTTATGCACCAGTCTTGGATACAATATAAGAAGCGATTTTGAATCTGAAGGCACGTGATTCTCGTTCGCTGATTACTAATTGGAAAGGTACATTTAATTCTGGTAAGGTTGCCTTTTAATGAGCAGACATGATATGCAAATGTATTAAAGAGAGGTTCTTGATGCTTGCCGTCAGGAAGCTCAATCCACTGCCAACTGGATTCCATAGTTTCTTCCCACTGCCTGGAAGCTGACCTTTTGCCTCCTACGCCATTAAGTGCCCCTGCTCACCTTGTTTCCTGTTCTCAGGTTCCACCTACCATTTCACTCGGTCATGCCAAGCATTTTTCACACACCCTTCCTCACAACCATTCAACTTTCAACAGCATCCAGCCTTCACTTTCATCGCACTTCATCACCTCCCAATTTATCTATCTACTATGTACGCTCACCCCAATCCCATGCAATTAAATCTAGGTCATCCTCACTGAATGCACTGCATCCAGTGGGGTGAAGACATCACCTTCACTGATTCACAGGTCTGTTTTATTGCCCTTAGAGGCAAAGAAAGCACAAAAATGGAAAGAACATCAGAGGTGGCCTACCACAAGCACTCAGCTCACAGATGCAGAAGAGGTTGTCAAATACATGACACATCTGCATCCCTTTCAGTTGGAGATGGAGAGAAATAGACTTAATAGACCTCTTAATTAAAAATAATTAGCCATAATTAGCAGCTCGCTGTTTCCTGGCAGGCAGCTGACCCAGGACTGAGCCACCCTCATTGAAAATGGCTCGGGTTGGGGTGGTGATGGGGAGCTGCTACAGCACTGATGGCACCAATTTTCATACTTGCCCATCTCTAATCTTGGCCCTGACCTGTTTAAAAATCCAGCTGGAATAATAAACTGAATAGGGAACAGTTAATGCATGTATTTATCACATGCAGCAGATTCAGCAATCTAAGCCATACCCAGAACATGATAAATGCTGTTTGTAACAGAATAGCATTACAGTAGCACAATGCATGTATCAACATTGTTCACCAAATCACAGTAATTTGACCCATCATAAGCACCACTTTCTTCAATAGTAAAATTACTCTTGGGAAATGGCAAAGATATTACCATATCCTCAGTATTTGCTCAGGGCTCCCCAGAATGTTCAATGAATGTGTCCACTGAGTATTTGCTCTATGCATACCAGGACAGTCCTGTACCTATGCTGAGTTAGTTGCAGTCACCCTGGACATTGGTAAGCACCTAACAATTTACCTCAGTACCACTTGTTAAGCTGCATATCATTTATAATTTTAATGTTTATCCAGTAATCCCTTCTTGAAGTGATCAGTGTGAAGGTGATTTTAGGATGGGACTGGGTTCAGCTACAATGTTTCTATCATGGTTGAATAGCCTACTGAACATCACCATAGCCAGGTTTGTGTGTGAAGTATGGTAGCTGAGGTCTTTTACCCGAGGATGTCCAGAACTGTGTTCTGTAAAATTGAAGAAAGGGAAGGAAGGGAGAAATTTGGAGGGAAAAGAAATGTTCTTCATGTGCAATAATTTTGTTTCAATGATCCTTGTGAGTGCTAAGTTCATTAAAAGAATTAATTCTAAAATTAAGCCTTAAGAAAGTATTTTTCAGGACATGTGAAAATACAAAGGCATTGCAACAAAACAACCACTCAGCTCTGGAGATACGTTTTTTTATTCATTCATGGGATGTGGGCATCAGTGGCTAGGCCAGCTTTCATTGCCCATCCATAATTGCCCTTGAGAAGGTGGTGGTAAGCTGCCTTCTTAAACCACTGCAGCCTGTCATGAAAATATAATCATTTTCATAATATTATAGTAATTTATTATAAAGATAGGTTAATAGTGTGGTTTGGATTAGTTTCTCTGTGTGTAGGTGTGTGTGTGTGTGTGTGGGGGGGGGTGGGGTGCAGTGGGGCTTAACTGAATTACAGACAGCTGGGCTGGGTGCTTTGATGTATCAGAAGGGAACCTAGGTTTGAAATGCTAAATACATAAATGTGGCTGAAATTTTAGGATGTTAGGTGTGAAGAACATTTGCATTTTTAGATAAACTGGAGTAGTGAATTTCAAAGAGATGGTAAGGTGTTACACCTAGCCATAAGAAGCTAAGCCATACAGTGTGTTTATTTTCCCCAAAGATTACTGATAAAATGAGTGCTAGGAAAGATTTATATTATGGAAGATGTAAAGTTGCAAAGACATATTGGAACAATGGGATTTACATTAAAAATGGAGAAACCTGTATAAAGGAGATGTATGTGTAAGGAAAGAAGGAATTCTAAAATCTAAGTGTGAAAAGTCTCCAGTCTCTATGTACCAAGCTGCTGTCTCCAGGAACCGAAGCAAAGAGAATTCATTTTAAATATCTCTGTCCAGGGTATTGTGTGCTTTGCCTGAAATCTAACTTGTTTTACGGCTGCCTTAGTGAAGGTGTAACTGGGAGATAGATTAATTAAGGGACTTAGCAATTATCATGGTAGAAATTTGTAGACCTACGTGTGTGCTTAAAATCATTTCTTTTATTAATAAATGTTTAATTTAGTTCTGCAAAAAACTTCTAAGACTCGGTGGACTTATTGCTATTGAATTAAAGGCATGCATATCAAAATAAAAATACAAATTGCAAAACAGTTGTGGCAGCTGTTTCAAGTTCCCCTCTGGGATTTGAGCAGCTCAGCATTTGCCACCTGCTGTGCCATAACAAGCCCATAAGATGTTGGTGCAACCACAATGCTGTTAGGGAGGGAGTTCCAGGATGTTGAACAGCGACAGTGAAGGAACAGAGATATATTTCCAAGTCAGGATGATGTGTGGCTTGGAGGGGAACTTCCAGGTTGTGGTGTTCCCATGCATTTCTGCCCTTGTCCTTCTAGATAATAGCAGTAGTGGGTTTGGAAGGTACTGTCTAAGGAGTGTTGGTGAGTTTCTGCAGTGCATCTTGTGGATGTTACACACTGTTGCTATTGTGCATCGGTGGTGGAGGGAGTAGATGTTGTATCAATCAAGCGGGCTGCTTTGTCTTAGATGGTGTCTTGAGCATTGTTGGAGCTACACTCTTCCAGGCAAGTGGAGAGCATTCCATCACACTGCATAACATTGTAAAACTGTAAGAAAAACATCTTTTGCTCTTTAGTAAGATAAAAACATACTGTGAAAGAATTGATCTCACAACTCAAAGATACACACTCATACTGATTTGATCTTATATTTTGTTCAGATTGCGATGCTACATGTTTGACTTCACATAAAAACACCACAGGAAGTAATTGTGCATACAGTCAAGAATCTGGAGTTGGCACAGAAGGACATATATCAGGGTGCAGGATAGACATTTCAAACAGATTAACTCCACGTGCCACAGCATTTGG
Source organism: Carcharodon carcharias (assembly GCF_017639515.1). Classification (NCBI taxonomy): domain Eukaryota; kingdom Metazoa; phylum Chordata; class Chondrichthyes; order Lamniformes; family Lamnidae; genus Carcharodon; species Carcharodon carcharias. Next base: position 43,860,518 of record NC_054485.1, read on the forward strand.
ATCTTCAATGATACTTTTCAAAGGCAAGTATAACTGGTAAATTGAACCAATTATTGTGCATCATCTTGTACCACAAGTGAGGGATAAATGATGCAGCAATGTACAGTTATGTGTTGGGACTCATAAACTCTCAAATATATATTTTATAGAAGCAACACTGAATTTAGAGCAAAAGTGTCTTATAAGCAAATAAAGAGGTTGAATTCTTCTTAAAAAAATAAAACTGCTACATGATAGCATGAAGACATTCATGTGTTCAATATCTGCAAGTGCGATGGCTCAGGCTGACTTCCACATCACTAACCATTTTATAGGCTTGGTCCATTTAATTTCCACAAAACTTTCTATTTGATATGTTGGTATGCACACATGCTGTTAGAAACACTCACAATTGTTGCACAGAATTTGACCACCATTTACAGCAGAAAATGTTTCCTGCTCTCTATTTGCCTTAACTGTTGACAGTATAAAGCCCTTCAACTACTGGTTTTGAGCATACTCCTCAATACACAGTACACAGAATTCCCCCTCTTTAGCCCCTGTATAAGGGGAAAAATCAACATAAAAATTCACTAACTTGCCTTGAGAGGCCCAGGCTGGTTCCATCATCGGGACCTCCTCTAACGCATAGCCAGCCAAACAGATGGAGAAGAACTTGGCTGCAAAGCCTATCAATGTTCCAAAATATTGCACAGAATTATATATTGCAAGATCTCATCTATTATTCCTCACATCTTAATTTTCCAATCAAGTTGTATTATTAAAATAATTAGAATAACAATTTTTTCTTTGCTGCTTTTTTCTAATCCTCCTCTCTCTCTCTGTCTCTCCTGAAGTTACAAAGCCCTGGTTAAATAGATGCTAGCAAACCCCTTTCCTCTTCTTGATGCTTCACTTGAATAGCTTCGTCAACTGTGAACCTAGATAATTTGTATGCACTCCTGGCTTGTTTCCCACATTTCACCCTCCACAAACTTGACATCATCCGAAATCCTATTGCTGATGTCTTAACTCACACCAAGTCCTGTTCCCCTTTCACCCCTGTGTTCGCTGACCTATATGGGCTCCTGGTCGAGCAACATCTTGATTTTAAAATTTTCATCTTTATTTTCATTTCCCTCCATGGCTTTGCTGCTCCCTATCTCTGTAATCTCCCCCAATCCTACAACCCTCTGAGATATGTGTGCTCCTCTAATTCTGGCTGCTTGTGCATTCCCAATCATAATTGCTCCACCATTGGTGGCTGTGCATTTGCCTGGACCTCAAGATCTGGAATTCCCTCCCTGCACCTCTCCTTCTCTCTACCTTGATTTCCTCCCTTAAGACACTTCTTAAAAACTTCCACTTTGACCAAGCTTTTGGTCATCTGACCAGATCTCGTTTTGTGGCTCGGTGTCATACTTTGCTTTGTAATGCTCCTCTGAAGCACCGTGGGACTTTTCTTTACATTAAAGGTGCTGTATAAATATAAGTTGCTGTTGCTAGCTAGCCATTTGGTAGTGGGGGCAATACAGCTGAGGCTATCACTGTTTCTGCTTCTGACCACACACATGTACTTTTCAGCAAGGATCATTATGCTGTAAACAGAAACAGGAGCCCTGATCATTTTTTAAAAAATCATTCTAATAAGTGCCAGTTGTGGGTCAGTGGTGCACTCTATCCTTGGAGTCACAAGATTGTGGATTCATAACTCACCCCAGAAACCTGAGTACATAATCTAGGCTGTCCAGTATAGCTCTCAGGGTGTGTTGCACTCTTGAAAGTGCAGTTTTACAGATGAGATGTTAAACCAGGGCCATTCCTTTCCTATCAGAGGGACATAAAAATTCCCACAACACCAGTTCAAAATAGAACAAGGGAATCATTCCTGATATCCAATATTTATCCCTTAACCAACATCACTTAAAACAGATTATCTATTTGTGGAATCTTGCTGTGTGCAAATTGGCTGCCACATTTCTTACATTACAACTGTGACTCCACCTCAGAAGTATTAAAACTCTTTGTGATGCCTTGAGGGCATGAAAGCTGCTACAAGTCTTTTTTTCTTTCTGGCCAAGGGCGCAGAGGCCAATTGTGATAGTCTTGTGAGCTCAAGCAAGAAGTAGGAATTTGGTACCTTTCTGCTCTGTAAAACCCAGTACTACACCGGACAGTGGGGTAACACTGAGTTATCAATAGCCGTATCGTTTACTGAGCAAAATGGTGGCAATTTGAAATAAAAATAGAAAATGCAGGAAATGCAGACCAGGTATCTTAGCATCTGTAAAGGAAAAACATATTCACCAGGACCAAAATTCTCATTAGAACTAAAGGTTGGAAGATAAGCATATCACTTGTAGGCCTGAATTAAATTAAGGGAGGTACGTACTATGTAAATGAGGAAAAACTGAAACAAAATATTTTAGCAAATTGCAAACTGATCAGTTTCACTGAAAACACTACACTGGGAGTGGGAAGTGAGGTTGAATTTGAAGAATCAATCAAACTGAGTTAGGTAGAGGAGGTATTTGGGAGGCATAATGGCAGATGAAATTGATGCAGAGAAATCAAACTATTTGCACTCAGGAGGAAAAACATGGATGACAGATATATCCCGTGAACTGTGTCAAACAGCTAAAAATGAAGTTGAAAGAAATCTATAGGAGTATTATTAGGCTCAGCACTTAACATTGCCAATCATTGTAAAACATTAATCAGCAAAGCAAAAAGATCACATAGCTCTACAACCAACATAGCACAGTACAAGACAGATGGAGTAGTGCTTAAAGTGGACAATGCTCTGGCCAGACCATGCATTGAGAGCTCATGCAGTAAAACAAAAAGGAAACATTCAAGCCCAGGACACAGTGTAGAGTCACAAGACTGATCCCAGTATTAAAGTTATAAAGAAAGGCTAAAGAAGGCAATGAGAGAAAATTGCATAAAGAGTAAGACAGTAAACAGTAGAAAATAAAGCTGAATCCAGGACACAATTCAAAATTGAAATTTGACTGCAAGATGGCGGGTCACAGGTTCAAACTCAGGACTGACAAAAATTATGGAAACAGTTTAAACGTGCTGACCAACTGAAGATGTGGCGTTCCCTTCAACAGTCACACTCCGTAGTGTAAAAAAGCACGGCTGCCAGAGCCAATGGCGTGGCAAGACCCATCAAAATCTGTGCTGTCCATTCTGTCATTGAAATAAAGGATGGCAGAAAAGTAAACACAGGGATTTGCTTTTTATGTGACTTACATTTCCTCAAGCATATATATCTTGTGATTTTGTAAACTGTATATGAAAATTAAAAGCAATCTACAAGTGCCTGTGGGTAATTGGATTAAGAAAAAAATAGGAAAGGTAATATCAGCCATTGACAGTTTTAAGAGTACCCATTCGACACACTCAACCACAACATGTGATGACAGAAGACTATTGTTTTGTCCTGTGTTGCAAGCAAACTTGTTTTATGGGTCATTCTTTCCTGCAAGGTTTCAGGGATAATACATCCTGTACCTGTCACTGCAGCCTACAAGTCTTTAGGAACTTGATTAAATAATACCATTTGCAGAAATGAAACTAAATCCTCAACAGGTAACAATCAGATGCGTCATTCAGACAATTTGACCTGCCAAAAATGTGAAATCTTTAGGTGTAGCACGTACATGAATTTGAACATTATCAAATGCTTTTAGCATAAGTGCAAACACTGCACCTCTATTTCTTGGATGTTAAGTGCTTTGCCTCAAAAAGGAAACAATCACTGTTTTTGTGGCTGGCAAACTCGTAAAAAATGTTATGATTAATTAGAGAAGTTTGAACTGAATATGAGAAATGCATCCAAAATGAAAGGTCACAATTTTATATTTGTGTATATTGATCAATCTGGCCTGGTTATGGGAGATAAAACCAAAGATTAATTAATAGCAGAACACTGTGAAAAAAATTTGCATGCCAAATAAATTATGCTTTAAGAAAAATAAATAGGAGGAAGCATTATTCATAACGTGGCCAAGCAGGTTGATTCTCAATATGCCTATGGTAACAGTGGGAGAGACTGGTTCCCAGCTCTGGATAAATGGGGAAAGTTAGTGACCGGAAGGGCAGTAAGACCACCAGCCCAATCCAAAAAATGATGATTGACATCAGAGTGAAAAACCAGCATTGTGGTGACCCCATGTAATGTGGAAAAAGCCAAATGGAGAAGAAGAAATAGGAGGAAGCATATTAAAACAATTATGTCTTATATGAATCAGGAAATCAAGTAACAAGAGATTGTAAGATAAAAACAAAACAAAAAGCAAAAATGCAGCATTAAAAAGCTAGTGCTGATAAATGAAGCAACTATTTGCAGTAAAAGGTTTGAACTCATGCCTGGGACATGGTGCAGCAGGGCTAATAATGACTGGCTTGAGGTTCAAGCAATAGTTTGAGATAATAACAACAACTTGCTTTATATAACACCTTTAATTTGGTAAAACATTCAAAAGTGCTTCACACAACAAGCTGAAGACCAATCTTAGCACCAAGTCACATCAGGAGGTATCAGGACAAGTGACCAAAAGCTTGGTCGAAGTGGTAGATTTTAACAAGCGTCTTGCAGGACAGGAGAGAGGTAGAGATACAGAGAGTTTAGGGAGGGAATTGAAATGTTTAGCCAGTAAAGGCACAGCTGCCAGTAATATGGCAAAGAAAATATGCACCAGAGGCCAGAAATGGAAGAACACAGAGTCCTTGGGGGTTGTAGGGCTGGAGAAGGTTTTAGAGATAGGGAGGGCCAGGTCCATGGACGGATTTGAACACAAAGAGGAGATTTTTAAATTTTGAGGCATTACTGGTACATTCACAAGCCAACAAGCTGGATTGAGCAGGATGCAGTGGAGCAGGTTAGGTCAGTGAGAAGGCTGAAAGAGAAGTGAGTTGTTGATACAAGTGACTTAAGCGTAAGTGATTAAATCTGCAGTCTCTTTGAGAAAAGGAAGGTAACTTCACAATATTGTTTTAGGGCTGCTTGCTTGCTGAGTTCCCAAGGAAGTATATCACATGTGAGGGTTGAAAATCTGCAAGAGTGCACCAGATGTCAATATTAGGCCATTTTCACACATATGCTCAGCAGTGGCTTAGGAGAGGTTGAGGCGATTCCACTCACTGCTGGAAGCTCCCACATCCCAGTTCTCAGAGGGACTCAGTGTATCATTGGTGGTATTAAACTACAATGCAACAATGACTACACTTCAAAAGCATTGATTTGGCTGTAAAATCTGTTGCAATGTCCCAACATCATGAAAGATGCTTTATAAATACTCTTTCCTTCTTTTTTTCCATTCTGTCTCTTTCTTTCTGCCTTTCTTTCTTTCTTTAATTCTCTCCCTCTTTCTTTCTCTCTTTAGTTCTTTCTTTCATTCTGCCCTGTGCCGTGTATCAGTTTAAATATAGTGTGCCTCACCTAGGGGTGAGGCATGGGCCATATAAAGTGCTGTCCCATTACGAAGCTGGACCATTTCCAAGCTCATTATGCGAGAAGAAATCGGGAACAAAATTAGACTGGCAAGTATCACCTCAACCCATAGCATGGAGGAGAAGACAGGTCATCACCTGCCTCGCCGATAAAGGATTCTTCCCCTGTCCTGATGAACTTTGGTATAGCCAGTGGTGCAGAGAGGGGCGATCTGGCATTTATGTTGGAGTTCTCCACTTCTCACAATTTCTGTGTCACAAATGTTATGTTAGTGTATGCAAATTGCTCATTCAGAGGACTGTTGCAGACACAATAGGCTGAACGGCCTCCTTTGCTGTAAAATTTCTGTGATTATGTGATTCTGTGATATTTTTGCATGCATTATAGGTGAAGTTATTGTACATTAAATTGAACAGCGCATGCAGGAGGAATGCCTTAATCCCTCCAGTCTTCTTGGTGTGACTGTGGACTGCATTTATACAGGTGAACAGGCTGACTGCACACAGCCCCACCCCACCCCCAAGCGAAAAGGCCAGGGTCAAGCCCACTCTGCTTTACTCACTCGCCCCGCAGCCATATGACAGTCATCGGGTCATGACTGATTCAGTCCCCAACGGGGAGAAGGTCCCGCCACTGAGAGCTGCTAACCAATCAAATGGCCAGTAGCTCTTTGGCCCCAGCAGTGGTGACCATTCCCGAAGGCGTTGTTGTGGTTGTAGGTAAGTGTGCTGCAATGGAGCCAGACTTGAATGTAAATCCAGGGTCTCAATGAAACTGACAAGCCCCACTGTGAGGAACTGGGTGGACAAGCTGGGGGGAGGGAAACTGCACAGGTGGGGAGATCTTGAGGGAGGCCTCTGATGGGCACAGGGGCCCACTAGTTGTCCACTTAAGGTCTTTAAATGGCCCACTGGTGGGTGGGCTTCCCAACACCTCCCCCACTGCCAGTAAAATTGCTGCATGGGTGGGGGATGTTATAAGCATTGGGAATAGTGCCCACGGCATGGCTCAGAATGTTATGGCTCTCCACCTTCCCCCCCACCACCCCCACCCCCCCAATTTGTCAACCTGCCCCTGAGGGCTAGTAAAATCCAGCTATGTGTTTGCATTAGGAACAACCAGGACAAGGTGTTGAGGCAATCAGTTTTCTCTTGGTTTATGTTGGTTCTTTGTATAGGGTGAGGGTAAATGTCGTGCAGTAGTTATGTGGATTGGAATTGTTTTCCTTCATAGTCAGTACTATTGTTGTGCTGGCAAGACAGCTTATGATAAGTGAGCTTCAATGATGGAACACAGGCTGCTTGATTCTTCTCCAATTCCAGGTAGAGGCCAAACATCAGTTGTTCTGACATGTCCCTTGTGTCCTGAAGCCACATTTATTGTGGGGAGGCCTGTCCTTCACAGAAGTGGGGAGGATGCACTTTCTGGCACGAAGTAGTAAGAACTCTGCCAGCCTGCTAATTGGGTAAGCCCAGCTTGTACTGAGCTGGAACCTCTGACTTGTGTCAGGCACTGGAGTGGATGGAATAAACAATATGCTTAATAAAGCAGTCAAAAGCTCCAGGAGAGATCTGGTATTTATGAACAAACTATAACTTATATGTTAGCAGGAAGGAAAAGAACATTTAGTCCCAGTGATTATAGTATTGTGGTTAGGATGTACATCATGGTGAGATTACGAGCCACAGACAGTTGAATTACTGTGTTGGAACTATAATTAAGGAGGAGTACAATGTGTGATGCGGTGATTAGGAAGGATTCATTTACAGATTATGCCATAAGGCAAAATAGCATCCTTAAATTAAGTTTGAATACATTATTTGAAACATATAGAGCTAGAAATTTATTTTCACGGCACAACAGAGGCCTACTGCCACAATGTGCCACTGCACACTTACTGCATTGCTGGAAGAGAAGGATTCACACAGATACCTTTGCTGGATACGGCAGAAGGTTCTGAATCAACCCAATCCTGATTAACATTCCCCCTAATTTTCTTTTGAAGTGCCCAAGTGATTAATTTAAGTGCAGGGCCCATTCAAAATTTTGCACAGCCACTGAGGCTTTGTAATGTTAGGGGCCTATAGAACATGAGGATATAAGAAACAGGAGCAGGAGTGGACCATTTGGCCCATTGAGCGTGCTCCGCCATTCAATATGACCAAGGCTGATCTTGGGCTTCAACTCCATTTTACTACTCACTCTCCATATCTCTTAATTCTCTGAGACCAAAAATCTGTCTATCCCAGCCTTAGATGTATTCAATGATGGAGTATCCATAACCCTCTGGGGTAGAGAATTCCAAAGATTCATAACCCTTTGAAGGAAGAAATATTTCCTCATCTCAGTCTTAAATAAGCAGCGCCTTATCCTGAGAGTGTGCCACTGTGTTTTAGATTTCCTGACGAAAATCTCACAGTGTCCACCCTGTCAAACTCCGTCAGAATTTTTCAGGTTTCAATGAGCGTTACTTTTGCTTGGCTTGTGTGCGGACGAGCTGACAGGAAACATTGATACTTATGTCAGCCGCCCTACTGATGATTGACTCATCATCGGATGCTTTATTACTCTTGTAAAGTCTAGGAACAGAATCCCAATTTGTTTTTAAGAGATTCCTTCAAGAATCATTTCTCAAATCTCTTCTGCATCTTGGGTTCACTCCACTCTGCACCATCCTGTTTAAAATCTAGCAGAATGTTGTCAGATGGTGGGACTAATATTTCTCTGGAGGGTGAGGATTCCTGATCATTCATTGTAACTCTGGCAAAAAAAAATCCATTGAAACCCCAGAGGAGCAACATAAAGGGCTTTTACCTTAAAGGGTCTTTATAGAAACCCAATTCTATAATTTAAGTGCTTGTAGAAATGATTTCTCTCAGGATATTGGTCTCACACTATTTTTGCTACTGGAGTTTACATTTTTTTTCCATTTTAGCTTCACAGTGTGCAACACAATTTCTAAGACAGCTTCTGGGGGAAGGGGAAACAATCCAGTTCTTGAGTTAAGGCCACACTGAATTTTTGTACCTAATTTTCCTGAGCTGCTGATAGATGCCTGATTGAGAAACTCTAGGGATAATCTCATTAGCATAAAAGGAGAAGATGCAATTAATGGTGGGTAGTGAGTTGGTGCCAAACAAGTCGGAATGGTAAGGTTATATTAGCTGCAGAGTTAAATTGTTTTGAAAATGTGGTGATTTCTTAGTAGCCACTTTCCGAACATCAGTTATTGCTCTGTGATTATTTATCCTTAGAGAATCAGCACTGAGCCTCCAATTTTACCATTGCTACACTCACTCTGCCTACGGCATATAGGTGCAGTGAAAGAAAGACAAAATCTACATTTATATAGCACCTCTCACAATGCCACAAATCGCTTTACAGCCAATTAAACACTTTTGAGTTGTAGTCAATGGTGTAATGTAGGCAATGTTATCAAATGGTAGACCAGGCTTGAGAGGCCAAATGGCTTACTCCTGCTCCTAATACCTATGTTTGTACATCATTGTGGATGGCTGAAATGAGCTGGATTAGATGGTCTTTGTCATCCATAATTATCTTGCGAATAGAGCGTTGAATCATGACTGGAGATCTGTTTATTTTGTTGCTAATGGAAGTTTACTGTCAGTGGGCTTTGCGGGTGAAATTGCCAGGACAGGAGAGCACAATGGGCTCATAGTAGAACCATAGAACCATAGAAAAGTTAGAAAGAGGCTATTCAGCCCATTGTATCTGCGCCGTCCAAAAGAGAAAAAAGAAACTAGCCGTTCATTTTAACCCCACTTTCCAGCACCTGGTCCATAGCCTTGCAGGTTACAGCACTTCAGATGCAGATCCAGTTACCTTTTAAATGATTTGAGCGTTTCAGCCTCAACCACTAACTTAGGCAGTGAATTCCAGATGCCCACCACCATCTGGGTGAAAAAGATTCTCCTCATGTCCCCTCTAATCCTTCAACCAATCACATTAAACCTATGCCCCCTGGTCCATGCCTCACCCCCAGGTGATGCACACTGCATTTAAGCTGATACACCGCATAGGGTGGAAGAAAACAAGTCTTTCCTGTCTATTCTATCTAGGCCCCTCATAATTTTGTACACATTAATTAGGTCAGCCCTTAGCCTCCTCCATTATAAGGAAAACAACCTTAGCCTGTCCAATCTCTCCTCATAGCTGCAATTTTCAAGCCCTGGAAACATTCTTGTAAATCTCCTCTGCACTCTCTCCAGTGCAATTATGTCTTTCCTGTAATATGGTGACCAGAACTGTACACAAAATTCCAGCTGTGGCCTAACCAGCGTTTTATACAGTTCCCATCATTACATCCCTGCTTTTGTATTTGATACCTCGCCCAATAAAGGAAAGTAACCCATTTACTTTCTTGACCACTTTGTCCACCAGTCCTTCCACCTTAAAGGACCTGTGGACTTGGACTCCAAGGTCTCTCACTTCCTCAATCCCTCTCAATAACTTCCCATTTACTGAATATTCCCATGCTTTGTTTGCCCTTTCCAAATGCATTACCTCACACCTTTCCGGATTGAATTCCATTTGCCATTTCTCCACCCACTCAACCAAACCATTGATATCATTCTGGAGTCAACAGCTATCCTCTTCACTATCAGCTACAAGGCCAATTTTTGCGCCATCTGCAAATTTCCCAATCATGCCTCCCGCGTTTAAGTCTAAATCATTAATACATACAACAAACAACAAGGGCCCCAACACCAAGCCCTGTGAAACATCACTGGAAACCGTTTTCTGGGGAGGTGATGGTATTAGTGATCCATCCACAATTACCTACAAACATAAGTATTAGGAGCAGGAGCAAGCCATTTGGCCTCTCAAGCCTGGTCTGCCATTTGATAACATTGCCTACGTTCCACCAGTGACTACAACTCATAAGTGTTTAATTGGCTGTAAAGCGATTTGTGGCATTGTGAGAGGTGCTTTATAAATGTAGATTTTGTCTTTCTTTCACTACACCTTCATGCCATAGGCAGAGTGAGTGTAGCAATGGTAAAATTGGAGGCTCAGTGCTGATTCTCTAAGGATAAATAATCACAGAGCAATAACTATGTTCGGAAGGGGCTACTAAGAAATCACTACATTTTCAAAACAATTTAACTCTGCAGCTAATATAACCTTACCATTCTGACTTGTTTGGCACCAACCCACTACCCACCATTAATTGCATTTTTCCCTTTTATGCTAATGAGATTATCCCTAGAGTTTCTCAATAAGGCATCTATCAGCAGCTCAGGAAAATGAGGTACAAAAATTCAGTGTGGCCTTAACAGTAGTGGTATTGTTGTTGGACTAGTAATTTAGAGACCAACAGTAATTCTCTGGGGACCTAGGCTCAAATCCTGCCACAGCAGATGGTGGAATTTGAATTCAATAAAAATCTGGAATTAATAGTCTAATGATGACCGTAAAACCCATCTGGTTCACTAATGTCTTTTAGGGAAGGGAATCTGCTGTCCTTGCCTGGCCTACATATGACTCTAGGCCCACAGCAATGTGGTTGGCTCCTAAATGCCCTCTGAACAAGGGCAATTAGCGATGAGTAATAAATGCTGGCCTAGCCAGTGATGCCCACATTCCATTAATGAAATAAAATCGCTAAAATGCCCTCAACTCTTTGTTTCCTGTTACTGACCCAATTTTGGATCCAACCTGCCACCTTCCCCTGTATCCCATGAGATCTTACTTTCTGACCAGTCTGCCATGTGGGACCTGGTCAAATGCCTTACTGAAGTCCAAGTAGACAACATTACCCTCATCAACCCTCCTTGTTACTTGCTCAAAAAATTCTATTAGGTTAGTAAGACACAATCTTCCCTAACAAAACCATGCTGACTATCCCTGGTCAATTCATGCCTTTCTAAGTGACAGTTTATCCTGTTTCTCAGGATTATTTCCAATAATTGCCCACCACCGAAGTCAGGCTGACCAGCCTATGATTTTCTGGCCTATCCCTTGCACTCTTTTTAAATAATGGTACAACGTTCGCATACCTCCAACCATCTATCTAGTGAGGATTGGGAAATAATCCTCAGAGCATCCATTATTTCCTCCCTGGCTTCTTTCAACAGTTTGGGATACAGTCTTTCCGGTCCTGGTAACTTATCCACCTTCAAGGGTGCCAGTCCATCCAGTACTTCCTCTCTCACTATGCTATTGTATCTAATATTTCACACTCCTCCTCTTTAACTAGAATGTCTGCATCACCCCTCTCATTTGTGAATTCAGCAACAAAGCACTCATTGAGAACCCTGCCCACATCTTCTGCATCAACTCACAAGTTACCATGTACATCTCATTTAGGCCCTACCTTTTCCTTAATTATTCTCTTGTTCTTAATGCACTGGTAAAACATCTTGGGATTTTCTTTGATTTCACCTGCCAATATTTTTTCATATCCTCTCTTTGCTTTCCTACTTTCCATTTTTACTTCACCCCTGTACTTTCTATACTCCTCCATGCTTTCGATAGTATAAAGTCTTTTGTGACTGTCATAAGCTTTCTTTTTCTGCTTTATCTTGGCCTGTGTGTTTCTGGATAACCAGGGGTCCATAGATTTAACAGTACCACCCTTTTTCTTTGTGGGGACATGTCTACATTGTGCCCATAGAATCTCATCTTTGAATGCCTCCCACTGATTTGATACAGTTTTCCCTTCTAACAGCAGTATCCAGTCCACTCTCACCAGCTCACCTTTCAGCTTTGTAAAATTTGTCTTCCCCCAGTTTAGAAATTTTACTCCTGTTCTATCTTTGTCCTTTTCCTTAATGATGCTAAATCTAACTATATTATGGTCACTATCTCCTAAATGGTCACTCACTGCTACTTCATCCACTTGCCCAGATCCATTTCCTAAGACTAAATCTAGAATTGCACCCACTCTCATTGAGCTTGTTACATGCTGGCTATAGAAGTTCTCTTGAATGCAGTTCAAGAATTTTGTGCCCTTTGTGCCCTTCACACTGTTCATATCCCAATTGATATTAGGGAAGTTGAAGTCTCCAACGATTACTGTCCTATTGTTTTTGCACTCCGAAATCAGTCAACATATTTGCTCTTCTACTATTTGGGGGTCTATAGTGCTCCTAGCAGAGTGTCTGCCCTTTTTTTATTTCTGAGCTCAATCCATATGGCCCCATTGATGCTTCAGTTAGTATATCATCCCTCCTCACAGCTGTAATTGATTCTTTAACCAATAATGCTACACCCCAACCTTTCTTATCCCCCTCCCTATCCTGCCTGAAAACTCGATATCCAGGGATGTTAAGCTGCCATTTTTGCCCCTCCTTAAGCCAAATTTCCATTATAGCGATGGTATCATGCTACCATGTGCCTACCTGTGCTCTCAGCTCATTGGCTTAATTTACGATGCTCCTTGCATTTACATATATACCTTTTAACACTGACAAATTCCTGTACTGTACATTTTTTAACCTGTGCTCCTTCTGCCTTTCAGAGTCACTCACTAATTCTACATCTCTCATTCCCTGCTCTGACTTTGCCCTCAGGTTTCCATCCCCCTGCCAATCTAGTCAATCTTGTTTAACCACCATCCCCCCTCCCAGCCACCCCACCACCACCACCACCACCACCATCACCCAACAGCACTGGCAAATCTCCCTGCGAGGATATTCATCCCAGCCCTGTTCAAGTATAGACCGTCCAAATTGTACAGATCCCACCTTGCCCAGAACCGGTCCCAGTGCCTCAGAAATCCGATGCCCTCCCTCCCACACCAGCTTTCCAGCCACATGTTTAATTGCTCAATTCTCCTACTTCTATACTCACTTGCACATTGGACTGGGAGTAATCCTGAGATTACTGCTTTAGTGTTCCTGCTTTTCAATCTCCTTCCTGGCTCTCTAAAGTCTGCTTTCAGGACCTTATCCCTGTTCCTGCCTAAGTCATTCATAGCAACTTGGACCACGACCCCTGGCTGATCACCCTTCCCCTGAAGAATATCCTGCAGCCGCTCTGTGACATCCTTGACCCTGGCACCAGGGGAAGCAACATACCATCCTGGAGTCATGTGTGTGGCTAGAGATATGCCTGCCTGTTCCCCTAAATAACAAATTCACGATTACTGCTGCTCTCCTCCTATTTCTGTCTGCTCTCCTGTATAGCAGAGCTGCCTGTGGTGGCACAAACCTGGCTCTGGCTGCACTCCTCTGAGGAACCAATAATCTCACCAATGTCCAAAACGGAAAACCAATTGGTGAGTGGGACCCCAGGGGACTCCTGCACTGCCTGCCAAATTTTCTTGGACTGCCTGGCAGACATCCATTCCCTTTCTGCCTCCAGGCTCCTAAGCTGCGGTGTGACCACCTCTTTGAATGTGCCATCCACATAGCTCTCAGCCTTGCAGATGCACACAGTGACTTTAGCTGCTGCTCAATCTTCGAAACCCGGAGCTCAAGGTTCTGCAACTGGTGACACCTCCTGCACATGTGGTCATCTAGGACACTGGTGGCGTCCATAACTTCCCACATATTATAGGACACGCATTCCATATGGCAGAGCTGTCCTGCCATGGCTTTAATTTATTTCCCTTGCATTAACTTTGTTTTACTTTGGTTTACTTATGCAACTTTATTTTACCTGGCCTCAACCTAACTTTATCTCCCTATTGCTTGTGTTTCTTACTTAAATGTACATAGCCCCTTCTTTTAAAAAGAATGTGTTATGCTAATTCTCAGCTATATTTGGCACTCCCTAACTTCAGCTTCTCACCAATCAAGGAACTTATGTTTCTCCTCTGTAGTTGGATGCTACGTGCTGCTGACTACCTGTCCCAGGGTCCTCCTCTTGCACTCTCCTCTAGATGCTGCTGACTGCCTGTCCCAGTGTTCTCCTCTTGCACTCTCCTCTAAATGCTGCTGACTGCCTGTCCCAGGATCCACCTCTCACACTCTCCTCTTCTCTCTAAAGATTTGGTAACCTGTTTTACATTGCATATGATTCTCAAGAGTCTTTTCCATTGACTTAAATCTTGTCCTTTTGTCTACTCACCTGCTATCCCACTCTATCCTGATGTTTTTATGGGCAGAATTTTATGCACAACATGCAGGCGTGCACCTGATATACCCAAGCATAAAATGACATGCGATGATGATGGGTGTGCGTCCCAACATCATCATGCACTCGCACAATATTTCATTCAGCGGGTGTGCGCCAGAGTTGGCTGCGCGCCCGCCTGATAATTGAAAGGCCTATTAAAGCCATTAACAAGCTAATTAAAATCAAATTTACACTGCCCATCCAACCTTACTGTTGGAGGGTGGGCGAAAAGGCCAGGTGGCCTTTGCATTTTTTATTATTATATTACCACGAGCGGCATGAGGTTTCCTAAAGCAAATAATCATTAAATAAAAACTTTATTTCGGAATTAATAACATGGCCCATCTCATGTGACTCATGATGCCAAACATAAAATTATTACTTCTGAATTCAGGGCACGCATCTCAAAACAAATACAAATTGCAAAACCGTTGCGATAACGTGATCAAGTTTCCCTCGTGGATTTGATCCACCTGGCAGCCTGGAAATGAATTATCCTTTAACCCTGACCTGCTGTGGCCACTTGTGCCTGGATCACTCATCATGTGCTGATCCCCTCTGTATACCAGCCTCCAAGGCGCATGCAGTGCCAATATCTTAGCTAGTGTCTGCAAGAATTAGATCCAGTGACACCGTGCCATAATTGCTGTGCTGTTTCTGGCTCTCTTCCTCCTGGGGATCCTGTAGCTGGGCAGGCAGCAGTTCTTGGATGTTTGAAAGCAGAAACTCAGAAAGGAAAGTTTGGCATGAAAGATCACTGGATGTGACGGGAAACAATGCTCATCATGCCAGATAGCAGGAAGAGGGTGTGCTGGGAGTTGAGAAGAGGCATATGGCAGGAACATGACATTGTTGTAATATGCCTTTAAGGAATATCAGCATGATATCACTAGAAGGGAAATGTGTCATGTGATCCAGTCTTAGGTTCACTTTTGCTTTGAGTAGAGCACACACAAAGATCTGATGCCTTCAAGCTTTATACCTATGTCTAATTGTTCTCATGGGCGGAATCATCCCAGATTTGCATCAAGTGTGGTAGCGGGCAGGTAAAGCGACATTTTGCCCACTGGCCACGATGGCAGGTTTTCACAAACACGTCCCAAACACGCCACATTATTTATGCCTTCACGGGAAACGTGTGGTTCCTCATTCGCCCACCTGCCATCACCTTGCCACTTCATAATACTGGGTGCCATATTCAAAGTCCAGCTGCGCGCCCACATCTCAGTGCTTCCAGACCATGACTGCAACAGGGAAGACATGGCCCTGAAAGCCAAAAAGACTGCAGCCCCCAGGTTCAGCAGCACGTCACTAGAATGCCTTTTGGATGCCATGGAGTCTCACTGGGATGTCCTCTACCCGCGTTCTGGCCACAGGATGGGCAGTGGTGTGACCAACCAGGCTTGGGAAGTGGTGGCAGCAGTGGTCAGCGCCAACGCCCTTCAAGGGAGGACAGCCACCCAGTGCTGCAAAAGGATGAATGATCTCTTCTGTTCCACCAGGGTAAGTCACTCTTCTCATTGCTCTCAACTCACATACTCACAAACCCATCACACATCCACGGGGCCCTCACTCACAATCGGTTCAAAGGACATCACCATTCACTCTCTCACACTCACCATCATTGTCCTCATCCCATCCATGGCACCACTCACTACCCACAAATGCCAGGCATACTTATTACCTGGCCTGGAGGGCATCCTGCTTACACTCTCTCCATCTCTATTCATACAGGACAGGTAACACACAACAACAGGGCAGGTGGTCACAGACCATTGGAGGAATGCCCAAAATCAAAGTCCTCATGGGTTTTGAAAACAGAGCCATCCAGCTGGCCGGTAACAATCTGGGCCGGTCTTGAGCTGGTGGTGAGGTCGGTGCTGCTCTACCAAGTGAGGATCCAGCAGTGCAACATCCATCAGACAACCATGCCGTGAGTGAGGTGTCCTGTTTCACAGGCCACTGCCATGCACTAATTATCTCTCCTTGCTTTCGCAGGCACATCTGGGAAACAGCCAAACAGAGGCTATGACACAAGACCTCCAATCAAGCCCCGAAGAAATCCCAGGAGAGGAATCTGGAGGCACCCGCTTTGAAGTCCCATCACAGCACTCACCCAGTGCAGAGACACACACCTCAGTGGGACCTAGCTTTAGAGTTACCCCGGGATCACAATCTGGTGAGCACATTGCACTGTCTGATCCATAGCAGGTTGTACCAGGGCCTTCCCTGGTGTCTGGCACTCAGAGGTCTGCTGGAGGCCAGAAATTTGCTGAGACTGAGTCAGATGACAAGCATCTGGACTTGGTCATGTCACAGTTGCTAGAGCTGCAAAGGCAAGCTCGGGAACTTCAGGAAGGGATGTCCGCTGCACTTCTTAGGTTGCAAAACGCGATGGAGGAGTCTGTCCGCCTTCAGGCTGAGGTGACAGTGCCGGCATTGCAAAGCACCAAGGTCAACACTGGTAGGATGGCGCCCACCATAGAGACCTTGCCAGGAGGTCTCTCCTGCACTGCAGCGCAGGCTCAATTACATCACTGATGCCATAGTTGGCCTCCAGAAGTGATAATGAGACAGGGGTGCCAGGCAGCTCAATCACACTCCAGCTACCCTTCTGCACAAGGAGTCACTCAGGGGCCCTTGGGCTCCTATAGGGAGGAGGATCAGAAGGTGTACCCACTCCAGGCCCATCCATCCAGGTGACTCCGGGAGTGTCCAGCACATCCGAATGCCCTCTCCCTGTGACCTCAACTGCTCTAGGCCCACGGGCCAAGGAGGGTGCCGCTGCCACACAGCAGGACAGCAGGACCCTGAAAGCAGGCCAGGGCCCTCCAGGTCTTGATCCTCCAGGGGACGCCCTCCAAGGTCGTCACAGACAGGGCATCACAGTCAGCAGTCTGCCTCCACCTCCATTGTGGATGTTCGGGGAGCACCAAGACGTAGCGGCAGGGTTAGGAAAGTTAAGAAGAATTAGTTGCACAGCCTGGGCATGGGTGTTGATCACTTGTACATACTGTTTGCTATTGTCAATAAACTCCCAAGAATGTCTCCCTGCCTGTGGCTCTTTGTTCTGATGAGCAGTGTTCTTGTCACTCAGATGTGAAATCTTACTGCTCAAGATAAGGGCAGGTGTCTCAGTCCAGGACCTCTTCCCTGTGCTCTGTGCAGCCTTCAGCCCAAAGTGATGGTACAGCCTCACACTACCTGGAAACATTACTGATGCCTGCACCTCGGTGGGGCTTATTGCTGCCAGAATGTAGTGGGCAGGCGCCACAGAGTTCTCTTATTCTCTCTGTGTGCTCTCAGCACCTTTAAGGTGGGGTTGGCCCCCATCTCTTCAGCATCTGTGACCAGTGACACTGTGCCCCTGAAGGGCTCAGGCGCTGAAGGCAGATAAAGGATCTGAGGCTTCTAAAGTTTCACATCTGCGTCACCATGATATGACCCTGATCACGAAGCACAAGTGACCTGCCCTTGGCCAGAGAGGATGCAGACATCCTCGGGAGGCTATGTGAAGATCTATTAAGTGTCCTCAATGCATATTGTCATCATCCTCCTGTGACCAAGCGACTATTAGGGGCGCCACTGTGTCTCCATGACAGGCATTTTCACAGAAGGTATTCACACTGCCATAAGCCAAACTGCAGTCAAACATTCAGATGCAATGTGAGGATCTATGGTGTCTCCTCACTGCATGTCGTCATCATCCTCCACAATTCTAGCATCTATGAGGGCCTCCCGAGTGTGCCTGCCTCGTCTAGCCAGTGTGAAGGCCTCATCCCCATCATCGTCGTCTCCTCGAGCCTCCTCATCCTTATAACCGCCAGCGTCCTTATCATCAGAGGGGTCTTCTAGCTCCTCCAACTTCTCAGCCAGCTCGGCTCCCCGTTGCAGTTTGTTGTAAAAGGCGCAGGCATTGACGGCAATGTGCGACATCCTCTGTGGACTGTGTTGCAGGGCTCCACCAAACTGGTCCAGGCACCAGAACCTCATCTTCAGCATCCCAATAGTCTGCTCCGCCAAGTTGTGAGTTGCAGCATGAGCCGCATTATACCCTCGCTCTGCTGCAGTCTGAGGCCATCGCACGGGTGTCATCAGCCACATACAATATGTGTAGCCCTTGTCCCTGAAGAGCCAACCCTGCAGCTTCTGAGAACCCTGGAAGACTTCAGGGATCTGTGACCACCTGAGGATGTAGGTGTCATGCACAGTCCCTGGAAACCATGCGCACACCTGCAGGATGCATTTCTGGTGGTCGCATACCAGCTGCGCACTCAGCAAGTGGAACCTTTGCGGTTGATGTAGTCCACCACGTGTTGCAACAGAGATCTGAGCGCCAAGTGAGTGCAGTCAAGTGCACCCTGCTCATTTGGGAATCTCAAGATCTGGGCGAATCCAATTGCTCTTGCATCCTGGCTGCCCTGGTCCTTGGTGAAATGCACAAAGTTGTGTGCCCTCACAAAGATGGCTTCTGTGACCTCATGGATACATTTGTGGGTGGAGGCTTGAGAGATCCCACAGAGGTCACCTGTAGAGCCCTGAAAGGAGCCACTGACACAGAAATTGAGCACCGCAGTCACTTTCACAGCCACTGGCAGTGGATGCCCTCCATGTCCCCATGACGCCAAATTCTGCAGTAGTTGGAAGAAATGACCAAGCAGTTCCATAGACATGCACAATTTTCGGTGAAACTGATTCCCGGTCATCTGCAGGAATCAAAGGCGGTGTCTATAGATGCTGGGTGTCGTTTGGTGCCGACCAGCAAAGCATCACTTTGACTCTTCGGTGGTGTGTGCAGGAACCCGAGGCGCCCCTTATTCCTAAGGTTGCTGCTCCTACCTCCGTGCAGCCAGGAGCCTCAGTCACTCTTTTCTCTATCGTCTTCACTCTCTGTAAGCCATCAGGCATACAGCTAGTTCAACAGGCTTGACTATCCTGGTGTGCCCCTGCTGCAGGATGAAAGAAGGAGACATGTGGTTAGCATGGGTGCACTTAGAACCTGCCCTGGTTAAGTGTGAAGGTACCTTAACACTTCCCGGAGAGTGCTGGCCACCACTTGGATGCCCAGAGATTAGTGCGCTGCATGGCAGCCTGAAACTCTGCCAGCTGCACCCCACTCCACCCAACCGATTGGTGACAGCTTTGCCCACTGGACTGCATGCTGTGCTCTCAGCTCAGGAGCAAGCATTCTCCTAACCCACACTGCAAGGCTGCACTGTTAGCTTGAACCATGGGGGAGACTGGTCAAAACCAGGATGACAACATTGCAAGGGGCTGTGAGCACCTCCAGCAGTGACTGCTCCATAGCCAGATTTAGCAAGGAAATTGTAGAACATGCGCAGTTGTCCAACTGCTCTGCAGGCAACTAAAATGTTCATGGCTTTACAGCCTGTGCTGTGGTGGGTGTGGTGGGGGGTGAAAAGTTTTGGAGCATTTGGTGGCAATTTGATGCCTCTGCATTACTTGAGTGGGCAGATAAGCTAGAAGCCCAACTCCTATTATATCAATGTGGCTATGCATAAACTTTCTCAGTTCCAGAGGAATGGTCACTTTATACAGGTTTCCCTCTACCACCCACACCCTGAATGCTTGTGCACTATATTCAACGGCAGGGCTGCCCTTAAAGCCCCCACCCCCAACAACCCTCAAGCTTGAAGTCCAACAGGTGACCCTGGTGAGTGCTGCACAATGTTACTGTGCACTCACCTCCGAGTTCCTCTCAAAGTGCAGCCTGCCAAGTGCACGCCTTTTATGTGCTGTTGTGAAACACATTGGTGTGCTTTCCTGTCAACATGGACGGACAATCCAGTGGGGAAGGAGGGGGAAGATTCCTGCAGGCTGGCCTAATAATGATATGCAGATGAATTACAATGAGGTTCTTGATGTCCGATGGCGGGGAACACGGCCCACCATTGGCGGGCTGAGCGAACAATTGTGAACTGGTTTCAGGCCATTGTGAAACCAATCGCGCCATATTATCCACTCATGCCAACAAACACACCCGACACTGGCAAGCACGGAAAATCGAGGCCCATGTCTAGTCTTAATAAATGAATTCAGAACCTGTTTACCCAATCCCTTATGAGCGATTGGTGCCTTGTGTCTTGTACAGTAAAGAAGTATTATGTCATTATAATAATAGGACAGCCATCATCCTCAATGTTCTCAATGATGTAAGATGACATAGTTGGTTCCCTGTTGCTGACAACCATTTCCTCCACAGGGCTCGGAAGATGCAGGCATCCTTCTCCCCCTCTAGCTCTGCTTCCTTCTATTGACTGCCACCTTGTCCTGCGAGAATTAGGGCAGCATATCAGTGGTTGTGCAGAACTGTGTTTGGGGTCTTTTGTCAGCCATAGCTGAAAAGCTGGATGCATGTGGAGACAGTGAGAGATGGCACATGATGCCAGCAGTAGTGGTAGCTGTGTGAGTGTGGCTGACTCTTATGAATGAGCCATGAATGTCATGGAATGCTACTGGGTAAATGATGGGATAGTGGGTAGGAGATGCCATGTGAAGATACATTCACTGACATTGATCACCACAACAGGCTATTAGACTGCTTGTGGCCCTCAGATCCAGACTCTGGGAATTGACTTTCCTGGCCACAATGTCCCACACCCTTCTGATTGTGGCCCTTGATAGCCACCTGATGACCCCCTCCCCTACCCCCCACCCCCAGTGAGTCCATGGCATCTCTCCCTCCTGCCCTCCTCCACCACTAATGTGCACAAGCTGCATCCATCGCTCTGAAATCCTCCCTGTGTCCTGGTTATCAATTTGCCATAATTTAAATTACAGCAACACTGCTTAGTGCAGCTTCCCTTTAAGAGGGATAGCCTGCCTTTAAGAAGAGCTGGCTAGCAAGACCATGTGGTTTTCTAACAGCACTGCCTAGCCCCCCGCTGCATAGCCAGATGTTGCAGGCAGCATTTAGCAGAATAGAGCTACTCATGATATTGCGACAATCACTCAGGTGAGGTGGATATGTCAAAATGACATATTGTCCACCTCAATCTGAATTGCAAATTGTGACCACCATGCCCAAAGAGCAGGACTACCCAATTTCTAGCCCAGAGAACCATAGACTCTTACACCATAGAAAGGGACCATCTGGTCCATTGTGCTATTACCAGCTCTTTAAAACTGCTGTCCTGGTTAGTTCCACACTCCTGCTTTTAACATAATAAGATAAGAAATAGGAGCAGGAGTAGGACATTCAGCCCTTTGAGACTACTACGCCACTCAATGAGATCATGGCTGATCTTCCACTTCAACACCATTTTCCTGCACTATCCCCATACCCTTTGTTGCTTTTAATATGTAGAAATCTAACAATCTCAGTTTTGAAATACTCAATGACTGAGCCTCCCCAGTCCTCTGGGCAAATAATTCCAAAGATTCATCACCCTCTGAGTGAAGAAATTCCTCCTCATCTCAGTCCAAAATGGCCTGCCTCTTATTCAGAGTCTGTGTCACCTCAGCCAGAGAAAACATCCTTCCTGCATCTACCCTGTCAAGCCCTGTAAGAATTTTGCATGTTTGAATGAGATACCCCTTCATTCTTCTAAATGCCAGAGAATAAAAGCCCAGTCTATTTAATCTTTCCTCATAGGACAGTCCCTCCATCCCAGGAATTAGTCAGGTGAACTTTTGTTGCATCCCCTCTATCTTCCCTTAGATAAGGAGACCAAAACTGCACACAATACTCCTGAGTGATTTCAACAAGGCTCTTTGTAATTGCAGTAAGGCATCTTTACTCATCTTGTAATAAAGACCAACATACCATTTGCCTTCTTAGTTGCTTGCTGTACTTGCATGTTAACTTTCAGTGACTCATTTTAGAAATATACTAGTAAGAGAAGAGTAGAATAAAGAGGAGAGAGGAATCACAAGGCCTTATCCAAATGACTTGAGACATTGAAAAGACAACGCCCTGGAAATACCTGTAGCTTTGATCTACCAGATTAATTGTGGCCGAGTAGCACCTGTACCCACCAAAATCAAAGGAGGTCAATGGCAGCAGAGATTCCTGCCCCCATAAATGGTGCAAACCCTGATTTACAGCTCCCCAGCCCAGGGATTCCAAGGCCAATGATGTAGGCATGAAAAATAGTGAGTAGCTGGAATTCAGAACTAGACAGCTGGGCAATCTTAATGAAAAACAAACGGAAATATGGAGAACTGACTGTAATAGACATCAGGGGAAACAATTAAATAAGTTGGATTGAATATTTGTTTGGATCTTGGTAGAAGGATTTACACATTAATTTTGCAAGAGCCTTTTGGGAGCACTGAAGATCATTTTCAATTCTGATATTAGCTCAGAAATCACTAGAAGTGTATTCTTCACAGGCTGTCAGTGGGATAACATACAAATTTGCAGTTTTCAGCCTTTGTCTCAAATGTGTGTTATATCTCCCACATGCCAAACCAGCCAATCAAAAAAACGAAAGCACTAATGAGCTGTGAATTGAGATTAGTATGCATTTCAATCCTTCTATTAGCACGGCAAAGGCCAAAGCAGAGGCTTACTGGACAAAATTGCTGTGGAATTGCAAACCAACTGCCTGGATTATGAGGGAAATGGCTAGAATTTGTAAGGCTGATGTCTATCCCCTCATCTACACCAATATGCCTTGTACGAGGGGCTTGGGAATAGGTGGCTGAAAGCAGACACCATCAGTCATTTTAATTAGTGAAATGGCAGAATCCTAGAAATGGACAGGCTAGTGAGGTCCAGGACAGCCAGAACACCTTCCGTTCACCTGTGACATCCTGCCACCAGCTAACACACAGGAAACCATTCTGAAGGAGTGGAAAATCACTTGTTATCCATCTCAAACTGAGCACCAGCACCAAAGGCTAGAAACACTTAAGTACAAAATTTATTAGATATTTGATCCAATGTAACATGATCTTAAGAGAAGATGGTAATTGATGGTATTTTATGAACCAAACATGAATGTTTGGGCAAGATGTTTTGGACCTGGTTACTGGCTCCATGTTGTTTGCCCCTTTGAAAAATATTAGGTGATGAATTTTCTCAGATTTTCTCCAACACTGCTGAAAATAAATATACAACAGTTTCTATAACATGCCAGGAATGGGCGGGTTGTCTTATGATGAAAAGGTGGACAGGTTAGGCTTGTATCTACTGGAGTTTAGAAGAGTAAGAGGCAACTTCATTGAAACATTTAAGACCCTGAGGGGTCTTGATAGGATGGATGTGGAGGGGGTGTTTCATTTTGTGGGAGAACCTAGAATTAGGGTTCACTGTTTAAAAATAAGGGGTCACTCATTTAAGACAAAGATGAAGAGAATTTCTTTCTCTCAGGGGGCCATGAGTCTTTGGAACTCTGTTCCTTAAAAGGCGGTGGAAGTAGAGTCTTTGAATATTTTTAAGGCAGAGCTAGTTAGATTCTTAATCAACAAGGGGGTGAAAGGTTTTCAGGAGTAGGCAGGGATATGGGGTTGAGGTTGTAATCAGATCAGCCATGAGGCAGAATTCTCCCTTTGGCGAGCGAAGGTGGGGCCTGCTCGCCAACGCATAAAATGATGCATGGTGACGTCAGGCGGGCATCCCAACGTCACTGCGCATCATTTAGATTTTCAGTTCAGCAGGCGCGCAGCCGACTTGGCTGCATGCCCATTGTTCTGTTAAAGGCCTATTGAAAAGTAATTAAAACAGTTAAAGGAGCTGCCCATCCAACCTTAAGGCTAGCGAGCAGGCGAAGAGTCCAGGTGGCCTTCAGAAAAAGCATGAAACCTCATCCACAGGTTTCATGAGGGATTTAAAATTTGTGTTACATTTTTAATAAAAGTAATTGACATGTGTCACATGAGGGGACATGTCAATAAAATTTTTCTCATCGTTTATTATCTTTTTAAAAATAACACTGATCTCCCTGAGGCAGCACTTTGCCTCAGGGAGATCTGTGCGCTCTTTCGCGCGCATGAAAGATTGCACTCCCGGCTCAGGGAATCCCCTCTCCACCCGCACAGGGAGCACATAGCGCTTCCGGGAGCACATCATGCTGGGCAGGCCTTAATTGGCCCGCCCACATAAAATGGTGGCACACCCCTGACTGGGGGTGCCGATCGGGAACCTGCGTGCTCGCACTTGCTCCCGCACAACCCCCCTGACGGGGTAAGATCCTGCCCAGATCTCATTGAATGGCAGAGCAGACTTGAGGGGCTGGGTGGCTCACTCCTATTCCTAACTTGTATATTTCCATATTGGGTCGATCTGCAATGCCAGTTTTATGATTGGGCAGCAAGCTGAAAATCTACTCTTAAAAAAATCAAGTTTGTTATCATTTTTTGCTGGACATAATAGCTTTTTTAAAAATTCTCATCATATTCCATTCCTCTATATTCCTGAACAACTCAGCAGAGGCCATTGTCTTGAGTTACTGAATACATTTAATACAAATTAGTCACGTAGTTGAGGATACTTATTGTTTATAAGATAAATATTTTTAATGGAGGAAACAAAAATTGTAGTGATAATTATCTCAACAAATACTTGTGCTGATTCATGAGCACGTTCATGATTAGCCCTGGCAAGGTTCTACACCATTTACAGGTAGAGCCATACCCCAATTCATACTTTTCAAATGGATTATCCATTTTTGCATTGTGTTGGCATCCAGCTGTAATTATATAATTATATAGACAGCCCCTACCTATCAGCATTCAAGATTGACAAACATAAAAGTGTGACATTCACCAGTAATTCCTTTGAGTATCAATATTTTCAGTTACTGAAACATGCACATCTTTCCTATCATGATTATTCACAGAAAATATTTTGAATTCTAATTATTGTTTGATAAAATTACAGATTGTACAGAATCAGTGAGAATATTTAAATGCAGAATAAAGTTTGAACAATGTGCAGAAAATCCACAGCACCACAAAGGGTTAATTGGAAAACCAGTGTAATAACTGAGAAAACTATCTTTTTAAAGGAGAAATTAATCCACTGGTGAAATCATTCCTTCTCTTACATTAGTCACTCTTTCCTCCATTTAATTACCTTTACTCACATGTCATAATGTTTTTTTTTCCAGATTACTGCACTAAATTATTCAGATTTCTGGGTTGCCATGACATCTTTTTTGCCTGCTACAAGTTTTAAGCAAGTAATGTCACCAATGACTCAAATCGTCTACAAGTTTTACCCTGCTATGACAGCATTTTCATTATGATGGCTATGATTAGAATTGACCCAAATGGAAGTGATGACCCTAATTAAAGTGTTGCATACCCAAAAGGACTTTCTGTAAAGCTGTTTCTTTGCAGCTTTACGAGGATAAGGTAGGAAGTGAAAACTGTAGACAAGAAAATTAGAAAGTAAAACACACAGTATTCCAGATGCAGACAAATAAAGTAAAGGGCCTAATAATGTTGGGGCTGTAAAGGGAGCTGCTGATATGGAAAAAAAAACACAGGAAGAAAGAAATCATTTAAATTTGGAAATAGAAATATATTTTTTTAAATATTGCCTAACTGTAAACCAACCCACTATTTTTTCTGATATCAAAGGTAAAAGTTCAGCTCAGAAATAAGGCAACAAGCTGCAGAATAAAGGTCAAGAACATCAGAATTAGAGACATTGGGCGGAATTTTCCATGCCCGCTGACGTTGGGCGTGATTGGTGACCTGAGCAAGCAATATGGCGCGATCGGTTTTACAACGACAGGAAACCAATTCGCGATCATCTGCCCAGCCTGCCAATGACCGGCTGTATTTCCTGCCATCAGACGTTGGGAACCCCATTGTAATACATCAGCATGTCATTATCAGTCAAGCTCACCGGAATCCACCCCCACCCCCCACCCCACCGCTGGATCATCCGTCCACGTCGGTGGGAAAGCAGGCCAACATGTTTCACAACAGTACCTAAGCGATGTGCGCTTGGCAGCCTGCACTTTGAGGGGAACTCGGAGGTGAGTACACAATAACATTGTGCAGTGCTTGCCAGGATCGGTTGTTGGACTTGAGGGGTGCTGAGGGGTCAGGGTTAAGTGCAGCCCTGCCGCTGAGGCAACCTGTGAGAGGGAGGGGGTGCAAGGGCGGACCTTCTGTTGAGGCAACTTGTGAAGGGGGCCAAGGGCCTGCCATTGAATATAGTGTATAAGCGTTCAAGTGGGAGGCGTAGGGTGGGCGAAGGAAGTGGCCAAGCATTCAGGAAACCTATATAAAGTGACCATTCGTCTACAACTGAGACAGTTCAGACACAGTCACATTGACATGATTGGGGTTGGGCTTCAAGCTTATCCGGCCACTCAGGCAATGCAGAGGCATTAGAGTGCCACCCAGTGCTCCAGAGCTTTTCACCCTCTGCCCCACCCTGGCACAGACTAAAAAGTTATGAGCATTTTAGTGGACGGCAGAACAGTTGGACAACTGCACACATTGTACAATCTCCTAGCTCAAGCTGGCCATGGAGCAGTCACTGCTGGAGGCACTGGCAGACCATTGCAATGTAATCATCCTGGTTTGGACCAGTCTCCCCCATGGTTCAAGCTAACAGTGCAGCCTTGCAGTATGGGTTAGAAGAATGCCTGAGCCTGAGCAGAAAGCACAGCATGCAGTCCAATGGGAAAATCTGCTGCCAATCAGTCGGGTGGATTGGGGTGGAAGTGGTGGGGTTTCGGGTAACCATGCAGTGCACTAATCTCTGGCTGTCCAAATGGTGGCCAGCACTCTCCAGGAATCGTTAATGGGCCTTCACACTTAACCAGGAAAGGTTCTTAGTACACCCATGCTAACCACATGTCTCTCTCGTCCTTCAGGAGGAGTACATCAAGAACGTTGAGCCTGTTGAACTATCTGTATGTCTGATGACCTACAGACCACAAAGGTGATGGAGGAGAGAGTGACTGAGGATCCTGGCTGCAGAGAGGCAGGAGCAGCAACCTCAGGAAGAAGGGGCAGCTGGGACTCCCACACATGCTGCCAAAGAGCCTCAGGGAGCTGTCACAGGCCGGCGCCGAGCAAAAACCAGGGTCCATAGATGCCCCCTTTCATTCCTGCAGATGAGCAGAACCAGTGTCACCAGAGACTGTGCATGTCTAGGGAACTGTTTGGTCACTTTTTCCAGCCACTGCAGGATTTGGTGCCATGGGGACATGGAGGGCATTCACTGTCTGTGGCCCTGACAGAGACTGTGGCACTCAATTTCTATGCCAGTGGCTCCTTTCAGGGCTCCACAGGTGACCTCTGTAGGATATCACAAGCCTCCACTCACAAATGCACCCATGAGGTCACGGATGCCATATCCGCAAGGGCACACAACTTTGTGCAGTTCGCCCGGGACCAGGGCAGCCAGGATGCAAGAGCGATTGGATTTGCCCAAATCTTGGGTTTCCCGCAGATGCAGGGTTTGATCGAGTGCACTCATGTGGTGCTCAGATCTCCATCACAGCACACGGTGGACTACATCAACCACAAGGGATTCAATTCGCTGAATGTGCAGCTGTGTGCGACCACCAGAAATGCATCCTACAAGTCTGCGCACAGTTTTCGGGGAGTATGCATGATGCCTACATCCTGAATTGCCCGCAGATCCCTGGAGTATTCCAGGCTCCACAAAAGTTGCAGGGCTGGCTCCTCAGGGCAAGGGCTACCCGCAGAAGCTATGACTGATGACACCCATGCTGGTGGACTCAGACTGCAGCAGAGCGACAGTATAATGAGGCTCATGCAACAGTTCACAACTTGGTGGAGCAGACCATCGGGATGCTGAAGATAAGGCTCCAGTGCCTGGACCAGTCTGGTGGAGCCCTGCAATGTAGTCCACAGAGGGTGTCACGCATCATCTGCGTTACAACCTGGAACTCCAATGGGAGATGAACTGGCTGAGGAGGATATGGAGGAGTTGCAGGTCTCCTCCGATGAGGAGGACACCGACAGGGATGAGGTTGAGGAGGTCCTCGGAGGCAACAATGATGAGGATGAGGCCCTTGCACTGGCTAGATGAGGCAGGAGTGCTCAAGAGGCCCTCATAGCTGCTAGGTTTGTGGAGGATGATGACAACATGCAGTGATGTGACGCCATAGATCCTCACATTGCACCTGTGAACATTTGGCTCCAGTCTAGCTTATGGCAGTGTGAATACCCTCTGTGAGAATGCTCCTGTCATAGAGATACAGTGGCAGCCCTAATAGTTGTTCAATTGCAGGAGGATGATGATGACATACATTGAGGACACTCCATAAATCTTCACATAGCCTCTGAGAATGTTTGACTCCTATCTGGCCAAAGGCAGCTCACTTGAGCTCTGTGATCAAGGTTATATCATAGAGATGCAGCCATGAAACTTTAGAAGCATCTAGTCCTTTTTCCGCCTTCAGCACCTGAGCCCTTCAGGAGCACAGCGTCACTGGTCACAGGTGCTGAAGAGATGGGGGCTAACCCCACCTTAAAGGTGCTGAGAGCACACAGAGAGAATGACGGAACTCTGTGACACCTGACCACAACATTCTGGCAGCAATGACCAGCACCGCTGAGGTGCAGGCATCAGTAATGTATCCAGAGAGTGGGAGGCTGGACCATAACTTTTGCCTGAAGGTTGCACAGAGCAAGGGAAGAGGCCCTGGACCAAGACACCTGGCTTTACCTTGTGAAGAAAGGTTTCACATCCGAGTGTCATGAACATTGTTCATCAGAACAAGGAGCCATAGGCAGGGAGACATTCTTGGGAGTTTATTAACAAAAGTGAGCAGTATGTACAAGTGATCAACACCCAGGCTGTACAACTAATTCTCCTTAACTTTCCTAACCTTGACTCTTCGTCTTGTTGCTCCTTGGACAACCACAGTGGAAGTGGGGCAACGCTCTGACTGCGATGCCCTACCTGTGAAGATCTTGAAGTGCGTCCTCTGGAGGATCGATACCTGGAGGGCCCCAGCCTGCTTTCGGGGTCCTGCTGTGTGGCAGTAGCATCCTCCTCGGCCTGTGGAGCTGAAGCTGCTGAGGCCACAGGAGGAGGAGAGTCAGACTCTCGGAGTCACCTGGATGGATGGATCTGGACTCTGCACCTACTGATCCTCCTCCCTATGGGTGCATGGGGGCCCCAGGCTGACTCATTGAAGAGAAGGGGTAGCTGAAGTGAGATCGAGATGGCTGGCACCCCTCCCGCGAACACACTTTTGGAAGCTAGTTATTGCATCAGCGATAGAGTTGAACTTGCAGGGCTGTGCAGGAGCAATGTCCTGGACCAAGGCCTCCGTGGCGGCTGTCATCCTGCCAGTGTTGCCCTCAATGCATTGGCATGCTGGCACTATTGCCTCAGAGTGAAGGTGGATGGACTCCTCCATCGTGCTTTGCAATCTGAAGGCTGCAGCGGAGATCCCTTCCTGATGTTCCCGAGCTTGCCTTTGCAGTTCCAGCGACTGTGACATGACCAGTTCCGGAGGCTTGTCATCTGACTTGGGCTCAGCAAATCTTTAGCCTCAAGCAGTCCCCAGAGTGCCGGATGCCAGGGAGGTCCCTACTGCTGCCTGCTGCGGATCAAACAGTGTGATGTGCTCACCAGATTGTGATCCCAAGGCTATTCCAAAGCTAGGCTGCACTGAGGTGTGTATCTCTGCACTGGTGGAGGATGTGGGTGAGTGCTGTAACAGGAATTTAAGGAGGGTGCCTTCAGATTCCTCTTCCAAAGCTTCTTGGGGGCCTGATTGGAGACCCTGAGTCTCGGATTCCATTGGCTGTTTGCCAGGTTTGCCTGTGGAAGCAAGGAGAGATAATTAGTGCATGGCAGTGAACTGTGCACAGGACACATTACTCAAAGCATGGTTGTCTGATGTTGCACTGCTGGACCCTCACTTCGCAGAGTACTGTCAACCTCACCGCCACCACAGAACTGGTCCTGATCATCACTGGCCAGCTGGATGGCTCTGTTTTAAAAGTTCCTTAGGACCTTGATTTCAGGCATTCCACCACCGCTCAGTGACCTCTCCCTTTTGTTGTGTGCCAGCTTGTCCTGCATGAATAGAGATAGAGAAAGTGTAAGGAGGATGCCTTCCAGGGCGGATGATAAGTATGCCTGGCCTGTGTGGGTGGTGACAGGTCCCATGGACGGGATGAGGACAATGACGGTGACTGCGAGAGAGTGAATGGTTATGTCCCTTGAACTTGTAGTGAGTGAGATCACTTTGGATGTGTGATGGGTTTGTGAGTGTGTGAGTTGAGAGTGATGAGAAGAGTGACTCACCCTGGCGGAATGGAAGAGATCATTCATCCTCTCGTGGTACTGGGTAGCTGTCCTCTTTTGAAGGGCATTGGCGCTGACAACCACTGCAACCACCTCCCAAGCTGGGTTAGTGCTGTTGCTACCCATCTTGTGGCCAGAGTGGGGGTAGAGGACCTCCTGGCGGGCCTCCACGGCATCCTCAAGGCGTTCGAGGGATGCATCACTGAACCTGGGACTGCATTCTTCTTCAGTTTCAGTGCCATATTTTCTGTGCCACAGTGGTGGTCTGGAAGCACTGAGATGTGAGCTTGCAGCTGAACTTTAAAAATGGCCCCCAGTGTGATGCAGCTGCGGGGTGATGGCAGGTGGGTGAATGACAGCCCTCCAGCCATGGAAACGGTGTGTTTCCCAGAATTGCATAAATAATATGGCAGGTTTGGGACATTATGGCGTGAAAACCCACCATCGAGGCAGGCGGGTAAAACATCATTTTATCCGCCCACTACCACACAGTGCAAACCTGGGAAAATTCAGCCCATTGTCTAGTTTCACAGCATCAGAGAACAGAAAAAATAAATATTGTCATCAGATGAGCTATGCGCAAGAGGTTATAAAAGCCATCAGCAATTGTATTATCATGGCTGACAAAGACCACAATAATCAGTGGATGTCGAATATGGATTTGATGATCCTCATGTGCAATGAAATGGCTTATGAATATAACACACTGCACAGAAGGATGGCCACACATCACAATGGATTGGAGGAAGTCCTTAGTGATAAATTTTACCTTCCCTTTTTGCTTTCTCTCCTGATCAATTGGTTGAATCTAGTCTTTCAAAGCTAAAACATTACCACCTGCAATGATTCCACACAACATCTGATTCTGAAATTGGTGCATTATTTTCAATGAACTTTTCTGGCCAGACAAATTTGGCTAGAAGTTTTTCAAAGTTTTGAAGATATTAGTTTGGTCAACGAAGACAATGTAGATCTCCATGTTTTGTTTGTGATACAATATTGGACTTGCCTGCCTATAAAAGCCATGCCCCTGAAAAGCTGCAAGGGGTTTCAGTCACTCCCCTGCTTTAACTCCAGTTGTACTGTGTTACCACCATTCCCTGGATTCTTTAGTTTGCTTTGTAAAGGGAAGAACTCCTGTCCAATCATTGGGGGTCAGTACCAGGGGAAAGTATTCTCTGCACCTTGACTTTCCATTTCTCTGGACCACATGAGATTTGTTGCAGTACTGCAGGCCAACATGTTGAGTAAAATAAGGCATTCTGGTGTCCAACTGACCACAAGTTGGCCCCAAAATACTAGGCAAGAGACCTGAATCCATGAAGAAAAAAATCCATTTACAAAGAATGTGGTAATCGGCCTATTACATAAGGGAGTGAACGGGATTTGACCAGGAACTGCTGGAGGAGAGCCAAGGCTTTGCAGTTACATGTGGACTGTCACTTGCACCAACCTTTCCAAAATCCTGTACAAACTCTGGTGGGGTCAATGCTGTAGGGCAGCAATGGGTATTATTCCCAGTGTAACATTACGATTGCATCTTGAAGATTCTTGAGGGCCCGTGCCAAGTGTTTTGGGGAAGTGTAAGATTGGCCTGCAATGGATTTTGCTGAACTTTGTCTAAGTTCTTCTTAAGATCCCATAAGGTAAGAGCCAACACTGCAGCAGGTTTTGGGCACTTGATCCAGGCTAGTTGTCCCACAGCAACTGAAGATAAGCTTCTAACTTTGTGAAATGTGAAATTTTTGTACTTAACCGATTGTTATTAATTGCTGGATAGTGGATTGTGTTCAGCTTACAGACCATTTAAAACTGAACTCACACACCAACCCCTCCACCGCCCCCCTGCCAACCCCCAACCCCCACCCATCCCCTTTGCTGCTCACTTAGCAATGCTGGACACTAGCAGCTGAATTTAATGCCAGTGGTGGTGGCCCTGACAGTGGGCTGGAGAACCATGGTAAATTGGAGACCCGAAGGTTCTTCAGTCCCAGCAGCAGCACCTGAAGTGGTGGTCACTGCTGGGACTGCAATCAGGTGCAGCAAGATGGAGCAGGCCACAGAACCTGGAAGAATGGGGAGAGGCTCACCAGGGCTAGAGAGGCAGAACCCAGTGAGGGGTTGGGACTTAATTGCTCAGGGAGGTTGAGGGGGTGGGGGGGTAGTTGTTTCCATGGGGGTAGCCCTTGCCATTGGGGGCCCTCCGTGGGACCCCAACTTCCTCCTGAGCCCAGAGGGAGGACACTAGCTTTGGCTTAAGAGCCTCAATTGAGTTAAGTCCTTTCTCAACCTTCCCTGCCTTGACTGAATCACACAAAGTCGAGAAGGCAACAGGCACTCCACCACCACCACCACCACCACCACCAACCTCCCAGCCTTCTCTCCCAATTCAGCTCACCCCCCAACCCCCACCCCCACCCTCATCCCCCCGCTTCACTACTCACTCCCATTGGCCAGATCAAATTCTACCCTCAGAGTGCAATGCATTCTCAATGTCTGGCATTGCCATAGCCTAAGTAACAGGGATACCATTGAATGCTGTATTTCTGTTTGCCAAAATTGAATTTGAGTACACCCAAAATTATATTCAGTATCCACTCTCGCTTTTGACAGGAAATCCCAAAAGCAGTGGTGGAGGCCATAAGGCCATTACAGTGTCTCATCCCTACATTTTATGTGCCTGCCCAATCAGGAAAGGATGTAAAAACTTTGAACAACTAGGCCTTGTATTTTTAAATCATTTGACAAAAAGACAGAAGGATAATTTATGAACCCAATTTCTTTGGTGGAATGCCATGACAATCTAAGCAAGAGTTTAGAAAGAAGCATTAAGTGATTTCACCCTAAATTGGCTTCCTTGTGGCTCTTAATCAGTCAGGGCCCTGGATTTTTTGTGGGTGTAGTGATGTAATCGGAGAAATATCTGTATTTAGAATGAAGGTGCATTCATGATTGTTAGTTGAAGATCAGTGTATTTAGTTAACAGCAAGACATCACTACTATTGAAGTTTTGAATGCCATTACAGTTGACCTGAAAGGTGGAATTTAATGCCCTTCCCCGTGGTGAGATTTGTGGTGGGGGTCCATATAACCTGGCGGAAGGTTGGTGGGTGGGGCCCCCACTGCCATCCTGGCTCTGCCTGATGAAATCCAGTGTGGAAGGATCATGGATAGCCTTCCTGCCCTTTCCAGTTGAGGCCCTTAATGCGTTGCTTGCGGGCTCCCGGGATAGGGTAAGTCCCCTTGTCCAAAGTGCCTGTTCAAGGGACCCAGTATCAGGAATGGGGATGTCCACTAACAGCCACTCCACTGCCCTGGCTGGCGACCCTCCTCTAGTGACATCCCCTCCTGCCAGTCACTTGTGCCTGAGTCCCTTGGCAACCCTGGACCTCAGGTGAGTGGCGCTTCCAAGCAATGAATAGTTGACAGCCTCTGCTTGGCTGGCGTACTTAAGCCCCTAGGGGGGTTCTCACCGGCTATCCAGCCAACGGCTGAGACCTCTGCACCTACATTAAGTACCACTCAAAAAAGTCTAATGGCCCTTGCCAACATGGACAGTGAAATTAACTTGTAATATCTTAAAATTATAAAGAAATACAGATTGAGAAATCCCTAGTACATTACATTAACCCCAGCTGCAGTACATTTACGATTATACCATGTGGGACATCCACCTATCACTGAGTGAACTATTAATATAGGTAGCACTAATGTGCTTTGCCCCATCTCCTCAAAAAAACTCAATGTTACTAAATATTTCTTCAACCTTTAAAGCTGCTTTTCAACAGATATCAATGCAGCTCATTGTTAGATGTGCAAATTGACCCCAAATCAAATTCCATTCTCTTGGAGTTTGTTCACTATTCTATGAGGAATAACATTTTATTTTCACTCTCTAAACATTGGCTTGAAGCCTATTACTTTTGCATGTCTCTATCCCTATACTCATTGTCCAAGAAACAATTACTTCAATATTGTCTATTTTTCATGGATTTAAGGGCTTCTATCAAGCCTGTCCTCCATTTTCTTATTCATTCATGGGATGTGGCCAGCATTTATTGCTTACCCCTAATTGCCCTTGAGAAGGTGGTGGTGAGCTGCCTTCTTGAACCGCTGAAGTCCATGTGGTGTAGGTACACTCACAGTGCTGTTAGGGAGGGAGTTCCAGGATTTTGACCCAACGACAGTGAAGGAACGTCGCTATATTTCCAAGTCAGGATGATGAGTGACTTGGAGGGGAACTGCCGGTGGTGGCATTCCCATGTATCTGCTGCCCTTATCCCGCTACGTGATAGCAGTCGTGGGTTTAGAAGGTTCTATCTAAGGAGCTTTGGTGAGTTTCTGCCGTGCATGTTGTAGATGGTACACATTGCTTTCACTGTGCGTTGGTTGTGGAGAGAGTGAATGTATGTGGATGGGGTGCCAATCAAGCATGCTGCTTTGTCTTGGATGGTGTCAAGCTTCTTGAGTGTAGTTAGAGCTGCACTCATCAACGCAAGTGGAGAGTATTCCATCATACTCCTGACTTGTGCCTTTTAGATGGTGGACAGGCTTTGGGGAGTCAAGAGGCGAGTTACTTGTCACATGTTTCCTAGCCTCTGACCTGGTCTTGTAGCCACAGTATTTATATGGCTAGTTCAGTTCAGTTTCTGGTCAGTGGTAACCCCTAGGATGTTGATAGTGGGGGATTCAGTGATAGTATTGCCATTAAATGTCAAAGGGTGATGGTTAGGTTCACATTTGTTGGTGATGGTCATTGTCTGCCCAAACCTGAATATTGTCCTGGCCTTGCTCCATTTGGACATGGACTGCTTCAGTATCTGAAGAGTTGCAATTGGTGCTGAACATCGTGCAATCATCAGCGAACATTCCTCTTCTGACCTTATGATGAAAAGAAGGTCATTGATAAAGAAATTGAAGATGGTTGGGCCTAGGACACCACTCTGATGAACTCTTGCGGTGATGTCCTGGAACTGAGATGATTGACCTCCAACAATCGCAACCATTTTCCTTTGTGCTAAGTATGACTCCAACCAACAGAGAGTTTCCCCCTGATTCCCACTGACTTCAGTTTTGCTAAGACCCTTGATGCCACACTCAGTCAAATGCTGCTTTGACGTCAAGGGCAGTCACTCTCACCTCACCTCAGGAGTTCAGCTCTATTGTCCATGTTTGAACCAAGGCTGTAATGAGGTCAGGAGCTGAGTGACCCTGCAGGAACTCAAACTGAGCATCAGTGAGCAGGTTATTGCAAAGCAAATGTTGCTTGATAGGATTGTTGGTGACCCCTTCCGTCACTTTACTGAGAGTAAAATATCGAGAGTAGTCTGATGGGGTGGCAATGAGCCAGGTTGGATTCATCCTGTTTTATGTGTACAGGACAAACCTGGGTATTTTCCCACATTGCTGGTTAGATACTGGTGTTGTAGCTGTGCTGAAGCAGCTTGGCTAGGGGCGCTGCAAGACTTGGAGCACAAGTATTCAGCACCATTGCCAGGGCCCATAGCCTTTGCAGTTTCTAGTGCCTTCAGCTGTTTCTTGATGTCACTCAGAGTGAAGCAAATTGGCTGAAGACTGGCATCTGTGATGCTGGGGACCTCTGGAGGAGGCTGAGATGGACCATCCGGCACTTCTGGCTGAAGATTGTTGCAAATGCTTCAGTCTTATCTTTTACACTGATGTACCGGGCTCCCCCACCATTGAGGATGGGGATATGGAGGAGCTCCCTCCTCCACTGAGCTGTTTAATTGTCCACTGCCATACAACACTGGCTGGGGCAGCACTGTGGAGCTTAGATCTGATCTGTTGGTTGTGAAATTGCTTAGCTCTGTCTATTGCTTGCTCTTTATGCTGTTTGGCATGCAAGTACTCCTGTGTTGTACCTTCATCAGGTTGACACGTTATTTTTTGGAATGGCTGGTGCTGCTCCTGGCATGTCTTCCTGCACTCTTCATTGAACTTATGGAAGTAAATTTTGTAACCTGTTCTTTTCTTGATTACTTCACATTACGTGACATGGAATCATCCTGTTTGTTCTTCCCTGAACCCATTTTACTGCATGAATATTTTCTCTTAGAGAGGGTAAATAAAACTTCACAACTGAATTGGCTATTGAATTGGCACTTGTATAGTGTCAGTTGAACTGGTTATGATTTTAGTCCAGTGCACTCCAGGTGCAAGCAATGCCCAACTTGACTGTTTAATAACTGTCTAAAATTGACTAGGTACCACCAGATTGTGAGGGATGATCACTCCTTTTTATTTTTGGCCTTAGCTAATGGGCACCCCTTGAAATTATTTGTTTCTCTATGTACTGTTATGTATGTACATAAATAAACATTAAAACCTATCCAGCATATTCAGTCCATCTGCACTATGGTTCAGCTCTTGCAACAAAAATAGTGCTGCCTTAACAATGCGTACCATTATTGATGAGAAAATCATTCAGTAAACTCAGGGAATTAAAAGATATGCCTTGAGTTATAAATCGCCAACATTTACTGCTTGATTTATGCCACTCCGCCATTTGCTTTCTACAAATGGTGTCTCACTATTAGCTTCCCTGTTATTTTCAAGAACTTGCTGGATTTGCATATTAATTGCCCATTACAATTGGCACAGAGGGCTGGCTCTTCATGGAGCAAAACTGTCCAGCAAATTGGGCACACTGCAAGATGCCCCTCCACTCTCCAGCCACCAGCAAGATCTGGCTCAATTTGCCTAATCTTCCTGAAGGTAGTTAAAGGCTGCTGTGGCACACAAATGAATGTTAGTTAGACATGCCCATGTCTGTTTGATCTCCGTGTAGAGAATTTTCGGCTTGGCGAGTGGGTGCGGGGCCCGCTCGCTGAGGCGTAAAATGATAAGGGGTGACGTCGGGTATGCATCCTGACATCACCACACGTCATTTAGATTTTCAGACTGTCAAAGGCCTGTTAGGGCAATTAATTAACTAATTAAGCCTATTGAGAAATCTGCCCGTCCAACCTTAAGGTTGGCAGGCAGGAAAAGAGCCCAGGCGGCCTTCGCATTTTTCATGGAACCTCATCCAGGGGTGGGACAAGGTTTCATGAAGGGTTTGTAAATTAAATACATTTTTTCATTAAAGTTCATTGACATGTCCCAGCTCGTGTGACACTGTCACATGAGGAGACATGTCTTAAATATTTTTTTCTTTATTAGAAATTTTAAAACTTAAAACTTATCTCCCTGAGGCACCTCTGTGCCTCAGAGGGATTACTGAGCTCTTTTGCATGCTTGTGCTCCTGACTCAGGGAACCACCCCCTGCACAGGGAGCGCACAGCACTTCCGTGCGCATGTCATGCTGGGTAGACCTTAATTGACCCACCCACGTAAAATGGCGGAGCAGCCCCAATCAAGGGCGCTGATCGGGTCCACGCTCTCTCCCACACAACACCTCCAATGGGGGGAAAATTCTCTCCCATAATATTTTGTATGGCAGGTTATTGGAAATGCGAGATGGAAATGATATGGTGCCCTCTACAGGACATCTGACATCTGAGTGAACAGCACAAGCTTTTGTTTATTTACTTAACCAATCAGTGGGAGGATTATAAAACGAAAAGCATAAGGTCTGAACAAGGATAATAAAATCAGGTACAGAAAGAAAAATAATGAGAGATAGAAAGAAAGATTGGATTAAGAGAAAGAAGAAAGAGATATGATGAAGAAGTTAAAATAAATTACTTCTTAAAAAAATCTCAAACAATAATTGAAACCTGAAAAAATGAGACTCCACGCTTGCAGTAGTTAATTTTCAGTGTCAAAGCAGTTGACTGAAAGCAATTAAGACTTACCACATTGTTCAACAGGTATATAAACTTGAAATAACCTAACTTTCAGTGCTAAATTAATTTTGTGCCTATCATGCAAGTGCTGGAACTTTGCTCCACTCAATGAATTTCAAGAGAGAACCAGGCAGCTGGACACAGTTCTTGAGAAGCTGATAGTGAAGTAGCACAAGTCCGACAGTAACTTGTGATTTATATTTTTTGGACAAATTTTGGGCATTCTTTGTATTCTTACCTGCCCACAGATGTTTACAAATGTCATGATAATACAGCAGAAACCTTGCTCCATGTCATTCGCAAATTTGTTAACAAGTAGACCTCCCAGAGGAGGTCTTGTGACACAGCGGGTAGAGGCCCTGCATCTGAGCCAAAAGCTCTGGGTTCAATTCCCACTCCTGGATTTGATGGCCAGCGAAAGTATATTCATAATGCAGCCAAACAGGTGTCAACTTGTAAATCCTTCCAACATACGCCAATAGCGGATGGTAGAGTGGGAAAGATTCCTGGTCAGCCATGTGATGGAAAGAAATTGGAATCTCTACAGTCACTATCCATAGTGTTCCAGGCTACAACATGCATATAAAAGTGTATGTTGCCACATCAACTCAGACTCCTTAGGGAACTGGATGGCTGGTATGGATCAGATTGGCGCCAACAGCATGGGGTTCGATCCCTGTTCCAGCTGGGGTGGATTTAGGACCTCCCTCCTTGCCTCTGTGGGTCAGGCCAGCCTTCAGGCAGAGAACTGAAGAAGAAGACATCCCAGAACAGATTCACACAGAACTGCACTGGCTCCTTTTTTCCAGTCACAACATTTTCCATTAAACACTGCCCTATGTCTTTTGTTAACAAGCCAGCTCTCAATCCATTTAGACAATTTTTCAACTGTTCCATGAGCTCTTAAGCTTCTCTACTAGCATCATATTTGGAGCTTGGTCATGTGTTATTTAATCCTTTCAGTTTTAGCATATAACTTTCTTTCCATATGCGCAATGGATCACTTAACCCCATTCGCTATAACTGGAATTTTTCAATACCTATCCTGGAAATTGATGTGAAAAATCTATTCAATATATTTTGCCATATGCTGATCATCTGCAATAGTTTACCCGATAAATCCTTTCATGGGACCTGTTCTTTGACCTTCATTTGACTATTAACATAGCCATAAAACTTTTTTTGGATTCCCCTTCTTCCTTCTGTTTTTTTTATCACTGTATTTATTTATTGCTTTTTGTCATACTTAGTTAGCCGTGAGTTCTTATTTGTGAGAATCCCAATACTCCCTGTTTTTTTTTTGTTTGTCGTACCTCCAGAAGATTTTGCTTGGTTTTTATGAATTCCTTCTGACCTCCTTCTTTAATCACTGTGTATTCGGCCTTGCTATGTCCCTTACTTAAAAAGATGAATGTATGCTTTTCCCTCATCCTGTGTAAGGATCATTCATCTAGATATGAGTGAGGAACAGTTTTGTCTCAGGATTGAGGTAGAAGGAAGAGACTGGAAGTTTTGGCGGGGGAGGTCCTCCAGGATTGGCTTGCCCAATTCAAAAAAAAGCATAATTTCTATTTGTATCAATGTCAATGTGACACTCAAAATGGCTCATTCACACTTGGACAGATTTATATTCTCTTTCTAGCCACCTGAAAGTAACAAATTAGGACATTGTGAAGGCCCAAATTTGCAGAACTGCCATCACAGTGGCATTTATTATCAAATAATTAAAATGCCTGAATGACAGTGGCCCTTCATTCTTCCTGGATTAAAAAGGAAAAATCTTACAGATACAAAATTGAATCTACCTGCATTTCTTGAAAGAAGGATCAAGGAAAAATTCAAGAATTTATTCTTACATTTCATTTCAGACAGCAGATGCTACATTGGACAAGAATTATTCCTTGGCTTTTAAGTCATGTGATTTGTGTATCCACCTTAGGGAAGGGAGCTATCCTGAGAAAGTCCCATCTGAGAGTTTCTATTTCAACTACAAATGGAGCTTTGTTGGACAGTAAATTGGCTTTCTGTTGGACACCTTTCATAAATAAAATGACAAATGAGGTTTTATGAGCCAATACAGTACTGCATAAAGGAAGATGAAACAAGGGACAAAAATATTCCATTAATACTGCGAAACATAGAAACATAGAAAATAGGAGCAGGAGTAGGCCACTTGGCCCTTCGAGCCTGGTCCGCCATTCATTCTGATCATGGCTGATCATCCAACTCAATAGCCTGCTCCCACTTGCTCCCCATACCCTTTGACCCTTTTGCCTCAACAGCTATATCTAACTCCTTCTTGAAAGCATACAATGTTTTGGCCTCAACCACTTTCTGTGGTAGCGAATTCCACAGGCTCACCACTCTCTGGATGAAGTTGTAAGAGAAGTTAATGGACAAAATGCCCAGTATAGGCAACTGTTGCAGAACAACAATCAGCAGAGCCAATGGGATGGTGGAATGCATAGCCATTGTATGCAAGTCAGCAGAAGTCATGATCGAACTGTACTGGTCTCTGAGGAACAAAGGAGAACAAGTGCTGATGGCAGTAAAGAAGGAATCATAAAGTATCAAGGGCCTGAGTTATAATGAGAGACTAGAGAGTCTCAGCCAGGAAAGGAGCAATTTGAGAGGTGATGTTATGGAGGCATGTAAAATAATTAAGAGAATAGGAAAGGTAAATCTTCAACATGACTTTAAAATATATTGCAAAATTAGAACAAGAGTTCAAATTAATTAGAGATAAAACCAGGACTGTTATTAGAAAGTACTTTTCATGAAGTGCGATCAACACAAGCATTGACCTCCAAGCTGTTGGAACTAAGGCATTGTTGCAGTTTTAAGAGTTTGGAGTACTAGCTTGAAGGTATGGCAAAAATTATGTAATGTAAATCTGGATAAGTAATAACACGATTCCTGTTTGTGGGTGTAGCCTGGTAACCCATTTCTTCCCTGCCATACTCTGAGTAGGACTCAGCCAACCTGAATCCTGGAATTATAGGAAGTTGGGACAATTTGTGCTTGGTATCTTCAACATTTATCTGGCAAAAGGCTTTCAGTGATCAACAGATCATAGTAGGCCTCCTCTTACACATTTCCATTCCCATATTTGTATCTTTGGTTTTCGCAAGTTAATTTCTATTTTTATTCCCTCCTCGTGCCATTTTAAAATAGCATCCAAAACACCCTGCTTCCAGTTGTTATGGTATGGCTGAAAATCCTCCCTGCATCTCAAGCAGCAAGATTGCAGCTGGTGTTGTGTGTCTCCCACTGATGGCCTTGAGGAGACTGGATATCTATTTTATGGAAGAATGGCTTGTTATGTGCAGCATGATATTTATTCAGTATTAAGTTACTCCAGCAAAATTGGTTAGCTGAATTATTAGCAAAGGATTTCTGTTATGTTTTTGGAAGGTTTTGACTTTATCAACAAATACATTTTTAATTCCAGAAGTGAGAGCATTTTCCATTACTCTAGTATAATTTGATATTCAATCACAATAAAATTCTTCTAGATTTCTTTCCTCCTGACAATTTAAAGAAAAACATTTTTTCAATTATAACTCTTCACTCTCATGAAAGTTAACTGACTGATTGAGCTATACAATGTTCCACAGAAATTTCTAAAACTTTTCGACATTGGTGATATCTTTCCCAGTCTATGAGGGACCTTTCCTCAGAATGTCTACCTCTGGAACTCAGTATCAAACAAAGTTCTAAAGCTCTTGAAAATTTGAAATCCCCAGTGATGAGTTAAGGCCACAATGTGCATATAACTGTTTGAAGCTGAGTTATCATTTCACTTTGCTAAATATATCCTGCAATTAGCACTGTCTTTGATGCTTCCTTACTTTTTGAACTAGTTATTATTTGTACCTTTCATGATGCACAAGAACCTGGAAAAAATGCTGTCTCTGTATTCAGATGACCGTTAACAGGTCATGTGGTCCAGCTGCCATCTCAATGTTAATATTAATCTGTTACTTAGTTATTTTTATCAGACATCATAACACGTGCTACCAGTGGTTATCAGGAGACAATGAGCATCTCAGCAAGTTTGCTAACCTTTGCACATGGGCTCTTGTCCATGTTGTTTTCAACAGGAATGGAAATTAAAGGTTCAAGAAGTTTGTATGGCATTATAATACAAATGGTAATAGTTTATTGCACAAAAAGAAAAACTACAAATGTTTTTTTCTCTGTTAAACAGCACAATACTGAATGAGATGTTCTGAGGCTGGATAATGTTAGGACCATATATTCAAGCAATATATTTTCTTTTAAAATTTGGAAGGGCAGTGCCTTATTTCGACACTTGGGAACTAACTTGTTTTTTTTAAATGAGGTCATAAGTTCTCCTTGGATTGTGGGGAAAACATGCCTTTTCTAAGAAATCACATGATGT
Source organism: Carcharodon carcharias (assembly GCF_017639515.1). Lineage (NCBI taxonomy): Eukaryota > Metazoa > Chordata > Chondrichthyes > Lamniformes > Lamnidae > Carcharodon > Carcharodon carcharias. Next base: position 43,903,481 of record NC_054485.1, read on the forward strand.
CAGCTAAATGACCAGCATGGAAATTGTGGAGGAGGGCTATTTGTTCATTTGAACTGCAATTACTTTAATTGATGAGAAAAAAGCTGTTTTAAAGGCAAAGGCCTGATGATTTATTTCAAATCCCTGATGTTTTATGTTTTCAACTTGTTGATTTGAACTCAGTTGGAAATGAACTGAGAAGGGGAAAAGCTGCCCAACCCATGCTCTCCTTGCCTTGCTTGAAATATAGTGTGGTTATCAGTACCCAGCTAGGAATCCTCATTAGAGGGGAGCTTGTCTGTATTTGGAAATCCAAGAGGCTGGGACGAGAAGGATTGATCTGGCTCTATTTTTTACCACACTGAAGCTCCATTGTTGAGAACCTCCAGACATCTACTGGGACTAGCGACCTGCCCTTACATGAGGGAGCACCACATCAATCGCGTCGAAACTCTGTGAACTTCATCCTTTTTGTAAAGTTTTTTCTTCAATCACCCAGCTCTGTAGAGACCCTATTTGTGTGTGTTTTGTTTTTGTGTGTGTGTGCATGGACTGGGAAATCATAGAAGGGATAGATATTTACACTTCCAGATTACAAATTGTGATAAACAGTTCTTGCAACTTGTTTTAAAAAATAAATTTTGTTTTATAATAAATCACTCATTCTGAGTTTATTGAAAGAAGCTTGATTAAAGTCTCACTTATTCAGGGTCTAACAGTAGCGAAGGTAAATAATTGGCCATTTTTGTAAGCGAATTAAACATTTACGCTAGTGGCATGACCTGTGGAGTAGTGGGGCTAGATAAACTGCGGACTCCTCTCATTCTAGTTGTAACAATAACTAAATCTTTTGGGTACAAAGTTAGAATTGGTAGTGTTTTTTTGAGTGCCACAGTTATCATTTGGCTTCCATTATGACCATGCACACTTCTGCATGAATCATACCAGACATCATCTTGGTGAGAGTTTTAAGGCTAATGTCTGCCAGAAGTATGCAGAGCAAGCATTTGACATCAGCATTGCCATTTTGGGGTTCCACCCTCTAGCCATCAATCTCACCGCAACAGCAGAACATGGTGTTATTTGCAGTATGAAGAATCTTCCACTAGTGCTTCTTAAGGATTATCAGCAATTCTACAAGTGTTTGATGCTTTCTATAGTTATTGTAAGTTGCACAAGTCTACAGGGAATGATGTGGCAAGTGCTGAAGGACTTCATGCTGACTTCAAGGCTACTGAACAAACCAGTTATTCCAAAATATTGGCACCCTAGCCAGCCTTCCACTTGGGATACAATGGGAATGGGAGAATAAGCAGAAGCCATGCGGAGCAGGGCAAGCTGCTGGAAAAGGGAGGAGGAGGAAGATGAAAAGGGGAAAGAAGAGGAAGAGGAAGTGAGGTAGAAATGTGGAAAGCCTCTTTCTGCCAGGCTGTATATGAACAACTAATTTGCATGAGATACCAGCAACCACAATCCAATTCCCCATTCACCAACAATCCCACACTTCTTACCACTATTCTTGACCATCACATTGTCTTCCTGGGTGCAATGCAAAAATAAAAGTCAACTCAAAATAAATAATTAAATTATCTATGTTGTATATAAGTGCAAACTCACCACAGTTGTCCATTCCCTTAGTGGCTATCTTCCATGTGCCTTTGCCTGTCGTAGTCCTCTGATGCAATGCTACCCCAGTGACTGCAGCATGACTGGTGGAAGGTTGCTGAATTTCAGTGGAGGAAGCTGCCGATAGCCTTGCAGGCCCAACTGCGGCCTCAGCAATGGGCATTCCACTAATGGCCAGTGTCATCTCCTTAACGGATCCATTTGGCATCCTTTTAATTCCAACAATAAAGGGGGAAACGGGGGTGGGTGTTTGTTTGGGGGAAAATTGTCACAGATGTAATATAACAGAGAGGCTCCCTCTTCATTATTCTTGGGCTGCTAGACTATTTTATCTTGATACATGGGCAAATGGAAACATTCTTGAGGATATAGGGAGCCAGGCCTACCTATAAGTGTAGCCTAAGACAAAAAATTTGAGAATATCCAAAGTAAGAAGGTAAGCAAATCCAAAAGCGTAGCCATCCCCAGTAGCCTAACAAAATTATGGTTATATGTAGGAGGATAAATAACTTTTGATATCTCAAACAGTTGTATCAACTCACATGCAGGCATGCAAAACAGAAACAGAAACCTGGTATGGCTTTATCCAGAAATGAATTTCAAATGTGGGGGACAAAAGGATTTAAAGATTGTGAGAGTTTCTTGCCAGTGATATTTAGAGCTAGGTTTCATGCGTGTGATGAACCAATGTATAGAAGGGTGTCTTGACCACAGTGGAAAAAAACAGACTGCCTGAATAATTGGTCTCAGGTGCATCATAGGGTATCTGCTTGGAGAATATTGTTTTAAGAAAATCACATGCCCCTTGGCAATGGTTCATAGGAGAAATTGGAGAATGGGATAAACCATGAATTGGCAGTCAGTGTGATCCAATGTAAACTCTCAAGCTCTTTCTCATTTTTAACATTATCCCTTCCTTGCATACAAATTCACACAATTTCCATGTTAATTTTATTCCAAAATAGCAATGGTAATTCACAGAAATCAACCTCCAAAATACAAATCCATTGCTCAACAAATTAAATCTCAATCTTGCCACAAAAATCCATTTACTCAGCAATGGAAGAATCACTTTACTGATGAAGTTTCTGTCATGCAAGGAGCATCTCATTTTTTTTCTCTATCACCATGAATCAATAACATTAAAATTAACAACTGCAAATTCATCATCTTCAAAGCAGAGAGAACATGGAGACCACAGTTTGTCACAGAAGGCCCGCAGTTCTACTTGTTAATTTTGCAGAGTGAGGCATTCTCTTTGGGTGGTGTAACTATGAAGCAAAACAAAAGTTCTAGCTGAGAAATATCGATCAAATTTTTAACAATAATTTTTTGAGACAGAAGGATCACAAGCTAAAGTTTCAGAAGAAGGGATATTCAAATCGGAACATAATCAATAAGAGAGCAGGCTAAAACATACCTGAAATTAAGGAAAACAGGGAGCTAAAATATTTTTGACTATGCATAAAAATGAGCTATTTCATATAATCTTCATTTACAATTTTAAAAATTGGTGCATATTTAGTTACAACTTGTGGCAAACCAAAAATTACTTCCTCTAAAAATCATAATTCTTACAAAACTGCAATTTTTTTTTATTTATGAGAAATATTGGTAAAACCACATTTACTGTCTAACCTTAGCTGCTCTGAGAAGATGGTGATAAGTCTTCTGGTGGTTGGGAACTCCAAAGATGATGAAGAGTGGGAGAGGTGACTAGCATTTCGTTATGTGTTCAGGGTCTGGACTTTTTTTTATTCATCACAGGGTGTGGGCCTTGCTGGCTGGGTCAGCATTTATTGCCCATCCCTATTTGCCTTTGAGAAGGTGATGGTGAGCTGCCTTCTTGAACCACTGCAGTCCATGTGGTGCAGGGATACCCACAGTGCTGTTAGGAAGGGAATTCCAGGATTTTGACCCAGTGACAGTGAAGGAACAGCGATATATTTCCAAGTCAAGATGGTGAGTGATTTGAAGGGGAACTTCCTTGAAGGTGGTACTCCCATGTATCTGCTGCCCTTGCCCTTCTAGATGGTAGTGGCCATGGGTTTGGAAGGTGCTGTCTAAGGAGCCTTGGTGAATTCTAGAGTGCACCTTCTAGATGGTACACACTGCTGCTACTGTGCATTGATGGTGGAGGGAGTGAATGTTTGTGGTGCCAATCAAGTGGGCTGCTTTGTCCTGGACGGTGTCAAGCTTCTTGAGTGCTGTGGGAGCTACACTCATCCAGGTAAATGGGGACTATTCCATTACACTCCTAACTTGCACCTTGTTATTGGTAGACAGACTTTGGGGAGTCAGGAGGTGAGTTACCTGTTGCACGATTCTTAGCCTCTGATATGGTCTTGTAGCCACAGTATTTATATGGCTAGCCCAGTTCAGCTTCTGGTCAATGGTAACTGCCCCCTCTAGATGGGGCTCCTTAAGGCTTGTCTATTCTCCCAAAGTAAGCTGCTTGAGGCTGTAGTTTGTTAACACCATTACTCTTTATTTAGAGCCGCTATGTACATATTAGGACCACAAGGTTGGAACCTGTACTCCCTCTAGATCTCTGTTTCTTAGTCATATGATGTTACATTGCCAATACATCACCATCATGTGCTTTTGATGTTAACCCTTTACTCTATAACTAGGATTTCACATTTTGGAAATGGTCATTATCTAGGCTTCCACAGTCTCGATTTTAGCCAGTGCTTATCAACTGGATGTTGAAGTCTTGCCGTGGGTCAGCGTGGGATTCCTCTTTATTGGAGAACTTGTGAATGGGGCTGAACATTGTAAAATTGTCGGTGAACTGATCCATTCCTATTAAAATAGAGGGAAGGTCATAATTGAAGCAATTGAAGATGGTTTGAACATGAAGCTGCCTGAGGAGCTCCTGAGATGGTTGGCCTCTGATATCCACATCCATCTTCACTTTGAGTCAAATATGACTCCAGCCACTGTAGAATTTTCTCTTTCACATCCTTGGGTTATCTTCTATCTGGTGACAGCAAATGTTAAAAAAAGTGACTATTGATGGCATTAGGAGGGAAAATTTGGTGGAAAGTCTTAAAAGATCTGTTAAAACATGTACAGGTAAAATGACAAGATTTCTAAAGGGCTGCAGTTAAGGCCTGGGCTGATGTTGATGATATTTCAAATCTGTCATGCTGTCTGGTTCAGGAACTCTTCCAAGCCAACTTTTGGCAGTAACATCAGAGCCATTAAACAATCTAGAAAGAGAATGAAACAGAAGAGCATTAAATGTTAATCCTAATTTGGCAAAAGCAAGATTTAAAAATGGGTGTTGAATGCAATTTGATTTTTAATTGTATGCTGCATAGTGTGAATCCTGTGAAAATTCTAGGAACAAAACTCCAGAGAATGTTCAATCGGGCTGTTGTGATGTTACTAAGTCCAGAACATACAATAAAAAGAGAAAAGAATGGGGCTGAGCAGATGCGCTGTTGCACCTAAGCTCATCTGTACAGCAGAACAGGGAATGGTTTAAATTATTTCATAGAGGATTTTATTCCCAAAGTGAATCATTGAGATGTGTTATGTGATTAAATATAATTGAATTTGATTTTAATGTCAAATAAATAGCACCTAAGTGATTTTGTATTGTGTGGGTTAATGCATTGTCCTTTTATTGCTAGCATCTGGATTCTAATCCGGCCTAAACTAATCAGATAAATGTTTATTTTTCTTGTAGCTGTTTTGAAAGGATTTAAGTAAAGTTCAAGCAGGTGCACGGCACAAAACTGATGAAAATTTGATGGTAAGTGATAATAAATTGACAATATCATTCAGTGGACACAAGGGTGGCTGACAGGAGGTCATGTGCTGCAGTGATAGCATCCCTCCCTCTGAATCAGGAACTCCAGGTTCAAGTCCCACTCTGGGACTGGAAGGTTCAATCATAATGTGGCCAAACAGTTGGTTATCAACCTGCAAAATCTTTCCAATGCACCTATGGTAAGCAGTAAGAGTTGGAGAGTGTCCTGGTCAGCCAGAACTGTGTGGTAGTTGCAGTGCAACAGCCTTCCCATGTTAAAAGATTCCACGTGCAGGTTCTTGCAATGGGCTGTACTCTGTAGCAAACATCCTCCTCAATTTGAGGGAGTACCAATTATCATAACAGAGATGAAAAATTGACAAAGGTGCACTAGAGTGTTTTCCTGAGGATTGGATGGAGCTATGCCCTGCATCTAAGTCATTGACAATAGATGTTTAAAAAAGAAAAAAAATCCAATTCCTTGTCCTGATATTTCTAAGTTCATTGAGTATGAATTAATTGTGCTATCTCCACCACTGCAGCCAGACCACCCCTTGTGCCCTCTGACGCCACCATGTGAAGAGCCATTGATTGATTTTGTTATGTTTTAGGGTTCCTAGATAAACAGTGATGTCACACAAATATGCAAAACTGACAGGCAGGAAAAGACCAATTGGTCCATCAAGCTAGCCCCACACCCATGATGGCTGGAGCAGCATGATTATACTCTTTCTACCCATTAACCCCACCCCAACCCCACCCCCACCAGGAGCCATGTAATCTCCTGGAAAAACTGAGATTAGATCCATTTGCATGATCAATATTTTAAGGTTTGCCCAGTTTACACTGCTTAACTAAGAAATTTTCAAGAAATATCTTTGGACAGAGACTGCAACTATTGTGGTCAGCCCTATGTTTGTGATAAGGTTGTTCTGAATGGAGAACAACTGAACGTTATTCGTTGTTTTTGAAAAAAGATTCTTTAAGAAATATGGCAGCTTTCCAATAGAATTATATCTAAGTTGCTATTTGATATGGCTGCACACCCAGAGGGGAAGAGCCACTGAAATACACTACCAGCAACCCACAAGAGAAGAACCTGCCAGCAGAAATAAACTAGCTAAAGTCATGTTAAAGATTGAGAGTGAGCAATAAGTAACTACTAATGGAACACTACAGAACGTATTTATTATTTGGCAAAGCAACATCGAAATGCAATCTTTCCAGATGCTTTTTTGGCTGTGTTTGGTTTTTGACAGAGTGCAGAGGAACATTTTTAAAGCTGTATAGATTCCCTTGCCCAGAGAGCACTGCCATGAAGCAAATGAGTGTTATTTCATAAGGAGGGATACTTGGTTGATTATTCTGCATTGCAACCAATCAATTATTGAACTCAAATGTTAAGTACAAACTTTATATGATAAATCCGATCATTGATTCCAATTTTAAAATTCTGTGCATGTTGACATTTTCAGAGGTGAAGGCTTGGTGTGGCATCCCAGAAGTTGTACCTTAATGTTCTGTGGGCCAACCAGAGGAATCCAGAGGCTGATTTTCCAACAAGATCTTTTCCAGCTCAGGCATTGCTCATGATGTTTAGAGTGGAGAGTACTTCATTTGTAAAAAGATACAACCAGTACACCAAATGGTGCTGTTGTAGGAATGTACCGGAACAGCATCAGCAGAGCAATTCCACCGACTACTTTGAAGAAGACAGACTTGTACTTATATAGCAAGTGGCAAATCTCTAAGACACAACTCAGGGTGTGTTACCCTTAACAAATCCATGCCATCTTTCCTTAATTAAACACTTGTCCAAGAGACTGTAAATTCTGTCCTGGATTGTTTATAAAAGTTTCCAATCACTGAGGTTAAAGTAACTGGCCTGTAATTATTGGGTTTATCCTTAACTGACTTTTTGAACAAGTGTGTAACATTTGCAATTCCCCATCCTCTGCAACACCCTGTATCTAAGGAGCATTGGCATATAATGATCAATGTCTCCACAATTTCCTCCCTTTCTTATCTCAGCATCCTTAGAAGCCTCCCTTCCAGTCCTGATCTTTTATCCACTTTTAGTACAGCCAGCCTTTTGAATACCTCCCTTTTCTTTTTAAATCAATTTTTAGCCTATCCAGCATCTCAACTTCCTCCCTTTAACTATGATTGTGGCAGTATGTTCTTTCTTGATAAAGACAGAAGCAAAGTATTAACTTAATACGTCAACCATGTCCTCTGCCTCCACTCATTGGTCTGTAATTGGCCCCAACCTCTCACTACTCTCTTACTATTTTTATGTCTATAAAAGACTTTTGGATACCCTATTATGTTAGCTGCCAGTGTCTTCTCATACTGTCACTTTGCCTGTCTCATTTCTTTTTTCATTTCCTTTCAGGGCTTTCTATTTTTTGCCTGGTTCTCACTTATGTATCAACCTGACTTCTGTCATACACAATCTTTTTCTGCCCAAGACCATCAAAGCAATAATGGCATGAATGATTAGCTAAGCTCCTGTTTCAGTAGTATTGATTGATGGAGGAATATGGGAGAATGTACTGCATTCTTCCATATCATTGCAGAAGACCTTGAATATCCACCTAAAGAGACAGCAGAGATCATGATGTGACATCTCATTAAAAGGGGAAATGCACCTACATAGATAATTCTTTCAAAGAGCTAACATGCACAGCTGGCCAAATGGCCTCCTTCATTGCTATAAAATTCTATAGGTCGATTTTTGCCTTCGAGGCAGGAAACTCAAGTTGGAAAATTTCCCGACTCAGCAGACCCATCTCCTTTGAAAGGGCTCCCACACACCATATTTTCGTTAAAGGGAGGCAGGGACAGAGTGTCAGGCTTGCCACCTCCGGAGGTGACTCAGGCAGCCATGGAGGCACATGAGTTTCAAGGTGGGCTGGTTAGGAGGCCTGCCTTGATTCAAGTTTGAATTCATAACGTATTGAATAAGAAACCCAAGTGCTAAGTATGAAGTCAAGCTGATACTTGACACTATCCTTATAAAGATCAACTCCGCTTATACAATAGGTGGTGTTCTTCTAGGAATTTGTATCCAAGGGAGCTGCTTCAGTACTACAATTTGCCTTGTCATATCAGCATGTTTACTCTGAGTCCTAGCCTGAATATAGCGTTGAATATTTCTCAGGAAGCACTTCCAGGGTTTAATGATCCCTTTTGCAACGTTTTGTTTTGCTGAAGCATGAATGGAGTTTAGCATGCACGGAAGGACCATGTAACTTTGAACCTATGGTTCCCAAAGCTGTCCAACAATGGAGTTTACCTCCATGTCATATCTGGGTCAGTTGTGGCCTAATTGACAGAGATTAATTGCTATGATTAGTCAACAATTCCATCCTCATTGCCTACCAATGTGGTAGAAGGTGAACTAAATAGACCTTTCTTATTTACCGAGGGATTCCATGGGCTGGATTTTACACTCTCCCACTAGTGGGTTTGAAGGTGAGAGGGAATGTAAAATCCAGTGGGTGGCCTTACTGCCACCTACTCAATTGCCTCTGACCTGTCTGAAATTTTACTTGAAGTGGGGGAAGTTTTGGCAGACCTCACACCTTTGGGCCTATTGAGGCCCTTAAGTGGCCAATTAATGGCTTCTTAAGGATCTCATCCCACAGCTGCTGATATTTTAACCCACTAGAATGGGAGACCCACACCATATCAAAGCACGGCAACTTTACCTGTGCGAGCTGGCATCATGGAAGTGGTTGGTTCCTTTGTGGGTCCCCTGGGCTCATCAGTGGCCCCAACACAAAGGTCATACTCTGCTTTAACCCTCTCCCTGGGCCTATTGAATCCAGCCTCCCACCCTCCTCCTTGCTGAGACCCTGACCCTGGACATACCTGAGCTGCTCAGCATGGTGGGACAGGGATCACGGTGCCCCATGAAATCCAGCCCCATGTTTTTTTTCACACTCTTGTGCTCCCAACCAAGAACGTGTGTGTTGAGAAGATCTGGGACATTATTACATCTTACATGATATTACACATTGAGATTGACAATGGCTTTATAGCTAACTTTAGTTCCTTTATCGTAAAATGCAAATGATTAATACCCTCAAGCCTTTTTTGGCTTTAGAAAGACTTCTGATCAAAATACAGAGGAATGCCTATTTTTTCTCCATGTGTACGTAAGTATCACAAAACTTATCTTAAGACTGGTAATTTGGGTGTCACCTAGACATAATCATGGGCCTGTTTCTGAATCTCCATAGAGATCTATTTTATCAGTTCCATTCTTTTTCTGCTCTGAAGTTCTGATCAAAACCCTATCGAAAAGAAAGGCAAATTGTATTATTATAAACATTGTAGGCACATGAAAGGCAACTTTAACATAACCTAAATGGTAGCACCTGGATAGGTCTGTCATTGACCGATCATCATTTCACACTCCACCCAATTTTATGCTACATTCAATGGCAGCAAAATAGGGCAAAGTGTAAAACAGATGACCAACCTCAAACACATTTTTTCCCCACCAGGTAGAATAAGTTAAAATTACCCTCATAAACTCTATTGTTGAGTCAGTATCAAGAAGATATAGCTTTAATATTATCACCAAAGAACAAAATATGAGGTTAGGGAATTTTTTTTCTACACAAGTATAAATAAATGATAACTCTTGTGTTGGAAGTAGAATCTTTAATAGCTTTCAAAAGGGAAGTGGCTAAATACTTGGAAAATAAATATTTAAAATAGGATGGGGAAGGAGTTGTAAATGGCATTAAGTTGATAACTCTTTCAGAAATCTGGCACAGGCAGGATGGCTTCCTTCTCTCTGCTGTTAAATGTCCATGGTTGTTTGATTTTGTGATTATTTCTTGGTTTGCACCAAAGAAGTCCAGGGGTGTCACAATTAACAATGGAAATCTATGAACTGACTCCTCATCCTGTCATGGAACATAACTATTCATAGCATGACAAACAACAGAACAGAGTTTGTATAGTTGGCACTGAAGGTGCTACTAAGAAGGGAATTATTCTTTTCATATTGTTGTTGCACTAGAGGTATCATTTTCAGAGATGTGCTTTCTTTTAAAGCAGGGAGCCAGCAGCACCAAGTTACACTGTTAGCTTTGCATCAGTCTCAATTCAAAGAAAAGAATGAACACTGCATAATTTGTTACAGCACAGCGGATGGTAAATGTTGAGTTGTTCAAATCCCAAAGGGTAACTTCAAACAACTGCCTCAACTATCTTACAATTTGTATTTATTGCAAGATGCATGCCTTGAATTCAGTAGTAATAAGACCACTGAGTCTTATAGGTTTCTTACAAAACTAAATTAAATATTTATTAATTAAAAAATGATTTTAAACACATACATAGGTTGATAAATTATGACTATTATAACTCTTAGCTCCCCTAGTTAATCTAACTCCCAGTTACACCTTCGTAAAGACAACAGTAAAACACACAGATTTTAAAAAGACTCAAGCAAAGTAGCACAATACCCTGGACAGTCGAAATCAAGTGAGTTTTCTTCACTTCAATTCATGTAGACAGCAACCTGAGGCTTAGAGGCTGGAAGATTTTCTTACTTTTTAGATCTTAGAATGTCTTCTTCTTACACATAATCTCATCTCCATTATACATGCTTCTCCCTTTTTAATGTAAATCCCATTGTCCCAATATGTCTTTTCAACTCTACTTTTCTAATACTAAATATCTTTCATAACACCAATTTTATCAGTAAGCTTTGGGAAAATAAACACACTATTTGGCTTCTTCTAGCTAAGTGTAAAATTTCACCACCTCTTTTGCAATTCAAATTACTCTGGTTTATCTAAAAATGCAAATTTCCCCTTTACGTCTCACATTCTAAAACTTCAGCCATGTTCACCTATTTAACATTTCAAACCTAGCTTCTCTTCTTGATGCATCAAAGCCTCCAGACCAGCTGCCTTCAATTCAATTAAGTCCCCTGTCACACACACACATGCACAAACACACATACACACACACAAAAACACACACACGCAAACATATACACACACACACACACACACACACACACACACACACACACATACATACACACAATGAAAATTATTATACTTTCCTGACAACTTATACTGAAGTGCTGAGCTGTGTTAATGGGCATCAAATCTTTTAATCTTCATAACAAGCAAATAGGTTAGATTGGCTTCTTCACTGCTGAATATTGAGCTCTACAGGCTCTTGCTGCAAGTCATGCTCTGCCTGTTAAATATATTTGTTTGTTGGTTCATTATCGAAGTTTTAGTCTGATAGAATGCATATTCATCCACCTATCAGTGGTGTCTGATATATTCCAATAAATCGGAGTGCAAGATTTCTCTGCTTGATCTCAAAGTCTTGCTACATTTGCTCAGACATTGTGCAGTTAACAATACACTAGTTCACAGATGAAGTGAGGTCCATTGAGGGGGGTCTGAGTTGACACTGAAGCCAAATAGAATAGCTAGCATGAAAACCCAAAACTGTAAAACCAATTATCCTGTCAACACTTTACCACAGTGAATCTTAAATACAGTTTAACAGACCCATGAAAACCTTTTCAAATTCCAGTTTCAAAGTTTAAAAGTTCCCTTTGCATCAGTTAGCATATCACAATCTCTTTAATGTGTGTTAATACAATGTCATAACTCAGGCCAAATTCTGAACTTGTGCTGCTTCAGCTGCAACTATTCATTTAAACTAATGAACCTGGTATATGAAAAGGTGAACAGGTATGTTTGTGCATTTAAAACAAAGAATAGCATTTAACTTACGTTGGGTCAGATGCTCAAAGGCCTATGTTGCTTTTTTAATCATTCCTCACATTATAATGCATTGTAGGGAGCAATGTAAAAATGAAGCGACTAATAATATAAGTTATATCAGAGCATACCCACAAGCAATTCACAGAGAGGCCCAAGTGTTCCGGGAACAATACAATTGAAATACTAACAGTTGCTTCAGTCCAAACAAGAAACTATTCTCATATTAACTGCTATCATTCTCATTCCATAATCTGTAACTTTTGCTATAAAAGTAAATGAATTCATATATTTATTCTAAAAGCTAATATTACAAAATCCCCAAACCCTTGAAAAAGCTGGCAAATTATAACTAACATTTTTGCACAGTTTAATCTGAATTATTGTTCTGTTAGTCATTAAGACTTATTGTGCTTTTTAAAAAAAAAACCTTCACAAGCACACATATGTTGGGATCCCAGTGGCTAAAACCTTAAGTAACCTTGAGAATCTTGCCATGAGGAGGCTCGAGAAGCACTGGATGAATGCTTCTCTTAGCCTGCATTTGATACTACCATGGTTCACTGAGAGTATGTTGAAGCCAAGAAACTCTGGGGAACCAAAGGGGACAAGATTCAGCTGACTATGCCTTTGGAAACCTGTCTGTGTGAAACTACTTCAGCAACTGTGAGAATTGCACATGCAGCCATCAGGCAAAGATAGGCTGGTGATCTGAATTGGTTGTGAATGTTGTCCTGCAGGAACAGTCAGCTGAGACTCAACTGTCAAGATTCGTACAGAACCTATGAAACTAGGGTGAATTTTAACATGGTGGAGCAAATGAGAGGTGTCAAATTGACATGGCATCAGGCCTTATGTGTGCAACTCCCTTGGGATCAATGTGTTACCAATTAAGAAATAGAGCCATATTTGCACAGACCTTTGAGTTTAGCATCAGGACAATGGGATTCCCAGGCTTCCTGAACCTCACCAGTGAAAGCAATGAGCTTACACTGCAGCATGTTACAATCCCCGTGGAGACCGATAACTTTTAAAAAGAAATTTGAATTCCCAATGACCACCTTAAACAAATTGCACAATTTCAGGTTTTAAGGCTTTCACTGTAACAAACTAGCCAGAAGCAACTTTAACTAAACATTATTTTGTAGGCAACTAGTACTCTAAACTAAATATATCCCACTTCAACCATTAATGTGACTGAAAACCACATGCTACAGTTATACTTTACTGCTCACTCACCATAAAATTGCAGTTTTTACATTTCCAAAATTTTAAAACTGGACCTTGGCTGAACAAAATCCTTAACATGATTGAACCTTTGTTTGTCTGTGAATCCAGAACAAAAGAAGCCACTTTGCAGTTTTGGGAAAACTCACACGTTGTTATCTCTGAGGAGCCACAAATGATCACCTGGGGACTGCACAGCCCACCTTCAAAGAGAACTATTTAAAAGGCAAGTTGTGTTTGATAACCTAGGCTTGCCAGCAGGAGACAGAGTGTTTGCTAGGGCAAAAGACCCCTCAAGCATTCTTTCCAACTCATAATGGCTGGGTCATTAAGCAGTCTTTGAGATCCAGCTGAATTGCAGACGATGGATATACACCTTATGTTGAATTCCTGGTGGAGAGATGGGGGTCATTTAACCTTGACCTCTGACTTGTGGAACAAGTAAAATTGCCTTGCTAAACTATATAGCTGTAATGACTTGACAGAACAGGCAAGTTTCAACAAGAAACAGATAAACTTTATAGTAAAGAGCTTTTCAGTTGCTACATGCTCGATCAGGATTCTCGTCAGGAAGCCCCCACATTCTGAATTGACCACGCTTAGGGTTCATTGGTCCAAGAATATCACGTGACCCTTGATAGATAGCAGGAGAGGCTATACCCTCAGTTACCACAATAGCTCAGTCTGCTGTTTACATCTGACTAGTATGCCACACCCAAGTTGCTCTGGCTGAGGTTGGACACTAGGCCCCATCTACCCTGCCTCTGTTGGAAGTGCTGTACCACTCCTATAAAGCTGATTTATCTCTGCATGCCTATCCCATCTCGTAAAGTCAACACCACTGGAAAAGTGAATTCTACCACATTGGTTTTTAGCTCCTGACCTCCGTGAAGGAATACCTCATTATACTTTGATTCTAAACTTTGGAACCCATGTAAACCAATATTTATTTTCTATGTGGTTTCTGTAATGTAAAACCTTCTTTTCTTTATCCGTCTTCTTACCGTCTGAGTTGGAAGTGACATTGCAAACCCCCCCTTCCCACATTTTGAGTGTGTGCAAATAAACTAATCCTTTGAGTTCATCCCATCTCAAGTTTGCTGTGGGTTAATTAATAGAAACTTGTATCGCACAAAAACCGAAGAGTTGGGGGAATGTGCCACCACTTATAAAGTGGGAAACAAATCAAAACGCCTTTCTGTTTACTGTTGGGTGGTGAGAGGAGAAATTAATGCTATTTAAATTAACACCTCTCTTGTCCATAACAGCAAGAACCAGTCTAACAACACTCCCAGCATCCCATAGGTTCACTTCTCCTCATTTTGCCAAGTCATAATGCCAAGTGGCCATCCAAAGGCACTTCTCTCAGTTTCCGGAGAAGTCCTGCTCCAAGTACCGGCAGTGAGGCCCACTTCAGGCCATTCTGACCCTGGCCAAATCAGGGCAAATCTGCGCTCGCTTCCTTATCCTGCCTGGTGGTGATGTAGGAAGAAAAGGAGGAGGACAAGAAGGTAAGTGATGGGGTAAATGCACTCCCAGCTGCACACATTGTTGTTTGGGATTCTAGGGATGCCCTATCAATACAAGGTTCACTTTGGTTGCACTGATGGACCCATGCCACAAAGAAATGTGATGGCATCTCGGATCTGCAACCACTCCACCACCCACCACACCAACCCTCCCAGTGCCATTGACACAAAGCAGTCATCCAACCAACAATTGATCAGTTGAACAAAACAACCATCCTCTTCAATTCATGCCTTGCCATTCATTATCAAACAAATTAAAAGTTCACTTACCACCCAAAACCTACAAGGGGATAAGATGAGAAAGAAGAATACTTAAAGAGAGCTAACTGAACAACAGCACTTTATCAATATAATATTTCCAAAGACACCCATGTGCAATACTCTTTTGCAATGACAAAGCCTTACTCTTATTCATCCTGCTACTTCTTCATGGTGCAACCCCTGTGGTTTCAGCAGAGGTAGGTGCTGTCTGCCTGTATCCCTGGACTGATTCCTCAAATTCTCTTGGCCGAAGCCCTCTGGGTGTTGGAGCCCTGGCAAAGACTGCTCCAGCTGCAAATGTACAGACAAAGATTTGACCATCGGGAGATGAGGCAGCCTGTGGGCTACAGACTGAGACGGAGCAGTGGCTAAGAAGTTTTTGTGCTTTGAATTGGATCCCCCCTCCCATTTCCCATTTTGCCATTATTGGTCTCTCAGACCAGCCATACATCACTGTCATCACTCTGCTGGAAAGCAGTTCTGAGGCAGAACAGGGCAGCTATGTAAAGCCAAGGGTCAGATGTCTATCAAACTTTTTAGGGTGGCAGATAAGTTCACATCCAGTGACTGGATGACAGTGATTAAGTTATGCGTGGGATTAACTGCTTGGAACTTCTGATGTTCCACAGAACTGGCAACTCTGTCTGTGGAAGAACATAATTTCTCACTGGCCTTTGGAATCAAGCCACTCATACCTGAGTTGGCTCCTCCAATTTCCCTGCAATCATGGGGATTCCACCCTGAATGTTTGCCCCTGCATCAAATATTATCTGCTACTTCTCAATGAATTTTGTTTTCATTGGTGACCCCTGAGATTCAGCATTTCATGTCCAGCTGAGCAGAGCCTTAAACCTTGCCCCCCCCCACAGATTGCAGGGGGGAGCGGGAGTGGGGTGCGGTGGGGGGTGGGGTGGGGGGGGTGGTTGGTGGTTGGGCAGGTAGGGTGGTGGCGGGAAGGTCACCCGGGGAATTTAAGGGCACCCCAACCTGCAAACCCACCAGCAGGGGGCAGTAAAATTCTGCCCCATATTTCACTCGCTGTTGAAACAGTCAACATTTCTGAATGTCTTATGGCAGATGGGTGGCTTTCATTTAATTGTGTTATCGTTAATTGAGCTCTCCATCTCCAACAGCCAGGGGTGCTGAAACTTCACTGATTTCCAATACTCCCTCCTCTGCAGTGTGAACTGTGTTATCTGCGGAGGGCTCCTCTAGCTGTCTCCCTCTCCCTGGGGTCCTGTGCTCTCTGCTCCTCCAAACAGGCAGAGATATGACTGGGTGTATTGGTATGTGTTCATGTGATGAGTTGGGTGAACCTGATGAGGGTCACCATGCGGGAGGAGGCCTGACATTATATAAGGAAGAGGGTGAATGGAAGTGAAGGATGCATAGATGGGCAATGTGAACAAGTGCATATAAAGTGGGGGATGGGTGCAGCTGCAAGGCAAGCGAGGGTGAGGTATGTGCGATGAAGTCGGCTTGATTGAGGGGTTGGGCTAATGCGTATAGCAGAATGTAGATGAATGTGCCACTGTAACCACCTTTGTTGACCCGCTTAGAGCATTAAACCACTTCCAAACTGAATCCAGAAATACATCACAATGCTCCTGCTGCTGACACCTGCCACCTCCAACCATGGCTTCCTGACTTCAATTGCAGGCTTGCTCCTCCCATTGCTAGGGAAGGGTGTCACTCTCCTACTCCTGAAAGTCTTCAGCCGCACAACAAAGGATGCTCCAGTAGAGTAGGATGCAATCTGTGAGCATCTGGAGTCAATGGTGAGACTTCCTTTCTCTTCCTGTCAACTCCAGCTCTTCCAATTTCCATCTTTGGATTGTCCCTTTAACTACAGCCATGTCAGGTGGGTCCATATGCCAGCTTCCGCTAGCTGGACAGAAAACCCGGAAAGAGATAATGACTTAGTTGAATTAAAAAGGCCAGATATACTGAACACTCAACAGGTGAAATTTTATGGCCCCACCACAATGGGGGCAGGGCTATAAAATGCGGTGAACCATTCAGAAGCCTACTGACTTTGGCAGGACCGTAAAATCCCGCAGGCGTAAAATTCTGCCCAATGTTTAGCTGCTTTGCATAGAAGAAACCAAAATTGGTGAGCTTGCCTTATTTGTTTAGAACCAGGAGCTCAGGAGTTCCTTGTTCACCAAAGGCAGTTAATGATTTATGTGGGACTTTTTCAAGCATGTTCAAACCATTTAATGCAGGAAAGCACACAACATGCATAGTCCCATCCAGAAACCCTTAAGCAGTGCTTGCCTCTGCTTGCTGCTATTAATATATAAAAATGATGTGGAAGAATAATATATTGGGCAATGAATATTTCTGTCCAGGTGTCTAATGCAGAATGAAGCCCTAGATTTCAACTCTTCCCTTCTCTGTGCTAAATTGTAAATCGTAGGTATTGTGTTACAGTGCATGAACATCCGGCCTGATTCATGTGCACAGCTGAAAATAAATACAACTTTTTTTAAAAGAAAGGTAGTTTTGCTTAACACTTCACTTAATTGCTTGAACCCCCAGAAATGTGAAACCTGATTTATTTAATACAGGGGATTAAACAGAACAGATAAAACTCAGTGAATTAACAAAATCACATTTGAAGGAAGCGTAGAGCGATCGAGGTAAAAATTTAATGCAGCAAATGCATGGAAAGCTCAGAGTCTGAAAGAGAAAGGTGAGTTAACATGACAGGTGGCATCCGGCATTAGAACTGCAACTCTTGTGCTGTAACAAGGGGCAGAATTTTGCCGTTGGTGTGCGGGGGCGGGCCTAACACGTCGATGCATAAAAGGACGCTCGATGATGTCGGGTGTGCGTCCCAACCTCATCTCGCGTCAACTTGATATTTTTTTCAGTGGGCTCGTGCCGGAGGCGTCTGCGCACCCGCCAAACTGTCAACGGTGTTTAAGGCCATTAAGAAAGCAATTGAACTTAAGAACACTGCCCGTCCAACCTTAAGGTTGGCAGGCAGGCAGAGAGCCCAAGTGGCCTTCACATTTTCAGGAAACGTCATGGATGGGCAGGTTGAGGTTTCCTGAAGCTTTTATAAAATAAATAAACACATTTTCATAACTTCACAAACATGTCCCAGCTCATGTGACATTGTCATATGAGGGGACATGTTTAAATCAATTTTTACTTTATTCAAAAATTTTCTAATCCATGCAATCTCCCTGAAGCAGCTCTGTGCCTCAGGAAGATTGCTGCGCTTTTTTTCCATGCGCGAAAGAGCGCGGGCCCCGACTTTCCCTCCTCCCCCCACCTACACAGGTTGCGCTGAGCGCTACTGGCCACACATTATGCTGGGCAGGCCTTAAATGGCCTGCCCGCATAAAATGGCAGCGCGCAGCCGATCGCGAGCAGCGACCAGCTCCACGCCCGCCCTCGCCAGCTCCTGCCCAGCCCGCCTGCCATAGGAAAAATCCTCCCCAAGGTTTTTTGAGAGTTTCCTTTATGAATAATGAATTTTCTTCACTGTGCTCTGCAGAGTGACTTTTCTGATGGTGCATTGAAGGATATCAACAATATCCAAATGAATGATCCTGTGACATCAAGGTTCTGGGTCCAACTCTAACAAGTGAAGAGGGCACACAGTAGAGCTCATACTCAATCTTATTACAATTATGTAGCCCTTCCTTGAGGCTTTTCCCTGCTTGGTTGATGCTCTGTAACTGCACTGCTGAAAAAAATAAATAAACCTATTAAGACCACTCAATGTTATTACAATTATGTAGCCCCTCATTGATGCTTTTTGCTTCCTGGTTGATGTGCTGTTACTACAAAGCTGAAAATAGAAACCTTTTTACTAATAGCTTCCATCTCACTGAGGAGGCTTCAGGCCAATCTTCATCCAACAATCTGCTCTGAAAACTTTGCTCACATTTTGACAGCTGTGATAAATTCCAGCCCAACAACTGAGACAATTACAACATTCTAAAACAATTAACAATATTCTAAATAAAATAGCCCGCAACATTCTAAACAAAAAACCAATTCACCCTACCTCCCAATGTTAATTGATCCTTTAAAAAATTCCGGAACTTGGACCGTGATCCACATCTTTTCCAAAAAATAATCAGTTCTTCCTTGGGCCATACCTTATCTGTGTATCACATTTTGTTGAAATCCATCCATTAGTTTTTTAGATATATAGTTTATAAACAGACTAACAAATAGGGGCAAAAACATTGCCCTGGATCTTCCAAAAAGCAGCAATTATTGTCACTCAAACTTTCACCTGCCTTGATGCCACTCCACATTACTAGCCAGGTTTTCCAAGCCCAGCTTTACCAGATATGTGGATGCAGTTCTGCACCAAGAACTCCATTGCAGCACTATAGAGTTGGGGGAAGGCATGACATGCCCCCTTTTTAAGGAACTAGCTACCATCTGGTAAGTTTAAAAGCTCGGTATGAACATTAGTGAATGAGTGAATGGTTGAATGGGTCGGGTGGTTGGGTATGTAGGTGGGTGAGGCATGTGGCAAAATTGTAGGGTGGGTAAGTGGGTAGGTGGGTAGTGTGGGAGAGATGGTTGGTGGGCCAGGTGGCAAGTGGGTAGGATAACAGGTGGTTGAGGTGGTAATTGAGTGAGGTGTGAGGGGGGTAGAGTGGCAGGTGGGTGAAGTGACAAGTGGATGAGGTGGCAGGTAGATGAGGTGGGTAGATGGGTGTGAACAGCAGTGGTTAAAAGAGTCTTGTTCTGATCATAAAGAGAGGACCTTCTCTCACCTTCCATGAAAACAGTGATTAACTCCTGGAATGGTCTTCCTCATAGAGTAGTGGAGGCCAGCAATTTTCTATCAGTCAGTTAGGTGACATGATGAGTGAATGTAGATAATTTGCCTGATGACATCCCTCAGCCCAATCTGTTTTGTTATCCTGTGATGAATGGGTATCAGTGGGGAAACTTAGGCTACTCCTTATTTACAGTTTGATGTGTCAGGCGAAGTTATCATTTGCGATTGCTGTTGCTGGAGCAAGACATGAAAAGCATGCAGACAGAATTTCTATCTGTTATAATTGCTTCCGATATTATTTACTGAGCAAGCCAAATCCCAGGGGGAAACTTATCTTGCTGATCATAACCTTTTTTTTTGTATTTTGAAAATGAGGGGAAAACTACTGATCCCTGAAGCATAGAATCACGGTAACACTTTTAGGATTTTAAAATTAAAAGATTTTCTACAAAATGTTTAATGTCTATTTTTATCAGTATTATATTTAATTTGATGTGTCTTCCAAGTTACATTACTAACCTAAATCCTTCTGTAAATTATTAGCCATATCTTCTATCAGTACTGACGCTCTATGTTTTTGTATCCATTCTTGAGGTGTTAGTGCTGCTTGCAAGGTTGGCATTTATTGTCAATTGCTGGTTGTCCTTGATTGCCTTTGCATCCTGTGTATAGCACACACTGCAGCCAAAAGCAGGGGAGTGGATGCTTAAGCCATTGGATAAGGTGCCATCCAAAAAGACTACTTGCCCTTAGACCAATAAGTCTTTGTTCTAGAGGTTAGTTAGCCTGCTATCAGCATAAGGGAAAATGCTGGAATTGATTATTAAAACTCGGTAACAGAGCATTTGGGTCCCGATAAGCTCAGTTGGCTAAATGGCTCCTATGTGATGTTATGCCCATTAAAGACATCATATTCCTAACTTTTAAGATATGGACTTCATTCAATATGGACTATTTGAAATTGACATTTTCTTTAAAAAGTGGACAATGTGATGCAAGGATGGTTGCTGAAGTTCAAATGACCTGGTTTTCCTTATCTAAAACTGCCTCACTGTCTCACAAGGGCAAAAGTATACATTCCAGACTAAGAGGTGTCAACTACCCCCATCCTGAGTCTGTGGGAAGGCATTCCTGAATTGAATGGGATTCCTCTGAAACAAAGAAGGTGATTGTCTTACCCCCTCAGGATAAGTGCCTTAAAACAATAAACCAGCATGTGGTTAATCTACCTAAAACCACCATATATTTGGAAAAGGAACTGAAATTGTGAGGAGTCATGTGGTAAGGCAGCCGTGTTTGCCCCTTTGTAATCTTTTAGTGCTTGCTGCAGAAAGAAGCATCAACAGAAAAGGCAACAACATCTATGCCTTCAGAACCAGAGGTTGTAACATCATAAGTTCCTCAAGCCTGTTTCATTCTGGATCCACAAACACAGCAAACAGACTCTCTCGTAATGAGATTGCAAGCAACTAAGTTTGTGACCAGCAGAAAGTCCATCCCTTCCAGAGAATCCTGAAACAACTTTGGCATATGACTTTGAATGTTGAATTCATTTAAACAACCCACCAGGAGTAAAGATAACTTCTTCATCAGCCCTGCAATGTATGTTTTCCAGAACAAGAAAATCAAGTGAATTATGAAGAGAATTTTTGCTTGTAATCTGCAACTGTGCACTATTCTTTTCAACTGTATTTGCTTTCAGTGCACATTTGCATGTGACTGTGTGAGTGAGTGCCGAGCGTTAGATTTCAGGCTCAGTGCATAAATCAACAATCATCTTTATTTATTTAAGTCCACAAAAAGCTTGCTGCTGATTATTCAAATTGTCCACACACTCAGGTTAAAAAGCATACATATCTTCTTCTCAAAAGCTTACTGATTGCAGACAGTTAGGAAGGAAACAGGATTTCGGCAGTTCTCTCTCACCCTGTCTAGGACAGTGGCCAAAATGTTCTGCAGCCTCCGCGCGCCCCCCCCCCCAGCCACCCCCCCATCCCAACTCCCCCTTGGCGAGTTCCCCTGCAGCGGGGCCAGCAAGCCTTTGAAATCTCCATTCATATCGGTGGGACCAGAAGATTCCGCTGGCATGAGGGGCTGGGAAATTCCAGCCAGTGGATCAATTAATTCCAATAGCACAGGCTCAATCCCCATTCCAGCTGAGGTAGACACGGGGCCTGTTTTCTTGCTCTACCCATATAAAAAATCATGGCACTTAGCCGCACTTCAGTGAACAACTGCTAAGGGCCTGCCTTTGGGCAGGGACTGAAGAGGAGAAGAAGAGGGACAGAGCACTTAGAAGAAAATTGTAATGTGATTGAGCAGAATCAACATGAATTGGTGCAAGGGAAATTGCTTTCAACGATGCTTAGAATTTCTTGAGATTGTGACTAATATGGTAGATAAGAAGAAACCAATGGATCAGGTATATTTGAATTTCCAGAAGACATTCAATAAGGTGCCATATTACACAAGTTCAGAGCTCATGGGACTGGGGTAATACATTGACCAAAGGTTTTTTTTTTATTTATTTGTTCATTGAATGTGGATGTTACTGGTTAGAACAGCATTTACTGTCCATCCCTAATTGTCCTTGAGGAGATGGTGGTGTGCTGCCTTCTTGAACCACTGCAGTCCATGTATGTAGGAATGCCCACAGTGTGGTTAGGGAGGGAGCTCCACTATTTTGATACAGCAACAATGAAGGAATGGCGATATAGTCCCAAGTCAGGATGGTGTGTAGCTTGGAGCAGAAGTTGAAGGTGTGCCCTTGTCCTCATAGGTGATAAAGGTCTTGGGTTTAGAAGTGCTGTCAAAGGATCATTGGTGAGTTGCTGCAGTGCATCTTGTAAATGGTACACACTGCTGCTACTATGCAATGGTGTTGGAGGGAATGAAGTTTAACGGTGGTGATTGGGGTGCCAATCAAGCGGGCCGCTTTGTTTTGGATGGTGTCAAGCTTCTTGAGTGTTGTTGGAGCTGCACTCATCCAGGCAAGTGGGGAGTATTCCATCACACTCCTGACTTGTGCCTTGTAGATTGTGGACAGGCTTTGGGGAGTCAGGAGGTGAGTTACTTGTGACAGAATTCCCAGCCTCTGACCTGTTCTTGTAGCCACAGTATTTATATGGCTAGTCCAGTTCAATTTCTGGTCAATGGTCACCTACTGGATGTTGATAGTGGGGGATTCAACAATAGTAATGCCATTGAATGCCAAGAGGAGATGGTTAGATTCTCTCTGGTTGGAGATGGTCATTGCCTGGCACTTGCTGCAATTATATAGGGCCTTGACGAGACTATACCTGAAGTGATGGGTATGGCTTTGTTCTCCTTATGTATGCCATAGAGGGGGTGCAACAGAGGTTCACAAGAATGGTTACTGGGATGAGAGGGCTGTCCAAGAGGAGAGATTGAATAGAAAGTATATTCTCTGGAGTTTAGAAGAATGAGAGGTAATCTCATTGAAATGCATAACGTTCTTGTAGGGCTTGACAGGGTAGAGGCAAGTGTTTAAAAGCAGTCTCATTATAAGGATTTGGCCATTTAGGACTGAGTCAAGGAGAACATTCTTCCCTCAGAGGATTGTGAATGTTTGGAATTCTCTAACCCAGAGGGCTGTAGATGCTCAATTTTTGAATATATTCATGACCAAGATCAATAGAGTTTTAGGCACTAAAGGAGTCAAGGGATTTGGGATGTTACTGACAGGAGAGAAGGGCAAAACTGAACTCACCATCCATAAATAGAGGTGATTTTTGTTTTAAAAATAGGCTGTGGTGCTTATTCCAAAAAAAAACATTTGGCTGTGCAGTCAATTTTTAAAGTGACTCGCAACAAACTCTCTTAGGGTTAAATCAGAAGTTTAGTTTATTCACACATTGAAACCCTGGGTGAGGGGGATAATTGCAGATTCACACATACACATGCAGACACGTATACAGTAAGGGAATGGAAAAGAGGGGTTTTACAACTATGAATAATGTACCAGTGAAAAGAACCACAGAAATGAATATTAACTCACATGATTTCTAGAGTCCAGAAAGTCCAAATCCAGAGGGGGTTCTCTCACGGAGAAGTTCCAGTTCAGGCGGATTCCTGGCTGAAGGCAGAAGCGCAGACTTCCTTTAAGATGGTGCCACAGTGAGATGAGTTTGATAGTCAGAGACTTGATCTGCTTGGCAGATGGTAGCCAGTGGTTTCCAAACAAACAGGCTTCAAGGAGGGCTTGTTGCAGGCTGCTTGGTCAGCCTGGAGTACTGTCGTCAGGTGTTTGCACGTTGGAGATAAATCATCACTCTGCCTGCCTCTGAGTTCTCAGTAACTGCGTATGGAAATTACAAAATGGATACTCAAGTCATGTGACCTCCTTCCTCCAACAATGATTTCATTAAAAGGATGTTTAGCTGGTGTCTGGATCTGGCTTTTGTTTGGTGGCTTATAATGTCCCAGCGATGAGACTCTGAAAGAGTCATTATCTATATTGATGACCCCGTACTGGGTAGCTATTTTCTTTGTTGGCCCTCGGACTAAGGGTAAGCCGAGAAAGATGCAAATGACATCCATTTTCTTCAAATAGTTCCTTTTCAAAATGGACCTTGATAGGCCCAGGTATGAGATTCCACGAGCAGCATGCCAGGGCATGTCTCCAGTGCAATCCATATAATGACACAGTGGTCACCAGACACCAAATCATTTTTGGTGGCCATCTTTAGTTTCAACGAAGTTCATTTCTAAATAAGCAAAATGGACTAAGCTTACAATTTCTTTCATGTCTTAGGAACATGTTAGGGGATAGGATGGGAAAGTGAAATCATTGTAGAAGTTCAGCCATGATCTTACTGAGTGGTGGAGCAGGCTTTTGGAACCATATAATCTATTCCTGCTCCTATTTCTTACGTTCCTAGATAGTATTGAACCTCTTGTTGGAGATGCCCAAATCCACATTAATGGAGAGAATTCTACCCTGATGTTTGCCTCAGTGTCATCTGTAAGGCCTGACTTTTTCCCGCATCGGTCGGGCTCAACGGGAGCGGACCATCGGGGAACGGCTCCGCACCGCCATTTCACGCAGGCGGTCCAATTAAGGCCCACCCTGCGTGGATCGTGGGCGGTAGCGCTCAGCGCTCCCTGTGCAGCCAGGAGGAGGAGAGTCGGGTGTAGTGCACAGTTTGCATGGAGCTGCCTCAGGGAGATTGAAGCGCTTTTTAAAAAAATAAATAAAGACACCAAAAATTTAATGAAACATGTCTTCTCATGTGACTGTATCACATGAGATGGGACATGTTTTTATTTTCAAAATAAAGGTTTTATTTAAATAGTATTAGCTTTAGGAAACCTCATCCCACTCGTGGATGAGGTTTCCTAAAAAATGTAAAGTCCGCTTGGCCTTTTCGCCTGCACACCAACTGTTAGGGTGGATGGGCAGCATAAATTTCAAGTTAATTAGATCCTTATTGGCCTTAATAGGCCTTTCAATTATTGTCTGACGCGCAGCCGGCTCTGGCGCGCCCTCACCGAACAAAATATTGTGCGAGTGCGCAGTGATGTCGGGATGCATGCCTGGCATCATCGCGTATCATTTTATGTTCCGGCGTGTCGGGCGGGTACCCGCACACTGAAGGTAAAATTCTGGCCTAAGTTAATAGGTTTTCTTTTGGTTTTTGAGTCTGGGTCGCTTATGTCAAAAACAGATATCTAAGCACAAATAGCTATAGGTCTCAATTTAACAGCTCACCAGTTTACCAATACATGAATACACTGGCCAAGATCTTAACACATTCAAAACCCAGAGGTAAAATCGGACTGTGGGCTTTATTCTTAGTTTGTTTTATATGATCCCATTCCACTGTGGGTTGCCATGGTTTTTAGTGTTGTTAGATATCTTTCATTTTGAACCTTGTCAAAAGCTTTCTCTAATTCCATAGGCATTTCTACAAGCAACATCCTCAAAGGAGGTTTGTCATCTGGGTTTTCCCAATCTAAATCCATTTTGACTTTCTTTTTAAACCATTGTTATTGCAGTCCTGAGTCGTCTACTCAGAATGGCATTGATTATTTTAGTTTTGATGTTAGATCAAAACACTAGTTTGCGTCAGATTTTCCCCTTTTAAATATAGGCATTACATTTTATCATGACAAAACTTTTCAGTAGCTAATGGTTGTCATAACTTTAACTCATGCCCTTCAAGTTTCTTCCTTAGTCTTTTTCAGAATTCAAGGATAAACAACATTTGGCTGAAGGAGTTTGTTAGTTTTTAGTTAATTGAATTAGTCGAATGCCTTTGCTGCACAGATTCCAAAATGTTTAAAGATCATAGTGAAGGAATAATATGGTGCAGAAGGAAACTATTTGGCTCGTTGAATTCTGTGCTTTTTTTATTAAAGAGGAATCCATTTAGTCCACTCCCCAATATTTCTCCATATCCCCGCATTTTCTTCTACTTCAAGCATTTATCCAGTTTTCTCTTGAAGGTTACTATTGAATCTATACTCAGCACTCTATCAGTTCATGTAATCCCTCAACTCTGGGACAATTCTCGTAAATCTCTTCAGTGACCTCAGTGAAGCCTTCAAATCACAGAATCACAGAATTTTAATGGCACAGAAGGAGGCCATTCAGCCCAACGTATCTGCACCGACTCTCCAAATGAGCATTATGACCTAGTGCCTATTCCCTGCCTTTTCCCTGTACCCCTGCACATTGTTTCTATTCAAACATTCATCTAACCCTTCCTAAACATCCTTCCTAAAGTATGGTGCCCAGATTTGACACAACTGGCAGGAATTTCTGGCCCGGACACTGGTGGGTATCAACGCGGGCAGGATAGGAAAATTTGGAGAACCATTAAAAGTCAACAGCTTTCCAAAATTTCCCATCCTACCCACAACAATGCCCTGGTGGTGGGATAAGAAAATCCCAGCCAATATTCCAAACGGGGCTGCATATAGTGTTTTTTTGAGATTTAGCATAATTTCCTGGCCTTTGTACTCTATGCCTCTATACTTAAAGCTCATGATCCTAAAAGAATTATTAACCTGTTAATAAGACTTGTTAGCCTGTCCCACCACCTGTTGCTGGGTCAAAATCCTGGAACTCCCTTCCTAACAACACTGTGGGTGTACAAACACCACATGGACTGCAGCGGTTCAAGAGGACAGCTCACCACCACCTTCTCAAGGGCAATTAGGGATGGGCAATAAATGCTGGCCTAGCCAGTGAAGCCCACATCCCATAAATTTTAAAAAGAGAGATTTGTGCACAAACACCCCATGTATCTTTCTTCTTACACCCCCTTTAAAATTATATCACTAAAGATATTCCTTGTATTAACACACTGACTGTACAATAAAAATAGCATAGTATGTAGTTATTTTTGGTAAAATATACTTTATTCATAAATACCTGAAAGAACATTACAAAACATTTCAAAATGGCCACCACAAAAAGTGCAATCATATTCCAGTTTTACACATAGATCACAAGGTGCGTCAATGCAGCCAATGAACATTACAGACATTTCAACATGGCCATTATAGACAGTCAGACAGTGCAATGGTATTCAAGTTATCTGCATAGATCATGTTGCGTTCTGAGGTGCTTCATTACAATTGTGATACATGTTATATTTACTGCATACCTTCAATATGAGTCATACAGCCCAAGAGGGCTATACAATTCCCAGCCCCTCGGTGCACTATGTCTTAGACAGCGACCTTTCCCCATTACGTCTTTACGGTGGCTGCCTCAAGCTTTACTGCGTCCCTCAGCACGTAGTCCTGGACCTTGGAACGTGCCAGTCTGCAATACTCAGTCGGGGACAACTCTTTGCACCGGAAGACCAACAAGTTTCGGGCAGACCAAAGAGCGTCTTTCACCGAGTTGATGATTCTCCAGCTGCATTTGATGTTTGTCTCAGTGTGCCCCTGGGAACAGACGGTAGAGTACAGAGTTCTGTGTCACAGCACTTCTCGGGATGAACCTCGACAAGAACCAATGCATCTCTTTCCAGACCTTCTTGGCAAAGGCACATTCCTCAAGGAGGTGAACAATGTTCTCTTCCCACCACAGCCACCTTGAGGGCAGCTTGTGGAGGAGGTGAGACTCCTGATGTGTAGGGGGGATCTGACGGGAATGGCCTTTCCCACCACCAGCCAAGCTACATCTTGGTGCTTGTTGGAAAGTTCTGGCGATGAGGCGTTCTGCCAAATGACTTTGACAGTCTGCTCGGGGAACCATCCCACAGGATCCACCCTCTCCTTTTCCTGCAGGGCCTCTAGGGCGTTACATGCCGACCACTGCCTGATGGGCTTGTGGTCAAAGGGTATTTTCGGCATACATTTTTCCAGGAGGGACAGTTGGTACGGCACGGTCCAACTACTTGGAGCGTTCCACGGCAGCGTGGCCAGATCCATCCTTCGCAGCACCGGGGACAGGTAGAACCTCAGCACATAGTGACATTTGGTGTTTGCGTACCGAGGGTCTACACTCAGCTTGATGCAGCTGCACATAAAGGTGGCCATCAAGATGAGGGAGATGTTGGGCATGTTTTTATCCTCCTTCATCGAAAGGTTTATACATCGATTCCCTGCGAACATGATCCATTCTTGACCTTCAGATAAAGTGAAAGATGGCTCGGGTGATTGCCACAGCACAGGAGTGAGGAATGAGCCAGACCCACGTACAGCGACAGCGAGAGTGCCTCACACCTGATGACCAGGCTCTTACCCGCTATGGAGAGGGAGCGTCGCTCCAACATGCCCAGTTTTCTTTTTACCCTGGCTATTCATTCCTTCCAGTTTCTAACGCATGCCCCGGTCCCTCCGAACCATATCCCCAGCACCTTCAGGCAGTCTGGCCTAGCGGTGAAGGGGATAAAGGATGTGTCAACCCAGTTCCCAAAGAACATTGCCTCACTCTTGCTACAATTTACCTTGGCTTCCGAGGCCAGTTTGAACTGCTTGTGCAGATGTTCATCAGTCTGTGCACCAACTGAGGATCCGAGCAGAAGACGGTGACATCGTCCATGTACAGGGAGGGTTGACCTGAGTGCCTCCACAGCCTGGGATCGTCACTCCTCTTATGCCCAGATCCTTCCTGAAGGACTCAGCAAAGGGTTCTATGCAACAGACAAACAGGACAGGGGAGAGAGAGCAGCCCTGCCTGACTCCAGATTTAATTGGAAAGCTTTCTGATTCCCACCCATTGATTAAGGCTGTGTTAGTGTAAAGCAGTTGGATCCAGTTGCAGATTCCATCCCCAAACCCCATATTGGACAGCACATCCACCATGTAGGTGTGCGATATTCTGTCAAAGGCCTTCTCCTGATTCAGGCTGTTGAGGCAGGTATCCACACCCCTGTCCCGTACAGAGGCAATCGTTTCCCTGAGTAGCGCAAGGCTGTCGGAAATCTTCCTGCTGAGCACAGCGCAGGTCTGGTCAGGGTGGATCACCAACTCCAGACCAGACCTGGCCTGATTGGCAATGAGCTTAGACACAATCTTATAGTC
Source organism: Carcharodon carcharias (assembly GCF_017639515.1). Taxonomy (NCBI): domain Eukaryota; kingdom Metazoa; phylum Chordata; class Chondrichthyes; order Lamniformes; family Lamnidae; genus Carcharodon; species Carcharodon carcharias. The sequence goes on from NC_054485.1 coordinate 43,932,899, forward strand.
CACATTCAACAGTGAGTTGGGTCACCAATTTCAAATTTCCTCCCTTTCCTCTTTCCTCTTGTAGGTGAAGGTGATGATGCTTTTCCTCGTGGATTCTGACATGCTGCTGGCCAGAAACACGCTCTCGTACACTTCTAGCAAATCCAGGCCAATCCAATCCCTCAGAGCCAAACACAACTCAATCGGTAAGCCATCGCTTTGGTGAGTTTTACTCTTTTCGAAAGACTCAAGGGCCTTAGTCAGTTCGTCAGGAGTTAACAGTTTGTCCAGACTCTCCCATGTATTGTCGTCTAAGGCGGGAAGAGAGAAAGGACTGGGAGGCCGTGCTGTCTGTGGGTTTTATGTCATACAATCCGGCATAAAAGGATTTACTAATCTTCAAAATGCCAGGCTGCGATGACTTTACTGAGCTGTCTTCTTCCTTCGGGCTGCTGATCACAGAGCTCTCTCTGTGTACCTTTTGGAAGAAGAAATGTGAGCACGTCTCATCCTGCTCCACGGAGAGGACTCTGGAAAGGAAGATGATCTTGGAGGCCTCTGAGGTAAAGAGCGAGGCTTGCTGGCTCTTCGCCTCTTGGAATTCCTCCTTGACATCGACCCCCATCGATTGCAGCCGGAGCAGGTTCTGCATGGACAGAATTTTACATTCGGCATGTAGGCACGAGCCCGACAAGCCAGAACGTAAAATGACGCGCGATGACATTGGGATGCACTCATCGTGCGCTGTCATGATATTTCGCTGGGTGGACACGCGATGAGGAAGGAGGCGTGTCTGCCATTAATTAACAAGCCAGTTAAGGCCCTTGAGTCACCAATTGTCTTTGGTTTCACGCAGCTGGTAAGATTTTCAGGGCATCGCATGGGCATAATGGGCAGGCGGACACCTAACAGACAGAGTTTCAAAAACCTCATCCACGGGCAGGATAAGAGGGGTAAGTGGGCTCACTAATGCGAGTTGTTTGCATTTTAACATATAACTTGCTGCCACTTGCTTGTGTGAACAGAACAGCTTCATTTCGCTTCAGAGCTGCTTTGACAGAAATAAGAGGCTTCAGTTCAGGACTCCGGAGGAGTCATACCACGTGGGGCCTTCCAGGTTTCAGACAGCCTTCTCTTACCCTGGTAATGGGGATTCTGGCTTCCGCTGGAGTCACCTCCTCTGAGGAGGAAGAGAGGGCCAGAAGAGGGAGGAGGCCAGATGTCCCTATTAAGCCTCCAGGGGAGTGACCTGGGGGAGGACAGGTGGCAGAAGGGACGCAGGGCCAACAGGAAGTCCAAGGCGGAAGGGGCCGCCAAAGATGCCACTATCCTGCTGCCAGGGTTTACAGGTGGCGATGTAGCCACCTCAATATGTCTGAGGTTCAATTCCAAAGGAGGCTCAACCTCTCAAGGGAAACAGTGACCTCCATCTGTCAGATGATCAACCCTGAGGTAAGTTCCAACTGTGTGGGTGGACACCCCAGGCCAGTGGCACTGAAGGTCACAGTGGCCCTCAACTTCTATGCCTCCACCTCTTTCCAGGGGTCAGTGGGTGATCTTTGTGGAATCTCCCAATCAGCTGTCCACAGTCTTGTCAAGCTAGCAACATATGCTCAATACAGGTGTGCATTTACTTTCATTCGCTTCCGCACGGATGAGGCCAGCCAGGCTGAGCGAGTCAGAGGCTTTGCCGCTATTGTTGTGTTCCCCCGCATCCTGGGTGCTATAGACTGCACACATGTGGCCATTAAGGCGCCAGCGGGTAAGTCGTGTGCCTTCATCAACAGGAAGGGCTTCCACTCCATGAACGTGCTGATAGTGTGTGACCACAAGATGCAGATTCACCAAGTGTGTGTAAGGAACCCTGGCAGCTCCCATGACTCTTACATCCTGTGACACTCGCAAGTGCTGAGACTCTTCAGTGCTCCAGCTCAGCTGGATGGATGGCTGCTGGGTGACAAGGGCTATCCCCTCAAAAGGTGGCTCATGACGCTTCTCTGCTATCCAAGAATGGAGGCTGACCAGAGGTGCAATAGGAGAGATGCCTCCATAAGGGCTGTGGTAGAGAGAACCATCAGTCTTCTCAAGATATGCTTCTGATGCCTGGACCATTCAGGTGGCGCACTCCAGTACCCCCCAGATCATATGTCACTGATAGTGATTGCATGCTACACTCTCCACAATCTGGTGCTGGAAAAGGGGAATGCAGTGGAGGCAGATGTTGACACAGCTGCTCTGGTAGCAGACGATGAGTCCAGTAGTGAGTCCAAGGATGAGCAAGTTCAGGAGAACATTGAGGGGATAGACATTAACCTGGGTAACCTCCAAGGAGACAGGGATACCTGGAAGGCTTTGATCAAACATTCCTTTAGCTAGCCTACCAAAGATGAATCACAACCACACGCCAGGGCTGCAGGCTCCATACTCGATACCTGACAGGAACAATTACTTGTTGAACAACATGCACTATGTGCCATTTCAATAAAGTTCAATGACAAACAAGCCACTCATAATATCATGAGTTACCCTGCACCTGCAGAACTAATGAAACACCCAGAGGCTTGTTTAGTAGAAACACATTTAATGATGGGGTACAAAAACAGAATTACCTGGAAAAACTCAGCAGGTCTGGCAGCATCGGCGGAGAAGAAAAGAGTTGACGTTTCGAGTCCTCATGACCCTTCGACAGAACTTGAGTTCGAGTCCAGGAAAGAGCTGAAATATAAGCTGGTTTAAGGTGTGTGTGTGGGGGGCGGAGAGATAGAGAGACAGAGAGGTGGAGGGGGTTGGTGTGGTTGTAGCGACAAACAAGCAGTGATAGAAGCAGATCATCAAAAGATGTCAACAACAATAGTACAATAGAACACATAGGTGTTAAAGTTAAAGTTGGTGATATTATCTAAACGAATGTGCTAATTAAGAATGGATGGTAGGGCACTCAAGCTATAGCTCTAGTGGGTTTTTTTTTATATAATGGAAATAGGTGGGAAAAGGAAAATCTTTATAATTTATTGGGAAAAAAAAAGAAGGGGGAAACAGAAAGGGGGTGGGGATGGGGGAGGGGACTCACGACCTAAAGTTGTTGAATTCAATATTCAGTCCGGAAGGCTGTAAAGTCCCTAGTCGGAAGATGAGGTGTTGTTCCTCCAGTTTGCGTTGGGCTTCACTGGAACAATGCAGCAAGCCAAGGACAGACATGTGGGCAAGAGAGCAGGGTGGAGTGTTAAAATGGCAAGCGACAGGGAGGTTTGGGTCATTCTTGCGGACAGACCGCAGGTGTTCTGCAAAGCGGTCGCCCAGTTTACGTTTGGTCTCTCCAATGTAGAGGAGACCACATTGGGAGCAACGAATGCAGTAGACTAAGTTGGGGGAAATGCAAGTGAAATGCTGCTTCACTTGAAAGGAGTGTTTGGGTCCTTGGACGGTGAGGAGAGAGGAAGTGAAGGGGCAGGTGTTGCATCTTTTGCGTGGGCAAGGGGTTGTGCCATAGGAGGGGGTTGAGGAGTAGGGGGTGATGGAGGAGTGGACCAGGGTGTCCCGGAGGGAGCGATCCCTACGGAATGCCGATAAGGGGGGTGAAGGGAAGATGTGTTTGGTAGTGGCATCATGCTGGAGTTGGCGGAAATGGCGGAGGATGATCCTTTGAATGCGGAGGCTGGTGGGGTGATAAGTGAGGACAAGGGGGACCCTATCATGTTTCTGGGAGGGAGGAGAAGGAGTGAGGGCGGATGCGCGGGAGATGGGCCGGACACGGTTGAGGGCCCTGTCAACGACCGTGGGTGGAAAACCTCGGTTAAGGAAGAAGGAGGACATGTCAGAGGAACTGTTTTTGAATGTAGCATCATCGGAACAGATGCGACGGAGGCGAAGGAACTGAGAGAATGGGATGGAGTCCTTACAGGAAGTGGGGTGTGAGGAGCTGTAGTCGAGATAGCTGTGGGTGTCGGTGGGTTTGTAATGGATATTGGTGGACAGTCTATCACCAGAGATTGAGACAGAGAGGTCAAGGAAGGGAAGGGAAGTGTCAGAGATGGACCACGTGAAAATGATGGAGGGGTGGAGATTGGAAGCAAAATTAATAAATTTTTCCAAGTCCTGACGAGAGCATGAAGCAGCACCGAAATAATCATCGATGTACCGGAGAAAGAGTTGTGGAAGGGGGCCGGAGTAGGACTGCAACAAGGAATGTTCCACATACCCCATAAAGAGACAGGCATAGCTGGGGCCCATGCGGGTACCCATAGCCACACCTTTTATTTGGAGGAAGTGAGAGGAGTTGAAGGAGAAATTGTTCAGCGTGAGAACAAGTTCAGCCAGACGGAGGAGAGTAGTGGTGGATGGGGATTGTTCGGGCCTCTGATCGAGGAAGAAGCTAAGGGCCCTCAGACCATCCTGGTGGGGGATGGAGGTGTAGAGGGATTGGACGTCCATGGTGAAGAGGAAGCGGTAGGGGCCAGGGAACTGGAAATTGTTGATGTGACGTAAGGTGTCAGAGGAATCACGGATGTAGGTGGGAAGGGACTGAACAAGGGGAGAGAGAAGGGAGTCAAGATAACGAGAAATGAGTTCTGTGGGGCAGGAGCAAGCTGAGACGATCGGTCTACCGGGGCAGTTCTGTTTGTGGATTTTGGGTAGGAGATAGAAGCGGGCCGTCCGAGGTTGGGCAACTATCAGGTTGGAAGCTGTGGGAGGGAGATCCCCAGAGGAGATGAGGTCAGTGACAGTCCTGGAAACAATGGCTTGATGTTCAGTGGTGGGGTCATGGTCCAGGGAGAGGTAGGAGGAAGTGTCTGCGAGTTGACGCTCAGCCTCCGCGTGGTAGAGGTCAGTGCGCCAGACAACAACAGCACCACCCTTGTCAGCGGGTTTGATGACAATGTCAGGGTTGGACCTGAGAGAACTCCTCTCACTTCCTCCAAATAAAAGGTGTGGCTATGGGTACCCGCATGGGCCCCAGCTATGCCTGTCTCTTTATGGGGTATGTGGAACATTCCTTGTTGCAGTCCTACTCCGGCCCCCTTCCACAACTCTTTCTCCGGTACATCGATGATTATTTCGGTGCTGCTTCATGCTCTCGTCAGGACTTGGAAAAATTTATTAATTTTGCTTCCAATCTCCACCCCTCCATCATTTTCACGTGGTCCATCTCTGACACTTCCCTTCCCTTCCTTGACCTCTCTGTCTCAATCTCTGGTGATAGACTGTCCACCAATATCCATTACAAACCCACCGACACCCACAGCTATCTCGACTACAGCTCCTCACACCCCACTTCCTGTAAGGACTCCATCCCATTCTCTCAGTTCCTTCGCCTCCGTCGCATCTGTTCCGATGATGCTACATTCAAAAACAGTTCCTCTGACATGTCCTCCTTCTTCCTTAACCGAGGTTTTCCACCCACGGTCGTTGACAGGGCCCTCAACCGTGTCCGGCCCATCTCCCGCGCATCCGCCCTCACTCCTTCTCCTCCCTCCCAGAAACATGATAGGGTCCCCCTTGTCCTCACTTATCACCCCACCAGCCTCCGCATTCAAAGGATCATCCTCCGCCATTTCCGCCAACTCCAGCATGATGCCACTACCAAACACATCTTCCCTTCACCCCCCTTATCGGCATTCCGTAGGGATCGCTCCCTCCGGGACACCCTGGTCCACTCCTCCATCACCCCCTACTCCTCAACCCCCTCCTATGGCACAACCCCTTGCCCACGCAAAAGATGCAACACCTGCCCCTTCACTTCCTCTCTCCTCACCGTCCAAGGACCCAAACACTCCTTTCAAGTGAAGCAGCATTTCACTTGCATTTCCCCCAACTTAGTCTACTGCATTCGTTGCTCCCAATGTGGTCTCCTCTACATTGGAGAGACCAAACGTAAACTGGGCGACCGCTTTGCAGAACACCTGCGGTCTGTCCGCAAGAATGACCCAAACCTCCCTGTCGCTTGCCATTTTAACACTCCACCCTGCTCTCTTGCCCACATGTCTGTCCTTGGCTTGCTGCATTGTTCCAGTGAAGCCCAACGCAAACTGGAGGAACAACACCTCATCTTCCGACTAGGGACTTTACAGCCTTCCGGACTGAATATTGAATTCAACAACTTTAGGTCGTGAGTCCCCTCCCCCATCCCCACCCCCTTTCTGTTTCCCCCTTCTTTTTTTTTCCCAATAAATTATAAAGATTTTCCTTTTCCCACCTATTTCCATTATATAAAAAAAAACCCACTAGAGCTATAGCTTGAGTGCCCTACCATCCATTCTTAATTAGCACATTCGTTTAGATAATATCACCAACTTTAACTTTAACACCTATGTGTTCTATTGTACTATTGTTGTTGACATCTTTTGATGATCTGCTTCTATCACTGCTTGTTTGTCGCTACAACCACACCAACCCCCTCCACCTCTCTGTCTCTCTATCTCTCCGCCCCCCACACACACACCTTAAACCAGCTTATATTTCAGCTCTTTCCTGGACTCGAACTCAAGTTCTGTCGAAGGGTCATGAGGACTCGAAACGTCAACTCTTTTCTTCTCCGCCGATGCTGCCAGACCTGCTGAGTTTTTCCAGGTAATTCTGTTTTTGTTTTGGATTTCCAGCATCCGCAGTTTTTTTGTTTTTATCTCTGTGTTTAATTGACTGCCACTGCTCTTCAAGAAATGCCTACCTCCTTGAAGAAGTTCTGTTCCTCTCTGCGACAAGATTTCCGGATTTCTCTGTTGCCTTGTTCACCTTCATTGCTTTCCATTTCTCTCCTAGTGTTTGACAAGGTGTTTACTAAAACCCGCTTTCACAGCCATATCTCCTTTCTCAGTGACTGTCTCCGTCTCCGACTTACCCCACATGGATTTCAACTGAAATTCCACCCCTCATGTTTCGAACCCACCCAGGATTACAGGTATCTCCGGGACATAAAACGTTTCTCGGACTGCTGTTCCCGTCACATTCTGAAATCCACTCTCAGTGCCATGCGCCGCCATATGAACACACTCGACCTCTCCCTCCAGCAGCACCGCCGTACCCTTTTTCAAAGCTGCGCGTGCCCCCAGTTTCATTTTATCCTTCGGCTCATCCGACGCCTCAACAAGAAACTTTTTCTCTTTCTTTCAAGTGCTAAGGAACGCAAGCTCCAACAACTCATCGACACCAACACCCATCTAGGACCCTCCACCCCTGCCCGTCCCTCCGTCCCCACCCCATCTTCCAATCCCAACCCCAGCCGTGTATTCACTATACCCCCTGACCTTCCCCTCTCCGATGCTGAACGTTCAGTGCTCAGCAAAGGACTTAGTTTCATACCCTTACGCCCTCACCTCAATGAATTTCGGGCTCGGCATGATACTGAACTCTTCTTCCGCCGTCTTCGTCTCCGGGCTCACTTCTTTGGGCAGGAGTCCTCTCCCAGTTCAACGGATCCTTTTACCCATCTTCAATATTCTCCCTCCACCTGGACCCCTCCCTCTGGATTCTTACCTTCTCTCGATCTTTTCATTGAGAACTGTCGGCGCGACATTAGTCGTCTCAATTTCTCTGCTCCTCTCACCCATTCTAACCTGTCTCTCTCTGAACTTACTGCACTCCATTCTCTCAGGTCCAACCCTGACATTGTCATCAAACCCGCTGACAAGGGTGGTGCTGTTGTTGTCTGGCGCACTGACCTCTACCACGCGGAGGCTGAGCGTCAACTCGCAGACACTTCCTCCTACCTCTCCCTGGACCATGACCCCTCCACTGAACATCAAGCCATTGTTTCCAGGACTGTCACTGACCTCATCTCCTCTGGGGATCTCCCTCCCACAGCTTCCAACCTGATAGTTGCCCAACCTCGGACGGCCCGCTTCTATCTCCTACCCAAAATCCACAAACAGAACTGCCCCGGTAGACCGATCGTCTCAGCTTGCTCCTGCCCCACAGAACTCATTTCTCGTTATCTTGACTCCCTTCTCTCTCCCCTTGTTCAGTCCCTTCCCACCTACATCCGTGATTCCTCTGACACCTTACGTCACATCAACAATTTCCAGTTCCCTGGCCCCTACCGCTTCCTCTTCACCATGGACGTCCAATCCCTCTACACCTCCATCCCCCACCAGGATGGTCTGAGGGCCCTTAGCTTCTTCCTCGAACAGAGGCCCGAACAATCCCCATCCACCACTACTCTCCTCCGTCTGGCTGAACTTGTTCTCACGCTGAACAATTTCTCCTTCAACTCCTCTCACTTCCTCCAAATAAAAGGTGTGGCTATGGGTACCCGCATGGGCCCCAGCTATGCCTGTCTCTTTATGGGGTATGTGGAACATTCCTTGTTGCAGTCCTACTCCGGCCCCCTTCCACAACTCTTTCTCCGGTACATCGATGATTATTTCGGTGCTGCTTCATGCTCTCGTCAGGACTTGGAAAAATTTATTAATTTTGCTTCCAATCTCCACCCCTCCATCATTTTCACGTGGTCCATCTCTGACACTTCCCTTCCCTTCCTTGACCTCTCTGTCTCAATCTCTGGTGATAGACTGTCCACCAATATCCATTACAAACCCACCGACACCCACAGCTATCTCGACTACAGCTCCTCACACCCCACTTCCTGTAAGGACTCCATCCCATTCTCTCAGTTCCTTCGCCTCCGTCGCATCTGTTCCGATGATGCTACATTCAAAAACAGTTCCTCTGACATGTCCTCCTTCTTCCTTAACCGAGGTTTTCCACCCACGGTCGTTGACAGGGCCCTCAACCGTGTCCGGCCCATCTCCCGCGCATCCACCCTCACTCCTTCTCCTCCCTCCCAGAAACATGATAGGGTCCCCCTTGTCCTCACTTATCACCCCACCAGCCTCCGCATTCAAAGGATCATCCTCCGCCATTTCCGCCAACTCCAGCATGATGCCACTACCAAACACATCTTCCCTTCACCCCCCTTATCGGCATTCCGTAGGGATCGCTCCCTCCGGGACACCCTGGTCCACTCCTCCATCACCCCCTACTCCTCAACCCCCTCCTATGGCACAACCCCTTGCCCACGCAAAAGATGCAACACCTGCCCCTTCACTTCCTCTCTCCTCACCGTCCAAGGACCCAAACACTCCTTTCAAGTGAAGCAGCATTTCACTTGCATTTCCCCCAACTTAGTCTACTGCATTCGTTGCTCCCAATGTGGTCTCCTCTACATTGGAGAGACCAAACGTAAACTGGGCGACCGCTTTGCAGAACACCTGCGGTCTGTCCGCAAGAATGACCCAAACCTCCCTGTCGCTTGCCATTTTAACACTCCACCCTGCTCTCTTGCCCACATGTCTGTCCTTGGCTTGCTGCATTGTTCCAGTGAAGCCCAACGCAAACTGGAGGAACAACACCTCATCTTCCGACTAGGGACTTTACAGCCTTCCGGACTGAATATTGAATTCAACAACTTTAGGTCGTGAGTCCCCTCCCCCATCCCCACCCCCTTTCTGTTTCCCCCTTCTTTTTTTTTCCCAATAAATTATAAAGATTTTCCTTTTCCCACCTATTTCCATTATATAAAAAAAAAAACCCACTAGAGCTATACCTTGAGTGCCCTACCATCCATTCTTAATTAGCACATTCGTTTAGATAATATCACCAACTTTAACTTTAACACCTATGTGTTCTATTGTACTATTGTTGTTGACATCTTTTGATGATCTGCTTCTATCACTGCTTGTTTGTCGCTACAACCACACCAACCCCCTCCACCTCTCTGTCTCTCTATCTCTCCGCCCCCCACACACACACCTTAAACCAGCTTATATTTCAGCTCTTTCCTGGACTCGAACTCAAGTTCTGTCGAAGGGTCATGAGGACTCGAAACGTCAACTCTTTTCTTCTCCGCCGATGCTGCCAGACCTGCTGAGTTTTTCCAGGTAATTCTGTTTTTGTTTTGGATTTCCAGCATCCGCAGTTTTTTTGTTTTTAATGATGGGGTTCCTGGCATACATAAAACAAATTAAATGGAAAGGTGTTCTCTATCACACCTACTAATAATTAACATAAAAGTGGAGGAAAAGTATCACTAGTGATAAGCCTGTGTTGTGCTTGAAGTGCTTTAAGTTTTCGTTTGTGGGTGCTGCGCCTAGATGCTCCACCCTCGCTGGCACCGGCATTGGAGACAGCCTGCTGACTTGCCGTCCTGTTGGCCTTGATGACCTTGACAGGCGTCCTCTTGCCTTTGGAGCTTGTGCTGGTCCTGCCTGGGGGGAAGTGGCCAGTGCCAGAGCTGGCCTCTCCCCAGTTGCTGCAGCCTCATCATTTGCCACAGTCACTGGCAGAGGGGCGGAGGAGCTGCTGCCGTAATCAGGAGCTCTGAGTGGAGCCTGCAGAGATTACAAGCAGCTCATGTGCCAACGTAATGTCGCTTTGGGCCTCCCTGCTCACCATTGATGGATGGGCACCTAGCTGGGATACTGGGTGCCCAATCCATCTCCCACACTGACAGAGACCACCTGATGTCATTGCCGGTGTGAGGGCTTGCAGGTCCAAGCGCATCCCCAGGAAGCCTTGACTCAGCTCCTGGTGGAGTCTCTCAATGTGGGTCGCCAATCTCTCCATGGAGGAGGTAGTGCGCTCAGCCATGAGGGTCATTGCATTGCCCATGCTCCACATGGACTCCTCCACAGTGGAGAACATGACACACATTCCCTCATGTATCTCCGCCAGATCCTCCCGCACACCCTGCTGGACTTCCAGCATTTGCAATAAAAAGATAAAAACAAAAAACTGTGGATGCTGGAAATCCAAAACAAAAACCAAAAACAGAATTACCTGGAAAAACTCAGCAGGTCTGGCAGCATCGGCGGAGAAGAAAAGAGTTGACGTTTTGAGTCCTCATGACCCTTCAGCAGAACTGGATGAATCCAACGAGAGGGGTGAAATATAAGCTGGTTTAAGGTGGTGGTGGTGGGGGGGGTTGGGTTGGGAGGAGAGAAGTGGAGGGGGGTGGTGTGGTTGTAGGGACAAGCAAGCAGTGATAGGAACAGATAATCAAAAGATGTCACAGACAAAAGAACAAAAGAACACAGAATGTTGAAGTTGGTGATATTATCTAAACGAATGTGCTAATTAAGAATGGATGGTAGGGCACTCAAGCTATAGCTCTAGTGGGGGTGGGGGGCATAAAAGATTTAAAAATAATGGAAGTAGGTGGGAAAATAAAAATCTATATAAATTATTGGAAAAAACAAAAGGAAGGGGGAAGAAACAGAAAGGGGGTGGGGATGGAGGAGGGAAGTCAAGATCTAAAGTTTTTGAATTCAATATTCAGTCCGGAAGGCTGTAAAGTGCCTAGTCAGAAGATGAGGTGCTGTTCCTCCAGTTTGTGTTGGGCTTCACTGGAACAATGCAGCAAGGCAAGGACAGACATGTGGGCAAGAGAGCAGGGTGGAATGTTAAAATGGCAAGTGACAGGGAGGTTTGGGTCATTCTTGCGGACAGACGGCAGGTGTTCTGCAAAGCGGTCGCCCAGTTTACGTTTGGTCTCTCCAATGTAGAGGAGACCACATTGGGAGCAACGAATGCAGGAGACTAAGTTGGAGGAAATGCAAGTGAAATGCTGCTTCACTTGAAAGGAGTGTTTGGGCCCTTGGACAATGAGGAGAGAGGAAGTGAAGGGACAGGTGTTGCGTCTTTTGCGTGGGCATGGGGAGGTGCCATAGGTGGGGGTTGAGGAGTAGAGGGTGATGGAGGAGTGGACCAGGGTGTCCCAGAGGGAATGATCCCTACGGAATGCCACCGGGGGGGGGTGAAGGGAAGATGTGTTTGGTGGTGGCATTATGCTGGAGCTGGCAGAAATGGCGGAGGATGATCCTTTGAATGCGGAGGCTGGTGGGGTGATAAATAGGACAAGGGGGACCCTATCATGTTTCTGGGAGAGAGGAGAAGGCATGAGGGCGGATGCGCGGGAGATGGGCCGGACACGGTTGAGGGCCCTGTCAACGACCGTGGGGGGAAAACCTCAGTTAAGGAAGAAGGAGGACGTGTCAGAGGAACTGTTTTTGAAGGTAGCATCATCAGAACAGATGCGACGGAGGCGAAGGAACTGAGAGAATGGGATGGAGTCCTTACAGGAAGCGGGGTGTGAGGACCTATAGTCGAGGTAGCTGTGGGAGTCGGTAGGCTTGTAATGGATATTGGTGGACAGTCTATCACCAGAAATTGAGACAGAGAGGTCAAGGAAGGGAAGGGAAGTGTCAGAGATGGACCACATGAAAATGATGGAGGGGTGGAGATTGGAAACAAAATTAATAAATTTTTCCAAGTCCCGACGAGAGCATGAAGCAGCAGCGAAGTAATCATCGATGTACTGGAGAAAGAGTTGTGGAAGGGGGCCGGAGTAGGACTGGAACAAGGAATGTTCCACATACCCCATAAAGAGACAGGCATAGCTGGGGCCCATGCAGGTACCCATAGCCATACCTTTTATTTGGAGGAAGTGAGAGGAGTTTAAGGAGAAATTGTTCAGTGTGAGAACAAGTTCAGCCAGATGGAGGAGAGTAGTGGTGGATGGGGATTGTTCGGGCCTCTGTTCGAGGAAGAAGCTAAGGGCCCTCAGACAATCCTGGTGGGGGATGGAGGTGTAGAGGGATTGGACGTCCATGGTGAAGAGGAAGCGGTTGGGGCCAGGGAACTGGAAATTGTTGATGTGACGTAAGGTGTCAGAGGAATCACGGATGTAGGTGGGAAGGGACTGGACAAGGGGATAGAGAAGGGAGTCAAGATAATGTGAAATGAGTTCCGTGGGGCAGGAGCAAGCTGACATGATTGGTCTACCAGGACAGTTCTGTTTGTGGATTTTGGGTAGGAGGTAGAAGCGGGCCGTCCGACGTTGGGCGACTATCAGGTTGGAAGCTGTGGGAGGAAGATCTCCAGAGGAGATGAGGTCAGTGACAGTCCTGGTAACAATGGCTTGATGTTCAGTGGTGGGGTCATGGTCCAGGGAGAGGTAGGAGGAAGTGTCTGCGAGTTGACACTGAGCCTCCGCGAGATAGAGGTCAGTGCGCCAGACAACAACAGCACCCTTGTCAGCGGGTTTGATGATAATGTTGGGGTTGGACCTGAGAGAATGGAGTGCAGTAAATTCAGAGAGAGACAGATTAGAATGGGTGAGAGGAGCAGAGGTGCCTCACGGACGACTCCAGAGGCACATCATCAGCCACCAACTGAGCATGTTCCTGGTCCCCAGCAATCCTCCGGCTGCAGGCACCCTGGGCACTCTCTGCTTTCGCCTACATCTCAAGAGAGTGTGAAGTGGCCTCACCAATGTGCACTTTGAGATCCTATCCGATGATCTAATGCCCAACGAGGTGCTGGTGTATGTGCTGGCGCCTCCCTTTCTGAGAGGGCGTGATGCTGGTGCATGTCTATCGTCTGTATCCTCTGGGATCAGTGGTGGGCCCTCAGGCTCCTGACCCCAGTGGGCTTCTGATGAACTTGAAAGGAAGAGCAAGGACATGAGATTAGTTGAAGTCATTACACTGTTACTAAGCATGCCTGGCACCCGGATCAGGGTGCCCTCGTCTTTCCATTATCAATGGGGACTCCATTTTCGAGGCTCACATCAACATAGAGACTGTAGTGGAATGGTTTGTATTACAGGCATTCTGACTTCAGTGCACGGCACTCTTACCTCCCATTGGCACTCCAACCTCACTGCGGCCGGTTGACCCATTTGAATCAGCTGTAGGGTCGCCATTGGATCCAACGGACATTGAGTTACTGCCCCTTCTCGCTGTTGCCGGAGTCATGTATTACACTGGGCAGGCCTTAATTGGCCTGCTCGTGTAAAATGGCAGTGCTGAGGCAATTGCAGGTGGCAGTCGGGTTCCCAACTGCCCCCGACCGCTCCCGCCAAGCCCACCCAACAAATGTAAAATCATGGCCCACATTTTTCTGGAGTCAGGACATTTCCCTCAGTTCCTTTCTAGCTTTCTGGATGCCTTTGACGATGACAAACTTCTTAATGTTCTCCTTGATCACTTCCCATCAGTCAGTCAGGTACTCAAAGTGGGGTTTCACAGTTCTCCGATCTTTGTAATCCTCTTCAGTTCCTCAATGTTCTCTGGGGTCAACAATTGCACGTTCAGCTTCCATGTCCCCCTGCCAACCTTCTGGTCTTCCTGTAAATGACTGTCGGCCAGGAGAAGGCAGTGGTCAGAGAAGAACACCAGCTTGATGTCGGTGGATCTGACTGTGAACACTCAGGTCACAAACTGGAAGTCTACCCTGGAATGGATGGACCCATCTGGCCGCGACCAGGTGTATCTAAGCTGCGCTCCATCTGCAGGGTTGCTGAAGATGTTGTGCAGGTTGGCATCCTTTACTGTTTCCAACAGGAGTCTGGACGTGGCGTCCAGTCTGCTGTCAGCCCTGCCGGATCGCCCAGCTGCATCGATGATGCAGTTGAACTCACCACCCAGAATGACCAGCCTCGAATTCGCCAGCAGCAGTGGGAGCTGCTGAAGGACCGCCAGCCACTTGCTGTTTTGAGCTGGGGCGTACACGTTAATTAACCGGAGTGGAGCATTCTTGTACATTACGTCAGCTACGATGACGCGCCCGCCCACCACCTCCTTAACACCCGAGATGTTGAAGTTTTAGAGGAGGCGATGGCATAGTAATCCAGATGCCCAGAGTAATGCTCTATGGACCTGAGTAAGAATCCTGCCACAGCAGATGGTGGAATTTGAATTCAATAAAAATCTGGATTTAACAGGCTAATGAAACCATTGTCGGTTGTTGTAAAAACCCATCTGGTTCACTAATGCCCTTTAGGGAAGGAAATCTGGTCTGGCCTACATGTGACTTCAGACCCATAGTAATGTGGTTGGCTCTTAAATGCCATCTGAACAAGGACAGTTAAGGATGGGCAATAAATGCTGGCCTAGCCAGCGACACCCATGTCCCATGAATGAACAATAAACATAAAGTTGCCTCCTCATAGCAGAATACCCAAGCCGGAGGAACGTGAATCATTTCCTTCCGACCGGGCCAATGGCCCATGGGACCACTATTGTGGCTATTGCCTGTAGGAGCTGAGGTGCGGTATCGCACACTCCTGCAGAAACAACAGGTCAGCTTTGACATTGGCAAGGTAATCCAAGTTCACACCACACCACGTAGCAGATTTAACACTAGGCACAGTATGTATTTTTTTTGCAAAAATACACTTTATTCATAAAATATCTGAAAAAAATTACAAAACATTTCTAAATTGCCATCACAAAAAGTGCAATCCTATTCAACGTTTACACATGGATCACGAGATGCTTCAATATAATCAATGAATATTACAATCATTTCAATATGGTCATTACAGACAGTCAGACAGTGCAATGGCATTGGAGTTATCAACAAACATCATGCTGCACCCTGCGGTGCTTCAATACAATTATGATACATTTAGTATTCACTCCATACATTCATTGTGAGCCATACAGCCCGAGGGGGAAAGCATAGAAAGGTATAAGGTGTCTATACCTTTCCCAGCCCCTCGGTGCACTATGGCAGAAAGGTCTTAGACAGCGACCTGTCCCCATTGCACCTTTATGATGGCCGCCCCAACCTTTAGTGCGTCCCTCAACACATAGTCCTGGACCTTGGAACGTGCCAGTCTGCAACACTCAGTCAGGGACAACTCTTTGCACTGGAAGACCAACAAGTTTTGGGCAGACCAAAGAGCATCTTTCACTTAGTTGACGATCCTCCAGCTGCAGTTGATGTTTATCTCAGTGTGTGTCCCTGCGAACAGCCTGTAGAGCACTGAGTGCTGTGTCACAGCACTGCTTGGGATGAACCTCGACAAAAACCACTGCATCTCTCTCCAGACCTTCTTTACAAAGGCACATTCCACAAGGAGGTGAACAACGGTCTCTTCCCCACCACAGCCACCTCGAGGCCAACATGCAAAGGGGGTGAGGCTTCTGGCATGTAGGAAGGATCTGATGGGGAGGGCCTTTCTCACCACCAACTAAGATACATCTTGGTGCTTGTTGGAAAGTTCTGGTGATGAGGCATTCTGCCAAATGACTTTGACAGTCTGCTCGGGGAACCAGCCGACAGGGTCCACCATCTCCTTTTCCTGCAGGGCCTCTAGGATGTTATGTGTCAACCACTGCCCAATTGACTTGTGGTCAAAGGTGTTTCTCTGCATAAATTTTTCCTCGACGACAGGTGGTACGGCACGGTCTAACTACTTGGAGCGTTCCGCTGCAGAGTGGCCAGACCCATCCTTTGCAGCATCGAGGACAGGTAGAACCTCAGCACGTAGTGACACTTGGTGTTTGCGTACCGAGGGTCTATGCACAGCTTGATGCAGCCACACACAAAGGTGACCATCAGGATGCGGATGATGTTGAGCAAGTTTTTTCCCCCTTTAATCAGAGGCTTGTACACCGCGTCCCTGCGAACACATTTTCGACCTCCAGATAAAGTGAAAGATGGCTTGGGTGATCGCCATCACACAGGCATGAGGAATGGGCCAGACCTGCACCATGTACAGCAACAACAAGAGTGCCTCACACCTGATGACCAGGTTCTTACCCGCAATGGAGAGAGAGCGTTGCTCCTACATGCCCAGTTTTCTTTTTACCCTAGCTACTCGCTCCTTCCAGTTTCTAACACATGCCCCGGTCCCTCAGAGCCATATCCTCAGCACCTTCAGTTCATCTGACCTGATGGTGAAGGGGATAAAGGATCTGTCAGCCCAGCTCCCAAAGAACATTGCCTCGCTCTTGTCACGATTTACCTTGGCTCCCAACTCGTCGCGGATGTTGATCTGTCTGCGCACCGACAGCGAATCTGAGCAGAAGACAGCGACATTGTCCATGTACAGGGAGGCTTTGAACTGAGTGCCTCCACTGCCTGGGATCGGCTCTCCTCTTATGCCCGGATCCTTCCTGATGGACTCAGCAAAGGGTTCTATGTGACACACAGCAGGACATGGGAGAGAGGGTAGACCTGCCTAACTCCCGGTTTAATTGGGAAGCCTTCTGATTGTCACGCATTGATCGAAACTGCATTACTGATGTTAGTGTAGAGCAGTTGGATCCAGTTGCGAGTTCCCTCCCTAAACCCTATTTTGGAGATCACATCCACCATGTAGGTGTGCAATACTCTGTCAAAGGCTTTCTCCTGATCCAGGCACAATTCGTATTTGTTTCATAGTGAAAGCAGCTGTGAATAATTTTACATGTTCTCAATGTTAATTTCTGCACTGCCTTTTGCTTTAGAGCATTTTATTATTATGACACTACAAAAATTGTTTAACTTTCTTTGTTATTTAATGGCAACTGCAGGAACTTTGGTAGTGAGGGTAGGATTTTCCTGCCTAAACATTGTTTTACCTCTACAAATTAAGTGGAGGAGCTCTTTTTGAACCTGTAGGCAAAATGACCTGGAAGGTTCATCTAATAGGATATCATCGGTGACAGGAAGACCAAGTGAGTATTTAAATATAACCTCTAATTAATATTAGTCAGCTGTAAGATAACTATTTCTGGGTAATACAAGAGCTGTTTACTCCACACGTATGCAAATAAAGTCATCACTTAGTAACCAATGGCCCTCACAGAAGGTAGTAAAGTTACCCATTTACCCTCAAAAGGACAAAGACAGAAAATGTTAGTGTACAAGCTGGAAATGATTACAAGGAAATAATCTAATAAGGGCTGTTGATGGTGTGATAAGAATCAAATTCAAGCTGGATATGGTAGCTTTCAATTAGGCAATTGATTTGTCATTATTTCCGTTTATCCTGTTCATTTTTATTTTTCCAGTGTTGTCCGTCTCAGTATTCTTAGTAATATTAGTCAAACCAGAACTACTGAGCTAAAGGGGTTTTGCAGTCCAATGGAGTCTGGATTAACCTTCCTCAGATTTGCCCATGGATTGTTTGGGTTGGGCTCTTCTGTCTCCCAACTGTTATTGAAGAGAAATGCTTGGCATATCATAATTGGTAGTGTCCCCTTGATATTCCCCAGTTTACTTTGTAGCCTGCAAATCTTCCTCCTTTTGTAAGTCCCTTCCCTGCCCCCTCTCATGGATGTCACACTTCAGCTCATAATTCTTCCTCTTCACAGCAGAGTTGTATTATGCTGTATATTTGCAGCCTTGTCACGAAACATTCTGCTTTCCAGATTTTCACATAAGCACATGTTTGAAGAAAATTAAGTATAAAATAAAGCCAAGGCTATAGCGTAATTTTAACTTCAATTATTTTCCTACAACGAGTTAACCTAAGGTAGATGCAAAATTCAACAAGATCCTTGCCTGTTTTTGTGGAGATCTCTAGCCTGGAGCAAAACATGATTAACATGATTAACCAAACAGTAATGCTGGAACTCCCTACAATAATAAATATTACATTCACATAGTTATGAAACTTTTAATAATAGAATGTTGTAATTTGTGAAGTAATTTTGTTCCCAGATGTCTGTTCCCGATATTTTACAGTGTGTTATTCCACAGCTGCAGAAATCCCTTGATGATTTTATTTGTGAAGATTCATGATTTGTGACACAGTTAGTGAAAACTTATTAAAATTTAATCTTCAATTGGCAAAAAATGAAGTGAGAAATATATTGTGTAATAGAATAATGCCATCATGGAATATTGTGGCCTGACTTTGTGAAGTTTCCATTCTCGTTTACATTCTTGAGCACTTTTGGATGCTGTGAGCCTAATTCAAATCATTTTATGTACTGCCTCACTGTGATTATGGAAAATTTTCTTGTATTTAAAGAAAACACCACCTAATGGAAGTGCAGGTACACCAAAGGTTTTTAATACAGTTTGCACATGTTTCTGCAATATTGTTTGAAAAATGATAAACTTTTGGGAATAAAAATAGGTTGTGACTGCAAATCTATGACACTTTTGCAATATGAATCTCAGATGCCTTTAGAATCAAGCCCCAGGTGAAAGTGAAGCAATGACCCAGAAATGATCATTCTTTGATAAATTTTCTTTCCCTTGTAAGTATTATGGAACATGTACTACAGTTACACTTTGATTATTTCTGCACCCTGCCTGGTTTAATTTTCTTTGAATGTTTGATTAGCAGTACAAATTAACAGTGCAATATGTAACATACATTTCATTTGTCTGACTATAGACCAATGAGGAATAAGCTTCAGTTCTTCAAATCCAGAAGCTATTCATCCACTGGTCACAAGTAAGTTAATGCGATGTTTAGTGCTGTTGTTATTTCTGATTTTTAGATAACTAAGGATCTTTAGGGACAATTTTGACACAGCCATTAGGAAACAAATTATGGAACTAATTTTACTCTCTATTGAAGCTAAGAGAGAATAATATGCGGTGGGGGTGTTCCACCTTTTCGGCCTGGTGAGGTGGGTTAATATTCTCCCTTTATTTCAGGACGCTGCTTTAGAGAAATTGAGCAACTCTTTCTTAGCACTGAGTTCAGCCAAAAGATATCATGGGTTTCAAGAAGGATGCTGTGGCACAGAAATTTCACAATGCCTGCTAAGCTATGGGCTGTGGAGTCACAGACTAACACAAAATCTGGAAAAGCAGCAAGACTCATTGCATAGTTTGAATTCGAAGCTCTCTGAATATGCTGAATGAATGAGGTGACATTGTTCCAGTCTCAAAAGAACATTCCTGCTTCACCGGTTTGCCATTTTTCTGTTTCCCCTAACAGCCACCTTGTAACCTCTTCAAGTGCCATTCCCTAATTAGTGCTGAAGTTACAGTTTTGTATGCGGTATTGAGTTACACATAATAGGAAAGATACTGAGACCTTGAGAGGATAAAACAGGTTAAATAGAATTTTGCCTGGTATAAGGAGATAAAAATGTGACCACATACCTGGGCTTTCTCTAGTTAGAAAATGGAGATTAGGTGGCAATATAACTTGTTTCTGCAAAGATAGGGGTTAAAATCTGACAGTGATTGTAAATAGCTTCCATCTTCATTAACCTACAGAAAGCATGGACCTGTAAACAACCACCATTCATAACTGGAAACTGACACTTACAAAATTGCATTGTGAATGTCCAAATTTCAACTAATTTGATTCAATCTGATTTGAGTGTCTGGATGCAATGCTTTGGAGGTGAAAAGACAGCTTCAGTAAACCCATACATTTACCATGAATAATGTTCATATTGATCAAATTCTAATATCTCAGCATAGGGCTGACACTGCTCTCTAACAGCCCACAGTTCATCGTAAACATTTGTAAGAGATGAATAGGTTAACAATGACTCCAGGTGGAAAATATACTAAGAATAAACTAAAGTCTGCTATCTTTTTGTTAATGGGGATTGCTTCATTTGCTCATGCATTTTATATTTGCAGGACTATCCAGCTTATTCAGGCAATCAATGGTGAAGATTAACTCCAGACATATTGTTTATTAGATCAATGAATACTGAAATTCAATAAAATGTTAAAAATATCCTTTATACATCATATATGTTGTGGAAAGAGCTGGAAAAATATGTTAACTGTCCATGCCTTATGGCAGGCTTAGTATGCCAATTGGTATTTGGTCATCCTGTGCTAAATGATATTTTGCTTTCTTGTGTACCCCAGCATACTGAATGATTGCAATGTCGCCTCTGCATTACTTTGAAAGGAACATCTTTACTCACAGAGTAGTAAGAATATGGAACTTCCTACAAGTAGTTGAGGTTAATAGCATTGGTGCAATCATCGGAAAGCAAGGTAAGCACATGAGGGAGAAAGGAATAGAAGAATAAGTTGATAGGGTAAGATGGAGTAAGTGAAGCATAAATGTAGACCTGATTGGGTGAATACCCTGTTCCTATGTTTCGTGATTGTAGGTAATACCTTTCCTACTGCTTTTAGGGGTCACGTGATTGTACTGACAAATCAGCCCCAAGCGTAGGTAACCTTAGGGGCAGAGTTTTCTAGTCATGGACCTGGTTCAAGCATGTAGCTTCCACAAGAGCTCTGTAAATAAAGTTATCTGTTTCAAGTAAGAAACTGTCTGGTACATCAAGTTTATTACACTATGCTGTAAAGTTCTATGTAATTCTATTTAATGTTCAGGGTGAACCCAGTTATACCTAATACTTATATCACTCCAGTTGAATATACTCCCCCAAGTCATAATTTTGGAATGTATCATGGCTGTGGGAATGATCCAGCACATCACATTGCCACATATCATGCTTGATGACATTCCTAATTGTGACAATATCAAACACCCCTATAACCATCGGAAGTATCTGCGAAGCAGGGCAGAAGGAAGATTATGAATGTTGAAAATTTGCAACAAGAGAGCAAACAACGAATGGTGCCCTGATGTTCTACCAATGGCCCATCTAAAAGCTGTAGCAATTTTAAAACAGTAATAGTACAGGGTGCATGAACCAAAAGTAGCAGGAGGTGTGCATAACCTGTGGGATGTTTTCAATAGACCAACTGTGGACATGGCAATTGTGGATTCATTCGTTCATTTTTACCATAACCTTAATGGAGTTGTTGACATTGTCTTGCTTCTTCTCTGGCTTTCTTCAAACCTCCCACAGTCCACATCTCAATGTTATCCACCAACCCAATTTTTTTTCTTCCTCTTCTGCTTTTACCCTTAATTTCTCCTTCAATTGTTGCCAGGGCAAGGCTGCTGGATCTTTGTTTCCAATGTCCGCACTTGGCTATCTTTCTCTCTCAAACTGTAATTAGCAACCATCTTGATCCCTGGACTTCTACTCTACCCTAACTCAGTCATGTATCTTTCTGTCCATCCAGCTTGTGGATAAAATAAAGTAAATGAGTTTCAGCCAGGTGGAACTATTGAGCTTCTTGCCATTCAGCAATATATTGCAACAATTTAAACGCTTTTACAGCTTTTTGAAATCTATATTTTTTACCATTTCAATGATTTACGCTGGTGTAAGGTTCTTCAATCACTGGCAACCTTGCAGTACCTTTTGCAGGCTTCCAATCTTATTCTCTGACACTAGACAATGAGTATTGACTGGTTATTTGACTGTGCCATGCAACACTGCTGAGGATAATTCTGCCTTTACCGGATATCTATACAGATTGCCTGCATCAACAAAAAAAGTTATAGACCAAAGTCACTCTCCCAAGCGCTACCTCTGACAGCCCAGAGATCCCTGATCTCCAACCTCCGGCCATAGGCCCAGATCTCCGCATTGGTCCGGCGGTGGGTAGGATACTCGGCGTGATTCTCACTGGGCAGTGGGCCGGGTGCAATCTTCTGCTTTTCAGCTAATTAATTATGCATCCGCAAGGAGCTCAGTGAATTTCGTGGCAGGGCGGGCAGGAAAGCACCCACCCTGCCATTACCACTTGGGGTTGAAAGTCTTAGCACCATATCTAAATGGCACTCAGACAGCCATTCATTCATTGCAGGCCAGGTGCTCTGCACCATTCCTCCAGAGTCCTTGCAGCTGCAGCTCATGCTGGAAAAGCTGGCAGATGTGAGCAACCATATCCCAGGACATATGAGGGCGCCTCCAGCATTGCCTTTCAGTCACCTCTAGGTAAGAGCACTGCCTGCAATACACCCATGGTTGGGCCAATGCCCACTGTTGCAGTGTTCCACGCTCGTCAGTCTTTTAACTTTATAGAGGCCGGCTGCCTCTTGCTTCAGGCCCTTGCTTCCCATGGTCCTATGCCAAATGGTGATTGGGCCCTCCTCCTCATCTGGATGAGAGCCATTCCAAAGCAGGGTTACCTGCAGCCTGCAACATCAATGCCTCAGTAGATGTGTGAATGAGTTGAAGTGACACATTTAGTGGGCATGTCCCTTACAGGTTTCCCTCCATCTCAGAGCCATCAGGCAAATGCTAAGCCCCTCAGCTGGCCTCTGTTTAGACATAGTATACCCACCCCACCCCACCCCTTCCAGGTGAAAGACATCCTGGATGACCAGAGATAGGCGTTCCTCCCATTCATACATGACTGCACATGGAGACATTGCTCTTTGACCAGGATGATGAGAGCCATGTGTAAGAAGCCTCATATGGACACTTTTCCACTTGTCCCCGCTACCCTTGAGATTCTATGGAGAGACCATTGCTTTGGCAGCATAAAAAGTCTAACCACATGATCTTTGTTAGCCATGACATTTCACCCAGGAGGGTGGAGTTTTGGTGTTGTGGGTTGGCTGCCCTCCACCAGCCGTGACCCTTGGAGGCATCCACCTCCCTCCTTACCTTTATATGTGCCTCTGACTGCAGCAGATGGCAAATGGCAGAGAATGAATGGCAGCTCCAGACCTTGCTAGGATCTCCATAGGACCATAAGACATAGGAGCAAAAGTAGGCCATTTGGCCCATCGAGTCTGTCCTGCTATTCAATAAGGTCATGACTGATTTGATAATCTTCAACTCCACTTTCCTACCTTTCCTCCATAACACTTGATTCCCTTACTGATTACAAATTTGTCTATCTCAACCTTGAAAATACTTAATGACCCAGCATCTACAGCCCTCTGCAGTAAGGAATTCCACAGATTCACTACCCTCTGAGAGAAGAAATTCTTCATCATCTCTGTCTTAAATGGATGGCCGCCTCCTCTGAGATTATGCCCTCTGGTCCTAGACTCTCCCACAAGGGGAAACAACATCTACCCTGTCAAGCCCCCTAAGAACCTTACGTGTTTCAATAAGGTTGCCTCTCATTCTTCTAAACTCCAATGAGTACAGGTCCAACCTACTCAACCAATCCTCATAAGAAAGTCCCTCCATACTTGCCATCAGCTGAGTGAACCTTTTCTGGACAATATCAGTATATCTTTCCTTAGATAAGGGGACCAAAACTATCTGAGACCCATGAGTCGGGAACAAACCTGCTGCAATATGGGCTTCACCGTAGAGAAGAGAATACAGCTGAGCATCTTTGACATCCAGTTGTCTCATAATTATTAGCGTGTCCCTTTGACAACTTGTACTGATCTCCACTCAACCGAAAAGACTCTTCTCTCACCTCAAGGGATCTCACTGACTGACCAATTGCGAGGTCAAGGCCAGTTTGGGAATATGGTGTGTCAAACTCACTCCACTATGTTCTACCCTCCTCCATCACCCATTAACTTCCTTCCATCACCACAGACCCACCCAATATCACATTTCCTCTCCCCTCTGTCACCTTTGAATCCTTCCCCCACCCCCGTTAGCCTGGACCTTATCACAATTCATCTCCACAAGCCTTTCCTCCCCTCAAAGTCAACACCGATTACCATCCCCATGTCCACCATGACCTTGCATCTCCCCATTACCCAACCCCCAATTCTGTTCCCCTCCATGACCCACCCGATGATACCTTCACCTACCAAACCTTCATCCTGGACCTGTCACCCTATTTCATCCCACACTGTGACTGTTCCTCCTATCACCAGCACCCTGAGTTCTCCTCCCAGGATGCCACCATCGGCACCACCAACCCCACCTTCTAAGACATTCCCCCAGACATTCTTCCCTGCCAACCCCCACCCCCACCCCCAGACATTTCCCCGGATACGCTCCCCACTCTTTACGTGTAAACCTGCCTCTCCTTCTAGCCTTTGCTTCACCCTCCTAACCTACCCCATTCTTTACCTGCCTTCCTTATCCAGCCATGGTGCAACATTTGCTAATTGCACTCGAGTGAAGTGATGGACCCCAAGAAGGAAAAAGCAACATCTATGGACCTCAAACTTGTGGAAGAGGTGAAGCTAGCCAGGTGCACGCCACTTATATGCAGCTGTAAAACTGAACGTTCTAAATTCTCACTGGTGAGGGACTTAATCTGGAGGGTGAACTTAATTCCTGTGAGGCGGAATCCGACATTGTTCATCAGGGAGCTCGACCCACCTTTAGCTCACCTTGAAAGTTGGGAGAACAAAATTCCAACAGTTCATCCCGCTGTCGGGAAACAGATATTTTGCTTCCCGCCAAATTAAGTGCCCTGCCTGCGTCAATTCCTGCTACTGGCAGGAGTGGAAAATTCTGCTCGTTGTTTCTCAACATATTATGCTAAAGGAGGCCTCTTGTTTATCCTTGTCGAACACTGGGGAGCTATTGTAAGTGAGCATACAATTCCAGCCTGCTACTTCAAGGTCTTAATGTGAAGTGCCTGTGAAATGAGTACTAAATGACCCAATTCAATTTTACTTATTAACTGCCACCAAGAAAACAAAGACACATCTAGACAAAGGGGGAGAGACAGATGAAGCCAACGTTCCTGGTTTGAGCGTTTAATTTTAATTAGAAAAAAATTGAATTTTAGAAACAAACAGAAAATGTCTAAATATTACCTTTTTTGTTGAGAGTTTACAGTGTTATGTTTACTTTCTGCATATAGCTATGAGACAGACAAAGAGGAAGGGAAATGAAGAGAGAGACAGACACAGAGATGTGCATTCAGGCAACATTATGAAACACAGAATTCCTTCTTTTCAGCAATTCAACAACAACTGGATGAAAAACACCATTCACATGAATAAATATCATGGTTGCTTGGAAAGTCACAGATCAGTGCTGTTAGACATAATTTTGTTTATCTTGCTTCTCCAAGACTCAAGGAATCCCACACTATTCACCTCACATTCTGCTCAGATCCTCAGATTTGCCTTCTGCAATTTGGCCAAACACAAGGTTCCCCTCCACTGTGATGCCGCACCAAATCCCCAGCAACTCAATTGCACTTTATCAAAAATGAGTAAGCCAACCCAAGGCATGTCAAGCCCAGGACCCACCTTGATTTCTACCAAAGCTAAGATTTGCCCCAAGTACAGTTAAATCTCAATCCTTTTCTCCAGGCTCCTAAATATTTCCATCTTATGGGGCAATGTCAGATTTGAAAATGGCAGGGGACAAAAAATGAATACAGTTTTGGATGGACATATCACAATACAAACTATCAATTTGCGGTTTCTAGAGAGTTGTGAATTCAATTCACAATTGGCACCTGTAAAATTCTCAAACAACATTTAATAAAAAAGGGGATTTTGATTTATTCAGTTACTGTAAATCAGTGGCCCTGCTGTTATCCTCCACATGGCATAAATGCCCCTTTTGCTATAAAATAGTGCCCCCACTGACTTGCCCTGAGACACATCATGGAATATCTGCAGCCAGACTTTAAACATTCCAAGTTAGGGGTGACATTTTTAAGATGCTTTTCAATCTCTTGGTGTGTTTTCTCAACTCCTCTAAGGTCATGTTCTTTATTAGTGCTCAGTCTATGCCCCACTGCCTCTACATGCCTGCAGCATAAGAACTAAATAATGCTTTGTAACTGTCTGCCACTCAACTTCTTATCTAAAATGTATTATTGTTAGCAATATTTTACAGTTCATTGGTAACACTGCAGCGTAAGCAGACCTTGCTGATTGTTCTGATCAACATAATACTTAAAGGACTAGTTTAAGCAAGCATGGTACTTCCAACCACCAGCTGTTAGGCCAGGCATAGTGTGAAGTATACAGATAGAAAAATGGAATGCCTTCCTATAAGTCTGAACTTTAAAAAGATGTTATTGAGCCATTTCCTGAAAAACAGACAAAATTTAGAAGGTGACAAAAAAGTGTTCAATCTACTTGCAGGTTTGGTGTTTGACATTTTGTTAGGCCTGGATGAAGATTTTGAAAATTAATCCAAAGTAAACTCATTTCTGCAAATGACGCTTTTTTTTCTCTCCCCCCCCCTAAACTAAGAACAGATGGGCGAATTGGTTGATGGATTAAAACCATCTGAAATAACTTTCAAAGTCATTTAGTAATAAAATCAACTTTCAGCACATTCTCTGGAAGTGTTTGTACAATGTAAAGAAGACTCAAGTTTCCTGATGTGGTGTAGTCCATAATATCCCTGGATGGTTTATAAGAAAACGATTAGCAGTGACATTGGACCAAAGAAAAAGAGGTGCCTCACAAAATGAATTTGAGAAATGCAGCTAATTGTTTGGAAAGGAAAAGCTGACCTTGTTTTAAACTGAACCTCATTCTTATAGAAACATGAAATTTGAAATGAAAAAAAAGCCTGTTTGACCTTTCAAGTCTCCTCCTTCCGAACAACCATTTACAATTTGCATTGTTATGGATATTGCCCAATACGTTTAACCTCCGGTGGGAAATTAATAGCCGCAGATAAAATATTCAAGGAAAAAGAATTCTGAAATGTATTGCTGGCTTCCAAAAATAATGAAATGAAAGCTAAAGGCTATAATCCTAAAATTCGACTCTGTATTATTTTATCAGCTGAAATTCTCATATCAGCTTTCAGTGTTCCCAACATGACCAGAATCATAGCATTCCAGAAAGTATTTGATCATCTCAGTCTATACATATCCTTATAAGCCTCAACCTTGTCTGAATCATATATTCATCCAACTCTTCTGAATGAATTACTGACCTAGTATTAACCATTGCAGAAGGTCGCTAACTAGAGGTTTGAGAGTTTGCCAGAGGTTTGTAAATGCAAAGACTGAACCCAGAAGACGCCTAAGAGCACAATTTGTAACAATATTGCTGAGGATGCTTCTCTGCAGAAAATACACTGCTGTCAATATGAGCATTTATTTTGCTTGGTCATAAGCAGATCTTTTGAGTGAAAAACTAAGCTGCTATGCCGTCTCTAGTGATAGAGGCACCATTCTGTAAGTAGCTTTACAAGAAACTATGAGTAAGGGTTATTAGATGTTCCATGTTTCTCTTAAACGATCAAGGTCATTATAAACTAAGGTCATCCTTCAAATTTAGACTCAAGGCACCTTTCCTGGGCCAGAATTTTCCGGCAGGTGCGCAGGTGGCGTAGCCCGCATGTCAGCGCTTAAAATGACGCATGCTGACGTTGCACGAGTGTGCTGACGTTAGCGCGCGGCATCGCGATATTTTGGTTGGTGGGTGCACTCAGCAGCATGGCGTCACCCATCATTAATTGAAGGGCTCATTAAGGCCCTTAACTTGCCAATTGTCCTGGATTTTGAGGGGCCCATGCGAACTTTGGGTCGGAGCACAGGCCAAATGGGCAGACAGGTAGGTGATTTTTTAAGAAAACTCATGCAATGTCGGGATATGTGGACTCAGAGGGTTGTTCATTTTTTTTCACAAAGTTTTAATTGCTGAAAGTGTTTAAAAGTTGCCTGCGTGAGTTCTCGATTTCCAAGAGCTTCTTGTGTACTTTGAAACCAGTCAGCAGACAGTAATCTTTCTCGGGCCTGCAGCTTTCCAGAGGCCTCCATTTAGCCTGGGGGTATGGGTTCTGAGATCTCCACTGGAGGCAGCTCCCCTGAGGAGGAAGGGAGGGATAGAATAAGAGGAGGCCAGGACTCCAGGGGAGCCACCTTTGGGAGACCAGGCACAGACACAAGGGGCGCAGGGCCAAGAGGTTGTCCTAGGTGCAAGGGGCTGCAGAAGATGCCACTATCCTGCTGCCAGGGTATACAGGCGGCAAAGCAGCTACCTCAATATGACTGAAGTGCAGTGTCGAAGGAGGCTCCGACTCTCAAGGGAGACAGTCAACTCTATCTGTCAGATGATTGGCCCTGAGATCTCCCCTAACTGTATGGGTGGACACCCCATGCCAGTGGCTCTGAAGCTCATAGTTGCCCTCCACTTCTATGCCTCTGGCTCCTTCTAGGGTTCAGTGGGTGACCTTTGCGGTGTCTCCCAATCAGCTGTCCACACTTGTGCCAAGCAAGTTACAGATGATCTGTTCAGACAGGTATCCACCTTCATCCACTTCTGCTGCGACCAGGTAAGCCAGACTCAGTAAGCCAGAGGCTTCGTGGCCATTGCTGGCTTCCCCTGCGTCCAGGGTGCAATAGACTGCACACATGTGGCCAACAAGGCGCCAGCGGGTGAGCCCGGTGCTTTTGTCAAAAGGAAGGGCTTCCACTCCATGAACATGCAGATAGTGCGTGATCACAGGATGCAGATTTTATAAGTCTGTGCAAGGTATCCAGGCAGCTCCCACGACGCCTACATCCTGAGACACTCCCCGGTGCCGAGACTCTTCAGTGCTGCATCTCAGCTGTATGGTTCGCTGCTGGGTGACAAGGGCTATCCCCTGTGAAGGTCGCTCATGACACCACTACGCCATCCAAGAATAGAAGCTGAGCAGCAGTACAATAGGAGCCAGGGCACCACAAGTGGTGGAGAGAACCATCGGTCTTCTCAAGATGTGCTTCCGTATCGTGGTCTGCTCAGTGGGCGCACTCCCGTAACCCCCAGATCGTGTCTCTTTGATAGTGGTAGTCTGCTGCATCCTGCACAATCTTGTGCTGGAAAGGGGGATGCAATTGACAATGAAGACCTTGACGCCCTGGATGAGGCTGCACATGATGAATCCTCAGAGGATGAGGAAGTACAGGGCGATGATGAGGGTCAGAACGATGACCCGCAATTACACCAAGGAGGCAGGGACACCCGGGACAATTTAATCCAAAGAACCTTCAGCTAACTCCACACACATGGATCAGCAGAACCAGCATTGCCTGGAACTTCCACAAGTGGCACTTAGGTGCCACATCTTCCACCTGTTCAGCTGCAACTAAGGGCTTAGTACAGAAACATCAATGTCCAGTCAAACACTCATCATAAATATGTGAAAAAGAAAAATGCACCACAAACAAAAGACATGCCATGGTAACAAAGGTGGACTTTATCCAAAAGAAAAGCAAACAACACTCCATTGCAATAAGAAAAATTTGGGTCCCTCTTCTAAGGGCAACACAAAATCACCAGTAACATACCCATGGAGTGCCTAAGGCTTATGCTTACGTTTTTGGGTGCTATATCTAGGTGCTGCCCCATTACTCGGAGTGGCTTGAGAGTCAGCCTGCTGACTCTGTTGTCCTATTGGCCTCGATGACCTTGGCGGGCAACCTCTGACCCGTGGGAGGGAGTGGCCAGTTCCTGAATTGACACCTCCCCAATTGTCAAAGCCTCAACGGAAGAAATGTTGACTGGCAGAGGAGTGGAGGAGCTGCTGCCCTCATCAGGAGCGCCCTGAGAGGAGCTCACAGCAACAACAGGCAGCTGCTCTGCCGACATGAGGTCCCTTTCGACCTCCCTGCTCATCACAGATGCATGGGCACTGAGTGCCGATGCTTGGTGTCCACAACATCTCCCACATTGGGAATGACCACCCGTGGTCAGTACCACTGTGAGGGATTGCAGGTCAGAACGTATCCAATCATAAAATGTTCCATTCGATCGAAGCTCCTCTCTATGAGAGTCGCCAATCTCTCATTGAAGGAAGCCTGAAGCTCTGCCCTGAGGGTCAAACCTTCACGTGCACTCTGCCTGAGCTCCTCCGTTGCAGAGATCAACTGAAACATTCCCTCATGCAACCCTGCTAGATGCAAACGCAATTTCTGCCACCTGACCTGCAGCTGCTGCATTGGGGACAACTCCAGAGGCATGGTATCAGTGTCGGACTCAGCATGTGCCTTGTCCCCTACAGCCCTCCAGCTGCTGGAGCCATCGGCACTCTCTGCCCCTACCATCACCTCCAGTGATTGTGATGTGCTCTCTCGACTGTGACCCAGGAAACTAGCCAATGGTAAAGTCCCCACCGAGGTGTGTGTGTCGGCACTAGTACCTGGCTGGCTGAAATGATGCGCCGCAAGTTGCACATTTTGGCCCTCAGGTGTGGAGAGGGGTCTGTGGTGTCGACGTGCGGGTCGCTCTAGTGGTGATGCTGAAATTAACAACAAGGACAGTGCATCAGTTAGCGTACATTCAGTTCCACCTTTCATCCCTTTTCCCCCAGCCTCTTAAGTCCCTTACCCTTCAAGACCCTAAGGAGACGAACATTGGTGAGGTGGGAAAGAGTCAAGAGGAGCCCCAACCATTAAACGCACAGGCAGACAGGCTGGTCAGATGGCCTCAGGAATGCCACATGGCATGTTATGTAGCATAGAAGTGGGGAGAGCGCAGAGGTACCTGACCTGGATGCATTGTGGCCTGGATAGTTGTGGGGCTGAGGAAACATCACAAACAGTTGTGACATTTGCCTTGGATCACAGGAGATTGAAAGGTCACATTATTGGCCTTCATTCCGTTAAGAGGTGCATAGACCGGGTGAGCAGAAGGCAACATTTCCCCTTGGCGCAGGGATGAGTAACGTGGTGGCATTTATCTAAGTTGAGTGCCATGAGGTTCACAGCTGAGGTGCTGAGGACCTTTTGGACAGAGTGATGTGGGGCGCACTGGCTGAAAGGGTGCAGGAGGTCCCAAACCCCCTAGGATGCAATAAGTATTTGGCTGTGCAGCAGCGATCCAATAGCATGTTAGACCATGTTGATAGTGGTCACAAATGGGATAAGGTGACTTTGGGAGGTGGTGGAGACACGAATCCTCAAGGAGACAAGGGTCCCTTCTGTATGACCCAAACGTCAGAATGTCTCAGTCTGTGAATGAGCTTGTTTCAGCATTAACGATTCCAGCAACAATCAGTGGTTTGGATAGTAGGCAGACAGAGTGAATGGGACTCTGGACCTCAAATACCTGCCTGCTGGACCCCAGCCTCGCTGCCCCCAGCCTCGCCATCCTGGCCTCCTGCCTCCTGCCCAGCTCCATGGCCTGTTCTTCAAAGGTTGTGAGGCACAGGAGGAGGGCGTGCCCGCCTCCAGTCCTCATGTGCTCCCAGGCATTGTGGTGACTTCTTGTCTGCAAAACAGAGAAGAGGATTTATTGGGGCAGGTCACTCATGTAATTTGCATGCTCATGCCACACCCCAACCACAGTGGCCCATCTGAGGCCTCCAGCGGCTCCTGTCCACACTACTGGTGATCAGTCCCCAGGAGATAGTATGGCTGGTCCCAACCCCTTCCCCAACAGCCACCTTGGACACATTCGGCGTCCATCACTTTCAATAGCACACGAGTCTTAGCACCCATGGCAAGGAGGCGCAACTAGGTGCGGCGCCAATGCCAGCAGATGCCACTTGGCCAAAAGATCTTGAGGCTCCCCTTCTACCATCTCATCACCATCAATAAGACGTGTTGGAGTTCTGAGTATGTGTCTAGCAGCCTCCCCTGCAGGTCGTCCCCAGACTACTCAAATGCCACAAACACCAACATATGCTGTGGGGAGAACCCTTCTTCACCTCAACCACTAAGGCTGGTGTAAGCATGGTCAGTACCCATTTGCCCACCCAGTGTGCGCCAGATGCCCTATGCAGTAATGACAGCAAGACATGGTGGGGATGCTCAAAGGCTAAGGCTGCCTTCTGGGTCAAATGTCCAAGACCGACATGGTACTCACCCATCCAGAGCGCAGCAAATCATTGAATCTTTTCCTCCACTGGGTGCCAGTGTGCCGCACATCATCATGGGCACTGACAGCGTCACCCATCTCCTCCCATACCTGGCTGGTGACATGGGGGGCCCTCCTCCTCCCATCCTCAGGATACAGAATGTGCCGATGGATGCCCACCTCTTGCAGGAGGACAGCAAGGCATGCATCTAAAAATCGGGGGGGTGGGGCACAGTGGCCCCCTGCTGGCCTCTCCTGCAGTCTGCCCCTCTCCTCCTGCTCAAGTTGCTGTCCAATCGGTCCTCCCTCCCTCTCTGCACGAGTGGCCATGGCGCACTGCCTCAAACAGGCTGCCTGGCCATTCTTTAAACAGGCTGCCATTTCCCCATTGGAACTGGCAGTCTGAGGCCGCCCAACACCCTATGACTATTTTCCCATTTTCCAGGCCCGCTGAAAATGGCGGCGCGGCCCATTTCTCAAGTGGCATTTGGCTGCCTGCCCACCGCCGAGTCGGTCGGGCCAACAAACGGAAAATTCTGCCCTTGGATTTTGTTGCAAATTGACCTTTATAGCACAAGTTAATTTGGAAGCATAGGATGTGATACTTCAAGATGCAAATGACATTAATCAATTGCTTGACTTTTACTCCTGCTGTTTATGCTGCTCTTGCAACTTCTGAACAGGTCTCACACAGTCATATTGTGAAAATCAATGACTTCCAAATATCCTGTCAGGGACATAAAATCCCACCCATTGTGTCCAATTCTGGGCACCATACTTTAGGAAGGATGTTTAGAAAGGATTTAGATGAATATTTGAATAGAAAAAATGTGCTAGGGTACAGGGACAAGGCAGAGCAATGGCACTAGGTCATGATGCTCATTTGGAGAGCTGGTGCAGGCACAATGGGCCAAATGGCCTCCTTCTGTGGCACTAAAGTTCTGTGATACCATGATTATGTTACTGATACAAGGTACCAAATCTCCTTCATTGAACCTCTGTCTCAGTGACTCCTATCATAATGTATATAAACTATCTCCTTGATAAGATAACATCCTTCCTAACATTTCCAGGTATTGACAGTTTCTTATAACTTGAAAATATGCCACAGAAGAATGATGCACAAATGTATATCATACTTCAATGATCTTCTTTTCTATCATTAGATTCACAGAGTCCTAGATTAACTACCAGCATTATAAAGGATCTCTCAGTTATAAAGTCATTGTGAGAAAACATACACAGAAATATGACAATCTGCAGAATAGCTTTTTGATTATTCATGAAAGACTATACAATGGTTTACTAATTTAAAAGCACATGCCAAGTTTAACTCGGAAACATACTAATGAGGAAAGCCATTAGAAATCAATATTGCAAAGAAGATCAATTACTCAGTTTAGGTTCTCTGCATGCTTTCAACATGAAGACAATAGCAAAGCTGACTTACCAGCATCGAATCATAGAGTGATTCTAGAATAATAGCACAGAGGGGTCCATTCAGCCCACTGGCCAGAGTTTTACACTCTCCACTGCCCCCTCATCCCGGCAGGTTCTGAGGCAGTCGGGGTGGAGAGGGTGAAGTTGCATCAATTGGATTCCCTCCAGGATCCCACCCTGACCTGGTCGCAATTTTACACTGGGGCAGGCAGGGCCTTGAACAGGAAGCACATCATTTCCCCAATTAAGGACCTTAAGTGGCCACTAAGGGCCTTTTCCCACTCAGCCTCAATTTTAGGCTAGCAGGCAGACGATAGATCAGTGGGGGAAACCTGAAAATGAACAAAGCTTGATCTCAGGCAGAAAGAGTAGGGCGAAGGGAGTGCACTAATTAGAAGGCCCCTTCTGACCACTGAAAGTGCCCTCCCCTTAAGACCAGTGACCTCTGGACCTCACTCCCCTCCCCTACCCATCCCCGAGACCCAATTCCTCCTCCCTCCTGAACACTCTCAGGCCTTCTCTACCCCACCCACTTGACCTCTGCCACTTAGCTCTCCTCCGGTTCCCAGCACTTAGTTCCAGGCAGCTAGCTGCAGTACCTCTGCCAGCCATTGCTGCACTCTTCCAGGAAAGGCTGGATTCGCTGGTAGCTCTCCTAGGTGGGATTTCCTCCCGGTGATAGGTGCAAGTCCCCCCTTCTGACAATCGATGCTTGTTAGAGCGTGAAATGGCATCAGGGCTGCTGGAGTTGGCGGGATGTGTTCCCCAATGACTCTTCAGATGGTGGGGGTCAAATACCCGCCATCTTGAAAATTCTGGCTGTTGAGTCCACGTCAGTTCTCTACAAGAACAATTCAGCTAGTCCTACTCCCCCACCATTTCCCCATAGCTCTGCATATTTTCTTTATCTTCAGGTGCTTGTCCAATTCCCTTTGAAAGCCACAGTTGAATCTGCCTCCACCACACTCTCAAGCAGTGCATTCCAAGTCCTAACCTCTCAATGCCAATCACTGAAATCTGTGCTCTCTGATTCTCTACCAAAAGGGAACTGTTTCTATCTGCTCTGTCTAGGCCCTTCATAATTTTGGGCACCTTTAGTAAATCTCCTTTCAACCTTCTCTCCTTTAAGGAGAACAAACCCAGCTTCTCTCATCTATCAATGTAACTGAAGTCCCTCATCCCTGGAACCATTCTAGTAAATCTGTTCTGCGCCTTCTCTAAAGCCCTCATCTCTTTCCTCAAGTATGGTGTCTAGAAATGAACACAATGCTCCAGTTAAGAGTACAATGGTGTTTTATCAAGTTTCATTATAACATTCTTTTTTTTTACACTATGCAACAATTTATAAAGGCCTTTTTAACCACTTTGGCAACCTGCTCTGTCACCTTCAACAATTTGTGCACAAATGCCCCAGATCTCTCTGTCCCTGCATCCTTTTTTGAATTGTATCCTTTAGTTTATATTGCCGTTCCTCACTCTTCCCACCAAAATTGATCAATTCTCGTTACTCTGCATTAAATTTCATCTGCCGCATGTCCACCCATTTCACTAGCCTATCTATATCCTCTTGAACTGTTTCACTATCCTCCTCACACACTATTCCCAAGCTTTGTGTCATCAGCAAGTTTTGAAATTGTGTCAATCAAGCAACGCAATGGTCCTGGTATTGACCCCTGGGGAACACCACTGTAATCCTTTCCCTGTTCAAAAAACCAACCAACTGCCTTTTTCCAGTCACTTAGATATGTCCATATCCATGCCACTATTGTCTTTTATTCCATGAGCATCAAGCTTGCTGAAAACTCTATTATGTGGCACTTTATCGGACGCCTTTTGGAACTCTAGGCACATCACATCAGCCACATTACTCTCACCAGCTCTTTCTGAAACCTCAACAAAACCTTAATCAAGTTAGTTAAGCATGTTAACCTTTAACAAATCCATACTGACTTTCATGAATTAATCCATGCTTGTCCAAGTGGTTATTAATTTCTGTCCCGGGTTATTGTTTCTAAAAACTTTTCCACCACTAAAGCTAAACTGAATAGCCTATTTACTGAGTTTGTCCTTAAGTCCCTTTTTTGAATAAGGCTGTAACATTTCCAATTCCCCAGTCCTTTGGTACAACCTCCGTTTCTCAGGAGGATTGGAACATTACGGCCAGTACCTCTGCAATTTTCTCCCTTATGTCCCTCAGCACCCTCAGATGCATCTTACATGGCCCTGGTGACTTATCGACTTTAAGTCCAGCCAACCTTTCTCTTCTTTATCAGTTTTAGCCCATCCAGTATCTCAATTACCTCCTCCTTCACTGTGACTTTGGTTGCACCTTCTTCCTTTGTAAAGGCAGATGTCAAGTACTCATTTAATGCCTCAGCAATGCCCTCTGCCTTCATAAGTAGATCTCCATTTTAAGTCCCTAATTGCCTCAACCCTCCTCTTACTACCCTTTTACTATTTATATGCCTATAGAAGACTTCCAGATTTCATTTTATGTGTTTATGAGCATGTTTAAAGGCCATTCAGCTGTAATATACAAATTCTTCCTGCAGCAATGTAATGAAGGAAATTCAGCAACGTAGTCTTGGGGAGTCTCAGTTAATTTTTGCAGATTAGATGCCAACTGTCAAAGATTTTGTGTTGCACAGCTGAAACTGAAAAAAATACAACAATATTTTCATTACCACAGCAAGGTCCTATTAACTTGCACATAATCATGTCAGCAGTATTGGACAACTTTACTGAATGCTTTCACTGCACATGCTGAGCCGGATTTAATGGCTGCAGCAGTGGTCCTGTCCACCGGTCGGAGAGCTGATGGAAAGCCCACTGCGGCCATTTCTGGGAGCCCCAACTCAGTTAAATTCCATACAGGCACCTACCTGCCTGCCATTGGGGATTTCCAGGCTTTTGGACTTGAAGATCCCACCTTTAAGAGCTGCCGGACAATCAGAGGGAATCTTCAGCCCCAGCAGCACTACCAAGAGCAGTGGCTACTGCTGGGACTGCCGTAGTTTCAGGACTAGGAGCAATGCTGGAAGCCCGGCAGAGAGATAAGTGTGGCAGGGCCAGTCAGGCAGGCCCTCTAGGGGGGTGGGGTCAGTGTGGAGGACTTAGTGGGATCTTCCCACAGGGGGCAGCCCTTGCTGGTGGTGGGGTCACAGGGTGCCTGGTCAGGAGGTTCACCACACCCTGCCTGAGCACTAAGGCAGGCTGCCAGGGGCTTGACCTTTCCCACTCCTGCCAAAACTGGAGGAAGTTGAGAATGTAATGGGGTCTCCACCTGGGCTTTCCCATCCAATTAAACAATGCCCTCCCCCTCATCTCATCTCGCTCCCAAGGGTGCTGGGGGGGGGAGCAAGGGCAGGGCAGCAATTAAATTCTGCCCACTGTCCACAGACAGTGGTCATAGGGCTATTCATTGTTCTATCTGTTTAGTTCCTTTACCTGAATTTCTAGGTTTATTTTCTAGGCAGAAGAAGTGATTTTAATAATATATTTAAAAATAAAAATTATTGTGAAAAAAGAGACATGTCAAAGCTTTTCGTCTTGTACTCATCAGGACA
Source organism: Carcharodon carcharias (assembly GCF_017639515.1). NCBI lineage: Eukaryota > Metazoa > Chordata > Chondrichthyes > Lamniformes > Lamnidae > Carcharodon > Carcharodon carcharias. The sequence goes on from NC_054485.1 coordinate 43,970,093, forward strand.
CCTTTCAAGGATGCCAATATAAGGGGAAAACAACAATTTATACTGCATGAGAGGGGAGTGCTGATTGGTTGGCAAGTGAACTCTGATGGGTAGAGGCATTGCCATGGAGAGTGCACCAATTGATAGTGACTGGCAGTTAACTGTTGAGAAATATTTGAAATTTAAACTAGGCAGCTTGACCCTGATTGGTCAAGGTATTGCCCTGAGGAATGAGTCTGCGAATGGTTATCACTTATTTTGTTTAGCTGATATGGGCACTATGTGTGTACATGTTATTTCTGCCTGCAAAGAACTATGCCCTGTGTATTAATATATGTAACTTTGAGTTCATGCAAATGCACCACATTGCGGGCCAACTGACAATCTTGAGTTGGTTTTCAGTGTAATTCTTAGCACACCGAGGATTATTTAACAAATATTGTCCAATCGTGGAATCACATCTAATGTTGGACAGTGTGTTTTGAGTTTTGCAAGCACGGGCTGTTTGCGTATGGTCTGTACCTTGCCCATTGCGAACAGCAGCTGGGACATGCTGTTTGATACCACTCGCCAGTCTTTGGGAGATATGGCCTACGTAACTAGCATCACACTGAAATCCATATACCACATTACTTATTTGTGTCTTTTTGGCTTGACGGCAGCATTCTGTTATTGGCGAATAGCACTCGTGTTGCTACTGCATTGCTAGCTTCACCTGCTGCTCAAATTTTTCAAATATCCTGCCCTTCCAAGGCAAATTGGGCACTTTTCAGGGCCGCAATTGACAGCCTTAGGCCCATTCATGAGTTTGCGCGATATACAGCACAAAATGATCTGATCAGGGTAGCCATTATTCCACAGGATGCCTTTGATGCGCCCTATTGCAGCATCAAGCTTCCATGGTGAGCAAATGGCTGGCGGCCTATTTACAAGGTTGCCCATAAGACCAATCTTATAGGGCAGAATTTCCCCCCAAGTTGAGCAGGGGGAGCTTAGGAGTGGGCGCTTGGAGGCTCGCCTCCAATTGGTGCCCTCAATTGGGGACATGCCACCATTTTACATGGGTGGGCCAATTAAGGCCCGCTCAGTGTGACATCTGCAAGGAAGTGCTATGCGCTACCTGTGCGGGCGGGGTGGAGATTACCTGAGCCGAGTGTGCTCTTTCGCGCATGCACGTGAAAGAGTGCACTCATCTCCCTGAGGCTAAGTGCTGCCTCAGGGAGATTGGCTCCTGTCTGAAAAAATTTTAAAAACAGAAGAAATAAATTTCCCTGACATGTCCCCTCGTGTGACACTGTCACATAAGTCAGGACATGTCCATCACTTTAATTGACAATTTTATTAAAAATTTTAAAACCTACATGAAACCTCATCCACCCCGTGCTTTTTCTTAAACTCACCAGGGCTCCTGGTCCATTAATTACTTTAACTACTTTGTCAATGGCTTCAATTAGTCAATTAGTCAGCTGATTCTGCTGAGCCCCCACCGACCTGAGAATTTAAATGAGGCAGGGTGACATTGGGAGTTCTGCCTGATGTCATCCTGCGTCATTTTACGCGTCGGCGAGTGGGCCATGCCTCTTGCTCGCCGACTGGGAAATCATGGCCATAGAGTGCGGAACTGTAAGAATCCCAATATGTATATTGACCAGTGAAGATAAGCTTGTGGGAGACTGTGGTAGAGATCCCCCTGACACATTTCTCAACAAGTACTTCAAGGAAGGTGAGTTCATTTGACAGCTCCATTTCAAAGGTGAATTTGAATGCAAGATGGAGCCCATTAAGGCATGTAAGAAAATTATTATATGCAGCTGTGGATTTAAATATAGCAAGCGTATCATCCACATGTCAGAAATATGCAAGGGGTAGGTGGTTAGGTGTCAATCCATCGAAGAAATGTTTCTCATGGAACCCAACAAAGAAGTTTGTGAGAACTGAGCCTAGAGGAGATCCCATAGCAATGCCATCTCTTTGGGCATACATGGTGTCATTAAAAATGACAACATCTAGAGTAAGTGACTATATTTTATTGTGTGAAATGCAACCCTTATGGTGCTTGAGTGCATGTTAACAAGTGAATGTAACAATTATAAAAAAGTAATGGGTAAAATAAAACAGTTTGTTCAAAAAAAATGGTAACAATAAACATTTTGCTTGAATGGAACCTGATTTGTACCATTGCCAGATTAAGATTCTTTTTATTATTGGTAATGGGTTTGCACTTAGTGCTGAGAGCGTTTTTGGACTTTATAACTTTATAGTTCAGCCAGAGATAACAATTACATTGACAGGAAATGCAGAAAGTTAGTACAGTAATAGATGTAGCTTAACTGCATGCATTTTGCACAGCCAGGTAATGTATGTTGCAGCAATTCTGTATTCTACATATAAGGCACACATTTCCAGGATGACCACAGAGTTCGTTCCACAAAGAGAGATGTGAAAGTTACCACTGCCAACATTCTGTGTAGACATTTGGGATCAATGCAACATAGAGAAATAGAGTGATAACTGCTCTTCAGTTTCTGTCCTAATTGCAGAGTGTTAGTTTATGCAACCTTGGTGTCGCATTTGATCCTGAGATATGCTTCCAATCGTACATCCAAGGCACCACTAACACAACCTGTTTCCGTCTCCATGACATTGACCATATCCATCTCTGTCTGAAGCTCTTCTGCAGCTGAAAACCCCATCCATACATTTGTTACATTTAGGCTTGAATACTGCACCACATTCCAGGCTGGCCTCCCATGTTCTATTCTCAGGAAACTGAGGGGTCATCTAAATCTCAATCCAAAATTTGGTAATCATCAAGGAGGCGTCAAAGAAGGCCACCCACTCAAAAACTCAAGCCCATCTTGGTGTGAACAATGGCAGCTGGACCCATTTTATTGCAGGAGATGCCCCCTGTCAGTCTCCAGGCAACGTCACAACCTCCTTGATTAAGTCGGAGGGCTTCTCCTGGTCTTCGGCGACTGAACATCAATTAAGTTCAATAATGAGCTCAATGACCCCCATTATCCCTGAGCCCACCACAATTTAATAGGGGCTCAGGGATTAAACAGGGGCTGCACGGCTTTCCTCCCTTTGGAAGGCTGCCCAGTAAACCCTGTCAGGTTTTCCAGCAGCCTCCTAAGGGGCGGGTCCCTCATGGCCAGGCTCCGTGCCTGATCAGAGAACCTGGCATCAGGAGGTTTCAGCCACCCCTCTCCTTCCCTTGTCTCTGACCCGCTTCCCACCCGCCACCCCCTCCCCCCTCGATGCCTGCTCCATGATCCCCATCCCACCTTCGCTCACACTTGCTTGGGGTTCCCACAATGATCCTGGGCCTCTGGTGGGCGCATTGCCACCAGCTGCCAGTGCATGAGGAGCTGCAGGCCTCTGATTGGCTCGCAGCTCTGGGCAGGTGGGGCTTCTGCCTCCAGTGAAGGCTCAACGGTGGCCATTTAAGGGCCTGAGGGGCACTTTATTCCATTGGGCCTCCCCCACAGAACTGACGGGGTTCCCCATGGTTCTCCAACCAGCGAGCAAGACCCCCATTGACCCATTGACCCAAAAGAATCCTGGCCCACATTCACCCTTCACCCTGGTGCTCATTGACATTGGCTCCTGGTCAAGGGATCACACTCCTGACTTGGACCTTGTAAATGGTGGACAGGCTTTGGGGAGTCAGGAGGTGACTTACTCACCACAGAATTCTCAGCTTCTGACCTGGTCTTGTAGTCACAGTATTTATATGGCTGGTCCAGTTCATTTTCTGGTCAATGGTAACCCTCAGGCTGTTGATTGTGGGGGATTCAGCGATGGTAATGCCATTGAATGTCAAGGGGAGATAGTTAGAGTCTCTTGTTGAAGATGGTTATTGCCAGGCACTTGTGTGGCAAAAATGTTACTTGCACTTATCAGCCCAACCCCAAATGTTGTCTAGGTCTTGCTGCTTATGGACATGGACTGCTTCAGTATCTGAGGAGAAAGGAAATTAGTTACAAGAGGTGATGCTCATTATTCTACTCAATTGGTGGTTTGTCAAAACCCTTATTTTCAAAAGCTTCCTTTATACTCATCATATAGAAAAACAGGGCACCATATGAGGGAATTGCCAATGGTAGTCAGCTTACTTCACTGCAATAGGCTGCTCTGCACACTCCTAAAGTCACTCTGAAGAAGAGTCATACAGACGCGAAACATTAACTCTGTTTCTCTCTGCACAGATGCTGCCAGACCTGTTGAGTTTTTCCAGCATTTTCTGTTTTTGTTTCTAAAGTCACCAACTTGATTTCTTTGTTGGAATTATTCCCAGGAAATAACAAATCTATCATTAAAGCAAAATAGATAGATCTATCCAGCTTCACCTGCTCCACCCCCTTAAACAAGTATAAATTTCATCACATTTTTACTGCTCTTTAGTTCTGAAGAAGTGTCATATGGACTCGAAACATTAACTCTATTTTTCTCTCTACTGATGTTGTTAGACCTGCTAAGCTTTTCCAACAAGTCTATTATCCCAGACTAATTATTTAGAATCTGTGACTGTCATGTCCATGTCCTTGTGTGAACTCAATTGTTTAGTTTCTATCACTGCTTTTTCTATGCTGAACACAAACAGTAAGCATTGTGGGATTAGAATCCTCTCCAACTGGACTTTATGAAATATGAAAAGTCCCAAAACCCATGGGCACAAGTACTGTAAATAAAAACCAAACCTCAACACAAAACACACAGAGGCAGGTTATACTGTAAGGGGTTAAATTCAAACATTCCAACATCGCAACAAGAACTGAAAGGAGAACATGATCACAACAATGGTGCAAACTGCTTCTGCCTGATGTAATTAAAATGCTGAATCATATACAATGGTGCAGGACAGCTGCCATCACATAACCCAATTAATAAAATGGGAATTCCATTAGCATAATGGCCCAGGTGATGGCCTTTACATAGCAACATTCACTCTTATCAAGGAAGAAGGAAAAACATTGACATGCCCATCGCCTTTGGGACCAGAGATATCTCACCTGGATGGAGTCTATTGCTTTCGGTGGTGGAAATAACATCAACACTGAGTGAGTCTGTCTGGGCCAGGGCATGTAACAGACCTAAAGGACCATCCAACAGGATGGCTTCAAGAAATGTGTTTATGATATTCCAATAAGAATCATCATAAAAAGGACAAGATCAAAGGGGTTGGGACTGCAGTTGGAAGAAAGATCAGGGCTGGTCACCTTGACCCAGGGCCTACAATCAACTTCAGACGGACCAACTGGGTGAAGATTGTAAGTGGTTTCAGCCAAATTGTAGTGAGATTGGTCTGAGGTTTTGTGGACTGCAGTTAAGAAGGAGGGTCAGGAGCAGTCATCCTGGCTCGCAGACCTACAATTCATACCTGAAGGACCAATCTAGTGGGGGATTGTAAGTTATCCGCCAAATCCAAGGGGTATTGGGGCTGAGGTTTTTAAAATAACTTAAGGGTAATAGCCAAATCCTGGGGGAGATTTGGGTTTGATCTGAGGAAGGTTTGGGCAGAAATGTGGGATTTTGCCTGTGGTTTTTAAGTAGAGGCTTTCTAATAAGTTGTGGTGGTATTGCATATTTAAGTGGAAGATAAGGTTAAATCGAGGAGGGATTTAAATCGGACTGACCAGTTCAATGTTGTGTAGTGTCAATTACACTAGTTTAGAGCTCTTGGTGTTTGGGCGATAGGAGTTTTTTAATAAACAACAAGTTTGTGGTGGTTGACCCAAACCCTGTGTCTGTGCAGTTTGACCTTTATAAAAATCCTAAAGTCAAGAATCATCCAAAAAGGGGGAACGGGAACAGGGGCCTCTTACAGCATTTAATATAACTCACTTACTAAAGCTTTGTTAAAATATTTGAAATGACAGAAGTCACACACTGGTGAATTAACAAAGGTCATGCTTCCTACGATTAAGTAATTGGGAACAATATCTAATTGAAATCAACCTGTAAAATAATTTTGCCCCTGACCAAAGGAGCCTGATGAGGAAATAAAATTAATCCAGAATAAGCTACACATTACTCTTTTGGAAAAGACCATTGATGAGGAGGGAAGGCAGAGAAATAAATATTTTGCTAACATTTAACAAGCATTTTGACTGTGAGATTTTTTTTATTCATTCATGAGCTGTGGGGCTCGCTGCCTAGGCCAGCATTTATTGCTCGTCCCTAATTGCCCTTGAGAAGGTAGTGCTGAGCTGCCTTCTTGAACCAGTGCAGTCTATGTGGTGTAGTTACACCCACAGTGCTGTTAGGGAGAGAGTTCCAGGATTTTGATCCAGCAACAGTGAAGGAATGGCAATATATTTCCAAGTCAGGATGGTGTGTGGCTTGGAGGGGAACTTGCAGATGGTGGTGTTTCCACGTATCTGCTACCCCTGTCTTTCTAGGGGAAGAGGAGCAAGATTTCCAATACAGTGGGAAGAGCCAAGATTTCACTCCACTAGGTAAAAAAGTAGATCAATTATTTGAAAATACAGTTTAACGTGTCCAAGTATTGCTTGAAATGAATACCACAATTAAAATAACTAAGCTGTTAATATCTGCTGGAATTGACTGTGCATTTTAATGAAAGCTTGTTTTGGAAATGCTTCTTTGAGATTACAAGCCTATCTGCCAATAGCATGGCAGCAACAAGGTTTTAAAATATTATTTTGTGTTTTTAAAATCATTCATTTAAAAAGCTGTTGTGAAAATGGAATCTGCTGCTGGAAATAGTGGCGTTGGAATATTTCACTGATTCTTGCAGCAAAAAAGGTTCTCTTAAAGAAACTTGTTCTTAAGAAAAATACTTTAAAGTATGTTCTCTGCTGTCCCCTCAACACATTGCTTGAAGCTCATTGAAACATTTTGTCTCCATGCACTTATCTAATATGGGGCACCAGCTGACTGAACTGTTGCGTCTGGTCTCCCCCTCCTGTCCTATACACTGATTGGATCAATGTGTAGAATTCTGTTTGTTTTCAGTAAAATTATAGAATGATGTTCCATCCCAAAAGTCTCTGCAGGAGACTATGTTTGATCTCCAATACTATGTTGTAATTAACAAAGAAGCCTTTTAGAAGCCACTGACTTCCTTCCCCTGTCAGCTGGACTAACTCAATAGCCCATAAAGCACAGTTGTCATGGATTATACTTTATATCAGTTTTCCATGCGTTTGAAATGAGTTTCTTTTGTATTTGAAGTTGTTTGTGTAATCCACTGGCGTGATCAGGAGCAAAGAATTTTCTTTGTTCCTGAAAACTAGTGACCATAAATATCTAATAAAAAGCCGGGAGTAATAATATAAAGAAAGCTCTAAAACCAGCAGTGACTGGTCACATACCCATTATACTGTGCACCAAAAATTCCCTCCTATTGACCCCTAGCTTTACACTGCCACAGTGAAGGTGAATTTTACCCCCATTGTCTCCAAATGAACAAGTCCAGTTACCAGCTATAATAAATTGATATCATGCATCTTCTGGGCAAGCATTTAATAATGCCAAATGGTAACTGATTTTCGTATTTTGCAGAGAACACAACACTATGACTAGAAATATTTTGTTTTCATTTTAATCTTTAAAAAATGTAAGGAATATTAGGTGTCTGCTGACAATATTTCCATTCTCGATCATGTGGCCCAGAATAGAATCATAGGGATTTTAGCACTAAAGGAGACCCATTGTGAGTGCGTAAAGTCTGAGTTCATCTGGTCTAATTCCAGTTACCTGCTCTTCTGCTGTTTAATGTTTTTCTTTTAAACTGCTTGGATGCGGTGATTGACCCAGCTTCCATAGCCAATGTAGGTTTTTTTATTGTTTTTATTTATTTGTTCATGGGATGCACACAACCCTAATGGCTCTTGAGAAGATGGCGGTGAGTTGCCTTTTTGAACCTCTGCAGTCCACGTGGTGTAGGTGCACCCACAGTGCTGCTAAGTAGGGATTTCTAGGATTTTGGAGGAACATCACCATATTTCCAAGTTGGGATGCTTTGTGATTTGAATGTGAACTTGCAGGTGGCGGTGTTCCATGCGCTTGCTGCCCTTGTTCTTTCTAGGTGGTACAGGTCATAGGTTTGGGAGGTGCTGTTGAAGGAACCTTGGCGAGTTACTGCAGTGCATCTTGTGGTTGGTACAAATGGCTGCCACAGTGCCCCAGTAGTAGAGGTTTAAGGTGGTGGATGCATTGCTAATAAAGCAGGCAGCTTTGTCTTACCTAGATGATGTCGAGCGTCTTTAGTGTTGGTGGAGCTGCAGTCATCCAGGCTAGAGGAGAGTATTACATCACAATACTGACTTGTTGCTCGTAGATGGTGGGCAGGCTTTGGGGAGCCAAGTGCTAAGTTACTTGCTACACATTATCTAACCTCTGATTTGCTCTTGCAGCTGCTCTTGTGTTTGTATGGCTGGTCCAGTTAATGTTCTGGTCAATGGCGAAGCCCCCAGGATGTTAAGGGATTCAATGAATGTAATGCTGTTGAATGTCAATTGTGTGGTTAGATTATTTCTTGTTGGACGTGGTCATTGCCTGGCACTTGTGAGGCGTAAATATTACTGGTAATGCATGCCATATGTTAATGACCCTAGCGTGGAAATGTAACTTTTAATTTTGCATTTTTATGCTTTAAAGCACCAATCCAAGCTAATCATAGGAGATCTAGCACAGAATGAAAACAATCCTTTCTTGTCTGTACAGGCTTTTAAAAGGAGCTATCCAATTAGGTCAAATCCCCTGCTTTGTCTCCAAAGCCCACAAATTCTTCCTTTTGAAGTATTTATCTAATTCTCTTTGGAAAGTTATTTTTGAATCTGCTTTCACCACTCTTTCAGGCTGTGCAATATAGATCATAGCAGCTCATTATGTAAAAGCTACTTTCCTCATATCTAATCTCGTTCTTACCAATTACCCTAAATCTGTAATCTCTGATTGCCATCCCTTATGCTACCCTTCATGACTTTGAATTTCTCTATCAAACCTCCCTATGATCTTCTTTGCTCGAAGGAAAACAACCACAGCTTTTCTAGTTTCTCCACATAACTGAAATCTTTCATTCCTAGTACCATTCTAGTACATCTTCTCTGCATTCTCTCCAAGGCCTTGACATCCTTCCTAAATTCTGGTACCCAGAGTTAGCCACAGCACTGAAAAGGACCCTGATCAATGTTTTACAAAGACTATATAATTCCTCTTGGTAATGATGCATCAACCAACAGAACTAAGCACTTGTTTATTGTACCTTAATACTCCATCTATGAAACTTTGGAGCAAAAGGTTTCTAAATTCACTTTGGATTTGAAAGCCCATTCACACATGGAGCTCTAAGCCTAATCTCAATCATAAGGATTAATTTTATGAAAACAGCGTGACAACTTGATGCAAACCACAAAACACAGATCAGTTAAAAGACTTAAGCTTATAAAATTATTTCGAACCTTATCTCCAGGAAGAAACCAATTGGGTAATGATTCAAATTTTTGCATTTTGCGAAGTTTTCTTTTCTGGATACCATTGAGCCAACAGCTGACAAGCAGATTTATTTTCTGGAATGCTGTCTTCATTGATGTGACACCATAAGGTGCTGTGCTTAAACATCTGGGTTTACAGATTGCTTTGTCCTGCCATCATCTTGCAACACCTCTAACGTTGCTAGTAATATACATTGCACCATAGGTTATCCTTTTAAACACTTCTGAATACTGCTGTCTGACAAAACCCAGTTCTAATGAATGCAATTGTAGTTTTTCCATATCAAAATTATATCTTTTCATTCCAAATATCTTGGTTTATCTATTCTATGGCTTCTTTTTACACTCCCAGAACTGCAAATAATACTCCAAATGTATCGTAACCAATACCTTGAACAGGTTCGCCAACACCTCCCTGATTTTAAATGCGTGTTCCCAAAAAAAATGACTCAGTAAATTACATATTTTTAAATTTTTTTTTCAAAATCTGCAATCATCTCCAGATCTACTCCTTTGACAATTACATAATTTAGAACATCGTTCCAATCATCCTTCTTTTCCCAAAATATATCTCTTCATATTTTCCTGCGTTGAGCTGAATTTGCTACATATCAGACCACCCTCCAACTTGTCTTTGCCATTCTGCATTTCTCTTCATTGCTTATCATGCTGCACATTATTATATTAGTTCCTACATTCCCACATCCAAAACATCTATATATATGATATGCAAGAGACCTTGGCATATGATATCAACCCAGCATGTCAATATAAAGTGTGGGGCAGAATTTTGCTGGACGGGCGGGCCCCACCAGTGGCAAGCGGGCAGCCAATCACTGCCGCAGAAATGGGCCCCGCCGCCATTTTGAGTGGGCGGGCCTTAACGGGCTGCCTGACGGGAAATGCTATGCACTTCCTGTGGGGGGAGATTCCCCAACTGTCAGAGATGAGCGCATATTTCCCTGAGGCAAAGTGCTGCCTCAGGGAGATCACTGAAAGGCTGGCAAATATAAAAAACAAAACAATAAAAAATTCATTAACATGTCCCCCTCATGTGAAAATGTCACACGAGATGGGACATGTTAACGAAATAAACAAAAACTTTACTGAACGTTTTTAAAACTGCTATCAAACTTCATCCCGCCACTGGATGAGGTTGTACAAAAATCACCTACCCGCCTGCCCGTTGGACCCGTGCGCTGAGACGGAGTTCGCACGGGCCCCTCAAAATCGTTGATGATTGGCAAGTTAAGGGCCTTAACAAGGCCTTTAATTAATGGCGAGTGTGCATCCCGCTGCATAGCATGCCCGCCGACTGAAATATTGCGATGCTGCACGCTGATGTCGGGACGCTCACGCGACGTCAGCGCGTGACATTTTAAGCACTGGCGCGTGGGCTCCACCACCCACACACCAGCCAGAAGATTCTGCCCGGGGTCTATTTTATCCCGCTCTCACCTTTCTATTCTTAAGCTCTCCGTCCAACCATTTTGATGCTTTATCCCTCATTTTTGTAACAAGTCTCTCATTTGGCACTTTATCAATTGCTTTTTGAAAGTTCACATATGCCACAGCTATTACATTTCCTTTGTTCATTCACTTGGTAATTCTCTCATAGAATGCAATTATGTTCATCAAGCATGACCTATCCCCTGGCATATCTATGCTCACGCAGGCCTGTATTTCTAATTACTTTTATAATAATTTATAAATAATATCTTTAAACACTGTCTGTTCATAATTATATTTTTTATGTTAGAGTTAGAAGATCCTTGGGATGTGATTTGGATCTTGAAGCTAACAGCATCTCTCTTATTATATTGGGTAGAGTTTTAACCGATGGACCTGCTCACAGTGGAACATGCTGCAGTGGGTTGCAAACCTGAAAGTTTATGGAACAGGCTTCACCACGGCTTTTTAACCCAGCCACGGCATTAACATTCAACTTTTGATTTCCCCAACTAATCAAAGCAGGAAAGCATGGTCATGCCCCGCACCTGATTGTTCAAGCCTCACTTAAAGGGACACTGGCAGAGGACAGAATGGATCAATATTTGGAAGGCTATCTCGCACCAGTTCTCTGAGGCATCCCTGGAAATCATGCTGAGGATCGTAAGGGCCCACGGAGCTCTTCCCAATGGATGGGAGGAAGACGCCATCCTCTGAAATGAAGCAGCCATGGTGAAAATGACTGAAGAGGTGAGCAGGAGGAGTGGCCCATCATTCGTGAATACAGTGCCAAAAAAGATTCACTGGCCTCATCAGAGCAGGAAAAGTGATGGCATCTCACATTCAAGTGACAACCTCCACACTCTGATGTCATTTACTGTCTCCTGCACCCCTCAGACTAACACAACTTGTTGCTCCGCCCGATCCTCTCTCTTGAGACACCCTCACATCCCCATTTGAACAGCCACCACTGACACACACTCCCACCTCACATCCATCCCTCTCAGTCACCAACCCCACCAACAAAAGTTGCACTCCATTTTCTTAAAGCAATCCATTTCTCACACTCATAAGCTTCTGCTTTCTCACCTCGCATGAGAAGTGGATGCAGAACACCTGACATTAAAATGACAGGTAATCAAAAGTTCAGGGTCAAGCTTGCAGACTGAAAGGAGGCACTCCATAAAGCGCTCACCCAATCTGCATTTTGACTCTCCAGCTTAGAAGAGACCCAAACATGAGCAGCAAATTCTAAATTGAAAGAAGTGCAAGTAAATCACTGTATCATCTGGAAAGAGTCAATGGGGACATGGTAAGTGGGAAAGGAGGAAGTATAAATCAGATGTAGCATCTCCTGTGCTTGCATGGAATGGATGAGGCTGTGTCATTGGAGGTACTCACCTGCATGGTATACTCTATGTGTCGCATACCAGCTGCACATTGAGGGAGTGGAAATGAATTTAGATGACGTGCACGCAAGACAATGTACACGTTGGGGAAATTTGCGATCCGTGCAAATACTCAAGCCCTTCCTGCCTGCTTTTCTCTGGAAACGGGGAATGAGGTGAAGTTGTTTCTTTGTGTGTTGAGAGCCTCAGCAATCTCATTAATGCAGCAGTGCATTGCAAACTGTAAAATGTTTCGATATATCTTTGAAAGCAGCCTGGTAGCAGGGGCCAGGAGAGGGAGTGCACACAAAGTGCAAATCACCAGGGCTCATGCCTTCAGCAAGGGGGTGGGGGCACAGGCTCAGGCAGGACTGCCCTGTCTCTCAAGTGGCCACCTCATGTATTAATGTGTTTGCAAACAAGCGCATGGTAGGCACTCCGCTCTGGGACAGAGTTCTGTAATATTAGTGGTTATTGGAGTGACAGTCTGAGTCAATGTAGCCATTTGTTTATACAGCCAAGGTGCATTCTGGGTAATGTAGTCCACCCTTGGCTGTGCTCTCACCCTACGGTGCAGATACCAGCCTACTAAAGGACTACAGGAGTCAAGATGGTGAAGCAGGCAGGGGAGGCCAGGGGGAGCAGTAGTTACAGCAACAGCGAGACTCAGGGCAGCTGGAGTGTTAGACAGGACCATGAGGAAGTGCATCTTGACACCTTTAGAGTCACCTCAAACTCCTCCTCAGCAATATTAATCCCTAAACCTCCTGGGCCCAGGGGTGAGTGAGTGAGTTGTGAAAGGCCATAGCCGGACATCGTTTGTGTAGTTTTGACCACCCTCAAATAGAAAGGATATCAAAGTAATAGGAATGGTGCATTGTAGATTCACCAGGATATTATGAAGGATGAGGTGGCAGAGAGAGAAACTTGAGAAGGTTTGTTTTTTTTCACTAAAGCTGCAAAGAGTGAGTCAGTGTGTGTGAGAGTGAATGTGTGACTGTGTGTGAGAGAGAGAGAACCCTGAGAACGGGAGTGAGCCGGACACACAAACACGCACATATGCATATACATGCACACACACACACACAGTCCGGGAGACGAGGAAAACCCAGGCTGAAAGGCAACCCGCTTCCAAACCCCACTTTCGTATGAATTCCACCAAGGTCAGTTCAGAGTGAGCACCACCAGAGGTGAACACAAAGGCCAGTGTTAGTTAAAGCCAATTCCTTGGGTCAACTCTGGTCCCCTCCCCCTTCTCTGATGACCAGGCCTTGGGGATTAGTCAGTTTCTTAATTGCCCTGTTTCTTAAATGAAAAGGCAAAAAAGGTTTTATTAGGTAGCTCTTCATCTTGGCACCTTTTAATGGTTATTTTTATTAATTATTCATTTTTTTAAAAATGTCAATTTATTGCTTCAACTTTAATGTTGTTTATGTTTTCTTTGTACCTTAACTTTTTTTTGAAATTCATGTTTAATGTTGTGGCAAATCAGATTTCAGGCAGCTGCTGCTGGGTTTCTTGCTGAGGGGAACAAGCAGCTCACAGTAAGTCTGATTGCTTTTTGGAGTGCTGGAACAAGCACTTTTTATTCCAATAGAATCAGAAAGTGCTGGAAATGCTCAGCATGTCTGGTGGCATCTGCGCAGAGAGAAACAGAAGTCAGTGATCCTTCATCAGAATAAGTGCAGATTGTGGACCTGAAGCATTGACTCTGTTTCTCTCTCCACAGAGTTTGCCTGGCCTGCTGAGTACTTCCAGCATTTTCTGCTTATATCTCAGATTTACAACATCAGCAGTACTTTACTCTCCCATTATACGTTCCATACTGGGCATTTGTAAGTGTGTTTTGTTTCAATTTAAAATGAAGAAAATATTTATCACTCAAATCAAAGTATAATTTTTCTCTTAACAAAGCCCACTCACATGGGCAGAAATAGTGCATTATTGCAGGTGAATTTGTTAGCGCTAATTTACTGGAAGGTTTTGCCATTTTTAAACTTGGAATTGAAAGGAGACATGTGCCATTAGAAAATGACATTGTTAGCTCAAAATATTCTCTTTTGTACATAGGATTGTTGTTTATGGTGCTTAAAATAAAGTCTTTTGGATGTTGCTGTCTGGATATTGCATTAGGCCAGATTCAAAGAAGCGGAGCTGGTTGCATAATATAACCCACCAAGTTGTGTGTAATTGTCCAACAAAGCTATTGTTGCACAGTGTAACACGCTGAAACCTGAACTTTCATTGGGCTTTATAAATAGAGGCATAAAGTACAAAAGCCAAGAAGTTTTGCTAAACCTGTATGAAACAGTTTGACCCCCACTGTGATTGTGGTTCCCAATTCTGGGCAACTGAAAGATATGAGGGGGAGGGTTAAACTGGGGGAGGTCAAGGGGCCCAGAAACAGGAGATGCACCAGGACCTATGATTTCTCTGCCTGAGCCTGCCTGAAAGGAGCCAAATGCATAAAAATTAAGAGCCACAGTCACCTTAACAGCTAATTACTGTGAGGTTGCAGCTGTTTGCAGATGACACTAGGGTTGGAGGAGTTGCAGATAGTGAAGAGGATCATCAAAGGATACAACGGGATATAGATCGGTTGGAGACTTGGTCGGAGAAATGGCAGATGGAACTTAATCTGGACAAATGCGAGGTAATGCATTTTGGAAAGTCTAATACAGGTAGGAATTATATAGTAAATGGCAGAATTCTTAAGAACTCGACGGGCAGAGGGATCTGGATGTACAGGTCCACAAGTCACTGAAAGTGACAACGCAGGTGGATAAGGTAGTCAGGAAGGTATATAGCATGCTTGCCTTCATCGGCAGGGGTATTGAGTATAAAAGCTGGGAACTCATGCTACAGATGTATAGAACCTTGGTTAGGCCACACTTGGAATATTGCGTGCAATTCTGGCCGCCACATTACCAGAAGGATAGGGAGGCATTGGAGAGAGTGCAGAGGAGGTTTACCAGGATGCTGCCTGGTCTGGGGGCTATTAGCTATGAGGAGAGGTTGGAGAAACTCGAATTGTTCTCACTAGAGCGATTGAGGGGCAACTTGATAGAAGTTTACAAAATTATGAGTGGCATGGACAGAGTAGATAGTCAGAAGCTTTTTCCCAGGGTGGAAGAGTCAATTACTAGGGGATATAGATTTAAAGTGAGAGGAGAAAACTTTATAGGAGATGTTCAGGGCAAGTTTTTTCTGCAAAGGGTAGTGAGTGTCTGGAATTCGCTGCCAGAGGAGGTGGTGGAAGCAGGTATGATAGTGGTGTTTAAGAGGCAGCTTGACAAATACAGGAATAGGATGGGAATAGAGGGATACGGACCCCGGAAATGCAAAATGTTTTAGTTTGACAGGCAATATGATCGGCGCAGGCTTGGAGAGCTGAAGGGCCTGTTCCTGTGCTGTACGTTTCTTTGTTCTTTGTTCTTTGTATCTGCAACAGGTGCCAGATTTCAGTCACAGCCTCTTTTGTGAAGGAAAGGCATCTTAGGCACTGGTTCTCTGTGAAGCTGAGGTAAGAGGATTGTTCCTGGAAGACCCTCTACTTAAAAGGCCTCATGCTGAGAGACCTTGTCCAGTTACTCCTCTTCCATCTTCTAGCATCTTGTTCAGCTCTTTGTGAAGTCTCCTTATTCTCTTAGTCATTCAAAGAGGAAGGCTTACCAGACCACTCTTGGCTGGGAGCAATTTGCTTCTCTGCAAGCTTTTAAATAAACACAACAGCACTTCAGCACAACCAAACCACTGTCTGTAGATTATTCCAGTGACAGGCAGGTATATGGAAGCTTCAAAAACATTGGGCAGAATTTTGCCCTCGGTGGGGGGGTGCTCAGCAGGGGCGTGTGGGGTTGGTCGGGAAGCTGACTGCTGCCCGCAATCGGCACCGCATCACGATTTTACGCGGGCAGGCCAATTAAGGGTGGAACGTGAGCGGCAGCGCTCATCGTTGCCTGTGCAGGTCGGGGCGGGGGGGGGGGGGGGGGGGTGGGGGGGGGCGGGGGGGAGTGGGCCTAGCACGAACTTTGCGTGAGAGAACGCTTCAGTCTCCCTGGGACACAGAGCTGCCTCAGGGAGATGAAGCGCTGTTTAAAAAAAAAATGAAGAGAATAAAAATGTCATAAAACATGTCCCCTCATGTGATTCTAACACATGAGCAAGGACATGTTTTTAATTAAAGTGTGAAATTTTTATTTTATTTTTATTTGCTTTAGGAAACTTCATCCTGCCTGTGGATGAGGTCTCCTAAAAAGTGCAAAGGCTGCTTGGCATTTTTGCTTGCCCGCCAACCAAAAGAATGGACAGGCAGCATAAATTTGAAATTAATTACCTTTTTAATAGCCTTAATCGGCCTTTTAATTGCCAGCTCCAGCACGCGCCTGCCAAACAAAATATCCCGGGACTGCATGATGACATCGGGACGCTCGTCCGACGTCATCGCGTGTCATTTTACGCTCGGCCGGGTCGGGCACACGCCCGCCCACCCGCCAAGGTCAACGTTCTGCCCATGTGCAATTGCACCAGTAGCTAGAAAAAAATAATCCAGTAAGCAGCCTTTGCACTTTTTAGGAAACCTCATCCATGGGCAGGATGAAGTTTCCTAAAGCAAATAAAAATAAAATAAAAATTTCACACTTTAATTAAAAACATGTCCTCACTCATGTGTTAGAATGAGGGGACATGTTATATGACATTTTTATTCTCTTCATTTTTTTTTTTAAACAGTAACCTATAAGGAGTTCATAATCCTTCATATTGTGCTGTTGAGTACTACTTCATGCCTTCTAATGCTGTGTTCAACTCGGTTAAGACAGGATGTAGGCTAGTGTGGCATTTGAAAATGACAGCGGTGACACCAAATCACATTGATAGACTTCATAATTCCTGCTCTGCACATTGTCTGCAGCCCTTAGGTTTGTGCAAACCCTTTTGTCAAGATAGCATCCAGTGAATTCCCGTCAGAACTGTGATCAGACAACTTTGAAGCAATTTTCCAATGCTAATAGGGAATGCAGCACCTAAAAGATGCGCATTACAGAGACTAACGTCTCTCTCTTGTGTATTGGCTATTGGATAATCCTTTACCTTGAGGCCTGTTAATGTCTTCAGGAAAAATATAAGTGTGGCCTTAATGATGGTCATTAGAGAGGCTCAAGCTTCAATACAAAAAACTGTTTTGCCATTCCCTAAAGTTCAAGGACCATCATTCTAACAAGATTGGGGTGAAGGAGAGGAGGACAAATAGCTGTAAAGTTCATATAGAAAATTTCTCAACATTCATGTCAATCACTCATCGCTTAACACTTTGCAATACAGTTTATTTCTTTTGCCAAGATGCAAATTCCATGCTCAATCATTTATATTGAACAAAATATGTTTGAACAAGCAACCCACCACATTTCACCATTTCTCTTTATTCAGATTAATATACTTCATTGTCAAACACTTTGCTGAATGCTAAGAGAACAGCAGCACAGATTTTGGTGAAACTTGGTGCCTTCTGTTTCCAATCAATCTCTTCTTTAAAATTAATGGACTGCAGATGGTTCTCAGCTTAGAACTGTTTGTACTGGTGCACACTACATCAGACTTATATGATGCAAATTAATGATATGTAATATTTTATTATCTCTCTTACAATACCATACAACTCCCCAAAACCCAATCATCATACCTCAAGCCTTCTCCACATATACTGGCAAAGTATTCCATTTTCCTTATAAGGTAATGTCAAGCTCATTAAAAAGTTAATTACAACCCAAATGTTTTAAATGCTCTCCCTGAAGGTTTCCCCATCTGATTTCAAAGTATTAGATTTGCAGCTGCTGCCTTTATGTTGGAATGGAGGGAAGCTGTACATTGGAGCTGCCAGATTACTTTAATGTTGTGATGTATAGAAGATGGAGGCCTAAGCTCCACAGGCCCAAAGGACTATTATCGAGCATCCTATATCAAGTCTTTGTTGCACTGATTACATCTCCCCAGTCCCCAGGGGCTGGCAGTAGTTGTACTGGGTGTTCAGTAGGATCAGGTAAACCCTTCATGTTCTCAAACTTTGCTTAGTATTAAAAGGCTTCCAGATGTTATACTCAGCACTGTTAAGCAGGAAGTATGCCAGATCTTTTTGAAGGCCTCATACAGATCCACTCCTCATTATGGATAATGCCCTTAACCGTCCACACTGAGAAAAACAGGTATGAAATCTGGGTCAAATTTTGAGTCATACTTCAAACCTTTTCCTGAGTTTCTTGCTGGAATATTCAATCTCTCCAGGAGGCATTTTGTTTTCCCATTTCTTTTAAATGAGGTCAGTAGTCTACCAGGATAATTTGAATAGTTCACCATCTCCATGTTACAGTGAGTAACAAACAGTCTACCTGGAGAAAGACGTTAAACCTCACCTTTTAATGTTTAATGGATTAGTGCTTTAAAGCAAGGCCACAGTAGCAGGCATTTGGAAATGCTATATCTGCATTTCACTTAGGTCATTGCTGGCACATTTTCTATAAAATCTCCAGCTCAACAAGCACCTTAAGAGTAAAAATTCTGATACTGGCTTCTTAATGATGGAATGTATTGAAGTCTATTACAATACTTCACAACACTTTAAAAGTACTTCACTTGCTGTTAAGTGTTTTGGGACAGAGATCATGAAAAATACAACAGAAATGCAAGTTCTATCTTTCTTTCCACTGAAAAATATATTTTAATTCATCTGTTCTGTCTGTGCTAGGGTTTTGTAAGAAGGTTGTTGCAGACTACAGAAGGTTCAGAGACTTTAGAATCTATTGCCTTCCATTTTGAGATCAGTGGGGCTGCTCGAAAATAAAACCTGGTTTAGCAAAATTTGTTTTGCTATCAGGGATGGACATCTTGAATGCCACTGGCTGACAGTTTGACAAAGCAAATAAATTATTAAGTTCAGGCTCCGTTGCATTGAATAATTGTTTCAACTTGAAATGGCAGCCTTCTTGACATTGAATAAAATTATTTGTAATTGAAAGAAGATGTTGGATTGTCACCTTTATTTCATTGAGTTCTAAGCTTATTATCAAACCACTAATAAAATGTGAGGCAAACAGACACATTTTAAATTAAATGGGTTAGTGCCAGGAGAAAAATTGCAGTAATCTGAAAATCTTGATTTCAGCATCTTGCTTTTAAACTGGAATAAGAACTTTTCTTGTGTGGAACTTAGCATTTAATATGCAAACCCAGAAACACCGGTAGGAAGGGGTAAAATTTCCTTTGCATGCTATATTTAATAAATTTGTTAGCGCATGATGTATGAACTACAGCTAGCACTCAAACAATATCTTTCCCCTGCATGGTTAGTATTAATCAGCCTGCAAGATACATACTGTTGCTTCTAAAGAATAGAACATTAGTCCTGAGATGTTGTATAACAAAGAGTTACATTCCATTTACTTATAATAGGTTTTGGGTAAAAGCTGATAATTGTCATATCACACAGTGCAGATAAGAAAGGTCATTTGATCCATCTAGCTCATCCATCAATGAAAACCAGCAGTTGACCCTTCCACAGCCTCCTATTGGCCCTCCAGCTTCTGGAGTTCACCCGCCATCTTTAATTGGACGACAAGCACATCCTCTGGTCATTAATTGGCCTTTGTTATACCGGGTCATGGCCTGAAATTACCTCGACATTGGTGTCCCGGCAACAGAACAAAAATGCAGTCTCCATTATCTGGTATGTATCTCATTGCCAGAAACCTAATATTCTCTAGCTGTTTTCAACTAAAAAGTATTAAAAACATTGAGGTTGCCCAGGCTGTAACTAAATTTGAAAAGTCACAGAACGCAGCAAGGAAGCAAATGCGCCAACACAAGCAACACACTCGGTCATGACACACAGTTTCTCAGTTTCCTGGTGAGTTTTGTGCATTCAACTAATCTATCAGTTGCAGTAAGATAGCTTTCAAATGACAAGCCAGCTCTAATAAATGGATATGAAAAATTATTTGAAATGTGATGAAACTTTCTAATCATCACACTTGTAACTGTCTCAGTGTCAGGCACCAGCTGTATTTATAATTCATGCCTGGAATCTGTTGTGTACATAACTCATTTCCAAGCACCTATTATCAAATAATCACCTTATTAGACAGCTGTGTATTGTTTATTTGTGGTTTGTCACTCGAAACCAGTGGCAAACATTTTTACTGTGTAAAGCCAACAGCTTGAAAAATTTACCTCTAAATTGGTTCTATCATGTTTCTGGTGCAAGTACGATCCACAAAGATGATTAGATGCTAATTAGGTAATAAGCAGGCATCCACTATAATGCAGGATATCCATTGTTTAGTGGCACTGTTTCCCTCCTTAATCAAAGCTAGAAACTATAGCAAGTGACACAAGGATGTCTGGCAAAGTCATTTTTTACCATTTTACTGCTGACTGAAGAAACACATTTTTCTCAGTGGCTATTAGGTACAAAAATTCTGATGCTTGGTAATGATCTTGAATCAACATTAAAGTAGTTACATAAATACCAGCTCTTGTTGGTACCCTAAGTGATACTGCACTATCTTTTCAAGATAACTCGAGGTCTTGAATTACATTCATATTGTAGAGGTGTTTTGGTGTTGTGGTCACTTTGACAAATGGACCACAGGATTCTCAGGTACAGGTCACGATCATTTATTCGAGCAATTGCAAGGTGAGTGTGATTTCAAGCTGCATTGTGACCACAACATTGGTATGTGAATTTGCAATTTTGACTGAAATGTCAGTTTGCTGTTGAAATGGTCTATATAGCTCTTCCCATTCATGCATCATTTTCTATATCGGCCTGGTCTACTGTCAAACAACAGCTTTTGTTAGCAAAGAATAATTATTGCTTGAGGGGCCAGCATTTCCTCTTGATCATTGAGGAATGTCTGTTCAGACCAGTGATAGCAAAAACCACTTGAGCAACCTTTATAGGGGACAATATTGCAAACAGTTTTGGTCTCCTTATGTAAGGAAGGATAAACTAGCCATGGAGGGAGTGCAACGGAAGTTCACCAGGCTAATCCCTGGGGTGGCAGGATTATTTTGTGAGGAGAGATTGAGGAAACTGGCCTGTATGCTCTAGAGTTTCTAAAAATGAGAGGTGATCTCATTGGAACTTACAAAACTCTTACAGGACATGACAGGGCAGTTGTAGATGGAATGTTTCCCCTGGTTGATGAATCTAGAACCAGGGGACACCATTTCAGAATAAGGGACAGGCCATTTAGCTCTGAGTTGAGGAGGGAATTTCTTCACTCAGAGGGTGGTGGATCTTTGGAATTCTCCACCCCAGAGGGCTGTGAAAGCTCAATCATTGAGCATGTTCAAGACAAAAATCGATAGATTTCTGGATACGAATGACATCAAGGGATATGGGGATAGTGTGGGAAAGTGGCATTGAGGTAGATGGTCAGCCATGATCTAACTGAATGGTGGAACAGGCTCGATTGCCTGAATGACATAATCCATGTTCCTCTTTTCCTACAAGTATGAGGGCCTCACCCACTCAGCCTGCTGGTAGCCAAAAATCAAAACCATCTCCGGTGACATTGTCATCACTGACAACATCGCGACTAGAGGAATGAGCTGAAAACTAGCTCTGGAATAATGTCCCTCTAGATTACAAGAGATCTCATGCTTGCTTACCCTCAACTATAAGCACCAGTTCCACCCCCTCCATTCCTCACAATCAAACACTCATTTCTGTCACAGGGAAGTGACTATTGCAACACTGGCCCTGTACCAGGTTTCCCACCTGCTTCAGCAGAAGTTCACAAAACAAAGCCTGCTGTTGAATCAAATCAAAAACATCTGGCTCGGAAAGAACTGAGCCTTCCCCTGGGGCCTGCTGAACCCTCGATTAGAAAAGTATACATACATTTTAAGTATCTCTGTCATATGTATGAAACTGGATCATTAATATTTTAAACTTGTGTGAAGCTCACTTTTAATCATAGCTTCAAACTACTGCTTCGGTCTTGGACACAGTGGTCTTCAGACTCTTTAAGATTTCATGACAGATAATCAAATTGTTATTTGCGATAAAAGCTGAGATGCTTTCAGGCTCTGAGATTGTTTTACTTAACAAGATGAGACATTAATGTGGTTTGTTGATTTAAGAACTGAATACCTTTTAAAAAAAATCCTTTGAGTAAGTTCCAGTATAACTTGGTATAAAAATGTGGTGAGGATTACAAACATAAATTAAACACTGATGTACAAATCGTTTGCATGAGACTTCATCTAAATTCAATTAGTACAAAACTGTGTGCTACAAACCCTTTAAAGCTTACAATTAGCCATGTGGTTTTAAAAACAAACACTGAACACTGAACAAAAACCTAAACCACATTTCCTACCAATTTAAATAGAAGTCATTTTGTCCTGGATTGTAAAATATTTGTGTTAACGATCAAAGACCTTTGTGATTCACCACTTGACTTTTAAGGGGGTCAGCATCAGAATACCCAAGGTACACAGCCTTTATATCTGTGGTAACAGAGCCCTCCCATCACTACACTGTGTTCAACATGCCAGGCACCATTTGCTAAGCAAGGAAGGATTTCTCAGCACTCTGCAGAACTATTGTTTTTGAGCATTTTGCATTAGAAAATAGAAGCAAAAGGATTTTAGTTACACCACAGGATCTAATATGCACCTTTCCTTAAAAGTGAACTTTCTCTGTATGGCAGACTTCTTTTTCAAAGAGAGCTGAAAGGATTAACCATGAAGTTTTTTTTAAAAGAGGAGTGATTTGTGCAAGGAAGAAATGATTAACTCCTGGCTCTGGTTTCCCACCACCACCACCCCTCCCCACCCCCACCACCCTGCACACCACCTCCCCCTGTGTTTATGATTGTCTTACCATCTTGGCGGTGACCCCCTCAGTTAACTGACCTTTAACCTGCTGCAATGTTCCCAAGGTAGTCCTTGGAGTTAGGAACCACAGACAGGAAAAGTTCAGCCCCTGCAGGCAGCAGCCCAGTGACAAACTTGCAGTCAGCAGTGTGTAACTGATCAGTTCAGTATGAACTTGGGTATCTTTTCTCTTGTCTGCGTTGCTGGGTTACCTTTGCACTTCAAAGTGTTTTATTGTGTGCAAAGTGCTTTAAGATGTTTCTGAGAGATGCGAGAATGTGCTACACAAGAACAGCTTAACATTTATATTGTAGCTGTGACATAATGAAACATCTCAAGATGTCTCAAGGTGCAAAGAGGTAGGGAAATAGGCGCCAATCCAGGACAGGTCCAATGGACTTTGAGAAGGCTTTTAAAGGTGGAGAGAAAAATTGGGAGGTGGAGAGGTTCAGGGAGGAAGTGCTGGTGAATCAGAGCAAAGCTGCTGAAGGATCTCTTGCCAGTGGTATCAGGGAGAAAGGACAGTGGGAGGAATGGCATAGAAGACTGGACCCAGGAGAGATGGATAAGATTAGCTGAATCATTCTTTGTTGCCTGCTGTTTCAAATAACATTGTCAGTTTGGGATTTCCTCACTAGCTTTTACCATTGTTTGGTACTGCACTGCGTAAGACTAAAACATGTTTAGCTGCAGGCAGCCATTATTGAACTAAGTTTATTTATATCTCCACAACCGAGGGAGCAGCAGAGATGGCAAAAGAACAAATTTCTTAGACCTTGCAATATATGGCATGTATTGTAGCATTGCTGCCAACATCTAATTACAACATTGTCATGTAATTGAGGCAGTCATCCTTTCATTACTATTGCAGAGCACCTCCATGGCCTATATAGACTCTCTTCAGTAGCAGTAATGAAAGAACAAAACCATTAGTTGGAATTTTATGCTCCCAACCCTACCTGCCACAGCCACCTCCCCCACCCCCACCCAGAAGTGGCATGGCGAGTGGAATGCTGGGTACGCATTGCCTGCCTCCCCTGGAATTTTACCAGCAGTGGGGTAAGTGTCAGGTGGCCTGCAGGCGGTCTTCCCTCCCTTGGTCCAATTGAGTCACCTTAAGATCCGTGTCTCAGCATTGGTATTTTACTTGGTTGCCTGACCATGGGGTCCGGCGTGGGAGTTGTTGCCAGAGGGGCAGGTGGAGAGACAGGGGCCCTCCTGTTCAGGAATCCTATGTCCCACGGAGAGCCATCCTTCTGGAAAGGGCTGCCCCCACTTGATTACATCCCTCTCATCCAAAATACAGCCAACCCCAAACACCAGCCTCCTCCACCCTTGCCAGGGTCTGTCTGACTGGCCCCAGCTAGCCCACTTCACTCAACTGCTTCTCCAGCCTCCTGGCTGTAGTCTCAGCATTGGCCACTGCAACCAGTGGCGCTGCTGGGAGTGAAGAGCTGCTAGCTCTCCTACTGGCTGGCAGGAGTTGGAGGTGGGGGAAGCGGGGCAGAAACCTTAACCTCAGACAACTAATTGCTTGAGATACGCAAAATAATGTTGTGCCTTCCAGGGCCGGCGGAGATGTGTTCGCCCGACTTTCCAGCTGATGGGTGGTGCCACTGCTTCCAGCCATTAAGTTCCAGCCATTGAGTGCAGGTTTTCTAACAAAGCTGCAATGCTTTAAGATTGCCCTTGTCTCCCTTCTCTGGTCACTGCACCTCATGAAGGATATTATTAACTTTGATGGGGATATAGCACAGATTCATTAAAATTATACAGGGTTGAAAGGGTTGAATTATGAGGAAAGGTTGCATAGACTAGGCTTTTATTTTCTGGAGTACCAAAGATTAAATAGCAATATTATTCAGGTCTTTAAGATGATTAAAGGAATCAATAGGGTAGACAATGAGAAACAATTTCCTCTGGTGAAGGAGTCCGGAACTAATGTGCTTTCAGGAACTCTACCTCACAAAGAGCTGCTGATTCTGAGTCAATTGAAAATTTCAAATCTGTGATTGGTGGCTTTTCATTAGTGTTATGATCCCTGTAGAGACTGACAACTTTTTAAAAAGAAATGAATCCCCACAACACCAATGGAAATAAAACCGCGGGATGACATTTCACCTTCAAAATTTTTTACTGTAACAAACTAACTAAAATGAACATTAATTCAAACATTAATTAACAGGTGAAGAATATTTGAAATAAAAGGTAAATTTTGTTTTAGTTAGTTGATACAACAAAGGCACGCCTCACCTAGTTACATGTACTTGTGTTGCTTCCTGCACAAGTATGCGATCACATGTAACCTCACAGTCTTTCCAACTCAGCCCTCAATTTGCAGGATCTCGCAATTCCAATCCAACTGTTTTGGCTCTTGAGTCACATTCACTAACAATATTCCAACCAAAGTCACAGACATGGCTATCACCAACAAGGCGTATGTCTATGAGCACTTTTTGACTCAGGTCATGATGTCCTGATGGCACGGAAACCCCAGAGGCTCCCTTATCTGTCCTCTTTAAAACAGTGTAGTAGGCCCTGGCTCTTCTTTGGACAGCAACCCCTCACTCTTGAAAGGAAGTTGTCCTTTCCAACTGTATAGCACACACAGTAACACAATTTTGCTTCAACACCAGGATCTGTTTGAAGACTGCTAAGCAGAAAACTTTTCCATTCAGAGCGAGCCTTCCCCATTTTCTCTTTGCATGGATTCTCAGTGTTTTGAATTACCATACGGAAAAAAAAACAGACTGACCCAATGCCACTGCAATTACTTTTCTATTTATTCTTTGCTTCTTAGTTGGTCATTCCCATGACAGTCCCAGGTCACTTGGGCATTTCTTAAAACCTAATGGTGCCATAATCAGGAAACCACTTGATCCTCTTCTAAAACACTTCCCAGCCCACTTTGTTCTTAAAGGGGCATCACACAAAAAGAAAATACAAGCTTTTTCCTAGCATAGGGGTCATCACAGTTAGGCAAGGGCATTAATAAACATGGAGCCTAGTTAGGTATAGATCAGTTTTGATCTAAATGAATGGCAGAACAGGCTCATAGGCTTGACTGGCCTATTCCCAGTCCAATGTTCCACTGGTTAGGTTAACTTTAAATATGATGACTCTACACCCAATCAGTAAGTTTTTGCCAACCAGTTTTGGACAGCATAGCAAGTAGTTCAGAGGGTAATGATTTATGGTATTAATTGATCAATTTTGAAAATAAATAATGGTTCATTATGTTATCAAAAAGTGACAGCTTGCGTTTACCTGCTGTAAGTCATAGGACTCAAAAATTAGTCTTGACAATTGTCTTACAGCATGCATTGGCAGCTTGGGGCTGTGGACACTAAAGCCCTCCTGGTTTCCGTGTCTTACAGCTGCTCCTCATGTAATTCCATGATGAGATGTCTGTATGCGGATATTGTCCAGCTGGACAGTTTAACAGATGAATCTGGGCATTTTATGGAGCGCAGCACTGAAACAATAGTTTTCTCTTGAAGGTCAGAGTGAGGGGTGATGCACAAGCCATTTTCCATCCAGTTTTTACAGATTAGTGACGATAGAGTAGTGTTGTAAAATTAGAGGCATGTGTGCCAGTTTTCTCCATCCCTGCAGTACATCTAAGAATCTGGCTAGACTGAAGTATTTACTTATGTACAGGTGAGCAATTCACCAGAAGACAGAGGTCCACCAAGTCCAGACTGCTCTAGGTTGTATACGCGTATTGCCTTGTCAATGCGCTGCTTTGCATTCTCCATTCCCAGCAATGCCTCTCTTCTTATGTCTGTCTATCATTTGCAGCAGATCTGACAGTGAACTACAGATGTTTCACTGCTCCTGACTGAAGCTGTGCCAACTAAAGATTTTATTTAGGCTGACTTTATAGTTTTCCCGCCACAACTGAATGTTGTGAACGTTTTTCCCGCAAACACCTTCACTGAATGTTTAAATTACACATCCACTTCTACACTAACAATATGTAATAAGTAGTTTTCTGCAGCTGGCCACTTACACTGTATGTACTCAGAAACTCTCAATGGACCTTTGAACTGAACTATAGCTTGCCTGATAGTAAGTAAAACCTGCAGCAGTTAAAGTCCAGGCAGTTCCACAAGCAGAAGCATGAAACCCTGACTAATCCACATTTCTAGAAAATAAGGATCAGAATGCCTGTACAATGATTTGCTGCTATGATCCCCACAGCTGTAATAAAAGAGAAACACACAAAATCTGTTTTCTGACAACTGTCACGTTATACAAAGTGCTAGTTTTTTGTTCGCAGCTAGTGCAGCTTGAGGCCTTAACCCCCACCACATAAAGCTGGTTGGAAAATAGTTGCACTCACTGAGGGAGTTGTTTTCTTCACTTCTATCTTGTCAAACTCTGCGATTCAAAGCCATAATTTATTCATCAGGCAGCTCCAAAAGTGAGAGAGCTGGCCTGAGACAATCAACATACTATTTAGATATTTTTAACGAAAACACCACACACACACACACACACACATACACACATAAACACAAACACACACACACACATACACACACACACACACACAAACATACACAAAAACACACACAATGGTGAATTTGGGAATACTAGTCTATCGGTTGGAGAATACAGATTTAAAATCTTTTTCAAAGGCCGGGTATGGGGAGTTGGGAGCATATGAAGGATGGGCTTTCTGAACTGCCAAAGTCAAAACTCGGTACAAATTGAGTTAAATCATTTTTTTAAAAGATGAATATAACTCAGACCACCCAGGCCAGGAATGGGGCAGGTTCAGGTCCCATTTTATAGTCTGCCCAATTCACATTCCTTAAAATAGATGTTAGTTGATTGTTATCAAGAGTAGAAGTTCAGGAATCAAAAGGGTTGCTAAGTACAGTTCAAGTGAGAAAGGTAGCCATGTACAAACATTGGAAACAATGACCTGACAGCCTTGCACTGGCAACAACTGAGGGAGGAATTGAGACTAAAACAAAGAAGAGGAAGAAGAAAAATCAGTGGATAACATTGATTGAATAACATTGAAATGTGGACTGAGAGAGACTTGAAGAAAGCTGGAGAAGAATCAAGACAATGCCAATGGCTCCAACTGAGGCTATGGTGATAACAAATGGACAAACAAAAACAGATGGGATGTAAAATAAGCATCAGACCCAAACACAGCCCATTCTCTATGGGAGAGTTAGGTTAAAATCAGCATTGATGACTCACTCAGCCTGAAAAGCAAAAGAAGCCCCAGCAATGTTGGAGAATGGAAACATCACAGGGATTCCCCATGTCACATATCACTGAGATGTTTCTCTTTTTTCAATTGCACTCAAGAAATAGACCTAGAAGCAATCAAAAAGCAGACTGGAAAATACCTACCTGTCCACATAGCCTGTCCCCAGTAACTGTGATGTATTATTCTTTGCAATATAAATGCTTCCCACTCCGCCTGAAAGCCATGTAATCTCCTGAAAGAAACAAAAAAAAAGGCCTATCATAAAAAAAATGGCAAAATCCTCTCCAATGTCCAATGTGAGGTGATGAAAATTAATCCAGGATACCACTCTGACCCTGATTAACATTACCTAGAAACAGGTACTGTTCTCAGCAACTAGTCACTCAGATGTGAGAGCCAAGCTGTACGTAGCTCAAAAAACCTTACCATGGACTGTCCCTTTGCCAACATGTATCCTTGTCTATTGTTACAATTTCCAACAGAAATGTTATGATAACATTCTCAAGGCAGAAAATTTACACAGTGGGACAAGTACTTAAAGCTACATGATCCTCAGCCAGGAAATTTCCTCTTTTTGAGCAATGCATGTTTGAAGTCTTCTCCCAACAGCAAACCTGCCAAGCCACAGCATAAACACTGCAAGATCTACAGAAATTTTGTGCACCCCAAATCCCTTTTGACTCTTCCCCTATTTATCCCATGTGTTTCGGTCCTACACTAGTTGCAGGAGGATTTGTTTTCTAGATGCTGCGTGGCCTTCTAATGCTCTAAAATGGCATACACGAGATGTGCAAGCACACTACCCACAAAATATACACCAAAGGCCATCTCAGTAAAGGGGGTTGATTGAGCATGTGCAGACTGAATGATTGCTGGCAGCATACAGAGCAGACAGATTATGGCATCAGCGCAGACTTGGTGCCAGCGCTGCCATCTTCGAACGCAATGTTCCAGCCAATACCCTGCGTTAACCTCATACAACTGAACATAAATGCTTAAATGGCATGAAGGATCTCCTCCCATTGCCACCACCAGCATTACTTAAAGAAGGTCATGCAGAACAGGAAAAGTTGCTAAAAGAAAAAGAAGGAAGAGGGGGAGAAAGACACTCAGCAGAAAGCCATATCAGCCAGCCCTATTTAGGGAGAAATTCTCTCACCTCAACTTCAGCAACGACCAATGATGAGAAATCTTCATTAAAAGATGATGTTGTGATTGAAATTTGTCAACTGTTGCAGCCACAACTGTAACTTCAAAGTAGGCCATGGGCAGCATTGTCTGTGATCGTCAAGGCGGTCATAACTCTCAACTATTACGTGTCTGACTGCTTCCAGGCTGCTGCTGGAGATATAAGCAAGCAACATTTCTCAATTTGCAGTGCACTGCTGTATAAGTGAGGTCACTGAGGCTCTGTAAACAAAGAGGGACAACTTCATCACATTGTGCGGTGCCAGAGACAAGCAGGCGCAGTGAATACAACAATTTGCAGACTTGCTTATGGCATGCTTCATATGAACTTTGCAACTTTCATGAACTGAAAAGGATTCCACTTCCTTAATGTGTAGCTGGTGTGCGACCAGAGACAGCACATCATACATGTGAATGTCTGTTAAACTGGCGGTACTCACAGTTCCTTTCTGTGCAAACTGCATTTGAAACACCACAGCATATCAAAGGATGGCTGGGCAACACGAGATATCCACTTATGACAAGGCTCATAACTTCAGTCTCGAATCCAGGAAAACATGCACAGTAGACATACAATGAGACCCATGCCACCACAATGTTAAAGAGCACACCACTGTCATCCTCAAGAAATGCTTCTGCTTTCTGGACCATTCAGGAGTCACCTGTGGTGCTAAACCAAGCAAGTATCAAGATTTGTGCTAGGATGTTGTACGTTGCACGCCCTCACCATTAGGAGCAAATAACACTTGCCCAGCAGCTATTAGGCAAAAAACTGAGGAACAAGTGCACAAGACAGAGAGAATAAGTAGAGGAGAATCAAGATTAACAGGAAGTGACAAAAAAGGAAGAGGAAGGAAGACTATAATATTGGCAGCCCCTTTCTGCACAGATTTTCCAGAATGGAATAATTAATGAGCAGTACAAGTAATATTATTCACACATTCCCATTCATCAACTGTCACGTTCCTTAACTTTCCTTGATTACTGACCATCATATTGATTTGTTTCTGATAAAATAAAAATAAAAACTATCAGCAAATGCACATTCCAATCTGAAATCATAAATATATTCTTGCATACAAAAATTAAGCTAAATTGCGCATTCGTGCCTGTCCTTCATGTGATTTATTTGATTTACAGCAACTTACTTGTGCTTATTTCAATTTAGTCTACTGTTTCCACTGCTCACAATGTGGTCTCCTCTATGCTGGGGAGACTAAACGCAGATTGGGTGATTGCTTTTCAGGACGCCTCTGCTCAGCCTGCAAGCATGACCCTGACTTTCCAGTTGCTTGCCATTTCAATTCATCATCTTGCTGTCATTCTCACTTTTCTGTGCTCATCCTGCTGCAGTGTTCCAGTGAAGCCCAACACAAGCATTTCATCTTCCACTTAGGCACTTTACAGCCTTCTGGACGCAACATTGAGTTCAATAACTTCAGGTCCTGAGCTCTCTCCTCCATTTTGAATTGTTTCCAACGCCCGCCCACCCCAAGTGCCAGTTTGTACCTTGTTTTCACGTTTTTATTTTCAGACCTGACTTTTATTCTGCTGTTAACACCTACTCTGGATCAATGCTTTGTTTCTTTACTACTACCATTACCATTCCCTTTGTCTTTTGTTCCACAACATCTTAGTCATTTAATCTCTTCTGGCCTCTAACCTATCCCTGACCTTTCCTTTGGTTCCACCTGACTCCCTTTGTCAACAGCTTAAAACCCATCACATTTCGACCTCTCCTCAGTTCTAAAGAAGAGTCATATTGAACTTGAAACGTTAACTCGCTTTCTCTCTCCATAGACGCTGCCAGACCTGCTCAGTTTTTCCAGCACTTTATGTTCTTACAACAATAATGGAGTCATTGACTAATCATGGCAATCAATCTCAATCAATTCATCTACAACAGATCCAGAAGCTTGGCTTAAATAGCCAAGTGGTTATGGTACTGGTTTTGTAACCCCAAGATCAAGAGTTCAAATCTCACAATGACAAACTATGAAACAATGTAACTTCATCTAAAACAGATGGAAACGGATTTGTACTCGAAAGAGTTACAACAGATCCGGACTTGGGATAAGGAAGACTACCAGTGCTCGAAAGCTATTGGAAGCTCAGGTCTAGTGTCACTTGTTCCTCCCAGGCAAACTAGACATACCACGTGGCAAATTACTCCTATACTGTATCCCAAAGTATTGGGCCAGAACGTCCAATGAGATTGCCACTCTGCTCCTTTTTCCCTACTTTAGGAGCTGCAACTTCCTCAACCGGCCTTCTGACTCAGGCACGCTGAGAATAGTGCAGTGCTGTGGGTTTTTGAGGCCTTCAGTCGAGGGCAGCAGAGTCAGACGAAAGGAAGACCCAGTGGGGGTTTGGGGGAGGGTGGGGTGGGGGTGTTCAGTACTATAGTGACCCAAGAGTTAGAAGTGATTTTAATTCTTCTAGCTTTTCCTAGGTCACAATTTTGCTAAGACAATTGAAACCGTCCAAAGTCTCCATTTTAATCAGAGTATCGGATGGTTCTGAATGCAGGGTCATTTATCTTCCCAAGCAGTTCCCGTGCAGTTCTTGCATGGGGTCTTCCAAGGGGTACCAACCCCGGAGATCGGAAGTCCTTTAAAAGAAATCAATTTAATTTGCATTTGAATGAGTCAACACTAGCCTTTTCCTTCATCTCCCTACAGAGCCTGTCCACAGGTTTACATTGTGGAAAATCAACTAACTACCAGACCTGGTACAGAATTTCAAATGGCAGGAGTGTTAACTCTTAAAATCTGCCCCATTATTGCTTTTGCTTAGAATAGGTCAGAAAATTAGGAATAAAAATGTGCATAGAGGTGATCGAACTCTCAGGGACATTACAATAACAGGCAATGTGACAGTTTCCCAACATGGCAGCAGGAAAGACCACTTGTCCTCTAATAGTTATCAGGCTGGAGTCACACCTAACTCAAAAGAAGATGGTTGTGGTTGTTGATCAATCATTTCAGGCCCAGGACATTGCTACAGGAGTTCCTCAGGGTAATGTCCTTAGCCCAACCATCTTAAGCTGCTTCATCAATGGCCTTCCCACCATCATAAGGTTAGAATTAGGAATGTTCACTAATGATTGCACAATGTTCAGCTCCATTTGTGACTCCTCAGATACTGAAGCAGTCTTTGTCCATATGCCACATGACCTGGGCAGCAGTCAGGTTTGGACTGATAAATGGCAAGTAACATTCATACCACACAAGTGCCAGGTGATAACCATCTGCAACAGAATCTAATCATTTCCCTTGACATTCAATGGCATTACCCATCACTGATTCCTCCACTATCAACATCCTGGGGGTTACCATTGATCAGAAACCAAACTGCACCTGTAATATAAATACTGTGGCTACAAGGGCAGGGTAAAGGCTAAGGATTCTGCCGTGAGTAACTCATTTCCTGAATCTCCAAAGCCTGTCCACCATCTACAATGCGCAAGTCAGGAGTATGATTGAATACTTTCAACTTGTCTAGGTGAGTGCAGCTCCAACAATATTCTAAAAACGCAACACCATCCAGGACAAAACAGCCCACTTGATCCGCACTCCAGCCACCTTAAACAATCACTCTCTCCACACTGATACACAATGGCGGCAGAGTGTACAATCTACAAGATGCACTACAGCAATTTATCAAGGCTCCTTCGACAGCACCTTCCAAGCCTGCAACATCTACCACCTAGAAGGACAAGGGCAGCAAATGCATGGGAACAGCACCACTAGCAAGTTACCTTCCAAGCCACACACCATCCTGACTTGGAACTATATCATTATTGCTTCACCGTTGCTGCATCAAAATCCTGGAACTCCTTAATATCATTGTAGGTGTACCTACACCAGATAGACTGCAATGATTCAAGAAGGTGGCTCACTACCGCCATATTGCCCTACCTGCATTTTTATGGGGTGGGTCTGTTTGAACTTTCTTTTTCTTTAACCCCTCTGGAGATATGTTATCAATCAGTAATGTTGGCACTGGGGATTTTTTGTTCTGGAGCTGGTCCACTTATAAACAGGTAACATGCATCTGATTGCGATTGAACCACAGCTCTTGGATCAGGGAATCAATTACTCTACACTTCCAATGAATTATAGTCTTTTGAACAAGATGTATTAATGCAGAAATAGTGTCAAGAGAACACCAACCCCGGGGGCTGAATTTTACGTTGATCGGGCGGGCATGCGCCTGACCCAACCGAAATCGCGTGAGATCATGTCGGGAGAGCGTTCCAATATCATTGTGCACTCGCACGATATTTTGCTCGGCAGGCACATGCAAAAGTCAGAAGCGTGCCTGCTGACAATTAAAAGGGGAATTAAGCCCGAATGGCGGAATTGCCCGTCCAATCTTAATGTTGGCAGACAGGGGGAATTGGCCAGATGGCCTTTATATTTTTCATGAAACCTCATCCAAGGGCAGGATAAAGTTTCCGTTATGAAATAAAATAAAAATAAAAGTCTATGGGCAGCATTTTTATCATATATAATTTCAGGTGCCTGATTGTGATGCTCGGGACATTATTTTTCTGCTTTTTAAAAGTTTATTGGAACATTTTCGGGTCTTCAGCTCTCTGCCTTCAGGGAGCTTCCTGTCAGCGCTCGCCGGCAACCGTGTTGATGTCAACGCCTGCCCTCCCCCCACTCCCTCCCGGGCAGTGCTGAGCTTTTCAGCATGCGCTTCACGCTGGCTGACCGTTAATTGGCCAGCCGGCGTGAAATCACAGTCAGGGGCTGTTCGCGGTTGGCGGTCTGTTTCCCGACTGATCCTAGGCCCGCTAACTGAGCTAAAAATTCAGGCCTTGGCTTTTCACTTAATTATATGTCAAAGCACATTCTGAAATTGCCCAAATGCAAGTGGATCGCCAACAGGGGGCAATTATTAGAAACATGTAAGGAACTGGAAAATACAAGGGGAGAGAAGTGTCACTGAAAAATGACCTTTGCCATTAAGGTGTCATGCCATTTAAATGTAGTGCTCCACAATTTAATGAAGCATGCCCACAATTTTTTTCAGAGATTTAAGTGGATGTTTGCCACATCTCCACCATGATACATAGACACACTTAGACAATATGAATGCAATTTGTGACACAAATGGCAAAAGTAAGCATAATCCTTGTCCCTAGTTTCCCAACTTCTACTGATCTTCTGGCAATTACAAACAAACAAGCCATATTACACCCTTGCCTAAGGAAGTTGCAAATCATCCATCAGACTTAACTGAGAAATAACATTAGGAAATATAAACTTGCCAAAATGTAACAGTTAGAGGAGTGCATGTTGTATATGTGGAATGTCCCCAAGCAATCTCAATCACTGCGAAAAAAAGCTCATATTAGAAGTCAGCCCATTGGCTCTGACACACATTGGC
The DNA here is from genome assembly GCF_017639515.1 of Carcharodon carcharias. Lineage (NCBI taxonomy): Eukaryota > Metazoa > Chordata > Chondrichthyes > Lamniformes > Lamnidae > Carcharodon > Carcharodon carcharias. The sequence continues at coordinate 44,005,072 of NC_054485.1, forward strand.
AACAGGTTGATGTAATGTTTGTTTCCTATAACTTTGTGAATGAGATGATGGAAAGTGATTAAGCGTAAGTAGAAATATGACCTTCAATGTAAACATAAAAGAGGAACATTTTTAGATCTGTAAATGCAATAGAAAAGTTGCAGTTATGTAAAAATCTAGATTTTTTTAATAATGTGCAGATAAATGTTAAAATATTTGCTCATAACATTTTCAAGTTCCATCTCTAAGTTCACAGGTCATAAAGAATCTATTTTAAATATGCAACCTGTCATGTTTTTCCAATAATATAATGGTACCAAAGGCTATGGCATAGTGGTATTGTCACGGGACTAGCATTATTGCAACCAGGGTAATGGGTTTGAATCCCACCATAGCAGATGGTGAAATTTGAATCCAATCAAAAATTTGGAATGATTGTTGTAAAAACCCATCTGGTTCACTGCTGTCCTTAGTTGGTCTGGCCTACATGTGACTCCAGACCCACAGCAATGTGGCTAATGTTCCCTGCAGTTAGAGATGGGCAATAAATGCTGAACAACTAAAAAAAGAATAAGGGTGTAAACACATTGTGAGTTCATTTATTTCTATACATGGGTAGAAAGCTTGAAGACATTAGCAGCAGAGCTGTGTGTGCTGTGTTCTACTCACAGACCGAAGTGAAACTGAGGCTAAATCACAGGACACAATTCCCTTCCAGTGATGGCATGCTGCTATCCATTTAAAGCATATTACAACACAACCAATCCACAGTTTTTCAAAAGAACTCTATTTTATTTATCATTGTCACTAATGAGTACAAATCAAACCACATTTATACAACACTTGCCATTATAAATGTCTTGTTTATCTCCCAATCTGGTAAAAAGTCTATTGCAATCACTGGATAAAGCCGAACATAGGCTTGTTCACTGGAACAAATCATAGCACCAGGAGAAGGCCACACATATCATTGAGGTTGTTCCCCCATTTTATTAGTCATGGGAGCTCTGCATCTTTTCAATCCCATTTCCTCCTTCATATCTTTTAATAGGCTTATTGCCCATTTCAATCCTTATATTATTTTCAAATAGTACAGTTGGTGCTGCCTTTATGGCATTTTGAGGCAGGCAGTCCACATTCTCATGTTTTCATGTGAATAAACAATCCTTCAGTCACTTAATCCTTGACGAATTTTCTCCAAAGTTGCAGAGATGTAGTTTGACTACTTTCAGGATTATTTTAAATCAGCGTGGTCCCACTGATTTATTTCTTGTTTATTTTTTTTTTCTTGATTCAAGCTAGGAAAGGCCTTGGTCAGGATTTTACAGCCCCTCCCACCCGGCGGGATATTACAGTCCCACTGAAGTGAATGGGGATGTAAATGGCTCGCCGCATCCATCAGGGAGGGACACGCCACAGCAGGACATAAAATCCCAGCCCTTAAATTTTTGGGTGACACCGCACTTTAAAACAAGTTTAATAATGCTGAAAGCAAGTGAAAATTCTAAGTTACTTTAACTAATGAAAAAGGTTCCATTGACAACTGTGCTTCAATACAATTTGTCCATGTAAGTCTCATGGAACAGATTGTTGGGAAACAGTCAAGTGCCCCCGAGCATATTTCTGAAAGAGGCTTCAGAGTGGGAACAAAATCAAGCTGTTTTTTTTCCCAAAAGAAATATACTTGGCACCAATAAATGTGTTGCATTTTTGTGGTTTTGTATTCCACTTTAAAACTTGGGAATTCAGGTATTTTGAGAAACTAAATATCAAGCCTGATGTTTGACACCACTCACATGCATCAGAGGGACTCTCCACTACTTCAAGGTCCTGCACCCCCCACCCACCCCCCCACCCACAACTTCCCAGTGAGGTTAACTAAACCTTATCCGATTCTTACACTGAGTCACAAGAGAGTATATGATTACTTTGCTACCATGAAGCCACTCGTCAACCACTAACACCTGCCTTTTTCCTTATGACTTCAAACTAAACTTGGATACTCTGTGGAGAACTGAATGCTTGCACACTAGAATAACAGGGCCAAGGTGACAGGGGAAAAACTTGTCTCTGTTCTGTATCCATCTACAGATGGGGATGTTCTTGGAGAATCTTCAAACAATGGAGGGACTTCCAGTGTTAAGTCACAGCATATGTACCAGGGGAACATTTTATTCACTTCTCATATGTACTATTTTCTAAAGGGTTTTGTATTCACAGGCTAGAACAGTCTGAAGTGGATGAAATTGTGAAGAAACCTAATATTCAATTCTGATCTCAATCCTGTTCAATATGCGTCAGTTGACTCTGTTGCTCCAAGTACATCTGCTCAGTGGAAAACAATTTTAAGACGGCTGCCATTCCATTTCTGTAATCCACTTGCATCACTGGCAGCCTCTGAGACCATTATAAAGGTCAGTATTTCATAACCAACTGTATCTACTCAGGAGTTTATCTCCTAAGTGATTGCATACAATGTAGAGCTATTTATGAACGGGCATTTAGCACCAGCAGCCACTTCAGTCATCCAGTGAAGTTCGATGAATTTGACCAAATGAAACAGCAAAATAACTGAAAAATAAACAATCTTTAATGTACATTCATGGGATGTGGTTGTCACTATCTAGGCCAGCATTTATTGCCCATCCCTAAGTTCCCCTGAGAAGGTGGTAGTGAGCTGCTTTCTTGAACTGCTGCAGTCCATATGCTGTAGGTATACCCACAATGCTGTTAGGGAGGGAGTTGCAGAATATTGACCCAGTGACTGAAGGAACGGCGATATAGTTCCAAGTTAGGATGCTGAGTGGCTTGGAGGGGAACTTCCAGGTGGTGGAGTTCCCATGGATCTGCTGCACTTGTCCTTCTAGATGGTAGTGGTTGTGGATTTGGAAGGTGCTGCCTAAGAAGCCTTGGTAAGTTCCTGCACTATATCTTGTAGATGGTTCACACAGCTGCTACTGTGTGTCAGTTGAGGAGAGAGTGAATGTTTGTGGATGGGATGCCAATCAAGCAGGCTGCTTTGTCTTGGATGGTGTCAAGCCTCTTGAGCATTGTTGGGGCTGCACTCATCCAGGCAAGTGACTTGTGCCTTTTAGATGGTGGACAGATTTTGGGGAGTCGGGAGGTGAGTTACTCACCACAGGGTTCCTAGCCTCTGACCTGCTCTTGTAGCCACAGTATTTATATGGTTCAGTTTCTGGTCAGTGGTCACCCCCAGGATGTTGATATTGGAGATTCAGTGATGGTAATGCCATTAAACATCAGGGGGCGATGGTTAGATTCTCTATTTTTGGAGATAGTCATTGACTGGCACATGTGTGGCATGAATGTTACTTGCCACTTGTCAGCCCAAGCCTGGATATTGTCCAGGTCTTGCTGCATTTGGACATGGACTGCTTCGGTATCTGAGGAGCCACAAATGGTGCCGAACATTGTGCAATTATCAGCGAACATCCCCACTTCTGACCTTATGATGGAAGGAAGGTCATTGATGAAGCAGCTGAAGATGGTTGGGCCTAGGATTTAACTTGCCCAAAAACCAAATTATATATCCCCAAAACAGGACTCTGTGTCAAAAGCAGAAGTGCAACAACAACTTACATGAATGAAGAGTGCAGGAGGGTATTCCAGGAGCAGCGACAGGCATACCTAAAAATGAGGTGTCAACCTGTTGAAGCTATAACACAGGACTACTTGAGTACCAAACAGTGATAGACAGAGCTAAGTGATCCCACAACCAAAGGATCAGATCTAAGCTCTGCAATCCTGCCACAGCTAGTCGTGAATGGTGATGGACAATTAAGCAACTCACTAGAGGACAAGGCTCCACAAATATCCCCATCCTCAATTATGGAGGATAAGGCTGAAGCATTTGCTGCAATCTACAGCCAGAAATGTCGAGTGGATGACCCATCTCGGCCTCCTCCGGCATCCTCAGCATCACAGATGCCAGCCTTCAGCCAATTAGATTCACTCCACGTGATATCAAGAAATGGCTGAAGGCACTGGATGCTGCAAAGGCTATGGGCCCTGACAATATCCTGGCAATAGTACTGATGACTTGTGCTCCAGAGCTTGCTGCCCTTAGCCAAGCTGTTTCAGTACAGCTACAATGCTGGCATCTACCCGGCTATATGGAAAATTGCCCAAGAATATCTTGTACACCAAAAGCAGGACAAATCCAATCTGGCCAATTACCGCCCCATCAGTCTACTCTCGATCATCAGTAAAGATCAGTAAAGAAATGGAAAGGGTCATCAACAGTGCTAGCAAGCACACTTGCTTAGCAATAACCTGCTCACTGATCCCAGTTTGGGTTCTGCCAGGGCCACTAAACTTCTGACCTTATTACAGCCTTGGTTCAAACATGGACAAAAGAGCCGAACTCCTGAAGTGAGGTGAGAGTGACTGCCCTTGACATCAAGGCCACATTTGACAGAGTGTGGCATCAAAAAGCCCATAATGGCACAGCAAATGGTTAATACCGAGTTGTTCAAATCCCAGAGGGAAACTTCAAATAACTGTCACAGCTTGTTTGGCAGTTTGTATAAATTTCAAGGTGCATGCCTTGAATTCAGTGGTAATAAGGCCACCAAGTCTGGTAGGTTTTTATAAAACTAAATGAAACATTTATTAATAAGAGAAATGATTTTTAAATACATACATAGATCTACAAGTTACTATTCTGATAATATCTAAATCCCCTAATCAATCCAACTCCAAGGGCAGAATTTTGCCGTAGGTTTGCGGGGATGGGCCTGACACACCGACACATAAAATGATGCACGATGACGCTGGGCATGCGTCCTGACATCATCGCGCATCATTTCGATATTCCATTCGGTGGGGGCACGCCAGAGGCGGCTGCATGTCCGCCGAACTGGCAACAGGCCATTAAAAGAATAATTAAAGCTGTTAAGAATGCTGCCCATCCAACCTTAAGGTTGGTAAGCAGGCAAAAAGACCAAGCGGCCTTCACGTTTTTCAGGAAACCTCATCCAGGAGAATATAGTTTCCTAACTTCACATACATGACCCAGCTCATGTGACACAGTCACAATGAGGGGACATGTTTAAATACATTTTTACTTTATTTATTTAAAAGTTTTCAAATCCATTTAATCTCCCCGAGGCAGCTCTGGCACAGAGCTGAGGCACTCAGGGAGATTTCTGCGCTCTTTCATGCGCAAGTGCGAAAGAGCACAGGCCCCAGCTGCCCCTCATCCTCCCACCCACACAGGTAGCACTGAGTGCTTACAGAACACGTATTACACTGGCTCAGCCTTAATTGGCCCATCTGCATAAAACACGGGCAGCGATCGGCTCAGTGCCCTCCCCCGCCCGCGTCCGCCCTGCCTGCCCAGCATAGGAAAAATTCTCCCCCAAGTTTCACTTTCATTAAGGCAACAGTAAAACACACAGATTTTAAAAGACCCAGGCAAAGAAACATGATACCCTGAACAAGTCGACTCCCAAGTGAGTGTTCTTAACTTCAGTCTTTTGAAGACAGCAGCTTGTGGCATAGATGCTGAAGGTATTTTCACACTTGTAAGATCTTAAAAGTGCCTTCCCTTACACACAGCCCTTGCTCCTTCTTTACACATATCTTTCTCTTTGAATGCAAATACCCATTGTTTCACTATGTCTTCAGACTTTATCTCCCTGATAATAAAACACTCTCATAACACTCAGTTTTACCAGTAATCGTTGGGAAAAATAAATACTCCATTTCTAAACTTCACCCCTCCTTTGAAAACACTCTAGTCTGGTTTATTTGATTTTCTTTGCTTCCACCACACTAGTAGGCAGCAAGTTGCAGGCTATTACTACGCACTATGCAAAAAAGTTCTTCCTCAGATGTCCCCTGCATCTCTTATTCAATGTTGAAAAAAATTCCCAATTCCAGATTATATTTCCAAACACACGGTTAAATTCCCAAAAAAAGGACTGTGTGCCCTAAACCCAGGATTAGAACAGAATTAGACACCCAAAAAGCAAAGCTTTTGACACCTGTTAAAAAAAACTGGTATGTTGCCAAAAGAGGACAGATAATAATGTCATTTGAAGCAAGGTAACAACAGTTAATGTAAGCTTCACAGCCATATCTGGCACTAGATTTTCTACACTTTTTTGATCTTTCACATTACCGGCAATGCTCTCCCTCAAGTTTCCAGCAATAATAGGCTCGATGGGCTGAATGGCATACTCCTGTTCTTCTCTCCCTACATTCCTATGGTCTACAGTAACTCAGCTTTGACTATGTTCCAAATTATAGTCCTCTTGCAAAACTCAGCAATCTGGCTGATCATGGGTTCTGATTCATAATGGGGATTTGAACAGTGATTTCTGCCCATTTCCTTTGTGTGAGCCTTTGCAGCCTGAACAAGAGAATTCCCTTAAAGTTTTAGTTTCCATGTGGATAATGTGATGGTACAGGATTTAAGATCTGTACTGTCTTGTGCCACAGAATGATAGAACAAGATTCATGGCCCCTCCTCTCAACAAAGGTGCACCTGACCATGGCTGAATTTGTCGAGGGGCAGGCACTGAAGAATGATAAGCTGCTTCCCCACATGAAGATAAAATATGAAGAAAAGACAATGAGGGCCACTCTCATGCACTTTTTGCTAACCAGCTCAAAAGGACAAAGAGAACTGGATTGACTGCTTGACCCATCAAGTTGAAACCATGGATGAAATCTTGTGGAGGTGACAGGGATCTTACCTGCTGGCTAGAAACCGGTAACAGACCCGCGTGGCTTCCTTCTGGGAAGGCCTGCTGAATCATGAGTCTATAGCAGTTGAGAGGCCACCAGTTGGTCTTCCACATGTCAAGACCCCTGAGCTGGGAAGTCCCGCCCACCAGGTGCTGCCAGCCGGTCAGAGGCCAGCAGCTCTTTTGCTCAGGAGCGTCACTGGTGAAGTGGTGACTGCTGCTGGAACTACAGCCACCCGAGGCCCAGAATTGCAGAACGAACCAGGCCAGAGGTACGTAATTTGGGGAGGCATTTTTTTTTGGTGGGGGGGGGGTCATGGGGGAGGATGTTGTAATAGTGGTCAGCAAGGGCAGTGGTGTGGTTTTCAGTGCCCTCCCCCGCCCCTTTCCAATGGCAGCTCACCCGATCAGACACTGAGGAGACTACAAGCAGCCTGCATAGATTTCCTTGTCACACTTACCATGTGGTGGTAGGCCATCACTGCTGGGTTAATATTAGTGGCAGTTGGATACCCACTTAAGGGCTTCAATTGGCGACGGGGCGGGTAGGCCATCATGGGCCTGCCTGTCATGGGCATGATCAGGGTGGAGGCGGTGGGGTCTCCACTCGCCACCATCTCACCTGATTAAATGTCCCCCCGCCATCGCCTCCAAACAGGCCACAAGAGACGGCAGAAGATGTGTCCAATGTGTGGTGTTTGGAGTTCTACAGGAAAAAGAAAGTAAATGATCAACACAGTGGATAAGTTACTCTCTCCATTGTATAACCTTATTTAACTGTGCAGGAATGAATAAGAAAATAACATTAGCAATATATATAAGGCTGTGGGCTGAAGTTCCACCCCAAAGACTTGAGCACTAAAATCCAAACTGGCACTCCAGTGTGGTCCTGAGGGGGGTGGTCACATGGTTCAAGTTTCCATTTTTCAGACGAGACATTAAGCCGAGGACCTATGCCATTTTAGATATAAAGATCCTATGGCATTGTTTCAAGAAAAGCAGGGAATTTCTCCCTGATGTCCTGGTCAATATTTATCTCTTAATTAACAATCACGAAAAGCAGATTATCTGCTCATTATCACACTGCTTTTTAGGTGAGCTGCTGCAGTGAAGCTGGCTGCCATGTTTCCTGCATTCCAATGGTGACTACACTCTAAAAGCACTAAAAGTGCTTTGGAACATTCTGAAGCCATGAAAGGTGCTAGGTAAGCACAAGGTTTTTTCTATATAATATCAAACCAATCATTGTCCTTTGATCCCAGGACAATGTGGAGTAAAGGTTTTCATTCTGCAACAATTCCTCTTCATTATACAAAGCATTAGTTATGAACTAATGCTTTATCCACTGTTGACAACAAAATATACCTCCTATTCTAAATATTCAGTATTTTTAACTGCTACTCAATGTTTGCTTTCTCCCTGATAAATTCCAGATGTCCAAACATAGGTAAACCTGGCACTAGCACTCTACTCAATGTTACAAAGGGTAACTTCAGATTAACTTGGAGCCAGGGGAGAGAATTCGTGCAAAAATAGCAATAAAGTTGCACTGGGGAATATGTTCCATGACATAAGGTTCACAAGAGGTTTATTGTCAGTGGGCTATGTTCACTATGAAGCAACACTTGAAAGGATTCAGTCGTAAAACCTTAAATCCATATGAGATTCTCCAGGAACCATTTGCCACATTAATGGAACTCAGTAACTTGAGGTGTCCAACACAGATCATGTAGCAATGTGGAAAGGGAGTGGGAACAACTTGAATTATTCATTGCAAAGCACATAATGGACTAATGATATATAAGTGCAGTAAGGGATCTGTACAATAGATCTAAGCTGCAGACCTCCCAGATGTTATACATCAGATGCAATTTGGTAACCACCATATAAAACAGCGCATGCTGTATGTTGTGCTAACTTTACAGGGTCTTATATTTAGGAGCTTGCTTCCCTCACAACACTGCCTACATTTTCTAACAAATCCAAGAGTGTGTCATAGTTTATCTAGAAAATTATCTTTGATATTTCAACTATTTTGGGTGGGGGGGAATTTGTTGGGAACTCTTTTAAATGCATTTTTTGTGGATATGATATGCTTTGTGCTACCCTTCTTGTATTTATATTTCTGCTTGTCACAGCCATCCATCAACAGGGTCTCACTGTAAACAAGCCATTGGCTCTTGGGGCTTTTATTCTGTGTAAATAGTTTGTCGTCAGCCCCACTTAGGCAATAAGTAAATGTCTCTGTTAATTAAACAGAAATGGATGACCCTGGGCTATTTTCTCTCTCCATTTCTCTCCATTGTGTTCATATCTGTTAAAGAGGACAGAAAAAGCGTGTTCATTTTTTAGGGAGGCAGAATTGCTGGATGATCATGTCATCTTTGGTATGATAACATTCTTCACAATCACAAGAATTTGCAATGATATAGTACCTTTAATGCAGTAAAATCTCCCAAGACCCTTTACAAGAGTGTCACAAAGCAAAAATAGGCATCGGGCCACATATAGAGATGGGCACGTGACCAAAAGCTTGGTCAAAGAAATAGGCTATAATGAGCGGCTTAAAGAAGGAGAGATGGAAAGGTTTAGGGGCACATGTTGCATTTGCTAGATGATAAATTATTGTTTTTTTTTCCCAGGTCCCTTAGAGCTTTGTAGAATATCTTCCACCAGAGAAACATGGGAACAGGAAGAGGCCATTTAATCCTTTAAGCCTGCTCCACCATTCAATGAGATCATGGTTAATCTATGACTTAATTCCATATACCAATCTTTGCCCCTTATCCCTTCATACCTTTGGCTAACAAAAGTATATCAATCTCAATTTTAAATTAACAATTGATCTAGCATCACTTGCTTTCTGTGCAAGACAGTTCGAATTTCTATTACCCTGTGCATGTAGAAGTACTTCCTCATCTCACTTCTAAAATATCTGGCTCTATTTTTTAGATACTGCCTCCAAAACTAGACTCCTCAATGAGCAGAAATTATTTCTTTATTTCTACCTTTTCAGTTACCCTTAACATGCTGAAAACTTTGATCAAGTCAGCCTTTCAATTTCTAAATTCCAAGGAATCCAATGCAGTTTGATTTTCCCCAACACAAATAACTGCAGAGACTCTCCATTACCATTGGCATGCAGAAGGAGGTGGCTGACTGACACCCTGCCATGTATTGGCATTCTCATTTGGCTTTCTTCCACCCAGTTCAACTTAAGCAATTACTTCCATCACAGAAGATTACAATGGAGGTTGACTTCAAAGTTGATATTGCAACTTTAAAAACTTATGCCATAATAGCAATTTTATTAGCCAATGACCAGCTTCCATTTAAGGGGTTTCATGTTCATTCCAGCTTTACGATCCCCATAGAGACAACTAACTTTTTAGAAGATATTTGAATTTCCAGAGACTGACTGAAAGGATCACATGACAAGATTTCAAGATTTAACACTTTTACTGTAACAAACTAAAAGCAACATTGATTAAACACTACTCATTAGACAACTTATAATTTAAATGACAGTAAAGATCCCCCTATCTGACTTTTAACATGACCAACAATTCTTCGCCATGATTATACTTTGCTCTGTCCCTTAGGTAGAAAACTATTTTTCCCAGAACTAGTCCAAAGCTATTCACTGCTCCCCAAAGGCCTGATTCTTTTTTCATTTCCCAGCCATGTAACTTCAAATCCCAGAATTGACTTCCACTGTAAGGTTACACTGGAGATTCCTTCTCTTTTAATTATCATGAACTTGGTGTCTTCAATCTGAGCACAAGCTCCCACCCGCATCTGGCATGGTGAACAATGGGGTCAGCATTTTCTCTGCTTCAGATGCAGGACTAACCGCCCCACCTCCTACTCTCTCTCTCTCTCGCTCAGATTCCTGCAGACTTCTTTGGATCCGTGAGGTTCAGTGATATCTTAAGACCTTATAACCCAACACTATAACCACTTACAATGGTCACTTCCCGCTCAAAACCCATCACCATGGCAACAGGAATCACATGGACCTTGTATCCAAGAAGAAATTCCAATTAGCTATCCTAGAGACCCTCCATCTCCATTCTATTTTGGAATTAAATAGGCAGTTCTAAAGTAAACCCATTTAGAAATCCTCACATTTCTACCAACTCTCTGTGAGACTTGGAGACTAAGGTTTAGATTTTTGCCTGAGAGCCAGGTGCACAGACATGTGAAAATTCCTGGCTCCACAAACCAGGTTTTTACAAATGGCCATGTGGCAGTCAGATTTTCAGTTTGGAGACACGGGCTATTTAGAAGTTGGGATGAGCAACCCCGGAAGTAGCAAGGAGGATGCCGGGTGCAGGGATAGGCTGGGCGAAAGCCCTGCCTCAGGACCCCAGTGCTGCATCCAAAAATATTTTAAAAAGAATAAAACATAAAACATCCCTCCTGCCATCACTCCTCACATGCTCTCACACCCTGCACCCTCCCCATATGACATCCATTCTAAACCATTCCACCTCATGCCTTTGTACAAACCCCCATATCCCCCATATCCTCCATGCCAAACTATGCCCATGTACCCAGCCCCAGTGGCCCTTTATATGTCAACTTAGTTCCAACTCATGCCAAAACTTTGCCCTTAAGTGTAACATGCCAACTTTTTAAAATTTATTCATTCATGGGATGTGGGTATCACTGGCTAGGCCAGCATTTATTGCCCATCCCTAATTGCCCTTGAGAAGTTTGTAGTGAGCTGCCTTCTTCAACAGCTGCTGTCCCTGTGGGGTAGGTACACCCACAGTGCTGTTAAAAAGGGAGTTCCAGGATTGTGATCCAGTGAATGTGAAGGAATGGCGATATAGTTCCAAGTTAGGATGACTTGGAGGAGAACTTGCAGGTGGTGGTGTTCCCATGCATCTACTGCCCTTGTCCTTCTAGATGGCAGAAGTTCTGGGTTTGGAAGGTGCTGTTGAAGAAGCCTTGGTGACTTGCCACTGTGTATCTTGTAGATGGCAAACACTACTTCCCACTGTGTATCAGTGGTGGAGGGAGTAAATGCTTAAGGTGATGAATGGGGTGCCACTCAAGTGGACTGCTTTGAGTCAGATGGAGTCAAGCTTTTTGAGTGTTATTGGAGCTGCACTCATCCAGGCAAGTGAAGAGCAATCCATCACACCCTGGACCTGTGCCTTGTAGATGGCCAACAGGCTTTTTTTTCATTGGATGTGGGTGTCACTAGCTAGGCCAGCATTTATTGTCCATCCCTCATTGGCATTTAAGAGTCAACCACATTGCTGTGGGTCTGGCTTCACATGTAGGCCAGACTAGGTAAGGACAGCAGATTTCCTTTCCTAAGTGCCATTAGTGAACCAGATGGGTTTTTACAACAATCAGCAATGGTTTCATGGTCATCATTAGACTTTTGATTCCAGACTTTTTCTTTAATTGAATTCAAGTTCCACCATCTGCCATGGCAGGATTCAAACCCGGGCCCCCAGAGCATTACCCTGGGTCTCTGGATTATTAGCCCAGTGACAATACCACTACACAATCACTTCCCTGTAGGGGTCAGTTGATGAGTTACTTGCCAAAGGTTCCTAGCCTCTGACCTGCTCTCATAGCCACAGTTTTTAAATGGCTAGTTCAGTTCCGTTTGTAGTGTCATAACACTATGCCCCTTTATTTTTTGAAAATGTGACTTTTCAACTTTTAACAGACTGGAAATTTTGCAATTTGAACTAAGGCAGAACAAACTGCTTAAAATGCAAGGTCACATTCCAAGGTGAACATGAGAAACAAACAAATCACCCTTAGGGGAGCGCGAAGAGAGAGATATTTCCTATAATCCACATGCCGATCAAAACTCGTAGCTGCCATTAAAAATGCAAAATACTAAATATTGAAACAATGGCTGCCAGATACAGACACCCCAAAACCTCTTGGAAATCCACAATGGATGAAATATTTCAAGGTAAAGCTGCCCAGTCACTTGAGAGAGATTGCAAGTGACACAGGCAGTGTCAAGAAAGTCTTCCACAGAAGAAACAGGCTGAAGGCTGCTCTCTCCCTCTCCATTTTTTTGAATAGGTTTGTCACCATGTTCAAGAGGCCAACTCCACCAGAAACCTACCAGTGAACCCAAGAACTCATAATAATTGTTTCATCTGACCTCATCCCAGAAACTAGCTAACCTCAGTCGGCTGCAGCATTTAAAATCAACGCCTCAGGGACAATCACCTTTGTCTTAACCATATATTCTTTTATCTTTTTTTATTGGGCTCTAACTCCCCTTATTTCATATATATATTTGTGTGTGTGTCATATTTTTATTATTTTTCTCAGGTTTGTGGTTAATAAACTTGTTCTTTCTTTGATTCAAGTAAACCTTGTTTGACTGGCATGTTTTTGCTCACAGCTTAAATAGTTAAATACATTCTGATGTGGAAAAAGCATATCCTCATGACAAAGAAATGTAAACCTTTGCTGTGACCGAGGAGGTTGAACAGAAGGGAGCCAGCTCACCCCTTCTCACCTGATTGTAACAGTGGTCAATGGTAATCCCCAGGATGTTAATGCTGGGAGCTTCAGCAATGATTCTCTCTTATTAGAGATTGTCATTGCCTGGCACTTGTGTGGCATAAAGGTTACCTCCTACTTAGCAGCCCAAGTCTGAATGTTGTTCAGTCTTGCTGCATATGGACACAAATTGCTTCAGTATGTGAGGAGTTGCAAATGTTACTCAATATTGTGCAATCATCAGCAAACATCCCCATTTTTGATCTTATGACAAAGGAAAGGACCTTGATAAAGCAGCTGAAGACAGTTGGGCCAAGGATATTACCCTGAGGGATGCCTAAAGCAAATTCCTAGGAATGAGATGATTGACCCCCAACAACTACTAACCATCTTTCTTCATGCTAGGTGCTTTGTGATTCCACCATTGGAGAGTCTTACCCCTAATTCCCATTGACTTAAATTTTGCTAGGAATCCCTGAAGCCACATTGCTGCCTTAATATCAAAGGGTGTCACTTTCACCTCGCCTCCTGAGTTCAGCTCTTCAGTCCATGTTTTGTGAGTGACCCTGGCGGAACACAAACTGAGCTTCAATGAACAAGTTATTACTGAGCAAATGCCATTTGATAGAATTGTCGATGACCCTTCCAATCACTTTGCTGATGAACGAGAATAGACTGATGTGGCGGGAATTGGCTGGAATCAATTTGTCCTACTTTTTGAAGAAAGGACATATCTGGGCAATGTTCCAATGGCCGGGTAGATGCCAGTGTTGTAGCTGTACTGGAACGGTGTATCTTGGGGCACAGTTAGTTCTGGAGCACAAGTCTTCAGCACTATTGGTGGAATGTTATCAAGGCCTATAGCCTTTGCACTATCCAGTGCCTTCAGCCATTTCTTGATATCATGTGGACTGAATTGAATTGGCTGAAGACTGGTATCTGTGATGTTGGGGACCTCACAAAGAGGATAAGATGGATCATCCGCTTCGCACTTTTGGCTGAAGGTTGTTACAAATGCTTCAGCCTTGTATTTTGCACTGATGTGCCATCATTGAGGGTGGGGTTATTTGTGGACCCTCCTCCTCCAGTTAGTTGTTTAATTATCCATCACTATTCACACTGATATGACAGGACTGCGTAGCTTAAATGTGATCCTTTGGTTGGTTGCAATCTCTTAGCTCTGAATGTTGCATGCTGCTTCCACTGTCTTGCGTGCAAGCAATCCTGTGTTATAACTTCACCAAGTTGACAACTCATTTCAAGGTATGCCTGATGCTGCTCCTGGCATGCCCCCCCGCACTCTTCATTGAACCAGGGTGGAGCCCCTGTCTTACTGGTAGAGAGGGAGATATACCAGGCCATGAGGTTATAGATTGTGGTTGTGTACAATTCTGCTGCTGCTGATGGCCCACGGCACCTCGTGAATGCCCAGTTTTGAGTTGCTATACCTGTTCAAAATCTATCACATTTAGCATGATGGTAGATTCACATAACACAATGGTGGGCTTCCTCAATGTGAAGACGGGACCTTGCCTCCACAAGAACTGTGAGGTGGTAACACCTACTGATACAATGGACAGATATATCTGCGGCTGGTAGATTGCTAAGGATGAGTCAATTAGGCTTTCTCCCTCTTGTTGGTTCCCTCACCACATGCCGAAGACTCAGTCTAGCAGTTATGTCCTTTAGGACTCAGCCAGCTCGGTCAGTAGTGGTGCTACCATCTCACCAAGTATCCACCATGGGCAGACCTCAGGATCCATGCAGAGATGAGGTAAAATAAAGTTCCATGAAATAAAGGTCTAAGTGTCTTTTTCAGGCTTCGCTATAATGAAAAAAAAACATTATTCATAAAAAATCATTGACTACAAATACATTCTTTCAACTACAAAAAAACTGAGAACAACATTTCATTCAAGCTCACAGTCACTTATAACAGCAAGCATTATAATTCATAGTCCCACATCAAAGAGTCTATTGCTCCTGGTATCTGTCAATGAAACTATAAAATAGCAGGCACCCTACTGTGATAATGGATGGTTGTGAAATCAATCATGCAGCGGTAATACAGCAATGGAAGCCCTCAGGCCTATGTCAAGAGACAGAGTGAAATAGCAAACAATGATTTTTTAAAACATTCCAGACATTATTTTTCAAAGATTTCTCAAAGATGAGGACTTTTAAATGGCTTGATAGTTGACAGCTCCCTTTGGACAGGTGCTTTTGCCAGTTCCTCTTGACACTTTTGATAAGTTCTCATGGGAAGTTCTCTTGACAGTTTTCACAGTTGATTTTGTCAGGCCTATTGACAGTTCTAATAAGCTTCACAGTTAATGAGTTTATGCACTTTTTAGGCAAATTTATGCCTACTTTTAACAATGCCAAAGAACGCCTTGCCTCACCCAAAGGTATCCTTGGAACAGAGCCAAAGGGGTACATTACACCTCCAAAGGTTATCCAAAGAAATACACAAAGTTCAGACCTGCTCTTACTAGGACTACACTGCACACATCAGCCTTCACACTCCTGGGAAATGTTATGATCTCAGCTGAGGTTACTCCTGGACAAGCTTGATCACAGTGTTGAACCCAGCTTGTCAGGTCCTAACTTTTATTTGTTTGTTTGGATATGTGGAGAGTAGCTGCTGAACAGTCACAGGAGTCAGCTGATGAACATTTAACAAAAGAATAAAACATTTATTCAATAAGAAAAGATGAACAAAATTATAATACTCATTCACCCACAACTATACCTTTACAAATATATGCAGATTCATAAGGATAGCACAAGTTACAAAAGCCATCTTATACTTTAATGTCCACAGTAAGTACACAGTCCATGTATCAATAAGTACACCGTGGTCAGACACAACACGCCCTGAAATCAAGTGACAGATCTGACCTCAACCAGATGCTATGAGTCTCTCCTCAACTGCACCCCTAGAGGCTTGTCACACTGTGAGCCAACCGGTCTCACTGAACTCCGTCCTTCGCACGAGGGTTTCCAATCTCCACTCTCCAGGAACTCGCTTTGGAATCTTTCCCCAAACTGATGATTTCTCTCAGACACCTTCTGCAAGAATTTACCTCAGAGTTTCAAACTCTCCTTCTGAGGTTCCTCTTCCCTTGGACACCACTTGCATTCAAACTGTCTTCCATGGTCTCTCTCACCGACCCAGCCATCAACAGGAAACAGTGCTTCACATGCCCATAGCAAAGGGTTACAGGCCTTCAGTTACCTATTTAGACCTTCTTGCCTCTTGCAAGCTGTTCTCACTTTAAATCTGCTTTCTGCAGCTTTTGTCTCTTTAAACCTGAAGCTTGGAGCCTTTCTCTCTGGCCCTTTCTCTTAATTTCATTTAACAGAACCTTTTCCCAGGTTCCTGTCTTTCCTTTGACTAGAAGGTCTGTTTTGGACTTTCCCTTCTTCCACTCCCCTGGATTTTTGGGTTTCTCTTGGGACTGGCTATCTGCCCCCTTTGCTCCAGTCTCCCCTGGCAGCTCTGTTCAGGACCAAATGCACTCAGCTTCCAAAACAAACTTGCTGTCTTTCTTCTGTCTGTGTCTGTGGGACTGATCTGCCTCTTTGGCCCTCTGTTGCTAGGCAACAGCCCAATTCTTCCATCCTTGTTTGTTTAACTTAATTTACAGTCATAAAAAACCTCATTAGCAATGCAAGCATCCTTTGAAAGTGAAACTAAACCTCAATTTGTCCTTTCTTAACACAGATACAGAAATGCAAATCAAACTCAAACACCAAAGCTAAAACCCATCCTAACATTCAAAAAATACAGATATAACTTACTTAAACTGTCTCTATTGCCTAACATGTGCAAAAGTTCAACTTCAGTGGAAGCAGTTGATGATTTAAATGGCTAGCTGCCTCTACAAACTGCACATGGGTGAAATTCAAACCTCACCCATTCCCGCCTCTGTGCAAAAGGAAATTGCCGTGTTCAAGGCCAGGATTTAAGATTTTTGGGCACTTCCGCCATTTTCACCATGATAGAGGGGATCTTGCTCATGGTGAAAATCCAGGCCTAACAGTTTTCAGGACAGGTGTTTTTGCAATTGTCCCTTCTGCAGCTGTAAACCAGTCTTCAGCAAAAGCCCACAGAGGCAGAAACAGGTTAGGGAGCAAACTTGATACACAAGATTCAAATTTCCCATCCCTGGACTGTGAAGAGCTAATAAGATTGTGTCCAAGGTATCATCAATTTAAAATTGTCATTAAGAGAGTGAGGAGAGAAGTTGGGCAAAATTTTTCATACGCAGAGAGTTGTTGGAGCATAGAATTCATTGGCATAGTTACCAGTTGAGGCAGTGAACACATCATCTTCAAAGGAAGAGTAGGTAGACTATTGAATAGGTTAAAATAAATGGGTAAAGCACATAGCCGTGGGATTTTTTGATTGGTCCAGCAAAGAGTTGACAGAACGATGAAGGATCAATTAATCTCCTTCTGTGCCATGATCTTCAATGGCGCTATGGTTCTGATGGAGTCTAGTTCATTAATTTAAATCTCAGCTAAGAAATATGATGAGCTGGATTTTGTCATTAGCAGTGACATTAGAAGTGTCTTGTCATTGACATTGAAGAAAGCTGCCCTCAAAGATCTAACAAAATCTCTGTCACATGGATTTCACCATTCCCAACATTAATTTCCTCCACTGTTAGCTATAGGGGATCTCTGGCACCCAACAACAGTAATGTCATCAAGGCAGGCTAAGCAGCCAATCACGATGAATAATTCTCATAGACACAAAGCCATTAAGTATAAAGTATTGATTATCCTTTTGTGGATTTTTTGTTCTAAGGGAGAAATTTGACATTCCACAAAAGTAAATGTAATTTTTCAAGGCCATAGAGGTTGTTCAGCACTAATTATGACTTAGTACACCAATCAAAACCCAGTTACAGCCCATTCAACAAGATATGACTTTTTCAAGTGTTTTACCAACAAGACCAACCACATAAAAATGAGAGTTCGCATCAAATCAAGTGATTTCTGAGATTTCCATCTATGGAGATTTCAATAACGTACCCTGGAGAGGAATAGGAAATCATTGACAACAATTTCTAGATTTCTGCGATTAACTGCATATGTGCAGATGCCATACGTTGCTTATCAGTCTCATAATAGCAAATGCTAGCAGTTTCAATGTCATTACAATTAAAAATCTGGGCCACTGATGGCCACTGATGATAAAGGTTAATGGACATCAGGAAGGCAGCTGTTACTGTATTTAAGGATGAAAATGAGACTTATCAAGGAGCAGAACAAGAGTGGGCTTCACACATTTGTAACATAATGTAAAAAATTTAAACGTTTAGTATAAACAGAATATCTTGCCCAGTGCTGATAAATGACAAATGTTTCCAGTTAAAGACTTATATGTTTCACAAGCAGTGATGCACTCTTTTTCATACGTGATGAGGACATTGACTCTGTTTATACTCTGGGATGATTCATGTGTCCAGTTGGTATTCAAGGAACTATTTGCAAAATTATTATGCATGTTCCTGATCTCACCAGTTGTGCCTGCCAGCTGCCTGTGCTGGCTTGCTCTGTGCCTGCATGCATTCATTTCTCCACAGGCCCCTTCATGACCTCCCACTGTCTGTTTCCTTCCTCAGTGTTTTCCCAGTCCGCTGTCAATTTCCATCATTCCCTCATGTGAACGGTGAAAATCAGTAGCAAGATTGATTCCTGAAAGAACAAGGTGCATAATGGCATTAGCTTGCCAATGATCCCACTTTGGGATTGTAAAACTCACCATGAAAGTACACTTCATTTTTCGTTTATGTTAATGATTTGGGGTTGGATTTTCGCTACCAAGGCGGGTAGCTCGAGTTGGGAAATTTCCTGACTCGGCCGGAACCCCATTAGACCCAAATTTCACTCTGGGAAAGTGGGGGGTGGAAACAAGTCAGGCCCGCTGACCCCGGAAGCAGATCCAATGCAGCCAAGGGGGTAGGCAAGTGCAAAGGAGGGCTGGTAAGAATGTCTGTCTCAGTGAACGTTTGTTCCAGTTGTTTTTGAAGTTGTTCAGACCTCTAGCTCTCACCCTTCACCCCCTCTCATCCCTTCACCCACCCACCCCATGCCACCTCCATGCCAATTCATGCTCCCTACTCATCCCCATATCAACACATACTCCCTTGCCACTTCCACACCAACTCATGCCACCACCCACCCTCATCCCCTGCACCCCGCCCCCCGCCCAATATGGTCAATGACACCTCCATAGCCACTCATGCAGTAGCTACCAAGGGCCAACCTCAGGATCTATGTGGAAAAGAAAAATAAATAAAGTTCTAACAATCTAATACAATTCTTACTCCTACACACTTGATGATGAAGAAGTTCCCATTCATGAAACTCATTCAAAGTTTTCAAATCTTGAGTGTTTAATCTCTTATAAAAACAAACTTTTATCTAGACCCCACATCAAAGGCAGCTAATCCTTTAATAGCCTTGGTAAAGTGTTAATCAAACTGTGAACTCAGAACCCCTGCTGAGATAATTGTAGTTTTTGGAACTCAGCCAAGGTTCAGAATGACATAATAATAGTCCCTGTGAAATGTTAATAAAGGCTGTATTGAAACTACAAGAACAGATGGTAGTGTTTTCTTTTTCTAACCTACTCTAACCTGGCCTGTCAATCAAAGCAGTCCAGCAGAGGGTATTGTATAACTCTTACTGACAGCCTATGCCTTTTTTTCATGTTTAAGGAGTGGGGAATTTAAAACATCTTCAGATCATGACACTTAAACAGACCTTATCTATCCTTCAAACACATTTCCATCTACTCTATCAATTGAGGTACATAAAATTATAAGGGGCCTGGGTAGAGTAAAAAGCGGCAATGCATTTATTTTAGAAGAGGGTCCAAACCAAAGGACATAAATTTGAAGTAATTGGTAGAAGAATTAGAGGATAGATGAGGACTTGTTTTTCACCCAGAGGATGGAGGGGACCTGGAACTCACTTCTTAATAGTGTAGTAGAGGCAGAAAGTCTCACCACATTTAAAAAATACTTGGATATGTACTTGATGAGCTGTGACCTGTAGGGTTATGGACCCATTGCAGGAGATAGGATTAGGCTGGGAGCTCTTCGTTGACTAACACTGACATAATGGGCTGAATGGCCTCTTTCTATGTCATAAATTGTCAATCATTTTTATGAAGTACCTGTGCCAATGTTCTGAAAGTAAGGATATCAGGGCAAGTAATATAAGGTTAAGTATTATGGATTAGAGTCAATTAAGTGTGTGGGCCATTTGTTCAACTTATTTTCCACGCTGAATCATGTCTTCCGATGTGTATTGTTCTTGCAACATCATGCTAAGCTTTAAAATAAGAACAAAATACTGCGGATGCTGGAAATCTGAAACAAAAACAAAAATAGCTGGAAAACTCAACATGCCTGACAGCATCTATGGAGAGGAATACAGTTAACGTTTCGAGACCAAATGACTCATCATCAGATGAAGAGTCATTCGGACTCGAAACGTTAACTGTATTCCTCTCCGCAAATGCTGTCAGACCTGCTGAGTTTTTCTAGCTATTTTTGTTTTTGTATCATGCTAAGCTTTGCTGTGTCATCCTAATAAGTAAAATGTGGTCTTTATTTTTTTCCCTAGCAATTTCTGCTTGCCTTGTAATTCTGCCCCAGGGAAGGGTTGAGGACAGACCAGGCTGACTTCCACCCATTAATCCCGACATTGCTTTAGAGTTGATCTTCAGACAACTTTTCCTTATGGAAACATTTAACTTTATTTACAAGGCAGCAGTAGCAACTACACGTGTGCATCAAACTCCATAATCAAAGAAGAAATCTCTCTGTAGATGTTCCCTGCACTGCTAAGACATTGGTTTACACAGGTCATGTGATCTTACAACACAGGATTATTCTTAAAGCTACAGTCCTACATTTCCAAAAACTATAATTACTACATTCCTCCCCCTTTAACTTTTCTGTACATTTTGTATTTACCAGGCTATTTACCTCATGACATTACAATATTTACATAGGTCATGAAATTATAAGTTCAGTCTTTCAGGTGGTTTGCTGATCCGTGCGGAACATCACAGCTCCACAACTTCTGATTTTTCTGTAGGAAACACATTCCCTGGAACCACATTAACATCATGTACCACGTTAGGCACATGCAGTTCAGTATCTTCCACTCCAACAGAGACATCGGGCACATCTGTCCTTGGTTGAGCAACTTCAACAGGAACCATTGATCCAGTAATGGTTAAAGGTTATATCAATTTGTTGGGATATCTCTCCATTTCTTAAATGATCCACATGCTTTCGGGTGATCTGGCCCTCCACTTCCATGTGGTATGACAATGGTCTGGTCACTGCAATTACATTACCAGATAACCACTTCAGTCCTCCACTGAAACTCGTTAAATATACTGCTTCTCTAACAGTAAATTGTCATTCACAACTTTGCAAATTATGAGTCACTTTTTGGATCCCTTGACTTTTCTCCACCTTCCCCTCCAAACTGGGAAGTAGTAGGCTTTGTCTTGTCCGAAGACAGTGCCTCATCATAATTCTGCATCCTCTTTCTAGGTGTCTTCTTCTTTTTACCACAGAATATAGTCTCACCCTTCTTTTTGGCTTCACTGTTGCCAGATTTCTCTCA
The DNA here is from genome assembly GCF_017639515.1 of Carcharodon carcharias. Taxonomy (NCBI): domain Eukaryota; kingdom Metazoa; phylum Chordata; class Chondrichthyes; order Lamniformes; family Lamnidae; genus Carcharodon; species Carcharodon carcharias. The sequence continues at coordinate 44,026,920 of NC_054485.1, forward strand.
GCTGCAATCTCAATTTGTCTTAGTTCAGTAGTTGAACTACCCATGACTTCATTGCTACTCAAATCTTGGAAAGTTCTTTGACTTATGCTTTCAAAGCCTCTTTAGCTTCATTTGGCTGATTCTTCAGCTCTTCTGTCTCCTTTTTATATCTGTTGGCTTCTTCCTGGAAACCTGAACATTGCTGCGTCTTCTCTGCCAACTGGTTCTTCAGTTTGTTCAGAGAGGTATTAAATTCTTCCTGTTTCTTTTTGTAATTTTTCAGATGCACAAACTTTGACCTGAGGATCTTTGTAGTGTGTGCATGTCGTTCAACAGGTTTTCCTTTTCTTTGAGAAGTTCACTCGCTTCATCTTGAATTCTGTCAATTAGCAAAGTCCCCTTGAGTTTCTTCTGCTGTTCTTCCATATTGTTGTTTACGACAGTCTTCATTTCTTCAGGTTGCTGAATAGTTACACATTCCTTTTTCATCCTGTTGTGACCTTTGGACTCTCCATGCTCCTTCTGAAGTACCTTACCTTGTTCCTTTTGCTAGACAGGAACTCTTCCCGCTTGCTTTTGAAATCTTACTGGCCAATCAGGGTTAATTTCCCTCAACCAATTTTGACATGGAAGGCTTCGTCCTCTGCCTTCTAATACCATCACTGGTAGCTGAGCCGACTGGTGTCTATAATGACCAGTTATTCTGATGATACCTTTTACTTGGATTTCTTCACTTGTGTATGATTTCAGCTTGGCAGATGTTTGCTCCAAATTATATTGTTGATCATCTTTATTTAAATATCTGAAGTGTGTTCTCCTATTACAATGGTAAGACCGTCCTTGTCTACTTCCATTTTTAATGGTTTACCATTCACTTGCACTGTAACAGTTAACCCTTTTCTATCATGTCTCCTAACACTGCTTTCTCATGAGTAAAATACTAGGAACTAGAGACAAGTGACATTGGTGGAGAAATATAAGAGATGCTGCAAATGAGCATTTATAACAAAGGGGTCCTAGGGGACATCCAATATGTCTCCTGAAACAAGTCATGCTTCACAAACAATTCATTTTATTATATAATCAAGGTGGAATGTTTTCACATTAAAAAGACAGGAATAGCTTGGCATAAAATCAAAATGCGCCAAAATAAATAACTGATTGATGGGCCAAAAGTTTCACGTTGGCCCCGCACGCCGACATGTAAAATGACAAGTGGTGACTTCGGGCGAGTGTCCCAACATCACCGCGCACCAATCGATATTTCGGTGGGTGGGCACATAATGATCTCCAATGCGCGCCTGCCATTAATTAATGGGCCACTTAAGGCCCTTAAGGCAGTAATTGACACTGATTTTTTGAGGCCTGTGTGATCTTCAGGTCATATCACAGGTGCAATGGGCAGGCAGGTAGGCCATATTTTTTTAAACCTCATCCATGGGTGGGATAAGATGAGTGAGTGGGGTGACAAGAGTTATTTGCTGCACATTTAATGCTTAAACTTACTGCAACTTGCCTGTATGAGCAGTAATAATTCAAAACCCTTCAAAGCTGCTTGGACAGAAGTAACAGGCTTCAGGTCAGAACTCTGGAGTAAACATCATCTTTGGGGCCTTGCAGCTCCCATGACGCCTACATCCTCAGAAACTCCCAAGTGCCGAAGCTTTTCAGTGCTCCAGCCCGGCTGGATGGATGGCTGCTGGGTGACAAGGGCTATCCCCTCAGAAGGTGGATCATGACGCCGCTCCGCCATCCAAGAACAGAGGCTGAGCAGTGGTACAATAGGAGCCAGGGCACCAGAAGGGCCAATATTGAGAGAACCATCAGTCTTCTCAAGATGCGCTTCCTATGCCTGGACCATTCAGGGGGCACACTCCAATACCCCCCCAGGCCGTGTGTCGCTGATAGTGGTTGCATACCACGCTCTCCACAATCTGACGCTGGAAAGGGGGGACGCAGTGGAGGAAGAAAATGCGGATGCAGATTCTCCAACTGCACACGATAAGTCCGGTAGTAAGTCTGAGGATGACCACGCACAGGAGAACGCTGAGGGGGTAGACGCTGACTTGGGCTTCCTCCAGGGAGGCAGGGATAGCCGGGAGGCTTTAATCCAACTAACCTTCAGCTAGCCCACCTCAGATGGACATTCAACACAAGTCAGGGCTGCAGGCTCCATACTCGATACCTGAGAGCAACATCTGCCTGGTTCTCTGCCATCATGGTACTCACCCTTCCCGAGAACAAGAGGTTGCTGAAACGCTTGCGGCACTGGACCCACGTGTATTGCACCACGTCATGGAAGCTATCAATTTCTACCACCTCCTCCCCAGCACGTTTGGTCGGGTGGAGGGGTGCCTCCCCCTCCCATCCCTCTGAACAAGGACCTGCCGTCGTGCTGCCACCTCCTCCAGGAGGGCAGCTAGGCACTCATCAGAAAAGCAAAAAGCACCGAAGCGCCGCTGCCCTACCCTCTTCCCTGGCCTGCTCACCAGCAGCGCTCTGGGGAGCCCTTCTGTTGGCTGTGATGAACAGCCTTTGCAAGGCTGCCTGTGCGCTATTTGAACAGGCCGCCGGGTCGCCATTGGAGCCAGTGGTCATTGCATATTGCATTCCCGCCGCCGCCCACCCACTCCCGCTGTCCTCGGGAGCCGTGTTTCACCCTGAGCTGGCCAATTAAGGCCCGCCCTCATAAAATGGCAGCGCAGAGCCAATCGTGGGTGGCGACTGGCTCTGCGCCTGCCCTCATCCGCTCCTGAACAGCCTGCCCGATGGGGAGAAAATTCTCCCTGCGGATACTTGTCTTAAGGTAATAAACACTCAGGATTGATAATAAACACATTAGGAATTATATTCTTGTAAAGAGCCCTTTCATTAAATGAACAAAAAAAAACTACCCTGGATTCTAGTAATCTGAAACAAAAATAGAAAATGCTGGAAGCATTTAGAAGCTCGTGTCTCCTGCAAATTATGTCATTGGTTTTCTGCACATGTGCGGGAAAGTGCGCATGTGCAGGCGGGTATAGGCAGTCATCTTGTGTGGCCATATTGCATTGGCAGGAGACACAGTGTTATGTAAACTTACAATCAGCAGAAGAAAAAGCACTGAGTAATGTGCTGCCAGTGTGCTTGAGGGTGCAATGGCGTGAGAGAGTTTGCGACTCCCCTTGCCCTCCTGTACTTTTATAATAAGTAATAGAAATTATGGATATGCTAAATAATCGTAATGTTACTGGGCTAGTGATCCATAGGCCTGTGTCAATGATCCAGAGTCAAATCCCACCATGGCAACTGAGGCATTTCTATGCAATTAATTTAATAAAACTGGAATAAAAAGCTAGTAATGGTGACCATGAGACTGCCAGAGCATCATAAAAACCCATCCGGTTCACCGATATCCTTTAGGGAAGGAAATCTATTGTCCTTACCCAGTGACTCCAGACACAAATTCATGTGGTTGATTGTCCGCTGAAATGACCGAACAAACCATTCAGTCACATCAAACCACTATGAAAATGTGTAATAACCAGGCTTCCTAGCATCAACGTAAGCACTGGATGCAACAAAGGCACGCCCAACCTAGGTGACCCTGAAAAGTCATTTCCACAAACATTTGGGTACTTGTGCCAAAATTAGGTGAGCTGTCCCACAGATTTTTCAGGAAGAGACTGACATTGTCACACTCACAGGATCATGCTTTTCAACCAATGTCACAGACTCATCCATTGACATCCCTATGTATATCCTTTCTTACAGACAGAGCAGATTGATCACAAGTGCAGCATCTTGGCCCTGGGAGTCATCAATATTAATTCCGAGCCCCATGAAACTTCCTAACATCAGGTGAAGCACAAGTAAGGAAGCCTCCTGCTGAGTACTCTCTACGACCTTCCCTTAGCTGATGAATCAGTACTCCCTTACTTTGGACACCACTTGGACAAAGCATTGAATGTAGCAAGAATACAGCATGAGGAACTTCAATGTCCATCATCAGGAGTGGTTCAGGATCACCACTACTGATTAAGTTGGCCAAGTCCTGAAGGATAAATCTGCAGTCTGGGCCAGCAACAGGTGATGAAGTAAGCACAAGAGGAAGAACAACCGCCTCTAACATCCCACCAATTCAGCTGTCACGGATGCATCTAACCATGACTGCATTGGTAGGAGTGGCCATTGCAAACACTGTTGCTACAAAAGTAGGCCAGAGGCTTGGAACTCTGCAGTGAGTAGCTCCACTCCTTACTCACCAAATTCTTTCCACCACCTAAACTGTACATGGAGTGTGATGGGATACTCTTTATTTGCCCGGATGAGTACAGCTTCAACAATAATCTGGAAACTCCACACGATCCAGAAGCAGCCCACTTGATTGACATGCCCATCATCTTAAAACATTCACTTCCTCCACCACAAGTGCCCAGTGGTAGCAGCATCAACCATCTCCAAGATGCACTGCAACAACTCACCAATGCTCCTGTGACAGCACCTTCCAAACCCATGACCACTACCACCTAGAAGGACAAGGGCAACAAATGCATGGGAACACCGCCACCTGCAAGTTACCCTCCAAATTGCTCACCATCTTGGCTTGGAACTATCCTTCCTTCTCTGTTGCTCAAAATCCTGGAACTCCCTCTATCATGGCACTATGGGTATATCAACACTACATGGACAGCAATGGTTCAAGAAGGTAGCTCACTACCTTCTGAAGGGCAATTAGGGATGGGCAATAAATTCTGGCCTTGGCATTGATGCTCATGTCCCAAGAACAAATAATAAAAAAAAGTTTAGCTGTAAAACCATGGCATATTATCCAAAACATCTGCATGGAGCACCTAGCTAATGAATTTGTCGATAGCAAATGATGAACTGGAGCCCAGGAAATCTGTCTATCTTCCAGACATTATGATAAAGTCATGCTTAGTTATATTGCAGCCTTCAACTTGTAGCACACATTTCATCATTTCTGGTGCTGAAATCAAAATTTGAAATGAAAATTTCAACTTATTACTTGTTCTGCGGGGATATTAAAATCCATTTAATGCCTTTGATATGAAGCAATTGCTCTTTAATTCCGGGCACATGTGTGAGTCATTCACCTGATGCTTAAGATCATGGGCTGGATTTAGCCCTACCATCACAGCACCCACTGGTGGGCTGAGGAGTCATCAGGGATCTGATGCGGGTCCACAGAGGTCAGCTGAACCCAATTACATGATGGCAAGCTCTTCAATGCGAATGACACAGGCTAGCCACCAGATCACGTGGTGGGGGCAGCTATATTGTCGGAAAGCCCTCATCACCTGATGGCACCACATTTAAAGGACAGCCAGCCCTGTGTTAGAATTGGAAATCAGCTTGCAGGCTTTTAAGATAGCTTCACAGTTTTAAATCTCCAGCATCTGAGCTTCTGTTGCTCCAGCAAGAAAAGACCTTCCAAAGTCCAGGAAGAAGAACCCTGCACCATCTCGCAAGATCATTCAGTAGCATCAATAGGTTCAAGTGAGGTCTGAGATGTCACAGTCCAGCCAGCATATCCCTTCCAGCGCTCAAGGGTAAAGATGGATCCAGTAATTCTTGGTTCTGAATTTCCTGCCCCTGAGAGTGTCAGCAAATTTTTAAACAGAGAAAACATCTCCAAGGTCAATGCAGTGTCCTGTGCTCAGTCTCTTGAAAATCCAAAGGACTCTTACAGTGAGTCAAGGAAGCCACATATAAATCACTAGCTTTCACTGGGTGGGTTACTGGAGGCACGAGAGACATGTGCAAGTTTCACTAAATCCGGGAGACAGGCTTAACTCACGTCAAAATTATATGCAAGTGGGCAATTAAAAATCAACGAGATTCCCACTGCTAATGGGCGAGTTTCCCGTTTGTTACCTAGCCACCACTGATTTAATCACTTACAGTTTTCCAACAGCCAAGAATCTGACTCATGGCTTCCCGTGCAATTCTCTGTGCCCGCCTGCCATCTTGCCCACTCATGCAGGCTCCACAAAATCCAGCCCAGTGAAACCAACTTTGATTACTTTAAATTGAGTATAGGCACACTTTCCAGAATCTGTGAACTTTATACAGGAGGAAGGAAATACAGTCCACTACAAATATGTATCTGAATTTTTTTTCTTCTTTTATAAATACAGGGGTCGCCAGCTCAAATTGGCTTCAGTCAATGTGCACTCATAGTCTGCAGCTCAAGATGCTGCAGCATTGAATGAGTTTCCTGCACAAATTAAATTAGAATGAGGGAAGATGCAGTAAAAATATTGTTCCACAGGCTGAACAAAGCAGCTGGAATGTAATTAAAGCAATTCCTGCTAAATATGGGGCAGCGGGTTAACTGTGCCTTGTCAGGGGTGGATATGCCAAAATGATCAGATTTTAAATTTTCTACATATACATATAGACACGCATGCACATACTCACACACATACACACATGCATGCACGCATGCACACACACAGACTTACCTATCTCCTAGAGACTCAAATGCTCCTTCTTAAACAGCAGTTTGTATTTAATTACCATGGTCATGTGATGGATTTGTTCAAAAACTGAAAAACTCTTTTAATAGATTCCCTGATAAAACCCTAACTACACTGGAGAACAAGGATTAACTGTGGCTTTAATTGGTCTGCAAGGCTATCTGAATTTGCCTATGTCAGCGGGGGTGGGGTCTTACCTTTCATTTGTGTGACAGAAAGCAACTTTAGGCCTGATTTTAACTTGGTGCATGTGGGTAGGTTTTCAGTGAGTTAAAATGTCACCCTTTAACTCTGCTGCATGTTATGTTGCTTGGGTTAGGCAGAAATCCCAAAAACCCAAAACTTGTATGTCTGGGCAGGGGAGGGGTCAGAGAAGAGGTAGGGGGCAGTACAATTTTCACATGTGTATCTGCTTTTGGAGAAGACATAGGCTATGCCCCTTTAGTTTTGAAGGTATGATTTTTCAATTTTCAACTCACTGGAAATTTTGCGATTTGAAATGAGACAGAAAACTCCTTAAAACACAAAGCCACCTTCCAAGGTGAAGGTGAAAAACAAACAAGTCGCTCTCAGGCAAGAGTGAAGAGAGAGGCGTTTCCTACAATTCACAGACCCATTGAAACTCATCACTGTCTAAGGAAGAAAAATTAAATTGTAAAGTGTTGGGTAATGAAATGGTGGCTGTCACAGGCAAGCCCACTCAAAACCCCATAGAAACACACAATGGCTGAAGTATCTCAGGCCAGGCTGCAGCCACTGCAGAGGCTTCAACCGAGGAAACAGGCTAAAAGCTGCTCTCTCTCTATCTCTCTTTTTGAACAAGTGTATTACCCAGTTCGGAAGCCACCTTTACTAGAAATCTCCCAGCAAATAGTGATCTCGTAATAATTGCAACAGGTTCTATGCCTGACTGCATTCACAAAACCAGCTAATCCAAGTCAGCCACAACATTTAAAAACCAACACCTCAAGGACAATCCAAGAACACTTAGCCATATATTATTTTAACTTTTTCATTCGACTCTGATATCAATGTCTTATTAATTACATTGTTAAGGTTTGATGGTAATTACATTATTAAGGTTTAAGGGCAATTACATTGTTATGGTTTAAATGGCAATTACACTGTTAAACAGGTGACAGGTATTTGGAAACCCATAAACAGGGATAGCTGAGACACTATGGAGTGGGTATAGTATTGACTGTTAACTAAGTCAATAAACTCTGTCCAGCAAAGAAAGCTGTTGTGTCTTAGTTTTAACTTCACCAACTAGCGTGGATCCAATCAACATCTAACTTTGCTTATTTTTGATATATTGTGTGTGTGAGACGTTGCAGTTTTATTATGTTTTCCTTCGGGTTTATGGTTAATAAATTTTCTTTTTATTTGACTCAAGAAAACCTTTTTTATTGGCTCCTTATTGCTCACAGTTTAAATAGTTAAATACATTTGGATTTGGAAAAGGCATACCTTCATGAAAAAGAAACTTAAACCTTTGTTGTCACCAGCTGAGAAGGTTGAATAGAGGGGAGCCAGTTCACTTCTTCTCATTTGGTTGTAACATAAAGTATTAACCATAATGGAGGGAAAGCAATACCTTTATGAACAAAGGGACATGAGGTTGGTGCAAGCTGAAATGCATTGACTGAAAGGATGGTGGAAGCAGATTCAAATGTAACTTTCAAAAGAGAACTGGATAAATATGGGAGCAAGAAAATATGAAAATTGGATAACTTATTCATAGAGCCGACACAGGCACGATGAGTTGAATGGTCTCTTTCAATGCTGTCTGATCCTATGATACAGGCCGAGTATCCTTCATCAAAACCCTCGGGGCTGATCACACTTCAGATTTCAGATGATTACGGGTTTCGGATATCACATATAGGCCAATGCCTGTTCACATTACAATGGCCGAAGCCTAGGCTAGCTATAGTCTAAAATAAATAAAATGGCTAGAAAAGTAATACGTACCACTGAATAATAAATACAGGGTACATTTAATAAGTTTTTACCCGTGGCACCATCTGCAATTCTGCTTGTAGGAGAGGGCTCGTAAGGTTAACAGTGTGGATAAACAGCTAGATTCCCCGCACTAAAGGTCGAATGCAGTCGGCAAAGTTCATGTTGGCTCATTTTCTATAGGCTCAGATCATAGGTTTCCGCACTAAAGGTTGATTGATGAGGTTTAAAAAAGTGTGGTTTTTGGATGTGCTCGGTTTTTGGATTTATGGATAATTGTATTTGAAACCTGTAATTGAAACATTACAATGTCCAAAAAGGTTTAATCCATTGAATATTCCATTTTGCTTGAACCTTTACAGCCACAGTGTGACTCATACTTGGCTTTGAAAAGTCATCAGTTTGAACAGATGCTACTGAGGACATGGTTATCATTCAGCAATTGTGTGTCTTCAGCGGAGCACCAATCAAGCTGCATCATTCTTTGAATTACAGCATCTTAATGATTGGTCAGAGCAGCAGCAAAGAAGGAAAGAAAAAGAAGCAAATCCTGCACTCCGAGATCCCACTACCTCATGGGAAGTCCTGCCCCATAAACCAAAGGTCTTTCTTTTGAGAACCAACCTGTTCAGACACATAAAGACCCCAACAGAAAGTCATGACCTTAAGTAGACATCACCCTCAATTCGAGAGACAGCCAACAATGATGATGGCCAATTAATAGACATTTCCTAATAAGGAAGATTTCTAATGTGCCAGAGATTCATTAAAGGTATAAACATTCTGCCCTACAATACTCAATGGACTCTGTTAGAGATTATGTTCATCTTCTATTTGCCATTATAAACTGATTTACAAGTTGCAAGTTGACCCAGCTTTAAACAATAAGCACCTCTGAGTTAAAAAAAAACTGTCAACAGTCTTGTGACCTCACTCTTTGATTTTATATCTAAACCCATCAAATACAGAAGCCAGCTGGTAATGTTCAACTTGTACAAGGTTGTTGTTGGGCTCATGTTGGAGTATTTTGGGTACCAGTGGATATAAAAACAACGATAAAGCTGCAGTGTAGCTTCATTAGAATGTTAACCAGGAAGAGGAGTTACAGTTGTGAGAAACGTGTGAGAAGCTAAGGCTTTTTACATGAGAGCTAAGAAATTAAGAGGTCAAGAATTTGTGTGAGGGATATGATAAGGTAAATAGTAACAGATTGCTTCTACTAATCAGTATGATAATAATGCAACTACGCAACTCATCACTTCTGTTTGCTCCCTAGTTAAGCAAAATGAAATGTAAAGAAGTTGTTCCACAGTTTTCCACGTAACTTAAGCTGAGGAAAATGGTCTCATTTACTGAGCCAGGTCAAAGCGTAAAAGGAAAGGCACTATGACCCTTTGCGACTCAGATGCTGTACAAGAAAATAACCTCCAGTGCGTGGGGTGCCTAAATGATTGACACATCTCGAGTGGGCTCTTTCTGAAAAAAATGTATGTTTGGTCTACTCCAAACCACATAAGTGTTAAAGCAGTTAGTACTTTCCTCCTCAAAAGCACTCAAAATCTATCAGCACTCAGTCAATTAAAATGTTACATCAGCTAACCATAGCCAGTAGAGAAAATATTCTAGAGGCATGTAGAAACATTTCACAGGACTGTCACTGGCTGTTGACTTTCCAGTTACAAGTACACAACTGAGCACGAGCATTTCAGTTTATGCTTATTGAAAAGAAAATTTGTGGTCTGAAAAACAAAAATTGCTGCGCCATTGATTCTCAATCTAATCCAAGGGATAGCCAAGCTCGCTTCCAATATAAGTCAATAAGAGGTTCTTCTTATAACTGACCATAAAATAATGTCTTCCGGCATAAATATAAATATTACTAGTTCCCTCCTTCCATTAGATATGAGCAACACACAACTTAATATAACAGGATCACAAACTAAGGGCAGAATCATCCCAGATTTGCACTGTGCGGTAGCGGGCGTGAAAAAAGATGTTTTACCCAGCGACTGTAATGGTGGATTTTCGCACTGTATCATCCCCTTCCTGCCTCTTAAATTATGTAGTCACGGGAAACACGCCATCTCGCTAGCAGCCGGCCTCCGATTTGCCTGCAAACTGTTCCCTCACTGTTTCATCACTCCAGGCTCCATATTTAAACTGCAGCCGCATACATAGTTATCAATGCTTGCAGCCCAGGACTGCTCCAGTGAAAACATGGCCCCAAAAGCCAAGAAGAGTAAAGGCAACACCCCCCCCCTCCTCCCCCCGATTCTTAGATGCATCCCTGGGACATTTTTTGGATGCCGTGGAGGCCCACCGCGATTTCCACTGCTCCTGCTCTGACCGCAGGAGGCCCATCAGTCACACCACTCCAGCTTAGGAGGTGGTGACCGAGGGGGTCAGTGCCAATGCTGCACACAAGAGCCAGCCATCCAGTGCAGAAAAAGGATGAATGATCACATCCAAGCCGCCAGGGTAAATCAACCATCTTATCACTCTTAACTCACACACTCACAAGCCCATCACACATTCACTGGCATCTCACTCACTACCAGCCCAAATGCGGCTACCAAGCACTAATTATCTCCAATTTCTCTCCTAGGCACATCTGCCACATTGCCCTCAGCAACCGTGACCTTGACCCCAGTGCCGAGCATCTTGGATGAAGACCTTGAGGGCGGCACCATTGAAGACTGTCACAGCGCTCACCCACACCCTCCACCAATGCAGTGACACACACCTCGGTGGCACCTAGATGTACAGCAGCCTCGGGATCACAATCTGGTGAGCATGCCACACAATCTGTTCCACAGCGATGGAGACCGAGACATCTGAGGTTGTTGGCACTCAGAGGACTGCTGGAGGCAATGAATCTGCCGAGCCTGGGTCAGATGATGAGCCTCTGGACTTGGTCCTCAATCAGCTGCAAAGACAGTCATGGGAACATCAAGAAGGGATGTCTGGTGCACTCCTCAGATTGCAAGGGATGAGGGAGGACTCCATCTGCCTTCTGACTGTGATCATAGCGCCAGCATGTCGACACACCGAAGTCAACACTGGCAAGATGGTGTCCACCATGGAAAGCTTAGTCCAGGACATCGGTCTTACACTGTTGCGTGTGATTAACTCCACCATGGACGCCATAGTTGGCCTCCAACAGTGTCAACATGAGAGCAGCGCGGGGCAGCTTAATCTCACTCTAGCTTCCCCTTCTCCTCAAGGAGTCAGCCAGAGCCCACTGGGGATCCATAGATAGGAGGACCAACAGCTCAGCACCCCAAGGCCATTCACTCAGGTGACTCCAGGAATATCCAGTCGATCCAAATCCCTCTTCCTGTGACCCTATCATCTCCAGCTCCACTGAAGGGTCCACAGCCGGATACCCAAAGCACACTGGTGTCCTCCAGGGCTCAGCTCTCCAGAGGACAACTGCCAACATTATCACAAACAACAGGGCATAGCAGTCGGCAGGCTGCCTCCACCTCCACTGTTGGTGTCGAGGAAGACCCAAGATGTAGCCGCGGGGTTAGGAAGGTTAGGAAGATGTAGTCACACCGTGTGCGCACAGGTAATCACTTGTACATTATGTTCACTGTTATAAGTAAACTCCCAGGAATGTCTCCTTGTCTATGACTCCTTGTTCTGGTGAGCAGTGTTTGTGTCACTCAGATCTGAAACCTTGGTTCCTGCACAAGATAAATGCTAGTGTCTCAGTCCAGGGTCTCTTCCCTGTGCAGTATGTAACCTTCAGACCAAAGTGATGGTCCAGCTTCACGCTCATTGGATACATTACTGATGCCTGCACCTCGATGGTGCTTGTCATTGCTGCCAGAATGTCATGGGCAGATGTCACTGAGTTCCATCATTCTCTCTGTGTGCTCTCAGCACCTTTGAGGTGGGGCTGGCCCCCCCATCACTTCAGCATCTGTGACCGGTGATGCTGTGCTCCTGAAGGGGTCAGGTACTGAAGGCTGACAAAGGATCAGGTGCTTTTAAAGTTTCATGGCTGCGTCTCCATGATATTACCCTTATCACAGAGCGCAAGTCAGATGTTCACAGAGACAATGTGAAGATCTATGGAGTGTCCTCACTCCATGTCGTCAGCTCTCTCCTGGAATCTAGCAACTATTAGGGCCTCCAATGCTTCTCCGTGACATGAGTCTGAGCACTGTGAGTGAGTGCACTGCCATCAGCCACACAGGAGTCAAACGTTCACAAGGTGAGGATGTCAGGACTGTCCTCACTGCACCTCGTCATCATTCTCCATGAATCTTATGACCAAGAGGGCCTCCTGAGCCTGCCTGCCTCATCTGGCCAGTGAGTTGGCCTCATCACCAGCATCCTTGCCTTCAAGGACCTCATCATTATCAACTCCTTTGACATCCCGCTCATCGGAGGAGATGTGCAGCTCTTCCAGCTCCTCCTCAGCCAGGTCCTCCCCCCGTTGCAGCGCCAGGTTGTAGAGTGTGCAGCAAGTGACAATGATGTGTGACACCCTCTGGGGACTGTCCACCAGACCTGTAAAGGCACTGAAACCTCATTTTCAATATGCCTATCGTTTGCTGCACCAAAGTCTGGGTCAAGACATGAGTCTCGTTAGACTGTCGGTCTGCTGCAGTCGGAGGCCACAACACAGGCATCATCAGACATGTCCTCTGTGGGTAGCCCTTGTCCCCAAGGAGTCAACCCTGCAGCCTCTCTGGACCTTGGAAGTTGTCAAGGATTTGAGACCTACGAAAGATGTAGGAGTCATGGACGCTCCCTGGGAATCATGCGCAGGCCAGTCGGATGCATTTGTGGTGGTTGCAGAGCAGCTGAACATTCAGTGAGTGGAAGGCCTTGTGGTTGACATACTTGACTGATTGTGGCCATGGAGATCTAAGCGCCACATGAGTGCAGTCGATGGCACCCTGCACCTGTGGAAAACCAGACATCACTGCAATTCCCAGCGTTCTTGCTTCCTGCCTTGTCTGATCCTGGTCAAAATGCACAAAGTTCTGTGCCTTCACGAAGATGGCAACCATGACTTCCTGGATACATTTGTGGGTGGAGTCTTGTGAGACCCCACACAGGTCACCTGTGGAGCCCTGGAAAGAGCCACTGGTGTAAAAATTGAGCGCCATGGTCAATTTTACAGCCACTGGCAGTGGATGCCCTCCATGTCCCTGTGATGCTAAATCCTGCTGCAGGTGGCATATGTGGACGGCCACCTCCTAGACATGTGTAGTTTTCGGAGACACTGGTTCTCAGTCATCTGCAGGAATGACAAACGCTGTCTATAGACCCTGGGTCTAGCGAGGCACCTATGAACAATGGCTCACTGTGGATCTTCAGCTGCATGCTCAGCAGACCCTGCCACGCCTTCATCTTGAGGGAGGTGCTCCTCCCATTGTCAAGGCAGGCACTGTCATTGCATTCTTCTCCTTCTTCTCTGGTCTCTGCAAGTCATGAGGCCTCCCGCTAAATCACCAGGCTCCATGTCCCTGATGTTCTCCTCCTGCAGGATCAAAGAGTTGGTATATGTGTCATAAGGAGCTCTCTTGTTTAAGCCTCAAGGCCCCTTCACATATGCAGGAGAGCGCTGGCCACCACTTGGATGGCCAGTGTATAGCACATTTCATGGCTGTCCAAAACCCCACCCACCTCCGCCCCGGTCCACTTGACCGATTGGCAGCAGCTTTGCCCATTGGGCTGCATGTTGTTCTCTCAGCTCAGGTGCAGGCATTCTCCTAACCCGCACTGCAAGGCTGCACTGTTAGCTTGAACCATGAGGGACACTGGTCCAAACCTTAATAAAGACATTGCAAGGGGCTGTGAGCACCTCCACCAGTGACAGTGCCATGGCCAGCTTTCTCAAGGGGATTGTACAACTTGCTCAGTTGTCCAATTTTTCTGCAGCCCCCTAAAATGCACATTAATTTGCAGTCCAAAAGTGAAAAGTTATGGAGCATTTGATGCATGTTCATGGTTTTGCATTGTGTGGAGAGAATTGCTTCAGAGGCTCGACTCCAAGCATATCAATGGAGCTGCTGCTGAATGGTCTCGACTGTGGAAGGATGCTCACTTTTGACAAGCTTTTCCATGTGCGTGACCGCTTCCCTCACCCGCCAGCCGGGAAAAAATGACTTGCATGTATCCCCTGCAAATGCGCTGTGCCTCTTCCTTGATGTCCTGCAGGCAATCCTCATGAGCGCTGTGCAAAGTTGTTTGTACTCACCTCCGAGGTCCCCTCACAGTGCAGCTCGCCAGGTGCATGCCTTTTTAAAGGCAGTCGTAAATCACACCGTTCTGAAGTCGCACCAACGTGGGGGTAAATTTGACATGGGGGGATGATTCAGGAGTGTGTCCATGGTGATGAGATGCAAATGCATTAAAATTACGTTCTTGACATCGGACGGTGGGAAATGTGGGCCGCCATTAACGGGTGGAGCGGCTGAATGCAAACTGGTTTCACTGTGGCATAAAACCAATTTTTGGCCCTCTTGCAATCTTATCCACTCACGCCCACCAACAGGAGCAGAAAATTCCGGCCTAAGAGTGTGAATGCCATATAACTTGATGTGAAAAAAAATTTGCAACAGATAGTGTCAGATTGGCTCACTTAATAGCACTCTCACCTTGAAGTTGAAATTCAGGTGTGCAATCGAGGCGATCCGAGGGAGTGCTGCATTTTTGAAGATAGGAACAGGGGTAGGCCATTTACGATGCAGGCACATACAACAGGCTCAATGCCTGTTCCACAATTCAATGAGATCACAAATATTTGCTGATCTGGGAATCTGCATGATTTATGGATCTACCTCCATATGCCCACTTTGCCACAAACTCTTGATATCTTTGGATAACAAAAATGTATTAATCTCCGATATAGCATCAATTTCCATTTGTGGAACAGAGTTCCAAAGTTCAACCCACTTTGTCTGTTTAAGCCTTTCCTAATTTCACTGCTGAAAAGCCTCATTCTAATTTCTCACATATTCACCCTCGTTTTAGACTCCCAAACCAAAGGAAAAGGTTTCTCTCTATCTACTCCATCTGCTTAATAGCTGGAAAATTTGATCAAATCAGCCCTTAAAGTTCCAAATTACAAGAATACAACCCTGGATTATGGAATCTGTCTTTGTAATTTAATCCTTGGAGTCAAATTACATAGAGATAACACAATGCTGTACTCCACCCAAGGCCAATAATATAGCTTTCCCAAGATGTGGTGTCCTGACTGCTCACAGTACTCTAGGTGCAGTCTAACTGGGCTTTCTACAGCTGAAACATAACCTCCCATCCCCTTGTGTAATTCTCTGGATAAAAAAGTCAGCATTCCATCAGCCTTTATGATTAATTTCTGTACCCGCTCATGACATTTTAATGATCTGTGTACCTAGGCCCCTTAACTACCTTAAACCTCCACTGTTTCAAGATTTTCGCCATTGAGAAAGTATCCTGCTCCATGCTTTTTAGGCATGACCCTACATTTGCTTCCACTGAATCCTGTTAACCACAGTTTGGCTCATTGACTTAATCTATCGCTATATCTTTGCCATCTATACTTCTATTTTCACTGCTTATGATGCATCCTGTCTTATGTCATCAGCAGATTTGAACACTTGGCTTTCTATCCCATCAGCTAAGTTGGTTAACAAACAGGGTGAGTAGTTTCAGGTTCCAGCACAGGTCCTTGCAGGTCACCACGAGCCACATTCTGCCGATTAGAGTACTCGCCCATTATTTCTACACTTTGCCTTTGTAGTAACTAAAGGCATAGCCTCTCCTGCTGTCTATCAGGGTCACGTGATGTCCTTGGAGGCTCCGATCAATGAGCTCTAAGCACAGGCAATCTGGGGCTTCCTGATGAGAATCCGGATTGAGCAAGTAGCACCTGAGAAGCTCTCTGTAATAAAGTTTATCTGTTTCTTGTATAAATCTGTCCGCTCCGTCATTTGGTGACAAGGGTAAAATAGCTCCAACGCGGCACCTCACCTCATTACTGCGAGTACAGCAAATCTTAAGAAAAGGAAAAGGCTACTCACCAGTCATGCCACTCTTTGGCAGAATCGATCCTTATGATACAACTATGGAAGACTGGAGCCAGTATGTACAGTGCCTTGGATTTTATTTCATAGCGAATGAAATTACCGTGGAGGAAAAGCAGAAAGCCATCCTTTTGAGTGTATGTGGCAGTAAGACGCACAATCTCATTCACAACCTGATGATCCAGAGCGCACCCAATTCTAAGTTCTTTAATTAATTAGTGGACCTCATGAAAATGCACTACCAGCTGAAGCCATCTGTAATAATGCAGCATTTTAAATTCAATTCCAGACTTAGGGCCCTGGGAGAGTCCATTGCAACCTATGTAGTGAACCTTATGCAGTTGACAGAAAACTGCGACTTTGGGGACACATTATATGATATGCTGCGGGATCGATTAGCTTGTGGAGTTCAGAATGCGCCATTCAGCGCTGTTTACTCTCTGAGGTCAACATCAACTTTAAGAGCGCCCTAGGAATCTCCCTCGCCATGGAACGTGCTGCGAATGACTCGCAGGCTTTGTAACACATACAACATGGCACTATTCTTCATGTGGGGTGGAACCTACTGCTGAGCATGGCGTGAAAACCAAACCCAGAGCATCAAAGTGACATGCAATATCTACTGTTAGAAAGGCCTAGTAGAAACACTTCAGGAGCGACTCCAAGATTAGGTTGTTATAGATGTGGAGGTGATCATGGACCAGACACCTGTAGATATGTAAGCAGGCAGAATGTCATTACTGCCATAAGAAAGGTTGCATAGTGAGGTAATGTAGGGCAAAGTTGAAATAGCCCGTAAAGCAGTAAACCAACATGATTGAATTAAAGAATAAAGCAGAACCTGAAGCAACAACATTTATTTCCTGGATAATGTAACTGCTGTAAAAACCGAACCTATCACTGTCACAATCCAAGTTAATGAGAAGCCATTAATAGTAGAGATGGATACAGGTGCCTCAACACACTTTCAAATGCCTTAATGAAAGTAGACAGATAATAAACCTGGAGTGGACAGCCACTAAATTAAAAACATACACTGGAGAATCTATTCAGATAAAGGGCATTGTCACAGTACCAGTGTCTTTTTGGCAACAGGCAGCCCAACTGTCTGTGATAATAGTGAAAGGAGAAGGGACCAGGCTTTTAGGCTGAGACTGGTTACAGAAGATCGAGCTTGACTAGTCTGAGATATTTCTTCTCAAAACAGGAGGAATTCCTGAACTGCTAAGGAGGTACGGCATGGTATTTCGGAATGAATTGGGGAAGTTAAAAGGTCTGATGGCCAAGATATATATGGATCCTTAGGCAACACCACGTTTCTTTAAGGCCAGACCTGTGCATTATGCATTGAAGGAGAAAGTGAATGTAGAACTATGCCAGTTAGAAAGGGTAGGCATCATCCAACCTGTTCAATTCTCAGGATGCACAACACCCAGTGGGAAAGCCTGACCAAATGATACACAGCAAAAACAAAAATTGCTGGAAAAACTCAGCAGGTCTGACAGCATCTGTGGAAGAAAGACAAGAGTTAACGTTTCGAGTCCGTATGACTCTTCATCAGAACTGATGAAGTAACGTATTTGTGGGGACTATAAATTGACTGTAAATAAGGCAGCAAAACTAGACAAGTACCCCATTCCAAGGATAAATGACTTAAATGCAAAGCTGGTTGGAGACAAGTCCTATTAAAAATTGGATATGAGCCACGCCTATCAACAAATATAACTGGAGAGCACATTGAGAGGATACGCGGCTATTAACACACACAAGGATCTTCATCAGTACACTCAGCTACTCTTTGGAGCATCGTCTGCATACTCTATTTTCCAGAAAACAATGGAGAGTCTTTTGCAGGGACTTCCCCGAGTGGTAGTATATCTAGATGATCTTCTGATCACAGGATCAACCGAGACCGAAGTTTAGGCAATAAAAGATGTACCCTCAGCATCCAATGTAACCAAACTTAAGTCCTTCCTGGGTATGATCAACTACTATAGCCGCTTCTTGCCTAACTTATCAACTCTGTGAGCACCATTACATTTGCTGTTAAAAAAGAACCACCGTTGGTCGTGGAATTTACAACAGGAAGAAGCTTTTGTGAAAGTAAAGAAACTGTTGCATTCGTCATGTTTATTGGTACACTATGACCCTTCGAAAGAGTTGATACTAACATGTAATGCCTCTTCATATGGTGTAGGACGGTATTATCACATAGAATGGAAATGGATCAGAAAGGCCCTTTGGACATGTCTCAAGAATCTTCTTCACTGCCGAGAAGCATTATTTCCAGCTAAATAAGATTTATCAGTGGTATTCGGAGAGAAAAAATTCCACCACTACCTGCATGGATGACATTTCACCATTGTGTCGGACCATAAACTATTAATGGGTTTATTCAGTGAGGATGCAGCCATTCCGCCAATAGCATCAGCAAGGATAAAATGTTGGGTTCTGATATTATCAGCACATGAGTACACTTTTATGTACTGTCCTAGCTTATGCTTTGCAGATGCGGACTCACTCAGTCATCTCCTGTTACCAGATAGCATTGTACATGCTCCTGTTCCACAAGAAGTTGTGCTATTACTGAATTTCCTGGATTCTTCAACTGTGTGTGCGAAGCAAATTAGAAATTGGATAAACAGAGATCCAATATTGTTGAAAGTCAGAGACTTTGTTTTGCAAGGGTGGTCAAATTCGCCTGTATCTGAAGATTTGAGACCATACCATGCCCTAAACACAGAGTTAAGCTGTCAAGATGGAATTTTGTTGTGGGGTTCAAGAGTTGTCCCACCACAAAATAGAGAACCACTCTTGACAGAGTTTCACAGTGCACATCCAGGCATATCAAAGATGAAAATGCTTGCAAAAAGCTATGTCTGGTGGCCAGGCATTGACAGTGACATTGAAAGCCTGGTCAAGCACTGTCTCCATTGTCAGCAACAACAGAAGTTCCCTGTTTCAGCTCCACTGCGTCTGTGCGAGTGGTCTGGTCGACCCTAGGTTAGATTATAACTTGATTATGTTGGACCGTTCTTAGGTACCATTTTTTTGTTGATTGTAGATGCACATTCTAAATCTGTATCTGAAGTCAAATTGCCAACATCAAGTGCAACTATCAAGAAGCTACGTCACTGTTTTAGCATGCACGGCCTACCTGAAATCATTATTTCTGATAACGGTACAGCCTTTACGGCACAGAGTTCGAGAAATTCATGAATCTGAATCGAATCAGACATAACAAATTAGCTCCTTACCATCCCTCGTCGATTGGTTTAGGCGAGAGAGATGTACAAACTTTCAAGTCTGGTATGAAAGGGATATCAGAAGGTACTCTAGAATCTCAACTTTCCCGCTTTCTTCTCACTTACCATACAACACCACATTTGACTATGGTTCAACACTGTCTGAGTTATTGATGAAATGCCTCCTAAGTACACAGTTACACCTGGTGTTTCCAAATTTAGAGGGGAAGGTAGAGCGGGATCAGATTAATCAAAAATTGATCCACAATATACACAGCAAAGCTCATACATGCAGTGTAGGTGACATGGTATTCCTGCGAGTTTTCAGAAATGGACCCTGTTAGGTTCCTGGAACCATTGTCTCAGAGACTGCTCCATTATCCTTCCAAACACAAGTGGAAGATAGAATTGTTCCTAAGCACATAGATCATATTCGTGCTAGAGAGATCTTCCAACAACCAACTATTCCGCCTGCTACTAACGTCGAACCGTCAATTCCTGAGGTGACAGATCAACCCGGATTAGACGTGCCCAATGTCTCTGTAGAGTTGCCAAACTCAGAACTGTACTTTCTAATGATGTGTCTCATGCTGCTGTTCAAGATCCTGTTGATTCTGTTGAGGAAACTCAAGTGATAGAGCTATACTGCTCTAGCCATATAGGACAGCACCTCAGAGACTTGATCTTTAATCACTTAAAGTTGTATATATGTATATGTTGTTGGAAATTCAAATGTTTCCCTGTAAATAGGAATTTTAAGAAAAACTAAAGGGGGACGAAATGTAGTAACTGAAGTCATAACCTCTTCTGCTGTCTATCAGATGTCATGTGATGTTTTGGGAGGATACCGCCAATGATCCCTAAGCACGGGCAATCTGGTGGGTGGGGCTTCCTGACGAGAGTCCTGAGAGAGCATTTAGCACCTGAAAAGCTCTCTGTAATAAAGTTTATCTGTTTCTTGTTGAAATCTGTCTGCTCCATCAAGTCATTACATCCTTCTACTGTTCAGCCAATTCACTGGTCAGGTCAATAAATTGGATTCAATTCTATGGGCTTCAATTTTAGCTAACAGGCTCTTAAGAGAGGCTTTATATATATGCCTTCTGGAAATCCATAAAAATAACATCCATAGACAATCCCCTGACCACTACTTCAGTCATCACTTCAAAAAAATTGAACAGGCTTGTCTAGCATGGCCTACCCTTTACCAATCCATGTTGGCTCATTCAAACCAGCAGAAAATTTCAAGGTATCCTTGATTATAGGTTCAACAATTTCCAAACAACTCACATTAAATTAACTAGTCTATAACTCCCTGGTTTTCTTCTTTTACTTTTCTTTTTCAATCTAAAAGAATGATTCTTTTTTTGTTATTCATTCATGGGATGTGGGCATTGCTGACAAGGCCAGCATTTATTGCCCATCCCTAATTGTTCTTGAGAAGGTGGTGGTGAGCTGCCTTCTCGAACCACAACCATCCATATGGTGTAGGTACACCCACAGTGCTGATAGGAAGAGAATTCCAGGATTTTGACCCAGTGACAGTGAAGGAACAGCATATAGCTCCAAGTAAGGAAGGTGTGTGGCTTGAAGGGGAACTTGCAGGTGGTGGTGTTCCCTTGCATCTACTGCCCTTGTCCTTCTAAGTGTAGAGGTCACAGGTTTGGAAGGTGCTGTTGAAGGAGCCTTGGTGAGTTGCTGCAGTACATCTTGTAGATGGTACATACTGAAGCCGCCTGCGTCAGTGGTGGAGAGAGTGAATGTTGAATGGGGTGCCAATCAAGCAAAATGCTTTGTCCTGGATGGTGTCAAGTTTCTTGAGTGTTCATAAAGATTCACTCATCCAGTCAAATGGGAAGTATACTATCACACTCCCAACATATGCCTTGTCGATGGTGGACAGGCTTTGGGGAGTCTGGAGGTTTGTTTTAGCCACAGAATTCCCAGCCTCTAACCTGCTTTTATAGCCACAATATTTATATAGCTAGCTCGGTTAATTTCTGGTCAATGGTAACTGCCAGAATGTTGGTAGAGGGGTATTCACCTATAATAATGCCATTGAATGTCAAGGGGAGGTAGTTCGATTCTCTCTTGTTGGAGATGGCCATTCCCTGGCATTTATGTGGCACGAATGTTACTTGCCACTTATCAGCCTAAGCATGAACGTTGTCCAGGTCTTGCTGCATATGGGCACGGACTACTTATCTGAGGAGCCACGAATGGTGCAGAACATTGTACAACCATCAGCAAACATCCCCACTTCTGACCTTATGATGGAGGAGAGCTCATTGATTAAGCAGCTGAAGATTGTTGAGACTTGAGACAGCCTTGAAAGATTATAGTTAGGGCTTCTGCCATAATCTCATTTACATCCTTTAAACCCCTGGGATTTTTATCAGGTGTGTGATTGTGGAACCTATAATTGCTCATAACTTAGAATTAGCTGCCATTTAATAATTGGCAGTCTCACTCAGAAAACACACAAGGAAAGCTTGGCCTAAATAGCCAAGTGGTTATGGTACTGGGTTTATAACCCCAAGATCAAGAGTTCAAATCTCACAATGGCAAACAATGTAACTTCATCTGAAACAGATGGAAATGGGTTTGTACTCGAAAGAGTTACACACAAGGAAAAATTAGCTGGAAAGCAGGGGTATTTTTCTCCAGTTAGGATTTAAAACACATTCTTCAGATGTAGAAGTATTTTCTTATGCCTGAATATAACATCACACTCCAATATAGTTAACTATATATGAAGCACTTTGAGACACTTATAAGAAACCTGATCTATATATGAATGCAATTCTTTCTTCTTTGGGTTGGTTTTGACTTGCCCAGCACTGTTTGCATTTTTCTGGATTGAAGCAACAACTGTACAGATGGACAGGAGGACATTGAACTCAGAGTAGTGAGGTGAAGATGTGTTGAGATGGAGGCTGAAATTACCAAGGCTACTTGGTTAAAAGGCAAAGGTAAGATTTTGGCAAAAACGCCATTGTGGCAGTCTGGGTGAGACAGGCAATGTAAGGTATAGCCAGGCCTGGTGGCTTCAGTAATTGGGGATTTGTCTTCACCTACAAGACAATTTTCCATCAAGACCACAATGTCACTGCAATTATCAACAATGAGGTTACAAAGAGCAAAGAGTTTTTACTTTCACCAGCATTCACATTCTTCACCTCATAAAAAAAACACTTGTTTTTCAAAAACGCACATTACATCCATGATATTAATAATCACAGCAACAAGTCCCAGTTTTAAAATTATTTTTAAAAAGTGGTATTACCTGCTCTGTTAGACTCCTTAAAGTTATCTCATCTGTTTTCTGTCACACTCCATAAATGGGGACTTGTAACCATCTTGAATAGCACCCAAATGGGGATTAAGCTTTAGATCCACACAGCGCACTCAGAATAGGCTTCCAACATAATATTATTTGTTCCATCAGTGAGCCATAAAAGTTTAGTTGAATGACATAAACGCCCAGATATGAATTTATATTGTTTTAAAATTCATTGGCAGTTGCATGAAAATTTATTCTGATATGTCCAGCCAGTGATCAGGGCTCTTAGCATGAACATAACCAGTTTATGGAAATTGTATTGCATTTATGGCCTGCTGCTTAGGGAAGAGAGAAACATTTTCCATTGCGATGTGATGTAATGCAATCAAAGCACAGTCTAATCAGGAACGTTTACAGTAAAACAAAATGTGAACAGTTTGTCCCTAGGCTACAATTTTTATAAGCAATTTGGTATAATACTCAATATTAAACCCCTTCTTCAATACTAATTTAACAGTGGTATGATAGAAGTACTAATTCTACATTCATCTCCATTACTATGCCTACACAATGACTTTCTGCCAGGTTCCTGGGGCTTTGTTATGATAAACGATAGACCATTTGGAGAGTACTGGTGCCTATTAATCTACATAGCAGCCTTTGAATATTGTGAGGGATTTAAGGCATTATGAGGCATTACATTTTCACTCTTTTAAACCAATTAGGTCTGGATATAAATACTTTATTTAAAGAGTAATTTTAAAAAAATAGTTGCTGCACCTGCTAGTGGTTGGGACACAATCAATAAGAATTTTAACAGCATGGGGACAGCTAGCTGTCACTGCCATATCGCATATCCAAAGTCGTGGCTCCTGATTAAGGGACTAACTTTAGGTTAAGTACATTTGCCTTAATGATTTCAAAATATTTAAAATTATTTCAACTAGAACATTTTCAAGCAATGCTTTTCAGTATCAAAGTGAATCAGAGAGCCATAGTCCTGCTTGCACCCAGAATCGCAAAGATGCTGGTAGTTCAATTAACTTCCATTAGCCTGTTAATGAACAAAAGGTACAATTTCCACCTGGATTAATTCGCTGATTGGTAAATGGGTTCATAATGATGATTTTTTTCACTATTATTCCCAAACTAACCCTGACAAAAAAATTTCCTTAATCCATCATCTCCTGGCCAATATTTTTTCTTCGACCAACATCACTAAAACAGATGATCTGATTACTGTCACACTACTGTGCTTGGGATCTTGCTGTGTGCAACTTAGCTGTGGCATTTTCTACATTATAACCATGATTACACCTCAAAAGTACTTGACTGACTGTAAAAACACTTTGGCCCAAGGTCATAAAAGGTGCTATATAAATGCAAGTCATAATTTATATATATATAGATATATATATATAAAAAAACGCTTGAATTGTCTGTTGAACTCATTTATTGATGGAGTTGTCAGTTGCCTACGCCTCATTGGTAAAAGGAGTAAAAGTGATGTAAGGAAAAATCTTTTCACTTGGAGGATGGTTGGAGCCTGGAATGAACTTCCTGAGATGCATTGGAGGGAGCTTCGAGCAAGGTATTCAAAAGGGAATTGGATTGCTATCTGAAAAGAAAGAATGCAAGATTATGGGGGTAAGGCAAGGGAGTGGGGCTAGGTAGAATGTTCTTTCAGAGAGCCAGTACAGACTCAATGGGCCGAATGGCTTCCTTCTGCACTGCAAAGATTTTGTGATTCTACGTTCACATCATGGGACACAGCCACCAAGACAGGAAGAATTTGTAGAGATGAACATGCTCAGAATAACTTCCGGCAGCTCCAATGAGAAAAACAAATTTGAACATTGCACTCATTATCCAAGTTATTAAAAAGTGATTTGGTGGCTGGACGTTACTTTCAAATAATTGGTGTTCTGGGCAAATAATTATGATTGAATTATAAAAAAGATACATCTTACATTATAAGAAAAGTCATTTTTACTCTCCTGACGTGCATGTAGCAATACTTATTTAGGACCATGTAGAACATAGCTTACTATCAGAGTTTGGTTTGCAGGGTGCTCAGCTGCATAATACATCAGCCCAATAAGATGTTAATGATATCTTGTTTATAACACAGTCCTAGTACCAGCACCTGTTATTGAAGTAGGAGTTTGTAAATGGGACACATAATGTGGTCTTCATCCTGCTGATGAAACCACAGTGGATATCTGTAAAGAAATACATACCCATAATAAAATCTCCCCTGGCAACGAAGGTTTATTTATGTGGTACGACACATGGAAATACTTATCTTCCTTTCAGACAGAGGAATGTACTCAATCTGCTTTAAATTTGTGATCCTATTTGCACATGTAAAATTATATTCAGGATGGTATAAATTCTGACAGATACAGATTATTGAAAACAGTGTTTTTAAAATAGGGTTTAAATGTTTTACTGAGGAAGATGATTCAATCAATTTTCATCAATGCTAGAGAATATTTGATACCAGTTATTAACTGTGACATAATGATGTCAATTTAAGCAGTATCCCATGCGGTGGAACAAGAAAATTGAAGAAATTGAAACTTTCTGAATAATTTGTTAGAATACTTTTCTTTTCAGCTTTTGTCAAGGAAATGTTTCCTTTTTCCATTCTCTAATCCCTCACTGGATATTAATTCTACATATTTTATTCTTCTGTTATTGATTAGCTAGGAAAATATTCACTATAACAATCATTTGTCAGTGGCTTTTGTACTTTCCACTCGAGGCCTGAGCGTTAACTAAATGGGCAAGTACTGTATTAATGATAACTATATAGAATTACATAGAACTTTTAGCACATTAAGAGGCCGTTCAACCCGACTAGTCCATCCAAGCATATGTATTCCCCTCGAGCCTCCTCTCATCTTTCCACATCTAACTGTCTCAGTATAACCCTCTTCTATTCCCTTCTCTCCTATGTGTTCATTTAGCGACCCCTTAAAAGCATCTACATTATTTGTTTCGACCACTCCCTGTGGTAGCGAGTTCCACATTCTCACCACTCTCAAAGAGAAGTTTCTTCTGAATTCCCTATTTGATTTCTTGGTGATGATATTATATTGATGGCCTCTAGCTTTGCTCTTCCCCATGAAGAGCAAAGGAAAAACTCAATGTGTGTTTACTCTATAAAAATGTTTCGCAATTTTAAATATCCCTATTAAGTCACCTTCACTTCTCAAGAGAAAAGAAATCCAGCTTGTTCATCCTTTCTTGATATATATAATAATGGTGGCAGGCATTTTTGCAAATTGCAGTAAAACCTGCAGTTGTAATTGTTCTGAGCTGCCACCATGTTCTGAGATTGGGTCCTTTTCCCTTGAACTCTAGGCATGGAATTTGGTTCTTAGACAGACTGTAGACATACTCTGGTATCTGCTTAACATTTATTTAGCACTAATACATCTAAGCAGGTTACAGAGTAGGCACATAGCTCTTAGGCATGATTCCAACCTCTCTCTTGAGAGTCCAACATGTGAGTGATTGATGTCAGTTGTACATCATCATCTAAGTCATACATTAGTATATCCCATCTGTTATGGCTTTATGCCCCCCCACCCCCCCACCACACCCACCCCACCACACACCCCACCCCCCCCCCACCCCACCCCAAGTATGCCATCCTGCTTTTTAACAACAACATGAAACTTTCTTTAACTGTTTACATTACATTCCTGTAACTCCCTTTTTGTACCTACAGATTCTAGCCAACTCCGACTCCTAGAGCAGAATTTTACAGCCCCGTTTTGGGGTGGTGGGGGGGAACGGGGCCGTAAAATGTGGCAGGCTGTTATAAATGCCATTGACGACAGTGGGAACGTAAAATCCCGCTGTCGTAAAATTCTGCCCCTAGTCTCCCCCTCCCCAAGTCACAGTCCTGGGGGATTCAATCTCCTGCAGTATTCTCGACCCTTAGGGAAGACAGGTTGGAGACATTGCATCTGATAGGACATCATCATCTGGAGAATAGGAGAACGCTTTATCAACATTGCTGTCAACATAGCTGGGAATCTGAGTGTAGATTGCAGGATAACTGAACTGCAAGGATAATGAAAACTTTTCAATGAAAGATTGATCCAAGCGAGAAGATGAAGAGAATCAACCTTTGGATCCTCTGGCACTAGAATAGAAGAACTCAGGACACTCTGAGGAACTTGGCACTCCCTCAAAGGACTCTGGGAAGAAGATTCAGAAGAAGAGTGATCTTCAACTGAGAAGACTGACATAGCTGTATCATCCACTGCTGTGTCAAAGACTGAAAAAGCATCGAAGGTCTGAGATTTCAATGAGCTTAGAGGCAAAGGAAATAATGACAAACTTCCTGTAAGACTGTCAGGAAAAGAAGAGATGAGTTCCAACGATTTTCCAGGAGGACTGCCCTCTTTCTATAGGCAGTGGTAAGATACCCATGTTTTTCTCTGTACAAGGGTGCTCCACAAGGGGAAATGGGGAGAACTGCTGAGAAAATGAAAGCAAGACAGCTCATCTTCTGAGATAAATTTCCTGTAGACAATCAACTCGAGACAAAATTGCTGATCAGGATGCTGAAGCTTCAGAAGTGCTAAAGATTCTGCTGCACCTTTTTTGTCTGGAGAGAAGACTTTTAGCTGGGGTTGAAGTATGGGTGCCAATTGACTTTCACCCTGGAAAGGCACAGCTCTTTAGCAATGTGATCCTCTATGGATTCTGACCTGGACTCAGGCAAAGCATTCTTTGTGGAAGACTCTTGATGAACAACAGGAGATAGATTAGGCAATACATCAGTAGATTCAGTAGAGCTAAGGTCTGAATGCTGCTTAGCCACTGAAAGCACAGCTGATACTTTTAAAAAGACAACAGGAGGCTGAATCATCCCAGATTTGCACTAAGTGCGGTGGCTGGGGTGAAAAAAGATGTTTTACACGCTGGCTGCAATGGTGGGCTTTTGCATTGTATAGTCCCCTTTCTGATGCGTCCTGCCTTATTAATAATGCATTCACAGGAAACACTCCGGATCACAGGTGGGCAGGCTCAGATTTGTCCGCCACAACATGACCTCAGCACTACCTCGCTCCGGGTGCCATATTTAAAGTGCACCAGAGCACAGCCTACTTCACAACCGCAGACCAGGACTGTTCCAGGTGTCAGATGGTCCTGAAAGCAAAGAAGACGGCAGCCCCCAAATTTAGTAACAACTCTCTGGGGCAGCTGATGGATACAGTGGAAGGCCGCCATGATATCGTCTACCCCTGCTCTGGCTGGAAAAGACCCACCTGAATCACCCACCCGCCTGGGAGGTGGTGTCAGTGATATTCAGTGCCAGCGGAGCACAGAGGAGGTCAGCCATCCAGTGCAGGAAGAAGGCAAATGCCCTCATCCATTCCACCAGGGTAAGTCAATCACCTCATCACTCTTAAATTACGCACTCACAAACTGATCACACATCCACAGGGATCTCACACCTCAAGGGACAACACCATTAACTCACACACACCCTCACATCTCCATCAGCCTCATATCCTGCCCATGTCTCCACTCACTACTCAAATATTTCACACGGTCCATGTGTTCTGCTCACACTCTCTCCATCTGTATTCATGCAGGAGAAGCTGGCTCACAACAGCAGGGGGATGCCCCAGACCTATGGGGTGGAGTGGGCCACATTAGGCCGCTCAATCACTTTGAGGAATGTGCCATCGTGCTGACTGGTGAGGGTGCGGACCGTGCTTTTACAGGGTGAGAGTGTAAGAGAAACAGCGGGGCCATTTACAGGATGAGAGTGTGAGAGAAACAGCATGGTCATGTAGAGCAAGGGAGTGTGAGAAAAATGGTAGGGTCATTTATAGGGTGAAAGTGAGAGAGAAGCAGCATGCCCATTTACAGGGGGAGAGCGTGAGAGAAACAGCATGGACATTTGTAATGAGAGAGTGTCAAAGAAACATCATGGTCATTTACAGTGAAAAGTGTGAGAGAAACAGCAGGGCCATTTACAGGGTGAGAGTGTGAGAGAAGCAGTGTGGTCATTTATAAGAAGCATGCTAGAGGAGTGGGGCCTTTAACAGTGAGAGAGTGAGAGAAGAGTGTGAGATCATTAAAGACCACGAGACGGAAAAGAGTGTGGAGAGCAGCTGATTGGTGAGCAGGGTTGGTGAGTATTTCTAGTCTTTAAAATAAAGGAAGGTCCTTAACTTTTGTTTAGATCTCTAGTCTTTTTTTCTTAAAGGTAGCTTGTTAAGTATAAGATCGATACTAGTGTGTATGAAAAATAGTTATAATAAAGTGTAAAGATTGGAGATATTAGAGTAATTAATTAGTAAATTGAATAAAATATGATAGCGATGGCAGGACAGGTGATGTGTTGCTGCTGCAGCATGTGGACCTGCTGGGCACCAAGGTGATCCAGAGTGAACACATCTGTACCAAGTGTTTGCAGCTTAAGGAACTTCAGATCCGAGTTAAGGAGCTGGAGTCTGAGCTGCAGACATTGCGCCACATCAGGGAGGGGGAAAGTTACCTGGACACTTTGCTCCAGGAGGCAGTCACATCCCTCAGATGAGGTAATTCAAATTTGGTCTGTGATCAGGGACAGGAGGGTATAACTGCCAGTGAAGCAGGTTTGGGGACCCAGGGAGTAGCATTCGAGGACCCTTGGCCCCTGCAACTGTCCAACAGTTGCAAGGTTTTTGCAAGCTGTGTGGATAGGAGCAGGGACTGCAGGGAGGATGAGCGAACTGACTATGGCACCATGGTACAGGGAGCCATTCAAGGAAATGGAAATGTAGTAGTGGTAGGGAACAGCATAATTATGGGGATAGATACTGTTCTCTGCAGCCGTAAGCGTGAGTCCTGAAGGCTGTGGTACCCAACTCATGCTAGGGTTAAGGACATCTCCTCAGGGCTGGAGAGGAACTTGGAGTTGTAGTGGGGAGATCCAGTTGTCATCATCCATGTTGGTACCGATGACATTGACAGGACTAGAAAGGAGGTTCTGCTGAAAGAATTTGAACAATTAGGAGCTAAGTTCAAAAGCAGAACCTCCAAAGTAATAATCTTGGGATTGCTACCTCAGCGGCATGCAAACTGGCATAGAGTAAATAAAATCAAGGAGGTTAATGCAAGGCTCAAAGATTGATGCGGGAAGAATGAGTTTCAGTTCATGGAACACTGGCATCAGTACTGTGGTAGGAGGGAGCTGTTCCAGTAGGACAGGCTTCTCTTGAACCGTGCTGGGACCAGTGTTCTGATGAACAGAGAGCTTTAAGTTAAATGGGGGGAGGGGGAGGGGTGTTGGTGGTTCTGGAAAAGGGATACATAGGCTTACAAAGCAAAAGGACATGGCAGCATTGCAGGGCAGCTATTTCAGTAATGATACCCAAAATGTGACAGGAAGGGACAGAGTGTACATGCATAAAAAAAGCACCAAATAGGGTCAATTTTAATGGTAAAAAGGCAAAATTAATGGCTCTTTACTTAAATACACATAGTATTTGGAACAAATTAAATGAATTAACGGCACAAATAGAGGTTAGTGGGTATGATCTTATAGCCATTACAGCGATGCGTTTACAAGGAGATAAAAGCTGGGAACTAAATATTCAGGTGTATGTGACTTATTGAAAGGACAGGCAGGAAGGAAAGGTTGATGGGGCAGCTTTGTTAGTATGAGATGGAATAAGTATGATAGCAAGAAATGATCTTGGATTGGAAGATGTCGAATCCATATGGGTGGAGGTAAGAAATAACAAGGGGATGAAGACACTGATGGGAGTAGCCTATAGGCCCTCTTACAGTAGCTATACTGTAGGACAGAAAATAAATCATGAGATAATGAGGGCATGTAAAAAAAGCAGTACATTAATCATGGGTAACTTTAATCTTCTTGTAGATTGGGAAAATCAAATTGGCAGAGGTTGCCATGAGCAAGAATTTATAGAATATATTCAGGACAATTTCCTAGAACAATATGTTGTGAATCCAACCATGGATCAGGCTATTTTGGATCTGGTAATGTGTAATGAGGCAGGTTTAATAAATGATCTCAGAGTAAAGGATCCCCTAAGAAACAGTGACCATAATATGGTATAATTCAACATCCAGTTTGAAAGTGAGAAACTTGGATCAGAAACAACGGTGCTAAACTTAAATAAGGATAATTATAATGGAATGAGGGCAGAGTTGGCTAGAATGGACTGGGAAAACAGTCTAGCAGAAAATATGGTTGATGAACAATGGCAGACATTTAAGCAAATAGTTCATGACTCTCAACAAAGATATACCCCAGTGAGGAACAAGGGTTCAAGGAAGGGGATAAGCCAACCATGGTTAACCAAGAAAGTTAAGGACAGTATCAAATTGAAAGAAAAGCATAAAATGTGGCAAAGATTAGTGGTAAGCCAGGGGATTGGAAAAGTTTTAAAAACCAACAAAAGATCAAAACAATAATGAAGAGAGAGAAAATAAACTTTGATGGTAAGCTAGCAAGTAATATAAAAGTGGGTAGTAAGAGCTTCCTTAAATATATAAAAAGGAAGAGAGAGGCCAAAGTGAACACAGACCCCTTAGAGAATGAGGCTGCGGAAATAATAATGGGGAACCAGGAAATGGCAGAGGAGTTGAATAAATTCTTTGCTTCCATCTTCAGGGTAGAAGATACTAATAGCATTTCAAAAATACTAAATAATCAAGGGGCAAAAGAATGGGAAGGAAATAAATACAATATCTCTCACTGGAGAAAAAGTACTAGGAAAACTAATGGTGCTAAAGGTTGATAAGTCCCCTGGACCTGATGGGTTGCATCCTAGGATATTAAAGGAAGTAGCTACAGAGATAGTGGATGCACAGGTAGTAATCTCCCAAGAATCCTTAGATTCTGGAAATGTCCCAGAAAATTGGAAAACGGCCAATGTAACACCCTTATTCAAAAAGGGAGGGAGAGAAAAATAGGTAACTATAGGCCAGTTAGCTTAACATCTATCATTGGGAAAATGTTGGAGTCTACAATGAAGGATGTAATAGCAGAGCATTTAGAAATACAAAATCTAATCAAGCAGAGTCAGCATGGCTTCATGAAGGGGAAATCATGCCTAACAAATTTATTAGAATTTGAGGATGTAACAAGAAAAGTAGATAAAGGGGAACCAGTAGACGTAATATATTTGGATTTCCAAAAAGCATTCGATAAGGTACCGCACATAAGGCTACTTAATAAGATAAGAGCCCATGGTGTTGGGGGCAGTATATTAGCATGGATAGACAATTGGCTAATTCATCGAAGGCAGAGAGTTGGAATAAGGGGGGCATTTTTGAGATGGCAACCTGTAACTAGTGGAGTGCCACAGGGATCAGTGCTGCACCCTCAATTATTTACAATATATAAATGACTTAGATGAGGGAAGTGAATGTACTATCTCCAAGTTTGCAAATTGCACAAAAAAAGGTGGGAAGACAAGTGGTGAGGATGACACAAGGAGTCTACGGAGGGATGTAGACTGGTTAAGTGAGTGGGCAAAAACTTGGCAGATGGAATATAATGTGGGAAAATGTGAGGTTATGCATTTTGGCAGGAACAATAGAGGAACTGAATATTATTTAAATGGAGAAAGACTACAGGAGGCTGCAGCACAGGGGGACTCGGGAGTCCTTGTGCATGAATCCCACAAAGCTAACATACAAGTTCAACAGGTAATAGGGAAGGCAAATGGAATGTTGGTTTTTATTCCAAACGAATAGAGTATAAAAATAGGGAAGTCTTGCTAAAACTATACAAGGCACAAGTTAGACCACACCCTAGAACACTGTGAACTGTTTTGGTCCCCTTATCTAAGGAAAGATATACTGGCAATGGAGGTAGAGTAGATTAACTAGGTTGATCCCAGGTATGGAGGGATTTTCTTATGAGGAGCGGTTGAGTGGGTTGGGCCTGTACTCATTGGAATTTAAAGAATGAGAGGTGACCTTATTGAAACATTTAAGATTCTTGGGAAGCTTGACAGGCTGTTTCCCCTTCTGGGAGAATCTAGGACCAGAGGGCATAATCTCAGAGTAATTAAAACAGAGATGAGGAGGAATTTCTTCTCTCAGAGGGTCCTCAATCTGTTGAATTCTTTACCACAGAGGGCTGTAGAGGCTGGGTCATTTAGTATATTCAAGGCTGAGATAGACAGATTTTTAATTAGTAAAGGAATCAAGGATTATGGGGAAAAGGCAGGAAAGTGGAGTTGAGGATTATCAGATCAGCCATGATCTCATTGAATGGTGGAGCAGACTCAATGGGCCGAATGGTTTATTTCTGCTCCTAAGTCTTATGGTCTTACGATCTTCCGGGAACAGTGAGGTCAGCAGCAAACACCCACGTGAGGATCCGGCACCACATCATCCCTCTCACAGTGCAACTCTCTCTCCTGCATTTGACTCTGCTGCCATGCACTAATTATCTCTACTTTGGTTCACAAGGAGCTCTGCCAAACAACTGGTGCCCTCAGCAAGCCAATCCCTCAGCTTCATCCAGGTCCTCACCTGCAACCAAGGGGACTCCTCCTCTATTGAAGAGCTGGAAATCTGCAGCCTGGAAGACCCATCACAGCGCTTACTCACACCCTTGACCAGTGCAGGAACACACACTTTGGTGGGACCTAAATTTAGAGCAGGCTCAGGTTCACAAACTGGTGGTGACTGCATGGATACATGTCTGCAGCCAGAGGAGGCAGGTTCAGCTGAGCTCTCCGGCACTCGGACGACTTCTGGGGTTGAGGAGTCTGTGAGGCCCGAGTCAGATGATGAGTCTCTGGATTCAGCCTTCCAACTCATCATGGAGATTTAGCCGAAGGTGGGGGAGCATCATGTAGAGCAGTTGGAAGCCCTCAACAGAGCTTCACGGGAGTCGGGGGAGTGCATTTGCATGCTCTCTGATGAAGTGGTACCCACATGTGCATGGATGGAGGTCTCCATGGAAGGATGGCAAACACCATGGAGACCCTGGTCCAGCAGAACTCAGATATGCGCAGACCTGCACTCCATTGCGGTGGCCATGTGTTATGATCCAAGCTGAGGTTACCTCTGGACAAGTCTGATCCCAGACTTGATAGATCCTAACTTTTATTTTTGTTTTAGATTCGTGGAAAGTAGCTAAGGAACAGACTCACAGGAGTCTGCTGATAAACTTTTAACAAAAGAGTGAAATATTTATTCAATAAGAAAAGATGAACTATATTACAATACTCCTTCACCCGCAACTATACCTTTACAGATATATACAGATTTGTAAGGATAACACAAGATACAAAAGCTATCTTATACTCTGGTCTTCACAGCAAGTGCACAGTTCATGTAAACCTATGGCATCCTGTGGTCAGACACCCCACACTCTGAAACCAAGTGACAGATGCCACCTCAAACAGATGCTATCGATCTCTCCTCAACTCCCTTCCGGTGCTTGTCACACCATGAGCCAATCAGTCTCACTGAATTCCATCCTCCACATGAGGGTTTCCAATCTCCATTCTCCAGGACCTCACTTTCCACAAGGGTTTGCCACCATGCTTTTGACCTCTCCCTCTGATGTTCCTCTTCCCTGAGCATTCATGCTGTCTTCCACGCACTGTCTCTCACCGACTCAACCATCAACAGTACCGCTGCTTCACATGCCCATAGCAGAGTTACAGACCTTCAGTTGTCTCTTTAAACCTTCTTGCCTCTTGCAAGCTGTTCTCATTTTAAATTTGTTTTCTGCAGCTTTTGTCCCTTTAAATCTGAAGCTTGGAGCCTTCCTCTCTGGCCCTCTCTCTTAACTTCACTTAACAGGATCTTTTCCCAGGTTCCTGTTCTTTCTTTGGCTAGAAGGTCTGCTTTGGACTTTTCCTTCTTCCACTCTCCTGGATTTTCGGGTTTGCCTTTAGCTAAAACTCATTCCTAACACCCACAAATACAAATATAACTTACTTAAGCTATTTCTATTTCCTAACACCATAGGCGAGTTCTTCCAGTGGCAACATGAGAGGGAAACAGGGCACCTCATCGTCCCTCCATATGCTCCTTCCCCTTAAGAAGTCAGACCTTGCCCTTGGGCACCTGAAGGGAGGAGGAGCAGCAGCTGGACAACCCTGGATCGCCCACGCAAGAATTTCAGAAGCTGCCTGCTCCCTCCAAGTCCCCTTTGCTTGTAACCCCCCTCAACCTCATCCTCTGTCACCACAGAGGGAGCAGCTGGTCCACAGGAGGAGAGCCAATGCAAGCCAGGGCCCTCAAGGCCTTAGCTGGTGAGAGGATGCATGGCAAAGTCAACAGGGCCAACCATTGCATTGGCTGTCTGCACCTCTGCTGCGGATGTCAGAGCAGCACCGAGAAGAAGTGGCAGGCCTAGAAAAGTTAAGAAAATCTGATCATAAGTGGTTGCAAGGGTGAATACATTCTGTCACTTTATAATCTGAAAATATCTTCACTTTCACTGAATAGTGAGCAGAATTTTACGTCCCGCTGGTGGGCACGTACCCAACTCAATTGGGCGTAAAATAACACATGATGACATCAGGCGAGCGTCCTGACATCATCACGCACTTACGCAATATTTTGGCCGGTGGGCGTGTGCGAGAGTTGGCAGCGTGTCTGTTGACAATTAAGAGGCCTATTAAGACCATTAATGTATTAGTTAAGCACTATTTTTCGCTGCCCGTCCAACGTTACAGTTGGCGGGTGGGCAAATCAGCGAGGCAGCCTTTGGATTTTTGAGGAAACCAAATCCATGGGCGAGATGAAGTTTCCGATATTAATTTTAAAAAATAAAAATGTTTTGACAGAAATTTTATAATCAATATGTTCATGTGAGGGAGTCTGATGTGTAGACATTTTTTCCCGCATTTCCAAACCTTTATGTCATTTTTTAAAATTCTTCAGCTCCCTGAGGCAAGTCTCAGCCTTTAGGGAGCTATTCCCCGTGCCCGCTGACTTCAGTGCTCACCCTCCTCCTGCCCCCACCCCTGCAGCACTGGGCCTTTCAGTGCACACTTCACGCCAGCTGGCCGTTAATTGGCCAGCCAGCGTGACATCACGGTCAGGGGCCGATCGTGGGTAGCAGCCCATTTCCCGGCAAGTCCCAGGCCTGCCCACCTCACCCACCCAACAACCCGATAATCCTGTCCAATGTGTAGTGTTGTCTTTCAGCTTCATAGACAGGTTTCACGAGTCCTCCAACTGCATCCGTCCCCATTAGCAGTTCAGCTGCTTCGAGCTGGACCATCAGTGATTCTGGAAGTAAGTGTATGTGTAAAGACAGGGCCTTTCAGAGCCTCGTGCAAGCACTCTCCCATGCATGCGGAGCCTTCATCTATCACACTCATCTTACTGTCCCCTGCATCTCTGCATCTCTGACCAGCTCATTGATTGCATGCCCATCCAACATGAGGCTCCGCTCACATTCAATTTGAAAATCATGGTTGTAGTGAAGTTTTTGATCAGCTCTCCCATTCGTTCCCATCTCCCAGTCATCCATGTCCTTTCCCCCATCACTGTGGATCACCCTGGCATCACCTTCTTTCTCCACAGTTTCACCTACCAACCCGCACCTTTGTTTTTCCAGGTTGTCCAGATGAACGTGCATCTTCCTGAAAATCCCATGCCAATCCACCTCCCCGACCTCCTTCTTCTCAGCCCCAGGGTCCTTGTCTGTCTCCGAGTCCCCACCAACCACCTTCACCATCTCTTCTGCTGTTATCGATGCACCCTCACCCGCCCACCTTACTGGCTCCCTCTGCCCCCTCTCAAGCTCACCCTTCCCTCCTACCATGCCCACTCTCAGTACGCTCCCCAGGAGGCAGTCATTAACTCCCCAGACCCCCCATTGCACATTCACCTGGACACCCTCCTTTACTCCCTCCTCCACCCTTACTCCCTCCTCCCCCAGCACCTTCCCCTCTCCGAACTTCCCCCTCCGCCCAGACACCTTTCCCCCTCTAAACTTCTTCCTCCCAAGGGCACCATCCCCCCTCTAAGCTCCTTCCCTTACACCTTCCTCCCCCTTACACCCACCTCCCCTGCAGAGATGCAGGGGACTTGCAGCATTCTCCCCTGTTGCAACCTCCACCCCCCATACTCCTTCCTCCCCAGACACCCTTCTCCTCCCCAACCTCAAACCCCCTACCACCTTCCCACCCGCCCCACAACCTCACACCCCACCTGATAACTTTGTCCCCCCCATCCCAACCTCACCTCCCCTGACACCTTCAACTCCTCCCCACCCCTGTACACCTTCCTCTCCCACTCACAGCTAGACCTTCCTTCCCCCCCGCCCCACTTTGCCAATCATCTGTAGCAGCCAATGGCCTAGACCATGATGTCCCAAAGCAGACCTGAAGCATCAAAGGAGACCTCCCACCTTCCGTGAGCTGCTTTGCAGCAGAGACATATGCATGGGAATCCCATGGTTTCACATGCCAACGTGTTTCACAACAGCACATAAGCAACGTGCATTCGGCGGGCTGCATTTCACTTGGGACTTCCAGTTTGTTTGCTTCATTCGCAATCATCAGCTCCAGGCTTCTCACACAGCACCACATCACTCTCAGGGAGGCTCACAGACAGGTCTCTACCTACCAGATCTGCCATATGTGGGTGGCTTTTCAATGGCTGCAGGGCAAGGTCTTGCTTGGGGAAGGGGGAGAAGTGGCCTCAAGCAAGGGAAGAGGCTGCAAGACGAGAGCTGAACTGGGGAAGGGGGGTATCCCAGCGTGTGTGTGTGGGGGCACATGTTGATCTGTGCAAGTGGCTGCAAGATGGTGAAGGCTGAGGGGGCAGCCTGCAGAGGAGATGAGGCCAGATGGGTATGTGAGGGTGTGTGTGTGAGAATGGGTGGTGATGCCCCTTGAGCTGGCAGTGAGTGAGATACCAGTGAGTGTGTGCTGGGCTTGAATGTGTGTGTTTAGAGTGATGAGATGGTTGCCATAACCTGGCTGCATGGATGAAATAATTCATCCTCTATCTGCATTGGATAGCCAACCTCTTCTACGCAGCACTGGCACTGACCACTGCCTGCCATATTGGATTGGTGATGCCGCTGCCCATCCTGCAGCCGGAGCAGGGGTAGAGAGGACATCACGGCATCCAAGTGGCATTCCAGTGATGCATCATTAAACCTGGTGTCTGTAGTTCTTTTTCCTTTTGCGGACATCTTCCTTGCAGTGGACTGGAAACACTGAGATGTGGAGCGTACGGCTGGACATTAAATATGGTGCCCAGTGCAATGAAGGAGAATGAGAATCTGCCTGCTATGAAAACGGCATGTTTCCCGGGAATGCATAAGTAATTGATGGGTTTGGGATGATACGGCGTGAAAACCCACCATGGTGGCCGGCGAGTAACACATTGTTTTATCTGCCCACTGCTGCACTTAGTGCAAATCTGGGATGATTCCTCCCATGAATAGTTCAAATAATGAGCATTATCTAGTTTTCCTAGGGTTTCTAGAAATATGCCAACAGCACCACTCAATACAGATGTATATTGATTGTGAGGAACAAAGAGAGAATCAACAATCTATCGCCCTTTATAGCTAAGAGGAGGGATAATCCAGCCTTTGATAGGAATGTCTATGTTGCCTGAGCCTTAATGTCTGATTGATGGAGCATCACCAGCTGAAGGCAGTTGGGGTCATCTGCTAATATGTTAACAGCTACTCCAGTATCAAATTTAAAAGTAGCATCGAAGCCTTGAACTTGAACTGTAACTGACCAGTATTCTCTATTAGGACTATCTACTTCCCCTAGGAACTCTGAATTTCATCTTTTTCTTGACTTTCCATTTCTTGGAAGGTATGTACTTCATAAATACTTTCTGGTCTTCGACTTGAATCAAAATTGCTGGATTTGCAGAAATCACGGAGTTCAGTTTTGCCACACTGGAAGCGTTCCATTCCCCCTGCTGGGCAGTCTTGACATCTCTGCTAGGTTTTCATGCCCTTACCCTGGCATTTCAAAATGGCTGCTTGGTTTGGCGGACTTTCATATGGGTGGGCAGCTGCCCCTGGACCCAATCTACAAAGTCATGTGAAACCTCGGAGTCACCATAAATTGTAGCCCCATTCGGCACTCAGATCTGGAGCCACATATTGCATTGAACCCTAAGACAAAAGCAACAAACTGCGGATGCTGGAAATCCAAAACAAAAACAAAAATACCTGGAAAAACTCAGCAGGTCCAGCAGCATCTGCGGAGAGGTGCACAGTTAACGTTTTGAGTCCAAATGACCCTTCAACAGAACTAAGTAAAAATAGAAGAGAGGTGAAATATAAGCTGGTTTAAAGGGGGGGGGGGTGGGACAAGTAGAGCTGGATAGAGGGCTAGTGATAGGTGGAGATAACCAAAAGATGTCACAGACAAAAGGACAAAGAGGTGTTGAAGGTGTTGATATTATCTAAGGAATGTGCTAATTAAGGGTAGAAAGCAGGACAAGCAAGGTACAGATAGCCCGAGTGGGGGTGAGGTGGGGTGAAGGAATCGAAAAAGGCTAAGAGGTAAAAATAAAACAATGGATGGAAATACATTTAAAAATAATGGAAATAGGTGGGAAAAGAAAAATCTATATAAATTATTGGGAAAAAGGGGGGGATCGGAAAGGGAGTGGGGATGGAGGAGACAGTTCATGATCTAAAATTGTTGAACTCAATATTCAGTCTGGAAGGCTGTAAAGTGCCTAGTCGGAAGATGAGGTGCTGTTCCTCTAGTTTGCATTGAGCTTCACTGGAACAATGCAGCAGGCCAAAGATGGACATGTGGGCATGAGAGCAGGGTGGAGTGTTGAAATGGCAAGCGACAGGGAGGTCTGGGTCATGCTTGCGGACAGACCAAAGATATTCTGCAAAGCAATCACCCAGTCTGCATTTGGGCTCTCCAATGTAGAGGAAACCGCATTGGGAGCAACAAATGCAGTAGACTAAATTGAGGGAAGTGCAAGTGAAATGCTGCTTCACTTGAAAGGAGTGTTTGAGCCCTTGAACGGTGAGGAGAGAGGAAGTAAAGGGGCAGATGTTGCACCTTCTGCGGTTGCATGGGAAGGTGCCATGGGAGGGGGTTGAGGTGTAGGGAGTGATCCCCATCCACACTACATCCTCCGTCTGGCTGAACTTGTTCTCATACTGAACAATTTCTCCTGAACGCCTCTCACTTCCTCCAAATAAAAGGTGTGGCTATGGGTACCCACATGGGCCCCAGCTATGCCTGTCCCTTTATGGGGTATGTGGAACATTCCTTGTTCCAGTCCTACTCCGGCCCCCTCCCACAACTCTTTCTCCGGTACACCGATTACTTCGGTGTTGCTTCATGCTCTCATCTGGACCTGGAAAAATTTATTAATTTTGCTTCCAATCTCCATCCCTCCATAATTTTCACATGGTCCATCTCTGACACTTCCCTTCCCTTCCTTGACCTCTCTGTCTCAATTTCTGGTGATAGACTGTCCACCAATATCCATTACAAGCCTACCAACTCCCACAGCTACCTCGACTACAGCTCCTCACACCTTGCTTCCTGTAAGGACTCCATCCCGTTCTCTCAGTTCCTTCGCCTCCGTCGCATTTGTTCTGATTTCAAAAACAGTTCCTCTGACATGTCTTCCTTCTTCCTTAACTGAGGTTTTCCACCCACGGTGGTTGACAGGGCCCTCAACCGTGTCCAGCCCATCTCCCGCGCATCCGCCCTTTCCCTCCCAGAAATATAATTGGGTCCCCCTTGTCCTCACTTATCACCCCACCAGCCTCCGCATTCAAAGGATCATCCTCCGCCATTTCCACCAACTCCAGCGTGATGCCACCACCAAACACATCTTCCCTTCACACCTGCACCCCCTATCCCCCCACCCCGCCCCCCCAACCCCCCCAACCCCCCCTGGCAGCATTCCACAGGGATCGTTCCCTCTGGGACACCCTGGTCCACTCCTCCATCACCCCCTACACCTCAACCCCCTCCCAAGGCACCTTTCCATGCAACCGCAGAAGATGCAACACCTGCCCCTTCACTTCACCTCTCGTCGCCGTCCAAGGGCCCAAACACTCCTTTCAAGTGAAGCAGCATTTCACTTGCACTTCTCTCAATTTAGTCTACTGCATTTGTTGCTCCCAATGCGGTTTCCTCTACGTTGGAGAGACCAAACGCAGACTGGGTGACCGCTTTGCAGAAAACCTTCAGTCTGTCCTCAAGCATTACCCATACCTCCCTGTCGCTTGCCATTTCAACACTCCACCCTGCTCTTATGCCCACATGTCCATCCTTGGCCTGCTGCATTGTTCCAGTGAAGCTCAATGCAAACTAGAGGAACAGCACCTCATCTTCCGACTAGGCACTTTACAGCCTTCCAGACTGAATATTGAGTTCAACAATTTTAAATTATGAACTCTCTCCTCCATCCCCACTCCCTTTCTGATCCTCCCCTTTGTTTCCAATAATTTATATAGATTTTTCTTTTCCCACCAATTTTCATTATTTTTAAATGTATTTCCATCCATTGTTTTATCTCTATCTTTTAGCCTTTTTCAATTCCTTCACCCCACCCCACCCCCATTCGGGCTATCTGTACCTTGCTTGTCCTGCTTTCTACCCTTAATTAGCACATTCCTTAGATAATATCACCACCTTCAACACCTCTTTGTCCTTTTGCCTGTGACATCTTTTGGTCATCTCCAACTATCACTGGCCCTCTATCTAGCTCTACTTGTCTAAACCACCCCCCCACCCCACCCTTAAACCAGCTTACATTTCACCTCTCTTCTATTTTTACTTAGTTCTGTTGAAGGATCATTTGGACTCGAAACATTAACTGTGTTCCTCTCTGCAGATGCTGCCAGACCTGCTGAGATTTTCCAGGTATTTTTGTTTTTGTATCGCATTGAACCACTTGCTCAATAACAGGGTTTCATGGTGGATTAAAAAAGGTATCAAAGGCTTTAAGAAGAGACTCAAGGTGCAGTGCAGGCTCCTGCACACCCTGCCTTAGGAGAATGACATCTGCCTCTGGACCTACATGAAGAAGGGAACTAACTTGAAGCTTTGGCTCCTTTTCATGAAGGCCTGACATTGCTTGGTACCAGAGGAAATGACGTTTCCATAATCATGCTGCTGGCCTCTCTGCGGGCCCTCGATGCAATCAAATGTGTGGGGAAAAGGCACGGACTGATCATCTGGTAGCGTTATCATTACCTCTCTCCAGTGTGTCTCCTTCTTCTGCCAAAATTTTTTGAGCAGCTGCCAAAAGTTTCTTCATTCTGCGATTCTTTCGAGAGCACCAACGTGATTTTTTGCATCAATGTCTCCACAGCTGTGCCACCATGTTCTGAGATGGGTCCTTCTGTCTTGGACTCTCAGTGTGAGAATTTGCTCTTAGACAGACAGTAGACATACCCTGGTACCTGCTTAACACTCATTTATTCATACTACATCTAAACAAGTCACATGGTAGGCATGATTCCAATCTCTCTCTCTCTCGAGAGAGAGAGAGAGAGAGAGAGAGTCTGACACATGACTGACTGATGTCAGTAGTACATCATTATCTACCTCATGTATTAGAATATCCCATCTGTTAACCCTTTATACTACTGTAATTGTTTCTGTGCCCTTCCCTTCCCCTATTCCATCTGCTTCCTTGTGCTAGGCAAAGGCACACCTTCCATGCCTTACATTAAAGTGCAATAGATCTTTGGAATGTGCATGAGCAACCTTTGCACCTTTTGCAACTTTTGCAAAATGCCTCACCTCTGTTCACTGCTTTCCTTTCTAACTAATATTCCAGTTGGGATCTCACACTGTACTGTGCAACTCCTACCTGTGTATCACACTGTTCCTGCTGCCTGCTCAGTGGTACAAGAAGTGGCATAAACACATTTCGCCAAGAGAAGTAACACACATTTCATTTTCAAACAAATGTTGCCAGGTCCTTAACTGTTTTTGGGTTGACAGGCCCAGTTTGTCTCATTTTCTGAAAGCAAGGTTGACTTCATTTCATGATAAAATGCTTAGTAGCTGCCCAAAATGACTGTCCTAATTTTAACAATATACAGAAAACTAAGGGTGTCTTCACTTTTCTGCAAATGAAGCAAAATTTTTAAGACTCCAAGAATCTAAGGTTAGCAATCAGCACCAAGTGATAATTATTATGATGGTAAAATGCATGAACTGCGAAATAAGCCCAGAAATTCCCTCATGTGAGGGATTTATCTCATGGAGCCCAGCAATGAGTTGATGTAGCTAAAACTTTGTTGCAAGATGCTAAATGAAAACAATCTGGATCCACTTTCAAAGAGCTCCATGTTGCAACCTCAGAATCAGCTGTCATAATCAGTAAGGTTTCTCCCCAAGGACTCAGTTTCCTAGAATTGGCCATCTGAAGGAAACAGGGAGATTAGGATGGAATGGGAGAAGCTCCTTTCCAAGTCGTTCAGATCAGGTTTTAATTAGTTATCCGTGAAGTAATATTTGTGACCTTCACGGTCACATCAAGAGATTACACCGCCTGCCCATTCCTCACTGAGGAAGATAGCATGGCTTGTGTGATGGGGAAAATGCCCAAAAGCACTTAAGTAAAAAAAGGGAATGCAAGAGCTGAAAAGGACAATAATACAGCAAAAAATGCCTGAGTTTTAATAGAGCAGGTTAATAGAAATTTCTGTTCACATAAAGTGTGCACATTAAGAAGGATGAAAATAATTTGGAATTCTCTGCCTCCTCTTTCTTTTTGGTTCAGTTTCAATCAGATAAGCCTTTTAGAGAGAGAAAAAAGCACTATAAATAAAAGACAAATGGCAGGATTTGCACTTTTCAAGCCATTTGGAAATTTACTCTTTCTGCCAAGAAACAGCTGACTTGTTTGATGAGTTTCTCCATCTTACAGTCTGACAGTCTGAATAGTTGTCACAGATAATGGTGCTAACACAGTGAATGTAATGTTGAAAGGTGGTAGCTACGCTAGATCTTGTGGGCAAAACCCAGAACA
The DNA here is from genome assembly GCF_017639515.1 of Carcharodon carcharias. Taxonomy (NCBI): domain Eukaryota; kingdom Metazoa; phylum Chordata; class Chondrichthyes; order Lamniformes; family Lamnidae; genus Carcharodon; species Carcharodon carcharias. The sequence goes on from NC_054485.1 coordinate 44,070,886, forward strand.
AAAAGATTCAGAAGCCAACATCATTTCCATCATTGTGAAATTCTCATTCCAGAAGGAACAGCATTAAAAAAGATCACTGCAGAGGAGAAAGATGGCAGATACAGAGTGGTAAACACAGGGCTTTTCTCAATAAGATTTCATGATCTTGTATTGTAGGAATATTGTTAATTGCAAAGGAGCAAGAAATCATCAGTTAAAATGAGCATTCTTCAAACATTGAGCTCAGTGGGCAGCTTGCATGCTAATATTTTTGAAAACTGTTTTCATACTTATTATTCCTGATGAGAATGAGACACTTTTCCACTTGAAACAAGGACCAAGGTGAATTGGTCACAGATCAGGTACAATGTTGGTCAGATGCAGAGTAATTCTGCACCATCCAAGAATGTGTCCACTTAATGAGTGACTTTTCCACCTCACCCACTGCCAATTTCATGGTGCCTTTCAGAGAAATTGCTGATTTACATAAGAAACAGGAGCAGGAGTGGGCCATTCAGCCCTTTGAGCCATCTCCACCATTCAATGAGATCATGGCTGATCTCCTACTTCACCACCATTTTCCTGCACTACCCCCATATCCCTTGATGTTTTTAATATGTAGAAATCTATTGATCTCAGTCTTGAACATACTCAATGACTGAGGCCTCTCTAGCCCTCTGGGGCAGAGAATTCCAAAGATTTACCACCCTCTGGGTGAAGAAATTCCTCCTTATCTCAGTGCTAAATGGCCTGCACTTTATTCTGAGATTCTGGATCTAGTCCCCCAAAGCCAAGGGAAACATCCTTCGTGAATCTCCCCTGTTGAGCTCTGTAAGAATTTTGCATGTTTGAATGAGATAACCTCTCAGTCTTCTGAACTCCAGGGAATAAAAGCCCAGTCTATTTAATCTTTCCTCATAGGACAATGGACCTTTGTTGAAGTCCCTCTATGCCAAGAATATATTTCCTTAAGTAGGGAGACCAAACTGTACACAATACTCCAGGTGAGGTCTCACCAGGGCTCTATATAATTGCAGAAAGATATCTTTAATCCTATTCTCAAATTGTCTTGTAATAAAGGCCAACATACCATTTGCCTTCTTAATTGCTTGCTGTACCTGCATGTTAGCTTTCAGTGACTCATGAACAAGGACATCCAAGTCTCTTTGAAGTTCAACATTTCCCAGCCTCTCACCATTAAAGATATACTCTGTATTTCTGTTTTTCCTACCAAAGTGGATAACCTCACATTTCTTCACATTGAATTCCAACTGCCAAATTTTTGCACACTCGCTTGGCCTCTCCAAATCCTGCAGAAGCGTCTTTGCATTCCACTCACAATTCACATTTCCACCTAGTCCCAGATTTAATTTTATACAATGGATTTTCGTATACCAACAACATGATTGAGGTTGACCCAAACGCAATTCACTTGGGGTCACTATGCCACCAAGCGAGAGGTAATTTTTATCCCATTAAAGTCTTAGCTGAATTTGAAACAGACTTCCAGAATTACTACATCAACAATAACCAACTTTACATGCATTGGGTTCATTTACTTCTGACAACCTTGCCAATGTCTATTATTTTGAGGCAGATGACTCTAGTTTACATCTGTACACAATCCAAGTATAGAATTTCAATGTACCAAACTCCTCTGCATTAGCTCCTATTATAGAGTTCTTGATCAAATATAAAATCTTGATCCAAACAAAGAAACTGCTTCCAGATTATCATTTACTTTCAATGTTTGGCACATTAAGCCAAGTTCGATCAATCCTCTTCTACCTTGCATCAACAACAAGCTTTGGAAATGTCCACTTTTATATAAACATGGCTTGGTTTAGTATTTAATGTGGATTTTTTTACACTAACTTACTGAACAGCTGATTAAAGAGCTATGATACAAAAAATTGCCTGTCTTTAATCAACAGTTTCTAGAAAATATTGATCTGGGCATAATCCTGATTCAAGCATAACATTTCCTGGCGAACAAATCTTTATCATTACATTAAGATTGCACACAATTGTTAAGGGAATATTCTCAGTAAAATTTTCCTAATAGCTTTCCTCCTCAACTTTTTGTTCACAAAATACCACTCCCTTGTTTTACCAGGGGTGAAAAATCTCCTTCCTAATTGGAGTTGACATTTTCTTCACCTCGTTTATGAAGCCTGACTGATGTTTTAGTATTTAAGCCTTGGCCGCCATCACCACCATTATCCTCCTTTCAAACAGCTCATTAGTTCTGGAGGAGCAGCAAAATGTGAGTGGAAACCAAGTCTGGGTAGGAAAGCCATGTCTCTGCACTCTGAGAATGAAGTAATGGAGTTAGAGACCAGGTGTTATGCAATAATAACTTGGAAAGTAACTTTCCAAACTGAAAATATGTTTAGCTGTATTTTGCTCTCAGCCAAAAAGGAATGTTTATCTGAAACATTTTATTTTGGAGTTAAGACCTTGAAAGTCCAGACCATAACTGTACCTGCTACAGTTTTCCCTAGGCCCTATTCAACCTGAAGCTGAACTTCCAATATCCATATTCTCTCCATCAGAAAGGCCACCAACCTGTACCTTTGTAACATTGCCCGCCTCTGCCCACATCTCCTCCCATTTGCAGCCAAAACTCCCATCCGTGCCTCTGTCACTTCCGAACTTGCTGTCCTTGACAGCTTTCCATTTTCCATAAAATTTTGCTCATTCAAAACTCTGCTATCCTATCCTACAACATGTCCCATTCACCCATCATCCCGGTCTTTGCTGACCTGCTTTGCCTCATGGACCTCCACACTGTCAATTTAAAATTAATTATGGTTAATTCTCTTCATGACCTGCTTCCTCGCTATATCCATTACCTCCTCCAGCTTTGGCCCAGCCCCTGAACTCCATTCCTTTGTCTCTGGCCTTTTGTGAAACTCCCCTCTCTGTCCCACTGTTGACTGGTGTGATGTTATCGATTTCATTCCAAGCTCTGCAACACCCCCCTAAATCATTTTGCCTCTCCAATTTCTCCCCCTCCTTTGACCCTCCTTAAAACATACTTCTTACACCAAGCATTTGGTCACCTCTCCTAATATAAAAGGAGCTAAAAGGCCTGATAATAGAGGATGAGATAAAGGTCATGGGGAATATGGATCTTATAGCATTGGACAGAATATAAATCAAGAAATTAGGGGAACATGTAATAAATGTAAGGCTACAATCATGAGGACTATAAACTTCATATAGTCTGGACAAACCAAACTCGCAAAATTAGCTTAGGGGGTGAGTTCATGTGGTGCAATTGAGTATGTTTACTTGAACAGTATGGAAAAATCTACTAAGGGACAGTATTTTAGATCTATAGACTTAATAAGACAGCATGCAGAAGCAATCTTATGATAAAAAAAAGCAAAAGAAGAGTTACCATATTAAAAAAGAACATTGGGTTCAAGAGTGATGTTGTTAAGTCAGAAACTCGGGCCTGAATTTTTCGGAGAGTGTGGTCTTGCTTCCCACCAACCAAACAGTCAATGGGGAACATATCCCCGCCAATTTCGAGTGCTCCGCAGCCATTTCACACTCAAATGAGCATTAAGTGGCTGGTAATGTCACTGGACTAGTAATCCAGAGACCCATAGTAATGCCGTGGGGACCCAGGTTCGAATCCCACCATGGCAGATCATAGGATTTGAATTCAATAAACATCTGGAATTAAAAGTCCGATGAGGACCATGAAACCATTGTCAATTGTTGTAAAAATCCATCTGGTTAGGGAAGGAAATCTGTCTTCCTTACCTGGTCTGGCCTATATGTGACTCACAGTAATGTGACTGACTCTTAAATGCTCTCTGAAATGGCCTAGCAAGCCACTCAGTTGTAGCAAACCGCTACAAAGACACAAAAAAGGAATGAAGCTGGGCGGATCATCTGGCAACGACCTAGGCATCAGAAACAATCACAGCCCTGTCGACCCTGCAAAGTCCTCTTTACTAACACCTGCAGCTAGTGCCAAAATTGGGAGAGCTGTCTCACAGACTAGTCAAGCAACAGCCTGACACAGTCATCCTCACAGAATTATATCTTACAGATAATGTCCCAGACACCACCATCCCCATCACTGGGTATGTCCTGTCCCACCAGCAGGACAGACCCAGCAGTGGTGGTGGCACAATTGTACACAGTCAGGAGGGAGTTGCCTTGGGAGTCCTCAACATTGACTCTGGACCACATGAAGCCTCATGTCATAAAGTCAAACATGGGCTAGGAAACCTTCTGCTCATTACCATGTACTGCCTTCCCTCAGCTGTTGAATCAGTACTCTTCCATGTTGAACATCACTGGCAGGGGCACAGAATGTACTCAGGTTTGGGAACTTCAATGTCCATCACCAAGAGTGGCTCGGTTCACCACTACTGACTGAGCTGGCCAAGTCCTAAAGGACATAGCTGCTAGACTGCAAAGGTGGTGAGGGAACCAACAGGAGGGAAAAACATACTTGACCTCATCCTCACCAACCTGCCTGACGCAGATGCATCTGTCCATGACAGAATCGGTAAGAGTGACCACTGCTTTATCAGTGTGGAGACGAAGTCCCGCCTTCACATTGAGGATACCTTCTATCGTGTTGTGTGGCACTACCACTGTGCTAAATGGGATAGATTTTGAACGGATCTAGCAACTCAAGACTGGGCATCCATGAGGTGCTGTGGGCCATCAGCAGCAGCAGAATTGTACTTTAACACAATCTACAATCTCATGGCCTGGCATATCCTCCACTCTACCATTACCATCAAGCCAGGGGATCAACCCTGGTTCAATGATTAGTGCAGGAGGATATGCTAGGAGCAGCACCGGGCATACCTAAAAATGAGGTGTCAACCTGATGAAGCTACAACACAGGACTACTTGCATGCCAAACAGCATAAGCAGCAAGTGATAGACAGAGCTAAGCGATCCCACAACCAAGGGATCAGATCTAAGCTCTGCGGTCCTGCCAAATCCAGTTGTGAATGGTGGTGGAGGCAGCTCCACAAATATCCCCATTCTCAATGATTGAGAGCAGCAGAGCAGTGCAAAAGATAAGGATGAAGCATTCACAACAATCTTCAGCCAGAAAGTGCCAAGTGGGTGATCCACCTCAGCCTCCTCCGGAGGTCTCCAGCATTACAAACGCCAGTCTACAACTAATTTGTTACCAAGAAATGGCTGAAGGCACTTGGTACTGCAAAGGCTATGGGGCCCTGACAACATTCTGACAATAGTACTGAAGACTTGTGCTCCAGAACTTGCTGCGCCCCTAGCCAAGCTGTTCCAGTACGACTACAACACTGGCATCTACCTGACTACGTGGAAAATTGCCCAAGTATGTCCTGTCCACAAAAAGCAGGACAAGTCCAAACCGGCCAATTACTGCCCCATCAGTCTACTCTTGATCATCAGTAAAGTAATGGAAGGGGCCTTCAACAGTGCTATCAAGCCACACTTATTCAGCAATAACCTGCTCATTGATGCCGAGTTTGGGTTCTGCTAGGGCTCCTCAGCTTCTGGCTTGTTACAGCCTTGGTTCAAACATGGACAAAAGAGCTGAACTCCCGAGGTGAGGTCAGAGTGACTGCCTTTGACATCAAGACAGCATTTGACTGAGTGTGGCATCAAGGAGCCCTGGCAAAACTGGAGTCAATGGGAATCAGGTTGAAAACTCTCCGTTGGTTGGAATCAGACCTAGCACAAAGGAAGATGGTAGTAGTTGTTGGAGGTCAGTCACCTCAGCTGCAGGACATCACTGTAGGGGTTCCTCAGGGTAGTGTCCTAGGCCCAATCATCTTCAGCTGCTTCATCAATGACCTTCCTTCCATCATAAAGTCAGAAGTGGGGATGTTCGCTGATGATTGCACAATTAACGACACCTCAGATACTGAAGCAGCATCTCCAAATTCAGCAAGACCTGGACAATATCCAGGTTTGGACTGACAAGTGGCAAGTAACATTTGCACCACACAAGTGTCAGGCAATGACCATCTCCAACAAGAGAGAATCCAACCATCATCCCTTGATGTTCAATGGCATTACCATCACTGAATCTATCACTATCAACATCCTGGGGAGTTACCATTGACCAGAAACTGAACTGGACTAACCATATAAATATTAAGGCTACAAGAGCAGGTCAGAGGTTAGGAATCGTACGACGAGTAACTCACCTTGTGACTCCCCAAAGCCTGTCCACCATCTACAAGGCACAAGTCAGGAACGTGATGGAATACTCCCCACTTGCCTGGATGAATGCAGCTCCTACAACACTAAAGAAACTGGATACTGTCCAGGACAAAGCAGTCCACTTTACTAGCACCACATCCACAGTCACACCCTCCACCACCGACGCACAGTAACAGCAGTGTGGACCATCTACAAGATGCACTTCAGGGATTCACCAAGGCTCCTTAGACAGGACCTTCCAAACCCACGACCACTACCATCTAGAAGGACAAGGGCAACAGATATATGGGAACACCACCATTCTGACTTGGAAATATATCGCCGTTGCTTCACTGTTACTGGGTCAAAATCCTGGAACTCCCTTCATAACAGCACAGTGGGTGTCCCTACACAACATGGACTGCAGTGGTTCAAGAAGGCAGCTCACCACCACCTTCCCAAGGGCAACCAGGGATGAGCAATAAATGCTGGCCCAGCCAGCGAAGCCTACATCCCGTGAACTAGTAATAAAAATAGAGGCTGCAAGTGGGGCTTCTGCCCCTCACCCAGGAGGAAGTCCCACCTTAGACAGCTGCCAGCTACTGATTGGTCAGTAGCTCTCCAGTCCCTGCATCGATAGCACTGTAGTGGACAGCAGAAGAAATGCAAGAGGAGACTTGAAACTAAGTTTGGGCGCCAGAGGCCTAAGTAAGTTCAAGGCTCAACTAAGTAAGTTGGGCGGGGAGGGTAGCGAAGGCCTGGGTAGACATGAAGGGGTGATTGGGGTTTTTGGGGGAGAGGCCAGGGGGTAGGGAGGTCCGGAGGCCACCAGACCTTAAGTGGGAGGCCAGCCAGACTTCCGAGGGGGCTTCTGCTGAAGGTTCCCCCGCCCTTCTTGCCCGAGATGTAACTGTTGATTTTTGGCCTTCCCCTATGCAACTTCAATCCTCCCGCCAACCTAAAAATTGAGGATGGGCAGGGAATGACTCTTAAGTGGCCACAAGGGCTTCAATTGGGGTAAGAGTGGGCTTCCTTCCCGAAGCCTTGCCCACCCTAGCGTAAAATCGCTGTATGCTCAGGGCAGTCAGGAACCCGGAGGGAATCCTGTCCCTTCAATTTCATGCACCCACCCCCCCGCCCCGCCGTTCCCCACAAACCCACAAAATTCCGGCCCTGGGTCTCACATATAAACAATGCTAATTACGGAGGTAAGAAGGACAAATTGGTTCAGGTAGATTGGGTAATTAGATTAAAAGATATGATGATAGATAAGCAATGATAAACAATTAAAGATTTAACTCGATTTTCAGCAAAGATATGCATTCCCTTGAGGAATAAAACTCCACTGCTAAGTGATACAACTACAGCAAACTAGAGAAATTAAGAGTGGTATTAGGTTAAAGAACAAATTGACAATGTTACCAAGAACATTAATAAACCTGAGGCTTGGGGGCATTTTTCTTTAAATCAGCAAAAAGTGAACAAAAAATTGATTAAAAAATAGGAAATAGAATATGAGAGTAAATTAGCGAGAAATGTAAAAACAGAATGTAAGAGATTTTACAAGTACGTAAATAGGAACAAAAATAAACGTGGATCCCTGAGACACAGGAGGAATTACAATGGGACATAAGGAAATGGCAGACATGTTAAAAAAATGGTATCTGGCTTTACATTGGAGGCCACAAAGGCCTGAAATTTCGTTCCTAGTTCAGGAGCATGGAATCAAGACAATCCTGGCTCTGCAAACCCAACCTGGGAAAAGATGCCCCGGAGAGTCAGATTTTCAATCTTGGGGCATTGGTGGGGGGAGAATGGGTGAAAATGGGAGTCATGGCGGGTGACCATAGAACTCAGTGCAGAGGCTGCCAGGCTTGGAAGAAGAGCTGCCTTGGTACACCAGCATTGTGCTGAAGCTTTTAAAGGAAAAAATAAAACAAAAACAGCCCTCACCCTTTCCTTACACACCTCACTTTCATTCTACATACTCCCATGACCCCTCCATGCCAACCCATATCAGCTCACGATACCCACCCACCCCATGACCCCTCATTCACTCCATACCAACCTATGACCCAACTTACCCCCATTGCCTTTTAAAGCCCCATGCCAATTTAGTGCCAACCCATGCCCCCATTCCTAGCACCCTTTACCCTTACATCTACCATGGCAACTCACGCAGTATCCACCAGAGGTAGACCTCAGGACCCATACTGAAATGAGATAAAATAACATTATTATTGTCTATTGAAAAATTGACTATTTAAAAAAAACACTCTCATTGATAAACAGGTAGTCACTACATTTAACTTCCTGTAATCCCTAATAAAAACAAGCATTGGAATTCATAGTTCCACTTCAAAGAGTGTACAACCACTTGGAGCTGTCATTCAAACTGTGAAATGACAGGCATCTCAGTGTGATAGTGAAAGGTTGTGAAATCAGTCATGCAGCATTAATACAGTAATGATGGACCCCAAGCTTATGTCAACAGACAAAGTGAAATAGCAAGCACAGATTTTTTTTTAACTGTAGACTTTTTTCTCTAATTTTTAAAGGACAGGAGTTCTAAATGCCTTTACAGCTTGACAGCTCCCTTTGACAGCTCTGTTGACAATTCCTTTTGAGAGCTCCTTTTGACAGCTCCTTTCGACCGCTCCAATGAATGACAGCTCCAATGAGATTGAGAAGTTCTGAATGAGTTTAAGCTCTTTTATATGCATTCATGTCCAATTTTAACAATCCAATGAGGAATCATACCTCTCCCAATGGGCACCTGACCTCTCTCAAAGGTGTCCTGGGGTCATATCTAAAAGAGGGCCTTGCCTCTCCAAAGAACTCAGGCAGCTTTAGACCTGCTCCTACCAGATCTAAAATGCACAAGTTGTGTTTTGGAAAACTCACCAGCAAAAATCAGAGCAGCCTGAGGCAGCTGCACTTTAATATGTGTAGCTGCTTCCATGAACCACTGATGTGCACATAAGAACCCACCTCTATTCCCCAACGTGAAACTGGTAGGTGTCACTTCTGGATGGACCTCCACAGCCACTTTCATGATGACAGAGAGGCTCTCCATCTTTACAAAAATTCAGACCAAAGACTATTACAGAAATTGTGGAGAGTGAGGAATATACAGTAATTAATGTTGGAAAGACAAATTACAGTAGAAATTAATGGGATGAAATGCCAACAATTCTCCTGGACATGTTGGACTACATTTTAGGGTTTTAAAAGAGGTGGCTGCAGTGATAATGGACGCATTGGTTTTGATCTCCCCAAATTCCCTGGATTCTAGAACAGTGTTCGTGGTTTGGAAGGTAGCCTACATAACCCATTTATTAAAGAAAGAAGGGAGAGAAAACACAGGGACCTATAAACAAGCTAGCTTGCTATCAGTAGTAGAGAATATAATTTAGGCTGAGTCAATGCAGTTTTATGAAAAAGAAGTCATGCTTGACAAATGTTTTGAGGGTGTAATTGGGAAGGTAGATAAGGGGGAACCAATGATGCAGTATATTTGGATTTTTAGAAAGCATTTGATAAGGTGTCATGAAAGAGTTTGTTACAAAGTTAGGGCACAGGGGTTTGGGAGTAAAATATTAAGGTGGATTGAGGACTAACCAGCAGCAGAAAACATAGAGTAGAAATAAACTAGGCATTTTCAGGATGGCAGGGTGTAACTAGTGGAGGAGAGCGTGGATCAGTGATGCACTCCAACTATTAATAATTTGTACCAATGACTTAGAGTGGATCCAATATAATATATCCAAGCTTGCTAATGGTACAAAGCTAGGTGGGAAAGTTAGCTGTGAGGTGGACACAAAAGGGCTACAAAAGGATTTTTTTTTATTCATTCAGGGGATGTGGGGTTCACTGGCTGGGCCAGAATTTATTGCCCATCCCTCATTGCCCTTGAGAAGGTGATAGTGAGCTGCCTTACTGAACCGCTGCAGTCCATGTGGTGTAGGTACACCCACAGTGCTGTTAGGAAGGGAGTTCCAGGATTTTCATCCAGCAACAGCAAAGGAACGACGATATATTTCCAAGTCAGGATGGTGATTGGCTTGCAGGGGAACTTCCAGATGGTGGTGTTCCCATGTATGTGCTGCCCTTGTCCTTATAGATAGTAGTGGTCATGGATTTGGAAGGTGCTGCCTAAGAAGCCTTGGTGATTAGACCAGTTAAATGATTGAGAAAGAAGTTGTCAGATGGAATATAATGTAGGGAAGTGTGAAATTATCCACTTTGGTGCGAAGAATGTAAAAGCAGAATTTTTTTTTAATTGTGAGACTAATAAGAAAGGGATTTGGAAGGCCATGTACATGAGTCACAGAACGTTAGTATACTGTTACAGCAGCAATTTGGAAGATATGTTCCCCTTTATTAGAAAGCGATTGAAATAGAAGAGTAAGGCCTCCAATGATATAGGGCCTTGCTGAGACCATACCTGGAGCACTATGTAAAGCTTAGGTTCCAAATTTTCATGGGGCTGGACGGGTTCTGCACCTTAGCTAATCTGGCGCCGGAGCACCGATTCTTGAAATCCACCACCTCCCCACCAAACCCATATCCACAATTTTTGCTGGGGTTGGGGTGGCTGGGGGTGGGGGGAGATGGGGGGGGTGGGGTGGGGGGGGCGGGTGCGGTATGCAGCTGGGTTATAGTTTGCATATCCATGGCTCATGGAGGCAGCTGCACATTTTTGGTACAGCTGCCTTCAAACAGATCCATTTTTCATTCGTGTGATGTCTAAAACATGTGGGCTTTAAGCATTTGATCAAAAGGTCTAAAGCTGCCTGAATTACTTGGAGAGGTTGGGTAGTCTTTTGGAAAGATCCAGGTATCCCTTTGGGAGAGGAAAAGTTTCCTTTTGGTGGGGTAAAGTGCCTTTTGAGATAGTTAAAAGTATACCTGTATGCACATAAAAAAGAGGATGATCTCAGTGGGACTGTCAAATTGTCAAGACATTTAAATCCCCAAGCTCTCTAAAATTTTGAAAAAAAATCAGTGCTTGCAATTTCACTACCTGCCTGTGCTGCATTACTGATTCCATGACCTATCATTAACACAGTGGAGTGCCTGTACGTTCACAGTTTGATTGATAGTTCCATGTTTATTATGGAGTCTTTGATGTGGGGCTATGAATACAACTGTTTTTTTCATAAGGTACTAAACATGAATGAAATGTTTATTTTCATAAGGGATTAAGTAATTGATGGGATGTTAGTTTTTATAAGGGTTAATTACTTGGAGGAATTTAAATGTATTGGGCAGGTTGGTCAGTGTTTTTTTATTAAATAGTGAAGCCATTATTAAAAACATAGAACTTTATTTCATTTCAGGATGGCTTCTGAGGTCTGCCCATGGTGGATACTTAGTGAATTGGCATGGACGGCATAAGGGCAAAGAGTGGTATGAGCATTTGTTGGCATGAGTTGGTGCTGTTGGCACATGACCTTAAAGGATCCTGGGGCTGATTGGGGAATGTAGGTTGGCATGAGCTGGCACTAAGTTGCCATAGGGGCTATAAAGTGGCATGGGATTGGGTAGAGGGGCATAGGTTGGCATGGAGGATATGAGGATCCATGGGGGTGGGTGGAGGGTATGTGGTGGCATGATTTGGCATAGTGGGGCATGGGGAATTTGTGGGGGTGAGGGGGTGTGAGGGGTGAAGGCTTGAGGGCCATTTTTGTTTTTCTTTTGGCTTTTTTTACAGCTAGGCTGAAGTCCCAGAGCACCAAGGCCTTTTGAACAGTCCACCTCCACACCTGCCAAAACATGTGGCTGTCTTTGCATTTTTTCCAGGGATGCTGGGCCCAACTCCAGTTATCACTCATCACTAGTCACCTGCCCACCCCCCGCCAATGAAAATCTGAATATATGGAGCAATTTCTCCCAAGCTGGGTTTGCTTAGTTGGGAATTTTCCTGACTCTGTGCTCCTGACTTGGGAGCGAAAACTCAACCCCTGGTCTCCCTATCAAAGGAAGGATAGTCCTGTCTTAGAAAGGTTGCAATAAACTTTCTAGAATTATTCCTAGGATGAGGGGGGTGTCCTAAGAGGAGAAATTGAGTAAAATTGCCCTATATTCTCTGGAGTTTAGGAAAATAAGAGGTGATCTTACTGAAACATATAAAATGATCAGAGGGATTGAAAGGGTAGACTCTGAGAAACTGTTTCCCCTTCCTGGGTTGAGGGATCATAGTTTCAGGATTGGAGAATCAATGAAGAAATTGAGTCATTTTTGATATGATGACATCTAGTACGCTTAATGAGGCATTTCATTGTTATGGCCTTCATTCATGCTACTCTATAATGAGAGATATTGGCCAATATAGTTAATGCTCTGGGGAAACACTTGCAATGAGGCTAAACTAAAGAAAGTATCTTGTGCACACCCAGCATTTGTAAAAAGCCATGATTGGCTTCCAAGGTACTGGGTTTGCTCCAAAATGTCCGAAATAGTCGGGAACAGCATGTTGTGAAGAATCTGTTTTCAGCACCCAATTTAACATTCAGAAAACCTGCATGATGCCAAATCCAGTAACTGCTGCAAAACGTAATGATGTGGTTGTAAATACTAACTTAAAGCACTCAGTTCATACACAACTGGTTATAGGAGTTGCACTGTTCATTTTGTTATCATTACCTCTCCTTCCTCATTATCCTGTTCCTCTTTCTCACGATAAGTACTGCAATTCCTGATAGATTGTCAGGTAGATGATCACTATGTCAGGCAGTAGATTGAAATCAGTTAAACATCAGGTGGTGACTTGTGTGCCAAAAAGAAAATTTAGACCAAAGAATGTTTAAGATTTTGCTTCTAGCTTTTAAGCAAGAATAACAATGATTATCAATGTTCTCTGCTGTTTAATAAACTTACAATGCTTTCTTTAAACTTGCTTTTATTGTCTTCCATGGTTATTGCTTGGTTATACCCAATGATGATGAGATAAAATTACTATGATTGTTTTTAGCCTCTGTCTCACATGAGAGTAGGACACAAATTTACTATTATGTGGGATGTCTATCTGTTTCTGGAATCTTGCGAATGTTTTCCCTTTAGAGTTTGTTCTTTGCTTATCTTACTGGGGAATCAATAGCATTTGATAGCTGGCAAAAACTTAAGTCTTCATCAAAATTAACTGCAGATATTTGTTGAAATATTAGCTGCTATTTGAACTTTTTCTCCTCAACTCCATGGCCCTGACCAGAACTTGTTTGTTAAAGGAAAATTTAATGCATGCAACTCACAGACTGAGTCTTGGGGTGAGGGGGGATTTTTAACCCAGCCGATCCTGTTGACTGCAATTATAAACTGTGCCAAGGACATCCAAAACCAGCCGGTGAGATACTTGTTTAAATATGCAGGCCGATTCTTGATGGTGTCATTGGAACCAGAAAACCAAATTAACCCTTGGCCTGCATAGGGAAACCCTTATGATATCCCTGCCAAACCAAACCTGCAGGGAATAGGAGCTGAGCCAGAATTGTTTGTCAATTCCATGTAAGCTGAAAAAGAATGGATCTCCTTAGGCCTCCCCTAACCCAGGTTTCCCTCCCACTCTCCATCTGCCTTTGTTCTCCGGAGCACCCAATCCTGGACTCCACAGCTCCCACCCCCATCCCACACCCTCACAACCACTTATATTATGTTGGGGACCTTTCCCTCTGGTCTCCTGAAGAAGCTACCTGCTGCCTCAAATCCTACTCTCATATGCCGGCTTCCTTGTCACTCCCACCAGGTTAAGGCAGAAGCCTGTCCAATGGATGATAAGGGAGCTAAAGTTGCTGGGCCTGTGTGTTGCTTTGTCCTTCTAGCTGACCTTCGAGGATTGCCCTGGAATCTCCAGGAATTGATAATTGATCTCTCGTAGGACCATAAAAGCATAGGAGCAGAAGTAGGCCATTTAGCCCCTCGAGCCTGCTCCACCATTCAACCAGATCATGGCTGATCGTCTACCTCAAAGCCATTTTCCACACTATCCCCATATCCCTTGATGTCACTAGTACCTAGAAATCTGTGGATGTCTGTTTTAAATAAACTCAATGACTGAGCCTCCACATCTCTCTGTGGTAGAGAATTCCAAAGATTCACCACCCTCTGAGTGAAGAAATTCCTCCTTATCTCAGGCCTAACTGACTTCCCCCTTATTCTGAGACTGTGTCATCTGATTCTAGAGCCCCCAGCCAGGGGAAACATCCTTTCTGCACCTACTCTGTCTAGCCCCTTAAGCATTTTGTAAGTTTCAAGGAGACCACCTCTCATTTTTCTAAACTCTAGAGATACTGCTGCAAGCAATCTTGGGGAAATGTCATCGGGACATTAAAAAAATGTTTTTTTTAACAGTTCCGCTTAATAGATACATTTTAAAAAGGGATGGAAATTAGGGCTCTTTGGCTGAAGTTGAAAATCATTCATTCAGTCAGTGAAGTAGCTGTTTACCTCTCAATTATCTTAGGAAGGTGACGTGCCACAAGGAAGGATGTGTTGGTAAATCACAGTGTGGGCAAGGGAATGGAAAACAGGAGGTCATGTGAAGAAACCTCCAGGAAAATGTGCAGCCCGAGTTAGGAACAATATCCTGCCCTCATAAAGACTTTGAATTGAAATTAACCTTTTGGGACCAGTTCAGGCCCCATTCAAGTTCCTCACTGAGGAGACCTGGTAGGAAACTCACTGTTGATTCCCAAATCAGGTCTACTTACAAAAGTGTCATCAGGACCTGACCAGCATTTGTTAGAAGGATCTGGCTGGCTTTGGGAAAGTGACTTTTGTTGCTTGCAGTGAAAATCCTGGAAATTCAATTCCTGATGGCTCCAGAGTGAGTAATTGCCTGGGAGATTTTAACTGCTGGTTTCCAACTGTTAAAATCACCCCCTATCCATTGGTGCTTACAGCTGTTTTCCAGGGCATTCCAGATCAGAATCTGAATGACTTGGCTTTTCCCACTGTCAGGGGACTATGATTTATCCATTTTGAACTATGGAGATTCTGATTGTTTTATTAAGCCTGCTTGTCAAAGCTGTCTGGCTCTGGATTGAGGAAAAGTCCTCCAGTCATCTGCAATAAACTCCATGGACCCTCTCCTATATTTAAACACAAGAAACTATATTTCAAAAATAATGGCTGTGATATTGGTGGGGGGAGGGGATGAAGAGGTTGCTAACCTCAGTTCTCCTCAATTTCATCTGCAACAAATGGAGTTAGAGGTGGATGCGGGTCTTATTCCTCTACCACTTCATTTCATCCTTCCAGGGGTAGACCCTGGAAAAGAAATGGGATTTAATCTATGTTCTATGGTTCAGAGATAAATTATTCAACTGCAGGCAACTGAAGGGTATACCTAAAAGCTAGCTGGTGAAAGATCTGAAAACCTGGAAACCAATTGAAATAATAAATTACAATTTGAAGATTAGGAGATATCCCAATACATTTCTAAGATGTTTACTTTCCTCCCCATTCAGAACTTGAAGAGTCTCTGGTCCCTGAATCTATTTTTTTGCCTTTCCATGAGTAATACTAAAATTACAATGGGACTATTTTCAATAGTGCACTTCACTCACAACAAATAGCTTGGGCTTGAAATCAATACCAACAATTGTTGTTACTATAATCAAATCCATCATCATCTCACCCTCTGACAATCCTATGAAAGTTCTTTTTACTAGCTAGTAACCACAATTAAGCTGAGTCCAAGTGCCCATTCTTGAGCAACACACCTTTAATAAGCAGGACCTGTGAACAAGAAACTCTTATTTCTGTTCTCCATCCTATTGCCTGCAGGATTTTTCCTGAAAAAAACTGCAGAAAATAGACACTCAATGTTGTAGATTTCACTCAGAAAATCTCATGATATGCTTTCAGCAGACAGCCGTTATTGAACCAGCTTTATTTACACCTCCCCAACAGAGAAGGCAATTTAACATAATGCTCAGATCTTGTAATATACTCCACTCCCTCCCCACTTTAAAAAATCTATGCATTAAAATGTAAAATGATACATGTATATAAGTTCCCGGAATACAAATGACTAAACCAACATCAACAATACCTGGAAACTTAACGGGTTGTGTTGTATACTTGATTTTACAATAATCACAATCAAAACATATATGACTGATAGACAAGAAATAATGAAAATAACAACTTTTTTCTTCTTCCTTCCTACAAATTTTCAATTAACTTATCTGGCTTCTTTTTCTGATTACGTATCTCACTCCATTTCCATTAGCTTGACTCTGTTCTCTCAACATCTCTGACTACGTCAGATCTGATCTTTGACTTTGATTGCCAATTCCATTTAATGGTTGGGACTGATATTTATTGATTTGCCTTAACCAATGACCCTGACTCACTTTGCTCTAACAGTGTATTCTGTAATACCAGAAAACTTTCAGTTTCCTTTTGACTTACACTTTCTTTCTGACTGTCATTTTGAACAGTAGGAGGAATTTGAATTTTAGAAGGTTTCTTCTGCCTCCCTTTGTCAGGTTTCCTTATCCAAGCAAATGATCTACATGACACTGAAAGAATCTCTCTTCAATCTTCATTGGATATGTGAATGCACCTTTGTCTCTTTACAATAACTCCAACCACTTAATTCTCCTTATCACTTCAGTGGTTTTTCACCATAACCTTCTGACCAGCACCAGGTCCCTTATTCCGCTCACTCCAGCCTTCTTAACCTTCCCCTCAATCATGCATGATAATTTTTTCCCTTTCAGGATTCACTAATCAATTCACCAAACAATCGCAGAAAGGTCCTGGTAAAATAATAATACCCATTGTTGGCACTTAGTTACAAATATTGTCCAATATATATACCGCATGGGTTATTAATATTAAGAGCAGCAACACCCTACAGGTGATCCCACTGTGACTATTAGTCAAACCAGAAAGTGCAAATTTTACTTTAAAGCACTTTGCAATATTGTTAATTTGACAGGGAAATCTCCCAATTCTAACACTGTGCAGATGATACCATTGATTTTGGTGACTGCTTCAGTCCTCATTAACATGTTCTGCACATTGAACTATATGATGGCAAGTTATTATTTAGGGAAAATGAGTCAAGACTTGCTACCCAGATAAACAGGAGAAGAGTTTCCCATTCTGTAGAAGAGTTAGAAGATGTTCTCCTGCCTGGGTGGATGATATTCTTCTATATAATTATTTCATACGTGGTGTAATTAAATTCTATTTTACCAGTAATCTCAGGGGGTAGAAAGATCGAAGGACTCCTGAACAACAAAGTGGAATGATTGAACAACATAGGTCTTCACTGTCAGTGAGAGGTTTTGGAGCCCACAGGTGTAACACAACTTTTAAGAAGCCAGAGGACAAAGGCTGAATGGTTCGCAATTGTATCTGTATTTTGTTGATCAGCAAGTCTGAAGATTCTGCTGATTGGTTCATGTCACTATGATATATTTTCAATATCCGCTATGCAACACAACTTTATCATGAAATTTCACTCCTCAAAAAAAACTCATAAAAGCGCCAAGATAAAATGGGTTAATAGGTAATTAAATAAAAGCACAAGATTGAAGTAAATTGGAAAAGACACCTGAGAATCATGTGCAGTGTGAAACAGGTTACTGATTCACTATGAGCCCATTACACACTCCTGTCTTGGCAATTTCACCCCACAAAGACTGGTTACAGTAAACTTTCATTAGTAACAAAAACAGAACTCCAGCCATGGTTCCACCTTCTGTTCACAAGCTAATTATGGATGACAAAGGCCAACTCATCTCATCCATCCAGAATGACATATGAACATAGTTATAAAGAGCAGGAGCAAGCCACTCAGCCCCTTGAGTCTGCTCAGCCATTTGATAACATTGCCTACATTATACCAGTGGCTATAGCCCAAAAGTATTTTATTGGCTGTAAGACAGTTTGAGACATTGTGAAAGGTGCTATATGCAAGTAGGCTTTGTCTTTCTTTCATTACACCTATGTGTAGTAGGCAGAATGACAATAGCAATGGTGAAATTGGATGCCCAATGCTGATTCTCCAAGGATAATTAATCACAGAGCAACAACTGATGTTAGGAAAGCAGCTACAAATAAATCATTACATTTTCAAAGCATTCAGCTCTGTAGCTAATACAACCTTAGCATTCTGAATTCTCTGGTGTCATCCCACTGTTGTACAATTGTGTTGTACACTGTGAATTTACAGCTTATTCACGGGTTCCATATGATGTTGCATTACATTTGCACTAAATAAATGTGCAAGTAGCATTTTTTTATTTTAATTGTTGTTTGAGGTGTGAGAGAAACAGGCAAATTAAGTTGAAAACTTTAATTAATAAATAAGAAAATCCAACAGCAAAAAAAGAGAGTATGATAGCAAAAGAAAATCAGAGAGAAATCATTTCTGGAAGCACTTAAGCTATAGGATTGGGTTCCAATAAAGATGCTTTATGGAAAAAGCCCTTTATGCTGTTTCTCTGTGATTTCAATGTATTTTTTTGCCAAAGTTATAATGGATGATCAGGGATCCTCCCCCCAGAGAAATATTAGTCCCACAGTATGACCACCTTATGATAGATTTTAAACAGGATGGTGAAGGATGGGGTGAACCTAAGAATGGAGCAAAGATTTGTGAAACCTTTCTTTAATCAATCTCTTGTGACAACTAAGGATTTAATTCCCAGACTTTGCATAAGTAATAAAATGGATGATAGTGAGTCGACACCCTGTTTTGCATCACTCCCAATTTTTAGTTTCATACATTTATTTTGATGAAGCACAAGGTTCTCAAGATCCTTTAGGGCATTTGAAAATTTAGACTGCTTTTTATATGCTGGTTTAAATTCAAAAGAGAATTTTGAGAAGTGTACTCTATTTAATTTTGTGGTATTAAACCTTAAAGTTGCCACCCCACCCATCTCAATTCATAAACTCCCCCAACCTCCCATTCTCTCTTTCCACCCCAAACCCCCAAAGTGCCCCCAGCCCCCGACCCACCAATCTCCCCCATCCCATTCCTTCAATCTGCCCCAACTTTACCAATCCCCACCCCAGCCACCAGCTCTCACCCTAACCCCCAATCTCCCCCAACCCCCTCAAACTTACCCCACCACCAACTTCCCCCGACCCCCAACCCCCAAACCCACCCACCTCCCAACCTCCCTTCCACCCCACCAACCCACCCCCTATATCCCCCATCCCCCTAACATCTCCCAACCTTACCCCAACCCTCTACAACCTCCATCCCACCCTCGCAACCACGCCAAACCCCATCCCCAACCCTCCAAAGTGTATATGCAAAGTAATTCACGGGTAACTCAATGGCTAGAAATTAGTCAGCCTTCACAGAAAATCTCGAAAGTATGCCCGCAATCGCATGATCTGCTGACTTACGAAATTTAATATTATACTGATGGGCCATCAAAATTAATGCCCATCTCTGAAGCAATGCTGCTGCTAGGGATGGTATTCCCTTCTTCAAGCCAAATATGATTATAAGAGCTTGGTGGTCAGTTAACGAAGTGAACTTCGTACCATAGAAATACTTGGTCCAGACCTTCCAATCTCCGTATGATCGGAGACCAGATGTATCCAGGAGGATGTGCTATGGGAGCTCTTGGAAGTCCCAATGCAAGGGCTCCATGTGAATTCCCCGGGTAGCTTGAATTTCTGATGGGCAATTACACTACTCCTCAGATCCCTCCGAGAAAGACTCCAACTCTGATTTCAAGTCGGAGGTGTCAGATATTTCCAACTTACTTACCTGAATATTTGCCCAGTAAACATTACGCAGATTAAAACCTAGTCTAACACCTGGGTAACTACAGAACTGATACCCCAATCACACACACTAACCACTGCCCCCTACTCCCCTATTGACCCCATGACTCCCCCAAAACCGCTCACTCCCCACGCATCCAGACTTCCACCCCAAGTCCCCCAGTATTCCATGGCCTGACCTGAATAACCCCCACCACCTCTGTCTGACCTGATGGCTCCCTGCAATCCAATCTGGCTAACTCCTGTCACCTGACTCCCCACTAACCCCTGACCTCCCAACCCGACTAGTCCCCATAACCTTCACCCCTCCCCCCCAACCTAACCTGACTTGCCTCCTGACCTGAATCCACCACCCCCTGCCCCACCTACCACTCATCCACCTACTACCCTGTCATCCTACCCCTGACACCCTACCCATCTGCCAACCTACCACCTCACCCACCTGCCACCTTACCACCTCACTCACCTGCCAAACTACCCACCTGCCACCCTAATACCTCACCCACCTACTGCCAAATCTACTTGCCACACTCTCCCTTTACCCACTTAACTTACCCACCCTAACCCATTACGCACTTAACTTAGCCACCCTACCACCTTACACACTTAACTTCTCTCTGCAGCTTTTCAAAGAAACTTTGGGACATTTAAACTCTTTACTTACAGAATACGGCAGATGGTGCCATAAAAAGGGGGTGGTTTTCTGTGAGGATTCTCTCCACTGCTTCCTCTGAGTGTCCCTGCACTGGGTCAGTTCTGCAAGATCTTCCATTGGAAGACTGCCCTGAAAAATTGTAGGAAGGAAAGTGTAATTATTGTAAGTAAAATGTTTCATACTGTTTGGGATCACATGATATACAGACGAATCAGCCCTTAGCACGGGTAATCTTTGGGGCGCAACTTTATAGTCGTGGACCTGGTTCAAGCAGGTAGCTTCATCAGGAGCTCTGTAAAGCTTACTGTTTCTAACAACAAACCTGTCCGGTACACCAAGTTTATTACAATTGACGATGAGGATGGGATAGCTCCGATGCAGCACCTCACCTCCTGAATGTGAGTATATAAGTTTAAGGGAAGAAAGAAAAGTATGCTTACCAGTCATGCCACTCTTTGGCTGAATCGATCCGTACAACTCGTCCATGGAAGACCGAAGTCAGTACATAGAACGCCTAGGTTTCTACTTTGTGCTGAATGAAATAACAGTGGAGGGGAAACAGAAAGCGATTCTTCTAAGTGTCTGCGGGAGCAAGACATAGAACCTTATCTGCAGTCTGACAGCCCCGAAAGCACCCAATTCCGGATCTTTAAATGAGCAAGTAGATCTCATGAAGTCATGTTTTCAGCCTAAGCCACTGGTGATTATGCAAAGATTCAAATTCGACTTTAGAGTAAGGGCCCCAGGTGAGCCAATCACAACATGAATCACAAAGTTAAAATAGTTAACTAAGCACTGCAACTTCGGAGATACTCTCAGTGACATCTTGCGAGATTGCTTGGTTTGCAGCACACACGACAATGCCATTCAGCACCGTTTACTTGCAGAAATTAATATTGATCTGAAGCGCTTTTGGAGATAGCGGTAGCAATGGAGAGTGCTGAGAGGAACTCGCAGGTTTTGCAGAGTGTGCAACATGGCCCGTTTCTGCAGATGGGGCGGGAACCTATCGCCGGGTGTGGCGCGAAAACCAGGTAGATAACCGCAAAGCGGGAGACAGCCTCTACTGCTCGAAAAACAAAAAAGAATATTGGAAGCATCTCAGCAGTGATTCAGAAATTTAATTGTTACCAATGTAGGGGTAACCATGTACTGGAAACCTGCAGATTTAAAGAGGCAGAATGACACTATTGTCACAAAAAAAGGGCATGTTATAAAACAATGCAGAGCGAAATCAAGACAGCCATTCAGACAACAAGCCAAGGTGATTGAAGTGCACAATATAAATGAACCAGAAGCTGCTGATACTGATATCTATTCCCTATATCCCTTCCCTCAGGGCAATGAAAACTGAACCAATTACGTCATCCTTCAAGTAAATGGAAAGCCCCTAGTCATTGAGGCTGACACAGGAGCATCGACCACAGCGGTGGGGGAACATATCTTTAAATACCTAAGCGGAGGTACCCAGCCACTGAATTTGGAGAAAACCACCGCTCAGCTGAAAACGTACACTAGAGAGGCAATGCAGGTGAAAGGCATCATCTCTGTACCTGTATCTTACAGGCAACAGACAGCCCAGCTGCCAGTGATTGTTGTAACAGGTGAAGGATCTGGTATTCTGAGCCACGATGGGTTGAAAGAAATTAAACTCAACTGGTCAGAGATTTTTCAGGTTAGAACAGCAGGAATTCCTGAGCTATTAAAAAAGTAAGACAGTGTATTTTGTGATGAGTTGGGAAAGATAAAAGGCCAACAAGCAAAAATTTAGGGAGATTCAGAAGCAACATCCCTAGTCTTTGCCAGACCAGTGCCATATGCCCTAAAAGAGAAGGCGGATGCAGAATTGTACCGCTTAGAGAAGTTAGGAATAATCCAGCCAGTCCAATTTTCAGAATGGGCAGCGCCCGTCGTCCCTGTAATGAAACCAGACCAAGTTATTCACATTTGCGGAGACTACAAATTAACTGTAACCAAGGCTGCTAAATTAAACAAATATCCAATCCTGAGGGTTGAAGATTTGTACGCTAAACCTGCAGGAGGAAAATCCTACACCAAACTGGACATGAGCCATTCATACCAACAGCTAGAGCTGGACAGCACATCTAGAGGATGTGTAACCATCAACAAGCTCAAGGGCCTGAACCAGTATACATGCCTACCCCTGTGTGATTTTCCAAATTTTCCATGGAAAGCCTACAAGGATTTCCCCAAGTAGAAGTGCACCTGGATGGCATCCTGATTACATGATCAATAGAAGCCGAACATTTGGCCAACCTGGAAGAGGTTTTAAGGAGATTTTTGGAGGCTGGTATATGATTGAAAAAATAGAAGTGTACTTTCCGACTGACTGAAGTCACTTGTTTGGGTCATCAAGGGTTGCATCCAGTAGAAGAGAAAGTCAGGGCAATCAAGGAGATGCCCTCTCCTACCGGTGCCACTGAATTCAAGTTTTTTTTTGGGCATGATAAATTATTACTGTTGCTTCTTGCCTAATTTGTTGACAATGTTGGCCCCTTTACATGAATTGTTGAAAAAGGACCATATATGGTCATGGAAGGCACAACAAGAAGCCTTCATAAAAGTCAAGAAGCTTTTACACTCATCATGTCTGCTAGTATATTATGACCCATCAAAAGAATTAATATTAACCTGTGATGCATCTCCCTACAGTGTGGGAGCAGTATTGTCACACAGGATGGAAGATGGCTCTGAAAGGCCAAGAGAATATGTCTCCAGGACCCTCTCTGCAGCTGAGAAGGGTTACTCACAACTTGAAAAAGAAGGTTTAGCTGTAAATTTGGAGTAAAGAAATTCCATCAATATTTGCATGGTCGACATTTCACCATAGTGTCAGATCATAAACCACTTAGGAGTTTATTTAGTGAAGGTAAAGCAATTCCACCGATAACCTTTGCCAGAATTCAAAGATGGGCTTTGATTTTGTCAGCATGTGAGTACACCATTATGCACCGCCTGGGTATGCATATAGCAAATGCAGATGCCCTCAGTCATCTTCCTTTGCAAAATAGCATTACACATGCTCCAGTGCCTCAAGAAGTTGAACTTGTGTTGAGTTTCCTGGACTCCTCACTGGTCTGTGCGAATCAGATAAAGAATTGGACAAACCAAAATCCAATTTTATCAAGAGTCCGAGAACAGATATTGTAGGATAGTCGAATGCACAACTCTCTAAAGAGTTAAAACCATTCTATGCCCGTAAAACTGAGCTAAGTTGTCAAGATGGAATCTTCTTGTGGGGAGCAAGAGTCATCATCCCTTTGCAAGGAAGAGAACCACTCTTGAACTACTCTCTTCACAGTGCGCATCCAGGCATTTCAAAAATAAAGATGCTTGTGCAAAGCTGTATCTGGTGGCCAGGCATTGTCAGTAACAACAGACGTTGCCCGTTTCAACTCTACTGCATCCTTGGGAGTGGCCTGGTCGACCCTGGGTTAGACAACACATAGACTATGTTGGTACTTTTTTAGTTACCATGTTTTTAGTGATTGTTCGAAGCGGATGGATGTGTATGAAGTTAGATCACCAACATTGTGTGCAACTATTGAAAAGCTGCGCCAATGTTTTAGTGTACATGGCCGACCAGAAGTCATTGTTTCAGATAATGGTACTGCTTTCACTAGTTCAGAATTCCAGGGATTCCTGAACTTAAATGGGATTAAACATATTAAAACAGCATCATATCATCCCTCATCCAATAGGTTAGCAGAAAGAGCAGTACAAACTTTTAAAACAGCAATGAAGAAACGGTCTGAAGGAACGTTAGAAACATGAATTTCAAGATTTCTTCTCGACTATCGCATGACTCTTCATCTAACTACAGGTTCAACACTGTCTGAATTACTAATGAAATGCCACCTTTGTACAAGGTTGAGTCTGATGTTTCAAAACTTAGAGGGAAAGGTAGAGAAGAACCAGTGTAGTCATAAAATGAATCATGATATTCACAGTAAAGATTGAAAGCTTACTGTGGCAGAGACAGTTTTTGTGCAAAATTTTGGAACTGGACCTAAATGGGTTCCTGGTATAATTGTCTCTGAAACAGGACCTTTGTCATACCAATTGGAAATGGAAAACAGAATTTTTCAGAAACACTTGGATCATCTAAGGAGTAGAGAGACACTCCAAAAACCAGTCACTCCACCTGAAATTGAAGTCGAAACTCCCTGAGGTGCCAGATTGACATAGGATAGGCATACGCAATGTCTCTGTTGAAGTAGATAATTCTGAACTGCCATTGTGTAAGGATTTTCCTGATGCTGCAGTTCCTGTTCAAGTTGTTCCAATGGAAGAATCTCAAGTCGTAGAACTAGGTACTCTACCCGAATCAGAAAACCACCTCAGACACTTAAGCTATAATTGCATGAATTGTGTATATTTGTATATGTTGTGGATTGAGATATTCTTGTAAATAAGAGATATAAAACAAAATTAAAGGGGTAGGATTATAGTGATTGTAAGTAAAACCTTTCATACTGTTTGGGGATCATGCGACTGTTAATCAGACCTAAGTGCAGTTAATCTTAGGGGTGGATCTTTCTAGGCATGGACCTGGTTCAAACATGTTGCTTCCTCAGGAGCTCTGTAAATAAAGTTTACTGTTTCTAACAAGAAACCTGTCCGCTACACTAAGTTTATCACAGAAAATGTGTATTTTTTTAGTCTGTTCAGGGTCAGAAATAGGAGTACCAATCCTGAACAGAAGATTCAGACCTCAGTAAAGCCATATATGATCGCTAATGCCTCTTTCTTAACTTGTGAGTAATTTTGCTTGGATTTTGTTAAAGTGCATGAAACTTATGCTGCAGGCTTCTCCACATCATCATTTGTTATGTGAGCTAACACCACACCTAACCCCTATGATGAGGCATTGCACACTAAAACCAAATCTTACTTTGGAATCATTGTGGGTCAAAAAATCATCACTAGTCAGTACTTACTTCACTTTTTCAAATACTTTCTGACACTCCACAGATGACTCCCAGTGTATGCTATCTTTCAGCAGTTGATAGTAGAGTGAGCATATTAGTTAAGTCGGGATGAACTTTGAATAATATAGAACGATCCCTATGAATGTTCTAAGCTCTTCTTTGTTCTTTGGTCACTTTGCTTTCAAAATTCCCTCAACCCTCCCCTCCATTGGGTGGATATCTTCACCATCTATTTGATGACCCAGGTATGTTACACTTCACACCATGAAGCAACACTTGTGCTTTAGAGTTTTGATGCCATACTCTTGAAGACGATCTAGGGTTTCATTCAACCTTACAACATGCTCTTTTTCTGCTAATTCGAATGTCTTCTAAGAAACAGCACGCTCCATTCATCTCACTTAATCCCCTATCCATGATGCTCTGGAACACAGCAGGAGTGATAGACACCCCAAAAAGCAACCTTTCATACTGGGACAACCCTTTGTGTGCCTGAATGGTAAGCAATTCCTTGCTCTTGTCAGTTAATTCTAATTACAAGAATATATATTTGACAAATTTATATTATTGAACACCTTTCCTGGCTAAATTAGAAAACAAGTCTTTACTGGTGGTCAGTGAGTAAATATCATTCTTGATCACCCTATTTACCATTTGCTTATAACCTCCACAAATCCGAACGGACCTGTTTGCCACAATTGGTGCAGCTCATTCACTGCTCTTCACTTTCTTAATTGCCCCTGTTCTTTCTAATCTATTCAGCTCTTTTTTTACCTCCTGGCCTTAACTGTGCATAAGGCACTGCCCTAGGTTTACAAAATGTCAGCTGTACATTGTCCCTTATCTTGACTTGTTTTGCCTAATTTTATCATTTGTTCCTCCTTATTTAAAGGCCCATTTTTGCTCTCTTTGCACTTCCTCAATGTCAGATGTATTCTTCCTGATCTCTACTGTAAATAACTCAGTCCAGTTTCACTGTATATTCATAAACCAATTCCTTCCCATCAGGAAGACTTTGTTCCCTTCTACTACTATTACCAGTGGCAATCATAGGATGCATCCTCATATTCCACCCTAACACTAACTTGACTTGGCACAGGAATATTCTTACTGGAATAAATAGTCAGTTTCATAACAGTTTTGCATAAGGAAATATGACTTAAACTTCTTGTACTCTCCTTCTGAGATAACAGACATGGGTGCAGCTGTATTAATGATGAAAGTACTTGTGAATCTTTAACTTTCATTTGCACTGTGAGTGCTGGAATTTTATCTTCAGCCCTATTACTCTTATCTTCCATGTGCTGTTTTCCTTTTTCTCTGACTGGGTAAAATTCTTTATCTTCCTGCTCGATAACATTAACTTCTGTTTCCACATCAATCATATGCCCATTCAAAGATTTCCATATTCCTGAATTAGATTTAGATTGACCAGGACCTCAACCTGGTACATGGCTGAAACCTAGTGCATTACTGTAAGTTGAAGCGTTACTGTTTCACCTATTCCTGCATGCCATCTGGTTATAAATGACTTCCCACAGGCATAGCACTTTGACTGGATATGGAGGCATTTAAAAGGCTGGTGGCTATCATGGCAACAGTGGCATCTAAATTGCTGACTCTGAGAATGTGAACATGGCTGAATAGCCTGTGTCCCACTGAAATCCATTGGACCTCTCCTGCCAACTCAGAAAAGAGCTTCCTTGCAATTTGCAACAATCACTTTCTGCCATTTCCATGGTTGTGGCATCATCATAGGCTTCCTTGTAAGTCAGTGTAATTTGTTTTGCTCAAATGTTTATCCTGGACTTTATTGTTCTTAGGCCTCCTACAAATTTATCTCTAAAGTTGATTTCTAATTTTGCGCCACACCCACAGTGACACAAATTCGAGAATGTCATCTGCAACAGTCTCACTTGGCAACTGTTTGATGGAATGCAACTGTCAGTGCTATCTCATTCTTAGCTGTGTCATAACATGAGTTCAGGATTTCATTAATTTGAGCATAGTACATTGAACTGGGATCTCTCGGCCAACATTAACTAAAAATTACATCAGAAGCACCTGGCTTCATCATGGTGAGGAAAACATTTCCTTTATCCTCACCTCCTATTTCACTCACTTTCAACCAAATGTATAACCTTCATTTGTAACTACACCAGTCTTTCTTCTTAGGATTGAATTCCCCCAGTGCTCCAAAATATGCCTTTAGTGCCATATTTTTTTTAATTGTGTACCCTGCTGACTCACTATGTACCTGAATAAGATGTGCATGCGAAGCAATCTTTCGCATTGGTTCAACTTCCTCGAAATCAACTATAGGAATTCCAAAGTGTGTCACAATGTTCATCAGTCCTTAATTTCACAAATGAAATGTGAAAGAACATTCCATGCTAGCCACCAGTACAGCATTTGAAAGATCTCTGGTGTTTTATTGTCAGAAGAGAAAGAAAAGTTTATGTTGCTGCTGTATAACAATTTGGAAGTTTCTTGAAATCTCCAAGTGTGCAAAGCATGTGACTAGCTAAACGTTCCTGTAGAAATCACTTTGTGTAGAACAGGGGCACAACAAACCACCCTCCAAAGAATCCTAAAAAAATTAGGATTTAGAATAGAAATACCAGTATTACTGCGTTAAACCTTGTGTTGCTGTTTAAGAAACTTTATTCACTTGTACGTTTAGATTGTTCAAAATGCTGATGTTTTCTTGACGCTTTTATATTTCTGAATTGGAATTTTCATGGAACCAGCGAGACACAATTGTAACTTTTCAAGACCAATAGTATTTCAAACCCTCAAACATGGTCCTTCGCTCATATTAGCTCTTATAGCATAACCTACACTGAAACATTTTTTAACTGACCCATATGCCTGTAGGCTGTTTATTTTCAAGTTGGCACATAAACTGGATCACAATATCAACAGTATTTGGGTAAAAAATATCGAACCTTAATGCAACCACAAAATCCAACAGCACAATAAGAAACACAAAATGTCCGTCCAAACATAGGAACAGGCTCCCAGCCACCAGAGGGCGATAACACATGATAGTGAGAGGCAAGATTCTTGCTTCTGAGTCAGAAAGTGGTGGATTCAAGCCCCATTCCGGAGTCTTGTGCACATGATCTAGATCAATACCTCAATGCGTTAATAAAGGAATGCTGCATTGTCAGAGGCAGGGGCTGACTTTCAAATGAGATATTGAACAGAATTCTCATCTTCCCTCTCAGGTGGAAGCAAAAGACCACATGGCACTCTTTGAAGAAGAACACGGCTATTTTCCTGGTGTCCTGGCCAACATTTATCCTTTAACCAGCACCACCAAATAAAACAAATGACTTGACTATTCATGGCTGTTTCTAAAGCATAGATGTGCATAAATTACCTGCAACATTTCCCTGCAATAAACTTCAAAAGTATTTCTAAAGTACATCATTCCTTGTGAACCACTTTGGAACATTCTGTGGTCATGAAAATTTATTTTGTTCTCTCTGTGGAGCAATTTTATTTGTTTTGACAAGCTTCCTTTGTAAACCTGGAACCTATTTTGATGCAGGTTGGGATCCATATCCTTAATTGGACCGTGCCATATGTACTTGGCTTTGATTTTGAATTTTCTTTCCCACAGAAATGTATACACAACATATTGCACAGAATATCCTCTCACTGTCAAGCTTTATGTTTGGTTTCAGCTGGATGATGCACTGATTTTCTGCATCCCTCTTCACTGTTCTGTAAATTACCTAAAAATGCTTGTATCTGCTTTCATGTGTGCTTTCCATATCTGAAACCTAATAAAACCCTATATTTACATAATCACAATACAGCACAGAAGCCTGTCAGGCAGGCCGATCATGCAGGTGCCAACACTTTGAAAGAATCGATTAGTCCCACTCCCTTGCCCTTTCCCAATAGACATGAAAAACCTTTCCCTTCAAGTTTATAGCCAATTCCCTCTTGATTGTTTTTAATCTACTTCCACTACCCTTTTAGGCAGTGCATTCCAGATCATAGCAACTCACTGTGTAAAATAATTTTTCATCATCTTAGCTCTTTTTTTGTCAATTAATTTAAATCTATGTTCTCTGCTTGCCAGCCTTTCTGCTACTTGAAACAGTTCTTCTTATTTACTCTGTAAAAACCCTTCAGGATTTTGAACCCTATTAAACCTTAACATTCCCTTTTCTAAGGATGACAACCCCAGTTTTTATAGTCTCTGCATGTAACCAAAGTCCCACATCCCTGATACACTTCTACTAAATCTCTTCTCCATCCTTCCTAAGGCTTAGGCATCTTTTTTGAAGTATAGTGTCCAGAATTGGAGACAATATTTCAGCTGGAGCCCGACCAGTGATTTATGAAGATTATATCACCCCTGCTTTTATAATCCATGCCGTTGTTTATAAAATCAATACTTTTTTTAATAACCATCTCAACTTGTCCTGCCACCTTTAACATTTGTGTACATACATCCCCCAGCCCTATGTGTTCCTGCATCTCTTTTAAAATTGTACCATTTGGTTTATATTGCTTCTTCTCATTCTTCCTGCCAAAAAGCTTCACTTCATACTTCTCTGTGTCAGATTTTGGCTGCCACATGTCAGCCCATTTCAACACTCTGTCCCTATATTGAAGCCTGTTACTGCCTTCCTCACAGTCTATGATGTTTCTGAGTTTTGTGTCATCTGCAACTTTCAAAATTATTCCCTGTACAACCAAATTTTGGTTATTAATATATATCAAAAATGATAGTTGTCCCAACAACAAACCCTCTCCATTACTTAGATCCCAATCAAGTTAATCAAACTAATAAGCAAAACTACAGAAAACAATGCTTGAGAATCCTAATGTCTTGATCTGGAGTGACTTAAAAGCCTTCAGACCTTTAAATTAATTTTAAAAATGGATCTGCAGCTTTCCCTTGGAGAGAAAAAAAATGATACCTATTCCTGGACTGATTTGATTGACAGGACATCTGGTATCAATTTTTTAAAAAAGGGTTATCTGTTCTTACAGTTTCAATAGGTTTCATTGTTTGTGACCTGTAAATATATGTTTTGACATTGTAAGTCAGTATAAATGCTTGGCTCGGTTTCAAAAGTTACAGAACTTCATCTCATCAAGGGGCTGTGCTCACAGTTTGATTCACAGTTTTAACAGGTTATTAAAGGATTATCTTGTCTTTGATGTAGTTACTGAATGATTGTCATCTTTCTTCTTGCAACGTGTTGACCACTTGAGGAGATTTAAGTTTTTTCCATTAGGTCAGGGTCTTTTTAAACTATGTATGGTTGCTTTTTTTTGCTGGGAGCCCTATTAGATTGTTAGAGGTGTACTTTTTTAACACCTATTTCAAAGGATTCCCATTCCTATTACATGGCTCCTGAGGACTGTTCATAGTGGATACTTGGTGAGCGGCTAAAGGGGATAGATGGGGTACATGGAAGGTGCATGAGGAATAGGAGGAGCATGGAGGGGGTATGGGGAATATGAGGAGCATGGAGGCAGCATGGGGCTATATAAGAGGCATGGAGGGGACATGGTGTGTGGGTGGGGGGTTGAAGGGGTGAAGGGTGAGGGCTAGGGGACATAAGAACTATATTGGAGAGCTGCGCCAATGTCTCAGAGAACCGAGGCGAGCCTTTGAACCAGCCTGCCTCAGCACCCGCACTCCTCCGACTCACTGCCTTGAGAGTCGGAAAACCCAGCCCTGCCCACCCATTTCTCCAGGAGATGAAAATATAACGACTATGGGAAGAAGTGGTGGGCTTGGGTTTCAGAATCAGAAAATGTCCCGACACTCGTTTCTTGAGCCCAAGACAAAAATCAGGCCCTGGGAATCTGATAGGTAACCAATAACTATGATAAATATCAAAAGCAAGTTGCTGAGCATCCAGGAAGAGAAAGAACAGGGTAAAATAAAGATCTATTTATATAGTGCCTTTCATCTCAAAACACTTCACAGTCAAACACAGCCGCCAATTTGAGCACAGCAAGGTCCCATGAACAGCAATGTGATAATGGCTACATAATCATTTTTAGTGATGTTGGTAGAGGAATATTGCCCAGGACAACAAACAGTCCCTCCTTGCTCTTGTTCAAATGGTGTTGTGGGATATTTTACATGCACGTGGGATTTAACTTATTGTCTTTCAGACAGTGCCTCCAACAGTGCAGCACTCCCTCAGTCCTACACTGAAGTGCCAGCCTGAATTTTGTGCTCAAGGCTGTGAAGTGAGACATGAGCTCATACTTTTTTAATTCTGAGGTGAGAATTCTACCACTGAGACATGGACAACATTAAAAAGATGAATGCAGTGACCCAGTACTCAAAGCAAAGAACCTAATGTCTGAGAATTTGTCATCTTGTACCCCTAGGTCTGATCCATGTTCCCTTCAAGTGTATTTGCTGAGTGCATTTTAGGCAGAGATTCTTCATTACAATTGGAAAAGTGCCAAAAGAAATTTGTTACATTTTAGGGATTTCTCTCAGGAATTTTTGGTTTATCTGAACACTCGTGTAGGTGATTCCTCATTTCTTGTGGCCTGGAATGTAACGGTTATGTGTACAATACATAGGTCATAGAACAGAAAACCTTTATTGCAGTGCTTGAGCTGCTGATAATTTTGTGTGCCTTCACACGACCTCCCTTGACTTTTGATGGCTATAAAATGAACACTTCACTGGAACGCAGCTTATACTAAAAACTGTCAGATAGATTAAACAATACATGAACATGTGAACAGAAGCAATGAAACCCTACAGATTTACAGTCATTACAGACTTAACTCTCCCTACCTGAGTTACAGAAAAGTAAGCAACACTTACATCTGATGTACCAAGTACAATTTAAGCTGGACAAGACACAAGAGACCTGATTTTAACTTAACCCACCTGGTGAGAATGAGGCAAGTGGACGGATTCGCATTTTATGTTTCATCTGATTTTATGCTCCATTGGAGTGAATAGACATATAACCCGAATCCACCCCATTCCTTTTGGGTAAGTTTGGTTAAATCAGGGCTGGTCCTTGAATGATAACATAGGAAGTTTGCTAATCACCCACCAATGACTTCTGAAAGACTATCAGTGTGAACAAGAGAGGCTGAGAAATATTTTTAAGAACATACAGTAACAAAACCCACAATTTGAATGGAATGGCTTATCCTCTCCGTTAGTTATATGGCCAGGTAAAGCATTTTTGCCTTTTGGATTTGTCCAGCAAAAAAAGCTGGACCAGTATTTCTTTTAACCCCATATGTATAGCGACAGAGAAAAAGGAACAATTACTAAATTGTAATACAAACAAAAAGATAGGTTAAAAAGATGTATTTCAGCACTCTGCACACACCTCAGAATCATTACTGTAGCACTCTCTTTAACCCATGCTCCCATTGAGTGCAAGCCTATACTGGTAGCAGAGAAAGTCTCTTAAGGTATAGTGCCTGCATTAGAATTAGAAAAAAACAAAGACAATTTAGGGATCCCTTTTGCGGGATTGAGAAAAAAGGAAAAGGGAATAGCACATATTAAATTGGACCATTTTATCATGTTGCCAGAGTGTATTCCCTTTGTGGAAGCTAGAGGAATTTACCATTTTCCCAAGAGTCACATCAAACCAGAAACATTTAGAACACTTCCTGCATATTTTGCAGGGCATCTCCTGATTGATTCAAGTACTTCAGCATGGTTTTAAGATGCCAAACAGTCGCTCACATGTTCAGGATCTGGTGTAGTTTGTTTTTCAGAGTGCGGGACTTCAGTCACTCTTGCAGCTGGAGCAGACCCACAATACTCAATATCTACTTGTGGGGTGTAGCAATGCTTTCCTCTGGATATGAAAATAGTGCATGCACAGGAGAGAGATTTTCAAATGGAGGATAAAAGATGCATCACTCATCTTCAGATGAGCAGAACATAGAGAAGGAGGAGGAAAATGATGATGTGGCACCCAAAACCAGGCCAACCATTTGCATTGCTGCCCAGGATATCCTAATATCACAAAGGCTGACCTAACATGAAACATGAGAAGTGATACCCTGGGACCATTCCTACAACCAGGACAACACCTGACCCCTGCCTTCCACCCACAACCCTTTGCATTAACAAATCCTTCAACCATTCATTCAACCATTGCACATTCACTCTATGAGTCCCATCATGTATTGACATCCATCATGAAACAAGTTAAAGGGAAAGTTGCACCCACCCCCACCATGGAAGGTAATAACAGATAAGATATGGAAATTGTGGTAACCATTAAATGTTATATAGAATTACAAAGAAAGGAAACTTAACAATATAACATTTTCTCAAACAGCCATGTACATGCCCTTGGTGAATTATAATTTCTTCAACTTATACTTCCGGCCACTTCTACTCAGTGCATCCCATAAAGCTTCAGCAGAGGTCGAGGCAGCAACTCAGATCCCTGGCCTGACTGCTGAACTGCCTTTGGCCTACACTCTCTGGATTTTGATACTTAAGAGGGCCCCACCAAAAACTGTTCCATCTGTAGCTGGGCATGGACAGACTGGATCATCGTGGGACAAGGTATCATGCTGAGTAATGGCCAAGTGGGGTGGGCAATGGTAGGGAAGTTGGAATGCATTGAATGGAGTTCCCAGTTCCATGTCCCCTTTCCGCATCATCCCTCCACTGAGCCAACACCACATCAATCCTACCATTCTGCCATAGACCAACTTGGTGGAGATCATTGATCCATTGTATGGTCGTAGATAATGTACCTGTCATCTTGCTTAAGGCAAAAGATGAATTGACATCCAAAGTCTGCATGGCAGTAGTTATAACCCGCATATACTCATTTGAGAGCCATACTTGAACACCAATGGAAGCAGCCGCTCTCTGGCAGGCATTCTTGCAATCCCCTGTACCACCCGTGCACTAGCAATCGAGTTGGACTCCTCTATCCTTTCTGCTATTCTGAAGAATGTGGGTTGTATGTCACTCAGCACCTAGCCAAGTTGTTGATACACTTCTAGTGTTCTCTTTCTCAATGATACCCCTGGAATTCAAAGTCTGTGTCTAGCAGGGCAGAGCTTGAAAAGGATTACAACCCCAGATGAAAACCTTCCACAGCTGTTCGTGCACATGTTTACTAGTGAGGTGTGAATCACCAGGTGAAAACTCAACTAGCTGTATAAGTGGACACACTGAAGTGCAAGTACTTGTGCTGGTGTGTGGTTGTATGTCCTGTGCTGGCGCAATCACAGAAAGAATGAAATTCTCTGAGGAATCATCCTCTGAGGATAACCTGAGACACTTGTTGTGCACTCAAATGACTTGGAAGACAAGACAAAAGGATATGAGTTAGCCATGCAGAGTCACAATCTTGTCAATGACAATCTTCTCATGGCTCAGTCATTGATGAAATGAAGTCAGTATGTGTGTGTTTCTCAGGATAAGGGATTGTTCATTTAAGACAGAGATTGGGAGAAATTTTTTCACTCACAGGATCATGAATCTTTGGAGTTCTCAACCCTAGAGGGATGTGGATGCTCCGTTGTTGATGGATAGCTGGGATAGACAGATTTCTGGTGTCTCAGGGAATTAAGGGATATGGGGAACGGCAGGACAATGGAATTGATACAGAGGATCAGCCATGATCGTATTGAATGTGCAGCAGCCTTGAAGGACCATATAGTCTACTCCTGCTTCTATTTCTTATGTTCTTATCCTCTTCCACCTGACTGCATATAGCAGTAATACTAGTGCTGTGCCAATGAATCAGGTACTGCTCTGGTTCTATGCTTAGTATTCATCCTGAACACCCCCAATTTCCATTTGTGGACTGTCCCTTTAAATACAGCTGAAATCGCATCATTTGGGAGTGCATCATATCCACTGCCTAACTTGAAGGTGCAAAACCCAGAGGTCACAATTAATTGGTAGAATTCAGTTGAGATTGCGGATTCTGATCCGCTCAGTTAACTTCTGGGTTTACCTCATGCAATTACACCCTTTGGCACAGAAGGTGCCTTCAGATTAATATTCGGGCCAGAGATTCTTGTACTGTGCACATGTGCAGCAATATTGTTCTGAACTCTAGATATTATTCCCTGAATGACAGTTTGTTCACAAAATCGCAAAATTACCGCAGCAGCGGTCACTTAATAGGAACGCAGCTATGTCAAACAGAAAATTACCTTTCCATGCTTGTTTCATATTGTACAAACACCAATAAAAGTATATGATCTGTTGTTGACTTGCACGCATGAACATGCTTCATAAGTAGCCAAGAACAAAAATCATTAAACCATCTCTAACAGCAGGCTGACATTAGTTGATTGAAAGTATAAAACTGCTTTATTAAGTTCCTGAATCTGGCCTGTGGCAATAACAGAAGGTTAAGCAAAATATGCCCAAGCAATCAGTCTAGATATATTGTATTTGTTTATTAAAAACCTAGAGTTATATTTTCCTCTGGAAACTAACATTAGCAAAAATAAATGGGATGAGGAAAGCATGGTGGAATGTTAGTATAAAGAGCTGACAGGCATTTTGTCCATATTTAGTAATGATCTGTAGATTCCCTCACCTCCAAGGATGAAATGACAATAATAAGTGAGAAAAAAGATTTTTTCTTGCTATTGGAAATCCATACAGCATTCTACAGTCGTCCAATCAAACTATAAAGTGACTGTTTAGTCCTTTGTAGATTTGAACTCAATGAAAGCTCATGCTGGACCCATCACAGCAGGATCAGTAATCCGAGGCTGGCATAGGCAAAGCAGTGAGTATGTGTATGAAGTGTGGCACTTCATAAGGCTCACAAGGACCTGTAAGGACCATCAATCACCTGCAGTGTGCACTACTTGTGATGCTGAATGATACAACTGCCCTCAACTTCAACGTCACAATTGTAATGTCCAAATAATCCTCATATTGGTCGGATAATAACTAACTGCTTTTTGTTTAAATCCAAACCTCCAGGAATCTTCCATCAAAGTATAGTCAAGAGATACAAAAGCAGTCTAATTACTACAATGCAATTACAGCCATCAGGGGGCCATCTAGTGTTCATTTAACAAGATTAAAGCACTGCCTAAATATCAGCTTGGAACATCCAAGTGTGTTTGTTTGCCTTTTGGACAACCAATACTCTCTTATTGATAATCTAGAAGGTAGTTAGAAAGGTCTAATTTTGCTCCATGTTGCTGATGTATGCTAGTGATGTATGTGTTTTGCTGGAACAGTTTCCACCTGCTCACCATGAACTTCTCACACTGGTTATTCATTTGTATTAAGCACTATCCTCGTTAAATGAAGAGCACTGGCTGCATAGCCAAATGCAAGACGTGAGCTTGGCCTAAATAGCCAAGTGGTTATGGTACTGGGTTTGGAACCCCAAGATCAAGAGTTCAAATCTCACAATGGCAAACTATGAAACAATGTAACTTCATCTGAAACAGATGGAAACCGGTTTACTCAAAAAGAGTATCAAGAGTTCAAATCTCACAATGGCAAACTATGAAACAATGTAACTTCATCTGAAAAACAGATGGAAACATGTTTGTGGGAGCTTGGCCTAAATAGCCAAGTGGTTATGGTACTGGGTTTGTAACCCTGAGATCAAGAGTTCAAATCCCACAATGGCAAACTATGAAACAATGTAACTTCATCTGAAACAGATGGAAATGGGTTATTTACTAAGAAGGATCAAGAGTTCAAATCTCACA
Source organism: Carcharodon carcharias (assembly GCF_017639515.1). Classification (NCBI taxonomy): domain Eukaryota; kingdom Metazoa; phylum Chordata; class Chondrichthyes; order Lamniformes; family Lamnidae; genus Carcharodon; species Carcharodon carcharias. The sequence goes on from NC_054485.1 coordinate 44,108,113, forward strand.
ATGGCAAACTATGAAAAACTGTCAGAGAACCTATTTAAAAGATTATCGAGTTCAAATCTCACAATGACAAACTATGAAACAATGTAAAAGATAACAGACAAATGCAAGATGTGTGGGTTACAAAAGAGCTTGCACCTGCAACTAACACTGATACATCTGTATTAGTGCCAGGGATCTCCTTTGTTAGAGTAACTATAGATTTGTTCATGTCAAGAGTGATGCCAGATCTCCATTCTGCAGGGGCACATGCTGGCACAGAGTGGCTGCAATGTAGGTGCCAATGAGATGTTTCTGCATGGCACATGCACACTGGAGGGGCTCTCCTCATGAGGTCCACTGACCTGTTTGAAGCCAGCGCAGTCGGTATCTGTAACATTGTAGAATCCATGTAATGTGGTTGCCTTTAATTGTTTTCCAAGAGAATTGAAAGTGCTGCTTGCTGGACTCAGCAATAGACTGTAATGCAATGCTTGTTAGCATTGCTTCATTACATCACTTGGGGAAGACGGAGGCACAAGTCTGGATGTTGCACCATTTGCACTGACGCCAGCATGGAGGCAAGCAGTCTCTCAGTACAGTGCACTGTGCTAACCATCAGAGGAAGGCTGACTCACTAAGCTCTATATTATTGCAGGACTCAAGATTGACCAGAGCACCCTAACCAAACCAAACTGATCCTTCATCAACCTCTTCCTCAACATTGCTCAATGTCCTTTGTTACTCCCTCCACATCACAAGCAATTTCTTGTATTCTGTATATGTTTGTATTGACGTGAGACAGTGTGGTGATAGTTGGGGTTTTGTTGAATAGTATTCTTCAGGTTCGATTGGAGATTAATTGGATCCTCCTTGTACATTTTTCCTTTTGTATGGCTGGGGGACCAGTCATGGCCCGATGTTAAGGTTAACAATCCATTCATTTGCTTCAGCTGACCCAGTGTATCTAGTTGTGACATCACCAGGAATGGCGCTTTCAGGGCAGGAGGTCAGTATGTGGCCGATGGTCTGGCTTGGTGGCCACAGTCACAATGTGGGCTGTTCCACCTATGGAGCAAGTAACCACATCTCCCCTGGTCCGTCCTCAAGTGGCGGGGTTGAGAGTTGTCCAGGTTTTCTGTGGAAGGTTGAAACCTGGGACTTCACCCCTCAGGTCAGTTACCAGACTGGCGATGTTTGCAGTCAGTCAGGAGATGCACCATTGAGAGGTGGGGCTGTTGTCAGTTTGTAGGGTGTGGAATGTGTTCCATTCAAGAGCTATGGGATATCAGATGGGTACACGGGTTTTTTAAGGCCCTATGTCAATGGGACTGCTTTGGTAGCAGTCAGCCGATGCTGTTTTTTGAGGAGGATATTTTCCCTGTGGGCATCAGGAGGTTCAATGTTTGCAAGCTCAGGAAGCCACTCAAGCTGTGTTGGCTCCTTACTTTATGGGAGAATTAAGGCCCGCCCAGTGTGACGCACACCCGGAAGCGCTGAGCGCATGCGTGCGAAAGAGCGCAGAAATATCCCCCTGAGGCACAGAGCTGCCTCAGGGAGATTAGTTCGATTTGTAAAAATTTTAATAAAGAAAAAAAAATTAAGACCATTTCAATGAATTTTAATAAAAACTTTTGTTCAATTTATAAACATTTCATGAAACTTCATCCCGCCTGTCAACGAGGTTTCATGATAAATGCTCAGGCCACCTGGGCTCTTCACCTGCCCGACAACCTTAAGGTCGGACGGACAGCTCAGTTAGTTACTTTAATTAATTTTTAAATGGCCTTAATAGGCCTTTGACGGTTCGGCGGGCGCGCAGCAGAGTCAGCTGAGCACCCGCCAAACTGAGGATCAGAATGATGCGCGGTGACATCGGGACTCACGGCTGACGTCACCATGCGTCATTTTACGCATCGGCAAGCAAAGCCCATCCCCTCTCCTGACCTGAAGATTCTGGCCCATGAGTAAATAAACAGACTTAATTATTTGGGTATAGTATTGTCATTAAATGCAATATTATTTACTCATATAATTCACTCTGGATACATTGATCTAATATATACACATCTTAAAATATCTAAATAATACAGATATCGCACATTCCACATTCTGCTCCAACTTCCATAGATTCTGGGCCTGAATTACTTTATCTGTTTCCCAGAATCTTGCGGAAATTCTGTTGAAAGTCAGGTGGAATGATTCAGCAAGACAGTGGAATCCAAATAAGCCAAGTGCTAGCCTGGTTGTGAATTCCCAGGTGAAGTCTCAATTATTAATGGGCAGAAAATCAGGCATGGATTTCCCATCATGCACCCTCTGTGAGCAGCTCTCCCTGTTGTAAGTGGAGCCATAGAGAATAAGTTCAAGGATGGAGAAGCAAACTTGGAGTATTCTGTCTAGTTTTGATGACCACAACCATGAGGAGTCACAGGTCCTGGAATGAGGCTGATGCTAACCCAATGCCTGTCATGTTGGCTTGAAATTTCTCTTGCTATGCTTTATGGGAGGCATTAACTTTTTTCAACAAAATAAATTGCTATTTCTACAAAACTAAAAACAGAGGAACTTTAGAAAACTGCATTAAACTTTTGTCCTAGGTCTTAGAGATTCAAAAGGACAATAGAAGTGGATGAAAGATCAAAAATCACTATGAAGGCTGACAAAGGAAAATAAACGTGTTCTTATTGGAAGACGAAAGACTTGGGGGAAAAAAAATAATCCAAGTTTTTAAAATGTCATGAAGAGAAGCAGCAAGGTGGCCTTGTTCTTTGTGCTGCACTGGTAGCATGATTATAATCTAAAGCACACACTTACATAATAAATAAACATAGAAAAGGTTGAAAGTGAGTTCTGATGAAAGGTTAATCTGTCTTTCTGTTTCAAGCATTGACTGACCTGCTCTTTACTTTCAACATTTTTTGTGCCTTCAGATTTCCAGCGTTATGGGACTGAATTTTTCCCCTGTCAGGGGGGATGTTGAAGGGCTGGCACACACAGGCGCGCTTCCAATCGGAGGCATGGCACCATTTTACGTGGACAGACCAACTAAGGGCCACCCAGGGTAATGTCCGCACAGAAGCGCTATGCGCTCCCAGTGTGGGCGGGGGGAATCCCAAAATCGAGAGTGCGCTCTTTCACGCATGCGCACAAAAGAGCGCACTCATCTAAGCTAAGTGCAGCCTCAGGGAGATCAGCTGTAAATTTAAAAAAACTTAAAATAGAAAAATAAAATTTCCCTAACATGTCCCTTCATGTGACAATGTCACATGAGTTGGGACATGTCCATAATTTTCAAAAAAAGTTATTAATTTTTTTTAAAAGCTACATGAAACCTCATCCTGCCTGTGGATGAGGTTTCTTGCTTTTTCTAGTTCGTGCCGGGGCTCCTGGCCTGCCTGCCAACCTTAAGGTTGGACGGACAGGTCCTTTACTTACATAATTGACTGTCAATAGCCTCAATTGGCCATTGACAGGTCGGCGGGTGCACAGCTGATTTCGCTGTGCCCCCCCGCCTTCTTGAAAATTTAAATGGGGCGCGGTGACATTGGGAGTTCCCCCGATGTCACTGCATGTCATTTTTATGCGTCGGCGAGTGGACCATGCCCCCGTTCACCAACTTGTAAAATCCTGCTCATGGAGTTTCCTCTTAATACCTTTGGAGCCAGCTTCCTCACTCTTAGCAGGATATTAGCTTACATGTGTCCATTATTTTCTTCTTGCATTTTGTTTGGCATGGGTTAAGACTTACATTAAAATAGAGGCCAGGGAAAGGTTATACAAATACATTAATAATTTCTCTACCATTATCAAAACAGTAACATCTATCATGACTGTTAAAGCTGTGCAATAAACAGACATCTGCTCCTCTGACTATGGATATTGCTTCCAACACAGAAGGAAAGAGATTCTGCAACTGCTTTAGTGACTGATTACAGAGCAATAGGCAGAGGTGTCGGAGTAGGTTACACAATGCCTGATCTTTCAATCAGGGCTTGATGTAAGATCCAAAGGACTCAAAGAGGAATAATTAATTGGATATATGGAAAGGAAGAAAATATGTAGCTTTGCAAAATGTCATGCCACATGTAGTGCTGTGAAAATAAGCATTGTTATATTAATGCTTTTTCATTGCTTCAATGATGTTAACCCACCACAAACTAGGCCCAACTATCTTCAGCTGTTTCATCAATGACCTTCCCTCTAACGTAAGGTCAAAGATGGGATGTTCGCTGATGATTGCATAATGTTCGGTGCCATTCGCTGCTCCTCAGATAATGAAGCAGTTAATGTCTGGATGTAATAGGTCCTGGGCAACAGTTAGGCTTGAAACCATAAGTGGTAAGTAACAATCACACAACACAAGTACCAGGCAATGACTATATCCAAAAAGAAGAAATCTAGCCATCTTTCCTTGGCATTCAATGGCATTATCATCATCAAATCCCTCATGATAACTTGGAATTTACCATTGACCAAGAGTCTAACTGGACCAGCCATATAAATACTGTAATTACAAAAGTAGGACAGAGGCTAGGAATTCTGCCGCAAGTGCTTCACCTCCTGACTCCCCAAATTCTCTCTACCACCTAAAGGCACAATCAGGAGTACAGCGAAATACTCTCTATTTGCGAGTATGAGTTTGACTCTAACAATACGCAGGAAACTTCAAACAATCTAGGACAAAGCAACCCATTTGATTGGTATGCCCATCATCCTAAACATTCATTCCATCCACCACCAGCACACAGTGGCTACAGTGCATCCCATTTACAAGATGCATTGCAACAAATCACCAAGATTCCTTAAACAGCACTTCCGAAGCTCACAACCTCTGCCACCTCGAAGAACAAGGCAACAGGTGAATAGGACCACCACCACCTGCAAGCTGCCAACAAATCACATGCCCATTCTGACTTGAAATATATCACTGTTCCTTCACTCTGCTGGGTTAAAATCCTCGAACTGCCTCACTATTAGTGGGATTATCTTCGCCACACAGTGTGCAACAGTTCTCAAGGGAAATTACGGTTGGGCAATAAATGCTGGCCTTTCCAGCGAAGCCAGATCCCATGAATAACTGAAAAAAAAAAGAACTTGCTATCTCTGTAACCTTGTCCAACACTACAACTCTCCGAGACCACTGCACTCCTCTAATTTTGGCATCTTGAGCATCCCCAATTTGAATTACCCCACCTATAGCAGCCATGCCTTTAACTCGTTTAGCCCTGAACTCTGGAGTGCCCTCCATAAACCTTTCCACCTGTGTGCCTCTGTTTCCTCTTGTACGACACTCCTTAAAACCTACTTCTTTGACCAGAATTCTGGTCGCCTGTTCAAATACTTCCTTACAAGTCTCAGTGTCAAGTTTTGTTTGTTAATGCCCTTGTGAAGTGCCTTGAGATGTTTAATGACATGAAAGACACAATATAAATGCAAGTTGCTTTTGTTGTTGACATCTTTATATTTTATTAGTTTTTACTTCTTTCGAGCATTTCCAAAGCAAAAGCCTTTGTTGGCCATTAAGTCTACATCTGCCTTTCCATAACAATTGGCACTCCTACCTCTACTTACCTACTGGGCCCCTCCCCACACTTTGTTTTGTTCAGTGCCATAAAACAGCTTTTCTGATCTTCCAGCTTCCAATTCTGATGAAGCTCCGATGCTTTAAATAACTGGCCTGCCGATTCTTTGCATATGAGATGCCGCATGACCTGCTGAGTATTTCCAGCATTTCCTGTTTTTATTTTATTACAGATTTCCAGCATCTGCAGTTTTATTTTGTCTTAGCTTTTTTATTGGGATTGCTTTTGAAATCGGTAACTTTGTGCATTGCATGTTTTTTCGTAACGATGAATAATCTGGTTTCCAATTGGATTGCATGCTGATTTATCCTGGCAAAATTAAATAAATGACTCTGTTGTCAATTTGACCACTTTGCGCTGAGAAATATAATTTGAACCTTTCAAGTCTGGCCTGTAACAGCAACCTGTATTTATCGTTTTCAGATTTGGGAACAGTTTATGCCAAAGTTTTGAAGTTTTTCCAGCATGTTGAATAACACAATAAGGACCAGGTTCACAAAGCATAATCAGTGCCAGGTGGAATAGATGTGGGGACTGTAATGGGAACTTCGACACTGAAGCGAGTTAAGTATTTTTAAAGCTTTACTATTGTTACAACAATTATTCAACAAGTTATATTTATATTTCCAAAGCATTCCATTTGATAAAAGGTTCTCAAAAGTTAAACCTCCACAAAATCACCTAACAGCCTAGCTTCATACTTAGTTTTGGCAACATATTGACCTGGGTTTTGTGATTAAAAATAAATAAGGCTAACAGCACTGACCATTATTAAAGAGTAAGTCAGATAGAAACTATAGTGACTGCACACAACTAGTTAAACACCAATATTAGAAAGCTGCTGTCCAAATTGCCCTGATCATCCATGAGCTTCGATACTTTCTTGAACTGCCAATAGGCTCGATGTTGAAACCAAGGGTGTAAGTTGTGGTATTTGCCCACTAGATATCAACTAAGCACACCAGAAAAATTTAGGGCTTGTCCGTTCAAGTGTAAATGAATTTATAATTCTTAGTAAATCTCAATTATTGGCAAACAATCTCTCTGTCACTGAAAATTTAAATTAGACTGAAGTATCATTCCTTCAGAATTTAATTATTGTTGGAGATTGAAATTTTTTTAACTTTTTCTATCTCTTTTTAGTTTTTCATCGAATGTGTAAAATGCTGGCAACACAAGTATTCATCCATAATAACACTTGAGTAAGCAATGATAAGCTGCCTGCCTAAACTGCTACAGTCCACATGTTGCAGCTAAACCCACAGATCTGTTAGGTGGGGAGTTCAAGAATTTTGAGGAAGTGACAGTGACGAATTGGTGATATATTTCCAAATTAAGATTCTGTGCAACATGATCGGTAATTTGCAGTTGGGAAAGTTCCCATGCACCTGCTGGTCTTGCTCCCCTAGATGGTAAAGGTTGTGGGTTTGGAAGGTACTTTTGAAGAAGGCTTGGTGTGTTGCAGCTGTGCGTTTTGTAGATGGTACATGCTGAAGACACAGTGGTGGAGGAGTGAATGTTTGAGGCAGTGGTATTGCTTTCTTAATCGCAATTTTCTTTCCGTCACTTTATTTCCCTTTCTGTAAATGATTTTACATTGAATTAAATATTCTAATTTACACTTTCTGGTTTAGACTTTGTGGGGGAGTTTTCCCATGTAATTGGGGATGAGTTTGGGTGCATGTGGGGGTGCTAAATTCTCTAAAATTGACATTGGATCTGGAGCCTGACATCATTCCACCCTCTACCCCCCTTCACCCGGGCAGTTTTGAAGTAGAGAGGGAAACTCCCTTACAGCTGTCAGGTAAGACGTTTAAATATTATAATAAGTAATTAAGTTATACTTTAACTAAGGATTCTAAACTACATGGAGTAGGTTGGTTCTGTTGCTCCTCTTGCTTTTCTGGAGAGGTGCAGTGTAGAGCTGCATAAGCTGCAGCCTTGCTGTGATGGAGGCTTGCAGCAGAGCAGTCCAGCTGAGGGTAAGTGAAGCTGCCCAAAGCTGTGAGGAAATTATCAATATCACCGAGCCAAGTGCACAGTGAAGAGAGCTACTGACAGGCTGGGAAGCCTTTGGTTAGCTACACTGAAGAGCTGCAGCCATAGCCAGGTGAAAGGCTGCTGCTCACAATATTCTTTCTCAGAGAGTGCTTTCAGTGTTTAACAGGTGATTGCCAACTTCTTGGGAGTCAGTTCAGGTGTCTTGCACCTCACTCACCCTCAGCTGGACTGCTCTGCTGCCAGCCTTCATCACAGCAAAGCTGCAGCTTATGCAGGTCTACACTGCACCTCTCATGAAGAGCAACAGAACCAACACCAGTAGCAACACCAGCAGCCTTCTACTCAGCCACATGCCGGTCCACAGGGCAGAGGGAATGGACACAGAGATCCAACGTCAAGGAGGTGAGACCCCCAACACAGACCTACAATAGTGCTTTCCAAACTGTTTTCCAATATGGCCCCATTTTAATACTTGAAAATTAATTGAACCCCAGGCGCTAACAAAAATAACACAGCAATAAAGCAGGTTACTAATGTTCAGTATATAGTTAATAAAGTTTGTATATTATAGATAAATCATCATATAAATATGAAATCTGTGATGAAAATCTTGGACCTTTGGTTATCTGGATCCTGCTAGTCACTAAATCAGCATCCACTTCCATTGCTGCTGCTCAAAGAAGCCTCTCCAGGGAACTTCTGATGTGTTTAAATAGACCCATTTTTACATCACAGCATGCCTGATCAGAGTCACTGCAGCCAATCAAAGTGGTCAACTCCAAAAGTTCATCTTATAATTGGTTACTTCCAACTGCCAGGATAATATGTGCGGGTGGGAGATTAACATGATTTTATTTCTCATGAACTGCTTCACTGTTTTTGTGACTCCAATTGGAGTTGCAACCCATAGATTGAAAATGACTGGTCTACAGGCAGAGGATCAGCTCTCTTGACATGGGTGAGTACCTGTGCCTCAGGAGGCTCAGGGTGTCATGGCAGGTCACTGCTGATAACTGCAGCCTCATGGAACAAGACCTCCTCCCCAGTGGGCATGCAATGCAGTGGCCATCAAGGTATCTATCACTGAGGGCCATCCCACAGGTCTCTGCCTCTCCCTGAGGTTGTGTAGTCTCTTCTCCAGCATGGAGAGAAAGCAGAGGGCTATGGGTGTTAGCAATGGTTTGTGTGGATAGCAAGAACAACATTTGTGGAAGATGACTGTGAGGCATGGGTGTGTGAAGTCAACAAGATGAGTGTGACTGTTTGTCATTCAGTTAGGAATGGGAAGAGGTGCCTGGAGAGAAAGGAATGTGTGGAGCTGCAAGGTGTATTGGCCTGAGGAGTACTGTGCAGGAAAATGCTGGGCAATTTGGAATGTGAGACTTGATATCTGGAAGTGTTACAACAGTCACCTTTCTTGCCCTCCAGAAGGCCTGGATCTTCTTGGTGCACTGCCTCCAGGTGAGAGTGATTGCACTGCAGCAGCTGACTCCCTCCACCACTTCCATCCACCCTTGCTTGGTTGGAGAGGCTGGTCTCTTTCCCTTATCCTTGGGAGAACTCATGTACTCTGGCTGCTCAGATCCTGGAACAGGGTTTCCAGGATAAGAGACAGTGGTGCAGTAGTAATGTCACTGGACTAGCCATGCGGAAGTCTAGGTTAATTCTCCATGAACATGGGGCTGAATTATATGTCCCGTGGGCGGGCGCGCGCCCGACCTGATCAGGTGCAAGATCGCACAAGAAGGCATCAAGTTAGCATCCTGACATCATCGTGCACTCGCTCGATGTTTCGCTCAGCAGGCGCGCACAGTTAAGAGGGTAAGTAAGCCCATTGTCTCGCAATTGTCTCCAACTTTTTGTGGCTCATCCAACCTTACAGTTGGCGGACGGGCGAATCAGCCAGGCCGCCTTTGGCCTGAAGTGTACCTTTGGCGGGCAAGCGCAATCGGCAGGTCCCGGGAGCGACCGAGAAACAGGCCCCAGCCGCGATCAGCACCTGACCGTGATTTCACGCTGGCTGGCCAATTAGCAGCCAGCCAGCGTGAAGTGTGTGCTGAAAAGCTCAGCGCTGCCGGCATGGGGGTGAGGGTGGGAAGAGAGCAGGCGCTGATGTTTCCACGGGCATGGGTGAGCGCAGCGAGAAAGCTCCCTGAAGGCAGGCAGCTGCCAGGGAGCTGCAGACCTGAAAATGCTCAAATAAAAGTTTGAAGAGCTGCAAAAAAAAAATGTCCATGCATCACAACCAATCACCTGAAAATACAGCTGATAAAAGTGCTGTCCCCATATATTTATTTTTATTTTATTTCATAATGGAAATTTCATCCTGCCCTTGGATGAGGTTTGATGAAAAATGCAAAGCCCTCCCCCAATCGATTCGCCCGTCCGCCAACCGTTAGGTTGGACAGGCCACGAAAAATTGTAGACAATTGTGCCATTAATGGGCTTAATTGCCCTTTTAATTGTTGGCGGGCGCACTTCTGAATTCTGCGCACGCCTGCCAAGTGAAATATCGCGCGAGTGCACGATGATGTCAGGACACTCGCCCGGACACCTTCTCGCACGATTTTACACCTGATCGGGTCAGGCCCTTGTCCGCCCATGGGATGTAAAATCGAGCCCTTTTGCATTTTTCATCAAACCTCATCCAAGGGCAGGATGAAATTTCCATTATGAAGTAAAATCAAAATAAATATACATGGGCAGCATTTTTATCAGCTTTATTTTCAGATGGTTGATTGTGATGCATAGATTTTTTTTGCCATCTTTTAAACTTTTATTTGAGCATTTTCAGGTCTGCAGCTCCTTGGCAGCTGGCTGCCTTCAGGGAGCTTTCTCGATGTGCTCACCCACACTCACGGAAATGTCAATGCCCCGCTTCCACCCCCGGCAGCGCTGAGCTTTTCAGCACACACTTCGCACTGGCTAGCCGTTAATTGGCCAGCCAGCGTGAAATCACGGTCGGGTGCCAATCACGGTCGAGGGCCCATTTCTCGACAGCTCCCAGGTCCCCTGATCGCACACGCCCACCAAAGATAAAATTCAGGCCATGGGTCCAAATCCTGCTGAGGCTGAATTTAAATTCAATTGATAAAATCTGGAACTGAAAACTAACCTTAGTAACGGTGACCATGAAGATATTGTCAGTTGCTGTAAAAACTCATAATGTTTTTAGAAAAGGTAATCTGCCATCCTTACCTGATTTGGCTTTCACATGATTCTAGATCCATGGTAATGTGGTTGACTCTTAACTGCTCTCTGTAATGGCCTAGCAAGCCACCCACTTCAAGGGAAATAAATGAGGGCCTTGACAGTGATGCCCACATCCCATGAAAGAATGAAAAAGAGAGCTAGGGAGCAGCCTTCTCAGTTGTTGCATCCTCAAAAATCCATGGCCAGTTCACCCATTGTAACTCATCCCTTTAATTAGCAATCTTTCCTTTGACAGAATTAACATGTCAACCTGCCCAACTGCCCTGATTGCCTGGTTAACCCAGAAGTGGGATGCTAACGCTGCGTTTCAGTTAAAGAGACTCAGCAAAATCCACAAGAGGTTCCAAAGGGCTCCCATCCTCTACTGGTCCCGCTGGTTTGGCAGGGTCTAAGGTGATAAAGTTTGGCCCTGGGAGTCAGGTTGGCTTCTTCAGTCTGATTGGTTTACGAGACACCCTGCTCATGCACATCACAGCTTCTCTATACAGGATGCTGCAATGGAAAAATCTCAAAGCGCCGTAAGCACACTAACTTGCAATAAGTCTGTGGGCAGTTATAAATGTAATGAACGGCGAGTGCCATTCCTATAAAGTCTAGCCATAACTGAGTAATTTAATTGGTTGGATGTTCATCAGTTGCATGCTGGGTTTATTTGTATTGATCAGCAACTCTGATTCTTTTTTTTTGAGTGGGAGGGGAAAGCCAAGGCTAAAATCGTGTTTAAAAACTGTTGTTTGTTTGACACACAGCTGCTTTCAAGTACCAGTAATTTGACTGTATTATTTGGGAAGGGTCTCATCGACCCAATCGTGATGGGAGCTTCCCGTAAATCACCATCTGTAAGCCACTGCTGCAGTAATCCACACGCACTGCATAAATTAATATGACCTTTTGAGAATCACTATGCCAAGAGAAAAGTAATAGATCTTATTAACTTTGTTTTATGTGAGGTTTTCAAATTTTCCTCTCCTCAACCCCTACTCCCCCCACCTCCCCATAAACCCAATGTTTTTAATTCAGTTGTGGTCAAGAAAACCTTTTTACAGGCTGTCGTAGAATTCCCTTATCCAAGCAGCAGCTGTTTACAAGGAACACTTGGTGGGAAAACAAAAGTGCTGAACGGAGAACAGTTTGGTCGAGTCCAAAATAAAAGACTGACGGTGTGTGTCCATTAGAGCTGAAGAGTGTTAACTACTCCAGTGGGGTGGAATTTAACTTTAAGGAATATTACTCCATTAGTCTTACTGAACAGCAATAATCTCCACCAAAACTGGAACATGTGACATTACATTTAGGTTCACTGCAAGTCCTTGTAACACAGTGTCATTATAAATGGTTGTTTCCATCATAACTGATTTCCATCCAAAACTGAGGTTTCAAATGAAAAGATATTGTGTATTCTTTAAGTTAATCTAATTAAGAATATATTTTACTTTTCAAATCCACAAGGGAACATTTGTACATAATGTGACTATTAAAACTCCAATTACGTTAACATTCAAATGGACATTACACATGGATGGTAATGGTCACTTTAGCAGAGAAAGGCCCAGCGATAACAAGTGGAAGATTATTTCAGAACCCATGATTTTCAATTGAGAAATGATTATATTGTTGAAATTACTGTATGCTGGATTACTGTGATAATCCCAAGTGACAGGGAATTAAGACATACAGTCTGCAGGGAACAAGAATCAAATAGATCTCTTTGTACACATGAGGATTTAGCGCAGCACAAAATAGGGACTGATTAAATTGCACACTTCTGGCCTTTCAAATGCACCTGCTGAGAATCTAGACTCTTGCAAGAATAGTGCATATTAATTCTGCACTTTAATAAACACCAATGTCAACTTCCCAAGGTGATCTTGCTGACTTCACATATCGACTTAATCTTTAACACTGTTTGACGCCGCACTAGTTTTCATTCTGGGAAGCTGTTGCCGCGCTGGCCTCTTTTCCCATAATTTCTTATTGCCTCTATTGCACAGCTTGTCACAAGCCATTCAGTTCCCATGAACAAAGTGCCAGCAACGCTTCCCGAATTGCTTGAAATTGTACTAGTAGGTTTTTGAAGGAGGTCATTTCATTCAAAAATCATATTCTTCTCGATATGGCTCGCATAATTTTATGAAGCCTTTTTTTTTCATCTTCCAGTGGCCTCTGAAAATACAAAGAATGTGTCAAAAGATGTCTCGATGGCTTAGAACCTTCAAATATCCAAGAGGCAGACCTCCAATTTAACTCTCCTTGGGGATTGAAAAGTTCTTGGGGATGAAATTCAACTTTGGCAAGGTCAGAAAACAGGCGGTGATCAACAGTCCGTCCAAAATGCGGTCACCCAATTTTCCTTCCCATTGATTTCAGGGTGTATAACCAATCCACCACCATCAGTCTTGTGCCTCCTGCTGAAGTTAAGTTCCACTCCCACCTCCACTATCTTCAATAAAGAGTTTCTGCCCCAAAATAACTACAAATATAGTTATAAACACTAATTATGCTAAAGATTCAATGTACTGGGGAATATTTCCCTTGTTAATCTATCCATAAGACATAAATATTGACCAGATTCACTCTATCATGAGCAGATTCATTTGATAAAAGAGAAAGACTCCACAGCTTCATACAAATGGCACAAGCTATATACTTGGCTATTTTGTGCTGCAAAATCATGCCATATTTCCCTTGATTTCTACTTATATTCTCCACAGAGTTTTTATTGTCCTTCTAAATATCCCCAATTAGCACCTAACTCCAGAGGAGGGATTTTACAGGCAATGGGGCTTCAGGGATCGGATTTTCCATATGGTGGGCAGGAGGCAGTCGGGCAGAAAAATCGCCGTGGGAGAATGGCGTGCCCGTTTGCCGGCATCTTCAGGCTCCTGGGACATTTAGAGGGACCCCAGATCAGAGGCACAATAGCTCCTCACTCTCAAGTTGCAGGTAGCCAAGTGAAGCAATTAAGGCAACTCTCCCACACCAGCTGGGATTTTCCAGTCAGCAGCCTTGGGCGGGTGAGGGGATGGGCGAAACAAGGCCAAGCGAAAGGAGGTGGCCTCCCGGAAACAGACCCAGCTGAGGGTTTGAGGCAGCACTATAAAATACTTTAAAACCCTCCACCCCCACCCTCCCTTGCAGATGGATGGCCACAGCTGCAGCCACATTGGGAGGGCTCCCCCTCCCAATGGCAGTCTGGCAGCTTTGGCCATGTATTCTCAAATCTTTTAAAAATGCTGAGAGGGTGTTGCCATTTTGAGGTGCCTTCTCTCTCCCTAAACTCCATTGGCAGTCTACATGCTCTCAGTGCATGGAAGAGCTCCTATTGGCCCTCTAGCATCAGGAGAAGACGCTCCATTCTTAATTGGACAGCAATCGCATCCTCAGGCCATGAGTTGGCCATCCTTGGAAAATCATGCCAAGTGACTATTTCTGACATCATGCAGGTTAAGGGCCTACATTTGATCATGTCATCAAGGCCACCAGCCCAAAACAAATATCCTGCACCAGGTTCCCACTTGTGTTGTCGCGTAACTCTGTTACAATGGCCTAAGAAATCTCCTTCAGTGATTTTCCCCCAATCCGTAAGCCAAATATAAAATTCCCCCTTTGAGTTTTCTGGAGACCAGAGCCTTGTGATACCCGTCTGTAACACACCAAGTTGTTAAACCAAGGATTCACAATTTTTTTCACTTTAACTGTAGACCAAAGTAATTAAGTTTTGCTTTGTAAACTGTAGTAATTGTGGTTTTATTTAGTGTGTAATGTACCTTTAAGAATAACACTTGTTAGGCAAGATCACTTGATCTGTAGTAACCAATAGGAGAGTAGCGCAGCCTACCTCAGCAGTCAGTGTAGAGATAGAGCTGGAGTTGAAAGCACATGTGTTGTTGCTGCTGAGTATATTGTAAACAAAATTAAAGTTTCCACCCAAGAAGTGTTTGCAGATCATCTCTATCATTAATAGTGCAACTCGGCCACCTGACAACAAACTGATGACAAGGATAAAACAGGATTAAACTGAAGAAATCAAGTTAAAAATAAATTGGCACTGTACTTTACCCAGTGATTGTAAGTAGCAAGCTCTGTTAGAATTGAAGAAGTTATCCCCTCTCAAAATGCCACAATTTTGGGGAATTGATCCTTTTGAAATAGCCACAGATGATTGGCCTCAATACATAAAATGCTTCACGTTCTTTTTTCAAATGAATGAGATTATGGGGGAAGAGAAGAGGCGAGCAATCCTCTTGAGTATTTGTGGGAGCACAGCCCTGATTTGCAGTTTGTCAGCAACTAATGCCCCGGATTCAAAGAACTTCACTAAACTGGTGGACCTCATGAAGGATCATTTTCAGCCAAAGCCCTCAGTCATGATGTAGAGGTTCAGATTTAATTTGCAAAAGAACCCCAGGTGAGACAATTGCACATGGCAAATTTTAAGCGGCTAACAGAACACTGTGAGTTCGGTACAACTCTGAAAGACATGTTCAGAGATTATTTAGTGTGTGCTGTGAAAGACGACTCTATTCAGAAAATATTATTGTCCAAAGTAAATCTGGATTTCAAGAAGGCGCTAAAGATAGCACTGGCTATGGAAAGTGCATTAAGAGATTCAAAAGCAATTCAGGGTGCACAAAATGGCACCATCCTTCACATCAGATGGGGAAACTTAGCCAAAAGAGGTGCAAAAAAGCAAGACTGCACTGAGAAGCTAGTGGAAGAATAAAGAAAAATAACTTTGCAGCAAAATCAAAGAATAATTTTAATAGTGGTGGAAACAATCACTCTTTTAGCGATTGGCAGTTTAAAAAAATCGAATTGTCATTTCTATTGTCATAGAAATGGATATATGATGAGGCAGTGCAAGGGAAGATTCAAGCAGGCTTGTAAACAAAAGAAGAAGCCCAATGAAGTCTACAATATAGAAGAGACTGAAACAACAAATTTAGACATTTACTTGTTGCTTAATTTGAATGTTGGAAAGACAGAACCAATATTTGTCACAGTGAAAGTAAATGGCAAACCTGTTAGAGTGGAAGTGAACACGCGATCTTCCACTACAGTAATTGGGGATCATACCTTCAGATACTTGAATAATGGTGAACATCAATTAAGTTTAGAAGAAACGGATGCCAAGCTAAAAACATACACAGTGGAGACATTCAAGTAAAAGGCATAAGCAGAGTAACTGTCCATTTTGGAAGCCAATCGGCAAAGCTACCGGTGTTGGTATGGAGAGGCAGAGGACCAAGCCTTCTGGGATGAAATTAGCTAAGGCAAATCAACCTTGATTGGCCACTGAGATTCCAAAAGGAAGCTGGAAGCTTTCCTGTTTTAAAAAAGGAATGTGTAAAGACTCAACAACCTGAAAAAATTCAGGCTGTCTTAAGCCAAAACCTGGAAGAATAGCAGAAGGAACTCGAAGAAACCATGCTTGATGACAGACTCAAGACGAGGTGAGCAACTTTTGAAGGGGAAAAGAAAACCTGTTGAGAAACCTTCACACACCACAAGGTTCCCTCAGGTCAAAGTTTGTACCTCTGGAAAATTAAGAAGAGAAACGGAAAGAATTCAGCACCTCTCTAAACAAACTGAAGAATGAGTTGGCAGAGAAGACAAAACAATGTTCAATTTTCCAGGAGGCAGCAAACAAATACAAAAAAGGGACAGAAGAGCTGAAGAATCAGCTAAATCAAACGAAAGAGACTTCGGAAGCAAAAGTCGCAGAATTTTCCAAGCAGACAGATAATGAAATTTTGGAATACTCATCCACTGAGCTCAGACAAGTTGAACTTGCATCTGAGAGAAGTCTTGCCAACAATGAAGTCAAAAAGAAGGCCAAGATTAAAGTCTGCACTAGAAAGAAGAGGGCATGTAAAAAAAAAATACAGAAATACTAATAGGGCTTTAATTCTGGCAGCATATGAATACACTTCCATACAAAGGCCTGGCAATCAAATCGCAAACGCCAATGCACTTAGTCGTTTGTCTTTACAAGGAAATGCTGAGCACGTCCCAGTTCCACAGGAACTTGTTTTATTGTAAAACTTCTTAGATTCCTCGTCGGTATGTGCTCGACAGGTCAGAGGCTGGACGAGTCGGGACCCTGTCCTAACTCAAGTATGGGAACAAATGCTACATGGTTGGTCACAGGAGCCCATGTCCACAATTTTACTGGCACCCTGTGTCTGTTCCTGCCACCCAGAGGTGAGTAAAACTCAGACCTTTGTACCAGCTCTAATACATCTTTTTAACATCTTTAAGAGGGAAGCAGTTTGGAAATACTTAGAAATTAAAATAGTGAATGATTATTATCCCACTGTCAACTGATGACTTCTCTAGTGGCAAAAGAACTTTCAGATACTGAATTAGGCCATTTGACCAAACCAATGGCTCCCTTTCAGATAAACCAACCCAACTTTTCACTATTTCCCACATTCCTTTACCCTCTAGAAGTGCATTTAGTTGAACTTACTTGCTCTGCCCATTTAAAAAACAAAATTGCTTGGTCCTTTATTCCACAGTTTAATTGCCTTTTGGTTAAACAGTTCTCCTTGTCTGCTCTTTCTCTGAGTTTGCTAACTTGTAACATGTGCCCAATTGTATTTTAAACCTTTTATTGCAATGAACAATTTGCCTGAATAAACTTGTCAAGTTACTTCACAATCTTATTTCATCAGTAATCGCACTCTGATCTTAAACACATGTTGTGTTCTACAAAAACAATGCTATTTATTGTAGCAAAATGTAATGTGCTTACTTAGAAAAAAATTATGGCCCAGGTTTTAGCTCCCAGTTCGGGTGCACAGAGATGGGAGAATTCCTGGCTCCACAAACCCCACCTTTAAATATGGCTGTCCTGATGTAGGATTTTGGAATGGGAGGCAGGCTGGATTAGAATTCGAGGAAGAAATGAGGTGGATGCCGGGTGCAGAGATGGGCTGTTCGGAAGGTCTGCTTCGGGGCTCTGACATGTGTCCAAAAGTTTAAAATAAAGATTAGAACATGAAATATCCCTCCAGCCCTCACCCCTCAACTGCCCCACACTCTCCCCATGCCACCTCATAGTCCCACCCATACCATAACCCCTCATACCCTCCATGCCAACCTATGCCCCTCCACCCATCACACGTGGCCTGTATACCAAATTAATGCCAACCCATGCCCCCCACCTACCAATATTTGCCCTTAAAACTTATCATGCCAACTCACCTAGGCCAGGATTTTTCGGTCGGCAAGCAGGGGGCGGGTCCCGCTCGCCGACACGTAAATTGACATGCGGTGATGTTGGGTGGAACACCTGATGTCACCCCGCCCAATTTAAATTTTCAGGAAGGCGGGGGCTCAACAAAATCAGCTGTGCGCCCAGCGAGCTGTCAATGGCCAATTGAGGCCATTGACAGGATCATTAAACTAATTAATGGACCAGGAGCCCTGGCGGGCATTAGAAAAAGCATGAAACCTCATCCACGGGGAGGATGAGGTTTCATGTAGGTTTTTAAAAATTTAATTAAAGTGTTTTTAAAAGTTATGGACATGTCCCAACTCATGTGACAGTGTCACGTAAGTGGATATGTCAGGGAATTTTTTTTCTTATTTTTAACATTTTTTAATATAGAGCCGATCTCCCTGAGGCAGCACTTTGCCTCAGGGAGATGAGTGTGCTCTTTCGTGCGCATGCGCGAAAGAGCGCACTCCTGGCTGAGGGAATTCCCCCTGCCCACACAGGGAGCGCATAGCGCTTCTGTGCGGACGTCATGGTGGGCGGGCCTTAATTGGCTCACCCACGTAAAATGGCGGCGTGCCCCAAATCAGGGGCACCGACTGTAGGCAACCTTCCGCATGCCCGCTCTTCAACTTCCCTCCCCCCCCGACGATGGGGGGAAAATTCTGCCCCTAGTGTCCACCATGGACCCATGCAGAGATGAGATAAAATAAAGTTCTAAGTGTCTACTGTAGAAAACACTCTTATTCATAAAAATCCACATACTACATATACATTGCTTCAACTAAATACACCCTTATAACAACACACAATTCATTCAAGTGCACAATCCCTTATAACAACAAGCATTGGAATTCACAGATTCACACCAAAGAGTCTATAACCATTTGTAGCTGTCAATCAAACTGTGAAATGGCAGGCTCCCTACAGTGATAATGGATGGTTGTGAAATCAGTCATACAGCAATAATCCAGTAACAGAAGCCCATAGGCTTATGTCAACAGACAGATTGAAATAGCAAGCAATCATTTTTTAAAACTCCAAACATTTCTTACAAAAATTTAAAGGCCAGAACTTTTAAATGCCTTGACAACTTGACAGCTCCCTTTGGCAGGCCCCTTTGACGGGTTCTTCTGACAGTTTTCACAGTTGATTTGACAGGTCTGTTGGCAGTTCCAATCAGTTTGACAGTAATGAGTTTCAGCACATTTTAAACACATTAATGCCTATTCTTAACAATTCCAAAGGGCACCTGAACTCCACCAAAAGACACTTTACTTTCCCAAAGGTGTCCCAGGACCCAGTCTAATGGGGTGCCAGACCTCTCCAAAGGGATACCCTGGCTATCCAAATTAATCCACAAAGTTCAGACTTGCTGCTACCTGGTCTGATCTGTACGCTTCAGGTTTCACACTCCTAACCTACCAAAATCCCACTTCAGTGAGGCAACTGATGATTGAAAAGATCAGCAGTCTCCCTAAACCACATGTGCCCGAAATGCTCCTCGCCCTCATTCCCAACCATGTGAAAATGGGAAGTGCCTTGTTTGGGAGCAGGACTTAAGATTTTTGGGCACTTCCACCAATTTTACATGATAGAGAAGCTCTCTATCATGGTGGAAATACGGGGCTATAGCTGTATTGCTCTCCCCAAAATTGCCACTGAAATGAAGCATTAAATTGCCCTGTTCAGAACAATTCAGGCAACACAGGTACTTTCAACCTTACCAAGAATGGCATTTAAAATATGTGGAAATGCAACTTCATTCACTTCTACTGCACTTGATATGTTTCATTTAAACTTTGAGGTACTTTATGTGTTGTAGTATTTTGTGTGATTACAAATTATGTGAGTAACATTATCATTTGAATTAATTTATGTTTTGATAAAGTCCCAAGGTCCTTCAATTTAATGAAGCTGATAAACAATTTGTTCAAAATACTGCACAGAGAAATTTCATCCCCAAAACTCTTCATTGTTTTAATAAACTTCTTTCATTTGCTTTCAGTTGTTTCTCGCAGCCTTCTAATATGAGTGCTTTCCAGAAATTATGTGATTACTAAAATTAACTAATTTCGGATCATAACCTCTTTCCTTTTTTTTGGACACAGTAGTTGGTGATGATTCTGTTATTCCCATTTACACCCCCTCTAGGTCCGTCTTTTGTTTCTTTATATGTCCTATTCCCATCCCCTTTTACCTCATACTATAACCTTTTTGTCATTTAATTTTTCTGCTTTCCACCCTATCACAGATCTTCTCTTTTATTCCTCCAATCACTTGCCTTTCCCTGCCTCTGTGCTTGATTAAAACATATTACATCTCTAACCTTTTCCAGTTCTGAAGACAGACCATCAACCTGAAACATTAACTCTGTTTCTCTTTCCACAGATGCTGCCTGACCTGCTGAGTATTTCCAGGATTTATGTTTTTATTTCAGATTTACAGCATCCATTTTATTTTTGTATTAGCATCTGCTATTGTGTCCGAGGTAAGTGTTGATAACAACCTTTCTGGGTATTAAAATTAGCTGTTATTTAGAATAGTTTGCTTCTAAGACTCAAGTACAGGTAAACAGCCATCTATCTGAGCCTTCTTTGCATCTTAAAATTGCATCTAGTGTATCAAACATTTTTATGATTAAAAGTGACAAACTTTAAGGAGTTGGCAACATATTGTATTAAGAGGTTGTGGATTGAGAGTTTGTGGGACACTTGCAGCCTCAGAGAAAAATCATTGATGCACCTGTCTTAACCTGCACTAGCAGTTAAGAAACTTGATTGATCTATCTAATTAAAGGGAAGAAACCGAGTACAGGGTGCCCTATGAAATGCAAATTCATGCAGATTTCTTCATTCCTCCTCCTGACATTGTTTTCTTTATGCCTTTATTCTATTTAACTCCCTTAGAATTTGCTGCATAATGTCTGCTCATGCATGGTATTCTCATGCCACATAATTTGTGGCTTCCAATTCATATACAGTCTACCTGCCTAAACTTCAACTGAGATTAAATCATTAATGTATTAGGTACTTGGGCCCCAACAATTGTGAGGAGGCATTGAGTGACCGGGGGTAAAGTGTTGTTTTCGGGAACTCAGAAGCAAGGGTTTCCATTAGGTCCCACAAATTTAACAGCAGGCCCTGATTAATATTTTTTTATCCATGTTTCCCAGTCCCAAGCAATCAGATCATGAGTTTGGTTGGCTGATAGGCAGGGATACCTTTGGCACCAGGCTATATCCGAGGAGTGGATACAAGTGAGTGAGAAATTAGAAAGGCCAGGTAGGGTGGAGGAGGAGAATCAGAGGCTGCAGTTAGATGGATAGGTGCTCAGAAAGGTCGGAGAGAAATCGGAAGGGTCAAAGGGAAAAAGGAGGCTCCTGCTGGGGACAATAGAAGAGGGAGAGAGGGAGGGATTGGAAAGACCAGCCGTTGGTGGCATGGGGTTAGTTGAAGGGATGGAGATCCGAGGGGCTGGGTTGATGGGAGATCAAGGCTCAGAGGATGCGATGGGAGATCAAATGACAGGTTGGAGAGTGGGAAAGGCTGATTGCACAAGTGAGGGGACATAGGAACAGGAGTAGTCCATTTAGCCCCTCCAACCTGTTCTAGCATTTAATGAGATTATGGCTGATCTCTGACCTAACTCAGATACCCATCCTTGCCCCCATTTCCCTTTATACCTTTGGTTAACAAAAATTTGAAACCTCTAACCCCCTTTGTGTGTAGAAGTGTTTCTTAATTTTATGCCTGAGAGACCTGACTCTGTTTTTTTAGACAATGCCCCTCGTCCAAGGCTGCCCAACTCAGTAGTTTTTCTATTACCCTATCTGATCCCCTTACTACCTTGAAAGCGCTGATCAAATCACCCCATAACTTTCTAAATTCTAGGGAATGCAATCACAGTTTGTATCTCACTTTGTAAATTAACCCTTGGAGTTCAGGTTTCATTCTGATAAATCTATCCTGCACTCTCTCCAAGATCCATATATTCTTCCTAAGGTGTGGTATCCAGAACTGCTTACAGTACTCCAGGTATGGTCAAACCATGCTTTGTATAACTTGCATGAATTCAGCTCCCTTGTATTTTTGTCCTCTAGGCATAAAGGTGAGCATTACATAAGCTTTTTTAATTACTTTCTGAACCCGTTCACGAAATTTTAATTGTCTATGTACCTGGAACCTCTTTGGTTAAAAAAAATACCCTACTTGTTGAAATGAAAGACCTTTTAAGAATACAAACATGTAAATTTAAGGTCTGTTTTCAAGTTAAGGACAATTAGGGACAGTAACAGCCATTTCAAATAGGTGATTTCTGATTGGCTGTCACAGTTCGATTATTTGGTAGCAACATTCACAGAATGACAGGGACTCAAATTCCCCCTTCTGAGAAATAAATTTAAATTCAGCCAAGTGAATGGGATAAAGACCTTTTAAACACTTAGGTTTGTAATTTTATTCTGACAGTTGAGATAGATTGGTTACACAGGTGGCTGGTGCTGGAAATGGAAATGTCACAGTAATTCAGTGGAGTGTGCTGTGGAATGTGTGCTACAGTTTCACATCTGGGAAAAGGGTTGAATCTATTTTAGGCAGATGATGTGAATATCTCATCTCTCTACCAGCTCTAAGGGTCCAATCCAAAATGATTTTGGACAGTTTCAAAACACTTGCCAGATAATCTAGTTCTACATAATGGAATTGTGTACAAATTGATAAAAATTCATCAGCAATCAGACCTGAGATAAGACTGCGAAAGGGGTGCACTTCTGGGATTGGCATGTTGGTAAAGGGGCAATATTAGGACATAACTTCAGGTTGCTTTAACCCATGTTAAATATAATTTGAGAGAAATCCATTCCTAATCATGTATTTTAAGACATTGCACTACTTCATTGCGGAAGCAACCTTTACCTAAATGAGCAAAATAAAAATTAATGAATGGTGCGCTGTTGTTGAAATCAGGAGTAAAAGCACGTTATTCGTACAGCACACAGACAGCCCTGCGTTGTATCTGGAATGATCTGGACCTATGCTGACAGCAGGAAATACAAAGAATAGAGGCAATTTTCCAAGTTCATGCTGCTGACGGGAGGCTTGTCCATCAGCCAAGCGCCTTAGGAAATTATGAGGCGCTGGCCTCAATTTTCTACTCGTTAATATTAAATTGTGGGCAGCCTAGTTGCGATGTCCAAATATCACAAACTCACAATGTAAATTCAGAAAATCATCCCTAATCACAAAATGACCATGAGGGCTTTCAGCTACATGTAGGTCACTATATACAAAATCAGAAAAGACATATGGTTCTCTAAGACTGCATCCCTTTACTAATTAAAATTAATATCAGTAAAGTACAGGATAAATTAATGGGACTAAAAACTGACAAAGCCCCTGGGCCTGATGATCCACATCCTGAGGTTTTAACAGAGGTGGCTACAGAGAGTAGATGCATTGGTTTTGCTCTTCAAGAATTCCCTGGACTTCTGGATGGTTCCTGTGGATTAGAAGACAGAAAATGCAACTCCACTGTTCAAGGAATGAGGGACTGGGGAAACAGGGGACTATAGACCAGTTAATGTGACTTAAGTCACAGGGAATGCTAGATCCTATTACTAAGGACATGGTAACAGGGCAATTAGAGAAACATAATATGAGTGGGCAGAATCAACATGAATTTATGAAAAGGAAATTGTGTTTGTCAAATCTGTTGGAGTTTGAGATTATAAACAGCAGGATAGCTAATGGGGAACCAGTGGATGTAGTGTATTTTGATTTTGAAGAAGTGTTCAATGAGGTGCCATGCAAGAAGGTATTACACAAAATTAGGGTTCCTGAGATTGGGTGCAGCGTGGATTGAGGATTGATTAATGTGCTGAAAACAGTTATTTTTTCAGGTTGACAGATTGTGACTAATGGGATACAGTAAGGATTAGTCTTGGGCCTCAGTTCTTTACAATCTACAATAATGATTTAGATGAGGAGATCAAGGGTAAAGTGTAACCTAAGTTTGTTGCTGACACCAAGCTAGGTGGGAAGATAAGCTATGAGGAGGAGGCAAAGAGGCTCGCAAATGGATATAGACAGGTTAAGTGAGTGGACAAGAACATAACAGATGGAATATAATGTGAAAATGTGTAAAATTATCCATTTTGGTAAAAGAAATAGAAAAACTAGATACTTTTTAAAAGCTGTGGGACTCAGAAATGATGATATTCAAAGGGACCCTTGTACAAAAATCATGGAAAGTTAACATTCAGGTGAAGCAAGCAATTAGGAAAGCAAATGATACACTATCCTTCATTAATTGCAAAGGGATTGGAGTGTATGAGCAAGAAAGACTTACTGCAATTATATAGGGCCTCAGTGAGAACACACCTGGAACACTGTGTATAGTTTTGGCCTCCTCAACTAAGAAAGGAAATGCTTACCTTAGAGGAAGTACAATGGAGGTTGACTAGACTGATTTCTGGGATGGGGGATTGTCCCATGAGAAGAGATTGTGTAAACAAAAACTTTTATTCCCTAGAGTTTAGAAGAATGAGGGATGACCTCATTGAAACATTCAAAATTCTTAAGGAGTTTGACAGGGTAGATGGTGGGAAGATTTTTCCTTTGGCTAAGGAGTCAAGAATTAAAGGTCACAGTCTTATAATAAGGGATTGGCCATGAGGATTAAGATGAGGAGAAACTTCTTTACTTGCAAACTTGTGAATCTTTGATATTCTGTATCCCAGGGGCTGGTAGATTCTCATTCATTTAGTATATTCCATCTAGAGATTGATGGATTTTTGGATACCAAGAGAATGAAAGGATTTGGGGATGGTGCAGGAAGGCGGAGTTGATATTATTGAATGATGAAGCAGGCTTGAAGGGCCTGATCCTATTTCTTCTGATCTTGCATTGAGGAGTGAAAACTTTTGTGTCAAGGAAAAATGTCTTGGTATGTTAGCTTCGTAGCTATGTTACTGGGTTCATAATCTAGAGACATGAGCTTAACTCCCAGAATGTCGTCTGGGGAACTTAGATTCAATTAAATACATAAAAAGCTAATTTTTGGAATGATGACCATGTAACTTTCAGATTGTCAGACAAAACAGTCTCAAGCACCTTCACAGCAACTGAGAATGCATGCCCACTTGGACCAGTGGGAAGGAAATCTTGTTCCAGGAGACTGTAGATGTTAGCAATGACCTGCCGTGATTGTACTGAATTCTCTGACCCTCTACATCCCTGGTAAATGTGGAAATTTTATTAATCAAACTGTAAATAGAGAAGGAGAGACTTGCATTTATATAGCACCTTTCATGATCTCAGAATATCCTAAAGCCAATGTACTTTTGAAGTCTAGTCACTGTTGTAATGTAGGAAATGCAGCAACCAATTTTCACAGAGCAGGATTCTACATGCAGCAATGTGATAACAACCTGATAATCTGTTTTTGGGTGGTGTTGGTTCAGGGATAAATATTGGCCAATGTACCTGGCGAGCTCCCCTCTTCTTTGAAAAATGCCCTTGGACCTCTTACGTCTACCTGAGAGGGGAGACGGGGCTTCTCTTAAAAGTCTCATCCGAAAGATGACACCTCCAACAGTGCAGTGCTCCCTCAGTACTGCACTAAAGTGTCAACCTAGATTATATGCCCAAGCCTTTGAAATGGGGCTTCAACCCACAACCTTCTGATGAGGAGGTGACAGTGCGATCACAGAGTCAAGGCTGACAATATGTCAGCATCCACTTGTGTTGGTAATTGATTTTCAGCCATTAATGCTTCAGCATGTTTTTTTTCTATGTGATTTTTGCAGCAATTGTGATGACTCGTGACCCGGAAGCAGTATACTAAGGAAAATGTGTAATTTATTTACAATGTCTGTAAAATCTATAATTGCTTTTTAAGAATTTTGAAAGGGGCTTTTAAACTTTGCATCAATTGTAAAGGGATCAAATGCCATTTTCTTGGATAATAAGAAGTACTGGCCCATGTAACCTGACAATCTTGACCTGAAAGCACTGCCAACAGGAAGGAACTTAAGATACAAAAACCATGTGGCTGACAGACACAAAGGAGAGCTGCAGTCACAAAGGAGAGTTATAAGCAGGGGAACTGGAGGGTGAAGACAATCAGCACACCAGTGCAGGCATGAAGAGAAAGTAGACAGAGACAGAAAGTGGAAAACACAAATCTTATAAGGAGAAGAAGCAAATCACTATCAGGAAGGGGGCAGTTTTTTTTCCATTTTGCAGAAAAGGAGGGGCACTTGGAAGCACTGTGCTAACTGGCTAAAAAGGTCTAAAACCTAGAAAGCTGTGTGAATACATTAGAGACACTAAAGAGCTGAGTTTTTTCCCAAAAGTGGCCAAACCATGAACCTGGTTGCTATTGGTTGGTCATTAAAAAGACACTCTGGAAAGCTACACCATTAGGACTGTTGTGACCCAAGGGAGAGAGGGTTCATAGAAGTGTGCCTTGCTGATGATAATCATACCCATTAAACTCAAAGTGAAAGCTGTTGTTGGAAAGGACTCCTGACCTGCTCTGTATGACTAAAGAACAGCAAGATCTGGAACTATGCAGCTATGCAGTGCCACATGTCTGCAGGAAGTAATGCGGGGGTTTGTGCTTGTGTAAGACATATCGTTGTTGTATTGACTATTTAAAGGGAAGTTCACATTTTTACCTGAAGAATGATTTGCCTGTTAATTTATATTTAATTTACATTGGTTCTGATTTATGTTAAAGTAAAAGTTACAAAAAGTGAAATCTATTGGTAATTTCTTCATTTTGTGTTCATTCAGTAAATTTGGTTTTGTTGATTTATAGCTTCCCCATGAGGCTCATAATGCACTTATTGTTATAATTATGTTACACTGCTGCCACCCTCAGCTTCTCCAACTTTTTCAGCAGTTCTGTACTGTAGGTAAGGCACTATCACCTCCGGTAACATAGGGTATCCCCCCATTTGATAGTTTTTTCCTGCACTGCCAGAGGCAAGAGACCACCAGTCACAATTACAAACGGCTACCTCCACTGATGATGAACTCCATATGTTGCCACTATTTACAGCCATAAACATGCTGTGTGTTCAGCCCACCAATACAGGCCACCAGTGTGATGTTGGTATTGCTTCAAGACTGCGGCCAGTGAGTGAGACTCCCAATTGGGTCTTTTAAAGCGCTGCACCACACAGACTTCACACTTGTTTCTATTTAAGGTAGCACTGGGCAATATGAACTTGTCAAAAATCACAGGAGCACCTAGGATAGGCATTGAGGAAGGAGGCCATTTGGCCTCTACTGGCTTATCATTCAGAATGAAAATCTTACCCTCTCTCTTCAGCTTAATTAGCTGTATCTTTCATCAGGGGTTTAGTGCCTCCAGTATCTTATCCAGAAGTGTTGATCATCCTTCATATAAAGGCATTTTTCCTGGTTGTCCTTTCACCAATCTAGATGTATGTCACCTCTTCTCATTCTGTGGTTTACTTTGAAGTGTGCCTTGCTGATATTTAACTGCACTGTTTAAAATCACATGTACTTGTATAAGGACCCATTTCCTAACAAGGGAAAATGGAATCAGTTTTCTCCTTCCCTTCCCTGGCAAATAAAAAACTTTGCTCAAGGATTTTCTTTTTGGTAATTTAAGCACCCAGGAGAATCTTTGGCCACAGAGATGAAATTTAAACAAAAACTTTGATTGACTTCTGTGAAATTACATATGGTGCAACAGTGCCAGGTATTCCCCAGTCTAGTTCAGATGAATTGAGAAACGTTGTACCAGGTCTGCTAATAAAGAAGCATTCACCTTACTTCCATCCATTGTTCCATTGATCTGAGCCAGTATTACAATGCACCCTAGTCCGCAGGATTTGCGAGTTTAAGGGTGTTTCACACTTAAAAGTAAATTCCTTAACTCATCAGCGTAAGGTGTCTTGTACAATTACAGCAAGACTTAAAGAGTCAGGGTATTAAAAAAAAGTTGACACACAACAGTAAAATACCTTTAATCACAAAATATGATGTCAAAGATCGGCAGTGATGTTTTATTGCACTCATCAAATATATCTAATCAGTAAAATTAGGTTCTTATTAATAATAAATTCAGAAGCTTTCCGTGCCTTGAATAACGTTAATGTCTATAATGGGGTAGCCATAGCAGCATAAGGGAAAAGGGGAGCAGTTCTCTCAGATTTCGGCTGACTTTTCAGACAAAGGAATCGCTGCAGAAATTCCCGTCTTCATTACAGTGAGCAGCATGTGGTCATACATGAAACATTGACATGACTGTGAAATCGCTAGAAATCAGATGGAAAATGCAATCCTGCTCAAATGGCGGGGGAGTGCCTTGCAGCCAAAACACTGATGCGAAGCTTTTCTTCCTTCTCCGCAGGTATCTGTAACTTATAACATTCTCAGGGCCGCTGCTTTAATCACTCCTGGAGACTGCGTATGGTAGCAAGTTTCCCACCGGTAGTCACCAGTTCTAAGCCTCGCAGGTCAGTGAAATTCACACAGACCATGTCACTAGTGTAAAAGACTGATGCGTTTGAGGTGCACTAATTGTGTGCCCTTGAAATAAATGATTATTTAGGGTGAATAATCTGAAAAGAACCTCTTACCTTTTTTTCTTTCTTCCTTTATTGCTGAATCCAGCTTTCTTTGAAAGCAATAGAAAATCTAATGAATTCCAGTTGTGTAATGAAGCACTATGATAGGGATTTGTCTTTTTTCCCCCTATTTTATTATTCGGGCAGTCTGTTGAAGCATTTATTTTAATCAAGCAATGAGTGCAATGAATAACTGAAAGGATAAAGATTATTCTGGTCCCTTGTGCAGCGACATTGCAAATTACTTTGTGAAGACGTCTGTTCAATATTGCCAAATCATAAGCACACTCGAAAATCCAACACACATTTTCACAAATGTGCTTATGTTAGGACATGCCAGAAACCTTATCCTTAAATATTCACAGACGGTGTTTCTTCAGCAAGAGCTGATATGAATCACGAATTCAAAATACAAGCTGAAGTTGAATAAAAGCCCTGGACACTTTTTTGGCTCGAGTTTTTTATTATTTATCAGAACAGTCATTTCAAGCTCACACCTCCTCACCATTTGCCGTACTTTTGTTCAGAGGGGGTGCAGGTGAAGATATGTTTGTGGATTATTTACCTTGCTACTGACAGCATTGTGAACATAGCATCGTGAAGGTCACCCAGCATCACCACAGAGGCTGCACTCTTCTGAAAGGTGACCCACTGCAGCTTTCAGCCGACTTACACTTTCTTGGGACGCTTTAGAGATTGGATTTAATGTGCCATTGCTGCTGCACTTAGCAGAAGAGGGCCAACAATAACAGGGAGGCGCTGCCCGCGATGCCAACTGGCAATCAAGATGTAATGTCACCATACATTTCAGTAGCAGGTGGGTTGAGATGGGCGGGTAATGGAGGTGAAAATAGAGTCTTGGTGATTGAGAGACACTGGAAGTTTAGACTGAGGGTGGACTAGGACAATGAGGTTGGTTCAGTCTGAGCCAAAGCAAAAGGAGGGGGTGGAATTGATGACAAAGAATTGAAGCTTGGGTGGGGTGGGAGTAGGAGATGGTTTTGGTCTTCCTAATGTCTAACTGAAGAAGTTGTGGCCCTTCCAAAGAACCTTAGAGGACAGAGACAATGGAAGGGTTAAGAGATGTGGTGGAACAGTGTTTTACCAACATACATATAAAACATGACTCCATGTCTGTGGATGGTGTGACAAAGGGGCAGCTTGTGGATGAGAAAGACTAGGGGGCCAAGGATAATCTTTTGCAAATTGCAGAAAGAGAAACCATTGCTAACGATAAGTAAGAATGGAACTAAGTAAAGAAAGTTGCCCTAAGCTGGATAATGGAGGAAAGGAGGATGGTGTGACCAACCATGTCAAAGGTTGAACAGGATGAGAGGTATTGGATAACAGTTACAATTAGAAAGTGTGCCATTTGTTATGTTGGGGAAGGCCATGTTGGTGCTGTGCCAGACTGGAACCTATCTGGAGATATTCAAACTTAAAGTTTGGGGAAATATGAACATGGATTTGGGAGTTGCCAACATATACAAGGACTTTGTGGAGGTTGGGAATTGGGAAGTAGGGATTGAGGCTGCGTATTTTGAGGCAGATGATGATTGTGGTTTTGTAAGGGAGGATGACAGTAGCTAAGAAGAGGGAACAATTTACAGTGTCAGCAAGCATGGGAAGAGAACTTAGAAAGCCAACAGGTTAGCATGAATGGAGGCAAGGGGAAGGAGGTAGGACTCATGATTAAGGTGAACTCCAAAAGGATATGAGGGGAGAAAAAAGAGAAATTAGAGAAAGACACAGTTTCAGGGTGAGGGAGAGATCCTGGGGAAAATTTGGGATGTGGGCAAGGGATAGTGGGAAGAAACCAAGACAACTGCATTAAATTACCTATTTGAATATTAGTGACAAAGGAGTCTATGAACTCCTTGCATTTAAAGTTGGAGGTGAGTATGGAAGACAACTGTGGAGAGAGGTTTAAGGGGTTGGTTCATGATGAAGAAAGGAATTTACAGGTTATATTTTATCTCCAGGGTGATCCAGGAGTCATGGACAGTTTTCATAAATGAGTGAGCACAAGAAGCACAGCCAAATGGATAGATGGATAAGTCATAAAACCAAAGATAATTAAAATTACTCAGTTCTGTTGCTCAAGACAACTTATAACAACTTAGATTCTCAAAACTAGAATCCTGAATTAGGTCAAGTACCCTGCTCAGTAACTATTATCACAGCTCTTACCTTCACTTCCTCTCCTTGAAGATCCTTAAACACTTGCTGCCTCCAAAATTCATTTCTATATCTCCATATCTGAATCCTTCCAATCAGGTTTCTATCCCTGCCTCAGGACCAATTAGGTCTGAACCAACATCATGAGTGACATTCTCCATGACTTTGTCTATGACTGTAGTGCAGAATACCACCTTGGCTTCTTTGACTTCTCTGCAGCCTTCGATACAGTTGATAATGCAATTCTCTTTCATCATCTTTTTTCCTTTATCTAGCTCTATGGAACTGCCCTTATATATCTCATTATAATCATTTTTGGCAGAGGCCTCACTTCCACATTATTACCAAATTTCCAAAGTATTTGCCTTTAGCCCATTCTTTCCTAAATCTATATGCTGCCCCTTGGAAACATCATCTAACAACATAGAGTCAACATATATGCTGATGACACCTAGTTTTACATTTGCACTGCCCTCATCAATCCCTTCACTATTTCAGCATTCTCTCAGGTGCCTTTCCAATATTCAGTCTTGGATAAACTGCAACTACCTCCAACTGAACAGTGGAAAGACTGGAGCCATCACCTTCACACAATGTCACTCTTTAATAGATTCAACGAAGGCTGCTCCTGAATGATACTGCATGGGGAAGACTCTAATAGCAACTTTAGCCTTACATGGACGACTGAACCTCCATCCCAAAGATTTATAGAAGGAAGAATTATAGAGGTTTCAGTTCAATAGTCTCTCAGTAGAGGGACTAAGGTTAGCAGTTACTGGTCTTCTCATTTCCTCGAACTCCTGTGGTTTCAACATTATGATCTTAGTACAGAAGTACAGCAGAGGAAGAACTGGTTTGAGGAATTTGGATGCATTAGATGAAATGTGCATAATATTACTCAACTGGGCAAAAGCATGTTCAACATAATGGTTAGTGATATTTCAGCCCACACAGCAGGAATATTACAGATAGGATAATGATATTTACTGGATTTATCTGCTTGTTTTCTTCAACAATGTAATAACCTTCCAATCTGCTATTGCGTTTGGGGAAAAAATGACTTTAAAACTTTTAATTTTGACACATAGTTTGCCAGAAGGGCATCTGCTAACCTGAACAATGAATCCT
Source organism: Carcharodon carcharias (assembly GCF_017639515.1). NCBI lineage: Eukaryota > Metazoa > Chordata > Chondrichthyes > Lamniformes > Lamnidae > Carcharodon > Carcharodon carcharias. Next base: position 44,140,022 of record NC_054485.1, read on the forward strand.
AACATGAACTGTAACTTATAAGCCAGGGAGTCAATTGTACATTAAAAATGGAAGATCACCAATGAAACCAGTCTTTCATTGAAAATATAGCACAATATGTTCAGACACACGAAACACTGGATTTGAATCATTTCAGTGTCATTAATCTAAACAAAAGAAAAACATTAAATTAGAAGAGTGACATCTGGGAGTTGGAGCTCCCCTAAAGCTGCCAATTACAGATAGCCTAGGCTAGTTGACTGTTAATTGGATATAAGGTTCCTTCACCTAAATATTTCATGCACAGCCTTCAATGCCTGCTCCGTTTTTTTCTGTAGCACTTCCGATGGCTGACAATGCAGAGTGTTTATGTCTTTCTCAGTCCAATAATCTTTATACTATTTCATAGAAATTTATTTTCAGTCAGTAAAAAAACTCTTACATTCTCAAGACATATTCCAGCCGGTTCTTTAGATAAAATCTGTTGTCCACCACAATAGCGTTGGTCCAACCCACGTCAATACTGCTTTGTCCCCAATTAAATCTTCATAACTTGAGCAGAGTTTCCATGGGCAGGACTTTTCACTCGGCGGGTGGGTGGGCATGTGCCTGGCTCGCTGAAGCATGAAATAACGCGCATTGACGTCGGCCAAGCGTCCCGACGTCAACACGCACTCTTGGTGGGCATGTGCAGAAAATGGAGGTGCACCCACCATTAATTAAAAGGCCCTTGACACGCCAATTGTCTCTGAATTTATGTAGCAGGTGTGATTTTTCAGCTGTCGCACGGGTGAAACGGGCAGGCGGGCAGTCCACAATTAGCAAAAGCTCATCCACGGGCGGGATAAGAAGGGTCAGCAGCATTGTCAATGTGAGTAATGAAAGGTTTTGGAGATCTTGAGCTGCATGTTGCTTATGTGAACTGAACAGCTTCAGCCCACTTCAGAGCTGCATTTTGGTCATTTATAAGACTCATTTCAGGATTCACTGGTGTTTTCCAGGTCCCCGGAGGATTCTGACCGCATGGGCCTTTCCAGGTATCAGACAGCCTTCTATAGCCCTGGTAATGGGGATTGTGGCCTCTGCTGGTGGCACATCCTCTGAGGAGGAAGAGCGGGGCAGAAGGGAGAGGGGGCCAGGTGTCCCAATGCTTGTGACACATTGCTGAACTAAACATGAACTGGTGCTGTTTATCACACCATTAAAAAAGTCAAAGCAAAATGGAGGAACAAAATATCATCCACGATAAGCCCGTCTTGTGCTTAAGGTGTTTTATATTTACATTTGCTGGTGCTACATCCAGGCGCACCCCTCTCACTGGCACTGGTATTGGAGACAGCCTGCTAACGCTGCTGTCTTGTTGGCCTTGATTACCTTGACAGATGTCCTCTAGCCCGTGAAACCTGTGCTGGCCCCGCCTAGGAGGGAGCAGCCAGTGCCACGGCTGGCATCTCCTCAGTCGCCGCAGCCTCATCGTATGCCATGGTCACTGGCAGAGGGGCGGAGGAGCTACTGCCGTCATCCGGAGCACCCTGAGAGGAGCCTGCAGAGGTGACAGGTAGCTTGTGTGCCAATTTGATGTCACGTTGGACCTAGCTGGGATACTTGGTACCCTATCCATCTCCCACAAAGACATTGACCAGCTAAGGTTGGAAGTCCGAGTACGTCCCCAGGGACTCCTGAGTCTGTTCCTGGAGTAGCCTCTCCATGGAGGAGGCATTGCTCTCAGCCATGAGAGTCAACGCAGAGGTCATGCTCCACAGGGACTCATCCCAAATGGAGACTATGGCACGCTTACCCTCATGTATCTCTGCCAGATCCTCCCGCACACCCTGCTGGACTTCCAGCATCTGTTGCTGAATAGTCGAATGCAGAGGCCCATCATCAGCCAACGACTGAGCATTGTCCTAGTCTCCAGCAGTCCTCCGGCTGTCGGCGCCCTGGGCACTCTCTGCCTCCGTCTGCACCTCAAGCGAGTGTGAAGTGCCCTCACCAATGTGCACCGAGATACTAGATGGCGATTGTATGCCCACTGAGGTGCTGATATCTGCACTGGTGCCTGCTTGACAGAGCGGATATGATGCAGGTGCATGGGGAGCATGGTGGTCCTCCCAGGTCAGGGGTTGTCCTGCAGGGTCCGCAGTGTGAATGCCTGCTGGGAAACCTAAAAGGGAGAAGAAGGACATGTCATTAGTTTAAGTCATCACACTGCCACTGTGCATGCCAGGCACCCTGGTGAGACAACAGATATCTGCATCATGGGGACTCCAGGTTCATGGCTCACATCAATATAGAGACTACACGAGAATAGTTGCAATAGCTGACATTCTCACCTCTGTGCATCTGACACCCCAACCTCACCACAGCTGGTTGATCAAGGTGCATGGCCCCTTTCGAGCTCCAGGGCCTCCTGCTCATAGCGGGTGAGGATGAGGAGGTGTGTGGGGGGGTCCCCCACCAGTCCTCAACCTCTCAATATTGTTATGGGATGTCTTCTCCTGAAAGAACAAAGGAGAATTGATTATTCCACTCTCTACCTGCAGCGCCATTGCAGCCTGGCCAACCCCACCTGAGGACCACCTCGCATGCCACACCTGATTCGTGGCCCTCGACCTGCAAGACACTCAGTCCAAACAGCCAGGCTCACCCCCTTGACCAGCTCCGGCATCATTGGCAGGTGCTACTCAGACTCTAACACCCCTGAGATCCATGGGGAGATAGGCAGCCCTTAACTGCTCTCCACACTGACCCATGCCAATATGGTACTTGCCAATCCTGATCGCAGTAGATCATTGAAGCACTTCTGGCACTGCACCCTTGTGCGCCTCACCACATCGTGGCTGCTCACCCAGGATGCCACCTGCTCCCATGCCTTCTTGGTGAGGCACGGTGGCCTCCTCCTCCTGTCTCTCGGGACAAGGGTGTCTCTTCTGGCAGCCGCCTCCTACAGGCTGCGAGGCACTTGTCGGAGAAACGTGAGGCCAACTGCCCCGCCGGCCTGCCCTCCTGCCTGCCGTGTTCAACCACATTCGAATCCATAGTGAGTGTACAGGAGACGTCCTTCAGTGGCAGCCATCCAGGTCCACTTGTGAATCGGCTGCCAGGTCGCTATTGGACCCGGTAGACATCATGCCCCCGACCCCAGCTCTCGGAGCTTCCCCAGCCACCTTTCACGCCGGGCAGGCCTTAATTTTCCCGCCAGCGTGAAAACGCCTTCCAGACTCGATCGCCACCTTCCAAGCGCCCCAGCCCGCCCCAGGAGAACTTGTCCAAGGGCAAAATTCTGCCCCATGTAAATGGAATTGAGTTTTAAACTTTGTTCTATAGAGAATAATGGATACGAAGAGTGGTTTAATCAAGGGGTTCAGTTAACATCAAGACTACAAGAACTAGGCTTGAGCACTTGATAATCATCTGAAATCTGACATCCAAGAAGATGGTTTTGTTCCAGTTATAGTCTGTTTTCCTTGGCAGCAATTTTATGGTAGACTTTGACATTCAGGTTGTGTCATGGAATTAAGGAGAAATTATTCCCTCATGTTTAGTAAATCAGCATGTAATGGAGACAGTTAATTTCTTTGAAATGAATTGGAAAGAAAATCCATCATTTCCAATAATCAACCACAAATTCTTTCTTGATGCAACAGCAACAGCACAATCTTTAATGTTTCTGTGCAAATAGCATCATAATTCAAAGGCCTGAGGTGCATTGCACATTGACAGCTATTGTCTTCACACAAGATAACTCAGAGTGAGAAGGTAGGTTAATGGTGCAAGGATACGTACCTGTAAAATATTTGATAACCAGATAGTTTCAAGGTTGTGGTATAACTTTTGGGTAAAGGTGACAGATACAGAGCACCCAAGCTTTGTCCTTTCAGCTGGTATGTCATCACAACCCCTCAATCAGATCAGAGCCGATAATTTACCTATTTTTCTGGATGCAAGTTGCCTGGTCTATTATTTATAATACAGGCTATAGTTCACTTCTGGGTATTTTCACCTTCGGTCCCTGCCATAAAACCCATTTTCTTGTTATCAACTCTATCACTCTCTCTGGCAACCTTCTGAACCAGTCTGTTCATGATCTCAGTGCAATATTTGATCTCCAAAATGAGTTTCCAACCATTCGTTCATGCCATCACCAAGACCACCAATTTTCACCTCTGTGACATCACCTGATTGCACCCCTGCCTCAGCTTATCTACTACTGAAACCTTCATCCATGCTTTTGTTACATCTAGACTTGAATATCCCAATGCACTCCTGGCTGACTTCCACATTCTACCCTCTAAAAACTTGAGGTCACTCCAAATTCTGCTGCCCATAAATGAGCTCACACTAAATCCCAATATCCCATCACTCTTACATTGGCTACCAGTAGCTGGTTTTGAAGCAGGGTTGATGATGGAGGCTGAATTGTGAGAGCAAGAAAAAATCTTAAGGAGGCATACAACCCCTCCCTCAACAATTACAGACTGACCAGCAGGCTGACTAATAACTGCCGATGTGGAATGTGGGTTTTGAATTTTCTTTCCCTCTTAATGCTGTTTCTCCCTTAGCTTTTTACTTCCCTTTTTCCACCACCTTTACCCTGCACTTACTTCCCCATCACTTGTAGCCTCTCTCTTTTTCTCTCCCCCTTTCTTTTACTTTCTCTCTCCCTCTATTTACCCCAGGGCTCTGTGGCAAGCCTCCTCCTTGCTCCGAGGGACCACCAGTTAATATTCTCGTCCGAGTTCCTGAAATAGATTACACTCGTATAAGCATTCCCAGCCATCCAATATTCTCTGTTTATTCATTTAATTTTTTGCTCGTCTCCTCTGTCAGTTTTTATTCCTCACCTCTTCTGCAGGTATCACTCCTTGCAGCAGTAGAGTTCCACACCTTGGTGCCCAGTATTCATGTGGATCATCACGGCTGCTGCTAACAGACTATTTGACCAAAAAGTGACAATGAAGCCAAGTACAATTCTGTCTTTGCCCGATGACACACATGTGCACTTCCACAAGGGACCACTAGGAGGAGATTACGGGCTGGATTTAAATCAGTTCATCATGGCAGGAAACATTGCAGCTGGGCCCAATTAATTATGGGAGAGGCCGCTTGTCAAGTCTCCTGGCAGCAGCAAAACCATCCCCGATTAAGTCAAAGGGCAAAAGGGACTGAAGCGGGATTCCTAGCTGCCGGTGGCAGGATATCAATTAGGCTCATTAATAGCCAAGTGACATTATCCCTAAGCCCATTGCAATTTAATGGTAGCTCAGAGGTTAAATGGAAGCTGCTCGACTTTCCCAGGCCCCAACAAGGCCAGGGGCAGGCGATGGTAGGGTGGGTGTCCTGCACAAATGGGCGCTCTGTGCCCTATCAAGGGACCCAGCATTGAGAAAGAGGGTGAGTGCTAAAAGCCACCTGCTTGCACTTGCCTCCGACCACCCTGTCCCCCTCCCCCATGACCCCATCCTGCCTTCACACACCTTTGGTCTAGGGGTCTCATGATGAGCCTGGATCCCTGGGCGGGTGCATTGCCGCCAGCAGCCACGGCTCCTGCACTGGTAGCATGAGGAGCTGCCGGCCTCCGATTGATCTGCAACTCCCAGTAGGTGGGACATCCACCACCGGGAACCTCAATCGCGGGGAAGGTCTGACAGTAGCCACTTAAGTGCCTGAAAGACACCTGATTCCATCAGGCCTACCCCATGGAATTGATGGGGGCTGGTTCTTCCACCGGTGAAATAGACCCCCATCAGCCCAACTCGAGTTGGACCTCTGGAGATTATTTTTCTCTCTCTAATTTGGAGATGTTGAGGGCAATTATCACCAACTCCACCTCCACCCCAAGTGGTGCCAGCTGGGGTAGGATGGTGTTGTCGTGGTAATGTCACTGGACTAGTCATCCAGTGGCTCAGGATAGTGCTTTGGGCGCACGGGTTCAAATCCCACCATGGCAGCTGATGAATTTTTAATTAAATTAATTAATAAATCTGTATTTCAAAGCTAGTCTCAGTAATGGTGACCATGAAAACTATCAATGATTTTTCTATTAACCCACCTGGTTCATTCATGCCCCTTAGGGAGGGAAATCTGCCACCCTTATCTGGTCTGGCCTACATGTGACTCCTGACCCACAGCAATGTAGTTGGCTCTTAACTGCCCTCTGAAATAGCCAAACAAGACACTCAGTTCATGGGCAATTAGTGGTGGGGGCAACAAATGCTGGCCTTGCCAGCGGCACACGCAACTCATGAAAGAATAAAGAACTCAACACACACAAGGGCCAAAACATGGAATTTTTCTTTGGACAAATCCTTGCAGAGTCATTTTCTTAAAACTTACGATCAAATTGAGAAAATGGAAAGTTTTCTTCAATTACATATTTATTCACAACTAAATTTTGTTCACCTTGAATCAATATATATCTCTGTTATTGAGTTAAATCATAAAACAAAGGATTTCAGTTTTCTCATCCACAATACTTCTTTCTCTGCCCTTTTAATATCAGTTTAAAGTGGGAAGTTTGTGACTATTGAAGCCACTGTTTTTCTATTACATGGCTTCTGCTTAATATCTGGTTCACAGATACTTTATTGAAACTTGACATTTGCTTTTGCATGTGATTCCAATTATATTGCTGTGTTAGGTTTGAATTTAACAAAACATTGGGAAACCACATGCACTGCATTACTTGTTCTTGGCATTGGTATATTGTCTGTGTGCATTTCTGTTATCAAAGAAATGGCTGGCAGTGTGGGGGGAATGCAGCATTATCCCACTTGTTACTGGGCAACCGCATCAAACACTCCTCTTTAAGGCACTTCACAGGCCATAAGCAAAGCAGTTACCCTGAAACTATGCTTAAATTGAAGCCCAGTTGAGGCCTGCATACTTCATTAGTGTGACATTTTTTAGTCCTGCTCAGTCTGCTTCTTCCTGAATGAGAATGTGGATTGAAAGCAACAAGGTCTAAAAACTCATCAAACCTTTTAATTTAGATCCAAAGCAGAAAGGACGTTATTGCCCATCAATCTGGAATGAATTTGAACGTTGTTCTCAAACATGATAAAGAAGCGATGTCACATTGCTATTCATACATGTAAACTATCAACTTTCCTGTTGGGAGCTGACAGGCCATAATTTCCAGAGATAACAGTTCTGGAACATATGGAAAGTACCCATAGGTTAATATTTTCTGAATTCTGTTTTTAGTTCAGAATAATATCAAGCATATCTTCTTCACAACACCATCTGGAATCATGGGTATGAGTTTCATGTACTGAAATGCGTGAAGTAGGAATTCTTTGGGGGGTTTTAAACCAAAATGACACACCAAAGTAGAATTTATGTATTAAGCAAGTGCTACATACAACAAGTCTTTCTAATGTCTCATCGTCCATTCTCAAGTGTCTTCTTCAGCTCCTTCGGAGTCTCGCTCCAGGAGAACTGTACAATGCTAGTAATGAAGCAATTACAAATACCAAGATGTTCTTAAAGATTGCTGAAAGAATGACATGTTGCCAAAGCTTTTTGTCTTGCAGTAATCAGGACAAATGCAAGAATGTCAAATTTCAAACAATCACAACAATTATACTGCAGGAGAAGAGTGCTGACTACCAATTACTATAGTATAAATTGTTGTGATCATTCAAAATTTGGCATTCTTGCATTTGTCCTGATGAGGGCAAGATGAAGCTTTGTCAATAGGTCTCTCTTTTCATCAATAGTCAAGTTCCGTACTACCATCTGTCATAAGGATGTGCTTTTGAAGATATGATTTCTGATTTTTGCACTGGCTGGATTTTAAACTGGAACCCTATATAGACAATTGGTTTTTTTTTAAAGAAACAGCCTAGACAGGCCGAACTACTACAAAACACAATTTTGCATTCCGCAAAGTTAGAATGAAGTCAGACAATCAAGCCCCTGTGGAACACTAAAAGACCTCATCTCCTGACTATTCGCATCGCACTGAGACTTTGCAAATGTTTCTGAGATGAGACATCAAAATTCAATTACAGGTTCTGAAACAATAACTGCAACAGATATGAACTAATCAAGCCCCTATGGAATCTACAACCAGTAAGGTTTTTCAAGAGAACCCCCCCCCCTCCCCCACCAACTCAAGCAAAAGAGAGGAAGAAGTGAAAAGGACAATGCGGTACTGAAAAAAGCTGTTGGAACACATATCTTCTCTCTGTCTCTGAAAGTATTGCACCCGGTTTGTAAAGTGACCACCTTGAGAAGAAAATGACTGCAAAACAATATCTTTTAAAACATGGAAACCTGCTCCATAAGACTAACCAGGAGAACAGCCAAGCTAAATGAAAGCAACATGAAATCACTGCACTGAGACCAATCAAAGAGCAGCTAACCGCATACTCCATTTTTTCTTTCATAGTCTCTAAAATTCTTATAATTCTGTCCTCTTACTCTGCCATCTGCACTGGTGTGTGTGTGGGCCCAGACAAATATGTGTGACTGTATGAGTGATGTTGCGTTTTTCCTTTTTTTTTAAGCTTGGGAATAATTTCAATAAACTTACCTGATTTTTCATTTAACCTAAAGCAAACCTGTCTGAATAATTCTCTATAACCTCAATATGTAAACTGTGGGACACTTACAGAATTGGCATAGCACATTCATTCTAAATTGTTAAAACAAAATCCTGTTACAGTCGATCGAGGAGTGGGAGAATAGGGAAATCATTTCATCCCTCCTCATTTGGTCAAAACACATCTTTAATGGACCAGTATCCCTCTTGTTTGGTAAGCATTTGTAACTTGAGGTTATGGAGAGTTGCTCCTTCCAGATTTTTAAAGGCTTTTAGCTCAGGTTTTTAAAATTCCAGAATTGACTTTTGGCGGGGGGGGAAGGAGTAACTTAGTTGACAGCTAAGGACTTCAACATTTGGTCTCATTGATATCCTTAATATTGATGGACATTTTATCCAAATTATTACCCTTAAGTGAATCTCAAACCTCTGATTCCACCTAAATAATAGTATTAAATATGATCAGTCCTGTTCTGCACAACTGTCAGAACTGTCTGTTCTGCCCTGACACAGCAACAATCACTCGCCTGAGGGCATAATTCCAAGACAAACAGCTGTTCAAGATCTCTCACCTTCACTAACAAAGCTTTAAAAGAATATATCCCCTGACATGATTTCACCAATTTATAGACCAATTAACTATTTCATATATAACAGGGTTTTGAGGTCTCTTTGCCCAATACCCAATAAATGGTTTTGTTCCTCTTGATGTGCACATATGGACAATTGGGTTCCAAGTTACCAAATAGTCGGAAGGAAGGTAGTTACGGAGAGTTACTATTTACTCATTCCTATTTTGCTTCACTGTGCATCATGCCTTACTCGTTCACAACAAGCCGTTGAAGCACTGAGGAAGAGAAGTTCATTGTAAGTGAAGAACTCCCTGATTGCAGTAAGGTTAGCAAGGTTACTTAATTGTAGCATTGAAAAGTTAAAGACCATGCATCATTATTTTCTCAATTGTAGAAGTAACAATTAGTAATTCCTGAGATTAGCAATAAAAGATTTTCAAAGTTAGGATAAAGAACTGAACAAAATGTCTGCAAAGGAAATTGAGTCATGGGATTGTAATGTGCAGCACAGCCAGTAAAAAGTGACCTTGTCGTTCATGCAAAAACCTTTTCTGATGTTCAGGTTTGGTCCATCAATCATCAAGAACAAAATCATATTGCTGGCCTATTTGAGCAGGCTACATTGTCGGCTCGCCCATGCTAGATCTAGAGGTGACAGATTCAGTTTAAAACTCAGCAGCACTTTGCCTCCAGAACCATTACGAATAACCCCCTTCAAGGAGGGTTTCTGTACTTTCAACCGCACTAGCACTAGATAGGCTATGCTAAACCTCACAGGATAAACAAGTTGTTTGGGATTTAAGCACATAGGACCATAGTATTTAAAGATGCCAGCAGCAGATGATGACTTGAATATGTCTGAACAATGGAATGTTATGACCATATGTGTGAGTTTATTATATAAAACAACATCCAATTTCAAGATTTGACAAAATGTAGTCTGCCAGAAAATGTTGCCTTTGTATCTTTCGCTCTGACTTTCACTCAGAAAAGAGCAATTGTACAATTTCAGTACATTCTTGTTGGGTGAAATTTTCTATGTAATGCACCCCCAATCATTTGTTATTCTTTGTGCAAAATGCGCATTGTGGTTTTTGGTTACTCTGTATATATGATTTTCGTTTGAAAGATTCAAATAAATCATTCTGTAAGCAAGAATATTTAAGAGACAACATGTAACACACAGATGAAGAACTTGTGTAAGGCGTTTAGTTTGACGTAGATTGAGATTACAGAGGTACTTTAGGAACTAATTATGTGACAATGTAATTTGGTGTATCGCATAAAAAGATGTTACCTTAAGGAAATAGCAAAGCATCAGAAACCTCAGCTTCATTATGAAGAGCGAAAATACCATGATATCCATGTAGCTTTGCTCCAAGGTGGCACAGGCACCTAATGCTGGGGTTTGCGAGGCAACAAACTCAGCTATAAGTGCAAAAGATTAAACTCAATAGACATTTGGGTGAATGAGAAGATGGAAAAATGAATGCAATACCAAATGCATACAGGGGGCAAACAACAAGAATGCTGCTGGCAGGCATTTAAAAAAGCACTTCCAGAAACTCTCCACTGATCGTAGTCATACCGAGCACAAAGGAAGATGGTTACAATTGTTGGAAGCCAAGCATCTCAGCCACAGGACATCGCTACAGGTGTTCCTTAGGGTAGTGTCCTACACTCAGCTATCTTCAGCTGCTTCATCATTGGCTTTCCCTCCATCATAGGTCAGAAGTGGGAATGTTCATTGAGGATCGCACAATGTTTGTGACTCCTCAGATACTGAAGCATTCCATGCCTACCTGTAGCAAGATCTGGACAGCATTCAAACTTTGGCTGATAAATGGCAGGTAACATATGCAATACAAAAAATTCCAGGCAATGACCATCTCCAACAAGAGAGAATCTAACTACCTCCTCTTGATATCCAATGGCATTTCCATTGCCTGAATCCTCCATCATCAACATCTAAGGATTATCATTGACCAGATACTTAACTGAAACTGCCATATAAATATTGCGGCTACAAGAGCAGATCAGAGGTTGGAAATTCCATGATGAGTGACTGACCCCCTGACTTCTCAAAGCCTGTCCACCATCTATAAGGCACAGGTCAAGAGTGCAATAGAATACTTTCCACTTGCCTGGATGAATGCAGCTCCAACAACACTCAATAAACTTGACACAAACTGGGATAAAAGCAGCCTGCTTGATCTGCACCCAATCGAGCACAGTAAATAATTTATTCTTTCCACCATCGGTACACAACAGCAATTGTGTGTACAATCTACAATATGCACTGCAGCAACTCGTTAAACCTCCTTTGACAGCATCTTCCAAACCCACGGCCTCTACCACCTCAAAAGATAAGAGCAAAAGACACATATGAACATCATCACCTGGAAGTTCCCTTCCAAGCCACCCACTAGCCTGACTTGGAACTGTATCGCCATTCCTTCAATGTCACTGGGAAAAAATCCTGGAACTCCCTTCCTAACAGGACTGTGAGTGTATAGATACATGTACTGCAGCGGATCAAGAAGGTGGCTCACCACCAGCTTCTCAAGGGCAATTAGATATGGACAACAAATGTTGACCTTGTCCATCCCATAACCAAATTAGAAAAAAATTGCCACCAACTCAATATGAATAAATGAACTGCATGTTCAGGGAAGTAAGAAATAGACTAAGGAATTGTAAGTGATGAGCCTGAGGTGATTCATTATCTCAGTATTAAATTTGAAATGTTTACCAATACAAGAAAGATTGATTCTGGATTCCAATGATTATTCAGTATACATATTCATTATAATTAAGATAAAGACTACAGATAAAGCATGTGCAAGGTTTTGAAACAACAAGTCGTCTAACATTAAATGAGTTATTAGGAAGGATTAAATGAAAGTTAGCAATAGAAATTAAAATGAGTGATGATAAGCTGAATCTATATGGAGGTATTTTTAATAAAAGAAGTTCTTTGGCTGCAAATATTGTATTTGAGAAAGAAAATATGTCTGCTCACGAAATAAGTTAATTTCATTTGTTCCAATCCAGAAGTAACTCCTTGGAAACCTGACATTTTGGTTCTCCCTGGGAAGTAACAGTCAGTTGTATCTGAAGAAGGCATCCCCAGGCAGTTATCACTGTGATATCCTTCCTACTTCTGAACTCTGATGACTATATGGCAGCACAATTTCAAAGCTGAAGATCAGACGGAGCTTGAACCAAGGCTCGTTCTGAGGTTTTTATTTGTGTTTGTTTATCAGAATTGATATCTAGAAGTTGAAGGATGCCAATTCCAGATAATCTCAATGACCAACATTCAACAATTGACTCATCAAACAGGAGGAGGGGAGGGGTAAGTAGATGTTTCTTTTTTAAAAAAAGAGACCAGCATGGCAGGTGGCCAAGACATTGATATTGAACAGGTACAAATAGGAAAACCGAGAAAATACGCAACATTTTTACAAATTTTGTTAGTGGTGGTGGGGGTGGGTTAGGGTGGAATTTGAGGCTCATCTTCTCCAGACAATGCAGGTTAGACATACAAGAATCAGCAGAATACTTATAAGGGGGTAGACAGATGAAGAGAGCATGAGTACAATCTGGAAATTTGTTCTAATGCAAGGGGTCAAAAATAATGATGGGAGGTTGCTCACAGATCAGTTTTGAAAGATTGTGAGACAGATTCTTTAGATTAGCAAGAGAAATCAACATAATATTTTAGCTGTCTATGTTTGAAGCGGTTTTTTTTTGAGCTCAAAATAAACCTGTTGAGGGATAACGTTAGATAGGAATGCTGTAGGAAAAATCAGGAAATGAGAGTGAATAAATTAGCTCATTACATCATCGTAGGTTAAGAAGACTATTAATGGATTTTTCATTTAGCTAGACTTTTAAATTTGAGCCACATGCAGAAAGCATGTGCCAAGAATAAACTAAAAGTATTAAGTTCTTATAGGGCACCTGGACCAGATGCAATACACTTGAGAGTCCTTATGGATATTAGTGCATCAAACAAAGATTGGAATCACTGACTCTTGTGTTGTAGTATTTCTGATAGTTTTAAAACTAAGGACGCAATGCTGAGAAATGGGGGGAGTTGATTGTATTATCCCTCTTTTCCATCAGTGATTGATTCACTGATCCTCGTTTGGTCTAAATGGCAACCTGGCTCAGTGGTAATGCTCTCAGCCAGAAGGCTATGGGTTCAAACCCCACAGGGATTTAAACATGATTTAGCCTGCCATATACATAGAGTACTTAGGGAGTGCTGTATTGTTTCAGGGAGCTTCTTTTGGATAAGACAGTAAACACATGCTTCTCACAGCGTATGTTCCTACCCAGCCCACAATATGTCAAGACTAATTGAGTGGCGATATCTCAGATAATAAACAAGGGTTATCTGCAATGGGGTTGCTTCAGAGAACATGGTAACAAGTTCAACTGCCGCTTGTGACACAAGATCGACGGCACCCTCACGAGGTGTGCTTGAAGCTGTCCCTGAAACTATTGAGCCAAATTCAGCATCCTCGATATCTTTGGATGTAAAATAAAGGGATTAGGCAGATATGACGCTGCAGGTAGCCCTCCCAAAAATCAGAATTAGAGCCAACCTCATCTTACATCATCTTCCCCATCTTGCTCACTCCCAAACAGGCACACGCACAAATATCAGATACACAGTATCCTGTAAGCTCTGCTTCAAGATATGTCTTGAAGTAGGGAGGTCATGTTGGAGTTGTATAGAATCTTGGTGAGGCCACAGCTGGAGTACTGTGTGCAGCTCTGGTTGCCACTTTATAGGAATGATGTGATTGAACTGGAGGAGTTGCAAAGGAGATTCGCCAGGATGTTGCCTGGGATGAAACATTTAAGTTATGAAGAGAGGCTGGAGAGACTTGGGTTGTTTTCGTTGGAGCAGAGAAGACTGAGAGGCGACCTGATTGAGGTGTACAAGATTATGAGGGGCATGGACAAGGTGGATAGGGAGCAGCTGTTCCTCTAATGCATCCCAGCATTTATTCCTTTCCTCTTATTGTAAGTTTGGCCAAGCCTGCCAGTGGTACCAATAGCCCAAAATATGATAGCACATCAGGGCATCCAACATCACTCACTAACATTTTCAAGCATCAATGCATCCAAGCATATCCAAAGAATGCAGTTAACTCGAATCTACAGTACAGAAGCAGGCCATTCAGCCCTTCTGGTCTGTGACAGTCTTTATACTTCAGCTGAATCCCCTTCCTCTTTAATTGCCTGTTCCCATCCGGCGCCCATATCCCTCTATTCCCTTTTACCTCATATAGGCATCACGTTTCCCCTTAAATGTGATAGACCTGTGATGTGAACTCTAATTCATATAGGATTATACAGAAATTATAACACCGAAACAGTTTGGCCCAATACATTCATGTTAGTGAGCTTTAAGACAGAAGTGCCTGCCTTTATATACACCCTTTAACATCCTCAGCATCCCCCGAATTACTTCACAGCCAATTAAGTTCCTTTGAAATATTGCCACTCTCGTAAAAAGGGAAATTCAACAGTCAAATTGTGTTTAGCCAAAAAACAACAATGAGATAAATGAGCAGATCATCTGTTTTGGGTTCTGTTGATTCAGAAATAAATTATATTGGATATCGGAAGAACTCCCGTGTCCTTCTTTGAATAGCTGCATGGTATTTTTTACATCGTTTGAGAAGGAGTCTTGAATGGATGACCATTGGACTGAGGGGAAAAGTCCTACTACTGAACTAAGGGCGGCACAATTAGCAATTTGAGTGGCCCCAGTTTCCTTTGGGGGGCCTGACTGTTTCAGTCTGAAACAGTAACTTGTCCCTTCTCTTTTCAGTTGCCGAGGGCCCATTGTGTTTTTCCAACATTGCTTGTTATTATTGTAAGTTTCACCATAATTCCAATCTGGGTGGACTACGCTCATTTTCTTTTCTTTCCTTTCGTCTCTCCTTTTTCTCTCTCTCTTTCTTTCTCTCTTTGTGCTTCTCCATGTTACCACCCCCTTCAGTTCTTTGGTGGTGGTGGTACCCTTGTTTAAAGGACCAACATGAATTGCACTGATGTCAATTTAAACCATCTGTTTGGCCTTACACATTGTTGACACAAAGCAGCTGCAGAAATTATATTCCATACAGACAGCTCTTGTTACATTGTTTACGCTTGCTCACAAATTAAAACCAATATCATGTTTTTCTCAGATCATGATGGTGCATTACCAGGTTATTTGATTTGATCCATTCTTGAGTTATTTTGCTATGCAGCTGGTTTGAATCATTAATAAGAATGTTGAGGTCTTTCATTCTGCTATTTTGATATCACAGTTATGCTATTTTGCTATTCTGCTATTTTGATATCTCAATCTCACCACTTCCACAGTTAAGTTTATTATGAACTTCCACTATTAGTCTGTCTATGGTTTGAACATTTTTACGTGTGCAAGGTTTAGTTTACTCCTTTGCTTATTAAGATTAATCTATATTCTGTAAAATTTGGACCAAGACTATTTTAAATATAGTACCTTCAATAGCAATTAGTAATGACGCAATGTGCTCAATCATACTCACATAACAAACCTCTTGTCATGGAGCATGTGCAATAACACTGATGGTAACAAAGAGACAAATGCAATAGTACAAATTGGACAGTGTAAATTCATACATTTAGATGGCATTGGCACAACCAACTGTATATTAACGGGGAAATAATGAATTGGCTGATTAAAGGTTGAGCTACATTGCCTTATCTTCCAAATATGTTAATATTTCCCCCTCTCCTTCACAGTATCCTCCATCTCATATTTAGCCAGTGTTCAAGTGTATAATAGGTGGTACTTTAAGTTCTTATATAGAAAGTCCCCAAGGTGTGTCTGCTAGCCAGTTTGAATTCCGAGCAAATTAACAAATAAAAATGGTGTCCAGGAAATGGGACAATAAATCCCGCCACACACTTATAATGGCCAGAGCCTCATAAATAAACTTCCTCCCCATTCCACCATCACCCCTCAGCCATTTAAAATAAAAACCAGAGATGAACTCAGATCCAATATGGGAGAAAATATGCTGGAAAATTCTGCTCCGATCCCTGCGGATGATCAAAATTAGTCCAAGAGATCATATGGACCATATGTTACCTGTAAATCTGCTTAAGGAGACTATGACATCGTGGGGCAAACCCATTCCATAGAATCATAGCATCTTACAAAACAGAAGGAGGCCATCCAGCCTGTTATGTATATGTTTGCTTTTTGGATTAGTAATCCAATTAGTCCCACTGCTCAACTTTTCTCCAGAACCCTGCGAAAAGATCCTCTTCAAATGCATGTGCATCTGCCCTTTCAAAGTTATTACAGAATCTAATTTCCACTATACTTTCAGGTAATACATCCTAGACCTTAACAACTCTTTGAAGCGATTTCTCTTCACTCCCCCTTTTCTTTCTTTGCCAATTATTTTAAATCTATGGCTTTTGGTTATCGCAAATAGTTTATCCCCACTTACCCTGTCAAATCCCATCATAATTTGGAATAGCTCTATTAGGCTTTCTCAACTCTAAGGAGAACAATGCCATCTATTCCAATGTCTCCAAATAACTGAATGCCCTTCCCCCTGGTTTGGTTCTGGTAAATCTCTTCTATGCCTTCCCTAGGGCCATGTACCTTAGGTATCTAATTTTGGGAAGCTTAGATATTATCATGCCCTGAACTTGACAACCAACTGCAGTAATAATTTTAAGAAAGTATGGTTCCTTGTCAAAAATATTATCTCTGTTATGTAGATCGAATCAAACCTTGAGCCTCATATTGAAAGATGTAAGGTTTACTGATTGTAATACATGTAAATCTCCGTGCATGTTAAAAAAATTAATTCTCCAAGAGAGACCCTACCACAGCAAATCAGCAAAGCCCACGTATAGGTTGATATAAGACTGCCTCTGCAGTACTAGAAGAGGTGTCTGGTTGTTTAAACAAGCCCAAGAGAGAAGGTGGCAAAAATGCTTTTTGAAGTCTCAGCCACAATGGAGACTTAAGAATACGCGGCTTTGGGGCAGAAATGGATGGAGATAAAGTCTCAGCTTTGGGGGACTTTGCCTCCACTATATCAGGCCTCTTGCTACTGGTCAGCATGTAACCACGGGACATGATGGTGAAAAGGGTGGTTGGGACACAGGACTGCCCTTACCCAATGGAATTTGTGTGCTAAATGGGGGAGGAGTGGATAGGGGTGGTCCAAGCCGGGGAAGAAAATCTAAGTTGGTCGTTTGTAGTCTCCTCT
The DNA here is from genome assembly GCF_017639515.1 of Carcharodon carcharias. NCBI lineage: Eukaryota > Metazoa > Chordata > Chondrichthyes > Lamniformes > Lamnidae > Carcharodon > Carcharodon carcharias. The sequence continues at coordinate 44,157,409 of NC_054485.1, forward strand.
AATCCAATGTGAAATGGCATAACAGAGGAAAATCTATCCATTTAGTCTTTTTGTGGAAGTTGCCTCTTTGCTGTGACCACAAGTTAGAAACTTAAAGAGGAGATAGTTCAGGTACGGTTGAGGTACATTCCCATGAAGAGGAAAGGCTACGGCAGACAAAGCTGGATGATGAAAGAGAGAGAGTGTACGATGAAATAGGTAAAGCATGCATATGACAGATGTCAGGTAAATAATACAAGTGAGAACCAGGTTGAATATGTAAAGTTCAGAGAGGAAGTGAAAAAAAGAAATAAGAAAAGCAAGGAGAGAGTATAAGAAGAGACTGGCAGCTAACATAAAATGGAATCTAAAAGTCTTATACAGTCATATGAATAGTAAAAAGATTTTAAAGGGAGGGGCAGGATTGATTAGGGACCAACAAGGGGATCAAGGCATGGAGGTGGAGAGCATGACTGAGGTGTTAAATTAATATTTTGCATCTGTCTTTACCATGGAAGAAGATGTTGGCTGAGTCATAGTGAAAGAAAAAGTAGTTGAGATATTGGGTGGGTTAAAATTGATAAAGAGGAGGTATTAGAAAGACTGGCTGTACTTGAAGGTGCTGGCCATAATCTCCCAGCCCTCCTTAGGTATGGGGTAGTGTCAGAGGACAATTGCAAATGTTACAACGTTGTTCTAAAAAAGGTGTAAGGATAAACCCATCAACTACAGGCCAGTCAGTTTAACCTCGGTGGTGGGAAAGCTTGTGGAAACATTAAACCGGGACAAAATTAATAGTCACTTGGATAATTATAGATTCATTAAGGAAAGTCAGCACAGGTCTGTTACAGGCAAATGGTGTTTAACCAACTTGATTGAATTTTTGATAAGTTAACAGGGAGATTTGCAGAGGGTAATGCATTTGATGTGGTCTACAAGGACTTCCAAAAGGCATTTGATAAAGTGCCACTTGTAGGCTTGCCAGCAATGTTGAAAGCCATGTAATAAAAGGGAAAGTGGCAACATGAGTATGAAGTTGGCTGAGTGACTGGAAACAGAATGTAGTGGTAAACGGTTGTTTTTCAGACTGGAGGAAGGTACAGACTGGGGTTCCTCAGGGGCCAGTACTAGGACTACTGCTTTTCTTGATACATAAAATGACTTAGACTTGGGTGTACAGCATATAATTTCAAAAAGTGTGGATGACTTTGAAGTGTTGTGAACTATGAGGAGGATGGTGCTAGACTTCAAAAGGACATGGACAGGTTGGTGGAATGGACAGATAGGTGCAGACGAAATTTAATGCAGAGGAATGTGAAGTGATACATTTTGGTACAACGAATGAGGAGAGGCATTATAAGTTAATTCCGTAGGGGTTGCAGGAACAGAAAGACCAAGGGGTATATGTATATAAATTGTTGAAGGTGGCAGGGCAGGTTGAAAGAGTGGTTAAAAGGGCATACGAGATCCTGGACATTATAAACAAAAACATGAGAGTACAAAAGTAAAGAATTTATGCTGAACTTGTGTACAACACTGGTTCAGCCTCAACTGGAATATTGCATCCTAATCTAGGCACCACACTTTAGGAAGGATGCAAAGGTTCTAGAAAGGATGCAGCAAAGATTAATGAAAGTGGTTCCAGGGGTAAGGGGCTTCAGTTATGTGAATAGATTAGAGAAGCTAGAATTATTCTCCATACAATCATGGGGCAGAATTTTATGCAGAGGAGGTAGCCCCGCCCAACAACTGGAAAACCAGGGGTGAGCTTGTCTCCACTGGCCTGAGAAGCCACAACATAATTTTGCATGTTTCAGGCAGTTAATTTCCAGAGGTCTTGGCTTCTGCCCCATTGGGGAGGATGCCCCGCCTTCAAGAGCTACCGACCAATCAGATGGCCAGCAGCTCTCCAGCCCCAGCATTGCCACCAAGAGCAGTGGCCACTGCTGGGACTGCAGTCAGGCCTCAAGCAGAAGAAGCAATGGAGGATGGAGTTCAAGGTAAGTTGGGCTCCATTGTCAGGGGCAGGTCAAGCATGCCTTGGCAAGAGGGGGAGTTGGGGGACAGCGATCAGGAGGTCTGGAGTGGGGGTTCAAGCAGGTTCAAACCATTTCTGCTGGGGGTGGGGCCATCTGTGAGGCAAGAGTGCCCAGACAGGAGGGATCTCCCCACCCTCCCACCCGAGCCTGCAGTCAGGCCACGAGGGTATACCTGGTGGCAGGTGGTCTCACTCCCTGCCATGAGTTAAATATCAACTGGTCACATAAGATCCTCAATTGGACCAAGGATGGATGTAAAGTTCCAGGCATAGAATCATTGAATGGTTACAGCACAGAAGAAGCCTTTTGGTCCATCGTATCAGTGCTGGCCTCTGCAACGTCAACTCAGCTAGCCCCACTCCTCTGCCCTTTCTCTGTAACCTTGCAACCATTTTATTCTTCAGGTGCTTATCTAATTTCTTGTTTGAAAGCCATGATTGAATCTCTCTCCATCACTCCCTGAGGCAGTGCATTCCAAATCCTAACCACTTGCAACTTTATAAAATTTTCTTCATGTTGCTAATTCTTCTTTTGCCAATCACCTTCGATCAGTGTTCTTTGATGCTTGACCCTTCCGCCAATGGGAATAGTTTATCTTGGTCTACCCTGTCTAGATACCTCATGATTTTTAACACCTCCTTTGAATCTCCTCTGACCCTTCCTTTTTCTAAGGAGAACAACCCAAGTAATATACCAGGAATCCAGACAGATTGGAAATCATGTACAGCCCGCATCAGAATTTCCACTATTACTCTCACCACCAACTGGGAAAACAAAATTGGACAATAACCCGCTCAAGTGTAGCGGTGGCATTTTCTCATTACCAAGGCAACTAGGAGATGTGTGAACTAGCCAAATGGCAGGGTAACACGTAGGCATGGAAACCCAGCATGTTCCCGAAGCTGTTGACGTTTCCCAGAGATGGCCGAGCTGCTGGGTAATGCCCCTGCATAACCACGGTGGACGGGCAATTAAATCTGTTAAGGAGCCAAATAACAGCTATTTTCCGGAGGTTTTGGGATTTTTCCAGGGGCACAAATAAAGAACGGAGCTTGGGAGCCTCACCAGCTGTGAGGAGGTGGTTGCTCAGCAGCAGGTCAGTGTTGGAGTTGACAGCCATTGTGGGCAGCAGCATTCCAGTACAGGGAGGGTTAGAGTCAGTAAAGTGCAGGAATGACAAGCTGGAGTCTGGGCAAACTTGGAGAACATATCGAAGACAAGACTGACAGTTCTCTCCGAAGTACATCTTGTAAATGCAGCGTAAAGAGAGTGAGAGGCCTTAAGAGGTGACAACTGCAAGTTACAATAGGTCTCATGTCCTCTAGCAGCTGCCATTGTGCTACCACTGACCTTGTCTGGCCCCCTTTCACTCTCATCTGCTTGTGCTGCCTTACAACAGAGTGCTGCCTCCCCTTCAAATATGGCCCGACTTCCGGACTTCCTCACTGGTAACAAAATTCCGCCTCAAGTCCTTCTTGATCAAGATCCCTATTTCTTTCCCTGCTTCACAGTTGATCTTGTATTTACTTACAAAAAAGATTTTATGCAACCTAATGAAGGCTAATGGAGGCAGAATGGTTTCAATTAAAATCAGAAAATTGTTGGTATGTGTAGATTTACGAGATATGTGTGTTGATAATGTGCGATCTTGATTTGCAGCAGGCTTCTGTGCCTACAAATGGTTATCTGGAATTTTGTGATATTGTGTTCTCTGTGAAATGAGTAACTCATGGTACGGTGATAATAAATGTAAGGAATGTGTCCAAGTCATTTTCTTAAGATAATTATTAATCTGCCTATGGCATGCAATTTTCATAATCAGCTTTTTCTGTTGTGAATCTTAATCTGGTCCCTGTAAGATAATGGATAAGATCAAGAGATTGTTTTGTTTACAAGTGGCTCACTTTGTTATGCTGTAAGAAATTTTATTTGCTCATGCGATGTAACAGTTAATAGCACAAGATGGCACAAAGTGCCCAAGTGATGTTTGTCATGGTAACAGCAGGCAGTTGGGATTTTTGGTGTTTAGGCACTGCTACAGTTCTGTTCAAGCTATCATTAAGACTTGCCACTAAAGCTTACATTTTTCTCTCCAGCCTGGAAGTCTCTGTGCATCACAGCCCTGTAGGATTAGGATATCTGCATGTCTTGTGGACCTGGTTCGGCATCAATGCTTATGACCTCAGTGTTCACCTGCTGTATCACAGTGGCTTGTTTGGAAGTACCCTTGCCTCTGAAACAGAAAGTTTTGGATTCAATTCCCACTCCGGGGACTTGAGCATAGCTTTTATTTAGTGCAGTGCTGAGGGAGTGCTGCACAGTTAACTGTGCCATCTCTTCGAAACGTAGGCACTGTCTGCACTCTCACATGGACATAAAGGATCCTATGGCATTATTTAAAGCAGAGCTGGGAAATTTTCCTGTGTGTCCTGGCCAATACTTATTCCTCATTCAACATCATTAAAGCAGATTATCTGGTCATTCTCACATGGTTGTTTGTGAGATCTTGCAGTGCGCAAACTGGCTGTCATGTTTCATATAGTACAACAGTGACTACGATTCAACAGTATTAATTGTCTGTGAAGCGCTTTAGGGCATCCTGAGGTCGTGAAAAGCATTATATAAATGCAAGTCTTTAATTTATAAAAATATTTACTTGGACGAACATCAGGTCACACTGGAAATATTGGATTATCTCAAAAATATAATCTGCTCATGAGGTTATTGTAAGGATGGAGTATTCTACTTTAAAGGTGTGTCAGATTATATTGTTACTTTATTTGAACAGTTTGTTCCCTGTTATAGTGATAACAGTTTGTTTTTAAACAACAAGGAAAGTTTTACCTCCTATGCAGAAAAGCAGTGAACTACCCCAGAGAGACTCTGAGAGGCCAGGTCAACTTTAACATCAGTAACTCATTTAAATACAGCGGGTGAGCTGCTCGCTCAAAGCGGGCATCCAGCGGGAGCTTACCCTAGTATCAGGCCGAGGCTCTGAATTTTCTAAGGAAAGTAACATATTCCTCCTGATAGCAGGAAAATATTAATTTGGGGAAAAACTCCCTGCACTGATGTAAATTAATTTATTTCTTTAATGAGAAAAATTTGCATTAAAGTCTTGCTGTCTACTTTATTATAGGATTTTTGGGTCAAGTTGCCATAACCCCTTAAAGGGCACACTAGTAACCATGGGTTATTCACCGTGTAATTCACTTATGGGGTTATAGTGTTTCAATACATGCACTTTGATTTGTTTTAAATGTTGTTTGTGTCTTTCAAGTTCAGTTCCGTTACCTAGGCTGAGGGGACAAGCAAGTGACCTCCTCTCAGGTTTCTGTTAATGCAGTTCTTGATGTGACCAAGGAAGGCCCGTTTATAGAATCATAAGGGGCCCAGAGTCTCAAATGGAGACGGTTAATCTCTGTGAACTTTTCTCAACTTATCTTACTTCCTGGATTGGCCCGTTACCCCAACTAAAAAGCCGGCGGGATCCTGCCTCCACTGGCCTGGGAAGCCCTGACCTGATTTTATGGCTATTTGGCTGTTAATTTATTCAGTTTGTGACTTCTGACCCCATGGGGAGAAAGTCCCGTCTCCAAGAACAGCCAGCCAATCAAATGGCCAGCAGCTCCCTCAGTCCTTGCTGTGCCACCAGGAGCAGTGGTCATAGCTGGGACTGTAAGCAATCCCCCATGAGGAGCAGCATGGAGTCCGGACTGCAAGGTCATGGAGCTGTTTCACCAAGGCCTGAAAAGTGCTGTACTATCTCTCTGCCTATTCACACTGTTCACATGTTTAGGTTAACTTAAAAATATTCCATGGCTCACTTTGAATAAGTTGTCAGAGCTTTTCCACTGTATCGGTGTGGTAATTATGGTTTTATGTCATTTGTAGTATACCTTTAAAAAAGATATTAGAGAGGAAGATCACATGATCTTATGTAACCAATAAAGGAGTAGAGCGAGCTACCTCTGTAGTCAGTAGTATGGGGCTGAATCTTTGGCTCGGCGAGCACGGGCAAGGCCTGCTCGCTGAGGTGTAAAATGAAATTTGGTGATATCGGGGGTACGTCCCAACATCACAGCGCTTCATTCAGATTTTCAGTTCGGCAGGCGCGCACCTGAATCGGCTGCGAGCCCACCGAACTGTCAAAGGCCTATTAAGGCCATTTAACTGTCAACTAAAATAATTAACAGAGCTGCCTGTCCAACCTTAAGGTAGGCAAAGAGCCCAGGCGACCTTCGTTTTTCATGGAGCCTCATCCACAGGCGGGCTGAGGTTTCATGAATGATTTTAAATTTTGAAAAAGATTTTTATTGAAATGAATGCACATATCCCAGCTCATGTGACAGTTTCACATGAGGGGACATGTCCGAATATTTTTTTTAAATCTTTTTTTCCATTTTTCACATTCAAATTAATCTCCCTGAGGCAGCTTTATGCCTCAGGGAGATTTCTGTGCTCTTTCACGCACATGCGTGAAAGAGCACACTCCCGACTCAGGCAAACCCCCGTCCACGTAGAGAGTGCACAGTGCTTCCAGGTGCGTGTCACAATGGGCAGGCCTTAATTGGCCTGCCCACGTAAAATGGCAGCACAGACACAATCGGGGGCACCAATTGGGTCTGCGCCCACCCACGCCAGCTCCCGCACTGCCGGCCCGACAGGCAGAAAATTCTGCCCATGGAGATAGGGTTTGAGTTGAAAGCATACATGTGTAGCTGCTGAGTACCTTTGTAAATAAACATAAGGTGTTCCACCTAAGAAGTGTGCTGCTCAACTCTGTCTATTGTACCAACATGGCCAGTCCACAACAAGTGTGCAAACAGGATCTATAAGTCCCAATAAATTGGTGACTAGGATCCAACAATTGGCTTATATTCTGCCCTCAACTTATACCATCAAAAGGATGGTAATTATTAAAAATGTTTCCCATTGATCTGCAAGACAATGGCATAAGCAACTGTATACTAACGCTCAATAAAATTTCGTCATGATGGAGGATTTTTATTTCTAAACGGTTTAAGCTAAGTATGCTTTGGGGCATAAAATATCCAAGACTTCCATTTCGTTGTTCTACCTTTACTGAGAAACTAAGTGAAAGCCCAAGGGTAATGATGTAGACATCAGCGTGTTTGAAAGGCAAGAAGTTGTGCTACAATTTTGATAAACTTCTGGTTAGGCCTCAGTTATTGTGTCCACTTCTAGGTCTCACACTTTAGGAAGGCTGTCAAGGCCTTAAAGAGGGTGAGAGAAAACTCACTGATAGGGATCATGTACTCCAGTTATACGTAAAGCTGAGAAAAGATATGATTGTTCTCCTTTAAGCCAAGAAGGCAAGAAATGAAGATAAAGATACTCAAAATCATGAAGGTTTTTATTAGAGTAAATAAGAAAAAACATAGAAAATAGGAGCAGGAGTAGGCCATTCAGCCTTCGAGCCTGCTCCACCATTCATCATGATCATGGCTGATCATCCAACTCAATGGCCTGCTCCTGCTTTCGCCCCATAGCCTTTGATCCCTTTCACCCCAAGAGTTATATCTAACTCCTTCTTGAAAACATACAATGTTTTGGCCTCAACTACTTTCTGTGGTAGCGAATTCCACAGGCTCATCACTCTCTGGGTGAAAAGATTTCTCCTCATCTCAGTCCTAAATGGTCTACCCCATATCCTCAGACTGTGTCCCCGATTCTGGATTCCCCCACCATCGGGAACATCCTTCCTGCATCTACCCTGTCTAGTCCTGTTAGAATTTTATAGGTTTCTATGAGATCCCCCCTCATTCTTCTGAACTCCAGCAAATATAATCCTAACAGACTCAATCTCACCTCATATGTCAGTCCTGCCATCCCCGGAATCTTTCTGGTAAACCTTTGCTGCACTCCCTCTATAGCAAGAACATCCTTCCTCAGATAAGGAGACCAAAACCGCACACAATATCCCAGGTGCGGTCTCACCAATGCCCTGTATAATTGCAGCAAGACATCCCTGCTCCTGCACTCGAATCCTCTGGCTATGAAGGCCAACATACCATTTGCCTTCTTTACCGTCTGCTACACCTGCATGCTTACCTTCAGCTACTGGTGTACGAGGGCACCCAGGTCTCGTTGCACATTCCCCTCTCAATTTATAGCCATTCAGATAATAATCTGCCTTCCTGTTTTTGCTACCAAAGTGGATAACCTCATATTTATCCACATTATACTGCACTGTTTCCAGTGGCAGGGGTGTCAGTAAGCAGAGAACACAGATTGAACATATTTGGCAAAAGAACCAGAAGGGGATATGAGAGAATTTTTTTATGCAGCGAGTTGTTATGATCTTGAATATATTGCCTGGAAGAGCAATGGAAGCAGATTCAATAGTAACTTTCATAAGGGAATTGGATATTTATTTGAAAAGGAAAATTTTTCAGGGCTTTGGGAAATACCAAGGTAGTGGAGCTGTTTAGCTAGCTCTTTCAAAGAGCTAGCACAGCCACAATGGGCTGAATGGCCATCTTCTCTGCTGCATGTTTCTGTAAATTTAAGTAATGCCAGTTAAAACTTCAAAGCCTATAGATTAGGGAGGAAACAGTGAAGGATATTAGGGGAAGAATCTTCTGACTATTGGGCGGGCCAGTCGGGAACGGGCGTGGGCGGGCACGGAGCTGATCGCCACCCGTGATCGGCTGCATGCCGCCATTTTACGTGGGTAGGCCAATTAAGGCCCACCCAGTGTGGCGTGCACCTGGGGAGGAGAGAGAGTCAGGGCATGCGCTCTTTCGCATATGCGCACGAAAGAGTGCAGCAATCTCACTGAGGCAAAGAGCTGCCTCAGGGAGATTAAATTCAGTTTTAATGTTTGAAAAAGGAAAGATAAAAATTATTCAGACATGTCCTCTCATGTGACAATGTCACATGAGCTGGGACATGTTTATAAATTGTCCAAAAAAAAAATTATTTATTCAATAAAACCTTCATGAAAATTCATCCCGCCCATGGATGAGGTTTCATGAAAAATGGGAAGGCCGCTTGGGCTCTTCGCCGGTCCCCCAACCTTAATGTTGGACAGGCAGTCCTGTCAATTAGTTTAATTGGTGTATAATAGGCCTTAAAAGGCCTTTGACAGTTCGGCGCACGCCTGCCATACGGAAGATCGGAATGACGCGCAGTGACGTCGGGCTGCCTGCCTGACAGACATCATTGCGCGTCATTTTATGCTTCAGCATGTGGGGCCCGCCGCCGCATGCCAGAGAAAATACTGCTCTAGGAGTTCTGAGTTTTGATGTCTTGAGAAAGAATGGGTCAGAAGAGTTAATGAGTCTTGATTTCAGCATGGTGGGATTGTAAGTAATAGAAAAAATCTATAGGATCTGCACTAAACGTTCAGAAAGAGGAAAGTTCAAAGAGGCACACACCATAATAATATCAATATATCAGAGAAAGATATGAAAGGTTGTGACCATCACATTGAGAGAGGTGAGAGGAGAAAAGCCAAACAGGTGATAAACATTTTTCTGTAGCTTCCCCAGAAATATGAGAGAGGTGTTAGAAGTAGATTTTTAGCATTTTCTGCATCTTGGGTAAATTTAGGTTTCGTACAGATTAAAGACAGCCGTAATAATGGAATTGTAGATTTTTAATATAGAGTTGATTAAAGTGCTTGGCTATGTGCCAGGTAGCAGATTAAAACACTTTAAATAAAATTATCTCAATACATCCTGGATGAATGCCACAGAGCCTACTTACATCAATGGAAAACAAACTGTAAAAGTAAATTGACTGGCAGCAGTCTAACTGGTAACAATTCTATGCAACGTGTAGGCACCAGATTCATGAACAAAGATGAACACAAACATGAATTTGAAGTTGATTTTATCCCGTGCTCTTGAGGCTAATCTTCCAAGTGAGTTAGGCCACATGTTTTTTTGTTATTATCTAAATGGTCTCTTTGCCTCATCTTGTGTCATCAAAAGAGCACATTCAAATTTCAGGTTTAATATTTTAACCAATCTCCAGTCAGGAGCGCTGTCCACATTATTCTAGGACAAGGCCCTAGTGTTCACTCCTTCCCCTCCCCTGAGGCAGGCAAATGGCCCTGGTTCCTACTTTGCATATTTAAATTACACTGACTCTCAGAAAATCATCAGGGTCCAAGAACACTGACAAGGGTTGACTGAGAGATCAGCTCCATCTGTTGTGGCAAAGAAGGCAGCCCAGGCTCTTCCTTCTTTTTGATTATCTTTAACTTTCTTTCCCTCCCTTTCTCCAGTAATCCATCCTGGGTATAATCCCACAAGGAAACAAGTACCTCTCCCATTGGCCATTTTGCCTGTATAAACCTAGCCAATGAGGAACTATAGGTAATTCAGGTACTTCAGCCATTAACTACATGCATGCACTTGGAAAGCAATCAGGAGCATGAACACACCTAATTCCTCCCCTCCCCTTCATGCCACCCACCCTGTCAGCCAAGACACTGCACACAATTGTGGTGCTCTCAGCTGCTTACCAATTCAGAGCAGCAAATTTAGCACAGACAAGGGATTGCACCTGATCTAAATGGATTGTCCACTTACTAAAAGAATCATTGAAGGAAGTCTTGGTCCTGTCCTTAGTTTAGCTGGACTAATGGATTCGGGTTACACACTTGTTTCAGGATGGCCGAGTTGGTACCATAGACGGAGTAGATCAGCAGACAGTTCTTATGCCAAAGACATTCCATTTATTTACAAAGGGACTCAGCAGTTAGTTACATTTGTGTGCTTAAAACTCAAACCCTGTCTCTACATCACAGACCCTAACTCTAGACTACTCATACTGACAACTAAGTTAGCCCACGCCAATCTGCTATTGGATACTAAGATCATGTGATCTTCCATTATACATTCTTCTTAAAGGTATATTACACATCAGATTACCACATCCCTCCACCTTTTACTCAGAAATACTTTTTACAGTTACAATTACAATTTTTCTCAAAATATTAAATTGTTTACAAAAATAAGTAATTTACAAATTAAGTCTTTCTGGGGACTTCCTTATGCATGAAGAATGTCTCAGCTCTACAGCTTCAGATGCTTTGCCAGGAACCTCATTTTCTGGTAGAAACAAAAAACTGCAGATGCTGGAAATCCAAAACAAAAACAGAATTACCTGGAAAAACTCAGCAGGTGAATATTAGAAGAGGGGTGAAATATAAGCTGGTTTAAGGTGGGGGTAGGGGGGTGGGGGGAGAGAAGTGGGCAGTGATAGAAGCAGATAATTAAAATATGTTACAGACAAAGAAACAAAGAAGTATTGAAGGTGGTGATATTATCTAAACGAATGTGCTAATTAAGAATGGATAAGAGGGCACTCAAGGTACAGCTCTAGTGGGGGTGGGATGGAAAGACTAGCAGGGCATACAAGATTTAAAAATAATGGAAATAGGTGGGAAAAGAAAAATCTACATAAATTATTGGAAAAAACAAAAGGAAGAGGGAAGAAAGGGAAAGGGGGTGGGGATGGAGGAGGGAGTTCAAGATCTAAAGCTGCTGAATTCAATATTCAGTCTGGAAGACTGTAAAGTGCCTAGGTGGAAGATGAGGTGCTGTTCCTCCAGTTTGCGTTGGGCTTCACTGGAACAATGCAGCAAACCAAGGACAGACATTTGGGCAAGAGAGCAGGGTGGAGTGTTAAAATGGCAAGCAACAGGGAGATTTGGGTCTTTCTTGCGGACAGACCGCAGGTGTTCTGCAAAGCGGCCGCCCTGTTTACATTTGGTCTCTCCAATGTAGAGGAGACTGCATTGGGAGCAAAGAATGCAGTAGACTAAGTTGGGGGAAATGCAAGTGAAATGCTGCTTCACTTGAAAGGAGTGTTTGGGCCCTTGGACAGTGAGGAGAGAGCAAGTGAAGGGGCAGGTGTTGCATCTTTTGCGTGGGCATGGGGAGGTGCCATAGGTAGGGGTTGAGGAGTAGTGGGTGATGGAGGAGTGGACCAGGGTGTCCCGGAGGGAACAATAAATGCTGCCCGGGGGGTGAAGGGAAGATGTGTTTGGTGGTGGCATCATGCTGGAGTTGGCGGAAATAGCGGAGGATGATCCTTTGAATGCAGAGGCTGGTGGGGTGATAAGTGAGGACAAGGGGGACCCTATCATGTTTCTGGGAGGGAGGAGAAGGCGTGAGGGCGGATGCGCGGGAGATGGGCCGGACAGGGTTGAGGGCCCTGTCAATGACCGTGGGTGGAAAACCTCAATTAAGGAAGAAGGAGGACATGTCAGAGGAACTGTTTTTGAAGGTAGCATAATCAGAACAGATCTGACGGAGGCAAGTGAACTGAGAGAATGGGATGGAGTCCTTACAGGAAGTGGGGTGTGAGGAGCTGTCTTCAAGGTAGCTGTGGGAGTCAGTAGGCTTGTAATGGATATTGGTGGACAGTCTATCACCAGAAATTGAGACAGAGAGGTCAAGGAAGGGAAGGGAAGTGTCAGAGATCTTCAACAGGAGATGTTGACACAGTCGTGAACACTGGAGGAATCATTTCCTGACACTTCGTTTCTCTCTTTCTTATATGATCTATGTGTCTGCGTATGACTCGGTCTTCCACTTTCATGTGGTAAGAAAGAGGTCAGTCACTGCACTTATTTCACCTGATAACCATTTGGGTCCTTCACCAGACTTTTTCACAAATACTGTCTCTCCTATGGTAAACTTTCTGTCACGACTATGTCAGTCATGTCCAGTTTTCTGACTTCCCTGACTCCTTTCCACCTGCCCCCTCTAAATTTGGTGTTATTAAGCTCAACCTCATTCTGAGACTGCATTTCATCAACAATTCCTCAGGTGTGACACCTCTTGTCGTGTGAGGGGTCGTCCTATCATGGAGAAGAAAACGTGCTAACTTGGTCGCTATGGAGTCTCCGGTCAATTTCTTCATGCCAGTTTTGAACGTTTGAACCATTCTCTCGGCCAGTCCATTCGATGAAGGATGGTACAGTGAAGTTTTTACATGAGTGATATCGTTGAGGCTAATAAACCATCAAAACTCAGCATTCGTAAATGCTGTGCTTTATCTGATGCGACCACTTGTGGTAGTCCGTTGATGGTGAAACTTTGACATAGCTTGTCAGTTGTAGCAGAAGATGTGGGTGACTTTATGCCATATATGTCAATCCATTTTGAGTGAGCATCAACAATAAGGAGAAACATTGTTCCCATAAAAGGTCCCACATAGTCAATATGTAATCGCACCCATGGCCTTCCTGGCCACTCCCACGGGTGTAAAGGAGCTGTTGGAGGTAACTTTCACACTTGCTGACACTACATACACTCTCTCACTAAGCTCTCTATTTCTCCATCCATTCCAGGCCACCACAGATAGCTGCGTGCTATGGTCTTTATTTGGGAAATACCGGGATATGCAGTATGTAGCTCAGTTAATGAAGGATTTTGTCCTTTTGGAGGAGCAATCACTCGAGCTCCCAACAATAAGATACCATCCTGGCTGGTTATCTCATATCTTCTGTGAAGATACAATTTCATTGCATCAGATTCCTATTCTTGTGGCCAACCATGAAGAACTTGTTCACGTACTTTGGATAAGACTGGATCTTGACTTGCCCAATCTCTAATCTGTCTGGCACATACCGGTGATGAATCTAAGAAGTTCAATAATAAAACGAGTTCTTGAAGAACTGGAACATCCTCATCGTTTTCTTTCAAAAGCAAACAACTAAGTGCATCAACGTTTGCAATCTGACTTCCAGGATTGTGGATGCAAGTATATTCATATGCTGCCAGGATCAATGCTCATCTCAGTATTCTTGCTGAGGCTATGGATGGACAATCCTAGCAAAGGTTTGTGGTCTGAAACAATAGTAAAATGACAACTGTGTACATACTTGTGAAATTTCTTGACACGAAAGATGATTGACATTCTTTTTCTATCTATGAGGATGCCTTTTCTGCTGTGTTGAGCATTCTTGATATATATCCAATAGGCTGTTCTGATCCATTGTCCATTTGATGGGAGGGCACTGTTCCCACTCCATAGATAATGCGTCACATGTTAAAACTAACTCTTTTCTTTGGTCAAAATGTATTAATAGGGTAGATGAATGTAACAGTTGTTTCACTTTTGTGAAAGATTCTTTCTGTGGTGTTTGCCAAGACCAATGTTGGGGTTTTCCTGAGTAGATAATGCAAGGGTGCCAGTTCTGTCACCAAATTAGGCAAGAAGCATCCATAGTAATTGATCATTCCCAAGAAAGATTTGAGCGCAGAGGTGTTCTTTGGCACTGGTGCCTAAGGGCTCTCACTTTTTCCTCAACCAGGTGGAGGCCCTGTGAATCTACCCTGTGACCTAAATAAATTACCTCTTTCACTTGGAACATGCACTTTTCTTTTTTTTAAACGCACTCCCACCTGTGAAAATAGTTTCAAACTTCTTCCAACTTTGCCAAATGCTCCTTTTCAGTGAGTCCTGTCATCAAAATATCATCTAAATAAACTACAAAGTGAGGCAATCCCTGCAGTAAACTTTCCATTGTTCTCTGGAATATGGCGCAAGCTGAGGATACACCAAAAGGCAAAACGGGTATATTGGTACAACCTTTGTGTGTATTAATTGTGACAAATTTCTGGGAGGCCTTCTCCAACTCCAATTGTTGATAAGCATGACTCATATCAAGCTTCATGTTATCAGTTCCACCTGCCAGCTTAGTGTACAGGTCTTCGATTTTTGGTATAGGTTGTCTGTTCAACTTAGCTACTTCATTAACAGTCAATTTGTACTCCACAAATTTGAACGCTTTGGTCAGGTTTCAGTATGGGGTCTATTGGTGCTACCCATTCTGCACAGGTTATATAACTCTCAGTTTCTCTATTCTATCCAATTTGATTCTACCTTTCCCACATTGCTTAAGGTACTGGTCTTGCCTTCAAAAATCGTGGAGTAGCGTCCGGATCCAGATGAATTTTTGCTTGTAGTCACTGGGATTTTCCTGAGTTCATCTTGGAAAGCTGAGGCATATTTTGTAATAGCTCAGGTAGCCCATTGGCTACATTGGAAGATTTCAGTCCAATCTAGTTTAATTTCTTTCAGCCAGTTTCATCCAAGGAGGCTTGGATGCTACCACCATTAAGGGTAATTTCACTGATTGACTTCCGTATTGTGCAATAATCCTGCTTATGCCTTTGATTTTGGTGTCTTCTCCTGTGTAAGCTTTCAATTTGGATCTGTTTCTTCCAAATTTAATTTACATTCTCCATGATTCAGATATGTGAAGGCATGCTCACCTATTACCATAATGGATGCTCCTGTGTCCAACTCCATTCTGATAGGCCTATCATTCACCCTCACTGTTACATAGATAGATTCTGTTCTTCCTATCTTTAAATTATACAATGAATAACTATCTGAAACTGTTACTTCAGGCTCTTCTATGTTATGGATCGCATGGTGCTTTTTCTTTTGATTGAAAATCTGCCTGATTCTATCCTTGCAATGTCTCATGAGGTGTCTGTTTCGATAACAGTAAAAACATGTGATTTTTTTAACTTTTCATTCATTACAAGGTTGTCTGTTTCCATTATTCTATATTTTAGCTGCTAAGTCATTTATTTGTATTTGTCTGCAAGTGGTGGTTGCTTCCCGCTTCTCATCAGAGCTGTGCATTTTCATGCCCTTTTTGGCTGGAGCTCCCTGCCCAATGTGCAGACGGCACCATTTTGCGCTCCCTGCATAGCTTTCAAGTTCCTCACTGCACCTTCATGGCCAGTGCTATTTCTAGCACCTTCTGAAAATCTAAATTTGTTTCAGACAGTAATCTCTTCTGAAATGTATCTTCATATATACCGCACACCAATCGATCTCTAAGAATACCATTTATAGATGTACCAAACTCACAATATTCAGACTTGCCACAAAACAAGCAACTGTCTCCCCTGAGACTCTACTTCTTGAGTTAAATTTGAACCATTGCACTGTTACCGAGGGCTTGGGCTGGTAATGACTCTTCACAAGGTTCACTAAGTTATCAAAAATTTTCAAAGCCAGGGGACTGGGTGATGTCAAATTTCAAATCAATCCATAAGTCTTACTCCCACACGTGGATAAAAGTGTCATGTGCCTCTTCTCCTCCCCCACAATGACGTTAGCTTGGAAAAAGGATGTGAGGCGTTCAACATAATGAGACCAATCATCCCTGGTTGGGTCAAAAGAATCAAATGTTCCAAACTGCGGCATGTTTCGAGGGGACTGCTTCGACAATTATGACGGAAATTCTACTCACAATTATCGTGCGAGGTATGGCCTTATTTTGGTTCACTTGATTTTCTTCCTCTTTGACTTGTTTATTTTCTTGTCCTTCCTTGCTTTATCATGCTTTTTCTCTCATCGCCAGTTTGTTCGATCCTGGTCCTTAGTTTAGTTTAGTTTAGTTGAGCTAATGGATCTGGGTTGCATGCTTGTCTCGGGATGACCAACTTGGTACCATAGATAGAGTAGATCAGTAGACAGTTCTTATGTAGAACACGTTCTACTTATTTACAAAGGAACTCAGCAGTTACACTTGTGTGCTTACAACTCTAACCCTGTCTCTACATTACAGACTCTAACTCTAAACTACTCCTACTGACTATTGACTGCTAAGGTAGCCCACGCTACTCTGCTATTGGATATTAAGATCCTGTGATCTTCCATTATACATTCTTTTTAAAGGTATATTACACATCAGGTTACTACAGGAACCATTTACCTTGTTTTGTACCACAACATCTGTAATGTGTCATGCTTCATTTATTTAAAAATATCTGTTAATCCTACTTTGGCATAATCCTGCCATTATTTTGATAAGAAATACTAAAAAGGATCCAATTAACTGAATATAAACTGCAAAATTCTTAAGGCATGCCTTCCTACTTTAGTCTGGTTTACGTTAATTCTGTAAACCCCTTTGTTTTTGAAGTGGCTTCAATGCTGAGTTAAGAGAAGTGGCCTTTCTATTTCATGGCAAAATGGTGTCCAAGTGGATAATTGAACTGTGACCTTTATTTCTCCACTGAGCAAGCATGAGTGAGGTTGGCTTCCTTCGAATGGATAGGCTGAAGGATGAAATGGGGCAAGTGACAGAGGTTCACATTAAAAGGTAATAGCTAATTGCGTTTACTCTCCCTACAAGTCCCTTATTTCAACAAAGATGCTGTTCAATCATTAGCCTTTGGTCGATAATTTACAAAGATATTGTTGCACATTTATTTTAAAAGTTAATGCGTTCCCAGCCAATATGATTGGAACGTGACATTTTACTCAAACACTTGCTGCTTAGATATTAAAACAAATATGGGTCCAACACTTCTTTTTTTACAGCCAAATGAGAGACTTTAATGAACTGCTAATGGAATTACAGGAGCACGCCATTTGGAAACATCCGATTTCTGAGAAAACAGTTTTACTATCAACACCACTGGATTTAGAGATCAGTCACAAAATACGAATCTACAATAATCTTTCTTTAACAGATGGTAAACTCCCCCCATTCGCGACTTTCTCTTTCATGAATTCACTTATCCACACAAAAGTCTTTGTACACCAGTTCATCCATTCAGGGCCCAAATGTTCACTTATCCGGTTTTAAAAATAAAAAAAATAGAAGCCATCTTTAGAAAATGCCAACGAAAGAAAAACTGCCTAAGTAAAGTTAAGAAAAGGAAGGTGTCCATGACATATTTCCTGCAGTGTGCACAGCGCATGCATCATCTGCTGTTGTCTGCATGTGGGTGTTCCTTGTTGCTGTGACTAAATTTTTAATCACAGTCCACCTCCACTCTCAAGTACTGCAAGTGTGACAAATTTTACATCTGTCTTGTTTTCCTGTTTTATTAAACAATTCTTCCAGCAAGTTTATTTTTAAATTTACTAACAACATCAATTTTTATTGCCTTTAATCCTTCATACTTGTAAAATTTTAGGATGTTCATCATTTGCGCCATTTGTGAGGTTTCACAGGAACGTAATCCCCATGAATGGTGGGACCTTACTGTATCATTAACAGCCAAAAAACATAAATATTGAAAGGTTGTATGTAGAATGCGTGTAATTTTCAGTAAAAATGGATGCCGACTAATAATAAAATATTGTTTTCGCTGGTGGCTCCCATAATGGAGAACGTTCCTGTTTGAGCAACATCCACCTTGTATTCAAAAGATGAGTCACAAATGGCTAAATGTCACAGGCCAAGAGAAAACCTCCCTTAACTGCTCAGAGGATTTAACTAGAGAAAGCTGGATCATTTAAAGGGCAGTGCAGAGATCAGACATGAATAATGCCTTAAAGTGACAGCCCAGAAGACATATGGACATGAAGAAAATTAATAGTGGAAGATATATACAATAATGTACTATACAAATACAAAGAAATGTTAGCAAGGATGTAGTTATTAAGTTATTAGAAGGAAAACTAGCAAGGTTTTTGAGATCTCATTATATATCTAATGTGGGAAGGAGAATGCATGGTAGAAAGAATTTCCATTGATAAGATGAGTAAATTTCATTCCCAACTGCTTTTACTTTAAAGTCAAAGCACACATATAATGCACAATGCAGTAAGCTGATGGCATTCAATATAAAAAAGTCAGTAAGGCCGGAGTTATTTGTAAAGGAGATTTTGGTCCTAAAGAAATTAGCTGTCTGGGTGGCATGGCTGACTAGCTCTGCAGCTATTCTTTCAGCTGGTGGACCTCTTAGAAATTGGCCATCTCTAAACTGAGCCAACACAGGTATGCACACAACACACACACGGGCCAAGGCCAACAGTCAAATATTAAATATCTACATGACCAGCGTTGCACAACTCAGTGAAACGTTTTTTTTTGCATTGCTGTCTTTTTATTCCAAAAAAATTAAACATATATTGTTGAAAAGACAAATAAAGTTGTAGACTCTTAAGACTTTGTTTAGGTTTCTGTAGGGAACTTGTGACAGAAATGTTATGGGCAGTGCTGACCTTTATCGTTATGGTGGTAATTCATAGCACATAGTCAAATGGCACTTGAAGTCCTCATGGAGCAAATTGCCAGTCAGTCTCTTAGATGAAGCTGAGCCCCTCCTGCACTAATTGTTCTACTGTGCCCAGGTAACTCACACTTCAGTGGTACCCAGGGTACCCTTCTGCAAATCAGGTTCTCCCTACACCATCAGTGCTACCGGCCTGCCCTCCACTGCATACTGTTTATTTCTTTCAGTGAAGCTTCCAAATCTTTGCTTCAACCAAACTCATTTTCCTTTCAGTTCCTATAGTGTGGTAATTTTAGCAAAATGAGTCGTCCGCACATCCCATGGCCGTGCCTTTGACCGTGGTCAGCTTCTTGGGGTCAGGGACATTACCATCAATTTGACAGGTTCAAAGTGATGTCTGTTATCCACCACCCCATTCCCGCACCGCCAAGATCACCTGCCTTGGACAGTGGGAGAGAAATAGTATGAGGCCATTCATAACTTAACATGGAGAATGTCTTTCACATTTGAAATCTCTTGCCACTTTCCACTCTTCGAGATAAGTTGCATTAAGCAAGGTGCTCATTTTAAAATTTAAACCTCATTGTGAGCAACCAGTATTCCTATGGCACAAATGCTGAGAAGCCCATTGTATATGGCTTCAAACTGGGCCAGTATCACTCCCACCTCTGAGAAAGTGTCTGTGTAAGTCCCACTCTAGAAACTTGGCAGCATGATCTTGGCTAGCACTCCAGTGCAGGACTATGGAAATGCTGCACTATCGGAGCAGCCATCTTTCGATGAAACATTAAACCATCTCTGTCCTCTCAGAATGGATGTAAAAAACGCCATAGCACTTTTTCCAATATATATCCCCAACATATGTCCCCAGCCAACACAACTAAGTCAGATTATCTGGTCGTCATTCCAATGCAGATTGTGGAAATTTGCTGTGTGCAAGTTGGTCACCCCTTTCCCCTCTTTGCAACAATGACTACATTTCAAAAAAGTATTTCATTGGCTGTAAAACATCTTGGGGCTAATGATATAAAAGGTGCTGTATACAAGTCTATTTAAGTTCTAATAAATCCAACAGTATTTTAAGAGGATGTATGTTTGACATTATCTCTGGTGGAATATTGTGAAAGAGAGGTCAAGTGACAGGAAGCTGGTGAAACAGTACAATATGCTCAGCCCCACCAATTTCCCCCTGTAATTATCTCCAGTAACATCGAAGAAGCCAGCATAACTGCAAAAAGAATTGCCTTCCTATTTCCCAGGATTACCTGGACTATAGAGCACTTGTTAAAATTTAACTTTGTCATTCATAACCATTACCAAGGCCTTAACATTTCTGCTAGTCTTTTTTAGACAGCTTTTGAATAGAAATCCTCAGAGCAGTGTTTAAACACAGGCAAATTATGTATTAGTACTTTCTCCTGATGTTACACCATGTTTATTTTCACTGAAAATTAATAAACACTGAAATGTCATACTATAAGTATGAAAGTCTTTTTAACTTGGGGGATCTGGAAACATTTTCCAGTGTTGTGATCCAACTTTTCAAAAGTTTTAATAAACTCCGTTTTTTTAATATCTCAAGTAGATCATTGCAGTGTAACTCCTTCTCCATGGTAGAACAACATAACAGGCTGAAGGTCTGATTGGGAAGTATCGATCCCGATAATATTTGGGATTGATTTGAGTGTCAGTTCTAACCCCCAGCAGCCTTCCAGTGGAAGGGTGGACAGTGAGTGCCAAATTGCACTCACAAGCCCAAGTTTGAGGCCTGGTGTATTTTAATTCCTCCACGCCGCTGGTCAGCTGCCAGCCTGGAACAGGTGGAAATCAGGGACAGAATTTTCCCATTGATGTGTGGGGGTGGGCCCCGCACGCACGCGCGTAAAATGATGTGTGGTGACTTAAAGCGAGCGTCCCAACATCACCAGGCGCCATTCCGATATTTCGTTGGGCAGGCGCGCGTTGATCTCCAATGTGCACCAGCCATTGATTAACCTGCCACTTAAGGCCCTTGAGGCACCAATCGACCGCAATTTTTCGGCGCTTGTGCAATCTTCGGGAACAGCGCCTGGGCACAACGGGCAGGGTGTAGGACACATTTTTACAAACCTCATCCACAGGCAGGATAAGAGGGCTCTTTAGGGTCGCGAGTGTGCTCTGTCAAATATTGTTTTTTGAAAGTTACTGATACTTGCCTGTGTGATCTGCAGTACTTCAAAACGCATACTAGTTGCTTGGTCTGGACTCACAACCTTCAGGTCAGCACTCTGCAGTGAGGAATCTTTTTTGGGCCTGCAGTTTTCAGGAAGCCTTCCCTTAGCCTGGGAATGGGAGTTGAACTGTCCACTAGAGGCAGCTCCTCTGAGGAGGAAGGGAGGGGTAGAAGGGGGAGGAGGCACATTCAGCCTCCAGGGGAGTGACCTTTGGGAGGTCAGGTGCAGGCAAAAGGAGTGCAAGGCCAAGAGTAGTCCAAGGCGGAAGGAGCCGCAAAAGATGCCAGGCAGCGAAGCAGCTACCTCAATATGTCTGAGGTGCAGTACCGAAGGAGGCTCCATCTTTCAAGGGAGATAGTCAACTATATTTGTCAAATGATTGGGCCTGGGACATCCACGAACTGTGTGGGTTGACACCCCATGCCAGTGGCTCTGAAGGTCACAGCTGCCCTCAACTTCTATGCCTCTGGCCCCTTCCAGGGGTCAGTGGGTGATCTTTGCGGTGCCTCCCAATCAGCTGTCCACACTTGTGTCAAGGAGGTTATAGACACTCTGTTCAGCCGTGCATTGACCTTCATCCACGACAGCCGGGACCAGGCAAGCCAGGCACAGCGAGCCAGAGACTTCACGGCTATTTCTGGCTTTCCCTGCATCCAGGGTACAATAGGCTGCACACATGTGGCCATCAAGGTACCAGCAGGTGAGCCACATGTGTGCAGTCTATTGCCTTCATCAACAGGAAAGGCTTCCACTCCATGAACGTGCAGATAGTGTGTGATCACAGGATGCTGATTCTACAAGTCTGTGCAAGGTACCCAGGCAGCTCCCACGACGCCTACATCCTCAGACACTCTCAGGTGCCGGGGCTCTTCAGTGCTCCAGCCCGGCTTGATGGATGGCTGCTGGGTGACAAGGGCTATCCCCTTCAGAAGGTGGCTCATGATGCCTCTCCGCCATCCAAGAACAGAAGTTGAGCAGCGGTACAATAGGAGCCACACCTCCACAAGGGCTGTGGTGGAGAGAGCCATTGGTCTTCTCAAGATGTGCTTCCAATACCTGGACTGCTCAGGGGGTGCACTCCAGTAGCCCCCAGATAATGTGTCGCTGATAGTGGATGCATGCTGTGCTCTCCACAATCTTGCGCTGGAAAGGGGGCACGCTGTGGATGATGATTACATAGACTCACTGGCTGCGGCTGCACACGATGAGTCCAGCAGTGAGTTCGAGGATTAGTATGCGCAGGGAAATGCTGAGGGGGTAGACGCTGACTGGGTACACTCCAGGAAGGCAGGGACACCCAGGACCTTTAATCCAATGAACCTTCAGCTAGCACACCACATAAGGACCTCCAGGACCAGCCTGGGCTGTAGGCTCCATATTCAAGACCTAAGTGCAAAATCTGCCTGGTTAGGAACATTAACTAAGGGCCTAGTTAATAAAGCTGAATGCCCCACAAAACATTCATTATATTATTGTAAACCATCCACCTGCAGAAGAAAAGAGGCACCCTCAGCCATGGTGACATGTCTGAATTTAACATCGCAACCGAAGAAACTTAATGAAGCAAAATGACAAAGGTATTAAGAATCGCACCAACTCAAAGGCCTCATTGAGAGCTAACACAAAAGCACCAGTGATAAACCCATGGCATGCCTAAGGTGCCTTATGTTAAAGTTTTCGGGTGCCACAGCTTGATGATGCCCCCTCGCAGGGAGTGGCATCTGAGCCAGCCTGCTGACTCTGCTGTCCTGTTGGCTTCGATGACCTTGGCGGCTGTCCTCTGGCCCATGGAGCCTGTGCTGGCCCCGCCTGGGAGAGATCTGCCAGTTCCACAGCTGGCATGTCCCCAGTCATCGCAGCCTCACCAGGTGCAGTGGTCACTGACAGAGGGGCGGAGGAGCTGCCGCCAGCATCCGGAGCACCCTGAGATGAGCCCAAAGAGACAAGCAGCTGCTGCGCCAACGTGAGGTTCCTTTGGACCTCCCTGCTCACCGCGGATGGATGGGCACTGAGCTAGGAAACTTGGTGCCCGGACCATCTCCCACACTGGCCCTGACCAGCTGAGGTCAATGCTAATGTAAGGGCTTGCTGGTCCGAGCACATCCCCAGGAAGCCCTGATGGGTCTCCTGGAGGAACCTCTCCACAAGAGTCGCCACTGTCTCCATGGAGGACACATAGCTCTCGGACATGAGGCTCTTTGCTTTGGCGATAGTCCGCGTAGACTCCTCCACCACGGACACCAAGCCAAGCATAGCCTCATGTACCTCCCCCAGATGCTGCTGCACACTCAGCCGCATTTCCTGCGTTTGCTGCATCGCAGACGACTCCAGAGGCACATCACCAGGCACCAACTAAGCATGTGCCTGGTCCCCTGAAGTCCTCCGACTGCTGGCACCATTGGCACTCTCTGTCTCTGCCAGCTCCTCCAGCAGGTGTGAAGTGCCCTCACTGCTGTCCCTAAGACATTAGTCAATGTTCTAATTCCCACCAAGGTGCTAGTATCTGCGCTGGTGACTGCCTGGCAGAGATCGTGTGACACTGGTGATACTTCAGGGCCCTCAAGTGTGAAAGGGGGCCTCTGCTGCTCCTCCTCCTGGCCCTGATTCGCTGATGTTGGAAGGAAGAACAACGACATTGGATCAGTTAACATGGACAATGTCAATGTGCATACCTGTCCTCCGGATCATTATGCGCCCATCCTTCCATAAGCAATGGTTAAGCCATGTTGCAAACTTCAATCACTGAACATTCAGCACTGCCATGGCTATTGGGAGAACAATGGTGACCTCACTGCTGGGCAAACATATCTGCCTGTGGCAACGCAGCCTCACCGACACCTGTGGACCTGGGCACATGGCGCCTCTCCAGATCTAGGGCCTCCTGCTCAAAATGGCTGAGAATCGCCAACTGTACCAGCCCGCAGCCTGTCCTCACCCACTTGGCTGCATTCTTCTCCTGAAAAGGAGAGAAGAACATTGATTGATGCTAATTGTACCTGGATTCTCTTTGCAGACAGCCCACCCCAACTAGAGTGGGACATTGCAGGGCTCCAGTGCCTCCTCACCCCGCTGCTGAACACTCACACAAAGATGCTAGGCCTGACCCCCCCCCCATCCCCTTGGCCAAATGCTGCCTACATCACATTAGGCACCAAACAGTCTAACCTTCCATAGCAAGGAGGTGCAAGCACATGGAGCGCAGAGGACAGCAGATCGATCGGTGCCAATGCCACCTTGAAGCTCCCTCCCCGCTATCATCACCCTGACTTTGACATGTCCTGGAGTTCCAGCACAGCGCCTAGGTGCAGCTCCTCCAGGTTGCCCCAAAAACAGTAATGTGGGTCTCAGTGTACCATAAGCTGCGGGGGCAGAACCCATCTCTTCACCAAACTCTCAGGGTGATCTCGGCATGGGCAATATCTGCTGGCCCACCCAGCGAGGGACACATGCCATCAATGGTTCAATGCAGTCACTACACTCAGACTTGGGGGGTGTGGGGGAGCACCAGGGGGGAAACCTACCTGTTGGGTTAAGTGACCAATACCAGCATTGTCCTCACCCTTCCTGAGCACAACAGGTCATTGAAGCGCTTGTAACACTGGATCCAGGTGCGCCGCACCACGTTGTGGGAGCTCACCACCTCCGCCACCTCCTCCCAGGCACATTTGGTCATGTGAGGGGGGGGGGTCCTCCTCTCATCCTGGGGTACCAGGACCTCCTGCCGGGCTGCCATCTCCTCAAGGAGGGCAGCAAGGCAATCATCCAAAAAACGAGGGGCACAGTGCCCCCCTGCCCTACCCTCCTGCCTGGGCTGCTCACCAGCAGCGCTCTGGGGAGCCCTTCCATTGGCCATGATTCACAGCCTTTGAAAGCTGCAGGAGCTTTTTACAACAGGCTGCCCAGTCGCCATTGGACCCAGTGGTCATTGCAGTCCCGCCGCCGCCCGCCCACTCCAGCTGTCCTCGGGAGCCGCAATTCACGCTGGGCGGGCCTTAATTGGCCTGCCCGCGTAAAATGGCGGTGCGGACCCGATTGCGGGCGGCAATCGAGTGCACACCCACCCGTGCTTGCTCCCACTCCAGCCCCCCACCGCCCCCCCCCCCCCCCCCCCCCCACCACCCCCAACAACCAGAAAATTCTGCCCTAGAGATTGACTGAAAATGGGCTTTGGGATAGCCAGAGATGACTAGATGGGACCAACGAAAGGCACCCCGACATGAAGGTCAGTCGCAGGGAGGGAGGGCTTTGCTGGAGGGTGAATGAGATTCTGACGCAGGGCAGGCTGCAATTTTTCCTGTGGGGCCTAGAGGATAACTCTGATGAAGAAATGTTTTTCACTCACTTTGGAGGACCTCCTCATCCTTCATGACCAGTGCCAACTTGCCTTCGTCAAGCAAGAAGTCACAGCAACTTCCCCACTCCATCCCATTGATGTAATAAGACCCTGATTCACATTAATTCATAGAAATATGCAGAATTTACAGCACAGGAGCAATCCAGCTGGTGTATATAAGTGTTTAACTCCTTATGAACCCCCACCCATACTACTTCATCTCAATCCTTCAGCATAACCTTCTATTCCTTTTTTCCTCGTGCTCATCTAGCTTCCCTTTAAATGCATCCATGCTATTTGTGCAACTACTTGTGGCTGCGAATTCTGTACTCTAACCACTCCCTGAGGAAAGAGGATTTTCCAGTGTTTCTTATTGGATTTATTATATATTTATGGCCCCTAGTTTTGGACTACCCGACAAGCAAAGACATTTTCTCTACATCATCTACCCTATCAAACCCTTTCATAATTTAAAGACTTCATACTTCAGTGGAACTCTGATAAAAGGTCATCGACCTGAAATGTCAACTCTGTTTCTCTCTCCGCAGATACTGCCTGACCTGTTGACCATTCTTAGCATTTCCTGCTTATATTTCAGATTATCTCAACCACAGTATTTTGCTTCTGTGTTTTGTTTTACGGTTGAGGAATAACTGTTAGCTCAGCCAAGGGGAGAACTTTGCTGTTTTTGAATAGTGTCATTGAACCTTTTACATCTACCTGACAGAGCGGGTAGGCCCTCAGCGTACTATCTCACTAAAAAGGTGACACCTCTGTCAGTGCAGCACTGAAAATATTAGCCTAGGTTCTGTGCTTGAGTGGCAGCTTGAACCCATGACCTTCTGGTCCAGGGGTGAGACTTGCCACCAGCAAACCAAGGCTGACAATTAAACTTGAAATATTTGGTTGGGGCAAGAATGGGGCAACTGAATATGAAGAAAGCAAAGGACCAAAGGGATATGATCATCCTCACCCACATTTATCAAAACAGATTTAGTTTCTCAGAACCTTAGGTTCCAGAAAATTAGAACTGTAATTTATTGTTTTCAAACCAACTGATAAGTGCAGCGTACCATTTATATGACGTGTAGCAACTCCACATTTTGGAGTTGGCCAAGCTATGTGTTTGTTTCTTGTAAACTGTTGCCTCCTCTGCTGCTCTTGCACAATAAGGCTGTTGAACGTAAAAACAGCCACATCACTTGTATTTTCCCCATGATTACTAGCCTCATAAAAACCACACAAAATGTAAAAAAAACAATTGTTGTTCAGCTATCCAGCAGTTTAGTCCACACAAGAACACTGACACTTACCTGGCAGTGATCACAGTGTCGATGTTGAAATCTCACAGAAGTCTGACTTGACCTCGGGAAACACAACGCAGATGTTGTATGTGTTCTGACGCTGACTTTGTCACCTCAGAACCATCTTGCAGCAGAGAAAAGTTATTTTTATAAACAGTAATTCCCACTGTAACCATAATATGTAAAATAGTAGAGGAGGAGATTTATGAAGTGAGAAAATATTGCCCATGGCCTGTCCTGTACTTGATTCCGCCTGGCCATTTGCGTAACCAGCAAATATTTCTTCTGATGTGAAAGCGGGATGTTAGAAATCTGGAATAAAGATTTTGATAAAAGATCGCCAGCTGGAAACATCAGGCTGACGTTTCCTAGCCCCATGGAGAATGGGGTTGGAGGTGGGGGGGTGGTGGAGTCAGGAAAATAGGGGCAGCTGCATTAGAATGGCTCCTTGACATATTCATGCCTCTCGAGGACTTTCTGATGGGGAAGAAAGTTGGCAGCCTGTCACAGCTTGGTTAAATCCTCCCTACTCCTGGAGCTCCTGGGATCATTGGACCATAGCCGTGGATTCAGGCCACCCTGTGTTGGGATATCCCGCGCCCCAACCCCCGCCCATACCATTCCCCCCTCTACAATGATAGCCTGTTAGCTATGAATAACTAACCTTTCAGAATTTTAAAAGTTTTCAGAGGACACATCCACCTTGAGACGCCCTCCTGTTCTCCCGACTACATTGGCAGTGCCAAACTCTCCCAGTAGGGTTGCCAGCAGCCCAGTGCCTTGGGCACTCCGATTGCCCTCCAGCCTGTGCAGCTTACTCGCTGTTGCTGTTAATTGACCGCATTCAGGAAGATCGCACAAATGGGCAGGACTTAGCAACCATCAGGGTCGGATCTTGCAAATGGTCCCCTTGCTGATGCCCGCCAGAAAATTCCATCCATGACCTCGAGTTTTTCCCTTCACAGAATGCTGCCAGATCGGCAGGATATTTCAACCATTTTTTGTTTTTAGTTCCTGTGATATGATTGCTTTGAAATTGATAACAATAGAGTAAAGGGTTAACATCAGAAACACTTAATGCTGATGTAACATCACATAAGTAGCAGAGATCTGAAGGGAGGAGAATTTCCAACCTCGTGCAGAGTTCCCAATATGTACATAATAGCTGTAAATAAAGAATAATTGTTTTAACTGTTGTTAACGTTGTTGATTACAGAATGTGTCTGTTAAGGAAGTCTTCGTAGTCTTCTTTATGTTAACAATTGTTTATTAATTATTTGTAACCATATACATATGTACAGTAAAGGGTACAGGCAAGGAGCAATCTCCATGTCTAGATCTTAAAACGTCTCTGCCCAACACTACATTTAACCTAGATCTAAGTCATGTGCCTTCTTACATCACTGTGTGGGTGGTACTATACTGTGTCCCTCATTAACCCTGCTTATACCTGACCTTTATATTACATTACCAAACTACAGTCTCAAGCAGCTTACTTTGGGAGCATAGACAAGTCCTAAAGAACACCATCTATACCCTGAACACACAACGAAACAATAACCACCACTGGGTTTTCAATGCCTCCATTTTGGACAGTGTAAATAATACCTCTCACTAATGGTGTTGTCAGCAGCTGTTGCATAATGAAATAATTTACTGAGCTCCAGGCTACCACAGCCAAACTAATCCCATCATGTCTCCCATCTCCTACCCTATCACAGACCTTCCCTTTTGTTATTTTTCAACCCCCGACCATATCCTTTAAACCCATTACATTGCTAACTTTTCCCAGTTTGAAAGATCACAATTGGAAATATTAACTTGGTTTCTCCCTCCACAAGTGCTGCCAGACCTGCTGAGTATTTCCAGCATTTTCTGTTTTAACCCCAACATATGTTGCTTTCTGGTTGAGCTATTCTTTGCTCCATTAGAACAACAATACTAGTTTGTTTTTAAGACCCTCCAATATCTCATGTGTAGCCTGAGTGTCCAACCTTGTGATTGTTTCACATTCTTTTTTCACTTTAGGCATCAGCTGGGCCTCAGTTGGTCACAGTCTTACCTCTGAGACAGAAGCTTTTACCTTCATATCTCACACCAAGAATTTAGCTCAAACAGAAAGCTGACAATCAAGTGCATTAATAGGGTAGTAATGCATTCTCAGGGGTGACTGCTCTTGGATAAAATGTTAACTGAGACACCTGTCTGCCCTCCAAGGTGGATGTTAAAGATTCCAAGGCCCTATTTTAAAGACAAACAGAGGAGTTATCACTGGTGCCCTGGCCAATATTAATTTCTCAAATAACCTGGTCATTATCAAATTGCTGTATGTGGGATTTCACAGTCCATAAACTGGCTGTCACATTTTCTACGACATGACTGCGCTTTTAAAAAGAACTTAATTCTCTCTAAGGTGCTTTGGGACATCCCCTGGGCATGAAAGATGCAATATAAATGCAGGCCTTTTTTTCGGAACACGAAGGTTGACTCTGCTTTAATCTATCCAGCAGTAAGCACATTTCAAGGAATGCCCTTGCTGGAATCTTCCATTACATGCAGAGATATTCTTCCTTTTGTGGTGACTTGGCTGAGGACAGTCATTTGTATGTCCATTTTCTGTATAGATTTAACAAATATCTTCAGAAACATGACCAGCACCTCATATGTAGATCACTGTTCCGTGGTTAATTGCTCTGTCTTGTGTTCTGAGGTCATCAGAACAATGGAATGTGTTTTATGTGATGGCATAATTCCTTTAATTTTTATTTCTCATTCCTGCACAACATTAAAGGCAATTTTCAGAAGCAGACAACCATTTCCTAGACTAGAGTTTGCAGCCTTATTTGTGATGCAAATAGGGTAGCATGTCACAGGAATTAAAACTTTTTAACACCAGATTATTCACTGCCTACTGCATTCTCAAGTGTACTCTGAAAGCCGCTAACTGAATACTGGGGCATTCTTTTTTCACTTTGAGACCAAAATTAATAACACAATGGGCAGAAAATGATGTACGATGTGCGGGTGGCGAAGCACTCACGTCAGCACTTAAAATGGCGTGGGCTGATGTCGGGCAAGTGTGCCGACGTCAGCGCGCACCATCGCAATATTTAGCTGGGCGGGCACACGATGAAGCGCGACGTGCGCCCGCCATTAATTAAAGGCTTTGTTAATGCCCTTAACTCGGCAATCAATCGGCGCCCGTGTGATCTTTGCCTCGGTGCACAGCCCAATTGTCAGGCGGGTAAGTGACTTATGAACAAACCTCATCCACGGGCGGGATATGTGGGCTCAGAGGGGTTGTTAATGTTTTATCTGAAGTATTTATTGCAGAAAGTGTTTTAAAGTTGTCTGTGTGATTGTTAGTAGTTCAGATCGATTTCCAACAGCTTTCTCTGTACTTTGAAACTTCAGCTCACCAGGCTACAGACAGTAATCTTTATCGGGCCTGCAGCTTTCCAGAGGCCTCCATTTAGCCTGGATATGGGTTCTGATATCTCCACAGAAGGCAGCTCCTCTGAGGAGAAAGGGAGGGCTAGATTAAGGAGGAGGCCAGGAGTGGACAATCAGTTTCCAGGGGAGCCACCTTTGGGAGGCCAGGTGCAGCCTCAAGTGGCGCAGGGCCAAGAGGTTGTCCAAGGTGGAAGGGGCTGCAGAAGACGCCACTATCCTGCTGCCAGGGTATACAGGCGGCGATGCAGCTACCTCAATATGACTGAGGTGCAGTGCTGAAGGAGGCTCCAACTGTCAAAGGGGACAGTGAACTATATCTGTCAGATGATTGGCCCTGAGATCTCCCCTAACTGTGTGGATGGACACCCCATGCCAACGGCTCTGAAGCTCACAGTTGCCCTCAACTTCTATGCATCTGGCTCCTTCCAAGGGTCGGTGGGTGATCTTTGCGATGCCTCCCAATCAGCTGTCCACACTTGTGTCAAGCAGGTTACAGATGCTCTGTTCAGACGGGCATTGACCTTCATCCACTTCCGCTGCAACCAGGTAAGCCAGACACAGCGAGCCAGAGGCTTCGCGGCCTTTGCTGGCTTCCCCCGTGTCCAGGGTGCAATAGACTCTACACATGTGGCCATCAAGGTGCCAGCAGTTGAGCCCAGTGCCTTCGTCAACAGGAAGGGCTTCCACTCCATGAACGTGCAGATAGTGTGTGATCACAGGATGCTGATTCTACAAGTCTGTGCAAGGTACCCAGGCAGTTCCCACAATGCCTATATCCTCAGTCACTCCCCCAGGTGCCGGCGCTCTTTAGTGCTCTGGCTCGGCTTGATGGATGGCTGCTGGGTGACAAGGGCTAACCCTCAGAAGGTGGCTCATGATGCTTCTCCCCCATCTAAGAACAGAAGCTGAGCAGCGGTATAACAGGAGCCATGGCTCCACAAGGGCTGTGGTAGAGAGAGCCAGCGGTCTTCTCAAGATGCACTTCCGATGCCTGGACCGCTCAGTGGGCACACTTCAGTACCCCCCAGCTCGCGTCTCTGTGATAGTGGTTGCATGCTGCGCTCTGCACAATCTTGCGCTGGAAAGGGGGGACGCAGTGGATGATGAAGACCTTGACGCACTAGATGAGGCTGCACATGATGAATCCAGCAATGGCTCAGAGGCTGAGGAAGCACAGGGCAATGATGAGGGGCAGCACGCCGACCCGCTACTACACCAAGGAACAGGGACATCTGGGACACTTTAATCCAACGAACCTGCAGCTAGCTCCACACACATGGATCTGCAGGACTAGCATTGCCTGGCGCTTCCACACGTGGCACTTAGGTGCTACATCTTCTACCTCATCAGCTGCAACTAAGAGCTTAGTACAGAAACATCAATATCCACTCAAACACTCATGATATATCTGTGAAAGAGACAAATGCAGCACAAAGGAAACACCCTCAGCCATGGTCACAAATGTGGACTTTATTGCCACCAAAAAAATTAACAGATGTCGCTCTGACGCTGAGAATCAAACATTACTTAATCTATGGCCAACACAAAATCACCAGTGACATACCATTATAAGGGGCATAGAACGGCTGGACAGAAGGCAACATTTCCCCTTGGCGCAGGGATGACTAACATGGTGGCATTTATTTAAGTTGAATGCCATGAGGTTGACAGGTGAGGTGCTGAGGACATTTTGGACAGAGTAATGTGGGACTCACCGGCTGAAAGGGTGATGGAGATACAAACCCTCCTAAGATGCAATAAGTCTTTGTATGTGCAGCAGTGATGCCATGGCATGTTAGGCCATGGGGATAGTGGTCACAAATGGGATAAGGTGACTTTGGAAGGTGCTAGAGATGCGCATCCTCAAGGGACTGAGGGACCTTTGTGTATGACCCACACATCTGACTATCAGTCTGTGAATGAGCAGTGTTGCTGCATTAACGATTGCAGCAACCATCAGTGCTTTGGATGGTGGGGAGACAGAGTGGTCACGAACTGTGATAATAACCGAAAGGATAAGATTGTTGGTACAAGCGGCGGAAATGAAGTTTCTCCGCAGGGTTGTCTAGGGTACTGTCCGGAACAGGGTGAGGAGTTTGGCAATTCGGGAAAGCCTCAGAGTAGAGTTGCTGCTCCTCCGGATCGAGAGGTGGTTTGGGCATCTGATAAGGATGCCCCCTGGGAGGCTCCCGCTGGAGCTTTACCAGGCAAGGCCACTGGGCAGAGATTTTGAGGCTGACCCAGGAGAAGCTGGAGGGATTACATCTCTCAGCTGGCCTGGGAAGGCCTGGGAATCCCGCAGGGGGAGCTGGAATCTGTGGCTGAGTAAAGGTAAGTCTGGTTGGCCCTGCTCAGCTGTCTGCCACTGCGGCCCTCACCAGGAGGAGCAGTGTGAAAACAGATGGACGGATGGATGAAAATCAGGTGGGTTCTGCAACAGGTGGGGTTGAACCGTTTGACCACTTTACCCCCAAGGCAGGGATGGTGAAAATTACCCCACTGTCTCACTTATAGCTAGCTGAAATCAGTTGTTAACCCAAGCCACCAAAGTCATAGCGACATTTAATAGAATACAGAACATTCCTGTTTGATCTATGGTGCACATCTGCTTCTACCACATTTGGCTTGGTTCAAACCTAAGGGTAGAATTTTATGGCCCCATCGCGGTGGATTCAGGGCCATAAAATGCGGTGAGCCATTCAAAAATCTATTAACTTTGGTGGGAATGAAAAATTCCGCTGGCGGGAGGAGCCCTAATTCCCTCAGTTCTATGTTATTCTGCTTTCAAAGAGTATCAATATCAGAAGGGCAAATTTTGCCTGCAACCTGAGTTTCCCATAGGTAAATTGCAAGCTAGATATGAATATGGTCATACAAATTAAACGTTCATTATTTATGGGCTTTCAACAATGACAACAGCCTATATATTTATAACAACTTATCTTTATATAGCACTTTTAATGCAATAAGCAGCTCCTAGGTGCTTCACAGAAGCATGACAATGCAAAATTAGATTGAGCTACATAAGGCAATATTTGGACAAATGGCCAGAAACCTGGTCAAAGAGGTAGCTTTCAAGGATCATATTAAAGGAAGGAAGATGGGGAGTCAGAGAGATTTAAGGAGGCAATTCCAGGGTTTAGGGGTTAGACCACTGAAGATGTCGCCACCAATGCTGGAACGATTAAAATTAGGAATGCTCAAGAGGACAGAATTAGAGGAGCACAGGTATCTCAGGGAGTTGTGGGGCTGGAGCAGCTTACAGAGATATGGATGGGTGAGTCCATGGGGGAACTTGAAAACAAGGATTAGAATTTTAAAATTGATGAATTGTTTGACTGGGATTCAATGTAAGTCCACAAGCACAGGAGTGATGGGTTAATGACATTTCGTATGAGTGAGAACACGGACAGCAGAGTTTTGAATAACGTCAAGTATGTGGAGGTTAGAATGGGGAGACCAGCCAGGACTGTGTATGAATGATCGAAAGGTTAAAAAAAAAGCATGAATGAGGGTCAGACTGAGCTGATGAGCTGAGGCAGGGCTGAATATGGGCAATGATATGGAGGTAGAAATGGACCGTGTTAGTGAAGGAGCAAATATGAGATTAGAAGGTCACAAGGGTCAAATGTGACATCAATGTTGCAAACAGACTGGCTTAACCTCAGACAGTTGCCTGGAGTAGGGATAGAGTCAGTAGCTAGGGAGCAGAGCTTGGAGCAAGAACTGAAGACAATAGTTTCAGCATTCCCGACATTTCTGTTCATCCAGTACTAGATATCAGAGAAACAGTCTGATAATTTAGCAACAGTGGAAGAATCGAGACAGATGATGGTGGTGAGGTAGAACTGGGTGTTTTCAGCGTACATGTGAAAACTAATGCTGTTAGTTCATATTTCCATGAGGAGATCATTGACCAGCAGTGACCAAAAGTGAGCAGGACTGTCTACTGGTCCTGCAGAAACACTCTGAAGTCCTAAATGTGATCCTCCAATCATATTCATGAATCATTTATTGTTGTTTCCAGCATTTCTCACAGTCATAAATTGGGGCCAAGATTTTGTGATTAAAAACAACATGGGGCTGTCAACCCTTACCATTATAATGATAGAAATCTGACACCAAGTTCTGGAGTATGCACTTCCTCAGTTAAAGGCAGAAAACTGGAAATTGCTGTCATAGATACCTTGTTCATCCCCAGGGTGAGTGATTGCAGTCTTTGTTGATAGACTTGGCACTGAAATGAAAGAACTACATGAAATTGGGGTTCTTTTTTTCATCAGTTCCACTCTTCAAATGTCTGAAAAAGTTAGGGTTGATGCATTCAGGAGTTTTTAACATCGTGGGAAATTATAATTACTTCTGAATAATCTTTCTGGCCCTGAAAAAAAATCTAGTGTTACAAATGTGGGATCTCATTCCTTCAGAAGAAAATGAATATTGGAGATTATCTTAAAATATAAAATAATGTTTTATACATTTATCTCACCCATTTAGTCCTATTTGTTTTTGTCCTTGATTTCTGTATGTCAATTAAATCTAATTTATATTTCCTGCTCTTGCTCTGGGGAGGTGGTGGTGGCCTTGTCGATGGACAAGTAACCCAGAGATCCAGGGTAATGCTCTGGTGACCCGGCTTCAAATTCCATCATGGCAGATGGTGAAATTTGAATTCAATGAAAAAAAATCTGGAATTAAAAGTATAATGATGACCATGAAACCATTGTCGATTGTTGGAAAAACCCTTCTGGTTCACTAATGTCCTTCAGGGAAGGAAATCTGCCATCCTCACCTGGTCTGGCCTACATGTGGCTCCAGGCCTACAGCAATGACTCTTCACTGCCCTCTGAAATGGCCTAGAAAACCATTCAGTCGTATAAACCAATAAAAAGTCAATAAAACGGAGTGAAACCGGAAGAACCAACTGGCATTGGTCTAGGCACCGGAAACGACAGTGACAAACCCAACTCTGTTGACCCTCAATGATAGGGGAAGCACAGCACATCAGTGCAAAAGCTAAGACTGAAGCACTTGCTACAATTTTCAGCCAGAAGTGCCAAGTGCACCTCAGCCTCCTCCAGGATTCCCAACATCACAGATGCCAGTCTTCAGCCAATTCGATTCACTCCAGGTGATATATCAAGAATCAGCTGAAGGCATTGGATACTGCAAATCTATGGGCCCCGGCAATATTCTGGCAATAGTACAGAAGACTTGTGCTCCAGAACTTGCCACACCCTTAGCCAAGCTGTTCCAGTACTGCTACAACTCTGGCATCTACACAGCAACGTGGGAAATTGCTCAGGTATGTCATGTATGAGCAGGACAAATCCAAACCGGCCAATGACCGTCCCGTCAGTCTCCTCTCGATCATCAGTAATGTGATGAAAGGGGTCTTCAACAGTGCTATTAAGTGGTACTTGCTTAGCAATAACCTGCTCACTGACGCCCAGTTTGAGTTCCACCAGGGCCACTCAGCCCCGGACCTCATTACAGCCTTGGTTCAAACATGAACAAAAGAGCTGAACTCCAGAGATGAGGTCAGAGTGGCTGCCTTGACATCAAGGCAGCATTTGAGCAAATGTGGCATCAAGGAACCTAGCAAAACTGGAGTCAACGGGAATTAGGGGAAAAACTCTCTGCTGATTGGAGTCATACCTAGCATAAAGGAAGATGGTTGTGGTTATTGGAGGTCAGTCATCTCAGCTCCAGGACATCACTGCAAAAGTACCTCAGGTTAGTGTCCTAGGCCCAACCATCTTCAGCTGATTCATCAATGACCTTTTCTCCATCATTAGGTCAGAAGTGGGGATGTTCACTGATGATTGCACAATGTTCAGCACCATTCATGACTCCTCGGATACTGAGGCAGTCCATGTTCAAATGCAGCAAGACCTGGACAATATCCAGGCTCGGGCTGACAAGTGGCAAGTAACATTAATGCCATACAAGTGCCAGGCAATGACCATCTCCAACAAGGGAGAATCTAACCATTGCCCCTTGACATTCAATGACATTATCATTTCTCAAACCCTCACTATCAATATCCTGGGGATTACCATTGACCAGAAACTGAACTGGACTAGCCATATAAATACCATGGCTACAAGAGCAGGTCAGAGGCTAAGAATCCTGTGGTGCGTAACTCACTTCCTGACTCCCCAAAGCCTGTCTACTATCTACAAGGCACAAGTCAGGAGTGTGATGGAATACTCTCCACTTGCCTTGATGAGTGCAGCTCCAACAACACTCAAGAAGCTGGACACCATCCAGAACAAAGCAGCCCTCTTGATTGGCATCCCATCCACAAACATTCATTCCCCCTACCACCAACGCACAGTGGCAGCAGTGTGTACCATCTACAAGATGCACTGCAGAAACTCACAAAGGTTCCTTAGATAGCACCTTCCAAACTCACAACCCACTACCATCTAGAAGGACAAGGGCAGCAGACACATGGGAACACCACCACCTGGAAGTTCCCCTCCAAGTCAGTCACCATCCTGACTTGGAAATATATCGCCGTTCCTTCACTGTTGCTTGGTCAAAATCCTGGAATTCCCTCCTTAACAGCACTGTGGATGTACCTACACAACAGGGACTGCAGCGGGTCAAGAAGGCAGCTCACTACCACCTTCTCAAGGGCAATTAAAGATGGGCAATAAATGCTGGCCTAGCCAATGACATCCATGAATGAGTTTTTAAAAATTGGATGCCGCAACCTGAATTTAGCCTGCAGAGGCGTTTTGTGCTGGGTGGCTGCTGTGAGGTCAGGAAACGCGAAAGAGCCAATTTCTAAAATGCCCTAACGTCTTTGAAGTGGGGTTCCCACCCACAGGTAACCTGTTTGACTAGCTGAAGAGCTTCAGGATGGAAAGCCTGCTTCATAGGGCGGAAGACTATGACAGCAGGTGTGTATATTGGGGGAGTGAGAGATTTTGTTGGGGAGCATTGGTCATGAAGATTGAGGGATGGGATCCAGAATATAAGATGTCTCGATCACAAGGGGAGAGTTGGCTGGTGATCTAGGGGTCCTGATTGTAGGGGCAGGGTGGTCCAGGAGGTCCTGTCTTGAGGGGGTGGGTTGTTTGCAATAGTGGGAGTGGGTGGAGAGAAGACAGATTGCACTTGAGTGTGGGGAAGGGTTTACTGTGTAGCTTGTTAGTCCTGGAGGAAGTATTCCAGTTTCTTCTGGCCCACCAGCAGTGTTGTAAAAGGGCTTACCTCATTGATTCAGGCCTTCTCACCTCCTTTAATCTGCTAAACTTCATGAGGCCTGGTGGTTAAAAATAGAATTACCGTTAGAGTGAAGGCACACTGCCTTATTATAATATTTAATGACCAGTCCTTTCCTGCAAGCAGGCTCGTTGCTCACCACTCACCACACCTTCATAAAGGGTTTCTGCTGTGAATGGCACATGGACAAGGCGCTTGCGCTTTATCCGTGCGGAATCGATATCAAGAGATTTCGGATGCACAATTTTTGTTCCTTGGAGCTGCTGGTGATCGTTTGTCTCAGCGCTCCAAAAAAAAACTAGTGGTGGGCGGGCTTGGGGCAGATTGCTCTCCTGTTCCAGGGCATTTGCATTTTACCTTCTGAAATGACATCAACCCACTCAGCCCTGTGTGTCTCAGTGAGGATCCTTAAATCTGATTGGGTTTAGAGCCTAGTTGTTGTGTGGCCTGCTCACACATGTCACAGATCCCCTGCACAGTGCACCAGGCTGGAAAAGATGCTGGATTAGAGGAATTGTCTGCTGACAAGCTCACCAAAAGTCGGTGGGAAGCTGTCAGTGACATGTACGGCAAGTGCCATTCCTTCACCACTGAAAGAAAAATCCAAGCTTATATCTTCTCTATGATGCATGCGATGCAAGTGTTTTCACTAACGTTAATTTATAGGTTGATAAATAACCAGCTGGCACCAATATCTACTTGTTTGACTTGCACTGCTCTTTCCTTAAGCCTTTTGTGAATTCTTTATCCCAACTACCCTTTTATTTTGTCTTTGCTTCTTTGGGAGGAAACAACACATGAAACAGATGCAGCACAGGAGAATTTTAACAAGAATACAAAACCAAACTGGTTTCCAACAGACATACTAAATTTCCAACATAACTGGACAGCAAGCAGATTTATATAATCACCTTTCAGCCTTACAGACTGGGTCTGGAAAAAGTTAGGCACATGTGACCTGTATTCAGGATATAAGTTTTGGATATCAATACTTCAATAATCGTACTCTTTTTCCAAATGATATCAAATGTTCAACAACAAAAAGAGTTTAATGCATTTGGAAATATATATTTTGCTGTGCCTCATATGTTGTTATCCACATTCGGCCAAAATTGTGAGCCAGCAATTTTTAATTTATTTTATGTGTACAAGAGAAATGAACCAACAATGATCCACATCCAAAAATAAATTCTAATTCACATACAACAGCCTCGAAGACATGAAAACTACATTTATGCAGCAGAAGTTCAACAAAAAGCAAATACTGAAAAATTAAATACTAACCGGAAAATGGGTTCTCCCTGGAAACAAAGCAGGTTGTTTTTTTTTCTCGCATTTCCTTGTATATGATATAAAATACAATCTGATAAAACAATGGCATGACAAGAATTGATAACTTTTATATAGACAATTTCCTGTTCACCTAACACTGCGAATATGTTAAGAGTAACGGTGGCTCTTATAGACAGTGGCCTCACTGAGAGATTTGGATGATGCAAGGTGGACCATCTTAGAAAAAACTTAAGTGATAGACACCATCTGCCCTGTATTCCAAGATGCAAATACTGATTTGTGGTTTCTTGCATATGTCTATCATATTTTGTTATATATCTATTATACGTTAAAACTCATGCAGTTCCTGTCTACAAAACCTTACTTCCTACTGGCACATTTTTAATCTCATTTTTGTGGGGTTTTTGAATCATAAATTCCCATGGCCCCATTTATATTGCCAACTGCCTATGTCAACCTGCCAAGAGTAGCACTGTAGCTGTTGAGTTTTGTATCTCCCAGCTTCCTCAGCCTATGCTGCAGATGAACCCCACTGCTTCCCCAAATCACACTGTTAAATTTCCTATTTAATTGCCTTAATAATAGTAATTACCTCAGCAATAAATGGTAATTACATTTATTTTCCTTTTGCCCTTTTTGGAAGTGGCTGTGATTATGACAGACACTCAGTGGTCCGTTCCATGATGCCATGATGTCCAAACAATTTTGATACAAATCTATTGAATGAGAATTGAGAGAATTGTATTTTAATTCAGTTTTCACTCTTGAGAGCACAGGAAGTTCAGAAGTCTAATCTACATGAAAATGTTAATCTTAACCCTGATGAACAGGGATATTCAGACTAACAGCAATTGGTGTCCCTAGCTAACTTCTTCCTTGTTTAGACCAAGTTCACAAGTATAGAAGATTTTCCCTTAATCTTGATAAACTGAGATACTTTGTTTTCTGAATCTGACAAAGGGATCATGGTTGTGCTGTTCATTAAGCTGTAAATCATTGTTGCTACCTCCTGTAATTTTACAGCTAAAAGCCAAAATCCAAGTTTGGGTCTCACATTTCAAGTGCATCTGGGTTCTCTTGATTTGTCGGGCAATTTCTGAAAACTGTTGAAAACACTGAGACTCTAAATTAAGCATGGCTGCAAACCTAAGGTATCATCTATAATATATGAAAAATGGTATGTGAATCACAACATTCTGTACAATATTTGTTGAGCCTTTACGTTGGAGTGTGATAGGGAATTTCAAAGTTGAAGTGGATGTAATGAAACATGTTTTAGTGAAGGTTATTATGATTGATAATTAACTATCAATCCGAATATATCTTTTAAATGGCTTTGCAGTTAGTGTTATTTAATAAGCCCACATCCTTGAGGAACTGGGTTCAGACTGTGGAAATTCATTTCACTCAGGATACTTACAGATAGTGGCAATTAGAAATTATCATCCCATCAAACATGACTGATGTAAAGAGATTTTAATTATCACCTTTAAATAATAATAAAAGCAAAGAGAGACTTTTTAAAAATTCATTTGTGGGGTGATGGGCATCGCTGGCTAGACAGCACTTATTGCCCATTCCTAATTTCTCTTCAGAAGGTGGTGGTGAGCTGCCTTCTTGAACCGCTGCAGTCCATGTGATGTAGGTACACCCACAGTGCTGTTAAGGAGGGAGTTCCAGGATTTTGACCCAGCAACAGTGAAGGAACGGCGATATATTTCCAAGTCAGGATGGTGAGGGGATCTTCCAGCTGGTGGTGTTCCCATGTATCTGCTGCCCTTGTCCTTCTAGATCGTAGTGCTCGTGGATTTGGAAGGTGCTGTCTAAGGAGCCTTGGTGAGTTTATGCAGTGCATCTTGTAGATGGTATACATTGCTGTCACTGTGCATCAGTGGTGGAAGGAGTGAATATTCGTGAATAGGGTGCCAATCAAGTGGGCTGCTTTGTCCTGGATGGTGTCAAACTTCTTGAGTGTTGGTGGAGCTGCACTCATCCAGGCAAGTGGGGAGTATCCCATCACATTCCTGACTTGTGCATTGTAGATAGTGGACAGGCTTTGGGGAGTCAGAGGTGAGTTACGCACCACAGAATTCTTATACTCTGACCTGCCCTTGTAGCCATGGTATTTATGGCTAGTCCAGTTCAGTTTCTGGTCAATGGTAACACCCAGGATGTTGATAACTGGGATTCAGCAATGAAAGTCAATGTGTGACGGTTAGATTCTCTTTTGTTGGAGATGGTGTTGCCGGAGTAACAGTTATTGGCTTAGTAGACAGAGGAGAAGAGTCAATTCTCTCTTAACTCTAAATTCGCTTTATTCATGTCGTTAGATCATCTACATATAGCTTATATGTCTGGTTAAATATAGACATGCAGTTTACAGCAGGTTATACAGTTTTATATCCAAAACTAGGATCTAAACGCACACCCACTAGGTTTCCCTGACGCTTTCTGAGTGGTCACAGAATATAAATGCTAATACCTGAAAAGGAGAGCTGATGCTGGCCAGGCGTTCCATTCTCTCTCTCTTGCATCTCTTCGTTGCTGACTTCTGCGATGGTTGTTCTCCGGAGTTCTCGCTGGCTCCACACTCGAAATCCTCCAGTCTTGTACTGAATCTTATCTCTTCAAGCTGTGCTGTTTCTGTCCCGTTGGTTTAGGCCTGCTTGCCTAGTTTGTGGCATATTCTCATTGGCTCTGTTCCAAGACTTAGGTAGCATTAACCTCGTTACTCCTTTTCTAAATAAGCACTTGTGTCTCATCACATTTCCTTTGTCTTTGCTAATGCAAACCGGTTCCAGCCAGCTCAGGCCAGTGACTGAGCTCAGGTTTCAAAAGTTGCTCAAGCCAGTGACTGAGCTCAGGTTACTTCAGTTCAAAAGTTGCTCAGGAGTTTCTCTGCAGCCCCTGGCCAACCATAGTCATTGCCTGAGACTTG
Organism: Carcharodon carcharias; assembly: GCF_017639515.1. Lineage (NCBI taxonomy): Eukaryota > Metazoa > Chordata > Chondrichthyes > Lamniformes > Lamnidae > Carcharodon > Carcharodon carcharias. Next base: position 44,199,179 of record NC_054485.1, read on the forward strand.
TGTGGTGTGAATGTTATTTGCCACTTATCAGCCTAAGCCTGAATGTTGTCCAGGTCTTGCTGCATTTGGACATGGACTACTTCAGTATCTGAAGAGATGCGAATGGTGCTGAACATTGTGCAATCATCAGCAAACATTCCCATTTCTGACCTCATGATGGAAGGAAGGTCATTGATGAAGCAGCTGAAGATGGTTGGGTCTAGGACACTACCCTGAGGAACTCCTGTAGTGATGTCCTGGAGCTGAGATGATTGGCCTCCAACAACCATAACTACAACCATATTTCTTTGTGCTAGGTATGACTCCAACCAGCGGAGAGTTTTCCCCCTAATTCCCATTGACTCCAGTTTTGCTAAGGCTCCTTGATGCCACACCTGGTCAAATACTGCCTCCATGTCAAGGGTAGTCACTCTGACCTCACCTCGGGAGTTCAGCTTTTTTGTCCGTGTTTGAACCAAGGCTGTAATGAAGTCAAAGGTTGAGTGAACCTGGCAGAACCCAAACTGAGCATCAGTGAGCAGGTTATTGTGAAGCAAATGCCGCTCGATTGCACCATTAATGACCCCTTCAATCACTTTTGAGAATAGACTGATGGAGAGGCAATTGGCCTGGTACTGCTCCTAGCAAGCCCTCCGGCATTATTCATTGAAACAGGGTTGATCCCCTGGCTTGGTAACAATGGTAAGTGGGGTATATGGCAGACCATGACTTTACAGATTGTGGCTGAGTACAAATCTGCTGCTGCTGATGGCCCACAGCACCTAATGGATGCCCAGTTTTGGGTTGCTTGATCCATTCGAAATCAATCCCATTTAGCATAGTGGTAGTGTGACACAACACAGTGGAGGATATCCTCAATGTGAAGGTGGGACTTGGTCTCCACAGGGACTGTGTGGTGTCACTCTACCGATACCATCATGAAAAGATGCATCTGCGGTAGGCAGGTTGGTGAGGATGAGGTCAAGTATGTTTTTCCCTCTTGTTGGTTCCCTCACCACCTGCCGCAGACCCAGTCTAGCAGCTATGTCCTATAGGACTCGACCAGCTTGGTCAGCAGTGGTGATACCGAGCCACTCCTAGTGATGGACATTGAAGACCCCCACCTAGAATACATTCTGCACCCTTGCCACCCTCAGTGCTTCCTCCAAGTGGTGTTCAATGTGGGGGAGAATTTTCTCCCCGTCGGGGGGGTTGGGCGGGAGTGAGCACGGGTAAGTGCACAGCCAATCACCACCCGCAATCGGCTGAATGCTGCCATTTTGCATGGGCGGGCTAATTAAGGCCCGCCCAGCGTGAGGCACACCCAGAAGCACTGAGCGCTGCCTGTGTAGGCGGGGGGAGGAGGGAGGGTCAGGGTCTGTGCTCTTTCACGCATGCACACAAAAGAGCACAGAAATCTCCCTGAGGCACAGAGCTGCCTCAGGGACATTAGTGTGATTTTTAAAAATTTTAATAAAGAAAAAAAATTTTAAGACATGTCTCCTCATGTGACAGTGTCACATGAGCTGGGACATGTCAATGAGCTTTAATAAAACAAATTATTTAATTTATAAACACTTCATGAAACTTCATCCCGCCTGTGGATGAGGTTTCATGAGAAATGCGAAGGCCGCCTGGGCTCTTCACCTGCCCCCCAACCTTAAGGTTGGACAGGCAGCTCAATTAATTACTTTAACTAATTTTTAAATGGCCTTAATAGGCCTTTGACTGTTCGGCGGGTGCGCAGCTGACTGCTCTGCGTTGCACTCCCGCTGAACTGAGGATCAGAATGACACACGGGGGCATCGGGATGCACTCCCAACATCATCGCGCATCATTTTAGGCATTTTACCCGAAGATTCTGCCCATGAAGGAGCACTGATTCATCAGCTGAGAGGGGGCAGGATGTGGTAATCAGCAGGGGGTTTCCTTACTCATGTTTGACCTGATACCATGAGACTTCATGGGGTCCGGGGTCAATGTTGAGGACTCCCAGGGCAACTCCCTCCCAGCTGTATACCACTGTGCTGCCACTTCTGCTGGGTCTGTCCTGGCAGAGGGACAGAACATAGTGAGGGATAATGATGGTGGTCCCTTTGGCGACGGATGTCATGGCGGGTGAGGGGGACAATTCAGCGTGAGGGGCCAAAGCCCTCATGTTGGTGTGAAAGCACACCGGGATCATCCATCAACCGATGGTATCCACCACGGCAGAACGCGAATAGTGCTGGAGACCTGTGTGAACCCGGTTTACATCCCGGCAATGGGGTGTAAAGTAAGGCCTGATTGGAATTATCCCCCCCCCGCCATGCCTGGTTTACCATTACGCTGGTGGAAAAGCACGCTGGCCCAGAACACATCAGGACAAGTGAGACATGCAGCAGTTGGGATTTAGCTTTACAGTCTTGCTCAAATCGCCAACATCCAAGGAGAAGGAGATGCTGGAGCCCTACAGCTACCGGACCCTGGAGGAACTTGTGCATCGCAGGCTGGGTGGATCCTCATGCACATGAGTCCACCAAGAAGCAGCTCACGGAAGGTGGGAGGTCTCCATTGATACTTTGAGTCTGCCTCAGAACATGACAGTTTAGGCCATTGGCTGTTACGCATGATCAGTAAGGGTAGAGAGGAAGGTCTAGCTGTGAGTGGGAGAGGAAGGTGAACCAGTGCGGGGTAGGGTGCGCCAGGGGGTTGGAGGGAGAGGAAGGTCTAGGTGTGACTCAGACAGGAAGGTGCACCGTGGGGTTGAGGTTGGAAAGCGGAGGGACGAAGATTTCATGGGGGGGGTGAGGTTGGAAAAGTGGAGGATGGTGTAACAGGGCAGAATGCAGCAAGTGGGGAGATAGTTGTAAGTGAGAAGGATAGTGTAAAGGAGGGACTTTGGATGGGGGAAGGTGTCCAGGGGAAGGAGGGAGCTCGGAAAGGTGAAGGTATCCAGGGGGAGGAGGGAGTAAGGATGGAGGAGGGATGTCCAGGTGAATGTGCAAGGGAAGGGTATGTGGAGTTGATGACTGCCTCCTGGGGAGCGAACTGAGGGTGGACATGGCAGAGGGAATGGTGAGTATGAGAGAGGGCAGACGGGGCCAGTAGGGTGGGAGGGTGAGTTAGTAGCAGTAGAAGGGATGGCGAGGGTGGTTGTTGGGGACTTGGGGGCAGACATGGTCCCTGGATGTAGGAAGGAGGAAGTCAGGGAGGTCAGTGTGGATGGGGGTAGGATTCTCAGAAAGGTAGGAAATGTGCACGTTCACCTGGACATCCTGGAAACACAAGGGTTCGGGTCGGTAGGTGATGGTAGGGAGGTGGAAGGGGTTGCTGGGAGTTCAATAGTGATCGGGGATAGGACATGAGTGACTGGGGGAGGGGAAAGGACATGGGAGCTGGTCCAATGCTTCACTACTGTCATGGTTGTCAAAATCAAAAGTGAGCAGAGCCTCATGTTGGACACAGGTGCTGCATGGGAGTGCAGTCAGTGGGTGGGCGGAGACGCAGGTCAGCTCAGATGGACAACTGAAAGAGAACCCCAGCGGGCAGCATTGAAAATGCCTGAGGCAGTGAGATGAGTGTGATGGATGAAGGCTCCATGTGTGTGGGAGAGTGCTTGCACGAAGTTCTGAGAAGCCCTGTCCCACACACACTTTTCCATCCTGATTCACTTGTGGTCCGGCTGCATGCAGCTGAACTGCTTGTGGGGGCGGGGGGTGGGATTTGGTGACAGAAATGCAGGGGGAGCATTCATGAAGCCTGTAAATGAAGCTGAAGGACAACATTACACATTATTCAGTGAAGGTGAATATATTTTCAGATTATAAAGTGACAGAATGTGTTCACCTGTGCAACCACTATATATATAAATATGCCTCATACTCTGATATACAGAATTAACATGAATCAACAGACAAACTGTGGTTGGACACTCCACACCACAGAGCAATTAACAGATGTAACCAAGACAGAGTCCCCTGAGCCCCCCCAAGAACTCATCCAGACACCAGTCAACCAATCTTACTGAAACTCCGTCTCTCGCACGAGGATTTCCAACCACCACCTTTCAAGATCTTGTCTTGGAATTCTATTCACTACCTCAAACTGACTAAAGAAGAGTTGTTCATTGTGAATTCACTCTTTAAAACTCTGTCTCCCTTTTTAGGGGTTTCCAGTCTTCACTCCAGAATCTCATCACTGGCACAGTCACAGCTCTTTAGCCACTCTGAGCAGAACACTGTTCCTGGGTTTCTCTGAGCTCCAGTCCCCCGACTCGCACTGAGCAAATGTTGCTCGTGGGCTCCCCTGAGCTCCTCTGAGCTCAAGCCCGCTCAGCAGCTCCGAGCCAGCGATCTTCCACTGCCATCTCAGCTCCCGACAGACTTCTTCTGAGCCCCGACTGCACAGAGCTACCAAACGGCTCCTGAGTCTTCACTTAGCCCCTGGCTCCTCAGAGCTAACAGCACTCAGCTGTTTAGAGCTAGCCACCTTTTTTCACCTGAATAACTGACTGGCAAAAATTGACTGACCCTTGAGCTGCTCTTCACTCAACCTTGAGCTGCTCTTCACTGACCCTTGAACTGATGTGGGGAGCTTATCAACATGCTCACAGCAGGTCCCAACCTTGTTACTAGATAGGAACCGCTGTGACAGCATTGGAACATCCTGTTCCTTAAAAGTTACAATGTCCATAGACTGCAAACTTACATAGCACACACAGACAAAGTGAATTGAATTCATAATGGGGCGGACATTTTTAAAAGGTCAGGATCACCAAGCAGGGAAATCACCCAATCTGCGCTCCCAACCCGAGGACAGAAACCTGGGCCATATTTTCAAATGAAGGTCTCCATTTACCTTTTTAAAAATATATCTATGAAAAAAAAATCCTGCTGGCAATAGGAAGAAATTAGGAAGAAGCATACTTTTTCCCAAAACTAGTTGAATTATTACGCATAGAAACAGGTTATTCAACCCAACTAGTTCATGCCAGTGTGCATGCTCCATTCGAGCCTCCTCCCATTTTTTCTCATGAAATCTACTCCTTCTCACACATATGCTTGTCCAGTTTCCCATTAATTACAGCTATATTATTTGCTTCCACCATTCTCTGTGCCATCAAGTTCCATATTCTCACCACTCTTTGGCTGAAGATGCTTTTGAATACCCAGTTGGATTTCTTGGTGACTATCTTATATTGAAGGCCTCTAGTTTATACACCTCCCCACAAGAGGAGTGTATCAACCTATCAAAACTTTTCATAATTTCAAAAACCTCTGGAAGATCAGCCCGACCTTCTTTCTTCAAGGAAGAAACAATCCAGCCTGCATATCCTTTCCTGATATGTATACCCAAACATTTCTGGTATCATCCTTGTAAATCTTCTCTGCACCTTTTCCAGTACCTCTATATCCTTTTTGTAAAATATGGCATTCAAAACTGCACGCAGTACTCTTAAGTATCTAACCAAGGTTCTATACAGGTTTAGCATAACTTCCCAACTTTCCAATGCTATCCCTCTATAAATAAAACCCAGTGCTTAGTTTTAATTATGGCCTTGCAAACTTGTGCCACAACTTTTAGAGATTGATGTAATTGTACTCGGAGATCCTTTTGTTCCTCCACCCCACCTAGGCTTGTATCTTCCAAGTAATAAGTGGCCTCCCTATTCTTCCCAGGAGAGAAAAACAGTTTGGACCAGTACTCTTATTCCACAGTTCTTACTCTTATTCCAGAGTTTTTAGTGTCATTTTAAGGTATACCAGACCAGTTCAGACCAGTATTCTTAGTTCGCAGTTTTTACTGTTTTTTTTTCATCTGGATTCCTATCAAAATGTAGTATCTTACATTTATCTGTTTTGAATTTTGTTTGCAAATTATTTGCCCATTCTGCAAGTTTTTTAATGTCCTCCTGTAATTTGTTGCAGTCCTTCCCAGTATCGACCATCTCTCTCAATTTGGTGACATCTGAAAATTTAGGGGAAGACTTTTCCCATTGGCGAGCGGGGCCGGGCGCGCAGCCGAACTGTCAAAGGCCTATTAAGGCCATTTAAGACCTTATTAATTTAATTTAATGAGCTGCCCGTCCAACCTTAAGGTTGGCGGGCAGGTGAAGAGCCCAGGTGGCCTTCGTGTTTTTTCATGAAACTCATCCACGGGCGGGATGAGGTTTCATGAAGTGTTTTAAAATCTAATAAAAATTTATACATTGATTCTTTGACATGTCCCAGCTCATAGTGTCACATGAGGGGACATGTTTTAAAAGTGTTAAAAACTTTTATTTAAAACTTTAGCACTAAAACAAATCTCCCTCAGGCACCTCCATGCCTTGGGGAGATCTCTGCGCTCTTTCACACGTATATGTGAAAGAGCGCATGGAACCTCTCAGGGAACCCTCCACCCGCCCGCACAGGGAGTGCTCAGCGCTTCTGGGCGAGCATCACACTGGGCAGGCCTTAATTGGCCCACCCACGTAAAACGGCGGCGCGTCCCCAATCGGGGGCATCAGTCAGGTTCGTGCCTGCCCTCACACAACTCCCCCCAACGGGGTGAAATTTCTGGCCTAGAAATTGTGTTTTTTGTGAGTGGGATGGTGTGGGTAGGGGTTGGTGGATGGTGGTAGGGGTTTGTGTGTTTTTGGTTCCAAAGAATTTGCTCATCTTAGATTGGGTCTGGAAAATAATTGCTTCAATTTTCTTGTAAAAGGTCAGATGACTCTGTTGAATGCAATCCTACTGAATATATTTGTGTATCATTTCCAGTATATGTTTTCTAACAAGCATCATAATGGTTTGGGCCAAGACCTTGACAGTGTAAAAGTAACCACACGTTATAATGAGACCAAACTAAGTCCTGTAACAGAAAGAATAATCGGAATGCTTACAGTTAATCATTTCTAACAGTAGAATCTCATGTTAGCAACTTTATAAATCGCAATGTCTTAAATATAATATACAAGCTACTATAGCACTGTCAACAATCATCTGATGAGAATAGCCAGTTGTTTTGGATTCCTGATCCCAAAATGGCAGTTATCGTAATTTCATGGAGGAATCAGATTCCATTTTTATTTGTTTCTGTTAAGAGCTACTGTAAGAATAAAGTTATACGGTGCTCAAGCCAAATCTTGAGATGGTTTTTAGTGATTTTACAGATGGCCTTTTAAGGTCTGGTAGAATTTACATCAGTCAACTTGTTAAGGATTGTCTCAACTTGTTAATTTTAAGTCTCTGAAATCTGGTTTAATGACGTATATTTCTTGAGGGAGATTGCTAAATGAAATATAATATCCTCTCTCTAATCCTCGCTCTAATTTGAATTGTCAAGGAATTTATAGTTACTCACACTAGGTTAAGACTTTGCTTCTCAAAATGTTGTTATTTTTGGATCAACTGCATGTTGGCTTTTGACATATTCCCAGTAGAAATACAACCTTTGGCTCTGCATGTCATTCATCATAACTGTCCCAGTGGCCAAATGCTTGGGTATTGTCTCATCTGTTATATTACCCAATCATTCGTAGTACATTCCTCTATTATATTTCTCAAGTTTTACCAAATCTACCAGTTCCTGTGCAACCTTCATGTAACCACACCATTCCTGTCGCATTAGTCTGTAGACCTATTCGGTCAACTCTGTCAAATATGGAAAAGTGTTTTGTAAGTCGATGCTGAGGTTAGATTACTTGCCTTGAATGTACGACTGAATTGTTATTGATTCACGCAAACAAGATTCTATCTGTGTTAATGCAATCAACAGGTACTTATCCATGTAAAATTTTAAACAAGTTGATGTTTGTTCATGTAGGTCAGCGAGAAACTACTTCAAGGATTATTTTAGTGCATTTTAACACAATACCTCCTTCAATATTTAGAAGCTATAAAAATGGAAACTAGAAACTAGGGAGAAGTGTATTAAAGAAAGGCTATTTTATACAATTACAGTATTAGTCAGGGACTCATAAACAGTGTGTAATAGTGGAGATTACAGGATATCAAAGAGGATTATAGTGACAGACGAGTAATATAGAGGATATTTTATCTTTTTGAGTGAGCCAAGACAAGCCTGGCTCACCAGATGATTTGAGCAAAAAGATTTAAAAGCCATGTAATATCTATGACAGATTTATACATTCAAGAAAGCTTGAACCTACAAATTACTACTTTTGTCCTAAATAGAAATTAGTTGTGTCTAAATGAGCACTATTGAGCAAACAAGTGAAGGAGCATTACTGCTGTTCTTCACAACCTGCATTAGTCTGTGGATTATAGCGCTTATTTACAGATATATGAAGATATGAATTAGGAGCAGGAGTAGGCCATTCGTCCCCTCAAGCCTGTTCTGCCATTTGATAAGATAATGGCTGATCTGATTGTGGCCTTAACTCCACTTTCCTGTCTACCCACTATACCCTTTGACTCCTTTGTCAATCAAGAATCTATCTAATTCAGCCTTAAAAATATTCAATGATACTTGCGTAATTCAGCAGCCAGTCAGACTGTAGCTGTAACCTAGCTCCAAGCAAGACTTTAAAGATCTTGACAGACAGTTACTTCATTATCACAATGAATGCAAGAACAACACGTGTTTCTGACCAACGGATCAGTTGCTCAGTTGAAGTGCAGAGAAAGGAGAAAGTGAATATTTCATCACATAGCCCTGGGGACATTGGTCCAGGGAATAGGGGAGCATAGGGAAATGATATGTCAAAAGGTCTGGTGATTTCCATCCTCTCCCAAGGCAGTGCAGTTCACTAGGCTTGGCAAGAAGGAATTGTGCTCCTGATTGTTGCATCCAGTGTCCCAAGGCCGTAGAGTGATTTCTAGAGGAAGAGGACGGACTTGAAGAAATCAAGCAAGGCTTATATCCAGGGCCGTTAAATGTCCATAGAATCATAGTATAATAGAAGTTCACAGAACAGAAACAGTTGTTCATATCATTGTTTCTGTGCTGACTCTGAGTTAGAGCAATCCAAAGCTCCTGCCATATCCCTGCAATATCTTCCGCTTACCTAGCTTATCTACTGTCCCTTAAGAGGTACAATGGTCTCTGTCTCAACTACTTCTTGTGGCCAAACATTCCATAATCTAAGAAATCCCAATATGAAGAAATTTCCTTCAATCTCTCTCCTCACTCTTTTAAATTAAATTTGAACTGGTGATCAACGAGCCAGAGGAAATAGCCTTTCTGTTAGCATCTGATCAAAACCCTTCATAATTTTAAGTCTTAGCCTTCCAGTGGAAATAATCAGAGTATCCCAAACCTTCCATACAATGACCGGTACTTGTATATCATCTTTAACATAGTTAAAATATCAAACAAAGTTTGACACTGAGCCACAGAAGGAGATAATAGGGCAGATGACTAAAAGCTTGGTCAAAGGCATAGGTTTTAAGCAGCATCTTAAGGAGGAGGAAGCAGATGAGAGACAGAGATTTAGGGAAGAAATTCCTGAGTTTAGGGTCTTGGCAGCTGAAGGTATGGCCTCCATTCAGGAAGTGATTATAATCAGGAATACTCAAAAAGCCAGGACCGCACGAGTGCAGATATCTCAGAACTTTTTAGGACTGAGGGAGATGACAGAGATAGAGAGGGTAAGTCCAAAGAGAAATTTGAAAACAAAAATGAGAGTTTGAAAATTGTGGCAATGTTTAACTGGAGTCAGTGCAGGACAATGAGCTCAAGGGATGTGGGTGAGAGACTTGTTGTGAGTTGGGTCACAGGCAGCAGAGTTTTCGATGACCTCAAGCTTACATGGGAAGCCAGGCTGTGTTTGAATAACCAAGACTAGAGGTAACATAGACTGCATGAGGGGCAACATAGCCTACGCCTGTCCTTCTGTTCTGATGGAGTTGGCCACTCTATGCAACAGGATGGCAGAAAGGATTGAGAACAGAGAGGAATACACTAATAATTCAGTGTTCCTTTATTCATTCTGGCTCACAACTAACCTCAGGTGCCAACTTAAATCATCCTCTGGCATTTAAAATTAGGTAGCAATTAAATAGGTTTGGATGTTAATCTAGCATCAATCATTTCATCACCATTTTAGGAAACACTTAAAAATGATAATAACGATGTATAAATATCTCTTTCTGTTTAAATAAATGTCATTGCTCAGTGATTAACATGCATTTTCTGGAATCATGTCATATTTACAGTAACATATGTTTGTGCCTTCAGAACAGCGCAGGGTTTACTTCTTCACACACAAAAACTCAGCATCTATAAACACAAAAGTAACAGAACAAATCTCCTCTGCAATATGAAGTAAAATGTATTTTTTATTATTGGATATGGATGCTGATGTCAAGGTTGGCATTTTTAGCCAAGCTCTAATTGTCCTTGAGAAGATGGTGGTGAGCTGTCTTCTTGGACTGCTCCCCCAAGAATGCTGATAGATAGGGAATTCTAAGATTTTAACCCAGCTACATACTAGAATGAAAGAGATGAACATATGCAACACTATTAGGTTGTGAGAATAATAAGGGTGAAAGACAACTGGCAACATTTTACAGGCTTCAACAAAATCTCAGAGCTCTAGTAATTCCTTCATTGTTGACTTTCTTGCTCACAATTCTTATTCTTTTCAAAGCATTTTATCAAGCATGTGACTGATGCCATGACTGCGAGGGGAAACACCTTCCCAATGGAAAGAAAATATCAGCTGGGGAGCCACAGGCATTCTATTGCCTCGAAGCACATTGTGGATTGTACTCATGTAGCCACCATGATGCATATATCATTTGGAAGGATTTCCAATTCACAAATGCATGTGTTCTTTCAGCCAGAGAACTGTCAACCTACACGTCAATGCCAAGTATGCCAGCAGTGACTATGATATTTTTTATTCTGCAAAAGCCCCCGGTGCCTGGCATAAATTAACCCAGCTATATACTAGAATGAAAGAGATGAACATATGCAACACTATTAGATTGTGAGAATAATAAGGGTGAAAGACAACTGGCGACATTTTACAGGCTTCAACAAAATCTCACAGCTCTAGTAATTCCTTCATTCTTCCAGGCTCCAGAGCAGGATCATGTGCTTGCGCTTCTTTGTAGCCAAGACTAATGTATACAGCAGCAAACTGCAGATACAATTAAAGCCCATCCCGCCGTCCGCGTTAATGCGGCTCTTAGGATAGAGGTGCTGAAACAACAGCTCTGTAGTTTGAAGCGCTCAGATATGGGGCTGCTATCCCCATGTCGTAATTCCTGTTAATTCTATGCTCATACAGATCAGCCCTGATCTAATAGAATAGCAGGACAGATTCATGGGCACCGTCTGCTGCATGTTTTGCACTGCAAAGAGAAGTGAACCTCACAGGAAAGGGATGGCGGAGAGCAAGAGGATGACATGGAGGGGAGGATGTTTAGCAGGAATTGGTAGCTCTTGCCATTGGTAGACTTTGGCTGAGAATTTTCCAGCACCATCATGGTGGAAGACACGGCCCAGCCAAAAGTCCATTGAATTTCATCAGGAGCAGACAATCCCGGCGGTGGACAGAAAAATTTGGAGCTAATGTGTCTTGAACTTATGAAGTCTCTGATAGATTGATTTTTTAACATGTACCGTCTGTCTCATTCTACTTCATTGTGATGAAAAATTTGAAAAAGTCACACTGAGTTCTGCAGTATTTTCCAGCACCGACTCTCATGTTCTGGTATTTTCTATAAGCAGACCAAGTCGCTAAGGAGCCAAAATCTGTCACTTCATTCACAACTATATATGGGTGGGCACACAGAGGTTTAACAATTCATGCCAAATTGCACTTAGCCATTTAATAAAAAGTAAGTGAGATGCTCACCACATACTGCCATCCCCATTGAAGGCAGAAAATAATATGTCGCCAGACCAGTGGAACAGGCTAAAATTACAGTCAAGTTTACTTACAGGTGAAAATATATACAGAAGCAAAAAGGTACAACAAGATGTGAATTCCATACTTAAAGACAACAGAACTAGCTCAATTTATTGGGTACCTTTTCATTAAAGTCAGGTCAATTGTATTTGACAGGCGTTTGAGTCTGTCTCCTTTGTAGGTGTTCAAGACAGGATGGTGTGGGTAAAATAAAGATGATTTTACCATCAGACTTTATTGTTCTCAAAACTGAAAACTCAAAACCAGAGTGGCAGTTTTATGCCATGGACAACCATACTGTTTGAACTAAACAAATGGATACACCAACGGTCGTTGAAGGTGAGGTGTCAATGACTGGAAAGTACAGCTTCATGATTTAACTTCTCAACAGAAAGGGAGTTCCATAACTTTTACTCAGAGTGAGAGAAAGAGAGAGAGAATGGGGGTTATCTGTGCCCTTATGTGTCTAGCTGTTCACAGAATGTGAACATTTGTTCCCCATTCATCAAATGAATCAAAGGCAACTTTTTATCAGCTGTCTGTTTTTTGCACCAATCCAACAATGAAAATCTATGGGCCGTAACTTCCGAGCTCCAGAGCATCGTATCTGGGGGGTACACCAAAGATGCACTGCCAAACCCCCCCCCCGGATGTTGCCAGGTAAGAATTGCACGTCAATTGCCTAACAAGTGCAAACTTCCTATGGGCAAATGCCCTGCACTGGGAACCATCCGAAAATTGTGATTTAAATCACAAACTTCGAATGGTTCTGACTTAATACAGCAATAATTATGCAGAAAAAGTTAGAATTAAAACCACTTCTAGATTCTTGGTAAATATTCAACTGACCCACCTCCGACCCACAATGGGGCTCCCTCCACCCTCTTGACACCCCATTAGACTAACCCCACCCCCCCCACAGGACCCACTACCCCAACACAGGACTTCCCCCCAACCCCTGACTGCTCCTAGTCCCAGCCTGACAGGGCCCAAACCCCTTCCTCAACTGCCCAAACCACCACCCCGCCCCCCAACCCATCGACCACCGACTAACCAATATAACCCCCACCCCCGACTGGGCAACAGCTCCTGCCCCACAACTGGCCGACAGCACCTTGACTGGCTGCAACTACTACTCCCCCACCTCCCCACCACCAACTGGCCATCCCCCTCTAACTGGCCGAACACCGCAGCCCCTCATCCCCCCACAACTGCATCACCCCCGACTGGCTGACACCCCAACCACCCCACTCCCTCAACTGTTCGATCCCCCCCCACCCCCCTCCGACTGGCTGATCCCTCCCTTCAACTGGGCGAACCAACATCCCAAATTCTGATAGCTTACCTGACAAATCTACCTTCTCCCTGGCTTGAAGCGCTGGACCTTTAACCTCATCTGATTTACAGCAGCCTTTGTGCCATAAAAAAGAGGCGTGACCTCCTCCCATCCTATTCTGCAGCACTCAACTGAAGGTCTCATGCTGCCCTGTACAGTTCTCACCTGGCCTGAATCAGAATGTCGGGCAAGACAGGATCAAAAACATTTTAAGGTAGGGAAGTAGGAGTGGAGTGGCAATCTGACTCTGATTCCTACTCCACGGAAGTTTAGGCCTAATGTGAAATAATGACAAATTCATGATTCAGTGGCCAGGTATACTAACTTGCTAATGTGTGATAGCCTTTGCCCCAGAAGCAGTAATCATAAGGAAAATTTGTCATTACTTCAGAATGTTTGGAGAAACTGTCATTTTTTTTCAAAATGTGTGAAAAGAGTTTATTTCACTTGTAATAGGATCAATTATAATTTTTGGGTAATAATTTTTGGATACAAGTCCATGTGACCTGGCAATCCTTGACCTGGAAGCAGTTCCAACAGGAAGGAACTTTAAATATGACGGCTGTGGGGCAGACACAAGTAGAAAGCAATGAGTTGGAGAGGGGCTGGTGTGCAAGCTGACTCAGAGAGCTGGGTTCCTGAGAGGTCAGAAAGAATATTTCGGACTGCTGCCTCTGTTTCTTTCACTTCTGAGTGATTGAATGCCCAGAATCAGTCAGACCATGTGAAGGTGAATGCAGGTCTGGTAGATCCAGGCTCACTGACAGGAGCTGAGAGTTGAGAAGGTTCCAGAAAGAAGGGCGACTTTATGTAGAGGATTGCACTAGTGGAACCCTGTTCATGTGAAAGCGGCTACCAGTAGAGAATCAGTACAGTGTTTGAAGGAGAGGGATGGGATTTCTGCTCAAGGAAGATCCGAGTTTGGAAGAGCTTTGTGGCTGAAATCAATGTCATACAGGTGGAGTGGATTGCTTAGAAACCCCATGACTTATCTTTGTTGTACCTGCTTTCCATGTGTAATTGATAGTTCATGCTGACCATGATTTGTGTGTTAATGTATATTTAATATATGTTGAATTTATGTTGATTCTAATTTGTGCTGTAGTAAAATTTACATAAAGAAATCCTGTCCTTTAATTTCTTCATTTTGGAGTTGTTCAGTACATTTGGTTCTTTTGGTTTATGGATCCCCATGGGGATCGTAACAAGTGTTGGTGACTTAAAGTAACCAGTTTTAATTCTGTCCCCAAGCAGAAATCAAGCAGTTCGTCATGTGGCAATAGGATGGTTGTGCATGTGTTCACAGTGTCTTATCCCCTCCAATTCCACTGTTCTTTTGGGCAGATGAGCAGGACACCTTAAGTTAATATGTAGATTGTGCTCAGATGGCATAATTGGATCCTGACTGTAATTTTAATCCATGGCCTGCATGGAGAAACTGTCATTGGTTTCCTCACGAGAACAACCTGGAGGCCAGTAGATCCAGAAGCAGAGGAGAGGCAGAAAGATAAGAACTTTTTTAAAAATATTCTTTTCCTGTGGATTTGGGTGAGTTGCAGTGCTTCTCCAAACTCTCACAAGGAAACCTTGAGCCTCTCCTGGACTTCCCTTCCTGACCATAATGCCTTCCGAAGCTCCTTCCTAACCACTTACCCAACTGCTGGAGACTATTCTTGGAAACTGTTCCATCTAACCCAAAACTCACTTCTATCCGTGGGCCACATACCCAACAAGTTAGATCAGGAGCTGAGAAAAAGCCTTCCAGGCCCTAAGGTCAAGAGGGTTTGGGCAATTTCCTGTGCTCTTCAGCCACCACACTCATGATTCCTGTCATTTGTGCCTGACTGAAGCTCCATTGTCTCCATGGCAATGGTTCAATATATTGAACTAGTTTCACAATCAGGCTATGACAACGGGAGCTCTCGGTCCTGGATTTATTCTCTTTGTCTAGATTCAGAAATATATCAAGTCAAAAGTTGATTGACGGCGGGAACTCCCTGTTCTGAAATGTTAATGGTTGTGACTTAATAGAATATGGAATGGACGAATTTGATTAAACTGCACTATTAAAATAAGATGTTTGCAGGCAAATTATAATAACAAAACTAGTTACACCCCACCTCATAAAGTGAACAGCTGACCTTGAAGGTATTGTTAGAATGTGGAAGGATTTGCATGGCATTCAGTCAGAGCTCTGGTTGCTCAGCCTTTGCTTTGCCTGAAGATCGGAACTCCAGGGATACGCAAGGAGAATATTTACCCAATAGCATTCATGGAGGACAACTGAGATCTAAATGGTAAGGATGAGCTGCTACAAGGAGGTCCAGGAAAACTAAATTGGTTATTTCTCTTCCTATAGTGGCAGTAGCATGCATTTATCATCATCCCTGAAATTTCCAGTTGAGTGACCCAGTTCATTTTGTTGAAGGACCTACTTGCTGCCATCAACCTTTATTTTAAGGCGTAAGATTTTCTGGACTCTGCCCAGTTAATTGCAACCTCAAAAAAGTACATTAGCACAAGTCATTGCTTTCCAGAGAACTCTTAATCTGCAATTCCAAAAGCTAAAATTATAGGTACATCACACTAAAGCAATATCTCCTTTCCTTTTCCTGTGGGCAGTTAACACTTTGATCTAGAAATGACTATTGGTGATATTAGCAAACAAAAGTTTAATTCTTTAACTGGAATTATAGAAGACCATTAACTTGTTTAAAATACAATCATACAATTACTTTCAAAAGGGAATTGGATAAATGCTTGAAGTGGAGAAAATTGCATGGCTATGAGGAAAGAGCAAAGGAGTGAGTAATTGAATAGCTTTTTGAAAGAGCTAGCACAGACATGATGGGCCAAATGGCCTTCTTCTGTGCTGAAAGCTTCTTTGCTTCTAATATAACCAACAATTATTTCGAGGTTTGATGGTTTAGATTCGTATATTTGAGGATCTCTGATGAGCTCACTCTGATGAACATGTTTAATTGTCCCACCCCAATTCAGTTCTACAAGCTGGCAACAACAAGGGAAATGATTGTTAAGTGGGGTCCAAAATGAGTGTGGGATAGATTGAATGCCCGTTCAGCCTCATTAAGGCGCTGTGGGAGAACTGCATGCTCCTGTTGTAGCTCGTCATGTTCTGATACCTAAGAACTTAAGAAATAGGAACTAGAGTATTCCATTTTGCCCTTCAAGCCTGCTTTGTCATTCACTAAGATCATGGGTGATCTTCTACCTCAACTCCACCTTCTTGCACTATCCCATGTGCCTTAATTCGCTTAGTACTGTACCCTGATCTCTGCTTTGAACACACTCATTGACTAAACATCCACAGCTGTCTGGGTAGAGAATTTCAAAGATTCATGCCCACTTCAACAACTCTTCTATCATATACCAATCATCACTAGTGCATTATGCTTCTTCAACAGCCTTCCAATCTAGTGTTCCTAGTGTCTCGTGTTTCCTACACTAACATCACACCAACATATATCATTCCCTCCTGCAACTGAGTCTTAATATGTTTCCAGTAGTCACATGCCAACAAAGTCATCAATATCCATGGACCAGTGCCATTAATCACCAGCTACTACAGTTCTGAATGTCTCATACTTAATTAAATATTTATGAAGTTAATCAGTAAACTAAAAACGTAGCAGTGTTTCATCCCGAGAATTGCCTTTTTTGAAAAATTTTTCAATGAGGTCCCAATTTTTTGTTTAGAATAGACTCATCTCTAACTTAAAAACAAAAAAACTGCGGATGCTGGAAATCCAAAACAAAAACAGAATTACCTGGAAAAACTCAGCAGGTCTGGCAGCATCGGCGGAGAAGAAAAGAGTTGACGTTTCGAGTCCTCATGACCCTTCGACAGAACAGTTCTGTCGAAGGGTCATGAGGACTCATCTCTAACTTGCTGACTTTAGACATAAAGCACTTCACACCCAACCTGAGAAATAGAAAGTTGCAGCAAAACCTTAAGATTCTCAAATTACTTCTGATGTCATCTATTTCACAACTTTTCCAGTGGGGTGAGCACTGGGTAATTGAGATGTTGATGCATTGGAGGGGTTTGGGGCAAGAATGAACACAATTGCATACTTTCATTCCTTCAGTGGAGGAGGTATCTGATGCTTTCTCCACCTAAATAGTTTCACCATAAAAAGACATATTAGTGGTCTGGTTACTGTCGTGCAAAGCTAACAATGCTGAATGTCACAAATACATGCGGCTTTTCTACAAGTTACTCTTCCATTGACCATGTTAACAAACATGGGGCAGAAATTTTCCCGTCGGGAGGGTTTTGTGGGGGCAGACGGAGGCGGGCGCGAACCTGATCGGCGCCCCCAATCAGGGCCACACCGCCATTTTATGTGGGCAGGCCAATTAAGGCCCATAGTCTTATTCCACTGCTGCAAACTTACCATTGTACTGTAACATACTATGTCGTAACTGAGTTCAGGCTTTTGTTTCTATTTGACTTTGTGTGACTTTTGTTTTCTTTTTTATGGAACCACATTTCCTAATAGGGCTTATTTGAATATTGATGCACAAGTGATCATCATTATTAATAAATGGAGTTCTCCCATTTTGCACTGCTTGGTTAGGATTTTTGGGCTCTGCCAAGGTCAGGATCGACGTGGATAGGGCTGGAAAATAATGACTCCAGCTGACATGCTGGTTTCCAGAATCCATTTCCAGTGCTGGCTCTTTTGGTTGTGGCGGGTTCAGAACCAGCAAGGCTGCCCGGCTCCACATGGCAGATGTAGAATAAAGAGTTAATAGCTATTATGCTAATAGCTAATATATATTATCAATGATGTCAAATCACATGTGACCAGAGCTCAAAGAAAGATGGTTCTGGAAGGAGCCTCATGCTTATCTATCCCTGTACATGATTTTATATATTCGGAGTCCTTGTAGGCCTTGATTTCAGCAGCCTGTATCAAACACACCCCGGGACCATTTATAATGATACTTTATAGTGGCAGCGGTAAACTTACTGAAAAGCACAGACCCCAGACAAAACAGATGGTGGCAGGAAAGTAAAAGCCATCAAATACAAAGCAGCCAGGAGATGACTGTGGCTGAGATTCAGGGAAAAGCATCAATGGAGTCCCAAGGCAGTTGACTAGAAGTAGCAAACAATCATGGAGAAAGTACTACCTCTGCCCAAATCCTTTGACCACATGGAAGGGCCGGATCAAGCAGCACACTGACAAAACTCGCTTTATAGATTTAACAGGTATAGGACTGCTTCAGGGTAAGTACGGAAGCCTGATAAAGAACAGGTCAACACACTCCTCTATTCCATTAGCAGCAATGCAGACATTTTAATAAGACAGGATGTTAATGATGACACAGCAACTATGAAGAGGTTTTTAAGGCCTTCAATTTATATTTCAGTCTTCAGGGGAACATTATTACACACCAGGTGAGATTTAACAGGTGCACTCAGGAATCTGGAGAAAGTATTGATTTTTTTCATTAATGACCTATATTGTTTGGCTGATAGGTGTGAGTATATGGTTCTAAAGGGTGAACTTATCTGAGACTGCATTGTGGTGGTAGTGCCTGATGAAGCTTTATCTGATTTTCTGCAGTCTAGGGAGGATCTAACATGGACCAAGGCAGTGCAATTAATGAGACAGGGTGAGCTACAGAAGCAGAACCAGGGTGATGCGGAGTCAGACCACTTACTCAGTCCAGTTTGTGAGCAATAGAGGTAGCAGTGCACCCACTAAAAAGCACACCCAGAAAGAAGAGGGAGCTGTCGCCACCATTATCCAGTGCTCCCTTTATAGTGTGAAAAAACCCCATTGACGTGAAGACTGTCCCATCATAAATGCAGAGTTCCATTCCTGCAGCAGGTGCAGCCATTTTAAAGTGGTATGCCACAGCAGAAAATTGTCAACTACAGAGACACCAGTCCGGTCAACCAGTATCCAAGAAATAGAATTGCTGATGAACATGAAGTGCCTTTCTTGGGCAAGGTTGCAAAGTCCAAGGGGAATTTTTGGAGTACAGAGATTACGGTCAATGGCCACAAGACAACTTTTATACTATACACAGGAGCAGGGATGTCAATTCTTTTTGCGACAGTACAGTGGCTGAACCCTGAGTTTCTCCAGCCATCTACCATCTGATTCCATGGTCCATGGGGCATTCCACTGAACGTGTACATTATTCATAATCAAAATTGCTGTTTATTAAGGAGAGAAGCTCGTTTGGGTTGCAGCTCCTTTGTTCACCTTTGTGTTAGAAACCCAAGTCGAGCCAGAACGGTCCAGGCCAGTCTTCCTGGGAAAAGTTCCACACCTGCAGCTGCAGGAGGAAATTCTAGAAATTACACACCTGTCTGAAGAGAGGGTGGGTGATGAATGTGGAGGTGACCAGGACACCACAGAGGAGGGTGACCAGGATACCAATCTGCCTGACTATTCTGGTGAGAACACTAATGACATAGAACAATTTGATGTAGGAACTGACTTGCCTGAAAACAATCCAGGAACAAAAGCTCCCAGGATTCCCAGAGAAACAGCTGCAGAAAATAAATCTGACTGAGGAAAACCTGATCTTAAAATTGAAGAAAATGTAACTGCTAAAGTTTCAGCTACATTTCAGATGTACAAGGAAAAGAAGCAATAGAAGAACAAGATAATCAGGTAGAACCCTACCTAGCAAAGAAACTGAGGTGAAATCCAGCTCTACTCCAGATATTGATTTGATTGCTGAAGCTCCTCAGGTGTCAAGACCTGGCGTTGGGAGGAAACACTGATGTGAAGGCAGGTTGTGGACATATTATACAAACCCCTACAGTACCAACAAAAGAACCATCTGCTTGAGGATAATCTTCATTCTGTTTATCCATATGATGCATTCATGAATGTGACATTGGAATTGCACAGCACTTCATCCCAGGGACAGGAATCATTGAATGTGCTTAAGCAACAGATACTTTTGCCAAATGATGGACTTGCTGAGTTGGTAGATTGCAGACCTACTACAGCTGGGCAATCACCAGGAGAAGCTGTCAAAGTCTTATTCCTTCGAGAAGGAGTAGCTGGTACCGTAACATCAAAAGGGAGTTCCATAAAAGAAAGGAAGAAGAAGAGAACGCCCATCCATCAGCTTTCCACAGCAAAGCAGAAGCCTACTGATTTCATTATGTTAACTATGATCGAGGGAGAATATGGAGCGCATACATTTGACACATCCTCCAAGAGTGTTGAGAACATGGGGCGAGGCCCACTCGCCGAGGCGTAAAATGACACGCGGTGATGTTGGGTGGCGTCCTGACATCACCGCTCGTCATTTAGATTGTCAGTTTGGCAGGTGCGCAGACGATGCGGCTGTGCGCCCACCGAACTGTCAAAAGCCTGTTAAGGCCATTAACAAAGTAATTAAAGCTGTTAAGAATGCTGCCCGTCCAACCTTAAGGTAGGCAGGCAGGCGAGGGGCCCAGGTGGCCTTCACATTTTTCATGAAACCTCATCCCCGGGCGAGATGAGGTTTCATGAAGGGTTTATTAATTACATAAAATTTTTTGAAAAAAATTAATGGACATGTCCCAGCTCATGTGACAGTTTCACTTGAGGGGACATGTCCTTAAAAATTTTTTTTACCTTTATTTCATTTTTCAAAAGTTAAACTAATCTCCCTGAGGCACCTCCATGCCTCATGGAGATTTCTGTGCTCTTTTGTGCGCAGAGCACAGGCCCCAACTCAGGGAATTCCCCCCGCCCTTCCAGAGAGCGCACAGTGCTTCCGGGTGTACATCACGCCGGGTGGGCGTTAATTGGCCCGCCCACGTAAAATGGCAGCAAGGACCCAATCGGGGGCACCGATCGGGTTCACACTCGCTCCCAGCCGCACCCGCACAACGCCCCCGACGGGGGAAAAATTTCTGCCCCACGAATCTTGTCAGTAAGAATAAACCAAGTATCTATTTTGTTTGGTGATGGTTCCCTGACATTATTTTAAATCAAGCTTCCGTAACACCTCAGTTCATTGTTTTCAAAATGGTGCCCTTAATGTTATTTCATACATTTATCCATACTTCATTTCCCAGTTTTGTGTGTAATCTATATTCTATCTTCCAGCAAGATGAAAATCAATAGCTCCTTGACTGTATGTCATGGCAGCCATTTTGGAAGCCATTCAGATTAGCTTTGTCCGCAGCAGGGGACTAAATAATGGAAGTCAACTTTAGCTGTTTAGGCCCTAAGATCTAGAATTCCCTCCCTGAACCTCTTGGTCACTCCGCCCCTCCTTCCTTCTTTTGAACACTCCTTAAAACCTACTCCTTTGACCAAGTGTATGTGCTACTAGCTCCTTATGTGGTTAGGTGTCAAATTTTGTTCATTATGCTCCTTTGAAGAGCCTTGGGGCATTTTATCATGTTAAAGGTGCTATATAAGTGCCAGTTGTTGTCGTAAAACCCAGGAGCAAGCCTATGTGGTAGGATTTCTGCCTATGAGTCAGAAGATGCAGAGTTTGAACTCCATTCCCAACAGTTCCAGCAAACCGAGACCAAAGCTCTGAATTCTAGGTTGCCATCCAGCAGGGGCACCCAATGTGGAAAGGGGACCACTGAGGAAGGTGCACACCACCCCCCCCCCCCCCCAAAACACCCACCCCCCACCTTCCCATCTGAGGCCTGAGCAGGTTGACCCGCCAGGCTCCCCCACCTTAAGTGGCCATTAAAGGGCCTCAGCTGAATTGAGGGCGCGAAAGGTACCCCAGGCCTTGCCACCCCATGTAAAGTTGCAGACTGGACAGGTCGGGGGCAGGTGGGAGGAAAGCAGGAAGGCCACCTGGGGAATTTTACAGGTCCCAGCGCCCCTACCCCGCCAATAAAATTCAACCCCAAGAGAGGAGTGTGAAGATAGGATAGCAACAACATTATTGAAAGCTCAGTAAGAATGCAGATTACTGGAGTATGAAATAGATTTACTGTAAGTCTTGAGACTTGTAAGTAAAGCTGGTTTTGTTGAATCTTGTCTAAAAGCAAATTTATTTCTAACTATAAAAGATCCAGTTGTTATCCCTTTGTCATCCAACAAAGGGTTATTATGAATCTAAAGAACCATATAAATATAACAACAACATGCTATAAAGGCAGATTTATAATGCATATCAATACATCTAGGTTAGGGCAGTACTTTCTCTCATACACCAACCAAGTGTTATATATGCAATACATTTCCCTGTAGACTTAAGCATTACTTGCTTTTACGGGCTTTGGATTTTGTGCATTCAATTGCACACAACAGTTTTTAAGCTTTGTGAATGTGTTTATTAGAATTGTGAGCAGCCATTTTATGCACCTCAAGCAATTCCCTTCACCAGTGTTGTACAAATGTTATGCGAGCTGCTAAGATTCTTTGAGACCAAGTATTATGTGCAGACAAAATAAACAGAGGCTGCCCCATTACTGAACAACAGGAGATGTAGAGCAGAGATTTATTTCATTAATAAAATGCCAAGACAGGACAAGGAAAACAAGTGAAGAAGAAACAAATAGGTATAATCCAGGATACATTTGAGCGTGTGGAAGAATTTTGACAAATGTGGATTATTTTAAATGCATTTGGCCAATAGAAACATTTTGAAATATGGAGATTTTGTTCATACTATTCCTCCACCATCTCCAACTGCATATTTGGCATTGATATCTGGGTAATTCAGCTTACTGTTGGTCATCCTCCTCACCTCCCTTCTTCCTCTCCTGCTGTCGCCTCAGGCTTAATATTGTTCAAAAATCCTTCCACCTCAGTAGCATCATCCACCTCTGCCCCACTTTCATCTCCGCCACCAAACCCCTAATCTGCGCTCTTATCACCCCGGGGCAGGACTTTTCCAGCATTGCCTTTTCCCACTTCAACCATTTATAAATAGCAAGTTATCCAGAATCCCACGGTCTGTGAATTCTCCCGTGCTAAGACTTGCATCCCCATCACCTCAGTCATCGCTGAGCTCCTGTAACTTGGGTTTGCTGTTACAGGTGCATTTGCTTTGTTTCATGGCTACCTCCTTCTACAAACCTCACAACCTTTTTTTATTGCAAAGAAACTCTTGGATGGTTGCCAATGTCCGTGGAGGATATTCTCTGTCAGCATCGCTTTTGAAGACTCCAACAAGCTGGTAGAGAAAGAAGAATAAGCCCAAAAATTTATAAAGCCAATGATCTGACTAGCTTTTCTGTCTTCGTAAGCAGAAAAGCAGCACAAACCTTTAAAAGTTAGGTGTATGAGCGAGCGTTGCAAAAGCCCCATTAACCTATTTTTTAATCAATCTATGCTTGCTCATTGAAAGTTGGCCAGATTACAAATTCAAAATTGATGGAATAGCACCATTCTCATTCTCCACATTATTATCAATAGCTCCCTCTGCCTACATCACAGACCTACTCATACTCCCCAAGCTACTTTCAGTGTAGATGTTCTTTCCTTGCCAGTAGATGAGCAACAGCATGTCATTCAGCATATTAAGAATAAGGTGGAATCTAATACTGGAGAGGCATTTGACTGCAAGAAGGAGCACGTGGATTTCTGCATGTGAACCAGCACTTCTGCCGAGGAGAAGCCAATTACTATTTGCAATGTTACTATCTGGTAGCACTGTTCTCATTTTAAATGATGACTGTCCAAATGGCAATACAGGTTCTATTACCTAATAATAGCCACAGTGGCAACAAATAACTTTAATTCTTTACGAAGGTAATATTACATTTGAAAGTTAACTATATCTTTGGTAGATTTGGTAACAACATTGCTTTTGGACCTATGTCAGTGCTTTTGGCTAATACATTTGATAATGAGAGAATGTGCTGAAAAGTTGGATTCCTCATGAGATTAAACTTGTGCTCCTTTTTAAATTACCAAAGGCCATTCATTTAAATCTGTGAGTCAGTTTCTGTCGTTTATCTTTCAGCAGGGGATTGAATGGTTCTTGCTTTCAGTCACACACGCTTTATATGCCGAATGTGGAAGGAGCAGATTTCCTATCTGTGGTGTGCGCAAGGAAATCAGTTTTGATTTCTTACATTTGGAACTCAAAGGAAATCTTTCCTGTGCATGATAAACAGAGGCTGACTGTACGAATTGATCATGCCGTTGTGATAGTATGCTCTTGTGGTAATCTGAGGTGCAATACACCATTAAGAGAATGTGAGCAGATTGACCATGTGATTGTACTACCCAATGGCTGTGTAGTGTGGGCTACGTCATTAATCAGTAGTTTAGAATGGGTTCTGGCATGAGAAGCACGCGTGTGTTTGGTGCTCTGTTGTTTATCTGAATAAACAGCATGTGCTTCACTTCACAACAGTCTCTTTATCCACATTGTTTAGCTTACCAACTCACCCTCGGTTGATAGGCGTACAATCATATGTGCTGAGCAGAGCGAACCAATAGTAAGAACATAAGAGCTCTATACTGCTTGTATATGGAATAATATGGTACAGATTCTGCACTTGGTGTACATATTACAATAGCTGTAGCACTGTCAGGATTTTCCAAACTCACACCGACAAGGTTCACGCTAACGGAAACCTGCGATAAGTAGTCAACAAGCAACTCTTGCAGCCCAATAAAGCAGGCCAGAGTTGGGGCTCAGAATTTGGGGAGTGGGTGGATCTCTGTTCTGACATGCCAGCAAATTGGACATATTGACTTTGGTAGAGTTTCCCAACGTCATCATGCCCAATTTTGATATTACAGAGGTAGGTGGGTCCAAAAGTTGGAAACCCACCTGACCTCCATTAAAGGCCAATTAAAGCAATTAAAAAGCCAATTGAAGGGAATTTTCTGCAGCCTGTGCAGTTTTACGGTCAGCACATGGACTGCACAGACAGTCACAAATCGTGACAGGCTACTCATATAGAGCAGGGAGCAAGGAAGCTGCTGCTAATGTTGCAGCAGTGCGTAGTACAACGTCTTCCTTGTTACTTTGAGCGTCTGCACTTATTTTTTCATTCAGAGGCTTATGGCTTGAAGGGGTCTCTGCCTTAAAGCTTGGTTGTTGCACAGAAACACTCAATGAGCCATAGGGATTATCCGTTCAGGTCCTCTGAGCAGGATGAGGGCAGGAGAAGGAGGGAGAGGAGGGAAGCAGGCCAGGGCAGGAGCAATAAGGTTGTCATCAAATGCATCAGGGAGATGCTGAAGGCCAGCAAGGGAAGAATGAGTGAGCACTTCAGTGCAGATGGCAGTACTTTGATGGCAGAATATACCGGCAGTCCTCCAGCTATTAGGAGATGACAGAGGGTTGATGTAGAAAAAGGCTTCGCTGTTCAAGGGCGAAGTCACTTCAATATGCGACAATGCCTGTCACCTTGAAAGTGGATCCCTCCAAGATCTGCAGGGATCGATGTGGTATCAATCTGCTGTCCAATACTGCATCAAATTTGTAATGAATGTTTTATACAGGAGGAGGCATTTATGATGCTTACAACTGATGAGGGGAGCCAGGTGTAGAGTGCAAGGGTTTTGGGGTTACCGCAGCTTTCCCAAAGACTCGGGGAAAATTGACTCCACCCATGTGGTCATTGAGGAACCTCTGGGCCAGGCAAGGGCCTTTGTGAAACACAAGGACTTTCACTCGCTATATGTCCAGATAGTCTATGATCACTGGCGGTGCTTCCTGTAGGTGTATGCGCAATATCCTGGGAGTTGCTATGATATGTAAACTCTCCAGCACCTCCTGGTGCATGACTGGTTGATGGGTGGTAAGGGATATTCTTTGAAGTGGTGCCCATCAGGCATCCTCAAACCCCCGCAGAGGAGAGGTTTAATGCCAGCCATGCTGTCATAAGGGCAACTATTAAGAGGACCATAGGTCTATTAAAGACAAGGTTTCGGTGCCTGGAGTAACTTGCACAAACCTTACAATTTCCTGTGTATCTTTGATCATCAGTGTCTGGTTTTGTACAATCTTGCTCTTTTGCAGGGTGAGTACATGGGGGACAAGGACAGGGAGGGTTGACATGAAACATCAGAGGAAGTGTTCGCCAGTGACTCTGAGGTGGAACCTGAGAAGCAGCACTGTGGATGGACAGAGCAGCAAGTTTCTGGTGCTCAGGGGAAGATGGAGGCATTGATCCTGAGACACTTCCAATAGGGTTTCACAGGCCTCTCCAAACATTTTGGAGGAGCCACTTTAAGACAAACCTATCAGAAGATCCTCATTACACCTTCTTAGGTCTCTCCAATGCACACGTCTGTCTGAAGGGCCTCTGATACTCAGGAAGGATGTGCCATTGTTTTGCAGCTCCATACTGAACAATGTAGCCTTCATTCCACTCATAAGCATCACACAAACATTTACTGGAAAACAACAATTTAATTTTTTTCCAAGTGTTGCGCTGTGGTGCTCCCCTATCACTATCAGCTGCACTGGTCCCGCTGAAAGTCGATGGGCTTTTGGCTGGGCCACCAAATATCCCGCGGCAGCTCCCGCCATGAGGGGGCTGGAAAATCCCAGCCTATGTACCAATTGCTGTATCTTGCACACAGAGATGTGACAGATCACAAGTGATGAGAATGTGGAAATCCTGAAACCTTGCCACAATCCCTTCCTCTGTGCCCACCAAAGTCCCTCAACACCCCCCTTCCAAAAGTGAATTCCTATCACATTCATCAGCCTCATCAATAACTCCCACCTCATCTCTGCCAGTCACTCTGGTCCCCTTCTGACTGCTCATTTCAAGTATGTCTTCCTCTATGCGGGTCCACACTGCTATGTAGGTCCCTCCACCATCTGTCATTGAGCGCTCAGGGGCAATGTGCGCCCTCTTCTCCTGTTAAGATATTGGTAAGCTAATAAGTCCCATATTTGAATGGATCAGCCGTTCAGGTGAGCCACCGCCATTTCTTGTCCTCCTGCACTGCATATCACGGCACTACTCCCCAGCCAACATGCCCCAGCTCCTGATATCCTTCTGGGGTGCCAAGACTTCAGTTGGCATTCCGGGGGCCCTCATGGGTGCTCACCTTGTCTGCTATCTCCTTCCAGGCTTCCTCAGATGGGGAGGCCTCCTCTTGCCATCTCGCAGGAAGAGAACCTCTTTCCACCAACTGACAGCCTGGAGGAGGGTGCATAGGGATTCACCAGTGAACCGTGGGGCCATGCATGTACAGTCCCCTGACACTGCTGATGGCTGGCATCCAAAAATGAATCTCCATAAGATTTTTAAGCCTCTTTCCTCTGTATAGAACCCCTCGCCTGCAATTGGGCTGGCAGAACAACAATAGACACTCGCACAACGTCTCTAACCAAATTTGCTGCTTTGAGGGTCCCTCCAGGTCTTCTACTCTTCCAGCCACCTAAAGCCCCCAACTGCCTTACCCCACCCCCATCACCACATTCCCCCTACCATCCACGTTATTTGACACTGCCGGTGTCTTTTTATTCCCCCACCAGCAACTGCCAGTGTTATTTTATTCCCCAACCAGAAATACTTCTGCCCTGCATCCGACCCCTGTTGTTGCCTCCAGGCCTGCTCTGGGCCTGTCCTCCAGCGTGTTTCCCACTGGCTAGCCCTTAATTAGCCAGCTAGCGTGTGATGGAAAGCAGCAGTCAGGAGTCGACAGGCGTGCAAGTTATGCCTGCTTCCGCTCCCACCCATAGGACCTGACCACTAACCTCAAAATTCTGCCCAGGGTGAACCAAAAGGACAGATGGAAGAGGCTCAGAACTCAAGAGGCTTGAGCACATAAACTTGACTAACACTCCAGCACAGTACTTAGGGAGTGCTACACTGTCAGAGGTACTGTCTTTCAGATGAGACATTAAACCACCACCCTGTTTGCCTTCACAGATGGATATAAAAGATCCCATGACATTATTTTGAAGAAGAGCAGGAAAATCCTCCCTAGTTTATCCAACGTTTATATTTCAATATATATTATCCAAAAAGATTACTTTCCCATTATCATAATTCTGCATGTGGGGAGGGGGGGGGGGGGCTTGTTGGCTTGTTGTGTGCAAATTGGCTGCCACGTTTCCTACATTACGACAGTGACTACACTTTAAAAGTAATTGGCTACAATGTTGCAAGGTCACAAAAGGCACTATATAAAGGCAAGCTCTTTCTTTTTTATAGTTTTCTGTAATTCCAAACATTTTCTTGTTTCATGTCAGTGTAGGTAAACAAACATAGATGGACAACAAGATGAAGCAAAGCTCTATTGTGCGCAACCCCCCTCGTTTGCTCAAATCACCCCCAACTCTAAGCCGGAAAATTGTACGTTTAAATTCCATTTTTGAGAATTGAGTAAATAATCCAGGCTGACATTTCAGTGCAGGACAAGCAGAGCACAGCGATATCAGATGAGATGTTTATCCAAACTTATGGAACTATTTGGAGAAGAGTAAGTTCTCCATGGTGATGACCAACATTGATCCCTCAACAAATCTCGCTAAAAATACAGATCACCTGATTATTATCTGTTTGCTGCTTGTGGGAGCATGCTGTGCACAAATCGGCTGCTGCATTTCCCTGCATTACAACATTCACTGCTCTTAAAAAGTATTGAGCTGGCTGGAAAGCGCATTGAGGTTGTGAAAAACGCAAGCTCTTTCTCATAGGCTTTTGTAACAGTAAAAATCTTCTTGTGTCATATCAAAATTCATTCAAGCACAATATAATTGAAATATGATGCTCATCTTCACCTTGAAGGACGAGCAAGAGATTTGAAATAAAAATGTGAGACCAGCCTTTCAAACTAGAAGCCTAGAAGTTGATAACTGCTGACCTGCCTTTAAGTGTCTGGATTGATGGAGACACTAACTAATCTCTATTCTACTTTGACAGTCAAAATCTCTGGTTTGAGGAATGCTGTTAATTAGCCATTTACTGTAGCTCTGACTACTTCCTTTGGTTTTTCATGAAGACTTGATGTTCACCAAATTATTGTTTTATTGGTGGGTAATGTTCATCCACTTTAATTTTCATGATATCTTCACTCATAGACCCGAGTACTTAACAGATTTACAATGCTTTGCCACATGATGCGTGCTTCAATATTATATAAAAGCAAAATACTGGAAATCTGAAACAAAAACAAAAACCGCTGGGAAAACTCAGCAGGTCTGACAGCATTTGTGGAGAGAAAGACAGAGTTAACGTTTCGAGTCCGTATGACTCTTCTTCAAGACTGAAGGGGAGTAAAAATGTGGTGAAATATATACTGTTTAAGGGGGCGGGGGGTGGGACAGGTGAAGCTGGACAGAAGGCCATTGATAGGTGGAGGCAAAGGAGAGATTGCAAAAGATGTCATAAACAAAAGGGGTGTTGATGGTGGTGATACTGGCTAAAGGAGGTGCTAATGATGACATTAAGAGTAGAAAGCTGGATGAGCCAGTGACATATGGCCCTAGTGGCGGTGGGGTGGGGGTAGGGGATGGTGTGGGGAAAAAAGATCAAAATAGGCTAAAGTGTAGGGATAAAATAATGAATGGAAATACATTTTTAAAATAATAATAGAAATAGGTGGGAAAAAATATACATATAAAAATTAAAAAATAAATACTGAAAAAAGGGGATCAAAAAGGGGTGAGGATGGAGGAGAGAATTTATGATCTGATTGTTGAACTCAATGTTAAGTCTGGAAGGCTGTAAAGTGCCCAGTCGGAAGATGAGGTGCTGTTCCTCCAGTTTGTGTTGAGCTTCACTGGGACATTGCAGCAGGCCAAGGACAGACACATGGGCTTGAGAGCAGGGTGGTGTGTTGAAATGGCAAGCAACAGGAAAGTCTGGGTCATGCTTGCTCTGCGTCACAGCCCCGCCCCCACACCCACCTCCCTGGTATGTGCTTGTGTACTTCCTTCAGTCTGTCCTGCCTAGTCCCTTAGCACCATGCCCCTGCCCCTCGGCCTGACCTACACTGGAACCCTTGCCCTGGCACCACACTGAAAGCCAGCCAGCAGAAAGCAGCTTGCTTGTACCTCCCACAAATGTGCAGTGCCTTTTTCTTGATATCCTACAGGCATTGCTCAGGATGCTGCACAAGGTTGTGTGCACTCACCTCCAAGTTTCCCTCGAAGTTCAGCTCGCCAGGTGCATGACACTTATATACAGTTGTGAAATACATTGGCGGGCAATGACACTGATGTACCCGGATAACCCAGCATGGGGGTGGGGGATGGGGTGTGATTCTGGCAAGCATAGCATATAATGAGATGCTGAAGTTGAAATTAAGTTCCCGGTGTGCGGCAGTGGGAAACGCGGCCTGTTACTGATGGGTAAAGCAGATGATCGCAAACTGGTTTCACGATGGCGTGAAAATAATTTTTGGCCTCTTTGCCATATTGTCGCCCCCAGCCTGCCAAGACACCCATTGCCAACAGGACCAGACAATTCCACCCTGTATCTGTAAATATAGATAAATATGAGGTGGTGAATTTTGGTAGCAGAAATAGGAGGCCACCCACTCCTTTGAAAATGGGACTCTAAATGGAGTTGAGGAACAAAAGAATCTGGGATTCAGATTCATAAATCATTATGAGTAGTAATACTGGTTAATAAGTTAAAACATCCACTGGAGTTCATTTCTAGAGGGATAGAATATAAAAACAAAGATATCAAACTTATATAGAATGTTGGCTCCATATATTAGAAAATGGGTATAGAGGCAGTGGAGAAACTGCAAAGAAAAAAAAATACTAGGCCTATAGTAAAATTGAGAGGTTATAACTATCAAAAAAGGCTGGACAGCTGGAGTTATTCTGTCTTGGAAAGAAAAAGCTGAGAGGTGATCTGATAGAGGTCTTCAAAATTATACAGGTGTTCAAAGGGTAGATGTAGATGTGTTTCCACTTGTGGGGAATCCAAACTGAGGACAATAAATAACAGATAGTCACTAATGCATCCAATAGGTAACTTAGGAAAAGCCTGTCTACTCAAGGAGTGTAATTTGCTTCCTAATGAGTAGATGATTAGCGTAGATTTATTTAAGGGGAAATTAGATAAACACATGAGAAAGGAATAGAAGATTGTGCTGATAGGGTGAGATGAAGTAATGTGGAGGGAAGTTCATCTGGAGCATAGATTTGTTGGGCCAAATGGACTATTTCTGCACTTTAAATTCTGTAAAATCTCTTCCAGGTCAATGACACCATTCCAATGTTCTCCCTTATCCTGCAAAGCACACACCCTGCACAAATGTGGAAGATGTTGTGAGTGTGTGTCATGTGTGCAGTATTTAAATCTACATTAATTGGAACATACAGCACATCTGCAGCATAAGGCAACTGCGGAAAATAATCAAGTCCAACTCCCAGTCATTTTCTTAATTCGTGCTTCCATCATTAGGTGGTAATTCACTACAGCTGTGTTTAATTGCATGTAGGAAGGAAAGCCTTGGTAATAACTCAATATCTTACATGACCACTGAATATTATATGAACATATTGCAATATGTGGTATTGGTATGATACTCTTTTTGAGTAAACCTGTTTCCATCTGTTCCAGATGAAGTTACATTGTTTCATAGTTTTGCCATTGTGAGATTTGAACTCTTGATCTTGGGGTTACAAACCCAGTACCATAACCACTTGGCTATTTAGGCCAAGGATGGTATTGGTATGATGGTGCCACAACACGCAATTGATGCCAATCAGAGAACTTTAAAACCTCACCACTTTTAATTGTGGTTCACTGTTCCATTTTGTTTTGCTTCTTTTTGTTTGTAACAGGGGGAAAGAATGTAAGCTAGTATTTTTACATCATACTGCAGTGGGCAACAGTATTCTCATGTTTTATTGGTTCGTCACAGGATATAAAT
Source organism: Carcharodon carcharias (assembly GCF_017639515.1). Classification (NCBI taxonomy): domain Eukaryota; kingdom Metazoa; phylum Chordata; class Chondrichthyes; order Lamniformes; family Lamnidae; genus Carcharodon; species Carcharodon carcharias. Next base: position 44,231,121 of record NC_054485.1, read on the forward strand.
TAGTTAAATGGCTCTCGACAAATCATACAGTTTTCACCTCAAGTTGGAGGAAGTTTAAGCAGTGGAAATTAGCTGAGTGATAGCTGGCAGACCAATTTGTTCTGTGTTTGGCATTGCGAATGAAGGGTTCTTTCCCAGGCTGCCAAAAAACGCCTCAGTCAGGTGAAGTCTGTTCCAACAATGTCTTTGAAGCCTTACTTAGAAGAGAAACAATTGCATTATTGAGATTCACCAAATTGCCAGAGCATTTTCTAGGTTAATGAGTGCGAGCCTATATTCTGGAAAATTGCCTTTGTAATTATTTCCTGACTGTAACAGGGAAGGATACAACTGTACGCAAAATATAAGGTACTAAACCTGCTAAATAGGAAGAAGTAATGCATCACGTTAAAATCAATTTTTTTTCTGGTATATTTATCCCACCTGTGCTGCCACCATGGTTTGGCTTGTAGCCCTTTACTTGTATTGGCTTCTGGCTTGATGAGGTTTTTCTTATTCTATAAGTGAATAGGAGACGGTCAGTATCTAGTTTGTCTGAAAACTGTTTACTTGCACTATTTACATCCAAGACCCCATGGTAAGTACATTGTTCTCTGGACACAGACTGCTCTGTGTCTTTTTCCCTTGGAATCTCTTGGTCATGTCTCTCTGAAGGATGGTCATACGGACTCGAAACATTAACCCTATTTCTCTCTCCTCAGATGCTGCCAGACCTGCTGAGTTTTTCCAGCATTTTCTGTTTTTATTTCAGATTTCCAGAATCCGGAGTGTTTTGCTTTTATCTGTTTCTGATGTCATGCTTATATTGTCATTAACAATGTTGTCTAATTAACATAACCATTAACCCTTTACTCTACACCACCATATCTCTAACACCATCCTAATAGTCGATAGCAGTCAAAAGGGGAAATGTCTTAGGCTACAGTTAGTTTTGAGGTTTTGTACATTCCTATGGTGTAAGAGATGTTAAGTGCTCTTATGATTTTTTTTACACAAGGAGAATGCTTCTTACTTTTACCTCAACACTCTGCTTATGGTCGCTTATCAGAGGACCACTTTCTCAGGCTGCTTGGCATCTCACGTTATCTCCTGCTAGTGGAACCTGATCTGTTTTGCAAGGATATCATTGGCTACAAATGGAGCTGCTTATGTTGCTATGTGGTAACTTGTGGAAATAATGTGATTCAGTTCCAGATTCTCAAGTTAAAAAAAGACAGCTACATAGCAGAATGGTGTGGAGAATATGAAAAAAAAAATCCCTTAAGTTTCAGTCATAAATGGAAACATGTTTGCATATGTTCTTGGTCAAAACATTGTGGCTATATACAGGATAATTCCATACTTCTGGAGAGGAGAGTGTTGATAATGATGCAAGTGTCTTCCCTTAAAAATTTGCAGTGCATGGTAAGTCCTGGTTTCAAGTTGTCCTGCTTTAAGCTGTTTCGTTTGAAAGCCACTTTAATTTTAGGTCCGCTTTCCCCAATTTAATTCATGATTTCCACTTTAGAATCGTTTCATGTCATCGCCTTCCTCGCGTTATCGCTGTCTGTTTTCTATGCGTACACATGATTGCTCGTCATTGCTGCCCACCTTCATTGCTTTCTGTCTTCATTGGAGTGTGCATCATCATTGCCTGTTCTCATCGTGTAGTGCACGCGTCAGCTCCCTTCATGTAACGTCAGGTCCTGTGACACAATCACCGCCATTGTTATGGAGGTTGTTTGTCCTGTATTCGAGGCAACTTCAATTTTTTGAAAATAACCCAGAGGCATCCAAAGCCAGAGTTGTTCCTTTTTGAAGCAAAAAGCTTAATTTAAATTTTGGAGTTTCAAGAGTGCCTTCTGTTGGTGAGACTTATAAATTACTTTTAAACATGAAGCAGAAATGCCCAGTAAGTGCTATAAATGTTATAGGTTAATGTACCATTGCTGGGGCGAATTCAGCCAAAGGTACTGCCTGAACATATCACATATATATCATATACATTAACTGTAAAATTCATTCCTTTTGAAACCTGTCTTGAGGACTGTAATGAATGAATTCAGTATCTACTCACACAACTTTGCTTCAATTACACATCCATATGCCTTATTGCAACTTAAACTCTGTCCTTATACATCATTCACTGTGACTTTTTAATACAATTTTTTTAAATACATACAAAAGAGTCTGAGATCAAGAAAGGTGCAACAGTAACAAGTGAACATGAGCAATGAATTGTGAAAATTTCAACTTGATTTGCTATGAAATGCAGGGAATATATTTTATTGATTTTACATTGAAGAGAATGATGAAGCTCAGTGGCCCAAGGGAATCAATGTAGAATCACTTTGTTTTAACTATGAAAAATTCAAACATTGTTCATCAAAACAGTGGATCCAGGACACAACCAATATTTCAAAATTCCATTTGCAGTATCTCAGCAAACCACACCAAGCTCAACTTCTTCCTTTCAGCGAGCTCTTCCTCCACAACATTGCCTGTCTCCTTCCCTCCCTCTTCCCCTCTGATGCTTTAATCATCTTAGTAATGCTCTTGTGACCAGCTATCTGCCTCTCACCTCTGCAAATTATGACTCTTTCAAATGCACAGCCCACACCTTCACCTGCATCAAGCTCCTCGATCCAGTTGCTGCTGTCCTTTCCAAATCCCACTAGTTCCCCATGTCAAAAAATTGACTACACCATTTCATCCTTGCTTTCAAATCTCTCACCATCACCCCCTCCCCCCACACATACCCCCCACCCACCCACCACCCCCACCCCCCCACCCAACCGTTCAGATCTCCTCCAGCCATATGTTCAGGTACTTTCCCACACCAGCTCTTTCAACAGCTATGCGTCTGCTCTCTAGACTCTCTCTTTAATTTCCTCTTGTATCCACCTCCCACTCTGTTTTCAAAAATCTCATTTTTGATCCTGCTTCTGGTACCTCCTCCAGCCATCCATGTTTACTCTTTTCACCTCCTGCTTGGCATCTACTTCCATAATATAAAATTCTTTGAGACATTTTCCTACACCTGGGGATTGCTTTTGAAATCTAAGTTCTTGTTACCATAAATATCTGGCAATGATTAATCATTTATATTTAAATCTGTTGAATGCTATCAAAATAATATTAAATCAATTGTATTCTTACCTTCAAGCAAAGCAAAGTACAATCCCTGACGAATACATGAAGCAGGATTATATATCATGATTTAAATGTACCCTTGAGTGAGTCAGTTTAACAGACCACTCCATTTAATCACTTACACATGAAAGAACAAAATGCTTCCATCTGAATGAGCACACAAAAAATTGAGAGGAGAATTTGCATGGCCTCAGGGTATCCCAAAGTGATTTACAAATTCCCGTTGTAAAGTAGAAAACTCAGCAACCAATTTGCACACAGCAAGTTCGCACAAGCAGCAATGTGATAATGACTAGATAACCTTTAACATAGATTGAGCGATAGAAATTGGCCCAGAGTAAAAGTATTTATATTGAAGAAAGACCATGCATTTCAGAACGTCAGTGGATCAGTGGATATTGACCAAGAGCTAAATATTTCAGAACGTCCTGTTCCATTATCTTATACAGCTTTTAGTTTGCTTTGCAGATATGGTGACCTTGTAAATTGCACTCAAGGTCCATTCATGGCAAATTTTGATCGCATCCTGACAGTTTGGGGCAGGTGCAATCCAGAGGTCAGGTAACCCCTGTCATCTTCAGAATACTTCCAGCATTTGGTAGCCAAGTGGTAACAGCAGAGGTTCTTGGACCAGGCCTATTCCCTGAACCACTCCCCTAAGGTGATACATGGATTATTAGAGGAAAGGAGACTGCACTAAATGAGTTGAGGAAATAAAAGAGAGATACAAATTAAGTATAAGCAATCCAAATTTTTTTAATTGGTTGCATCCTAAAAATCATTGGGCCAGATTTTGCTGAAAAAATAACAATGCGTGAACAACATACACCATTATTAATGTACAAATCAGCCAGTAAGTAGGGGGAGGAAGAGGATCCCCCTGAATACAAATCACTATAAGTTGCTGGACAACTTGCACCATTCTGTTATCAGCTTTGTAAAGTGGCTTCTTAACCCGAACCTCCACCCCTGCCCCCTGCCCCGATGAATCCTGTTCCTGGTTAAAATTCCCTGCCAACGGTATGGGAAGTCGGAAGAGGTGTATTCCCTAATTTTGATGAGTGCAAAACTTTTTCAGAAAGAAATTCTTTGGTGAACTCTGCAGCACGTGTGTCAGATCAGATCTGTCAATACTTGAGAAGCTCAGGAACACAAGCAACAGAAAACCACGGCTCAAAGAGAGCTTCTAGGTTCTTGGAGATGGACTCAGTGTTATCTGTTGAAGAGTGAATACCTCAAGTGTATTGCTTAGCTGGATTTCAGAAAGCATTTGAGAAGGGAGTGCTTTGTTAGTGACAGCCCAGCTAGTGTTCAGGTTCTATTTTCAATGAAGACAAAAGTGACAACCACACTCAACTTCTACTGCATCAGCTCATTCCAGAGAGACAAGGCAAGACTGCATCATCGAGGTTTTGGACTTCCTCTTCTGCAAGTATCAACATACATCAGTAATGTATCAACACTAGCTGGAGTTGCCACACAACTGGCTGGTGCCTGCAGCTGAGGTTATAATTTCTCCAAGCTTTACTTGGGATCCAGTTGGATCCACTCATTTCTGGGCAGTCTGATCCACTGAGGGGACAATGGGAGCCAACCCAACAGAAATAAGAGACAAATAAACCAAAGTGAACATTTCTCTAGGTTCTGCTTTAAGTTGTAACTACAAACAGTGATGAAGTCATGAGATGATAATCTGTTTAACGATATTGACCAAGAGATAAATATTCACCAGGGCACTGCAGAGAACTCCCTTGCTCTTGGGATCTTTTACATCTATCTCGGAAGGAAGATGAATCCTTGGGTTTCATGTTTCTTCTGAAATCCCACACCTCTGACTATGCAGCATTCCGTCATGACTGCATTGAACTGTTAGCCCAGGTTATGTGTTCGGTGAGACTTGAACCCATGACCTTTATGATTCTGAGATTAATGTGCTACATGGAGTCAAGGATGGCACCTGACTGCAACCAATTGCCCATCCTACCCCAAGCCTCCTCCACACCTGCAGCACTCTATTTTATATAATAAACTATTGGCGCTTTGTCAAAGGCCTTTTGAAAATCCAATTGGCCAATATCTATAGGGCTATCTTTGTCCATCAACCTAACAGCCTCCTCAAAAATATTTAACCTTCAAATGCAGCAAAACAAAGTGGAACTTAAAAAGTACGTAACTTAACCATTAGTTATGTCACTCAGTATTTTTTGAGCCTTGTACGTAGTTCTGCATTATTCTTGCTGAAAACAGTTAGAAGGTAATTAGCATGGTTCTGAAATCAATGGTGATCGCTTTCTCTAGTCTTCACGCCGCTGCCACTTAGATGTAAAAGTAATGGAGCCCTGGCAGCAGTCTGTTTGATAGACTTTGATTAAATCTCACATTGTATTTAAAAGGCAAGCTAATTGGGACATTGCTGTGTTTCCTGATGGGGGTATCATGCGCTATATTGTGTTTTGTGATCGGGGCTTGCTGCCAGACAGATTACTAAACTTCCACAATTCAAGGACCTTGAGAGTGAATTGTGAAATTACGAATGCTGTGTGTGTGTCTGTGTTCCCTTTGTGGGTTTTTTTCTTTATTTTGTTCAGCAAGAATTAAATATAAAGAGAGGCATGAAAAAAAGGAAGCAGGATATTTATCATTTTGTAAAGAAATACAGCAACAATTAAAAGCTGCCGTATCTTAAAACCACATCTAATAAACAAGTGCCACATCTCATCCAGTGAAAATTATTGCTTCAGAGATGACTGATTTACTTCGGTGTTTAGGATGCATGTACACTGTCCCTTCTGCCTGACGCACTCCGTGGTGTCACATGTTCAAAGATGTATGAACATTATAAGAAAGATTTAATGAAAAGATTCGTTTATACATGTCCACAGCTTCAAAACAAAGTCATTGCCTGCGAGCAAGGTGGTGGAACAGTGGCGAAGGAGATTCAGATTTATCAGCAAGCTTGTGCCTGAGGTGTGCTACCAGGTTGGTGAAGACTTGCAGGGGCAGTTAATCATTCAATATGCCTTGTGAGTTTCAGTTAAGGCCACCGCCGCGTTGCACATTTGTATCATAGGGATCTGGCAGGCAGCCACAGGAATGAGTAACTTTGTTTGCATTTTAGAAAATTACTTGTTTTGTTTTTCTATATATTCCTTATTAAAGTATGGGTGTCACTGGAAAAGCTGATATTTATTGCACATCCTTGAGAAGGTGGTGACACAACTATGGCTTTCTAGGTCACTTCAGAGGGCAGTTCGGAGTCAGCCATGCTGGTTTGGAACAGGAAGCACACACAGGCCAGACTGGATAAGGACTGCAGGCTACCTTCCCTTCAGTACATGTGTGAACTACTTGAGTTTTTACAAAAATCTGACTGCTTCGTGGTCATTTTTACTGATTCCAGCTTTTGATTTCCAGATTTTTTAAAAACTGCCATGGCGAGATTTGAACTCACATATACTCTGGATTATTTAGTCTATGTTTCTAGATTATTCACCCAGTAACTAGTTTGCAAAATGAACAAAAGCTGCATGTTGTAACAACAGCAATAACTTGCACTTGTATTGCACTTCTAGCATAGTCATATCCCAAAGGATTCAAAGGAACATTTTCAAACAAAATTTGATACTGAACACGAAAGGAGTTAATAGTACAGGTGACCAAATAACTCAAAAGAGGTGGGTTTTTAAAAGTGTCTTAGAGACGGAGAGAGAGGTAGAGAGACAGAGAGGTTTAGGGAATTCCAAAGTTTTGGACTTAAGCAGCTGAAGGCACAGCTGCCAATTTTAGAGTGATGCAAATCAGGGATGTGCAGTAGGCCAGGATTAGAGGAGCACAGATATTTTGGCAGCTTGTAGAGCTGAATGAAGTTGGATAGATTGGGAGGCTGAAGTCATAGAGGGATTTGACAACCAGAAAATTAATCTCAAACTGTAACAAATAAATGAATATCTTACCACGTTGTGCAGTGTGAATTGTGTAACTAGTTAACATGCTCATACTTACATTTGGCCCTTGGGTGTCATGATTTTTCTTTGTTGGTTGTGAGGCAGGATCCCCAACAATTACAATACACCCCAATCTGTAAACACAGCTCCTTTCTCCTCAATCCTGAGAAACTTTGTGATCACAGACCTACAGCCACAATTTCTGTGCTAAGGAACTTGGCTGCTTTGATTAGCCCAAGGCAGTAATCTGAATAAAAGTGGCTGGTGAGACAGGCATTCAAAAAGTCAAAATGAAAGTGAAACAAGACAAAAGCACCTTTCTTGGCCACAGGGGACATCCTTAAGTATTTTACAGCCAATGAAGTACATTTGAAGTGTAGTCACTGCTTTAATATAAGAAACATGGCAGTCAATTTGTACACAGCAAGCTCCCTCTAACAGCAATATGCTAATGACCAGATAACCTGTGTTGGTGATTTTGATTGAGATAAATATTGGCTGGGACACCGGGGAGAATTCCCCTGCATTCCTTCAAAATTGTGCCGTGGGACCATTTGCTTTCACCTGAAAGAGCAGATGGGGCCTCAGTTCAACATTTCATCTGAAAGGTGGCAGCACTGCAGTACTCCCTCAGTTAACTGCTCTGGACATGTCAGCCTGGATTTTGTGATCTAGTCTTTGGAGTGAGAATTGAACCCATGACCTAACTCACAGGTGTGAGTGCTACCCACTGAACAATATTGTAAAGGAAGGATATGAATTCCCTGCTATATCAATACTATGGAGCTAATATGATCCAGTGACCGAGATCAGTATATGTACGTGTGGGGAAAACAACTGGGAATAAAGGTTTCTGATTCACGTTCTCTATTTTCTTCCTCTCTCTTGCTCTCTCTCTCTCTGATATTCTTGCAGACTGACTCGTTTCTGTCAGGTTAAGTGATATCTTAGAAAACCATGTAACTCCAGGGACTCTTGACTTCCCAAATGGTATGTCTATGGCAATGTGAATCACTTGAGCCTTTTATCCAGGAAGAAATGCTAACTAGCCTTCCTCTAGACCCCAACTCCATTGTATCTTGGATTAAAATAGACAATTTAAAGTATAACTGTTTACAAAACCTGATAATCCCAACACCCCCCTGTCAGACTGAGAGACGAACAGTCCACTCACCACAGACAAATTTCACTGCCGTTCTATCATGCAGTGAAATTATGATCCTTTTTATTTTACTAACTGTCTCTCTTGTCACGATCTCTGTTGAGACCAATAACATTTAAAATATATTTTAATTTCCAGTGACTGTCTGGAAGGATACATGACAATTTCAAATTGTAAGACTTTTATTGTAACAAACAAATTAAAAGCAACATTGACTAACCACTATTTAGTAGGCAACTTATATTTCAACTTATATTACTGCAGGAAAGTTTCCCCAAGTTAACATTTAAAATGGCCAAAATTCCCCATCATGGTTATACTTTACAATGTCTCTTAATTGGACTCTTTATTCTTAGGGAACCAGTCCAAAGGCATTCTCTGTTCCTGATGGCCTGTTTCATTTTTCTTTTGCCAGCCAGGTAATTTCAAATCTCAGAACTGACATTTACAGTGACAATTACATCAGTGATTCTGTCTCTTTAGCCCAAGCTAGGCAAATCTTCCAGACTCCTTTAGACCCTCAGATATTTGATCCCTTCAATCTGAGTGCAAGATCCTATCTACATTCCATGTGGTGAACAATAGGGTCAGCATTTTCCCTGCTTCAGGTGCAAGACTGGCTGTCTCTATTTTCCTTCTCTTTCTCTCTCTGATTCTTGCAGACTGACTTATTTTTGTCAGGTTCTGTGATTTCTTTGAGAACCCTATATCTCGACACTAGAATGGCTTTCTAGAGACCTTTCACTTCCCAAAGCCCATCTCCATGACAATCTGAATCATTTGGGTCTTGTATCCAGGAAGAAATACTAATTATCTATCCTCTAGACCCCAACCCCATTGTATCTTGGAATCAAATAGTCAGTTTAAAGTAAACTATTTACAAAACCTGACATTCATAACACATCCCTCTGAGACTTTCAGATTAACTGTCTACCTACAGTCAGCACAGATGCTCTTGCCATTGTCCACAAGGTGGGAACATGTTGCATCTCTCAGCAAGTCTCTTGACTTGGGCGCCTCTTGTCCCCATAGAATCCAAGCCATCCAGGCTTGTTGTTGGGCAGAATTCAGAGCAGGTCACATGATCCCTTCATTCCTCCATTTTACATAAAATTAAAGCGATTGTTCCAGATAAGAGTAATTTTGGACTCAAAACACTGTTCCTCTCCACATATGCTGCCAGACCTGCTGAGCTTTCCCACCACTTTCTATTTTTATTTCAGATCTCGAGAATCTTCAGTATTTTGCACCTATTTATATGAGTTGGCACGGAAGATGTAAGGAACTACAAGCATAGTGGGGGTGAGGGAATATGAGGGGTGTGGGCTGGAGGGCCTAAATTCTTCTAACACAACTGGGACAAAGTCCCAGGGAACTTCTAACCAGTCTGCCTCAACATTCGCCGACTCCCATGGCTGCCGATGTTGTGCTTCTTGCATTGGTGAGCCTGACTTCATTCCACACCACCACCTCCCATCGGCCACTCTTACCACTCCGAGCACTTTTTAATGGTGAGCCTTACAAGTCTTATATTCTACTAAAATGATTCTGATAAAGGAGCTGTCCTGAGATCAACACAGTGCAGGACGGAAGATAGGAATTTCTAGACAAACAAAAACGAAGCTCCGTCTGCTTCACCTTTTATCACCCTGGCAGCCGTATGAAACAATACCGGAGTTGTTACTTAAACATACCAATTAATCTCAAGCAATTAACAGCCCCAGACACGACAGGGGGGAAAATTCCAATGGTGGAGAGTTTGGGAACCATGGTCCAGAAATTCAGGCATGGGACCTAGTCACCTATTTTCTTCCCTTTGCCAAAGCAGATGGCAAGCTGAATGAGGAGATGTGTGCACACTTCCTGCCGCCATATTGGGGGCTTAATAGGCCCATTAGAAGAAGCAGTGTGGCCAAATCTAGAAGCCAGTAGATCTAAAGTCACAGGTTCCTCAAGTGTGTTACACTTGTGGCATGTCAAACTGCCTGTAAACCGTATCCCAAAAGGTTACTTTCTGAAAGAAATGTTAGAGTTCTGACTTACTGGGAGCGGTGGCGGGCATCAGAAAGGAGATAAGGAAAACTGGAGAGTAGCACATGCCTACTGCTTATATCTATCTCTCAAGAACTGAGTTAGTAGTGGCTTTGGCAGAGGTTTAACAGCCATTGTTTTTTAGCCAGAGAGCAGTATGTGTTATGGAGAGGCCTAAGCAGGGGCCCGAGGAAAAGGACATACAAAATGAGACAAAATAAATCACTTTAAAACGCTAATTGCCAGTTAACGTCAGCAGACATCATCACCCGCACTCCACCCCCTACCCCCCACTTCCCCTACATAATGCTTACGGTAGTTCTGCCCTTTACTTAATCCAACAGAAATGAATCCTTGACCCTAATTATAGAAAAAGGAGTTTGAAGGCAAGAGACTAAATATGGGTTCAGTTCACTTCATAAGTGGCAGGATAGAAAATTCAAAAAAGAGAAGTAGAAAGCTATAAAATCTACCTGAAAGCAAGTCTAACATTTTTTTAAATTAGCCAAGCTGATAGGCAAACAAAAAAGATGAAATAGAAAGATTTTGGAAATCAATACCAGCCGAGTAAATTGTAAAATACAGCAAACAGGCTCTGGCGCCCTCTGTTGGACTATAGGTTTTTACTGCAGCTCTGACAATCTAATGGAAGAAATACAGGCTCAACTTGCCATTAAAAGTAAAAACAGCAAATACTGGGACAGCAAAACCGGTCTTTCAAAGATCTGCATCGAGAAAAGGCAGCTTTTATAAAAGGGACAGTAGCACCATGAGTACAGAATTGGCTGAGTGACAGGAAACAGAATAGTCATGAAAGGTTGTTTATCAGACTGGAGGAATTAACGTACATATCAGGGTTCCCCATGGATCAATATTAGGGCCACTGTTTCTCCTAATATTTAATAACCACCCAGACCTGGGTGTACAGGGCATAATTTCAAAATCTGCAGATGACACAAAACTTGGAAATATTGTGAACTATAAAGAGGATAGCGATTGACCTCAAGAGGAACAGACAGGCTGGTAGAATGGGCAAATGAAATGACAGGTGAAATTTGATTAGCGAAGTGGTAGGAAGAACGAGGAACGGCAATGTAAAATAAAGGATACATTTCTAAAGGGGGTCCAGGAGCAAAGACACCCGGCAGTATATGCACACAAGTCATTGAAAGTAGCACGGCACATTGAGAAAGCAGTTAGTAAGGCATATGGGATAATGGGCTTTGTAGAAAGAGGCATAGAGTACAAAAGCAAGGAAGTTATGATGAACCTTTATATAAGACTCTAGTTCAGCTTCAACCTTGTTTAGCGTCCAATTCAGGGCACCACATTTAATGAAGAATGTGAAGGTTTTAGGGAGGGTGGAGAAAAAAATTAATGAGAATGGTTCAGAGGATGAGAAATATAAATTAAGTGGCTAGATTGGAGAAACTGGAGCTGTTCTTCTGAACGAGTTGTTGAGAGGAGATTTGATAGAGGTGTTCAAAATCATGAGGGGTCTGCACAGAGTAGAAAGAGAGAAACTATTCCCATTGGCGGAAGGCTCGAAAACCAGAGGGCACAGATTTAAGGTGATTGGCAAAAAAACAGAGGTGACACAAGGAAAAACTTTTTTTATGCAATGAATGTTTAGGATCAGGAATGCACAGCTTAGGAGTGTAGTGTGAGGCAGTAATTGTGGCTCTCAAAGGGAATTAGATAATACACATCAGTAAACCTGACAAAGAGACGGGTATAGGCATCCTTACCAAGTGTGACTATACCAACAAAGTACACGCCATTCTTAATGACGGGTCCAAATTTGTATCCATTGGACCTCCCGCTCAACATGACCAGACAGCCTTGCTCAAAAGTAAGCTAAAAAATGCTTGCTGGACTTGTGTAAGTGCAATGAGCTGCCGCGTGATATATATGACAGCATTCATCCTCATGGCTTGCTGTATCTGCATATATATGGGCTGTATCAAAAGTGATGTCCCTTTACGCACTATCTTATCTATGACTGGTTCTGCACAACAAGAATTGACCAAATAGTTGGACAAATTATTAAAACCGGTTTTGAACATGTTTTCCAGATTCATGGTGAAGGACTCCTTCACATTTGCGAAGACCATACAGGACCTGCATATCAATAGCACTGCTGTGTCCATGTGCTCATTTGACATTGCTAGCCCATTCACCAATGTTCCACTTAAGGAAGCCATAGATCTTTGCACTGCAGCACTATATCATGACGATTTAGACCCACCACCATTGTGTGAATCAGCATTCATCGAACTTATGAACTTGACAATTTGCACATTGGAGATCAGTTTTAATAACACCATTATGCCCAAATAGATGGCGTTGCCATGAGATCCCCTCCAGGCCCAGCTGTCGCACACATCTTTGTTGGGTTCCATGCAAAACGTGTCTCCGGTAGAATGACACCCAACTTCCTACACCTTGCATTTTTTCAAATATGTGGATGATACATTTACTATATTTAAATCCACAGCTGCATGTAATAATTTATTTACATGTCTTAATGGGTTCCATCCTGCACTCAAATTCACCTTTGAAATGGAGCAGTCAAATGAACTCTCCTTTCCTTGATGTACTAGTTGAGAAATATGCTGGGGGGGGGGTTCCCTACCATGGTCTACCGCAAGCCTGACTTCACTGGTCAATATACATGTTGGGATTCTTACAGTTCCGTGTGCTATAAGATTGGCCTTATTGGCAGCCTCATAAATAGGGCCTGAGCCATTTGCTCACCATGCAAACTTGATGCTGAAATAGGGCACATCAAAGGCATCCTGCAGGATAATGGCTAACCTGATCAGATCATTTCGCTCTATATATCGAGCAAACTCAGGAACGGGCCTAAGGTCATCACTTTTGGCCCTGAAAAGTGCCCAGTCTACCTCAGATTACCCTGGAAGGGCAAGGTATCTCAAAACTTTGAGCAACAGGTGAAGCTAGCTGTTTCACACTGCTATTTTGCAGTAGCAATGCAAGTGGTATTCACCACTACAAGAATGCTGCCAAAATGATGTTCAGCTTGTCACTGAAATGAGTAATGTGGTATCTGAATTTCAGTGCCAGTGTGATGCTAGGTATGCAGGCCATATGTCCCAAAGACTGGTGGATCTTATCAAACAGCATGTCTCTTCCGCTGTTTGCAACAGGCAGGATACAGACCGTATCCAATCAGTCCATGCCTACAAAACTCAAAACACAGTGCCCAACATTAGATATGATTCCGTGATTGGACAACATTTGCTAAATAATCCTCAATGTGCTAATTTAAGATTGTCAGTTGGACATGTGGTGTGGTGCATTTGCGTGTACTGGAAGCTACATATATATGTGTGTGTTTGTGTGTGTGTGTGTGTGTGAGTGAGTTTGTGTGTGTGTGCGAGAGTTTGTCTGTGTGTGTGTGTGTGAACAAGAGAGGGTTTGTGTGTGTGAACGAGAGTGCGTGTGTTTGTGAGCGACAGAGTGTTTGTGAGTTTGTGTGTGTGCCTATGTGTGCGTGTGTGTGCTTCTGTGTGTGAGCAACAGTGAGAGGGAGTGTGTGTGTGATCGAGGAAAAGAGTGTGTGTGAGCGAGAGAGAGTGTGTGTGAGCGAGAGAGAGTGTGGATGAGCGAGAGGCGGTGTGTGTGTGAGCGAGGGAAAGAGTTTGTATGTATGAGCGAGAGTGTGTAAGAACAAAAGTGAGTGTGTGTGCAAGAAGGAATGTATGTGTGTGAGCAAGAGAGAGTGTGTGTGAGAGCTAGAGAGAGAGAGAGAGAGTGTGTGTGTGTGTGTGTGAGAGCAACCGTGTATATTTGTGAGCGAGGAAAAGTGTGTGAGCGAGAGAATGTGTGTGAGCAAGAGAATGTGTGTGAGCGAGAGAGAGTGTGAGCGAGAGAAAGTGTGTGTGAGTGAGAGGGTTGTGTGTGTGAGTGAGAGGGAGTGTGTGTGTGAGTGAGAGAAAGAGTTTGTGTGTGTGAGCAAGAGAGTGTGTAAGAGCAAGAGGGAGTGTGTGTGTGAGCAAGAGGGAGCATGTGTGTATGTGAGCGAGAGAGAGTTTGTCTGTGCATGTATGTGTCTGTGTGAGCAAGAGCGAGTGTATATGTAAGCGGGAGAGTATGTGTGGTTGTGTCCGATTGAGAGAGAGTGTGTGTGTGTGTGAGTGTATGTTGTTGTGAGCGAGAATGTGTGTGTGAGTGAGAGAGCATGTGTATGTGAGCAAGAGTGTGTGTGTGAGCGTGTGAGTGAGAGTGTTTGTGTGTGTGTGTGTGTGTGTCTGTGTGAGCATGTGTCTGTGCGAGCAAGAGTGTATATGTAAGCGAGAGAGTATGTGTGGTTGTGTGCAAGCGAGAGAGAGAGGGTGTGTGTGTCTGAGTGTATGTTGTTGTGAGCAAGAGAGAGTGTGTGAGTTAGACAGAGCATGTGTATGTGAGAGACAGTGTGTGTGTGTGTGTGTGTGAGGGAGAGAGTGTGTGTGAGTGAGAGTGTATGTGTGTGAGCGAGAGAATCTGTGTGTGAGTGAGCAAGAGAGAGCATATGCATGTGAACAAGAGAATGTGTGCGTGTGAAAAAGAATGTATGTGGTTGTGAATAAGAGAGAATTTATGTGTATGCGTGAGAGAGAATGTGTGTGTGAATGAGAGGGAGTGTGCGTGTGCGCATGAGCGAGACAGCATGTGTGTGTGAGCAAGGGAGAGTGTGTGTGAGCAAGAAAGAGTGTGTGTGTGAGCGAGAAAGAGTGTGTGTGTGTGAGTGTGTGTGTGAGTGAGTGAGAGAATGTGTTGTGTGAGCAAGAGAGAGCATATGTGTCTGAGAAGAGAGAGTGTATGTAGTTGTGAGCGAGAGAAAGTGTGTGTCGGTGCCGGAATGAGAGATTTTGTGTTTGTGTGTGAGCGAGAGGGAGTGTGCATGTGTGTGTGAGCGAGAGAGTATATGTCTGTGAGCATGTGTGTATGTGTGAGTAAGTGAGAGAATATGTTGTGTGAGCAAGAGAGAACATATGTGTCTGAGAAGAGAGTGTATGTGGTTGTGAGGGAGAGAGAGACTATGTGTGAGCAAGAGAGTGTGTGCGAGAGTGTGTGTGTGAGTGAGAGAGCATGCGTATGTGAGTGAGTGTGTGTGTGTGTGAGCGAGAGGGAGTGTGCATTTGTGTTTGAGGGAGAGAGCATGTGTGTGTGAACAAGGGAGAGTGTGTGTGTGTGTGTGAGCAAGAGGGAGTGTGTGTGTGTGAGTGAGAGAGTGTTTGTGTCTATATGAGCAAGAGAGACTGCGTAAGTTAGCGAGAGAGTGTATGGTTGTGAGTGAGAGAGAGGGTGCGTATGTGTGTGAGCGAGAGAGTATGTGTGGTTGTGAGCGATAGAAAGAGTGTGAGTGCATGTGTTAGCGAGAATGTGTATGTTGTTGTGAGCGAGAGAGAGTGTGTGTGTGAGCAAGAAAGAGTACGTGTGTGAGCGGGAGAGTGTGTCTGAGTGAGAGAGTGTATGTTGTTGTGAGCGAGTGTGTGGTTGTGAACGAAAGAGTGTGTGTGTGTGTGTGAGTGAGAATGTGAGTGTGTGTGAGTGAGTGAGAGAATGTGTTGTGTGAGCAAGCGAGAGCATATGTGTCTGAGAAGAGAGAGTGTATGTGGTTGTGAGTGAGAGAGAGATTATGTCTGTATGAGTGAGAGAGAGCATGTTTGTGTGTGAGTGAGAGGGAGTGTACATGTGTTTGTAAGCGAGAGAGCATGTGTGTGTGAGCAAGGGAGTGTGTGTGAACAAGAGAGAATGTGTGTGAGCGAGAGAGAGTGTGTGTGTGAGTATGTGTGTGTGAATGAGTGAGAGAATGTGTTGTGTGAGCAAGAGAGAGCATATGTGTCTGAGAAGAGAGTGTATGTGGTTGTGAGCGAGAGTGAGCGTGTGTGAGCAAGGGAGAGTGTGTGTGCGAAAGTGTGTGTGTGTGAGTGAGAGAGCATGCATATGTGAGTGAGAGTGTGTGTGTGAGTGAGGGTGATTATTTGTGAGCGAGAGAATGTGTGTGTGTGCGAGAGAGTGTTTGTGAATGAGTATGTGCGTTTGAGCAAGAGAGTTTGTCTGTGTGTATGTCTGTGTGTGAGTGCATGTAAGTTAGTGAGAGTGTGTATGTTAGCGAGAGGGAGTGTGTGCGTGTCTGTGAGTGAGAGAGTGTGTGTGTCTGTTTGTGTGTGTGTAAGTGAGAGAGCGTTTGTGTGAGCGTGTGTCTGTGAGCAAGAGCGAGTGTTTATATAAGCGACAGAATATGTGTGGTTGTGTGCGTGCGACAGAGAGAGTGTGTGTGTGTGAGAGTATATGTTGTTGTGAGTGAGTGTGTGTGAGTGAGACAGAGCATGTGTATGTGAGAGTGTGTGTGTAAGAGAGAATGCGTGTGAGTGTGTGTGTGTGTGAGCGTGTGTGTGTGAGTGAGAGAGCGTTTGTGTGAGCGTGTGTCTGTGATCAAGAGCGAGTGTATATATAAGCGAGAGAGTATGTGTGGTTGTGTGCGTGCGACAGAGAGAGTGTGTGTGTGTGAGTGTATATGTTGTGAGCGAGAGAAAATGTGTGTGAGACAGAGCATGTGTATGTGAGTGTGTGTGTAAGAGAGAATGCGTGTGTGAGTGAGAGTGTGTGTGTGAGCGAGAGAGGGTGTGTGTGTGTGTGTAAGTGAGAGAATATGTTGTGCGAGCAAGAGAGAGCATATGTGTCTGAGTTAGAGAGAGCGTATGTGGTTGTGAGCAAGAGAGTGTGTGCAAGAGTGTATGTGTGTGTGTGAGTGAAGGAGCATGTATATGTGAGCGAAAGAGAGTGAATGTGTGAGTGAGAGAGTGTATGCGTTTGAACGAGAGAGAGTTTGTCCATCTGTGTGTCTGTCTGAGAGGCAGATGAGAGAGTGTGTGTGCGTGAGAGAGCGTGCATATATGAGTGAGAGAGCGTGCGTATGTGAGTGAGAGACAGTGTGTGAGTGAGAGAGTGTGCGTGAGTGAGAGAGCGTGTGCGTGTGAGCAAGAGAGAGTGTGTTTGTAAGCGAGAATGTGTGTGTGAGCAAGGGAGAGTGTATGTGGTTGTGAAGGAGAGTTTATGTGTGCGCGTGAGAGTGAGAGTGTGTGTATGAGTTAGGAGTGTGCGCATTTGTCTGTATGTATGTGTGTGAGCGAGTGAGAGTGTGTGGGCAAGAAAGAGTGTGTATGTGAGAGTGTGTATGTGTGTGTGTGTGAGAGAGAGTGAGAATGTGTTGTGTGAGCAAGAGAGAACATATGTGTATGAGTGAGAGAGAGTGTATGTGGTTGTGAGCGAGAGGGTGATTATGTCTGTGTGAGAGAGTGAGAGTGTGTGCGTGTGAGTGAGTGAGAGAATGTGTTGTGTGAGCAAGAGAGAGCATATGTATCTGAGAAGAGACAGTGTATGTGGTTGTGAGCGAGAGATAGAGTGTGCGTGAGCAAGAGAGTGTGTTTACGAGAGTGTGTGTGTGTGAGTGAGACAGCATGCGTATGTGAGTGAGAGTGTGTGTGTGCGAGTGTGTATCAGCGAGTATGTGCGTTTGAGCGAGAGTTTGTCTGTGTGTGTGTCTGTATGTGAGAGTGCATGTGTGAGTGTATGCGTGTGAGTGGGAGAGTGTTTGTGTGAGCGTGTGTCTGTGTGAGCAAGAGCGAGTGTGTATATAAGCGAGAGAGTATGTGTGGTTGTGTGCATGCGACAGAGTGTGTGTGTGAGTATATGTTATTGTGAGTGAGAGAGAGTGTGTGAGTGAGACAGAGCATGTGTATGTGAGTGTGTGTGTAAGAGAGAATGCGTGTGTGAGCGAGAGAGGGTATGTGTGTGTGTGTGTAAGTGAGAGAATGTGTTGTGTGAGCAAGAGAGAGCATATGTGTCTGAGTTAGAGAGAGTGTATGTGGTTGTGAGCGAGAGAGTGTGTGTGTGTGTGAGTGAAGGAGCATGTATATATGAGCGAAAGAGAGTGTATGTGTGAGTGAGAGAGCGTGTGCGTGTGAGCAAGAGAGTGTGTGTTTGTAAGCAAGAGTGTGTGTGTGTGTGAGCAAGGGAGAGTGTATGTGGTTGTGAAGGAGAGAGAGTTTATGTGTGCGTGAGTGAGAGTGTGTGTATGAGTGAGGAGTGTGCGTTTGTGTGTGTGTGAGCGAGAGAGAGTGTGAGAATGAGCGAGAGAGATTGTGTGTGCGCATTTGTCTATGTATGTGTGTGAGCGAGTGAGAGCGTGTGTGGGCAAGAAAGAGTGTGTATGTAAGCGAGAGTGAGTATGTGTGTGTGAGAGAGAGAATGTGTTGAGTGAGCAAGAGAGAGCATATGTGTCTGAGAAGAGACAGTGTATCTGGTTCTGAGCGAGAGATAGAGTGTGCGTGAGCAAGAGTGTGTTTACGAGAGTGTGTGTGAGTGAGAGCATGTGTATGTGAGTGAGACTGTGTGTGTGCGAGAGAGAGTGTGTGTCAGCGAGTGAGTTTTTGCATTTAAGCGAGAGTTTGTCTGTGTGTGTGTCTGTGTGAGTGAGTGCGTGTAAGTGAATGAGGGTGTGTATGTGAGCAAGAGGGAGTACGTGCGTGTCTGTGAGTGAGAGTATGTGTGTGTGTGTGTGAGCGTGTGTGAGTGACAGAGAGTTTGTGTGTGTGTGTCTGTGTGAGCATATGTCTGTGTGAGCGTGTGTCTGTGTGAGCAAGAGCGAGTGTATATGTAAGCGAGAGAGTATGTGTGGTTGTGTGCGAGTGAGAGAGTGTGTGTGTGAGTGGGAGAAAGTGCATGAGCGAGAGTGTGTGTGTGTGGAAGATTGTGAGAGTGTGTGTGTGAGCGAGAGAATGTGTGCATGTGAGCAAGAGAGAGTCTGTGAGCAAGAGAGTGTGTGTTTGTGAGTGAAAGTGTGGGTGTGAGCAAGAGAGAGTGTGTGTGGTTGTGAATAAGAGAGAATTTATGTGTGTGCGTGAGAGAGAGTGTGTGTGTGAATGAGAGGGAGTATGCGTGTGTGTGAGAGAGCATGTGTGTGTGAGCAAGGGAGAGTGCGTGTGAGCGAGAGAGAGTGTGTGTGTGTGTGTGTGTGTGTGTGAGAGTGTGTGTGTGTGTGTGTGAGTGAGTGAATGTGTTGTATGAGCAAGGGAGAGCATATCTGTCTGAGGAGAGAGAGTGTAGGTCGTTGTGAGTGAGAGAGAGATTATGTCTGTGTGAGAGAGTGTGTTTCTGTGTGAGCGAGAGGGAGTGTGCATGTGTGTGTGAGCAATGGAGAGTGTGTGTATGAGCGAGAGTGTGTGTGAGTGAGAGAGAGTGTGTGTGTGTGTGTGTGTGTGTGGGTGTGTGTGAGTGAGTGAGAGAATGTGTTGTGTGAGCAAGAGAGCATGTGTCTGAGAAGAGAGTGTATGTGGTTGTGAACTAGAGATAGTGTGTGTGAGCAAGAGAGTGTGTGTGCAAGAGTATGTGTATGAGTGAGAGAGCATGCGTATGTGAGTGAAAGAGAGTGTGTGTGTGAGTGAGGGAGATTATGTGTGAGCGAGAGAGTGTGTGTGGGCGAGAGAGAGTGAGTGTGTGCGAGTTAGTATGTGCGTTTGAGCGAGAGAGAGTTTGTCTGTGTGAGTGAGTGCGTTTAAGTGAGTGAGAGTGTGTATGTGAGCGAGAGGGAGTGTGTGTGTGTCTGAGTGAGAGTGTGTGTGTGAGCGTGTGCATGTGAGTGAGTGTTTGTGTGTGTGTGTCTGTGTGAGCGTGTGTCTGTGTGAGCAAGAGCGAGTGTATATGTAAGCGAGAGAGTATGTGTGGTTGTGTGCAAGCGAGAGTGTGTGTGTGTGTATGTTGTGAGCGAGAGAGTGTGTGAGACAGAGCATGTGCATGTGAGAGAGAGTGTGTGTGTGAGTGAGAGTGTGTGTGAGCGAGTGTGTATGTGAGCAAGAGAGAGTGTGAGAGTGTGTGTGTGTGTGAGCAAGAGAGTGTAGTGAAGAAGAGAGAATTTGTGTGTGTGAGTGAGAGAGTGTGTGTGAATGAGAGGGAGTGTACATGTGTGTGTGTGAGCGAGAGAGCATGTGTGTGTGAGCAAGGGAGAGTGTGTGTGTGAACGAGTGTGTGTGTGTGAGCAAGAGTGTGTGTGTGAATGAGTGAAAGAATGTGTTGTGTGAGCCTGAGAGAGCATATGTGTCTGAGGAGAGAGAGTGTATGTGATTGTGAGTGAGAGAGAGATTATGTCTGTGTGAGAGACTCTGAGAGAGAGTGTGTGTCTGAGTGAGAAAGCATGTGTGTGTGAGCGAGAAAGCATGTGCGTGTGAGCAAGGGTGACCATGTGTGTGAGCGAGAGACAGTGAGTGTGAGTGAGAGTGTGTGTGTGTGTGTGTGAGTGAGAGAATGTGTTGTGTGAGCAAGAGAGAGCATATGTGTCTGAGAACAGAGTGTATGTGGTTGTGAGCGAGAGTGTGTGTGAGCAAGAGAGTGTGTGCGAGAGTGTGTGTGTGTGAGAGAGCATGCGTATGTGAGAACGTGTGTGTGTGAGGGAGACTATGTGTGAATGAGAGTGTGTGCGTGTAAGTGAGTGAGAGAATGTGTTGTGTGAGCAAGAGAGAGCATATGTGTCTGAGAAGCTACAGTGTATGTGGTTGTGAGCGAGAGATAGAGTGTGCGTGAGTAAGAGTGTGTTTATGAGAGAGTGTGTGTGTGTGTGTGTGTGTGAGAGCAGGCGTATGTGAGTGAGAGTGTGTGTGTGCGAGAGAGTGTATGTGTGAGCGAGTGAGTATGTGCGTTTGAGCGAGAGAGTTTGTCTGTGTGTGTCTGTGTGAGTGAGTGCGTGTGAGTGAGAGTGTGCATGTGAGCGAGAGGGAGTGTGTGTTTGTCTGTGAGTGAGAGAGAGTGTGTGTGTGAGAGTGTATGTTGTTGTGAGCAAAAGAGAGTGTGAGTGAGACAGAACATGTGTATGTGAGAGAGTGTGTGCGAGTGAGACAGAACATGTGTATGTGAGAGAGTGTGTGTGAGTGAGAGTGTGTGTGAGTGAGAGAGAGTGTGTATGTGAGCGAGAGTGTGTGAGCAACAGAGAGTGTGAGAGTGTGTGTGAGAGAATGTGTTATGTGAGCAAGAGAGGACATATGTGTCTGAGTGAGAGAGAGTGTATGTGGTTGTGAGCGAGAGAGTGTGTGTGCAAGAGTATGTGTGTGAATGAAGGAGTATGTGTATGTGAGTGAAAGAGAGTGTGTGTGTGTGTGAGAGAGTGTATGCGTTTGAGTGAGAGTTTGTGTGTGTGTCTGTCTGAGTGAGTGCATGTAAATGAGAGTTTGAGAGTGAAAGGGAGTGTGTGTTTCTGTGAGTGTGAGCGAGAGTGAGTGTGTGTGTGCGTGTGAGAGTGTTTGTCTGTGTATGTGTCTGTATGAGCGTGTGTCTATGTGAGTGTTTGCCTGTATGAGCAAGAGAGTCTATATGTAAGTGTGAGAGTATGTGTGGTTGTGAGCGAGAGAGAGTGTGCATGTGTGAGCGAGAGAGAAAGTGTGTGTGTGTGTGAGAGAGAGGGGGAGAATGTGTGTGAGAGCAAGGAGTATGTGTGTGAACAAGGGAGTGTATGTGAGTGAGTGTATGTTGTTGTGAGCGAATGTGTGGTTGTGAGCGAGAAAGAGTGTGCATGAGCAAGAGAGAGCATGTGCATGTGAGCGAGAGAATGTGTGTGTGTGAGCGAGATATATTTTGTGAGCAAGAGAGTGTGTGTTTGTGAGTGAGAGTGTGTGTGTGTGAGCAAGAGAAAGCGTATGTGGTTTTGAATAAGAGAGAATTTATGTGTGTGCATGAGTGTGTGTGGGTGTGTGTGTGAGCGAGAGTGTGTATGTGTGAGCGAGTGTGTGTGAGTCAGAGTATGTGTGTGTGTGTGAGCGAGAGAATGTGTTGTGAGCACGAGAGAGCATATGTGTGTGAGCGAGAGTGTATGTTGTTGTGAGCGAGAGAGAGTGCATGTGAACAATAGAATGTGTGTGTGTGGAGTGAGAGTGAATGTGTATGTGAGCGAAAGATTGTGTGTATGAGCAAGACAGTGTTTGCAGATGTGAATGAGAGTGTGTGTGTGTGTGAGAGTGAGAGAGTGTGTCTGTGCATGAGAGAGATTGATTGTACCTGTGTGTGCGAGTGAGTGTGTGTATGTGTGTGAGCAAGAGATTGTGTGTGTGTATGAGTGGGAGAGAGTGTGTGTGTGAGTTTGTGTGCATGTGTGTGTATCTGTGTGTGAGCGACAGTGTGTTTGTGAGCGAGAGGGAGTGTGTGTGAGCGAGAAGTGTGTGTGTGAGCGTGCGAGCGAGAGACAGTTTGTCTGTGTGTGTGTGTGTCTGTGAGGATGAGAGAGTGTATATGAGTGAGAGCATGTGTGTGAGCAAGAGAAAGTGTGTGTGGTTGTGAGTGAGTGTGTGGGAGCAAGATAAAGTGTGTGTGGTTGTGAGTGATAGTATGTGTATGTGTATGTGAGCAAGAAAGTGTGTGTGTGAGAGTGTGTGTGTGTGTGAGAGAGAGAGGTGTGTGTGTGCGAGCGAGAGAGTGTGTGTTTGTGTGTGTGTGAGTGAGAGAGTTTGTGTGTGTGTGTGTGTGAGAGTGGGAGTGTGCATGTGGTTGTGAGTGAGAGTGTGTGTATATGTGTGTGTGAGCAAGGGAGATTTTGTGTGTGTGTGAGAGAATGTTTGTGTGTGTGTGTGTGAGCGAGACTCCAGCTCACTCAGGGATCACACTCACTCTCACCCCCAGACACCAGCACACTCACACAGTGGGTATGGGTGACGGTGAGTGAATAAGTACTCTGAGACTGAGAGTGAGCCAGAAAAATACAATTTGACCATTCATACTCCAATGGTCATCTTTATTAATTACTCATTATTTTAAATTATCAATGTATTGCTTTGATCTTGCTTTATTTTTGCTCAGCAAGTTGTTTCTTTTCTTCATACCTCAACATTTTATTGAAATCCATGTTTAATGCTGCGCCAAACTTTAATTTTTCAAAATTTGCTTATTGGCCCCTTGAGGGAGAAAATAATTGGAATGTGGCCCCTCGCATGAAAAGATTGGTCAAGCCTGCTTTAAACAGTCTGGTTCTGGCAAAACTGAAACAGAGGCAATGGGGGTCTTGTCCAATCCACAATTCCTGCACTCCCTGTCTTTAGCTTTCTGTCTTTTCCAAATGCATAACACACACAATAACACAGTCCCTAATCTATTCTCAGAGTCTTCTCCTGATTTTTCACCAAACTGAGGCCATGTCTAAGGCCAACTGCAATTCAATCTCCCAACTAGTTGTCTACTTACCCTTTGCCTTTTAGCTTTCAACCCCAGAGCAACCTCAGGTCACACGGGCATTTCTTGGAACTGAAATGCTTGCTAGAAAGCCCAATTACACCCTTTCCAGCTACTCCCCAGTTTCACATTGGAATTAAAAGGGACATACCCAAAATAAAATATGGGCTTTTGCCCAAAGGACAAAGGTCGTCACATTAGCAACATCTGACTTCCTCCTTAGGGCTGCCAATCTGACATACGTTCAATCATGAATTTATAAACATTGAAAATTTACAGCATAGAAGGAGGTCATTTGGCCCATAATGCCTGTGCTAACTGAAAAAGAGCCATCCAATCCAATCCCATCTTCCAGCTCTTGGTCATAGCTCTGTAGGTTACAGCCCTTCAAGTGTACGCCCAGGATTTTTTGTATATGTGTTGAGTGTTTCTGCCCCTACCAGCCTGTCAGGTAGTGAATTCCAGAATCTTATGCTCTCTGGGTGAAGAAAGTTCTCCTCAAGTTCCCTCTAATCTTTCTGCCAATTAGTTCTAGCATAAGCTCACAGCTGTTAAATTCTATGCCTCAGCTAATAAAGGAAAGTATCCCACGTGTCTTCTTAAATATCTTATACTGTTCCTGCTACCAACAGGGATTCATAGGATGTTAGTTCAATGTCCCTCTGTTCCTTTACATTATTCAGTCTCCTGTTATTTATTGTGTCACTAAGTACACCAAGAGACTTCATCAGGAGCACACAGAGGCAAAGTCAAGGCATCAGAGGGAGCATACAAACCTCCAAATACCTCATTTGCCTAACCCTCCAAGCACCATCTCCAAGCATGTGGCAGAGTCTGCAGATCGCACAATGGACTTATCAGTCACCTGAGAACCCATCAAACCGGAGTGGAAGCAAGTCATCCTCAATCCTGAGGGACTGTCTAAGAAGGAGAAGGGAGATTTATTACGTATTCCCTTGCTTTGTTTGTCCTCCCCAAATGCATTACCTCACATTTACTAGCATTGGATTGCATTTGCCACTTTTCTTTACACCTGACCAGTCCATCGACATCTTCCTGCAGTAGACAGCTTCCTTCCTCACTATCAACTACGCAGCCAATTTTTATATTATTTGTAAACTGCTTAATCATGCTCCCTACATTTAAGTCTAAATCATTGATATATGCCACAAAAATCAAAAGACTCAGGACTGTGCCCTTTGGAACACCACTGAAACAATCTTCCATATAACCACTTCTGAGTATTTAACTATTCATCTGCCCCTCAAAGAGAGAAAATGAGAGGCAATGAACACTTAATCAGACATCTTGGTTATATTCACGGTGGTATCACTGGAGCTGGTGGCTAAACAACATATAACCTCGAACACACACACACACATACGCACGCACACTCTCACTTAAATACAGGGATTCCACATATAAACCACACATATCACACACATTCACACAAGAGGTCCACACAAATGCACAGAGATCTCACACACACCACAGACACATATACAATTGTTCACACATGCACACATATCATGCACACACAGCCCACAAACATACAAATCTTACAGACAAACATCAGCCATACACAAATCTTATAAATACATTTATAATCACTTGATAGTATAGAGCTTGAATATTGCTGAAAGGAGAGACATGTTACTGAAACTTTTCATCTTGCACTCTTCAGGATAAACACAAGAATGCCAAGTTTCAAACAGTTACAACAATTTATACTACAAGAGAAAAGTATAAATTGCAATATAAAATCGTTGTGATCATTTGAAATTTGACATTCTTGTGTTTGCCCTGAAGAGTGCAAGATGAAAAGCCTCAGTGACAACACACTTATCTTGCATTGACACACAGATATCTCATACAAGCAAATACCACACACAGGCCCATACACATCACACAAACAGATCTCACAGAAGCATATACATAAATCATGCGCACACACACGCATTAACCTGGTGAAAAATGTAGCAGCACAACAGATTAACTAATCAGAATGTCAAACAATTCCATCATAATAATGGAATAAAAGTCTCGTTAGGATGCTATCTGTGGAATTTTCTTCACTCCTGCAATGGTTTAAGATGTGACCTATGAGGCAGGTTGTATTTTATTTGTTTATTTTTCTTAAAAGAAAATTCTTGGGTAACATTGAAGTCAGCCATGTGGACTGGGACTGGAATCAAATGGAGGCCAGACTGGCAAGTTCCCCTTCCTGAAGGTTACTAGTGAACCAGTAGAGTTTTTATGACAATCCAGCAGATTTCATAGTCATTGTCTGCTGCCAGCCCAGAAGTGACCAAATGTATTGAATTCAGTTTTAAAAACATCCTTTGTGAGAGTTGGAACTCCCAGTTTCTGGGTTGTTAACCCAGTACCATAGCCACTAAAATCTCTCACTTCAGATACCATGCACTAATAGGGCATTGGCAACCATGGACTTCCAACGTGTTGGTCCATGGTTATACTTGACAAGGTTATGACATTATGGACACACCTTCCATGGCCCAATCCCAGGGTGGGACTGGAGCCCAGAGCTTCTGGCTCAGAGGTAGGGATGCTACCATTGCATCACAAGACACCCAAACACTAGGTGACTCTACATTTATTATAGATATATGCATAGCATATGATCCAAGGAATGATTTATGCTAAGTTTCAATTACTAGATGTTGGACAGATGAACAAATATTTCACTGCAACTCTTTACAGTCACAGCTAATTTCTTAACATTTTGGGTGAAAGCGAAAGTGAGAGATATCAGTGCTGGAAATTGAACATTCTGCTACTTTTGTTTTGATCCTAGTGTCAGGTATAGAGTAAACTGAAATCAACGACTCCAGAGAGAGCATCTCTCCCTCTATCACAACACAACAATGTGCCTTAGCCCCAACTTCAAAGGACTCCACCTGTGTAATATTGCTACATACAAAACTACTAGCTGTATGCCAAATGGACCAAATTACAGACAGCTTTTTCTGCTCCACAGCCAGACAAATGACAGAATGGAGAATGACATCCATTAGTTTGGAATGGACTCAAATCCAGCCACCAGAGGCTAAAGAATTGTGTATCACACCGTCTTTCATGTTCTTACCTATATTTAACCAGTGGTTGAATAACTCACCATGGCACCATTTTCCACAGCAACATTGCATGGGAGATATCTGGATTTATACCTTGAGCTGTCCTTGTCCAGCTCCAAGTGATTACTAACAGAATGTTATTCCCAGTGCCAGTCAAAATTGTGTGGGTGTAGCCAAGCTTAAAATGGGAAGGGGAGAGAATATCAAGTGAAGGAAGCAAAGAAATATCACTCACTTCATAACCTGTAGATAACTAACACATTCATTTCAATTTCAGTTATAGAATATTCCGCTCTTTGTCATTTTCTCTAAGGAAAGACTCCTTTATGCTCTGAGATACACATTAGTTATGCTGAATAAGTAATTTCAAGATTTATTAAATAACATAACTAAATAAATAAGCATTTGGCTTGTAACACTCATTGTGGATGTGCTGGATGTAAAATTCTCATAGCATGATTTCCCATGTTACACTCAAACTACTCTTTATTGGATGCAAAGTGCTTTAGGACATCCTGAGGTTGTGAAAGGTGCTATATAAATGCAAGTCTTTCTCATTTTAAGAAAGAGTTTTTTTACAGCACCTTGGGCAACATTTACTCCTCGTCAACAGATCAACTCATCAAATCAGACTAACTCATTATTTTTGTTCTTCTATTTTGTGGGATTGTGCTGTGTGCAAATTTGCTGCCACATTGGTCCACGTAACACCAATGGCTGCTCTTCAAAAGTGTTTCCTTTCCTGTAAAACACTATTGACCCAGGCTTTATGGACGACTTTAGGTTGTCAACAGCTAGCTTTACATGAATGTAAGTTTTCTTTGATTTTTTTCATGTGTGATATGACCTACAGCCATTTGAAACCCAATGGTATCATGTTTGGATTTTGTCAAAAGAAAGGCTCAGTAAGACTAACTCTATATATTTCAAGTATTATAAAACATTTTTAACGACATTCGGCAACAGGAACAGCAATGTTAATTCCTACAGCCCTCTGCATGTATAGAAAGATGGCCTTAGGAGGACGAGTGGATGCAAAAAATTGAAAGGTTTGTATGGGAAAACCAAAAATATAATTGAAAAGAAGGCTTTTAAGGGTTTTTTTCAACAACATAGATAGCATGGTGAAGGAAACTGAGCAGAAAGTACTACATGACAGGAGCATGATATATGAACATAGGAATGGGGGTAGGCCATTCAGCCCCTCAAACTTGTTCTACCATTCATTGAGATCATGGCTGATCTGTATCTTAACTCCATCCACCCACCTTAGCTCCATATCCTCTTATACCCTTGTCTCGCAAAAATCTATTGATCTTAGATTTAAAATATTAATTGAGCTGGCATCCATGGATTTTTGTGACAGAGTGTTACACAATTCTACCCTTTGTGTGAAGAATCCATTCTTAATGTGCATTGCAAGGACGAAAATTTGTTGCAGCTACAATTAGTTCAGATTCCTGCTTGTTCCTCAGGGATCACTGACTTGGCAAGAAGGCTGCTTCTTTGGAACATGATATGTTTCAGGAATTTGTAGGTCATACACAGGAATTATATCAACCTGTAGCTTCTCAGGTGCTTGGTCAGCTTGCCCAACTTCAATATGAAAATGATCATTGCATCCTGCCACACTTTCAAAATGCAATTGGCTTCAATCTGATGTACACTTTCACCAGCCAAGGGAGTCCCTTGGCACCTTCTTTATAAAGGAATTCCATAGCTGCCTTCCCTTTCTTCATTACAGCTAAACCCTCACTCACTTCACTTGCGAAGGCACGATTATGATGGACTCTCTCACTCAGTGCTTTTGTCCAGTGTATCTTTTATGCTCTCCAACAGGTTGGAGGCTAAGGAATTGAGCCAAACTTTTGAGGTCTGATATTCAGTTGGGATTAATGGCTTCAAGGGTCATTGTAGGACCCAAGCACGGTGAGGAAAGTGTGTAACGTCCAAACCTTTCACCAACTTTATCAAATGCTGGTGCCTGACAGTCTAGAGGCTGTAATAGGGCCTTCGCAATCTGTGGCCAGTCTGATGGGTCGTATACTGCTACAGCAGGTTCTGGGTCTCTCTAGTCCAGCAGCTGGAAGCTCTGGGGATGCTCCTGATGGCATCAACAAGGAAGCCAATGAACCGGTGATAACATTCCAATGTCACAGGGATTCAGTTCACTACTTTTTCAACAGCTTCACTGTAACAGTTCCAGCTGACTTTGGCCTGGTTTCACCATTGGACTTGTTTCAATAGAATCACGGAGATTTCGATGCCAAAGTGGGTAATGATGGGCCTATGTTGACCATTCTCACCAACATCTGCTGACTTCCGCCAGAATTGGGGGAGTTGTCCCATAGACTAGCCTGACAAAGTCATACTCACAGAATCATACCTTCCAGCCAGTGTCCCAAAGTCCTTCATCATTATTATAAAAACAAAATACTGAGGATGCTGGAAATCTGAAAGACAAACAGAAAATGCTGGAAAAACCCGTCAGGTCACAACCCGGGTCGTGCGGACTCGAGGCGTCGGCTCTGTTTTTCTCTCCACGGATGCTGTTGGACCTGATGGATTTTTCCAGCATTTTCTGTTTGTCTTTCATCACCATTTCTGGGTATGTGCTCTCACAACTTCAGGACAGGCCGACCAAAGTTAGCATACTACACACAATCGTGAGTGAATGGCTCTGGAAATCCTCAGCATTAACTCTGGACCCCATGAAGGCTCGTGGCATCAGTTCAAACCTGGGCAAGGAAACCTCCTGCTGATTACCACCTACTGCTCTCTCATTTGATCAATCAGTACATGTTGAACATCACTTGGTAGAAGTACTGAGCAAAGGGACAGAATGCAGTCTGAGTGGGGGCCTTCAAAGTCCATCACCAAGAGTGGCTTCCTGGCACCAAAACTGACAGGGCTGGCTGAATCCTGAGTGACTTATCTGCTGTACTGGGCCTACGGCAGGTGGTGTTAGACAGAGGGGAAATTGCTACTTGATCTCATCCTCACTGATCTACCTGTCACAGATGCCTTTGTCCATTCAGGCAAAAGTGACCATCACACAATCCTTGTGGAGGAAAAGTCCCATCTTCCCACTGAGCACTCCCTCCATTGAGGTGTGTAGCACTATCAATCTGCTAAATGGAATAGGTTTAGAAAAAGTCTAGCTGGTAACAATTAGTGAAGACATTCACAAGGGTATAGGGAGTTGGTTCAGTTGATAGCAGTTTCATCTCAGAGTCAGAAAGCTGTTGGTTCAAGTCAAGAGACTTAAGCACTAAATCTAGGCTGTCACTCCAGTGCAATACTGAGGGAGAGAAGCACTGTATTTTGGATGCTTTAAACTGAGGCCGCATCTACCATCTCAGGGATGTAAAAGATTCCAGGGCTCTAATTTAAAGAAAGGGGAGTTCTCCCCAGTGTCCTGGTTAACATTTATCCCTCAACCAATATCACCAATACACGTTATCTACCTGACTATTATTTTCTGGGAGCTTGCTGTGTACAAATTGGCTACTGCATTTCCTACATTATAACAGTAGCCGTGCTTCAAAGGTACTTCATTGGTTGTAAAGCTCTTTGGGATGCCCTGAGGTCATGAAAATTGCTATATAAATGCAAGACTTAATTCTTTTTTTGCTTTTCACCTACGGGTTCAAGAATATCACACGTGCATATTATAGCTGGCCATGGTTTAAGTTGTCATGTTTGTATTTTAACATTATTCTTTCAGAGCTCTCTAAGGTAACTACACAGCATTCTACAACACTGTCCACTCATACATCTCCCCATTGCTGACCTGTGCACCTGGACAGAATCTTCTCCTTACCTGTAGCCTGAAAGTTAGCCTGTAGCCCTAGCAAGATCTCTTCCTCCACTTGCTAGCCACCACCTCCCGGTAGTGCAGTCCTAAGCCCTCGGGCTGCAGTCCTGGCAAATCTTTCCCCACACCCACCATCAGAAATTGCACACTGCAGCTCAAGTCATTCCAGCCATAGCAGCAACCATACCACACCAAACCATCTTGCAGTGGCTGGCCAGGCCCCTTCCCAACCAGCATTGCCCCTAAAGAAAAAGCCCATGCATGGCTCTTGACAGTTCCCGTCCCTATCTGACTAATGCCCTGCAAACATGGCAACAAACCATAACCTACAGCCTCAGGGTCTTTCTCCTCTAGCATGCCTGCTAAGCCACTAACCATCCACCTGAAAAGGCAAAAGAAAACATAAAGCAAAAGAGGGGAGATAGCGAAGCAACAGCACAAAGGCAACAGGGCGAACATAGCTCCTGACATAGCAATGCTATGCGAGATTCCTTAGCAATGTAATAAAAGTCTCATGCATGGTATATGGCATTACAATTCTATAACTCTTGTGTAATATTTCCTGCAATATCTCTCCTCAATCACACTTAATAATTATCAACTTTATTCTATGACACCTGATGTTGGATCTTTCTTCCTATGTGATTGATGCAAGATGACCGGCAATGAGATCTTCCACATATTCAAGAGCTGCAGCCGGGCATGGAGAAATGGGCTAAAATGAATTGAGAGCAGCAAACATCTCCAAGCTAGTTGTAAATGAAGAAAAGTTATTACGCAAATGAGTGCAGCTTTCGAACTGTTTGGTGAGTGGGGGAGTTTGGTGAGGAGGAGAAGGAGGTGTTCCTTCCCATTTGGTTTGTCAACCTTTTTAACCTTGTAGGAATTGGTTCTTACTGTACTACAGGGAAAGGATTTAGCTGTTTGGTGAGTATCTGGTAAGTGGTTAAGGTCTATCCCAGACCTAAGGTTTAAAATAGTATAGTGGTAAAGTTAATAAAATAGGAACATAAATAAATGAATAATATAATTAAGTAATTAATTCAAATGCATTAAGGTTGGCACGACAGGTGATGTATCAAGGCTCCAGCAAGTGGGAGCATTTGGATGCCAGTGTGATCCAGGGCAAACAGGTCTGCAATAAATGTTTGCGGCCCAATGAGCTTGGGTTCAGAGTCATTCAGCTGCAGATACTGCGATACATCAAGGAAGGGGAAGGTTACCTGGATGCTTTGTAGCAGGAGGCAGTCACACCACTTAGGATAAGGTATTTTGATTTGGTGAGGGACGGGAGCGTGTCACAGTGAATGAGACAGGTAAGGGGACCCAGAGGGAAGGACTGAAGGAGTGTGAGCCTCTGCAATTGTCCAATAGGTTTGAGGTACTCTCAGCTTGTTTGGATGACAGTGGGGGCTGCAGGTGGATGAGCAAACTGACCATGGTACCATGGTACAGGGAGCCATTCAAGTGGGGGAAGCAAAAAAGAATGTAGTGGTAGTAGGGCACAATATAGTGAGGGTGATTGAATAGTGAAGCAGACTACTTCAGCTCCTATGCCTTATGCTCTTATAGCTAGTTAAAGTGAACTGGTAAATTAAGTAAGAGATAGGTCAATAGAGATGCAGTGGCAGACACTTATAGGGATATTTCAGAATGCACAGAATAGATACATTCCAATAAGAAAAATTCCAAGGGGAGGAACCACCATCCATGGTTAACTAAAAAAAAATTAAAGATAGTATCAAACTTAAAGAAAAAGCATATAATTGCACAAAGATGGATGGCAAGTCAGAAGATTGTACAGAATATAACAAACAGCCAAGGTTGTTAAGGAAAGAAGAATTAGAGTACAAGAGAAAGCTGTCTAGAAATATAAAGACAGATATTAAGAGATTCTATTGGTAATTTTTTTAAAAGGTTAACAAAGCAAGCATTGGTCCTATAGAAAGTGAGTCTGGGGAATTAATAATGGAAAATAAGGAGATGGCAGATGAATTGAACAGGTATTTTCTGTCGTTCTTCACTTGGCGGATACAAGTAACATTCCAGAAATAGCTGCAGAATTGGAAGGGAGGGAAGAAGTCGAGAAAATTATAATCACCAGAGAAGTGGTACTGAGAAAATTGTTGGAGCTGTGGGCTGACAAGTCCCCGGATCCTAATGGACTTCATTCTTGTTATGACGTGGCAGATGATGTGTGCCAGGTGGATCAAACCCACGAGGGAAAGTTGCTCATGCGGTCACAACTGTTTTGCAATTTGAATTTTATTTCAAGATGCGTCCCTGAATTCAGAAGTAATAAGATTATCACAGCTTCAGGTGTTTTTAGAAAACTAAATTAAACATTTATTAACAAAGGAAAAGATTTCAAGCACAAACATAGGGCTACAAATTACTACTATAATAACTTCTAAAACTCCTAATTAATCTGGCTTCCAATTACACCTCTGTTAAGGCAACAGTAAAAATAAATAGATTTAAACAGGCCCAGGCAAAACAACACTATACCCTGGACAGTGATACTCAAAGTGAGTTTTCTCAGCTTCGATTCCTGTAGACAGCAATTTGATGCACAGAGGCTGGAGGCTTATCACACTTGTTAGATCTTAGAATTCCTTTTCCCCCGACACATAACCTCATCTACTTTCTACATATTTTCCCTTTTAATGCAACTTCCATTGTTCCCATATGTTTTTGCAACTTTACCTTTCTCATAATATAAATCCTTCATAGCAGTAATTTTATCAGCAACCTTTGGGAAAAATAAATACACTGTTTGGCTTAGCTTTTCTGGAAAGACGTAACATCCTACCATCTCTTTGAAATTCAAACTACCCTAAATTATCTAAAAATGCAAATTTTTCTCACATCTCACATTCTAAAACTTCAACTATGTTTATGTATTTAGCATTTCAAACCTAGCTTCTTTTTGATAAATCAAAGCCTCCAGACCAGCTGTCTCCAATTCAATTGAATCCCACACACATACACACACACAAACCATCCAAACTCCACTATCAACCCACTTTTACAATAAATCACAATAATATTGAGAATTATTATATTTCCATGACAGCCTAGAGTCTTAAAAAAGTAGCTAGTGAGATAGTTGATGCATTGGTTTTAGTTTCCAAAATTCCATAGATTTGGGGAAGGTTCCAATAAATTGGGAAATAATGAATGGAACTCCTTGATTCAAGAAGGGAGGGAGACAGAAAGCAGGAAACCACGGGCCAGCTAGCTTAACAGCTGTCATAGAGAAAATGTTGGAAGCCATTATTAAAGGTGTTATAGCAGGAACTGGGAAAAATTCAGGCTAATCAGGCAGAGTCAACATGGTTTTGTGAAAGAGAAATCATGTTTAACCAATTTATTAGAGCTCTTTGAAGAGGTAACATATGCTGTGGATAAAGGGGAACCAGTGGATGTACTGTAGTTAGATTTCCAGAAGGCCTTTGATAAGATGCAACACCAAAGGTTATTGCCAAAAATAAAAGCTTATGGTGTAGAGGGTAACATATTGGCATGGATAGATGATTGGTTAGCTAACATGAAACAGGGTAGGCATAAATAGGTCTTTGTCTGGTTGGCAAGATGTAACGAGTGATGTGCCACAAGGATCAGTGCTGGGGCCTCAACATTTTACGATTTATATAAATGACTTGGATAAAGGGATCAAAGGTATGGTTGCGAAATTTGTTGATGACACAAAGATAGGTAGGATAGTAAGATGTGCAGAGGACATAAGGAGGCTACAAAGGGATATAGATAGGTTAAGTGAGTGGGAAAAGATCTGGCAAATGGAGTATAATGTAGGAAAGTGGGAAATTGGCCATTTTGGCAGGAAAAATAAAAAAAAGTATATTATCTAAATGGTGACAGATTGCAGATCTCTGGGATGCAGAGGGATCTAGGGGTATCAGTGCATGAATCGCAAAAGGCTAGTATGTAGGTACAATAAGTAATTAGGAAAGCTAACAGAACGTTATCATTTATTGCAAGGGGAATTGAAAACAAACGTAGGGAGGTTATTCTTCAGTTATACAGGGCATTGGTAAGACCACATCTGTGTACAGTATTGGTCTCATTTAAGCAAGTGCAAGTCTCTTAACCAGGGGGTCTCACTACCCTATTAATCCTGACCTCGTACTTTGGTATCAACAAGAAACAAACTATGGGTACATTTTCCACTTCCACATGACTTTTTCTTTGCAAAAATATACTTTATTCATAAAAGATCTAAAAGATCATTTTAATATCTCAAACTGTCTTAACAGAAAAGTGAAATGATACTCACATTTTCTACGTCAATCATGTTGCAGCCTGAGGTGCTTCAATAAAATAAAAAGAACATTATGATAAACATTTCAAAATGGTCATTACAGAAAGTTATGACACAGCTAGTGGTAAATGCTGAACTGCTCAAATCCCAGTGAAACTTGAAACAACTAAAACAACTAATTTTCAATTGGTATAAATTTCGAGATGCGTTCCTTGAATTCAATAGTAATAAGACCACCAAGTTTTTTATAAAACTAGATTAAACATTTATTAATAAGAGAAATAATTTTAAATACATGCATAGATCTGCAGATTACTACAATGATAACTGCTAAATCCCCTATTCAATCTAACTCCCAATTACACTTTCGTTAAGGCAACAGTAAGACACATAGGGTAAAAGTTTTAGGCAAAGAAACATGGTACCCTGAACAAGTCGAATTCCAAGTGAGTTTTCTTAACTTCAGTCCTTTAAGGACAGCAGCTTGACACATAGATGTTGAGGGGTTTTTATACTTGTAAGACCTTAAAAATGCCTTCTCTTCCAAACAGTCTTCTCTTCTTTATACATATCTTCCTCTTTGAATGCAAATACCCATTGTTTCATTGCGTATTTGGACTTTATCTCCCTGATAATAAAACCTTCTCAAAGCACTAAGTTTTACCAGAAATCTTTGGGAAAGATAAACACATGGTTTCTAAACTTCACCTGGCTAGGTGACACATTTCACCCTCCTTTGAAAACAATCTAGGCTGGTTTATTTCAAAATGCAAATGTTCCCTTGACGCCTATGTTTCTAAACTTCCCCATGTTTACCTAATTTACATCAAAGCATTCAGACCAGCTGCTTTTAATCCAATTAAGTCTTACACACACACACACAGACACGTAGACACATTTCACTCTTACTCTATTTTATTATGAGAATTATTATATCTTCTTGATAAAGTGCAGTTACCAGCCCCTTGGTGTACTATAACTGAAAGGCCTTACACACTGGCCTTTCCCCATTGCGCTTTGTGGCCCCTGCCCCAAGCTTTAGTGTGTCTCTTAACACATAATCCTGGACCTTGGACTGTGGCAGTCTGTAACACTTGGTCATGGACAACTCTTTGCACTGGAAAATCAACAAGTTTTGGGCAGCTCAAATAACTTCTTTCACCAAGTTGATGATCCTCCAGCAGCAGCTGATGTTTCTCTAGGTATGCGTCCCTGGGAACAACCCGTAGAGCACAGTCTTGTGCCACTGAGCTGCTCAGGATGAACCTCAACAAAAACTGTACCTCTTTCCAGTCCTTCTTTGCAAAGGCACAAGGAGTTGTGCGACCATCTCTTCCCCCCTGCTGCTGCTTCATCGGCAGCATGCAATGGCATAGACTTCAGGCGTGCATGAAGGATTTGACAGGGTGTGCCCTTCTCACCACCTACTGCATGACTTCCCTTGACTGACCAAGTGACACATCCTGGCTGCAGCCCCAATATCCTTGAGAGCTTTATACCCCTTTCTGACCCTAGTCTCTCAGCATATATGGTAATGTCTTAAATCGAGTCATCCGATTGGATTATCAATCCCACCCTGGCCATGCAAAGACCACCTGCACTGGGTCATTTCCTGCTCTCAGCGGGGTGGTGTGTCTCCAGGTACCTGCCAGTGATAGATGTGATTTGCATCTCTTGTTAAGGCAGGAAGAAAGCCATTCACACATACCTGAAAGGCCATTGTATAGGTCAGTTTCTGTAATCAGGGTGTTTGGTGGTTAGCCACTGCCCCAGTCTTTATGTTTTTAAAAAGTTCCATATAAGTCTCAGCATTGATGTCTTCAGTCAGAAATCTTCATCCAATGTTCTCCGCACTCCATGCTCCTACCAACCAGCTCTGAGCTCAGGACATTGGTCCACCTCACAACTGGTCACATTTTGACACAAGTATAAATATAATACATGTTAAAAAAAACAAAGGAATGCCTTACAGCATTATAGAAATACACAAAATATCAAGATGCCTTACAGAAGGATGTAAATACGTTAGAAGCAGTTCAGGGAAGGTTTGCTAAACATCTGTGTGTCTGTGTGTGTGTATATCCTTATCCACTTTTTAAGTTTTTAAAAAGTTCCATATAAGCCTCAGCATTGATGTCTTCGGTCAGAAATCTTCATCCAATGTTCTCTGCGCTCCATACCTCGATTGGGAGGGTTGTCTTATGAGGAAAGACGAGGCTTGTATCTGCTGGAAGCAGCTCTGAAGAAGGGTCATATAGACTCAGACCGTTAACTCTGTTTCTCTCTCCACAGATGCTGTCAGACCTGGTGAGTTTTTCCAGTATTTTCTGTTTTTATTTCAGATTTCCGCAGCATCGCAGTACTTTGCTTTTATCTTTGCTTGTATTTACTGGAGTTTGAAAGCGTAAGAGGTGACTCAATTAAAGCATATAAGGTCCTGAGAGTTCTAGTGTCGATATGGAAAGGATGTTTCCTCTTGTGGGAGAATCTAGTGCTAAGAGCCACAGTTTAAAAGGGCACTTAGCCCACTTAGGACACAGATGGGGGGATTTTTATCCTCTGAGAGTAGTGAGTCTCTCCCTCAAAAGGTGGTGGAAGCAGAGTCTTTGAATATTTTTAAGGTAGAGGTAGGTAGATTCTTGATAAGGGGGAGAAAAGTTATTGGGGGTAGGCATGAATGTGGTGTTCAATTGCAATCAGATCAGCCATGATCTTATTGAATGGTGGAGCAGGCCCAAACAGCCGAATGGCATACTCCTGCTCCTAATTTGTATGTTCATATGTATGTTCATTCATCCAACCTGAATAATTGACATTTCTTATTGCTTGCTCTTGGATTTATTTCGCACAGGTGTAAAGCTATTTTAAAATGTGTGTTTTAGATCCCTCTCCTTAAGAATATTAAGAGTTCCATAGTCCTCAATGTGTTAATTCACCTGCCATTCAAACAAAGACAGGCTCTGGTTGGTAGACTGCCTACCCAGCATTCATTTCAATAATCTGCAATGATTAAACCATAAAGTCACACACGCACACATCAATCTATTTTAAATGGTATGTTGTTCCTATCCTTAAAATGATGGATCTTCTGACTCACTGTGAGCAGTAACATTATTATTAATTTATATATATTTAAGAACACTTAATGAACATAGCAGCTACCCCAACAGAGCCACCTTTTCCAAGGATGAGAAGATAGCAGCCTTATACTACTGAAACTTTTATATAGGAAGGCCTTAGTAAAATTATCCAGGTGAAATGCTCACTGTTGTTTCTGGCATTCCATCTTTTGGATGAGACATTAAACCAAGGCTCTGTATGTGGACGTAAAAGATTCAGTGGCAGTATTCGAACAAGAAGTTATCCCTGGTGTCCTGGCCATATCCCTCAACCAACGTCACAAAAACAGATTTTCAGATCATTATCACATTGCTGTTTGTGGGAGCTTGGCTGTCCGCAAACTGGCTGCTGCCTTTCCTACATGACCAAAGTGACTAGATTTAAAACAAACTTCACTGGCTGTAAAGCACTTTGAGACAGCCAGTGGTCATGAAAAGCGCTGCATAAATGTAAGTCTTTTTCTTTCTCTTTCTCCAGGTACAGGAAGAAAACACCATGACAGAATTAAAAAGATTTATGAAACTATTCTTAAATATCACCCTCACTACTTGTTGTCGTATGTTAGAAATTATGTTCTATTGATTTTTTCTTAAAAAACTCATCACACACTATATATGGTGCACAATAAAGTGCAAGTGTTAGCTGTGACTCAGTGGGTTGTGCTTTTTGTCTCTGATTCACAAGGTTGCAAGTTCAAATCTCACATCCAGACTTGAGCACAAAGAGATGGGCTGATTCCATTGTGACCAACTGTCCTGCATTAAAGGGGTTGTCCCTTATTTTGACTACTTGTTCTCCTTTTGTTCCTCATTTCTTAGACAGGAAGCCAAATTCCAGGATAATCCCAGAAAAGCTGGGACGGTTGGTCACCTGCCTGTTCAATATCCCACAATCTGTCCTACAAATAAGGGACAAAAGACATCCGTCTTAAGGACAGATATAGTAAGGGACATAGGAGAGACAAAATAAGGGACCCCCCCCCCCCACCTTAAAATTCAGGACATATTTTTCCTCTCTCTAGACTTGGAGATGTTGTCTTTCAGCTGAGATTTTAAACCTTGGCCCTGCTGTTCTCTCAGATCAAAGAAGAAGGGACTTACCCCTGGATCACAACCAAGATTTCTCAATCAACATCACTAAACAAACAGATTATCTGTTTAATATGACATTGCTGTTTGTGGGAGCTTGCTCTATATAAAATGGCTGCTGCGTTTCCTACATTACAACAATGGCCACACATAAAATAGTTGTTCATTTGCTGTAAACGACACTTAAGGATACCTGAGGTTGTGAAAGTTGCTACATTAATGCAACTCTTTAGTTACATCAGAAGTGACAAAGGGATGTCCACCTAAAACATTAATTTAGATTGGTGCTCCACTGATGCTGCCAGAACTGCTGAGAATTTCCAACGCTTTCAGTGTTTGTTAATATATTAAACATCTTGTCAGCACAGATCCAGATATTCGAACAGCAACCTCTCTGACAAAGGTGTCGCGGGATGATGACGTAAGGCTCTGGTCGCAGATTGAGGACGCGAGGTCGCGTGGACCTTGTGGACGTTTGGGAAGCTCGAGCGGCGCCAAGGGCAAGATGGTGAAATCCACTTACCGGGGCCGTGGGACCGTCAACCCATCAACATCAAGCACCAACCCGGGTGAGAGAGGGAGCGGGTGAGAGGGAGAAGGAAGGAGGCGGGGTGAGAGAGGGAGAAGGAAGGAGGAGGGGTGAGAGGGAAAAGTAGGAGGGGGGGTGAGAGAGGGAGAAGGAAGGAGGGGGGTGAGAGGGAGAAGGAAGGAGGGGGGTGAGAGGGAGAAGGAAGGAGGAGGGGTGAGAGGGAAAAGGTAGGATGGGGGTGAGAGAGGGAGAAGGAAGTAGGAGGGGAGTGAGAGGGAGAAGGAAGGAGAGGGGTGAGAGAGAGGGAGAAGGAAGGAGGGGGGTTGAGAGAGAGGGAGAAGGAAGGAGGGGGGTTGAGAGAGAGGGAGAAGGAAGGAAGGAGGGGTGGGGTGAGAGAGGGAGAAGGAAGGAAGGAGGGGTGGGGTGAGAGAGGGAGAAGGAAGGAAGGAGGGGTGGGGTGAGAGAGGGAGAAGGAAGGAAGGAGGGGTGGGGTGAGAGAGGGAGAAGGAAGGAAGGAGGGGTGGGGTGAGAGAGGGAGAAGGAAGGAAGGAGGGGTGGGGTGAGAGAGGGAGAAGGAAGGAAGGAGGGGTGGGGTGAGAGAGGGAGAAGGAAGGAAGGAGGGGTGGGGTGAGAGAGGGAGAAGGAAGGAAGGAGGGGTGGGGTGAGAGAGGGAGAAGGAAGGAAGGAGGGGTGGGGTGAGAGAGGGAGAAGGAAGGAAGGAGGGGTGGGGTGAGAGAGGGAGAAGGAAGGAAGGAGGGGTGGGGTGAGAGAGGGTGAAGGAAGGAAGGAGGGGTGGGGTGAGAGAGGGAGAAGGAAGGGTGGGGTGAGAGAGGGAGAAGGAGGGGTGGGGTGAGAGAGGGAGAAGGAGGGGTGGGGTGAGAGAGGGAGAAGGAGGGGTGGGGTGAGAGAGGGAGAAGGAGGGGTGGGGTGAGAGAGGGAGAAGGAGGGGTGGGGTGAGAGAGGGAGAAGGAGGGGTGGGGTGAGACACGGACAAGGAAGGAAGGAGGGGTGGGGTGAGACACGGACAAGGAAGGAAGGAGGGGTGGGGTGAGACACGGACAAGGAAGGAAGGAGGGGTGGGGTGAGACACGGACAAGGAAGGAAGGAGGGGTGGGGTGAGACACGGACCGGGAAGCGGGACAGGGTGGGTGAGGGGCAGGGACAGGGTGAAATGGCGGGTGTGTGGGTGAGGGACCCGGGGGTGGGGGGGGTAGAGGTATGGGAGGGAGACACCTGGGGCGGGGTTTGGGAGAGCGAGAGGAGTTGAGATGTCCAGAGGCAGGCAGTTGGTGTGGGGGAATCTGAAGAGAGAGACAGAGATCCAGGGTTGGTGGGAAGAGAGAGGCGCAGGGTTGGGGGAGGGTCCTTGGAGTGAGAAAGAGACCTGGAGTTGGGAGGGTTTGAGGGGGGCAGGTCAGGTAAGGGAGGGGTTTGAAGAGACAGGCGATTGGGGCAGGTTTTTGGTGGGTGGGGGGGCATATACTGCGGTGGGGAGGAGGCGTGTATGTGGTGGATGTGACAACAGGGTTGGTAGAGCAGGCAGAGGGAATCACCAAAGGGTGATGGCGGGATGGGCTGAGGGAAGCCCCTGGGGGAGTGGAACTGATACCCAGGCCAGTAGATAACTACGAGATTAAAGGCTGTCACTACTCAAAAGTACAAATTACATCCACTCTGGGTGGGATGCAACCTGCATCACAATGGGTGGTATGGGTGCAAATTACGGAAGCTGTAACCGTAATCTTCAAACCTGCTTGGATATGCCACAGACATCCATGTTTCAAAAAGGGATATGAAAACCCTGACACCAGTCAACCTATCATCAGTGGTGCATAAGCATTTAAGAGTCAAAAATCTGGGACAGAAATAATTGGCATTTGGAAAAGTTGGTGTTGGTTAATGAAAGTCAGCATGGATTTTTTTTCTTCAAAAGCAAAATGCTGTGGATGCTGGAAATCTGACATAAAATCAAAATGCTGAAACAGAAAGGTCGCATCTGTGCAGAGAGAAATAGAGCAAGTTTTTCAGGTCTACGATAGGAATAAGGACTGAAAATGCCGGAATTTTCAGCAAGTCAGGCAGCATCTGTGGAGGGAGAAATAAAGTGAAAGTTTCAGGTCTGCAACCTTTCATCAGAACTGGCAGTTGAAATAGACCAATAAAAGAAACAAGATCAGTCTGGAGGAGCTGAAAATTACAAAAACAGAATCACTACCAGCAATAGCTGTCTGAAAAAATGGGAGGAGTGGTTATGTTCTGAAGATGTTGAACTTGCAGTTGAGTCTAGATGGCTGTGAAGTGCTGAATTGAATTCTGGTACTGATTCTGTTTTTGTATAAATTTAAAAGATATAATTACTTTAGAAGCAGTTCAGAGAAGGATCACTGGACTCATTCCTCGGATGAAATGGTTGTCTTATGAAGAAACATTGAACAGATTAGGCTTATACCCCCATTGGAGTTTAGAAGAATGTGAGGAGAACTTATTGAAACATATAAGATACTGAGGGGACTTAATAGGTTGGATACCTGGAGGATGTTTTCTTTTTTAGAGGAGACTAAAACTAGGGGACAAAGTTTAAAAATAAGAGGTCTTCCTTTTAAGACAGATATGAGGAGAAACTTTTTCTCCCAAAGGGTCATTGGTGTGTGGCATTCTTTTCCCCAGAAAATAGCAGAGGCTGGGTCTTTGAATTTATTCAAGGCAGAGTTAGACAGATTTTTGTTAGACAAGGGAGCCAAGGGTTTTTGGGGACAGACTGGAAAGTGAAGCTGAGACCACAATTGGTTTAGCCGTGAACTTATTGAATGGTGGAGCAGGCTCAAAGGGCCAAATGGGCCTACTCCTGCTACTATGTTCCTCTGAGGTGTTGTTCCTTGAGCTTCATTAGTACAGTATAGGAGGTTGAAGATAGTGGTCAATGTGAGAGTGGGGTAGAGAATTAAAATGTCCATGCAAGGAAGCTCAGGCACACGATGGCAGACTGAACACAGGCATTTTGCAAAGTGGTCACCCAGTCTCTGCATTTGGTTTCCCCAGTGTAAAGGAGACCATATTGTGAGCAGCAAATATAGTACACTAAATTGAAAGAAGTACGTGTAAATCACTCTTTCACTTGTAAGGTGTGTTTGGGGTTTTGAGTGGTGAAAAGGGAAGAAATAAAAAATGCAAGCATTACATTTCCTATGCTTGTATGGCACGGTGCTATGGAATGGGGAAGGGATGACATGGCTGACTGAGGAGTGGACCAGGGGTGGCAGAGAATGATCCCTTAGGAATGCTGAAAAAAGGGGGAGAGAAGATGTGTTTGGTGGCGGCATCATGCTGGAGCTGGCAGAAATGGCAGAGGATGATCTGTTGAATGTAAAGGCTGGTGGGATGGAAACTGAGGACAAAGGGAACCATATCATGATTCTGGGAAGGAGGGGAAGGGGTGAGAGCAGAATTTTGAGAAATTGTCAAGGTAACTTAAAGGGATTGACTTGTACACACTCTGCACAGGGACTTGCATAACTGCGTAGCTTATGGAGAACATTGACTGGGGTCCCTGTCAGCTTCAATGAGGAAGAATCCTTGGTTAAGGGCAAAGGAAGACATATTGGAAGCACTAGCATAGAAGGCTGCCTCACCTGGACAGATGTCAGAGAAGCTGGGAGAATGGAATAGAGTTCTTATGGGAGGTGGGATGAGAGGAATTATAATGAAGGTAGCTTTGGAAATTGGTGGGCTTTGGGTCAGTATTATTTGACAACCTATCCCCAAAAATGGAGTTAGAGGTGTCAAGGAAGGGAAGAGTCAGATATGGATCGAGTGAGGGTGAAGGAAGGGTGGAAATTGGAAGCAAAGTTGTAGAAATTTTCCAGTTTGGGGCAAGAGCAGAAAGCGACACTGGTATTGTCACCAAAGTACTGGAAAAGCTGTGAGGGACCCGACCTGAACAGAGTTGGAACAAAGAACGTTCCTCACATTCCACAAAAAGGCAGACATAGCTAGGACCCATATGGATTCCCATAGCAACACCTTTTATTTGGAGTGAGAGGAGAAGCTGTTCATTGTAAGAACAAGTTCAGATAGATGGAGGAGGGTGGTGATGGGTGGGCTCAGGTTTGGCTTTGGTTCAGGGAAGAAGCAGAGGGTATTTATGCCACCCTGATGGGGGGCTGAAAGTGTAGAGGGATTGGATGTCCATCGTGAAAAGGGGACAGTTGGAGACAGGGAAGTGAT
Source organism: Carcharodon carcharias (assembly GCF_017639515.1). NCBI lineage: Eukaryota > Metazoa > Chordata > Chondrichthyes > Lamniformes > Lamnidae > Carcharodon > Carcharodon carcharias. Next base: position 44,274,760 of record NC_054485.1, read on the forward strand.
GGACGGTGTCAGAAGCAAAGGTGAAAAGAGACTGGACGTAAGAAAAAATAATTGCAATAGAAATAAGTTCTATCAGCCAAGGACAAATTGAAACAGTGGGTTTGACGATCATGTTTGCTGAACTTGGGTTAGAAACTTTGCAGGTTGGGGGTCTATGATGTTGGAGATGGGAAGATCTCCAAACAAGATGAGGTCAGTGGCAGTCTGAGAAACGATGACTTGATGTTCAGTGATGGGGGGGTCACAGTCAAGGGCGCATTACCAGGAGGTATCAGAAAGTTGGTGTTTAGCCTCTGCAAAGATTCTTTTTAATTTGTTCACAGGATGTGGGCATCACTGGCAAGACCAGTAGTTATTGCCATTGAGAAGCTGGTGAGCTATCTTCTTGAACCGCTTCAGTCTGTGTGGTGTAGCTACTTCTTTCCCTCGGAGGGAGGTATTGACATTGTGGTATTGGCACTGGACTGGTAACTGAGAGACCCAGGGGAATGCTCTGGGGACCTGGGTTCAAACCCCACTGTGGCAGAAGGTGGAATTTGAATTCAATAAACATCTGGAATTAAAAGTCTAATAGTGACCATGAAACCATTCTTGATTGTTGTAAAAACCCATCTGGTTCAATAATGTCCTTTAGGGAAGGAAATATGATATCTGGTCTGGCCTTCATGCAACTCCAGATCCACAATAATGTGGTTGACTCTTAAGTGCCCTCTGAAATGGCCTAGCAAACCACTCAGTTGTATCAACTGTGAAAAAGTCACTTATGAGGAATAAAACTGGATGGACCACCCGACATTGACCTAGGCACCGGAAACGACAATGGCAAAACCCAACCCTGTTGACCCTTCAAAGTCCTCCTTATGAACAGCTGGGAGCTTGTGCCAAAATTGGGAGAGCTGTCTGACAGATTAGTCAAGCAACAGCCTGACATAGTCATTCTCGTGGAGTCATATCTTACAGATAATATTCCAGACACCACTATCAACATCCCTAGGTAGATGCTGTTCCACAAGACCCAGCAGAGGTGGTGGCACAGTGATATACAATCGGGAGGGAGTTGCCCTGGGAGTCCTCAACGACGACTCTGGATACCATGGCATCAGGTCAAACATGGGCAAGGAGACCTCCTGTTGATTGCCACATACTCCCCCAGCTGACGAATCAGTACTGCTGCTTGTTGAATACCACTTGGACGAAGCACTGAGGGTGGCAACGGCACAGAATGTACTCTGGGTGGGGACTTCAATGTCCATCACCAAGAGTGGCTCAGTAGCACCACCACAGACCAAGCTGGCCGAGTCCTAAAGGGCATAGTTGCTAGACTGGGTCTGCAGCAGGTGGTGGGGGAACCAACAAGAGGGAAAAACATACTTGACCTCATCCTCATCAACCTGCCTACCACAGATGCATCTCTCCTTGACGGTAGCGGTCAAGACCTTGTGGAGACGAAGTCCCATCTTCACATTGAGGATATCCTCCATTGTATTGTATGGCTGTACCATTATGCTAAACGAGAGAGATTTTGAACAGATGTAGGAATACAAGATTGGGCATACATGAGGTGCTGTGGTCCATCAGCAGCAGCAGAATTGTACTCAACCACAATCTGTAACCCCATGGCCTGACATATCCCCCATTCTACCATTACCGCCAAGCCAGGGGATCAACCCTGGTTCAATGAAGAGAGCAGAAGGACATGCTAGGAGCAGCACCAGGCATACCTAAATATGTGTCAATTAAGTGAAGCTACAGCACAGGACTACTTGCATGCCAAACAGCTTAAGCAGCAAGTGATAGACAGAGTTAAGCAATTCCACAACCAACGGATTAGATCTAAGCTCTACAGGCCTGCCAGATTCAGCCATGATTGGTGGTGGGCAATTAAGCAGTTCACTAGAAGAGGAGGCTCCACAAATATTCTCATTCCCAATGATGGAGGAGCCCATCATATCAGCGCAAAAATTAAGCTGAAGCATTCATAACAATCTACAGCCAGAAGTGTCGAGGAGATAACCCATCTCGGCCTTCTCCAGAGGTCCCCAGCATCACAGATGCCAGTCTTCAGCCAATTCAATTCACTCCACATAATATCAAGAAACAGCTGAAGGTACTGGATACTGCAAAGTCTGTGGGCCCTGACAATATTCCGGCAATAGTACTGAAGACTTGAGCTGCAGAACTTGCCATGCCGTTGGCAAGTTGTTCCAGTACAGTTACGACACTGGCATCTACCTGGCAATGTGGAAAATTGCCCAGCTATATCCTGTATACAAAAAGCAGGACAAATCCAACTCAGAAAATTAACATCTCAGCAGCCTATTCTTGAACATCAGTAAAGTAAGAGAGGGCGTCATCAATAGGGTTATCAAGTGGCACTCGCTTAGCAACAACCTGCTCACTGATACTCAGTTTGGGTTCCAGCAGGGTCACTCAGTTTCTGACCTCATTATAGCCTTGGTTCAAACATGGACAAAAGAGCTGAACTCCAGAGGTGAGGTGAGAGTGACTGCCCTTGATATCAAGGCAGCATTTGACCAAGTGTGCATCAAGGAACCCTAGCGAAATTGGAGTCAGTGGAAACCAGAGGGAAACTCTCCACTGGTTGGAGTCATACCTAGCACAAAGGAAAATGGATGTGGTTGTTGGAGATCAACCATCTCAGTTCCAGGACAATGCTGCAGGAGTTCCTCAGGGCAGTGTCCTAGGCCCAATCACCTTCAGGTGCTTCATCAATAACCTTCCTTCCATCAAAAGGTCAGATGTGTGGATACTAGCTGATAATTGTACAATGTTCAGCACCATTCGCAACTCCTCAGATACTAAAGCAGTCCATGTTCAAATGCAGCAAGACCTGGACAATGTCCAGGCTTGGGCTGACAAGTGGCAAGTAAGATTCATGCCAGGCGATGGCCATCTCCAGCAAGAGAGAATCTAGCCATCACCCCCTTGACATTCAATGGCATTACCATTGCTAAATCCCCTACTATCAACATCCTGGGGTTACTATTATGCAGAAACTCAATTGGACTAGCCGTATAAATACTGTGGCTACAAGAGCAGGTGAGAGATTAGGAATCGTGCGACAAGTAACTCACCTCCCAACTCCCCAAAGCTTGTCCACTATCTACAAGGCTCAAGTTAGAAGCGTGATGGGTGAGTGCAGCTCCAACAACACTCGAGAAGCTTGACATCATTCAATACAAAGTAGTCTGCTTGATTGGCGCCCCTCCCACAAACCTTCACTCCCTCCACCACCAACGAACATTTGCAGCAGTGTGTACCATCTACAAATGCACTACAGAAACCCACCAAGGCTCCTTAGACAGCACCTTCCAAATCCATAACCAACACCACCTAGAAGGACAATGGCAGCAGATATATCGGAACACCATCACCTAGAAGTTCCCTTCCAAGCCACTCACCATCCTGACTTGGTAATATATCGCTATTCCTTCACTGTTGTTAGGTCAATCTTGCAACTCCCTCCCTAACAGCACTGTGGTGTACCTAACCACAGGGATTGCAGCGGTTCAAGAAGGCAACTCCACCACCACCACCTCAAGAGCAGTTGGAGATGGGCAATATACACTGGCATAGCCAACAACACCCACAACCCGTAAATGAATAATAAAATATGTTTCATTTGCTTCCTTGAAGAACTCAATTAAGTTACAGAGAAGGTTACTAAGGAAGTATGCAGTAGTGTTTCCCATAGGTCAGTATTGGGACCATTGCTGTTTTGATATATTCATGACCTGGACTGGGTTTTATGGGACGTTAATTTTGCAAATGGGAAAGTAGTAAACAACAAGGATAATAACAGATTTTAGGAGGACAGAGGTGGAAATGGGCAGACATATGGTCACTGAAATTTAACATAAGTGCAAAGTGATACATTTTGATAGAGAGAATGAGTATAAACCAAAATGGTACAGTTTTAAAGGGGATGTAGGAACAGAGACCAGAGAATGTTTGTACAGAAACCTTTGCAGGGCAGGTTGAAAAATCTGTTCAAAAAGCATGTGAGATCCTTTGCTTTATTAATGGAAGCTCAGAATGCAAAAACAAGGAAGTTATGCTAAGCAGTTAATAAAACACAGGTTAGACCTCAGCTGGAATATTATTTTCAATTCTGTGCAGGAAGAATGTCAAGGCCTTTGAGAGGGTGAAGAAGAGATTTATTAAAATGGTACCAAGGATGAAGGTTTTCAGTTATGTCGAAGCTGGAGTTGTTCACCTTAGAGCACAGATATTCAGAGAAGTTTTGCTTGAGGTGTTCAAAATCATAAACAATTTCGATAAGAGTAAATAAGAGGCATGTGTTTCCAGTGACAAAATGGTTGATAACCAGAGGGGACAGATTTAAGATGATGTGGAAAAGATTGCAAGGCGAGATGAAGATTTATTTACATAATGAATTGTGATCTAGAATGCACTGCTTGAAAGGGCGGTGGAAGCAGGTTCGATACTAAAACTTATAAGGGAATAGGATATATACTTGAAGGGAAAAAAATTACAGGGCCATGGGGATAGACCAGCAAGTGGGACTAAATTGGATAGCTTTTCCAAAGAGCCAACACAGGCATAATGAATCGAATGGCTTTCTCCTGTGCTGCATCACTCTATAATTTCATGGTTGGGTAATTTAGCGTTTGAAAGTGAGTGGGGGGTGGGTGGGTAGGAATTAATTGGGCGAGGGAAGAGAGGGCCCAGCTTTCACAAATTCCACAATAAAATTTTGACCACTATCTCCTGGGAGCCATGATAATGAAGGTATGTACAATCCTTACAGTACAATTTCAATAAGAAGACTTTTAAGAAACACTTTATGGTATTTGTAATCTGACCAAGTTGGTTAACATTCCTTCATAATATATAGAAAAGCATGATTTCTATTTTTGCTTATGATTGTATTATAAAAATGTACTCTTCAAGCTGGGTGTTATGCTTTTCCAACAGCATTGGCACGTATTTATATAGCACTTTAACGTAATAAACCATTTCAAGGTGCTTCATGGGCATTATAAAACAAAATATGATACTGAGCTATGCAAGCAGATATAAGGGCAGATGACCAAAAGCTTGGTCAAAGAGGTAGGTTTTAGGGAGCATTTTAAAGGAGGAAAGAGAGGTTGAAGACATTTACGGAGGGAATTCCAGTGCTTAGGGCCTAGGCATCTGACGGCATGGCCATCAATTCTGGTGAGATTAAAATATGGGATGTTCAAGATGCCAGAATAAGAGGGGAATAAATATGAGTGATGGAGCTGGAGGAGACTACAGAGATAAGGAGGGGCAAAGCCATGGAGGAATTTGTAAATAAGGATGAGAATCTGACAATTAAATATTGTAAATATGGCACAAACATGTTTTGCTGTTTATACTTCATGATTTCAGTTAAAGTAATTACATTCAGACTGTTAAAACTTAGATTGTTGGGGAAATAAAGATTGGAACTATAATAATATAGTCTTATTGATTATGAAGATGGCAGATGCTGTTTAGTGTTTATGCCGTGGATTTGGATGATTTCGGTCCACTTTTTTTGGTATACATGAGCCAATAGCATAAGATTATCTATAATTTAGCAGTTTGTCCACCACCTTACCCATTCTTCTCGAAGCTAGTACCAAACTTAAAAAAATTACAACTACTTGAGATCAGCCTCTGGGAATGAAGCAGATGTCTAACATTAACTGAGTCACTAGTTTTTTAGGGAGTTGCAAGACAAGTTTTAAATTTCTACAGGTTTGTTGGAGAAAAATTACTTGAAGTAAAAGTCTGAAACAGCTAATAATCTTCAATTCCTGCCTTCCTTGTTCTGTAAAGTCATTATCACGTCTCCAGTTAGCCGTAATATACACATTGGTTACAAGATATCACATATGTTACATGGATACAAAACATCTTTAAAACCTTGGAATGTTCTACAGGACATTTCCCTCTTCATTAAAGCTTAATTCAACTTCGCTACATTTATGTTCCCTGATTCAAATGTTTGGGTAATTCAGAAATTTTTTTTACTGGAGAAGTGACAGAAATATCAGACTGTAATCCATATAAGTGCAGTTTGAAATGTAGTATATTAGTCAGTTGTTTGTATTTTATTGGTACTTGTGTTTTTGTGCAGATCGGCCCAAAGATGCAGGAGGCCACAGGAGGGACCGGGCAACTATTAAACGCCTTAATATGTACAGACAGAAAGAACGAAGGTAAGTGTCCCAATTATCTTTTTGGTGCAAAAATTCAATGAACTAATTGTAGAATTTGTCTGAACAATAGTTAACACTCAGTCACCCTATTCAGAATGGTGATGCAACTCCATAATTTGATTTTACCAAAGCTTTATCTGCTGTATCTTTGTAAAAGGGTGAGAGGGGAAGGGAGGAGAGAGGAGTGGGATGCTAATAGGACCCTGGTAAACTCTGGGTCGTGACATCAACTGAAAAACACCTGACCTAGGAAGAAGTACCTCCACAGCTTTTCATGATTCAAGTAATCACTGATCTTGTAACATTAAATACTCACACATGGTGCTACAGGTGTGGGGTGCCTGTTTGAATTTTAGCAACATGTGTACATATCAGGGATCTGCTTTATCACTGCAAAATCACAATGATGGCAGGATGGAGGATTTATTGTAGTCAGTTCCTGACAATGTTGACAGGGGCCTGGTAGATTACTGAGTTGCGTTAAGCACTCAGCTGTGAGGTAAAATGGAGGTTTACCATTGTAGTGCTTTCTAACATGATCTCTGAAGTTGTGCCCCTACAATTAAAGTAATTTTTGCATCAGGGTGGATAATGGTTTATTAAGCTATACTCAATAATTGCATTCTTATGGCTTATCCACTTCGTGTTTTTGCTTCACTTTCTATTAAGGATGTTAGAAATTTTTTGCCAAATTTTGAGGTAGTGCAACAATCTTCAAAATGCACAATCAACCCCATCTGTGTATGAATTTATCTATGAATTGTATTTTTGCACTACTTCACAGTGTAGCAACTTTGTTAATAATGTGAAATCTTACATGCAAACCTAATTATTTCTTTCCCTGCAAGAAACAAAGTAGGAAAGGTCATCAAACCCCTGCAATACCAGTCAACAGTTTCATCTGGCACTGTAGCCCGCGTGGAGCCAAATATCAAGTGGTTCGGTGAGTTCATATTTTCCATGCAGAAAGAATGGGTATAGTTTTCATGGTTTGACACACGTGCTCCACCTGCATACATAACACAGTGATCATCGGCTTTGGGTGGCCAGAATCAGCAGAAAACTTACTGTCTGGGGTTTTACAGGAACTGCAGGTAAAATCAGCCTCTTGCACTTTTGTGTAGCTGGGAGTGATCTGAAGCAGTAATACAAGGCAAAGGAATTCAAATAAAGTATGAGAGTACTTGTCTTCTGTTCAGACTTTTCTAGTGTTTGTACAACCTATAATTATTACAAAGTAACATTTGTCATCTAAATATGATTGAGTAATAAGGTATTGCAAACTTTGGACTCCAGAGATAGATGTTATTGGCTCTTACAGTAACTGAGACTTTTTTTTAAAGTAAATACAAGGAATAAACATTTTTGGAGCCTGTTTTTGTGTGTGCTTAATATTTTATTTTTAACAGTATATATTGATACCTTAGAAACTTAAAAGCAGGATTGCTGGGAGTGAAGGAATGCGAGAGTTGAATTAATAATCAATCTAAGATGCTTCATAGATGTTTCAACTGTGCATATGAATTTAAAATTCTGCTTTCTTTGAATTAAACCTTGCTAATGATTTTATTCATTTATTATCCCATGGTTTCATGTTGGTGCTCCTGGATAATAAGATGCAAACCCGCAACCAAGATTTCCCCACTTAAGTGCCTGACCTTAGTTCCTCAATTAGACAAAACACTGAGCCAAGGAAATCAATTCTGCTGGGCATGTCACCCACCCATAAAATCATAGAAAAGTTTCAGTGCAGAAAGAGGCCATTCAGCCCGTCGTGCTTGCACCAGCCAAAAAGAGGAAAAAAACTAGCTGCTCATTTTAATCCCACTTTCCAGCACCTGGACCATAGCCTTGCAGGTTACAGCAGTTCAGATGATCATTTTTAAATGAGTTGAGCACCCGCTTAGTGGCCTGATGCAAGAGCAGAAACGTGGGAATAGAGTTCCCTGTGTGTGTACCCTCTGGTACTACACAGTGATTTTTTTTTCTAAAACTTGACAAAAAGACTGCTTCATAAAAAATATATATATAATGCTCTCAAATCTTTTTGTTTTGTGAACAGCTAACACTCGGGTCATAAAGCAGTCATTGCTGCAAAAATTCCAAGATGAGATGGGTAGTGTTGTGAAAGACCCTTATAGGGTGGTTATGAAGCAGACCAAACTTCCAATGTCTCTTCTGAATGACCGAATCAAGCCTCATGTAAGTCACTTACTTTCTTTTGTTGATTAAATAGAAATTTAGGAACGTAGCCATCATTTGTAGAAATTTGATATTTTTAAGTAAGTGGTTGCTAATTGCAATTTTTAATGTAGCATTACATTTAAACCAAAATGGAGAGTATTTGTGCATCTAGATTTCTCATTGTTTATGTTTAAAATTCGGAAATACGCCAAAAGAAATGCTCTGGTTCTTTCTTGCCTCAGTCAATCTACATTTGTACGTAATTTCTTGACAGTATAGTCTCTGAAGTAACAAAAACAAAAATAGCTGGAAAAACTCAGCAGGTCTGACAACATCTGCGGAGAGGAATACGGTTAACGTTTTGAGTCCGTATGACTCTTCATCAGAAGCCTCTGAAGTAGTTTACTGTTAAATTCACTGGCTGTGGTGATGCAAATTCTGATGGCACATTCCCGATGTTGACAGTGTATTCGGGAGGAAATGCAGTGTCAAAAAGTTTGTCTTATGAATTCTAAATGGGAATCTAAAAGTTAAATAGTGAATCCTAATTCTGAAAAAACCTCAAATCACCCTCCTGAGAGGCCTAAATACAATGTTGGCTGGAAATAATTTAAGCTCTGTTCTTTTAATCAGCAGTACAACTTGTAGCTTTTGGACTGCTGTATTTTTTAATGCATTTTTATGCGATGCTGTTCAAGAGTATCATAAGATTTAGCCTTGTGACAGCTATATCCTGTTTGAAGTTGCATTCGGTATTAGGTATAACTTCCCTTGAAATAAAGCATTTTATCCTGATGCCGTCACATTTGGAATGATTCAAAAGGCTCCTGCCTTTAGAACTTTTGAGGGGATGCGTGACTAATTCCTTTAAAGCAGGGTTTTCTTTCAAAGGAATTTGTGGGATACTTCTAAGATTTATTTTGCCCTTTAGCATTTGCCGCAAATGCTAATCAAAAACATAAAAAAGTAAAGCATTCTGATCCTTTCTGGCAAGTCTCTTTTTCAACAGTCATGGAGGTCTTTTTTATTCTTTCTTGGGGTGTGGGCGTCGCTGGTTAGGCCAGCATTTGTTGCCCATCCCTAATTGCTCTTCAGAAGGTGGTAATGGTGATCAGAAATCATTGTGAGCTCTGTATTTTCAGGAGTATCAGAGTACTAACTGCCCATATATGGAACAGTGTAGAAAGCTGATACTGAGATACAGTGCTGTAATTCAGATTTTTTAACCAGCAATTGTTGGTTTTAGCAAAACCCCTCTGGTAAATGTAAAATAATTTTGCAGCATTTGTACTTCATGCTAATCATATGAAGATATTCTTATCACAAAAATAGTATCTATATATTTTTACAAATGTAGAGTTCAGTCCTGTGCCAGATAACAAAATCTTCTGTATTGTACCTTTATGCATGTTACACCTTATTTCAGAAATGGTATTAAAGTGGAAGCTGTCTTTTTTTGCTAATCTTCAAGTTAGTCGTCAGAGATTAGCTCTGTGCAAGGCCCAAACGATACTTTGATCTGTAAATTAGCCACAGTGCAGAAGCTTTGTCCTAAGTGCTGCTACAAATAATGATCACCAAAGTATTAAGAAATGTGAGAGGCCTGGCAATAATATGAGCAGTTGCTCATCAAACAGTTTTGTGCACAGTATATGCTGGTGTACCTTTGAACTTTATTGATTTGGGCCTTTATTCAAATGCTTTTTGAACTAGAGCATATAAGCACTCTTTTCTTTATGTTTTCATTTTCTAGAATTAACACTTGCAGTTTCTGGAATTGCATTGCCCAAATTTCATATTGAAATCCATGAAAAATTGCTTTTTCAAAAAATTTTGAAGAATATCAGACTGAAAAAGATAGCTTAACCCATTGTAGTGATTTTTTTTAAAACAGTTTTTGTGCTATTGGTAATTTGCAAATTACCAATTTTTACTGATGAGTAATTACCTGATTTGTAAATAAACCTGACCACTAGTTTTAGCCTGAAATGTAATGCTCTGTTACCACATTAAAGCGCAGACAGAGGAATTTGGTCTTGAAAATATTACACACTAATTAAGGGCTGATTGGTAGTCCCGCGGCATGTCATTGCACTTAGATATGTATTAAAACTGCATATTTTCATTCACAGGAGAGTGCCCACTTAAGGATATTACTTAATTTTTCCATGTGGACATCAAATGTTAGATGAAAGCCCAGCAATAATATACGTTGATTGTTGCTGCAGTCTTTAAATGTTGGTCGCTAGTCTCTCACCAGCATTGTGTTCTGTGCCTTTCCTAAGCCTTTTGAGCATAGAGCAAGTTACAAGTTCGTAAGGATAACCACATACCTCATAAATAACCAAACCACATGATATTTACAGTCCCTGCAAAAATGTGCCAGGCACACATTTAATGTTTTATGAGTTTTTCAAAAATGGGAAATAGTGTAGAGGTTAAGGTTATGGTTTTGGCAGTCAGTTTGTAATTACAGATGCAGTTCAACATGGGGACAGAAGTAGGCCATTCAGCAACTTGACCCTATTCCTACATTCAATGAAATCATGATTGATCTGATCTGGGGTAAGACTAGTCCATGAGATAGATCTTGTGGTGTTGTCAAGAAAAACTATATTTCTGCATGTGAAAGGTTATTGTAGTAGATAAACTTGGAGGAAAGAGGACAGTGTCTGGATGCCAGCTTTCATATACATTTCATGTATAAATCCCACTGCCTAACCATGGCTATAATTATTAGGCCTCTCTAAATGTTAATTTATATTTGTTACTTTCTGTGTGTCTTCCTCTCAAATAAGTTAACATCAGTTATGTGACTGAAATTCCATCCTCATTCAATTCCTGGCGGTCTGTTGCATTCTTGCACAGGTAATGTGATTTGGAGCGTGCAGTTCATTTCATTCCATCCATTTATATTTATTATTCCTGCCATATTCACTGATGCACTTGTCAGTTGTCTGCATTGCTATTTGCTTCATTCTACAATTAATTTTTCCCAACACGGTTTCAAGAACATGATGAAAGCTCTGCTTTGGGCCTAGCATGAGCATACATCCTTTCATGAACGAAGTGAAGGATTTAAGCTTTTTGGATAGCCTGTGTTGGCAGTGTCTCAGAAATTGTGGAAATTTCCTCTATATTTAGACCCTTGACATTCCAAGATATCTGCACCTTTTTATGTTTCACTCAATGATTGTGACTGAAAAAGTAGAGAATTCCCAAAGTACGAATTGCTGTTTTTGCTCCAAGGCATATCTTGGCATAGATGGCTGTTATTAAAACATTTTTTTCTACCTAAGCCATGGTTTATTTTAAAGTTTATAGTCAAAACAAAAGGTGATTGTAAAAATTCCCTATGACTTGAGCGAAAACAGATGGAGAAATCTTCAAATTCCTGTGATTTCCTCTAGCTAAGGTTGGCGAATTGATACAGTAATTTCCTTAACATCTTTGAGTCTTGAGTTCCTGTGCTGAGAATATTCGTCTTGTTTGTAGATGATGACGGCTTTTATGTCCATATGAGCAATCATATTAAATGAAGATGTATCCGTTTGGAAGATAAATAATTACAATGGTTTCTCTCCTCCCCCCTCCCCCCACCTTTTCCCTGCTTTCTTGAAGGTGGCAACTTCTTCAGGCACAGATTTGAGTACCTCAACCAAGTGATCCTTCTTTATATATCAGTTTGGGTGTCTTGGCAGGCTATTCAACTATAAAGGCAAAGCATTCAAGTTCAGTTGTTTTCTCATTGCCCACTGATGCAGTTTTCTCAGTGGAGGTTACTTAATAATTACCAGGAGTGTGAATCTTCTATTTCATAACCTCTCTAAACAATGGGGTTGATTGGTAATCATCTCAGTGACTGAAAACCAAGGAGATTCTATTGCTTTCGGTGGCGGTTCTGCTCCATTCTACCAAATTGCTGTTCAGGCAGTGAAATCTAAAGTCTACCCTATTGATTGCAATTTGTAATCTCCCACCTCATCCTGGTCACGATCAATTGCGAGCTTCCTGAACCATATGTCTCAGTATCACACTGTGTAGTGAATTGTTCACTGAGCTTGGATGGGGAGGTATATTGACATTACACATTTGGGTAGGTATATATCTGTTTCAAAGCAATGAATGCTTAAAAGAAAATTATTTGCTTGCAGAATTCAAAAGTACACATTCTGGATACGGAAACATTTGAAACAACCTTTGGTCCTAAGGCTCAGCGAAAGAGACCAAACCTTAATGTTTGTGATGTGCAGAGCCTGGTGGAAAAAGCTGAAACACTGGCAGAAGAATATGATCTAGAAAAGGATCGTGATCTGGTTGTGGAAGATACTGGAGTACGGTGAGCGAAATCTGGGCACATGAACTGTTAGGATGCACAAATGTAGCTCTTGTTTTTGAATATTGCAGATTTATTATTGGAGTTTCCATAATACCTTAGGAATACACAAATATTTTTATTCATTTAAAAATCAGAGCACAGCATGTAAAATTACAATACCTAAATACCTAAGTATCTTAATTGCTCTACTCAAAATTGAAAAACAAACACTGGCGTTTCTCAAAGCTTCAGTATGTTTTTGCATCTATATTCTCAATATCAGCAGTGGTTGAATGCTATATTCCACTCGTTACATTTTAGGAATTTACTCTGCCACTCATGACGTAAGCCTTATAGTTGCTGCAAAGGCTGAAGCAGATGCTACATCTCAGGCTAATACAGTGCATTGTATCATTGCCACACTGGCTAGGAGTGGTAAGATATGTTACAAGTTCCCAATTTCAGCTGGCTAGTTGTGTGCAAGGTTGGTAAGTGCAGGCCAGTTCCCTGGTTGGACAGAAAATACCCAAGATTTGCTCTGAGCAACACTTGTGTGCTTAAGAGCACAGTTGGTGAATATCTGGTTCAGCTTTTGGCTATTAGTGGGGAGAGAATTTTTTTTTTTAATAATCAGAGATTTGATGCCTATAAAGATATTTTTAAAAGAAAACATTCATGTTGGGGTATGGGTAGCACTGGTGTCTCAGGCAATAATTGCCCATCTATACTTGGCCATCAAAGTTGCAGTGGACCATCTCCTTGAACTACAGCAATTCATGTGCTGACCGCATTCCCACAATGCTGTTGGGTAAGGTCTGCTCGGATTTTGGTCTGCCAATAATGAAAGAATGGCGATAAATGCTCAAGTCATCATGATGTGCAACCGCCTCCTCTTCTCCATGGATATCCAATCCCTCTACACCTCCATCCCCCACCAGGATGGTCTGAGGGCTCTCAGCTTCTTCCTCGAACAGAGGCTCGAACAATCCCCATTCACTACTCTCCTCCGTCTGGCTGAACTTGTTCTCACACTGAACAATTTCTCCTTTAACTCCTCTCACTTCCTCCAAATAAAAGGTGTGGCTATGTGTACCCGCATGGGCCCCAGCTATGTCTGTCTCTTTATGGGGAATGTGGAACATTCCTTGTTCCAGTCCTACTCCGGCCCCCTCCCACAACTCTTTCTCTGGTACATCGATGATTACTTCAGTGCTGCTTCATGCTCTCGTCGGGACCTGGAAAAATTTATTAATTTTGCTTCCAGTCTCCACCCCTTCATCATTTTCACATGGTACATCTCTGACACATCCCTTCCCTTCCTTGACCTCTCTGTCTCAATTTCTGGTGATAGACTGTCCACCAATATCCATTACAAGCCTACCGACTCCCACAGCTACCTCAACTACAGCTCCTCACACCCCGCTTCCTGTAAGGACTCCATCCCATTCTCTCAGTTCCTTCGCCTCCGTCGCATCTGTTCTGATGATGCTACCTTCAAAAATAGTTCTCTGACATGTCCTCCTCCTTCCTTAACCGAGGTTTTCCACCCACGGTAGTTGACAGGGCCCTCAACCGTGTCCGGCCCATCTCCCGCGCATCCGCCCTCACACCTTCCTCTCCCAGAAACATGATAGGGTCCCCCTTGTCTTCACTTATCACCCCATCAGCCTCCGCATTCAAAGGATCATCCTCCGCCATTTCTGCCAGCTCCAGCATGATGCCACCACCAAACACATCTTCCCTTCACACACACACACACACACACCCTCCCAAACCCGGCAGCATTCCATAGGGATCGTTCCCTCCATGACACCCTGGTCCACTCCTCCATCACCCCCTACTTCTCAACCCCCTCCTACAACACCTCCCCATGCGAACGCAAAATATGCAACACCTGCCCCTTCACTTTCTCTCTCCTCACCGTCCAAGGGCCCAAACACTCCTTTCAAGTGAAGCAGCATTTCACTTGCATTTCCCCCAACTTAGTCTCCTGCATTCGTTGCTCCCAATGCGGTTTCCTCTACATTGGAGAGAGCAAACGCAGACTGGGTGACCGCTTTGCAGAACACCTTCGGTCTGTCCGCAAGCATTACCCAGACCTCCCTGTCACTTGCCATTTTAACACTCCACCCTGCTCTCTTGCCCACATGTCTGTCCTTGGCTTGCTGCATTGTTCCAGTGAAGCTCAATGCAAACTGGAGGAACAGCACGTCATCTTCCGACTAGGCACTTTACAGCCTTCCAGACTGAATATTGAGTTCAACAACTTTAGATCTTGAACTCCCTCCTCCATCCCCACCCCCTTTCCATTTCTTCCCCCTCCCTTTTGTTTTTGCCAATAATTTATATAGATTTTTCTTTTCCAACCTATTCCCATTATTTTTAAATGTATTCCACCCATCGCTTATTTCACCCCACTCCCACTAGAGCTACCTTGCTTGTCCTGCTCTCCACTCTTAATTAGCACATTCTTTTAGATAATATCACCACCTTCAACACCTCCTTGTTCTTTTGTCTGTGACATCTTTTGGTTACCTCCTCCTATCACTGCTTGCTTGTCCCAACAAACCACACACCCCCCCCCCCCCCCAAAACCAGCTTATATTTCACCCCTTTCCTGTTTCTACTTAGTTCTGTTGAAGGGTCATGTGGACTCGAAACGTCAACTTTGCTCTTCTCCGCTGATGCTGCCAGAACTGCTGAGTTTTTCCAGGTATTTCTGTTTTTGTTCAGCATGAAGTGTGACTTGAAGGGGAATACGGGAGGTTGACTGTAATATTGGCGATTAAGCACTGTTGATTTCAATTTTTACTTAGGGATGAAGTTCGAGAAGAAATCTTCAAAAAAGGGCAGTCCAAAAGAATATGGGGTGAGCTGTACAAGGTATGTGTTTTGTTAAGGAATGATATCAGTGGGCGTATTATTGGGTATTGGCAGTTAACTTGATTCTAAATGTTATTGTAAACCAAATAATCAGATGTTTGCTATCAGCAAAATAGTGAGTATCAATAAGAATTATAGTGGAGACACCTGTGAATTGTATGCCATCCATTGTTTCTCATCAGTTTCTTTAAAAGTCATTTATATCTATTATAAAAAGTTTGTTTCTTCCTCCATCTGTAAATGGTATCAGTTGCTTTCCTTAGACAATGTTCTGCTCTGCTGCATGACGAAAGGCCAAAATGCAATACTAGATACCACACCAAATAGGAATTGATTAAAATTGAAAAGCAGATTACTGCAGGTGCAGGAAATGTGAAATAAAAACAGAAACTGTTGGAAATACTCAGCAGGTCGCAGATGCTGCCTGATCTGCTGAGAAATGCTGAGTTCCAGCATTTTCTGTTTAATTAGGGATTGAATACATCTTCTGTGTTTTTTCCACCAGTTTTGGAGGAAACATGTACAAATGTTTTTGTCACTTAACTTTAATAATTGTACACCACTTTAATAAATGTTTTAATGAAATGTTATAGATGGTTGAGTATAGGCTGAGGATAAATATGTTTCTTTGCTTGGATAATGGAATATATGGGTTTTATTTTTACTTATTTAACAAAAAAATCATTTTTGTTAGGTAATTGATTCTTCGGATGTTATAATCCAAGTGCTGGATGCTAGAGATCCAATGGGAACACGTTCACCCCATATAGAGGCTTACATAAAGAAAGAAAAGCCATGGAAGCATTTGGTGTTTGTGTTTAACAAGTGTGACCTTGTACCTACCTGGGCAACTGTAAGTTTTTGGTTTTCATTTTGCTTAAAAATTCAACATTGGAATATGATTACCTTCCTTTTAGTGTGGGAAAAGTGCCATCTTCTGCCACATATAATGGCGAGCTCAAGATGCAAACTCTCAAAATGGGAATTGTAAATTCAAAGCCCTGTTCTGTTTTTTCTTTTAATTACACATTGCTAAAATAATCCGTTGCGTCACCACAATAGTTTATGGCAACAATTTTGCCTCAGTTTACAAAATACGAGTATAGACTATCATACAAGGTGTTTCTGTTGTACATTTTGCTAAAACATTTAGTACTTTTTTTGTAATTCTACATCAGGATGGTAATTTAGAGCATTGATCTAAGTGTTAGTGTCGTAGAGTCTGGTATTCCCTTGGGTTGTGGGTTGAAATTACACTCAGATAATAGCAACCTGGTGGTATGCTGTGAATTGGTGACCTTGTAAAACTGTCATGAGATCAGGAAACTTCTCAGTACAACAAAAGTCAGATCCTCAAACAAAGCGGGAGGAAGGAATCGAAGATGGCGATTAATGAAATGGGGATCTGTGAATACCATTTTTTTAGTGGAGTGAGCTTGAGACCAGATTTAAGAAATTTCTGGCCTGGATTTGGGTGCACTATTTGAGCAGATAGGAGGAGGCAGTTGCATAGTGCTATTGTCACAACTAGTAACCTAGACACCCAGGGTAATGCTCTGGGGACCCGGGTTTGAATCCCACCACAGCAGATGATGAAATTTGAATTCAATAAAAATCTGGATTTAAAAGTCTAATGATGACTATGAACCCATTGTTAAGTGTTGTAAAAATCTACCTAGTTCACTAATGTCCTTTAGCTAGAGAATTCTGTTCTCTATCTGGGGTGGCCTACGTGTGACTCCAGACCCACAGCAATGTGGATGCCTCTTAAACGCCCTGTGAAACTCAGTTGTATAAACCACTGCGAAGTCTAAGGAATGAAATCGGATGGAGCACTCAGCATCGACTTAGGCACTGGAAACAACAACAGCAAACTCAGCCCTGTTTACCCTTCAAACTCCTTCTTGCCAACATTTGTGCCAAAATTGGGAGAGCTGCCCCACAGACTAGTCAAACAAAAGCCTAACATAGTCATCCTCATGGAATCGTACCTTACAGATAATATTCCAGATACCACCATCACCATCCCTGGGTTGGTCCTGTCCCACCGCAGGACAGACCCAGCAGAGGTAGCAGCACAGTGGTATACAGTTGGGAGGGAGTTGCCCTGGGAGTTCTCAACAGCATCTCCAGACCCATAACGTCTCATGGCATCAGGCCAAACATGAGCAACAAAACCTCCTGCTGATTACCATGTACCCCACCCCATCAGCTGATGAATCAGTACTCCTCCATGTTGAACAGCACTTGAAAGAAGCACCGAGAGTGGAAAGGGCACAGAGTGTAATCTTCAATGTCCATCACCAAGAGTGGCTCAGTAGACCCAGTACAGACCAAGCTGGCCGAGTCCTAAAGGACATTGCTACAGACCCAGTCCAGCAGCTGATGATGGGGGAACAACAAGAGGGAAAAAGATACTTGATCTCATCCTCATCAATCTGCCTGCTGCAGATGCATCTGTTCATGACAGTATCAGTAGAAATGACCACCTCAGAGTCCTTGTGGAGACCGTCCCGTCCTGCCCCGTCTTCACATTGAGGATATCCTCCATCGCGTTGTGTGGCACAACCACAGTGCTAAGTAGGATAGATTTCGAACAGACCTACCACCTCGAGATTGGGCAACCATGAGGCACTGTGGGGATCAGCTGAAGCAGAATTGTACTCAACCTCAATCTGTAACCTCATGGGCCGGCATATCCCCCACTCTACCATTACTATCAAACCAGGGGATCAACCCTGGTTCAGTGAAGAGTGCAGGAGGGCATGCCAGGAGCAGCACCAGGCATACCTAAAAATGAGGTGTCAACCTGGAGAAGCTAAAATTCAGGATTGCTTGTGTGTCAAACAGCATATGCAGCATGCGATAAACAAAGCTAAGCGATCCCACAACCAACAGATCAAATCTAAGCTCTGCAGGCTTGCCACAGTCAGTCGTGAATGATGGTGGACGATTTAGCTACTCACTGGAGGAGGAGGCTCCACAAATATCCCCATTTTCAACGATGGGGGAGCCCAGCTCATCCAGTGCAAAAGCAAAGGCTGAAGCACTTGCAACAATCTTCAGCCAGAAGTGCTGAGTGGATGATCCATCTTTGCCTCCTTTGGAGGTCCCCAGCATTACAGATGCCAGTCTTCAGTCAATTCATTTCACTCCAAGTGATATCAAGAAATGGTGATTGATCATTGCACAATGTTCAGCACCGTTCACAACTCCTCAGATACTGAAACTGCCCATGTCCAAATGCAGCAAGACCTGGACAATATCCAGGCTTGGGCTGACAAGCGACAAGTAACATTTGCGCCACACAGTGCCTGGCAATGACCACCTCCAACAAGAGAGAATCTAACCATTGCCCCTTGCAGAATCCCCCATTATCCACATTGACCAGAAACTGAACTGGACTAACCATATAAATACTGTGGCCACTAGGAACCCTGCGGTGTGTAATTCACCTCCTAACTCCCAAAAGCCTGCCCACCATCGACAAGGCACAAGTCAGGAGCGCGATGGAATGCTCTCCACCTGCCAGGATGAGTGCAACTCCAAAAACACTCAAGAAGCTTGACATCACCCAGGACAAGCAACCCACTTGATTGGCACCCTTTCCACGAACATTCACTCCCTCTACCACTGATGCATCATGGCAGCAGTGTGTACCATCTACAAAATGCACTGCAGGAATGCAGCAAGGTTCCTTAGTCAGCACCTTCCAAACTCACAACTGCCAGTGTCCAGGACAAGGGCAGCAGACACGTGGGAACACCACCACCTCCAAGCTCCCCTCCAAACCACGCACCATCCTGACTTGGAAATATATTGCCATTCCTTCACTGTCGCTGGGTCAAAACCCTTGAACTCTCTCCCTAACAGCACTGTGGGTGTACCTACACCACATGAATTGCAGCGGTTCAAGAAGACAGCTCACCACCACCTCAAGGAAATTAGGGATGGGCAATAAATGCTGGCCTAGTTAGTGATGTCCACATCCCATGAATGAATAAAAAATATCAGCTCTGAATAACTCAATGATGAATTTAAAAACACCTGAAAAGCATCACTGATTATTAAATTAGTTGAACCATTGAGCCAATGCAGCAATCAATAGGATATTATTTCATATAGGTTTAGAATGAAGTTCCGCAATATTAGTTGAGCAAATGATTTTTTTCACAGTGAAAGAAAATAATGATTGTATGTATTGCATATTTTCTTTAGTCACAACATTAAAAGTGAACAGTTAAATTCTCTGTATTCTAGAAACGATGGGTTGCAGTCCTTTCGCATGAATACCCAACTCTTGCCTTTCATGCCAGCCTCACCAATCCCTTTGGAAAAGGAGCTCTCATCCAACTTTTGCGGCAGTTTGGGAAGGTAAGAGGTCTTTACAAAAGTAAAATACTGACTTGGATAAGAACGCAAAGGGCATAGAAAATAAAACTCACTTTGAAAGCCTGTTGTACATGATACTAAATGGATACATGTTGGATAATGCACATTTATGGGTTTGCTCTTTCCCTGTATAGCAACATGCAATGAAATAAAACCCAGTGTAAGTATTACTGTAATTAAGATCATGCAGTATGGTTACAGGAGATTGCCCACGCAGCCCCTCAAAGTCTGAACTAAGATTGTTTCACTTGTCGTGTAAACAGATTAAAGGTAGATCACGTTTGAGGATTGTAATGTCAGTTGAACGAATCAGACTTGGGTAAATAAGTGGTTTTGGCTTATTGAAAATTCCTCATGGTGGCAGATGGTGAATTGTGATGATGATACAAATAAAACATGTAATCATAATTCATAACATAGTTATAGGCAGTCATTAAAATAAAATAATTATTATCAAAGCCAGACTTACCATTTCATCCAGGACAGAAGTTAGGGACTCTAGTTCCTGGCAGACCATGGAGTTTCCACACATGTGCAGACCGGAAGCAGGCTGAACATGCGCAGATCTGCATCTTTAAGTTCTTTGGGCCAATGACGGGCCCACCACATCCAGAACAGAGATGGAAAACGGTGTGAATACCCAAATCAGGTGACCAGGAGTGGAGCGCCATTGCCAACAAGTGTCTTAGGCAGGGGATGGGAAAATGTCCCAAAGCAAGAGGGGACAGGGGGAGGTCCTAAAAGAAGAGTCCCAAGTAGGGGACCGTTCAGTTAAAAAGAGAGGAGCAGAGAAAGAGGCTCCAATTTTAAGTGGAGAGGGCTCAGGAGAAGCCCTGGTAATGGAAGAGGGCTCAGGGGAAGTCTTGAAGATCCACAAAAGCAGCTGAAGGTTGGTGACTGTGCTGTGGTGTGGTGGGGCAAAAGTACCCTTTTGGAGCAGTAGTGTCCTGCTCGGCACGGCCGCAGAGCTGAAGTTGTGCTTGTGAGTTAGTGCTTGAGTGCATGCTCGAGAATCCAGGGGAACGGAATCTCGGGAGACGAGATTGAAACCCAGGGAGTTGGGCCATTGTTAATGCAGCCCAAGTTTGAGCGACATTTGGAGAGAATTCTAAGGTGAGATCTTCAAAGGTAAAGACTGGAATCTCTCATGAGAGGGATAGAGTTTCAGTGAGATTGGTTGACTCAATGTTTCTGATGTCTGGGTGAGTAATTGAGAAATCCATGGGCTCTGTCTCGGTCATATCCGCCATTTATTATGCTGTATGGTTATGTTCGACAGCAGTTTGCCTGTTAGTTCACATGCATCTCATATTAACCCTGAATGATAGAATATATAAGATGGATATTGTTAATTATTTTATCTTTCTTACCTTGTAGAGTAAAGTTTATTTCTGTTTGTTCAAAACTCGTAGAATCTTGTGGCTTTACTCACTAAACAAGTTTCTTGAATCTCAAACTTTGTCTACTTTAAACAAAACGTTATTGGTCCATAACCGGATCTTACCAGCAACTTGGGGTTCAGGTCTAGGATTGCAATAGTATAAAATAATAAAAGGATTTCACAATTATGAACATTTCTGTATACAAATAGTTAGTGTGTTGCAAAATGCAGGCCTTAATTTACAGAATAAAAATGGAAGGCCTACTAAACTCTGCGTTTTATATTAAAGGCCATGGATCATATATTGTCAGGTTAAGCTCATCAAATTCTCAGTCATTTGTATACTGTTTATGTATTTCATAAAGTAGGGGATTGGGCTGCATTCTTTATTTTATTTGTGGAATTGCCTTTTCTCCTTAATTCCATTGCACATTTACTTTTGTGTGGTTGTGCAAGAGATAATGGCATTGGGGGTTGGGCGAGTTAACTGGCAGATTGTGATCATTGCAAAGGTTTGATATGTTGTTACCTTTGCAAGAAGGCAGCTCACCACCTCAAGCACAGTTAGGGTAGGGCAATAAATGCTGGCCTAGCCAGCAACACCCATATCCTGTGAATAAATTTAAAAAAAACTTTGTAACACATTCCAAGTCATGTGGTTTCTGATTATCATATGAACCTCTTGTTGCGCTATTGAGAAGAGATATTCACTGTTAGAGCTCACAGTAATGCCCATATAGACCTTCCTCCTAGTTTTAAGAAGAAAATGGTGAAAAACAATGGAGGAGGCTGGGTGAAATGAAAAGCAGTAAGAACTTTCTTTTTAAACTGGATATTATGAATTTGTTAAATCTGTCTAAATGTTGAATATAATTTGTATAAATCAGTGCCTAGATGACTTGGTGTGTAAAAGCATCATCTGTAGCATCATCAAACAACACTGACCAGAAGGTAATAAATTCAGTTCTATTTTTCTTAAGAATTAGCTCATCTTGGCTGGAGAAGCTGTTAGGATTTTACAGTTGGCCTCAGTGCTAGGACTGGGAGGAACAATGTTCTGTTAGGGTTCCTGTTTCTGTTCAAAAAGATGCATTTTTAAATATTGTGTGAGGACAGCATCATGTTTGACCATGATACTCTTAACAAATACGCTCACTGTAGCGTTGAATACGGGATATTAGGTAGCATGCCCAGATATTACTCCTGACCCTTTTGAAAGATGGAAATTATCACACATGACAGACCAATGTATATAGACCAAAACTATTTGGTCAGATTTACTTTAAGGGTAATTAATGCACAGAAGCTGAATTATAATGTCAAATATAAATTAGTGCAATAATCAGAAGCAAAACAGGGATAATTTTGTACAACATTACTTTACTCTAGATTGTGTTTCTACAGACTTTGATAAGTGACTGGATATTTAGATCTTGTGAATTTGCTTATAGACAATACAAATCTTGATTCATCCACAGCGACCAGATCTCTTTCCAGCAATAAAAACTGAGAAATTCTCCTGTACTTGAATAGTCCAAAACCCATTTAATTCAGAGTTGTCAATCATTCATCATAAAGAGACAGTGATGCAAGTTATTGTGCAAAAATATGGCTGAGTAAATGCTTATGCATTAAATATCGTCTATTACTAACTACACTGTATTTAAAGTCTGAACATCCTGCAGACTGGTGCCAGTTTTTAGTGAATGAAAGATTTGCTTTTTGAGGGATATTGTGATGGTTATGGATTATCTTTCTACTCTCTGGATTTCTTCTGGCCAACATGTTGAAAGCCTCCTTGTGGAGTTAGTAACGGATCAGAACTCCAGCTTATGAAGATTAATGTTGTTGGATTGAGAATCCGATTTCTTAACTTATTGAAAGTCATTGTTTTTGTTCTTTGGAAGTTTTTTTTTTATTCATTCACAGGACATTAGCATCATTGGCTGGGCCAGCGTTTATTGCCTATCCCTAGTTGCCCTTGAGACGGTGGTGGTGAGCTGCCTTCTTGAACCACTGCAGTCCATGTGGTGTAGGTACACCCACAGTGCTGTTAAGAAGGGAGTTCCAAGATTTTGACCCAGCGACAGTGAAGGAACGGCGATATATTTCCAAGTCAGGATGGTGAGTGGCTTGGAGGGGAACTTCCAGGTGGTGGTGTTCCCATCTATCTGCTGCCCTTGCCCTTCTAGATGGTAGAGGTCATAGGTTTGAAAGGTGCTGTCGAAGAAACCTTGATGAGTTCCTGCAGTGCATCTTGTAGATGGTACACACTGCTGCCACTGTGCATTGGTGGTGGAGGAGTGAATGTTTGTGGATGTGATGCCAATCAAGCGGGCTGCTTTGTCCTGGATGGTGTCAAGCTTCTTAAATGTTGTGGGAGCTGCACTCATCCAGGCAAGTGGGGAGTATTCCATCACACTTCTGACTTGTGCCTTGTAGATGGTGGACTTTGGGGAGCCGGGCTAAGTTACTCGTCGCATGATTCCTAGCCTCTGGCATGCTCTTATAGCCGCGGTATTTATATGGCTAGTCCAGTTTGAATGAATCAACAAAAAACTTCCAAACTAGTCAATGGTGACCCCCAGGATGTTGATAGTGGGGGATTCAGTAATGGTAATGTCATCGAACATCAAGGAATGATGGTTGGATTCCCTCTTGTTGAAGATGATCATTGCCTGACACTTATGTGGTGCGAATGTTACTCGCCACTTGTCAGCCAAAGCCTGGATATTGTCCAGGTCTTGATGCATTTGGGCATGGACTGCTTCATTATCTGAGGAGTCGCGAATGGTGCTAAACATTGCGCAATCATCAACAAACTTCTGACCTTATGATGGAAGGAAGGTCATTGATGAAGCAGCTGAAAATGGTTGGGCCAAGGACTCTTCCCTGAGAAAATCCTGCAGTGATGTCCTGGAGCTGACTGACCTCCAACAACCACAGCCATCTCCCTTTGTGCTCGGTATAACTCCAACCAACGGACAGTTTTCCCCTTGATTCCCATTGACTCCAGTTTTGCTTGGGCTCCTTGATGGCACACTCTGTCAAATGCTGCCTTGATGTCAAGGGCAGTCACTTACCTCACTTCGGGAGTTCAGCTCTTTTATCCATGTTTGAACCAAGGCTGTAATGAGGTCAGGAGCTGAGTAGCCCTGGCGGAACCCGAACTGGACGTCAGTGAGCAGGTTATTGCTAAGCAAGTGTCATTTCATGGCACTTTTGATGACCCCCTTCCATTATTTTACTGACGATCGAGTGTAGACTGATGGGGCAGTCCCCTACCCAGAGTACATTCTGTGCCCTTGCCACCCTCAGTGGTTCCTCCAAGTGATGTTCAACATGGGGGGGCACTGATTCATCAGCTGAGGGAGGGGGATACATGGTAATCAGCAGGAGGCTTCCTTGCCCATGTTTGGCCTGATGTCATGAGACTTTCTGGAGTTCAGAGTCGAAGTTGAGGACTCCCAGGGCAATTCTCTCCCAACAATACTGTTGTTATATCTATAAAGAGAACTTTAATAGAATCTAACAGTAGCACTGTTTAAACATTTGGTAAGCCAGTTTATTTTAATGGGCAAGTGTCTCTCACTGCTGCACTTAAAAATGGAACAAAATTGTAGGTTTGCGATAACTTTTTCTGTTGTTATGGGATCACCATTTAATACAGTAATATTTTTTGAAATCCTGAAGGTTCGTTCTTGTGTGTGTTTGCATTCTCTTTTGCTCTCTCTTGCTCTCCTCCATCTTCCCTTTTTCCTCAAAGAATGGGCAGAGAGAAAAGAGGAACACATTTTGTTTAGATCTGCACTTATGAGTATCTGAGGATTAATGTATCATACAAATTATCAAAAATCCAGTGCTTTAATTTTAAAACTGTTACCTACTCTACTGTAAGTTATAACGAACTAATATTATAAATGCATTGAGTGTAATTTATCCCCTTTTTTAAACAGCTACACAGTGACAAAAAGCAGATCAGTGTGGGTTTCATTGGCTATCCTAACGTTGGCAAGAGCTCTATTATTAATGCACTTCGATCCAAGAAAGTCTGCAATGTTGCGCCTATTGCTGGTGAAACAAAGGTATGTATTATGGACCACAAGATCTTCTGAAATTAAAAATTTGAAAGTCTAACCAAATCCAGTCACAGGAGAAATTGAATGGAAGATTTTTATGACAGCAGTAGATGCTAATTGCTAAGCAAACCAAATCCCAGAGGGAAACTTGGCTAATGTACCATACCCTTTTTTTTTTGTATTCTGAAAACGAGAAGAGAATATACTGATCTCAGCAGCAAGAAGTCCAGTAATACTTTTGGGATTTGAAAAATTAAAAATGAAAATTTTATTAACAAGAAGAAAAAACTTAAGCACATTAGATTGCAGTTACACGGTTAAAATTAGTCTTACAAAACATTCCCCCAAAAAACTCCCTACTTGATCAGACACACAAGTAAACACCTTCCAGGCAACACTCCCTTACAGATGTTTAAATATAAAATCCTGTAATATTACCCAAGGCAAACTGCTGTAGCCTTAAGAAAGGCATACCACCCAGCCTCTTAATGTTAGATCCAACCTATTTACTTGTATCTCAAACCCACCATAATATCTCATTACAAATGCACACCTAACACTTCTGTTCTTTCATGTCTTACTTCCCAGACAACCTGTCTCTAGTAACTTTTCTCCAGCATAATCAAATCATCTACACGCAGAAACACCACCTTCTTCACGGAATAACAATATTCTCCAAAAATATTTTTTAAAATAACATCCATTGTCACAATGACCTTGCTGCATTTATGTGGCCGCTAACATCAAACCTTTTAGTCTGTCTTATTGGTAGAGGCATTGCCTCCAACAATCAGAGTCCACTTGGCAATCAATTAGCACTCTTTCCTCATGCAGTATAAATTATTGTTCCCTTTACTACTGGTGTTCTTGTGAATTGTCCTGATGACTGCAAGACAAAAATCTTCAATAGTATGTCTTTTTCAGGAATACTTAAATAGATTTTCTCTCTGCCCAACTGTCCAGATATTTCAGTAAGTGCAGTAATCATGTGTCACCAATACAACTTGCTCCCTGCTCTAATGACTCAACGTCAAGGTTACAACTGACTGAACTGGCTGAGATTTTGTAGATGAGTGGTCATTTCACACTCAATTTTTTTTTACAAGACTATAATTAATAAGAAATAAAAACAAAAGTGTTGGAAATATCCAGCAGGTCAGGCAGCATCTGTGGAGAGAGAAACAGAGTTAATATTTTCAGGTCACCGTTTCATCAGAATTCCAAAGGCCTTGGCTTCATCTCTTTATGACCCCACCTCAATGACTTTCAAGCTCAGCATGACACTGAGCTCTTCTTCCATCTCCTCTGCCTCTGCCTCTGTGTCCATTTCTTTGACCAGGAGTCTATCCCCACATAATGAATGCCTTTACGCCTGCCACACCTCCACTCCCCCCAGCCTCTTACCCTCTAGATCCTTTCATTGAGAATTGTTGGCATGACGTCAACCATCTCAATTTCTCTGCTCATCTCACTCCAACCTGTCCCCCTCTGAACTTGTTGCACTTTGCTTTCCCTCTCTATTTCCAAAGATGCTGCCTGATCTGCTGAGTATTTCCAGCACTTATTGTCTTTATTTCAGATTTCCAGAGCCCACAGTATTTTGCTTTTGTGTTATATGATTTATAAGCGCTCATTCTGACTTGAGCTAAAAGGTTTGTTTGGCATCTAGAAAGTGAGATTTAGAATTTTTTCCAGATCCATAAAAGTGATTGTTATTAGAAGATGATAGGTGGGTGGACAGATTGACTTTGATCCTAACAGGGAATGGCTAGGAGTCAGAGATTTTCAGCACACGTAGTTAGCTCATTCTCCAATGTACGATTGGCCATTCAGTTGATGCTGTCACCAGGAGCAGTCAGATTTCATAAAGTGCTCTCTTGAAGAAACATTGAAACTCTTGAAGTTGGAGAAGACCTCTGAAGTTACAGTTACCAATGTGTTTCTCTCCAAGATATTTATCCAGTTTAATCTCAGAAATATAAGCAGATTACTTCTACAACCTCCCTTGATATTGTAGACTCACGGTCGCATCTCAATATTTTTACATTGAATCCCAATCTTAAAAAGATAGCTGACTTGGGAAATTAACATGTCACAGGAGGACAAGATTCAGATAGGCTGCATTGAGACGCACTGGAGACATGGGTTTAGTCTGTTTCTATTTGCCCATATTTAATCTTGGAGTGCTTAACCTGGATCCTGGAAAAATGCTCCACTCTCCAACGCTACCATCTTTCACTTTGAGTATGAAGACCTCAAAATAACTAACTCCCATTAATTGATGAACTTTGACCATTGTCATGTGTGCTTTTCTGCTAGTGATCTGATTTTCTATAACTCAAACGGAATTTGTGGCTCTTTGTATTCTTCAGTTGTAGTTTAATATGAGAACAATTTCATGACAGAAAATGCTACAATAATTTCTGTCTTTCCTCATTCCTTGTTGTAGGTTTGGCAGTATATCACTCTGATGCGACGCATTTTCCTAATTGATTGCCCTGGTGTTGTCTATCCGTCTGGTGATACAGAGACTGAAATTGTGTTGAAAGGAGTGGTGAGTCTAAAACTTTGAAGTAACTTAGCTCTAGAAAAACAATAGTATTATCATTGTAAAGTGAGCCACAAAGCACAAATCTGTAAATTATGTTGATGACTTCCACCAAGGTTGATATGATCTAAAACAACAGTAAAAAATTCTTTTTGCAAGATGGTAATGATGCCGCAGAACTTTTTTTTGTAATTTTCCTTTCTTAGCAAGATTACTAATGTGTTTAAGAAAGAACATTGACAATTTTGGGATTGAATATTTTTTGTTAGAGAAAAATGTAACACTATCTTCTTGAACTTGATCACAACTTTCTCCTTTCGTACTCACTTTTTGGATTGTGCTTTCTGCTTTCCAAAGTGAGACCTTTGTGTTGCTGCTGTTGCTATTGAACCATGTGGTAGGGTTTTAAATATACTAAATTAAGCTATTTATCTATTTTTCTTCAGCCTCTGGGTCTCCTGCAGTCAGTGAGTAGGTGATGGTAAAGCATTCAGATTTTGTTAAGGCATGGCCTTAATGGCCAGGACTCATTTTCCCTGGATTGTAATGTCTGCCACTGGGTCCCTGTTGCTGAGACCACACCTGGCATACTCTGTGCAGTTTTGATCTCCATGTTTGAGGAAGAATAAGGAGGTGGTAGAGCAAAGGTTCATTAGATTGGTTCCTGGGATGAGAAGCTGAGTGGATTGTGCTGATATATTCTAGAGTTTAGAAGAATGAGGCAAGATCTCGTTGCAACATGAAAAGGTTCTGAAGAGGCTTGGCAGGTAGACACTGAGAGGTTGTTTTCCCTGGCTGGGGAATCTGGAACACGGTTTTGCAACCTCAGCATAAGAGAATAAGCATTTAGGACTTAGATGAACAGAAATTTCCTCACTCACTTGTGAATGTTTGGAATTTTCTCTCCGGAAGGGTTGTGTTTGGTCTATCTTTGAATATACTTAAAGCTGAGGTAGACAGATTTTTGGTGTCTCGGAAAATCTAGGAATATGGGGAGCGGCAGGAAAGTGCAGTTGTGGCAGATCATCACTCATGATATTGAATGGCCAAACAGGCTCGAGGGAGTGTGTGATCTACTCCTCCTTTCTATTACGTTCTCATGTTCTAACTGTGCCCATTGAAGGTGCTGCACTTGCAGCTGTACTACAACCTTTGGCGATACCGTGCTGTTCATCATGTCATTGGATGCTCGAGTCCTATGTATGTTTTGGGTGTTAGATCATCATTTGATTCCATGAATTACATAGATGTGCAATGGCTAATTTATATCAGCTATTCTGTACATGTGCTTCCCCTCTGCTGCCGGTTCATGGAGGGATTGACAGCATTAATTAAATTCAGGAGTAGAAGTAAAATCTTGGGTTACTCTACCTACACCACATATAACATAGAAGATCGGTATAAAATCTGTAAAGGACATAGAAGCTGCAATCTCTCTTCCTACGCACCACGTAGTGAAACTTCACTTGCCTTTCATACAAGCTACATATAGAAGATGCACTCACTCGCTCTTGAGTGATGTGTATAGATGATGCAATCACTCCATCTACATTCAGCACATCTTGGGAGAAAAATTATTTGTGGCTTTGTAATTCTATAGAATTCTGTGATTCTAAGAATTGCTAAGTTTAATCATTTAATCCTGATGTAAATCATCACGCTATAGGTTCCTGGAAGTGAACATCTAGTGAAGCACGAAAAAGCATGTTTTATTTTGTAGGTATAATACGTTACATTGAGAATAATGGATTCATGGTAGTAACCCAATTGTGAGGTTTAAGTTGCAAAACCTGAGTGTTTAAGTGGAGCTGTCTTTTATCTGACCCATGAATGGATTACTGGATTGTTTGCTTTGGTCAACTTAATTTGAGGTGTCGTTTCATGTTGAAAGCAGCTGTTAATGTTGAACACAACAATCAGCCTATTCTAGATCACTGATACCCAATGCTTAATAGTTGTGATGTTGTCATTCCGAGCTTTTTGAGAGCATTTTATTGTGTTAAAGGCACTGTATAAATACAAGTTGTTGTAATTTGCTGTTGATCACCAGTGACTTTCTATGAGCTTTATATTTTCTGACTCTTTATTGACAGCATTAGGAACCAAGTTAAGAGCAAAACTCAATGCTGACTGGGTTTGGAAGACCCCATTTGCCTAAATTGATTTATTTTTTCCCCACCCCTCCTCCCCTTACAGGTTCAAGTGGAGAAAATCAAATGTCCCGAGGATCACATTGCTGCAGTGCTGGAAAGAGCAAAATCAGAATATATCAGCAAGACCTACAAGATAGATTGTTGGAGCCATGCAGTGGATTTCTTAGAAAAGCTGGCTTTCAGGATGGGCAAGCTTTTGAAGGTGACTTTTTATCACTCATCCCAGAATTACTAACTATTATACCTCGTTTTGTAACACACAAAATGAATAATATCTTGTTCAAGTGTAGACCACTAACCTGTAGGCAGAGAGAATAAAGATGTATCTCATAATTGCCTGCTCCAAAGTGCAAGCTCAGAGAAGCTGGTAACTGGCAAACTATTTTCAGTGTGGGACATGATTTGTGGTAGAAAAAAAATGTTCATTTTCCAAATTTTAACAATCCCTATGTTTCTCAAGTGGTTAAAGGCAAAGAGGCTTGATGTTACCAGCATTTAAATATCCTGTTTTAGCATACAAGGACAACTGGTTTACATACAAACTTTGACCAATGGTGTCGTTTTGCAAGCCAGTAGTAGAGTGGCGGATTAAGTTTGCACTGACCACTCCACACAACAGATTTCCTCTGCTTATCTAGCATGTCCTGCCAAGCGCACTGGAAGAAATCTGAAAGCAATGAAGTTATTAAAATGACTGTTTTGCATTAATGCTAAATGCCATGGGGCAGTGATGAATACATTTTCAAGTACTGCTGCTTTTGTTTACCAATTTAACCGTGCAAATTGGAGGCTACAGCCTTTCCCCCTGGTAGGATGACAGTACCATAAAATTATGGCTGGATGGTCTGGCACAGCCTGGCAGCCAGCTGCTAAGTATTAGACCACAAAGACAAGACAGAGGATGAAAATACAAAAGCAGCTATATTGTGCATGGTAGGATGTTGGTCTCCAGCTGCCAGTGACAACCCCAGAGATAAGTTGCAGAATCCACAAAGACTGGCTGCCAGGAAATTATTTTTATGGCAGGGAGCATTGAAAAACTTAAAGGACAGACATGCATTTTTATCGAACATCATCATATTTCCTAAAAATTTCCCAAAGTACTTCACACACAGTGAACTGCATTAGTCACTGTAATGCAGGCAGCCATTTTGCAGTGAACATGATTCAAAAAGTAACAAATAAATTAATGACAGTTTATTTTTGGATGGTGTTTGACTGTGGTATGTAGGCCAGGACTCTGTTTCAAATTGACTTGAGTAAGTAGATTGGCCTTGGTTTGAAGTTTCATATGAAAGACAACATCATTGATGCTGTCTTAATAATGCTCCCTTAGTAATTGCTTCCTAAGTAATGCATTGAAGTCAGCCTCGATTACATGTTGAAGTCTTGGAATAAAACTAAAATATTTATGCATAGATTGTGCATCTATATTTGCAAAAATGTTACTTTAATTTTAAACTTTATCCTATTGTTAACTGTGGTAATATATGTATGTAGCCTGATATGGTTCTCTGCATTCTCTGAAAAACATAGTGTGTGCAAGTAAGTAAGTATATCATTGCACATTTAGAAACTTAGTTCATAAGAACAAACTACACTTGAGAAAGAAAATTATACTCACCAAGGAACGGAAAGGAATGGGTAAAATAAGATATGTGAAATAACTGCAACTTACATATTGCAGTGTTGAACCAGTGCTGGATCATTGTTTGAACGTGGCTTTGGAAATCTTTGTCTATAGTGCAGTGCTTTCAGTCTCTTGGTTTGGAATATCAACAATAACTAAATGTTTTGCTGACACAGTTTTTATGCTTGCTTTTTCTTCCCAAGGTCAGTTTTGGTTTCCAGTTTATCTTTTTATTGTTTTCCAGGGCGGAGAACCAGACATACAAACAGTAGCCAAAATGGTGCTGAATGATTGGCAAAGAGGTCGAATACCTTTCTTTGTGAAACCACCAAATGCAGAAGTAAACTCACAGGTAATGTTTTTTGGATTATAAAAGCTGTGCTCATGAATATAAATCCATGTTGATGGTGTGTATTGTTCATATCAAAGCAATGTAATTCTATAATTTTAAAAAGCTATAATATATTCAATCCTAAATTGATCCAAACATAATCCAAAGTATAAAGCTTCAAAAACTGAATTATCAAATTATATTAACTCTTGAAAGCAACAGTAGTAGTCATTTTCAAGTACTCATTGAGTTATTGAAATCAATGACTATTGTCCCAACCAACTTTTGCAAGGCTGCTGTAGTACAATCTGCAGAAGGAAATCCGACTTGCACATCTGATGGTAGCAAGTAAACAAGAATAAACTTGTAACTTTGCATGTATGTTGCCTTGCAATTATTGACTTGGGCAATTCAGATGGTATAGTATTCCCTGCTTGTCATATTAAGTCCTGTCACTATCGCTTAACACCTGTAGCTTAAACTGTTTTCACATGTGAATCAAACCTCTTGACACCTGCATGGTGCTACTTTGATTACAGGAGGATATGGAATTTGTGAAACGCTGTATTCCATGTGGAGCAGCTATACCCACATTGCTGTTAGGAAGGGAGTTCTAGGTTTTTGACCCAGTGAGTGAAAGAACAGTGATCTAGTTCCAAGTCAGGATGTTGTGTGGCTTGGAGGAGAAGTTGCAGGTGGTGATGTTCCCATGCCACTGCTGCTCTTGCCCTTCTAGGTGGCAGATGTCGTGGGTTTGGAAGGTGCTGTTCAAGGAACCTTGGTGAGTTGCTGCAGTTCATTATATAGATGGTACACGCTGCTGCCACTGTGCGTTGAAGGATGGAGTGGATGTTTGAGCTGGTGGATGGGGTGCCAATCAATTGAGCTGCTTTGTCCTGGATGGTATCAATCTGCTTGTGTTGTTTGAGCTGCACTCAACCAGGCAAGTGGAGTGTATTCCATCACACTCCTGACTTGCACCTTGTAGATGATGGATAGACTTTGGGGAGTCAGGAGGTGAGTTAATCACCACAGAATTCCCAGACTCTAAGCTGTTCTTGTAGCAGTATTTATATGGTAACCGGTCCAGCTCAGCTTCTGGTCAATTGTAACCCCCCAGGATGTTAATGATGGGTGATTCAGTGATAGTAATGCCACTGAATGTCATGGGGAGATGGTTAGATTCTCTCTTGTTAGAGATGGTCATTGCCTGGTACTTGTATGGTGTGTTACTTGCCAGTTATCAGCCCAAGCCTGAATGTTGCCCAGGTCTTGCTGCAGATGGACATGGACTGCTTCAGTACCTGAGGAATCGCAAATGGTGCTGAACATTGTGCAATCATCAGCTAGCATCCACACTTCTAACCTTATGATGGAAGGAAGGAAGCAGCTGAAGATGTTTGGGCCTAGGACGCTATCCTGACTAACTCCTGCAGCGAAGCCTTGGGACTGACATGATTGATATCAAACAATAACAGTTTTCCTTTGTGCTAGGTATGAATCTAACCAGTGCAGATTTTTCCCTGATTCACATTGAATCCAATCAGATGCTACCTTGATGTCAAGGGCAGTCACTCTCACTTCACCTCTGGAGTTGGGACTATAGCAATGGAACTCTTGAAGACCATGGTTGGCCTCGTCTCAGTGATGTTGAAGTTTGCAGGACATTATTCCAACGTCCTGTCACTTGTGACTTGTCACTTCTGCCTACCTCATCCAGGCTAGATGCTCCCATCTGGGCATTGGAAGGAACAGGATTGATACAATCATTTTGTCACTAACAAAAAATTCGATTACATCTGCATCAAATTTGTGCTGGGCGCTGTTGAAGCCAGCCTAATGGGCTGCATAAAAACAGAATAACTTATCCCAGTTATGTCAAGAAGCTTGAGCTTGGCTGCTCAAGGGAATGTGCAGCATAGAGATTATGTTTAGCACCTTCTCCTGATGTCTTGTTGCTACAGAAATCTCTTTGTAGTCAACTTATTGTGAAATTGAATTTTTTAAAATTGAGCCTTGAATTAATTCTGCAGCTGAATTGAACATCAAATATTTATGGATGCATAATATTTGCCTAAAGACAGCTTATACCCAGAACACAGAAATACAACCACAGAGGTGCTCAGCACCAAGATTTTTGAAATGTTTGTGTCTTGTGATGTATAATGCAATGATTCAGATCAACTAGATGGCCCTGCAACATGAAATCATAAAGCTATATGATGAGAATTCTCTTCAAGGCCACTGTTTGTCATCTTTCTCTGTCTGTTTTCATTAATTTCCCAAAAAAAATGAATGAATGAAAAAATGAATACAGATCTCATTCAGGAGGAATTGATGCACCTGACTGGGTGTAAGTTCCTCAATGCCATCAGCATTTGCTGTTTTATAGATTGTAAAATTAATATCATTTAACAACTTTTTTTTAAAGATAGTAAAGCTATGCAAAAGGTAATTTTAGTGTTGGTTTTTACTATCTGCTTGAAATTCACAGTCTGTGAATGAATTGTTTCCCTTACAGCCACCAATTATAATTTGAACTCCTAGTAATGTTACAGAAGGCACAAAATCTGTTCTGATAACATATAAAATTTTACATTTATTCATAACATTGCATGAAATACAGGGGTGAAGCAAATTGATTGAGGAGCCAATTCCTTCTCTTCTGCACTTCATAGTTATTAGGAACTATTTACAT
Organism: Carcharodon carcharias; assembly: GCF_017639515.1. Taxonomy (NCBI): domain Eukaryota; kingdom Metazoa; phylum Chordata; class Chondrichthyes; order Lamniformes; family Lamnidae; genus Carcharodon; species Carcharodon carcharias. The sequence continues at coordinate 44,309,569 of NC_054485.1, forward strand.
GAAGTTAGGGCGTAGACAATCACTTCCAAACTGATATTTATGAATAATCCTGAATTCAGAATTATTTAGGCTGGAGCTACATATGTCATTATGTATGTTTGTCAGGTTTTTCATTGGTGATTTCGTGTTTAATGATTGTAATTTTTCACACCAAAACATATATACACTTTAACCTCTGTGTTCCAGAATGCTTGGAAGCAAGGCATTTCTGGATTATAGAATAACATTAGAATTTTTTTCTTTTATTCTTTCACGGTATATGGATGTCACTGGCAGTGCCGGGATTTGTTGCCCGCCCCTAATTGATCTTGAATTGAGTGGCTTGCTATGCCATTTCAGAGGGTAGTTAAGAGTTAGCCACATTGCTGTCTATGGATCTGGAATCACATGTAAGCCAGACCGGGTAAGGAGGACAGATTTCCTTCCCTAAAGGACATTCGTAAACCAGATGGGTTTTTATGACAATCAATGATAGTTTCATGGTCACCATCAATATTAAAGATTTATTAACTGAATTCAAATTCCACCAGCTGCCATGGTGGGATTTGAACCCATGTCCCCAGAGCATTAGCCTGGGCCTCTGGATGTCCAGTGACATTACCACTACACCACCGTCTCCTCTAAATGCTTAATCACAAGTGTGTGAACCAAATATAAATATGTAGCTGAGACACAAAACATACCAAAACATTAGTACATCAGCCCATATTTTCAGGTTCATTTGAAAATATGGGCTGATGCACTAATGTACAGAGGTCCAGAATAAAATTGAGCATCATCAACAATTAAGCATTACAGTCCTTTAAAATGTTCTTTAAGACTTGTAAATGCAATGCACTCAGTATACATTTGAAGAAACTTGCAGTTATGTCAAGTTTTTACCTAATGTTACAATCACAGTTGATGTTATTGTTGAGCAAGCCAGACCCCAGAGTGAAGTCTGTCTCACTGATTGCGAACCTTTTTTTTAATTGTGAAAACAAGGAGGAAAAGCTACTGACCTCAAAGCATAAAACTCGAGTAATATTGTTTAGAATTTTAATTAAAAGATTTACTAAAAAGGAAAAAAACTTAAGCACACAAGATAAAAGTTACACAGTTAAAGCAGTCTTACAGGACAACCCCAAAAAAAACATGCTTGGTCCAAAGTACACAATTAAACTACCTTTCTGGCAACAACCCCTTATAGATTTTTAACCATAAAAATCCAGTAAATATTACCTAAGTCAAGGAATTGTTGTTACTTTAATAAAGATACACCCCACACCTTTTCAGACACTTCGACTCTGATGTAGAATTCCTAAAGGAGGTTTAGAAACAAACTATTTCCTAAAACAAAGACACTCCTGGCTTAACACTGGGTGGCTGCTTCCAATTCAGAACTTTTACAGCTTCTCAGCAGCTCACACACAAAGAAGCTGGCCTTCAGTGGGTCCTTCACAGCAACTCTCAGCAGTTAAACATCCCTTTCCTTAAATATCTTTTCCCCCTTTCATCTCTGGTTCCATTGTCCTCAAACACCTCTTTGAAATTCAACTTCAAAGATAAAAATCTTTCAAGTTTTCTATTTTGCCTCTACTTTTAGGTCAATAAAATGTAATATACCTTCCCCTGTTTACTCATGGGGCTCCTGTAAGATGGTAATGTCCCTGTTGGAAATCCCTTTTGAAATTCAGCTGAAAACTCAGTTTCCAAACTTATCTCAAAATGCAAGTTTCAGATCCAACCTATTTACTTGGATCTCAAACCCACAAGAATATAAAAAGACACATCTCTCATCACACCAAATCTGTATTCTGTGCACCAGTGCTTTCCAAACTTTTGATCCAGTTGCCAGTGCCTGCAAAGCAGAGACAACAGCCCAGGATAACGAGCCTGTACAAAGCAGACAGGAGCAGAAATGCAGCAAAGTTTGAGGGCATCAGTCGTCATTCCAGCTCAGCCACATGACTTTTTTTTCCGCATTCTGGACACATAAATCAGTCTCTGAATTACACTTACCAGCGATTTGTTGCAGCATTACAAGTAGAGAGTCTGAGTGTTACAGGACTGAGTGAAAAACTTCCAGACAACTGGTGCTTCTGAATTTCAGAGCTCCAGACAGGAGAGGTTATTTGTTTGGATTTTTCATGTGGCTTATATTTGAGCTCATGTTCCACAAAGTGCGCACATATAGCCTGACTCTTTTTCCTCTAATAGCTTTCTCTCATTTTTTATATATAGCTATTGGATACATTAATAGTGAACAAAGAACCTAATCAAGTGAAGACGTCATCAGAAGAAGTGAATGTAGAAAGTGAACCAGAAAAAACTGAAAAACCCAATGTGACACAACAAATTGCACAAGTTAGACAAAACTTTGGAAAAATCAACGTGGCACCTGAATTTTTAGAGACAGACCTCCTACCTGTAAACATTTCTGACAATGAAGAGAGCTGCTCAGAGGAAGAGGAGGAAACAGAGGATAGTGAAGAAAAAGAATCAACTGGGGCTGATCTGAATAAAGTTCAGAAGATCGACCAAGAAACTAGTACTCAAATAGAGAACAAATCAAAAAAACCAAAACAAGTACTCCAGGATTTGGATGAAAAAATTGCTAAATATAAAAAGTTCTTGGATAAAGCCAAAGCAAAGAGATTCTCTGCTGTTAGGTAAGCTTCCTGCTCCCCTATACAGAATAAATTGATTCAAAAAATTGTTTCTTAAGAGCAATATTTACTGAACTTGATGGTATTTGATTAGGTAGGGACTGAACTGTCAGAGCTAGTCGGTGTGGCCTTCCATTCGTTAACAAAGCTTTTAAGGTATTTTTACATAACTTATGGCTATAAAGCACTTTTTAAAAGCCCAAAGGAATTTCAGAGGTTTGAGCAAGGTGGATCCAAGCCAGAGAAAATATTAAGAAATGTAAAGAATGTGAAGGGGTTTGGAGAGGAATTACAGAATGTTGATCTCAATAGCTGAAGGCACGGCTGCCGATAGTGGGGTACACAGGCTGGATTCGGGGAACAGCATGTTTCGGAAGTTGGACGGCTGGAGGATTACAAAGATAGGATAGGACAATGCTCCAGATGGTATTGAAATGAGGACAAGAATTTGAGGGCAGTGTAAAACCAGGTGTCAGTATAGATTGTTGAGAATGTGGGTTTTAGGCAAGTGAGAATTTATGCAGGATTGGATTTAAGTAGCAAGTAAGCTGGTTAAACATCCCTTTTTTTAAATGAACAGGCAAAAGGTTTAGAGACACTTTTATGGATTGGCCTTGCACTCCTGGTTTTAAATTCATCTCAGAATAGGCAGAGGTTCAAAACACCGTACTGCCCCAAATTTGATACAAAATTGACAGTTTCGCTCAAAAAAAGCCCCTGGACAGTTGACATGTAAGATGGAGTAATATTATAGAAGATATTTTAATGAGCTAAGAGGTGCAGCAAAGGGGGCATTACACTGCATTGATTCTGAACTTAGAGCCTAAATGAAAAGTTCCTAAACACCAAACCTCACCCGGCACAAAAAGATGAAGAAGTTAAATTTGGTGACCTCTAGATGATGGCAGCCACTGTTAAGTTTGCCACAGCATCCTTGGGCTGAGAAGGCAGGGGGAGTGATGGAATTGGTTGGGTTTTCAGCACCAGATCAGAATTGAGTGCCCAGTTCGCTGCCCCCAGACTCATTCAGTATATATGGATGCTGGGTGAAGCTTTGGTTAGGATAGACTGTAATGGCACTATAGGGTGGATATGTAGCCTGCCAATGATAAGTATTGCTTGTTTATGAAATATGGTGACTTGGACAAGGCGCTGGAAGGGTTCCTCCTTCTCCATTGCCCACCCTACCCTGGGCTGCCAGAAGCCCCTATGGTGACCGCATTCAGAACAGGAAGGGGTTAAGGGGAAGAAAAGTAGAATGTTTTTAGTATAGAAATTTGGAACACTGGTTCATGCTACAGCAACAACAACTTCATTTATATAGTGCCTTTAAAATATCCCAAGGTGCTTTTCTGGAGCATTATCAAAAAGATTTGACACAGCCACATAAGGAGAAATTAGAAAAGTGATCAAAAGCTTGGTCGAGTTGGTAGATTTTAAGGAGGAGAGAGAGGTTTAAGGGAGGAATTATAGAGCTTAGGGTCTAGGCAGCTCAGTGGTGGGGTGATTTTTAAATCGGGGTGCTCAAGGTGTCTGAATTGGAGGAGTGCAGAGATCTTACAAGGTTGTCAGGCTGGAGAAGATTGAGAGATGGGGAGGGGTGAGGGTGGGGGGGTGGCGTTTGAAAACAAGGATAGGAATTTTAAAATCTAGGTGTTGCTGCACCAGGAGCAAACATAGGTCAGGCAACACAAGGATGATGAATTATTGGGACCAGGTCCAAGTTAGGATAAGAGCAGTGGACTTTTGAATGAGCTCAAGGTTATGGTGGATGCAAGGTGGGAGGCCAGCCAGGAGAGTATTGAATTATCTTGTCTAGGAGTAACAAAAGCATGGATGAGGGTTTCAGCAGCAGTTAAAATGAGGAAGCAGCTGAAAGTGGCAGTGTAAAGGAGGTGGAAGTATGGGAGTGGAAGCACAGCTTGATATCAAATAGGATGCCAAAGATGTAATTGGTCTAGCGTAGTTGCAGATAGTGCGCAGGAAAAGGGATGCAGTGAAGTGATCGCACAGTTTCGTACTGAACCGCAGTGATCTGTCAATCTTGGCTGTATTATAGTTAGGTGTTGACCAACACTTAGGTGTTTTGTTACATGACCAAGCTTTTGGTCACTTCTGATATCTCCGAATGTGACTTGATGTCAAATTTTGTTGAAGCGTCTTTGGATATTTTATAAATGCAGGTTGTTATTGATGAAGAGAGAGATGAATTTTAACTAAGCAGACTGTGTTTTCTGATGACCAGTTTCAGCAGTGTGGATAAAGGTCCGGTATGTAGTCATCTGTTTGACTTTTCTTGCAAGAGGTGTATTGTTTGAAAATGGAGAGAAAAAAGGTGAGGGTTAGCAACTTCAACGGATAATGCGTCCTTCAGTGAGGTTTAGTGTAGTGGTCTGTAATTAATACTGCATAAAGTGGTCTAGATACTGAACTAATGCACTACATCCCACAGCTGGGGTAAACCTTCAATAATCCTACCTCTTAGGCATTTTGTTTCTATATCATTATCCTGTGTCATCCTGTTGTAATACTGGATAGAAAATAGACCTGTATGTGGGAGAGAGGCTATTCTGCTCAAGCCATCATAACTTTTATCTTGTTTATCCATTTAGCAGGGGAAGTTTGATTGAACAGTGTAGATGGGGGATCACCACGTAATGTGAAATTTCAGAATTATCCACAAGAAGCATTTCTGAGATGTTCATTGAATTATTTCAGTTTTTTAAAATAAGCTTGGGTTTCTTTCATCTTAAAAATCCAGCTTTTTGCCCTGTTTAACATCTGATAGCAAGTACTGTACCCTACTCTGAGTACTGGTGTCATCCACAGCTAGTCAACCTTAATTTAATGGCTTGGAGACATTTGAATAGCAAGGGAATTCATGTATTATTCAAAATGTGTGCAATGCAGAACATCATGTACTAGTTTCATTTCGAGTTCCACCACCCCACCCCCACGCCCCCAAATTTTTGGTCATGAAGAATCTTCCCAGGCTATGTCTTCTAGCAATCAATTACAAAAGGGAATTGACTCTTCCTTTGCTCAGAGAATAGCCTGTGACTCCAGTGTACAAAAAAGAACCTCTTTTTGAACTATAACTGAGTTTTTAACAAAAAGATTATAGTTGCAGGAGGATAAAATATAATGTTATTTAATTGCTTATGGCATAATGAAGTGAACCATATGCTCTTCATGTTTAGAAAATATTACTTGAATACTTGACTGTGCCCTCAAAAGACAAACTGAGGGAGTATATCAATCTAAATGTGAGTTTTGCCCATGGTGCATTACCTTGTTCATTTTTTGGGCCATTTCCTAACTGTTTATGACTTTTTTTTCCACCTACTGAACATTTGAATTTGTTGCTGTGGTTCTTTATTTTGCCTTTTGGTTCTGTTATATTTTTTGACCAGCCCCAGAGCAGGGCTATCCTTCAGCTCTTGGATGAATCTAGCTTATGACTACTTTCATGGGTGTAGTTAGTATAATTTCTGTAATAACCCAGCATTTTTTTATAGCCTAGCAGAAGTTAAAACAAAAACTGTAGGAGATTACACTTACTTGCAGCAGTCATCCAAATTTCAGTGTCAGAATAAAACATCAAATTTAATGTTCGAGAATTTAAATTCTAGATTTTGCTACAGCAGCAGATTTTGTTTCTGAGGTTTTCTGGTGCAAAATTCTATTTTTAATGTTTTAGGATTCCCAAGGAACTTACTACAAAGTTGCTTACAAAATCTGGTCAAAAGGCAGCTGATCAAGAAGAGGAATTAAAAGAAAAGGGTAAGTTCAGACAGCCTGGGCATCATCAACTTCTCTGCAATCCATTTCATAGAATTCAATTAAAAATATGCATTGTAAAATTTGTGCTGAGATTTTCTAGTAACCATCTATTTAAGTTACATCTGATAAGATGCAGGCATTATTTTCATTTATAGTCTTCACTTTATCATCAAGAAATAGTGTGAATACGCTGATTCATGCAGATCACAAAAATATGCTGTATTAAGTTTATTGTTTTCAGTACTTTCAGAGAATCTCAATGCCTTAAATGTGTTCTAATTGAGGAATTTCAAACTAAAACAATCATTGGAATATTTACCCTTTGCAATTTGCAGCAATCTGTGATTTCTTTGTTTTGAATAAATTCTGAAGTCATGGCCCAGGCAATATTGTGAAAGAGTGTGGATCCCTCTTTCCTCTCCCTGGCCCAATATCAATTTTTTTTTTTAAAACATGGAATATGGCTCCTTTTCAAAGGATTGGTGCTTTCTTGACAGGTTTCTGTTTGTTAGTTGTGTATCAATTGTATTTAATTATATATTTTGTGGACTGCAGTGGTCCAAAGGCCATTAGGGCTGGGCAACAAATTCTGGCCATGCCAGTGACACTCATATCCCTTCAAAGCATAAATAAAAAAGGTGGAGGGCATTAATTTGGGTTTCACTTGAGCATGTAAGAAGAAAAACTTAAAACTGTAGTGTGGTTGAGTTAGGAGCTATATGCTTATAATATTTCACTCTGTAAGTAAATATTGCCTCCAGTATCAGCTGTTTCCAGATGTCAAACTGAAGTAGAACATCTTGTGTAAAACTTCTGTTAAACAATTTACAGGTCACACAGTAGGAAAGAGAAAAGCTCAAGAAGAACCTGATGATGCACAACCTCCTGCCAAGCTGTCATCCAAAGAGGTAAACTCTTCTTGTTTTCTACACTCAATTGTATTAGAATGGAGCCTAACAACAAATTTAACTTTCCTTACTGTGTGACAAATAATTCAAAAGTCCTTCTCAATCTACATCATGTAACTTTCTCAGAGTTCATTCAAAAAGATTCTGAAGTTGAATGTGATGATGATTCAGTAAACTAAGATACAGTCGCATTAAAAGACAGTTTTTGATTGTTGTCAAAAGTCTTTTAAGCAGTTTGTAGCTGAGGTAAAAACTAACAAACAATGTGAACTTATGAATCAGTAGTACAATTTCAAAATTCGTGGGAAACAGCAAATTATGGAGTATACATAACATCGAGGAGAAAAAAGCAACAAAGTACAAGATACTAATAAACTTGTCGAATGGGTATGTAACTGGCAACTTAATATCAACAGAGGTAAGTCCATTTTGCTAAGAAGAACAGGGAAGATTCTGCTTGGACAACAGAGTTTAAATAGGGTAAAGGAGCAAAGTGATACACAGGTACTGATACACAAATCATTAAAAGTAGCAGTACAAGTTAATGCCATTTTTTTAAAAAAAGCAAACCAAGCACTGGGGTTTGCTTCTGGAGGAACTCTATGTAAAACTTATTTACGTAAAATGCTGTGTTATTTGTGAATTTTGTATAGATAATCTAGTGGGGTGCATTCAACTCATTGAGCTGTTACACTGACCTGTGCAATTTTATTTTTGCAGAAGCGAAGACTCAACCGGCTGCAGCACTCGAAGAAGGTCGGCGTTCGATACTATGAAACACACAATGTTAAGAACAAGAATAAAAACAAAAACAAAAGTGCATCCAAGTCACAGAAATTTAAAAAGAAACGATAATTTTGAAATAAAATGACTTGTTTCTTTTTGTGCAATAAAAGTAAAATTATTTTTGCACATGTATTGAATTTTAGATTTAACACTTCTTTGAATACTGGGATGGTGACTCTGTCAAGCTTGATTCCTCTGTGGTTAACCACAAAAAAAACATAATTTAAATGTATTGACAGTTATGTTGAGTCCTTGGCTGTAAACTGAATTCACAAGTGCAAATTCTCAGAGCTGCCTGCCCCTAAACTTAACTAGTCTAACAACTAGTGTAGTTCTCTTGTGCAGTGGAATCCAGGGAGTAGGTCATCTTTTGAAGAAAAGAAATAATACCTGGCTTGACTAGCTTAATTCACATTTTCTGATCATTGATTATGAAATAGCTTTCAGCTCTGCCATCAGAGGTCAGATGTTAAATGTGAATACTGAAATATTTCTGCTTTAAAATGCTGAGCTGTTCATCCATCTAACTTTGTACCAATCGCAAGTACTCATGTGAAAATTTTGTTTTAAAATATGTTAAATTCCTAAAGATACCAATGTTTTATTATAATAATGTTCACCTAATGCATTTATCATTTGGACCCAATTCTGTGGCCAGCATCTTAACCTGGCTGATCCAGTAATTACTTCAGATATCTGAATATTGTGGTGTGATTTTCTTTCAAATTAAGAGGTTATTTTTCTTGATTTTTCTTTTGTAAGTGACCTTTTTATATTCTGCTAATTTTTCATTGAAGAATAATTTTGGCGACATTTACAACAGAGTATTCTTTAGTCTGAAAGGAAATTATTTAAGTTCATTCAGATGAAACATGGTGAAAGCTTGGGTTCTTGAAAAGAGAGGAATCTGTTTTAAAAAAAAAATAGATGTAACAGACACACAAACCTCAGGCTTCACTGCATTTAACAGTGATTAATAACATGCTTGCAAACTGAAAATACTGAAGATGCTAGAAATCTGAAATAAAAACAGAAAATGCTTTTAAGTGCTCCGATTAGGCAGCATCTGTGAAGAAAGAAACAGAGTTAACGTTTCAGTTCGATGACCAATCACCAGAACCTTTGAAACGAATGGTCGTTGACCTGGAACGTTAACTCTGTTTCTCTCTCCACAGATGGTACCTGTTTTCTGTTTTTATTTTGAGTAATATGTTTGCTGTTTTTCTTAGCGGAGAATTTGCCAAAATGAACCTTATTAGATTACTTGGCGCTGTTAAATTTAACCCATTAGAGTAGGTAGCACAATTTGACCTTGACTTTTTCAATTTTAATACCTCTTAATTTTTTTTTATGGCATGTTGGCCCTGCCTTCTTGAACCACCGCAGTTCATGTGCTATAGTTACACTAACAGTGAGGTTGGTAGAGAGTTCCAGGATTTTGATCCAGTGATAATCAAGGAATGACTATGTATTTCCAGAGTAAAATGGTGCATGACTTGGAGGGGAGACTGTGTTCGCATGTGCCTGCTGCCCTTTTCTTAGGCAGTGGAGGACACTGGTTTGAAAGGCACTTTTGTCATGTTACAGGAAATGCAATGGCGTGGTGGTATTGTCGCTAGCCTAGTAATCCAGAGACCCAGGTTCGAATCTTGCCGCAGCAGCTGGTGGAATTTGAATTCAATGAAAATCTGGAATTAAAAGTCTAATGGTGACCAAACCATTGTTGTAAAAAATCCATCAACATCACCCTGGACCCCATGAAGTCTCATGGCAGCAGGCCAAACATGGGCAAGGAAACCTCCTGCTGATTACCATGTACCGCCTTCCCTCAGCTGATGAATCAGTGCTCCTGCATATTGAACATCACTTGGAGGAACCTGAGGGCGGCAAGGGCACAGAATGTACTCTGGGTTGGGGACTTCATTGTCCCCCACCGAGTGTCTTGGTAGCACCACGACTGACTGAGCTGGCCAAGTCCTAAATGACATAGCTGCTAGACTGGGTCTGCAGCAGGTGCTGACGGAACCAACAAGCAGGAAAAACATACTTGACCTCATCCTGCCTGCCAAGACAGTATCGGTAAGAGTGACCACTGCACAGCCGTTGTGGAGACAAAGTCTCAGCTTCACACTGAGGATACCCTCCATCGTGTTGTGTGGCATTACCACTGTGTTAAATGGGATAGATTTCGAACAGATCTAGCAACTTAAGACTGGGCATCCATGAAATGCTGTGAGCTATCAGCAGCAGCAGAACTACAATTGAACTTGGCATATGCCCCACTCTACCATCAGGGCAGGGGATCAATCCTGGTTCAATGAAGAGTGCAGGAGCAGCACCAGGCACACCTAAAAATGAGTTGTCAACCTGGTGAAGCTATAACACAGGACTATTTACATGCCAAACAGCATAATCAAGTGATTGGGCCGAGCGATCAGATCTAAATTATGTAGTCTTGCTACATCCAGTCGTGAATGGTGGACAATTAAACAACTCACTGGAGGAGGAGGCTCCACATATATCCCCCTCAATGATGGAGGAGCCCACCACATCGTGCAAAAGATAAGGCATTTGGAACAATCTTCAGCCAGAAGTGCTGAGTGGATGATCCATCTCAGTATCCTCCGTCCCCAGCATCTCAGCCAATTGATTCATTTCATGTGATATCAAGAAACGGCTGAAGGCATTGGTTACTGCAAAGGCTGTGGGCCCTGACGATATTTTGGCAATAGTACTGAAGACTTGTGCTCCATAACATGCTGCACCCCTAGCCAATCTGTTCCAGTATAGCTACAACACTGGCATCTACCTGGCCTTGTGGAAAATTGCCCAGGGGTGGCCTGTCCATGAAATGCAGGACAAACCTAACCCGGCCAATTATCGCCCCATCTATCTACTCTCCGTCATCAGTAAAGTAATGGACATCAAAAGCGCTATCAAGTAGCACTTACTTAGCAATAACCTGCTCACTGATGCCCAGTTTGGGTTCTGCCAGGGCCACTCAGCTCCTGACATCGTTACAGCCTTGGTTAAAACATGGACACGAGCTGAACTCCCAATGTGAGGTGAGAGTGACTGTCCTTGACATCAAGACAGCATTTGACAGAATATGGCATCAAGAGGCCCTAGCAAAACTGAAGTCAATGGGAATCAGAGGGAAAACTCTGCTGGTTGGAGCCATACCGAGCACAAAGGAGAATTGTTATGGCTGTTGGAGGTTAGTCATCTCAGCTCCAGGACATCACTACAGGTGTTCCTCAGGGTAGTATCCTGGGCCCAACCATCTTCAGGTGCTTCATCAATGACCTTGCAGCATAAGGTGAGAAGTGGGGTTATTCGCAAATGATTGCACAGTGTTCAGCACTATTCCCAACGACCCAATTACTGAAGCAATCGATGTCCAAATGCAGCAAGACCTGGACAATATCCAGGCTTGGGCTGACAAGTGGCAAGTAACATTCGCACCACACTAGTGCCAGGCAATGACCATCTCCAACAAGAGAGAATCCAGCCTTCGCCCTTTGATGTTCAATGGCACTACCATAACTGAATCCCCCACTATCAATGTCCTGGGGTTACCATTGACCAGAAACTGAACTGGACTAGCCATATAAATACTGTGGCTACAAGAGCAGGTCAGAGGCAAGAAATAGTGTGACAAGTAACCCACCTCCTGATTTCCTAAATTCTGTCCACCATCTACAAGGCACAAGTTGGGAGTGTGATGGAATACTCCCCACTTGCCTGGATGAGTGCAGCTTCCACAACACTCAAGAAGCCTGACACCATCCAGAACAAAGGAGCCTGCTTAATTGGCACCACATCCACAAACATTCACTCCACCACCGATGCACAGTAGTAGCTGCGTGTACCATCTACAAGAGGTATTGCAGAAATTTACCAAGGCTTCTTCGACAGCACCTTTCAAACCTACGACCACTACCATCTGAAAGGATAAGGGCAGCAGATGGATGGAAAACCACCAGCTGGAAATTCACCTCCAAATCACTCATCATCTTGATCTGGAAATATATTGCCATTCCTTCACTGTCGCTGGGTCAAAATCCTGGAACTTCCTAACAGCACTGTGGGTGTACGCACACCACATGAACTGCAGCGGTTTAAGCAGGCGGCTGACCACCACCTTCTCAAAGACAATGAAGAATGGGCAATAAATGCTGGCCCAGCCAGTGAAGCCCACACCCCATGAAGTTCTGACTTGCCTCGTTGTAACAAAGTGGGTATAAGTGGCAGCCCTAGCAAACATGGCATCAATCACTTCCAGAAGATGAGATGAACAAAGCTCCAGCTCAAAGTAGACAATCTCTCCACCCTCCTGCTACACTCTGTATACAGTGAGAAAATCAGCTTTTTGGACGATACTGAGCAACAGATCCTCTGGAGATGCAGACTTCCACAGCAGGTCTTTGCTAAAATCTCAGCCTCCTGGAACAAGGCCTTCTTCCAGGTGGTCATGAATTGTCAGTCAAGGTACCACTGATCTGAATTTCTTCACATTCAACACTGCCCAGGGATCTGCTGGTGATACCTGCAGGATTTTACAATCTGCTACACAAAGTGCATTTCTCAGGTGACCAATGCTATGTTTGCCAGTGCTGCCACTTGCCTCCACTTCGCTACTGATGAGGCCAGTCAGAATAAAAGGACTGTTGGAATAAAAACAAAAATACCTGGAAAAACTCAGCAGGTCTGACAGCATCTGCGGAGAGGGATACAGTTAACGTTTCGAGTCCGAATGACTCTTCATCAGAACTAAGGAAAAATAGAAAAGAGGTGAAGTATAAGCTGGTTTAAGGGGAGGTGGGACTAGAGGGCCAGTGATAGGTGGAGATTTCCAAAAGATGTCACAGACAAAAGGACAAAGAGGTGTTGACGGTGGTGATATTATCTAAGATACGTGCTAATGGGGACATTAAGGGTAGAAAACAGGATGAGCAAGGGACAGATAGCCCTAGTGGGGTGGGGGGATCGAAATAGGCTGAAAGGTAGAGATAAAACAATGGATGGATATACAATTAAAAATAATGGAAAAAGATGGGAAAAGAAAAATTTATATAAATTATTGGAAAAAAGGGGATCGGAAAAGGGGTGGGTATAGAGGAGAGAGTTCATGATCTAAAGTTGTTGAACTCAATGTTCAGTCCAGAAGGCTGTAAAGTGCCTAGTCGGAAGATGAGGTGCTGTTCCTCCAGTTTGTGTTGGGCTTCACTAGAACATTGCAGCAGGCCCAGGACGGACATGTGGGCATGAGAGCAGGATGGTGTGTTGAAATGGCAAGCGACAGGGAGGTCTGGGACATGCAGGTAGACTGAAGGTGTTCTGCAAAGTGGTCACCCAGTCTGCGTTTGGTCTCTCCAATGTACAGGAGACCGCATTGGGAGCACCAAATGCAGTAGGTTAAATTGAGGCAGGTGCAAGTGAAATGATGCTTCACTTGAAAGGAGTGTTTGAGAAGGTGGACGGTGAGAAGGTGGGGGGGCGGAAGTAAAAGGGTAGGTGTTGCACCTTCTGTGGTTGCATGGGACGGTGCCATGGGAGGGGGTTGAGGTGTAAGGGCTGATGGAGGAGTGGACCAGGGTGTCCTGGAGGGAACGATCCCTGCGAAATGCCGCTGGGGGGGTGAAGGGAAGATGTGTTTGGTGGTGGCATCATACTGGAAATGGCGGAGGATAATCCTTTGGATGCGCAGGCTGGTGGGGTGATAAGTGAGGACAAGGGGTTCTGGGAGGGAGATGAAGGTGTGAGGGCGGATGCACGGGAGATGGGCCGGACACGGTTGAGGGCCCTGTCAACCACCATGGGTGGAAAACCTTGGTGAAGGAAGACATGTAAAAGGAACTGTTTTTGAAAGTGGCATCATCAGGACAGAGGCGAAGGAACTGAGAGAATGGGATGGAGTCCTTACAGGAGGTGGGGTGTGAGGAGCTGTAGTCAAGGTAGCTGTGGGAATCGGTAGGCTTGTAATGAATATTGGTGGACAGTCTATCACCAGAAATTGAGACTGAGAGGTCAAGGAAGGGAAGGGAAGTGTCAGTGATGGACCACATGCAAATGATGGAGGAGTGGAAATTGGAAGCAAAATTAATACATTATTCCAGATCCAGACGAGAGCATGAAGCGGCGCCGAAGCAGTTATCGATGTACCGGAGAAAGAGTTGTGGGAGGGGGCCTGAGTAGGACTGGAACAAGGAATGTTCCACATACCCCATAAAGAGACAGGCATAACTGGGACCCATGCGGGTACCTATAGCCACACCTTTTATTTGGAGGATGTGAGAGGAGTTTAAGGAGAAATCGTTCAATGGGAGAACAAGTTCAGCCAGACGGAGGAGAGTAGTGGTGGATGGCGATTGTTCGGGCCTCTGTTCAAGGAAGAAGCGGAGAGCCATCAGACCATCCTGGTGGGGGATGGAGTTGTAGAGAGATTGGATGTCCATGGTGAAGACGAGGCAGTTGGGACCAGGGAACTGGAAATTCTTGATAAGATGTAGGGCGTGAGAGGAATCACAGATGTAGGTGGGTAGAGACTGGACAAGGGGAGAGAGGAGTCAAGATAGCAGAAATGAGTTCCGTCGGGCAGGAACAGGCTGACACGATCAGTCTGCCGGGACAGTCCTGTTTCTGGATTTTGGGAAAGTGGTAGAAGCGGGCCATCCGAGATTGGGACACTATGAGGTTGAAAGCTGTGGAGGGAAGACCTCCAGAGGAGATGAGGTCAGTGACTGTTGGATTTGCTTCAATGGCTGGATGGATTCCCTGTTATGACACAGCAGATGATGTGTCTCAGGCAGATCAAATCCACAAGGGAAACTTGATCACACAGTCAACAATTTTGCAATTTGTATTTACTTTGAGGTCCGTGGCCTGAATTCAGTCATAATAAATCCACCCGGACTTCAGAGATGTTTTTATAAAAACTAAATTAAACATTTAACAAAAGATTTCAACACATACGTAGGTCTACAAAATACTGCTACAATAACTCCTAAACTCCTAATTAATCTGGCTTCCAGTTACACCCCTGTTAAGGCAATGGTAACAAAGAATAGATTTATACAGATCCACCACAATACCCTGGATAGTAAAATTCAAGTGGCTTTTCCCAGCTTTGGTTTCTGTAGACAGCAGCTTAAAGCACAAATACTGGAGGCTATTCACACTTCTGGTGGATCTTGCAATGACCCCCCTGACATAGCCTTATTTCCCTTTATACACATTTCTTCCTTTTAATGCAAATTCCATTGTTCGCATATGTCTTTGAAACTTTACTTTTCCCATAATATAAATCATTGCCTGGTGCTAATGTTATCAGTAACCTTTGAGAAAAATAAACACACTGCTTGACCTAACTTCTCTGGACAGGTGTAACATCCTACCCTCTCTTTGAAATTCAAACTACCTTGATTTATCAAAAAATACAAATTCCCCTCACCTCACATTCTAAAACTTCAACCATGTTTACATGTTTAGCATTTCAAACCTAGCTTCTTGTGATGAGTCAAAGCCTCCAGACCAGCTGTCTCCAATTTAATTAAGTCACACACAGGCACACACACACACATACATAGGAACTATCTAAGACCCACTATTAACCTACTTTTACAATACATCACAATAATATTATGAGAATTATTAAACTTTCATGGCATTCCCACAGCTACCTTGATTATACTTCTAAACATCTAGGCCCTTGTAAGGACTCTCTTCATTCTTCCAGTTTATCCGCTGCATCTATTGTGCCATCTTCCACACCAGTGACTCCAAATATTAACTTTTTTTCCAAATTGGAGGATTCACCGCCCACAAACTGCCACACCCCCAACTGAGTTACTTACTTTTGCAAGTTTCTGCTGATTGTGGTCGTTTGCATACATTTTAGGTTCAAGGATGCTAATGGGATGATTTCATAGCATTTCATTTTGCTTTTATTATTTAACCACTACCATATATCTTTGTAACTGGTAAATGGTTCTATATAGTTTTTAGGTCATTTTCAGTTATTTAAAATCAGGTTACTCACAGCTGATGGACTAGGCTCTGATGAAAAATGCTTGTTTTCTGAGATAAACCTTTTTTTTTGCAACATTAATAAAGCTGCACCAGGTGACTATTTTTAAATATAAAAAAAATTTTAAACCTAATTTTTAACAGAACAAAGTGTAAATAGCTCTCTGATTGTGCTGGTTCTTGACAGATTTTACATTTGCTGATATCCAAATCAGTTATAGTGGAAACTTGAGAAGAAAAACAATTCTAAAAACTAGAGCAATTTTGCGTGCAGTTTTCTCCTGGATTGTTCCTAAAGCAGAAACCGTTGACCGTTATAATTTAAAATTCTTGAAAGGCTTTTTCTTTAAAAATGAATCATCTTTACTGATGCAGTAACCTACAGTTTTGAGATGTTGGAATTTCAAAGCTGCATTTCTGACTGGGCCACAAAAAGAAAAATATTTAACTTCCAACTCGTGGATGGTGTGATGCAAAGAGTAGAAATATGGATTCTATTATTGACTGCTGTAGCTGTCTTTCTATAATTGATTTCAGAGCCCATTTGTGTTGTAACAAAGCCATAGAGCACTAGTGCCATCTACTGGTGGTGGAGAGTTGGCAATCAATATGTGGGAAGCTGAGCCATATGTTTTAGACTGTATATGGAGCACATAGTGAAAAGCAGTGGAATGCAAGTTTTAAAAAAAGACCAGGAAGGGAATAAGATGGGCAACATTTTACAAGTGCAAGAGAAATGATTCAGCTTGTTACAAATTAAGTAGTTACAGTCCTAAGGTGGCCATTTGTTCAGTTTTATACCAGACTGTATGTTTTCAGCTGGTCTGTCCACTTTCTTGAACCAAATGCCTTAATGTCCATATTTTTATTTTGGGGTCACTAACAATGCAAATGGCCACTGCCGTTAAGAGGATTGTCCCTGTGCCTTACACGGACACTTTGCTGCAGTGAAACACAAGCTGAAGTATGTGCTCATTCCTTTCCTTATAATTTGCATGATCATTATTATTTAGTTGAGGGTTAAGCACAAGCTTGTGGATGGGAGGCTTGTGAGGATGCCAAATCTGTGCACAGTGCAGCGGCGATGATGTCTCCTCCTACCACCCCCTTCCTCACCACCCCCCCCCCCCCACCCCCACTGTCCCCCTCCCACCAGTACCACAGTGTCACTGGTCTAGTGTCCAGCATTCTTGACCTCTGTCAACGGCCACCCTAGTCCTAACAATTGTTAATTGATTATTGATGTACACCAATGCGGGCAGAGTGAGTTAATCTGTTTCTCTTTTCTCCATGTGTTCATTTCTTAATTCATTTTTTGGACTGGGGACTTAGGGTTAGGAAGGTGGTGGGTACGGAACCCAATCCAATTGAGAGCCTGCAAGGCCAGCATTTATGCCTACACCTGATAACACCGAGTCTCTTGCTAGGTCACTTTGGAAGACAGTTAAGAATTAAAACACAGTGTGGATCTAGAGTCACGTGGAGTTACGTGAGGCACAGGGACTGGGTATGGATGGCAGGTGATGAGTGAACAAGTTGGATTTTATGACTTTATGGTTGCCTTATTTTAAACTGATGCCAGGTTTTTTATTTTCATTTTTTAAAAACTGAATTCAAATCTCATGGTGGGATTTGAACTTCTGTTCTCTGGGTTATTCGCTCAGTAAGAACCACTATACTACCATACCCCTGACTTTGTTCATTCTTCAATTGGGGTTTTGAAAGTAAAAACAGTACTTCTCAACCAAACTATTTGCCTCCATTTTCGGTGTTAATGAATAGATTCTAAGCCGCAATGGGCATCCAGGCTTGGGTTGTTGTGTCTGAATCAATGCTAACTTTGTTTGATATTGATCATATAACAGGCAATTAGAATAAGCTTTAAGGTCAATAGCAGAAGAATGACCCTATTAATATTCTGTTCTATTTTTACTCTTGGAATTACATATGCAGCATGCATTGGGTACTTTTTTTGAAAACAAATCTATCAATGGAGTTCTCTGACCAAGTGGCATCTGAATGACTCACTCTTGATTAATTTTAACATTGGGTCACCTACGAGGAAACAAAGAAACAAGATTCCAGATGGTTTTCTGTGCATAAAACCAGTTTCAAGCATTTGCAAAAACAAAGACAGCCAAAGCAACACATAAACTAACATAAAAGACTCGGTTCAAGTAGCATGTGTTTTCTTTTTCCTCTATCACCTCCTGTTGCTTCATAAACAAATGATTAGAATTAATTATCATTTGCCTGTGTATTGCCCAGAAAGGCTGACAAAATTGTGCGTGGTCATGGTGTGCCATGGGCAAAAGAGAGCTCAGGATAAATTTTCGTTTAGAATAAATGATATGGAGTGTTTCTGGAAGGTTGAAAATATATAAACCAGTCAAATGATTCAGGATGACTTTGGGTAATACAATACTAAACAAAAAGTTCACACAGAGGAAAATTAATATCTACAATTCCATTTTTCTATCCTGGAGAACTGTGAATGCTTAGTCAATGAGTATATTCAAGACAGAGGTTGACAGATTTTTGGGAACTAAGGGAAATGGGGATAGTGTGGGAAGGTGCAGCTGAGGTTGAATGACGGGGCAGACTTGAAGGGCCAAATGGTCACCTCCAGCTCCTATTTCTTATATTTGGATGGCGCATTTTTGTATCTTCATAATACACAATCATTAATCCACAAGCCACCAATCTAATGGCATAAAGATTTTTTGTATTACAAAAAGCTACTGTACATTATTTGCATTGAACTTTTTCCAATTAATGAACAAAGATGACTTCAAACATAAATAGTTTAAGTAATTTATTTCAACAAACAATGCTGTTTTTGGAAGAACAGAACATAGTTTAAGTCTAAAACTTACAGCACAATTAGTACTGCAATGTCAATTTAGAATTTGACAAATTAACCAGTAACAAAAATACACACATACAACGAAGAATAATGTAATATAGTTAAAGAAAAAGTGTATGGAATAGTATCTCAATGCCTAAAGAACTAATAGGGGATGAATAGTTGTCTATTTTTACCCCTTTGTAAGTAATTTTACTCTCTTATAATTCAATCAGTAATTGAAGTTTGTTTTTTTAGGCATTTCTGTTAACACTTTTCCGCACACTTGATACAGCTGCATGGCACTTGCGAGTTCAATCGAGATAACATCTGATACCTTCTCGGTGCAAAAAAAACGCAACCTCAAACAGTACTTCATGGGTCAAATAGATTAACTGCTACCTCTCTCAGTAACTCTTCCTTTAAAAAATAATTACGTACTTCTTAATAATGCCTTTTGGTATTTTTTTAATATCTGCTAATTACACATAGGCTTCCTCCTGTTGAGTTGAAAGATTTATTGAGATTGACAATAGGACAGATCTGAAATAGCTTCATTATCATAATTTAAAAAGATGAATATTTTTAAATGAAAGGGTTTTGATTAAAACTAGCTCTGGAGTTATTACTGTAACATATTCATTCATGGCACGGGAATAGCTTTATGGGTAAAATATTAGTGTTTATTGCAGTGCCATGGTTAACGTGGTACAACACTGATAGGACCAGAGAACATAGCATTCCCTGGACATGTCTGGAATGTAAGGATTAAAAAGGATTATAATAATGACACTTACTAAATAAATTATATATTGTACTTGCATTGTATTAATGCATCCAGAGAATCTCAGCCCTATTTCTACGACTAGCCTTTAGATAATTGAGATTCTATTCAATAGGCAGAAGTCTTTGCCTGTTTAGTACCTTGTACACTGTTTGAATTACAGCAATATTGTAAGTACATAGTATGCTTAAAAGATTGTATTCGAGAGCAAATGCAATGGTTTCATTTCCTTGGAGATATTATGCCTTCCAGTTGTGCCTAAGACAAGAAAAAAATAATAGTTTTGTAACAAGTACATTTTTTAAAATAGCGTCATATACAATCTACTGTAACTAGGCAATAATCATTGAAGGCACAAGCACAGATTTATATAACACAAACTTTGAAGTGTATAAATGACTTAATTAGGCTGGGCATTTCAAAAATTGTGATACCCAATTATTTAAATTGTACTGATCTTTATTTTTTCAGATGAGACAATGTGACATCGTTGGTAAGGTCAGCCATTTGTTGTCTATCCCTAATTGCCCTTGAAAGGGTGGTGGTGAGCTGCCTTCTTGAGCCACTGCAGTCTGTATGGTGCAGGTACACCCACAGTGCTTTAGGAAGTGGGTTCCAGGTTTTGACCCAGTGACAGTGAAGCAAGTGTTGGAACCTGTAATTCCAAGCTATGATGATGATATGTGATTTGGAGGGGAACTTGCAGGTGGTGGTGTTCCCATGTGTCTGCTGCCCTTGTTTTTCTCAGTGATAGGGGTTGTGGGTTTGGAAGGTGTTGTTGAAGGAGCCTTAGCAAGTTGCTGCAGTGCATCCTGTACATTGTATACATTGCTGCCACTCTGTGCCCATGGTGAAGGGAGTGAATGTTTAAGGTGGTGGAGCGGGTGTTGATCAAGTGGACTGTTTTGTCCTGGATAGTGTTGAGCTTCTTGACTGAAGCTCTCATCCAGGTAAGAGGAGAGTATTCCGTCACACTCCTGACTTGTGCCTTACAGATGGTGGACAGGCTTTGGGGAGTCAGGAGATGAATTACTCACTGCAGAGTTCCCAACGTCTGGCCTGCTTTTGTAGCCACAGTATTTATATGGCTGGTCCAGTTAGGTTTCTGATCAGTGGTAACCCCAGGATATTAATGGTTGGGGATTCAGTGATGGTAATGTCATTGAATATCAAGGGGAGATGGTTACATTCTCTCTTGCTGGAGATGGTCATTGCCATTGGTCTCCAATAACCACAACCATCTTCTTTTTGCTAGGTATGACTCCAACCAGTAGAGAGTTTACCACCTGATTCCCATTGACTTCAATTTTGCTAGGGTGCCTTGATGCCACACAATGCTGCCATGATGTCAGCTCTGGAGTTCAGCTCTTTTTTCCATGTTTGGCCCAAGGCTTTAATGTGGTCAGGAGCCAAGTGGCCCTGATGGAGCCCAAACTGAGCAGTAGTAAGCAGGTTGTTGCTGAGCAAGTGCTGTCTGAAAGCCCTGACAACGACACCACTTTGCTGATGCTTGAGAGTGAACAGATTGGGTGGGAATTAGCAGGATTGGATTTGTCCTGCTTTTGGTGTTCAGCACATAGCTGGGCAAATTTCCACAGTCGAGTAGATGCCAGTGTTGTAGCTGTATTGGAACAGCTTTGCTGCAGGCTTGACTAGTTCTGGAGGACAAGTCTTCAGTACTATAGTCAGGATGTTGTCAGGGCCCATAGCCTTTGCTGTATCCAGTGCCTTCAGCCATTTCTCGATATCACATAGCGTAAATTGAATTAGCTTAAGACTGTTTTTTGTGATGATGGGGACCTCAGGAGATGGTCAAAATGGATCATCCACTTAGGCACTTCTGACTGAAGATGGCTGCAATTGTTTTGGCTCTCTCTCTTGTACTGATGTGCTGGACTCTGCCTTTGGAATGGAGATGATTGTGGAGCCTCCTCCTGTTAAATGTTCCTTTAAATCAGGCAATTAAACAACTAAGGCCAAGTGTACCAATTGTCTTGTTGATCGTAACCTATTTACACTAAGTGGCCTAATTGTCAGCGTATGTTATAGAGTCAAAAAGGTCTACAGCACAGAAAAAGGCCCTTCAGCCCATCAAGTCTGCACCGGTCAAACAAGTATCTAATTATCCTAATCCCATTTTCCAGCACTAGGCCCATAGCCTTGTATGCTACGGCATCGCAAGTACACATCCAAATACTTCTTAAATGTTATGAGGATTTCTGTCTCTACCACCCTTTCAGAGAGTGAGTTCCAGTTTCCTACCACCCTCTGGGTGAAACAATTCTTCCTCACATCCCCCCTAAACCTCCTGCCCCTTACCTTAAATCTATGTCCCTGGTTATTGATCCCTCCAAAAAGAGGAAAAGTTCCTTCCTGTCTACCCTATCTATGCCCCTCATAATTTTATGCACCTCAATCACGTCCCCCCTCAATCTCCTCTGCTCCAGGGATAATAATCTCAGTCTATCTAATCTCTCCTCTTAACTAAAACTCTCCAGCCCAGGCAACATCCTGGTAAATTTCCTCTGCATTCTCTCTAGCACAATCACATCCTTCCTATAATGTGGATTCCAGAACTGCACGCAATACTTTAGCTGTGGCCTAACCAGTGTTTTATACAGTTCTAGCATAACCTCCCTGCTCTTATATTCTATGCCTCCGCTAATAAAGGCAAGTATCCCATATGCCTTCTTAACCACATTATTTATCTGTCCCGCTACCTTAAGGGACTGGTGGACACGCACACCTCTGATCCCTCTGGTCCCTCTGATCCTCAGTACTTGCCAGGGTACTACCATTCATCATGTATTCCAGTGCCTCATTTGTCCTGCCCAAGTGCATCACCTCACACTTAGCCGGATTAAATTCCATTTGCCATTGATCAGCCCACCTGACCAGCCCATCTATATCCTCCTGTAATCTATGGCTATCTTCCTCACTCTTGACCACCCCACCAATTTTCATGTCATCCGCGAGCTTACTGATCAACCCTCCTAATAACTTAAAAAGCAGTGAACCTAGCAATCAACCACCTAGGAGAAGAAGATCCACATGTGGGAAAGTTGATAGATGAGGATGTTTGGAGGAGAGCAAGTAAGGAACTTTCCAGCACAGTCTGTCCAGCGGCAATATTAAATTTGATGATCTTGTGCATACTCATTTTGGTTCATCTCAATAGTTTGTGAATTTACAACATTCAGGGCGGAATTTTGTGGCCCTGTCACGGCAGGGGAGGGGCTGTAAAATGTGGCAAGCCACTCAAAAGTCCATTGACTTTGGTGGCACTGTAAAATCCCCCGGCATAAAATTCCACCCTCAGTAGTTCCTGCTTCCTCAGTCACTTGGCCAAAATTTGGAATTGAGTGCATCCAAAATCCAGAATCCTGGACAGTAACAACTACAAGGTGACCCCAAAATTGGGAAAATGCACTCATATACTGCATGGAGACATTCAACTAAACCAGGAAAATTAATTTCTTTTAATGCACCATGAAATGAGGATTTACCAAAGGTGCTAATTCCATTTTACAACATTCAATAAATCTTACTAACAGATAACATGAAAGTTGCAAAGCATAACATATCAATGGAATCCCTAGATTATAAGATGCCAGCTATAGCTTAACTTGCTTCATTCACCTTTAGCTGCTGATTAGTTCGTTTGAGAAACTGTATTTCTTCTGCATGCTTCTTCTCCTCCACTTGCCGCCTTTCATTCTCCCTTTTCTCTATGGCTTCACACTTCGCTTTCTGCTCATTGAGCTGTCTCTCCAGTTCTTTCTTTTCTGTTTCTAAATCAATGATCTAGCCAGGGGAAAATATGCACACAGAAACTATTATTATACATTCTGGAATGGATAACAAAGTCAAATTCCAATTTTTTTCATTCATGGGATGGAGACGCCACTGGCAAAGCCAGTATCTGTTGTGCATCCTTAATTACCCTTGAGAAGGTGGTAGTGAACCACCTTCTTGAATCTCTGCAGTTCATGTAGTTTAGGTTACACCCTTACTGCTGATGGAGAGGAATGTAAAGGATTTCACCCAGCAGTAAAGAAGGAATGGTGATATATTTCCAAGACAGAAAGGCGCATGATTTGGGGGATGACCTGCAGGTGGTGATGTTCTCCTTGTGCCTGCTGCCCTTGTCCTTCAAGGTGGTGGAGGTTGTGGGTTTGGAAGGCACTATTGAAAGAACCTTGGCGAGTTGCTGTAGTGCATTCTGTAGATGGTTCACACTACAACCACGGTGTGTCAACCATGGTGTGTGTATGTGTGTGTGTGTGTGTCTCTCTCTGCGTCTCTCTCTCTCTAATTCTCTCTCTCTATAAAATCCCCCTGGCATAAAATTCCACCCTCAGTAGTTTCTGCTTCCTCAGTCACTTGGCCACGATTTGGAATTGAGTACATCCAAAATCCAGAATCCTGGACAGTAACCACTACAAGGTGACCCCAAAATTAGGAAAATGTGAAGGAAATTAATATTTGCCATGGTGGATGTGATGCTAATCAAGCAATCTTTCTCCTGGATAGTGCCAAGTTTTTTGAGTGTTGCTGAAGTTGCACCATCCAGGCAAGTAACATTCGGGCCACACAAGTGTCAGGCAATGACCATCTCCAACAAGAGAGAATCCAACCATTGCCCCGTGATGTTTAATGGCATTACTGTCACTATATCCCCCACTATCAACACTGTGGGTGTTACCATTGACCAGAAAGTGAACTGGACTAGCCATATAAACACTGTGGCTATAAGAGTAGGTCAGAGGCTAGGAATCGTGCGACGAGTAGCTCACCTCCTGACTCCCCAAAGCCTGTCCACCATCTACAAGACCCAAGTCATGAGTGTGATGGAATACTCCCTATTTGCCTGGATGAATGCAGCTCCCACAATACTCAAGAAGCTTGAGCACCGTCCAGGACAAAGCAGCCCGCTTGATTGGCACCACATTCACAAACATTCACTCCCTCCACCACCAACGCACAGAAGCAGCAGTGTATACCATCTACAAGATGCACTGCAGAAATTCACCAAGGTTCCTTCGACAGCACCTTCCAAACCGCAACCCACTACCATCTAGAAGGACAAGAGCAGCAGATGTTGCTTGCCAAATCAGCCCAAGCCTTAACATTGTCCAGGTATTTTTGCATGCGAGCACCAGACTGCTTCATTATCTGAGGAGTTGTGAATAGAGCTGAACACTGCAAACATCAGCGAAGATCCCCACTTCTGAGTTATGATGGAAAGAAAGTCAATGATGAGCCAATTGAAGATGGTTAGGCCTAGGATATTGTCCTGAGAAACTCCCTTAGGGACGAAATGAGTGGAGCCCAACAACCACAATCACGACATACGACACAGAAAGTGGGACGTTTTCCCCACGATTCCCATTGACTTCAATTTTGCTCGGGCTCCTTGATACCACACACAGTCAAATGCTGCCTTAATGTCAAGGCCAATCCCTCTGACGTCATCTCTGGAATTTAGCTCTTTTGCCCATGTTTGCACCAAGTCTGTAATAAAGTCTGGAGCTGCATGTTCCTGGGAGAACCCAGATTGAGCATCGGTGAGCAGGTTATTGATGAATAAATTCCACTTGATAGCAGTGTTGACAACACTTTCCATCACTTTACTGATGATTGAGTGGACCAATGGGGCAGTAATTGGCCGACTGGATTTATTCTGCTTTTGATGGACAGGGCATACATGGGCAATTTTCCACATTCTGGGTTCCAAATAAGAATCATATTGGACTCGAAAAGTTAACTGTTTCTCTTTCCACAGATGCTGCCAGACCTACTGAGTTTGTCTAGCATTTTCTGCTTTTATTTCAAATTTCCAACATCCGCATTATTTTGCTTTTAATTTTTCACATTGTCAGTTGGATGCCAGTGTTGTAGTTGTAGTGAAACAGCTCGGCAAGAGATGCAGCTAGTTCTGGGGCACGTATCTTCAGCACTAATGCCGAGTTGTTGTCGGGGTCCATAGCCTTTTCAGAGTTGAGTACTCTCAGTCATTTCTTCCTATCACATGGAGTGAATCAAACTGGCTGAGACTGGCATCTGTGATGCTGGGCATCTCAGGAGGAAGCTGAGCTGGATCACCCACTCAGCACTCTGACTGAAGATGGTTGCAAATGCTTCAACTTTGCCTTTTGCAATCTCGTGCTGGGCTCCACCATCATTGACGATGGGGATGTGCATGGAGTCTCCTTCTCCTGTTTTTTTAAATTGTTCAACACCATTCATAACTGAATGTGACAGGACACAGAGCTTCGATCTGATCCATTGGTTGTGAGATCGCTTAGCTCTGTCCATAGCATGCTGCTTGCACTGTACAGCATGCATATAGTCCTGTGTTGTAGCTTCACCTGGTTGGAACCTCTTAGCTATGCCTGGTGATACATTGGGCACATTCTCATACATTCTTCATTAAACCACGCTTGGTCCCCTGGCTTGAAGATAATAGTAGACTGAAGGATATTCTGGGCCTTGAGGTTGTGGTGGATACAATTCTGTTGCTACTACTGGTCCACCGCACCTCATGGATGCCCAGTTTTGAGCTGCTAGGTTGGTTCTGAATCTATCCCATTTAGCATGGTGGTAGTGCCACACGGCATGATGGAAGTTGACCTAAGTATGAAAACAGGACTGACTTTCTCACCACAAGGACTGTCCTACCAAAACTATCATGTACGATATTTCTGCAACAGGTAGTTTGGTGAGGAAAAGGTCAAGAAGGCTTTTCCCTCATATTGCTTCTCTCATCATCTGCCACAGGCCCAGTCTGGCAGCTATATTCTCAGGGCTTGGACCAGCTGTTTCAGTAGAGGTGCTACATTATTACACATTCCTAATTGCATACAGTCATAGAGGTCTACAGCACATAAAAAGGCCCTTCGGCCCATCGAGTCTGCAGCGGTTAAACAAGTATCGAACTATTCTAATCCTATTTTCCAGCACTAGGCCCATAGCCTTGTATGCCATGGCATCGCAAATGCACATCCAAATATTTTTAATATGTTACAAGGGTTTCTGCCTCTACCACCCTTTCACGCAGTAAGTTCCAGATTCCCACCACCCTCTGAGTGAAATCCTCACATCCCCTCTAAACCTCCTGCCCCTTACCTTAAATCTATGTCCAGAGGTTATTGATCCCTCACCAAGGGGAAAAGTTCCTTCCTGTCTACCCTATCTATGCCCCTCATAATTTTATACATCTCAATCTTGTCCCTGTATAATCTCCTCTGCTCCATGGGAAAATAACCCCATTCTGGACTCTCCAGCCCAGGCAACATCCTGGTAAATCTCCTCTGCATTCTCTCTAACGCAATCACATCCTTCCTATAATGTGGATTCCAGAACTGCATGCAATACTCTAGCTGTGGCCTAACCAGCGTTTTATACCGTTCCAGCATAACCTCCCTGCTCCTATATATAATAAAGGCAAGTATCCCATATGCCCTCTTAACCACTTTATCTACCTGTCCTGCTACCTTAAGGGACCAGTGGACATGCACACCAATGTCCCTCTGATCCTCGGTACTTCCCAGGGTCCTACCATTCATTGTGTATTCCCATGTCTTGTTTGTCCTGCCCAAGTGCATCACCTCACACTTGTCCGGATTAAATTCCATTTGCCATGAACAGCCCATCTGACCAGGCCATCTATAACCTCCTGTAATCCAAGTCAATCCTCCTCACTATTTACCACCCCACCAATTTTCATGTCATCCGTGAACTTACTGATCAGCCCTCCTACGTTCAAGACTAAATTGTTTATATATACCAGAAACAGCAAGGGACCCAACACCAATCCCTGTGGAACCCCACTGGACACAGGCATCCAGACACAAAAACACCCTTCAACCTTCTCCCTCTGCTTCCTGCCACTCAGCCAATCTGGATGTAATTTGCTAAATTGCCTTGGATCCCATAGGCTCTTACCTTCATTATCAGTCTTCCATGCCTTATCAAAAGCCTTGCTGAAGTCCAAGTAGACTACATCAAATGCATTGCCCTCACCTACACACCTGGTCCCCTCTTCAAAAAATTGAATCAAATTGGTCAGACATGATCTTCCCTTAATAAAACTTTGCTGACTGTCCTTGATTAATCCCTGCCTCTCCACGTGTAGATTAATTCTCTCCCTCAGAATTGCTTCCAATAGTTTCCCCACCACTGAGGTTAGAGTGACGGCCTGTAGCTCCCTGGTTTATTCCTTCCATCCTTCTTGAATAATGGTACCACATTGGCTGTCCTCCAGTCCTCTGGCACCTCTCCTATAGCCAGGGAGGTATTGAAAATTATTGTCGCGCCCCTGCTATCTCCTCCCTTGCCTCACTCAACAGCCTGGGATACATTTCATCCGGGCCTGGAGATTTATCTACTTTTAAGCCTCCTCCCTTTCTATGCTAATTTCTTTAATTCTTTCACAGTCCTTCTGCCTGATTTCCATACCCACGTCGTCCCTCTCACTTGTGAACACCAACACAAAGTATTCATTTAGAACCCTACCGGCGTCTTCCGGCTCCACACAAAAATTAGCAATATGGTCCTTAGTGGGCCCTACTCTTTCCCTAGTTATCCTCCTACTCTTAATGTACTTATAAAATAACTTTGGATTTTCCTTCATTTTACCTGCCAATGTTTTTTCATGTCCCCTTTTTGCTCTCCTAATTTCCTTTTTAAGTTCCCCCCTACATATTCTATACTCCTCTAGGGCTTCCATTGTTTTGAGCCTTTGGTATCTGCCATAAGCCTCCCTTTTACTTTTTATCCAATCCTGTACATCCCTCGACATCCAGGGTTCCCTGGATTTGTTGATCCCACCCTTTGCCTTTACTGGAATATGTTAACCCTGTACTCTCCCTATTTCCTTCTTGAATGAGTCCCACTGCTCTGACGCAGATTTACCCAAAAGTAGCTGCTCCCAGTCTACTCTGGCCAAATCATATCTGCACTTCAGAAGGTGGTGGTGAGCTGACTTCTTGGACCACTGCAGTCCATGTGGTGTAGGTACCCCCACAGTGCTGTTAGATAGGGAGTTCCAGGATTTTGACTGAGTGACATTAAAAAAACAGTGATATGTTTTCAAATCAGGATGGTGAGTGGCTTGGAGCGGAACTTCCAGGTGGTGGTGTTCCCATCTATCTGCTGCCCTTGTCTTTCTAGATGGTAGAGGTCATGGAAGGTGCTGTCTAAGGAGACTTGGTGAGTTCCTGCAGTGCATCTTGCAGATGGTACACACTGCTGCCACTGTGCGTCAGTGGTGGAGGGAGTGAATGTTTATGGATGGGGTGCCAATCAAGCGGGCTGCTTTGTCCTGGATTGTATCAAGCTTCCTGAATGTTGTTGGAGCTGCACTCATCTACGCAAGTGGAGAGTATTCATCAAACTTCTGACTTGTGCCTTGTAGATGGTGGACATGCTTTGGGGAGTCAGGAGGCGAGTTACTCGCCACAGGATTCCTAGCCTCTGGCTTGCTCTTGTAGCCACAGCATTTATATGACTAGTTCAGTTCAGTTTCTGGTCAATAGAAACCCACAGGATGTCGATAGTAGGGGATTCAGCAATGATATTGCCAGAGAATGTCAAGGGGCAATGGTTAGATTCTCTCTTGTTGGAGATGCTCATTGCCTGGCACTTGTGTGGTGCAAATGTTACTTGCCACTTGTCAGCCCAAACCTGGATATTGTCCAGGTCTTGCTGCATTTGGACATGGACTGCTTCAGTATCTGAGGAGATGCGAGTGGTGCAGAACACTGTGTAATCATCAACCAACATCTCCACTTCCGACCTTATGATGGAAGGTCATTGATGAAGCAGCTGAAGATGGTTGGGCCTAGGACACTGACCTGAACAACTCCTGTAATGGTGTCTTGGAAATGAAATGGCTAACCTCCAACAACCACAGCCAACTTCCTTTTGCTGGGTATGATTCCAACCAGCGGAGAGTTTTACCCGATTCCCATTGACTCCAGTTTTGCTAGGGCTCCTTGATGCCATACTCCGTCAAATGCGACCTTGATGTCAAGGGCAGTCACTCTCACCTCACCTCAGGAGTTCAGCTCTATTGTGCTTGTTTGAACCAAGGCTGTAATGAGGTCAGGAGCTCAGTGGCCCTGGCGAAACCCAAACTGAGTGTCAATCAGCAGGTTATTGGTAAGCAAGTGCTGCTCGAAGCACAGTTGATGATCCCTTCCATTACTTTACTGATGATGGAGAGTAGACTGATGGGGCGGTAATAGGCCGGGTTGGATTTGTCCTGATTTTTGTGTACAGGAGCCATACCTGGGCAATTTTCCACATTGCTGGGTAGATGCTAGTGTTGCAGCTGTACTGGAACGGCTTGGCTAGGGGCACGGCAAGTTATGCAGCACAAGTCTTCAGTACTATTGCCAGAATATTGTCAGGACCCATAGCCTTTGCAGTATCCAGTGCCTTCAGCCATTTCTTGATATTACATGGAGTGAACTAAATTGGCCGAAGACTCACGTCTTTGATGGTGGAGATGTCCAGAGGAGGCCAGGATGGATCATCCATTCAGCACTTCTGGCTGAAGATTGTTGCGAATGCTTCAGCCTTATCCTTTGCACTGATGTACTGGGCTCTCCCATTATTAAAGATGGGGATATTTGTGGAGCTTCCTCCTCCAGTGAATTGTTCAATTGTCTGCCACTATTCACGACTGGATGTGGCAGGACTGCAGAGCTTAGATCTGATCCATTGGTTGTGGAATTACTTAGCTCTGACTATCACTTGCTGCTTATGCTGTTTGGCATGCATGTAGTCCTGTGCTGTAGATTCACCTGGTTGGCACCACATTTTTAGGCATGTCTGGTGCTGCTCCTGACATGCCCTCCTGCATTCTTCATTGAACTAGGATTGATCCCCTGGCTTGGTGGTAATGGTAGAATGGGGTTTATGCCGGGCCATGAGGTTACAGATGGTGGTTGAGTACAATTCTGCTGCTGCTGATGGCCCACAGCGTCTCATGATTGCCCAGTCTGGTATAGCTAGATTTGTTCAAAATCTATCCTATTTAGCACTGTGATAGTTCCACACAACACAATGGAGGCTATTCTTAATGGGAAGACGGGACTTCGTCTCCAAAAGGACTGTGCAGTGGTCACTCCTACTGATACTGTCATGGACAGATGCATCTGCGGCAGGTAGGTTGGTGAGGATGAGGTCAAGTATGCTTTTCCCTCTTGTTGGTTCCCTTACCACCTGCCACAAACCCAGTCTAACAGCTATTAACTTTAGGACCCGGCCAGCTCGGTCAATGGTGGATCTACCAAGCCACTCTTTGTGATGGACATTGCGGTCTCCCATGCAGAGTACATTCTGTGCCTTCCCACCCTCAGCACTTCCTCCAAGTGGTGTTCAACATAGAGGGGTACTGATTCATCAGCTGAGGGGGGAGGGGTGGTACATGGTAATCAGCAGGAGGTTTCCTTGCCCATGTTTGACCTGATGCCATGAGGCTTCATGGGGTCTGGAGTCGATGTTGAGGACTCCCCAGGCAACTCCCTCCTGACTGTATACCACTGTGCCGCCACCTCTGCTAGGTCTGTCCTGTAGTGGGACAGGACATACCCAGGGATGGTGATGGTGAAGTCTGGGACATTATCTGTAAGGTATGTTTCCATGAGTATGACTATGTCAGGCTGTTACTTGACTAGGCTGTGAGACAGCCCTCCCAATTTTGGCACTAGCTCTCAGATGAAGACAGCTTACCACCACCTTCTCAAGGGCAACTAGGGATGGACAATAAATGCTGGCCCAGCCAACGGAGCCCACATCTCATGAATGAATTAAAAAAAAATGTTAGTAAGGAGGACTTTGCAGGGTCAACTGGGCTGAGTTTGCCATTGCCATTTCCGGTGCCTAGGTCAATGCTGGGTGGTCCATCCGGTTTCATTCCTTTTGGACTTTTTAGCAGTTTGATACATCTGAGTGGCTTGCGCGGCCATTTCAGAGGGCAGTTAAGAGTCAACCACCTTGCTGTGGGTCTAGAGTCACAGGAACAACTAAAAAAGAAATAAGGACGGAGAAGATTAAATATGAGGGTAAACTATCCAGTAATATAAAAGAAGATTGCAAGAGTTTTTTTAGATATATAAAGGATAAGAGAGAGGCAAAAGTGGACATTGGGCCGCTGGAAAATGACGCTGGAGAAGTAGTAGTGGGGAACAAAGAAATGGCGGAGGAACTGAATAGGTACTTTGCGTCAGTCTTCACGGTGGAAGACACGAATAACATCCCCAAAGTTCAAGAGAGTCGAGGGGCAGAGGTGAGTATGGTGGCCATTACCAAGGAGAAGGTGCTAGGAAAACTGAAACGTATGAAGGTGGATAAATCACCTGGACCAGATGGATTACACCCCAGAGTTCCGAAGGAGATAGCTGAAGAGATAGTGGAGGCATTAGTGATGATCTTTCAGGAATCACTGGAGTCAGGGAGGGTCCCAGAGGACTGGAAACTCGCTAATGTAACCCCCCCTGTTTAAGAAGAGGGTGAGGCAAAAGACGGGAAATTACAGGCCGATTAGCCTGACCTCGGTTGTTGGTTAAGATTTTAGAGTCCATTATTAAGGATGAGATTTCAGAATACTTGGCAGTGCATGGTAAACTAGGGTAAAGTCAGCATGGTTTCATCAAGGGGAGGTCATGCCTGACAAATCTGTTAGAATTCTTTGAGGAGTTAACGAGTAGGTTAGACAAAGGAGAGCCAATGGATGTTATCTATTTGGACTTCCAGAAGGCCTTTGACAAGGTGCCGCACAGGAGGCTGCTCAGTAAGATAAGAGCCCATGGTGTTAGAGGCAAGGTACTAGCATGGATAGAAGATTGGCTTTCTGGCAGGAGGCAGAGAGTGGGGATAAGGGGGTCCTTCTCAGGATGGCGGCCGGTGATTATTGGAGTTCCGCAGGGGTCAGTGTTGGGACCACAACTTTTCACTTTATACATTAATGATCTAGATGAAGGAACTGAGGGCATCCTAGCTAAGTTTGCAGGTGATACAACAATAGGTGGAGGGACAGGTAGTATTGAGGAGGCGGGGAGGCTGCAGAAGGATTTGGACAGGTTAGGAGAATGGGCAAAGAAGTGCCAGATGGAATACAACGTGGACAAGTGTGAGGTCATGCACTTTGGTAGGAAGAATAGAGGCATAGACTATTTTCTAAATGGGGAGAGAATTCAGAAATCTGGAGTGCAAAGGGACTTGGGAGTCCTAGTCCAGGATTCTCTTAAGGTTAACACGCAGGTTGAGTCGGTAGTTAGGAAGGCAAATGCAATGTTGGCATTTATTTCGCGAGGATTAGAATATAAAAGTAGGGATGTGCGGCTGAGGATTTATAAGGCTCTGGTCAGACCACATTTAGAATATTGTGAGCAATTTTGGGCCCCGTATCTCAGGAAGGATGTTCTGGCCCTGGAGAGGGTCCAGAGGAGGTTCACGAGAACAATCCCAGGAATGAAAGGCTTAACACATGAGGAACGTTTGAGGACTCTGGGTCTATACTCAATGGAGTTTAGAAGGATGAGGGGGGATCTGATTGAAACTTACAGAATACTGAAAGGCCTGGATAAAGTGGACGTGGGGAAGATGTTTCCATTAGTAGAAGAGACTAGGACCCGAGGGCACAGCCTCAGAGTAAAGGGAAGACCTTTTAGAACAGAGATGAGGAGAAACTTCTTTAGCCAGAAAGTGGTGAATCTATGGAATTCATTGCCACAGAAGGCTGTGGAGGCCAGGTCATTGAGTGTATTTAAAACCGAGATAGATAGGTTCTTGATTGGTAAGGGGATCAAAGGTTATGGGGAGAAGGCGGGAGAATGGGGTTGAGAAAATTACCAGCCATGATTGAATGGCGGAGCAGACTCGATGGGCCGAATGGCCTAATTTTTGCTCCTATGTCTTATGGTCTTATGGTAGGCCAGACCAGGTAAGGACGGCAGATTTCCTTCCCTAAAGGACATTAGTGAACCAGATGGGTTTTTCCAACAATCGACAATGGTTTCATGATCATCATTAGACTTTTAATCTCAGGCTTTTATTGAGTTCAAATTTCACCATCTACCATGATAGGATTCGTACCCGGGTCCCCAGAGCATTATCCTGGGTCTCGGGATTACTAGTCCAGCAACTTTATCTGTAACTGTTGCTTGTCTAGTCTTTCCCAAAGTTGATACAAGTTCTCAGATGTTAGTGAGGAGGACTTTGAAGGACTGTCTGAGATGGGTGTGCCTATGTTGAAGTATCTGTTTTTTTTATTATTCAGCTTTTTCACAGTAATTTGACACAACTGAATGGCTTGCTAGGATGTTTCAGAGGTCAGCTGAGAGTTAGCACCATTATTATGGGTTTAGATTCACTTGCAAGCCATACCAGTCTGGATGGCAAAGTTCCTTCCCTAAAGAACATTCATGAACCAGGTGGGTTTTTAACAACATTCCAGCAATTTCATGATCACCAGCACTGACAGTAACTTTTTATTTATTTATTTAATTAACTGAATTTAAATTCCCCTGAACTTGCTTCCAGATCATGAGACCTGACCTCTGGATTACTCAGTAACTTAGCCACAGTGCTACCATATCCATACAGTACATCCTATAAATATAATAGAATTCTTGTGCACACTGGCTCTTTCGATTCCTCCTTAAACAGAAAAAAATCTTGAAAGCTGATTAGAAAGGTATATGTTGTGAATATGTAATGTCCGTACTGGGTTACTACACAATGTTAGCTTTCTACTAAGTAGTACTCATTAGGCAATGCTGTTTGCCTATGTGCAGTAAACAACTCCCAAAAGCAGAAGAATAGTAATAATGGTGACCAAATAAAAATCAAATTTCTTTTAATTATCAATCTACTCACATGGGCAACTGAATTACAATTTTAACCGACAACAAACATTTACCTTCTTCTCCATGTCAGTTTTTCCCTCTTCTGCTTGCAAAGCTTTCCTCATCCCAAAGGCAACACTGCTTTCATACAGGGTCTGATAGGCAGAAATGGTCATACGGATCTCATCGCGAACTCGCAACAACAGTAATCCACGCTCGGCACAGTTTATGGTCACCTGTCTGATCAGTTCATCTATGAAAGACAATGCAAAACACAACTCACAAAAAAAATCTATACCTTACATAGCTCATGTATCACAGCAGCAGAACTTCATGATGTTGCATCACAAAAAGTGCCAATTCCCAGCCTTTGTTTAATTTCCAGTTTTTAAGTAAGTACATTAATAAGGGATGCGACAGTGTGCATTTTATTCCATTTAAGATAGTGACCATTCATTAGAGTAATTTTCCACTTTAGGAAACTAGTTTGTGTTTGGATGTGATGATTCATAAAGTTGAATAGCTTGCTCATTGTCAGAACCCACGCATGAGATATTGGAGGGCTATCAGTTCATATGGAACAATACAGCAGCATGTAAATGTCTTTCCAAGAGAAATTTAGAAGAAAAAAACTAGGGGTCACCACTTCAAAGAACATTATTAATGACAGCAAGAATATCAATATTGGGTTTATGGACACAAAAAGACCTCCTTTAGCTACTGTAAATCCCTCCAATGATAAGTATTAAATCCGTGCAGGTGTAAACAAAACCCACCTCATGCCCAAGTCTCAAACCAGTGCTAATTCAGATACATACAAACAGTTGTAGTTAAAGATTGGCAGGTGGGCTAGTGACCTGATTCTGACATTTGGCTTCTCTTGGTATTTACTGCTATCTCCTGCCAATTGAGAACACAGTGTTTTAAATTTATGCGGACATTTTGCTTCTACACCCATTGCCTGAAGTGTGCCATATATGTTTTAAGATTTTAGTTTTTTTTGTGGGAGACGGGAAGAGATTCTGATGAGAGGTTTTGCAACAGAAGCCCGATTATTGAACTTCTCTGAAGATTTGTTCTTAATTTTTATGCATTTATCAATGTAACAAAAGATAGAGCCCTGAAGAGATTTACCAAAACACTGCGAGTACAGCTCTCTACGGACTGGGCAAATCCCAGTTTCTCGAGCTTGCCGCTGTTGCAGCTTGAGATCTAGTTGTTCCTGCAGATGGACAACATCAATCCGAGTGCAGGGAGTACTGGATACCTGCTGAATCCACAGCTGCGAGTTTTCCGTCCATTCTCTGCAACATAATGTAAATTGGCCGAGGTTTATAACACTAATAAAATGGAACTGTGCAATAATCTTTTAGGAATTGTAATGTATCTGCTTTGCATATTATCCCCCTCTGTCTATCGACAGCATACATTCAAAATTTTTTTGCCCTTCAAGATGAGGCGTATCAGTCTTGGATTTGGAATATTTTTAAAGTCTGTCAGGGTTGAGTACACCCATGCAAAGTTGGTATGGCATTGAATAGATGCACAACAAAGCTCTCTCAATCCTGCCCCAACAACGTACCTCAACTCCATCTTAGAAGAACATTCATTTTGCCAGTCAGCCATCCTTGTGCTTTTTTGAGTGAGAATGCCAAATCAGTAAAAAATTGTGAACGATTCTGTTCTTTAGCTCATTGGGGACTGGGTTGAAATTTGTACACTCAATGGAAAAGAATTCAACCCATTGGATCAACATCACCTGTACAAAGCCTGGAAGGTCAGATTAACCTCAGTCTGAAACAAAAGCAGAAAATGCTGGAAACACTTAGTCAGTAAGGCAGCACCTGTGGAGAGAGAAACAGAGTTAACAGGCAGGAATTTGAGCCCACACCGGGGCCAGGGATGGGGGCGGGCCAGAACTAAAAGTAACCCCGCTAGCTGGCATGCCAGTTCCCTGGCTCTATCCCAACTCCAGGCCATTTTTGTAGAGATGCGATGAGTGAGGGCTGGGAAGAAGGGTGGCCAACATGGCTCATTGTGAGCTTAGGCTAATTAAGGAGGCCCACTTGAATTTTCCAGTCAGCCTCCAAGTTCCCAGAGGTGGCAGAGGCCATTTAGGTGCCTGGGGATGGTCTGCGGGAAGCCAGCACTCCAGGTAGGCCCAGCGGCCCTTCATGCTTGCCTGAGTGCAGGAGCAGCCACAGGCCATCCTGTAGAGGGGCTCCCTCCCAGTTGTGGCCTGGCTGTAAGGTCCAGTTTTTAATTTAAAGTTTATCTTGAAGTGCTCTCTCCCTTACTTACCCTCTATTGCAGCCTGCTGTTCTTTTTAAACTGGAAAGCCTCTAGTTGGCCTTCAGCAACTTTGAAAGCCCACCTGGTGTCCTTAATTGGATGGAGAGCTTGTCTCTATGCCAATGAAGGGGCTGCCCAGTAAAAATCACAATGAATGGCTGTGTTCCATCCATCCACCCCTGGGGGTGAGTTCAGCACCTGGAAACTGTCCTGACCTCTGTTTCACACCCCTGGAGGGAACATCCTGCCCAACGTTCCATATCGATGACCTTTAGACTAATCATGAATATAAATTAAGATGTAAACTCCTTAGCAAGTTTAAGGGTGATATAGACACAGTATGGCGTCATCAAATTGACAAGAAGAAAAAAGTGGTCATTTAAGGTATATAAGCTGTTTTTTAGGCCATTGAATCAGTGCCCTTTACGATTTGTAAGGTAATAGTTTTTGTTCCACTTTATTCTAATTTCCCAGTAGGACTATTTTGAAATGAATGGTATGAATGGGTACTACTGAACTATTTAAAATGTTTGTGAATTGTCACCTACCTACTTGTCATCTACCTACAGGTGCTAGCTGAAAGTTTAATTACGTAGATCTGTTATGACTGACAGTCGGGTAGATTCTTAAGAAAGTTATAGTGCCTTACTATGTTCACTAAATTTTAACTGAGGTAATAGGTTGAGCATTCCAGTATAGCAGCGGCATAGTAGCAGCATGAAACAACTTGCTTAAATTTTTGAGAGCAATACAAGTGGTATTCACCTCTAACAGGATGCTGCCATCAAGCCAAAAAGACACTTCGCCTATCACACAAATGAATAACGTGGTGTATGAATTTCAGTGCCGTGTGATGCTAGTTTGTCCCAAAGGCTGGTGGATTGTATCAAACAGCATGCCCCTTCCACTGTTCACAATGGGCAAGGTACAGACTGTATGAAACCAGCCCGGGCTTGCAAAACGCAAAACAGTGTCCAACATTTGATGTGATTCCGCAATTGGACAAATTTGCTAAATAATCCTCAGTGCTAAGAATTATGCTGACAACCAGTTTAAAATTGTCAGTCAGACTCGCAGTGTGGCGCATTTGCATGTACTAGAAGCTACATATACTAATTCATAAGACCCTGTTCTTTGCAGACAGAAAGAACCTGTACATACATTGTACCCATTTCAGCTAAACAAAATAAGTGACAGCCATTCACTTGTTCATTCCAGGGCAATGTCTTGACCAATCAGAGTCAAGCTGCCTGGTTTAAATTTCAAACAATGCTTGGCAGTTAAGTGTCAGTCACAGTCAACGGTGCATTCCCCATGGCAACACATCTACCAATCAGAGTCCACTTGCCAACCAATCAGCACTCTTATTTCTCCTGACATTGGTATTTTCTTGCAAATTGATCTGATGAGTGCAAGACAAAAGGCTTTGACAAAAAATGTCTCTTTTTTCAGCCACAGATGAGCTGAGGCAGGGTCGGAGATAAGTGATATTATGGAGGTAGAAGTTAAGGGCCTTTGTGATAGAGAGAATAGGGAGACGGAAGCTCAGCTCAGAATCAAATAGGTTAGCACAGTTATGAAAGATCTGGTACAGCCTCAGACAGTATGCACAGAGCGGAATGGAATCAGTGGCTAGGGAATGGAGTTTGTGATAGGGGTCAAAGATAACGGCTTCGGTCTTCCAAATGTTTAATTGGAGAATGTTATGGCTCAGCCAGAATTGTAAGTCAGATACTGAGACAGTTGAGAAGTCCAGAAAGACGGTGGTAAAGTAGTGATAAAAACAAAAAAACTGCGGATGCTGGAAATCCAAAACAAAAACAGAATTACCTGGAAAAACTCAGCAGGTCTGGCAGCATCGGCAGAGAAGAAAAGAGTTGACGTTTCGAGTCCTCATGACCCTTCGACAGAACTTGAGTTCGAGTACAAGAAGAGTTGAAATATAAGCTGGTTTAAGGTGTGTGTGGGGGGGAGAGAGAGGGAGAGAGAGAGAAGTGGAGGGGGGTGTGGTTGTAGGGACAAACAAGCAGTGATAGAAACAAATCATCAAAAGGTGTCAACAACAATAGAACAAAAGAACACATAGGTGTTAAAGTTGGTGATATTATCTAAACGAATGTGCTAATTAAGAATGGATGGTAGGGCACTCAAGGTATAGCTCTAGTGGGGGTGGAGGGAGCATAAAAGATTTTAAAATATTTAAAAATAATGGAAATAGGTGAGAAAAGAAAATAAAAGTAGTGTTGAGTGTTCCAGTGTACAGATGACGCCTGAAAACAAGTCTTTGGATGCTGTCGCTGAGGGCAATGTGTAGATGAGAAATAGGAGAGGTCTAAGGATAGATCTTTGGGGACTCCAGAGGTAATTGAGTGGAGGTGGAAAGAGGAACCGTTGCAGATGTTCTGACCACTATTGGGTGAATAAGAGCAGAGTCAGGCAAGGGCAGTCCCGCCCAGCTGGACAGTAGAGGAGAGGTGTTGTAGCAGGATAGTGTGGTCAACCATGTCAATGACTACAGAGAGGTCAAGATGGATGAGGAGGGAAACCAATATCGCTAAAAATAGTTTAATTGGCCATTCATCTTATTTTCTCTTTGTAGGATGTATATCTGTACAAATTGGCTGCCATATTTGCCAACATAGCAAAAATGCATGTACCTCAAATTGATCCTGAAGCACTTTTGGACATGATAAGATACTTTTTAAATGCAATTTCTTTTGTATTTTTGGGCTGTTGTAATCATAGTTTGTTGACACTGCTGGCAAGTGTGCCTGTATAGATATTACATGAGGTCAGCACTGTGCTCAGCTGTCATATCTCTCTTCTGACATTCAGTATCTAGATTTCTTCATGACCCATTTTTGTTGCTGATGTGGATAACAGAGTGTAGAGTCAGATCTACATCATCTGGGTGACACACTGGAGCGCAAAACTTGTAACACTCCAAGTCTTAAATTTATAAAGTCTGTCCTTAATAGATACCCAAAAGTCCACAGTAACAGTACAAAGTAAAACTGGTTTGTACTGCTCTTGTGGTATATAACAACTATGGAATAAAACCTGTGGATTAAAAAGTCTCATGTTTGACACAAAATACAATGCATTTTTACAGAAAAATTGGGTTCAAAACATTAACTGTGCGACTTAATAATGACTCCAATTCTATAAAATCTCCACAAGATGCTAATGTTATAAAAAGCTGTATTGAAATTAATTTGAAAAACACTATCAAGCAATGCAATAAAATTAATTACAAAATGTAATGCTATTTTTTCTGGACTGAAATCTTTAAATTTCCCAATTAAATGCCTTTCAATTTGTGGGGGAAATCCTGCCGGTTTACCTGGGCGGCAAAATTGCATTTAAAATCTCCTCAGTCTGCTTGGTGATGTCTATAGAAACTGTTTTGGCTTTTGGAGGACTTGGAATTGGCGATGTAGGCGTCGGCTGCTGGTGACTCATTTTGAAGGGCCGAGCCTGTAACACATAAAGAGACAAATTGGATTCTGCAATGCAACACTGACCTACCAAGTATTGGAATCTCCAGCAGATACCAATCGCTGATCCTTCTGTGAACCAGGAATATTACTTTCAAAACTAAACAAAAATTAAAACTTGGGCCCTTTCCTTTTTAATTTGGCTATTTCTGAGCTAAGGGGGCATGTGTGACAGTTGACTATAAAGCCCAGTGAAGAATGAATCCATTTATTGATTTTTAGTGACATTTACAACACATTAGGCAGAATATTGCGCTTGTTGGGCAGGCATGTGCCCGACCTGAATGAGTGTAAAATGATGCACGATGACATTGGGTGAGCGTCCCAACGTCACTGCGCAATCGTACGATATTTCGGTCGGCGGGCACATATGGGAGTCGGCAGCGCGCCTGCCAACAATTAGGCAGCTTATTAAGGCCCTTAATGGACTAACTAAAAGAAATTTCTCGCTGCCCAGCCAATCTTACGGCAAATCGACCAGGCAGCCTTTGGATTTTTT
Organism: Carcharodon carcharias; assembly: GCF_017639515.1. NCBI lineage: Eukaryota > Metazoa > Chordata > Chondrichthyes > Lamniformes > Lamnidae > Carcharodon > Carcharodon carcharias. The sequence goes on from NC_054485.1 coordinate 44,350,497, forward strand.
GCGAAACCTCATCCACGGGCGGGAAGAGGTTTCGATCAGTGAATATAAAATAAAAAAAATTCAGATTCATTTCTAACATGTCCCTGCTCACGTGACAGATGAGGAGACATGTTTTTAACATATTTAAATTCTTTACTTTTATTTTAAAAAGCTTCAGCTTCCTGAGGCAGCTCTGCGTGCACCTGTGAACTTCTGCACTCACCCTCTCCCCACCTGGCAGCGCTGCAGCGCACAATTCATGTTGGCTAGCCATTAATTGGCCCGCCAGCATGAAATCGCACCCTGATTGCGGGCGGCTTTCCGACTCGCCTGATGACCAGAAAACCCTGGCCATTATAATGAAATGCTGCACTACCGTACATACTCTCACATACTTCAGTTGACATCTGTCCCATATTTCATTTTTCAACTGATACAATAGAGAAAACTAATAACTATGGGAATTACTAAGGTAAAATATTTCTCATTAATAGACTAACAAAAACAATCTGTCCAACACAACGAAATCTAGGGAATAAAAACTTGTCTGCTGTGATAGTTCAGCTCAAATGGTAGGACTCTTAGCAACAAGTAGAAGTTTGTGGATTCAAGCTCCACCCTAAGAGCTGAGCACATCATCTTAGCTGGTACAAAGGCCGTGCTGAATTTTTGGGGGAGCTGGAATAGAAATTCATTTGCATCTCGCCAATAGTTAGTGTGTGAATTCAGTGTTGGACTTGCAAATTTCACAGTCATATGCCCCATGCCAGAAGCTCACACAAAATGTGGCTGCCATCATATGATTAAAGACAAACATTAGTTGACAGCCAGCAATCGATGCCTGGGAATTTCTGTAGCTGCCCAGAAAAATATGATGCCAAGTTTCAGGAAGTTGGTTCAAACAGTGCCATTTAATGGGGCCCCATCTATATTACAATAGAAGCTATTTTGGATGCTGGGGATTTTGGGGGCAATTTTTGGCTGCTTTTGATGTAGTTCAGCGAACAGAGCAATTGGTCAGCTGACTCTTGTCTGCAGTGCACTCTTTGACTGTAGGAGGCTCGGAAAAGATGGGTATGTTGCTCGGATCAGCACTAAGGCTGCTACAGCAGCGGCAAAAGCAGATGTGACAGTAAAGGCATGTGATGGGTCAAAGAGATGGTGAAGGAGTCAAGGGAGAAAGACGAGCTATGGCAAACGGGTTTTCTGGATGTTGTAACCCAACATATCAGAGGGACAATGTGTGAGGAGGCCGTGTTGCAGCAGCAGGCTGTCACTGATAGATGTCACCTGTAGCAGCGAGAATTGGAGCCAAACACCAGACACAGCATTACCTGTGGCTGTGAAAGTAAAGTGGTTCTTAGTTTCTATACCACAGCCTCGTTCCAGGTTGCAACATCAGGCAATTTACTGTCCATTTGCCCATCAAGTAGATGACTGCCTCATTCACAAGGATAGAATAATACCTAACCTTCTGAACAGGATGTCTTTGGTCTGACCATTGGCAAGCAGCAGAAGAAGATCCTGTCTCATCCACATCTTGATGTCAGACTGATAGCTGGTCAGTAACAATTGTGGAAACAAATGGTGTAGAGATGTTGGCTATCATCAGTAATACAAGAGCCAATTCTATGCTTTTACAGAAAACCTTGTTAAGGAATAGGAGGGAGCCAATAATGCAATGATATACTGTGCAGCCATATGAGCATCAGCCATTGCAGGATATATACTGGGTACATTGAGGCACATAGGAAATCATGAGGGCAGTGCCACAGAAGAAATATAGTGAAGGGGGTCGCAAGCCAGAGAAGTTGAAAAGCGATAACTCTGGTCACAGGCACACAAGATGTCATTGCTGGCTTTGGCTAGGAAAGTCTCAGTGCTTTGGGCAGGATAGAAAATGGACTTGAGGAGTTCAAGTACAAAGAGATTCACATAGAATTGAGTGATGACAACACTGCAGATTGGGAATGAGATAATAGTTTGAGAGGGTGAAGGTATTCAAGGTTTATGACAGGTTTGAGCAGGAGCGTGGAAGTTAATTGTCGTGGGCTCACTGGGCGCATTGGAGTCAGTGAACTCAGTACAGACCAGGTTCACATGGGCAATTGGCAGGGAGCAGAGAAGCTGTACCCGAGCCATGAGATGGTTTACAGGTTAAAATTGTACAGAGCCCTCACCTTGGCAGATTTTTTCTCCAAATTCCTGCTGACAAGCAGTGGATGGTCATACTTCAACAGTGAGTCTATTGGAGGGATCATATTCCGCGGCTCAGATCCACCCTGCGTCTCCTGGTTTATCCTGGTCTCTCTCTCTCGCCCTCTCCCTCTCTCTATTCCAGTTTATCCCAGTCTCTCTCTATCCCAGTCTCTCTCTCTTTCTCTCTCTCTCTCTCTCTCTATCCCAGTCTCTCTCTCTCTCTATCCCAGTCTCTCTCTCTCTCTCTATCCCAGTCTCTCTCTCTCTCTCTATCCCAGTCTCTCTCTCTCTATCCCAGTCTCTCTCTCTCTATCCCAGTCTCTCTCTCTCTCTCTATCCCAGTCTCTCTCTCTCTCTCTATCCCAGTCTCTCTCTATCCCAGTCTCTCTCTATCCCAGTCTCTCTCTCTTTCTCTATCTATCCCAGTCCGTCTATCTATCCCAGTCTCTCTCTCTCTATCCCAGTCTCTCTCTCTCTATCCCAGTCTCTCTCTCTCTATCCCAGTCTCTCTCTCTCTCTCTCTATCCCAGTCTCTCTCTCTTTCTCTATCTATCCCAGTCCGTCTATCTATCCCAGTCTCTCTCTCTCTCTATCTATCCCAGTCTCTCTCTCTCTCTATCTCTATCTATCCCAGTCTCTCTCTCTATCTATCTATCCCAGTCTCTCTCTCTATCTCTCTCTATCTATCCCAGTCTCTCTCTCTCTCTATCTATCCCAGTCTCTCTCTCTCTCTCTATCTATCCCAGTCTCTCTCTCTATCTATCCCAGTCACTCTCTCTCTCTATCCCAGTCTCTCTCTCTCTCTCTATCTATCCCAGTCTCTCTCTCTCTCTCTCTCTATCTATCCCAGTCTCTCTCTCTCTATCTATCCCAGTCTCTCTCTCTCTCTATCTATCCCAGTCTCTCTCTCTCTCTATCTATCCCAGTCTCTCTCTCTCTCTATCTATCCCAGTCTCTCTCTCTCTCTATCTATCCCAGTCTCTCTCACTATCCCAGTCTCTCTCACTATCCCAGTCTCTCTCACTATCCCAGTCTCTCTCTCTATCCCAGTCTCTCTCTCTCTCTATCCCAGTCTCTCTCTCTCTCTATCTATCCCAGTCTCTCTCTCTCTCTATCTATCCCAGTCTCTCTCTCTCTCTATCTATCCCAGTCTCTCTCTCTCTATCTATCCCAGTCTCTCTCTCTCTCTATCTATCCCAGTCTCTCTCTCTCTCTATCTATCCCAGTCTCTCTCTCTCTCTATCTATCCCAGTCTCTCTCTCTCTCTATCTATCCCAGTCTCTCTCTCTCTATCTATCCCAGTCTCTCTCTCTCTCTATCTATCCCAGTCTCTCTCTCTCTCTATCTATCCCAGTCTCTCTCTCTCTCTATCTATCCCAGTCTCTCTCTCTCTCTATCTATCCCAGTCTCTCTCTCTCTCTATCTATCCCAGTCTCTCTCTCTCTATCTATCCCAGTCTCTCTCTCTCTCTAGCTATCCCAATCTCTCTCACTATCCCAGTCTCTCTCACTATCCCAGCCTCTCTCACTATCCCAGTCTCTCTCACTATCCCAGTCTCTCTCACTATCCCAGTCTCTCTCTATCCGTCTCTCTCTCTCTATCCCAGTCTCTCTCTCTCTCTACCCCAGTCTCTCTCTCTCTCTATCCCAGTCTCTCTCTCTCTCTATCCCAGTCTCTCTCTCTCTCTATCCCAGTCTCTCTCTCTATCTATCCCAGTCTCTCTCTCTCTCTATCTATCCTAGTCTCTCTCTCTCTCTATCTATCCCAGTCTCTCTCTCTCTCTATCCCAGTCTCTCTCTGTCTCTGTCTCTGTCTCTCTCTATCCCAGTCTCTCTCTGTCTCTGTCTCTCCCAGTCTCTCTCTCTCCCAGTCTCTTTCTCTCTTAGTCTCTCTCTCCCAGTCTCTCTCTCCCAGTCTCTCTCTCCCAGTCTCTCTCTCCCAGTCTCTCTCTCCCAGTCTCTCTCTCCCAGTCTCTCTCTCTCTTAGTCTCTCTCTCTCTCCCAGTCTCTCTCTCTCTCCCAGTCTCTCTCTCTCTCCCAGTCTCTCTCTCTCTCTCCCAGTCTCTCTCTCTCTCTCCCAGTCTCTCTCTCTCTCTCCCAGTCTCTCTCTCTCTCTCCCAGTCTCTCTCTCTCTCTCCCAGTCTCTCTCTCTCTCTCTCTCCCAGTCTCTCTCTCTCTCTCTCTCCCAGTCTCTCTCACTCTCTCTCCCAGTCTCTCTCACTCTCTCTCCCAGTCTCTCTCACTCTCTATCCCAGTCTCTCTCACTCTCTATCCCAGTCTCTCTCACTCTCTATCCCAGTCTCTCTCTCTCTCTATCCCAGTCTCTCTCTCTCTCTATCCCAGGCTCTCTCTCTATCCCAGGCTCTCTCTCTCTCTCTCTCTCTATCCCAGGCTCTCTCTCTCTCTCTATCCCAGGCTCTCTCTCTCTCTCTATCCCAGGCTCTCTCTCTGTCTCTCTCTATCCCAGTCTCTCTCTGTCTGTCTGTCTCTCTCTATCCCAGTCTCTCTCTCTGTCTCTCTCTATCCCAGTCTCTCTCTCTGTCTCTATCCCAGTCTCTCTCTCTCTCTCTCTATCCCAGTCTCTCTCTCTCTCTCTATCCCAGTCTCTCTCTCTCTCTCTATCCCAGTCTCTCTCTATCCCAGTCTCTCTCTATCTTTATCCCAGTCTCTCTCTATCTTTATCCCAGTCTCTCTCTATCTTTATCCCAGTCTCTCTCTCTGTATCCTTCTCTCTCTATCCCAGTCTCTCTCTCTCTATCCGTCTCTCTCTCTCTATCCCAGTCTCTCTCTCTCTATCCCAGTCTCTCTCTCTGTCTCTCTCTATCCCAGTCTCTCTCTCTGTATCCGTCTCTCTCTATCCCAGTCTCTCTCTCTCTATCCGTCTCTCTCTCTCTATCCCAGTCTCTCTCTCTCTATCCCAGTCTCTCTCTCTCTATCCCAGTCTCTCTCTCTCTCTCTCTATCCCAGTCTCTCTATCTCTCTCTATCCTAGTCTCTCTGTCTCTCTCTCTATTCGTCTCTCTCTCTGTATCCGTCTCTCTCTATCCCAGTCTCTCTCTCTCTCTCTCTATCCCAGTCTCTTTCTCTCTCCAGCCCAGTCTCTCTCTCTCTAACCCAGTCTCTCTCTCTCTCTCTATCCCAGTCTCTCTATCCCAGTCTCTCTATCTCTCTCTATCCCAGTCTCTCTATCTCTCTCTATCCCAGTCTCTCTATCTCTCTCTATCCCAGTCTCTCTCTCTCTCTATCCCAGTCTCTCTCTCTCTCTCCAGCCCAGTCTCTCTCTCTCTAACCCAGTCTCTCTCTCTCTCTCTCTATCCCAGTCTCTCTATCTCTCTCTATCCCAGTCTCTCTCTCTCTCTATCCCAGTCTCTCTCTCTCCAGCCCAGTCTCTCTCTCTCTAACCCAGTCTCTCTCTCTCTAACCCAGTCTCTCTCTCTCTCTCTATCCCAGTCTCTCTATCTCTCTATCCCAGTCCCTCTATCTCTCTCTTTCCTGGTCTCTCTCTCTATCCCAGTTTATCCCGGTTTCTCTCTCTCTCCTTCTATCCCAGCTTATCCCGGTCTCTGTATCCCGGTTGCTCAGCTCCAGCGCGCGCGCGTTGTTTCTATGGAAACAAAACTTGGAGACGGCGCTGGTTAACTTCCAGGTGTCTCCCCCTAAACCGTCCGGAGAGAAACAGCCACAGAGCCGGAAGAGCGGGGGGACGGGGGAGTGTAATAGACCGGGGAGAGGGAGAGGCCTAACCTGGATATGAGATATATGTAGACTTGCAGCAGTGTAACAGGACAGTGATACTGTAACAGTAACTGTAACAGCTAAACTGATAGAAAGACTTAAAGCACATAATCTAGATTGACATTCCTGTGCCTTTCTGAGGAAATGCTGCATTATTGGAGGTGCTGTTTTTGACCAAAACTGACACCAAGGTTCTGTCTGCTTGTTCAGGTGGGTATCAAAGGTCCCATGTATTTTTTAAAGAAGAACGGGAGTGTTCTCCTCGATGTCCTGGTCAGCATTTCTCCCACGGTCAGCACCAGCAAAATGGATTAATTTCTGCTCTTTGTGAGAACTTGCATTAGGCAAATTTAACATAACAACAGTGACTGCATTTCATAGGCAATCCATGATGGCCAATATTTATCCCTTAGCTAACATCTAAAAACAGGTTACCCGGTCATTGTTAAATTGCTGTTTGTGGGTCCTTACTGTGCACAATTTGGCTGCTATGTTCTCGACATGACAACACTTCAAAAGTGCTTCATTCGCTGTAAAGAGCTTTGGGATGTCCAGAAGTCATGAAAGGCACTACGTAAATGCAAACCTTTTCTTTGCAATCATTTGTTACTGACACACCAACATAACATTTTTAATATTATAAATAGATTTGGTACAGTGGCTTCCACTTCATTATATATTGGTGGAACCAGTACTTCCAAGAGTAGGGAAAAGAATAATAAAAAGATAAAAGCAAAAACTGCAGATGTTGGAAATCTGAATCAAAAACAAAAAAAGCTGGAAAAACTCAGCAGGTCTAACAGCATCTGTGGAGAGAGAAACAGAGTTAACATCTTGAGTCTGTATGTCCCTTCTTCAGAGCTAAAGAGAAGTAGAAATGTGATGAAATTTATACTGTTTAAGGGGGTGGAGCAAGTGAAGCTGGATAGAAAGCCAGCGATAGATGGGGGCAAAGGAGAGATTGACAAATATGTAATGAACAAAAGGACAAAGGGAGTATTAACGGTAGTGGTGAGGGCTAAAAAGGTGCTAATGGTGGCATAAAGGTAAGAAAGCAGAATGTGATAATAGAGCAAGGGTAAACACTGAAAGAACAACATGGAACAAATAACAGGTGGCCCTTTTGGGCATGGGTGGGGGGAGGGAGGTGCTGGGGAAAAAAGATAGAAAAAGGGATAAAGCAATAAATGAATAGAAATGAAAATAAATAAAAATAAGTGGATAAAAAATAAAAATGAATTTTGAAAAAAGGGATTGAAAAATGGATGAAGATAAAGGAGAGAGTTCATGGTCTAAAGTTGTTGAACTCAATGTTAAGTCCAGAAGGCTGTAGGTGAGATGCTGTTCCTCTGCTTTGTGTTGGGCTTACCTGGAACATTGCAGCAGGCCAAGGATGTACATGTGGGCATGAGAGCAGAATGATGTGTTGAAATGGCAAGCAACAGGAAGGTCTGGGTCATGCTTGTGGACAGACCGAAGGTGTTCCACAAAGTGGTCACCCAGTCTGCGTTTGGTCTCCCCAATGTAGAGCAGGCCACAATGGGAGCACGAATACAGTAGACCAAATTGAAGGAGGTGCAAGTAAAGCGCTGCTTCACCTAAAAGGAGTGTTTGGACCCTTGGACGTGAGGAGGGAGGAGGTAAAGGGGCAGGTATTGCATGGGAAGGTGTCGTGGGAAGGGGATGAGGCGTTGGGGGTGATGGAGGAGTGGACCAGGGTGTCCTCAAGGGAACGGTCCCTACAGAATGCCGACAGGGGCGATGAGGGCAAGATGTGTTTGGTGGTGGCATCATGCTGGAGCTGATGGAGATGGCAGAAGTGGTGGAGGATGATCCTTTGAAAGCAGAGGCTGGTGGGGTCAAAAGTGACAAGGGGTACCCTATCATGGATCTGGGAGGGAGGGGAAGATGTGAGGACAAGTGCGAGAGATGGATCAGACACGGTTGAGGGCCCTGTTAACCACAGTGGGTGCAAGCCACTCAGTTGTAACAAACTGCTACAAAGTCACAAAAAAGGAACGGAACTGGATGGACCACCCAGCATTGACCTAGGCACCAGAAACAACAGTGGCAATCACAGCCCTATTGATCCTGCAAAGTCCTCCTTACAAGCATCTGGGGGCTAGTCCCGAAATTGGGAGAGCTGTCTCACAGACTAGTCAAGCAACAGCCTGACTTAGTCATCCTCATGGAATCATATCTTACAGATAATGTCCCAGGCGCCACCGTTACCACCCTGGCAGAACAGGTTGAGCAGAGGTGGTGGCACAGTTGTATACAGGCGGGAGGGAGTTTCCCGGGAAGTGCTCAATATCAAATCTGGACCCCATCAAGTAAGGTCAAAAATGGGCAAGGAAGCCTTCCACTGATTACCACGTGCTGCCCTCCCTCAGCTGATGAATCAGTGCTCCTCCATGTTGAACACCACTTGGAGGAAGAACTGAAGGTGGCAAGGGGGCAGAATGTATTCTGGTTAGGGGACTTCAATGTCCATCACCAAGAGTTGCTTGGTAGCACTATTACTGACCGAGCCGTCTGAGTCCTAAATTACATAGCTGCTAGTCTGGGTCTGCAGCAGGTGGTGAGGGAAAAGCATACTTGTCCTCCTCATCACCAACCTGCCTACCATAGATGCATGATAGTATCAGTAGGAGTGACTACCGCACAGTCATTGTGGAGACGAAGTCCCGCCTTCACAGTGAAGATACCCTCCATCATGTTATGTTATCGCCGTGCTAAATGGGATAGGTTTCGAACAGATCTAGCAACTCAAGACTGGGCATCCATGAGGTGCTGTGGGCCAAGAGCAGCAGCAGAATTGTACTCGAACACAATTTGTAACCTCATGACCCGGCATTACCCCCACTTTACCATTACCAGCAAGCCAGGGGATCAACCCTGGTTCAATGAAGTGTGCAGGAGGGCATGCCAGGAGTAGCACCAGGTATACCTAAAAACATGGTGTCAACCTGGTGAAGCTATAGCACAAGACTGCTTGCATGCCAAGCAGCATAAGCAGCAAGTGATAGACAGAGCTAAGTGATCCCAACACCCAGGGATCATATCTAAACTCTGCAGTCCTACCACATCCAGTTGTGAATGGTGGTAGACAATTAAACAACTCACTGGAGGAGGAGGCACCACAAATATCCCCATCCTCAATGACATCAATGCAAAAGATAAGGCTGAAGCATTTACGACAATCTTCAGCCAGAAGTGTCGAGTGGATGATCCATCTTGGCCTCCTGCAGAGGTCACTAGCATCACAGATGCCAGTCTTCAGCCAATTCGATTCATTCCACATGATATCAAAAAACGATTGAAGGCACTGAATACTGCAAAGGCTATGGGCCCTGACAATATTCTGGCAATAGTATTTGTGCTCCAGAAAATGCTGCGCCCCTAGCCAAGTGCTTCCAGTACAGCTACAACACTGGCATCTACCTGGCTATGTGGAAAATTGCCCAGGTATGTCCTGTACACAAAAAGAAGAATAAATCCAACCCGGCTAATTACCACCCCAACAGTGTACTCTCCATCATCAGTAAAGTCATGGAAGGGATCATCAACAGTGCTATCTAGTGGCACTTGCTTAGCAATAACCAGCTCACTGACGTGCAGTTTGGGTTCTGCCAGGACACTCAGCTCCTGACCTCATTACAGTCTTGGTTCAAACATGGATAAAAGAGCTGAGCTCCCGAGGTGAGGTGAGAGTAACTGCTTTTGACATGAAGATTGTATTTGACAGAGTATGGTATCAAGCAGCTCTAGCAAAACTCGAGTCAATGGGAATCAGGGGGAAAATTCTCCACTGGCTGGAGTCATATCTAGCACAAAGGAAGATGTTTGTTGTTGTTGAAGGTCAGTCATCTCAGCTCCAGGACATCACCGCAGGTGTTCCTCAGGGTAGTGTCTTGGGCCAAACCCATCTTCAGCTGCTTCATTAATGACCTTCCTTCTATCATAAGGTCAGAATTGGGTATGTGCGCTGATGATTGCACGATGTTCAGCACCATTCGCGACTGCTCAGATACTGAAGCAATCCATGTCCAAATGCAGCAAGATCTGGACAATATCCAGGCTTAGGCTGACAAATGGCAAGTAGCATTCGTGCCACACAAGTGTCAGGCAATGACCATCTCGAACAAGAGAGAATCCAACCATTGTCCCTTGATGTTCAATGGCATTACTATCACTGAATCCCCCACTATCAACATTCTGGGGGGTGGTTACCATTGACTAGAAACTGAACTGGACTAGCCATATAAATACTGTGGTTACAAGAGCAGGTCAGAGGCTAGGAATCTTGTGATGAGTAACCCACTTCCTGACTCCCCAAAGCCTGTCCACCATCTACAAGGCACAAGTCAGGAGTGTGATGGAATACTCCCCACTTGCCTGAATAAGTGCAATTCCCACAACACTCAAGAAGTTTGACACCATCCAGGACAAAGCAGCCCGCTTGATTGGGACAACATCCACATTCACTCCCTCCACCAGCGACGCACAGTATCAGCAGTGTGTACCGTCTACAAGATGCACTGCAGGAATTCAACAAGGCTCCTTCGACGACACCTTCCAAACCCACGACCACTACCATCTAGAAGGACAAGGGCAGCAGATAGATGAGAACACCACCACCTAGAAGTTCGCCTCCAAGCCACTCACCATCCTAACCTGGAAATATATTGCCATTCCTTCACTGTCCCTGGGTCAAAATCCTGGAATTCCTTTCCTAACAGCATTGTGGGTGTACCTACACCACATGGACAGCAGTGGTTCAAGAAGGGAGCTCACCACCACCTTCTCATGGGCAATTAGGAATAATAATAAATGCTGGCCCAGCCAGCGAAGCCCACATCCCATGGATGATTTAAAAAAAGGAACAGATGCGACAGAGGCAAAGGAACTGAGAGAATGGGATGGAGTCGTTACAAAAAGTGGAATGTGAGGATCTGTAGTCGAGGTAGCTGTGGAAAAAGATGATGACCTGTCTGGTGGGGTGGGGGCTGTGTCCCAAATTGTTAAACTTGTGCTACCACTATTTTAGTCATGGAGAAATAATGTGCAATTGTAGTATTTGATTGCAACCTATTTCCTTAATAATTTTTTTTATTTATGTAATGATTTTCTTTTTAATCTGCCTAACTTACTTTAAACAAACACTAGATGTTCTGTATATAAGGGGAGGTAGTGGTAGAATGGTAATATCACTGGACTGGTAATCTAAAGGCACCAGGCTAATGCTTTGGGGACATGGGTTCAAACCCACTATGACAGCTGGTAGCTTAAGTTTCCAAAGGAATTGCTCTTCAATCACTGTCAGGTGGCTGTGCCAGTAGTGATGGGTATTGTGGCAACAGGACTAGATAGTATGCTTTTGGTATTCCTAATTTAAATTGACCTCTGTGTTTAACTCAAATCAATGTTGAAAGAAATCAACATTGTATTGAGCTTTCTGTCAGCACAAATACAGTGAAGCAGCAATTTTTTTCAGAATTCCAATCAGGGGATATCTGGACAAGGTGTGATGCATTAGCTTTCTTCCAACTTAAAAATTCTTATTTATCTGCTTAAATCTTTTCATTGTTTTGCCCACCTAACCTTTATAGCTTTTTCCAGCCCTACACAATGCCCTATAACTCTCCCTTCCGCCAACCCTGACCCTCTGCCTACCCACCCCTTCCTTCGGCCCATCATTGTCAGCTCAGTTTTCAGCTGCTGAGGCCCTACACGATGGAATTCCCTCCCTAAGCTCCTGCATATCTCTCTGCTCTTTTAAACTCTCCTTAAAACTCACCACTTTGACCAATGTTTTGGTGACTTCTTTGGTTTGGCATCAATTTTTTTTCCTTCAGTTATGCTCTATGAACCACTTTGGAACATGTTTCTATGTTAAAGGTTCTATATGCAGTTGTCAAACAGAAATTTAAAAATATGGCAAGTACTTTTTGCTGAAGTGAATGCCTGGCTAAATAAGTTGGATAGAGTTAAAAAAAGGCAAATTATGCATGGTCTATTTGAAGTAGTGGGCTTAAGGCAGCCCATTACCTGCCTTTGTATCAGGCAATTTAGTTATCGAGTGGGCTGTCACAAAAATTATAAAACTTCACTGCAGTGCTGTGGGAGTGCTGGTTGGTTGGAGGTGACATCTTTTGGATTAAATAGTAAACCAAATTTGCCTGTTCAGGCTTAATATAAAAGATCTCACGGCACTGTACAAAATTGTGCTGGGAGTTTTTGTGGTGTTCTGGCTGTAAGAATCCTTAATCAACAACATGAAAAATATGATGTAATTTAGTTAATCGTTTGCAAATTTAACTTATTGTGTGTAAATTCTCTGCTGTGTTTGCCTACAGAACCAACAGTGACTACATTTCCACAATAATCAAATGGCTGTAAGTGCTTTGGGACTCTTGAGAACTTGAAAATGCCACAATAGATAGAAGTTCTTATATAAGACTGATACCAAGGGTCTGTGTTTTTACAGTAAAACTCTTTGTCTATTTTTAAAGTGTCTTATAATGTAGAGAAGTATTAGTTATTAGGGTTTAAAAGTCTTTTTGATTATCAGTATCAAGAACTAAACACCAAAATTTAGAACATGATTGATACAGCTCCTCTTGTGTTATCTGAGGGGGTTGCTCCTCAAATACTGGCTGCACTTCAAGCACAAGTTCCTGATCTTTGGCCACCTGGTGCGGAGGGGAGTATACAGATTGAAGGAACTCCTGGTGGGCCTGTTCCTGGGCCGGACTAAGGTGGTCATCTGATGGCATGGTGGTAATATCACCGGACTTGTAGTCCAGAGACTCAGGCTAATGCTTTAAGGGCATGGGTTCAAATCCCACCATGGCAGTTGATAGCATGTGGAGTGAATAAAATTGGAATTACAAAGCTAGTTTTGGAAATAATGACCATGAAACCATTGTTGTTTGTTGTAAAAACACATCAAACACCCTGGTGTGCTTTAGGAAGTCTACTGCCCTTACCTTACCTGTTCTGGCTTACGTGTGATTCCAGACCCATAGTAATGTGGTTGACTTTTAACTGCCCCTATGAAATGGCCTAGCAAGTCACTCAGTTGTATCAAAACTGCCAGAAAGCCTACAAAATGGAAATAAACCAGATGCTAGGCTCTGGAAATGACAACAACTAACCCAGATAAAAGCAAAAAACTGCAGATGTTGGAAATCCAAAAAAAAAACAAAAATACCTGGAAAAACTCAGCAGGTCTGACAGCATCTGTGGAGAGGAACACAGTTAACATTTCGAGTACTTATGACTCTGCAACAGAACTAAGGAAAAATAGAAAAGAGGTGAAATATAAGCTGGTTTAAGGGGGAGTGGGACAGGTGGAGCTGGATAGAGGGCCAGTGATAGGTGGAGATAGCCAAAAGATGTCATAGACAAAAGGACAAAGAGGTGTTGAAGGTGGTGATATTATCTAAGGAATGTGCTAATAGGTGACATTAAGGGAAGAAAGCAGGACGAGCAAGGTACAGGTAGCCCTAGTGGGAGTGGGGTGGGGGGGAGGGATCGAAATGGGCTAAAAGGTAGAGATAAAACAATGGATGGAAATACATTTAAAAATAATGGAAATGGGTGGGAAAAGAAAAATCTATATAAATTATTAGGAAAAAAGGGGGGATCGGAAAGGGGGTGGGGATGGAGGAGAGAGTTCATGATCTAAAATTGTTGAACTCAATATTCAGTCCGGAAGGCTGTAAAGTGCCTAGTTGGAAGATGAGGTGCTGTTCCTCCAGTTTGCGTTGAGCTTCACTGGAACAATGCAGCAGGCCAAGGACTGCCATGTGGGCATGAGAGCAGGGTGGAGTGTTGAAATGGCAAACGACAGGGAGGTCTGGGTAATGCTTGCAGACAGACCGAAGGTGTTCCGCAAAGCGGTCACCCAGTCTGCGTTTGGTCTCTCCAATGTAGAGGAAACCGCATTGGGAGCAATGAATGCAATAGACTAAATTGAGGGAAGTGCAAGTGAAATGCTGCTTCACTTGAAAGGAGTGTTTGGGCCCTTGGACAGTGAGGAGAGGGGAAGTAAAGGGGCAGGTATTGCACCTTCTCTGGTTGCATGGGAAGGTGCCGTGGGAGGGGTTTGAGGTGTAAGGGGTGATGGAGGAGTGGACCAGGGTGTCCCGGAGGGAATGATCCCTGCGGAATGCCACCAGGGGGGGTGAAGGGAAGATGTGTTTAGTGGTGGTGGTATGCTGGAGTTGGCGGAAATGACGAAGGATGATCCTTTGAATGCAGAGGCTGGTGGGATGAAAAGTGAGGACAAGGGGGTTCTAGGAGGAAGAGGAAGGTGTGAGGGCAGATGTGCAGGAGATGGGCCGGACACAGTTGAGGGCCCTGTCAACCACCGTGGGTGGAAAACCTCAGTTAAGGAAGAAGGTATTGTGGCAACAGGGCTAGATATTATGCTTTTGTTATTCCTAATGACATGTCAGAGGAACTGTTTTTGAAAATGGCATCATCAGAACAGATGCGACAGAGGTGAAGGAACTGAGAGAATGGGATGGAGTCCTTACAGGAAGCAGGGTGTGAGGAGCTGTAGTCGAGGTAGCTGTGGGAGTCGGTAGGCTTGTAATGAATATTGGTGGACAGTCTTATCACCAGAAATTGAGACGGAGAGGTCAAGGAAGGGAAAGGAAGTGTCAGAGATGGACCATGTGAAAATGATGGAGGGGTGGAAATTGGAAGCAAAATTAATAAATTTTTCCAGATCCAGACGAGAGCATGAAGCAGCACTGAAGAAATCATCGATGTACCGGAGAAAGAGTTGTGGGAGGGGGCCTGAGTAGGACTGGAACAAGGAATGTTCCACATACCCCATAAAGAGACAGACATAACTGGGACCCATGCGGGTACCCATAGCCACACCTTTTATTTGAAGGAAGTGAGAGGAGTTGAAGGAGAAATTGTTCAGTGAGAGAACAAGTTCAGCTAGACAGAGGAAAGTTGTGGTGGAGGGGGATTGTTCGAGCCTCTGTTCGAGGAAGAAGCGGAGAGCCATCAGACTATCCTGGTGGGGGATGGAGGTGTAGAGGGATTGGATGTCCATGGTGAAGAGGAAGCGGTTGGGGCCAGGGAACTGGAAATTGTTGATATGATGTAGGGTGTCAGAGGAATCACAGATGTAGGTGGGAAGGGAAGGGAGAGAGAATGGAGTCAAGATAGCAAGAAATGAGTTCCGTGGGGCAGGAACAGGCTGATATGATCAATCTACTGGGACAGTCCTGTTTGTGGATTTTGGGTAGGAGCTAGAAGCGGGCTGTCCGAGGTTGGGCGACTATAAGGTAGGAAGCTGTGAAAGGAAGATCTCCAGAGGAGATGAGGTCAGTAACAGTCCTGGAAACAATGGCTTGGTGTTCAGTGGTGAGGTCATGGTCCAGGGTGAGATAGGAGGAAGTGTCTGCGAGTTGACGCTCAGCCTCCGCGAGGTAGAGGTCAGTGCGCCAGACAACAACAGCACCACCCTTGTCAGCAGGTTTGGTGACAATGTCAGGGTTTGACCTGAGAGAATGGAATGCAGCAAGTTCAGAGAGAGAGAGAGACAGGTTAGAGTGGGTGAGAGGAGCAGAGAAATTGAGACGACTGATGTCACGCTGACAGTTCTCAATGAAAAGATCAAGAGAAGGTAAGAATCCAGAGGGAGGGGTCCAGGTGGAGGGAGCATATTGGAGGCGGGTAAAAGGATCCGTTGAACGGGGAGAGGACTCCTGCCCAAAGAAGTGAGCATGGAGACGAAGGCGGCTGAAGGAGAGTTCAGCATTGTGCTGAGCCTGAAATTCATTGAGATTAGGGCACAAGGGTATGAAACTAAGTCCTTTGCTGAGCACTGAATGTTCAGCATCAGAGAGGGGAAGGTCAGGGGGTATGGTGAATACACAGCCGGGGCTGGGATTGGAAAACGGGATGGGGACAGAGGGACAGGCAGAGCTGGAGGGTACTGGATGGGCATTGATGTCGATGAGTTGTTGGAGCTTGCGTTCTTTTGCACCTGAAAGAAAGAGACAAAGTTTCTTGTTGAGGCGTCGGATGAGACGAAAAATATAATGAAACTGGGGGCACGGGCAGCTTAGAAAAAGGGTGCGGCGGTGCTGCTGGAGGGAGAGGTTGAGGGTGTTCATATGGCTGCGCATGGCACTGATTGTGGATCTTAGGATGCGAAGAGAACAGCAGTCCAAGGAGCGCTGTATGTCTCGGAGATACCTGTAATCCTTGGTGGGTTGGAAACATGAGGGATGGAACTTCAATTGAAATCCATGTGGGGTAAGTCGGAGATGGAGACAGTCACTGAGGAAGGAAATTTGGCTGTGAAAGTGAGGTTTAGCAAACACCTTGTCAAACATCAGGAGAGAAATGGAAAGCAATGAAGGTGAACAAGGCAAAATAGAGAGACCGAAATCCTATAGGAGAGAAGAGCAATACTTCTTCAAGGTAGGACCTAACCCAGCCCTGTTGACCCTGCAAAGTCCTCCTCACTAACATCTGGGGCTTGTGCCAAAACTGGGAGAGCTCTCCCACAGACTAGTCAAGCAACAGCCTGACATAATCATACTCTTGGAATCATACCTTACAGACAATGTCCCAGACACCACCATCACCATCCCTAGGTATATCCTGTCCCACCCATCAGACTCACCCACCAGAGGTGGCGGCACAGTGGTATTCAGTCAGGAGGGAGTTGCCTTGGGAATTCTCAACACTGATTCTGGGCCCTATGAAGTCACAAAAATGGGCAAGGAAACATTACCACATAGTTCCCCACCATCAACCCCTGCCGTCGCCACTCCTCCATACTCCTCAAGATGAATTCTGCTTGGAGGAAGCACTGTGGGTGGCAAGAACACAGAATGTATGCTGGGTGGATTTTAATGTCCATCACCAAGAATAGCTTAGTAGCACCACTAATCTTGGACGTTTACAGCACAGGAGGCCATTCGGCCCATTGTGTCCATGCCGGTCAACAAAGATCTGACTAATCCCATTTTCCAGCGCTTGGCCCATAGCCCTGGAGGCTATGGCACCGCAAGTGAATATCTAAATACTGAATGAGCTGGCCGAATCCTAATAGACATAGCTGCTAGTGTCGGTCTGTGTCAGTTGGTAAGGGAACAAACAAGAGGGAAAAACCTACTTGACCTCATCCTCACCAATCTACCTGTCACAGATGCATCTGTTCATGACAATATTGGTAGGAGTGACCACCGCACAGTCCTGAGGAGACAAAGTCCCATTTTGACATTGAGGATATCCTCCATCATATTGTGTGGCCCTACAACCATGCTAAATGGGGTAGATTTCAAACAGATCTAGCAACTCAAAACTAGGCAAACATGAAGCACTGTGGCCCATCAGCAGCAGCAGAATTGTATACAACTACAACCTGTAACCTCATGGCCCGGTATATCCCCCACTCTACCATTACCATCAGGCTGGGAGATCAACTCTGACTCAATGAAGAGTGCAGGAGAGCATGCCAGGAGCAGCACCATGCATACTCAAACTGAGGTGTCAACATGGTGAAGCTATAATTCAGGACTACTTGTATGCCAAACAGCAGAAGCAGCATGCGATAAACAGAGCTAAGTGATCCACAGCCAATGGATCAGACCTGAGCTCTGCAGTCCTGCCACATTGTGAATGGTGATGGATAATTAAACAACTAACACGAGGAGGAGGCTTCACAAATAACCCCAAACCTTAATGATGGGGGAGCCCAGCACATCAGTGCAAAAGATAAGGCTGAAGCATTTGTAACAATCTTCAGGCAATGTGTCGAGTGGACGATCAATCTCGGCCTCCTCCTGCCATCCCCAGCATCACAGATGCCAGTCTTCAGCCAATTTTATTCACTCCATGTGCTATCAAGAAATGGCTGCAAGCAATAGATACTGCAAAGGCTATGGGTCCTGACAACATTCCAGCAATTGTACTGAAGACTCGTGCTCCAGAACTAGCTGCACCCTTAGCAGAGCTGTTCCAGTCCAGCTACAACACTGACATCTACCTGGCAACGTGGAAACCTGCCCAAGTATGTCCTTTCCACAAAAAGCAGGAAAGCCCATCTGGCCAATTACCGCCCCATCAGTCTACTCTCGATCATCAACAAAGTGGTCGACAGTGTTATGAGTGGCACTTACTCAGCAATATCCTGCTCACTGATGCCCAGTTTGGGTTCTGCCAGGGCCACTGAGCTCCTGACCTCATTACAGACTTGGTCCAAATATAAACAAAAGAGCTGAACTCAAGAGGTGAGCTGAGAGTGACTGTCCTTGACATCAAGGCAGCATTGGACCAAGTGTGGCATCAAGGACCCTGAGCAAAACTGGAGTTAATGGGAATCAGGGGGAAAACTCTCCACTGGTTGGAACCATATCTAGGAAGATGGTTGTGGTTGCTGGAAGTCATCATCTCAGTCCCAGGACATCATTGCAGGAATAGGCCCAACTATCTTCAACCACTTCATCAATAACCTTCCCTTCATCATAAGGTTAGAAGTGGGGATGTTCGCTGATGATTGCACAATGTTCAGTACCATTTGTAACTCCTCACAGCCTGAAGCTGTCCATGTCCAAATGCAATAAAATCTGGACAACATTTAGGCTTAGGCTGATTAGTGGCAAATAACATTTGCACCACACAAGTGCCAGGCAATGACCATCTCCAACAAGAGAGAATCCAACTGAATCCCCCACTATCAACATCCTGCGGGTTAGCACTGACCAGAAACTGAATTGAACCAGCCATATAAATACTGTGGCTACAAGCAAGTCAGAGGCTGGGAATTCTATGAAGAGTAACCTCTTGACTCCCCAAAGCCTGTCCCCATCTACGAGTGTGATGGAATACTCTTCCACATGCCTGGATGAGTGCAGCTCCAACACTTGAGAAGCTCGACACCATCCAGGACAAAGCAGCCCACATGATTAGCACCCCATCCGCCACCTCAAACATCCATTCCCTCCACCACAGATGCACATTGGGAGCAGTCTGTACCATCCACAAGGGACATGGCAGCAACTCACCAAACAGCACCTTACAAATCAGCGAGCTCTACCTATCTAGAAGGACAAGGGCACCATCTGCAGGTTCCCCTCCAAGCCACACACCATCCTGACTTGGAACTATATCACCATTCTTTAATTCTCACTGGATCAAAATCCCTTGAAAGAATAAAAAGATCCAGGCAGCAGGTAGTTGAGGGAGTTGTTCTGCCTTCCTCTTCCACCGCTTTGTCCGCACAAAGGTGTTCGTGGATACGGGCCACACAGTGTCCACCAGTAGGCTTCAGGTCTTTCGTGACTAGAGTGCATCATCACCCCCAGAATGTCATCTTGGTTGGCTAAGTTTCCTTTAAAGTTTTTGTATTTATCGCAGTCTATTATTGTAAAAGGGGCACTGAATTCCTCTTTATTGGGAACCTTTGGTTGGATTAGAATTATCCAGTTATCCAATTAGAATTAGAATTGGTTTGGAAGAATAACAAAAAGAAATGGGCTGAAACTGTGATGGTTGGGTGAGGAGTTACATGCTTGTAATGTGTAAATCTGTAAATAAATGCTTATAAAAGAAAAAAGAAGACTGCTTCTTCTAAATCTTTTATTCATCTAATCAGACATTTCTAAAAGGGGCACACACAAGTGAACCATAATGAAAAAACAAAAGTTTAAAGGAAACTTAAATTAAATTAAAATGGCATTCCTCGCATTGATGATGCATTCCAGTCATCCATTGCCCACCAGTCACGGAAGGCTTCAAGCGTACCGGCAGACACCACGTGCACCCTCTCCAGGGCCACCCAGGCACGGACATAGCACAAATGAGGCAGGCAATCCCCTTGACCACCTGTTTCCTGGTCCTGTTAATGACCACCTTGGCCAGGTCCAGAAGCAGTCGAATGCGGAGGTCTTCTGATATACCACTGCTCTCTGCACCAAGTGGTCAAAGATCAGCAGAGTGGGATTGAAATGCAGTCAAAAATTGAGGAGCATTCCCTTCAAGTAATTTAAGAGGGGCTATTAGCTCTCACACTCTACACAAGCATGAAACACGGACTCCTTCAGATTGCAGAAATTACAGGTGGCTTGGGAATCCGTGAATCAACTTCAAAATCTATTGCATGGGGCTGTCTGGGGAGAAGGCTCCCACGTAATGAGACCCCCGCTGGGTATCGTCTCCTCCACCAGACAGCAGGATGGAATCCCACAGCACAGACAAAAGATGATGTTAGGGGAGAGTGTGCAGGAGCAGCCTATACAGCAAACCCCTCCATGCAGATCAAAATGGCAGGGAGGGAATTTTTGAGAGACAGTTTACGTTGCGAGATGCTGGCACTCCAACTGCCTCTTCTACTTCTGTCATGAACAACATTCTCTTGGTGCAGCCCAATTCTATAGCTCACAAAAGGTGCCAGTGCTAACCCTGAGGCCACACAGTAGGGAATCACCTTGGTCGAGATGTAAAACACAGGTGACCTCTTGCATAGAGAAATAGAGAACAATTTGCATTTATAGCAACAAGAACATTGGAAGAGACATTTTAGTCCAAAAATATATTTTATTCATAACATTTCTAAAAGTACATGACTTTAACAGCTGAAATGTGACATTAAATAAAACATGATATAGTTTAATATATTTCATTACAGCATGTGGCACTCAGGATGTCTCACTACACTTAGGGTTGCCAACCCTCCAGGATTGGCCTGGAGTCTCCAGGAATTGAAGATCAAGCTCCAGGACACAGGTGTGTGTAACCCTAGGGGCATTCAGAAAGATTGTTTTTTGATGTCATTTTATTTCAACATTTCTCTTTACCGGATAAAAATATTGAAAATGGGGGGGGGGGAGGTGGGCGGGGTGTGAGGGTCTGTTGTTTGGCTGACAGTCAAGCATCATCCAATTGGGTAGTGAGTCCTTTTGCTTTCCAACTGGTGCGGGAAGGCAGTCGGTCACCAGGGTGGCCAGCAAGGCATATGATGAAACTTCCAGGAATACATTGAGTCACAGTTGGCAACCCTACACATGTTTACATTGACAGTGAACATGTCATGCCAAACATTCCAGGGGGTTTGACAAGGTTTCCAGCCTCTCTCTCTCAGTGTGAAGCACCTGGGGCAGTAGTTGAGTCTCAAGTCTCTCCACAAGTTGCCCTGGAGCTCAGAAAGTGCTAGTTTACGGCGCTCGGCCACCAGCAGCTCTTCACCAACGAGCTTCGGGCAAAGCAGCAACATTGAAAGAGAAGGTGATGCAGCCAATGGAGAGGGACGAGCTCATTGGACTCTTGGCCACTTGGAGCCAGGCCTGACCTCTCACCTTCGCTGCCCTCGGAAGTGTTCTTTCGCCCCGCCCCCGGTCCCCAGTGTTGTTCCGGTTCAGTGTCTGGGCTGTTCACTGCCGGAAAGATGGAGGCTCCGGGCCGCCGTAGGCCCCAGCACAGCCCCGAGCCTGAGCCTGAGCGTCACCGACTGAGGATCAAAAGGGAGGGGGCGGCCTCCAAGCACCGGCCCTCGAGTTCGGGCTCCTCCGGGGGCAGCGTGTCTCCACCCGGGCACTGGCAGAGCCGCTCCCCTGGCCGGAGGAAGCAGCGTTCGCGGCCGGAGGGCAAGTGGAAGCGGGTGAGTGACCAAGTAAATAATAAATAATCAAAAGTAATAGAACAGTCTACATTTCAGAGCCAGGAACAACCCATGGCCCAAATCACAGCAGCTCCTGAATTCAGTCACCTTAGAACCATGAAAGGTTTTAACCCTCACAAGTGTCATTGCTAAAGAAAAGGAATGAAATTTCCATCCATTAGTAAGGATTTAACACCAGGAATGAGGGGGATTTGGTGCAATGAGGAGGGCGGTGAAGGATTATAGAGAGTTTTGTTCAAGTGAATGAGAAACTGTTAATAGCAGTGGATGAGACAGGAACCATAGGAGACAGATTTAAGATACAAAAACAAAAATACCTGGAAAAAGTCAGCAGGTCTGGCAGCATCTGCGGAGGGGAATACAGTTAACGTTTCGAGTCCGAATGACCCTTCAACAGAACTAAGTAAAATTAGAAAAGAGGTGAAATGTAAGCTGGTTTAGGGGTGGGGGGGGGGGGGGTGGCGCAGTGTGGTGGGACAAGTAGGGCTGGATAGAGGGCCAGTGATAGGTGGCGATAACCAAAAGATGTCACAGACAAAAGGACAAAGAGGTGTTGACGGTGGTGATATTAGCATAAGGAATGTGATAATAGGTGACATTAAGGGTAGGAAGCAGGACGAGCAAGGTACAGATAGCCCTAGTGGGGGTGGGGTGGGGTGAAGGAATCAAAAAAGGTTAAAAGGTAGAAATAAAACAATGGATGGAATTACATTTCAAAATAATGGAAATGGGTGGGAAAAGAAAAATCTATATAAATTAGCATTACCCAGACCTCCCTGTCACGTGCCATTTCAACACTCCACCCTGCTCTCATGCCCACATGGCAGTCCTTAGCCTGCTGCATTGTTCCAGTGAAGCTCAACGCAAACTGGAGGAACAGCACCTCATCTTCCGACTAGGCACTTTACAGCCTTCCGGACTGAATATTGAGTTCAACAATTTTAGATCATGACCTCTCTCCTCCATCCCCACCCCCTTTCCGACTCCCCCCCCCTTTTTTTGTCCAATAATTTATATAGATTTTTCTTTTCCCTCCTATTTCCATTATTTTGACATGTATTTCCGTCCATTGTTTTATCTCTACCTTTTAGCCTTTTTTGATTCCTTCACCACACCCCACCCCCACTAGGGCTATCTGTACCTTGCTCGTCCTGCTTTCTATCCTTAATTAGCACATTCCTTAGATAATATCACCACCTTCAACACCTCTTTGTCCTTTTGTCTGTGACATCTTTTGGTTATCTCCACCTATCCCTCTATCCAGCTCTACTTGTCCCACCCCCGCTTAAACCAGATTATATTTCACCACTCTTCTATTTTTACTTAGTTCTGTTGAAGGGTCATTCGGACTCGAAACGTTAACTGTGTTCCTCTGCGCAGATGCTGCCAGACCTGCTGAGCTTTTCCAGCTATTTTTGAGATAATTAAGATGATTGGCAAAAGAACCAGAGGCCAGATGAGAATTTACTTTACCCGGTGAGATGTCGTGATCTGCAATGGACTGCCTGAAAGTGTGGGGTGGGTGGGGGCAGAAGCAGACTTGATAGTTATTTTATAAGGGGGATTGAATAAAAGGAAAAAAAATGCAGCACTATGATCAAAGATTAGAGCAACACTTTCAATAGGTCAAATGGCCTCCTGTAAAATTTTATCTTTATTCCTTTTATGAAATATCAAATGATCAGCCTGGAAGTGAGTTTAATTCTGTTCTGGAGCCAATAAATTTATCACGATGGCTAAACTTAATTATTTTATAGTGGTATTCCGGTTCATATATCTCAGAAATAAATGAGTTTGCTGATGAAACCATACTCTCCAACAGTTGAGTTATGAGGATTTTAGACCAATGGTCTTTTAACTCCTGGCTGTGATTTGGCTTGCAAAGTTAAGATTTTTCTCATTGTGTTCAGGAACGGCATGACCATCCACGACGGGACCATGCTGAGAGACGCCACCGAGACCGCTCTGAGGGAGATGAACACCGACGCAAGAAGAACGGTGACCGAGAGCGACACAAAGAGTGGTCGGATCGGGGGCGGGCCCACAGCAAAAGGAATGGCGGGTCTCACGCAGAAGCTGGCATAAGTGGCCGTGACAGGGAGGCTCAATTGCTCAGCGCCCAGCAGGCTGAGAGAGAGTATTACAACGAGAGAAGGCGTCAGAACCGCAATCAGTGCCAGATGCTCAGTGATGAGAATCATGAGTCTGAGTCGAATGACAGTCAAGCTAACAGCGGCAATCCAGCCCAGGTGAAAGAGGAGCCAAATTTTGAGTTATCTGGTGCCCTTGTGGAAGATACTAACACCTTTCGTGGGGTGGTGATAAAATACAATGAACCTCCTGAATCTCGGATCCCAAGGAAACGATGGCGTCTTTACCCGTTCAAGAATGACGAGCCTCTTCCAGTCATGCATATTCATCGTCAGAGTGCCTATCTCTTGGGTCGGCAGCGTAGGGTAGTGGATATCCCAATTGACCATCCTTCCTGCTCCAAGCAACATGCAGTGCTGCAGTACAGGTTGGTGTTTAGAAAGATGTTATTGTAATCTTCTTGTAGTTTTTTTGATATACACCTAAAACAATTAAAGGAGCTAAACTTGAGAAGCCTATTCTTAAAGTTCTATGCATTACTTTTAAGTATAATCTTTTAAGTATAAGCTTTATAATGGATTGACAGAAATTAATAACTCCTAGTGGTGTTGTACCATCATTTTGAAATTGATGGAAAGTGACGTCCAGTGTTGACGGACATGAAAGTAATTCAGAAATTGGGTTCCACTCTGACCACCAACTGTGGTGAAGCCAGGAAGTGTGAAACCACCTTTGTTAAACAATCTTCTGCCACTTTAGTATTGCTGAAAAAAGAGACATGCTGTGTAAGCTTTCGCCTTGTACTCATCAGGACAGATCGCAAGATAACCAACAGTAAAGGAAACAACAATTTGTACTGCATGAGAAGAGAGTGCTGATTTTCTGGCAAGTGGAATCTGAACAGCACACGCTTCTCATGCAGTATAAATTGTTGCTCCTTTTGCTGTTGGTAATCTTGCGATCAGTCCTGATCACTGCAAGACGAAAAGCTTAGACAGCATGTCTCTTTTATTTTGGCAATCCTACACCACTTGAGCTCTGTATTAACCTGGTATAACTCAAGCTGATTCAAATCCCATTGGATTTCCTGGCTCTTCCTTTGCATTTCTCCTGCCCTTGCGTTATTGGCGTCCTTTTATCCCCTTCCTACATTTTCTCTCTCTCCCAATATGCATAACAGTAAGTGTAGAGATTATAAAATTATTTTTCTTTTCCTCAGTGGACAGTGGTTAACATAGTACAGGCTTCCCAGGGATGCCAGATAATCTTGAGTGCTTTTTTTAAACAAACATCAAGTTAAAAACAGAGCTGGTGTTTACAGTGATACTTCCCTGCCTGAGCAATAACTCTAAAGGACTTGATGTTTCCTGGGACAGGGAAGTTGAATTTTCTGGGGAACAGCTAACTAGATATTCTGGTGCTGGTGGAACTTGTCGTAAAAACCCAAATGTCCTTTAGGGAAGGAAATCTGCCACCTTTACCTGGTCTACATGTGATTCCAGACCCACAGCAATGCAGTTGACTCTTAATTGCCCTCTGAAATGGCCTCGCAAGCCACTCAGTTCATGTGTAATGAGGGTTGGGTAACAAATGCTGACGATGCCAGCGACGCCCACACCCCATGAAAGAATAAAGAAGTTAAAGAAGGAACTTGAGTTTCCAAAGAAGCTTTCCATGACCTCAGGACATCGCAAAGCGTTTCACAGCCAATGGAGTTGTTTGAAGTGTCGTCACTGTTGTATTTTTGGAAATGTGGCAACCAATTTTTGGGCACAGCTTTTATAAATACGTTTGAGGTGGGGGCAATATTTATGGAAAAGTTTGTCTTGGGGTAGTCAACAGGTGGGAAGTACTTTGCCTTAGTCGGTTTTACAAACTTTGGGTTTGACGGGTCAAATGGTTTTGTCTGATTCCACACGTGAGTCCTATCAGTGTATTTGTTTCAGCAGTCTTGCCATTTTCTGTCTCTCAATCCCTATTTAAACATTGCTGCTACCCCTTGGCTGCTTTTTGAGGGATAGCATCAGGGTGTGTGCACGATCGTGGGTTTTGTTTTTAACATGCTTGGACCTCCCCAACCCCAGTCAATGAATTCAGCGAGGTTAATGAGTAGTTTTGCATAAGTCTTCATGTTAAGAGAGGCTTTGCCATGATTAATTTTATAAAAACTCCAATGCTTCTAGTTCTTACTATTAATTACTCCAGATGTTATTTTTCAGTCATAGTCATTATGGAGCAGAGGGTGGCCATTCAGCCTGCCAGGTCCATGCCAGCTCTCTGTAGAGCAATCTAATTAGTCCCCCACTCTATCCCTGTAGCCCTGCAAGTTTACTTCCCCCAATTGCCATTCAATACTCCCAAAGTGAATGGCCTTCTCATCCTGTGTAGGTCTATTTTGTCGAGAGTAATTTTAGAGGGTGTTTGAGGCATCTCCTCTGCTGCAGAAGTATTTTTGCCCCATTTGCACTTTTTATCTCATTCTGCTGCATTTGGGGTTCTTGTCCCAGCCAAGAAGACAATGATGTAAGCTTACCTGCAAGCAGATGCACAACAACAGTTCATGGTTAGTTTACTGCAGGTTCTTTTCTCCTTCCCTTCCCCATGTCCTTGCCTCCTTCCTTGTGTGTCCCAATGCACTGCCTCCCTGAGCAATTTTGAAAAATGTAGGAGTTTATTGTATCCATATCCGATGTCTGGGCATCCACTATTGATACTGTTAGATGAGGGGCCTGGGGGGCTCATAGAGAATCTTTAGAATACCATTCAGTGGTCAATGGTGAAGCATCTGTCTGCATGTCTCTGACCCTTTCTAGTGAGGTAACTTTTCATTGCAGCTGTTGACTTGTTTAACTTCCCTTGTTGCGTAAAACGTCTGTATAATTCTTCACATATTAATGAGGCTGGAGCAGAAATGCAAAGCTTGTAATGTTCAGGATATGGTGTACCACATAACTGGCTGTCCATTTTCTCCCCATAGACTTGTGGAGTTCACACGGAGTGATGGCACACCAGGCAGGAGGGTGAGGCCATATATCATCGACCTGGGTTCTGCCAACGGCACGTACCTTAACAATCAGCGCATTGAATCGCAGCGATACTACGAACTCAGAGAAAAGGATCTGCTGAAATTTGGTTTCAGCAGCAGGGAGTATGTCATTCTGCACGATTGCTCAGATACTGCTGAGGTGGATGCAAAAGAAGGGCAACATGAGGAGGATGAGGGAGTTGAAAGTTAATGTAAAACCTTCCCCAGTGTTCCTTTTGAAATTGGCACTGCAGTTTTACTTTCCTTTTCAAACATGCAGGTAAATAGTTATGCTAGAATTCCGAGGACCAGGGGACAGCTGACCAGTTTCATATTTTTCTGTCCAGGCCAAGTCAATCGATAGCACATCTTGACTCTCTCCCAAATTGTCGGTGTTCCATTCTAAGCCAATGCGACAATTCAAAGAACAAAATGTGGCCTGGCAAACAGGATTGAACAGTATAATCCCTCCAGACCAAATGTTTAGTGTTTTGTTTTGCAATTGAATTTCAGGTTTCATAACCTGGCCTGTTTGCCTCCAGTCTTGTGCTCAGGAAGAGGCCTGCTAAAACCACGGAGTTTACTCAAGTGAATTTACCAGAGCAGCTACTAGACTGTAGCATTGTCAATGATGTCAGAGAATGTGATGCTTTTAATTATATTTTTGATTCTTTTTTGGCTCTAAGTTATTAGGTAAAGGATATAAACTTCATAAACAAACTATTCTACTGGACTCTTTGGTCTGGGGATGTCACCAAACAACAGCATTTTGTTGCTTCAGCTCCTTTCATTTTCTGGTTGGCTTTTACAGAGTTTGAGAAATTGTATTGAAGCCTTGAAATACTTTCTTTTCCTGAGGCCGATTGTGGACAAGTTGTGTGTGTTTCCTAATTCAAAACCTGTCTTCTATACACGAGTTCTGGCAATGGACCTTTCAGAATCCCTCTTGTATTTGTATGGTGGATTAAGAAAATGTTAAAAACAGCCAAGAATTTGTCATTTTTGCCTAAAAATATTTTTCGGTGAATCCTTTTATGAAAAAAATATAGGATTTTTTTCCCACCTAGGAGGAGTTTCTGCCTCTGAGTTTGATTTCTTTTCATTCCTCTTTTGGTTAAAAAGGAGAAGATAGTGATGATCTTGTTTCCTGACAGTGCACTCCAAACAATTACCTTTTGCCCCGGCCAGCTATGAGTTGATGTTTTGTGTCACCATATGCAGCAGGAAGCAAGAGGACCGTCAACAAAATGCAATGAACCCCCATAGGTAGGTATATCTGAGTGTTTATCTTCAGGTTTGATTTGGATCCAGTCACAAATGCAGCTGTATATATTAGTGAAGGCAACACTCAAATGGCAGCAGCTGGTGGAAACTTTAGTTAGGAATATCCAATCTAAAATGGGATTTCAGACCTCTATTTTTCCCTGTACCTACATGATGGATGTGCTTGCCACTGAAAGTTATCCCTCTCTTCCTTTATGGAACCAATTAAATTCCTGGGATGTTACTGGTTCAAATCCAACTCATTACGATAGAAAAGTTGATCGGAAGCTTGGCTTGGGATTGTTTGTTCGTTAGTTTAAATCCCTACACTACCTGCCACTAAGATTAAAAGTGTCAATTTGTAGCCCTGTTGGATTCTTTGAACTGTCAGCATGATCTGATCCTGGTCTCTTAATATTTAGGAGTCTGTTGTTGGATTTAAGCAAGAAATATTTGGAGTAATTGTATTCTGCAAAAACATGTGTACACGTTATATTCCTGACTCTACTGGTTCGGACATGGATATTCCAACAGCACTTGTTTAAATTTTTAGCAGCTGTACAGAAGGTCATGGAACTGAAACAATAATCTTAATGCTTCTCTCTCCACAGATGCTGCCTGACATGCTGAATGTTTTTCAGCCTTTTCTGTTTTTGAGTAACTTTTGTGTCATGGATGGATTTTCCAGTTAAGATGCCTGAATGTCGTAGACAAGCAGCTGCATCTAACACTACCTCCATAACAGCTTGGAGTGAAGATAGCAATTTAAAGGGGACAGGGAAGAGAACTGGTGTCAGGCAGCTTGCTTGATTTGTGCGTCACGCTGACTTGCTCCATTGATGGAGGTCTGGACCATTCAGCTCACCTGACTTGAAAGAGTTTGATGTTGAGCAGCCTGCATGAGAGGGGTAGAGAATGCAGTTGTACTTGTTAAATATGGCAACCATGGAGTTTTATTTTAGAACAGGAAAGCGGGTAAGATTTTTTTTTTTAAAGCTTTAGTGTAATTGCGCACACCTAACATGTGCAGGCCTTGAAAACAACCAGTCAGGAAAAAAAACCTGACTATTTATTTTCTACTTACAAAATTGTTTTCTTAACAAATGCATCTGGTAAAATGTTAATAGATTTTCATACCAAAGGGCTCAAGTTTACCCGTTCCCCAATGCAGTCATCCAGCAAAGAAGTGAAGCCAGGTTGTTGCTGAGCAACAGGAGAGCGATAATGAACAGTGACACACGCCTACCTTTCAACATGTTTTGTTATTAAATGAAAATCTGTTTTAAAATACTGCTCAAAATTATATTTTGTTGTATAAAGAAAACTGGCGTTCTTGTAGATTGTAATGTTGAATTTGTTACAATCGCTCTTATGTTTTTGGCAGTCTGTGTCATTTTTAGTAAAGTAGATTTCAACAATATTTTTCATGTGTTGGAGTGCCTTTGTTCCACAATCAAATATGATATTACATGCCTCTGGGGGAAAAAGGCTCACTTTGAAAATAAACTTAATCATCCATCTGATTTCCTGTGGCATTGATAACAGTCTGTGGCAGAAACATGGCAGTAATGCTGTAGCTGCTAAGATGGAGCCGAGAATAAGCTACTTTGTCCTTTTAAAGTACTGATTGGGTACGTGTCACGGGGATGTGTCCTAAGTGGACACATCCTAAAATAGTTTAGAGGCTAATTGTTGGAAGTTTCTGTTGATTGGCAGCTATTTACAAACCCTCAATGTAAAATAGTGCTTTGTCTACTAACTTGATTTTTAAAATGTTTTCCTTTGTGTATTTTACAAATAATTGTGTTGGTTCCATAAAAGTCCCAGTGACCATGTATTAAGACTAAATAATATTGGTCATTTATCCATCATATTGATGCACATGGTGCACTTTCCAACACATAACAGGATAATGAAATTGCGTGGTCTGAATATTTTTCTCTTCAAGCCAGGGAAAAGAGCTGACCAACAAATATAACTAAAGTAATAAAATGTTTCAGTGTATTTATAAATGCGAATTATAGCAGTTCCAACTTGCTTATTCAAAATAAAATACTTGCACTATAACTTTTTTATTTGAGAAAGCTGGCCGAAAATTTTTGTTGCTACTGAATGTACAGTTGTCAATAGAATCAGAATTACCTGGAAAAACTCAGCAGGTCTGGCCGCATCGGCGGAGAAGAAAAGAGTTGACGTTTCGAGTCCTCATGACCCTTCAGCAGAACTGGTTGAATCCAAGGAGAGGGGTGAAATATAAGGAGGGGGGGAGAGAGAGAAGTGGAGGGCTGTGGTGTGGTTGTAGAGACAAGCACACCACCCCCCTCCACTTATCTTCCCAGCCCCCCACCCCCCCCCCAAACCAGCTTATATTTCACCCCTCTCCTTGGATTCAACCAGTTCTGCTGAAGGGTCATGAGGACTCGAAACGTCAACTCCTTTCTTCTCCGCCGATGCTGCCAGACCACCTGAGTTTTTCCAGGTAATTCTGTTTTTGTTTTGGATTGCCAGCATCCGCAGTTTTTTGTTTTTGTCAATAGAATCATACTGTTAGGAGAGAGATTTAAACTCATTTGTCTATTATCAACCCATGGTTATATTGTAGAGGTATTATTTAAGCGCAGACCTTCTCCTTAGTCTGCTCAAACTCTACATCACTCATGAATCCTCTCACAACACAGACTACCTTGGATGAAGTCATTGAAGATTTTGTGTAACTGACCATACAATGCTCTGTTGGTGTTGGGTGTAATGTACCCTCCAGACCTGAAGGTGGCGGTGTTGCTATTAAGTGCCCTCCAGCCCGCGAGGTGACGGCGTGTTGGGTGTAATACACTCTCCAGTCCTCTAGGTGGCGGTGTTTTGGTATAATTTGCCCTCCAGTCCACTAGGTGGCGGTGTGTTGGGTATAATACACTCCAGTCCTCTAGGTGGCGGTGTATTATGTGTAATGCATCCTCCAATCCCGCAGGTGGCGTTCCTCTCCGCAGCGCCCCCTAGTGGTCGGAGGTCCACGGAGGCTCCGCCCCTCCCGCCTGCGGCCTGAAGAAGCGGTTTGAACTCCGGCGCTTCTCGCTCGCCGCCTCCAATATGGCGATGCATAACAAGGCGCAGACCCCACAGATTCCGGACACTCGGCGGGAGCTGGCCGAGCTGGTGAAGAGGAAGCAGGAGCTGGCGGTACGTGAGTGCCGGGAGGAGGGGAGTTTCTGTGGCTCGGAAAACAGGGAGTCGGCGGGAAGTTTTTGGAAAGAGGCGGGAGCCTGTGGCAGTGGCCGGGCCCGTGCAGGCGAAAACAGGAAAGGCCGGTGAGAGCCTGGGCCTGAGGGGAGGAATAAGCATTGACCCCCTGCGGTGAGCGGGCGGCCCGGGCCTGGGGCATTGCTTAAAGGGGATGTCAGCACTGTCGGCCGGTCTAGGGTCTTAGACCTTGTTTACATGGGGCTGGATTGCCGCCTCTTGGCCACATGCTGATCACCCTGAGGCAGAATGAATCTAGAGACCACTCCAGCCCCCAACCCTTCGGCTAATGTACAGTGGGCTAGGACCATGGAGTTGGCATTCTGCTCTCTCACTGCTGCCAGTGTGACTGGTACTCTGGGCAGACACTGGGGCATCACCACTCCCCCCAACAACATCAACACATTGATGGACTTGTGTAACATTGGAGGGGAACCAGACTGAATTGCAGGGGTGATGTTCACATACTTGTTATTCAATCCCCTACCCAGGAACACTGTACATGTTGGCATTATCTGTGTTAATATTGTTGTTATTGTCATCTTATTACCCAAAAGGGCTTTGTCTTTCGGGGTTTTCTTGAGCCGAGTGGATCTAGCCCCTCTCCCTAGCCCCATAATTGCCACCCTGGCTTACTAAATTCATCAATAAACCCGTGGAGTCCTGCAGAACCTCCTCAGCCCCATTGCTGGAAGATTGTCAGAACTCAAAGCCTTTGCAGTATTCAGTAAGAGAACCGCCAGGGTTTAGTGCATTAAATTGAGGACAGATTGCATAAACCAGGTTTATATTCCCTTCAGTATAGAAGATAGATCAAATTGAGATGTTTTAAAATAATTAACAAATTTGTTAGCATAGGGAGGGACAAGTGATGGAGTCCGAAACAAGTGGGCAACCTTAAAGTAACATAACATAAACCTTAAAGTTAAAATTTGGCCACTTAAGAGGGAAATTAAGAAGCATTTTGTTCACAGAAGTTGGTGTCTTTCCCAAATTGCTGTGGACTCTGTGTCAATTGAAACTTTCAAGATGAGATTCATAAGTTTGTGTAAGGTAAGGGTATCCAGGAATATAGAGCCAAGTTGGGTAAATGAGGTTGAGGCACAGATAAGGCATGATCTAACCGAGTGGTAGAGCAGACTCCAGGGGCTGAATGACCTACTCCTGCTCCTATGTCTTTTGGGCAAACATTCGTTGCTTAACTCCCCACATGACTCCCCCATGCCTGTCCACCATCTGCAAGGCATAAGCCAGGAGTGTGATGGAATACTCTCCGCTTGCCTGGACGAGGGCAGTTCCAACAACACTAAAGAAGCTCGACACCATCCAGAACAAAGCAGCTCACTTGATTGGTACCCCATCCACCACCTTCAACATTGACTCCCTCCACACCGATGAACAATGCCAGCAGTGTGTACCGTAACCAAGATGAATTGCAGCGATTCACCAAGGCTCCTTTGACAGCACCTTCCAAACCCTCAACTTCTACCACCTAGAAGGACAAGGGCAGCAGATGCATGCAAACACCTCCACCTGGAAGTTTCCCTTCAAGCCACTCACCATTCTTTTTTGGAACTATATTGGCGTTCATGTTGCTGGGTGGCTCACCACCACCTTCTCGAGGACAATTCAGGATGGACAATAAACCCTGGCCTAGCTAGTGATGCCCACGTCCTGCGAGAAGAATGAAAAAGAAAGAATCTGTACTGCACCTCCTTCAGGGCCAAAACATAATTCATGAGGTGTGGGTGACATGTTAACCATCTTGATGTTCTTCATATCCAAGTGTTATACCAGGCCTACTTGGTTAATCTGCATCTGGGTGAGCGACTTTGTCAAAGATGTACCCTTGCAAAACTTCTGACTTTCCCATTTATGATGCTCATTGATGGGTTTGTGTAGTGCCTTGTGTATTGTCATGTATTTGTCATGCATCATATGTTTGCAGGAGCAGAGTTTAGTGTGTGTGAGAATTTGGGCTTGTTACTGCCTGTTTTGTGGGTGCTCCAAGTGTCCTTAGAGCTCCAAAATGGCATCCATGGCACATGCACATACTTTGGCAAATCAGACGCCATCTTGCAAATGCATTCACTACGAGATATTCCATTCCACTGACAAGCTATTGTGACCATAGGCTGAAAACTGTAAAGGTCAAACCCATTCTGGCAGCAGTCAAGCTGCCTTCATTATGCGCAGTCCGCTGTACCAACTGCATACAAACCGCAAAGGCCAACCATTGGGTGGCTATGGGCAGCAAGGGCTATTTGCTGATGTGTGACTTGTGTACGCTGGTTGTGTACCGGGGTCATGTATACAGCATCATACAATAAAAGCCATACAGCCATGCTAAATGTGTCAGACTAGACCATTGGAGTGCGGAAACAACACTTCTGCCGCCTGGACCATCTCTGGAGCCCTATAGTACTCAGCAAAACGGGTGCCAAGATTCACTGTGGCCTGCATTCTGCAGAAGCTTGCTGTCATGAACAGATATCCCTTGCAAGCCGCTCAGGGGGAAGAGGAGGTGGCAACCTAAACAGCTCCTGTCTGCTAGGGCTGCCTGTGCCGAACTCGTCCCGAGTGTGAGATGAGGAAACCGCAACCTCAGTTCCCCATTTGCCAACAGTCCCACATCTTACCTTCCTTCTGTTACTAATAATTACACTGCCTATTTGACCACAAAAATAAAATCCAATGCAAAATATACATTCCAGACCAAATTTATAAATTAAATCATGCCATATTGCGTACAAAAGTCAACTGATCACCCTTGTGCATTCCCTTAGTGTCTGCCATGTGCCTTTGCCTGCCCTGTGTAGTGCCTGTAGCATGGCTGGTGGAAGTCTGCTGACTTTCGGTGGAGGAGATTTCAGACGACCTTGGAGGACAACCTTGAGCAGCTCTGGACCTGGAAGGCCTGGCTGTGGACTGCGCCATCTCGATCTGCGCAGCAGCAGTATAAGCTGGCTGGCTGTCTGATCAGCAACAACAAGAGAATTGACAGATTGACAGGTGAGCCAGAAACTTAGGGTAGTGGCCCAGCAGTTCCAGTGATCTGTTGGAGGACAGTTTGCTGGATTGCAGTACTCCATTATCGTGATGACACCAGCCTGTGCTTACACGGCAGCATGCTGACCTTGGATGACAACAGCCTGAGCCTCCAATGCAGCACTTAGGCATTGGGCGCCTCCTGCTTGTGCTGCAGTGGAAGCTGTGACATCAGTCATCAGATACTGCATCATGTTTGGGTCCACAAGTGTATAGACTTCACTCCCAGCAAACCAGTGCTTTGATTTTAAAATTCCCACCTTGTTTTCCAATCCCTCCAAGGCCTCACCTCCCCCCCCCCAAATCTATGTAAATCCCCTTCAGTCCTATGACCCGCCACCCTAGATCTCTGCCCTCTGGCAGTTCTGGCTCCCTGATCATTTCCAGTTTTGGTGGTGGCCAAGCATTCAACTACCTAAGCTCTGGAATTCCCTCCCTTAATTTCAACGTCTCTCTTTCCTCCTCCAGTACGCTCCCACCTCTCTGGCCATCTGGTGTAATATCTCCTTATGTGGCTCTTGTTGCATGATGCTCCTGTAAAGCATCTTGAGATGTTTTATTACTTCAAAAGTGCCTTTATGAATACAAGTTCTCGTACGCACATCATTTCCCTGCTGGAAAGGATGGGCTCCAAACTTTGTGCAAAACCCTGTATCAATTTGGTACTGGACTCCTCTCTGCTCCTTGACGTTGACTGAAGGCCTGCAAGTGCACCAAGCGTTTTGTTGTGCTTGCCCATCAGCGTGATTCTGTACACTGCTCCTTTGAAGTCCTCATCTCACTCCTCTGCAAAGGAGCCCATGTGCAGCCTCACCCTTTGGTGAGCTGGCACCAGTGCTATTCTTGCCCCCTGCTTTCTCTGAATGCCACTTGTGCGCAATGTTTCACCCATGTGTGGATCCCACCTCAAATATGAGCGGAGTCATTATCTGAACTGATAGCCGCAAGAGTGAAATCAATCAGCGGTGCCGTGTCTTCATTACCGCTGTATTCTTGCTGTTCCTCCATTGCCCTTCATTGCAGCTTTTGGGTATCTGAAAGAAAAAAGCTGATTGTGGTGCAGGGGGAGAGGAGAAAGTAAGAGGTGCATGCTTACACCATCTACAGCTTGTAAATCAGAAGAAAGTGTGGACTGATGGATAAGTGGGATGTGAGGAAGATTAGGTTATAAGGAGACCAGTAACTTTGGTTTCAACTTTGTGGCCATTTCAGTAATGGCCAGTATCTTCTCTTCCATGGGCTTAAGGATTTGCAGACACCCCTGTCGCCCTCTCCGGTTGTGTGTCACATTGTCTTGCAAGAGAAAGTGAAGAGTGTCAGTGAGTTTCATGCAGCCTGTTGGCCCATTTTTACCAGTTTGCCATGATTAAATAGCTGGCAGTGTATGCAAGCTGGTAGATCTGGCTGTGAGACTTGCAGCAGTGTTAAGTGTGTGGCAGTGAGGTGAAGTTTTGAATGTTTGATATGAATTGTAATTGATCATAGGTGAGTGATGATTTGCGCAGTGTGAGGCTACTGTTGTATTTGCTGGATATGGCATTTGAGGATACATTCACTAACCATGACCACTTGTGTGAGGTCGTTGAACTTCTTCTGGGACTGTATCCAGGCCCTTGGGGGTTGATTCGTTGCATGGAACTCCACAGTTTTCTGCCTTTAACTGTGTGTCTGACGGCGGGGGTGAGGTGGGGGGTTGGGGCTGGTGAGGAGGGTGGTGGTGGCGGGAGGGGGGGGGGTTGCTGCTCTTAGCCCCCTGTGGATTCACAGCATCTCTTCCCCCTCTCCACCTCTTCCATAAAGACCTCCAATGAAGCCCTGTATCTCCTTTGTTATGCTATTTCTCACTCTTTTCCAGGTCAGCTTCTCGTCAACCATGACATCTGCTCCAGCAATGGTGCACCTCCCCCTTAAGCAGTTCAACACTAGCTTTAAGTGATGCTAGCCACTCCTAATATTGACTCCCTCTGATGTACAGTGTACAAAACGGTTAGCATTGGTTACTTGCAGGGGTCTTTCAAATGAGCGAGCAGCATGAAGTTTGCATCCTGCTTGCATTGCAATCATTGGGTACTTGCTAATTGCGCATCCCGATCCTGAGACACATTTGCAGGAACTATCCAGTTTAGCGCCCATTGTATGATGATAGAAAGTACTTTTTTCTTTCCAAGTACCATAAATTGACTTTTTGTTGCCCCTTTTTCCATGATTGTTTGTAATGATAAACTGGTTGGAACACTACTTCACAGCAGATCATTTTTCTTTCGTGACTGTTTGACAAATATTTTTGTAACTTACCCTTTTTACAGGAGACTTTGGCAAACTTGGAACGACAGATTTATGCTTTTGAAGGCAGTTATTTGGAAGATACCCAGATGTATGGGAATATCATTCGTGGATGGGATCGTTACTTGACCAATCAGAAGTATGTGTAACAGCAAAAGCCCTTGTACTTAGCACTTTCAAAGTGACTCCTCCTTGCACCCCTCCCTTCAAAACATTGGCAAATATTAAAACCTGATTCCTGAAAACCCTGCATAATTTCACTGGGGGTATCTTTTTTTTTTAAGTCTTACTTCATGTTGTGATTAGAAAGTTAGACATCTAGAATGACCAAATTGGTTATATACTTCTCAAACAAAATGAGACAAAAATTTATGTTACACTATTTTAGAGGAGTTTTGTATTACTTTCCTAGGCCTGGTTTTGGACACAACTTTATTGAATCTGGAATCTGAATATAGACAGTTCTGTATGTTCAAAAAATTTGTAATGAGTTCTCCTGGATGGCCTTTCCAATAGGAACAGTTAATAAAAACTCTCTCTAGTGTATAACTGAACCATGAAGGCCTCTGGGTTGACCTCTGATCTAGGCTGATCAAGCTGGACCACTACTGTTGGCCTCACCATCTCTGCATGAAGGCCTGGAAATTATGCATTAGGGCTTCTGTTGCTGATCACCATGCAATGGCTGTTGCTGGAATGTAAGCGTGTATATGTCTGGATGTTGGGTGTGGGCAGGATTTAGATTGACTGATAATCCCATTGTTGAATGATTGCCAACGTTGACTTCCTTAGTTGGCAAGTGAAGAATGGCCACATGACCAGATGAGAGGGTAGTGGGCCCTGTGGAATTGTACCCAAACAGTAGTAAACACCTTCAAGAGAAGGGTGAAGATTGCTGCAGGGTGAGAGAGTTTCTCTGTGAGAAGCATAGGTAGTTTGTTGTCAGCTTTGTGCCATCGTCATGTGTG
Source organism: Carcharodon carcharias (assembly GCF_017639515.1). NCBI lineage: Eukaryota > Metazoa > Chordata > Chondrichthyes > Lamniformes > Lamnidae > Carcharodon > Carcharodon carcharias. The sequence continues at coordinate 44,387,984 of NC_054485.1, forward strand.
AAAGGATCATGCAATTAGTCAACAGAGGTTGCTGACTCATTAATTAGAGGAGTTGGGAAGGGAGTGGGATTTCTGTGAAGACCAATTTATATTTTTGAGAATGTTGGTCCATAAGCTAAAGTTAGCACTGTGTTCCAAATATAGGACATTTCACAAGAAATTGTTTAGTGCAGCAGTACAACAGGTTTTGCCGTTGCAGAAAATTGACTTTATGGTTGCTCTTTTAGTTTAAAGTTACGAGTTTTGGGGAGTAAAAATGTTTGCAAAAGGCAAAAACAATTGTTTTTTCTCCTTCTTCTCTCGTTGGCTCACTTCATCCTGCTATGCTGGAATAAAGTGGACAGCACCTTACTTCTGAAGGCCTGCCAGTGCTTCCATGTGACGAGTTACACAGCTGACAGAGGGTGACATACGCTTCGATTTTTTTTTCCAACCCTGTTAACAGTAGCCTGGGCTGTATCTAACACCTATCCTGGTTAGAAAAGCTGCAGTCGCAGTATCAGCACAGGGGGAGCTGTATACGATTGAATGGTAAATACTTGGGCATTTCACCTATTAATGGCTGTGTTGTGTTTCAGAAACACCAACAGTAAGAACGATCGAAGGAACAGAAAGTTTAAAGAAGCAGAACGTCTCTTTAGCAAATCCTCTGTTACTTCAGTAGCAGTGAGTAAAATAACTTTGCCTGATTATAGAATGCTTATAGCTTGCATGCATAATTTAAGTGCTATACATTTAACAGTGATGTAACTTCTTTTGTAGGCAGTGAGTGCTTTGACTGGTGTCCAAGACCAGATGGTAGAAAAACGTAAGTCTTAGAAATAAGTACCACTTCTTGTTGAATTTAATATATACTTTTCCACGTAAAAGTGTCTTGAGCAGGCAAGTAATTCGCAGTTTGATTGAAAGTAGCGTTTGTACTGAGACATTCTCTTCTGAAATGTTTGCTTTAGCAGGTGTGGGGGGGGGCACAGAAGAGCACAAGTGCTCAGATTAACTTTGTTGAATTGGTTTCTTCCATGTTCTGCATCAAATTTATCAGAAGTGTAATACCCTCACATCTCTTGAAATTAATTTTAATCTAACAAGTATTTTGTGTTGCTTTGCTATTTTCATTAGTGTCAGTGAAATCAAAATTCATACATCAAACTGATAACAGCAAGAGTATAAAAATAATATCAAAAACATTACATGGTTATAATATCGATAGTACAGCACATCCACCATGGCTCACAACATTTTAGTGCGTGTATACTTTAAAACTGAAGCTTCGCAGCAATAATTTTTAATTTGGATAATTATAGGTTATTGCTATATATGCAGTTTGTTGATTGTACTTCTCATTCTTTGTGCTGGGGTGGGATAAGCAAACCTTCTCTTTAAATCTGCTATATCTTGTGTGTGAAATGTATTAGGTGAACCAGGTAGTGGAACAGAAAGCGACAATTCACCAGACTTCCAGAATCAGGAGAATGAGCCAAACCAGGAGGACACCGAGGAACTGGATGGGTCACACCTGCAGGGAGTGAAGCCACAGAAAGCAGCCTCCTCCACATCGTCCGGCAGTCACCACGGGAGTCACAAGAAAAGGAAAAACAAAAACCGACACAGGTAATTTTGTATAGAAGCAGGTCACGAGATTCCAAGATGTCTGAGCTAAGGTGAAGGAGCCATGTCTGACTTTGTCCCTCGGAAGCCCATGTGTGGGATTTCTACTGGTAGCCCTTTTCAACCATGAAAGTAGAATAGCGGCCTATTAGTAGTAGAGTTAAATGTGCAGTATTTTATTTTTTTGGTATATATTTGTGGGGCACTGCTCCTTATACGTCAACTCTGCTACACACTGCTCACTGCTGAGTTGCTTTTGAATTAAAGTGGTTAGACTGAATGAATGGCTTTATTGTTCCATGTAATAACTCGTGTGAAAAACATTCATTATTTTCAAGAACTTGTACCTATTGAGTGAAAAATAACTATTTTTGGATATATTCATTTCTCCTTTAAGATCATCAAAGTGCCAGTGGTCTCTTGCCTTTTTGTTTAAAAATTTTAGTGTTCCAACAAGTTTGAGACTTTGGTTTGGATAACTGGTATGTTAACTTGTGTTGCTTTCTTTCTTCTTTTATGCTGCCATCCAGCCCATCTGGCATGTTTGATTATGACTTTGAGTAAGTTTGCTTTCTATCAGTATACGTACTGTGTCTTTTCCAGTATTCCCCTGTACTGTGATGTGTAGACTGTAGACCTTTCTGGAATTACTTTATACCTTTTTCCAGTAACTGCTGTAAGTTTGAATATTTGCTTATACATGTTAGGGTAGCATATATTTAAAAATCGGCATTGATTATCAAACACTAAATCTAGTTTGTGTTTAGGATATGTTCTCAACAGAAGGATGCAGTCATAGTGCAACAATACTTCATTAAATTTTGTGTTAACTCTAATAAATAGTTCTCAGGCAGCAGAGCTCTCTATTTGCATATGAGCCTTCATGTGTAATGGTCTCTTGTGGCAAGCGGGGAGTCTGTCCAAACCAAGTAGAGTTCACTGTATGCCTCCAACCTTGTTGGCTGACCTTTGCACTTCACGGCCGTTCAGTCTCACACCAGTAATGTATTACAAGCACAGCATCAATTTATAATAATTCTGCAGTTCTGAATTTCTGCCACAAGAGACCCTCAAAACACTAAATAAAAAGACTTCCAAATGTCAAATAGATGACTACATTTCTACAGTTTACAAGGCAGACAGGACTTTGGGAATTGATAATTCTGCACAGGTTCTCAACTATAACCCCAAGGTCTCTTCCAACATTATCAAAGCTCAACACCTTTCAGTGCTAATGCTCAGAGTGCAAAGAGACAAAAAATCCATAGATGTTGAATGGATTACTAAAGAATTTGGTTTCTAATGTCACTTTTTTGTCACTTAATCTTCTTTGTATTTTAAACAAAAGTATGTGAAGTTTATAAGTAGTGGGCTTAACGTCAGGATAAGTGGATTAACACAAAATTACATTTCATCGTCATGCATTTACAGTTGTCATCAGCTGTCGTCATTTTTAGTGGACTCATTAATGAGAGGGATGGGCATCAAAGATGCTCTGAGATGAGATCTGTAAGACTGGAGCTGCTAGAGATAGAAATGGGGTGATTTAGCAAGTCACCATTTTGAAGTACTACAGGAAAATTTTACCAGCCTCATGCACTCTGCTCACCTCTTGAACCAAATCTAGCCCAGACTAATGAAATGGAAAGATCCTTTCTCCACCAGCAGTGAGTAAAATGGGGTTGAGCCAATCGTGACCCATTTCCTGTTGGATACCTGTTCACAGCCCATAATTTAGCACCAAATAAACATTCACTCTAAACCTGTAAATTGGTCATTAAGGAACCTGTAGTGGTGATTCTCTCCTGTAGCAACAACATAGCTTCCTTTCTGTTCACAATGTCTTCCCCCTACTCCGAGGTTCAGCTAGCTTGTCGCACAAGGTGTAAACAGGAGGACAACACCCTCTGGACCCCAGTTGAGTACTTAATCATGGTGATTGGCATAGGAACCATAAAACTCTCCTCTTCCATGTTGGGGCACATAAATTTCAATTTGGAAAGCAGCCTCAATGAAATGTTTTTCAGCATCAGTTTGTGCAGGGTTCCTTTTAGTGTTGGTAAGTTGAACAGTGGGAAGTTTTTTTTTTCATGGGATGTGGGCATCGCTGGCAAGGCCAGTATTTATTACCTGTCCTTAAGATGGCAGCGAGTCGCTTACTTGAACAGTTACTGTTGACATGTTGTCAGTGCGCACACACAGTGCTGTTAAGTGGGGAAATAAAGCAAGCAGTTGCAGAAAAGTGACTAATCTTCATTTAGTTAGCGAAGACAGAAAAATAAGCTCCTGAAGCTTAAATGGTTTGTTGTTTTTGGTGCTGCTGTTCCATATCAATAGATGGTGAGTGTTGTGACTTTAAATAAGCTATAGCTGGTTTCTAAGGTCAAATTCTTCTGTTTAAACTACAGGATTGATATCAAGCTGAATAAAAAACCAAGAACTGTGAGTATAACTTGTAATTTTTTTCTTGCTGTACTCTTTACACTGTTGTAAAATAACAGTAAGTACTGGGGAAAAACTCAGCCAGTCTGGCAGCAGCATTTGAGGAGAAGAAACAATTGACGTTACTCTCTGTTTCTCCACAGATGCTGCCAGACCTGCTGATATTTTCCAGCACTTATTTCCAGCATCTGCAGTATTTTGCTTTTATTTGTTTTAATCGAGTCAGTGAAGCTGACTTCAAATAGAACAGCTTGGCGTAGATATTGAAGTGTGATCTTGATTGTAACGGTTGTAATTTGAGACTAGAAGAGCTAATCCCAAATGCTATTGTAATGGGGAGACCTGGCATTCTGTCATGATAAGCAAAGAAAAAGACACTTTATATAGAAAAATTCTTTGCAACAGGTCTCTGTGACCAGCAGAGAGAGATCTATGTTCTGTGGAGTTGGTGAGTTGAAGACTCCTCTGGAAGGAAAGAATAATTGTTTTAAGTTTCGATGTTATTGTTTCAATGTCCTGACCTTTATCTAAACTGCATTGCATAAAGTAGTGAATGCTGTTCTACATGTTCCATTGTTGAAATATGTTAATGTAACAAATTTTACACCCAGACTAATGTGTGTGAATTGAAAATAGCATATACACAGGTGAGATTTTCTTGCTTTAACACTAAAATGTAAATGGGGTCAACACAGAGAAATCTAATTTAGACTATATTTAATAAAATTGGATACCTCATCCTGGAATTAGTCTTCAGCTTAGTAATATAGACAAGGTATTGACAATTTTAGAATAATATTGAATCTTCATCTTTTAGCAGTGCTTCATTATAAAATTGTTGAACCCTAAATCTAGCCTGCACTTAACTGCCCTGTTGTGACACTAGGACGCTTCTTTAATTTTTGATGTAATTTGACTTTTTTTTATTATTTACAGGACTATTGAAGAACCTTTGCCCGTTGCAGTTGTCAAGACCAGGGTTTCAAGAACATGGACATAGAGCATTAAAACCAGTTTGCTCCAGACATTCACAGTAATTTTTTTTACAAGACCCAATTCTACAGCAGAGCAGCTGTGCCTGATCCCGGTGTTTGAGGCCACCTTGCATTTTTACAAGCTGCATTTGATCTGTGTTCAACTGAATGTTGCTGTATGGTTACGGTCCAATAGTTTGTTATTTGTACAAGTACAGCACAACACACACTGGGTTTTATAGTCGGTTTAAACCATCGTGGGGGGTGGGCAGGGAGAATTAATTGGTCACTTTTAAGTCTGTTGTGACTCAGTTTGACCATTTGATGTTACTAGTGGCATTACGTGCGATTATATCCTGCATAAAACGTGAAGTGTTTTTCATTTGGTAAAATTCGACTTTAAATCTCTTGTTGGAAGTTCCTAAAATGCAAATGATGCCATTACTGTTTCACTCTTTGAGTACGAATGGCAGTTCTTTTTTCCTTGTCCTGAACTTCATTGAAAGTGTTTTCTTCTTCTGTGTGGGATTGTGTCTTGACCAATTTGATATGCAAGCAGAATGCACTCATTTGGTGTCAAAGCCTTGTGCAGTTCTGAGAGAAAGTGTGAGAAAAGATCAGAAAGCTGTATTCTCCAGATATTTCTAAATGGACTCAATGGAGTTAGATTTAATAGCAACATGTGGTTTTATTTTTTTGAACCCATTATATTTTGTTGTGCTTTCATTATTGTATGTATAAATATTACCTTTTAACTTGTACAATTATGACTTTTTTGTTTTTTTGGACAAATGGCTTTATTTTTTTTTTAAAAGAGGAAAAATTGATTTGTGACCATTTTGTATTAAAAACAATGAACTATAATTAGCTGTATGTAGAGTTATTGAACAGACCTGCTTTTAAGCAAAAGTACCAAAATTATCCAACATGAGACACCTTTCATATTTGTCACAAAATGTCAACTCTAATATTAAAGCACAACTGAAGCTTCACTGCTTTGTATAGCCCAAAAGCTCAATGTGTTTAACTTGAGCTCTCTCCAGAACTGGTGGCAGCCTTGGCACAATGTCAGCACCCTCACCTCTTGAGTTTGAAGGTCAAGCAATCAAGATCGACTTCAAGACTTGAGTATATAAACTCAGTGATGCTTTAGTACAGTACTGAAGGAGTTCTGCATTGTAAAAAGTGTGATCTTTAGATGAAATATTAAACCGAGATATTATTGGGCGATTCAGGGGATGTAAAAAGCCCCGTGGTTATACTGGAGGAGAGTTCTGCCAGTGCCCTGATCAACATCCATCCTTCAATTAATGCCACCAAAATAGCTTAGGCGGTCATTCCTCTCACTGCTGTTTGTGGTCCCTTGCTGCGTGCAAGTTGTCTGCTGGGTTTGCCTGCATAAATATTGATTGCATTCTGAAGTAACTATTTGAATACGAAGTGCTTTGCAACATGCTGTAAAATCAAGTTTGTTAAAACATTTAAAATGGAGAGCATAGAATTGTTTTCCACCACCAAATGCCACTAAATGTTACTGCTACTTGCCTGTGTCAAGTGGTTAGGGGATGGGGGTCAGTAATTTTTTCCAAGAATCGAAAGCTTTGTGTAGCAATATATTGTTTCAATAGCAACTAACCCTCCAGTACATATTGTGTAATACACAGAGCTTTGCTGGTGAATGATATAGTTCTTCTTTCTTTGAAAACATCACAGGGTTGGAATACTTTACAAGAAGTAACATATAGGAGGAAGAACCAAATTTTTTACGAGTGTTATTTGAACCTTGTCTGTGAAATTTACTCTGACCTGTTCTATTTAGTCTATAAGTAGATAGTAAGGGAAGTTTATTTTTCTGCAAAGTTTTATTGCCTTTGATGGAAACAGGCTCCCATGATAAAATTGTATTGAGAGTTGAAAGTGGAGTGAAAATGCATCTTATTTGAATTATGAAGGATAGCAGACTCTGTACTGCACAGTAACGCTATTTTCTTTAGAGTCAGCACCTGTATATGTTACAATAGACAGTGCTAACAAATTATAGCAGGTAGATTGATGTTGAGGTAACTGGTCGGCGGACAGTAGAACCAGAAAGGTCATTTAAAACAAAACAGGAAATCTGGTTTGTATTCCGAATCGTATCACTTTAATGACGTGCAAGCAACTGATTGAATCTGCTTTAAGACCCAATTGTGGCTGAAATCAATCAGGTATTTTAAATGGGCAAGTGCTAAGTAAGAACTTAGATGAATTGGCCAAAATATTCAGTGCCTTTATTAGCGGAGCCTTTGTAATTGGCACCTATGGCAATGGCAAATGGTTGGCACTTTTTTGCCCAGTTTAGTCTGCTGCCCTTGCCAAGTGGGAATGATGAATTCCTACTGCAACATTCTCCACAACACATCAATGATTGCACTTCAGAAGCACTTAGTCGGTCTTAATACTTTGGGACGTCCTGAGGTCATGAAAGATGTGATATAAATCCTGATTCTTACTTTATAACTTTCTCCAGTTAATTCAGAACTTTCAGAAAGACATTGAACAGAACTGTGTGCTATTTACTGTATAATGTAATGCTAGAGTCCCAAGTAATTTCCGTGAGGAGATATTGACAGCCATTAGAAAATTCTAAATGCATTGACCAAATTCTCTCACTTTTTCAACAAATTCCATGTAGTCTATTGCATTGGGTTTTCAGCTCCTTTGTAATTTTTAAGCAAAATGCCTCATATTTCCATGTAATCTAGTGTAAAAGTCATTAAAATTGTGAAGAGAATAGCAATAATTATTTAAGTGAATAGTATATTTTATAATTGTGATTATCCAAATTGAATGTTGCAAGTTTCAGTACAACAAATGTCTGCATGCATGAGAGATTATGGCTCTCAATCAGTGCGCAAATATGTATACAGCCTGTCACTACTGGTATCCCCACAGCTACAGAATTCATCAGGAGTGGTGACCAAAGGCTCAGGGGATGATGGTTCAGTTAGTGGGTTTTGTCATTGGCTAAGTTGTTCACTGTGTTGCTCCTGTTTGCTACATCATTATCACCATAGTTTGTACCCTATCTACATAAACATATGTTTACTTAGCAGTTATACTACCAGTTCATGTCTGAACCTGATACAGTTCTAAACTTTTTCTACTACATTTTATGCAGGTTGTAACTGGGACGTGTGCAGTAGTAAATGTGTTCAGATATCTATTGTAGAAGAAAGAAAGCATTTATGTAGTGCCTTTCGTGACCTCTGGATGTCCCAAAGTTTTCAAATGTAGTAGCTGTTGTAGGAAACGTGCAGCGTGATAACAAGATTAACTGTTTTAATGATGTTAGTTGAGGGATCAATATTGGCCAGGACACCGGGGGGATCTCCCCTGCTCCTCTTCGAAATAATGCTCTGGGATCTTTAACCCCCACTCAGGAAAACATACGGGGCCTTAGCTTAATATCTCATCAGAAACACGTTACCTCTGACAATGTAGCACTCCCTCAGGAGTGCAGTGGAGTGCCAGGCTAGGTTATGTGCTCATGTTTTTCTGCAGTAAGTAACTCCATTTCTTGACTCCCCAAAGCTGGTGCACCACCCACAAGGCACAAGTCAGGATTGTGATGGAATACTTTCCACTTGCCTGGATGAATGCAGCTCCAACAACACTCAAGAAGCTTGACACCATCCAGGACAAAGCAGCCCACATGATGGCAGTCTATCCACTACCGACGCACAGTTGAAGTAGTGTAGGCAGTAGTATCTACAAGATGCACTGCAGCAACTCACCAAAGCTCATTCAATAGCACCTTGCAAACCTGTGACCTCCACCACCCAGAGGTACAAGGGCAGCAGATGCATGGGAACACCACCATAAAGATCCCCTGTAAGCCACAAAAATCCTGACTTGGAACTATATCGGTGGCCCTTCACTGTCGCCAGGTCAAAATCCAAGAACTCTCCCTGACAGCACTGTGGGTGTACCTACACCACGTGGACTGCAGCATTTCAAGAAGGCAGCTCACCACCGCCTCCAGGGCAATTTGGAATGGGGAATAAATGCTGGCCTGGACAGTGATGCCTACAACCTGTGAAGGAGTGAAGGAAATGTCTCTGAACTGCTGATTGAACTCATGACTGACAAAAGTGACTACCACTGAAACATGACCACAATGTATATACATTTTCCACAAAGATGCACAAAGTTGAAGTTTGTTCCTGCAGACTTAAAAAATCTTTTTTTAAAAACAACTTTGTTTATCCCACTTTAGAACTAGTTTTATACTGTACTAGTTTTATACTGTGCTTGTAGTTAGTTCCCCCTCCCCTCCCCACCAGTAGTAAGCTGTATAAATCTATATTTATATTCAGTGACCAGGAACATAGAAAATATTTAATGTCTAGGTCACTGTGTCTTTAAACACTAGAAAAATTCCACAGTTAAATGTAATTTGATTTAAAAACTCAACAAGGTTGTAGTTACTAGTTAATGCAAAATTTGCCCTTAAAGTGCCCTACTCCTGGCTGAATTGCACTGGCTTAAAACAAGGAAATGCAGATTTCTGCAACATTAACTCGTGATCATGCTGGCATGTTAACTGTTTTCCGAAACTGACAATTTTCTGTTATTTCACTATTTCCCATGTTCAGTTATCTCCCATGTGTTTAGAGAATACACATATTCCATTCCAGTGTTTAAAAAGCCCCACTGCCAGCTCCAGAATAGCATGACAGAAAGTTTATGCTTAAGCTGTCTTGTGAGGAGAAATTTCTTCAGACAGCGTTGTTTTGATCTCGAAGGCGTTACAGTACAGTGTGGAGCAAATTTCCATTGTAATTTTCTAAAGGCAATTGTCTAGGCACTTGAAGAGAACTAAATTGAAGGGTTGAGGGATACAGCTAGGGCGTGGGACTAAATTGGGCAACTGTCAAACAACAGGCTGAATGGCCTGTGCTGTAAGATTCTATGACTTTAACTAGCTGTTAATAAGGAACAAGACAGAGGAGTCATGCATCAATCGTGTTTCCCCTATGAGCCTAGTGATTGTAATATTTTCCTCTTTCCGTGTCTCTAACCATGCACTTATAATCATTGGTTCTGAGATCTGTGACAGCAGGTTTTCCCCTCCCTGTTGCTCACTGTATGAAAGGACTTTGTTTTGCTTTGCTTCATTCTGTGCTGGTAAAAAGGTGAGATTTCACTGCTGTGAAACTACATTGATGTAGTGTGTCCAAGTACACAAATAGATTTCTACCATAGACAATGATTGTATGTCTGTCCCGATAACTCAGTGGGTTAAAGCGCTTGTGGGTTTATGCCCCTCTCCTGAGAATTGTGCAGATCATCAAGGCTCCAGGGAGTGCTGCACTGTTGCAGCTGCTGATTTTCAGATAGGATGTTAAACTGTCAAACTATTTTGCTCTCTCAGCTGGACATAAAACATCCAATTTTGAAGAAGAATAGGGGAGTTCTCCCCAATGCCTTGGCCAATATTTATCCCTCAACTATCATCACTAAAAACCAGATGATCTGGACATTATCACTTTGCTCTTTGTGGCACCTTGCCATGTGCAAATTGGTTGCCACATTTCCACCACTACAACAGTGACTGCACGTCAAAAGTACTTCATTGACTGTAAAGCTCTTTGGGATGTTCTGAGGGTGTGAAAAGTGTGATATAAGACTTCTTTGCCTAAATCAAGGAAGAACCTGATTTGTAACTGGAGAAGAGGAGTTAACTGGGTTGAGATGGGAATGTTCCAATTGACCCCAGTACTCTAGGCTACGAAAGTGAGAACCAGTCAGGGTGGTATACCTGATTAATAGTCAGTGACTCCTGAGAAGTAGACATGAATGGAAATTGGATGAGGACTGACTGAACTTCAGTATGATTCACCAGATGATTATTTATCTCGCTGGTATTCAATGGCTTGTGCCCATGGTGAAGACTGTCACTTAAGTGAGATATTGCGGGCCAGCCCCATGTTAGTCGACTTGTCAAGATGTGAGGGAAAATATTTGGAGTGGGAAATGTTGAAAGTGGTTGGTGAGGCGGAGATTTGTATTAAGATGCATGCTATATAAAGTGTAAATATTTCCAAATTCACACAGGCAAAATGAGTTATATTCCTTTTCTTTAATAACTTTGAACGAAACAGAGCATTTATGAACTATATTATAACAATTGCAATTTCTTACATTGGATGGGGTGTTAAAAGGTAGGTCCAAATAGGAATTCCATGTATAAGTAAACTTTGACCATCTTTCAGTTTTTTTTTTAAGAAGCGAACAGATTGGATCTATATTTAGAATAAAGGCTACGATTGTGCTCCTAATATTGCTCTTTCTTTCCTTGTTTGTTCTCCAGTTTACAAACACTGACCCCTCTGTGGGATTATTTGCGTCAAGTTAAGTTTCTTGTAAGTTATGAACGATGTTTAAATTAATGCAAAAATGGACGTGCCAATTCTATGAGCTGGTTTGTAGTTGCATATCTGTGTTTCAATTGTCATGTTAACCAAAGGGGTGATTAGCTTTAAAAAAAACCTCTGCAGTTCCTGTTAGAAAACAGTGGTGGGGCAGTTTAATGGCCAACTTATTGAAACTCTTAAACCTCATCAAAATAAGACACTGCAATTGAACAACTAATTCAGGCACTGCAATATTTAGAAATAAAGGAAACAATACATATTTTTAATTTGTAAGGCCTTTTTAAAAAATGCTAAGACTTAAGATGTGTGAAAATGACAGATTTTTGCAATTTGCCTGGTTAGCAAAGCAATGCTTTCATGCAATTAAAGCTATCGAGATGTAGAAGATGGATTAAAATGATGTGCAATTATGAAGCCCTGGATTATGCTCTGTTTCCTCCTGTGTTTGTTTACACATCAGATCAACCACACAGTTACTAAGAGTGACATGGCAACATTAGGTGGTATGTGTACACGCTTGGAATTCTCACATGATTAACAGATTGAGAGCTGGAGTACTGCTGCTCAGAATGACCATGTATCAGAAAACCAGGCTGAAAAGGAAATTTAAGTAATCTGTACAGGATTCTTACACTTCTTTGAATGAACGGACAAGATTTGCTCAGATAAGATCGTTGCTTTTCTATTCAACTCTGACATACAAAGGTAGGATTTTACATAATGCATGCTGTGCATATTTTTTTAGGAGATTGCATTACTGCACATGCACAGCATTTATTGCTGGATGAAGGTTGAGGTCATTGGTGTAAATGTAGCTTTGATCACTTCCTTGTCCTCAGTTGTGCCTGTTCACAGTGATGTGTCACACTGTACCTGTTGGCATCCTCCTATACTGGTATTGTGCTGCTTACTGTACCAGTCAGCAACAGGGCAGGAGCAGTAATTGAGCTAGCTACCCCAGCACCCACCACCCTGATGCCCCTTGTCAAGCTCAGGTCGGGCAGAAAAGGACAGTGATATTTGTTGCTGCTATCCTATCTGAGATATGCTGAAAGCGTGAAGCCAGGCAGCCATATGTTCTAAACAAAGCAAAAATACATTAAATGTTAAAAATCCTGTACACACATTGCACACATACACATCTAGTTAATGAGTGAAAACGATTAGACGGTAAATATTGCTTTCTTTACAAATTATGGTAGTCACAGAAGCCTTGAAGTTATTGAGCAGCTTTTATTGATCGTTGGTCACTACACCATATGTTTCCATTAAGTCCCAAAGTTATCGCATTGCAGGTTATGGTAGCATAGTGGTTATGTTACTGAACTGATAATCCAGAGACCTGGTGATATAAATTCAAATACTGCCATGACAGCTGGAGAATTTAAATTCAATGAATTAAATAAATCTGAAATAAAAAGCCAATATTAGTAATGGTGAATATGAAACTACTAGATCATTGTAAAAGCCCATCTGGTTCACTCATGTCCTTGAGGAAAAGAAATCTACCCCCTTTAATCCAGTCTGGCTGTTCTGTGACTCCACACCCAATATAATGTGGTAGACTCTTAACCATCCACTGAAATGATCTAAGAAGTCACCCAGATTTATTCAAGAAGGCAGCTCGCTACCATCTTTTCAGGGGAAATCAGGGCTGGACTATAATTGCTGCCCTAGCCAGTGATGCTCACACCCCCATGAATGATTGAAAAAAAACACTGCACAAGAATCAGTTTAACAAAGGCTCCAGGATTTTACAACTGCAATGTCAAATCTGATCAAATAAGCTTTAGTCAGAATTTTCTATTTATCTTCCTTGTGAAGCAGTGATGATTTTCTTGTTTGTCTGTAAGCATAAATTGTATTATTTCAATTTAGTGTCATTACCACTGTTTTCCCTTTTAGATTTTTTTCTGCTATATAAACCATCATTTAACCTGAAATATGCTTATTACAAGAAAAAAGAACCAAAATGGACCAGGATTAGTAATATGCAGTGTAAATTTAACACTGCCAATGCAGCATAGAAAGGTTACAGACACGGATTGATTGGAGAAGGTTATGGGTTGATCAAGGACGATCATCCCATCATTTTAAACTTGAGAGAAAGCTGGCAAAATTGAAGGAGTGGCTCGGGGCCTGGAGTGAGGGAGGGGATAAGTCCTTCTCCCCGCACGCCCCCATCCCACCCCACGCCCCCTGGTATTTTACCCATTGCTTCCACCCACTCAGTTATTGCTAGCTTGTTTGCCATGAAGTTGAAAGCAGCTGTAAAACACAAGGAGGGGGGCACATTTCATCTAAAAACAAGAGCAGATTCCTATATCGAGACTGTTATATAAAAAGGAAGAATGTGCAGGGTTACGGGGGAAAAGGCAGGGGAATGGTACGAGATGAGTTGCTCATTCGGAAGACTGGTGCTTACGCGATGGGCCAAATGGCCACCTTCTGCATTGTAACAATCCTGTGATTCTAAATGAGGAGATCCAAACTCTTCCGCAAATCTTTGAAAGTAGTGAAGACTCATTATATATAATTTTAAAAAGAATTGAACACAGCAGCTGATAGTACACTCTTGGACAGAAGCACCTTTGCTTTTACCACGCATTGACGTTTAACTTGGCAGCAGATGTCAACCAATATTCCACAAATGTTGTAACATCCTCTGGCCAGCAGAGGATGCAAAATAGCTTGCAGAGTATTTGCCATTATACCATCAAACAGTAACAGCATTATCACCTGCTCAAAGTGAACATTTTGTTGCATATTTCAATCAACCTGCAATATTATTACAGATACCTTGTATCTGACATACAATTTGGCCATCGCTCTTTGGTATCATGTATGACACACGGAAATTTGTGACACATTTGTGTGTGATTGTCTTGAATTGTATTTTCATTAAACAGGTAGAGCATATGCTAATACCAAGCAGGAAAACATGAAATGGAATGATCGATCCTAATGTTAAAATATAAACATCAAAAATGAGCAATTACCAATCAGTCATAAACAGAACCAATGAAATCATACTATATATACATTTCCTTTAACTATCAATTTTTCCAAATATTGTAATTTTCAACTACTTTGGATCAGTAGCTCATTATATACATCACCTGAATTTTCCTCCTGGCAGTGTAGCACTGCTTCAGTTCTGCATTAAATTGCAGCTTTGACTATATGGTCAAGTCTCTGGAGTAAGGCTTGAACCCACAAACTTCTGACACAGAGGCAAGCATATTACCAACTGAGCCACACCTGAAATGGGTCTCTTACCTGTGACACCCATCAACTTTAGTTTTCAAAACAGCCTTTCATGTGGCACTTTATCAAAGGCCTCCTGAGGTCTCAGGCTGTGAATTTATGTCCTGTCCTTTGAATTGGCATGCCACCACTTCAAATGTTGATGAGGTGAAATCTAATTTTCAGAAGCCATTTTTCCTGTTATTTATTAAAGCATTTTCATTTGGATTCGGAAATACTTTTTCCAGCATTGACAGTTTTTCTTTATCCATTATCCATTTCTGTGTGGTTGAGTGGAATTGGCATTCTTCAGCTCTGGCATCTTGTGCGTGTGAAATCACAAAGGAGAAAATTGCCTCCCACAAATAATCCATGTGTTTTTGACACATTCCATTCATAGTCCGGCCCTTCAATCCTGTTATTCATGTCTGAGTCTACAAGTTCATAGGTTTATGGGGGAGGGAAAAAAAGAGTATTTCTGCACTGCTTTTGCAGTTACCTAGTTACTGGTAACTACAACAGTGGAGTGATGGACACCCAGCAGTTGAGAGAATTGTGCTCAAATTCCAGTCTCCAGTGACAGCCACATTAAAGCTTCCTTTTGCAATTAAACGCCAGCAGCTTTTGGTTAGGGTAAGTGGGAAGGGTATTGATGTCAGCAAGGGCTTAGGGGGAAGAAGTGAACACAAGGCTCTCATCAATTGAGTAGTAACTACATGAAGGATAAGATACAGAATCTCCTGGCTGAGCGCAAGAGCATTATCGATGTCCCAATTTTGACCAAATGGTCTGAATTCCCCAGAACGTTAATATATGGTTTGGAAAACATTTAATGGCTGTCTACCCACCATGTGTTCTGGTCTACTAAATATAAATATGTTCAATGTGATCACATTGTCGGGTTGTTTGGGGGTGGGGGGTGGTGGGGGGGTGCTCTTTAAAGAGGCAGAAGATACCAGAACTTTTAGTCAATCCCAAAAGATACAGAGAATTGAACAATCTGAACACCTTGACTCTAGATGTTCTGAAGCTTCAACTCTGCTTCTCTCTCCACGGATCTGCTGAGAATCTCCAGCATTTTCTATTTTCATTTCAGATTCCCAGTATGTTTTGCTTTTGGCCTTGATTAAACCCTTGTGTTCACTCCGGGGTATCTGTTTCTCAGCATACACCTAATTCATATACTTCAGTTGGTCCACATAATTTGCATCATTAGACTGGGACACTGATACAGTATTGAATATCAAACTTGGGTCAGACACGATTGAACCTGGACCTTCCTTGTCCATGGGGAGAATTTTCTCCCTGTCGGGTGGGCGCGGCTGGGCGCAGAGCTGATCTCAGCCTGTGATTGGCTCCGCGCCTCCATTTTACGTGGGTGGGCCAATTAAGGCCCGCCTTGCGTGAATCGCGGCTTCCGAGGGCAGCAGGAGTGGGCGGGTGGCAGCGGGACTGCAATGACCACCGGGTCCAATGGCGACCCGGCGGCCTGTTTAAAGAGCGCGCAGGCAGCCTTGCAAAGGCTGTTAACCATGGCCAGCAGAAGGGCTCCCAAGGCTGCTACTGGTGAGCAGGCCAGGCAGGAGGGCAGGTCAGCGGGGCATTGTGCCCCTCGCTTCTCAGGCGAGTGCCTTGCTGCCCTCCCCGATGAGGTGGCAGCACGGTGGGAGATCCTCTTTCTGAGGGACAGGAGGAGGAGGCGGCCCACATGACCAAACGTGGGAGGAGGTGGCGGAGATAGTGACCTTCCGCGATGTACCTGGGTTCAGTGCTGCAAGTGTTTCAATGACCTGTTGTATTCAGAAGGATGAGCATCGTGTTGGCATGGGGTCACTTAACACAGCAGCTAGGTTCCCCCACTGCCACCCCCCCAAACTCTGAATGTAGCTACTGCACTGAATCATTCACAGCATGTGACCTTTGTGGGCTAGCTGATAATGCCCATGCCTAGATCACCCTAAGAGGGTTGTGCTGAGCTGGGTTCTGCACCTGCTGCATGTGGTAGACTGACACCCAGAGTTACTGTTTTGGGGGCAACCTCAAGGATCTGCACCTAGGCGCAGTGCTGGAACTCCAAAACATGTCAAAAGTCAGGCTGCTGACATACTGGAAGGGGAGAAGACCACACACAATAATGCGGAGCGGATGCAGACTGGCGGAGGCCAGGCACAGTTTGCCATTATAATCAGATATGAGTAGGAGACTTTGGAGATGGAGCAGCACCATGCACCCAGGTCCACTGGTGGCGGTGAGAGTTCCTGGGGGAGGTAAGAGTGCCGTGCACTGAGGTCACCATGTCTGTCCTTGCAACCATTCCACTGTTGACTGTTTAGTGATTTAAGCTTCCAACACAGGTTTACCATTGATTATGGAAGGAGGAGCGCATACTGATCCGAGGGCCAGGCATGCACATTAACAGTGTTACAACATCAACTAATCTAATGTCCTTGTTCTTCCTTCCTGCATCACTGGAACAGGGCCAGGAGGAGGAGGCAGAGGGGCCGCCACTAACACCTGAGGGCCCAGAGCAATTAGAAGCACCAGCGTCACCCCATCTGTGCCAGACAGGCACCAATGCAGATACTAGCACCTCGGTGAGGATAAGATCGTCAGCTAGTGTCCCAGTGCACGGTGGTGAGGGCACTTCACACTCAATTGAGGCACAGGCGGAGACAGAGAGTGCCCATGGCACTGGCAGTCAGAGGACTGCAGGGGACCAGGTACATGCACAGTCGGTGGCTGATGATGTGCCTCTGGAGTTGTCCCTGAGACAGCAGATGCTGGAAATCCAACAGGGTGTGCAGGAGGATCTGGCGGAGTTACATGAGGCTATCTGTGATAAGGTCTGCATAATGGAGGTCCATGTGGAGCATCAGCAATGCATTGACCCTCATGGCCGAGTGCAACTCCTCCCCCATTGAGAGAGTGGCGACTCTCATAGACAGGCTCCTCCAGGAGAACAATCAGGGCTTCCTGGGGATGTGCTTAGACCTGCAAACCCTCACAGTGACTATGAACTCAGCTGGTCAGTGTCAGTATGGGAAATGGATTGGGCACCAAGTATCCAAGCTCGGTGCCCTTCCATCAATGGTGAGCAGGGAGGTTTGAAGCGACCTCACATTGGCGCAGTAGCTGCCTGTCATCTCTGCGGGCTCATTTCAGGGTGCTCCAGATGAGGGTAGCAGCTTCTCTGCCCCCCTACCAGTGACAGTGGCATCCGATGAGGCTGCGGCGACTGGGGAGATGCCAGCTGTTAAACTGGTCACTCCCTCCCAAACGCAGCCAGCATAGGCTCCACAGGCCAGAGGACACCCGCCAAGGTCATCGAGGCCAACAGGACAGCACAGTGCAGGCTGTCTCAAATGCCAGTGCCAGCGAGGGGGGAGCACCTTGACGTTGCACCCGAAAAAGTAAACTTAGGGCACTTTAGGCACACCACGGGCTTCTCACTGGTGGTTTTATGTTGCCCCACTATTAGCTGATTATAATTTGGTATGCTGCTCAACACCTTTGAACTAAGTCTCTTTTCTGTTTTATTTGTTACACTCATTAAATGCTTCATATGTGAACATGGCTCAGAGTGATTCCTTACTTCTGCAAGTGGACGGGAACCCATGATGTTATGAGTGTCTTGTTTGTCATTGAGCTTTATTGACAAGGCACATAGTTAATGTTCCTAACCAGGCAGATGTTGCTCTCAGGAATCGAAGACGGAGTCTGTAGCCCTGGCGTGTATTGGAGGTCCATCTGTGGTGGGCTAGCTGAAGGTTCATTGGATTAAAGCCTCCCAGGTGTCCCTGCCTCCCTGGAGGTTGCCTGGGTCAGTCTCTACCCCCTCAGCATTCTCCTGACCTTGCTTGTCCTCGGACTCACCACTGGAGTCATCTGAGTCACTGCTGGTGCCTTGATGGCCACATGTGTACAGTCTATAGCACCCTGGACACGGGGGAAGCTAGCAATGGCCGCGAAGCCTCTAGTTCGCTGTGTCTGGCTGGCCTCATCCGTGCGGTAGTGAATGAAAGTCAATGCATGCCTGAACAGAGCGTCTGTCACCAGCTTGGAACAACCTGACTGGGAGACCCCACAAAGATCACACACTGACCCCTGGAAAGAGCTGGAGGCATTGAAGTTGAGGGCAGCCGTGACCTTCAATGCCACTGGCATGGGGTGCCCACCCACACAGTTGGTGCATACTTCAGGGCCTATCATCTGTCAGATGAAGGTCACTGTCTCCCTTGCGAGATGGAGCCTCCTTCGGCACTGCACCTCTGACATATTGAGGTAGAGGCTTTGCCGTCTGTATACCCTGGCAGCAGGATAGTGGTCTTTTCTGTGGCCCCTTCCGCCTTGCACTTCCTGTTGGCCCTGCACCCCTTGTGCCTGCGCCTGTCCTCCCAAAGGTGGCTCCCCTAGAGGCTGAATATGAACTCCTGGCCTCTTCCTCCTTCTGACCCTCCCTTCCTCAGAGGAGGAGGTGCCTTCAGTAGAGAGCACAACTCCCATTCCCAAGGTAAGGGAAGGCTTCCTGAAACCAGCAAGGCCCCAAGAATGACGTTTACTCCAGAGTCCTGATCTGAAGCCTGTTATCCCTGTCCAAGATATTTGAAGTTGTCCTGCTCACACAGGCAAGTTTAAACATTAAATATCTACCAAAGACCACTCGCGACCCCACTCAACCCTCTTATACTGCCCGTGGATGAGGTTTTTAAAAATGCGGCCTATCCACCTACCCATGCGATCTGAAGATCACACAGGCCCCGAAAAATCGCTGTCTATTAGTGGCTCAAGGGCCTTAACTGGCCCGTTAATTAATGGCGGGCGCGCATCAGAGATCAATGCGTGCCCACCCACTGAAATATTGCGATGGCGCACAGTGACATTGGGATGCATGCCCAACGTTACCACGAGCCAGTTTACACATTGGCATGTGGGACCCACTCCCACACACCGATGTCAAAATTCTGCCCCATATAATTTACTGCCCCACTCAGTGCAGCCATCCACTGTGGTTTTATGGGACTGTATTCTTGCACCTTAGCCAGAATCATATGAGTTCAATCCCACTCCAATAATTTGGGAGCATAATCCAGGCTGGCAGGGCTGAAGGAGAAATGTGCTATCTTTCAGATGAGATGTTAGACTAAGGTCTTATCTGCCTTTTTGGGTGTGTATAAAAAGTATGAGCCACTGAGATGCTGCATACTTGTACTTAAACTGGCTTATAATAAATAACCCTGTTATCTTAAGAAATTAATTGATCTGGCATGCTGTACATTATGCAAGGAAGAAAGTTGCTTATTTAAAATAGAGATGAGGTGAAATTTTTTCATTCAGGGTCGTGAGTCTTTGGAACTCTCTTTCTGGAAATGTGGTGGAAGCAGAGTCTTTGAATATTTTGAAGGCATAGATTCTCGGTAAGCAAGGGGGTGATAGGTTATCAGGGGTAGGTGGGATGCAGATTTCAGGTTACTATCAGATCTTACTATCTTACTATCAGCCATGATCTTACAAAATGGTGGAGCAGCTCAAGGGGCTGAATGGCCTACTCCTGCTCCTTGTTCGTATGTTTGTAATTTGTGTTTCACTCTCTTTCAGCCTCATCACAAAGGTGGATGACCACTGTTACCTCATTGTGTAAACTACCTTGTGACATCCAGCAAGCCAGTAGCAAAAGTACAACTGTTTGACACAAAAGGCCGCCAAATAGACATGGTCCTGCAGTACACTCGCTCTGTCTTAAAGAAGATTCTCAGTGGGGTTTTAAACTGGTGGAGACTGATGTTGATGGTACTGACTTCCATTACCCTTCCAATTTTTAGCACTTAATATTGTCACAAGATAATTTATTAAAATAGATTTTATCTCCATCTATCTATCTATCTGTCTCTGTTGAGCTAGCCAGTTATTTGCTTATCTCAAGCTGGTAATGCACCTGCATTTATGTGTGCAGAATGCTAATATAGTAATATTACAAAATGTTGTATGTATTTTATTGAAATGCAGATAGAAATGTGTTTCATTAAATAGCAGATACATAACATGACCTCAAGCGATTGTCTAACTCAGTTCCCTCTACACCTGATACGAATTGAAAGTCCTCCAGGGAACTATACTGGGTCCTCAGTTTTTCACTATATTTGTAGATGACTTGGAAGAAGGTATGGAGAGCTGTATCACTAAGTTTGCTAACAGTACTCAGTTAGGTGGTACAGTAACTATGTAGATGGGTGAGAAAACTTTAATGGGATATTGATGATTAAGCAAGTAGGCAAAACTGTAGCAGATAGAGTTCAATTTGGGAAAGTGTGAGGTCATCCATTTTCAACTTAAGACAAATAGATCATGCTATTTTCCAAACGGCTAGAAACTAGGAATTTTGGAGAGATTTGGATGTCCAAACACAGAAATTACTAAAAGCCAGTGAGCAGGTAAGCACAAAGTAATTAAAAAGGTTAATGAAATGTTTGCTTTTTTCTCAAAAGGACTGGATTACAAAGGAGTGGAGATTATGTTCCAGCTGTAGAGAGCTCTAGTTAAACTCCATCTGGAGCACTGTATTCAGTATTGGGCACTGTATCTTCGGAAGGGTATATTGACCTTGGAGCAGATGCAGTGCATATTCATCAGAATGATACCTCGACAGATTGCATAGACTGGGCTTGTGTTCCCTTGAATTTATAAGATTAATGGCCGATCGAATTGAAGCATTTAATCAAAATAGTTGATAGGAATAGAGAGGAACATTTTCCTCTGGTGGGGAAGTTCAGAACAGGGGGGCATAACCTTATGATCAACATTAAGTTGTTCTGGGATGATGTCAAAAAGCATTTCTGCACATATAAGACAGAATTTTCCCCCCGTTGGGGGGAAGTTGATGGGCGGGCGCGTGCAGGCGTGCTTCCAATCAGCGCCCCTGATCGGAGGCACGGCGCCATTTTATGTGGGTGGACCAATTAAAGCCTGCCCAGCGTGATGTCCGCAGGGAAGCGCTATGCGCTCCCTGTGCGGGCGGGGGGGGGGGGGTGGTGGAATCCCTAAACTCGAAAGTGCACTGTTTCGCGCATGCGCACGAAAGAGCACAATCATCTCCCTGAGGCTAAGTGCAGACTCAGGGAGATCGCCTCTACTTTCAAAAATATTAAAAATAGAAAAAAAAAATTCCCTTACATGTCCCCTTATGTGATACTGTCACATGAGTTGGGACATGTTCATAATTTTCAAAAAAACTTTATTAAAATTTTTAAAACCCTACCTGAAACTTCATCCCGCCCATGGATGAGGTTTCATGTCTTTTCTACCTCCCCCTGAGGCTCCTGGCCTGCCCGCCAACCTTAAGGTTGGAGGGCACGTCCACTAATGACTTTAATTGATCTGCCAATGGCCTCAATTGGCCATTGACAGGTCAGCGGGCGTGCAGCTGATTTTGCTGAGCCCCCGCCTACCTGAAAATTTAAATGGAGCGGGGTGACGTCGGGAGTTCCCCACGACATCATTCCATGTCGTTTTACGTGTCAGCAAGCGGCCCCCGCCCCCACTCACTGACAGTAAAATCCTGCCCGTAGGGGAGTGGAAATCTTGAACTTTTCCTTCCAAAAAGCTGAGATGGATAGATTTTTGTTAGGTCAGGGTATTAAAAGGTATAGAACTAAGGTGGGTAGGATGGGTTAGTTCACAGAACAGCCACGGTCTAATTGAATGGCAGAACAAGCTTGAGGGGTTGAATAGCCTACTCCTGTTCCCTTTGAATGTCTTTAACTGTTAATTCTCTTCCACCATACACACAGCCCAAACTGCACTTAACCAGATTTAGGATTGAGCCTTTTTCCTACTTGACAGCAGCAGTAAGTATTATTTTCTCTTGATAAGGCAGGTTAATGTAAATTAATAATTGTGTTGAGCATTTTACATTTTATAACTTGCGGTTAGATGGTAATGATAAAGATCAAAAGAAGCGAGCATCTCCTCATTGACATTGTGATGTGAATGACCTGGCAACAAGGTCACCAACTATTCACTCAGTTTGAGCTGTCTGTCACAGCACAGTCCATTAGGACTTCAACCAATTTACAGGGGGTGGAATGTGTGGGTGGTGGGGTTCTCAGTTGAAACATCTCAAAATTGTTGCTGTGCAAGCTCCTTCAATGGTAATGTGTGTAGACATATTGTGTGTAGATGTAGATATATTGTGTGGTACTGTGTATCAAACAAAACAGATGGACTGGGTGGAAGAGAGCTACTGGTATCTATAGAATGACACCCTGACAAGTGTCAACAACCTTCCGCAGACAGGTGAAAAAATGATGATTGACATCTGAGATGGTCAATGAGCATAACCTGGGCACAGGGAAGGGAAGAGGCAAGAAATTCAAGAAATAAGGACATCAATTAAGAACATAAGACAAAGAGGCAGGAGTAGGCCTTCGAGCCTGCCCACCATTAAATAAATCTTCTATCTCAGCTCTACTTTCTTGCCCTATTCCCATAATTCTTAATTTCCTCAGTAACCAAAAATCTATTGACCTCTTGAAGTATCAACGTAAACCATTCTCTTGCAAATGTTTGCATTTACTTGTTTCACTTCAGACAATAGCCATTGTTTTAAATTGCTAATGCCTGCACCAATGGAAATAGAGAACTTTCCTATTTCTGAAACAAGTTAATGTGGCTCCCCATTGAGTTTTGTCTGGTAACACATCAGTGAAGTGAAATGTATCTTAGTTTTGACAGGAATCTGTGTTTACTTAAATAGAACAGAAGATGTAATATTATGCATCGTCTCAAAGCATAGTACAAACACAGATTCTAATAATGAAAAGCAATGTCAGATGCTAACTGGGTATAATTGGTCTTTGTTTGCATTTGTCACTAAGATAACTATCTGGAATTTCCCTAGACTTATGGCTCTGAGACCTAACACATTAAAAAGTGAAGGACCATAAAACACAATGATAGAATTGTTTAAAATTATGGAAAGACAGGGTAAGTAGAAGCAGCCTTTTTCCAGCATTTGAGTGGTCGAGGACAAGAGACAATTACGCTTCAGATTAAATATAAGAAATTTAGAGCAGCGAGAGGAGAAACTTCTTCACACAGGGAGGTTGAGAATTCAATTCCAGGGTCATTAGTTGACACAGAAACTTTATCCACATTCAGAATTAGATTGTATTGATGGTTGAAGAAAAAGATGAAATAGACATATGGGCACAGGCCAGGTAGATGTGATTAAGAGTATTTTCTTGTGTGGAGGGTAAATGCTAATGGAGACTGGTTGGGCTGAATTGGCTGTCTCTGTGCTCTAACTTCTGTGTATGAAATAATTCTTTCTGAACCCTAACATTCAGTCAACCACAACGTAAAACTTGCATCACATGCATCACATCACAATTCGATTCAGCTCATCCTGAGTCTGAAAGAGGACGAGAGGTTGAACACAGGTAGAATTTGCCAATCCAGGGACTCTGTTATTGTCCAGAATCATTACTTGAAATAGGTAAGGACTCTATGGTCTCTGCCCATTATATTTAACTTAAATATTTATGCTCATAAGATTTGTCAGATTACTTTATGCATCACAGTTCCATTGAACTGTACATAAATAGTTACTGTAGCTGCAAATTTTCTGGTCTGCTTTAATATTCTTTCATTTCTGACGGTAGTGTGAAATATTGCACATCACTAATCCAGTAATCAGAGTGCCACAGAAAGTAATTTTTGGGGTCATTGAATCCTACAAGAGCTGATTACTGAAATAATGCAACTTTCAGACTGTAGAGTCATGATTTAATTATGGCAACTGCTAAGAAATGGCTAAAAGAGGAGATGGCTCCATAAAATACCCCAAATTTATAACAAATAGCAAAAATTCATGTACAAATGCTTTTTGAAAAAATTGTGAATGTGGTTTCCTCCTTGTAAAAGATTTTATTATGACACCTGAGGACACTTATTTTGCATGTTTCATCTGAATATGAAACCTCAATAATATACGAAAGCTACCAAGAATAAAACACGACTAGCCAAAATTAACTGAGATCTTTTAGGACTAAACAGCCATGTGACACTGTCACTAGTTTTTAAACAGTTTAAATAGATGTTGTCACTAAAAATAGTAGAAGAAAAACTATTTTTTACAACATTAACTCTGAACATTTCTGATGTCAATAACTCAATGTCATGTTTTACTCAGCAAGCAATGAATCAAAGGCAAGGACATGTGCCTTATAGATCAGTAAAGGACAAGAAATGCTTCCCTAGTCTAGCATCCAACTGTTTTGGAAACCCCGAGCACTATATCCCTAGTGAGTTTGTTGCGGATATTGCAGTACCTTTTTTCTTTAGCCAGAATATAGCTTCTGCCATCTATCCTAACTTTATAATTCATGGTTTATATTTATGACCTTTGGTTCAATATTTAAAAAGAAATATGGAAGATTTGCCTTTTCTAAGCCATTTAACATTTTCTAAATAACATTTTATACATACTTTACATTGGTTAGTTGAGGGAAGATGAATTTATTTTCTGAGGAACTGATTAAGATGTAAATATTTACCAAACCTGACCCACCCATCAATGAAATGACATCAATGGAGACTAATATTGGGCTGGTGTAAAACGAGTATTTTTGTGGGTTTCCTTCCCAGTGAGTTAAGTTACAATTGCTCCATTGTGTGTATTCAATTTCTCATTTGAATATTGGATTTTAATTGCACTCGGGAGCTCTGGATTATGATTCTAATTGGTGAACAACAGCTCTGCCAGTTGATCTGTGACAAGCCACTTAGTTAGAGAAGCTGCACATCTTACAACAAGAATTGAATTGTGTTGTAAGAGCTGGATTTAGAACTGCAGATGTTGCATAAACATAATGCACCTAAAATGAAGTCCGAATATTCGGTCCTAATACTTTATTCGTCTAATGGCTAATGGCTGTACAGACTTCAGCAAAAGAGACCACTTTCCTTGGCCATTGCTGTAGAAGTGTGCTACAACTGTAGCATTTGCATCTCCTTTTCCACTGATTATAGAAGCATGATACAACTGCTCAGTTTTATTGCTGAAAAAAAGACATGTCCAAGCTTTTCATCTTGCACTCATCAGGACACTTCAGAAGAATACCAATATAAGGGGAAAACAACAATTTGTACTGTATGTGAAGAGAGTGCTGATTGGTTGGTAAGTGGACTCTGATTGGTATTGGCGTTTCCATGGAGAATGTACCAGTGATGGTGACTGACAGTTAACTGCCAAGCATTGTTTGAAATTTAAACCAGGCAGCTTGACTCTAATTGGTCAAGGTATTGCCCTGAGGAATGTGTCAGCGAATGGCTGTCACTTATTCTGTTTAGCTGAAACAGGTGCAATGCATGAACATGTTCTTGATGTCTGCATTAAGAACAAGGCCTTGTGCCTTGATATATGTAGCTTCCAGTACATGCAAATGCTTAATTTTACTGCATTGCTCATTACACAAAGTATAATAAATCATTGACAGGCATGCAGCTTACTCTTTCTTAGCCATCAGTACTTACCCCTTCTCTCCCGTGCACTGTGACTTAGTCAATGCTAGCTCATCAGGCTCACTAACTGCATTATCTGGAGCGTTAGAAGGTGTGAAGTTCAAGCCTTTAGTGAGAGGCTGCCATCCATTTCTACTCCTGTCAATACTCTCAGACCTACATATGGCAAACAAGGAACAAACGTGAGAGCGTAGGCTCCAGAACATATCTTCAGCTAGAGCTTGTACTACACTTTGCTAAGTGTGTTATGTTTGTGTGGGTACGTGTGGCAGTAATTCAGAAGCAGGTCAAGATGCAAGGGCCTAAATATTACTTTCCTTGAATGTTATTAAGGTATGTTGCTTTTCCTATCCCTAATGCTCTTGAAAAGATGGATATTCATGACGTAAGGAAGTCACAGGCTTGAAACCTTTGAACCCTCCTTTAGTTCAGGGTAGCTTCCTTACATGTACAATCTTAATGTGTTAGCAAAGAGCAGACTTGACATCTTGTAACTTAAAGGAACATGTACACTGGTTCAGATATGTGCCCAACCTGCAGATTATAGTTAGTTTATGCACAAAGCCTTTGAAGATATGTCACAACTGTAAGTTGTAACTTCTATTTATGCCCAGCTGGACTATATATTATAAGCAATGAGAGAGCTATAAGATTGAGGGAGCATTTGCAGTAAATATGTAACAGATTCATGGGTAAGACTTTATGGCATGCAGACTTGGGCTATCTGCCGAAAATTGTATGCTTGGATAGTCCTAACATAACGGCTTCCTTAAGGTATGTCATCCTATGCGTCTGATTCCCAGTCCTTTGGAAAGAGTTGAGTCTTGGCCATCTTCTGCCTGGTGTGCTGTGCTTTCATGTGGAATGGCAAACAGGACAATCCTCAGCAACTCCATTTTGCCAATCATTAAACAGGAGATTCTGATGCTGCACTCTGCTGCCATTCACTCACCTGCTGACTCAGTTTCCTGGTTTCGTGTATGTTTACCCATAGATTTTTCAGCCATTTTGATTTTTTCCCTTTTGAAAGGATTTGGAGAGGCTAAAAAATGACGTTTAAATCTTTGGGGGGAATTTTCCGCTTCTGTTGGTGTCGGGCGTGTTTGGCGGCATGAGCGGACAATATGGCGAGGTCAAAAATTGGTTTTACACCGTTGTGAAACCAATTAGCAATTGTCCGTGGTACCCATCAATGGCAGGCCGCATTTCCCACTGCTGTACTTCAGAAACCTAATTTCAATACTTCAGCATCTCATTATAAGCCCTGCTCACCGGAACCATCCCCCCCACACTGGATCATCTGGGCACATCAGCGTTTCACAACTGTACATAAGTGAGGTGCACTGAGCGAGCTGCACTTCATTTGGGACTTCGAGGTTTATTTGGCTACCTTGTTTCGGGCAGCACTCGCGGTCATCGGTGCCAGGCTTCGCAGGCAGCACCACATCACTTTTAGGGGGGCTCATGGGCAGACCTCCACCTACCAGACCAGCCAAAAGGCAGGGGTAGCTTTTCAATGGCTGGAGGGCTAGGGCTCGCTTGGGGAAGGGGGGAGAAGTGAGGAAAGAGGCTGCAGGATGAGGGCTGTATTGGGGAAGGGGGTATCCCAAGGTGTGTGTGGGGGCACATGTTGATCTGTGCAAGTGGCCTCAAGATGGCGATGGCTGAGGAAGCAGTCTCCAGAGGAGATGAGGCCAGATGGAGATGTGATGGTGTGTGTGAGAGGGTGAGTGGTGCTGTCCCTTGAGCTGGCAGTGAGTGAGATACCAGTGAATATGTGATGGGCTTGTGAGTGTGTGAGTTTAGAGTGATAAGATGGTTGCCTTACCCTGGTGGCACAGATGAGATCATTCATCCAGTTTCTGCACTGGATGGCCAAGCTCTTCTATGCAGCATTGGCACTGACCACCACTGCCACCACCTTCTAATGTGCATTGCCTGCCCTCCTCCTTCCTTCTATTTTTTTCTCCCTTCTCTCCACTCCTTCTTTAACACTGAGACAAAACTTAAACCTTTTGCTTATTGACTGATCTGTGTTAACTTATATTCTCCAGTATTCTGAAAGCAATTTACAATTCATGAGATTTTGACAGAATGCCAAATAATTCTTCCCTTGTTGGAATAGAACTGCAAATTTACAATAATATTCCAAAAAGCTCAAGATTGCCTGGTAACAGCACACTGTTAATGCTAACAATAATAAGGGAATTCAGGCATATCCTGTGTCTTGTCTGATGGTGAGTAGTTAAAGTATGTACATTGGAATTTAAAACCAATTAGAGACATTGTCTGTAATGGAAACACATAATTCATTCTACAATTAATAGAATAGATAATGACAAAATTAATATAGCAAGAATTTGCTTTTTAAAAGTCACTTATTTAACCGACATATACTGCAGTGCAATCAACTGAACAAACAGAGCAAGATATGTTTTCAATTTGAGTTCAGTGGCATAATTTACAGTCACACCCTATTAAATAGTGTACAAGCCAGTTTAAAAGCATGCTTTTCATCTCAATCTAATCCGCTGAACAGTTCCACACTGCATACTACTGCACAATATTATTCCTGTTTCTTTAATGTAACACAGGTATCATTTCATGTCATCAGATTGGCTTTATAAATCATCTATCTACTTCATGTTCAATCTCAAAGTTACACACGCTAATAATTTTGAAGTGACAAGGAAGTCTTCATATGTTGATTGCTTTTAACAAACAAAAGCAGATCTAGCACTGGGATATTTTGCATAAACTAAGATATGTTTAATCAGGTAGCATACCTGTATAAAAGCAAAATACTGTGGATGGTGGAAATCTGAAATAAACAGAAAATGCTGGAAAACCTCAGCAGGTCTGACAGCATCTGTCGAGAGAGAAACAGAGTTAACATTTTGAGTCCGTATGACTCTGTTTCAGGGATAAAGAGAAGTAGAATGGTTGTAAATCAGATGAGTTTAGATTTTAATGAAGAAATAGTAATCCATCTTGGATTTACACCTTTTAAATGTGTGCATATGTAGACATAAGGAGCAGAAAATAAATAATAGAAGAACATATAACAGAAATTCTTTCAGAACTCAGCTTAAAGAAAAATTATCTTCCATCTCTTATCAGGCTATAATCTAATGGACAGATCTCTCAATCTCTGAAATGAATGAGGTTTCTTCCTGTGCTCATTGATTGTTGGCATGTGTTGGTGAAAAGTGTTACTCATTGTTTGCATTCTTGACAACTGCTTTGCCTAAAGGTCAAGTTTCAAGAGCCAACTCCAAATGCAGCAACAAGGCAACTATGTGCAAGCCTCACGGTCCCCTTGGAATCTCAGCGTGAACAAACAGGTCTGTTTCTCGTGAGAAAAATACCAACAGAAACCAATAACCCCAGTTAACAAGGTCAACATTAGGTTTGCTGGGACTAACAACCTTTCCATGTTCTTTGACATCAGGTCACATTAGACTTTGTTGCAGAATAGATCCTGAAGTGAGGAGTTGAAAGTGGAGCTACTGTCAATTGAATCCATTTATTACTTTTAACAATCTGCAGCATTAACTCTAACAGTTAAAAGCAAAATCTAAAGACAATTTAGAGGCTGCATACTGGCACAAGGACCCCCAAAGGGAGCACGAGCCATAGAATTGGCACTTTAGACCTATTTCTGATCCACACTCTCATGAACATGTCCTCCCAGCTGGGAGAACAAGTTCAGCTATTTTACTTAAAATGTCAAGATTTCAACCTCACGGTGCAAAAGCAAAATACTGCGGATGCTGGAAATCTGAAATGTAAGCAGAAAATGCTAGAAACACTCAGTGGGTCACATAGCATCTGTGGAGGAAGGAACAGAGTCACATATGCTGCCTGACCTGCGGAGTATTTACAGCATATTCTGCTCACATATATAAAGTTTGATAGATAATTGATCCCTTCCTTCCTGTGGGGCTCGTATGCAGCCTGTTTGTTGCCTTCCCATGACAGCACGTAGTGTTACAATGTTAATCATTTGAAATTCTTGAACGTTACTTTTAAAAATATAGCTTCGCATTGCTTGTTTCATATGCTGTATTCTGAGAAGGGCAAAACTTTTATATCCATCACCATTAGTATTCAGGCATACATGTATTTGTACATATTATTAAATCTCCGCTTCATGTATAGTGATCCCTTGCTATCAGGCCACAGTTCCAACAAAAGACTGAGTCTGCATATAGAAAGCACATTTCGCATTTTCAAAGTCCTTAAAAGCCAATGAGGCATGTTCTAAATTAATTTACTGTTATAAAGTAGGAAAACGTGGCCAGCAATTTGTGCACAGCAAGTTCCCACAAATAGCAAATGAGAGAAACGACCAGATGACCTGTTTTGAGTGGTGTTTGGTTGGAGGGGAAGTGTTGGCCTGGATACTGGAAGGAATGACCCAGGATCTTTAACATCCACCAGACAGGACCTTGGTTTAATGCCTCAGCTGAAAGATAGAACCTCTGGCTGTGCAGCACTCCCTCTGTAGCAAACTTGAGTGTCTTTTTTTATATACTCGTTCATGGGAAGTGGAGGTATCTGGCAAGGCCAGCATTTATTGCCCATCCCTAATTGCCCTTGAGAAGGTGGTGGTGAGTGCCTTCTTGAACTACTGCAGTCTGGATAGGATTTAATCCTGCAATTCATAGATGTTGCATGAATTAATCTATTAATATACTGAGGCCACATGTTAGAAACCACACTGCACAAAACATAATATGATAAGGATGACCTGCCCAATGTCTGTAAAACCTGTATGAATAATTTCAAACCATTGTCTATCAAAATATATAGTTGGACAATGAGCTTAGTGCAACATTACTTGCATTGTCTATCAGGACCAATATTGTTTCTTTTCTATTCATTCATGGAATATGGGCATCACTGGCAAGGCCCTCTTTTTTGGTCCTTACCTAATTGTCTTTAAGAAGATTGTGGTGAGCCACCTTCTTAACTACAACTAAATTGCTGGCTTGCTACACCATTTCAGAGGGCAACTAAGAGCCAATCTCTGTGGGTCTGGAGTCACATATAGGCCAGATGAGGTAAGGATGGCAGATTACCTTTCCAAAAGGACATTAGTGAGCCAGATGGGTTTTTATGACAATCTGATTGTTTTACAAATTATTTAATTAATTGAATTTAAATTCTATTGTGGTGAGATTTGTATTAACCAGTGTGTCCATCTAATTACTAAAGTAAAATACTACAGCTACTAGAAAGCTGAACTAAAAACATAAAATGTTGGAAAGACTCAACAAGTCAGGCAGTGTCCATGGAGAGAAACAGAGTTAACATCTCAAGTCAAATCATAGCTGAGGGACCTTGAAACATTAACTCTGTTTCTCTCCATAGATGCTGCCTGACCAGCTGAGCACTTCCATCATTTTCTGTTTTTTTCTCTGGATCATTAGCCCAGGCCTCTAGCCCAGTACATAACCACTAGCTACCATTAGTCCAGTACATAACCACTAGCTACCATTAGTCCAGTACATAACCACTAGCTACCATACCCACTGCCTCGTTGCTTTTGCCAGTCTCTTCCCTTCACTTATGTTTGATTTAATGTATCTACAGATGGGGTGATTCCGGAGTTCATTAGTCTGCAAGAGGAGTGTAAAGAGTCAAGGAAGAGAATTGTGAGGATTGAAAATGACATTGAGTATATTAGATCAGAACTAGCCAAACTGCAGATGGAGTGGGAATACAGGCAGCACCACTTACTGACAGAGTGGAGTGACTGCAAGGAACAGGTAAACAAACCATTTCTCCTCTCCTCCTTTAAACATTTTTCCTTCAATTGAAAGTTATAATCAACATTAATGGCCAATGAAACACAGATATGGTAGTCTGTCAGATGTGCATATGCGATGGGTAACAGTGAGTGAACTTCATCATACTCTGAACTAGCAATTTGCAATTCTTCCCTCCGCATACATTTCATCTACGTCCACAAACATGGACCCACACAACTCCTCATCTACAACAAAAACAGAATTACCTGGAAAAACTCAGCAGGTCTGGCAGCATCGGCGGAGAAGAAAAGAGTTGACGTTTCGAGTCCTCATGACCCTCCTCATCTACATATGTATACACACACAAGCCACACACCTCACACAGATTCTCCCTCTCCTACACACATTGCATGCAGATCTCAAATGCTATCACTAAGAGCATAAATTTTCCCAAAGGGTCGGTGTCCTCTCAGTGGTTGGAAACTTGTGTGGTTAAAATGCGTAGCTGGCCAGTGGGACCTCTGCTTTGATTTTAAGGGCAACAGGTCATGAGTAAGCTGCCGCCGGGGTTGCTGTCCAGTGTAGGATGTCCACCCATTCCCAAGAGCGACTGGTTGACCAGAGGGTCAGCAGCCTCACCAGCGCCATCAGGAATGGTGGCCACTGCTGAGGAAGTCAGCGGTCCTGTAGCCTACACCAGTTAGGCTAAAGACATTTTTTAAAAAACATAAAAATTATATGGTGGTGTAACAACTCGTATCGTGAGTTGGAGAATTGTTGTTTTAGAACAATAATAGTGTTAGCAACTTAGTGTGATGGGGGAAGTGTTACAGAAAGCATGCATAAAAATATAGGAACAGGAATAGGCCATTTAGCCCCGCAAGCCTATTCTATCATTCAGTTAGATCATGGTTGACCTAAACCTTAACTCCAATTATGCATCTTGGTTACACATCCCTTATCTAATAAAAATTAATCAATCTCAGTGCCATAATATGCAAAGCTTTTAGTAGAGAATGGACATTTTATTCTACTATTTATTTGCCAGCTGCAGTTATTACATGGAGTGGTATTAGCCAGCTTTAAGCTGATGATGTGTGACAGATTTCACACTTAAGCTTTACAAATTAAAGATTTAAAAAAAGTGCACTGGAAATTTCAAATTAAAATTGGAACTGCTAGAAATTTAGATCAATTAGCATTTAAAAGGAAAAGATTACTTAATATTTCTAGTGATAAATGATCTCTATCACATCTCACCCAAATCATTTATCAATCTTTTTCTTCCAAATGCTGAATGACCTTTTTTTTCTGCCTTTATTAATAATGATGTGATGGTATGATCCAATAAACATTACATTAAGAATAGTGGATTACTAGGAAATAACAAAAGAAAGCTGATAGTAAAACTAACAAAAATCTGCTGTTACTAATTGTATTCTTCAGATATGTGTTGAATGCAGTGAGCAGACACTGGAGAGAAAGGATTTGGAGCATCAGTTGAAGTACAAGATGCCAAAAGTAGTAATCCAGGCTCAGCATGTCACATGCCGACAGAGGAAAGATTATACAATGAGGGATGAAGTGGACCAGGCCTGCAGTGAACAGGTTACACAGACAGGTAGTTCTCAGTTAAAAGATAATGACAGGGGCTTCCTCATTTCTGTACGTTTGTAGAAAACCCACACTGGTCCCAACATGTATTCCAATGCAAACATACTGAACTAACACTTCCCTTGAATAAAGTGATGCATCTGAGTCATAAGTAGGTAGATCTTTAACATTATTTTTATGCAAACACATAGTATGAGAGAGTAAGCGAAGAATGTTGAATTCAATTTGACCATTAATATGCAAACATTAACTGCAATATTTCTTCAATGCTCTGATCTTGTGTTGTTAGATTGGCTATGCATATCTCACCTCATAATTTTATACTCAGGCAGAGCTTTTGTTGAATGAATCTGAGATCCTTGTGGTTCTTGTTTGAGAAGCCAGAGTGCCTCTCTAGTTTTATATGCTGGTATGTATGGACCGAGTCAATACTTTAAACAATCAGCATTTCCTGTTTCAGGACTGTTCAATAGTAACACTGGTTTCTCAAAAAATTCAATGACCGGAATCTTATGTCAACTGGGGGAGCATGTGCCTGACCCGAACGCATGTTAAATTGTGCGAAATGGCGTCGGGTGTGCATCCCAACATCATTGCGCATGCGAGCAGTATTGAGGTCGGCCGACATTCACGGGTATCAGAACTGTGCCTGCTGACAATTAAAGGGTCAATTAAAGCCATTAAAAACCCTATTGTTCACGATTTTATGTTGCCCGTGTGATTTTGCGCTTGTCGCATGAGCAAAACAGGCAGGCGGGCAGCCCCCATGCAAGGATGAGATGAAATAATTGGGTTGAAATATAATACAAAAAGATATCTGGGGACAGCACATGGATTCCAACTGAAGTTCAACCCCTCATGTTTTGAACCTACCCAGAATTACAGGTATCTCTGGGACATACAGCACTCCTCGGACTGCTGTTCTCGTCACATCCTGAGATCCATACTCAGTGCCATGCGTCGCCATATGAACACACTCAACCTCTCCCTCCAGAAGCACCGACGCAACCTATTTCTAATCTGTTCTTGCCCCCAGTTTCATTTTATTCTTCGTCTCATCCAATGTCTCAACAAGAAACTTTGTCTCTTTCTACAAATATATTTTTCTTTTCCCACCTATTTTTAAATTTATTTTGATCTATTGTTTCATCTCCACCTTTTAGCCCATTTCGGTCCCTTCCCCCCACCCCACCCCCACTAGGGCCATCTGCCACTAGCTTGTCCTGCTTGCTACCCTTAATGTCCCCATTAGCACATCCTTTAGATAATATCACCACCGACAACACCTCTTTGTCATTTTGTCTATGACATATTTGGCAGTCTCTTCTTGGTCTCCACCTATCGCTGGCCCCCTATCGAGCTCTACCTGTCCCACCCCCATTAACCAGCTTATATTTCATCTCATTTCTATATGTTTTAGTTCTGATGAAGGGTCATACGGACTCAAAACGTCAACTGTATCTCTCTCCGGAGATGCTGTCAGACCTGCTGAGTTTTTCCAGGTATTTTTGTTTTAGATTTCCAGCATCCGCAGTATTTTGCTTTTATCCTGTTTTTTTATTATTCATGTGTGGGGTGTGGGCATCACTGGAAAGGCCAGTATTTATTGCTCATCCCTGGTTGCCCTTGAGAGGGTGGTGGCGCTGCAGTCCATGTGGTGTAGGTACACCCACAGTGCTGTTAGGGAGGGAATTCCAGGATTTTGACCTAGCGACAGCGAAGGAACGGCAGTATATTTCCAAGCCAGGATGGTGAGTGACTTGGAGGGGATCTTTCTGGCAGTGATGTTCCCATGTGTCTGCTGCCCTTTTCCTTCTAGATGGTAGCGGTCATGGGTTTGGAAACTGCTGTCACTGTTCATCGGTGAATGTTTGTGGAAGGGGTGCCAATCAAGTGGGCTGCATTCTCCTGGATGGTGTTGAGCTTCTTGAGTGTTGTGGGAGCTGCACTCATCCAGGCAACTGGAGAGTATTCCATCACACTCCTGACTTGCGACTTGTAGATGGTGGACAGGCTTTGGGGAGTCAGAAGGTGAGTTACTCATGCAGAACTCCTAGCCTCTGATCTGCTCTTGTAGCCACAGTATTTATGTGGCTAGTCCAGTTCAGCTTGTGGTCAATGGTAACCCCAGGGTGTTGATAGTGGGGGATTCTGCGATGTTAATGCCATTGAATGTCAAGGGGCGATGGCTAGATTCTCCCTTGTTGGAGATGGTCACTGCCTGGCACTTGAGTGTCACAAGTGTTACTTGCCACTTGTTGGCTCAAGCCTGGATATTATCCAGGTCTTGCTGCATTTGGATATTGAAGGCTTCAGTATCGGCGGAACCTCGAATGGTGCTGAACATTATGCAATCATCCCCAATTTTGACCTTGCGATGAAGGGAAGGTCATTGTTGAAGCAGCTGAAGATGTTTGGGCCTAGGACAATACTCTGAGGAACTCTTGCAGTGATGTCCTGGAACTGAGATGATTGACTTTCCACAATCACAACCATCTTCCTTTGTGCTATTCATGACTCCAACCAGTAGAGAGTTTTCCCCTTGATTTCCATTGACTCCAGTTATGCTAGAGCTCCTTGATGCCACACTCAGTAAAATGCTGCCCTAATGTCAAGGGCAATCACTCTCACCTCACCTCGGGAGTCCAGCTCTTTTGTCCATGTTTGAACCAAGGCTGTAATGAGGTCAGAAGCTGAGTGACCCTCGTGGAACCAAACTGAGCGTCAGTGAGCAGGTTAGTGCTAAGCAAGTGCCACTTGATAGCACCATTGATGACCCCTTCCATTACTTTACTGATGATGGAGAGTAGGCTGATGGGGCAGTAATTGGCTGGGTTGGATTTGTCCTGCTTTTTGTGTACAGGACATACCTGGGCAATTTTTCACATAACTGGGTAGATGCCACTGTTGTAGTTGTACTGGAACAGCTTGGCTCGGGGTGCGGCAAGTTCTGGAGCACAAGTCTTCAGTACTATTGCCAGAATATTGTCAGGGCCGATAGCTTTGCAATATCCAGTACCTTCAGCCATTTATTGATATCATGTGAAGTGAATCAAATTGGCTGAAGACTAGCATCTGTGATGCTGGGGACCTCCAGAGGAGGCCAAGATGGATCATCCACTTGGGCACTACTGTTTCAAGATTTTAGCAAATGCTTCAGCCTTACCTTTTTCACTGATGAGCTGGTCTCTCCCATCATTGAGGATGGTGATATTTGTGGAGCCTCCTCCTCCAGTGAGTTGGTTAATTGTCCACCACCATTCACAGCTGGATGTGGCAGGACTTAGGTCTGATCCATTGGTTGTGGGATTGCTTAGCTTTGTCTATCACTTGCTGCTTATGCTGTTTGGCACGCAAATCGTCCTGAGTTAGAGCTTCACCAGGTTGACATCTCATTTTTAGGAATGCCTGATGCTGCTCTTGGCATGCTCCCCTGCACTCTTCATTGAACCAGGGTTGATCCCCTGGCTTGGTGGTAATGATAGAGTGGGGGATATGCCAGGCAATGAGGTTACAGATTGAGTTTGAGTATAATTCTGCTGCTGTTGATGGCCCACGGCACCTCATGGATGCCCAATCCTGAGTTGTTAGATCTGTTTGAAATTTATCCCATTTAGCATGATGGTAGTGCTACATAACACAATGGAGGGTATCCTCAATCTTAAGACGGGACTTTGTCTCTGGACTCTGCAGTGGTCACTCCTACCGATACTGTCATGAACAGATGCATCAGTGGCAGGCAGGTCAGTAAAGATGAGGTCAAGTATGTTTTTCCCTCTTGTCAGCTCCCTCACCAACTGCTGCAGACCCAGTCTACCAGCAATGTCACTTAGGATTCAGCCAGCTTGATCTCTGGTGATGCTACCGAGCCACTCTTGATGATGAACTCTGAAGTCTCCTACCCAGAGTATGTTCTGTGCCTTTGCCACCCTCACTGCTTGAGCAGCTGAAGGGGAGGGCGGTGGGTGCAGTACATGGTAATCAGCAGGAGGTTTCCTTGCCCACGTTTGGCCTGATGCCATGAGACTTCATGGAGGCCAGAGTCAATGTCTCAGGATAACTCCCTCCCAATTGTGTACTGGTGGGACAGGATATACCCCAGGACGATGATGGTAGTGTCCGTTACAATGTCTTTAAGGTATAATTGTGTGAGGATGACGATGTAAGGCTGTTGCTTGAGTAATCTGTGACATTCTCTCCCAATTTTGGTACAAGTCGCCAGATGTTAGTAAGGAGGACTTTGTGGGCTCAACAGGGTTGGGTTTGCCACAGTCACTTCCGATGCCTAGTTTGATGCCGGGTGGTTGTCCAGTTTCATTCCTTTTTATTGGCTTTTTACTGGTTAGATAAAACCAAGTGACTTGCTAGGCCATTTCAGAGAGCATTTAAGAGTCAACCACAGTCACATGTAGGCCAGACCAGGTGAAGACAGCAGATTTCCGTCAATTGACAATTTCTAGAGTACATTCTGCACCCTTGCCACCCTCAGGGCTTCCTCCAAGTGGTGTTCAACATGGAGAAGCACTGATTATAGGAGGCAATGTGCAGCAGGGCTTATTCACGATCATAACTGTGTCTGTCAGCAAGAGGAGAGGGTGTTGTGAATTTCTATCCTGGACTGACAGGGATAGATTTTGGAAACTCCTTTTACAAGGGGTTAGAAGGAAAGGATTTGCAGATGGTAAATGTTTCTAAGCTCTGCCTCACTATCCCAATAATGTAAGTGGATAAAAGCAAAATACTGCGGATAATGGAAATCTAAAATAAAAACAGAAAATGTTGGAAAATCTCAGCAGGTCTGAAAGAGAAACTGAGTTAAGTGGATTGTGGGTTTCTCTGAGTGTTAGATTATATTGCCTCTCCTCATTCTTCCCCCTTCTGCCACTCTACAGGCTCCAGTAGTGACACCATTGGATGTCTGTATCTGCTGACTGCAGTGCGCATGTGCAGAAGTTATCAGTGGCCATCTTGTGGAGCCATTTTGCATTGGCAAGAGACACAGTGAATGTAGGAAACACAGCAGCAAACAGCAAGTGTTAGTGATCAGATAATCTGCTTTTTGTGATGTTCATTGAGCAACAAATATTGGCCAGGACATTAGGGATAATCGAAATAGTGCCATCGATCTTTTACATCCACTTTTACATCCACCCAAGCAGGCAGTCAAGGTCTTGGTTTGACACCTTGTCCAAAATACAACAGCTTTGACAGTGCAGGAACTCGCACTGGAGTGTCAACCTTGATTTTTGTGTTCAAGCCCTGGAGTGGGACTGGAACCTGGAACCTCATGAAATCAGAGGCAGCATGCTACCAACTGAACCATAGCTGGCATTTCAGTGCAATGTTGAGGGAGCCCTGCACTGCCAGGGGGTACCATCTTTTGGGTGAGATATTAAACCAAAGTTCCATCTAGCCCCTCAATTGGATGGAAAAGATTGCATGGGACAATTTTAAAGAAGCATAGAGGGATTCTCCCCAGTGCTGTGGCCAATGTTTATCCCTCAATCAACATCGCAAATATAGATTATCTGGCCACTATCACATGCTGTTGGCGGGAGTTTACTGTGTACAAATTGACTGCTGCGTTTCCTACCCTGCAACAGTGACCATTCTATTTAGCTGGAACATCCTGAAGCTATGGTAGATGCTATATAAATGCAAGTTCCTTCTTTCAGTTATTGAGTGGCAAAGGGTCAACTTTGCATGCTTTCAGAAGCCAAATGATGCACAAAAAGCTGGAGGCAGGTGAAATCTGAAATAAGTGGAAAGTAATGTTCAGAAAAAGAGACAAAATTAAATGTAAACGGTTGATGGAACAACAGTCTTTCTTCCATCAAACAAATTTGTAGAATGTGTAGTATTTTTGTCTGCTATGTTTAATGTAAAGAGGCACCAACTCTATGCCGGAACATTTAGAAAATAATAATAGTTGGAAATTGTATTGGAGTACATCGTCTTATTCTTCATTTTACCAACGGTCACTTGAGTCAGACTGCCCTGATGAAAATGACCCTCTTTAGGCACTTAACCTAATTCAGCAAACACTTTGCCTGACACACTTTCATGAAGAAAATGCTCTTTAACCTCTAGGCACCGAGATGTTGATCAAAACAGTCCAATGTTAGTAAGAAGTAGAAGTTACAAAAATTCGAGGCTGTGTTAAAACCCTTGTAAATTTAAATAGTAGATTTACTGTGGCTTTACACGGGAAGGATCAAAGCCAAATATAGTTTTTCGGTAAAGTGGATTTTGAAGGAGGGGATAATTGGGCTACAGAATTCAATCCCCATTTTGAAGTTATATTCTTTTTTTCCCTCATGGGATGCGGGCATCAGTGGCAAGGCCAGCATTTGATGCCCAGCCCTAATTGCCTTGAACCAAATGGCTTGCTAGGCCATTTCAGAGGGCATTTAAGAGTCAACCACATTGCTATGGGTCTGGAGTCACGCATAGGCTAGACCAGGTAAGGATGGCAGATTTCCTTCCCTAGCGGGCAATAGTGAAACAGATGGGTTTTTATAACAATCAACAGTGGTTTCATGGTTATAATTACTGAGGCAAGTTTTTTTTCTAAATTCTAGATTTTATTAATTGAATTTAAATTCCATCAGCTCCCATTTGAACCCATGACCTCAGCACATTAGCCTGGGCCAGTGGATTATTAGTCCAGTGACATTACTACTACACCACCATCTCCTCATCTTCTCTACCCTTTACTTTTATATAATACCTGTACTTTGACTTTTTATTATTAGATTTACATGACACAATTTATAGCATTCTGGAAAGCAGAGTTGGATGGAACACAGGAGTTGCTTTTTGCAGTACAAACTAAGATCCTGGGAGATGCAGAACTGGGTCTTTACAGTACCACCACTGTTGGAGGATGTAATTCCAGTGTGACAAGTTTACATAGGCAGTTTCCACTGTAAAAGTGGACATGGGAATTTATATTGGAAAAAATAAACAGAAGTGTAACAAAAATGTAATAATAGGAACTGCATGCAGATGTAAGATTTTTAATATATTATAGATTGCTTATTAAAAGTGTCCATTTTTCCTTAATTGGTAAAGAAGCAGTTTCATTAATGCAAGAAATATTCTGCTTTGCTCATGTTTTCTTTGACAGATTTCTTATCACAGTTTGATGAAAGTGACCAAGCAGAGATGTTGTCATGTAGAAGTGAGCCTCATGTCAAGCACTATATCACGGCAATGCCTTTGCACAGCTTTCAACATGGGCCCACCTCTCTTACCTCGTCTGTGGCAACTTACAGCAACACCAGACCTGGAATCAGCGTATCTCTCCCGTACAGGTCAGTTGTCAGAGATGTAGGAACAGAGGAATTGGTGATAAATAGAGGCCAACCTGCTACTACCTTCCTGGTAGTCATGTGATATAATGACTAATCAATCTCTATCAATTAGTCTGCATCAGACCTGTACAAGACAAAAACAACAATAACTTATATTTATAAGCACATTAACATTGTACAACAATCCTAAGGTGCTTCACAGGAGCATTATCAAACACATTTTGGCACCAAGTCATATAGTTGTACATAGGAGGTGATCAACAGAGGTAGAGAAGTTTATGGAAGAAATTCCGGAATCTAGGGCCTTGGCAGATGAAGGCAAGGCTGCCAAATGTGAAAGAATTAAAATTGGGGCTGCTCAGGAGGTTCAAAGCAGAGGAGCACAGGTATCTGTTATAGGGCTGGAGATGATGACAGAGGTGGGGAGAGGTGAGACCATGAATGAGTTTGAAAATAAGGGTATGGGTTTAAAACTAAGGTGTGGCTTAGCCAGGAGCCAACGTAGGTCAGTGAGTACAGGGATAATGGACGAACGGAACTTGGTGAGTGTTAGGACAAGCAGTTTTGGATGACCTCAGGTCTGCGGAGAATGGGAGGCCGGGCAGGAATGTACTGGAGCAGGCAAGATTAGAGGTAGCAAAGAGACTGAAAGACTAGTGTTTCTTGCAAATTAACTGAGGTAGGGGTGGTGTAGGGCAATATTACAGAGATGGAAATGGCACAGTTATGTAGTCAGAAGCTTATCTCATGGTCAAATGTGAAACCAGGGTTGCAGACAGTTTAGTTCAGCCTTAGACAATTGACAAGGAGAGTTTAGACTTGGTGGCTAGGTAACAGAGTTTGTGGCAGGATTCCCAGTATTTATTTGGAGGAAATTTCTGCTAATCCATTGCAGGATGCCGGACAAGCAGCGTGACCATGTAGAGATAGTAGAGGCATCAAGAGACTGATGATGAAGTAGAGCTGGGCGTTGCCATTGTACATGTGCAAATTGATGCCGTGTGTTCTTGAATTATTTCACAAAAGGGGCAGCATGTAGTTGAGAACTAGGAGAGGCCAAGGATAGATCCTTAGCGGACACTAGAGGTAATAGTTCAGGAACAGAAAGAGAAGCTGCTGCAGTGGCTACAAGTGTGTAGATAAGAATGAAACCAGTTGAGTGCAGTTTCACGCAGCTTTGCAATAATGGAGAGGTTTAGGAAGATGGTGATTTGGTCAAGCATGTCAAAGGCTGTAGCTAGGTGTTGGAAGCCAGGAAGGGAAATTAGGTGATCAGCAGTTTTGTGGGAATAAAGTTGAGGGAACAGGAGATGGATCTCAAGGATGAGATGGGCTTGGAGAGGGCATGAGCAAAAATAGAGAAGAATGTGAGTTCAGGGCTGGAATGGGTTCAAGTCTTAGAGGAAATTTGGCTAGGGAAAGGGAGGGAATTAGCAGAGGCAGCCAGTCGGATGGTTGCAAGCTTGGACATGAGGAAACCTATATGTGTTGCAGGACTTTGGGGAACTGTGGCCTAGAAATTCTGGTTTGAATGATGAGCCCCTGAGGCACCTTCAATATGGTGGCTTGGGCCTCATTTCCATTGAGCTGGTAAACTGTGGTGAGTAACAGACTGCCCTCCAGTGTAGCATGAAAGAAGACGGGGGCAGTGTGACACCTGCAGTGGCCCTCATGCAAATCAGGAAGGTAGGGTTGACTGAGGCTGGAGGAAGCTGCGTTGGAGGGATGACGTGATAAACCAGCCATACTTCAGGGCACTACATTACAAATGGCTGTGAAGGGATCACTGCCTCCATGAACTATGTTCTCTCAGGTTTTTGCTAAGCTGGCCAGAGAGCTGGTCTCAAGAAACTATCTTTTATTTTTCTCAAGGTTGACGGACAAAATCATAAC
This sequence comes from Carcharodon carcharias, assembly GCF_017639515.1. Lineage (NCBI taxonomy): Eukaryota > Metazoa > Chordata > Chondrichthyes > Lamniformes > Lamnidae > Carcharodon > Carcharodon carcharias. The sequence continues at coordinate 44,430,769 of NC_054485.1, forward strand.
TTGAATGAGTCTGGGATGAGTCAACTGATTCTCACTGTCCCAGTTTGCAACAAGTGGCTTGGCTGACTTTAATGTACATCTTTGTAGGTGGTCCCTTAACAAATAAGCCTTTGGGGGGAATTTTAATTCTGGGAGCCACCAGGAACAGGGGAGACCAGTATCACATGCGAAACCCAGATGCCGAGGCCATCCCACCCACTGTGGAATTGCAACCCTGCAGCATGTGCATGCAATGCCAAAGTCATGTTCCCTGACTATTTGCGGAGTGGGGGGTGGGGGGTCTGATACTGGATGTAAGGGGGCAATTTGCATGGGGGAAGGTTCTGGTTCTGAGGGGAAGGGGAAGTTACGCCTGAGCGGCTGTGTAGATGCACTCCTGGTTCTCCAGGCTCCCTGTAGCTGTCAGGTTTCCCAAGGCCCAGCTTCCCAACACAGTTTCATTTTTTGGGAATTTAACTCCTCAAGTGACCCCCCCCCCCCCCACCCCCCACCCCTCGCACACCCAGTTCCACCATTCCCCTATGTTAAAGTTCCCCACTTTGGGTGGGATTTTTCAGCCCTGACACCATCGTCACAGGTAGGACAGGAAAATTTGGAGACCTATCGTCTTTTAATGGCTCTCCAAATTTTCTTGCCACGTCCTCGACGATGTCCGCCGGTGTCAGGGCCAGAAAATTCTGCCCTTTGTCTCAGCAGCACATTGCTCCAAAACCAAGTTTAGAATCTGTGCAAACCCAATTTTGTTTAAAACATGCCTCTCGAATAAAACTTGCTTTAAAATTGTATCTGGTGTCAGCCATGGCACAGTGGTAACACTCAGGAGTCTGTCAGTTCAAGAGACTTAAGTGTAACTTTTTTTATTCGTTCACAGGATTAGGGCATCACTGGCTAGGCTAGCATTTATTGCCCATCCTTAATTGCCCTTGAGAAGATGCTGGTGAGCCACCTTCTTGAACCACTGCAGTCCATGACATGTAGGTACACCCACAGTGCTGTTAAGAAGGGAGTTCCAGGATTTTGACCTAGCGACAGTGAAGGAATGGCAATATAGTTTCAAGTCAGGTTAGCATGTTTGACTTGGAGGGGAACTTGCATGTGACGGTGTTCCCATGCATCTGCTGCCCTGGTCCTTCTAGGTAGTAGAGGTCGTGGTTCTGGAATGCAAGGATGGCAATGCTAGTACTGAGGGAATGCTGTACTGTCAGAGATGTCACCTTTTAGATGGGATATTCATCCGAGGAATATATCTGAGGAGCATAACCTGAAATATATCTTCCCTCTGAGTTGGGTGCAATATTTCAAGTGGGGGTGGGGAGTTTTCCCTGGAATTCTGGGCAATATTTATCCCTTAGCCAACATTACTAATACAGCCCATCTGCTCATTATTGCAATGCTGTTTGTGGGACCTTACTGAGGGCAAATTGGCAGATGCATACCCTACGGTATAACAACCGAACTGCACTTCAAAAAGTTCTTAATTGTCTATACAGTGCTTTGAGGCATCCTGAGGTCATGAAGGCACAAGTCTCTTTAAAAGGAAAGGTGACCGATATATTCCTGATCTTACATGTTGGGATGGTAGTTTTTGTTGAGGTATGTTATTTTAAAAGAGCCCACTTGAAACTTGTCATTTTGTACAAGAATATGAATCTCAATTATTTCTACAGGCAGTTGAATGAAGCCAGAAAATGAAACTGTATTTGTTTTCACTCTATCTCAGTATTATTAATTGAGTTTAAATTCTACCAGCTGTCATGAGGGGATTATGAACCTACATCCCCAGAGCATTAGCCTGGATTAGTAGCCCAGTGACATTATCACTATGTCACTGTCTCTCCCCACCATTTACCAAAGGGAAACAGATATCAATTGCTTAGTCTACAGCGAAGGAGCTGAACAGAATTCCCATCTCCTTTAATTGTTTCATACACCTTCTGGCATCACAGACTGTCATGGAGCTGCCTTTGCACAGGGCTGTGAACAGGTCCCTGGTTATTCTCTAGGTTTGGAACGTTGTGTGGCTTGGGAGAGTGTTGCAGGGGGATGCAGAAAAATAAAATGCTACTTGCTTCACTCAGGTTCCTATTATGATAGAAAAATGCTGCCTTAAGGGTGTTAATCTAATCCAATTTCATGGCACATTTGCTGGGAAAGAATGTTTCCCATGTATTTGTATGAATTAATTAGTTTCATGGAATTCCAATGAAGAGCCTGTTTATGGAACCGAAGTGCACTTAATGGTAGCAAACTCTGCTCTTAAATCTGATGCTTTAAAATGGCTGCCAGATCGTGGTGCACACTTTACTCTTCCACAATGTTTGGTTGTGTGGTCAGAAACCGAGCAGAATTCAGGCACTGAACAGAGGCCCAACAGATCTGCACACTAGTGTTGCCAACTGTGATTAAATGTATTCCTGGAGGTTTCATCACATGATTTGCTCCAGCCATTCTTCAGACAACTCATCCATCTTTGTTCCACACTGCCTTCCTATGCCAACTGGAAAGCAAAAAGACTCATTACCCAATTGGATGATGATTGACTACTGCTAGCCAAAGAGGCTTTTCTCACCCCATCCCACCCGCCCTTTTCAATATCTTTATATCTGGCTAAGAGAAATGTTCAAAGAAAATGATAAAAAAAACAATCTTTTTTAATGTCCTGATAATATTTTTCCAGGGTTGCACACAGCAGTGACGTGGAGATTGATCTTCAATTCCTGGAGATTCCAGGCCAATCCAAAAGTGTTGGCAGCCCTACCCCACAGAGAAAGAAAGTAAGAAGTACATCAGTTGAAAGCAGAAGAATGGGTGGAATCGTCCGTGCCCACTGGCGTCGGGCGAGTGGACTATATGGCGAGAAAGCCAAAGATTGGTTTTCACGACATCATGAAACCAATTTGCAATCACCTGCTCAGCCTGTCGATGGCGGGTTGTGTTCCCCATCATCAGATGTCGGGAACCTCATTATAATACATCAGCATATCATTACAAGGCCAGCCTGCTGGACTCATCTCCCCCCACTGGATTGTCTGCCCATGTCGGCGGGAAAACACGCCAGTGCAGAACACTTCTTGACAACTGTGATGTGCAGAAGTCAGGACTTAACTACTAGGGCCTTGCTCACATCGTGGACATCCGAAAAGCAGTAGATGCTGGAGCCCGACAGGATCCTAGAGGAATGTCCATGGCATACTGGGTGGATTCTCATGGACATGGCTCTGCTGTGAAGCAGCTCATGGAAGTTGGAAAGCTACGGTTGATAGTCAGAACGGATAATGGTTGAGAGGGTGGGAAAGGAAGGTCTAGGGTTGATTGGGAGAGGAAGAGGTGTTGGGGGCTGAGGTTGGGGTGGGGGGGGGAATGAAGGTGCCGGAGGGGACAGTTGGGATGAGGGAGGGAGTACGGGGGGCAGAGGGGGTAACGGGGAAGAAGATGGCAACTGGGGAGGTAGGTGTAAGAAGGCTGGAAGATGTAAGGGAAGGAGTTCAAAGTGGGGGGAAGGATTACGGAGAGGGAAGGGAGTCCAGGGGAGGAAGCGAGTAAGGGTTGGAAAGGGGGAGGGAGTAAAACTGGAGGAAGAAGTAAGGGTGTCTGAGGGTGTTGGGAAAGGGGAGGGATGAAGTGGAGGATGGCAGGGCAGGGAGTGTGGGGGATGGTGGGGGGACTAAGGGTGGGGGAGGAAGGGGTTCTGGGAGGAAGAGGCCTGGAGAAGGGAGAGGGATCCAGGGTGGAAGGGGTGCCAGGGAGGGAAGGGGGACAGAGGGGGAAAACAGGTTCTGGGGTGGAAGGGATACGAAAGGGGGAGGTGGGAAGGAGTTCCAGGGGGTTGGGATTCTGGGGGTGGGGGGCGAGGGGTTTGGAGATGTCCAGGTGCACGTGTAAGGAAGGAGTCTGATGGGTCCATCAATCCATGGAGTGAACTGATAGTCGGCGTGGAACGAGGGAATGTGGTGGGGTGGGGCGGTGTGGGGGTGTGTGTTGTGGGTGGGTGTGAGGGGGGTGGGGAGAGTGGTGGGGTGGGGGTGGGGAAGGTGGGGGTGGGGGGTGTGGAGGGTTGGTTGGGGTAGTGGGGGAGGTTGGGGAAGGTGGGGGTGGAAATGGGGTGAGGGTGTGTGGTGGGGGAAGATGGTGGAATTGACGAAGAAGCGAATCCAGACCAATTGAAAGTGAAATGAGAGTGGTGGTGGGCGAGATGAGGTGCTGTATAGGAGTGTGGGCGGAGATGCAGGTCAGCTCAGATGGACAACTGAAAGCGAACCCCCAGCATGCAGCATTCAAAATGCTCAGAATGTTGAGGTGAGTGATACGTAAGGATCCGTGTGGGTGGGAGAGTGCTTGGACGAGGCTCCGATAGTTCCTGTCACACACACACACACACACACACACACACACACACACACACGCTTCTCCCTCCAGGATGACTCGTTGACCAGCTGCTCTTTCTGCAGTGACAGAGGACACGGTTGAGGGGCTCACAAGCAAAGGGGACTCAGAGGGAAAGGACAGCCTCTGAGATTCCTCAGTGGATGACTCAGGGGTGTCCAGCTACCACTCCTCTTCCCTTCGGGTGCCTAGGGGCCCTGGCCTGATTCCTTGAGGGGAAGGAGCACTTTGAGGGACGTCAAGATGCCCCGTTTCCCTCTCGCGTTGCCACTGCAGGAACTCACCCATGGCTCCTGCGATGGAGTGCAGGTCTGTGCACATCTCCTTGTCCTGCTAGACAGGATCTGCATGGCGTCTGCCATCCTCCTCTTAGAGACCTCTATACATGCACATGGGCACCACTTCATCAGAGAGCAGGTGGACGCACTCCTCTGACTCGTGTGCCACTCTGTTGAGGGCATCCAACAGCTCTGCATGATGTTCCCCGCCTTCTGCTGACCCTCCACAATGAGTTGGAAGGCCAAATATAGAAGCTTGTCATCTGACTTGGACCTCACAGATGCCTGTTCCCCAGCAGTCCTCCAAGCAGTGGGGAACTCGCATGAACCTGCCTTCTCTTGCTGTGGACATGTGTCCATGTAGTGACCACCGGATTGCGAACCTGAGCCTGCTCTAGATCTAGGTCCCACCGAGGTGTGTGTCTCTGTGCTGGTGCAGGGTGTGGGTAAGTGCTGTGATAGACACTCCAGGCTGCTTATTTCCAGCTCTTCCATGGAGGAGGTGCCCTCTTGGCTGGGGGTGAGGACCTGGATAGAGCTGAGGGACTCACTGGCTGAGGGTGTCAGGTGCTCAACTGAGCTCTCAGTGAACCAAAGTAGAAATAATTACTGCATGGCAGCAGAGTCAAAAGGAGAGAGAGGGATGATGTGGCGCAGGATCCTCACTAGAGTGTTCTCTGCTGACCTCGCTGTCGCCACAGGCATGGTCCATGTCCTCACCTGTCAGCACGATGAAATGCTCCTCAAATTGAGTAGGGGCCTAATGTGGGCCACTCCACCCCCCGTCTGGGGCCTCTCCCTGCAGATGTGAGCAGGCTTCTCCTGCATGGAAACAGATGAAGAGAGTGTGAGCAGGATACATGACACTGTGGGATTTTTGTGTGGTGAGCGGAGCCATGGACGGGATGAAGATGCGAGCTCGACAGGGTATGAGCCTGTTAGAAATGTGAGGGTGTGTGTGAGAGTTAGTGGTGTGGCCCCTTTAAGTGTGAGATCCCTGTGGATGTGTGATGAGTTTGTGAGTGTGTGAGTTGAGAGTGACGAGAAGAGTGACTTACCCTAGTGGAACGATTGAGACCATTCATCCTGTAGCGGCACTAGGTGGCTGTCCTCTTTTGCAGGGCATTGGCGCTGACCACCGCTGCCACCACCTCCCATGCTGGATTGGTGATGTCGCTGCCCCTCCGGCGGGGCTAAAGGACATTATGGCGGGCCTCCATGGCGCCCAAAAGGTGCTTGAGGGACATGTCATCAAACCTGGGGGCTGCAGTCTTTTCGCCTTTCAGGGCCACCCTGTCTCCCATGCTGCAGTCCTTGCTGGAAGCACTGAGAGGTGTGTCCATGGCTGGACTTTAAATATGGCAGCCAGTGTGATGAAGCAGTGGGGTGATGGCATGGCAGGCAAATGGGAGCCCACCTGCCATGGAAATGGTGTGTTTCTCAGGAATGCATAGCTAATGTAGCGGGCATGGGACGATACAGCGTGAAAACCCGCTATTGCGGCCGGTGAGAAAAACATCATTTTACCCGCCCACTACTGCTCTTAGTGTAAATCTGGGACGATTCTGCCCTATAATTGCAGCTTGAAAATAGTTATAGAATGACCACCAGAAGGTGCTGGTAGATCTTGTGAGACAGTTACTGAACCTTGAGCTAATGAAGGTAACAGCAGTCACGATTATTCAGAAATTGGGCTGTGACATCCAACTCAATTGTGACACACAGTTAACTCAGGAACTTTCCATCCAAGGGCTTCCTGAAAATGGCAGCTTACATTCTGGCTCCCCACTCTAATGCATTGAACACCATGAAGCTCCTGTGTTTATGTCGTATATACCTAATGAATTCACCAGAACAAGTTAATATGATTTATTTCCAATTTAAGTACCCTTTTTGCCATGTGATAAATGCTAAATACTGCCAAACAACCTCCTGAGCACTGGAAATAAAATTTTACAATTGTAGAGTCACATTCCTCCAGATTTAAATTCTGGTTGGAAATTTAAATATTCAAAAAGTTCTTGCATTTTCTTTCTGTCTCTTTTCTTCCTCTCTCTATTAATCCAATATTTGTTTCGCTCTTTCTGTTTTGCTTTTTCTATCTTATTTGACATTGAATCCGTTATTAATTAAACTTCCTGTTTCAGACTCAATGCTGATCAGTAACAATCCTTCAATCTGATTCGTTAAGGAGACACAGGTCCCAGGTGTGCTGTAGAAAGCACTTTGCTTTTGCGGCTAGTTGGCTGACGTCTAATGCAGGAAGTCTTTGAGCAAGTGCAAGTGCAAGCGTGATGAATGGCTAGCCAGGAGCTTCATAGTGTTCAGTGCATTAGAATGGGGAGCCAGAATGTAAGCTGCCATTTTCAGGAAGCTTTTGAAGGTGTAGGCACCTTGGATGGCCTTATTTAACTGTGTGTCACAATTGAGTTGGATATCACAGCCCAATTTCTGAATAATGGTGACTGCTGTTGCCTTCATTATTTCTAATACAAAATCTGGCCCCTCATGCATGAGCCACAATGGACATCTGCTCTCAAAGCCCCCCAGAGTTGATTTATCCTGTTTACTACAAACAGAGGTCAGTTTAGACTCCAAATCAGCTGAAACAAAATACCAGATATAGCAACATTAATGGAATGTACGAAGAGAGCATTAACTGGATGGATAACTTTTATTCCAGTGATGCCTTTAGACTGATAAACCACTGGTAACCTGATATCAGAATTCTTCTCTCCTCTTCAGTATTCCTTGTAACATCTGTTCTAGTTGCAGTTGCTATTAACAGAACTGTTTTTGTTATTTTACATCCTCTTATGTGAGTGTGCACATGCTGTCTGACCTTGGCACACTTGCTGATCTGGTGAGCAGCAGAAGTTCCACTCATTCTGCCTGTGGAGATAAGGTTGGGTTGCCAAAAAGTCTCACTGGGAACCTGGCACAAGAGAGTCAGTCCAACTTGGCTGCATATTCAACCTTTAGCATTATTCCTAGATATAACATTCTTCATAAAGCAGCATTGCACCAACGTCTCAGCTAAATGATGCACCTTCAGTGCTTTTAACAAAAACAGCCAAAAATGCAACATAAATTGCATGCACACAACAATATATACTGTTACCTGCCAAAGTCACTTTCAACTGCACTATTTGGTCCGCATCATACTGTGTGACTGTACTGTTGTATTTGAAATAAGCTAACTGTCTAAGGCTGAATTCTATAATATTTTTGTTCAATGATGTTCCCTTTCAATATATGTTACATTTTCTCTCTTCTTGAAGCATGTTGTACTAAATCATTCCCTGACTTGCACGTTAGTCCAGTATCTTGTTTCCTGCTCTGTGCTCTCCTTTATGACAACTATATGAATGTGCACATCTACAGATTTTCCTGTACATGCATGTGCGTGCTGGTGCAGCTGTGTGTATGGGGGTATGTACACAGAGATGTATGCATGGGGTGTGTGCATTGAGGGAGGCGCACAGAGGGTGTGTGCGGGATGTGTGTGTTTGTGTGTGGGGGCATGTGTGAGTGGGGTGTATGGGGGGGCATGTGAGTGTGTGGGGGGAAGGGCTTGTGTGTGTGTGTGTGTGTGTGTGTGTGTGTACGTGAGGCCTGCTTGTGCGATGTGTGCACATAGTGTGTGTGAAGTTAAGAAAAAATTCATAATGTAATAGGCTTATAATGACAGTTTGATAAAAATTTTATTTAACATTTTTAACTGAAGTCAATAGAAATGTAAATTCTGACTGCTGTATAATGCACGGCTGAGTCAATATCACCATCTCACTGTTACTCAAAGTCAGAATTACCCCCAATGCCTCCAGGTGATAACTTACACCATTGTGAATTCTAACTCTCTATGCAATGCATCCTAAAAGAACCAATTGCATACTCTAGATGTCTAATTATTTTACATTCGGTATGGTTCCATTCTGTCTCCCTCTCTCACAGATTTAAGGCAGATCTTGGAAGTGGTCGGCCCTTGAAAGCATATGCACCTCGTTCTATCTTAGATTTACAGATTGGACACAGAGTAAAGGTTATATTGCCAAGTGGCAAAATTGGAGCGGGTGTGGTGAAGTACATAGGCAGTTTGCCTAGGTTGCCAGAAATCTGCTTTGGAGTGGAACTGGATTTTCCTGAAAATGGTCTACGCAATGGAGTGTTTGCAGGGCACTTTTATTTTCATTGGTAAGTACTTCAGTGTGTGAGCAAATTGAATATGGAAATATTTGCTTTTTGGGGTTACTCTTTTCTTCCCACTTGGTTTGTCTTAATAAATGTCTCTGCAAATTCCAGGATTTTTCTTTCGACATAAACAACCCTGTCCTCGTTGTTAGCATTTTCTTTTTGGGATTAAAGGTCCAGAAATGCTGATGGTTTGATAGACCAAGAGATTGCAGAGATTGGGGGTCAGAGAAAAAAATTTGAGGAGGAGGAGAGAGATTCTGCCAGTTTAAGGTCCCATTTAAGATTTGCCCTAAGTTTCCCCAGAAATGGGATAATAAGTAAGATGCATCCACCTTGACTAAGATTTAACCATTAATGATAAATGACACATAAATAATGAATCCAGGCCAGTAGGACATCATCAGGCCTGAATTCCATCACATACTTCTTATAATACATAAATTGATGTTCCTTACCAGCTGAGGAAGGCTGGTGCTGAAACCTTAGTTGAGAATTGCTCTGCTTCATCATGCTCTTAGATAGAGGCTCATAATTTCACACTAGACTTTTTTTATCCGTTAATTCTTTGCTCTTTATTTTTAATGCTTCATTTGGAAGTCAGTCTCAAGAGTATTTTGCTTGAAATATTTCTTTAAAATGCACTGCACCATGAGATTTCCACTGGGATTTCTTCTGTTTACGATATAGGAGGAATGCAGAGAAACTGCGAGGCTGCAAGACAGGAGGTGTTGACCCCCAACTCCCCCAACCCACCCCTACACAGGGGATTCCTAGCCACCAGGATGTACAGACCTAGACAAATCATCCTGAAATATCTCTTGGGAGTTATGCATAAGGAAGCTCCCTTTGGTTCAAAGAGAGAAGTGTTGGAACAGCTTTGCACAATCCTACAGAGGGAATTACAAACTTCCTTCAGAACAGTAAGGAATTATTCTATGCCAATTGGCTTATTCCAAAGGGTGTCAAGTGACTTCAACCAGATCAATCAGATCTCAGTTCAAATTTGCGTACGGCAAGTAATTAATGCCATTCATGTATGTAATTACAACTGACATGGGGAGAAAACAAATGAGCCCCTACTGTCAATCCAGATCATTGTGTTGGGAGAAAATGATTAATGACCAACTTTGTGGATGACTGCAGGCACAAGCTCCTGCACGTCAACGTTCCATAGGCAAGGAGAAACGTTGATTCTTTCATTGTATGGCAGTCCAGTGTCAGAATCAAACATAAGATATTAACTGGCCTCTCTGAGACCAAATAAACTCATCAGAGAGCATTTCAATAATGTCTGATCATATTATAGGCACCGTACACAAAATAATAGTAAAGATAGCATAATTTAAATACACCCCCAGAACAATAAAAGTAGAAGACCAATGGGGGATTCAATGTCCATTAATTTCCTTTTTAGTTTCAGTACATATATATCTAATAATAAGAACATAAGGACATAAGAAATAAGAACAGCAGTAGACCATTCGGCCCTTCGAGCCTGCTCCACCATTCAATAAGATCATGGCTGATCTTCTTGTGTTTCGATTTCCACATTCCCATCTAACCTTGATAACCTTTGATTCCCTTGCCTAACAAGAATCCATCCACCTCTGCCTTAAAAGTATTCAATGATCCCGCCTCTACCGCCGTCTGAGGCAGAGAGTTCCAAAGTTGAATAACCCTCTGAAAGAAAAAAATTCTCCTCATCTCTGTAGGAAAAGAGCAACCACTAATTTTAAGATGGTGCCCCCTAGTTCTGGACTCACCCACAACAGGAAGCATCCTTTTGACTTTCACCTTTGAGTCATGGGGAGGATCTTCTGGCCGGCGAGCAGGGGCTTGGCCCGCTCGCCGACACATAAAATGATGCAGGATGACGTCAAGCGGAGCCCCTGACATCACCCCGCATCATTTCCATTTTCAAGTCGACAGGGGCTCAGCAGAATCAGCTGCGCGCCCACCGACCTGTCAACAGCCTATTGAGGCCATTTATAAAAGACTTAACATCATTAATGGACCTGCCCGTCCAACCTTAGACTTGGTAGGCAGGCCGGGAGCCCTGGCAGGCTTAAGAGAAAGCATTAAACCTTATCCACAGGCGGGATGAGGCTTCCTGAGGGTTTTTAAATATTTAATAAAGGTCTCAGTAAAAGTGACGGACATGTCCCAACTCATGTGACAGTGTCAGGGAAATTTTGAAATCATTTTTTAACATTTTTAAATTTGGAGCCAATCTCCCTGAGGCAGCATTTAGCCTCAGGGAGATCAGTGTGCTCTTTTACGCGCATGCGCGAAAGAGTGCACTCCCGGCTGAGGGAAGTCCCCCCCGCCCACACGGAGCGCTTTCTGGCGGACTTCACACTGGGCTGGCCTTAATTGGCCCGCCCACGTAAAATGGCCCACAATTGGTTGCGCCGAACTGAGGTGTGCCTGCCTGCACCCGCTTCTCTACTTCCCCCCTAACGGGGGGAAAATTTTTCCCATAGAGTCATAGAGGTCTACAGCACAGAAAAACGCCCTTCGGCCCATCAAGCCTGCGCTGGTCAAACAAGTACCCAACTGTTTTAATCCCATTTTCCAGCACTAGGCCCATTGCCTTGTATGCCATGGCATCACAAGTGCACATCCAAATACTTCTTAAATGTTATGAGGGTATCTGCCTCTACCACCCTTTCAGGCAGTGAGTTCCAGATTCCCACCACCCTCTGGATGAAAAACTTCTTCCTCACATCCCCTCTAAACCTCCTGCCCCTTACCTTAAAACTATGCTCCCTTGTTTTAATCCCCCCACCAAGGGGAAAAGTTCCTTCCTGTCTACCCTATCTATGCCCCTCAGAATTTTGTACACCTCAATCACATCCCCCCTCAATCTCCTCTGCTCCAGGGATAATAATCTCAGCCTATCCAATCTCTCCTCATAACTAAAACTCTCCAGCCCAGGCAACATCCTGGTAAATCTCCTCTGCACTCTCTCTAGTGCAGTCACATCCTTCCTACAATGCGGATTCCAGAACTGCATGCAATACTCTAGCTGTAGCCTAACCAGTGTTTTATACAGTTCCAGCATAACCTCCCTGCTCTTATATTCTATGCCTCGGCTAATGAAGGCAAGTATCCCATATGCCTTCTTAACCACCTTATCTACCTGTCCTGCTACCTTAAGGGACCCGTGGACATGCACACCAAGGTCCCTCTGATCCTCGGTACTTCCCAGGGTCCTACCATTCATCGTGTATTCCTGTGCCTTGTTTGCCCTGCCCAAGTGCATCATCTCACACTTATCCAGATTAAATTCCATTTGCCACTGATGAGCCCATCTGACCAGCCTGCCTATATCCTCCTGTAATCCAAGGCTATCCTCCTCACTGTTTACCACCCCACCAAATTTTGTGTCATCCGTGAACTTATTGATCAACCCTTCTACATTCAAGTCTAAATCATTTATATATACCACAAACAGCAAGGGACCCAACACCGATCTCTCTGGAACCCCACTGGACAGAGGCATCCAGTCACAAAAACACCCCTCGACCATCACCCTCTGCTTCCTGCCACTCAGCCAATTCTGGATCTAATTTGTCAAATTGCCTTGGATCCCATGGGCTCTTAGCTTCGTTATGAGTTTCCCATGTGGGACCTTATCAAAAGCCTTGCTGAAGTCCAAGTAGTCCATGTCAAATGCATTGCCCTCATCTACACACCTGGTCACCTCTTCGAAAAATTCAATCAAATTGGTCAGACATGACCTCCCCTTAACAAAACCATGCTGACTGTCCTTGATTAATCCCTGCCTCTCCAGGTGTAGATTAATTCTGTCCCTCAGGATTGCTTCCAGTAGTTTCCCTGCCACTGAGGTTAGACTGACTGGCCTGTAGTTCCCTAGTTTATCCCTTCCTCCTTTCTTGAATAACGGTACCACAATGGCTGTCCTCCAGTCCTCTGGCACCTCTCCTGTGGCCAGGGAGGTATTGAAAATTATTGCCAGTGCCCCTACTATCTCCTCCCTTGCCTCATTCAACAGCCTGGGATACATTTCATCTGGGCCTAGAAATTTATCTACTTTTAAGCTTGCCAGACCACTTATAACCTCCTCCCTTTCTATGCTATTTTCCTTAATTATATAACAGTCCTTCTGCTTGATTTCCATACCCACATCATCCCACTCACTTGTGAACACTGACACAAAGTATTAATTTCAAACCCTACCTACATCTTCTGGCTCCACACACAAATTACCACTATGGTCCTTAATGGGCCCTACTCTTTCCCTAGTTATCCTCTTAGTCTTAACGTATTTGTAAAATAACTTTGGATTTTCCTTTATTTTACCTGCCAATGTTTTGTCATGCCCCCTTTTTGCTCTCCTAATTTCCATTTTAGGTTCTCCCCTACACATTCTATAATCCTCTAGGGCTTCCACTGTTTTGAGCCCTCGGTATCTGCCATAAGCCTCCCTTTTTATCTTTATCCAAACCTGTATATCCCTCGACATCAAGGGTTCCCTGGATTTGTTGGTCCCACCCTTTATCTTTACTGGAATATGTTAGCCCTCTACTGTCCCTATTTCCTTCTTGAATGAGTCCCATTGCTCTGACATAGATTTACCTAAACGTAGCTGCTCCCAGTCGTCTCTGACCAAATTATATCTGATCTTTTTAAAATCGGCCTTCCCCAATTTAGAACTCTGATTTCTTGCCCATCCTTTTCCATTATAACCTTGAATCTAACAGAGTTATGATCACTATCTGCACAATGCTCCCCCACTGATACCTCTACCACTTGCCTGGTTTCATTCCCTAAAATTAAGTCCAGGACTGCCCCCTCTCTTGTAGGACCTTCTACGTACTGGCTTAAAAAGCTCTCCTGAATGTATTTTAAGAATTCCGCTCCCTCTAAACCTATCACGCTGTTGGGAAAGTTGAAATCCCCCACTATTACTACCCTATTATTTTTACACTTATCTGAAATTTGCCTACATATCTGCTCTTCTATTTCTCTCTGATTGTTTGGGGGCCTATAGTACACTCCCAGCAATGTGATTGCTCCTTTTTTGTTTTTAAGTTCTACCCGTATAGCTTCATTTGAGGAGCCTTCTAAGATATCATCCCTCCTTACTGCTGTAATTGATTCCTTGATCAATATACCCCCTCCTCTTTTAACTCCTTCCCTGTCTCACCTGAAGACCCTATATACTGGAATATTGAGCTGCCAATCCTGCCCCTCTATTAACCATGTCTCTGTGACAGCAATGACATCATATTTCCATGTGTTAATTTGTGCCCTCAGCTCATCTGCCTTATTCATCAGACTCCTTGAATTAAAATAAATACCATCCAACCTTGCCAAACTTCCTTGTGCTTTAATTGGCCTATAATTTCTATGCTTCCTAGGTTCACTTTCTCTCTCTTCTAATTTTGGCTGTTCATCTCTCCCTGCTGAATCTCCTCTCAAGATCCCATCCCCCTGCCAGGTTAGTTTAAACCCTCCCCCACAGTACTAGCAAACCTCCCCGCAAGGATGTTGGTCCCATTCTGGTTCAGGTGCAACCCGTCCGCCTTGTATAGGTCCCAAAATCCCCTGAAACCTCCCAATGTCTCAGAAATCTAAAGCCCTCCCTCCTGCACCATCTCTCCAGCCACACATTCATCTGGACTAACCTCCTACTTCTGTACTCAACTAGGGTGTGGCACCAGAATTAATCCAGAGATTACTACCTTTGAGGTCCTGTTTTTTAATCTACTTCCTAGCTCCCTAAATTCTGCTTGCAGGACCTCATTTCTCTTTCTACCTATGTTGTTGGCATCAATATGTACCATGATCTCTGTCTGTTTGCCCTCCCCCTTTACAGCCCATTCAGTGACATCCTTGACCTTGGCACCAGGGAGGCAACATACCATCCTGGAGTCATGTCTACGACCGCAGAAACTCCTGTCTGTTCCCCTTACTGTCAAGTCTCCTACCACTATTGCTCTTCCCCTCTTTTTCCTGCCCCGCCCCCAGTGCAGCTGAGTCACTCACAGTGCCATAAGTATGGCTGCACTCCCCAGAGGAACCGTCACTCTCACCGTTTTCCAACACAGAAAAACGGTTCCTGAGTGAGATGCACCCTGGGGATTTCCTGACTACCTGCCTGAACCCTTTCTTCTGACTGATGGTCACCCGTTCCCTCTCTCTCTGCACATCCGTAAACTGTGGGGTGACTGCATCTAAAAATGTGCGATCCACGAAACTCTCAGCCTCGCAGATGCACCTCAGTGCCTCCAGCTGCCGTTCAAGCTCTGAAACTCGGAGCTCAGGTAACTGCAGCTGGTAACACTTCCTGCACACGTGGTCAGTCAGAGCACAAGGAGTGTCTAGGGCTTCCCACATGTTGCAGGCGGTACATAACACGGGACTGAGCTGCCCTGCCTCTAGTTGAAAAAAAACCCTCACTTTAAGTTAAATACAGTAAAAGAAATTAAATTATTTATGTACTTTATATAAAAACTAGAACTCTTACCTTTCCTTAGCTTAATATATTTTAAACTGGAGAAAAACACTTGCCCACTACTGACCAATCAACTCTCATCTTTGTGTTGACGTCACTTTTTGAAGCTTTCCCACACCCATACTGGTTCTGATCTCTCCGCTGCTCTCTTGCACTGTCTTGTGATATCACTCTTGTTATTTTCAACAAGAACTGACTGCAGGATACCCTTCCCAGACTGCTTCATCGCAATGATGACTGCAGGACACTCTTCCCAGACTGCTTCACTGTGATGCTGACTGCAGGACACTCTTCCCAGACCGCTTCACCACAATGATGACTGCAGGATCATCTTCCCAGGCTGTTCAGGATCTTGTCAAAGCTGTCCAGGATCTAGTATACTTCAATCAAATCACACCTCATCCTTCTAAACTCCAGTGGAAACAAGCCCAGTCTGTTCACTCTTTCCTCATAAGACAGCCCATTCATTCCAAATATCAATCTAGTAAACATCCTTTGAACCGCCTCCAATGCATTTACATCCTTCCTTCAATTAGGAGACCAAAACAGCACACAGTATCCGAGGTGCGGTCTCACCAATGCCCTGTCTAACTGAAGCATAACATCCTTACTTTTATATTAAATCCCTCTTGTAATAAAGGATAGCATTCCATTAGCCTTCTTAATTACTTGCTGTACCTGCATACTAAC
Source organism: Carcharodon carcharias (assembly GCF_017639515.1). Classification (NCBI taxonomy): domain Eukaryota; kingdom Metazoa; phylum Chordata; class Chondrichthyes; order Lamniformes; family Lamnidae; genus Carcharodon; species Carcharodon carcharias. The sequence goes on from NC_054485.1 coordinate 44,446,798, forward strand.
TTTTTGTGACTCATGTACTAGAACACCTAGACCCCTCTGCACCTCAGAATTATGCAGCCCATTCTCACTTAAGTAATACTCTGTTTTTTGTTCTTCCTGCCAAAGTGAACAACTTCACACTTTCCCACATTAAATTCCATTTGCCAGATTTTTGCTTACTCACTCAACCTATCTATATGCATCTGCAACCTCCTCATGTCCCCTTCACAACATACTTTCCTACCTATCTTTGTGTTATCTTCAAATTTAGCTATCGTGTCTTCACTCCTCTCATCTAAGTCATTGATGTAAATCATAAAAAGTTGAAGCCCAGTACAGGCCCCTGTGGGACTCTACTCATCACATCCTGCCAATCAGAAAAAGACCCATTTATGCATACTCCCTGCTTTCTGCCAGCCAGCCAATATTCTATCTATGTTAATACGTTACCCACTACACCATGCACTTTTATTTTCTGTAATAATTTTTGAAGTGGCACCTTATTCAATGCCTTCCGGAAATCCAAATACATTGCATCTACAGGGTCCCCTTTATCCACTGCGCATGTTACTTCTTCAAAAAACTCCAATAAATTGGTTAAACATGATTTTCCTTTCACAAAACCAAGCTGACTCTTCCCAGTTGCCTTCAGCTCTTCTAAGTGCCAGGTTATAACCTCCTTAATGATAGATTCTGATAACTTCCCCATGACAAACGTCAAGCTAACTGGCCTGTAGTTTCCTGTTTTCTGCCTCCCTCCCTTCTTGAATATAGGAGTTATATTTGTTACTTTCCAATCTGATGGAACCTTTCCAGAATCTAATGAATTTTGGAAAATTAACACCAGCGCATTGACTACCTCATTAGCCACCTCTTTTAAGGTCCTAGGATGTAGTCCATCGGGACCTGGAGACTTGCCAGCCCGCAGCTCCAACAATTTGCTCAGCACCGTTTCCCTAGTGATTTCAATTTCACCAAGTTCCTCTCTCCCTTTCACCTCGTGATTTCCAGCTATTACTGGAATTTTTTTGTATCCTCTATAGTGAATACAGAAGCAAAATATTTGTTCATTTCTTCTGCCATTTCCTTATTATCTACTATTAACTCCCCACTGTCACTCTCTAGAGGACCAACACTCACTTTACTTACTCTTCTCCTTTTTAAATACCTGTAGAAACTCTTGCTAGCTAGCTTCCTCTCATACTTTAATTTCTTTCACCTGATTAACCTTTTAGCCATTCTCTGCCGTTCTTTATATTCTGTCCAATCATCTATCCTGCCACTTATCTTTACGGAGTTGTATGCTTTTTTTCTTAAGTTTGATGCTTTCCTTAACATCTTTAGTTAACCATGGATGGTGGGTGCTCCCCTTAGAATTTTTCTTTATAGTAGGAATATACTTATTCTGAATACTCTGAAATATCCCCTTAACTGTCTGCCACTGCTTCTGTATTGATCTATCCTCTAGCCTAGTTTCCCAGTTCACCAGTTAGCTCAGCTTTCATTCCCACATAGTTGCCCTTATTTATATTTAAGATACTAGTATTAGATTCACTCTTCTCCATTTCAAACTGGAAGTAAAATTAATCATATTGTGGTCACTACTACCGACGGGTGCCTTTACGCTGAGATCATTAATTAACCCTGTCACAATACCAAATCTAATATAACCTGCTGTTTGGTTGGCTCTGGAACATGCTGGTCTAAGAAACTATCTTGAAAGCATTCTAAGAACTCCTCATCCATGTATGTCATGTATCCTTCAATGTTAATTTCCCAATCATTGTCGTCCTGCAACCACGTCTCCGTAGCTGCAATCAGATCATATTTATTTACTTCAGTGTGGGCCATCAATTCATTTACTTTGCTATGAATGCTATGTGCATTCAGACAGAGAGCCTTCAGTTTTGTCTTTTTGTTACCTTTGTAACATCTAGTTTTGACTGTTGATGTATTATTAGGTTTTTTTCTTTCTGTCCCTTCTTGTCATTCTCTGATCCTCATTTCTCATATTACTATTTTGCTCTCCTGTCTTGACTCTACATCTTGAATTGCTACCTGTACCCAAGCTTGATCCCTCAACCCTCTTGTTTAATTTAAAGCCCTCTCTACTTCCCTAGCTATGCGGTTTGTGAGGACACACGTCCCAGCATGGTTCAGGTGTAAACAATCCCAACGGTACACTTTCCCCAGTACTGATGGATGTGCCCAACAAACTGGAACCCATTTCTCCCACACCAGTCTTTGAGCCACGTTTCTTTAATCTTATTTGCCCTATGCCAATTTGCACGTGGCTCAGGTATTGCTTCTGAAATTGGTACCTAGCTTCTCATACTGACTTTGCAGAAGTTCTTTCCTAGTTCTACCTATGTCATAGTACTTACATGGACCACGACAACTGGATCCTCCCTTTCCCACTGTAGGATCCTCTCAGACCTGAGCAAATATCCCGAACTCTGGCACTGGGCAGGCAGCGTAGCCGTCTGGACTCTTGATCTTTGCAGCAGAGAACAGTGTCAATCCCCCTCACTATACTGTCCCCGACTACCACTACATTCTTTTTTGCTCCCCTCCTTGAACAGCCTCTGATGATTTTATACACCTCAACTAAATCTCCTCTTGGACTTCTCTGTTCAAAAGAAAACAAACCCAGCCTATCTAACCCTGCCTCATTGTTAAAATTCATTGTATGATTCCTCTCTTTGGTGCTGAGGTTTTCCTAATCTCTGTTGTATCAATTATTTCATCTATAATATCGGAATTCAATGAAGCAGTTGATAGAAATAAAATTCTGCTTCAATCCCAAATGATCCTAATGTTGGGAATGAACTGCTTTACTTGAAATGCCGTGACTTTCCAACATTATGTCAATGCCATCAATACATATTATGCTTGGGTAGCTCACAGAGATAATGTCCATTAACTGTTCTCCTGTTTAAGGGCAATACTTATACAGTTCCTTTATTTTATTTTGAGAGCAGTGGAACGTTGGCTAAAATTAAAATAAAACAATTGATTAAATTAAGAATTCACAGTTCCAGCAAAACTTCTTGCATACCACATGAATGGAACTCCTAAAAAGAGCTTTAAAGCACAAGGCAGTATGGTAAGATTCATGTATTTGGAATACAGATGGATTTAAATGCAGGTTAATAACCATTCAGCAGGTCAGAAACACAGAGAGAGAGAAAAAATGAATGCACCCCACATAAGGGCAGGTATCATGCTGAGTTTACACCATTCTTGTACATTGTCCTGAAGCACTTATGTTAGCATCAGTTCAAAACAAGATCATCGTCTCTCTACTGGAAAGCCTCCAGTTCAGTGATTCATCATTCTTCTCGTTTTATGTCTGCTTCATGGACATCCTTAAAATAGGTTTCTGGGTAAGGCATTTGTAAAGCATCAATCTAGACGAAACCTGACTGCTTCACCAAACATTTCTTTTCATTCATTGGAACATTCCTTGTTCCAGTCCTACTCAGGCCCCCTCCCACAACTCTTTCTCTGGAACATCGATGACTGCTTCGGTGCTGCTTCATGCTCTTGTCTGAATCTGGAAAAATTTATTAATTTTGCTTCTAATTTCCACCCCTCCATCATTTTCACGTGGTCCATCACGACACTTCCCTTCCCTTCCTTGACCTCTCAGTCTCAATTTCTGGTGATAAACTGTCCACCAATATTCAGTACAAACCTACCGACCCCCACAGCTACCTCTACTACAGCTCCTCATACCCTGCTTCTGGTAAGGACTTCATCCCATTCTCTCAGTTCCTTCGCCTCCGTCGCATCTGTTCTGATGATGCCACTTCCAAAAACAGTTCCTCTGACATGTCTTCTTTCTTCCTTAACCGAGGTTTTCCACCCATGGTGGTTAACAGAGCCCTCAACTGTGTCCCGCGCATCCGCCCTCACACTTTCCTCTCCTCTGCCTCAATGCTATGGTCCCCCTTGTCCTCACTTATCACCCCACCAGTCTCCACGTTCAAAGGATCATCCTCCGCCATTTCTGCTAACTCCAGCATGAAGCCACCACCAAACACATTTTCCCTTCACCCCCCCTGTGGCTTTCTACAGGTATCATTCCCTCCGGGACACCCTGGTCCACTCCTCCATCACCCCCTACACCTCAACCCCCTCCCACGGCACCTTCCCATGCAACCACAGAAGGTGCAACACCTGCTCCTTTACTTATCCCCTCCTCACCGTCCAAGGGCCCAAACACACCTTTCAAGTGAAGCAGCACTTCACTTGCACTTCCCTCAATTTAGTCTATTGCATTCGTTGCTCCCAATGCGGTCTCCTCTACATTGGAGAGACCAAACGCAGACTGGGTAACCGCTTTGTGGAACACCTTCGGTCTGTCCGCAAGCATGACCCAGACCTCCCTGTCACTTGCCATTTCAACACACCACCCTGCTCTCTTGCCCACATGTCCGTCCTTGGCCTGCTGCATTGTTCCAGTGAAGCTCAATGCAAACTGGAGAAACAGCACCTCATCTTCCGACGGCACTTTACAGCCTTCCGGACTCAATATTGAGTTCAACAATTTCAGATCATGAACTCCCTCCTCCATCCCCACCCCCTTTCCAATCCCCCTTTTTCCAATAATTTATAATTTTTTCCAACTATATTTTTTTCTTTTCCCTCCCATTTTTAAATTTATTTTGATCTATTGTTTCATCTCCACCTTTTAGCCCACTTTGATCCCTTCCCCCCCACCCCACCCCCAATAGGGCCATCTGCCACTAGTTTGCTTCCCTTAATGTCCCCATTAGCACATTCCTTAGCTAATATCACCCCTTTGTCCTTTTGTCTATGACATCTTTGGCAGTCTCTTCTTGGCCTCCACCTATCACTGGCCCCCTATTGAGCTCTCCTGTCCCTCCCCCTTCTACCAGCTTATATTTCATCTCATTTCTATATGTCTTAGTTCTGATGAAGGGTCATACGGACTTGAAATGTCAACTGTATCCCTCTCCATGGATGCTGTCAGACCTGCTGAGTTTTTCCAGGTATTTTTGTTTTTGTTCTAGATTTCCAGCATCTGCAGTATTTTGCTTTCATTTCTTTTCATTCATTGATGATATGTGGGCTTCGCTGGCTGGGCTTGCATTTATTGCCCATCCGTAATTGTCCTTGAGAAGGTCATGGTAAGCTGCATTCTTGAACCGCTGCTGTCCATATGGTGTAGGTACACCTACAGTGCTGTTAGGAAGGGAGTTCCAGGATTTTTACCCAGTGACAGTGAAGGAACGGCAATGTATTTCCAAGTCAGGATGATGAGTGGCTTGGAGGGGAACTTGCAGCTGGTGGTGTTCCCATATGTCTGAAGTGCTTGTCCTTCTAGATGGTCGTGGTTGTGGGTTTGGAAATTGCTATCTAAGGCGGCTTGGTCCAAACACCACTGTTTGGACTTGGCTGTACATGAGTCCAGTTAATAGTAATTATGTCTAGGTAAGTCCCAAATACTGAAGCAGCTTTTCTTGAATAAATGTTGTTAGGGCTCTTTCTCACCATGAACTCCCCCATTTATTTATTTTACATACATTGGGGTGGCTTCCACAGAAGAGATTCCCATATGGGTTTCTACTCCATATTAATGGTAGCAATGAGCTTGAAGTATTTACAACCTGTTGAAGGCTAATTGTTTTTTTTTGTTTAATTCTTTTGTTAAATATCTGATTAAGTACAGTAACCAAGTCCATCACCAACAGAAGGGACTCATTTAATTTGTCAGACAAGCTTACTCATTACTAGGGATAAAATGCCCTCTGACCTGGAGAATAGTGCCAGCTGCATGATACAAAGGCACAGAGAGAGTTTTCATGGCTGATCTGGACAAATAATTTTCTGAACACAAATCAATGAAAGGAAGCAATAGTTGAGGTAGGAGTGAGCTCATGTACACAATTGAACTTCTCTATCCAACATACAGAAGCATCATCATAAATACTGCAATTGAGGATTAGCAGACCCACCACCCCATCTTGATTCCCTCTCTATAGTTTTAAATTGAAGCATCAATTTATAAATGCCATGCCCCATACCTTCACACAACAATGTAGAATGATTTAAAACTTATATATTTTTAAAGTTCTTTAGGGTATATTTGTTACTTATCTCCATTGTCTTTATTCTACCTCCCATTAGGACCATGTCCAGTCCCCTCTTTCTATCGTTCCACATCTGCCAATCATCTCTTCCTTTTCCATTGTGATCTTTCCCCACCACTTCTCTCTTGATCTGCTGCAACTCACCGCACTCTGCTCTTCCACTTTACACTGTGACCTTAAACTACAATATGTTATGATAGTAAATGCGCCAAATAGATAGCCACAGAAGAATAAACGTATTAGAGATGGTCTGACATCTGCTGCTGCTGTACATGGTATTCCCCATATCCTTCACCTCTGTTCCTATAATGAACAAGTGCTAATGAGTCATAGTTTGCAAATGAGACACATCATCCATCTTCAGTTGTCTGTTTATTTGGTGCATTAGAAGCGATCATCTCAGAAAAAGGCTTGTATTTCCCAGGGTTTGTCATTTGAAAATTAAAAGTTGTGGATTAATTTTTGATTCGTGCCCTCTGCTGATCTAATGTGCAGCCAACAAGATTAGCCCAATATGAGTCGGGACAAATGAAACTGCAAACATTAGCTGTCTAAAACTGGAACAGAAAAACGCGGCTGGCTCAACAGCAGATGTAGACAAAAGATAGGCTAATGTTTCTGGCAGAGCCACTTTTCCATCATTCTAGTTACTTTCACTGGTTTTGATGTTAATTTACCTTTACTCCTTACAAATAGAGAAGCTGGATTTGGCCTCAGCCTGATTGAAGTCCTAAAATAAAAGCAAAATGTAGCAGGTGCTGGAAATCTGAAACAAAAACCGAAAGTGCTGGAAATACTCAGCATTCAAAAATCATATTCAACTCGAAACTTTAACTCTGTTTCTCTCTCCACAGTTGCTGCCAGACCTGCTGAGTATTTTCAGCACTTTCTATGATTAAAATCCTGTCTGCTGCTGCAGGTCTTGTGGAATGAGCTCTGTTTAAAGTGCTGCCTAATAGTATAAACCTAAGGCAGCTGAATTCCCCGTTGCAGTGCTACCTCTGGACCATGTGTGGAACCTCCCAAATACATCTTTGACAGAAATCGTTCTTGTTCATTTTTTTTTGAAAAATATACTTTATTCATAACATATCTGAAAGAACATTACAAAACATTTCTAAATTGCCATCATAAAAAGTGCAATCATATCCAACTTTTACACATGGATCACGAGGTGCTTCAATACAATCAATGAATATTACAATCATTTCAATATGGTCAATACAGACAGTCAGACAGTGCAATGGTGTTGGAGTTATCAACATACATCATGTAGCACCCTGCAGTGCTTCAATACAATTATAATACATTTTTTATTCACTACATACATTCATTGTGAGCCGTGCAGCCTGAGTAGTCTATACCTTTCCCAGCCCCTCGGTGTACTGTGGCAGAAAGGCCTTAGACAGCCACCTTTCCCCGTTGCACCTTTGCGGTGGCTGCCCCAAGCTTTACTGCATCCCTCAGCACATAGCCCTGGATATTGGAATATGCAAGTCTGCAACACTCAGTTGGGGACAACTCTTGGCACTGGAAGACCAACAAGTTTCGGGCAGACCAAAGAGCATCTTTCGCTGAGTTGGTGATCCTCCGGCTGCATTTAATGTTTGTCTCGGTGTGTGTACCTGGGAACAGCCCATAGAGCACAGAGCCCTGTGTCACAGCACTGCTTGGGGTGAGGCTTCCTAAACAAATGTAAAGGTCGCTTGGCCTTTGCGCTTGCCTGCCAACTGTTAGGTTGGATGGGCAGCATAAATTTGAAGTTAATTAGCTTGTTAATGGCCTTAATAGGCCTTCCAATTATCGGTGGGCGTGCAGCCGACTCCGGCGCATGCCCCAGCGGATGGAATATTGCGCGAGTGTGCAATGACGTCAGGACACACACCCGATGTCGTCGCGTGTCATATTATGTTCGTGCATGTCAGGCGCGCACCTGCATGCCGAAGGTAAAATTCTGGCCCATGTTGACTCTGCCTCGTTGTTTTACGATTTTCTAAATGTCCAGCTAAAACCTCCTTAATAATGGGTTCTTGAATTTTCCTCATGATGGATGCAATTAAGAGGCTGCCTCCGTATTCACTGTCCAATTGAGGACAGCAGGCAGAAGAGCAAGACAGGAGGCCCAATCAGTGAACCTGCAGCAGCCCCCCCCCCCAACCCCACCACAGCCACAGAGGCTGCCAGACTTGCTGAGTAATTCCAGCATTTTCTGTTTTTATTTCAGATTTCCAGCATCTGCAGTATTTCGCTTTTGTGCTGTTCGCTATCTCATGATTTACACGAGTTAGATTCGTCCCCTGGTGTGAACCCAGTCAAAATGCATTCTGTTATATTGATGGTGACAGCAGTGCCTCAGATCTCTCCTTCTTCAAAATAAAAGAGTGGCAAGTATTTCCCTCCCACACAATGAGAGTGGTGACCCCCTTATGGCAGCAGCACCTGTGTGCTTCTATCTATAAGTGTATTATGTATTTTGATGAGCTGACAAGTCTGTCATTACCATCTTTCGGTTAAGTATTCATCTCACTGTGAGTCATTGCACGTCTAGAACAGAACAGACCCGAAGTTGTGCTGCAGACCCATCCAGCTGGGCAAGGCAGTCAGGCTGCATCTCAAAGCTGTACTGTTTTGGCTGCAGCTTGTAAATCCTTCTTTGAACTGATGTCCTGCACTGTGTGTTACCAGGGAAGAGTTCATCACAAGCAACTTGACAGTGTCCCTTCAGTTGTGCAGATCACTGGCACTCCTTTTAACTCTAAAAATAATTCTCAAAGTAAGCTGCCAATTTATTTTCTGCAGTACTTAAGAGTGTGCTTACTTTTCAAAACGGTCAAGAACCCACCTAGTTTTTCGAGACTTGAGCACAGGATCTCGGAGTGCTGCATTGTCAGAGGTACAGCCTTTCAAGTTAAATGTTAAACTGAGGCCATATGTGCCCTCTCAGCTTTAGATTTCTCACCATAGTTCTCTGATTTTATTTGCCCTTTCCAAACGTTGAGCTATTTTTTCAGTTTATTTTTTGGTTTCCCTGCGGTGCAGTGCAAACTTTAATGTGACCTGGAGCTTTTGTTCCCATAGCAAGTTATGTAAATTAATGAAACAACTAACCAGTCCCAATTTGTCCCTGATACAATCAGCAGGTATAACCTGTTCTACTATATGCAAATCTTGTTACCTGCAACTTTTTAATTTCAAGCTTAATATGTTCTGACTTATTACTGCATTTGTTTTTTGATTGCACAGCAAGCCCAGTCAAGGCATTTTCGTCAACTTTAGCAAAGTGCTGATGATCCTCGAATAACAAAGATTCCTTAAAGGGGAAGGCTTCTGGATTTCTAGAAACCCAAATTAACCTTACATTAACATCTGAATCATTGATGGAAATCCAGCCACCATCCAGCTCAAGTAATGAAATCCAGTAATCTCACCATCTGACACACTGTTTGAGAAGGTTCTGAAACACAACTCATTCAATACAATATTTTGGCTCCATAACTCTGTCTTTTTAACCAATGGTGATGGGGTCTGTTTGCACCCTGTTTCCAAATTGCCTGTGATACGCCTTTTTCCTGTGCTCGTGAATGAGATTTTTTTTCTAGTCCTTTATTTAGCAATTGTTATTCAATGAAAACATTACGTATAATACACGGGGTGGATTTTGCGAAATGTCTCTATGTATTATGCATGGAAACTTAACCTAACATGCAAAGGGTCAGTGGTGTGCTCGGAGAGGTGAGTTGGCTGGCATCCAAATCCATAATCCCCACTGTACTGAGCCCCTGAATCCTAGTTCTGCTTTCCCCTGCAAATAGAAAAATCTTCTGTACATCTGCCCCATCAAATCCTTCAATAACCTTGAAGACCTCTTTCATGCCATCTCTCAATCTTCCCTTCTCATTCAATCTTTCCTGCTAGTTATAACCTCTCAGTTCTGCCATCATTATAGTACATCTTTTTTGCAGTTTTCCCAATGCCTCTATATCCTTCTTATAATGCAGACACCAGAACTGTTCACTCCAAGTGTGGTCTAACCAAGGTTGTTTACAAATTTAACATTACTGCTCTGTTTTTCAATTCTATCTCTCGAGGTATAAACCCCAGTGCTTGGTTTGCTATTTTTTAAAGTCCTTATTAATCTGCATCGCTACATTTAGTGATTTGTGTAACTGTGCCCTGAGATTCCTTTGCTCGTCTACCCTTTGGCACTTATTTTCCAAATAGTATGTGGCTTTTATTCTTCCTACCAAAATGTACCATCTCACAGCATGTAATAGAGATGTTATCACAACTGCAATGAATTAATGTTATAAGAAACAAGTGTGTGTTCAATGTAAGACTGTCATGTACAATATAAATTTGTGTGTTTGTGTTTCATTTTTCAAGCAGTGAGTTGCATGAAAACAGGCTATTTTTGAACCAGAAATTTAGAGCTATATTTAAGGGAAAGCATCTGTTGTTGAATGGAACAACACCTTATGACAGACCAAATTAAAGGGGTATTGGTTCCATGAACCAATGTTTGGGTAATCTGTCATCATTTGGTAAAAGATCAGTAGGTAGATTTTGACTTTGTGTGAGTGTGAAATGGATAATAACAACATCAACAGCTCACTTTACCTCACTCAAAATTTTTAATCCCATTGATTTCAATGGAAATAAAAGTTGGGAGAGCTGTAAAATGGATTAAAGCCAGAAAAAGGTGGGAATACTTAGCGGGTCAAGCACAATTTGTGGAGAGAGAAGCAGAGTAATAATTCAGGTTGATGATCTTTCATCAGAACCGATGAAAGGTCTCAGTCTTGAAACATTGGGCTGAATTTTCCAATGGGTACCTGGACCCTTCCTGGGTCCCGACACTGCTGGTGACTCACATCCACACCAACCCCAAGCATATTCTTATGGGAGATGATAAGAAATAGGAGCAGGAGTAGGCCATTTGGCCCATTGAGCCTGCTCCATCATTCAATAAGATCATGGCTGGTCTGATTGTGGTCTTAACTCCATTTTCCCGCCTTTCTCCCCACAACCCTCAACTCTCTTGTCGATCAAAAATCTACCTAATTCAGCCTTGAGCATATTCCATGACCCAGCTTCACTTCTTTCTATGAAAGAGAATTCCAAAGGCTAACAGCTCTTTGACAGAAAAAATTCTTCCTCAACTCCATCTTAAATGGGAGACCCCTTATTTTTATGCTGTGCTCCCTAGTTCTAGATTCTTCCATAAGAGGCAATATCCTCTCAGTAGCTACCTTATGAAACCCCCTTAGGATCTTATGTTTCAATAAGATCACTTCTCATTCTTCTAAACTCCAATGAGTACATGGCTCAATCTTTCCTCATAGACAACCCTTTCATCGCAGCAATCAGCCGAGTGAACCTTCTCTGAAACTGCTCCTAATGCAAATATAGCCCTCCTTAATTAAAGAGACCAAAACTGTACAAAGAACTCCAGGTGCAGACTCACCCTGCCCTGTACAGTCCTAGCAAGATTTCCCTACTTTTACGCTCCATTCCCCTGCAGTAAAGACCAGCATTCCATTTGCCTTTCTGATCATTTGCTGTACCTGCATGCTAACTTTTTGTGATTCATTTAGAAGGACACCCAGATCCCTCTGTACTGTAGCATTTTGCAGTCTTTCTCCATTTAAATAATATTCTGCTTTTCTATTCTTGCAAACCCACAATTTCCCACATACTCCATCTGCCATTTTTTTGCCCACACACTTAACCTATCTATATCCCTTTGCAGACTGTTTGTCACCTTCTTGCAACTTGTTTTCCTACCTATCTTTGTACCATCATCAAATTTGGCTACAGTACAGTCTGTTCCTTCATCCAAGCCATTAATTCAGAGCCCCCAGCATTGATCCCTGCAGTGCTCCACTTGTTATAGTTTGCCAAACTGAAAATTACCCATTTATTCTGAGCCTCTGTTTCCTGTTAGTTACCCAATCCTCCATCCATGCTAACATATCACCCCCAACACCATGAGCTCTTATCTGCAGTAACCTTTTATGTGGTAACTTATCAAATGCTTTTTGGAAATCCAAATACACTACATCTGCTGGTTCCCCTTCGTCCACCTGGTTTGTTAGATCCTTAATGAGCCCTAATAAATTTGTCAAACAGAAATTTCCTTTTCACAAAACCATGTTCAGAGTTTTTCCCTCATCAGGCTGGCTCAGAAGGGAGCAGCTGGGGGCAGTCAGGAAGCTGCCTGCCGCCCGCGATTGGCTCTGCTCCCCGGTTTCACGCGGGCGGGACAATTAAGGCCCACCCTGCGTGGATCGCAAACGGCAGCGCTAAGCACTGTGTGGGTTGGGGGATGAGGCAGAGCCGGGCCTCGTGCGCAGTTTGTGCAAATAGTGCTTCAATCTCCCTGAGACATGGAGCTGCCTCAGGAAGATTGAAGCGCTTTTTAAAAAATTAATAAAGGCAATGAAAATATAATGAAATGTTCCCTCATGTGACTGTGTCACATGAGATGGGACATGTTTTTAATGTCAAAAGTAAAAAGTTTTTATTTAATTTGTATTAGCTTTAGGAAAACCTCATCACGCTCGTGGATGAGGCTTCCTAAAAAAATGTAAAGGCAGTGTAAATTTGAAGTTAATTAGCTTGTTAATGGCCTTAATAGGCCTTCCAATTATCGGTGGGCGTGCAGCCAACTCCAGCGCATGCCTCAGCGAATGGAATATTGCGCAAGTGCGCAATGAAGCCAGGACACATGCCCAATGTCATTGCGCGTCATATTATGTTCGTGCATGTCAGGCGTGCACCTGCACGCCGAAGATAAAATTCTGGCCCATGTTGACTCTGCCTCGTTGTTTTATGATGTTCTAAATGTCCAGCTAAAACCTCCTTAATAATGGGTTCTTGAATCTTCCTCATGATGGATGCAATTAAGAGGCTGCCTCCGTATTCACTGTCCAATTGAGGACAGCAGGCAGAAGAGCAAGACAGGAGGCCCATTCAGAGAACCTGCAGCACTGGCACCCCGCCCACCCACCCCCCACCCACCCCCCCCCCCCACCCCACAGCCACAGAGGCTGCCAGACTTGCTGAGTAATTCCAGCATTTTCTGTTTTTATTTCAGATTTCCAGCATCTGCAGTATTTTGCTTTTGTGCTGTTCGCTATCTCATGATTTACACTATCGTACAGAGTTAGATTCGTCCCCTGGTGTGAACCCAGTCAAAATGCATTCTTTTACATTGATGGTGACAGCAATGACACAGATCTCTCCTTCTTCAAAATAAAAGAGTGGCAAGGATTTCCCTCCACCCCACACAATGAGAGTGATGACTCCCTTATTGCAGCAGCACCTGTGTGCTTCTATCTATAAGTGTATTATGTACTTTGATGAGCTGACAAGTCTGTCGTCACCATCTTTCAGTTAAGTATTCATCTCACTGTGAGTCATGGCATGTCTAGAACAGAACAGACCCGAAGTTGTGCTGCAGACCCATCCAGCTGGGCAAGGCAGTCAGGCTGCATCTCAATGATGTATTGTTTTGGCTGCAGCTTGTAAATCCTTCTTTGAACAGATGTCCTGCACTGTGTGTTACCAGGGAAGAGTTTATCTCAAGCAACTTGACAGTGTCCCTTCAGTTGTGCAGATCACTGGCACTCCTTTTAACTCTAAAAATAATTCTCAAAGTAAGCTGCCAATTTATTTTCTGCAGTACTTAAGAGTGTGCTTACTTTTCAAAACGGTCAAGAACTCACCTAGTTTTTCGAGACTTGAGCACAAAATTTCGGCTGGCACTCCAATGAAGTACTGAAGAAGTGCTGCATTGTCAGAGATACAGCCTTTCAAGTTAAATGTTAAACTGAGGCCATATGTGCCCTCTCAACTGGACATAAAGTATCCCACAGCACTGTTTCAAATAATGGCAGAGGAAGTTGCTCTGGTGTTCTGGCCAATATATAACTGTTAACCAATATCATTAAAAAGGATGATCCTGTCTTTAATACCATAAGACGTAGGAGCAGAAGTAGGCCATTCAGCCCATCGAGCCTGCTGCACTATTCGATGAAATCATGGCTGATCTGCTAATCTTCAGCTCCACTTTTCTGTCTTTTCCCTATAACTCTTGATTCAACTACTGATTAAAAATCTGTCTATCTCAGCCTTAAATGTAGTTAACAACCCAACCTCTACAGTCCTCTGTGGTAAAGAATTCCACAGATTCACTACCCTCTGAGAGAGGAAATTCCTCTTCATCTCTGTCTTAAATTGGTGACCTCTTACTCTGAGATTATGCCCTCTGGTCCGAGACTCTCCCACAAGGGGAAACAACCTCTCAGCACCTACCCTGTCAAGCCCACTATGGATCTTATATATTTCAATAAGGTCACCTCTCACTCTTCTAAACTCCAATGAATACAGGCTCAACCTACTCAACCTCTCCTCAAAGGAAAATCTTTCCATATCCGGGATCAACCTAGTGAACCTTCCCTGGACTGACTCCAATACCAGTACATCTTTCCTGAGATAAGGGGACCAAAACTGTTCACAGTATTCTAGGTATTGTCTAACCAGTGTCTCGTATAGTTTAGCAAGACTTTTATTTTTATCACACACAACTTTTTAGTTCTGAAGAAGAGTCATTCAGACTTGAAACATTAACTCTGTCTTTCACTCCACAGATGCTGTCAGACCTGCTGAGTTTTTCCAACAATTTTTGTTTTTGTTTTGGATTTCCAGCACCCACAGTATTTTGCTTTTATTTCCCTATTTTTATACTCCATTCCCTTTAAAATAAGGGCCTATTACCTACTGAACTTGTATGATAACTTTTTGTGATTCATGTTCGAGGACCCCCAAATCCCTCTGTGCTGCAACTCTCTGCAGTCTTTCTCCATTTAAATAATATTCAGCTCCTCTATTCTTCCTGCCAAAGTCCATCACCTCACATTTTCGCACATCATATTCCATACGCCATGTTTTTGCCCACTCACTTAACCTGTCTATATCCCTCTGTAGAGTCTTTGTGCCATTCTCACCGCTTGCCTTCCCACCTATTTTTGTGTCATCCGCAAACACCGACGGCCTGGCGCTCCCTTGAGCGCTCGCTGCCCAACAGCCCGGCACCCTCTCGGCTGCTCACCCTCTGATGGCCTGGCACATTGCTGTTTGTGGGATTTTGCTGTGCACAAGTTGGCTGCTGAATTTCCTGCACTGCAGTAATGACTACACTTCAAGAGTACTTCATTGAGTGTAAAGCACTTTGGGATGTCCTAAAGCTCATGAAAGACACTACAGAAGTGCCATTTTTTTCCATTCTTTAGTAATCATTAGGGTTTGTGGATTTTCAAAAGTGACTTGGAGTTCAGTACATATTGTACATTAATTTGCAAACAATAGATATTAAGAAGTTTTACATTTCATTCTTCTAATGGGAAGCCCAATAGATAGTGTATTACAGAAGTGTCAGTTTAGGCAAGCATTTTTATTTTCTACAGCATCAGAAATTTGCAATAAACAGAGTACAAAGTGGTTTCTTTGTTTTGGTTCCATTTGATATGTTGCACAGTCCTTTGCAGTAGATCACCAACTTATCATTAAGGAAGGATTTATATAATCATAATATAATTTGTTTGCTTTTAGATACAGAGTGTAATAGAAGGTTCTGGTACATACAACATTACTGTGGGGCTGAATACAGTACCGCCCACACGGTGTTGTAAGAAGGCACATGACCTAGACTTGGGGTCAGTGTGGTGTTTGCCAGAGATGTGATAAGACCTAGGATGGAGAGAACTCCATGACTGTACCTTTTACTGTATATTTGTATATAAGACTTGCTGTTAGAATACAGATGGCTATGAAGACAAATAAGTAAAATAAATAAAACCAACAGTCCGTAACCAACACCATCTCAACAGAGGGTTATCAGGGAGATGTCAGAGTAGCTTCACCAAATGTAGAAACTATTGGATGGATTTGGGTTTTTATGGAACACTTAATGGTGCTGAGGGTAACCGCAGGAAATGAAGATCATGGAGAAAATCTAAATGAGAAGAGATTGCATATGGTTAGTAATAGTGGAGGATGAAGGAGATTTAGAACTAAAGTGTAACCCAAACAAAGTAAGTTTGTGTGTGAAAAAAAATTGAAGAATCCAGATTTTTACTGCTTCACGAAGACAATTCAACAATATTCATTCGTGAAGATTTCTTCATTATTCTGAAGGTGTTTTTCAAAAATGATAGAATTAAGGATTGCTGGCTTTATAATCTTTATTTGTTATTTCCTTCCTGCTATTTCATTGCATCACTGCATTCTTTGCGAATAATATTAACCCTCACAGTAGGAGCAAAGAGAAAGTCATCGCATAACACCAGTGAACATATGATTCTGCGTGTCTGTGTGTGGGGGTGGTGGGGTGGGGGCAAGGGGGTGGGCTGCAGGAGTATGTAGCTGGAGGCATTTTGAGGTAGATCTTGATAAATAGCCTTAGTAAACCCAACACTAATCTAAAAGCAGAATACTGCGGTTGCTGGAAATTGGAAATAAAAACAGGAAGTGCTGGAAATACTCAATAGGTTATGTTAGCATCTGTGGAGAGAGAAACAGAGTTAATGGGCTGCACATGGCTGGGGGGGATGGACAGTTCGCCTCACAGCCCCAAATCTAAGTCGGCGTGAAGCTGAATCACTCCAGGCAAGCCTGTTCCGCAGCTGTTACATGCTGCGGGTGGATTAAGTAGCCTCACTGGGGAGGAAGTCCTGCCCTCAGGAGCTTCCAGACAATCAGATTGACTGAAAGCTCCAGCAGTCCTGGCAGCGACAAAAACTAATTAGTGGGGACTGGAACCAGGCCCAAGAAGAAGGCACAATGGGTCCCACAGCAAAATAAGTCTGAGATATTGGGAGAGGAGGGTTTGGGCAGCTTGGGGAGGGGGCATGCCAGTTGCCAGGGGTTGGTTAGTTGAGCAGGCGGGTAGGAATAAAGTAGGGTGCTATCTTAGAGGACTGCCCCCTGTAGTAATTATGGTTTTATTTAGTGTCTAATGTACCTTTAAGAATAATACTTGTTAAGGAAGGTCACATGACCTGTAGTAACCAAGAGAAGAGTAGCACGGGCTGCCTCAGCAGTCAGTGTAGTGATAGAGTTGGAGTTGAAAGCACACTTGTAGTTGCTGCTAGCACATTGTAAATCAACTTAAAGTTTCTACCTAAGAAGTGTCTGCAGATCATCTCTGTTATTAATAGCACAACTCAGCCACCCTACAACAAACTGGCAATGAGGATAAAACAGGATTGAACAGAACAAACAAGTTAAAAATAAATCAGCTCATCCAGTGATTGTAAGGAACAAGCTCTGTTAGAATAGAAGAAGTTATTCTCTCTCAAAATGCCACAGGTTGAGAGAGTTGATCCTTTTGAACCTGCCACAGATGATTGGTCTCAATACATAGAACGCCTCATGTTCTTTTTTCAAGTGAATGAGATTATGGGGGAAGTGGAGAGGCGAGTAATCCTCTTAAGAACTTGTGGGAACAAAACCTACAGCCTGATTCAAAGTTTGACTGCACCCAGTGATCCAGATTCAAAGAATTTTGATGAATTGGTGGATCTCATGAAGGGTCACTTTCAACACGGGCCCTCAGTCACGATGCAGAGGGTCAGGTTTAATTTGTAAAATAGAGCCCTGGGTGAGACAATTGCATGCTACATGGCAAAGTTGAATCAGTTAACAGAACATTGTGAGTTTGGTACAACTGAACGACATACTCAGATATCATTTAGTGTGTGGTGTGAAAGAGGACTCTATTCAGAAAAGATTATTGTCCAAAGTGAATCTGGATTTCAAGAAAGCACGAGAGATAGCGCTGTCCATGAAAAGTGCAATAAAAGAATCAAAAGCAATACAGGGTGCGCAAAATGGCACCGTCCTCCATATTGGGTGGGAAACCTCAACCGAAAGAGGCGCGAAAAAGCGTGACTCTGCTAAGAAGCTAGCCGAAAAATAAAGAAAAATAACTTTGCAGTGAAATTGAAGAATAATTTTAATAGAGGTGGAAACAAGCAGTCTTTTAGCAATTACCAGTTTAAAAAAATCGAATGCTACTATTTTCATAGAAATGAACATATAATGAGACAGTACAAGGAAAGATTCAAGCAGGCTTGAAAACAAAAGAAGAAGCCCAATGAAATCTATAATGTAGAAGAGCCTGAAATAACAAATTTAGGCATTTACTTGTTGTTTAACCTGAAAGTTGGAAAGACAAAACCAATATTTGTCACAGTGAAAATAAATGTTAAACCTGTTAGAATGGAAATGAACATGGGAGCTTCCACTACAGTAATTGGGGAACATACCTTCAGACATTTGAGTAAATGTGAACATTAATTAAGTTTAGGCAAAATAGATGCCAAGCTAAAAACATATATGGGTGAAGACATTCAAGTAAAAGGTATAAACAGAGGAACTGTCCATTATGGAAGCCAATCTGCAAAGCTGCCCTTGATGATGGTTGCAGATGAGGGGCCAAGCCTCCTGGGGCAAAATTGGTTAAACAAAATGAACTTACAATGGCCTGAAATTTTCCAGTTGAGAGCAGGTGGGCTACCAGAACTGCTTAGGAAGTATGCCACTGTCTTTAAGGATGAACAGGGGAAAATCCAGGGCCTGCAGGCCAAGATTCGTGTGGATCCGGAAGCAACCCCTCGTTTTATGAAGGTGAGACCTGTACCATATGTTCTGTGAGAGAAAGTCAACATTGAACTGAACAGACTAGAGAAACCTGTTCAGTTCTCATAGTCCCCGTCCTTAAACACAACCAAAGCGTCCGAATTTGTGGATGCTACAAACTGATGGATAATAAAGTAGCTAAGCTAGACAGGCAAAACAAAAACAAAAATACCTGGAAAAACTCAGCAGGTCTGGCAGCATCCACGGAGAGGAACACAATTAACGTTTCGAGTCTGAATGACCCTTCAACAGAACTAAGTAAAAATAGAAGAGAGGTGAAATATTAGCTGGTTTAAGGCGGGGGAGGGTGGGTGGGGGGGGTGGGGGGTGGGATAAGAAGAGCTGGATAGAGGGCCAGTGATAGGTGGAGATAACCAAAAGATGTCACAGACAAAAGGACAAAGAGGTGTTTGTCTGTGACATCTTTTGGTTATCTCCACCTATCAGTGGCTCTCTATCCAGCTCTTCTTGTCCCCCCCACCCCCCACCCTCCTTAAACCAGCTTATACTTCACCTCTCTTCAATTTTTACTTACTTCTGTTGAAGGGTCATTCAGACTCGAAACCTTAACTGTGCTCCTCTCCGTGGATGCTGCCAGACCTGCTGAGTTTTTCCAGGTATTTTTGTTTTTGTTTTGGATTTCCAGCATCCAGTTTTTTGCTTTTATTTTAAGCTAGACAGGCACCCTGTTCCAAAAATTGAAGATCTGTATGCCAAGCTGGCAGGAGGGACAACATACACACAGCTTGACATGAGTCACTCTTATCAAGAATTAAAGCTGGATAATGCCTCCTGGCAATTTGTTACAATTAATACCCACAAGGCTTGTACCAATATACATGATTGCCTTTTGGTGCCTCCTCAGCTTGAGCCATCTTTCAGAGAACAATGGAAAGCTTACTGCAGCGACTGCCCCAGGTTGTAGTCTATTTAGGTGATGTATTGGTGACAGGATTCACTGAAAAAGAGCATTTGGCAAACTTCGAAGAAGTCTTAAAATGTTTCTTGCAAGCTGGAGTGCATTTAAAAAAAGAAAAGTGCACGTTCCAAGGGAAGGAGGTAATCTATTCGGGTCACCGGGTAGATTCACAGGGCCTCCATCCAGTTGAGGGGAGAGTGAAAGCCATAAGAGAGACACCTGCACCAAAAAATGCCTCAGAGCTGAAATCATTCCTAGGAATGATCAACTATTATGGATGGATCTTACCCAATTAGTCCACTGTGCTGGCCTCCTGCATTTTCTACTCAAAAAGAACCATCATTGGTCTTGGGAGGTGCTCCGGAAAAAAGGTTTCATTAAGGTGAAGCAATTGTTGTACTCATCCAATCTGTTAGTGCATTATGATCAGATGAAAGAATTGGTGCTGACATGTGACACAGCTCCCTACAGAGTGGGAGCAGTGCTCTCTCATCGGATGAATAATAGCACAGAACGGCCAGTAGGTTACATATCAAGAACACTCATTACAGCGGAAAAGGGGTACTCGCAGGCAGAAAAAGAAGGCCTGTCCATCATCTTTGGTGTCAAGAAATTTCACCAGTACGTACACGGGTGTCATTTTACAATTGTTTCAGACCACAAACTATTGCTAGGATTGTTTAGTGAGGACAAGGCTAAACCAGCCATATCCTCAGCAAGAATACAACAATGGGCTTTAATTCTGACAGCATGCAAATAAACTTTCGTACATAGGCATGGCAATCAAATCGAAAACACCAATGCCTTTAGTTTGCCTTTACAAGAAAAGGAGGAGCACGTCCAGTTCCGCAGAAACTTGTATTACTATTAAGTTTCTTAGATTCCTCGCTGGTATGTTCTCGACCATAAGAGACTGGACAAGTAGGGACCCAGTCGTATCTCAGGTACAAGAACCAGTGCTACACAATTGGTCACGGGGGCCTGTAACTGACGAAATGAAACTGTACTTCAACAGAAGGCACGAAATAACCAGACAGGATGACATCTTATTGTGGGGAGCACGCATGATAGTTCCTCCAAAGGGAAGGGAGCCACTTTTAACGGAACTACACAATGCCCATCCAGAAATTTCTTGAATGAAGACCATAGCACACAGCTGTCTATAGTGGCCTGGGATGGATGGCGAAATAGAGAGTTTAGTAAAGCACTGTGTGCAATGTCAGCAACTGCAAAAGTTGCCAGTGACAGCTCCATTACACCCATGGGAGCGGCCAGGTAGACCCTGGGTGCGGTTATACATTGTCTACATTGGACATTTCTCATGAACAATGTTTCTGCTCATTATTGATGCCCATTCAAAATAGTTGGATGTATATGAGGTGAAGTCACCAATGTGAGCTGCTACAATTAAGAAACTACATCAGAGTTTTGCCGTTCACGGACTGACAGAAGTAGCTGTTTCCAATAATGACATGGCATGTATGAGTGCAGAGTTTCAACAGTCTATCAGCCTCAATGATATCACTCATGTGAAAACTGCACCATATCGCCCTTCCTCAAACGGACTGGCCGAAACACAACAACAGATGTCACACCTGCAGAGTTATTGTTGAGATGCCATCTCAGAATGAAATTGAACTTAATATTGCCGAATTTAGAGGGGAAGGTGGAAAGGAGTCAGTGAAGCCAGAAAGCTAGACATGACTGACATAGTTGTGAGAGGAAATATACCGTGGGAGAGCTGATACATGTGAAAAATTTCGGGGAAGGATCAAAGTGAAAGTTACCGGTTGAAATAAGTGCGGTGACTGGACCTCTATCTCACCACATGGGGGTGAAAGGCCGGATTATCTGTAAATATGTGGACCATTTGAGGAAGAGAGATACAAATCAAGAAAATGTGGTTCCACCAGTGATCATGACCAGGTCTGCATTTCCTATTGAGGATACTCAACCCAGGATTGAAATGTCTGATATGCCTGTAAGAGTTGAGGATACAGAACTGCAAGGGCTCACCGAAGCACCTGATGTTCAGCCAACTCCAGAAAAGGAGGCTCCTGACAAAGAATCTGAAGTTGTGGAGCTGTATTATTCCACACATTACCAGGAAACCACCTGAAAGACTGAACTTGTAAATATTATGTTGTCTTGAAAAATATGCACTTGTAAATATAATATGTTTAGTGAGTTAAAGGGTGGAGGAATGAAGTAATTATGGTTTTATTTAGTGTGTAATGTACCTTTAAGAATAATACTTGTTAAGAAAGATCACATGATCTGTCATAACCAATAGGAGAGTGGTATAGGCTACCTCAGCAGTCAGTCTAGAGATAGAGTTGGAGTTCAAAGCACACGTGTAGTTGCTGCTGAGTACATTGTAAATAAACTTAAAGTTTCCACCCAAGAAGTGTCTGCAGATCAACTCTATCATAATAGCACAACTCGGCCCCCCTACAACACCCCTAATGCGCAAAGTGCACCCCCCGGAGATGGTACCTCCCCTTCCTTACTACCCTTTTAAAAAAGAAGGCCCGCCCACTCCCGTCCGACTGCTCACGCCCGTCATATCATGACGTGGTAAGCGTATTATCAGGGTCAATTGGATTGTTAACAAGATCATTTGACCCTTGATTATTTATTTAAATATGGCGGTCAGGCTGCCAATTTTGGTGCCCGCCCATCTGGCGTATTTTCGGGGTGGGCGGGGAGGTGGCCGATTTTATCTGCTCAATTTTGTGTGACACTCACCCCACCATTAAAAACCCGCCTGGCGGAGGCACATAAAATCCAGCCCAATTTTTCAGATCTGTGACATTTCTTCAGAACTGGGAAATGTTGGGAATGTAATAGCTATTGAGAAAGGGTCAAAATGAAGTTCTGATTACGGTGAAAGACAGGAGAGATTAAAAGACAGAAGAGTTGGTCTACCAGGGCCAAAGGGAATGATGATGGGTCAAGAAAAGAAACAATGAAACAAAGGATATGCCTGTAGTTGTTGTGCTGCTAACTGAAATCCTAAAGTAAAAGCAAAATACTGTGAACACTCGAAACATGAAATAAAAACAGAAAGTGATGGAAAAGCTCAGCAGGTCTGTCAGCATCTGTGGAGAGAGAAACAGAGTTAATGGGCAGAATTTTCCATTTGACATGCAGGGCCGTGCGTAAAATGACGCATGGTGACGTCGGGCGAGCGTCCCAGCCTCACCGTGCGCCATTGCGGGCGTGTGATGAAGTCTGATGCGCACCCACCATTAATTAATGGGCCACTTAAGGCCCTTTATTCTTCAATCAACGCCGATTTTTTTGGGCCCGTGCGATCTTAGGGTTGGCGCATGGACGCAGTGGGCAGGCGGATAGGAGACATTTGTATTAACCTCATCCACTGGTGGGATAAGAGGGCTCACTGGAGTTGTGAATCTGCTCTGTGAAGTATTTATTGGTGAAAGTTTTTCAAACTTGCCTGTGTGATCTGCAGTACTTTAGAAAGCATTCCAGCTGCTTTTTCTTAGCTCTTAACCTTCAGGCCAGCACTCTGCAGTGAGGAATCTTTTCTGGACCTGCAGGTTTCATGAAGCCTTAGACTGGGAATGGGATCTGATCTGTCCACAGGAGGCAGCTCCTCTGAGGACGAAGGGAGGGTTCGAAGGGGGAGGAGGCCAGGAGTGCACATTCAGCCTTGGGGGATCCACCCTTGGGAGGACAGGAGCAGGCACAAGGCGTGCTGCGCCAATAGGTGGACCCAGGCGGAAGGGGACGCAGAATATGCCACTATCCTGCTGCCAGAATATATAGCTGGCGAAGCAGCTACCTCAATATGTCTGAGGTGCAGTGCTGAAGGAGGCTCTGACTCTCAAGGGAGACAGCCAACTATATCTGTCAGATGATTGGGCCTGAGATCTCTCCTAACTGTGTGGCCGGACACCACATGCCAATGGCTCTGAAGGTCACAGCTGCCCTCACCTTCTATGCCTCTGGCTCCTTCCAGGGCTCGGTGGGTGATCTTTGGGGTGTCTCCCAATCAGCTGTCCACACTTGTGTCAAGCAGGTCACAGACACTCTGTTCAGGCGTGCATTGACCTTCATCCACTTCCGCTGGGACGAGGCAAGCCAGATACAGCGAGCCAGATGCTTTGCGGCCATTGCTGGCTTTCCCCGCGTCCAGGGTACAATTGACTGCACATATGTGGCCATCAAGGCACCAGCAGGTGAGCCCGGTGCCTTTGTCAACAGGAAGGGCTTCTACTCCATGAACGTGCAGATAGTGTGTGATCACAGGATGCTGATTCTACAAGTCTGCGTAAGGTACCCAGGCTGCTCCCATGACGACAACATCCTCAGATACTCCCAGGTGCCGGGGCTCTTCAGTGCTGAATGGCTGGCTGACAAGGGCTATCCCCTTAGAAGGTGGCTCATGTCACCTTTCCGCCATCCAATATCAGAAGCTGAGCAGCGGTACAATAGGAGCCACAGCACCACAAGGGCTGTGGTGGAGAGGGCCATCGGTCTTCTCAAGATGCGCTTCCGATGCCTGGACCGTTCTGGGGGCACGCTCCAGTACCCCCCAGATCGTGTCTTGGTGATAGTGGTTGCATGCTGCGCTCTCCACAATCTTGCATTGGAAAGGGGGGATGCAGTGGATGATGAAGATGTTGATGCAATGGCTGCAGCTGCGCACGATGAGTCCAGCAGTGATTCTGAGGATGAGCATACACAGGGGCATGCTGAGTGGTTTGATGCTGACCTGGGACTCCTCCAGGGAGGCAGTGACACCCGGGATGCTTTAATGCAACGAACCTTCAGCTAGCATGCCACAGATGGTCCATCAGGAAAAGCCTGGGCTGTAGACTCCATACTCGATGCCTAAGTGCAAAATCTGCCAGGTCAGCAGCACTAACTAAGGGCCTTGCACATAAAGCTGAATGTCCCACAAATCACTCATCACACTTTTCTTAAACATACACATGCAGAAGAAACAAGGCACTCACAGCCATGGTTGCACATCTGGCATTTAATGTGTAAAGCAGAAGTTATCACAAATAGAAAACAATAGTGTAAACAATGAAAAAGAAATTGTAAGGACCTAATCTTGGGCCAACACAAAAACACCAGTGAAAAACTCATGGTGTGCCTAAGGTTTGTTTTCATTTGCGGGTGCTATGTCTTGGTGTTACCCCATCGCTGGGAGTGGCATCTGAGACAGCCTGCTGACTCTGCTGTCCTGTTGGCCTCAATGACATTGACGGTCATCCCCTGGCCCGTGGAGTGTCTGCTGGCTCCGCCTGGGAGGGAGCTGCCAGTTCTACATCTGGCATCTCCCCAGTCGTCGCAGCCTCACCGGATGGTATGGTCATTGGGAGAGGGGTGGAGGAGCTGCTGCCCTCATCTGGAGTGCCCTGAGAGGTGCCTGCAGAGATGCCAGGCAGCTGCTGCACTGATGTGAGGTCACTTCAGACCTCCCTGCTCACCGTGGATAGATGTACAACGAACTGGGAAGCTTGATGCCCACACCATCTCCCACACTGACAGCGACCAGCTGAGGTCGTTGCCGATGTGAGGGCTTGCTGGTCAGAGCGCACCCCCAGGAAGCCCTTGGCAGGTTTATGGAGGAGCCTCTCCATGACAGTTGTCAACCTCTCTATGGAGGACGCTTGGCGCTCGGACATGTGGCTCATTGCTTCGGCGACCGTCCGCGTAGACTCCTCCACCATGGATACCAAGCCAAGCGTAGCCTCATGTATCTCCCCCAGATGCTCCCATACACACAGCCACATTTCTTGCAGCTGCTGCATCATAGACGACTCCAGAGGCACATCATCAGACACCGACTGAGCATGTGCCTGGTCCCCTGCAGTTCTCTGACTGCTGGCACCATGGGCACTCTCTGCCTCTGCCAGCTCCTCCACCGAGTGTGAAGTGCCCTCACCGCTGTGCCCTGAGACATTAGCTGTTGTTCTAATTCCCACCAAGGTGCTAGTATCTGCGCTGGTGCCTGCCTGGCAGAAATGGTGTGACACTGGTGAGACTTCAGGCCCCTCAGGTGTGACAGGGGGGCTCTGCTGCTCCTCCTCCTGGCCCTGCTCTGATGATGCTGAAAGGAAGAACAAGGACAATGGATCAGTTAACTTGGAGACAATGTCAATGTGCATCTCAGTCCCCCGGATCATTATGTGCTCATCCTTCCATAAGCAATGGTCCAGCCATGTTGCAACAATAACTAATTTAACAATCATCAGTGCTATGGCTGTTGGGAGGACATTGCAGACTTCATCTGTTGGCCTTAAATACCTGGCCATGCCACCCCAGCCTCACCAACACCAGTAGACCTGGATGCACAGCACCTCTCCAGTTCAAGGGCCTCCCGCTCGAAGCAGCTTAATATGGAGAGCTGTGCCTGGCCACCTCCAGTCCTCACACACTCGGCCGCGTTATGAGCATTCTTCTCCTGAAAAAGAGAGAAGAGCATTGATTAGTGCAAATTGTACATGGACTCACTTCACGCACGGCCCACCCCAACCAGAGTGGGACATATCAGGCCTCCAGTGCCTCCTCACCCTGTTGCTGCTGATCACTCAGACAAAGATGCTAGGCCTGCTTCCCACCCACCCACCACCCACTTGGACACATGCTGCCTACATCACATTAGGCACCGCACGGTATATCCTCCCATAGCAAGGAGGTGCAAGCACGTGGAGCGCAGAGCGCAGCAGATGGTTCATTGCCATGCCACATTGAGGCTCCCCTTCCACCATCTCATCCCCCTGACTAGGACATGTCCTGGAGTTCCGAGTCAGCACCTAGGTGCAGCCACTCCTGGTTGCCCCGAAACCAGTCATGTGGGACTCAGATCAACATATGCTGCAGGGGAAAGCTCATCTCCTCATGATCCACTCAGGCTGACCTCAGCATTGGTGCTATCTGCTGGCCCACCCAGCAAAGGAAAAATGCCCTCAACAATTCAATGCAGTCACGACACTAAGACTTTGGGTTTGGGGGGGCCGCAGAGGCTACCTGCTGGGTTAAATACCCCCAATGCCAACATGGTACTCACCCTACCAGTGCACAACAAGTCGTTGAAACGCTTGCGGCATTGGATCCAAGTGTGCTACACCATGTCGCGGGAGCTCACCACTTCCGCCACCTCCTCCCAGGCACGTTTGGTCATGTGGGGGGCCTCCTCCTCCCACCCTGGGGGAACCAACACCTCCCGCCATGCTGCCACCTCCTCGAGGAGGGCAGCAGGCAGTCATCAAAAAAACGAGGGGCACATTGGCCTACCCTCCAGCCTGGCCTGCTCTCCTGAACCTGTCTGCTGCGACCTGGAACTAGCTATTGTGAGAAGCCTACAAAAGGTTTCCAGGCCTTCTTTTAAATAGATTGGACCCAGCGATCTGTGCATGCCCACCGCTGCCCGTATACTCCCGCTTTCCATGGGAGTCGGGAAATAGGCTGACTGGGCCTTAATTGGCCCGCCCGGGTAAAATGGCTGCGTGGACCCATTCGCCGCCTGCAATCGGGTCTGCACCCACCCGTGCCCGCTCCCGCTCCCCCCCCACCACTTGTCAAACAGAAAACCCTGGCCAACGTTTTGAGTTGAATATGACTTCTTCAGAACTGAAGGAAGGTAGAAATATAGGCCCATTTCTACCTTCCCTCAGTTGATAATATTCGACTTGAAATGTTAACTCTGTTTCTCTCTTCATGGATGCTGACAGGCTGGCTAAGATTTTCCAGTGCTTCTTGTTTTTAATTCCAAAATTCTTCCCTTTTCACCCAGTAATGACCCTGGCAATGTGCACCAAATTGCTATTGGACAGTAAATCAGATCAGTTTTTAGTTGGTATTTTGAGTAATTCTTTTGTTGTGTGGTAAACTCAATATGAGACCTTAAGATCAAAGGGGTAATTTGAAGCAGAGTGTAACAATACACATGGTATATTTGAGGAAATACAGACATGTCTTTGTTTCCTGTTATGTTTGCAGAGGGAAAAACTACTTCAGTAATTAGGCGATTCATTCTCAGAGTTCACATACCCATTGAAATCAATACTTCCTGAATCAGAAAGCAACCTTGAACCTAATAGCTCTATTGGATCAAAATATAATTTATTTCCTGATTGCTAAACAGGGCAAAAATCCAATGTAGTGAGGAACTGTTTTCAACATTATTGTGCAATAAACTGTTTCAAGACTAAGCCTGTGAAAAGTTTCCATATTGTTAGGACCTCGCGAAAAGTGGATAAAATAGGACTACCCTACCTGACCATAACAGTTTTTTTGTGAGTTTGTAAGGATGTAGGGATTTACTCAATGTCTGTGCTTAGCCATTTACGTGCTCATTGTAAAGAAACTAGTCTGGCAGGCTTTCTTGAGTTAAAAATGAAAAGGGGTTAGTTTTTATTGGGTTAAAGACCCATCCAGATAACAATATAAAAAAATTTAAAAAGGTAAACCTATGTCCAACTTTTGCAACACATACACATGTACACATGCAGAATTGCATGTTATGCAGTAGGCAGTTACTTTCTTAGCCAAATTAAAGTTCAATGCACAAAGAATAAGAAAAAAGAATTCCCTGTTTCTGAGTCCTTTGCTGATGTCTGTGGCTGCGGCAGATTTTTCTTTTGGAGAGTTGTTAGTCTGTGGAATTCCCTTCCCTACAGAGCAGTGGAGGCAGGGTCATTAAATATTTTTAAGGCTGAGTTAGATAGATTCTTGGTTGACAAAGGGGTCAAAGGATGTAGTGGGTAGAAGGAAAGTAGAGTTGAAGCCGCAATCCGATCAGCTATGGCCTTACCAAATGGAGGAGCAGGCTCAAGGAGCCAAACTGCCTACTCTTGCTCCTGATTCGTATATTCATATTTTTGTATGTATGTATGTTCTTGCAGATTTCAGCACAGCATTAGAGGGAGGGTGGTATTGGTTGGCGTTTGGGTGAAAGGGGGGGCTGGTTGTTGGGAGTGTGGGCAATGCCAGAATAAGGTTTTGGAGATGTTTGTCATGCTACTTTAACATATAGCAGAATGAATTTGAAATTTTTCCACCACACAGCCCCTTGGGTTTTCTGGGACATTTATTAAAGGATGCAACTTTTTTGTTTGGTTGGATGAGTAAGAAGAGCTGTTTGTTACTTTAGATTACTCACTTTGACATAATTCATGTACGCTATACGATAGTTTGTCTATACTTCTCTAAAGATACTTCCTTTTTAATTTTTTAACATATATCTTAACATGAATTTACATCAAAACACATCACCCATAATATATGTTTATTGCTAAAGTTTGTTGTTAACTTTTTTAACCGTGCCAATCATACTCTGGAATTCTCATTTGAGGTGAATGTGCAATGAAATGGTTGTGATAGAGTTTTATTTCTCTAATCGTTTGAGTTTCAACTCATGCTACAACCCTCCTCTACTCTCTCTTACCCTGAAGGCAGTAGCTTATACTGGGGTGCGGTTCCATTCAGCCTAATGCTCACTGGGATGGCTGGTCTATCATATCCCGAACACCTTGAAACACAGAGAAGGAGAAGAATGATCATGACGAACAGACGGAACAGCAAGGAGGACATTTCTTCCTCATTGATTGTATTTGATAAGAAAGAGCATGATGAAAACCAGGCTCCGTGATGCTGCTTGATTTCACTGCCTCGATTCTTTAAATGTTACCCCTGCCCCAGTTAATTCCCCAACCCAAGGCTTCATCTGATAGCCTTTCGCTCAGGACTGATATGATAGTGTTAATGAGGATGTGGCATCTGGTGGTTCACAGGCACGAGGGAGCCAGGAAATGAGTGAGAATGTAACATTTTCACAGCGGGTGCTGAGGAGAAGTTGACCTACGTCTTCAGAGCATGAGATCCAGAACTAATGGGATCTCACCTGAGGAATAGGGCACTTGAGGAACATACATGCAGGCTCTGCTGTCAATTTCCGAGGATATGTGCGACCGCAGGCTTGGACGTACAGCTGTGCTTTGGAGTAACGTTTGTGCAGCAGTCAGTGGTGTGAACAGTGCATGGAAGATCTCCAGCAGACCTCCAGCTAAGAAACTTCCAGGAATCAGTTGGTGCCCCCACGTCCAGAGATCTGGTGGCAATAGGTTCTATTCTACTGCAAGAATTCACCAAGGCTCCTTAGACAGCACCTTCCAAACCCACGACCACTACCACCTAGATGGACAAGGGCAGCAGATAGATGGGAACATCACCACCTGGAAATTCCCCTCCAATCACTCACCATCCTGACTTGGAAATATATCACTATTCCTTCACAGTCGCTGGGTCAAAATCCTGGAACTCCCTTCCTAACAGCACTGTGGGTGTACCTACACCACATGGACTATAGAAGTTCAAGAAGGCAACTCACCACCACCACCTTCTCAAGGGCAACTAGGGATGGGCAATAAATGCTGGCCCAGCCAGCGAAGCCCACATCCCGTGAATGAATTTTTAAAAAACGGGTGACCGGATGGTCAGCATCCTACATTTTTTTATTCTTTCACAGGATGTGGGCATTGCTGGCTAGGCCAGCATTTATTACTCACCCCTAATTGCCCTTGAGAAGGTGGTGATGAGCTGCCTTCTTGAACTGCTGCAGGCCATGTGGTGTCAGTACACCCACAATGAGGGAGTTCCAGGATTGTCACCAAACGACAGTGAAGAAATGGTGATATAGTTCCAAGTCAGGGTGATGTATGTTTTGGAGTGTAACTTGCAGGTGGGTGGTGTTCTCAAACATCTGCTGCCCTTGTCCTTCTAGGTGGTGGAGGTCACGGGTTTGGAAGGTGCTGTTGAGGAACCTTGGTGAATTCCTGCAATGCATCTTGTAGATAGTACACACTGCTGGCACTGTGCATCAATAGTGGAGTGAGTGAATGTTTAAGGTAGTGGATGGGGTGCCAGTCAAGAGGGCTGCTTTCACCTGGATGGACCTTCTTGGTGAGCTGCACTCATTCAGGCAAGAGGAGAGTATTCCATCACACTTCTGACTTGTGCCTTGTAGATGGTGGACAGGCTTTGGGGAGTTAGGCAGAACTCTCAGCTTCGGATCCTCTGACCTTCTCTTGTAGCCACAGTATTGAGATGGCTGGTCCAGTTCAGTTCTTGGTCAATGGTATGCCCCTCAGGATGTTGATAGTGGGGGATTCAGTGATGGTAATGCCATTGAATGTCAAGAGATGATTAGATTCTCTCTTGTTGGAGGTGGTCATTGCCTGGCACTTGTGAGGCATGAATGTTACATGGCAGCCTCCAGGCCCTGGCGATTGCAATGTAAGCTGCTGTAATACAAGGCATTTGGGATATGATAGACCAGCTATCCCAGTGATCACTGAGCTGAATGGAATCACACCCCAGCACAAATTACTGCCTTCAGGATAAGAACGTGAAAAGGAAGAAGTAAAAAGCTCCAGCATTGCTTGGGCTGTAACATGAGCTGAAACTTAAAACATTAGAGAAATAAAACTCTAGCAGCCATTTCATTATACAGTCGCCTCAAATAAGAATTCCAAAGATTGGTATGGCTAGAGAATCAAACTTTTACCATAAATGCAGTTAAATTAAGTTTTACGGGTGACGCAAATTCATGTTAAAATTTATTTAGAACTATTAAAAAGGAAGTATATTTAAGGAAGTACGGACAAACTACGGCATTGCATACATGATTTACGTCAAAATTAATATTTTCATTTCTCATATCGTGCAGTTATGAACAACCGTTCTTACTCATCCCGCCAAAGAAATACGTTGCACCTTTTAATAAATTTCCCAGAATATCTGAGGGGCAAAAGGCTGGAAAAAGTGAAAATCCATTATGGCTAGCTATGCTGTACAGTGAAGTATGTAAGCATGACAATCATCTCCAAAGCCCTCAACAAAAACAGAATTACCTGGAAAAACTCAGCAGGTCTGGCAGCACCGGCGGAGAAGAAAAGAGTTGACGTTTCGAGCCCTCATGAGTTCTGTGGAAAACAGAACTCGAGGACTCGAAACGTCAAGTTGACGTTTCGAGTCCTCATGAGTTCTGTGGAAAACAGAACTCATGAGGACTCGAAACGTCAACTCTTTTCTTCTCCGCCGATGCTGCCAGACCTGCTGAGTTTTTCCAGGTAATTCTGTTTTTGTTTTGGATTTTCAGCATCCGCAGTTTTTTGTTTTTATCTCCAAAGCCCTCCTCTGCCGTTGCTTTGCTCCTTGTAATTATCCACTGTGATCATTTGTTAGAATTATTTTGCCCTACTTCAGACAGGTTGAGAAGCGGCGAACACTCGGCTCACGCCACACGCACCCAGCTCTGAACAAAGGCTCTGACCCAACAATTCGTCCTCGGGGTGAGGCTTTCTATTTGATCGATCCGCCAAGGCTCCCCAATGGGAAATAATCCGCAGGTCAAACAGCATTGGTAGAGAGAGAGAAAACCTGAGTAAATATTTCAGGTTAATGACAAGAATGAAAGGCTATAGACTCTGGAATGTGTTATTGTTTCTCCCTGGAGAGAGGCTACGTGGCCTGAAGGGTGTTTCCAGTATTTTCTGTTGTTATTGGAGATTTCCAGTACCTGCGGTATTCTGCTTTTGTCCCGTTTGTCAAGTTTGCATCACCCCCATCCCCGCCCCGCCTCCTCCTCAATAACCATTACTGGCAGGCACACAGAATTCTCTCAGGGTTCCCACGTCTAACAAATTATGTCACAATAAATAAGAACATGTATTTTAAAATTTAACACCCTCACTTCTAACAAACTATTCATAATGAAGGATTACTACTGGGCAGCTGTACATGCAATAGTAAATTGAAATTCATCTTCACTCTGTCCACTCTTGCAATTGTTACCAGAATTTCTTTCACAAATTACCAAATGTAGGAACATTACAGTGCATTATTTGATTAATAAGATGTTGTTATAATCTACAGTACTATCCAGAAGTTTGTTAATTACATCTGATTGGCTGTTCCTCCTAAATCTGCTAATACAGCAAACTGGAACTCAAATCATTTTCAAACTGTACAAATTGTATAAGTGACCAAGATTGGCAATCTTACTACAAAAAGTATGGGCTTTTCAAATGGCATTGATTTTGACAGTCTGCTTTCTTTAGTCCCTTAAGACTGCTTTTGCAATAGTTACTGAAAATGTGACTGAAATTCTAATGCTGGAAATGAATGAAAAGGAAAAGGAAACATTACGTGAGGTTGGGAGGGATGATTTTAACTTGGGATGGAAATTGGACAGTCTGGGGCAAAAAGGGCAGCAAGTCCTCATGGGAGTCTTGAGCCATTTACACTTCTGGCCTCATTAAGATTTGAAGGACAGACTACTGCATGGTCCATTGGTAGAATCGGGCAGCCAGCCCAGCTGCTGAATGAAATCTGCAGTGCCATCCCCTCGGCTGTTTTAAAGCAACATTACACATCTTAAAGTGATCAGGTACAGCTTCTATCTCCTGACTGAATTTTTCCCTTTTTCCTCTTTATTATAGGGCTATCTCAATGCCAAGAGATTCCTGTAGAATGACAGACGTTAAAGGTGAACAACCCATCCCTCCTGGGCACCAACTCAGACACTGGTACTCTTCATGGAATAGATAGTGAATTAGAAGAGTCTGCACATGGTGAAACACGCAGCACCTGTGGACAAGTACCAGTGCCAGGGACAGCCCAGGACCTCGCTGGTGAGCGAATCCCTACCCCAGTTCTGCTGATGAGGACTGAGAGGAGGAGGTTACGGGCCTTAGCATGAGAAAGAAACTGCTGGCCTCACACAAGTCATACGAGCACAAAGGAAGATGGTTGTGGTTGTTGGAGGTCAGTCATCTCAGCTCCAGGACATCACTGCAGGAGTTCCTCAGGGTAGTGTCCTAGGCCCAACCATCTTCAGCTGCTTCATCAATTCCTTCCATTAGTAGTGGAGATGTTCGCTGATGGTTGCACAATGTTCAGCACCATTTGTGACTCCCCAGATACTGAAGCAGCCCATGTCCAAATGAGGCAAGACCTGGACAATATCCTTGACAAGTGGCAAGTAACATTCGCGCCGCATAAGTGTCAGCCAATGATTATCTCCAACAAGAGAGTGTCCGACAATCCGACCATGTTCATTGGCGTTACCATCCTTGAATCCCCACTATCAACATCCTGGGTTGTTACCATTGACCAGAAACTAAACTAGACTAGCCATATAAATACTATGGCTACAAGAGGAGATCAGAGGCTAGGAATAGTGCGATGAGTAACTCACCTCCTGACTCCCCAAAGCCTGTCCACCATCTACAAGGCACAAGTCGGGAGTGTGATGGAATACTCTCCACTTGCCTGGATAAGCAGCTCCCAAACACTCAAGAAGCTTGACACCATCCAGGACAAAGCAGCCTGCTTGAATGGCACAAACATTCACCCCTTCCACCACTGACGAACAGTTGCAGCAGTGTGTTGTACCATCTACAAGATGCACATGGGAATTCACCAAGGCTCCTTCGACAACACCTTCCAAGTCCATGAGCAATAACATCTAGAAGGACAAGGGCAGCAGATAGATGGGAACACAACCACCTGCAAGCTCCCCTCCAAGCCACTCACCATCTTGACTTGGAAATATATCACCATTCCTTCACTGTCGCTGGGTTAAAATCCTGGAATGCCCTTCCTAACAGCACTGTGGATGTACTTATACCACATGGACTGCAGTGGTTCAAGAAAGCAGCTCATCACCACCTTCTCAAGGGCAACTAGGGATAGGCAATAAATGCTGGCCCAGCCAGTGAAGCCCACATCCCGTGAATGAATAAAAAAAAATACGAACAACACTACAAGGAACTGGAAGGTGAGCCAAAGGGTGAGAGTGTGGACAAGTCTGCATCCTGCCTTTGCAGAGGTTAACTGACATCTACCCTAGGTAACATGTTCATCTCCAAGGATGCTGCAGCCAGGCCATCAGAGCAGGAGTTTATGTTAGCATACCTTGTAGCTTTGGAAACTTAGAGAGCTGCCCTGTGGACTCCATGCCCCACCATGGGGGGCAATAGTGGATGGAATGGACAGGGGTTCTGAAGCGGCCCAGTCATCTTCTGCAGTTTTCTCTCCCCCAAATCAGTGAATGTGATGAGCCCAGGCCATGGGAGTATCCATGCCACAATGGGGTCAGGATGCCTCTTTCAGAATCTCAGCATAACTGAATGCTATTGCTGTTGTCTTTAGGTGCTGGGTGTTTCATTATGTGCAGGCTCTTCTAACTCACTTCTATCCCACACAGAGTACCAGCGTTTGAGTTGGTGCCTGGGGAAATGGATTGTACTCCTCTAAGGTCTGCTCTTCTTCAGGAGCCCCTTGTGGTTGAGATGGACCTGTAATAAAGAGAAAAGACTAACACTCACCATGGTGCCAAGAAGTCAGCTGGGCACTAGCTTGCAGTTGAATCATCTTAGAGTCAAGCAACCAAAGGTCACTAGCCATGAGCATTGCATGGTTCCTGAAATGAGGAACAGCAGTGTTTCATCAGCTCTGCTGAGGCCACTCAGTAGGAATAGTAGAATTAGCAAGTCTTCTTTGAAGGGAAGCATAAAGTGTTGATCACTTTGGTGAGAAATGAATGAAATGTATTTATAATGTTTGATATCAAATTAATCTTTCTCATGTTTGACACTTTGGTCTGGTGTGTAGCAACATTTTTTTCAGATACCATTGTGTAAAACACACACTGCAGGTCAAACTGAGAGATGAGGAACTGATGGTGGATCAGACAATCACAAATTAGTTTTACAACAGCGTTAAACCAATTTTTAGCCTTCTTGTCATATTGTCCACTCACGCCCACCATGATGCCCGCTGCCAACGGGACTGGGCGATTTGACCCAGAATCAAATTGGCTCAAAATCCTGGAACTCCCTTCCTAACGGCACTCTGGGTCTTCCCACAACACATGGACTGCAGTGGTTCAAGAAGACAGCTCAGCACCATCTTCTCAAGGGCAATTAGGGATGGGCAATAAATGTTGGCCTAGCCAGCGACACCCATATCACATGAACAAATGAAATTATGCACCAATAACATTTGACTTAAACAATGTGAAACTGTTCTCTGTTCTCGCAAATGTTGGTCCAGAACCTGAGATTTAGACACCCAGACTGGTATTCCAATCACACCTTGCCGTTCCCAGTATCTTCCAGGACGCAGCTCCATTGGAGAACGTGCCCAACCCAGATAAACTGGCAAAATCTCTCAGTGAATCAAATAAAATCAGGACCTCAAAGGATTTGGGGAGAATATAAATCCACCATTTAGGGGAATCACATAGTCCAAAAAGCACAATTTTATTTAAATTGTAGAATATTAAGAACTTATTCTCAGAATAAATGAATACCTGCTGAGAGAAAATAAGACATTTAGGTCAATGCCATTTAAATATGTTTAGACAATGCACTGCTCAGTCAGGGATTTTGTTTTACTTTTCAGTTTAATTGCTGCTATCAGTGAACAACAGTAGAAAATATTTTAAAGCATTTCGGGGCTGGATTTGTAGTTTCCAGATTGGTTCACAGTGGGAGAGCCCAGTGACATTTGTGGGACTTGGAAGTTTCAGCACTAAATTTGTAATTGGCTTTTTGACACATCGACTGCATTTGCATCAAATTTCCCGGGTCCTAAGCATTAGAGCAGGCGTCCATGTTGATGACCCACATCCGTCAAATTCAGCTGAAGTATTTAAAAGGACTGTGCAAGGATCTGAGTTGAAACATGGTATAGATCTTAAGGCAGAGTCAGAAACTGCAGAAGTGGATGCTCAACATAGCAACACAGCAGCATACTTCACTGATCAGTCTCTGGGAGTGAGTTGATAAGGACCTACAGTGAAATTCCATTCCTGCTTCTGAAAGGTGTGGTTGCAAGCAGCTGAGGAGGTTGAGGATATTGTGCTGCCAAGGTCCTGGATACAATGCCGAAAGATGTTTAATTGGGTCTGAAAGGCAAGTGGCTTGACACACTGCCGTCTATCCCCTAACCCTTCACACTGCTTTTTCAAGAATCCTTCTGCTCCTCACTTCTCATATTAACTCAACTTACAGCTCCCCCATGTCTAGACACCTCCTTGCATCCCTATCTGATCATTCTCCACTGACACTTACCTTCACCTAATGCAATGTCACACTCGTCCCTCACAGCGAGCCTCTACAAATGTTGCTCTTCCACCCTCTCAATATATTTCTCACACTCACAGCTGTTCTCTTTTCTCTCCTTGCAGGAGAAAAGGACACAGAATGCCAGGGAAAAGCAAAGAAACAGATGTGATTCATAAAAACAGAAAATGCTGGAAAAACTCAGCGGGTCTGGCCTCACCTGTGGAGATGGAAACAGGTTACTGTTTCGAGCCAGTATGACTCTTCTTCAAGACTCGAGTTTGACAACTGTATTCCAGATCCTAACCACTTGATGCATAAAAATGTCCTTCCTCATGTTGCTTTTGGTTCCTTTAGCAAAAGCCTTAAACTGATGCTCTGGTTCTCGATCCTTCTGCTGATGGAAACAGTTTCTTTATCTACTCCGTCTACACCCCTCATAATTTTGAACATCTCTACATCACGTTGCCTAATCCAATTTTGGGACCTCAACTGCTGCCTGGGTGAAATAAGCTAACTCAGCATGGAACATTCATTGAACTGGAATTTTTTTTTGGACCCTATGGCTCTATGAGCAGAGTTTTTCATCTTCTAACACATTGGGAAGTCATGAATTGTGTTTTTACAGTTTCAATATTCTGAGCTTAGATATTCAGACCTTTGAATGCTCTGATGAATCAATAACTTGTTGTTGGACAATTATAGAAGGGACTTAAATACAATAAAATTTTGTGAGTGAGGCTATTTCATTATTCCACCTGGGGCATGTTGGGAACATTACAAGTTCCAAATTGGTATCCTGCACTCTAGTTAGGGCCTTATTGTAACTCAGTCTAAGTGAGTGGTTTTTGAGTGAATTAAAATCTTGCCCCTAGGGGTCCATGAGGTGACTGCAGATTTCTGAATGCTTACAAACTTGCTGTTTTTGTCACTGTACACCTATAAAGCCAGGTATCAACAATGATAGCACTCCTTTGCTTTGGCACTGCAGATTAAGACCACAGCTTATGTTTTCATGTATGGGTGCAGTTTACTCTTGAAGGCACAAAGCACAGGAGTGACTCTTACCAGAAGTGCACTGTGTTGTCAGCACAATATATTTCCACAGGCAGCTTACTATTTGTAACCTGGACACTGTGGTTCAGGTGAAATTAAGATAAGTGCAGACAGCTCAAAGAAGGAATAAAAAACAGGACAGAATGTGTCTCAATCTATCTCAGTCATTGGATAGGGTTCAGAAGAGATTGGAGAAGCTGGGGCTGTTCTTCATGGAGAAGAGAGATTAAGAGGAAATTTGATAAAGGTGTTCAAAATCATGAAACCGTTCTCACTGGTGGAAGAGTCAAGCACCAGACAACACCAATTTAATGTCACTGGCAAAGAGAATTGGGTAATTATGTGAAGCGAAAAGAATTACGGGGGTAAAAGTTGGGAAGTGGGGCCAGGTGAGATATTCCTGGAGATAGTCAACATGTGCATGATGGGCTGAATGGCCTCCTATGCTGTAACCATTATATGATTTCATGGTTCTATAGCATTTTTTTTAGATGGAGCAATGACTCCCATTAGCTGTGGCTGAGATTTTAACTTATTCAAAACCCATTCACTTGCAATGTTAAAAGCAAACTAATTGGGACTGATAGAACAATGTTAAGTATCTAAAATATTATTGTGTCCTTGACTTTAAACCAATTGCAGTGTTGTGTAAGTTATATTTGTACTGGCAGGTACTTGGAATCTGGATTCTGTACTATCTGATTTATAAAGAAATTTTACTAATAATTTTAGCCTGAATGTACGTGTAGTAACTATTGCCTTTCAAGGTGGAGTGAAGTAGGTAATGGGAGAACATGTGATATCATCACAAAATACCATCGTCAAAAAGTATTTGTTTTTCTTGTGAATAAATAGACCATCGTTATTAAGCATAAGTTTGTAAACGTGTGTCTCCTTATGGAACATAGCTTTGGGGTGGAGCTGGGGATGCTGTTCGGGAAAACCTGAATTGTAACAGTTAATGACAGTTAAAATAAGACTTGTCAGGTCAATATTTTGCTGTTGTACTCTTGGTATGGAGCTTCACCTGATGTTGATAGATAATGGGCAGCAAATCAAGAGTTTGCATCATGGTACATACTTGGTCAAACTAATTCACCAGCAAGTCACTAAACCAAGCCATCATTTGGCACCCTGCAGCTCAGCAGAATGCAAAGGAATGGCTCAAGGGAAATCAAGGGTTGATGCAATAAATTAAAAGCAAAACAAACAATCTCCACAGTCTGAAAACAAGCCCTAGGCACAATCTGTTGACTGAGTGTTCCCATGAGGCATATGCTTTTTGCAGTTATGATGAAGGGATGGCCTGAGCAAGGGTTGTGGCACATGGTCTAGCCTTAACTCATGGTATTTTGGGAGCAAAAGATGTCCCTTTGTCCAAAATGTAGCCAAAATGTCAAATTTGAATGGATGAAAACTTTCACTTTCTTTTTGAGTTTGGTACACTGCTGGTTAATTCTTTACATATTGATTTTTCTGTAGTCTATGTGGTTGGTGTTGAATGACAGAGCCAATTTTGTGCAGCATCAGAGGAATCAAGCACAGTGGATGATGCCAGTGCTATACAGGGACAAGTACTTCATCATCTAGATGCTTCTTCATCATTCTAAACAAGCTCTAGAGTATCAGGAGGTAGGGGACCTGCTGAATTAACTCTGAGCACAGCAGAGGACTAGAAAGTGGCAGCACTTGCAGGGTGTCACTTGGCACACAGCTGCCCAGGGAAATCTGGGCAGTGTCAGAGAAGCTCGATTGAAAGATGTTCAACATGCTGTCACTGCATGGGGCGTCTGTGGACTGGCTGAGAGCACTTACTTTGCAGCACAGTTAGACCTCGCAGGGTTATCTTATCCTGAGAACAGGCTTTGGTTCATCCGAGCGAATGATAATGAGCCAACACCATGTCTCATCCACAATGGGATAAGGTTGAAGTTACAGTTTGTAAGAGATTAGAGCTGCTTATGGATGCTACCTATTTGCTATGAACACAAGAACATTAGAGGAAGCCCACATAAAATAACATCAATGATTTGTATTTATATAACACCTTTAACATAATAAAATAACCCAAGGTGCTTCACAGGAGCATTATCATTTATTCCTTCTTAGATTGGCCAACAGCTGATGTCTAATCTAAAGAAGAAACTGCTCTGTAAATAAATCTGCCAATATCTGGGTTAACCATTTGAGGTGCAACCTCTCTCAGAATTAAAGGATGTGTGGTATTTGTCTCTTTTAAGTTTTTTGATTCAGGTTTATACGCTTAATTTTATGTCCAATTACTCTATTGTAGACTCTGCCTCATGTGATAATTTCCTGAGAAAATGTTCTATATAAATACTTGAATCTGAAAAAAGCAATTGAGTAAAACTGTGGGGTATGTATTCATGTTCACAGTTTTGCTACTCAGCTTAGCTAGTGGCTGTCACCAGGTGATGGGATAAATTCATGAATTCAGATTCACATTGGAGAGCTGAGCTCAAAATATTTGAGTCCCACCTCAAACCTGCATTCCCTTTAAACACAGCTCTTTGTTGGGAGCGTTGGATCAGTGAATTCTTCCTGATCGCTTTACTGCTCCTTCCTGTCAGTTGTGTTAGATGGTTCCTATGCTGTTCAGAAAGAAAGACCTGCATTTGTAGAACACCTTTCACAGCCCCAGGACATACCAAAATGCTTTGTAGATAATGAGACATTTTGATGTATAATCACTATTGTAATGTAGGAAATGCACAGTAAGGACTCTCAAACAGCAATGTGATACAATTATATACAGCTGGAGGCATGAGAGCAAATTGTCCAGTGGAAAAAGGTGAAGCCCTCTGAACTAAGAAACCAAAAGAACTTCTGCATTCAGGGCAGTCCTGCACTCTGCGTGGGTCTAAAGTCTTGCAAAATTCAACTACTGACTTGCGGGTGAGAAAACTATTAAGAGACATTGGCTCATTGGTGCAATGGCGCTGTGATTGATTCTAAAAGTTTTACTTCATTTCCCTGAACTGATTGAAAATCCAAAGTTACACAATCATTGCACTGCCCAGTTCTCAACAGGCCTAATCTTGTGGCCAGATGTTTCTTTTGAAGTTAATGGGTTATAAGAAGCTTGTCAAAACTTGTTTACAGCGTTATTCCTTAAGTGATGGGGAAGCTAAGCCCTGAAGGAGGTAATGCTGCATTCATTGTGGCTAGTCTGTCATATGTCTGATTGGGATTGCTTAATGTTGACACTGGGTACAGAACATTCCCCAGCAGTGAGATTCTTTGCTTCAAGACATTGCTAAAGCAGTTCATGGTAAAGCTAGCTTTCAAATTTTTAATTGCGAAAAACAATCGTGGAATCATTTATTTGAAAATGTGGAAGGGAAGAGGAGGCAAGGAATTTGACCATGATGGTCTGCACATTTAATCTTCCAAATTACATTTTTATCTTTATTTTCCAATTTATTCTTCGTCAGATAGCAGTCACCCAGCATTTAAGAGGAGGAATGAGCTCTTCACAAAGTAAAAGTTTGAAACATTGCAAGAACAGATCTACAATAATTAATATAACTCCTATGCTGAATTTCTTTTTTGTTATATTTGCATAAAAGTCTAGCGATGGTGTAGAGTGTTTTTGGCTATGAGTGTGTTGGAAAGGCTAACTTTACTTAGAATAGATAAGGTACCAGGACCGGATGAGATGCATCCAAGGGCACTGAGAGAAGTGAGAGGAGAAATTGCAAAGGCACTAGTGATAATCTTCCAGTCTTCCTTAGACACAGAGGAGGTGCCAGAGGACTGGAGAACTGGGAATGTTACACCCTTGTTCAAAAAGGGTTGCAAGAATAAAGTTGGCAACTACAGGCCAGTCAGTTTGACCTTAGTGGTAGGGAAACTCTGGAAACTAGTATGGAATAAAATCAATAACCACTTAGACAAATGCAGAATAATTAAGGAAGGCCAGCATGGATTCATCAAGGGAAAATCATGTTTAACTAACTTGCTGGAGTTTTTTGAGGAGGTAACAGAAAAGGTTAATAAAGGAAACGCTGTTGATGTGGTGCATATGGATTTTCAAAAGGCATTTGATACAGTGCCACACAACAGACTTGTGAGCAAAATTCTAGGTCATAGAATAAAAGGGAAAATAGGTACTTGGATAAGAAATTGGCAGAGTGACAAGAAACAGAGAGAAGTGATAAATAGTTGTTTTTCAGTTTGGATGAAGGTTTGTAGTGGGGTTCCTCAGGAATCAATGTTGGGACCCTTGCTCTTCCTGTTATATATTAATGACCTAGACTGTGGCGTACAGGGCATGATTTCAAAATTTGCAGATGATACAAAGATTGGAAGTGTTGTCAACTGTGATGGGGATAGTCTTGAACTTCAAAAGGACATAGGGCAGAATTTTCTGTTTGATGTGCGGGACCCGCCCCCGCACGCCAGCGCGTAAAACGATGCTCTGTGACATCGGGCGAACATACTGATGTCACTGCGTGCCATCGTGATATTTCGCTGGGCGTACATGCGATGAAGTTCGATGTGTGCCCTCCATTAACTAACGGGCTAGCTAAGGCCCTTAATTCGTCAACCGATGCCAATTTTCAGGTGCCTATGCGATCTTTGGGTCAACACTTGGGTGCAACAGGCAAGCGGGTAAGAGACTTTTATATGAACCTCATTCACAGGCGGAATAAGAGGGCTCAGTGGGGTCGTCAATCTGCTTTGTGGAGTATTTACTGGAGAAATTTTTTAATACTTGCCTGTGTCATCTGCAACAGTTCAGAACGAATTCCAGCAGCTTTCTGTGTACTTTGAGCCTTCAGCTCAGCACTTTGCAGTCAGTAATCTTTATCGGGCCTGCAGCTTTCTGAAGGCCTCCTCTTAGCCTGGGTATTGGTTCTGACATGTCCACTGGAGGCAGCTCCTCTGAGGAGGAAGGGAGGGCTAAGATAAGGAGGAGGCCAGGAGTGCACATTCAGCCTCCAGGGAGACACCTTTGGGAGTACATGAACAGGCAAAAGGGGCGCAGGGCCAGGAGATAGTCCAAAGTGGAAGGGGCTGCAGAAGATGCCACTATCCTGCTGCCAGGGTATACAGGCAGTGAAGCAGCTACTGAGGTGCAGTGCCGAAGGAGGCTCCGCGTGTCAAGGGAGACAGTCAACTACATCTGCCAGATGATTGGCCCTGAGATCTCTCCTAACTGTGTGGGTGGACACTCCATGCTAGTGGTTCTGAAGGTCACAGTTGCCCTCAACGTCTATGCCTCTGGCTCCTTCCAGGGGTCAGTGGGTGTTCCCAATCAGCTGTCCACACTTGTGTAAAGCAGGTTACAGATGCTTTGTTCAGGCGTGCATTGACCTTCATCCATTTCCGCAGTGACCAGGCAAGTCAGGCGCAGCAAGCCAGAGGTTTCGCGGCCATTGCTGGCTTCCCCCGCGTCCAGGGTGCTATAGACTGCGCACATGTGGCCATCAAGGTGCCAGCAGGTGAGCCCAGTGCCTTTGTCAACAGGAAGGGATTTCACTCCATGAACGTGCAGTTAGTGTGTGATCACAGGATGCTGATTCTACAAGTCTGTGCAAGGTACCCAGGCAGCTCCCACGACGCCTACATCCTCAGACACTCCCAGGCGCCGGGACACTTCAGTCCTCCGGCTCGGCTGGGTGGATGGCTGCTGGGTGACAAGGGCTATCCCCTCAGAAGGTGGGTCATGATGCCTCTCCGCCATCCAATATCAGAAGCTGAGCAGCGGTACAATAGGAACCACGGCTCCACAAGGGCTGTGGTGGAGAGAGCCATCGGTCTTCTTAAGGTGCGTTTCCGATGCCTGGACCGCTCGGGGGCGTGCCCAGTACCCCCCCAGATCGTGTGTCAGTCATAATGGTTGCCTGCTGTGCTCTCCACAAACTTGCACTGGAAAGGGGGGATGCAGTGGATGATGAAGACGTTGACGCACTGACTGCGGCTGCACACGATGAGTCCAGCACTGATTCTGAGGATGAGCATACACAGGAGAATGCTGAGGGGCTAAACGCTGACCGGGGACTACACCAAGGAGGCAGGGACACCTGGGAGGCTTTAATCCAATGAACCTTCAGCTAGCTCAACACAAATGGATCAGGAGGACTAGCCTTGCCTGGCGCTTCCATACTCGGCACCTAAGTGCTAAATCTGCCAGGTCATCAGCTGCAACTAAGGGCTTTGGACATAAACTTGAATGTCCAAACAAACACTCATGACAGTTATCTTAAACACACACATGTAGAACAAAGGAGCCACCCTCAGCCATGGTAACACATCTGATTTTGATTTTAAACATCAGATGTTCTCACAAATCCAAAATAAAACTTTAAGCAGAACACAATTATAATTCCCTAATCTTGGGCCAACACAAGAGTACCAGTGAGAAACCCATAGTGTGCTTAAGGTGCCTTATGTTTTTGTTTACGGGTGCTACGTCTTGGTGCCACCCCAATGCTCAGAGTGGCATCTGAGACAACCTCCTAACTCTGCTGTTGGTCTCGACAACCTTGGCGGTTGTCCCCTGGCCCATGGAGCTATGCTGGGCCCGCTTGGGAGGGATCTGCCAGTTCCACAGCTTGCATCTCCCCAGTTGGCGCAGCCTTACCCAATGAAGCGGTCATTGGGAGAGGGGTAGAGCAGCTAGTGCCCTCATCTGGGGAGCTGTGAGAGGAGCCTGCAGATACGACAGGCAGCTGCTGCGCCAACGTGAGGTCGCCCCGGACCTTCACATCGTGGATGGAAGGGCCATGAGCTGGGAAGCTTGAAGCCCAAACCATCTCCCACATTGGCACTGACCAGCTGTGGCCACTGGCACTGTGAGGGTTTGCAGGTCCAAACGTAATCCCAGGAGGACTTGATTGATCTCC
Organism: Carcharodon carcharias; assembly: GCF_017639515.1. Classification (NCBI taxonomy): domain Eukaryota; kingdom Metazoa; phylum Chordata; class Chondrichthyes; order Lamniformes; family Lamnidae; genus Carcharodon; species Carcharodon carcharias. Next base: position 44,491,556 of record NC_054485.1, read on the forward strand.
TGAAGGCGCCTCTCCATGAAAGTCACCACTCTGTCCATGGAGGAAGCATGATGCTTTGCCATGAGACTCATTGCATCAGTGATGCTCTGCGTGGACTCCTCCATCATGGACACCAAGTGAAGCATAGCCTCATGTATCACTCCCAGATGCTCCCGCACGCCCAGCTGCATTTCCTGCAGCTGCTGCATTGCGGACGACTCCAGAGGCTCATCATCAGACACCGACTGACATGTGCCTGGTCCGCTGCAGTCCTTCAACTGCTGGCACCATCGGCACTCTCTGTCTCTGCCAGTGCTTGCAGCGTTTCTGAAGTGCCCTCTCCACTGTGCCCTGGGACACCAACCGATGTTCCAAGGCCCTCTGCTAGTATCTGCGCTGGTGCCTGCCTCGCAGAAATGGTGTGATGCAGGTGACACTTAAGCGCCCTCAGGTGTGAGAGGGGCATCTGCAGTTCCTCCTGGTGGACAGGCTCTGATGATGCTGAAATTGACAACAAGGACAGTGGATCAGTTGGCGTGCACACAGTGACACATTTCATCCCTTTCCCCCGGCTCATTATGTGCTCATCCTTCCAGAGCCAATGGACATTAACATTGGTGGGGTGGCATATAGTCAGGAGGATAGCCTTACTTTACAGGCGGATATAGACAGGCTGGTCAGATGGCTTAAGGAATGCCAAAAGGAATGTTATGTGGATAAGTGTGAGGTGATGCACCTGGACAGGAGAAACAAGGTACCGGAATACACGAGGAATGGTAGGACTGTGGAAAAGAAGGAGGATCAGAGGGAACTTGTTGTGCATCTTTCCAGGCCCCTTAAGATAGCGGGACAGGTACATAAGGTGTTTAAGAAGGCAAATGCCAAACTTGCCTTTATTAGCCAAGGCATAGAAAGTCGGACAGGGAGGTAATGTTCCAAATGCAGAAAATGCTGCTTAGGTCACAGCTATAGTTCTGCGTGCAGTTGTGAAATGCGCTTCACAGAAGGGATGTGATTGGAGTGGAGAGAGTGCTGAGGTCATTGGCCAGGATGCATGCTGGGCTGGAGAGTTTGATTTATGAGGAGACAGCATAGACTGGGATTATTTCCCCCGGAGTAGTGGAGATTGAGGGGTGACATGATTCAGGTGTATAAACTTATGAAGCGCATAGATAGGGTCGACAGAAAGGAACATTTCCCCTTGGTGGAGGGATCAGTAACCTGGTGGCATTGATTTAAGGTAAGGGGCATGAGGTTGACAGGTGATGTGATGAGCAACTTTTGCACACAGAGTGTGTTGGGAATGTGGGACGCACTGCCTGAAAGGGTGGTGGACACAGAAACCCTCCTAACATGTAGTAAGCATTTAGATGTGCAGTTGCGATGCCACAGCAAACAAGGCCATGGGGATAGTGCTGGGAAATGGGATAAGGTGACTTAGGAATGTGTTTCATGCGCGCATTCTCGAAGGGCTGGAGGACCTTTTTCTATGATCGACACCTCTGATTCTATCAGTCTGTGACCGAGCAATGTTGTAACAATAACAAATTAAACAATCATCAGTGCTATGGGTGTTGGGAGGACATAGCGGATCTCACTGTTGACCTCAAATACCTGACTATTCCACCCCAATCTCACCGACACCAGCTGACCTGGGTGCATGGCGCCTCTCAAGCTCCAGGGCCTCCTGTTCTAAGCTGCTTAACATCATCAGATGAGCCGGACTGCCTCCAGCCCTTGAATGCTCGGACGCATTATGAGCATTCTTCTCCTGAAAAACAGAGAAGACCATTCATTGCGGCAATTTGCACATGGACTCTGCATGCGCATGCCACACCCCAACCACGGTGGCCCATATCAGGCCTCCAGTGCCTCCTCTCCCCGCTACTGCTGATCAGTCACACAAAGATAGTATACGCCCGCTCCCAACCCCCCCCAACGGCCACCTTGGACACATGCTGCGTCCATCACTTGGACACATGCTGCGTCGAGGGCAGCAGATGGTTCTTGGCCTTGACACCTTGAGGCTCCACTTCCACTATCTTATTACCCTGAATAAGACATTTGTTGCAGTTCTGAGTATGCGCCTAGCCACATCTCCTGCAGGTTGCCCCCAGACTAGTCATGTGCGACTAAGAGCAACACATGTTGCGGGTAAGAACTCATCTCCTCATGAACTACTCAGGCTGATGTAAGCATGGGCACTATCTGCTTGTCCATCCAGCATACGAGAAATGCCCAACATGATTCAATGCAGTCATGACAGTAAGACTTTGGCGGGGGGGCCCTCAAAGGCTAAGACTACCTGCTGGGTTAAATGCCCAATGCCAACATGGTACTCACCCCTCCAGAATGCAACAAGTCATTGAAGCGCTTGCGACACTGGATCCAGGTGCACCGCACCACATCGTGGGAGCTCACCACCTCCGCCACCTCCTCCCAGGCACATTTAGCCATGTGGGGGGGCCTCCTCCTCCCATCCAGGGGGAGCAACACCTCCCACCGTGCTGCTGCCTCCTTGAGGAGGGCAGTAAGGCAGCCATCAGAAGAGTGAGGGGAGCATTGGCCCCCACGCTGTCCTACCCTGCAGCCTGCCCTGCTCCTGTGGCAGACCCTGCAGCCTGCCCTGATGCTCTGCCCTCCCCCCCAGTGTGCCCTGCTCAGCTGACCTCCTGCGGTGTGACCTCGAAGTGGCCACTGTGAACAGCCTACAGAAAGCTGCCAGGCCTTCCTTTAAACAGACTGCCGGGTCGCCATTGGACCCAGTGGCATGAGCACACCCGCCGCAGCCAGCACACTCCCGCTATCCACGGGAGTAGGCAAATATGCTGGACAGGCCTTAATTGGCCAATCCGTGTAAAATGGTGGCGCGCACCTGATCACAAACACTGATCGGATCTGCACCTGCCTGCGCCCACTCCAGCTCCGCCCACCCGGCAGGCAGAAGATTCTGCCCATAGACATATTGGTGCATTGGGCAGGCAAGTGGCGGATGAAGTTCAATGCAGAGAAGTTTGAGGTGATTCATTTTGTCAGGAAAGATATGGTGAGACAGTATAAAATAAATGGAGAGGTGCTGAAGGAGGTGCAGGAACAGAGGGACCTTGGTGTATACGCGCATAGGTCATGGAAGATGGCAGGGCATGTTGAGAGAGCAGCTAATAAAGCATATAGTATCTAGGCTTTCTTAATAGGGGCATTGAGTACAAGAGTAAGGAGGTCATGTTGAACTTGTGTAAGACACTAGTTAGGCCTCATCTGGAGAACTGTGTCCAGTTCTGGGCACCATACTTGAGGAAGGATGTGAAGACATTGGAGTAAGTACAGAGGAGATTCACAAGAATGATTCCAGGGATGAAGAACTGTAGCTATGAGGATAGATTGGAGAGGTTGGGACTATGGTTGGGACTATTTTCCTTGGAGAAAAAAGGATGAGAGGAGACTTGATGGAGGTATTCAAGGTCCTGAGAGCTATGGACATGGTAAGTAGTGAGAAACTGTTCCCACTCTAGAGAACATCAAGAACTAAAGGGCACAGATTCAAAATAATTGGCAAAAGGGGTAAATGTGATGTGAGGTAGAACTTATTCACCCAGAGGGTGGTTGGAGTCTGGAATAAACTTTCTATTCAAAAGGGAATTGGATTGCTATCTGAAAAGAGAGATTGTGCATGGTTACGGGGGTAAGGCAGGAGAGTGGGACTAAACGGAATGCTCTTTCAGAGAGCCAATACAAACTCGATGGGCCAAATAGCCACCTTCTGCACTGTGTGCAGATACTACTGTGGTACTGTGAATGGACTCTAAACCTGTGCAGTGTAAGTCAGGTGTCAAGGTACACATTGACCTTGAAGTGTGGTGTGAGATTGAGGCTTCTGGCCGTGATTCCAATTTTGGGTTGCCTTTAACCTAACACTACAGGGCCATTCAGAACTGAAACCCCCTAGGGCTATATGCTTGAATATAATGAATCTTGTGCATATTACTGTAATTGTAAATGTAGTGAGTAGCATTCAATATTGGAAGAAACAGATATGGTTTGCACCTTATGTAATGTCAACATTAAATAATCATGTAATGTACTTTTATAAATTTTATGAATAAAGTATATTTTTGGAAAGAGAAAAGTGAAACCATTTTGCATTGAGGTTGCAATGGCAGCGTGAATGCACCCTGAAGTCACTAACTAGCAAGAAACAGCCACAGCGTTTACATTTTTATAGCCCTCCCACAAATTGTTCTAACTTTTTCTACCTCAAAATTAAATTGATTTCCATCCAGTGACACCTGTAGGAATGTGTTTGTATATGGGTGTCAAGCTGCAACATGATCGGATTTCGCTGTCACACTCTCCAAACAGCCCAATGATATCTATTGTCCAGATTCACATGTGGACAAATTATTTCATTCTGAAACACTGCCTCAAGGAGAGAAAAAAAAAATCTGAAGGAATTTTAACATAAAGATTTAAGTGTTACTTTATGAATGGGTCTAAATACAAACCTGGAATCTAGGCTAATCTAAACTGGTTTGCTAGAAGTTCCAAAATGGAATACAGATAGGTATCGTTTTCAATCACAAAATAGATGCATGGAATTAGAACTCCACTGTTAGCCTCACTGATTCAATGGGTACATATTCGTTCCTGTCAGTTTCCTTACTTGGTTGTTAAACAAGGCCACAATAAACTCAAATAAAAATAGAAAATTCTGGAAATACTCAGCAGCTCCCCCACCATCGGAGAGAGGAACAAAGTTAACGGTTCAAATTGATGACCTATATCAGACTTTTTCAGAGCTAAGTCATGTCAAACTGACTTGTGACTTAATACTTCTTACCACAATGTAGTTAACCATTAAAATTGCGATATGTTCTGAATTGGTCTTTATTTAGGAAATTTTCAGAATTAAAAGGTGATCCTTTGTAATGTGGTGCATGAGGAGACAGAGGTTTTGGTTCCCTTTGAGCAATGAGATTGAAAGCATTACAGCAGGGAAAATGAAACCCCTCAGCAAAGCCCAAGGAGACTGACGGCTGTCTGTGTAGCATAATGGGTTAATAGTTATAGTAATGAGCTCGTGAGGTGTATCATGATGTAACAGTGTCATCAGCAGTCATGTGCTTGAGATTCTGTAGAGAAGATGGAATAGCCTGTACACGAGAGATTACTTACCTTGTAATTTATCGTGTATGTAGTATTTACAGTGTAAATAATGTAGTTTTGAAGAAGTCTACCTGAGTCCGACTTGAGTACTCATGAATAGAGGGAAACCTTTCAAATACAGATTAGGCCACAAGATAACCCACAGAATGGTTTGCTTTAGTAAATTCAACTTCATATGCACTTTCTGCTCCACACCATTTGGATTTGCCAACACATGACACTGGGTGCCTCAAGAAACAGGACTGGGTGAGGCTGGCTCAGTTGGTTTTGTGCTTGCTTCTGACCACAGCATGTTTTCTGGGATCAATCTCATTTGCACATTTTGCATATGCTCACAGCAAGATTCCGCCTCTTTTGTGGCATTGGCGGTGGGATGAGATGGGGAGTGAGAGGATGAAGCAAAGTGGCTTCTGTCAGCCTCTGGTGACTGCAGCAATGGGGGGGGGAAGAGATTTGGGTGTTGTGGTGCTGGGGAATGGGATCCCTGAGGTGCTGATGGCTGAGGACAGAGATAGGATCTTAAGAATTCACGTGGTTCAGGAGTGTAGTCAATTGCACTCCTATAAAGGGCCTTACACTTTAAGTATCCTCCCATCCAATACAGGAATGATGATAACATTCAGTGGTGGTAATGATGGAAAAGTATAGGTACTCCAACATTATCATCACTTTGAGAATGCCCACCCCTAACTGGTTGGGTGTATTAAATGGTTGACATCCTTTCTGCTGGAAAGTTCCAGAAGTGCAGTTAAATGGCAGGGAAGATCCTGCTCCAGACACACCAAAATCTGGAAAGGAAGCAGAATATTTTGCCATCGGGTTTCTTTTGTAAATTTATATTTCTGGGTCACAATGTCTGTCAGTAGCACAAAGACCATCCATCAGCCCCTTCCCTTTCCCACTTAAGTACCGGAAATGGAGTGTAATCTCTTTGAGCCTCCTCCACACCACCCTTACTGGTTCTGGAATCATACAGCACACAGTCAGGCCATTCAGCCCATTTTGCATGTGCTGGTACTGCTCAAAAAGCTTTCTAATTAATCCTGCTCTACTCTTCTTTCCCCGTAGCCTGGCAAATCTTTCTTTTTCATGTATTTATCCAATTGCCTCTTCAGCACTTTCCTCTTCAACTCAGCAGGCCTTCTTTAAACTCTGCAGGTCAAAAAGATGGACTTGATGAAAAGGATGAACCACCCGTGGTTAACAAAGGTGGTCAAGGAGAGTTCCCAATCAAAAACTAAGACATACAAAGCGGTGAAAACTAGAGGCGGGCCAGAGAATTGGGAATATTTTAGGAACCAGCAGCGGATGACTAAAAAGCTAATAAAGAGGGAGAAAATTGGTTATGAAAGTAAATCGGCAAGAAATATAAAAACAAGCAGCAAGAGCTTTTACGGGTATATAAAAAGAGAGTGGCTAACGTGAGCGTGGGACCCTTGGAGGGCATGACTGGAGAATTGATAATGGGGAACAGGGAAATGGGAGATAATTTAAACCAATATTTTGCATCGGTCTTCACAGTGGAGGACGCTATAAACATCTCAAAGATATCAGGTAAGCAAGGAGTCAATGAGAGGAAAGATCTTGAAACAGTCTCTATCACGAGGGACAAAGTATTTGAGAAACTAATGGGACTAATGGCAGACAAGTCACCAGGACCTGATGGCCTGCATCCAAGGGTTTTAAAAGAAGTGGCTGCAAAGATAGTGGAGGCATTGGTTGAAATATTCCAGAACTCACTGGATTCCGGGAGGGTCCCAGTGGGTTGGAAAACTGCTAATGTGGCACCCCTGTTCAAGGAGGGAGGGAGAGAATAAGCTGGAAACTATAGGCCAGTCAGCCTAACACCTGTTGTTGGGAAAATGCTAGAGTCCATTATTAAGGAAGAAATGGCAGGACATTTAAAAAAGCTTAACTCAATCACAGTCAACATGGTTTTGTGAAAGGGAAATCATGTTTGACAAATTTGCTAGAGCTCTTTGAGGATATAACAAGCAAAGCTGATAAAGGGAAACTGGCAGATGTAGCGTATTTGGATTTCTAGAAGGCATTCAGTAAGGTGCCACATAAAAGGTTATTGCACAAGATAGGAGCCCAAGGTATTGGGGGTAATGTATTCTCATGGATTGAGGATTGGTTAATGTACAGAAGACAGAGAGTCAGGGTTAATGGGTCTTTGTTCAGGCTGGAAAGACATAACCATTGGAGTGCCACAGGATCAGCCTAAGGTCTCAATTAGTTAGTATCTATATTAATGACTTGGAGGAGCAGGCACAGTGTAACGTATCTAAATTTGCTGATGATACAAAAATAGGTGGGAAGGTGTGTTGTGATGGGGACTTAAGGAATCTGCAAGGGGATATAGATAGGTTGAATGAGTGGGCAAAAACTTTGCAGTTGGAGTTTAATGTAGAAAAGTGTGAGGTCATGCACTTTTGTAGGAAGAATCAAAAGGCAGACTTTTATTTAAATGGAGAGAGACTCCAAAAAAGTGCAGCATAGGGGGATTAAGGTGTTCTTGCGCATGAAACACAAAAAGTTAGCACGCAGGTGTAGCAAATGGGGTTGGAGTTTAAAAATAGGGAAGTCTTGTTACAACTGTGCAGGGCGTTGATGAGGCCACATCTGGAGTACTGTGCATAGTTTTGGTCCCAGCATTTAAGAAAGGATATACTGACATTGGAGACAGTTCAAAAGAGATTCACTAGACTGATTCCTGAGATGAAGAAGTCGACTTGTCAAGAATGGCTAAACAGGTTAGGCCTTTATTCATTGAAATATACAAGATTCTGAGGGGGCTTGACAGGGTAGATGTTGAGAAGATGTTTCCACTAGTGGGGGAATCTCGAACTAGGGGGCACAGTTACAGAATAAGGGCATGCTCATTTAAAACTGAGATGCGAAGGAATTTCTTCTTTCAGAGGGTAGTGAATGCCTGGAATTCTATACCTCAGAGAGTTGTGGAGGCTAGATCACTGAAAGTATTTAAAGAGGAGGTAGATAGATTTTTCAAATATCAGGGCGGGGAGTTGAGGTCTATGAGCAGTTGGCTTAAAAGAGGAGTTGAGGCCTGGGGTAGATCAGCCATGATCTTATTGAATGGCGGGGCGGGCCTGAGAGGCTGAATGGCCTACACCTGTTTCTTAAGTTCTTATGTTCTTAAACTTCTGACTCTCTCAGTTTTTTTTCCTACAGTTTTTTTAAACTTTTATTTTCATTGCAGCTGTGTTCCAGCTTCTCTAATCTACCGAGCCTATGGATCTGCCACCTATTCTACAATGTAAGTACAGCTTCTTTATTGTAATTATTGCTCACCATTTTGTGAACCGTCTAGTATTCTTCACATTGCGTCACTTAGGTTTTTTTTCCATTTTTTTATTCTACGTCACTTGGGGGTCTCATGATTAATTGTAGGGTTGCTCACCCATCTTGTGACCCAAGCAGTTTTTTTTTTGCTCAGAGTTACTCAGGGGTCTTGCACTTGGGCTTCCACTCACTCTGCTGGATTCCTCAACTTTCAACTTCTAAGTCCATAGCGAAGCTTCTTCAACTGTTAATTCAAGTTTTCTTCTTAGTTGCATGTCTCTCCAGTTTGGCTTCAGCTGCTTTTAATGTTTCATAACTTGGGATACCGTTCTGTATTCTTCGTTGAACATGCTGCCACTTTTCATATCACCATGGATCACCATGTCAAATTATGGTACTATCCCTGATGTGATATCTTTTAGTATCTCCCACCACTGCCAATCATGCTGTAATATGGGTTCTTTTACTGTCTTTTATGAGCTCCTACTGCTGCCAATCATGTTGTGATATGATGCACGGTGATGTCTTATTGATGAGGAGCTCTTGAGGCTTGTAAGTTTCAACATAACCTCTTCATTGGTAGTCTTTGACTATTTACATATCCCAGGGCACTCACTGTTCTGCATGGTATTGTTCATGATGGTGCTGTTCAGGCTATGTTGCTTCCAGACTGTTATTTCTCTCAGGCTGCTCTCTCTGCGTCTATTATCTTGTGACTCTATGTATCATGCTGTTGGCAGTGCTATTCTCTAGTTCCACATTAACTCTTGCTCTGACAAGCACGTTCGTAATACAATGGCCTGCAGGCACATACAACATCATGCAACATTCAGGGCCAATGTCTCTTTTATCTCACCTAGGAGATTCCTCTTGTTAACTATGCTGCGCAGTATGTTAACAGGCAGCTCTTTACATGTCCATGCACAGCCATCCCATTCCTTATCATCACTATGATGGATTCACTGTCAGATCTCAATCTGAGGAGTTGAGAGTCTAGACATGTATGCATGAATGTATTATCTGTTTGTCTTCAACTCAAAGCCAACATATTTTATGTTCAAGAAAAATTCTTGAGAAAATATGAGGGAAAAAGTTGGGAAGACTGGACAGTATAGTCATTTGCAATACCTGGTTTTCACTTCTGGGATCTAGTCTTGGTTAAGATAGAGCTTGTTAGGAAGGGAAACCAAGCCCAGTCCTCCATGACCTTTCAACCTATCATCCAACTTTTCATGTGCCCTGTGACATCCAACGTTGCCTATAAAATTCTTGCCCATCCCTCGATCACCTATTATCTCATTATTACATTGATGTTGATGGGGCCTTATTGTATGTAAATTAGATGCTGCATTTCCTACATTCCAACAGTGGCTACACTACAAGAGTATTTCATTGACTGTGAAAGGCTTTGAGGTGTCCTTAGGTTGTCAAAGGTGTTGTATAAAGGTAAAGCTTTTCTTTCTTAAAGTTACCTCCTGGGACATAGCTGAGACAGGAGCTTCCTTGGCCACAAGAAACTCATGATATCAGAGTGCAGCCAAGTATCATTGCTGCTTATTTTTCTCAAGTATTTCCATGTTGCAGCAGCAGGCTTAAGACGAGACATGAGAGGAACCAATGGGAACACTTGTTGTGGATATGTGCACTATAAAGCCATTTTCTGATATAAATTCCAGCGTTCTAGTTAGTCTGTTCTTTGTTTCTTGAGAGGAATGGTTAGAGTTTAGATTGCAAAAGGGGATAGAGGTGCTCCTTATTAAGCCATTCCTTCCTTATGTAGGCCTCTTCCGTGCCATTATCAGGGCAGTGTGCTTTGTGGGCTTTGCTGGAAGGTGACCTCTTAGTTGACTCTTCTCCTACAGGGTAACCTTATTCTGCATGACTCTCTCAGTTCCTCTTCCTCCTGATGCTGTTGTCTCCATCATTAGATCATACATTGGGGATGTAAACTTTGCTTGGACACATTTTTCGAAGTGTCATCACATGACCTGCCCCCCATGCTCCCACTGTTTGTCACCCAGTACAACCATCCTCACAGTGCATTGTCTTCTCAAACCCACTGGAAAGTGAAAAGACTCTTCATTATCCAATTAGAGGATTTCTGATGGCTCATCAAACAGTTTTGCTTTCCCCATCTTCAAAAGTTTTATAACTGATTCCCTCTACCACCTCCCCAGACAGCTGGCAGCAATGTCCTGGCTATTAATTTTCAATTCCTGGAGAGTCTAGACCAATGCTCATGTGCTGGCAAGCTTTCCATATATGCAACTGGCCACAGTGAAATCTATGGCAAAGGCTCTACCATGAAAATGGCAGCAAAACATTGACCCGTGTGAAGCCAGTGATAGTTTGCAGAATCCTTCCTCAGCAACACAGCTCAGAATAGGTTACTCCAATCGCTTCAGGCAAAGCTGATGTTTTAGACAGAATTTGCATATATTCACAGCCTGTGAGCTCATAGGTTTTGCATCCATGAGCATCAGCAACGCCTCAATGCTGAGACCTAGATAGCAACTTCAGTTATGAGTTTGAATACTAGCCAAAGCATCAAGAAAATAAATAACATGGAGGTGGTTTTTGCTGGGCGAGATCAACATGCTAGAGTGTGAGCTTTACAGTGTATGTCTCCGCTCCCACCCTACAAGAAAACCTGGCCAATGATTACAGCTGACTGCCTTTGTTGCTACAGGGAAACACCTATTTAAATTTAGATACTCCATGCAAACCTTCCACCTGGCTTGCAGAACAAAGTCTTAAAGCTGTGCCAAGATTCGCTTCTTCTATGCAAATTATTGTTGCACTGTTATAGGCCCACATGTTCCTGTGGGCTCACATTTCTCTCACAGGAGCCACCCTGAAAATTTGCATCAACTGTGTTTCTTCCCCAAACAAGGAAATAACTGGAATAAATCCCTTGATGTTACAAAGCAAACTGTCTCAATCATATAATAAGGGCTCAGTGCTCTTTACCTCCTGGAATATCCTTCACCAGACTGTTCTAGTGATTAGCTTCCTTGCGGTAAAGTGATTCTTAGTCACTGTTTGAGTTTCTCTTTTACTCACTTGCCCTAAGTAACTCACACTCACAGTTCAAGTGACTTGCACTTACTGTCCGGGTGGGATTTTCTGGTCCTGCCAGTGACGGGCATCATGGTGGATAGGACTGGAAAATTCAGGGTGCAGCCAAAAGTCAGTTTCCCACCCATTTGAAAAAGGATTGCAATTTTCCCCTCACCATTTCCACTTGACTTGGGGGTTGGTGTTGAGACAAGACAGAGGCTAGGGAAGGTGTGGACAGAGACACATGATTGGATGATGCAGCAGAGGGGGAGGGGGAGAGGGGGATGGGGGGAGGAGGGGGGGCCTCCCTGCAACGGGAGGGAATGTGTGAACAGGTACATGACTTTGAGTGGTGGGGAGGGTGGAAATGACTGGAGCACAGGGAGGAAGATGTGGACAGAGGCATACATGACTGGGGCAGGGGAGAGGGAAGAGGGGGCATAAGGCCTGGGCCTGTGCACACCATGTAGTCAGGGCTAAAATCTGGGGCTAGTCATGCACAGCATTGTATGCAGGGAGTGGCCCTTCACACAGCTCAGTCGGGAGGGTTGATGGCTTAGCATTGGGTGACAGATGGCATTATAACAGTCAGGGGAGGGGTCTGAGGGATTGGGGGAGGATTTGAATACTGCAATTTTGGGCCAATTTGGGCACCCTAATAACTTCTGCTTTAGGACATGGAGAGCAAGGCTCAGCTGAGACATGTTAGGAAGACTCAAATGCCAGTTGAAGGGTTTGGGCACCTTAACTCATGGGACACATTCTTGCAGGAATCCATTAATGTTTGGGGCCAAATGTTGATTGAGTTTGAGTGACAATTTGTCTCTCTCATAGGGAAGTGCAAAGGTCACAAGGGAAGGGGCAACGGCTACAGTACACATGCAGAAAGCTCCAAAGACTTCTTCCTTAGACAGCACCTTCCAAACCCATGACTGTTACCATTTGGAAGGGCAAAGGCAGCAGATACATGGGAACATGACCACCTGGAAGCTCCCCCAAGCCACACACCATCCTGATTCGGAAATATATTGCCGTTCCTTCACTGTCACTGGGTCAAAATCCTGGAACCCCCTCCCTAACAGCACTGTGGGTGACTGCAGTAGTTCAAGAAAGCAGCTCACCACCACCTTCTCAAGGGCAATTTTGGATAGGCAAGAAATGCTGGTCTAGCCTGTGAAGCCCACATCCCATAAATGAATAAAAACAGTGCAGTTGAGAAGTTCTGGCTTTACATGCCTAAACAATTACAGTCATTACATTAGTGTAGGGCTGGGCTCTAGTTTATTCCAAAGGAGGCAGCCTGACAGTGCCCTGGCTGAGGCTCATAGCGCCTGGCTGTACTCATCCAGATCCACTCCCATTTTTGAAAGTGCTGTCATGCCTGGAGCATTTGCCGGGGAGAGGGTGGAAGTTTGGGGGCTTCAGCTCCCAGTGATTCTTAAGCTGTGCGACAGTTGCAAGGAATGATCTGGGGATGGCATTTCTGGGATGAGGGCAGACCAAGGGCTGCACAATGACTTCCTAGCTAGGCATTGAAAAGTGATCATTGAAGGGTTCTGTTCAATTATGTCTCTGTTCACTTATCTCGTGGAGGTGATGAGGAGTACAGAATGAAGGCAGCAGGAAACGCTGCCTTTTTCATGGCTCTCATAGAATTGAGGAGGAGAAGAAGGGCCCATCACCATCAGGCAGGACAAAGGGAAGAGCCTCACCCTGAGGAATATGTACCAGCAAGGCCACATGAAGACAGAGAAGCTGAGGCGGAGAGATCAATTCCATGGAGGTGTTTGGCACAACCCACACCTAAGCCTGACAGACATTACGTGGAGGCCATTGAAAGATGCACCGAGTTTTATTGACTCCAATGTGGGTCACCATTAAAACCAATAAGCTACATAGACCAGTCTTCAGTGCAGCAGCATCGGGACGATAAACCACAATGCAAAATCTATACTCATGGGGCCACATGATGTGATTCTCCGATGCAAGGCTAAGAAATGAATTGCCCAGCCATCATGTTGATAGAGCAAAAGGCTTTGCTCATGTAGCTGCTATGGAGAGAAGGAGAGACTCACTGTAATAAGGTTGTGTGAAACACCATAGTCCTGAGGCACACGATGGGAGGTAAGTGAGGAGGGGAGACACCCGTTACACTTGTACGACCTCAGAACATTGCATCAGATAGAAGAGCCACTCACTCGATGACAACTTCAGATATCAAATATATATTTTCAGATGTGCAAAATATATTCAGTGAGTGAGCACCCTGGTCATTTTTGTACTCTCAATATTTCTTAATTTTTCTTACCCTACCGCTATGTCTATGTGCATCCCTTCCATCCACAGCAGAAGTGGAGGCAGCCTGCTGACTGGCTTTGCCTTGCTGTCTGTGGTAACTTTGGTGGACCTCCTCTTGAGGGCCCTGGCTTGCTTTGCCTTTTCTGCTGTGGAGCAGGTGCACCCTCCTCAGCCTGAGCAGCTGGAGTTGCTGGGGTTACAGGCAGAGGGGACTTGAGCAGCTGGACAGCCCAGGAGCATCCTGGGTAGATTGGCCCGTAGTGTCCAGCTGATGCTCTTCCTCTCTGTGGGTGCCCAAGGGCCTCTCCTGACTCTTTGTGGAGAAGGGGCTCCTGGAGGGAGATTGAGGTGCCCCATCCCTCTCTCGCATTGCCACTGATGGATCCCACCATGGCAATAGCGATAGTCCTTGAGCATATCCAGCACAAACTGCTGGGCTAAGGCCTCCCTGGTGATTGCCATCCTTCCAGTGGTGACCTCGATGCGCTGCCATGTTGGTGCCACGACATCAGACAGAACGTGGACAGACTCCTCCATCTTCTGTTCTAATCTGGTGATGGGTCTCTGACAACCCTGCCTGCTGTGCCCCTGCCTGCCTTTGGAGCTCCAACATCTCTGTGAGGGCCAATTCCAGAGGCTCATCATTGGTCTCAGACTCAGCAGGAGTCTGGTCTCCAGCAGTTCTCCAAGTGTCAGTGACCTTGGCAGTCCCTGCCTCCAGCTGCTGTGGATCAGAACTTGTGCTGTGCTCACCAAATGGTGACCCTGAGCCTGCTCTAAAACTAGGTCCCACCGAGATGTTTGTCTCTGCGCTGGTGGAAGATGCGGGTGAACGCAGTGACGTGTCTACATCTAGTGGGTCCTCAGCATCCTCATCTGAGGTGGTGTGGGGCTGGGGCTGATGGGTATCCTGGCGGTGTGTCTCCTTCTTTTCTTGCAGTTGTCTGTAATAGAGAGATGAGAGAATTATTGACTGTCTGGATTGTCACCTACATTAACTTACTGACTTGTTGGAAGATGCCAATCTCGCTTTCAGCGCAGGAATGGTCCCTGTCCTCGCTTGCCAGCTCTGCTGCCTGCCCTTCAAAGGGGATGAGTGGCCTGAGGTCCAGCAGCACCCTCCTGTCTGAGATCTCCCCAAATGCAGGCGATCTTTTCCGGCATAAAGACAAATGGACAAACTGGATGATCCGGCACGCTGTCTGACAGGTCCCACACCACCTTTCCTGCCTGTCACCTGTCTTAGTCTCTGGAATGGAAAATTCCATCCTCCGAGTGACTTTATCATTCACAAAATTTTTATTGACCTCAACGCGAGGTTTGTTGAGCACTTGACACTGCCAGTCATCTGCCTATTCATTCCCCTATGTTTACTAGTCTCAGAACCAATGGGGAAAGGTAGATGTGAAAGTGGAAAAATTCAAGTAAGCTGTTTGCACCCAAACATGGCTCCCTATATGTGCTATACTCCCAGAACATAATTACTAAGGTGGTGGAGGGAGAGAGCGAAGACATTCTCTGTGTGCTGGATTAAATTTAAAAAAATAGTTAATTGGTTGTAAAGTACTTTGTGATATCCCGATGTCATGAAAGGTGCTGTATTATTACAAGATTTTTCTTTCTGTCTGAATCATGCAGCTATACTATAACTGCAACAATAAACATGGTTCTAATGCCAGGCATTGCCCATTTCCTTCGAATTATATTTAAAAAAAAGCCTCTATAGAGAATCCTTCATAATCTTAGGATGTTCCAAAGTGCTTCACAGCCAACAAAAGA
Source organism: Carcharodon carcharias (assembly GCF_017639515.1). Classification (NCBI taxonomy): domain Eukaryota; kingdom Metazoa; phylum Chordata; class Chondrichthyes; order Lamniformes; family Lamnidae; genus Carcharodon; species Carcharodon carcharias. Next base: position 44,507,141 of record NC_054485.1, read on the forward strand.
TCATGTCCTCCTGTTCTAGATTCCTCTTCAAATTTTAAAGTCATGTTCCCTTCTTTATTAATTCACTGTTGTTTTGTGGGCAAATATGCTTTGCACACAACATTGGCTAGCACTTTGGGAGAACTCACCTGCTCTTCTTCAAATAACACATGGGATCCTTTTCTTTCATCTGTGTAACAGACGAAGTTGTCTCATCTGAAAGATGGTACCTCTGACAGGGCTGCAGTCCCTCACTCCTGCTGTAAAGTGCCAATGAAAACATATTCGCTCAAGTGCAGAACTAAGGCTTGCGTAAACAACCTACCGACTCAGAGTCAATACTTCCACCAATTAGCAAAGGCTACTACTTATAAAATCTCAACAACCTTCATCTTATCTCAAAAACGTACACCAGTATTATTGTTCAATGGCTTAATCCTCCCAGAGAAGCAAAAAAATCAGGAAAGTCAATCCATGTGTTATTTCAAATAGGCAGTCAGCGAGTTTATCACCATGACAACAAATTGAACCATTAACAGTGGGATTAATACGTTGACCATTGGCTTTGCACTGTCTAATTCATCTTAATCTTATCTTAAAAGCATATGACAGCATTATCGTTCAATGGCTTAATCCTCCCAGAGAGAAAACAAAGTGGAAAGGAATTAAAATTGGAGAGGTGAAGGCACTGGAGGTTTTGAGAGAATGATGGTCAAATGTGCCATGGGAGGTAGTTCAGAAATTAAGACCGGGATTTTCTTCCCCTGTTGTGGGCGGGACCTGCCATGGGTGAGGCAGTGCCCCCCCCCAGCCAGAAGTCCATTGACTTGCATTGGGGCCGGAAGATCCCAGCGGCAGGTGGGTGTGGAAAATCCCGCCCAAAGTGTTAGGGAGTTCTGGTTGGGAAATCGTTGCTGACAGAACTATCTTATGGGGAAGGTATATGGTGGAATGAAGAATTGTGGCATTGACATTTTTCAAGTAGTTTGTTCACAGAATCACAGAATTGTTACAGCACAGAAGGAGGCCGTTTGGCCTATTGTGTCTGCACAGGCTCTCCGAGCAACCAACTCGCCTAATGCCATCTTCCCACCTAATATCTTTTCCCCGTAGCCCTGACTTTTCAGATAACTATCTGATTCCCTTTTGGAAGCCTTGATTGAACCTGCCTCCACCATGTTCTCAGGCAGTGCTTTCCAGACCTTAAACACTCGTGTGAAGAAGTTTTGCCTCATGTTGTCTTTGTTTCTTTTGCCAGTTACTTTAAATCTGTCCTCCTTGTTCTAGATCCTTTCATGATTGGGAACAGTTTCTCCCTATCTACCCTGTCCAGGTTCCTCATGATTTTGAATATCTCTATCAAATCTCCTCTCATCTTCTCTTCTCCAAGGAAAACAGTCTGAACTTCTCCAATCTATCTTCATAACTGAAGATCCTCACTTTGGAACCATTCTCATGAATCTTTTCTACAATCTCTCCATTGCCTTCACATCTTTCTTAAAGTGAGGCGCCCAGAACTGAACTGCAATACTGCAGCTGAGACCAAACTAGTGTCTTATACAAGTTCAACATAACCTCCTTGCTCTTGTACTCTATGCCCCTATTAATAAAGCCTAGGATAATGTATGCATTATTAACTGCTTTATCAACCTGTCCTGCTACCTTCAATAATTTATGCGCATCTACATATACAAGAAGTAACAGGATGAGCAGATAGATGGCATGTTTTTATCAGTGTTTTTATCACCTACCATCTGTCAGTGTAATTCTACTGAGTACTAGGAGCTATGGAAAAGCGGCCAAGTGATTTGGCATCCATTTATACCGCCTTCCTTTCACTGTAGGAAAATATTTTGCTTCTGATCACAGCTTCATAGCTGTGCTCAGAACTCACTATGTGAGGAGTGACTGGCCTGCATCTCTGTACCTATCATTCCTTGGCACTGCTCCATCATACTGTCTTAAGGGCATTAGGAGCAGCTTTACCACCTGTTGTCCATTCTTTATTCCATGTTCTAATATAAAGGAAGTTGGACATGGGCATCACTGCATTTCTGTCAATCAAAATATGGAGGAAAATAATCAGTGACTAAATTATTGTGTTTCCCTCAACCAGTGAAAATTTGTACTTCCTTTCTCACAAAGGTTACGGGGCTAATTTTATGAATGGATACTAAGCAGTCAGGAATCAAGAACTGCCCACAAATTTCTGCCCATGAGTTTCACTGGATGAAATGCCTGGGCAGCATGCTTGCAGTTTCACAATATGCACAGATGATGGGTGTGGCGCCTGCTGGCACCATACATTCATAAGGTTGAATGTTATAACAAGAACTGAAAAGGAAGCGACAAAAGAAGAATGAAATTATTTTCAGAAATAAAATAATACTTGGCCAGTAGTCCATGGCTTTGCAAACAGGTGCTGGGGTCCAGGACGGATCGCACTGCTTCAGCTGTTATTCAAGCTCACGTCTCTTGCGGCTTGTGGCCTTAGTGGTGTGTGAGAAATATCATTTTGATATCAATGGCAGCTAATCTTCTAAACCTCAATTTCCCTATTCTTCCCCATATCCCCTATACCTTTGCTTTCCAAGTGCATATCTATGTCATTAAGTACTGTGACAAAGGGGTTTGAGAGCACATCACCTTTTTTATTGGAGATTAGGTGGAGATAGAAAGGGAGAGAGATTTAAGCAGATATTTAGCAATGGAGAAATGTCAGTGATCTGACTTTCAGATAAAATCTTTGATCTCTGGGATGAGACCAGGGTAGTGGGCTGTTTTGTTTAAGTAGCTTGAGGTTGAATAGCCTTGATATAGTCCAGCCAGATCTGTTGATGGGTTACACCAACAATATGGCACGATGGTGGTATAGTGTATTGTCACTAGATTAGTAATCCTGAGACCCAGACTAATGCTCTGGGGACACCAATTCAAATCCCATCACTGCTGGCACTTAAATTCAATTAATAAAATTTGGAATTGAAATCTAGTCTTAGTAATGGTGACCATGACACTATCATCAATTGAAACCCATCTGATTCACCAATGTCCTTTAGGAAAGGAAATTTGCTGTTCTTACCTGGTCTGGCCCACATGTGACTCCAGTACTACAACAATGTAGTTGACTGTTAAATTTGCATTCCAACCTACTCAGTCCGAAGGCAATAAATGCTGGGCTTGCCAGTGATGCCCATGTCCTATGACAGAATAAAAAATATCATCATGGGTGGGATATTCTGGTCCTGCCAATAGTGGGCATTGTCGTGAATGGGAAAATTGACTTTTGGCTGCGCTCCAAATTTTTCCATCCTGCCGACGATGATGCCCACCATTGGCAGGACTGGAAAATCCCGCCCTTTGTCTTCATCCTTTAGACTTGAAGGAGTTAAAATGGGTTCATATAGCATAGAAGCAGAGGAAAGAATAGAGATTTTGCAGGGGAAAAGGGCATCAAGGGTGGAGGTGATGGAGTAATTATACAGATAGACAGCTGCAGGAATAGCATGGTGAATGGAGGTCCAAAGTCTAGGCAGTTGAAAATCCCATTGCAAGTGACTTGGGGAAATATTGTTTTAAAGCTTTTGCTTCCATTATCGTATCTGGAAATCTATTCTGTGTGTTGATTGCTTTACGTGAGAATATAATCGTCCTGATATCAATCAGAATTCATTAATTTAAGCCTGTGCCTCTTTGTCTTACTCTCACAATTTAGCTTCAATTTATTTCCATTCAGTTTATTTACCTCTAAGGCCAAAGCTGAAAAGACCAAGTTTCTCAACTCTTTCCTCTTATTTCACTCTTCTAATATTATGGATTTCTTTCTTGGCTCTTCTGTAAACAGCCTCCAGGCCTTAAATATTTCTCTTGTGTCTATCTCATTGACACAACGCTCGAGGTATGATTTGATGCTTAACTATTTCAACAACACTCACTTATTTTGTCCATATTTTTATTTACATGTAGGTTCAAAACTTAATACATATTGGCATCACAACAGAAATTAAGTTGCCAATCATTTTCCTCTCTGCCAGAAAGGAGAACCAGAGCGAGAAGCCAGAGAACCAATGTGTCAAGGGAGATTTCCCAGCATGTTGTGATCGTTGATGTTGCTATTAGTGCCAAGCTTCAGCTAATCCATAGAGGGAGCCATTGTGCACTTTGGAGTCCGCAACATCAAAACTTAGGGACAATTTTCACCAATTCGCAACTACTTCTGACAAAATATCTTGATTTCTTTGATCATTTATTTTAACATTAGCCTTTTATTTTGAACTGAACAAAACCATTGGAAGTTCAGCCAAAGCACGCCTTTGATGCCTTACAAGCACATGCAGTTCAGATGCACTGTTCTGGGAGTGTACGTAAAGCCCATTAATGTAGACAAATAGGCAGTGGATCGTATTAGCTGCAGCCAGCCTGACATGTTTCAAGATTAAAATTAAGTTCATAGTTAACTTGGTGATTAGGAGTTGAATTCACTGTGATTATGGGATGATGGAATTGAAATCTCCTGACGTTACTGGACTAAAGAGTCTGACCTGGTTTCAATAATGGTGTGATCAGACACGCTTTTACACTGCAGTGCTGCTTTGGAAGAGCATCCCTTCACTACCATCTGCCACTGACTTTACCTTATTTCTCTGCCCACTCGCTAGAAGTGGAATCATTGAATCTGGTAGCAGCTCATGATGGAAAAAGAACAAATTTGCATTTGCTTTTACTCCTCAGGACATCCCAAAGTGCTTTAGAAAATTTGAAGTTTTTTTCATGGCTTCATTTGTTGCCAATGTTGTCCATGCACAGTTGTGGTGTGTAACTTGGTTATATAATTGTGAGGAGAATATGAGATTATTTGGAGAGCCTGAGCCCACTGCAGCAAGAATTCAGCGCTGTGTGTAGAGCCTGCCAGCCCATACAATGCAAAAGACAGAGGGCTCAAGAGCACTCAGAACCTACTCAGCACAAGCCGTTTGTCAACTTTCGCTCCCACAAAGTCAGCAGTCAACCTTCACTCTGATAGCCAGGCAGATTGTGTCTTGCTAGTTTCTCCCTCCATTCCTTAGTTGCTGTGTCTCGCTAGAGAAGCATGTCACATTTGACATCTTCTCCTCTGATACCCCCAGCAAGTAACAGACCTACACAGTGAGAGGAGCAATTTAACCAAAAAGCATCATATTGGTGTACAACACTGCCCTCACAGACAACCATGCTGACAGACAGTGCAGTATACAATAGTGTCAGAATGTGGGTGCAATTTTCTGTGCCTGCTGGCGTTAGGCATGATTGGTGGCGTGAGCAGACAGTATGGTTTGATTGGCTTTAAGACAGCGTGAAACAAGTTCGCAGTTATCCGATCAGCCCGCCAATGGTGGGCCATGTTTCCCGCTATCAGACGCGGGAACCTCACCGTACTACATTAGCATATCATTATCAGGCCAGCTCACCAGAAACGACCCCACTGCTGGATCATCTGTCCATGTCACCGGGAAAGCCTGCCAACGTATTTCACAATGGCACATAAAAGGCACTTGGCAGCTGGCTTTGAGGGGAACTCGGACGTGAGTACACAGTAACATTGTGTAGAGGTCACCATGGCTGCCTGTTGTACTTCAAGCTTGAGGAATGTTGGGGGTCAAGGTTAAGGGCAGCCTGCCATTGAATGTATTGCACAAGCATTGGGAATGGGGGGGTAGGGTGGGCAAGGGAAGTGGCTATGCCTTCGAGAAAGCTGTAGAAAATGACAATTTCTCTGCAACTGAGACAGTTCAGGTGCAGCCACATCGATATGATTGGTAAAAGCAAAATTTACACCTTTGGTCTGTCTGCAAGCATGACCCAGACCTCGCTGTTGTTTGCCATTTCAACACTCCACCCTGCTCTCATGCCCACATGTCCGTCCTTGGCCTGCTGCAATGTTCCACTGAAGCTCAACGCAAACTGGAGGAACAGCACCTCATCTTCCGACAAGGCACTTTCCAGCCTTCCAGACTGAATATTGAGTTCAACAATTTTAGATCATGAACTCTCTCCTCCATCCCCACCCCCTTTCCGATCCCCCTTTTTCCAATAATTTATATTTTTTAAATATATTTTTCTTTTCCCACTTATTTCCATTATTTATAAATGTATTTCCATCCATTGTTTCTTCTCCACCCTTTAACCTATTTTGATCGCTTCCTCCTCTACCCCACGCCCACTAGGGCTATCTGTCACTTGCTGGTCTTGCTTTCTACCCTTAATGTCATCATTAGCACATTCCTCAGCTAATATCACCACAGTCAACACCCCTTTGTCCTTTTATCTATGACATCTTTGGCAATCTCTTCTTTGCCTCCACCTATCACTGGCCCTCTATCCAGCTCTACCTGTCCCACCCCCCCTCAACCAGCTTATATTTCACCTCATGTCTATTTTTCCTCAGTTCTGATGAAGAGTCATATGGACTCGAAACGTTAACTGTGTTCCCCTCCGCAAATGCTGTCAGACCTGCTGAGTTTTTCCGGCTATTTTTATTTTTGATATGATTGGTGTCGGGCTCCTAGCTTACCTGCCCACTCAAGCCACACAGAGGCATCAAAGTGTCACCAAGTTCTCCAGAGCTTCCCCCCCCCCCCCCTGCACCCCATCCTCCAGCACAGAGAGCAAATTCAGGAGCATCTTAGTAGACTACAGAGCAATTGGACTGCACATGTTGCACAATCCCTCATAAAAGCTGGCCATGTAGCAGTCACTGCTGGAATTGCTCACAGCCCCTTGCAATGTCAGCACACCGGTTTGGACCCATCTCCCTCAAGATTCAAGCTAACAGGGCAGCCATGGAGCACACGAATCTCCAGCCTTCCAAGTGGTGGCCAGCACTCTCCAGGAAGCGTTAAGGGGCCTTCGCATTTAACTAGGACAGGTCCTAAGTACACCCATGCTAACCACACATCTCTCTCTTTCATCCTGTAGGAGGAGCACGTCAGGATCATGGTGTCTGGTGACCTAGCTGTATGCTTGATGGCCTACAGAGCATGAGGACGATGGAGGAGAGAGCGACAGAAGCTCCTGGCTGCAGAGAAGCAGGAGCAACAACCTCAGGAAGAAGGAGCGGCTGGGGCTCCTGCACATGCTGTCCAAGAGCCACAGTGAGCCATCACAGGCTGGCGCCAAGCGACAACCAATTTCTACAGATACTGCCTGTCATTCCTGCAGATGACCGAGAACCAGTGTCGCCGAACACTGTTCATGTCTAGGGAACTGGTTGCTCACACCTGCCACCTGCTGCAGGATTTGGCACCACGGGGATACGGAGGACATCCACTGCCAGTGCCTGTGAAAGTGACTGCGGCACTCAATTTCTATGCCAGTGGCTCCTTTCAGGGCTCCACAGGTGACCTCCATGGGATCTCACAAGCCTCCATCCACAAATGCATCCATGAGGTCTTCCGGAGGGAACACAACTTTGTGCATTCTTTCCGGGACCAGGTTCCAATGCACCGAGGTCAACGTTGGTGGGATGGTGGCTGCCGTGGGGACCTTAGTCTAGGATGTCGCTCCTGCACAGGCTGAACTCCATCGCTGAGGCCATAGTTGGCCTCCAAAAGTGTGTACGTGAGAGGGGTGCAGGGTAGCCTGATCTCACTCCTGTTACCCCTGCTACTCAAGGAGCCAACCTGGGGCCTGCAGGCACCCATAGGGAGGAGGATCAGCAGGTGCACACTCTAGGGCCATCCACCCAGGTGACTCTGAGAGTGTCCGGCCCATTTGACTCCCCTCTTCCAGTGACATCAGCAGCTCCAGCTCCACAGGCCGAGGAGGGTGTCACTCAAAGCAGGACTGCGAAAGCAGGCCGGGGCCCTCCAAGTCTCGGCTCTCCATGGGACACCCGCCAAAGTCATCACAGACAGGGTGTTGCAGTCAGCAGGCTGCCTCCACTTCTGCTGTGGATGTCCAGGGAGCACCAAGATGTAACGGCTGGTTTCGGAAAGTTGAGAAGAATTAGCGGCACAGCCTGGGCATGGGTGTTAATCACTTGTACATGCTGTTCACTATTGTCAATAAACTCCCACAAGCCTATGGTTCATTGCTCTGATGAGCAGTGTTCTTGTCACTCGGGCGTGAAACCTTTCTGCACAAGGTAAAGGCAGGTGTCTCATTCCATGGCCTCTGCCCTGTGCTCTGTGCAGCCTTCAGACCAAAAAGTGATGGTCCAGCCTCACACTCCCTGGAAACATTACTGATGCCTGCACCTCGGCGGTGCATGTCTTTGCTGCCAGAATGTAGTGGGCAGGTGCCAAGGAGTTCTCTCATTCTCTCTGTGTGCTCTCCGCATCTTTAAGGTGGGGTTAGCCCCCATCCCTTCAGCATCTGTGACCAGTGATGCTGTGCTCCTGAAGGGCTCAGGTGCTGAAGGCGGACAAAGGATTAGATCTTTTAAAGTTTCCTGGCTGCGTCTCTATGATATAACCCTGATCACAGAATGCAAATGAGCGGCCCACGGCCAGACAGGAGTCAGACATTCTCGGAGGCCATGTGAAGGTTCATAGAGTGTCCCCATTGCATGTCATCATCATTCTCCTGTGATTGAGCAACTATTTGGGCCTCCATTGTGTCTCCATGACAGGAGCATTCTCAGAAAGGGTATTTACGCTGCCATAAGCCAGACCAGAGTCAAACATTTACAGGTGCAATGTGAGGATCTATTGGGTCACGTCACTGCATGTTATCATCATCCTCCATAAATCTAGCAGAATTGAGGGCCTCCCGAGTGCACCGGCCTTTTCTAGTCAGTGCGAGGGCCTCATCCCCGTCATTGTTGCCTTTGAGGACCTTCTTTCCCTCATCCCCTTCAGCGTCACCCTCATCAAAGGAGACTTCCAGCTCCTTCATCTCCTCCTCAGCCAGATACTCTCCCTGTTGCAGAGCCAGGTTGTAAAGGGCGCAGCAGAGGATGATGATGCGTGACACCCTCTGTGGACTATATTGCAGGGCTCCACCAGACCAGTCCAGGCACCAGAACAGTACCTTCAGCATCCTGACACACTTCTCCACCAAGATGCAAACTGCTGCATGAGCCTCATTATAGTGTCGATCTGCTGCAGTCTGAGACTGCTGCATAGGTGTCATCAGCCATGGCCTCTGCAGGTAGCCCTTGTCCCTGAGGAGCCAACCCTGCAGCTTCTGTGGACCCTGGAAGACTCCAGGGATCTGTGACTGGCTGAGGATGTAGGAGTTGTGCATACTCCCTAGAAACTGTGTGCAGACCTGCAGAATGCAATTCTGGTGGTCGCACACCAGGTGCAAATTCAGCAAATGGCATCCCTTGCCGTGTTCATGCCATGTTGCAACAGAGATCTGAGAGCCACATGAGTGCAGTCAATCATACCCTGAATCTCTGAAACCCAAGATCTGAGTGAATCCAATCGCTCTTGCATCCTGGCTTCCCTAATCCCGGGCAAATTGCACAAAGTTGTGTGCCCTCGCAAAGATGGCATCCGTGACCTCATGGATGCATTTGTAGGTGGAGGCTTGTGATATCCCACAGAGGTCACCTGTGCGGCTTTGAAAGGAGCCACTGGCATAGAAACTGAGCGCAGTGGTCACTTACATGGCCACTGGCAATGGTTGCCCTTCATGTCCCTATGGCGCCAAATCCTGCAGTAATCCTGGCAAATGTGAGCAACAAGTTCCTTAGACTTGTGCAGTCTTCAGCGACACTGGTTCTTAGTCATCTGCCGGAATCACAGGCGGCCTCTATAGACCCTGGGTGTCACTTGGCACAGACCTGCAACGGCTCGCTGTGGATCTTGGGCGGCGTGTGTGGGAGCCCCAGCCGCCCCTTCTTCCTGAGGTTGCTGCTCCTGCCTCTGCACAGCCAGGAGCCTCATTTGCTCTCTCCGCTGTTGTCTAGCTCTCTGTAGGCCATCAGCCATACAGCTAGTTTACCAGACTCTATGATCCTGATGTACTCCTCCTGCAGGATGAGAGAGACATGTGGTTAGCATGGGTGTACTAAGGATCTCTTCTGGTTAAGTGTGACGGCCCCTTAATGCTTTCTGGAGAGTGCTGGCCACCACTTGGATGGCCAGAGATAAGTGCTCTGCATGGCGGCCCGAAACCCCACCAGCTGCACCCCAGTCTGCCTGACCAATTGATTGCAGCTTTGCCCACTGGACTGCATGCTGCGCTCTCAGCTCAGGTGCATGCATTCTCCTAACCCACACTGCAAGGCTGCACTGTTAGCTTGAACCATGGGGGACTCTGGTCCAAACCAGGTTGCTGACATTGCAAGGGGCTTGAGCACCTCCAGCAGTGGCTGCTTGTAGTAATTATGGTTCTATTTAGTGTGTAATGTATGGTTAAGAATAATGCTTGTTAGGAGAGATCACATGATCTCTAGTAGTGAATAGGAGAGTAGCACGGTCCACCTCAGCAGTTTGTGTAGAGTTAGAGTTGGGGTTGAACGCACATGTGTAGTTGCTGCTGAGTATATTGTAAATAAATTTAATGTTTCCACCCAAGAAGTGTCTGCAGACCAGCTTTATCAATAGTAGCAACCTGGCCAACCTACTACACTGCTCCATGGCTAGCTTTAGTGAGGAGATTGTACAATGTGTGCAGTCATCCAACTTTCCTGTCATCCACGAAAATGTTCATGAATTTGCAGTATGTGCAGGAAGTAGCGGTGTAGGGGGTGGGGTGGCTGAAATGCTTTGGAACACTGGGTGGCATTTTGATGCCTCTGCATTGCTTGATTGGGTAGATGAGCTAGAAGCCTGACTCCAATCATATCACTGTGGCTGCACCTGAACTGTCTCAGTTGCAGAGGAATGGTCAAGTTATATAGATTTCCCTAATGTGTGGCCACTTCCCTTGCCCACCCTACCCGCCACTCCAAATTCTTGTGCGCTATATTCAACGGCAGGCCCTTGCCACACCCCCCAACAAATTGCTTCAATGGCAGAGCTGCCCTAAATCCCGACCCCCGCAGTGCCCCTCAAGCTTGAAGTCCAACAGGCGACCCTGGTGAGCGCTGCACAAGGTTGATGTGTACTCACCCCTGAGTTCCTCTCAAAGTGCAGCCCACCAAGTGTACATTGCTTATGTGCATTTTTAAAACACGTTGGCGTGCTTTCCCACTGACATGGGTGGACAATCCGGCAGGGAGGGGTTGGACGATTCCCATCCGATGGCAGGAAAGGTGGTCTGCAATAGGAGGGCTGGGCGGATGATCGCAAACTTGTTTCACACCGTCGTAAAACTGATTGCACCATATTGTCCACCTACGCCATTGAGCACACCCTACACCGGTGGGCACAGAAAATTCCGCCCACAGTGGGATATGTATTACTGTGACTTAGATTATGTCACAGTGCAGTATATAAGACTGTGGTCAGGCTGTGTCACAGCGTGATATAATAACATAATACTGTGATAGAGTTAAACACACAGTGTAAGATATACACTGTGACATCATTTGTTTTCCTTGCATGCGCAGATGGGTGTAGGCAGTCATCTTGTGTTGGCAAGAGACAGTGTTTTTTTATTTATTTACTCATGAGATTGGGTATCGCTGGCTAGGCTAGTTTTTATTTCTTAGCCTAATTGCCCTTGAGAAGGTGGTATGGTGCTTTGATGCCACACATGGTCAAAAACCTCCTACCTCCTTCCCTCAGCTGTTGAATCAGTTGGTCTCTATGTGACTCCAAACCCACAGCATTGGTGTTGGCTTTTAACTGCGTTCTGAAATGGCCCAGCTACAAAAAATTCATATTAAAATAAAGCTGGACAGACCATATGGCATTGGCCAAGTCTTGGGATTTAGACACATCAAAGGCCCAGCCTGCAAAGTCCTCCTCAGTACACCTGATATTGTGATAGAACCGTTCAGACAACATCGCAGACTTCATTATCTCTCGATATGTTTTGTCCCACCATCCCAGCAGAGGTGGCAACACTGGTATAAAGAAAGCAGAGAGGCCTGGGGGTCTTCAAAATTGACTCTGGTCCCCAGGAAGTCACATGGCATTAGCTAAGGAAACCTCCTACTTCCCTCCCTCAGCTGGTGAATCAATTCTCCATCACATTGGACAAAGCACTAAGGGCAGTGAGGCACTGAATGTAGTCTGGGTGGGGGACTTCAATGTCCATCACTAAGAGGGCGCATTCACATCATTACTGGTGAAAGACGTATCTACCAGACTAGGCCTGTGGTGGTGAGAGAACCAACACAAGGGAAGAAAACTTGTCTCCACAAGATGCATTTGTCCATGATAGTATTGGTGGGAGGGGCCATTGCACAGTCCTTGTAGAGCCAAAGTACTGCTTTCTCACTGAGAACACCCTCCACCGCATTGTGTGGCACTACAACCATGTGAAATGAGATAGATTTCGAACAGATCTAGCAGCTCAAAACTGAGCATCCGTGAAATGCTCAGTTTCCACTAAAATCTGCTACCTCATGGCTTACAATAGCCCCCACTCTTCCATTACCATTAAGCTGGGGGTTAAGCCTGGCTCAAGCAATGGCAGAGCACACTGAATACTGCAAAGCCTAAGGGCTCCAACAACCTGCTGGCTGTAGTGCTAAAAACTTGTACTTTAGAACTAGCTGCACCTCTCACCAAGCTGTTCCAATATAGCTATAACACTCAGCTGGCAAAGCACAAAATTGTCCACATATGTCCTATCCACTAAAAGCAGGACAAATCCAATCCAGCTAATTTCTGCCCTGTCACACTCTCTCAAAAGCCTTCTCTCATCATGTCCAAATGCAGCTAGACCTGGACAACATCCAGGGTTGGGCTGACAAGTGGTAAGTAACATTCGCGCCACATAAATGTCAGGCAATGACCATCTCCAACAAGAGAGAATCCAACCATCACTCCTTGATGTTCAATGGCATTACCGTCACTGAAACCGCCACTATCAACATCCTGGGGGTTATCATTGACCAGAAACTGAACTGGACTAGCCATATAAATACAGTGGCTATGAGGACAGGTCAAAGGCTAGGAATCGTGCGATGAGTAGCCCACTTCCTGAGTCCCCAAAGCCTGTCCATCATCTACAAGGCACAAGTTAGGAGTGTGATGGAATACTTCCCACTTGCCTGGATGAGTGCAGCTCCAACAACACTCAAGAAGCTTGACACCATCCAGCACAAAGCAGCCCGCTTGATTGGCATCACATCTACAAACATTCACTCCCTCCACCACCAATGCACAATAGCAGCATTGTGTACCATCTACAAGATACGCTGCAGGAATTCACCAAGGCTCCTTCGGCAGCACCTTCCAAACCCATGACCACTACCATCTAGATGGACAAGGGCAGCAGATAGCTGGGAACACCACCACCTGGAAGTTCCCCTCCAAGTCACTCACCATCCTGATTGGAAATATATCGCTGTTCCTTCACTGTCGCTAGGTCAAAATCCTGGAACTGCCTTCCTAACAGCACTGTGGGTGTACCTACACCACATGGACTGCATCTGTTCAAGACAGCTCACCACCACCTTCTCAAGTGTAACTTGGGGTGGGCAATAAATGCTGGCCCAGCCAATGAATCTCACATCCCATGGATGAATTAAAAAAAATATGATGGAACATGTCTGACAGTTTTTTTCAAGTGACATTTGCTCACCAATAACCTGCACACTGATGTTTAGTTTAGTTCTGTTGGAACAACTTAGCTCCAGACCTCATCACAGTCTTGGCCCAAACATGGATAATAGAGCTGAATTCTGGAGTTGAGGTGAGAGTGACTTCCCTTGACAGCCACGCAGCATTTGATAGAGCATGGCATCAAGGAGTCCTTGTAAAATTGGAGTCAGTAGGTATAAAATTGCTCCACTAGCTGGAGTCACACCTAGCACAATGGAAGGTGATTGTGGTTGTTGGAGGCAAATCATTTCAGCCACAGGACAATACTGCAGGAGTTCTTTATTGGGCAGTGTCCTTGGCCCAACCATTTTCAGTTGTTCAACAATGACCTTCCCTCAATTACAGAGGATGTTTGCTTATGATTGTATAGTGTTCAATTCCATTCTTAATTCCTCAGATACAGAGGTAGTCTGTGCCTGTGCCTGTAAACAGCAAGACTGAGACAACATTCAGACTTGGGCTGATAATTGGCAAGAAAAATTTGCACCACACATGTGCCAAGTAATGACCATCATCAACAAGAGAAAACTTACCCCTCTGCCCTTGTTATTCAATGGCACCACCATAATTGAATCCTGCACCATCAACATCCTGTGGGATTGACCAGGAACTTAACTGGACCAGCCATATAAATACTGTAGGCTACAAGAGCAGGTCAGAGTCTGGGGATTCTGTGGCAAGTAACTTACCTCCTGACTCCCCAAAGCCTGCACACCATTTAAAAAGGCACAAGTTAGGAGTGTATTGGAATACTGTCCACTTGCAGCTCCAACAACACTCAAGAAGCTCAGCATCATCCAGGATAAATTAGCCCATTTGATCAACGTTCCATCCACAACGTTATACTTTTACTTCTTCCACCATCAGCATTCAGTGGCAGCAGTGTGTATTATCTAAAAGATGCATTGCAGCAATTTGCTAAGCCTCCTTTGACACCAAATCAGCAACATCTACCATCTAGAAAGACAAGGGCAGCAGACACAAGGGAACACCACTGTAAAGGGTTAATATAAGAAGCATACATGTTTTTGATGTAATAATGATAACAGATCACATGACAGAGAAGTAAGAGAGATCTGGAAGGAGGAGCAGCTCCAACCTCATGCAGGAGTCCAAATGTATAAATGCTTGCTGTAAATAAAGAGTAATGGTTTGGGGAAACCATTGACTCAAGCATGATTCAAGCAGCATCCTTTGGGAGAATAGACAATCATCAAAATTCCCATCTAGACCCTGACCACACAACAAACTATGGTGTCAGTGAGTAAAAGAACCAGCAAACCTTGAAAAGAAGATGCTAAGGCTGGCAAGAAAAGAGATCCTTGAAGGAAGCACAAAAAAAAATTAAGACTCAAAGATGTCAGAACATTATGGGAGCAGTAGCTGCAGTCTGAAACACAGACCTGGAGATCGGACAGCAGTGAGCACAGGCATGAAGCAGCAAGCAGCAGCACAGAAACAGGAACAATTCCAGGGCTTAGCAGAAGCATGGAATCCACACTTCCACTCCCAGAACCATTTCAGAGTGCAGAAGGTTTACAACTGACCCAGAACTGGGACAACTGGAGAAAAAGGTTCACAAGGTACAGACTGCTTCAGGATTACACAAAAAAGATCCAAAAGACCA
Source organism: Carcharodon carcharias (assembly GCF_017639515.1). Taxonomy (NCBI): domain Eukaryota; kingdom Metazoa; phylum Chordata; class Chondrichthyes; order Lamniformes; family Lamnidae; genus Carcharodon; species Carcharodon carcharias. The sequence goes on from NC_054485.1 coordinate 44,522,396, forward strand.
GGTCAATACACTAGTTTATGCAGTATATGCTTGCTGATGACGTGATAGCAAGGCAGGGGGTTGGTGAGACTTCAACTTCTTATAAAGAAGACCTGCAAACTTTTGGACTTTCATTTCAGCCTCCATTGGAGTTTAGTAAGAGAGAGGGTTAAATTTAATAAAAGAAATCAAAGACCAGGCGAAAGCATGGATTTATTCATCAATGGTTTCTATAGGCTGGCAGGGAACAGCGATTACGGAATCTTAAAGGATGAGCTGATTCATGACAGAATTGTAGTCAGGATCTCAGATGAAGCTTTATCAGATCTCTTACAGACGAATTAATAGTAGTGAAAGCAGCACAGGCTGCGATGCAAAAGGAACTCAGGAAACAGAATCGGGCGTTTGTTCATGCAGAAGGAGGTCCCATGGAAAAAATCGAGTGAGACCAGTCAGTTTGTAGGTCATAAGAGAGAAAGCGTGCCAAAGCCCAAGCCCAGCAAAATAGGGAAAAATGTGCCAACCGCCATTTTGAAATGTCTTCGGTGTGGCAGGGAAAAACTGCACAAGTGAAAAGAATGTCCAGTGGGGGAGCCGGGGTGTGGGGTGTGAGGTGGGGGTAGGGGTTGGGTTGTGGGGTGGTGGGGGGGGTGGTGGAGAGTGTGGCGGAAGTGCAGAGTGCCATAACTGTGGAAAAAGAGGCCACTTCAAAATTGTTTGTCGCTTTGAAATGCTGACAACCTGTGAAAGCAGGGAGGAAATGTTAAAACAGAGCCACAAACAAGAGGTAAAGGAACTGCAAACAAAGGAACTATCCCTCCTGGGAGAAGTAAATTATACTGAAAACATGTCTTGGAGTATTAACCTCAAAGTGAATGGACACAGCACACAGGGTTTAAACTAGACACAGGAGAAGGAGTTTCTGTTTTATCAGGTGAAGTCAAACGATTCAGATTACATTGCAACTCTCATCTATCAAATTACAAGGTCATGGTGGGAGAACTTTAAAAGTGAAAGGCCAACTGATGGAAAAGCTGAAATTTAAAGACCGAGAGATCCTTGAACCTCTCTATATCATCCAAAATCAAGACTGCTCTATACTAAGCAGAGAGACATGCATAAAAGTGAAATTAATCTATAAAGTGGCTGAATTTGCTGGTGAGAAATACAGCAGTACATTTCAAACTGAATTTCCAAAATTGTTTTCAGGCCTAGGGAGGCTAAAGAACGAGTACCATATTACCCTACGAGCTGATGCTAAATCAATTTTCCTCTTTACACTGAGGAAGTTCCCTTACCCACTCTTGGACAAAGTCAAGGGTGAAATTGAAAAGAGGCAGCAACATGGCAGTAACCATCTCACTGGTTACCATGTCAACAAAAATGATTCTATAAGAACTTGTGTTGATTTAACTCAACTAAACAAATCAGTGGAACATGAGGTCCACTGTTTGGCCTCAGTGGATGAGAGCTTTGCCAAACTAGCCAAGAGTACTTCTTTACAAAATTGGGAATAAACAGCGGATTTTGGTAGCTGTCTTTGGACAAAGATTTGGGGTTCCGATATATGATGACTGCATTTGTAATGCCATTTGGTCATTATTGTTTCAATAGATTGCCCTTTGGAATAACATCTGCTTCAGAAATTTTCCAGAAAACAATGTCTCACACTCCAGAAGGCATGGAAGGAGTAATATATCATATGGATGACATACTTATACATGGCTCTATGAGAGAAGATGATCGCAGAGTCAGAACAGTCCTGAGAGTCTTAAAGGATGCAGGCCTAACATTGACTGAAAATTGTGGGTTCAACCAAGCCTATGATCAAGATTCTAGGTCACAAAATACAAGTGCTGGAATCACAGCTGATCCACAAAAAACAAAAGCAGTCAGAGAATTTCCACAAACCAGGAACACAACTGAACTTCAAAGATTCCTCAGGCTGGTCAACCAAGTGGACAAGTTCCCACCAAATTTAGCAGAGGTCAACAAGCCCTTGAGGCAGCTGTAGAGACAGGGTAATAGTGGTGCTGGAATATGAACCAGCAAAATGCTTTTGAGATGATTAAACAACTTGTAACCTCTTCTGAACTCTTGGCACACTATGACCCAGAATTACTGACCATAGTAGCAGCAGATGCATCTTCTATAGACATGCATTATTATTTTATTTATTTCAAGTGCAGAGAAATGGCAAACATAGACCATGACAGAAATGAAAAACAACACTTCAAGATAGAAAAAGAAGCATTGGCAGCAACATGGGCGTGTGAAAAATTTCCAGACTATGTTATGTAATTTTCAAAATTGCAACAGACCATAAACCACTAGTCATCCCTCTGAATATGAAAGAATCATGAAAGACGCTGCCCAGAATCCAACGGTTCAGACTAAGATTGATGAGATATGACTCTATCACAAGAGTATCTGCAAGGGGAGTTTCAAACAATGGCAGACACACTGTCACGAATACCATCAGAAGGAACCAAACAAGAGGATTTACACTTCACTGAGGAGGTTGAAGCATATACATCCTTAATCACTCAGCACTTAGGAGCTTCTGCAAAAAAGTTGCAGGAGATAAAACAAGACCAGCAAAGATATGCAAAATATTTCCAACGCTGAGAATATTATCTGAAAGGATGGCCACTCTATATGCCCACTATTCCAATAGTATGGCAGCATTTTGAACAGTGCAAGCACCTCACATTCATTGGCAACTTATCAGTCTTCAATGAGAGAACAGTCATACTGAGGACACTTCGGCATGATATTCTTTAAAGCCTTCACCAATGTGATCCAGGAATAGCAAAATATCGTGTGAGAGTGCAGCAATCAGCCTGGTGACCAAGTATTACTCGCTCTATAGAAGAAATGTTTTCTAACTTTCTTACTTGTGCCATAAACAGCTAAGAAGATAAAGAACCACTATTACCTGTTACTCTTTCATTAAGACCGTGGGAGCACCTGGGATATTAGGAGGAAATTCTTCTTTGTTCTCATTGATTACTACTCATGATAGATTGAAGTAAACTGATTGCATAGTAACACAGAAGAAGCAGTCATCCAATCCCTCAAGAGAATTTATGCAACACACAGCATCCCAGACATCATAGTGTCTGACAGTGGGCTGCAATTTGCTAATAAGCTGTTCCACAATTTTACAAACAAATATGGATGTGTTCATATAACTACCTCACTCTCCTCAAGTGAATGGAGAAGCTGAGAGAGGGGCATGGGTGAACAAAAACTTGGTCAAAGGGGTAGGTTTTAAGGAGCCTCTTAAAGGAAATTTCAGAAGTTTCCATGATTAGGGACTCCAATAGTTTGCTCACACCCATACCTGAGGGTACCCAGTAAAAATAATAGGTCTTTCTAATGGCCAGTGTTTGTGAATTGAGCAAGTTTGTGTGGTCACAGGCTGCGAGACATACACATATTAGACATCAGTTGTAATAACACATCATTACAACAACATAAATAACCAAAACAGAAACTAAAATACTGCAAATGTTACAAATCCAAAATAAAAACAGAAATCACTGGAAGCATGCAGCATGCCAGACAACACCTGTGGAGAAAGAAGGATAGAGTTAATATTTCAGAACAATTAACTTCGAACAGAACACATATTTAATGTCTGAAAATATCCATTGGAACCGACCAACCATCTGCACAACTTCACTGGTGATTGATGAATCACTGTGGTGACAACACAACATAGCAAAACAACTGGTCGATGTCAATCTCTTTTAGTCTTTTTAATAAATAGAGTGCCAACGATACACAGCCGCATGAAACCATTAGATTCAATTGTCGATATGAAAAAATTGAGGCAATGTTTTACATAAAGTTATTACTTCATTAATCAAATTCAATCAGCTTCATACAGGTTGTTCGATATTAAACTTGGTAAACTTCCTTCCTCCCTCCCCTCCTCACTCCCTCCCTCTTTTCTTCCTCCCTCCCTTCCTTCCTTTCACCCTTCCTTCCATCCTTACTTCCTGTCAGCCTGCCTGCCTATGCTGCTGAGTTCAAAGTTAACTTTTTACTTGACTCCAGCAGTGGGTAATATAATCAGGAGGTCTTGGCACCAGTTTGAGTTGATATAGGACAGCTGTTCGCTTTATGGAATAGGCTGGAAGGGCTGAATGGCCTACCTCTGTTCCTATGGGCAGAATTTTATGGCAGCGGGATTTTACATTCCCGCTGAAGTCAATGGGGTTTATAATATCTCGTTGCATTTTATGGCCCCGTCCCTGCCGAAACAGGGCTGTAAAATTCTGTCCTATGTCCCAGTAATTCTGGTAATAAAGACATGCATCAGACTTTGAAGAATGCATCAATTTTACTGACAAAGATGGAAAATCCTCCTCACAGGATGAATGGTGCATATACAGCAACAAGTGGTCTAAGGATGTATTATGGAACAACCTTCAGCCAGAGATGCTGAGTGGATGATCCATCTTGGCGTCTTCCTGAGGTCTGTAGCATCACAAATGTCAGCAAATTTGATTCACACCGCGTGATATCAAGAAACGGCTGAACGTAGTGGATACTGCAAAGCCTATGGTCCCTGACAACATTCTGGCATTAGTGTTGAAGACATGTACTTCAGAACTAGCCACACCACTAGCCAAGCTGTTCCAGTATAACTACAACACTGGATTCTATGTGACAATGTGGAAAATTTGCCAGGTACATCCTGTTCACAAAAAATAGGACAAATCCAACCCGGCCAATTACTGCCCCATCAGTCTACTCTCAATTAACAATAAAGTTAAAGAAGGCATCATCAACAGTGCTATCAAATGGTACTTACTCAGGACTAACCTGCTCACTGATGCTAATTTTGGGTTCTACCAGGGTCACGCAGTCCCTAACCTCATAAAGTCTTGGTCCAAACAAGGACAAAATAGCTGAACTCAAGAGAGGAGTGACTGCCCTTGTCATCAAGGCAGCATTTGACAGAGTATGGCATCAAGGAGCCCTAGAAAAATTGAAGTCAATGGGAATCAGGGGGAAAAATCTCCATTGGTTGGAGTCATACCTAGTACAAAGGAAGATGGTTGTAGTTGTTGGGGCCAAATCATCTCAGTTCCAGGACATCACTGCAAGGGCTCCTCAGGGCAGTGTCCTACATTCTACAAACTTCAGCCATTTTTTCAATGACCTCCGTCATATGGTCAGAAATGAGGATGTTTGCTGATGATTGCACTGCCATTTATCACTGCTCCGATAATGAAACAGTCCCTGTACACATGTAGCAAGATCTAGAAAACATTTAGGTTTGGGCTGATAAGTGGCAAGTAACACTTGTGTCACACAAGTGCCAGGCAATGATCATTTCCAACAAGAATCTAACAACCTTCCCTTGATACTCTACAGCATTTACCATCTCTGAATTTCCCACCATCAACTTCTTGGGGGTTACCATTGACCAGAATCAGCCTTATAAATACTATGGCTTCAAGAACAAGTCTGAGGCTTGGAATTCTGTGGTGAGTGACTCTTATCCTGACTCCTTCCAAAACCTATCCATCATCTACAACGTAAAAGTCAGGAGTTTGATGGAAATACTGCCCAGTTGCCTGGATGAGTGCAGCTCCAATAGCACTCAAGAAGCTCAACACCATTCAGGACAAAGCAGCCCACTTGGTTGACACTCCATCCACCACCTTGAATGTTCAATCCCTCCACCACCGACACATAGTGGCAGCAGTGTGTACCAAGTGGCACTGCAGTAACTTACCAAGCCTCCTTCTACAACACCTTCCAAATATGCGGGCTTTACTGCCTAGAAGGATGAGGGCAGCAGATGCATAGGAACACCACCACCATCATGTTCCCCTCCAATTCACATACCTTCCTGGCTTGGAACTATATCACAATTCCTTCACTGTCACAGCATCAAAAACCTGAAACTGCCTTCTTGGCAGCATTGTGGGTGTACATACACCAAATTAACATCAACATTTCTAGAAGGCAGCTCACCAGCAGCTTCTCAAAGGCAATTGGACCACATTGGCCGAGGTCTCTAACCATCTGCACATATCAGAGAACTTGGGATTCTTTCTTGCTAAGCTCCTTTAAACACCTGCAGTTTGCAGGGTGGTCTATCATTTCACCTCCCTCACATTGGTCTCCCTGGGAAATACACCTGCTTGTCCTCATATTCAAATACTCTATCTTCATGATAAGCTGTTTTATAATGAAAGGTCTCTTGTCACTAGTCAGAGCATAAAATAATCAGGTGTTCAGCGCAAGTGTGAATTTTGAAGTCTAGTGTAGCAATTATAGTTTTGAGAAATGTAGGACCGTAGCTTTAAGAATAATCCTGTGTTTTAAGATTACATGATCTATGTAAACCAATTAGTTAGCAGTGCGGCAAACCTCTAGGAGAGAATTCTTCTTTTAGTTATAGAGTTGGATGCACACATGTAGTTGCTGTGGCTGTCTTGTACATAAAGTTAAATGTGTCCACCAAGAAAGTTGCCTGGAAAATCAACTCTATAACAAGCTGGTGATGAGGATAAATCAGATACGGTGCTGTACCTCGCCTAGCGATTGTGAGTACTTAAGTTCATTAAAAAGAAAGGAAGATATGCTCATCCAAGATGCCACAGTTTGGCAGAGTTAACTCCTTTGAGCCAGCCACAGGCAACTGGTCTCAATATGTAGATCATCTTGTGTTCTTCTTTCAAGCCAATGAAATCACGGGGGAGGAAAAGAGGAGAGCAATACTCCTGAGTATTTATAGGAGCAAGATCTACAGTTTAATTCAAAGCTGGACAACCCCCAGTGCCCTAGATTTGAAGACTTTCAGTGAATTAGTAGACCTCATTAGGGGGCATTTTCAACCCAAGTCACAATGCAGAGGTTCAGGTTCAATTCACGGAATAGAGCCTCAGAGGAGACAATTGCTACCTATGTGGTGAAATTAAAACAACTAACGGAATATTGTGATTTCGCTGAAACTCTGAATGATATGCTCAGGGATCATTTGGTCTGTGGTGTGCAGGAGGATGCTATTCAGTGAAGATTGCTGGCTGAAGTGAATCTTGATTTTAAGAAAGCCTTAGAATTACCGCTGGCGATGGAAAGCACTGTAAGGGATTCACAAGCGATTCAAGGGGCGCAAAATGGAGCTGTTCTCTTAGTTGCGCGGGGACAGTCAGCCAAAAGTGGTGCAAAAAGCTGGGACTCTGCAGCGAATCGGGTAACAACCCCCGCTAATCGAAAAATGAGAGGAAACAGCTTAGCAGCAAATTCGACAACTAATTTTTATCGACGCGGAAACAATCATACTCCTAACAATTGGCAATTTAAAAAATAGTGTTATTTTTGACACAGAAGTGGACACATAATGAGGCAGGGAAAGTGAGATTTAAACAGGCTTCCAGACAACAATCGAAGTCTAACGAAGTCTATAGTGTAGAAGAGTCAGAAACAACCAATTCTGACAATTATTCATTATTCAACATGAAATTTAGGAAGACAGCGCCAATTATTGTCACACTGAAAGTGAATGATGAAACATTAAAAATGGAAGTAGACACAGGTGCAGCTACCACTGTAATAGGAGAAAACTCATTCAAATATTTAAATAAAGGTAACCATCAATTAACTTTGGAACAAACATCTGCCAAGTTGAAAATTTACACAGGTGAAGAAATCCAGGTAAAAGGTATCACCAGAGTAACTGTTCATTATAGACATTAATCGGCACATCTACCAGGGATGGTATTAGAAGGCAGAGGACGAAGCCTTCTAAGTCAAAACTGGTTGAGGGAAATTAACCTTGATTGGCCAGTGAGATTTCAAAAGCAAGCAGGAAGAGTTCCTGAGTTGGAAAAGGAATAAGGTAAGGTACTTCAAAAAGAGCCCGGAGAATCCAAGCCAGATCAAATTTCAACATATGGATCATTTAAGAAAAAGAGAGACACCCCAACAAAATGATGTTCCACCTGTAACCATTCCTGAACCAGTAGTTGAAGTTGCTCAACCAAGGGCAGACATGCCTGATGTCTCTGTCAAAATGAAAGACAATGAACTGCATGTGCCTAATGAGGTACCTGATAATGCAGTTCAAGAGAATGTGGTTTCTGCAAAACAGTCAGAAGTCATGGAGCTATGACATTCCACATGGATCAAGAAACCTCCTGAAAGACTGAACTTGAAATTTCATGACCTGTGTAAATGTTGTAATGTCATGAGATAAATATGTTTGTAAATACACAATGTACAGAAAAGTTAAAGGGAGAGGAATGTAGTAATTACAGTTTTGAGAAACATAGGACAGTTAAGAATAATCCTGTTGTAAGATCACATGGTCTGTGTCAACCAATTAGTTAGCAGAGTGGGAAACCTTTTAGCTATAGAGTTGGATGTACACACGTAGCTGCTGCTGCTGCTGTCTTGTAAATAAAGTTGTGTGTCCACCAAGAAGGTTGGCTGGAAAATCAACTCTATAACACCTAGTAATTAATTAGCCCTGGTTAACAGGGTGAGAACTGAGAAGAATACAATTTAAAATGACACGAATAATTCTAAAAATTGTTAAAAAAAGATAGTCTTGTATAGCAACTTAGAAGTAGGCCTTTTAGCTCCTTGAAGCTGTTCTACCATGCAATGACGTCATGGCTGACTTATGACCTAATATACATGTCACCTCAACCATCTTGCTTTGTATATATATCCTTCCAGGTGTGGTGCACAGAACTGCTTCCAATACTCCAGGTCAGAGCTTTGTAGCTGAAGCATGACTTCAATCCTCTTAGTCCTCTAGATATAAAGGCCAGCATTCCATTAGCCTTTTGGATTATTTTCTGTACTTCATGTTATTTTAATGATCTATGCACTTGGATTCCTTAGTCTCTTTGGACTACTACTGTTTCTAGCTTTTCACCATTTAGAAAGTACCCTGTCCAATCCCTCCTATGTTCCAAATGGATGACCTCACATTTGCCGACATTGAAATCCATTTGTTGCAGTCTTTCCCATTAACTTAACACATCAATATCTCTTTGTAATGTTACGCTTTCATCGGCACCACCTTTGTGCCATCAGCAAAATTGGACACGTGGCTTCCTGTTCCATCATCAACGTTAATAAATGCAGTGAATAGTTGAGACTGTTACACAAATCCTTGCAGGACACCACTAGCCACATCTTGCTATTTAGAGTACCTGCACATTATTACTACTCTCTGCATCTTACCACTCAGCCAATTTCCTAACCAGTTCAATAATTTCTCTTCAATTCATTGGACTTATACATTCAGTAACAGTTTTTTAAGAGGGACCTTATCAAGTGTCTTTTGGAAGTCAATATAAATAACATCCATAGACATTCCGCTTTAGATTATTTTAGTTACTTATATAATGCCTTTTACAACTACAGAATATCCTTAAGTGCTTTACAGACATAAAGTAACTTTTGAAGTGCAGTCCATTGTTGTATTGTAGGAAAGGCAGCAGCTATTTTTACATAGTAAGATGCATCAAACAGTAATGAAATAAATGAGCAGATAATTGCAATCAATCTGAAATGTTAACTCCACTTCTCTCTCTGCAGATGCTACCTGACTTGCTGAATATTTACAGCATTCTCTGTTTTTATTTCTGTTTTTCAGTTTCTGCACTGTTTTGCTTTTGGACCAGATAATCTGCTTTAGAGATGTTGTTTGAGAGATAAATATTGGAGGACTCCCCTGCTCTTCTTAAAATCCTTAGCTTGCTCTGTAATCTTTACCCAGTCTCTACAGAGATCCTGAACTCTCTGTTGTCCAAGCAGATCTCAGGTTACTCTCCAAACTTTATCTGATGAGGGGTTGAGTTTGACTGAAGCATTTCCCCTGATAAAATCTGGTAATGATTCTTACCCTTGCTGTTTAATGTTACTGTTGCTGGAGATGAGGAAGAGTTCAGAGGATGAGGGTGCATATACACAGAGGGGAGGGAGGGAGGGGGAATTTGGGGGAGAAGACACCTGGGCCACGGGAAGGGTACGGGCAAGATTCTATCCTCACAGCGCTGCCCTAGACTCAAGGGCCTGTAATATCCACAAGGGTTTCCCAGCAGAACTCCCACATCTCCCTTCCGAGAAGCATCATAATCAGTCATTTCTTCAGTGCTCTGCCAAAGAATCTACATAGACTCAGACATTTACAGCACAGAAGGAGGCCATTCGGCCCATTGTATCTGTGCTGGTCAACAAAGATCTTACTACACTAATCCCATTTTCTGGCGCTTGCCTCATAGCCCTGGAGGCTATGGCAATGCAATTGAATATCTAAACACTTCTTAAATGTTATGAGAGTTTCTGACTCAACCACCCTTTCAGGCAGTGAGTTCCAGACTCCCACCACCCTCTGGATGAAAACATTTCTCCTCAACTCCCCTCTTAGCATTCTGATTATTAACCCATGTACTATTGGAAAAAGTGCTTTCCTGTCCATCCTATCTATGCCCCACATAATCTTATACACCTCTATCAGACCCCCTCTCAAACTTCGCTGCTCCAAGGAAAACAACTCCAGCCTATCCAATTTTTCCTCATAGCTCAGACCCTCCAGCCCAGGCAGAACCCTGGTAAATCTCCTCTGTACCCTCTCTAGTGCAATCACACCCTTCCTATAATGTTGTGGCCAGAACTGCACGCAGTACTCCAGTTGTGGCCTAACCAGCATTTTATACAGTTCCAGCATAACCTCCCTGCTCTTGTATATTACACCTTGACTAATAAAGGCAAGTGTCCCATATGCCTTCTTAACCACCTGGTCTACTTGCCCTGCTACCTTCAGGGAATCTTTAGATATGAGCACCAAGGTCCCTCTGATCTTCAGTGCTTTCCAGGGTCCTACCATTCATAATGTAATTCCTTGCCTTGTTAGCCTTCCCCTCGTACTTTTCCAGGCTGAATTCAATTTGCCACTGCTCTGTTCACTTGGCCAGACCATTGCCATCCTCCTGCAGTTTACAGCTATCCTCCTCACGATTTACCATCATACCAATTTCCATGTCATCCATGAACTTCTTGACCATACCCACTACATTTAAGTTCAAATCATTTATGTACACCACAAACAGCAAGGGCCCCAACACTGAGCCCTGCAGAACCCTACTGGAAACACACTTCCAGTCACAGAAACATCCTTCTACCACACCCTCTGCTTCATGTGGATTTATCCACTTTTAAAGCCGCTAAGCCCATTAGTACCTCTCCTCTCTCTATGTTAATTTCCTCTAATATTTCACAATCCTCCACCTTGATGTCTATACCTGCATCATCCTTTTCCATTGTGAAGACCAACGCAAAGTATTCATTGAGGACTGCACCCACGTCTTCTGGGTCCACACCCAGATTACCTCTATGGTCCCTAACTGGTCCTACTCTATCACTGCTTGTTTGTCCCTACAACCACTCCCCCACTCCACTTCTCTCTCTCTCTCTCTCTCTCCGCCCCCCCACACACACACCTTAAACCAGCTTATATTTCAACTCTTTCTTGGGCTCGAACTCAAGTTCTGTCGAAGGGTCATGAGGACTCGAAACGTCAACTCTTTTCTTCTCCGCCGATGCTGCCAGACCTGCTGAGTTTTTCCAGGTAATTCTGTTTTTGTTTTTGTTCTACTCTTTCTCTAGTTATTCTCTTGCTTTTTATATATTTTAAAATCCCTTTGGGTTTTCCTTTATTCTACCCACCAATGCTTTCTCATGCACTCCCTTAGCTTTCCTGATTTCCTTTTTAAGTTCCCTCCTGCACTTTTTATACTCCTGTAGGAATCTGCCATATTAAGCCGTTGGTATCTGCCATAAGCTTCTCTTTTTTTCTTAATCCTAATCTCTCTGTCCCTTGACATCCAGGGTTCTCTGGACTTGGTCCTCCGCTTTGTCTTTATGGGAACATATTTGCCCTATACTTTTGCTATTTGCTCCTTGAATGCCCCCCACTTCTCTGACACAGTTTTATCTGCAAGTTGCTGCTCCCAGTCTACTTGGACCAAATCATATCTCATCTTAGTAAAGTTAGCCTTTTCCCAGTTTAGAATTTTTATTCCTGGCCCAACTTTATCCTTTTCCATAACTATCCTAAATCTAGCTGAGTTATGATCACTATCTCCGAAATGCTCCCCTACTGATACGCATTCCACCTGCCCAGGCTCATTTCTGAATATTAGGTCCAGAACTGCCCCCTCCCTTGTGGGGCTATGTATTGGCTAAAAAAGTTCTCCTGGATGCAATTTAAGGATTTTGCTCCCTCTCTGCCTTGTACACTAAAACAATCCCAGTCAATATTTGGGTAGCTAAAACCCCCTACTATTACTGCCTTATTATTCTTACGCTTCTCTGAAATTTGATTACATACTTGATCCTCTATCTCTCCCTGGCTGTTTTGGGGCCTATAGAACACACTCAAAAGCATGTTTGCCCTTTTGTGTTTTTGACTTCAACCCATATGGCCTCATTTGTTGACCCTTCCAAGATATCATCCCTCCTCAGTGCTATAATTGATTCCTTGATCAATATTGTGACCATCCCCCTCTTCTTCTATCCCTCTCTCTATTTAGTCTGAATACCCTATAACCAGGAATGTTGTGCTGCTAATCCTGCCCTGCTTTTAGCCAAGTCTCAGTCATAGCTATGATATCATACTCCCACGTGCCTATCTGTGCCCTTAGCTCATCTGTCTTATTCCTCAGGCTCCTTGCATTAAAATATATTCCATTTAGCTTTGAGAAACTCACTTCTTTCTTATCTAGCCTACGTTTCCTCTGCCTTAACGTTTTAACTTCTAATTCCATCTCAGTTTCTCTCCTCTCTAAACTATTTTTCAGGATCCCACCCCCCTCCCAATTTAGTTTAAATCCACTCAAACAGCATTAGCAAAGCTCCCGGCAAGGATGTTGGTCCCATTCCTGTTCAGATATAACCCATCCAATCTGTACAGGTCCCACGTCCCCCAGAAATGGTCCCAATGCCCCATGAATCTAAAGCCCTTCTCCTGCACCATCTCTCCAGCCATGCATTCATCTGTCCTATCATTCTGTTCCTATACTTACTACTGCGTGGCACTGGATTAATTTGGAGATTACTACCTTTGAAGTTCTTCTTTTTAATTTCCTACCTAACTCCCTAAAGTCAGCTTTCAGGACCTCACGTCTTTTGCTTCCCTATATCATTGGTCCCAATATGGACCACGACCTTGGGCTGTTCACCCTCCCCCTTCAGAATTCCTGCAGCTGTTCCATGACATCCTTGACCCTGGCACTCGGGAGGCAACATACCATCCTGGAGTCACGTCTACAGCTGCAGAAGTGCCAATCTACTCCCCTCACTAACAAATCCCCTACCACTATTCCCTTCCATACTTCCTCCCTCTTGAGCAGCTGGACCACCCACAGTGCCATGGCCTTGGCTCTGGTTGGCCTCCACAAGGAACTGTCACTGTCACCATTTTCCAAGGCCGAAAAACGATTTGCGAATGAGATGCACTTGGAGGATTCCCTCACTACCTGCCTGGTCCCCTTCTTCTGTCTGACAGTCAACTATTCCCTCTCTGCTTGCACTTCCTTAAGCTGCGGGGTGACCACTTCCTGAAACTTGCTGTCCAAGAACCTCTCAGTCCCGTGAATGCACCATAGTGCCCCCAGCTGCTGCTCAATCTCCAAAACCCGAAGCTTGTGTTGCTCCAGTCGGAGGCACCTCCTGCACACATGGTCAGCCGGACAGCCAGGAGCCTCTAGGATTTCCCACATAGCGCAGGGTGTGCAAATCAAGGACTGAGCTCCCCAGACATATTGTAAATAAATAGAATATGGACTCTTGCTTTTATTTTACCCTTACTCCTACCCAAGTACAGACTAGATTTTAGATCCTCTAGATAGACGAAATCTTCTAGGTGCTGCTGACTGTCTGTCCCAGCGTCCTCCTCTCGCACTCTCCTCTAGGTGTTGCTGACTGCCTGTCCAAGGATCCTTCTCTCAGACTCTCCTGCAGATGTTCCATCCTCAAGCCTTTCCCCTCTCCTGCCTCACTTTCTGATCTTTCTGTCCATCACCCTTCTCTTTTTTGTCTTTGCTTCTGGACACAAGGAAAGTAGGATGGCGGAGGGAAAAGTAAACAGTTGAAGTATTTTGCATTTTAAGCAAATATTGTCTATTTTTAACAGGTCTAACACATCAATATAACATGGAGGAAATCAATTAATTAAAAGCAAACTAACAGAACACTCTGCGAATTAATCTCATAAAATGGATAATAAAATGCATAATAAAATATAGATGAAGTGGATCATTCTGCCAAGTATTACAATATTGATTCCCATTTTCTGCCTACCAAGTGACCCACAGGTGGCCAATAGCCTTTCACAACAAATTAATTCATGAGTTAGATGCTTGAAAAGACTAGTGAATGCTTACAACCATGTCCAATGCCTGCTGTATTAAAGACATGGAGCCTGGGTGATGAGTGACCTTGAGTTAAAATTTTGCATAGGTTTGATTGTTGATCAGAATTTTTTCAGTTTTCAGGATGTGGTGCCGAAGTTCATTTAATCACCATTCCTAGTTGGTCCCAGAAGATTATGTTGGCTATTCGTGAGTTCTGGTAGAGTGGAGTGGTTTTCCCAGTGCTTCAGAGGACATTGAGTATCTACCACATAGTGTGATGCATTAACAGGCTGGACTGTATAAGGATGGCTGTTTCCTTTCTCTGGAGGTCATTATGAGCCATTTGGGTTTTTACAATTTTCTGGCAACTTTCATAGTTGCATTTCTAACCCCACAATTTAACTGATTCATTAAATTCAAGTTCATTTGGACTTGAACTCGGGATCACTAATTCAGGACCATGATAGCGACCTCACCATAGCCCATATCTCACCAATTTACAACACACATGAGTGTTAACACGGTTTACCCCTTTTCAGTTGAGGGTGGTACAGCTAATGGACATCTTCTGTGGCCCTCCCGGGATCTATAAACCACTGAAGTACCAACTGGTGTTGAATCTCAGTTCATGCACTGACTTGAGAAGTCTTTATCTTCTAGCAAAGTGAGAGTTATGGGAGAGACACATGGCAGCAGAGATGTTACTAGAGTACTTATTGGGGATAAAAAAAATCCTTGTTCATTAGTAAATACTATAAAGGGGATTAGCGAGATGTGAGGAACTGTCTGAAATGCTCGATGTCGTTAATACTTTATAAGCAGCACCTTTGTAATCATGGACAGTGTAAGTAGTGGAGACTTTGTTACTAAAGCTAAATTAGTGACCAGAAGAAACATTTCCAGCAAATATTGGCTATGTTGATAGTTACTACATGAATATATTTTTGATGTTTTTAAGTGCAGATATAAATTTGAATAGTAACACTATTTAATTACACAATTAGCACGCAGTGCCATAGGTCAACTAAGCAATAGCCAGTTAATCAGAATCATATGATAGTGCCTAGAAACTGCAGCAAGGCTGTGAATATTCCTCTTCCTTTACTGCAGTAAACAATAAGCAGCAGAATCACTAATTACTTGATAGAAACCAAATGCATTTTTCCGCAGGGTAAAGCTGCCAGGTGATACTTGCACAAATGTGTATTAATTAAGGAAAGCCAGTACAGATTTTTGAAAGGCAAATCATATTTAACTTTTGGTTGAGTTTTTGATGAGGTAACTGAGAGAGTTGATGAGGGTAATGTGGCTGATGCGGTGTGCATTGACTTCCAAAAGACATTTGTTAAAAGTGCTACATAAACAGCCTGCCAGCAAAGCTGAATTTCAAGGAATAGAAAGGATCGTGGCAGCATGGGCACAAGGTTGGTGGTGCGACAGAAAGCAGAATAGTGGTGAAGGGTTGTTTTTCGGACTGGAGACAGGTGTGTAGATGTTGTTCCCCAGAGGCAGGTACTAGGACTACTGCTTTTCTTGGTCTATATTAATGACCTAGACTTAGGTGTGCAGGGCACAATTTCAAAATTTGCAGTTGACACAAAATTTGGAAGTATTGTTAACTGTAAGGAGGATAGAGATAGATTTCAAGAGGACATAGACTGGTGGAATGCACAGACATGTGGCAGATTGAATTTAATGTAGAGAAGTATGAAGTGAAATATTTTCATAGGAAGGATGAGGAGAGGCAATATAATAATAATAAGGTGTGGACGATCCTGGATTTTATAAATAGGGACATAGAGTATAGAAGCAAGGAAACTATGATGAACATTTATAAAACACTAGTTCAGCCCCAATTGGAGTATTGTGTCCAATTCTGGTCACCACATTTTGGGAAGGATGTGAAGGCATTGGAAAGGGTGCATAAAAGTTTGTGAGAATGGTTCCAAGGATGAGGGGCTTCAGTTACATGGATAGATTGGAGAAGCTGAAGCTGTTCTTCTTAGAGAGGAAAATGTTGAAAGGAGATTTTATTGAGGTTTTCAAAATCATGACAGAGCAGATAGAGAGAAACTGTTCCCATTGGCGGAAGGGTTGAGATCCAAAGGACATGGATTGAAGGTGAATGGCAAAAGAAGCAAAGGCGACTGGAGGAAAAACATTTTTATGCAAGGAGCTGGAATACACTGCCTGAGAATGAAATGGAGACAGATTCAATCATGGCTTTCAAAAGGGAATTGGATAATTAATTGAGAGAGAAAAGAATGCAGGTCTTTGGGAAAAGGATGAGGAGTGGGACTAGTTGAGTTGTTCTTGCAGAGAACTGGCACAGACACAATGTCTTTCTGTGCTTCAATAATTCTATTTGATTGCCCAGCAGTTAATTTTTATACACGACCAAAGTAGGGTTAAGTTTATAGTAAAAGATTGCGGATGCTGGAAATCTGAAAGAAAAACAGAAAATGCTGGAAAAACTCAACAGGCCTGACAGCATCTGTGGAGAGAGAAACAGAGTAAACGTTTCGAGTACATATGCTTCTTCTTCAGGAGATTAAGTTTGAAATGCTAAAGATTTAGACAGCTGGTAGTTTCAGCCATTTTAATGCCTCTTGGTTTTAAACATTTCCAGCTCATGCATGTGCTGCAGAAAGTCGCAGAGCTACTCGTACTTCCGGTGTGTTTTTATGAAATTCAGATCTGAGCAAGGCCCAGCTGAGGAGAGGATGCATAGGCTGCAGCTACCTCTCCACAGGAACAACATAACTCAGGTGTGTCTGTGGCAGTTATACTTACTTCCAGGTGCCCAGGAAAGAAAATTGACCCTAACATATCTCATTTGGAAGGGCCTCAAGTAAGGCTGGTGTGTGAAATTCTGGTCAGATCAAAATTTAGACTCCAGCACTGTGATGAATCATAATTCTGTTTTTGAAATAGTAACTGAGGCAGACCTGGATACCAAGTAGAGTGTGTAGGAAGTTAATCTCATTGTTCACAAAAGTGTGATTTTTTTTAAGAAGGGATCTTCTGGTCAGAATTTAATGAATGTTTTGACTTGTGTCCTGCCCAATATATTATGAACTTTCAGTCAATGCTTTATATTTTAAAACTGGACACAAAGACTCTATTACAATTGCCACTGCAAATCATGTGCCCTTTGGCATTTGAGCTTCAGACAGTCCTAAGTCTCAAGCAAATATCTAATTAAATGTGGACATTTACATCCATCCGGTGAATTTGTTTAAAGATGGATCAAGAGAAAAGAACTATAGAATTCCAGCCAGCCAGTCTCTCTGTTGCATCCTGGACAAAAGGGGACATTGAAACTCAGTATATGTAAGATGGATGTGAATGGATCTATCAACCTTCCATTATATTATGATGGTTTCCCTCATCTAAAATAGACAGGGTAAATCTCAAGGTGTAAACGACAACACAGAATGTGTAATCAGTGTTCACAACACCCTTTATTTGGAAAAAAATACTTTGAATTTGTGGAGGCCACATGATGAAGAAGCCATTTTGTTGCCAGCTTTTAAAATCAGCAAAAGCTGCTTGGCAGACAGAGTTCTGTCAGAAAGCCATCAAACTACTTGCATGTCATCCAAGCAGCATGGTAATAAATAGCAGTACTTTGAAAGTAGGAGATCCTAACAGAGAGAAGGACTCATCTAACCTGTTCCAACTTCAAGTTCACCAGAGAACCAACCTCCAAGAAACCTCATAGCCTACTGAGAATTCTTTGCTTTACAAGACCTTCACTTCAATTTTCAAGCAACAACTTCATCTAAGAAACTATTGGACTGCCACAAAAGAAACTGAGATCATTATAAAGCTATAACAGTACATTACCTTCCTCTGTTTCTAATCTTTGTGGGTGTGAGAGATGAGTGAATGAAACGTTGCATTATTTTTGGGGTAAGTGAGTGAGAATAAATAACCCTCTTTATTTTTAAACCCACAAAAGCTAGTTACTGAAATTATTTAATGGGACCTGCACCTGAGGGAAAAAAACACACAGCCCTTATATGCAAAACAATTCTGATCATGGGCAGTATAAGGAAGATATAAATTCTATTCATGATACATGTTATCGGTTGGACTAACTTCTTGTATTCTAGATTCACATGAACTGTGAGATTCCATTCAGCTCCCCTCAGCTTGTTGTTGTTGCAACAAGCTTACAACATGACTATGTTGTTGACACAGTATGGGAGGTCCTTCCCAATTCCCCACCATCCTCCTAATTTCTTACCTTCTATCCTAAAGAAGCGGGTCTTGTGATGGTTCCATGCGTACCCATGGTCCACCAAAGAAACTCAACAGTTAAGTGCCGATGAGCTAATTGACTGCAGAGTGGGCTGATCCTTACCAATGTTCACACACATGCATTTCCCAGAGTAACAATCAGAATCCTGACTGATTTGGCCCTCTAAAACTTGGCACCATTGAGACAAATTGTAACTCTTTTGTCTCTTGTTGAACAGGTTGAGGCACCTGACCAAGCTTATTAATTGCTGCAACAGCTTGTTCCAAATTGCTGAATCAGATTGAAAAGTCCCAAATGAGAGCATTGCAAGGAAATGATGTCTTATCAGCCTATCAACAATGAGAACAAATTCATGTCTGGGTATGTCCTTAAAGCAGCTTGCACTAGATGCTCATTAAATGGAACTGACTTGAGACAATAGCACACTTTGGCCCTGAACTCCCTATTTGGGTCGGAATCCCTATTTCTGACCCAGATCAGACAAAAAGTTACCTACTGACCTTCCTTTGATTTTTTTGGGCTCACCCTCTGATGGAGGACTCTTCCAAACTTACACAGTGCAGCAGAGAAAGTCATCATAGAAGCCAGGCACTGTTTTTATGGCACTGGCTGCTGTATTCTGATATGTAGAGAGTTTAAAGGTCCTTCAGTTTGAGAAGCTGTGGAGAGGAGGTAAGTGCGCAAGGGGGTAGGGTTGCAGGTGAGGAGAAATGGTGGCAGGTGGGTGAGTGAGGGGTAGGGTGGAAGGTGGTTGAGGGGGTAGGGTAGTAGATACGTGAGTCAGGAAGTAGGGTGAGTTTGGAGGATCAGGGGGTAGTCGAGGGGATAGTCAAGTTGGGGGTTTACTCATGGGGGTCAGGGCGTAGTTTGGGGTTCAGGGGGTAGATTGGGGGTTGGGGGGTAGTTGGGTGGTCAGGAGGGTAGTTGAGTTTGGGGCATAGCTGGGATGTTGCTGGGGAGTGGGGAGAGTTGCAGGACCCAATGTGGAATCAGTTGGTCAGTGGTATCTTTCCCCAGGAGTTAGAACTGGTTTTAATCCTTCAAACTTTCCTGGGTAGCTTTTCATGTAAGTAAGTCGGGACCATCCGAAGTCTCCGTCTCTAAATTTTTCTAGGAGTTCCAGATACAGGGGAATCGCTCATTGAAAATCTAAACTTCCTGGGCCCTTCCCGCGTAGTCAGTGTTTGGGGATTTGCAAGGGGTCCACTAATGCACCTTGGGGGTATCTCTGGGATACAACCATCCGAAAGTTCCGGGCCAGTATATCAATCAAGCAAACAGAAGCTGTGTGTTCTGCCTATGACGATAATTCAGAGATGCCATCAACAGTATGCTGGGCCATCTGATAGCAAGAATATTTTGGCAGCTTGTAATTGGAGGGTATAAAGAAAACTCACCTTGCAACATCTTTAAGCATGCTGAAGTACTAACAACCAACTGTTACTTTTGAATTGCAGCTATTTCTGTTTTGTAAATGGATATGGCAGTCATTTCATACACAGCATGATCCCACAAACAGCATTGGAACATAGGAATAGGAGCAGGAGTAGCCATTGGGCCCCTGAGTATTCAACTAGATCATGGCTGATCTACCTCAAAGCCATTTTCCTGCACTATCTCCATAAAGGCATTAGTGAACCAGATAGGTTTTTGCAACAATTGATAGTTTCACAGTCACCATAACTGAGACTCAGTTCAATTCCAGATTTTATTAATTGAATTTAAATTCCACCAGCTGCCATGGTGGGATTTGAACCCATGTCCCCAGAGCATTAGCCTGGGCCTCTGGGTTACTAGTCCATTGACAATACCACTATGTCACCATCTCCCAAAATTGGACCAGATGCTCGGTTTATGGTAGAATTGGTTGGGTTGAGGAATGATTGGTTAGGACATTGAGTAAACTCCATGCTCTTCTTTGAATGGTGCCACGGGGTTCCAAGGGGCCTTTGACCTGAGCCAGGGCTTCTACTTATTGATGCCCTCCAGGGTGCCCTTTGATGACCATTCTGAGTTCATTGTCCAGGGCAACAAAACGTGTAGCTTGTCACCCAGAAACCATCTGCTTATTTTAACTATCTGCCTTGAAAAGCAGAAGGCTGGGTGCCTCACTGCAAAGGCTTGCTGGAAGCTTCCAGAAAATCTGCCCATTACATTCAAAGTTACTGGGGAGAAAGGAAATCAAGTGGTGTGCAAAACCAGACAGTGACACCATCAGCCATTTTGTTTTACTGCCTGAGGCCAATTTCACCCCCAATCACACCTGGCTACATTAATTCCACAAGAAAATTAAAGCCTTGGACACACCAGAATGCAAAGTCTATTCTCTTCAGATCACTGAAAGAGTTTATTGTAACATTAAGAGCAAATGTAGGTCATATAGTCTCACCAATGTTACCACAATGCTGGTTAACCACCCTTCTCCATTCATGAGGACCACCATTTTTTGGATTTGTCAGCTGGATGCCATTGACCCTCCTCATTTGTCCAGGCTGGGGACTGGCACCAACACAATAGTTTGCCAGTACTAATGGCTGACTTCTTCAATTGCCAGTAATTCCTAGGATGGGACTTGAACCTGGAGCATTCTGGCTCAGAGGTGAGGGTTTCTACCACCTGAGCAGCAACTCTTGTGCCGCTCTGCTAATCAATTTGCTCATGGCTGATCTGTAATCCAAACCTATTTTCCTGACTTTTGCTCCATATTTCTTGATAACATTACCTCTCAAAAATGTATTCATCACACTCTTGAGAGCTCCAATTGTGCCAGCAGCCACAAGCTTTGCAGGGGGGTGAGAGTTCCAAATTTCTACCAGCCATGTTGTGAATTCACCCCTGAGAAATCTAAGCCTAATTATAAATTTTATGTTCTGCTTGCAATGCTTAACCCTGGGTACTATGATCAGCAATGAAAGAACACAGTAATAATCTGGCATAGACAATGTGTCATTTTTGCCACAGTGCCATTTTGTACATTATACCAGATGTGTCTGTTTTAAACAGATTGTGGTTTTATAAGGGGATTTCGCAACCTCTTAAGCATCCTGCACTATCTCCTAGCTGAGATCTCAATCTTGCCTTTCTAAAGAGAAACTATTTTTTAAGTGATTTACAAAAAAATAACATTTGCCTCATGGATGGAGGAGCTAGTTCACTATAAATATCATTATTTTCTCTGGTTTGCATAAGGATGGCTCAGCCATTTTAATTTCTGCTAAAATAGCTAGTGCTCTCTGTTCAGGCCTCTCAAGGATGGAATGCATCTCTCGTTCCTCAGGAGGCTACATAAACTGATGGTGTTTGCTTTTGCAGGGGCCAAGTACAGCAGGAATAAACGATACAGAAACATTGTACGTTCAGCAATTTTCAAAATGTTGCGTGGAATTTTCCGTGCCCATTGGTGTTGGGCGTGTCCAGCGGCGTGAGTGGACAATATGATGAGAAGGCCAAAAATCGGTTTCATGACGCTGTGAAACCAGTTTGCGATTATCCGCTTAGCCTGTCGATGGTGGGCTGCGTTCCCCTCCACCGGACTTCGGATACTTCATTGTAATACACCAGCATCTCATTATAAGGCCAGCCCGGTGGACTAATCCATCCCCCTGGATCGTCCATCCACATTGGCAGGAAAACACCCCGGTGCAAAACACGTCTTGAGAGCTGATGCTCAGGAGTCAGGGCTTACCACCAAGGGCTAACTAAAATCATGGACGTCCAAGGAGCAAATGATACTGGAGCCCAAGAGCAATGGCACATTGGAAGAATATCCATGGCATGCTGGGTGGATTTTCATGGGCATGGCTCTGCTGTGAAGCAGCTTACAGAAGACGGAAAACCACCGTTGAGGCTCTCAACGAATGAAGGTTGAGGGGGTGGGAGGGGAAGATCTAGGGTCTACTGGCAGGGGAACAGGTGTCAGGGGTGGGTGAGCTGCGGAGGGGAGAATGAAGGTGTCGGGGGGTGAGGTGGGGAGGGGGGGAATGAAGGTGTCAGGGATGTGAGGTGGGGGGGGAATGAAAGTATTGGGGGGGGTGAGGTGGGAAGGAGGGAATGAAGGCGTTGGAGGTGAGGTGGGGGGTTAGGTGAGGAGAGGGGGAATGAAGGTATTTGAGGTGTCAGGTGGGAAGGGGGAATAAAGATGTCGAGGTTGAGTTGGGAAGGGGGTGAATGAGAGTGTCATGGGGATGAGTGGGGAGAGGGGGTAACAAAGGTGTTGGGGGCTGAGGTGGGAGGAATGAAGGTGTCGGGGGTGAGGTGGGGAGGGGGGGAATGAAGGTTTGGGGGCTTGAGGTGGGGGAAATGAAGATGTCAGGGGCGTGAGGTGGGGAGAGGGAGGAATGAAGGTGTTGGGTGGGGATGGACTGAGGTGGGGAGGGTTGGAATGAAGGAGGCGGGTGTGGTGAGGTGGGGAAGTGGGTAATGAAGGTGTTGGGGGCTAAAGTTGGGAGGGGGGAATGAAGGAGTCGGAGAGTGAGGTGGGGATGGACAAGGGGGGGGGGTGTGAATGAAGGTGTTGGGTGGGGTGAGGTGGGGGGGTGAATGAATGAGTCAGGTAGGGTGAAGTGGGGTGAGTTGGGGAGGGGAATGAAAGTGTCGGGGCTAAGGTGGGGTGTGGGGAATGAGGGTGTTGGGTGGAGGATGGACTGAGGTGGGGAGGGGGATGAAGGAGTCGGGTGGCATGAGGTGGGCAGGGTGGGAAGGAAGATGTTGGGGGATGAGGTGGGATGGGGGGGGAATGAAGGTGTCGGGGCTTGAGGTGGGGAGGGGGCAGGGTAGAGGGGGTTATGAAGGTGTTGGGGTGCTGATGTGGAGAGAGGGGAATTTAGGTGTTGGGGAGTGAGTTGGGGGGGCGAGTTGGGGGGGGTGGATGAAGGTGTTGGGGGGGTAAACAAAGGTGTTTTTGGGGGGTGAGATGGGGGATGAAGGCGTCGGGGCGATGAGGTAGGAAGGGGGGTAATGATGGTGTTGGGGCCGGTGAGGTGGAGGGGGTCAGAATGAAGGTGTCGGTGGGGGGGTGACGTGGGGAGGGGGATATGAAGATGTCAGGTGGGGAGGGAGGATGAAGGTGTCAGGGGGCTGAGGTGGGGAGGGGGGAATGAGGGTGTTGATGGGGGGGCGGAATAGGGTGGGAAGTGGGGGAATGAAGGTGTCGGGTAGGGTGGGGTGAGGTGGGCAGGGGGAATGAACATTTCGGGTGGTTGAGGTGGGGAGGAGAGAAATGAAGGTGTCAAGGGAATGAGTTGGGAAGCGGAATAATGAAGGTGTCAGGGGAGCGAGGTGGGGCAGGGGAATGAAGGTGTTGGGGAGGTGAGGTGGGGAGGGGGGCAATGAATGTATCTGGGGGTTGTGGTGAAGTTGCGGTGGTAAGATGGGGTGGGTGAGGTGTGGGGAATTAAGGTGTTGTAGGGTGAGGTGGGGGATGCATTTGCAGGGAATTCAGGTGTCAGTGGAGAATGAATGTGTTGGAGGGGAGTAAAGGTGGGGTGACGTGAGTAAAGGGGAAATGAAGGTGTCGTGGGGGTGAGGTGGGAAGGGAGAATGAAGGCGTTGGGGCAAGTGAGGTGGGAGGGGGTGAAATGAATGTGTCGGTGGGGTAAGGTGGGCTTGGGGGGAGTGAAGATGTCAGGGGGGAATGAAGCTGTTTGGGGGTTGGACTGAGGTGGGGAGGGGGAGAATGACGGAGCCAGAGGGGCAGTGAGGTGGAGAGGAGGGGAATAAAATTGTCTGGGGGGAGGGGGGGATGAAGGTATCGGGGGTGAGGCGGGTGTGAGGTAAGGAGGGGAGTGAAGGTGTCGGGGGGGAGTCAGGGAATGAAAATGCCAGGGGGAGGGGGGAATGAAGGTGTTGGTGGGGGGGTGGGGGAAATTAAGGTGTCGGGAGGGGGAGTGTGAAGGTGTTGGGGGAGGGGCTGAGTGAAGGTGTTGCGGGGGAGTGATGGGGTCTAAATGTAGGTGTCAGTGGTGAGGTTGGGAATGAAGGTGTCGGGGGAGGGGCGGGCATGAAGGTGCGAGGGGGAGGGGGAATGAATGTGTCGGGTGGTGGGGTGGAATGAAGGTGTCAGGCTGAGTTGAGAAGGGGGTACTGAATGTGTTAGGGAGGTGAGATGGGTGTGTTTGAGGTTTGAGGCAGTGAGGTTGGGGGTGAGGTTGGAGGGGTAAGTGAAAGTATCAAGCAGACAGGGGGAGGGAGGAGTGAAGGTGTCGGTTGGTGGAGGAGGCGTAACCCAGAAGTTTGTCGTCTGACGTGGACCTCACAGGTGCCTCTTCATCAGTAGTCCTCCGAGTTCCGGGGAACCTCGGCTGAACATGCCTCCTCCTGCTACAGACATGTGTCAGTGCGGTGACGACCAGATTGTGAACCTGAGCCTGCTCTAGATCTAAGTCCCACCGAGGTGTGTGTCTCTGCACTGTTGTAGGGTGTGGATAAGCACTGTGATGGGTCTCCCTGGCTGCTTATTTCCAGCTCTTCAATGGAGGAGGTGTCTCCTTGGCTGGAGGTGAGGGCCTGGAAGGAGCTGAGGGACTGGCCGGCTAAGGGCATCAGTCGCTAGGCTGAGATCCATGTGAACTGAAGTAGAGATAATTAGTGAATGACAGCACATCAGAAGCAGGAGAAAGACCACTTAGTTGTGTTGAGAGAGGGACGGAATGGTGCAGGATCCTCAGGTGGGTGTTCACCATCAATCTCACCATCACCGTTGGCACGGTCCATGTCTTCACCAGTCAGCATGATGGCACACTCTTCAAAGTGAGCGAGGGGCCTAATGTGGGCCACTCCACCCCTGGTGTGGGACCTCTCCCTGCTGATGTGAGCAGGCTTCTCCTGCATGGAAACAGACGGAGACAGTGTGAGCAGGACACATGGCACTGAGTGGAATATTTGTGTGGTGAGCGGAGCCATGGACGGGATGAGGACAAGAGCTTAAGAGGATATGAGCCTGATGGAGATGTGAGGTTGTGTGTGAGCGTTAGTGGCATTATCTTTTGAGGTGTGAGATCCCTGTGGATGTGTGATGGGTTTTTGAATGTGTGATTTGAGGATGATGAGAAGAGTGTGTTACTTTGGCAGAATGGATGAGACCATTCATGCTGTAGTGGCACTGGGTGGCTGTCCTCTTTTGCAGGGCATTGGCGCTGACCATCACTGCCACCACCTCGCAAGCGGGATTGGTGATGCTGCAGCCCCTACTGCAGCCATAGTGGGGGGTAGCAGACATCACGGCGAGCCTCCACGACGTTCAAAAGGTGCTCAAGGGACACCTCACTGGGGGCTGCAGTCTTCTTGCCTTTCGGGAGCCATGTCTTCCGTGCAGCATTCATGGGCTGGAAGCACTGAGAGGTGTGCGCATGGCTGGACTTTAAATATGGCACCCAGCGTGATGAAACGGTGAGATGATGGCGTGGCGGGTGAATGAGAACCCACCTACCATGGAATTGCTGCACTTTTCAGGACCGTGGCAGATTTGGCACGATATGACATGAAATGCCGCCACTGAGGCCGGTGGGTAAAACATCGTTTTATCTGCCCGCTACCGCACTTAGTGCAAATCTGGGGCTATTCTGCTCCTTGAGTGAACACATGCACATACAGAAACATGTAAGTGGACACCTATGGACAGAAAAACAGACACAGGAACACTCACACATAGGTACACACAGACACATAACTATTAATATTGCAGATACAGCCAAAATGCATAAACACCTGCATCTATGGGCAGAAACACATGGAGACATATACAAGGTCAAATGTATATACACGCCCACAATTACATACATACAGACACACTCGCAACCGCTTATGCATAAAAGGTTGAATCTTCTGGGCCCCCAAATGTGGGAATGGAGGTGGGGAGGGGCCCTGAAAATGCTGGCACTAGTAAGTGTGTCAGTTGCAGAACACCATTTCTGGAGGCCTCCAGTTTCCCAACATGAAATGTGGGCCAATTAACTGCCTGGAGGTAGCACGCTGTGGCAGGCTGATGTGTCAGCACTCCAGGTAGGCCGACTCCTGCCTGGGTGGGGGTATAGCCAAAAATGAGCTTTTAGAACGATTCCAAACCACCCGCCATCCATCCATTCTTATTAAGGCACCTTCCCTGTTACTTGCCTTGTAGTTCAGCTGGGTGTCCCTCTGAAACTAGAAGGCCTCTGATTGACCCTCCAGCTTCGAGGGCCTTCCCAATACCATTAATTGTACAGGAAACTCATCTCCATGGCAATTAAGGGTTTGCCTCCTTGAAAATCTTATGTTTCGTCAGCATCTCCCTGATGGTTTCTGACCCAAAATAAACCCAACTTCTATTCCCCACCTCCATCGCAAAAATTCAGCCCATAATCACACACACACACATGTGATTAATCACACACACCCAATCACATGCATGCACATGCAATCAGTCACACACGCGCACACACAATTACATGCAATCAATCACAGGTACATGCATGCAATCACATGCTCACACGTGCAATCATATGTGCACACATACAATCAATCACATACACACACACACCTGTACACAAATCACACACAATCAATCATGCACACACACATGCAATAAATCACGCACACACTCACAATTACACGCGATCAATCACATGCACACATTCTATGAATCACGGACACACGCAATCAAACACATACACACACACACACATGCAATCAATCACATGCACACAGATAATCATGGGCACACGTGTATACATTAATCTGAATGTCCTCTGGAAGTGCAGATGCTCACCACAGCAGGAAATATTTTCATTCAAAAGAATATTTTAGCTTGTGATGTTCTGGTGCCTCTGTATTCCTGGAAACAATCACTGAAGAATGATAATTAACAAGGAACAGTACAAGGGGAAAGAGGGAAAATACTCACACCACATTCACCTGGGAAAAGAAATAAAAGTAACTGTAAGGTTTTCTGGTGAGAACAGGAGGTGATTAGATGATAGATTTCAATGAGAATATCACTTCTGCATTTCATCTGGAATATTCTGAAGCAAGGCGTGAACATTAAACTTTGACAGTTTCTTCACAGATGGTGCCTGACCTGCTGGGTTTCCAGTGTTTCTGTCTTGGTTTCAGACATCCGGCATCTGCAGTTTGCTTTTTTTAGTTTTTCAGTCATCCTGATGTGGAGCTTCTGTCAGTGAGAAAGCATATCATGAGTTTAAGCATCCACTCTCCATGAGGGTTCTGCAGAATGGAGGCTGTGTGACTACAATGAATAGATGGAGAACTCAATTGGCCTTCAAGCTTGAATTCCAATCTGTCCCCTCGGTGGGCCATGCTTTGGGGTCTGTTTTGATGCTACTTGCTAGGCTGGTGGGCAGTTAAAATGGATTGGGTGACTTCAGTTGCTGCAGTCCCTCTTGCATGATTTAAAAAGAAAAGTTGCACTCATTTTTTTTTAATCATGCACGTGACTTGACCCTTTGAAAACCACAAGTTTCTTTGTCTTAAAAAAAAGTGTTCCCAGCCCACTGAAATGTCAGAATCCAAAGATATCTAAAATATTTTCTTGTTATTCCAAAGCTTACATTATACATATAAAGAAATACTAAACTGCCTGTGCTTTGCTGGAGTATTAATTGACTGGTTTTCTCTCAGTGAATCCAGTGCTTGGAGTCAAAAGATAGTCATTAATAATTTCTTTTTAAAAATTCAGTCATGGGAATGTGGGCGTCGCTGGCTAGGCTAGCTTGTTGCCCATCCCTGATTGTCCTTGCTCAGAGGCATTTAAGAGTCAACCACATTGTTATGGGGCTGGAGTCACATGTCCCGGGTAAGGTCAGCAGATTTCCTCCCCTAAAGGACATTAGTGAACCAGATGGGTTTTTATGGCAATCAGCCACATGAGCAGTTGAGGCAAATTAGATGGATGCATTTAATGGGAAGCTAGGTCAACACCTGAGGGAGAAAGGAATAGAAGAGGGAGTGTTTTAAAATTGTGAAGGAATAAGCTGTGATTTATGGTGTTTGATTTTGCATTCATAACTTAGCGCACTGGGTCAGCTCAGGGCTCTGTGCAATTGTGCAGGCTGCACAATCCTAGTACACCTGCTGCTACAAGTGGTATAGGCTGGGCAGTAGTGGTTAATGTCACCCACTCACCCTCACACTCGGAACAGGTTGGAACAACAGAGAGTTAACATTGCCCAACTTTATTTCCTTATTGCTACACTATTCCCGTATCTACTCAAATATAAGGCTGTAAAATGTTATTGAAAAGGTTTGGATCATTCTGGAGAGATAGAAAGAGACAGAGAAGGCATCTTTGACTGAGACTATTTCAACAATGAGTCACAAGAGAGGAGCATCGAAGATTGAGATCACCATAGAAACTTAAGGACAAATCTTTCAAGGCTCTGTTCACCAGCTGTATTCAAATTATAGTGGTGTCTTTGACAAACGGACCACAGGAGTCTCATGTGCATGTTTCGATCGTTTATTCGAGCAATTGCAAGGAGAGCACCATCTCAATAAAGCTTGAGACAGTACTCTGCTAAATTACAAGTGTTCAACATTTTTATACATTATTGATCATGTACAAGAACGGTTTCCAGATTCCGATCTTGTCAACATATAGGTTTACATTAAACAAGCATCTCTGGTAACAGGTACATGCATCATGAGTCCCTATTTTTCACCCAGGCAAAGACCTTCCCTCTTACCTAAACTAGGGCCACCTGTTCTTCCCCTATCTGTTGAAGAGCACACTTAATCTTAGTTGTTATTGCCAATGCTCTGACTGCAGTCCGGCTCCTGAAGCCTTTCTGTTGTTTGCAGGCCCTAAGGCTCTGCAAAGTTCATCAGGTAACTTTTAACTGCCAATGTGCTTGGTAGCCCTGGTTGCCTGGAGATTTTAAGTAACTCATTCCTTTTCAATAAATTCTCCCTTACCATAAATTCTTACTCACTTCCTTCCCTCTAACAGTCCCCCCTTTTGACCCTTGGCTTAGCCCAAGGTAGTCAACTACGGTGGTGTTGTCCAACCCCACCACCCCCCCCCCCCTACACACACACACCATTTACGTACCGCCACCCATTGATACTGGCCAGGTATCCAATTTTGGCACATAAAGGGTACGGGTACTGGTCAAACCATCTGTATCATCTGGTCCTTTAATCCGAACCTCTGGCTTACCAGATTCCTGCTCCACCTACTAAAACTCCCCCAACACCACCCTTTTTGTGACCGCTGGGTGCGGTATATCAAGTACATTAGATACATAATCAATATCAGCTGAAGTATGACTAGGGCATGGGAGATAATCCGAATCCAGGGGTGCACCTATACGTTTGATCTCCAATTCCACAGATCCTCCCACCAGCTGGAAGCTTCTATTTGTTCAATAACCGTCTTTAAGGCTCTAACCTGTTGCTGCAGTGTAGTAAGTTCTGTATATCTGCTGAGCCTGTCTTCGACTCATGGTTAGGTGCTATGGTAAGAGGGGAATTTCATAGGAGAACTGGTTCAAATATTGTCAGGTTATCCTTAAGGCTTTCCTTGATCTGAATAGTAGTCGTTCCTCTCTTGTATGTTTTAACCAGTTCCACCTTCCCCGCCCTTGCTGGCACCTGTGGGTATAGGCACACCAACTGATTGTAGATGGGGAAAATCTGGTTACCCCCATACTGGATTCTTTCCTGCCACATGGTGATACAATATCTCCCATTCCCTGCATATGCAAAATGGGTCGGTTCTTTTGCAGCCCATATAGTTTCCGTTGCACAGTTTGCTGCTGCTTTAAATCCACACTTTGCTTCCTCCATCTCATATATCAGATGTGCACATACTACTGCAGTAGCTTCTATCTTACACCCTTCTAATGTGGTGCTAACTATATTTCCTTCTAGGTCCACTGCTTATGGCAGAACATCATGATACTTAATATAGTAATCCCCCCGGTATAACCCCAATGTTTTCTACTCTATATAATGTCCTGCCGGGTGTTGACATATGTATGACAGGTATTACTAATACAATGCCTATTAGCATATTACCATTCACTATACATTCGACATTCATTCTATATACATGTGTTAAATCTTTGAGCTGGCAACCTGTCAAGTCATGATTCTTGTATTGTGAAAGATTCAATAAATGCTCTTAGTTACCCATAAAGGAACTACCCCTTCATTAATCTGTCTTAAATTCCCTCGGACTTGTTCCAATGCCCAAGATCCATGGGTGCTGCAAACATCATTTCTCCTCACATCATCTGAAATATTTTTCCCTATTTCAATTAGTTTATTGGTAGTCCCCGCATGACTTTCGAGCACAGTAGCCAGGCTTTGAATTAAACGTGTCACGTCCTGGTCCGTATTTAATTGGGTATCCTGGATCCCCTGTCCCTGCCCTAAAATCTCCTTAAACTTTAAGCTCAGGGTACCGACCTTCTGATCTACAGTTGCTAGATCGATGGAATTAACCACTGATGTCCCTCTTGTAGCGACATCATTTATCAGGCTGCGCTTAACGCGGTTCCCTCCCAAGCCTGATCGCATCCTGCCATTGAACTGAGACGCTTCAGTCATCAGCTGCCCATTAGAGCCATATATAGTGCTTGAATATGGGTTGAGCACCACTGAGGGGGGTGGGGGTGTGGGGGCAAATCCGGATATGTTCAAGACTATGGGTACAAGTTTGTGGTGTACATTATCATACAAAATTTTTGATTAACCAGTACCAAACCATTCGTCGGTCCTGGGTGCATAGTCGGGCAAGGTGGGTCCGACGGTGTGGTTTGAGGGGCTTTAATTATCTCTACTCAGACTGTGGAAGTAGATGTGGAAGGTGGCTGGATAGTGGCGGACCTCCCACGCCTGATCTGAAACAAACCCTTACTACAATTCGAAAGCACTTGTTCTCCTACTGTTACATTTATCATTCCCCGTTGCGTGTCGCATTCGGCACTGTCCGTGCTGTACCAAAGTTCCTCCTGCGGTGCGGGATGAGTAGTGATGATCCCCGACCTTGTTGCCAGTACTGATACGCCCATGACCAGGATCGTAGATCTGTGGGGACATTAACATTGGCTCCTGTTCTCCGGGTTACTGCTTGGTCAATTGTCATGTATCTTTAACTGTGTGTAATGCCTCCATTTACTCCCTGTTCTCATACCTACAAGTGCGCATGTATCACCTGTCATAATTACCTCGTGTGGTCCATGCCTGTTCGCTCCGGGCTCACCTTGACCATCACCTGTTGATCTCTGACTTCCTTCCTTAACTCATGCAATTGCTTACTTATTTCCCTCACATAGTCTCGCATCCTTCCTTTTAGTGGTCCTACACCTCCCACTCCTACTATGATACCCTCAGGTAACTGCATTGCTCTCCTTGTCATTATTTCAAATGGGGTGAACCTGGCAGTCCTGCTTGGGGTAGTCCTAAGGTGCATTAGGATATTGGGCTGTTCCCTGTCTCTTGAATTGCTTTTGTGATTGATGTTTTTTTTTAAGTTCAGTTCATCCTTTCCACCATTCCCAAGCTCTGTGGCTGGTCAGGAATGTGGAATTTCTGTTTATATTTAAATGTATACATTTCTTTAATGAATCTTCCTGTGAAGTGTGTTCCCTGATCTGAATCCATCTGGATAGGCCCCCTCCAGTCCTTCCAGTCTACTGTCTCCTGCTGCTGACCAACGTTGGACCTCAATTCCTTTAAACTGCCGACACAACTCTACAATGCACCTTCTTACGCTACCTTTCAATGGCTCAGTATCTTCACTTCCAGTGACAGTTCTCTCTGCGAGCTGCTTAACTCTGTCTGTCATCATAGTGTTAATCCTGTGGCCTTACTTTTTGTACCTCGCAGGCATGTTAATGCAATCAGTGATACATCTATTTAGCCTTTTTCCAGCTTTCCCTTTACCTGTATCAATCTTGTGGTAAATTGTTGTTAAGTATTATTTCTCCTTACATTTCAATTCCTGAACTACAGATTCCACATAGCTTTACCTCTAAGTTTTTTTTCCCCGACCATGATCATCCTAAGGTTGTATTGATGTCAGTTTCTCTATTGTCTTGATTGATCAAGACATTTATAATGTTTCCTTGCTCTTTAGGCATATTAACCATTCTATGTCAATGAGGATCTCTGTCTCTAGATCCTAGCTATCTCCCCCTGTGCATTTCCAATGTCTCAGTTGATGGCCAGATTATCAAATTCACTTGCCATAAAAAAGTTTGTATATTGTGTCCTCTTTCCCTAACTCTTTCTCCTACTTGCCCCATACCATTTTACACATGCAACAGCTACCACCTTATCTTGTTCAGGTTGCCTGGAGAGACTTTAAAATAAATAAAATATTCTCTTAACAGTTTTAAAAACAGAAATCAGGCATTGACATATTCCTCATCTTCTTCTCAAACAACATTTTATTGTCTCAAAAGTAACCCACTAAATTGTGTCTGACCCTTTTCTTTTAGAATTATCCCTGATTCATTAACTCGGCCAAAAATTGGATTTATGCCAAACTTTGTCAAGGTCTTGAGCTTAGCTTCATATCTTGGGAACAGACTTACAAATACAAAAGCTTGCAGCATTTGAATTAGTGCCAATTGTTGTCAAACCTTTTAAAATGAAAATTCCCTTTTGAGAAATTATCAGGAACCAAACCTCAAATTTTAAATTTTGTAAGAAATGTGATTTACGCTATCAAGATTAAAACTACCTCTTTCTTATGTGTATTGATTTGTATCCAAGTTATAATTCCCGCATGTATATCAACGCATTCTTTATCTTAGATAGCATCCTAGTGATTCAAAATAACTTGGTAAATTACACTGCACTTTACATCTCAAGGTTGTCCCAAATTCAAATTACAGTGCTGTTGGACGCAGATTTCCTTTCATATTTAATTCATCTCTTCAAAAGAAACCCCTTTTTATCCATTGGAACCACCTAGACTATGTGTTTATGCCTTTTGGTTTTCCGAGAATCCCTTTGAATTTCGAGTATTTTTTTTTCCCTCAGAATTTTAGAATACTAACTTGTATGAGTTAGTGTAACTCGTATGTATCAATCCCAATCAGCTTGGAAGCTGGTGATACTAGTCTGCAAGGGGTGGGGGTACAAAGGTTGGTTCATCTAACCCTGTTTAACGACTTAAAACTCTCATATTCTAAACAAAACTTCAAATAGCAGTGGGGGAAATGAAGGGATCTTGAAGGCTCCACCTATAGGGACAATCAAACTGACAAAAGCTCACATTTCCCCAGCTCCTGCCTGTCAGTACTTATTCACTCCTGAGGGGTACCCCCCTTTTCTCTCTTTCTCTCTCTCTCTCTTCAGCACAAGCAGCTCTTGTAACTTAGATCAATTCATTTTTTTAAGTTACAGAAAATTCAGTAGCGGACCTATCGGGTCCCAATCATCCTTCCACATTTTCAGGAAAATCTTGTCATCCCGCACGGGACATTATACACCCCCAATTCGTTTCTCCCTCCCCCGTGGTTTCTTTAACTGCCTCCTCAAAGACCCCGTGCAGGGCTGTCACCTTTTCCCAATCTGGTTTTGCCCAGTCTCCACTTCTAGACCGCAGGGGTAATCTTCCCCAGATATCCCCTGGGCATTTAGCCTTCAACAGTATGTGGGTATCAAGGGGGTGCATTGCATGGAAATCTTGCATTTCCAGCAGTTTGGTCCAAAAATCTGGGTTGTTATGCTGAGTTTTAAGTCTCAGCAGTTCTTTAAGCAAAACCTGCTTCTCCCCCGGGCTGAATGGTACGTGCTTAACTTTCTCCGTAACCCTCTCAATCTCCTCATCCTCCCCCTATTCCTCAGTCCCCTTTCTCCCTTCGATTTTAATTCGCCTTTCCTGACTTTACTTTTCCTAACAGTTACTGCCATAGGGGCCATGGGATTCAACGGGCACAGTGGGGCAGTTGTTTCGTATGAGGGCAGTTTTGTCCCAACTCCATCATAGGTTTCTCCTTCGGAGCTCTCCTCCTCTTGATCAGTGTCAATACAAGCTGCCGCCGCTGCTTTGATCTGTCCTGAATCTGACTTTGATTTTCTCTCTCTAATCAACTGGAACTTGCTATTAACCAGTCTGCACAACTGCAGGTAAAGATAATAACCATCACCCCTTTATTTTCCATATCCTTTTTCTGCTCTATCCACCACTGTTTTTGTTCTCCGGGGGTTCCCTGTGGGTTCCACCCCTCCTTCTGCATTTTAGTGATTTTTTTTGACTGCTGTTCCGCTATAAACCTTGTAATGGCGTCTGCGGTTCCCCAGTCGAGTTCCATAGCGCTATTTTGTTTCCCTGACGGCATTCTGTTCATATTTTCCGTCTATCTCTGCGCGGTATGTTCGCACGGTCCTAACGACTTAATTATCTGAGGTATGTGCGGTTTCATTAGGATCTGGCCTCCCTGCATGTCTTCGGCTAAGGCTATATCTCAAACCATAGCCTGTCAGCATGGCTCCGCCCTCCTCTTAACTGGGGTCTGGTCTGCGCGGCTTCGGCTAAGGTTATATTTCAAACCGTAACCTGCCAGCACGGCTCTGCCTCCTATCTCTGGTAATGGTACGACCCTCCCTGCGCGGCTTCGGCTAAGGCTATATTTCAAACTGTAACCCGCCAGCACGGCTCTGCCTCCTATCTCTGGTAATGGTACGACCCTCCCTGCGCGGCTTTGGCACCGCTAGCCCGCCTGCACGGCTCCACCTCTTACCCCTGGCACCTCCTATCTCCTGTCTTGAGTCCACTTCCTGATTCTTTGATACTTGACCGGACTGTTCTCGGGTAGGCTTACTGCACTAATTACAAGTGGTAGATAAATATACTCACCCACTTTGCGGAGCCATCCTGAGGATCCGATCCAAGTATCTTGCCAACTACGCCAAATTGTTGTGGTGTCTTTGATAAACGGACCACAGGAGTCTCAGGTACAGGTTTTGATCGTTTATTCAAGCAATTGCAAGGAGAGCACCATCTCAATACAGCTTGAGACAGTACTCTGTTAAATTACAAGTGTTCAACATATTTACACATTATTGGTCATGTACAAGAACAGTTTCCAGATTCCGACCTTGTCAACATATAGGTTTACATTAAACAGACATCTCTGGTAACAGGTACATGTATCATATGTCCCTATTTTTCACCTAGGCAAAGACCTTCCCTCCTACCTAAACTAGGGCCACCTGTTCTTCCCCTATCTGTTGAAGAGCACACTTAATCTTAGTTATTATTGCCAATGCTCTGTCTGCAGCCTGGCTTCCAAGGCCTTTCTGTTGTTTGCAGGCCTTAAGGCTGTGCAAGGTTCATCTGGAAGCCACATTTTAGCCAGATCCAAGATATCTATATATTCAACCAAGGTAAGATAATGGATAGAGGGATCTTTGTTTGGAATATATTTAGCCAGTGATTGGGGGTGCACTGGTGGAGATGAGGGGAGGGAAACAATACAGTAAAGAGATGGGGCACATGTTAGAGAAATGAACTCCCCTGTAAATGAACTAATGGCTAAGTTTGCTAGAAAAGGCAGTTGAAACAGTTGAGTTTGTTGCTTTCGGTTCACAGATTGTGGTCATGCCAAAGGATATGGAGGGAATGGTAGAGGTAAGCTGGGAGAAGCTAGGGCATTTGAGCTTAGATCAGCGGTAGGAGAGAAGATGAACATTGTTGAGTGTTATGGGTGGTTGAGGGCAACATGCTGCAGAAAACAAAATAGGAGGAGGGGAGGAGGTATTTGGGGCAGAGGTTGGAGGTGATTGGAAATGGATGGGGAGGAAAGCAGGCATTTGGCAGAGGGCTACAGATGGTATTAGTCAGCATGCACACTCAAATGGCCACAATACTGGTAGCTTTAAGTGCAAAATGCTGAAGCCATTAAACATAGTTACTTAATACATTATTTTGATATTGAGCACTCCATGATGATTAGAAAGCAACACCAACACAATGCAATCAACCGAAAAGTCTAGCCTGAAGGACAGAGCACTCATTAATTGCTGACCTGGCTTATGCAGTGATTATTAAATTGCTCCAGTTATGATCATTCTGCTCCCTTGTCTTGTGAGAGGGTTGGCGAGAGAAGACTGCATGTCCTGGCTCAGAAAGATCACCCCCCTCCAGGCAGGTGTGGATTCCTCCTGTCTCACTTCAAGGGACTGTCAAAAATGAATGCCTCTTTACAGTTGTGTGCCCGAGGGTCACTACAGTTATTATGACAGAGTCCAGAGCAGTGGAAACCAAAACATTGTGAGCAACATTTAAATCTAACAGTTATATTCATGTTTTTATGAACCCAGCAGTGTTTTTGGTCGAGGTAAGAAACGACCATAAAAAGCACACTCAATTATCAGTGCAGTTAGATTACATTCTAATCAACCAAGTTTGTCATGCTAACAGCTGTTGTTTGCCACAACACTTCCTTCCTCACAGTAACGAGAT
This sequence comes from Carcharodon carcharias, assembly GCF_017639515.1. NCBI lineage: Eukaryota > Metazoa > Chordata > Chondrichthyes > Lamniformes > Lamnidae > Carcharodon > Carcharodon carcharias. The sequence continues at coordinate 44,559,453 of NC_054485.1, forward strand.
CTGGATTGCAGCGACTTTTACTTAGGCAAGCATGTGCCTGCATCTTACTCATCTCTGAGCGTAGTTTGTCGGTCCATGATGAGGACATGCACAGAAGTGTCCTTCCTGACTGCAGCCCTTCCAATCATTCTCCATCAAGGATAGTGGAGAACAAGATGCCCTTAATGAATGAGTTGTCCTGCCAATTTTCTGCTATATGTAGAGATTGTAAGTGTCAACATATCTCCCCAGCCCTTTTCAACAACAACTTGCATTTATATAGCACCTTTAACATAGTAAAATGGACCAAGGCGTTTCACAGGATCAGACAAAATTTGATATTGAGCAATTTCAGAAAAGTTAGAAAAGGTGACCAAAAGCTTAGTCAAAGAGGTGGTTTTAAGCAGAAAATTAAAGGAGGAGAAAGGCAAAGAACTTTGGGGGGAATTGCAGACCTCAGGACCTAGATGATGGAAAGAGTGACCATTGACATTGGGGTGAAGGAAGTAGGGGCGTACAAGAGGCCAGCATTGCAGGAACACAGCATTAATTGACAGTTATATCTTGCAGGATGACAGGAACAGGAATAGGCCATTCAGCACCTCAAGCCTGTACTTCAATTCTATTAGATCATGACTATGACAAATTAAACTGTTGGGAAAATCTACTGTATTCTCCCAGCCATTATACTTCTGATTATAGTCATCTGTGCACACTACGTTTAAAGCCAAGTTCAAAATGAGATTTAGATGGGCTGTGAATTGACCGCCTTTAGAGGAGTTACTGTTTTGGAGACTTGCAGCTTCAAGCCATCTACAGTTTCATTTTGTGTAAAATTACATGTCAAATGGGTGAGTGAATATGTGTAAAAATTCCTTTTGCTATGTTTTGACAAATAGATTAACAAGTTAACCGCCAGAGGAAATTAAACCTGTCACTGCAGAACTGCCTCCTCCTGTGACACCCTAAATGGGTGCAAAGACTGCAGGCCATTCATGATCCACTAAACCAAATTAAAGAATTGGAGACAAATTTTTCCATGTCTATTTTTCTAGGACACTCTTTCTGAAAAGCAGGCTGAGAAAAGGGGGGAGCAAAAGGCGAATTTGGCGAATGGACAATAGCTGAGGTTAATACACAGCTTCCTGAAAGCTTGAAGCCAACATAGCACTGTGAAAAAACACATTGTGTGCCATTCATCATTTCAACAGTAAATTTAAAGTATTTCCAGATACAGCTTTGGCTTTAAAAATATACTTGTTGATTTGAGGACCCTGAAGTATTGAACTTTAACACAGGATGTCTAGCAGTCATATCAATGGCCTCCACATGTGAAAATAAGCTGCTGGACAACAGTATCAGTGATTGAATGATCTGTGCTTGTTAAAAGAATATTGAGGGGCTATCTTTCCAATCTAAGTAAACAGGGTAAAGCAAACTCCCAGGTTTACCACCCATTCACCTGCACTAGTATAACAATCATTCAAAGTATTTTATCAGAGGTGAATATGAATGAAAAATTAATATTTCCCTTAAAGCTGGAGCATTGCAGTCTTGGAAAGGAATGGAAAGATTAGCTGCCAGCTCACCAGAGGACAAGGTGACACATCTATTGCAGAGGAATCAGATGAAGACTTCAATGAGACAGATTACAAAAGAATGCTGATGGGAATTTGCAATGAAATGCTTGGTGCATTGGGAAGCCTAGCAGAAGCTTATCTTCAATATGGAGCCTGGAGGAGTCCAGCACCAACCTAGAACTCTCTGAGCAGAGATTTTTCCTGAATTCCCTATTGGATATACTAGTGGCTGTCTTTTCATTATGGTCACTAGTTCTAGTCTCTCCCTCAAGAAGAAATAGCTTTTCTATGTCTACCCTATCAAACTCTATGGCAATCTTAAAGGCCTCTATCAGGCCATTCCCCATTCTTCTCTTTTATAGAGGAAAGGGTCCCAGCCTGTTCAATCCTTTTAAATAGGTATAAGCGCTAAGTTCTGGTATCATTAGAGAAGCATTTCTCCAAAGCTTCTATATCATTTTAAAATATGGAGACCAGAACTGTTCATAAGAACCAGGTCTAACCCTGGTTCTATACCAAGTTAAAGGTAATTGCTATGTTTTTCAGTTTTATCCCTCTATGAATGAACCAGAGTGCTTTGTTTGCTTTTTTTATGGGCTTATTAACCTGTGTTGCTATCTAGTTCCTAACTAGCTTGGTCACATTAAGGAAAAAAGATCCAAATGCAAATTGGATTTTAAAAAGTAGAGTTTTGTTTAACAAGTCTTCAACTTCAAAAAACTAAGTAGATGAGAGGACACTGATTTACCAGACCTGATGGATGCAGGTCTGAATCCAACCAAGACTGATGCCATTGATAGGCATAACAATCACAAATCCAGTTTCCAGGCTGCATACACCACTGCCAACAACAACAGCGACAACAACAACAACTGACATGGTGCTTTTACCGCTTTTACCAATGGTGGAGCACTAAAAATTGGGGATACACAAGAAGACAGATTTAGAGAAGCACATATATCTTGGAGGCCTGTGGGGTTGGAGGAGATTACAGAGACAGTGAGGGCAAGGCTTTGGAGGGATTTGAAATCAAGGATGAGAATTTTAAAATTGATATGTTGTTTGACTGGGAGCCAAGGTAGATCAGCAAGGACAGGGGTAATGAGGGAATGGGACTTGCTGTGAATTAAAACACAGACAGTGGAGTTTTAGTTTATGAAGGGCAGAATGTGGGAGACCAGCTAGGAGTGCATTGTTAGCAGTCAAATCCCAAGATTACGAAGGCATGAATGAAGGTTTCAGCAGCAGGTGCGCTGAGACAGGGGCAAAGTCGGTTGATGTTACAGAAGTGGAAATAGGCAGTCTTATTGATGGCATGAATATGAAGTCAGAAACTCATCTTGGAATCAGATGTGACATCAAGGTTGCAAACTGATTGGCTTAATCTCAGACTGTTGCCAGGAAGAGCGATGGAATTGGTAACTAGGGAATTAAGTTTGGAGTGAAGGCCAAAAATAATAGCTTCAGTCTTCCCAATATTTAATTGGAGGAAACCTCTGCTCATCCAGTCCTGGGTGTTGGATTTACAGTCTGATAGTTTAGCAACAGTGGAGGAGTCGAGAGAGGTGGTGGTGAGGTAGAGCTAGGTGTTGCCAGAGGAGCAAAACTGTCCATAATCCAGAGCAAAATTGACAATCTCAGGGAGGCCACATCAATGGTTCATACAGGAAATAAAGTAGAAGTGGTTGTTGTTGCTGTTGAAGTTGAAAATCACACATTGATTGTTCTGGATATCTTAGAACGTTTGATAGTAAGATTATAGTATAATGTTAAGTATAGAGTTCTTCTTTGCCTTTGGCTATGTAATCCCTGACCTGCGCCTCTCAGTGTTAACACTTTGTGTCAAACTTAATTGGGAGAGCAGTCATAAGGCATATGTACTTAAACCTCATTGGGGCTTGATGCTGCCTCATTAGTGGTGGAATGCTGACCATCTGAGATCTCAAAGCAACCTTAGTTGCTGAACTGTTCAAAGGAGCTTGGTTTGTGGCAAACAGAGAAGGTCATAAGCTGATGAGAGTACCAACCTGCCGGTTTGTGGCTCACACAGGATGTACGTAATGTGAAGCTGTGATGTGGTGCCCCAGTCTGTTTGGCATTCAATGCATCTACTATGACCCAGTTCTACATCTCACACTGTGAGAAGGGAGGGAAAAGGTTTGAGGTAATTCTTTATGACTGATGTATCTCCTTATTTAGGGAGTGCAGTTATCTTTTTATTGGTTGACAACATGGATGGTTTAATTGTGGATGGAGTATTTGTCCTCCACAATGTTTTGTAGTCTGTTATACACTTCCAATAGTGGATAGAATTCTACATTTCCAATAATGCCTATCCCTTTCTCTTCTTCCACACACATGATGAGGGTGTTTTCTTCAGGGCAATTCAACAATGGCTTTGGCAACAGAAAAAAAAATGAATAAAGTCTTACATTTATTTAACATCTCTCACAATGTCCCAAAGTGCTTTACATCCAATTAAGTACTTTTGAAATATAATTGTTTTTAGAATGTAGGAAATGCAGTGAATAATTTGTGTACAGCGAGGTCCCACAAACAGCAATATGATAATGATCAGGTAATCTGCTTTAATTATGTTGTTTGAAAGATAAATATTGGCCAGGACAGCAAGAATAACTCTCCTGATTTTTTTTTGAAGTATTGGCCAGGATTTTCCGTGCCTGCTGGTGTCGGGTGTGTTCAGTGGTGTGAGCAGACAATATGGCGAGAAGGCGAAAACCCGGTTTCACAAAGTTGTGAAACCAGTTTGCGATCATCCGCTCAGCCTGTAAGTGGCAGGCCACGCTGCCTGCCATCAGACATCAGAAACCTCATTGTAATACATCAGCATATCATTATAAGATCAGCTTGCCAGACTCATCGCCCCTGCTGGATCGTCTGCCCACGTCGTCGGGAAAACACGCCAATGTGTTTCACAAAATCATATATAAGGCGCGCGCTTGTCAGTCTGCACTTTGATCAGAACTTCAAGGTTTGTTTGCCTACCTTGCTCCGGTCAGCATTCGCAGTGATCGGCGCCAGGCTTCACAGGCAGCACCACATCACTTTCAGGGGGGTTCACAGGCAGGTCGCTACCTACCCTAAGTGGGTGGCTTTTCAGTGGTGGCAGGGCTAGGTCCTGCTTGGGGAAGGGGGAGGAGTGACTTCAGGCAATAGAAGAGGCTGCAGGACGAGAGCTGTACTGAGGAAGGAGGGTGTCCCAGGGTGTAGCAGGCGGTAAAGCATGGCTTTTCCCGCCTGCTACTACACTTAGTGCAAATATGGGAAGATTCCACCCATTGTTATGCAATACTTTGCATCTGCCTGAGAGGACAGACATGGCAAATGCTTAGTGTCTCGCCGAAAAGATGACACCTCGGATAGTACAGCACTCCCTCAGTACTGCATTGGAATTCCAGCTTATATTTTGTCTACATGATTTGACTGAAGCAAGACTTCTGATTCAGAGGCAACACTGATCACATTGAGCCACAAATACCAACTGTACATTCCATTTAAATATCAAAGATAGAGAAATTATCACTCAGTCTACCATGTGGAACGACATCAGAAACTGTGCAAGGTGAAGACATTGGTATCATCAGGGTATCCTCAACCGGAAGCTGGACTCTTATTGCTGGTGGCAGTTGTTTTGTATGACGGAGGTTATAATGAGTGCTGGGAGTATGTTGCTATTGGTTGTGAGGATGATGACGATCAGTGCAGCTGCTTGACAACTGTGGGGTTAGATGGTTAAAAAGAACAACACTTTCTATATGGAACCGAAAACTTTGAGCCATTTATTGTTCCGAATACACGTTGTTGCTTTGATAAATTTGCCAGAAGGCTCTGCCAAATGAATAGAATCATAGAATCATCGAACCATAGAATGGTTACAGCGAAGAAGGTGGCCATTCGGCCTGTGCGCGCTCTCTGCAGCAACAGCTAGTCCCAAAACCCTGCCATTACCCTGTAGCCCTGCAAGTCTTTTTCTCTTCAGCCGTTTATCCAATTCCTTTTCGAAGGCCATGATTGAATCTGCCTCCACCACACCTCAGGCAGTGCATTGCAGATTGTAATCACTTGCTGCCTAAAAAAATTCATCTTTACATTGCAATTGCTTCTTCAACCAATCACCTTCAATCAGTGCCCTCTAGTTCTTGACCTTTCTGCTAACAGGAACAGGTTCTATGCACAGTAACAATGCAGCTGTACATAGTAACTGACCTTAAGTGTAATGGAAACAAATTACAGGCAATGTAGTATAACCATTATGCTATTTTCAGCAGATTGGGTCCATATTGCGATAGCTATTATGCCACCCATGAATTATCTCTTCTAACTGGTGATGTACAATTTAGAAATTTTGGAAAGGAAAAGGCCACATTAAATACATGAAGACTCCGTTTAAAAAAAGTATATGCTACCAAAGCAGGGTATGAGTTGAAATGCTTTATATTCCTATAGTGTCTCCCTGATGTGACCAGTCTGTGAAGTTAACTTAAGCTCTTTAAGCCATTTGTTCAGACATTTATGCTTTGTTCTTCCTCACATAACCAGTGTAAAGTTTCCATCCTTATGACCTCTCTGAACTTGTCTGCTGATTATCAATAATTTGTGGGCGGATGTATGCCCTAAGTTCATGCCCCATTAGAACTATGTAGTCGGAAAAAAACAATGTATGATAAGAGTATTTCATTTAGATTATACTGCCTCGCAATGTTGTAACTCCCAAAGTGCATCATTTCACAATTGAATCAGATTGTTCATGTCTCCACCCATTCACCAGTCTGTCCATGTCCTCCTGAAGCCTACTACTATCCAGCTCCCTATTGACTATGTTGCCAATTTTTGCATGATCCATAAATTTCAAAATTGTATTTCCTCTATCAAAATCCAGGTCTTTTAGGTTTAACAAAAAAGGCAATGGTCCTAATACCAACACCTGGGAGACTCCATTGCATATTTTTCTTTTGTTAGAAAAACAGCCATTTCTGTCCTCTATCCCTTAGCCAACTACATATCCAAGTTCCATCATACCTTTTAATACCATATGCTTTGTTTTCTGAATATATCTGTTAAGTGGTGCCTTTTGAAAGTCAATATATACATGGCAAATACTGCACTAGCTTCATCAAATAATTCATTCAGGTTAGTCAGACATAATTTGCCTTTAACACATCTATGCTGGCTGTCTCTTATTAACTCTATGCGTCTCCAAGTGAGAATTAATTTTGTTCTTGTCAATGACTTCCAGTAAGTTTCCAACAATAGACATGTCGTTATTAGGTTTATCCCATGGCTCTTTTTAAAAGAGGGTTGCAACATGTGAATTCTCTAGCCCTTATGGTTTCTTTGAACATGACAATTGATCTAAGTCCAATTTGAGAGAGGAATTGTGCTGTGACGCCATAGACCTTGGAAATAGGTTGTCCAAGAACTCCACATAGGATAGGAAGAACTGAAGTAAGCTATTGAGCTCCTCAGAGAGAATACATTCACTTCCCAAGTGAAGTTCAAAGTTGGGAGCAAGTCTCTCTTCCAAGTCTGAGGCTGATTCAGCAAAAAGGGAAGATGCATTATTCCCAAACTGGACTTAGAGACTCTGAACAAACTTGGAGATCATGGAAGTTTTCTGGTGAGAATTGCTTTTTGACAAGTTTATGTACCTGAGGAAATCAGATCTGGTGTCATCTACCACTGAAAATCTTGGAAATATTGTTGTCATACATTTCTGAAGTTGTTCCAATATCCTGTCAGCAAAATGTGTGCATAAACAGGTCATGTCATTCTGCACTGTCCCGTGAACACACTTTGGGGTTCTCCTGATCCTTCTCATACGAACATATGAATTAGGAGCAGGAGTAGGCCATTCAGCCCCTCAAGCCTGCTCCGCCATTCAATAAGATCATGGCTGATCTGATTGTGGCTCAACTTCATATTCCGCCTACCCCCAATAACCTTTGACTCCCTTGTTAGTCAAGAATCTATCTTTCTCTGCCTTAAAATTATTCAATGACCCTGCCTCCTCCAGCTCTGGGAAAGAGAGCTCCAAAAATTCACAACCCTCTGAGAAAAACATTTCTTCTCATCTCTGTCTCAAATGGGAGACCCCTTGTTTTTGAACTGTGGCCCCTAGTTCTAATCTCTCCCACAAGGGGAACTATCTTTTCAGTATCCATCCTGTCAAGTCCTCTCATGATCTCATATGCTTCTATAAGATCATCTTTCTAAGTGGACAGGTTCACATTTTTCCACGTTATACTCCATTTGCCAGATCTTTGCCCACTCACTTAACTTATCTACACCCCTTTGCAGACTCCTTATGTCCACTTCACACCTTACTTTCCTACCTATCTTTGTGTCATCAGATATGGATACTGGCCCAGCCTGTGCCACATTTCATCATAAGATAACCACCCCTATCCTCTGACCCAAGCTCAAGTATCAGTTGAGTGAACCTTCTCTGAATTGCTTCTAATACATTAGTATCCTTTCTTAAATAAAGAGACTAAAACTGTACACTATACACCAGATGTGGCCTCACCAATGCCCTGTACAACTGTAGAAACCATTCCTACTTTTATGTTCCATTCCCCTTGCAATAAACAACAACATTCAATTTTCCTTCCTTTCACTTGATGTACCTGCACATTCATTTTTTGTGATTCATGCACCTGGACACCCAGATCCCTCTGTATCTCAGAGTTCTGCAATCTCTCTCTTTTAAGTAATATGTTGATTTTCTATTCTTCCTGCCAAAGTGGAAACGTTCACATTATTCTACATTATACTCCATTTTCCAGGGGCAGGTTTTTCCGGTCGGCAAGTGGGGGCGGGGCCCGCTCGCTGATGCATAAAATGACACGGGGATACGTCGGGATTGCGCCCCGACATCACCTTGTGTCACTTAGACTTTAAGTTCGGCAGGCGTGCAGCCGATTTGGCTGCGTGCCCACTAAACTGTCAATGGCCTACTATGGCCATTAAAAAACTAATTAACCTGATTGATGGACCTGCCTGTCCAACCTTAAGGTTGGCGGGCAGGCCGGGAGTCCAGGCAGACATCGGAAAAAGCATAAAACCTCTTCCGCAGGCGGGATGAGGTTTCATGAGGGTATTTAAAGTTTTAAGAAAGGTTTCAATAAAACTTTTGGACATGTCCCAACTCATGTGACAGTGTCACATGAGGGGACATGGCAGGGAAAACTTTAAGCATGTTTATTAAAAGTTTAAAATCAGAGCTGATCTCCCTGAGGCAGCACTTTGCCTCAGGGAGATCTCTGCATTCTTGTGCGAAAGAGCGCACTCCTGGCTGAGGGAGTGTCTCCCCGCCCACACAGGGACCGCATGGCAATTCCTGGCAGATGTCAGGGGCACCAATCGGAAGGCTGCCCTCTGTCGCCCACTCCTGCACTTCCCCTCCGACGGGGGGGAAATGTTGCCCCAGATCTTTGCCCACTCAATTAACCTACCCATTTCCCTTTGCAGACTCCTTATACCCTCTTCACTGCTTACGTTCCTACCTATCTTTGTGTAATTAACAAATTTAGCAACCATATATTCAGTCCTTTCATCCAAATCATTGATGTAAATTGTAAATAATTGAGGCCCCAGCACTGATCCTTGTTGCATTTCACTCATCACATCTTGCCAACCCAAAAATGAACTATTTATGTCTACTCTCTATTTCCTGTTAGCTAACCAATCCTCTATCTATGCTAGTATGAAATCGCTTACATCATGAGCTCTTATTTTCTTGGTGTGGCATCTGGTAAAATACTTCCTGGAAATCTAAGTATAGCACATGCACAGGTTCTCCTTTATCCACGTTGCTTGTTACATCCTCAAAGAACTCCAATAAATTAGTCAAACATGATTTCCCTTTCATAAAACCACATTGACTCTGCCTGTTTGCATTGAGACTTTCTAAATGCCCCAATATAACCTCCTTAATAATAGATTCCAGCAAGTTCCCTATTGCAGATGTTAACCTAACTGGCCTGTAGTTTCCTGCTTTTAGATTCCTTCCTTTCTTGTATAGAGGAGTCACAATTCACTATTTCCAATCTGATGGGACATTTCCAAAATCTAGGGAATTTTGGAAATTTAAATCTAATGCATCTACAATCTCAGCAGCCAATTCTTTGAAGACTCTAGGATGAAGTCCATCAGGACCAGGGGACTTGTCAGCTTTCAGTTCTAATAATTTTCTCAGTACCCCTTCCCTGGTGAATGCAATTGTTTTAAGTTCCTCCTTCCCTTTCACTTCCTGATTCACAATTATTTCTGGGATGTTATTTGTATCCCTATAGTGAAGACAGACACAAAATACCTTTTCAATTCATCTGCATTTCCTTACTTTTCCTTATTAATTCCCCATTCTCATTTTCTTGAGGACCAATGCTCACTTTACTTACTCTTATCCTTTTTAAATACCTGTAGAAACTCTTACTATCTGTTTTTATATTTCTAGCTAGCTTTCTCTTGTATTCTAATTTCTCCCATAAACACGGATGGTGCATCCTTACTTTAGAGCCTTTCTTTCTCACTGAGATGTATCTTTGCTGAGTATTCTGAAATATCTCCATAATTACAGTGGAAGATCAGGGCAAATGGTGTCTCTCTGGAACTTTTGCTGAAGTTACAATTGAAAATCTGGAGAACCATATAAAGATTTTACCACTTCACTTCTCCATCTTGACTTTTTGGTGTACTTTCTCAGCTTTCTTAAATCCCCACTTGAAATGGTGCAAGCTCCATTTAAACTCTTCCCCTCACCTTCTTTCTCCCTCAAGTCCCCCCATGTCACTCTCTGACATGCTTTCAATTCCTCTCTGAACGATTTGCTTGGAAAATCGATTTATCAAAAATGACATGCTAGTTTCACTCCAGTGAAGGACCTTCATCATTTTCATTGCCAAATTTATCACCAATCCCCAAAGGAGAAAATGTCACTTACAATACCACAGTCATTTTTTAAAATGTAAAGCTCACACACAGGCAGCTTCTCATTCTGACCTCTCTAAAGACCTGTGCCAGGCATTGACCTCATTGTGGTTCCCCTAATTGATGATGTCAAGTATGATACAAAAACAAGCAAAGTGGGAAATGCTTAGCAAATTAGACAGGGTCTATAAAGATGAAAAATGCTGTCTTTTCAGACCGACTTCATCAGAAGTGCACCAGGATTGCAGAAATTATTCTTGAAACCGGAATTCAAGCACTTGGTCTGGTTGATATTCCCCCAAAATAAATAAGATCAAAACTCAGAGCTTGCCATTTAAGAACAAGAGCACAAACCCCCATTCATTATGCATGTCCTGATGCTTCAGCACATATTCTAACTGCGCACTCAACAGTTTTGTTGGTGTGACCTTTATAAGTAGTTTGCAATGAACCTGCTCACCCTTCCCTTGGTAATAAGTCAAACTGCACAACCCCCAGTGTGTCCTGGCTGGAATTAAGCATCTGCCTGTCAACAGTGGACCTGATGCATCATCCAGAGCTGAATATTAGGCCATGGGATCGTTGTAGCGACCAAGCATGCAGTGTGATATAGGAAGTAATGTGTGATATAGGAAGTCAATATCACCACTCAGTGCTGTCCTGGGACAGTCTAATTTATGATTACCCCAATTAGTTTGACTTATAAAACACACAATGTGATTCTTTACTTGAAGGTCTTGATATTAATCATGCCAGACTTCTATCCTACTTCACCACTCCAACAGCTGGTAGTGTCTGGAGCGGTTGAAAGGTGAAATGCATGGAACACAACCACAATTCACCATGCTCATGGTCACCTGTATGTTTACGGCGGCAGGTGTTCCAGCAATCTGAGTATCCGTCCTTAAATTGTGCCCACTGTGTGGGGGTAGGCAGTGTGCCAACCTTATGTTGTTTATTTTGTTTTCTGTGCACAGCCAGTGCTCCCTGTCCTGTTCACTGGCTACACACATCAACAGAGCACCTAATGTCATCCATAACTTGGATAGCTTAAAGCTCACCAGCATCTCTTAAAGAGAAGGTGCATTGTGGCTCGATCTGGGAGTCAAGTGAATCTGACTGGGAAAGAGTAAAAAATGGGGGACCATGGAAGAGAACAGGCACCTGTGTTTTTGGATGTTGCACTGGAGGTCTTGGAAGAGGGAATGCAATAGAGGGGAGCTGTATCTGCAGAGAAGCAGGAGACCCTCTAGACATAAGATGAAAAGGCATTGAGAACAGACAGCCACAAGGTCATTGCCAGGTGTCAACCCCACGGACCTGGATGAGTTGCCAGAAGTTCAGCGGCCTTACTCTAGTGCTCAAGGTCAGTGAATACATCTTCAAATGCCATATCTCACCAACTGCACCACCAGCCTCACACATTGCTCACAAACATCACTCAATTACCAGCAATCTGTATCAATCAGTTCTAATTCCCAACATCCGTTTGTGTCACCTCACCCTCACACATTTAGCACTCTTGCAAGCTTCCAAATCACATCTCACAGCTCACACACACTGTCAGCAATTCAACCATGATAACCGCTTCATCTAAAGAGACTATGCCACACTCGCAGATACGCTCCTTTTCTGTCGTGCAGAAGTAGGTGGTGCACACCAGAGGTAGCAAGAGCTGACCAGAGGAGAACGAATGCTCCTGCTTGTTCTAAACCCTGTGGAGGAAATACTGCAAGCTAATGTGGAAAGGGCCATTGTTGAGGCTGTGGATACCAGTGGGCCAGAATCCTTTGAAAGATGAGAGCCTCCACACACCTCATTCTCCTTCTCTCATTCCACTTCTACCTCATGCCACAGACTCTTCGGAGGGAGAAGTTGCTGATTGTGTAAGCATGCAGTTCCTACTTTCTCCACTCCTTTCACAACAACTCTACCCTTGTCCCTTTTCCCTTTCAGATAACCACAAGCTGCAACCAGTCCAGGTAGTGGAAGAGGAACAAGAAGACATTTGATAATGAAGAACAGTGCCAAACGATTTCACAGTTGCAGGTATCAGCTTGATACTATGGTCCTGAAGAACAGTCCTATTCAACTCAAAATGTTAACTCTTTCTCTTTCCACAGATGCTACCAGATCTGCCGAGTTCTTCCAGAACGTTCTGTTTTATTTCAGATTTATCGCATTGATGGCATTCTGCTTTTATTGCAGGAAAAGGCTGATGGGTACACTCAATCAAAATGTTTGGTGCATTTGGCAGCCTGTGGAAAGCCTGAGTTCAATGTCAAGGAGTCCAGCACTAAATTGAGATGGAGCTTTGCACAGAGTTTGGAGTCCATCCTTTCCAATATAGGATGGAAGACACCACCATTAACGCACTTGTGGAGCCACCGATGATGCAGAGTCTGATGGCCGAGGTCTCAACTTCCATTGCAGCACATGTAGCAATGGCCATCTGGGTGCTGAGTGCTATGGTGGAAGCTCAGACAGCTGCCATGCAATCTCAGCTTGTTCCCATGGAAGCTCAAACTGTTGTCATCAGGGCTCTGGATACGTGTGTGCAAAGGAATCTCCAGGACATCACAGCACTCCAGCAGTCTATTCTCCACCAGATCTACCCCTTTAAGATGCTGGCTGGCTATGCCTGCCTGCTGAGAACCCTTCTCTCCCTCCTTCTTCCCCATCTTTTAGCAGCTTGTCCTGCATTACATGGCCTTGGCTCATTCTCCCAGCCAGGCATCATGTCAAGAGGAAGCCCCACTAGGTCACCAATGTCTGGGAGCAATGGGTTTGTGCAGAAGACTATAAGCCACAAAGAAAGTACTTCAGCACCAGCTAGACCACTACCTGTGGACAACTGACAAGGATTGAAAAGCACCCAAAATGTGTAGGACTGCAGGAGCAGCTAGGAGAAATAATCCAGTGACTAACCTGTAAGTGGTTGCTGATCCCTTTAAATAGCAATAGTGGGGGTTCCTTCATGTTGTTGAATGGGTGTTCAGCTGTGGGAGGCCAAAACAAGGATTTGACCAAAGCATGGACCTTCAAAATGACAACGCTCATGTCATCAGCAGCTGCCTGCTCTGCGTACTGCCAGCAGATTCTCGGTGCCATACTAACACCTTTACCAGTACGTCATCTGGCGCACTTCACATCAGAGGTATATGTGTGCTTTACAGGAACAATTTTTGAACCTTGAGAGATGTCATAGCACCTAAAAAACAACTGTTACCAAGTCCATTTATGCCCTCAAGGGGTCCACAAGAAGGAGAGATTTTTTTAAATTAAAAAAATGGCTTTAAAAATATTAAGTTATGAAATGTTTCTGTAGTATTTCCCTATACTCATTTCTCAAACACTCCAAATAACAAACAGGTTTGTGCATGTAGGTGCTCAGGTACTAATTTTCAAACATTTGTCAGATGAAGTATTTAGCATTTGTATTCATATTTTTGGGTTTTTTTTGAGTAGTGCGGTTAGTGGTGTAAATTTACTGGCATTCTGGTAGGTATTAGGTTTCCACGACATGCTGGTCTGGGTGTAGTGAGATTGGCCCCTTACAAACTTATTCATTACTAATTGGTTTAGGATATTGGTCCAGCCAATGCATCAGGGAATTCCCCTTTGCTGTCCCACCCACCATATTCAACAGGAAATAAAATACATTCGATGGTGACTACTGATAGGAGGTTTAGAAATTCTAACACTGCTGTTGTGCCAGCAGAAGTGAGGTGCGGGCAGAGTTTCGGTCCACTGTTTTGATGGTGTGCTGATGCCTGCTGCAAATTGCAGGGTTAGCTGGTTGTATCAGACAGGGTCAAACCAGCCTTTGGCAAGTTCATGGTTACACTGGGAAACACATGGGCAAGTGGAAGCATGCTGAATTTTGTGAGTCAGAAGGCTGTGGGTTCAAATTTCACTCCAGAGATTTGGGCACAAAAAGCCAGGCTGACAGTCCAGTGCAATGCTGAGGGAATGCTGCACTGCTGAATGTGCTGCCGTTCAAATGAGACTTGTGTGCAAATTGGCAGATGCATTTCCTGCTTTACAACAGTGACTACATTTCAAATGTACTGCATTGCCTGTAAAGTACATTGGGATATCCTAAGGTTCTGGAAGATGCAAATCTTTTACTAATTTGCTCCTCGTTAAGGTCCACTGAATTTGGGGACAAGGACAACCAAGTCAATAAGTAAATAACACCGCATTAAATACCTTTCGTGTACTTAAATCACTCTAATCCTGTTTAAATGGTGTGATATTACAGTGTATACCAAGCATTGAGAGTAGTTCAAATTAAACAACAAGACAAAGTGGAGCTGGAACCAACTGGGCAGTAGTTCAATGGAGCTCAGTAAACTAAAAAAAAAAGTTCATGTGATGTGGGCGTCGCTGGCTGGGCTAGCATTTGTTGTCCATCCCTAATTGCCCTTGAGAAGGTGGTGGTGAGCTGCCTTCTTGAACCGTTGCAGCCCTTGTGGTGTAGGTACACCCATAGTGCTGTTGGGAAGGGAGACCCAGGGTTTTGACCCAGTGACAGTGAAGGAATGGCGACATGGCTCCTAGCCAGGATGATGTCTTATTTTATAGTAGGGATCTGTAATGACATTACCATGCTTTACTGCTCATTGCATACAGTGGGCAAATCACAACCCCACAAATGTGCCTACTATGAACTGTGGGGACTATGTTTACAATTTTCACTGTGGAGAAAGCTCCTCCCATTTATTATATTTTTAAATAGAGGAACAGGAAAAGGAAATCTGGCAGAAAATGCTAACTTTGTATTATTTCCCTAAATGTTTCAGTTCTTAAGTGTCCTTATAAGGTTTTTAGCATGGGTATATTTTTCCTCGGCACTGGCCACACAAAACTATTACATTCTTTGCCTTATTAATTTAAGTATTGCCAGCAACAATTTTCTTGTGGTCAGTGTGCACTATTCTACAGTGTGCATGTAATACTGAGTGGTGACGGTTACTTTGAAAGACATTATACTGTCAGTAGAATCAAAGAACAAAGCAGCAAAATCACACTAGACCAAATGACCACTCTCAGTTCTCAAGTATTTTCCTGAAATTAGTAATAATCATCAATAGCACAAGAGACAGTAATGGGGATTATTTAATGCATTAAAAGCCTGATAATGGGAACACTGCACTAAAACAATAAATTCTATAGCCTAGATTTTGTGGCTGATGGTGAAATAAACAGCGCTCGCTGCTGACCTCGAAGAAAGCTGCCCACAAAAGATCTAACAATCTCTGAGGTGTGGAATTCCCCTTTCCTGCTGGCTGTTTCAATCTGGTGCCAAACCAAAGGAATCTGCAGGCGCCCAACAGTACTGATATCAGCAAGCATGGTAAGCAGCCGATCACATTAAGGTCATAGGGTCATAATGGAATCGAAGGAGGCCTTTTGGCCCACCCAGTACATGACTGCTCTCAGTAGACCAATCCAACCTGACCTATTTCCCTGCTCTATCCCCGTAGCCCTGCAAGTTTAGTTCTTTCAAGTGGCCATCCAATTTCCTTTTAAAACCATTCATTGTCCCCACAGCAAGTTTCAGGTAATTACCACTCACAGTGTAAAAAATGTCTTTCTCACATCACCCTGCATCTCTTGCCTAAGCATTTTAAATCTGTCACTCCTGTGTGCCATCAACTAATGGGAACAGCTTGTGTTTGTCTACGTTATCTGAATCTCCCATAATCTTGCACACTGTGATCAATACTCCCCTCAATCTCCTTTGTACCAAGGAGAACAGCTCCAGCATTTCCAATCTAGCTTTGTAGCTAAAATCCTTCATCACTGGAACAAATCTGGTAAATCTCCTCTGCACCCTCTCAAAGACCCTCACATCCTGCCTAAAGTTTGGTAACCAGAACTGGGTGCAAATGCTCTAGTTGTGGCCTACCCATAACTTTATAAAGGTTCAACATAACAACACTGCTTTTGTACTCAGTACCTCGATTTATGATCCCAAGATTCTCTAAGACAGCAAATCAGGGCGTTAAAGATATTGAATGCCTTCACTTCTAATTTAAGTTTTCAGATAGCAAAATAAGTCATTGTAATTTTAGAAAATAAATTATAATAAAGGTTCATCAAACTAACTCCTGGGATGGAGGGATTGTCCTATGAGGAAAGATTAAATAGTCTGGAACTTTATTCTATGGAGTTTAGAAGAATAGAAGTGCTCACATTCAAACGTACAGAATTCCTACAGGGATCAACAAGGTAGATGCAGGAAGGTTGTTTCCCCTGGCCAGTGGGATCTAGAACCAGGGGACACAGTTTCAGAATAAGGGGCAGACCATTTAGGACTGAGATGAGGAGGAATTTCTTCAATCAGAGGGTGGTGAATCTTTGGAATTCTCTGTCCCAGAGAGCTGGGGAGGCTCAGTCATTGAGTATGTTCAAGGCTGAGATTGATAGATTTCTACATGTTAAAAACATCAAGGGATACGGGGATAGTGCAGGAAAAGTGGAAGATCAGCCATTATCTCATTGAATGGCAAAGAGGTCTTGAAGGGCAGAATGGCCTACTCCTGCTCCTATTTCTTATGTTCTTAAACAAGCTTTAAAAACTGTTAAAAACATGGATATTTTTCAGGGTCAATGAATGTGTCTAACAGTAGTTATGAAGTTGGTCAGCCTTTAAAAAGCCAGTTACACTTCATTAAGTAAGGTGTAACTCGTTCAAAGATGTTTATGGTGAGACAAAGAGTGTAACAGTAGAGGTTTCCCTCAATTCATAGAGCGGAATCATCCCAGATTTGCATGGAGTGCAGTAGCAGGCAAGAAAAATGACATTTTGCCTGTCAGCCGTAATGGCGGCTTCTCACGCTGTATCGTCCCAAACCCGCTGCATTAATTACGCATTCCCACCAAACGTGCTGTTTCAATAGCGGGCGATAACTCATTCGCCCAACCATGCTATCACCTCACCGCTTCATCACACCAGGCACCATATTTAAATTGCAGCCGTGCACAGAGCTCTCAGTGCTTCCTGTCCAGGACTGCTGCACAGAGGGCAGGATGGCCCCGAAAGGCAAAAAGACTGCAGCCCCCAGGTTTAGTGACCCGTCCCTTAAGTGCCTTTTGGATGCCATGGAGGCCCGCTGTGATGGTTTCAGCCCATGCTCTGGCAGCAGGAGGGGCACTGGCATCACCAATCCAGCATGGTCAGCATCAATGCCCTGCAAATGAGACAGCCACCTGGTGCCACTGCAGGATAAATGGTCTCAACCGTTCCACCAGGTTAAGTCATTTTGCTCATCACTCTCAACTCACATACTCACAAGCCCATCACACATCCACAGGGGTCTCACACCTCAAGGGACAACACCACTAACTCTTGCAAACACCTTCGCATCTCCATCAAGTGCACACCCTCATCCTGTCCATGGCTCCACTCACCACACAAATATTCCACTCAATGCCATGTGTCCTGCTCACACTCTTTCCATCTGTTTCCATGCAGGAGAAGCCTGCTTACCTCAGCAGGGAGAGGTCCCAGGCCAGGGTTGGACTGGCCCACATTTGGCCCCTCACTCACGTTGAGGAATGTGCCATCGCACTGACTGGTGAGAACATGGACCGTGCCTGCAGTGATGGCGAGGTTGGCGGCGAACACCCTCGTGAGAATCCTGCACCACATCATCCTTTCCTCAGTGAGTGCTCGGTCTCCTGCTCCTGACTCTGCTGCCATTCACTAATTATCTCTATTTCAGTTCACAGGGAGCTCAGCCTAGCGACCGACACCCTCACCCAGACAGTCCCTCAGCTCCATCCACATTCTCACCTCCAGACAAGAGGACACCTCCTCCATTGAAGAGCTGGAAATAAGCAGCCTGGGAGACAGCGCTGTCCCACATCTTCCATCAATGCAGAGACACAGACCTCAGTTGAACCTAGATCTAGAGCAGACATGGGTTCACAGTCTGATGATCACTGCACAGGCACGTGTCCACAGCAGGAGGAGGCAGTTCAGCTGAGCTCCCCAGCATGTGGAGGACTGCATGGTAACAGGCATCTGTGAGGTCCGAGTCAGATGATGAACCTCTGGATTTGGCCTTCCAACTCATCCTGGAGAGTCAGCAGAAAACGGGGGAACATTATGCAGAGCTGCTGGAAGCCCTCAACAGAGTGGTTTGGGAGTCGGAAGAGTATGTCTTGCCTGCTCTCTGATGAAATGGTGCCGATAGGTCTCAAAGGGGAGGATGGCAATGCCATGTCGACCATGGTCCAGCAGAATGTGGAGATGTGTGCAGGCCTGCACTCCATCACTGGAGCCATGGGTAAGCTCCTGCAGGCAACGCAAGAGGGAAATGGGGCACCTTGACATCCCTCAGGTGCTCCTTCCCCTCAATGAGTCAGGCTGGGGCCCCTGGGCACCCAAAGGATGGAGGAATGGCAGCTGGACTTCCCTGGCCATCCACTCAGGAATCTCAGAGGCTGTCCTCTCCCTCCAAGTCTCCTTTGCCTATGAACCCCTCAACTTCGCCCTCTGTCATGGCAGAGGGATTAGCTGACCAATGAGGGAATCTGGAGGGAGAAGTGTGCATATGGCAGGGCCTTTCAGAGCTTCATACAAGCACTCTCCCACACACACGGATCCTTCCCATATCACACTCACCTCAATGTCATGAGCATTTTCCCTGCTGCCTGCTGGGGTTCGCTTTCAGTTGACCATCTGAGCTGACCTGCATCTCCACCCACAGCCCTTTTCCTTCAGGAATGTCCAGGTGAACGTGCAAGTTCCCTTCCTTCCCAAAAATCCCACCCCCATCCACATTAACCTCTCTGACCCCCTCCTTCCCACCCCTAGGATCCGTGTCGGCCTCCAAGCTCCCACCAACCACCCTCACCGTCCTTTTTACTATTACCACCAAACTCTCACCTTCCCACTTTACAGCCTCGCTCAGCCCTAGGTCATTCTTGCCATTCCCTCGTACCATACCCACCCTCAGTTAGCTCCCCAGAAGGCAGTCATGGACTTATCAGAGACCTCCTTTTACACATTCATCTCAGTATCGCCCCTCCAGATGAGCTCCTTCCCCCTTGGAACCCCTTTCCTCCTCCAGACCCCATCACCCCTTGGAACCCCTTCCCCACTCTGACAACTTTCCTCCTTAGAACACCTCCCCCCCTCTGGATTCCCACCCCTACTTAGTCCTCCTCACACCCAGACCTCCCCCACTGCTTAGTCCTTCCCCCACTCTTTCTCCTTCCGACCGCCTTACTTCTTCCTCCACCCTTACTTCCTCCCCTCTCTGCACTCCTTCCCCCATTCTGAACTCCTTTTATACCTCCCATCCCCTTTACACCTGCCTTCCCAGTTGCTGTTTTCTCCCCTGTTAGCCCCTCTTCCCCCCATACTGCCGCCACCCCTCAACCTCCCCCCCCCCGCCCCGGCAGCTTCTTTCCCCCCCTCCCAACCTCACTCCCCTGACACGTCTTCCTTTCCCAGTCGATCCTAGACCTTCTGCTCCCAGTCCCCAGTATGTTTTCCTCTCCAAAGCACAGCTGGACCTTCCTCTCCACCCCCTCGACCATCATTCGTTGTGAGCAGACCCTCAACAGTGACTCCCCAACTTCCATGGACTGCTTCATAGCAGAGCTATGTCCATGAGAATCCATCCAATGGATGTTCCTCCAGTGTGCCGCTGCTGTCAGTCTCCAGTACCTTCTGCTCCTTGGATGTCCATGATGTGAGCAAGGCCCTGGCAGTAAGTCCTGACTTCTGCATGTCACAATTGTCAAGATGTGTTCTTTACTGGTGTGTTTTCCCTCCGACGTGGGTGGACGATCCAGTGGGGGGTGGGGTGGGGGAAGGAGGGGTGGGGAGTGTTGGTAGGGGTGTGTGAGTGTTTCCGGCGGGCTGGCCTTTTAATAAAATGTAGATGTATTGCAATGAGGCCCCATTGTCCAATGGGGGGAAACACAGCCTGCCATTGACGGGCTGAGTGGACAATCACAAGCTGATTTCACGACATCATGGAACCAATTTTTGGCCTTCTAGCCATATTGTCTGCTCATGCCACCGAACATGCCCAGCGCCAGGGGACATGGAAAATTCTACCCAAATATTTTGCATTGACTATATCTGGAGGCTCCTCAACCAGTGGACCTAGTGGAGACCGTTGAATTACTGACAGCAACCTTTCAGTTTCTGCATGTGGGCCTCCCAAAGTTGTTGTCCGTTTTGGTGGAGTGGCGATGGCGGACGCTGATAGTTTCACCATCATTGTCACCGCAACATCCAGGCGACATACAGTCTTTCAGACAGGGAAGCAAAACATCACTATGCAAAATTTTTGTACTTCTTTTTATGTGATAACATTGCAAAATTCAGGTAGCTGTGTTCGTAAAAAGTTGTTTTATCTGTACAGAGGAAGAAAGGCAATAAACAAGTACTGACTGAAGACACCCATTATTTTCGGGTAGTTGGTCGGGGGGGGGGGTGTTGGTGTTGGGGTGGGTGGGTGGCCTTGACTTGTTGGTGGGCCTGTCTGATCAGGTCAAGTTTGTTTGAATATTAATCATATTTTTGAAATAACAAAAGGAACTTTTCAACTGTGGGAAAAGATGGAATGAGTTATCTTTGATTGTTATATCAAAAGAAATGTAATTTCAGATCCAATTGCTTCAGCCAAGCAAGCATCATAATAGCCATGATGCAATCTCTGTAATGTCCTTGAATCCTGGAACCCTTCACGGTCTTTGTGCTTCTCCAACTCTGGCTTCTTCCATGTTCCTGATTTTATTTGCTCTACCACTGGTGACTGTGCCATGAGCTGCCTGGACCCTAAGTCTGGAATTCCCTCCCTAAACCTCTGCTATCTTTGGGCAGAAGTTTACAACCCCATCATGATGTGGGCGGGGCTGGAAAATGTGACGGGCCATTCAAAAGTCCGTTGCCTTCGGTGGGACAGGAAGATCCTGCCAGTGGGAGGGGCCAGAAATTCCAACCTTTAATTCGCTCTCCTCCTTTAAGTCACACCTTAAAACCTACTTCTTGACCAGGCTTTTGGTTACCAGTCCTAATACCTGTTAATGTGCTTTATTTTGTCTGATAGGGCTCATATGAAGTGCCTTGGAAGGTTTTCATCATTTTAAAGACACTATATAAATGTGGATTGTTGTTGTAGGTGCAGCTTATTTAATTGGCTAGTGGGAATAATTTTCTTGTGACGGCCTATTAACTAGAATTTGGTTGTTATTCAAGCTTTTAAAGATGTATCTGGACAGCAGTCCTGGGATGGTTATTGGAGGGAGTTACAGTTTCAGGTTGATCTTACAAAGGCCATTGCCTTGAAATGTTGGGCTGGATTTTTCACTCTCAAGGCGCTAGCTTGAGTTGGAAAATTTCCCAGATTGGTGCAACTGCCTCGGGATAAAACTCCCCTGAATGGTGCTCCATGGGGGGACGGTTGTGAGATGGAATTGACCTGTTGCCCCCGGATGCAGATCAGAAGTGGTTACAAGAGCTGCCGAGTGCTGAGGCCCACCTTGGCTCCCTGAGACTTTGTCCTAGTTATCTTGTTAGATATTGCAGTCTCTAGCCCTTACCCCTCACATTCAATCACTCCATTTTCCCCATTCCCCATGCCCCATCCATGCCACTCATGCCCACCCCACCCACCATGGCCCCTCATATCCTACATGCAAATTGATTCCCCCATTTCCCTTATAGACTTCATGCTAACTTAATGTCAACTCATGCTAATTCACCCACCACTTTTTGCCCTTACACCTTCCATGCCAACTTACCCATATCCACCATGGGCAGACCTCAGGAGCTACATTGAGATGGAATAAAATAAAGATTAAAATACCTATTGCAGCTTTCACAATAGCAACCAAACAGTCCAATTCATGAAAGCCCATTCAAAACTTTAAAAGCCCTCATGTATTTAATCCCTTATCAAAACAAACAGAATTGTATTCATAACCCCACATCAAAGACAGCTAATTGTTTAAGAATCTCTTTGACCTGTCAATCAAACTGTGAACTTACACCCCCCCACCTCTGCTAGGATAATTGTAGGTTGTGGAAAGCAGCCAAACATTAACAATGATATAATGATAGCCCTTTGGGTATCATTACAGCTATTGTAACTACTAGGACAGATATTTTTGAACAGGTAGACTTTCTCCCCCAAATTTTTAAAGAGCTGAGGGTTTAAATAAATTCACAACTTGAGTTTTTTCAACTCTCATTGAGACAGTCAGGCTGTTTTTCAAATTTTAAAAGGATGGGAATTTAAATAATTTGACAGATCGACAGTTCTACAAACCTTATCTGCCCTTCATGAGCCTTAACATCTCCTCCATAAATTCGTGACTCTTGCAATATGTGATAAGGCCCTTGTTGAAAATTGAATCTGTTTGAACTGTACACTAAGTTCAAATTGCCCTGCAGATTTTGGCTTTCCCTCACATGTGAGTCATGCCACGCCCCCTTTCCCCTACTGGCAAAAATGGGACCTGTTGGAAATGGGGGTGAGCCTTCCAAATCCTGGTTCCATCTGCCACGTTTAAAGGGCCATGAAGTCTCCAAGAAAATCTGGCCTGTGTCTTTCAGCACAATTGCTGCCTCTACCGCTGAGCACTTGAAGCATTTTCTGTTTTCATTTCCATGACCTGCACCTTGACTGATTTGAAACTTGCAACTTTATATGCCACATGAATGGGGTAGTTTGTTGCAAAACTAGTCATTACCATTTTTAGGTAGCCTTAAACTCCAGTGTTGCCTCTGTGGGCTGATCTCTTCAAAAACATGACACTGTTGGATTATATTGTCCAGGCTAAAACAAGCTGCTCAATTAAAGTGCACAGAAGCAAAAGATGAAAAGTCACATGCCTGAAATATTAGCTCAATTTTTTCTCCTAAAATACTGCCTGAACTGCTGAGCACCTCCTGCATTTTTTGTTTTTATTTCAGATTTCCAACATCTGAAGTGTTTTGCTTCTATATTAAAGCTCATGGGAATGCCTGCTGCAAACATAAAGGGGGTGATAGGTGGGAACCTATATTCTGACATTCTTGAAGTCTGACAGCTTAATCTGCTCATTATTATTAATCTCGGAGAATAGCGCAATAGAGAAAAAACAGCCAAACAACCAAGAAGACAAGCACAAATTAAATTGGCCCGGAAAATGACACTTATGAAAAACTCAAAAAACTCAAGCTTCCTGAAAATATTTAAAGCATCCCTACTGGACCAATAATTAAATATTGTTCTTCATTCCCTGAAATTCCCGAGTGCAGTGTCCTGGATATATATGTATGTATGATAAGGCACAGCAATTATTTATGTGTTTATTAGTCAGTGAGATGGCAGAAAATAATTATCCATAAAGAGCTGAATAAAACCAAAAATATGTTTATGGCACCTGGTATGTCTTGTTAAAAGCACCAATGTGCAGCTTTGATTAGTTACATAAATGTGAGGAGTAATACCGCTCTTGTTAAACATGGATAACACACTAATGTTAAAATGCCTTGATGGAAATAACTAACAAGATGCAGGTTCGAGTTCATAGTCCAAGACTGTACCCTAACTGCTGAGGCCAGATGTTGGACTCAACTAAGTGTGATTTTAATAAAAGGTGTTCTCATGTAATTTTAATAAACATTGTTCACTGCAGGCATGAATTTTGTGACATATAAGGAAGTAAAATATTCAACCTGTAGCTTTGTGTTGAGTCTGCTGTTGAGAGGGCTGTAAAATTTACAATACATAGACATTTCTTTTTCCTGTTGCTTATTTGACTCATAACAAAACTGTCCATGCAAACTCAATATTTTGTAAGAACTGAGCATGTCAGATGTGGCTCAGTGGGCAGCACCCTTGCCCCTGAGTCAGGCTGTTGTGAGCTTACTCCAGTCCTAATCCAGAGATTTGAGCAGATTGTTAATCACAGCGAAGTACTGAGTGACTGCTGCACTGTCAAGGGTGCTGTCTGAGGTGTTAAACCGAGGCCCCATCTGCTGTGTCAGGTGGACACGAAGGATCCCATGGCACTAGTTGAAGAAGAGCAGAGGAGACATATCCAATATTTAGTGCCAATATTTATCCCTCAACCGGCATGTTATCTTGTCATTATCACATCCCTCTTTGTGGGGGCTTGCTGTGTGCAAGTTGGCTGCCATGTTTTCTACATTACAGCAGTTAATACACTTCAAAAATATTTCATTAGCTGGAAGAAACTTCGGATGACCTGAAGTTGAGAAAAGTACTAAATAAATGCAAGCCGTTCATTTTTTTTTCCATTTGAACCCACCAAGTTTCCATTATTTTTTGTTTCTCTGGCTTCAGTGGACAGTGACTATTGAGAGCATGAAACATTTGTGGTTAAAAAAAAAGGAAATAAAATAGGAACTAGTCAATATACCATTATTGCAATAATGAGTTAGTAAAGCAGTTAAAATAGTTGACACCCATGGATGATGGGATTTAGGGCTGGGGGACTAGGTTGACTATTTTAAGCCACCAGCCACAAGTACAGGGTTGATGGGAACCGTACAGTTAAAATAGCCTTCAAAAACTAACTGCTCGATTTCCTCTCATTATGATTTTGAGGAGGCCCTCCTTTAAGTGGGCATGACACAGGCTGATTAAAGTCCTCAGAGTCCAGGCCTTTACATTAAAAGTCCATAATAAAGCCACTATACTAAAATCAATGAATCCCTCACCAACAACATCTTGGGGATTACCATCAACCAGAAGCTTAGTTAGACATGCATATAAGTACTGTGGCAACAGCAGAGGCTAGGAATTCTGTGGTAAGTAACTCACCTCCTGAGTCCTCAAATCCTGGCAACCATCTACAAGAAATAAGTCAGCAATTTGAAGGAATGCTCTCCATTTGCCTGGTTGCAGGCAGCTCCAACAATACTCAAAAAGCTCAACACTATCCAAGGCAAAGCAATCCGCCTGATTGGCACTCTATCCACCAAATTAAACTCCCTCCACCACCGACGCACAGTGGTGACAGTGTATGCCATCTACAAGATACACTGCAGTAAATTGCCAAGCCTCCTCCGACAGCACTTTCCAAACCTCTACCACCTGGAAAGACAAGGGCGGCAGATGCATGGGAACACCATTAACTGTAAGTTCTCCACCGAGCCTGCACCAACCTAACTTGGAACTACAGTTGAAGAAGGTAGCTCACCACGACCCTCTCAAGGGTAATTGGGGATGGACAATAAACCTTGCTAGCTACACTCACATTCCAAGAGTGAATAATAAAAAAACTGCCAGGGACAGGAGTAAGATGAAAAAATGGATTTTCTATGTCAGGCCTGCTGGATAAATATAAGGACAAAAGTAGAAACAGTCATTGCACTATCGTGATGAGGGGACAAGAGATGTGGAGATTGGCGGCAGTGGGGAGCAGGAAAGAAAAATTATTAACATGAAAGATCAGGGGTGTTCACAAAAGGATCATATACTGTGCAATAGGCTTTAGATCAAGAAGGAAAGAAAATGAATTGTCAGTTCTGATGAAGGACTCTATGGGCAGAATGTTACGGTTGGCAGGCAAGTGAAAAGGCCAAGTGGCCTTTTAATTTTTTAGGAAACCTCATCCATGAGCAGGATGAGGTATCCTAAAGCAAATAAACATTAAATAAAAACTTTATTTTTGAAATAAAAACATGCCCAAGCTCAGGTGACAGAGGCACATGAGGGGACATGCTTTAGTAAATTTTTATTCTCTTCATTATTTTTTTACACAGAGCTTCAATCACCCTGATGCAGCTCCGTGCCTCAGTGAGATTGAAGCGCTCTTTCTTGTGCATGCGTGAACTGCGTGCTAGGCCTGGCTCTCCCTCTTCCCCTCGCCTGCACAAGCAGCACTCAGCACTGCTGCTCGTGATCCACACTGGGCAGGCCTCAATTGGCCCGCCCGCATGAAATCATGGTGCAAGGTCGATCATGGGCAGCGGTCGCCTTCCCAACTGCCTCCACCTGTCCCTGCTGAGCACCCCTACCAAGGGCAAAATCCTGCCCTTTAAAAATACAACTTGCATTCATAACGTTTAACATTGTAAAAAATCCCAAGGCACTTCACAGGGCAATATCAAACCAAATTTAACTCTGAACAGCATAAGAAGCTATTACGGAAATGACCAAAAGATTTGCCAAAGATGTTGATTTTAGGGAGAGACTCAGAGGAGAACAGGTAAAAGTCGAGGGGTTTAGGAAGGGAATTCCCAGGAAGTGACCGCCAATGGTGAAGCACTTAAAATCGGGGCTTGTGTGCAGAGTTGGAGGAGTGTAGCAATCTCAGAGGGCTGTAGGACAGGAGGAGGTTTGTAGGACAGCAGAGATTTGGAGGGGAAACGGGAAACTGGCCATGGAAATGGAAGAGATTTTAAAACTGAGGTATTGCCAGATCGGGAGCCAATGCAGGTCAGTGGACACTGGGCTGGTGGGTGAACTGGACTTGGTGTGAGTTAGGGCAGAGGCCTTCAGCAATGGATGAGCTCAAGTTTAGGTAGGATGGAGGAAGGGAGGCTGGGCAGGAGCGCATTGAAATGGTAAATTCTGGAGTTAAGAGAAGCGTGGCGATGATTGTTTCAGCAGGAGATGAGCTGAGGTAGCAATGGAATTGAGGGATGCTAGGGAAGCGGTATGGATAGCTGCTTGGAAACGCATCTGAGATTAAATACAAAACTTATATGAAACATTAAATGATATTTTGCTCCTTTTTAATAGTTCTCAGTGATGGATCATTATTAAAATGCAATGCCTGCAGCCAATTTCATCTTTCGGCTCAAGGTTCTTCAGGAGGTTTGTGCAGCTATTTCAGTTTCCTCTACTATTTCTCACTCTAGAAACAGGATTGTGTAATTTTGTGGATGAGCAGAGATAATTACAGTTTAAAGTGCAGACTTGGTCAATTACATAGCCAAGATTAATGGCCCAAATCTTGTGAGTTTGGTGACTTGCACCATATAGCACACCACCTAGTGCACCAATCCCAGTGTTAGTAACTTGCTCCAAGTTTCTTGCTTTTCTTATTAGTAGCATTGGGAATAGCAGCACACCTAACATTCAACATCGATTCAACATTGCTGAAGTGTTGGCACCTTCACCATCTGGGGCTATGGGAGTTTCCGAGTGAACGGATAAACTGAAATCTACAAATATTTGAAGCTGTCATCTCCCTTTTCAAGTTTTTTTGATTTATTCTCAGTGAATTTAAGCCATTACATTATAAATTATTTTTAATTCAGGAATAGTATAATTCTTGACTTTTACTTTTGTGGATTATGAGAGCATAAATGAGCTGATCAAACCAAATTTGAATTTTTAATGTATTGAAGAGTTCTGGTGCATATTTCAGTTGAAATGCGACTGAGGATTGCAACATTTTTATGGTACTTTTAAAATGCATCTTCAAGTGGAGACCCCGGCAAATGTTCCCTGGAACAGAATGCAGGACACAGCAAAGGGGCAGATGGAAAGAAAAAAAATAGGTCAAACAGACCAATTTTTCAAACTGCCTGACTGAGATGCAGAAAGAAACTGTTATAAAAACAGAAAATGCTGTAAATACTCAGCAGGTCTTGCAGCGTCTGGAGAGAGAAACAGAGTTAACCTTTCAGATCTGTGACCTTTCATCAGAACTTTCCCAGATGTGAAACATTAGCCCTGTTTCTTGCCACAGATGCTGCCAGAGCTGCTGAATATTTTCAGCATTTTCTGTTTGTACTTCAAATTTCCAGCATTTACAGTATTTTACTTTTGTAAAAAGGAATTATTATTGTTGTTCTTGAACAGAAATCTCAGGAAAATGTCTTGTATGCCTTGTGGAGGGAGCTGAGTGACACCTCTCACATCTAGTGCTCTAGGCTAATGCTGGAAAAACTTTAATAACTTGCTGAGAGCAGGCAATGTAGCAGGCTATTTTTTTACTTCCTTGAGCATCTCGAGCACTGGCACACACCTGGAAATGATTAACTACACAAGTCAAACTTCACAAGGCAGCACGGTTAAGGGGATTGCTATCCTCGCACCTTATCTGCTGCTTTCTCACCCAACACAAATATTTCCACACTGAATTTTAATGTTCCGTCTGCTAACTTAACAGATCTTTTACATCTGCTCTGATATCACCTAGCCTTCTCCTAAGGCACTCACTCTCCAGAGAAAATGTGTGCAAATTACCCATGAAAAATAGGGGACTGGAGGTGGCATTCAGGACACCAGTGAGATACCTCACAATGAGGAACAGGCCATGGAGTTGACAGAGAGGCATTCATCCCTAGCATCAGAAAAGGCAAGATTGGTGAGCAGCAGCATAGTGCTCACACACCTACACAGTTGTCATAGTATGTTTTGAAGAACAATATAACCATAGGATTTTTAATATTCCTCCACGGGATGTGGGCATCGCTGGCTCGGCCAGCATCTATTGCCCATCCCTAATTTCCCTTCAGAAGGTGGTGATGAGCTGTCTTCTTGAACTGTTACAGCCTATGTGGTGTAAGTACACCCACAGTGCTGTTAGGGAGGGAGCTCCAGGATTTTGACCCAGCCACAGTGAAGGGACGACGATATATTTCCAAGTCAGGACGGTGTGTGGCTTAGACGGGAACTTGCAGTTGGTGGTGTTCACATGCATCTGCTGCCCTTATCCTTCTAGGTGGTAGTGGTCGTGGGTTTGGAAGGTGCTGATGAAGGAGCCTTGGTGAGTTGCTGCAGTGCATCTTGTAGACGGTACACACTGCTACTATTGTGTGTCAGCGGTGGAGGGATTGGATGTTGGGGTGCCAGTCAAGCAGGCTGCTTTGTCCTGAATGGTGTCAAGCTTCTTGAGTGTTGATGGAGTTGCACTTATCCAGGCAAGTGGAGAGTATTCCATCACACTCCTGACTTGTGCCTTGTAGATCATGGGCACGCTTTGTGGAGTCAGGTGACTCTCCACAGAATTCCCAGCCTCTGACCTGCACTTGTAGCCGTAGTATTTATATGCCTGGTTCAGTTCAGTTTCTGGTCAATGATAGCCCCCCAAATGTTGATAGTGGGGGATTCACCAATGATGATGCCATTGAATGTCAAGGATAGATGGTTGGATTCTCTATTGTTGGAGATGGTCATTGCCTGCCCCTTGCATTGCATTAATGTTACCTGCTACCTATTAGCCCAAACCTTAATACTGTCCAGGTCTTACTGCATAAGAGCACAGACTGCTTTAATATATAAGGAGTCATGAATTGTGCTGAACATTGTGTAATTATCAGCAAACATCTCCACTTCTGACCTGATGATGGAGGGTAGGTTATTGATGAAGCAGCTGAAAGTGCTTGGGCCTAGGACACTACCATGAGGAAATCCTGCAGTGACATCCTGGTACTGAGATGATTGACCTCCAACAACAGCAACCATCTTCCTTTGCACTAGGTATGACTCCAACCAGTGAAAGATTTCACCCGTTTCCCATTGACTCCAGTTTTGCTAGGGCTCCTTGATTCCACATTTGGTCAAATGTGACCTTGATGTCAAGGGCAGTCACTCTCACCTCACCTCTTGCATCCAGCTCTTTTGTCTGTGTTCGGGCAAGGGCTGTAATGAGGTCAGGAGCTGAGTGGCCCCGGCAGAACCAATATTGTGCATCAGTGAGCCGGTTGTTTCTGAGTAAGTGCCACTTGATAGCATTGTTGACAACTCCTTCCATCATTTTGCTGATGATTGAGAATAGTCTCAAACTGGCTGGGTTGGATTTGTCCTGCTTTTTGTGGACAGAATCACAGAATTGTTTTGGGGCAGAAGGAGGCCATTTGGCCCATTGTGTCTGCACCGGCTCTCCAAATGAGCATCATGACTTAGTGACATTCTCCTGCTTTTTCTGTGCAGCCTTGCAAATTTTTTCTATTCAAATAACCATCTAATGCCATCTTGAATGCTTCAGTTGAATCTGCCTCCGCCATACTTCCAGGCAGTGCATTCCAGACTCAAATCATTCACTGCGTGAAAATGGTTTCTCTCACATCATATTTGCTTCTTTTGCAAATCACTTTAAATCTGTGTCCACTCATTCCCGATCCTTTTATGACCGGGAACAGTTTCTCCCCTTCTACTCTATCTAGACACCTCATGATTTTGAACACCCCTATCAAATTTCCTCCTAGCCTTCTCCTCTCCAAGGAGAACAGTCCCAACCTCTCCAACCTATCTTCATAACTCAAGTTTTTCATCCCTGGAACCATTCTTGTAAACCTCTTCTGTACTCTCTCCAATGTGTTCACATCCTTCCTATAGTGTGGCACCCAGAACTGTATATGGTAGTCCAGCTGAGGTCTAACCAGTGTCTTATATAAACTCAGCATAACCTCCCTGCTCTTGTACTCTATGCCGCTATTAATAAAGCCAAGGGCAGTACCTGGGAAGTTTTCCACATTACTAGGTAGATGTCAGTGTTGTAGCTGTACTGGAACAGCTTGGCTAAGGGCGCAGCTAATTCTAGAGCACAAGTCTTCAGTACTATTGCCGGAGTATTGTCAGGGCCCATAACCTTTGCAGTATCCAGTGCCTTCAGCCAATCCTTGATATTGCACGGAGTGAATTGAATTGGCTGAGGACGGGCATCTGTGATGCTGGGGCCCTCAGGAGGAGTCAGAAATGAATCATCCACTTGGAATTTATGGCTGAAAATTGTGGCAAATGCTTCAGCCTTGTCTTTTACACTGATGTGCTGGGCTCCTCCCATCATTGAGGATGTAGATATTTGTGGACCGTCCTCCTTCAGTGGGTTTTGTTTAATTGTTGTTATGGCAGGTGGATAGTAAATGCCAAGCTGCTGAAATCCCAGAGGGAAACTTGAAACAGTTGACAGTACTATTTGCAATTTGTAATTATTTTGAGATGTAGGCTTTGAATTCAGTAAATAAAAGGCCACCAAGGCTTAGAGATTTTTTACAAAACTAAATTAAACATTTATCAAAAAATAAAAAGATTTTAAGCACATACACATGTCTACAAATTACTACTGCAATAACTCCTAAATCCCATAATTAATCTGACTCCCAGTTACACCTCTGTTAAGGCAACAATAAAACACATATATAGGCCAAGATTTTGCCCTCATCAGGCAGGCTCGGTGGGAGTGGGTGGGAGCAGTCAGGAAGCCGACTGCTGCCCGTGAACGGGGCCGGACTGCGATTTCAAGCTGGCAGGCTAATTAAGGCCTGCCCAGCCTGAAACCCGTGCTGCGGCGCTTGGCACTGCCTGTGTGGAAGGTGGCGGGGGGGGGTGGGGGGGTGTTGTGGGGAGGGAACTTTGTGCACGCATGTGGATGCACGCAGGAAAAGTTCCCTGAGGCCAGAGCTGTCTCAGGAAGCTAAAGGTATAAAAAATCAAAAATCTGTAATTAAAAAATGTTACAAAACATATCTCCTCATGTGGCTCTGTCACATGAGCAGGGGCATGTTACTAATGAAAAATTAAAATTTTCATTTTATTGTTAATTGCTGCTGGAAACCTCATCCCACCCATGGATGAGGTTACCTAAAAAATGCAAAGGGCATTTGGCCTTTCCACTTGCTTGCCAACTATAAGGTTGGACCGGCATCGAAAAATTACCTTTAATTGGCACTTTAGTGGCCTTAATGGGCCTATTAATTGACAGTGGGCGTGCTGCTGAGCCCTATGTTGCGCCCACCGAGTGAAATATCGTGCGAGCGCTCGATGATGTCGGGATGCTCACCCAACGTCATCACATGCCATTTTACGTTCGTTCGGGTCAGGCACGCACCCGCCCGACAAGGTAAAAATCCTGGCCGTAGATTTAAACAGACCTAGGCAAAGCACAACATCCTGGGCTTAGAGATTTTTTACAAAACTAAATTAAACATTTATCAAAAAATAAAAAGATTTTAAGCACATACACATGTCTACAAATTACTACTATAATAACTCCTGAATCCCATAATTAATCTGACTCCCAGTTACACCTCTGTTAAGGCAACAATAAAACACATATATAGGCCAAGATTTTGCCCTCATCAGGCAGGCTCGGTGGGAGTGGGTGGGAGCAGTCAGGAAGCCGACTGCTGCCCGTGAACGGGGCCGGACTGCGATTTCAAGTGAATTGCGAATTGAAAGTGAGTTTTCCTCAGCTTCGGCTCCTTGTGGACAGCAACTTGAGGCTTTTCACAATGGTGTGTCTGTGTGCCCGGTGAGACAGGACATACCCAGGATGGTGATGGCGGTGTTTGGGACATTGTCCATGAGTATGACTATGTCAACCTGTTGCTTGACTTGTCTGTGGGACAGCTCTCCCAATTTCTGCGCAAGCCCCCAGGTGTTAGTTCGGGGGACTTTGCAGGGTCGACAGAACTGGATTTGCTGGCTTCTACAATCTAGTTTCATTAGCCTCCAAAAGGTTAAGCTTACCATTCTAAAATGATGGTGCCTTTCCCACAGACCCACACAAAGTAATTTTAAGGTGTAAGGGGATGAGGAGAGGATAATGATGATGAAGAAGAAGAGAAGGAGCAGTGAGAAGGAAGAAAATGATTCCTAATTAACAAGAATGGTAGTGATGAGGGTGATTGGGAAGAGGACATGTTCACATAGGAGTCCCAGGAGCGAGATTCTGTTCCATGGTCCCACGCTACATTCATCTCAAACTCTCAGATTTTCAGGATCTGATATTTGACATTAGAATAACCAGTTCCACTGATCAGTGGGGAGACGGATCCAGGGCCCAGTAGAATGGCTGGAGGAGGCCTCAACATGATTGCCATTCCTCAGGACAGCAGCCCAAGCCAACCGTCCAATCTTCTTCCTTCAATGCAGCAAACAAGCAATGTGTAGGAGTTGATGGGAAACCACCCTGATACCAGCTAAGTCCAAGCTGCCATAAGCAGAGGTCCACCTGCGTTCCATGTTTGTGCTGCAAGGGCAGCCAACTACTTTTCACCATATTCCCTTAAAGATTGCCACTTAGGAAAAGCATTGCAACAGGTGAAATATAGGAATGCTTAAACAGACAGGACACCCTTGATTTTAATCTAACTCACCAGGCTAGAAACCCAGGATGTCTGGTTGAACGCTGGTGCACATCCCATTCAATGTTGATTTCAGTGGAGGGTAAAATTCAGCAGGCGTAAAACCTGTGTTCCACCCAAACCTGTCAGTTACCTAATATGCTGATAGAACAAAATTGCTTTCAGTGTCAGGAAAGAACAGTTTGTCTTATGGTCACCATTGAGTAGCTTATATTTGAAAGGAAGATGTGCATTTTGTTACTCTTAGCAATTATAGTGTACAGGAAAGGCCCAGCGATTTATTGAACTAGCTGAAAAAGACATGCATAATTATTTAAGACTAAGGAAGTTAAAGTGGGGAAGGAGTTTGTCAGCAATGTTAGATTGTGTCAAACAAACAAGAATGCTACATGGAGCTGATCTGTGATGACCCTTGCAGATGTCACTAAGGAACCAACACTTGGAGCGATCAACATCTTGGTGCTGTCCTCTAATGAAGGTGAGACCATCTCCCCAGGAATCTCCACGTTCAACTGACTCTGGCATTGGCTGCATTTCAAAATTCTCAGTCGAACTTATCACGACTTCATTGATTGTGCAAAAGCATGGAGCAGGGATCTACATTGCCCCTAGTCCTCAGTATACTACATGTGAAGGAACTGATGTGGACATTTGTGTTGTGAGAAGTGCCAAAAAACATGTGAAAATATAGGGTAGAGGTGAAAAAATATAGAAAAAACAGAGGAAAATTAATATAAATGGCCTCTACCCATTTTGTTGTCAAAAACGTTACTTGCCTTAATCACACCAAATTGCTAAGATTGCATCAACAATAGCAGATAGTTCTAAGCATTAATGCAGTCTTCACCTATGTATTTGCTGCTGATATTTTTCCAGCTGAATTTTTATTCTTCGGATTAACACAAACCATTTCCCCCTTCACCTAGTCTCACCTTTGAGCGAAACAACCGAGGCTGAAAGTTCTTGATTGCCGGAAAGGAGAACATGGGGAAAACCTTCACATCAGTGAGCTAAGTGGCACAATAACATTTTATCTTGTAATGCTGATGTATTCAAATTAAGAGGAAATAAAGCATTTTGCCAAACATTTTTTCCCTCCATAGCAAACAACTACTCAGTGTGAATGGCCCTAATTTTCCTCTCATGTATACTCGGAGCCTTTCCAAATTAAACCATCCACTTAGTGTTGTCCTTACTTTTAATATTCTAAACACTGGCACCAGCCTTATACAATTGCAGGAATGAAATTTGTTATTTGGCTCTCCAATTGCTTGACTATTAAAATATTTTACAAAGGCAAACATTGTTCATTCTCTGGCAAGACACCAGCTGGCCGCCCCAGAAAGCCATGGGACTGCTGCTTTGACTGTTTTAGCTCAGAGAATGAGTGCACTTTTTCTCCTCAGTGAAGCAGGAACACAGTGGAGCGATGCATGACATTGTCAAGCGCAACTTCTCTAAGTGGTGCTCAACACACACACACACACACACACACACACACAAAACATTATATCACATCTCTCACAATCTCAGCATGTTCAAAGCACGTCGCAGCCAATGAAGTATTTTCAAAGATTAGTTGCATTTGTAACAGTGCACATATGGCAGCTAAATTACACACAGCAAACTTCCACAAATGGCAATGAAATAAATGATCAGAGAATTTGGCATTGATTGAGGAATAAATCTTGGACGACAGCAAAGGTGAACACCCCGTTCATCTTTGGCGTGGGATCTTTTAGGTCTACCTGAGAGTGCCGCTGGGGCCTTGATTTATACGTCTCATCTGAAAGATGGCACCTCCAGCTGTACAGCACTCTAAAATACACTGAAGTTCCAGCTTGGATTATCTACTAAAACTGGTTTGAAGTGACACAACGAGAGTAGGCTCTTGTCCAAAACTTATGTGTGGAATGGCTACTGATAATAACTTTCAATTACTCTACAGTGGGAAGCTTTTATATTCCTAATTGATACCCAGGCACCCTATCAAGCGCCCTTGCATATGAGAAGTTGGTTGGTGTCAGCCATGGCTGTTAGTAGCATTCCTGACTCTGAGTCAGTAGAGAATAGTTTCAAGTCCCACTCCAGAAACTTGAGCACAAAATCAAGGTGCAGTCTTGATGGAATGCTGCAGTATCTAACGTGCCATATTTTGGATGAGACATTAAAACAAGGTTTTGTTCCTTTCAGGTGGATGTAAAAGTTCCAAGGCATTATTTACAGAAGAACTGCGTAGTTCACCTCAGTGCCCTGGCCATAACTTGTCCCTCAACCAATATAACTAAAACAGATTATCTGGTCTTAACACATTGTTGTTTGTGTGGCACTGCTTGAACTGCCACAGTACAGTGATTATAGGTATAACCTTTCCTACTGCCTTTAGGGGTCACAAGATTGTTCTGATGAATGAGCCCTAAGCACTGGTAATCCGGGGGAAGGAGGGGATGGGGTGTGGGGGTGGGGGGTGTGTGTGTGGGGGTGGGGGGGTCGGGTGGGGGGAGTGGGGGGTGGTGAATGTAGCTTCTAAAAGAGCTCTGTAATAAAGTTATCTGTTTCAAGTAAGAAATCTGTCCACTACATCAAGTTCATTACATTTGATGACCTGGGTAAAATAACTCTGATGCTGCACCTCACCTTTTGAATGTGAATACATCAGTTCTTAAGAAAAAAAGAAAAGCATACTCATCAGTCATGCCACTCTTCGGCAGAATTAACCCTTATGGCACATCCATGGAAGACTGAAGCCAGTATGTAGAGTGCCTAGGATTTTATTTTGTGGCAAATGAAATAAACATGCAGGAGAAGCAGAAAGCGATTCTTTTGAGTGCCTGTGGTAGCAAGACATAAAGTCTCATCCACAGCCTGAGAGCCCTGAACGCAGCCAATTCTAAATCTTTTAACGAGTTGGTTGGTCTTTTGAAGAAGCATCTTCAGCCGAAGCCATTGGTAATAATGCAGAGGTTTAAGTTTAACATTAGATTCAGAGCCCCAGGACAGTCCGTTGCAAACGATATAGTGAAGTTGAAGAAACTGACTGAGCACTGCGACTTCGGAGACACACTCGATGACACATTGCGGTATTGGTTAGTTTGCAGCTTTCACAATGATGTCATTCAATGCCGTTTACTTGCAGAAGTTAACATCGATTTGAAGAGCGCCATGGAAATAGCATGGAAAGTGCTGCGAGGCACTTGCAGGCTTTACAGAATATTCAAATTGGCACCGTTCTTCAGTGGGGGCAGGAACCTACTGCCAAGCGTGGCGTGAAAACCAAAGAGACAGCAGCAAAGCGGGAGACAGCCTCTGCTGCTCGAAAAATGAAAAGGCCTGGGGGAGGCATTTCAGCAGCGACTCTGAAGTTAATCTGTTACAGACACCAGAAACCTGCAGATTCAAGGAGGCAGAATGCCATTACTTCCACAATAACTGTCACCCTTCAAGTGAACGGGAAACCTCTAGTCATGGAGGTAGACACGGGAGCCTCAACCTTATTGGTGGGA
Organism: Carcharodon carcharias; assembly: GCF_017639515.1. Taxonomy (NCBI): domain Eukaryota; kingdom Metazoa; phylum Chordata; class Chondrichthyes; order Lamniformes; family Lamnidae; genus Carcharodon; species Carcharodon carcharias. The sequence goes on from NC_054485.1 coordinate 44,596,496, forward strand.
GAACGCACATTTAAATACATAAATGAAGGTACCCAGCCACTGAATCTGGAGCAAACCACAGCTCAGCTGAAGACATACACTAGAGAGTCAATACAGGTCAAAAGGCATCGCTGCTGTACCTGTGTCCTATAGGTAACAGACAGCCCAGATTTCAGTGATTATCGTGGCAGGTGAAGGACCTAGTCTTCTAGGCCATGACTGGTTACAAAAAGTTAAGCTGAACTGGTCTGAAACATTTCACTTGAGAACAGGAGGAATTCCTGAGCTGTTAAGGAAGTATGACAGCGTATTTTGTAGCAAATTGGGGTAGATAAAAGGCTTACAAGCAAAAATTTATGTAGATTCTGAAATGACACCCTGGTTATTTAAGGCCAGACCTGTGCCTTATGCCCTAAAAGAGAAGGTAGATGCAGAATTGTGCCATCGTCCAGCCAGCCCAATTTTTGGAATGGGCAGTGCCCATAGTCCCTGTGATGAAACCAGATCAAGCTATTCATATCTGTGCTGACTACAAAATAACTGTGAACAACACAGCCAAACTAGATAAATATCCTGTCCCAAGAATAGAAGATATGTACACTAAGCTAGCTGAAGGGAAATCCTACTGGACATGAGCCATGCATATCAACAGCTAGAACTAGACAGCACATCTAGAACGCATGTAACCATCAACATGCACAAGGGCCTGTACCAATATACACGCCTACCCTTTGGAGTATCATCTGCATGTGCAATCTTCCAAAGGACAATGGAAAATCTATTGCAAGGACTTCCCTGAGACATAGCATACCTAGATGGTGTCCTGATCACAGGAAGCCAAACATTTGGCCAACCTGGAAGAAGTTTAAGAAGGGTTTTGGAAGAGTGTGTATGCTTGATGAAAGAGAAATGTACATTCCAAGTGCCAGAAGTCACTTACCTGGGTCACCGGGTGGATGCCATGTAGAGGAAAGTCAGGGCAACCAAAAAGGCACTTTTCTTCCAGCATCACTGAACTCAAGTCTGAAAAGCTGCACCAATGTTTTGGTATACATGGCCTACCGGATGTCATTGTTTCGGATAATGGTACTGTCTTTACCAGTTCCGAGTTTCAGAGATTCATGAATTTAAATGGAATCAGGCATATTAAAACAGCACCTTATCATCCTTCATCAAATGGTTTAGCTAAAAGAGCAGTGCAAACTTTCAAATCTGAAATGAAGAGGTTATCTGAAGGAACTCTAGAAACTCAACTTTCACGTTTTCTTCCCAATTATCTTACGACTCCTCATGCAACTCCGTCTGAATTATTGATGCAACGTTGCCTACGCACAAGGTCAAGTCTGGTGTTTCCAAACTTAGAGGGGAAGGTAGAGAAGAATCAGAGTAGTCAAACATTGAAGTATGATATTCATAGCAAAGCTCGTAGATTTACTGTAGGAGATAAAGTTTTCATGTGGAATTTTGGATATGGACATAGTTGTGTTCCTGGTATAATTGTCTCTGAAATTGGACCTTTGCCATTCCAAGTGGAAGTGGAAGGCTGGATTGTTCAAAAACATATGGATCATCTAAGGAGTTGAGTGACATTCCAACGACCAATTATTCCACCTGTGATTGATGTTGATCCTTTAATCTCTGAGGTGACAGGTCGACTTAGAATAGACATACCTGATGTCTCTATTGAATTGCCTAATTCTAAACTGTCACTTTCTAACAATGTACTGGATGCTGCAGTTTCTGATCATCTCGATCCAGTGGGAGAATCTCAAGTGGCAGAGATACACCACTCCAACTGAATTAGAAAACCACCTCAGATACTTCATCTTTAATCATATGACCTGTGTATATATGTGTATGTTGTGGATTAAAATATTCTTTGTAAATAGGAAGTGTAAAAAAAACTAAAGGGGAGGAAATATAGTGATTGTAGGTATCATCTTTTCTATTACCTTTAGGAGTCCCATGATTGTTCTGACGAATGAGCCCTAACTGCATGTAATCCAAGGGTCAGAGCTTTTTAGTCGTGGACCTGGCTCAAGCGTGTAGCTTCTAAAAGAGCTCTGTAATAAATTTATCTGTTGCAAGTAAGAAACTTGTCTGTACATCAAGTTCATTCCACACAGGCTATTCACTTCCTGTTGAATATGGCAGGAGGAAGAGAGAAGGGATTTTATGCCAGAGTGACCATAGGAACTCACCAAGCCTCCTTAGACAGCATCTTCCAAACCCATGACTGCTACCATCTAGAAGGACAAGGGCAGCAAATAGATGGGAACACCACCACCTGGAGGTTCCCCTCCAAGCCACTCAACATCCTGGCTTGGAAATATATCACCTTTCCTTCACTGTCGCTGGGGCAAAATCCTGGAAATCACTCCCTAACAGCACTGTGGGTGTACCTACACCACATGGACTGCAGCGGTTCAAGAAGGCAGCTCACCACCACCTTCTCAAGGGAAATTATGGATGGGCAATAAATGCTGGCCTAGCCCACATCCCATGAATGACTAAAAATAAATCATAAACCTATTTGTAAAAATTAAGATTATAAAGAATCATCTCACTATACCCAGCATATAAAAGAAGCTCAACCATCAAGGGAATGCCAATAAGTTGCTTCTCATATTAGAATGTTCAAAAAGAAGTACTTTATAAGCATTTAATTGGCTGCAAAATTCTTTGGGATGTCCTGACATCCTAAACTGCTATATACATTCAAAACCAAAATACTGCAGATGCTGGAAATGTTTGAAATAAAAATAGCAAATGCTAGAAATACTCAACACGTCTGGTAGCATCTTTTGAGAGGGTAATCTCCAACGCTAGCAACATCGTCCAAAGACAGGACATTACATTTTCATGTGTATGCCGACTGCACCCAGCCCTACCTCATCACGGCCTCTCTTGACTCTGCCACTGTTGCTAGATTATCACACTGCTTATCTGACATACAGTACTGGATATGCAGAAATTTCCTCCAATTAAATACTGGGAAGACTGAAACCATTGTTTTCAGTACCCTCTCTGTTCCCTAGTTTACAACTCCATCCCTCTCCTTGACAACCATCTGAGATTAAGCCATAATATTAAAAACAAAAACAGAATTACCTGGAAAAACTCAGCAGGTCTGGCAGCATTGGCGGAGAAGAAAAGAGTTGACGTTTCGAGTCCTCATGACCCTTCGACAGAACTTGAGTTCGAGTCCAGGAAAGAGCTGAAATATAAGCTGGTTTAAGGTGTGTGTGTGTGGGGGGGCGGAGAGATAGAGAGACAGAGAGGTGGAGGGGGGCGGTGTGGTTGTAGGGACAAACAAGCAGTGATAGAAGCAGATCACCAAAAGATGTCAACGACAATAGTACAATAGAACACATAGGTGTTAAAGTTAAAGTTGGTGATATTATCTAAACGAATGTGCTAATTAAGAATGGATGGTAGGGCACTCAAGGTATAGCTCTAGTGGGGTTTTTTTTATAATGGAAATAGGTGGGAAAAGGAAAATCTTTATAATTTATTGGAAAAAAAAGGAAGGGGGAAACAGAAAGGGAGTCGGGATGGGGGAGGGAGCTCACGACCTAAAGTTGTTGAATTCAATATTCAGTCCGGAAGGCTGTAAAGTCCCTAGTCGGAAGATGAGGTGTTGTTCCTCCAGTTTGCGTTGGGCTTCACTGGAACAATGCAGCAAGCCAAGGACAGACATGTGGGCAAGAGAGCAGGGTGGAGTGTTAAAATGGCAAGCGACAGGGAGGTTTGGGTCATTCTTGCGGACAGACCGCAGGTGTTCTGCAAAGCCAGTCTGAACACAAACTTGGTGTCACACTTGACACTGACATGAGCTTCCAACCTCATAGTCATGCTGTCACCAAGGCCTTTGTAACATTGCTCAACTTTGGCCCTGTCACATCTCATTTGTTGCTGAAACCCTCGTCAATGCCATTGTTACCTCTAGACTCAACTGTTCCATTGCACTCCTGGCCGGTCATCCACATTCTATCCATTGTAAGCTTCAGGTTATCCGAAATTCTACTGCCCATATTTTAACTCACAGCATGTCCCATTCCCCCATCACCCCTGTGTTTGCTAAGTTACATTGGTTCCCAGATTTAAAAATTGTCATCCTTGTTTTCAAATCATGGTCTTGACCCTCCCTATCTCTGTAATCTCTTCTAGCCCCACAATCCTCTGAGATATCTGCACTCCTCTCATGCTGGTGCATCCCCAAGTATAACTGCCCTACCATTAGTGGCTGTGCCTTCAGTTGCCTAGGCCCCAAGCTCTGGAATTCCATTCCTACACCTTTCCACCATCTCTGCCTTGCTTTCCTCCATTAGACATTTCTTAAAACCTATCTCTTTGACCAAGCTTTTGGATATGTGACCTAAAACCTGTGACTTGGTGCCATACTTTGTTTGATAACGCTCCCGTGAAGCGCCTGGGGACATTTCATTCCATTAAAGATGCTATATGAATATAAGTTGTTAATATTTTATGTTGACAAATTAACTTTGTTTCTCTCTCCACAGAAGCTGTCTGAGCTGCTGAGTTTTCCTTGCATTTTCTGTTTTTATTTCTATATCAGTTCAAGTCTTTTGACTTTCAGCCCAGCTTATTTCACTGACGGCTTCCACCTTTTGCCACAACCAAAACTGGGTGGGTAGGTGGAGGCTGCATATGGAGTTCTGGCATTTTTTGACTTGTGCACAAACACATCCAGAATAAGCACTACAAGCTGGGACATGTGATGGGTGGGATCTTCCCAATGCGTTATTATTCAGTATTTTGTAACCTAATGGTATTTGTGTCTGACAAATGAATACATTTGCACCAACGTTGTCATGGCTGCAGAGTGATTTAGAGTTACTGCAGAGTGAATTAGGGTAAATTTAAGATCAATTAGCACATCTTATAAATTCCCAAAGCCATCACCAGTTGTTAAATAGCTATCACCTTTTGACTCCCATCACCAGCAGGGCAGCGAGGGATCTGTGTGTTCAAACATTAGAGTAAGGAGTGCTACAACAAAAGTAATTTTCTGTGTTGCAACCCAAATCCATTGTTACCTGCTCAACTGGATTGACCAGGCTCTTTTTATCACATTTCCAGACCATTGCTCAATGATCATCTGAATGTCCTAACTTGCCATTCATCATCCATAGACCAAAAGAGTCCTACAACTTAGCAAATGGGTTTACCTTTGCTGTAATAACTCTCTACTGAGCCTACTCTGCAGGCATATATGTATCAGTCTGTGGGGTAAACTCCAAAATGCTACCAACTGAGCCACAGCTACAAAAAGACTTGCAATTATATAGTTCAGTTCAGGAACACAGGATGTTCCAAAGCACTTTCCAGCCAATGAAGTACTTTAGAAGTGAATTCACTGTTGCAATGTAGAAAACACAGACGCCAAGTTGCATTTAGTAAGCTCCATAAACAGCATTGCGATAGTGACTAGATAATTTGTTTTGGTGATGTTGATTGAGGGATAAATATTGGTCAAGACACTGAGGAAAACGGCCTGACCGTTTTTCATAGTAGTGCCATGGGATTTTATTTTTACAAACTCTTTGGAGAGCAGATGGGGCCTTAGTGTAACATTTCATTCAAAAGATGCACTTCCAACAGTACAACACTCCTTCAGTACTGCACTGAAGTGCCAGCATTGATCTTCACACTCAACACGACAACAGCAATACCAACCAAGCCACAGCTAGTGCCTTCATTGAGACATGCTATTCATTGCAAATGGAAATTAATTAAATAAGAAACAGCATCACATCACAGGATGGCTTTGCATAATGCTAAACTTTATTGCTCTTTAAAACATTTGAACATTTTTACTTTTTTTACTTTTCACTTACATTTCTTTTCTAAACTGGGAAAAATAACATAGGCTGCATAACATAAGTTTGCGACCTGATTTTGTCAGAAATACAAGGAAGTAGTTCAGAAACCATGAAGAAAAACGAGCACATGAAACATGTTATACTCATTATTGATTTCCTTTGACCATCTAGCTTACTGAACCATTTCAGTTACAGATTTTCTTTCTTCAAAATTACAGAATTATTGATCATCTAATATATAATGTTTAGAGTATTGTTCTCTTGCAAGATACTTTGCCAGGTTTAGAAACATACAGAAATTTAGGTTGGTGATCCTCGGATTGCACTCCTGTCAGGAACTTATTTATAATTTGCGCTCTCATGGATACTTCCCACTTTACTTGAGATCCTGATGATGTTGGGTATGATTATAAGCCTAACGCAAGAAAGTCCTTGATCTGTTAGAGGATTGGAAGGGTTGGGGCTCAGGTTTGGGGCATGTTCAGATTTGGGAACAAATAAATTCCAAATTTCAAGCTACAGTCCTCCATCATGGCTCTTCATGGTAACAGACATGACTGCAATTAGCACTGTATAAACAAGTTGTTCATTGTTAGGCAATATGATACCATCTCAACACCAGCAAAGTGGGAAGATTTCCTATGTGAAGCCATAGGAAATCTCCTCTCACATTATCGTGCCTCCCTGTGATTAAAACCCAGTAATCTCGTAGAACACTTCACCAGGCAACTTTTCCCCTTTAAGATTAAGCATTTTTGGTATAAAGCATACAATTCAGCTTCAAGCACAAACTCATACTTTACATGAAGTTACATATAGTTAGTAAATATTACAGAGAGAAACATGCTTTATAAAAAGTCAAAAATACCAAGTCCTAACATCTTTTTTTTTAATGTAAGCAGTTTGCTTAACTAGAACAAAACCATTACAAATGATTTTGCAGTTCTGAATTTTTCAGGTGCCCCTTATGCAAGGTTCAAGAACACCTGGTTAGCAATTCCTACAACCTGCAGACTGACACATGGTGCCAATGCAGCCAATTGCAATTGCCATTCAGTGATGATTGCAGAATTGACTTCATGAATGACTATTAAATCATTGAATACAGATAAATAGATCAGGAGCATCAAAGAGAATTATTCTGGCTGCCGTTATTGTAAATTTAATTCAGTTGCCAAGAATATTAGATGGGCAGATCAATTTACAATTAAAATCCAAAGGCCTAAATTTTATTTTTGGTGGCTTAGTTGAAGTTGTGTTCAACACAGTGAGTGACGTCAGGAATGGTCTAGTGCCATTGTCAATCACTTTGACGAGATTCAAGCTCAGCTTCAATGTGAGCTAGGCAGCTTCTTTCCCCCTCATTTCTTGTGACAAACACCCTTCCACAAGTTAAGGTTACCAATTAAGAAAGAACCTGCATTATTAAAGCACAGTTCACATGCCCAGGTCCATATTCTGCATTGTGAGGACTTAGCTACGTGAAAGTTTCACTTGGATTAAAAAACTGCTTCTTGACGTGTAACAAATTTAATGCCTGAGACTATTTCAAGCAGTAACATGAAGTCATTTTTCCATGACTGAAATGGGCCATCTGCATTCATCACTGAAACAAATCTTTTTTGAGAGATTTCGGACAACATGATCAAAGCAACAATTCAGTAAAGATACAATATGTATCAACATATTCAGCTTGCGGGCCGAGTGGTGCAATTGTTTCAGACTGACAACTTAAAGTTGTAACTTTATACAAGACCATAAAGCAAATCTTTTTGAACTTTGATTCAGAGAAACGGGAAACACTACTGTGCTTCCAAAAAATGTATAAAACCAAGCACAAAAATAAAGGTGCTTAATCAGTTCTGAGGACAGCACCACACAGGAGTCAGCAACAGTGACATGAAATGTATGGAATTCAGTATGTACAGTACAGTATATATGCATTACAGTATGTGTTGCACAGTATGTACAGATTAAAGTATGCATCATACAATATATACCGATTACAGTATATACAAGGCAGACCAATTCCACTATGTATGGATTAAAGTATGTACAGCGCAAGATAATAACAGTATGTACAGTATGTACAGATTACAGTACAAATCATTAAAGCTAAATCTATAAAATATCTCAGGTGCTTAGATAAAAACTTTTTTATCTTCTACATTTTTAAAATGATTAATTGATAAAATGATAAAATACAGGGTTTGTTTTGGAAATACAAAGTCACTTTCATCATATCCTATACAGTAAAATGAGATTTAACTGTACAGTCTAAAACAGTGTATTGACTAGAAATTGGGCTGAAAGTATTTTCACTGAACTATTCCCTAGAGATACTTCAATAAAACTAATTGTATTACAGCTGGATTTTAGGAATTCATCTATAAATGTTATATACATTAATGCAACTAGAGTTTGTACATTACAATCCATTTGGTTCATACTAATTACCACATTAATACTTAGCAATTTGTTTGGACACATTGGATTATTCTTAATGTGGCAACACCTTAAACATTAGGGCTTCGTGATTTATAAGACAGTATTGTGGCAGCTAACTGCTGGGGGTCTAAAAGTTGTGGGTATTGTTTCATAACAGTATCCACGAGGTGGGGTTGGAAGATGGCACACAGCTTCATGCGGACAGTCTCCCGCTCCTCTCCGCAATGGTCATGTGATGGCCACTGGCTACTTTTCCAGTAGGGATCCAGGAGCTGTGGGTCACAGCTTTTCACTGCCCATACATGTGGGTCCAGAAGGCTGTTTGACCTGCTGTTAGGTGAGGCATGGTGTGGGTCAGACCAGCAGCTCCTTGGCCTTTGGGAGCCTGGTGAATTGAAGTCACTTGGCAGACTGAACTGTGGCTGAATTGACATTCTATCCATAGCCATGCAGCACTGAGCACTACTGGGTGGGTTTTGAGAGGGGTAACCACAAGGACCTAGTGATGGCATTGACTCATGGGAATGGTAGCTGTATTGATGATGGTCTAAGCTGTGGGTCGATAAATAATATTGTCCATTGTTTATAGAATATGGTTCACTGTGACTTTGAGATCTGGAAGGCCACATATCAGAAGATTCTTTCTCAAATGAGACAAAGCCTTCATCATAACTCTTATGTGAGGTTGAACAAATTGAATTGGTAGTGGCATTGTCAAAGGCTGCACAATTAAACCACTCAGCATTTGTGTTTGGCGATGACCTTTTGGTCAGTACAATTCCTTTTAACATTGTACTGCTCTCAGGTGGATTTGCATTCTGCATTGGGTACTGCCTGTCTTGGTTGAGTCTCTGCAATGAGCCATTCTCACCCTGATTGAAGGTGGGTAATCCAATATTGGAATATGGTGGCCTCTTTTGCACACTGGCCTTTTTCTCTTCTTTGTGCAGGCTTGCAGAGTTGAGGTTCTTAGTTGGAGAAGACCTGGCAGTAGCACGGAGCTCATCTGCTACTGAACGCTGGGGCTGGTTAATTCGCTCCGGGTGATAGAATTTGCATTTGATTCCATAGGTACATTTTTTACCTGTAACAAAGAAATTGAAGATAAAAAATACAATCTTTTCTTTAAATTCTTTGAGAAGCAATTTACTTCACATGTAGAACTCAAAGTAAACCCTAAGATCTGGAATTCCCTCCTTAAATCTCAATCTCTTCACCTCTCTCTTCTCTTTTAAAATACTGTTTAAAGCTTATCTCTTTGACCAAGCTTTTGACCACCTGTCTGAATATCACCTTATGTGGCTTGACGGCAAATCTTGTTTGATAATGGACCTTTAAAGTGCCTTGGGGTGTGTTACTATATTAAAGGTGCTATATAGATGCAAGTTGATGTTGTTATTGAGACACTCAAGCCACACTATTGATCCTGCAGTAAAATATCATAATACATTTATTTCTTACCTTTTGTTCCTTGCTTCCATGACAATGGTGATTCATGGCCAGGGTAAAACTTTACTGGCACCAACTGCTCACTGGTCCCAAGCCCATGTACCCTGTCCAGCCAAGAAAGGCCAAATCCTACCTCATTCTCAACCATGATGCACATTATAAAATTCCCAGCAGGCATCATTGGACAGGAGCAATCAGGATGAACCCTAGCTAACATTCTCCCCTTCTTAACTTGAGGATACCCGGGTCAATTGTTACCAAGTTTAAGAGATTGAACCTGTGATTTTCCTGATGCGCATGGCTCAATGGACTATTGCATTATGCTATTGGGTGAACTTTCCTGGACTTTAAATAGGATTCTTAAAATGCATGTTTTAAACAAATTCAGTGGGTTCAATTTATAAGTAAAGGCAATCAATGAAGCACAAAGGATAGCCAAATGATGTTGAAGAACCACCATGTTGTGCTAAAGAATTGTATGATGCATGGATTGGTGCCACTGTATCCCCACACTGCCAAGCCTTGATTCCAGCTCTGCTGTACAAGGAAAGCACAACAGTCATAGGGAGTAATCAATGCTACAGGCATCCTATGGGCACTAACATATTTCAACCTATCAGCCAGCTAGCATCAGGGTAGGTTGACAATGATTTGAGGTGAAACACATGAAAAAGTGAGAAAAACAATTATTTTCTCGAGATTAACATTTGATCCACAGTGTGCAGTGCTAACTTCAGTGCAGCTTAAAAGCATGTAAGCATAGGGGATATATTTCTTTCATTTATAATAGTGCAGGGTTTTTTGCAGTGAACAAATCTCTTACAAGGTATCCCAGCAAGATCCACCCATATTGCCCTATCATTAGCACTCAGCCAGACACATTGTTTTCTCATCATTATTAGCACTGCTGGATTCTTTGCTTTCCAGCTCAGGCAAGGCTACAATGTAACTTTAACAAAAACAGAATTACCTGGAAAAACTCAGCAGGTCTGGCAGCATCGGCGGAGAAGAAAAGAGTTGACGTTTCGAGTCCTCATGATCCTTCAACAGAACTGGGAGAATCCAAGGAGAGGGTGAAATATCAGTTTATATTTCACCCCTTTCCTTGGATTCATCCAGTTCTGTTGAAGGGTCATGAGGACTCGAAACGTCAACTCTTATCTTCTCCGCCGATGCTGCCAGACCTGCTGAGATTTCCAGGTAATTCTGTTTTTGTTTTGGATTTCCAGCATCCGCAGTTTTTTGTTTTTATCACAATGTAACTTTCTCTCTCTCTTTCTCTCTCTCCCTGCTTCCTTCCAGGACTTTCCAACTCTGCCTTAGCCCCTCTCTATTTCTCTGTGCTCCACCAAGATTCTGCAATATACATTTGCCCAATATGTCACGCACACTCCCTTCCATTGGAAAACACTCCAGTTACCTGAATCCAGAGAGCTTAGGCACAGGTTGGCAGAGTTAAGTGCCTACAAAGTCCTCTTGAAATTTAACCAGCTCACACAATGCAGCATCCGGGTACGGAGGGAGCATGGTACAGCTAGGCCCACACTACTTGTAAAACTATTGGCTTGAAACTCTATCTAGAGCTGAGTGTTAACTATCCATATCCCCATTGACAGGTCTGCCACTCCATGTTTAATTAGAGCAGAGGCTGGCTGATCAAATGATTGTCAATGCCCTGTGGTTCAGATGTTCATTACTGAGCCTACAGAGAGTTGAATTTGTCCTTAAGTTCTGCAGCATCATCTTGGAGTGACTGCAATCCGAAATCGATCTTACCCCTCTACTAGAGAGATAAATTTGAGAGTGAAATTGGTCTAGAAGGGTCTAAAACACTGCATACTGTCAAACAAAGTGCTCACCATAGGGGCAGTGTTGTCGTTTATGTTCTGGTATTACAGGCTTTATCCGTAGGAAATTATCCAAACTAGGCCCATGACGCCCAAGGGGATCATCGGGAGGCATGAACCTACACAACAGCAGAAAGTCATCATTAGAAAGGGACAACAGCAAGGCAACTGATTAATGATCATCATTAAGTAATCAAAATATTTTGCAACAGAAAAGTTTCACAGGACAAGGTCAGATTGAGATAACCAAACATGGCTAAGATCGTTGAACCCACCGTACTTTTCATGCAAACATAGTTATGTCCAATTTCAAGGATGAAGCTGCATCATCAAGGGGCAATTGAGAGGCACCATGACCCAGGAACAATGTCACCTTGGCATGTGGCTCTGAATCCAGTCCCAACTGGTAAAAGAAAGTTCTCTCTCTGCTCCAAGTATCCTAAATGAGATTAACTTTTGCCATTTAGTTCCAGTTCTCAAATAAGTTTGAATCTTTGAGGTAAAACTGCCCACAATTTGGTCCAGATTGGGAATTTCACTCACAAAGGCAACAGAAATGATTATTATGGGATATCAAAATTGACGCACTGGTGCTGGAATGGTTGTCCTTCTGGGTATTTAGTAGAACAAGCAATGAACCTGAGACTGCTTCATACCGATCTCAGGCGATAAAGCTGCAGTTATGCTCCATCCTGTTGTGGCATGTCACTGTGCTGAACTCAAACATTCACCAAATAAAAATGATTGTTTGAATTTGCTATGTGAGACTCACTCCAGAAAATTTGTGCCATTTTCAATGATTACCTTGCTCTCTCTTCACGGTTGACATAATCTGGGCAATTTTAAAACTTGCATTGCAGTCTTACTCTTTGAACATTTTCCAAACTGCTTACTGATAAAACACAAATACTGGTTTCTTTTCCCAAATTTTACAATATGGATGAATACTTCACTATTGCTCAGTGGTCTTTAAATTCAGTCCTGTTTACTGGGTTTTTCATTACCTGTTTAATTTTAATGAAGAAAAGAAGCAATTGATTGGGCAAGCTGTGTGCTTACTGGCCTTTTTGGTTTGTTTACAGCTTTTTCTGTTCCAGCAGTTCAGTTTGTTAGTGTTTAAGGTCAGTGCACAGTCCAGGACATGCAAATGAAGATAGAGAGCCAACTTCAGTCAACTGGTCACAGTGCTGGCTGGGTGTCAAATTTTTTTGGTTCAAAATACCAGTAGTAAATTGAGCCGAGTGCAAACAGGATTTGCAGGGCTCACTTGGTAACTTGTCCGTGCTGGACAGGGAACTGGTGATTGCGGGTCTGCTCCCTTCACTTTACATCCATGCCCAGTGTTCCTTTCAGCTGACCCCTGCCACCTTTTTCGTGCCTGGCAGGAACAGTTAAATCAACCTAAGGTTTTCTTTTGCTGTCATTACCAGTTAATGACGGGAAGCATTCCTCCCCTTTGAGTTTACGCCTCATGTAGTCTAGGGGTTTGTGTCTGGGTCTATGGAGGTTGGGATTCGTTCTGAATTCTCACTGGCACCTCGGAGTGACCTCAACCTCAACCCCGAACATAGTACCCACTTATCTGAAGTAAAAATCACTCATTTTGGTTTTAAAGTGCAGCTCATTTTAATGTAATTCTCATCTTGAAACTGGACGCCAATCTGTTGGGTTTACCATTATGCTTAATCTTGTGGATTTTAAATCTCATTCCTGTGCTTGCATTTTGGTAACTGTCCTATAGTTCATGTAGCTGCATGTGCATTGAATCTTGTTTATAATAATCTCTATCCTGACTGAATTCTGTGTTATATGCAAATATTTTACCTTGTGTGTATTAAGCTGGGATATCGTGGTGTGGTGCCTTGGGTCCTCAATTAGTAATACAGAGAATGAGAGCTTAAATCTTACCATGTCAGTTTGAGAATTTGAATTCTATCTAAAGAAATATAAAAAGCAACATTGGTGCAGCTTAGATTGTTGTAAAAACCTAACTGGTTCAGTAATTCCCTTTGAGGAAGGCAACCTTCTGTCCTGACCAGTGTGCCCTCAATGTTACAGCAATCCCATTTCAAAGCTTGATTAACTGCACTCAAAAATCTGCTACAAAGACAGAAGGCCAATTCTCTGGGCAGCTGAGAATGGGCAATAAATGCTGGTCTTGTTAGTGATGTCCACTTCCTGGACAGTGAGTTGGAATAAAACAAAATTAAGATCAACTTAAATTTACCATATTTAAGAGAGAAACAAAATTAATAACCCAGGTATTGAGTCGGAACACCATCGTGGTTCAAATGATTAGGAAATAAGGCGCGGTAAATCTAGAACTTGTGGTTAAGTAATGTCAAGTTTATGTTATAAAAGTTGGAGTTAATCATAAATAGGAGGTGTCTGCCTGAATTAATTGCAAGAAGCAGGTTGAGCTGAAGATTGACTTACTTGTCATTCACGAATGAATACATCAGCAGACGTTCCTCGATGAACTTTTTCCACTCGGACTTTTCATTCTGCAGGTCCCGATAGGTATCATTTGAAACAATGATGCCGTCAGTCTCATATGCCAGCTTGACAATGAAACGATCATCATAGCAGACGATCCTCTTCCCACCGACCCGCCGCGATGGCGTGAAGACAAGTATCTTTTTCTTTTCAAGCTCTCGAAGGATGTGCTGGTCTAAAAGAAAAATAGTGATGATCAGTAATTAAAGTGATAGGAAAATGAGATGCTTTTTCAGAGTAAGGGGGAGCCAGCTGTATGATACTTTTATCAACAGAATTATGATTTACGGTGGAGAAATTACTTTAACAATGCATGACTCAATTCTCTAATTGAATGCTTATTTCCAAAGAGTTCTGTTATTAGCATTTGCCCATTCAGAAAGCAGCTGCCAGTTAGATTTAGGATTCCATCATTTCCATATCTATAATATTAGAAAAACTATCAGATAATTGTGCAATTAATGATTCCCTTTTGAAAGGAGTACCTGTTCTTTCATGCAAACAGCACATATGTGAGGGACTGATAGGATCTATGAAGCTCTGCTGTGCCAAATACAATGAATATTGTGTGCTAAATTAATGCTACATACATTATGGCCACAGCCTATTGATAAATTTTATTTTGAGTTTCACTAGTTGTCTAGATGTCGAACGCTTTGAGGCTTGTAATTGGAAGAAAATGGTGTCTTACTGAGCTGTTCAAGGGTATGTTAGTCACTCTCAAAGAGAAGAGAATTTGAAGCTGTGTAAAAGTTTGCCGTAAAGATCACTCTGATTTAGAGGGAAGGCACTGTTCAATGCCCACCTAGATCAGAATGTCAGTCTCTGGTTTGTACTGAGATAACTGATCTCAACCAAAGCTGCAGTTGAAGTTGAACTGTCATCTGAAAATGCAAACTAAAAACAGAAATTAGCCAGCAGATCCAGAAAGAATGAAAGTGGGTTAGTTTGGAGACTAACCGAGGCAATAAGCAGAGTGGGGAAGGGGATTGGTCGTGAGAGGAGGACATCTGATGGCTGACAGGAATCCACAAAGGGAAATAGTACAAGGAAACAAACCATTGGTTTGGCTACCAAGTATCAGAGATTACTGACTGTGGAATGCACGAATGTGATTTGTCGGAAATGTATTTTGGAAAGGGAGCCTCAAGCAGGCATTGAGCCTCCTGTTCACATATGTAAAGGGCCCAACAACCTTTTTCAAACATGGGTCCTGGCTGTTTACCAATATGACAGGCAGCGCACTTCTGGTGTGGAATACACGAGCACAAGCCACCCACTATATCGCAAGAAAGAAAGTTCTTGAATTTTATATAGTGGCTTTTCCAACTTCAGATCATGCAAGAGCACATTTTGGTCAATGAAATATTTATTGAACTGTTGTAATGTCGGAAATGCGGCAGCCAATTTGCACACAGCAAATTCCCACAAAGGGCAATGAGGTAAATGACGAGATCATCTGTGACACGAGCATGGTTGCAATAATTGCCTAGGCTTCTGCACATTACATGCTATAGAATCACAAAGCATCCAGGAAATAATTAGGCTTTGTCAATTCAGTATCACATCACCAAGAATGGTGTATTGCAGTTTGCAAGTGTTTTTCATTTAACATTTAAAGAAATGTGCATTTCATGCCATCAGCTAACTCAATGTTGATATTGATAAGCTGCAATAAATTTTCCTCAACTACATCTCCCAACAGCTGAAGCTGTAAGGTGCTCTTGTGTAACAGATCATTGACTCAGGACACAACAAGAACGGAGAAGCTGGGGTGTTTAAAAGTTATTATCTTATTTTTCTGTGCTCACAATGGTCCTTAACAATAACTTTAATTGCCTTTATAGATTTCAACACTGTGGTTCAGTGTAATGAGAAAGCAAGCAAGTGTCAAACCACCACAAGCTGATTAATCGGAACACATGTATACCTGTGATTGGCACATCAGGCCTTGGCTGTTCCTTCCTCCAAGATGGGACAAAGACAGTGATATCTGTGTGACTTCTCTCCAGGAACCAGTTCACAGCCAGCAGAATCCCATGGCAGGAAAATACCTCTTTATTCCCGTGACTGCATGGAACATAAGACCAAATACATTCATAGTTACACTGTGTTCACCTCCTGCTTCATCTTAAGTTCTGACAGCATTTACAATTGCTGAGCTCATAAAATCATTCCACAACAAATTTTACATTTACCTCGCATTAAAATTTGAGTTTAGTGACTATAGAATGCAAGCGACAGACTTAGCATGCGCATCAGGCAGGCTGCTAACTGATGTTACACTTTCACCCAGTCTTTTTTCACCTCTTCAGCTAATGAAATCTTGATTTTCTTTCTCTTTTGCTCAATTGCCTCAGTTGGATGCCTGGTTTGAGATTCGGAAACTTACCTTGCAGGAAATGACAGACGAGAATTTGAATCTATCCAGCCCATGGCTCTGCATGCCAATGTGCCAGCTGCTGACTCACACAGCCAGAGGTATGCAGCCACATGCAAATTCCAGCAACCTCAGCAGTAAGGGGCACTGAAGAGTTCAGTAATAGCACAATTGGGGGCATATTTGGCTGCTTAATACAAACAGCTCTCAGACTTGCACTGCAGGCATTGCGTGAGTTGGCATGCTCCAAATTTCAAAAGAAAATTGGGTCATGATAATCCCTGTTATATAACTAACGGTATGTGTTTATATTATTGCAAAGGATGTGGGTACCTAATGTATAGGATGGCATTTAACTTTCTAAGCCTTAATGTACAATACAGAGCAAAAGAAAACATAAGAATATCTTAAGATTTTCCACTTTGCTATTTGGAGACAATGGCCGGGATTTTCCGTGCCCGCTGGCATCAGGCGTGCTCGGTGGCATGAGCGGACATGAAGGCCAAAAATCGGTTTCACGACTTTGTGAAGCTAGTTTGCGATCGTCAGCTCAGCACTTCAGTGGTGGTGGGCCGTGTTTCCGGCCATCAGATGTCAGAAACCTCACTGTAACACATCTGCATATAATGATAAGGTCAGCCCACTGGAAATATCCTGCCCCCACCCCGCTGGATCGTCCGCCCACATCAGCAGCAAAACACACCAATGTGTTTCACAACAGCATATATAAAGGCATACACCTGGTGGACTACACTTCGCTCGGGACTTCGAGGTTTGTTTGCCTACCTTGCTTCAGGCAGCATTCGCAGTCATCAGTGCCAGGCTTCACACACAGCACCACATCATTTTTAGTGAGGCTTACGGGTAGGTCTCTACCTACTAGGGTGGCTTTTCAATGCTGCAGGGCAAGGCCTTGCTTGGGGAATGGGGAGAAGTGGCCTCAGGCAAGGGAAGAGGCTGCAAGACAAGGGCTGTACTGGGGACGGAGAGTGTCCCAGGGTACGTATGGGGGCACTTGTTGATCGTTGCAGGTAGCCTCAAAATATTGAGGCCTGAGGACGCAGTCTCCAGAGAAGATGAGGCCAGATAGACATGTGAGGCTATGTCTGTGAGAATGGGTGATGATGCCCCTTGAGCTGACAGTGAGTGAGATGCCAGTGACTGTGTGATGGCCTTGTCAGCATGTGAGTTTAGAATGACGAGATAGTTGCCATACTCGGGCTGTACATATGAGATCATTCATCCTTGATTCGCATTGGATGGCCGACCTCTTCTGTGCAGCATTGGCACTGATCACCACTGCCATCACCCACCGAGCCAGAGTGACAATGTTGCTGCCCCTCCTGCGGCCAGAGCAGGGGTAGAGGACATCACAGCGGGCCTCCACGGTGTCTAAAAGGAGCGTGGGGATTACAATCTTCTTGCCTTTTACAGCCATGTCTTCTTTGCTGCAATCCTGGGCTGGAAGAATTGAGTGCAGCTGTAATTTAAATGTAGTGCCTGGCATAATGAAGTCGTGAGGTGTTGGCGTGACAGGGAAATCGGAACCCGCCCTCCAGCAAAACGGTATGTATCTCGGGAATGCATAATTAATGCAATGGGTTTGGGACAATATGCCGCGAAAAGCTGCCATTGTGGCTGGTGGGTAAAATATTGTTTCTCCTGCCTGCTATCGTACTTAGTGCAAATCTGGGATGATTCCACCCAATGTTACAATTTGGATCCTGAATTCCAATCACATAATTCACTACATAGGATTATATGGGATCTACAGCACAGAAACAGGCCATTTGGCCTAACCAGTCCAAGTTGGTCTCTATGCTTCATTCAAGTCTCCTCCCATGTTTCCTCATCTAAATCTACGATCATAACTCTCTGTTCCTTTCTCTCTCATATACTTGTCTAATTTCCCCTTCGATCCATCTGTTACTGTTTGCTTCAACCATTCCCCGTGGTAGCTAGTTTCACATTCTTACCACAGTTTAGGCAGAGTTCTTTTCTAAATTCCCTAATAGAATTATTATATGTCAATATTTCTAATTTACTACTTTTCTGAGACAACTAGCACCTTGACATACTTGACTGCTGGAATTGGACATAAGCCTACCTAACACCAATCGTTAGGTCGCGTGAAAGAAACCTATAATTAGATGACAAGAAAGGCATCATTCAAATGGCCAGAGATTCCTATGTGTGTATGCACGTTTGTATGTGCTTATATATATAGTATTTGAATGTGTACATTTTTATATATATGAGTACATGTGTGTGTCTCACTATTTCAATGAGATTTACACATATGCCTGCAAAGTTATGCATTGGCCAAGCTACAGTTTCTTATCTGACTTAATCTGAATAAGGCACCTGAGCTCAACCTGTGATTGTATGACAGCTGAGTTAAATAGCCATCAAGATAATGTTGCAATCACTACAGTACGGTCACTTACTGTAACTGGGAAGGAATGAGGCAAATTTCGCTCAACTCTGACTCAGTTCAGAAGGAGGGAAATTTCTCATAATCCAGCCTTGAAAAAACACGGGTAAAACTTGACCCTCATGCGCAAGTTTTCTCCAACGTGCATGGGTCTGGAATATACCATGTTCTAAAATAAACTGGCCGGTCACAACTCGGTCAGTTCATTGGGAGAAATTTCCAGTATAAGACAATTATAAGACATAATCCTTAAAATGTAAACTGTCCATGCACAAAAAGGTGGTGTTCAGAGGAGTTTGTAGCCCAAATAATACAAAGAAAATTTTGAAGAAACATTGCTAATACACCCACAGGTCCTATCATAATATTAATAATAACTAACCTTTCCCTTATGTCAAACAGTGAATAATTTTATTGTTTAAGTAAATAATAAAAAGATCACTGTAAATTTTTTGTATGAGGCTCCAATAAAAAATGATAGCTGCAGCTCAATTTTAAAAAGTGATTCCTGTTGGTTTCAGAAGGTGACTGAAAACAACTTAATTTGCTTAATATTCTAAGTCACTCACAGGTCTTGTCACCTATTTTTACATTCAATTTTATCTATGATTTTTTAGTCTAGTGAGGGATAGGATGAATGTGATCTCCTCCTGGAATATTTTCAATGACTGAATTTAAAATGAACCTCTTGTATCTTAGAAACTATTGTTTCTTTCATAGTGCATGCAAATATCAAAAAAAAATACTTAACAAGCAACAACTTGTAATGTATGGCAGAGAACACTTTTTTGTATAATTCAAGGTCAAGAATATTTTTTTTTAAAAGACTTGCATTCATAGAGACTTTCCTGATCTCAAACATCTCAAAGCACTCTACAGCCAATTAAATACTTTTTATCTGTTGTAATATAAAAAATGTAGTAATCAATTTGCGCATAGCAAGGTCCCATAAACAGCAATTTCAATTTGATGATAACCAGATAATCTACTTTTATGTGTCATTTGAGGGATATTTCTCACCCAGGGCAATAAGGAGAACTCCCATGCTGTTCTTCAAAATAGCACCATAATATCTTTTACGTTTACCTGAGAGGCCAGACAGTGACTCAGTTTAACGTCTCAGCCTTAAGATGGCAATCCGATAGTGCAGCACTCTCTCAGTAAAACGCTGGAGTGACAGGTTAGATTTTGTGCTCAAGTCTCTGGAGTGGGATTTCAACCCATGACCTTCTGACTCAGACACAACCAACTGAGCCATGGCTGAAACAACGTGACGTGCTGCATCACAAAACAATTTCCTGTGAGGTTGTATGTCACCCACGCCAGGAAGTAGAAATGATCTCCATCAATGATACTTGTTTACAAAGCGTAACAATTTCCTAACCCCCAACTATTATAATTACTGTGCAGCGTCTGAAGTTTGCTCAGGCGACCCGTTTAAGCACAGCCTCGAATACCGTCACCTAAACAGGGAGTGCATTAGTAGTTTCCTTCGGTTTCCTCAGGAGGAATAATCATCACAACATTTAGGTCGTGTAATTATACTAAGAATGTCACAGACAGAATGGAGTTAAAGCACAGCTGCCAGTATATTCAGCTTGTGCCATAGGGCATAGCTGGGTAAGGTTCATTTGGCACCAACAGGTCAGCAATAAGGAAACAGCCTCTAGAAGTTTAAATTGGTTTCCAAATTTATACCAGTTACAATATTACCAAGATCAATGATAAGGACAAAAGTTTCCTTATTGAAGCAAAGGCCCTCACAATGAATTAGCAATTCTTGCTGATTCTACCTGCAGACACTGGGGAGAGATCCTCTCAAGACACTGTCTAAAAAGATAAATATTGATTTTAAATGCCTCCTGGTCCAATGAGAATGGGGCACAGGGGTTAAAATTGAGGCTCTGTCCCATCACCCATGTCCCTGCTACATTCCTACTTGCGGTAATTTGAACAGATGCATTCGACTTTGTCGCAAAAGGGTGGAGGCCGGGTCAAATATACAAAAGCTGACACCCTATGACCAAAAGAGGATTTAGAGACAATTTTAATGTGCAGTCATACCCAGAGGCAGAGCTGTCAGTGAAATCTAGGTCAAAACAGGAACAGGAACAAGTCCAGAATAGGGCAAGAAAGATTGTTTATATAAAACGTCTTTGGTTTCCTTGTGAGCCAGGAGGAATAGGGAGCTTCTCTGGGTCCCAAGATTTCCCCCCTGCATCAGGTATTCTCCCCAACCTCAACCTCCCCCAAGTTCACCTAATATGGTCATTTAAAGTTGCTTGCGCAACCCTATTCCTTACTGCCAAGCACTTTTCCCTTGGGTCCCTGGCTGGTTGCTTTCAAATCCCACTCCCACCTACTGGAATTAGGCAGCGGATTCACTTGGCAGACGGTAATGAGATTGGGTTATGAACATGGCACACGTCTCACTGGCGTGTCCATGTGAGCTTGACACATTCCCAGCCATCCCAACACCGAGCTCACACCCTGAGTTAATGGTTCGAGAGAATATTCAGAACCAGAACTATTACAGGAAAAATGCAGCCTTTCAGTTTAGTACTGTTTGTTACGATTGTTCATCTTTATCCAAGAGATGCCTTTGGTTCGTTCCTCCTCATTCCAACCTTAATGGAATGAATTGTGCTTTCTACATTGCTCGTTATCTTGTAATAGTTTTGTAAATCATGATTATTTAAAAAACATACTGCCTTCATGATTCACTATATTGCAAATCTGTTCCTTACTTTGCAGGATGTGAGAACAGCCAGTTCAGCTGCATGTTCATTTTAATTGTGAACAGCAGCATGATTGTTTTAGTTTGACTTAACCCATTGCTTCATTTACTTGCTGATGTGAAACTTTTCTTCATTAAGGTGCTTTTTGAGCAGAGTTTTGTATGGGTTGTTCTCACATACAAGCTAAATGTTCACCAACTTTGTTTAAAATATTTTATGTAAGAAAATAATTAAACTTAAGGACACACACCGATTGACAGTTTTACATTTTCTATACTAAAATGTTAAGTTGAAATTTTAGACATTGTTCCATAAAAGAAAATCCTGTGAAGGACTAGATACAAAAGGTGACATTAGTTCGAGAGATTTGAAACACTGGAACTGGGCCTAGTGCAGGGCTACTCTCAGTGTTTGGCTTCACTGTCCTCTAATTTTGCTAAAGTTAATTTCTGTGCTGTGGTAGTTCTGTTGCCATCATTAGTATGGATGAAAATAAAGGACCTAGTGAATTTGGTTTAGTTTTGAGTTTCCACACATTGCCCTCATAGTGAAACTTAAATAAATTCGAGGATTACATTCAATGTCGAAATTGGAAACCTCAGAACATGGTCCAGCTTCAAAGTCTTGTGTTGTTTCAGGGTGGTGTGTCTCACAGAACAGAAACTTCCCTGGTTCGCAGGTGATCTAGATCAAGCTTGTTCAGGTTTGTTCTCATCCTTATGGAAAAACCCATTTGAAACATGCTTAAAGCAGCTGCTTTGACAATGGGTTCTTTGATGAGGTGGTTGACAGCCCTGCCACAGCTTTGAGATGGTAATCATAAGGATTCTTCGACAGCACCTTCCAAATTCACAACCTCTACCACCTAGAACCGGAGGGAGAAATGACAGCAGAAGCTTTGCTTGAGGAGCTGGAAGAGAGTCACAGAAAATGCTGTGCTAAGGGTCATATGGACTCGAAACGTTAACTCTGTTTCTCTCTCCACAGTTGCTGCTAGGCCTGCTGAGTTTTTCCAGCATTTTCTGTTTTTGTTTCAGATTTCTGGCATTTGATTTTATCAGGAGCAAATCACTCCTACACCTCTCACCCACAAGCAAGACTATCAAAAGCATTCAGCTGCCTCCCTTTAGCTTCCTGATTTCCCGAGCCGTGGGAAGCCTGGCCAGTCAGAATCAAATTTAAATGGCGGCCAAAATATCGGGAACAGAGCCTCATTTCAATATTATAATGATAGATCCGCATCAAAGCAAAGTTACTCGAACCAGCCCCTTCAAACCCGGATGGTTATAATGGAAACAGGCATGTTTGTGGCAGGGTTGAGATCAGGTTTTGCATACTTGACAATTTAATCTCTCCATTGACCCTCTCCCGCCAGTTGTGAATGGGTTAAAATTGCATTGCCTCATGAGGCGAAAAGCACTTTGATTTATTGTAGGTAACACTCCCTGGAACCCTTCCAATTACACAACCATTATCTTATGCATCATCTGGTAACAGAAGCAGTGTGTTCTCCTCTGCAGGCCGTGCCAGAGCTGAAAATTCCCCTCAGAAGGAAGTGCAGGCCTATTTGCATATGATTTATAAAAGGTTAATACATAAAGATATGTGTGTGGCTGATGAGTCAGCAGTGGGTCAAAGGTACATAATACATACAGGAAACCGACAAGATTCCCGGAATTTCAAATGGTTCCTGGAATTCTCTCATTAGTTTTAAAGCTTGCATAAAGTTTAAAGACTGAACTACTTTACAATTATTGAAATTCCCTGTGCCCTTCCCAGCCCATTTGGAACTGAGGGAACCATGACTTCCAAAACAGCGAAAGCCGAGAACCAGACGTAGACCATTGATCACATACATGGAATTCTGTCCGTGGAGTGGGGGCGGGGGGCGGTTTGGTGGGTGGGTTGCCAGGGGTGGGGTGGGGGGGGCGCGGGGGAGGCTTTGACAGACCATAGAAAATCTCTAGTTTCATGGCTGAATGAGGTCACTCAAACATAAACCACTGAGCCTCACCAACATGCTGCCAGTTGACTCTCCACATTAGTCAGGTCAGGAGTGGGTGAGGTGCACCTACTGGCTTGTGGAAACTTGCCGGGCCCACAGCTGGCTGCTGGTCACTTAGGTAAATATGGGCACAGTGACTTAGGTGAAGGAGGTGTCGGGGAGGTGGGGGGACAGGTGGTGTGGAACGGTCCTGCATCACGTTATGATGAAGGGAATGCCTCAGTTTCCCATGTGGGGCCCCACGGAGCATTCCTGCTCTCTTTCTTAGGTTAGAGTTAAAATCACTTATCACATGTCACTGGCATATCTAAAGAAGGGCCCTGTTGGTTTGCAGATTAAAACTGAAAGTAGTGTGATCTAAGTCTCCCCTTTTCAAAAAATCCTCCATTGTTTTCCCATTCATAAGCTCTTGCTGAATTGAAATTGAAACCCTTACAGTAGATCTAAAAATACCGGGACAATACACCTGGCACTTCCTCTTACAGCAGTAATGTGGTGAGGGTTAACAACATGGTCCTGAAAGCTCTGAACACAAATTGGCTACAAGCATAATAAGAGCATCATACCTCATTGCAACATTGCTGCCGTCTATAACAATTGCTCGCAAGTTGATTTCCTGCTCCTGTACCTCTTCAGTCACCGGCCCACCAGTCGGGGTTTTGACTGAAGGACCACCACGAGATAATAGGGTAGGCGCTGGCATCTCCTCTGGCACAGTCTCCTTTTCCACAGTGCCTTGTGCCTTCACTAGCTCTCCGAGCACGGTGTTGGTATCAGCATTGCTCTCCACCTTTTGGAAAACCATATGGATCTGTTCTGTTGAGTAGCCCAACTTACGGAAGAAGTCCACTTTCATCTGCACTTCAGAGGAGTCGAGGGAACTTGGTGGGGAGTCCTCACGACCCTGCCTGGTCCCACACTCTGCCTCCAATTTATTGCCCGTTCTGCATTCTTTTGAGCTGTTACTTTTCCAATCATTATTTGACTGGACTTCATTGGAAGTCAGTTTCTGCTTGGTAAGACTAGTCCTTGTTGTGTGGGAGGAATCAACCAGGATATTTTTGCCCCAGGCAGGGAGGTCCAAGGAGGGTTTGTGGCTGTATCGTGCAGGTTCTGCCAAGCTCATGTTTCCCTGTGGATAAATCCCACGTCCTTTTAAATCTAGTTCCTAGAAAGATGCATAGAGATGTACATTTGTATTACTAATAATGCAAAACTGAGGTTATCAAAGCAGTTACAAATTCTGACCAGAGTGGAGGAGTTTATCTATGCTCAATTGCAGACAGGGTTAGGGCTATTGGCTACATAAAGTGCACCTTTCCATTTACTTAAGTCTTACACACAGTCCACGTAGCCAAAACATTGTTGTAAAAAATAACTCAAAATTCCTCAAATATTTGCCAATTGAGGTTAAACTTTTGGCTGCCCTGTAAATGTGAAACTGAGTTTCTATTAAAGAACTATTCAAGAATTGTTAGTATACAGAAGAAACGAACTTAAATTGGCAAAGAATTTCCCAACATTTGCCTCACACCACACCTCAGAAGCATGCAAAAAGGGAATTCTCACTGGTGTGTGTCTTTGCTGTTCAGTCCAACTGGTGTTTGGAAAAAGGATTAAGTCATTGATAATACAAAACCAAAATACAGTAGATGCTGGAAATCGAAAAAACTGAAAATGTTGGAAATACTCAGCAGGTCTGGCAGCACCTGTGCAGAAAGAAATAAAGTTAAAGAGCCAGATCTTCCAGTAACAGCAGTGCCAGTTCTGTTAATGCATCGGAACCCTGAGGAAATTCTGACACACGGACAGACACCGCAATTGCCCAGGGAATCTAAGTTTCCGATGGCTGATTTGCACTGTCCCGCTTAGAACTGGAGAACAGAATTGGAGTTCTGATGAAAGGTCACCAGCCTGTTTCTCTCTTCACAGATGCTGCCAGGCCCACTGAGTGTTTTCAGTGTTTTCTGTTTTTATTTTAAGTAGCATCTTCTGTTTTACTTAATTGAAGCTATCTTAAATATCTCAAGTAGAAGTTTAGATCAATTAGCTAGGTGACCCATTTATATTGCTGTACAACTGTTTTGTCTACATTGCAAGATAGCTTCCATGACAACTGGATTAATTTATGTGCATGTAGTTGCAGCTCTTTTCTTCACCAGTAGTCTCCTTAATGGCTAACTAAGGATGCTACAGATAAATGCTGCTACCCTAGGGGTAGTCGAAAGACTTCAGCCTCTACGTGCAATTTTTCCAGCTTTGCTGACATCAATGTAATGAGAATGGACTAGTTTGGTGGTATATATCATATTTGCTGACAGCATCTCCACTACATTTACATAACAGTTTGCACTGATAACATCAAACTTTTAATAGTCATTTGGTAGTACAGAACTTGAGTATTGCTGAAAAAAGAGACATGTAAAAGCTGTTCATCTTGCACTCATCAGGCCACTTGCCAACCAATCAGCACTTTCTTTCCATACAGTATAAATTGTTACTTTCCCCTTATATTGGCATTCTTGCAAAGTGTCCTGATGAGTGCAAGATGAAAAATTTTGATATGTCTGTTTTTCATCAAACTTTTAGTATCAAGCTTTTAATATAAATAATACACAGACATATATATTATATAAATATATGTGTGTCTATATATACATATACACATATATATATATTTATATATATATATATACATACATATGTGTGTGTATTATAACAGATTATGTGGTGATATAGAGGTGGAACCTTGCTATGCACAAATTGGCTACTGTATTTCCGGGGGGGGGGTTGTGCGGAAGTGGGCATGAGTGGCCGGTCTCGCAATCGGCACCCCCAGTCAGGGGTGCGCCACCATTTTATGTGGGCGGGCCAATTAAGGCCCGCCTAGCATGACGTCCGCCTGGAAGCGCTGTGCATTCCCTGTGCGGGTGCAGGGGGGGTGGGGGATTCCCTGAGCAGGTCTGTGCGCTCTTTCACGCATGCACGTGGAAGAGCGCACAGATCTCCCTGAGGGAAACTGCTGCATCAGAGAGATCGGTTGAACTTTAAAAAGTTTATTAAAGTTAATAAAAAATTTTCTTGACATGTCCCCTCATGTGTCACATGAGCTAGGACATGTCCATTACTTTTATTTAAAAATTTTCCAAACATTTTAAATCCCTCATGAAACCTCTTCCTGCCCATGGATGAGGTTTCATGCATTTTTGGAAGGCCGCCTGGGCTCTTCACCTGCCCGCCAACCTTAAGGTCGGGCGGGCAGGTCCATTACTCATTTTAATCACTTTTTTAATGGCTTTAAAAGGCCATTGACAGGCGCAGCTGACTTGGCTGTGTGCCCACTGAACTGAAAATCTAAATGACGTGCGGTGATGTCAGTATGCACGCCCGACGTCACCTCGCATCATTTTACGTGTTGGCAAGTGGGCCCTGCCCCTGCATGCCGGCCGGGAAATGCTGCCCCTGCATTACAACAGAGGACACTTCAAAGGGCTTCATCGTCTGTAAAACTCTTTAGGGTGTCCTGTGATTCTGGAAGGCGTGGTATAAATGCAAGTTCTTTTGATCCACTATATTGTGTATAGTAAACTAATGAAAAATAACTGGATACTAAAGCAGCTCTGTTTGTAACGCTTAATGACATTTTCCATCATATGTGATGTACCCTAAATCTTGACTAAATGCAGACTCTATTGCAAAGGTTCTACAGATGCAAACGCTTAAGGCAGTTGAAAAATTTATGAAATAATTTACTATACGTTTCTAAATCACATTTTATAGCCAGGGATAGAGAGACTTAACACATGGATCAACAAGTTATAATTCAAATTTGCATAATTCCAAAATATTAATCATAATTACAGTCATCTAACTACTATCATTTGCTTATTTTGACAATGGTCAGTTTAACTTTCGACCATTTTTTAAATAAAAAATGTGCCTCTCACAATCCATTTATCTTATCCCAAATCATGGTATAATGTAACACAATGGAAATGAGACCTCCTTACCATACATGCATAGCCTAAATGGATCTGCATATCTTGTTACAAAGCTAACATGTTTGTGATTGTAACTGATTCATGACATTTCAGTTTGAGTGATTTAGACTTTGTACCTTCTCTCTATATTGATCTGCTGTACGATCGCTCTGTGCTGTTATCTTTCCCATTGTTCCAAGCCATAAAACATGTTTACAAAAGCAATCTTTGCCCAGTGCTGCACTGTTATGATAAATGCCACCATGACATGTTGAAACGTCTCAAAGTTCTTCAACTAATTATATTTTCCAGAGCAATGGCTGTTGCGCAGGCAAGTACAGCAGCCTGCCCAGCAACAGAGAATTGAAAGAGTAGTTAAACTGTATATTTGATGATACGTTGGTTAATATAAAATATTTTTCTGGGCCAGGAGACAAACTCCCTGATTTTTATTTAACACCAAAGTGGTTCAACAGATCACCCAGAGCCAAAGGACAGCACCTCTGATGATATGGTGACACCTCGTGCATTCTAGAAACCTTGGCTCAAGCCCATAATCCTCTGACCCCAAGCCACGAATACTGCAAACAAAATATATAAAGCTCTACCTGCATGCTAGCGCTAAATTCTCAGGTTATTACTTTAACTGAATTTGGAGTCCTATCTTCTGGGACAATAATCTTGCAATGCTGAAAGCTAATCCGCTGTCATCGTGCGCTACCATGCTGTGCCGTAGGGGAATGCATAGGCTTACTGGATGGTTAACTACCTCAGTTTAACTCTATGTCCTTATGGTGATATGCAGACTGGAAGTTAGGTGCTTTCCCAGAAAGAGGAAAACTCAGAGCCATTCAAGGGAGAGCGCAAATCCACCTTCCAGTTCCTGACTCATCTCATGAAACCTCCACTTTTTGCAATGGCAGATTGCCCAGCACACAGACTTATCCACAGCCTTTATAAAGAGAGTGATACAGCCTTACAGGGCGACCGAGTTCTCCTGTCAATTTTCTCACTCTAAAATGGGGGACTCTACAATTTTAAAGTCCTTCAATGCATAAACATGAATTGGTAAATCATTGGTTGGGCCAGAGGTCAGTGTCCATCAACGCTGGGTTCAGTAGAGCTGTGATTAAGCGCTTGCGTTTAAGAGCAATTTCCTTTAAAGTGCTTAACCGATAACTTACTGTTTACTTATCCAGAGATTGTACTCATAGGAACGCAACAAAGAGAAATAATCCATTGCAATTTATTTCCGGATCTGATTGGTCCACAACTAATATTATCAGGTTCCGTTCACCTGTACCAAGACTGCTCACTATTTTAGGATTATCCCAGAATGCAAAAATAATCCTTGGTTTCTTTTCTCCACCACCAACAGTTTCCTTGCAATTATTTCCTCTGTCTCCTCCACATTCACCTCCAACCACATGTGTCTGAGCTCATAACAGCCACTTAGATTGAGACCACCCATTCAACTATCTCTGCTGCTTCCTTCCCTTCTCTTTGCTATTTATGCTACGTTTCTCCTAAGTTTCTACCTTTCCCTAATCCTGAACAGGCATCCATCTCTCTTTCCTACATCCCCTCCTGCCATTTCCAAAACTCCACTGCCTGGTTCCCATCAACATCAAGTCCTCCTCATCCAAACAGTAGCATAAATAGTAGAATATGTAAAGTTGACACTAAGCCAAAGGAGATGTTATTAAGAAAGGTTTCTAAAAGCTTAGTCAAACAGGTAGGCTGGAAGGAGCATGTTAAAGAAAGAGAGATGGGTAGGGAAACAGAAAGGTTTATGGAGGGAGTTCCAGGACCTAGGCCCTGGTCAGCTTACTCCAGTTTATGCCACTCCGATGTGTGAGCAAAGTGCCACAGATGCCACCCGCGTTTCAGCATCTTAACTCTAAAATGGTGGAGGAAGAGTAGTGAAAAAGAATCAAGAGTAATGCTGGCAATTCTGAGCAAAGGTGAGAACAAGAGGTCAGAATGAAACTGTTGGAGATTCTGAAGGAACAAGCGCAAAATGAATAAAGAGGGGTAGAGCACAGGGATATGAAGGAACAAAAAAAAATCAAACAAAGTGAAAAGAAGGTGATTTAAAAAGACTAAGATGGAGGCATGGATGCTCTATGGAGAAAGATCAAGGAATCTGAGGGGTAGAGAGTCAATTACAAACTGAACTGGTGAATCTGAAAGCAATAACTGATTGTGAAAGGGCTGAAGTTAAATTGTAACTCAAAATCTAAATTGAAAGAAGAGATAAAACAATGACTTGATTGTTAAGATAACTCCCATGGAAAATTAGCTCTGTGATTATAGATTTTCAATTGGTTTGCAACCTACGTTCTTGGATGACTGATGTTCTGCATCACTGCAGCAGTTAGTCAGGTTAGCGATCTAGGCCCAACTTCAGCTGTTTCATCAATGACCTTCCTTCCATCATAAGGTCAGAAATGGAGATGTTTGCTAATAGTTGCCAAATGTTCAGCACCATTTGCGACTCCTCAAATACTGAAGCAGTCCATGTCCATATGCAACAATTCAGGCTTGGGCTGGTAAGTGGCAACATGGCACCACACAAGTACCAGGCAATAACCATCTCCAACAGGAGAGAGTCTAAGCATCTCCCCTTGACATTCAATGACATTACCATCACTGAATTTCCCATCATCAACATGCTGGATCGCATTTGACCCAAAACATAACTGCTCCAGCCAAATAAATACTGTGGCTACAAGGGTAGGTCAAAGGCTAGGAATTATGTGGCAAGTAACTCACTTCCTGACCCCCCCACCAAAGTCTGTCCAAAGGCACAAGTTAAGAGGCTGATGGAATATTCCCACTTGCCTGGATGAGTGGAGCTCTAACAATGTTCAAGAAGCTTGCCATCATCCAGGACAAAGCAGTCTGCTTGATTGGCACCCCATCCACCATCTTAAACATTCACTCCCTCCATCAACAGCTCATAGTGGCAGCAGTTTATACTATACAAGATACACTGCAGCACCTTACCAAGGTTCCTTCAACAGCACATTCCTAACATTATTGCCTAGAAGAATAAGGATAGCAGAGCTCATGAGGACATCGCCAGTTTTTCATTCCCCTCCAAGGCGCACACCATACTTATATGGAAATATATTACCTTTCCTTCACTGTCGCTGGATCAAAATCCTGGGATTCTCTCCCTAACAGCATTATGGGTGTACCTACACTTCAGAAAGGCAGTTCAACATTCACCTTCTCAAGGGCAATTAGGGATGGGTAACAAATGCTGGCCTTGCCAGCGATGTCCATTTGCCATGAATGAATCAAAAAAGAGTTGGTTTCGTATCAGCATGCGGTAACTCCCTGGCTCCCTCCTAGATCCAAGACTGAATATTTGTCAACAATATCTATTAGTTGTTTGAATTATGCCCTCCATTAAATTTATATGATTTTCTTTAACCTACTACAAAAACAAAGAAAATAGTACAGCTCTTACTGTAGACCTTTAACAAAACCTCACTGTCACTAACCGACCCTGAACAAGAATTCAATTTCCCTTTTTCATTGAAAAGAAACTAGTGTTTATAATAGAAGAACCTGAGTTAACTGCTTCTGAGTTTAGTTGAATCTATTCTTTCCGTAAATTTTATACATTCCGGGAAATATAGCACAAAATTCTCTCATATGAACAGCAATTACATTTATATAGCACCATTAATGTAGTAAAATGTCCCAGCGCTTGCACATAAAATAAAATCGCCCTGATGAATGTTTAACTCTTAATATCGAAAATGATTCCTATACATCCTAATTATACGTTTAGCAATGTTACTGGACATGGAATGCTAATGTAGTCTCACATTACACTGAGAATGAAAGGGGTCCACACCTATCCTGTTCTCATTTTCTTTCCTCCAATCAAGCAATGTAACAAAATGAGGTGTTGTGGCAGGGTTTGGGGGCAGTGGTAGTGCTAGGAGTTTCTTGATCAGATAGTGATGTGAAACGAGGTTATTTTCTAAAATGATTTCTATGTTTAATCAGAAAACACATGAGCCAAAACATAATGTGAAAATTGACCTTTTTGATTCAAGACTGGGTAACAACTTATTCGAGTCTCCACATTACATGCTTTCATTGAACGATTCTTTCAGGAGGTACCATTTAGAGCTCTGTTATGGATATAGAATACAGAAACACTTTAGAAACAGTTTGTAATTACATAGAATTCTACAGCACAGTAGCAGGCCATTCAGCCAAAAATGTCTATGGCTGGGACTTTGCGGCCCCGTTGCGGGTGGGACCTGCCGCGGGCGAGGCAGCCCCCCCC
Source organism: Carcharodon carcharias (assembly GCF_017639515.1). Classification (NCBI taxonomy): domain Eukaryota; kingdom Metazoa; phylum Chordata; class Chondrichthyes; order Lamniformes; family Lamnidae; genus Carcharodon; species Carcharodon carcharias. Next base: position 44,628,410 of record NC_054485.1, read on the forward strand.
AACCAGAAGTCCACTGACTTGCAGCAGGATCAGAAGATCCTGGCAGTGAGCGGGTGCGGAAGATCCATATATTAGCACATATGCTCCTCAGCTTACTTCATCTTTGCTATTAGTACGTCCTTCTTTCCTTCCTGTCTCATGTGTACTTACCCAGTTTCCCCTTAAATGTATCGTTCACCTCAACACGATATCAAGTTCGATATTCTAACCACTCTCTGAGTAACCCTCACAAACACATCAGATCTGACAGGAAACAGTTAATACAAGAAAGCAAGCGAGCACTTATTGACCTTGTTGGCGCTTAAGCAGCAGATAAAAATAACTCATGAAGGCACAGCAGACAAACAGTAATTCTCAAAGTTATAGTGTGGGGCAGGTTGGGATCGGGGGTGGGGGGGTTGGGGGGAGGTTGGTGATGGTGGGAGGGGTAGTTTCCTTGATTCTGTCATCTCCATGCTCATGATGCACTTTCAAGATTAGTTTTTCCAGTCTCAATCAACACTCATTTCTCTTTCATTTTTTAAGGTTACACAGACTAGTTTTGCAAGACAGTATCACTTCTGATGCTTCCTTCTTGTAATGTGCACCCACCCTGTAGGCACAAGACACGGCATGAGTCTCAATGTATATTATCATGGTAATTACCGAGAGATCACTGTGAGCAATGCTACAGTCTTATACAGACAAAGAAGGAACTGCAAAGAGTCAACTTTTCTTCCTTTCAGCCTAAATGTCATCATCAAACATTTTTTTAAAGTCAGTGTCTTATTTGACGCTCTACTTCACACATTCCTGATGATGCCTTAGCTGTGAAAATGTAATCACCAAAGCAAAAACACCTATCACTTGATAGACTGGCTTCCATTCCTTTTCTTGTACCGAAGTTAAGATCTGATGCTTATGATCTCTGATCCTGAACTTTACAGTGATTTCTTCACTGTCAAAGCGTGATCTTTTAAATGCAAGTAGCTGCCAGCAGCCGTTGATCAACAGTACTTTAATCTTTCGCAGTACTGCCCAGTTCAGAACAGGGTTCTTTTTGAAGAGTTGAGTTTAGTTTCTAAGTCTCACAGATGAGTAAACCTTGGCAGGCTGAATCTTACTACAGACTTCCACCTACTTTGCACAGACTAGTAAAAGCACCCCTCGTAGCAGTGAGTTGCTGGGTGAAACAAGCCCTTAAAGTACTTTTACTCTGTTATCTAGCCTTTGTGAGAAAACACAGGTATAGTGTAATACTTACCAGACTCTGTTTGCACAGCTCTCCATTTACTAATTCCGGAAGGTGCATTCCAATCACACCTAAGTCTGTGTGTTCTACTGATTACAACCCTGGAGTCATAGGTTATATCTCTTTGCCTGTGACGTCATAAAATTGTTTTGTTGCCAGGAAACAACTTAAATGTATGCAGATGAGGAACATTCTCCCCCAACTTGTACTTCCTGATTCTCGTCATGCAGAGCAAATAACTGAAAGGAATTAGGAAATCTGCCTGGGCCAATTCAAATCTGCTTAAATTTTCATACTTAAATAGTTGACTTAACTTCCTTATGAAGCAAAAGCAATATACTGTGGAAATCTGAAATAAAAACAGCACGTGCTGGAAACACTCAGCCGGTCATCTGCGGATGGAGAAATAAAGTTAAGGCTTCAAGTTGAATATGGCCAGTTCTGGAGAAGGCACATATTCTAACCAAAATGTTTTTTTTTGAAAAATATACTTACTTCATAAAATATCTGAAAGACCATGACAAAACATTTCTAAATCGCCATCAGAAAAAGTGCAATCATTTTTAACTTTTACACATGGGTCACGAGGTGCTTCAATATAATCAATGAATATTACAGTCATTTCAATATGGTCATTACAGACAGTCAGACAGTGCAATGATATTGGAGTTTTCAACAAACATTATGTTGCACCCTGCGGTGCTTCAATACAATTATAATACAACTAGTATTCAATGCATACATTCACTGTGAGCCGTACAGCCCGAGGGATCTATACCTTTCCCAGCCCCTCGGTGCGCTATGGCAGAAAGGTCTTAGACAGCAACCTTTCCCCATTGCGCCTGGGCGGCTGCCCCAAGCTTTAGTGCGTCCCTCAGCACGTAGTCCTGGACCTTAGAATGTGCCAGTCTGCAAAGCTCGGTCGGGGACAACTATTTGCGCTAGAAGACCAACAAGTTTCGGGCAGACCAAAAAGCGTCTTTCACCGAGCTGATGATCCTCCAGCTGTAGTTGATGTTTGTCTCGGTCTGTGTCCCTGGGAACAGCCCGTAGAGCACAGAGCCCTGTGTCACAGCACTGCTCGGGATGAACATCGACTGAAACCACTGCATTTCTCTCCGGACCTTTTTTGCAAAGGCACATTCCACAAGGAGGTAAACAACGGTCTCTTCCCTCCCACAGCCACCTCGAGGGCAACGTGCAGAGGGGGTGAGACTCCTGGCGTGTTGGAAGGATCTGACAGGGAGGGCCTTTCTCACCACCAGCCAAGCTACATCTTGATGCTGGCGATGAGGCATTCTGACTTTGACAGTCTGCTCGGCGAACCAGCCGACAGGATCCACCTTCTCTTTTTCCTGCGGAGTCTCTAGGCCGTTATGTGCCGACCACTGCCTGATGGACTTGTGGTCAAAGGTGTTTCTTTGCATAAATTTTTCCATGAGGGACAGGTGGTAGAGCACGGTCCAACTACTTGGAGCGTTCCGCAGCAGCATGGCCAGACCCATCCTTTGCAACACCGGGGACAGGTAGAACCTCAGCACATAGTGACACTTGGTGTTTGCGTACTGAGGGTCTACGCACAGCTTAATGCAGCTGCAAAAAAACGTGGTCATCAGGATGAGGGTGATGTTGGGCATGCTTTTTCCCCCTTTATCTAGAGGCTTGTACATTGTGTCCCTGCGAACATGATCCATCTTTGACCTCTAGGTAAAGTGAAAGGTGGCTCAGGTGATCACCACCACGCAGGAGTGAGGAATGGGCCAGATCAACACTGAGATTGCCTCACACCTGATGACCAGGCTCTTACCCGCAATGGAGAGGGAGCGTCACTCCCAAATGCCCAGTTTCCTTTCCACCACAGCCACTTGCTCCTTCCAGTTTCTAACACATGCCCTGGTCCCTCCAAACCACATCCCCAGCACCTTCAGTCCATCTGACATGACGGTGAATGGGATAAAGGATCGGTCAGCCCAGCTCCCAAAGAACATGGCCTCGCTCTTGCCATGATTTACCTTGGTACTCGAGGCCAGTTCGAGCTGGTGGCAGATGTTGATTAGCCTGCACACCGACAGTGGATTCGAGCAGAAGATGGCAACATTGTCCATGTACAGGGAGGGTTTGATCTGAGTGCCTCCACTGCCTGGGATCATCACTCCTCTTATGCCTGGATCCTTCCTGATAGACTAAGCAAAGGGTTCAATGCAACACACAAATATGACAGGGAAGAGAGGGCAGCCCTGCCTAACTCCAGATTTAATTGGAAAGCTTTCTGATTCCCACCCATTGATTGAGGCTGCACTACTGATGTTAGTGTAGAGCAGTTGGATCCAGTTGTGGATTCCCTCCCCAAATCCCATATTGGAGAGCACATCCACCATGTAGATGTGTGATATTCTGTCAAAGGCCTTCTCCTGGTCCAGGCTGATGAGGCTGGTGTCCACACCTCTGTCCCGTACAAAGACAAACGTATCCCTGAGTAGTGCGAGGCTGTCAGAGTTCTTCCTGCTGGACACAGCGCAGGGCTGGTCAGGGTGGATCACCAATTCCAGAGCAGACCTGACCCGATTGGCAACGACCTTGGACAGAATCTTATAGTCCACATTCAGCAGCGAAATGGGTCACTAATTTCTAATTCCCGCCCTTTCCTCCTTTCTCTTGTAGATGAGGGTGATGATGCCTTTCCTCATGGATTCTGACATGCAGCCGATCAGGAGCATATTTTCATACACTTCTAGCAGGTCTGGGCCAATCCAGCCTCACAGAGCCGAATACAACTCAGCTGGTAAGCCGTCGCTTCCAGAGCTTTTAATCTTCTTGAAGGACTCAAGGGCCTTAGTCAGCTCATCAGCAGTTTGTCCAGACTCTCCTGGGTACTGTCGTCTAAGACCTCCGTGATAGAGGACAGGAAGGGCTGGGAGGCCGTGCTGTCTGTGAGCTTCAAGTCATACAATCCAGCATAAAAGGATTTACTGATCCTCAAAAATTTCAGGCTGCGATGACTTTACTGAGCCGTCTTCTTCCTTCAGGCTGCTGATCATAGAGCTCTCTCTGTGTACCTTTTGGAAGAAGAAACGTGAGCACGTCTCATCCTGCTCCAGGGAGCGGACTCTGGAATGGAGGATGAGCTTGAAGGCCTCCGAGGCAAATAGTGAGGCTTGATGGCTTTTCACCTCTTAGAGTTCCTCCTTGACATTGACCCCCATTGACTGCAGCCAGAGCAGGTTCTGCATGTTTTTCTGGAGTCAGGACATTTCTCTCTGTTCCTTTCTAGCTTTCTGGATGCCTTTGAGGATGAAAAACCTAGTGGTGTTTTCCTTGATCGCTCCCCACCAGTGTATCAGGGACTCAAAGAGGGGTTTCACGGTTTTCCAAACTTTGTAATCCCTCTTGAGTTCCTCAATGTTCTCTGGGGTCAGCAGTTGCATGTTTAGCTTGCATGCACCCCCACCCCCACCACCCCCCCCCCACCCCACCCGCCCACCCTCTGGTCTTCCTGTAAATGACAGTCAGCCAGTAGGAGGCAGAGATCAGAGAAGAACACTGGCTTGACGTCGGTGGATCTGACTGTGAATGCACGGGACACAAACAGGAAGTCTATCCTGGAACAGATGGACCCATTTGGCTGCGACCAGGTGTATCTACGCTGCGCTCCATCAGCAGGGTTGCTGAAGACATCGTGTAGCTTGGCATCCTTTCCTGCTTGCATCAGGGATCTGGATGTAGCATCCAATCTGCTGTCAGCCCTGCCGGATCGTCCAGCCACATCGATGATGCAGTTGAAGTCACCGCCCAGAATGACCGGCCTGGAGGTCGCCAGCAGCAGTGGGAATTGCTGAAAGACCATCAGCCACTCGCTCTTTTGAGCCGGGGCGTACATGTTAATTAGCCGGAGCGGAGCATTCTTGTACATTACGTCTGCTACAAGGAGGCCCCTGGCCACCACCCCCTTAACCTCAGAGGTGGTGAAGTTGCCTCCCCGCAGCAGAATACCCAGGCTGGAGGAACATGAGTTGTTTCCTCCTGACCAGATCGATGGCCCATGGAACCACCATCATGACCATTGCCTGTAGAAGCTGAGGTGCGGTATCGCACACTCCTGCAGAAACAGCAGGTGACCTTTGACCTTGGCAAGGTAATCCAATGTTGCAACACATCGTGTGGTAGATTTAATGCTTTGCATATTTATGGATACAATCTTTATCTCCATTTTTAAAGCATTTTTAAAGCATTTTGTCGCTTACCAACCTGCTGTCTTTGAGAGTTCCAGGCATTTGGACTGCTCCTGCATACCCATAGTGTTCATAAGTTGTCTCACTTTCAATGCGCTGAGGAAACTGTCCCGAACCATCCCATTGGAGATGTTCTGCTCGTGCAAGGAACAAGCTTTGAATTGTTCGCTGTTAGCGAAGTCTCTCCAATCCACTCCCCCTCTGGGCGTTGCTGCTCCCGGCTTCCCGGAGCTTGGATGCGCTGAGTGCTCCACTGCTCCCAGATTCCCAGAGCTGGGGTGCACTGGCCTCTTCAAGTTGTGGGCAAAGTTGGGGTGCGCTGGTATCCTCATTGTCTCCAATGTTCTGGAGCTCCGGTGTCTCATCCTCCAACCCCCTAGAGCTTGGCCGCTTCTTCTGTTGGTGCCACCCTTGCCCTTGTCATCTGTGTCAGATGGGAGACGCCTCTTGCCAACAGTCTGGGAAGTGGCTTGATCCCTTCTTAGCCCCTTCTTCTTTTTGGCCCTCTTCACCAGCTGCCACTTCCCCAGGTGATTTTCTGCTGGTTCCTCCTCCATTGATTTGCTCTGCTGAGGAGTGGGAGGTTCAGGGGACAGTGCAGTTGTTTGGCTGTTTGCTGCCTCAATCTTTTCCTTCATCGTGTCTCTCTCCATGTCCTCCTTTGTCCCATTGTGCTCACTGGAGGCTTTGGTGGTTGGAGGGTTGCAAGTGTCCTTGGTAGTAGTGACACGAAGCATTTCATCTGCTTCCCCCTCATTGGCTTTGGCTGCCTGTGCATAAGTGAGACAGCATTTGGGGCAGGTCTTGTAGAGGTGGCCTGCCTCGCCCCACAGGTTGCAGCACTTGGCCTGTTTGCAGTCCTTTGTCTGGTGCCCTTCCTGCTTGCAGTTCTTGCAGAGGACGGCGCTGCAGTTGGCCACCACATGACCAGACTTGCCGCATGAGCGACAAATTTTGGGCAGCCCAGCGTAGACAAGGTAGCCACGGCTTCCCCCGATCGCGAAGGAGGGTGGAGGATGGCTCCCTTACCATCCGCCTTGAGCGTGACCTTGACCTGGTGCTTGTTGGCCCAAATCCCAAAGTCTTTAACTTTGGTGCAGTTCTCAACCTTGTCACAGTACCTGGCGAGGGAAGTGAGCACAACGGTGACAGGGACATGGGGCTTGTAGAGGTGCACAGTCATTCCTGGTCCCGTTGCAATGGCAGAGCAAAGAGTGGCTCCACTCTGAAGATTCTCATCTGCGGCTGGTCTCTCTTCTCCTCGAACATCTTCAGGAACTTGACGCAGGCAGCAACATCCTTGAAGGTCACGTCGAAGTATCCAGCGCTGAGGAAGTACTGCAGACAGTAGATCTCCGCAGCTTCAAATCCACATGACTCCAAAAGGATTCGCTTAATGAAGAAGGCACAATCCATGGATGTTCCTCCTTTGCTGTCCTTCACCGCCACCCTAACAGTGTCACGTACTCCCTGGTTTGGGGCTCGACTGTTTCTAGCCATCGCCTCACTCCACTTGATCTTAGCCAAAGGGCCGAGAAGCGATGCTCTCGCCACATGACTGCTGCCAGACATGCTGAGTATTTCCAGCACTTTCTGTTTATATTTTGTTGGCTGCCTTTATGGTTGCCAAACTTTATCAGGGGTTTCCAAGAATTGAGGATTAATCTCATATTTGGATGCTGAACAATCCAGCAGAAAAGTCATATGGGTATTACAAAATATGTTTTTTTTTCATTGGCATTCACCAGTTATAAGAAGGATGGGAGATGTGAATAAAAAGGCTGTTTGTTTGGACAGGGGGTGGAATCTCCACGGATACAATACATCCAAACAGAGTTCCTCTTAGCAGCACTCTGTGCAGTGGCTGAAGTGTCATTGTGTATGTTGGTTAGGCTCAGTGCTGAAGCTGGAGAACTGTGAGATATGCACTTGCCCCAAATCATTGCAGGTTGGCTATGATGAATTTTCCAGGATAGCTACCTATGCATTGGCTAACTCACAGCCTGCTTTGTGACTGCAGCAAGATCTGGCTAAAGGTTATGGAGGAGGAAGGACTGTAAATCACGTTGATGCGTGACACTAAGCCTTGAAGTGGCTGCAACACACAATTAAATGGGTGTGACCATACAGATCTAAATGGCAGGTGAAGCAAAAAATAGTTCTGTCTGGGATTTATTTCTCAACCTCCACTAAAAAAGTGATTTGATCTGCAGTACATTGCTGTTTGTGGAACCTCATTATGTGCAAAATGACCACCCTGTTTCCTTATTATGAACATATTAACATACAAATTAGGAGCAGGAGTAGGCCATTCGGCCCCTTGAGCCTGCTTCGGTGTTTGATAAAATAAGTGTTGAACTCTAAAGGGTTGTGGGCTGTCCTGAGGTGGTAAAGGCACTGCAGAAATGCAATTCTTTCTTTTCTTCCCAACTAGAGGAGTGAATTGCTGTTTAACATGAGCAGGCAATTCTTTCCTTTCTCCCTTCCATGAACAATATCTATCATGTTAATGGGTAAACAAGCCCAGGGCTTTTCTTTACTTCATTCTTTAATTTTACCAAAATCATTTTAAAAAGATATTCAAAAGGTGGATGGGAGTGGGGAGGAGTGGATTTTTCAGGAGCTTGTATTTATATAGTGCCTTTAATGTACTGAAGTGTCACAAGGCACTTCATAGCATTGACACCGAGTAACATAGGGAAATATTGAGCAGTTTGGTCAAAGAGGAAGGCTTTAAAGGCTGTGTTAAAGGAAGAAAGAGAGGTGGCGGCGTTTAGGGAGGGAATTCAAAAGGGAGCAGGAAAAGAAACTTCAAGAGCTAGCAATATCAAAGTTCTTTTTACAATTATGTTATGAAAAAAAGACTGGCCAAGAGCAATGTGGGCCCCTTAAAAACTGGCAATGGTGTCATTGTCAATGAGAATAAGAAAGTGACGGATATGCTGAATAATAACTTTGCATCTGTATTAACAGTAGAGGAAGAAGTCAGGATGCCAGACCTCCCAAGGAAACAAATACAGAGATGAAATGGGAGAGGCTCAATGAGGATTTGGTGGAGTGTGATGCTTCCCCAGATGAGAATGATGAGGAACGTGATGAGCAGAAATATTGGAGTTGCAGTGTCACTGAAGATTGTTCCTCTCCTAAGAGGCCACCACATATCTTTGGGCCATGATGGTGGATGGGTGGAGCCCCATTAGTATTGGTGGTCACCTGATGCCATTGCTGATGAAGGGAACCATGGCCCTTAACTTCTATGCATCCGGTTCATTCCAGGGACCCAGTGGAGATATGTGTGACATCTCCCATTCAGGGATACACATTGCATCAAGATGTTGATTGATGCCTTCTTCAGGAGGGCCAGCCAATACATCCATTATTACACTGATCTGGACAGTCAGTCTGAGAGATGCAGAGGATTCGGGGCCATCACTGGATTCCTCAAGTAGCAAGTTGTGATAGACTGCATGCATATGGCCTTCAAGGCTCCCACAGCCAGCCACCAAACTTTATTAACAGGAAGTGATTCCACTCTATCAACATGCTATGGTCTGCGACCATCACCAATGGATCCTTCCCACTGCCCTGGAAGGAGCCACAATGTCTACATACTCAGACATCCCCAGGGTTTTGACTTTTCACTACCTCCTTTGCGACCTGAAAGTTACATTCTTGGGCTATGCACTAAAGAGATGAGTACTGACTCCATGTGAGGAACCATGGCCTGGAGCAGAGGAGAAATACAACATCAGCCTCCTGGTGACCCGAGCCACCACTGAGCAGACCGTTGGTCTCCTGAAGATGTGCATCAGGTGCCTGGATTGTTTCAGTGGGGCACTTCAATATGCCTCAGCAAGGATCTCCAAGATTGTCCAATGAGTGTTTAATGAAGTGCCAAGCATCCTCCAATGAGGAGGATGATGAGGAAGCTGATGATCAGCTGCAGCATCTGGAAAGACATGAAGACCCTCATGGGAGAGACAATGACAGTCACAAGGAAGGCTTGGGAGGCACTTTTACATCCGTGTTTCAGATGACCTTTCCAGTTAGATAAAGGTACACCTTCACCATCCACTGTGGACGTTTACCTCATGTCAAGCCCAGGTACCCCCACCCAGTGTCACCTGGTGCTTCAGCACAGTCAAAAAGATGACCACAAACATTTGAGTCCCTCTTAGGCAGCCCTTGAGAAGGGCCATGGTATTCCTGGCCTCCAACAATAGAGGGAAATGTTAACAAATTGAACAACACCTGCATTACAAACATTGGCAGACACAAGAAGTAATATCTTAGCTATCTATTCACCTGTGAAAGCTAAATATACCTAATGCATTTTCTTAATTCCTATGAGGTGCTCTCCCCTCATTGCCAGCTGCGGTTGGAGACAGGCTGCTGACACTGCTGTCCCGTGGCCTGGGATGACCTTGGTGGCCATCCCCTGGCTGCTTGAGGGCTGGAGGGCCCCGATATGCTGAGGGGTTCTTGTTGTTGTGGAAACTTGAGGTGCTGATGTCACTGACACAGGGAATGAGAAAGCGCTGTTCACGCACTCGGATCACTCTGGCATGAACCCCCAGATATGAAAGGCAGTCGCTTCTCCCCCGATATGAGACACATTTGTTCCTCCCTGTTAACCTGCGATGATCGAGAAGTTGGGGAGACTCCAGCTACCTGCCCTCAAGCTTTGTCACTGCTCCCTCAAGTTCATGGACAAGGCAGTGGCATGCAGGTCTGCATGCATATCTGGCAGCCACTGATGGGTCTGCTGGATGTGTCTCTCCAGAGTCGCCAATCTCTCAATTGAGGAAGCTTTGCGTGCAGATGAGAGGTAGACTGCAGCACTCATGACCTGAATGGACTCCTTTACTGTCAAGCCAGGGTGTACATGCCTTCTGAAAAGACATTCATGCATCTCACACTGAAATTGCAGCATCAGCAGCCTCATAGATCACCCCAAAGACATGTCATCAGCCTGATGTGGGGTACTCACCCCACGGTCAAGGTGTGGGGTACCCACCCTTTCAGACCAGAGAAGGTCATTCTTTCCTTTTCCCTTTTGGCGGTCCCTTGAACTGAGGAGGACACTTCCCACTGGGTCTGAGAGTAGAGAAAGGGAGAGAGAGAGAAAAGGAAACAGGGAGAGTAAGAGAGAGAGGATGTAAGAGATAGGGGTGAATTAGTGCAAGGTTAAAGAGGTCGAAAGGGAAAGTAAAAAAGAAGGTCCTTTGATCAGTCCATGGTCAATTAGGGGTTGTGCCCCATCTTGAGCTTCCTTCTTGCTCTCATGTCTTCAGCCTTCATTCGCCCTGGTTCAAAGCCAGCTGCGCCTTGGTGAAGCAAGCTATGCCATTCGGGCAGACAAGTACACTCTCTTCCCAGCTATTGCAATCAAAGCCAATCTTCTTCAAGGAGGCTTTCAGGGAATCTTTGAAATGTGTCCTCTGGCTGCCCTGTGACCTTTGACCAGTCATAAGTTGGGAGTAGAGAACCTACTTCAGAAGGTGAGTATTTGTCATTCTGAATACAGTGGCCTGTCCAATGCAGTTGCAGTGCAAGAATGGTCTCCTCTATACTCAGGGCGCCTGCTTCCTGGAGGATGCTTGTGTTTGTGTGGTGATCCATCCAGGTGATGCATAGGATTTTCTGTAGGAAGTGCTGATGGTATGTCCCCCAGCTTCCTTGGGTGTCGGCGATACGCTTTGCAGCTGTAGAGGAATGTCAGGAGAATAACTGCCTTGTAGACTACGACTTAAGTGTCTGTCTGTAGGTGATGCTTACTGAAGCCTCATCTGAGTAGCTTCCCAAAGGAGGAGCTTGTGCGCAGGATCTCCATGCCTGTGGTCGCTGGGACATGTGGCAACCGAGTAGCAGAAGTGATTGCCTCACTCCAGGTGGAGACCTACCACCGCGATGCAGGGTGCAAGCCCCGGTTTTGGCTGGAGGAGGTCCTTTGTCTTATTGGCATTCAGGTGCAGCCCTAACAGTCGTATGTTTCCTTGAACAGATCGATGGTGGCCTGTTGGTCTTCTCATGTGTGCGCCAGGATAACACAGTCATCCAATAATGGAGATCTGTTATGGTCGAGCGCGAGAGACTTTGGTCTTTGCTTTTAGCCTTTGGAGATTGAGAAGCTTCCTGTTGAGTCTGTACTCAATTCGGCCCAGGTGGAAGGGTATCCTTGACCATGTCAGGGACGGCACCTAGGAGTGTGGAGAAAAGAGTGGGCATAAGCATATATCCTTGCTTGACGCTAGTTCTGATGGGAAAGGCATCAGACTCTGGTCCTTTGCATAGAATGGTGACAGCCATTTCGTCATAGCGAAGCTGTACAACCTTGATGTATTTCTGCAGACAGCCGATGTGACCCAGGATCTTCTAGAGCGCTTCTCGGTTGACTGAGTCAAAGGTCTTCGTCAGACTGAAGAAGGCCATCTACAGAGCTTGACTTTGCTTATGGCTTTTCTCTTGTATCTGTTGAGTGGTAAAGGTCGGACGCACTGTGCCTTGCGATGCTCTGAATTCACATTGGGATTCTGGAAGCGTGACCTCTGCAAGTGGAAGTAGGCGCTTCAGTAGTATCCAGCTAAAGCACTTGCCTGTGGTGGAGAGGAAAGCTATACCTCGGTAGTTGTCCGATGAAGAACTATTTCCCTTTTCGAAGGTTCCTATCTTGAAGATAGGGCTTCTGGAAGCCTCACTTCATGCCAAATTTACTGGAAAATAAGTGTAGACTCTGCACAACTTAGTCACTGCCAAGTTCATACACTCCAGCTGGGATACCATCTGTATTGGCAGCCTTGTCATTTTTGGCTTGTGGACTGGCTTGGTGAATTTCATCTAGAGTCGGAGATTCGGCACGGGACTCGTACGCCGTGTGCTGGCGTGCAAGGTCAAGAGCGGTGTCCAAGACTATCCAGCTACAGCTGAGAAGAGCCTTGAGGTTCTCTCTCCACCTGGTTCTGTTTGTGAGCAGGAGGACCTCTTAGAAGCTGGGGCCAGTGTAGGGCCAGATGGGCACAGACCATAAACTGCTTTTGTGACCTAATAAAGCTTCTTAGGCTGACAAGGGTAATGTGGTACACGTGGACTTCCAAAAGGCATTGGATGCCCTTGGCTTTCTCTTGCCACCAATTGTTCTTGATCTCTCGGACCACTCTCTGGAGTTTAGCCTTGGATAGTCAGCAGGGAAGGTTTTCTGGAGTTGTTTCTGGGGTCACTTTTCTATAGGTGGAAGGCAGCTCTCTTCTCATTTAACACATTTTCAACTGCCGTGTCGTTGTCATCGAACCAGTCCTGATGGCGGTGACTGGTGGAGCACAGTGTTTAGCGCAGACCTAAAGGATGCCAGTCTGGAGGCCATTCCAGATGGCTGCACCAGATGAACCAACCTTAGGGAGAGCAGTGAGCTTGGAGTGGAGGGCTTGCTGGAAGGCCTCATGGGTGGTCTTTCCCTGAAGGGAGATTGTGTTGAATCTCCTATGGTCTGCCTTCACCTGGCTGCACCGACATCGGGCGGGTCAAAAGTTAATGATTGACTTGACTAGACGATGGTTGCTCCAGCAGTCGTCAGTGCCATGCATCGCTCTTGTGATGTGGTTGTCTCTTCGGTCTCAGGTGCAGACGATGACATCATTTATCAGGTGCCATTGTTGGAACGGGGTGTTGCCAGATTTTCTTGTACCTGTCGCATTGGCTGAACATGGCATTAGTAGTTAGGAGCTTATGCTCAATGCATTTACTCAAAAATAAGATGTCGTTGCAGTTCAAGCATCCTGCACCCTCCTTCCTGATCATCTCCTTTCAGGCTAAAGCCATTCACACTTTTGCAGAACTGTAGCCAGGTTCTCCCAACGATCCCATAGCTGCTGACCTCCTCTGTGACCTCCATCCAGGCTTGCTTGGTTAGGCAGGAGCTCCTCTCCCCTAGTCCCTAGAGAAGAGAGCCTCCTGCCTATCTCAAGTAGCCTGGAGGAGAACATTCAGGCAGTTATCACTGAACCGTGAGATCTGGGATCCTCCTTTTGCTATGCTGACAAGCACCTTGTCCTGATGGCCTTCACCATGCTTGCCTTCGTGACCTCTTGGTCTTCCCCCACTGGCAGGCCTGGACTGCTCCTGGGTCTTCAGGGATGGCTGGCTTCACTCATGGAAGGCTTTAGCATTCTGTTGGTGGCAGTTCTTCAAAGTGGCACCAGCACATCCATCAGCATCAGTTGCGACCGCAGCTGCTGCCTCAATGCTGCCTCCACCCCCTAAATTGTCAGCCCTCACCATCTGCCCACTGTTCATTGGTGACTGGTTTGAGATAGTGGTGCAATTGGGAAGTGGGGCAGGTGCGCCAGTGCCACCCATTTCCAGTGGGGGCATCCACTTCTTACCACTGCTCGTAAAATGCCAACCAATGTTTCAGGTCGAAAATCTTTCATCAGAAGCTTTCATCAGAAAAATCATCGACCTGGAAACATGAACTCTGTTTCGCTCTCCACAGATGTTGATAAGTAAATCTAGAGACCTTGGAATGTTTGTCCACAGGTCTGTGAAGTAGCAGGACAGGTAGATAAGGTGGTCAAGAAGGCATATGGAATGCCTTCCTTTATTGCATGAGATGTAGAATACAAAAGCAGGGGCGTAATGCTGGAAATGTATAAAATGCTGGTTAGGCCACACCTGGAGTTTTGCATACAGTTCTGGTCACCACATTACAGGAAGGACATAATTGTTCTGGAGAGAGTACAGAGGAGTTTTGCAAGAATATTGCCAGGGCTAGAAAATTGTGGTCATGAGGAAAGATTGGATAGGTTGGGGTTGTTATCCTTAGAAGAAAGGAGGCTGAGGGGTGATTTGATTGAGGTGTACACAATTGAGGGGCCAAGATAGGGTAGACAGGGGAGACTCATTTCCCCTAGTGAAGAGGTCAATTGCCAGGGGGGCACAGACTTAAGGTGATTGGTAAAAGGATTAAAAGGGATATTAGGAAAAGATTTTTCACCCAGAGGGTGGTAGATATCTGGAATTCACTGCCTAGATTAGTGGTTGAGGCAGAAACCCTCAACTCTTCTAAAAGATACCTGGATCTGTACCTGAAGCGCTGTAACGTGCAAGGCTACGGACCAGGTGCTGGAAGGTGGGATTAGAATGGGTGACTAATTTTCAGCTGGCACAGACATGAAGGGCTGAATGGCCCCTTTCCCTGCTGTAACTGTTCTATGGTTCTATAAAGTACAACTTTGGCAAATGGATTTCAATGTAAGTAAATGTGACGTCAATTACTTTGGATCTAAAAAGAATATATCAGGGTACTTTCTAAATGGTGGAAAGCTAGAAACACTGGAGGTCCAAAGAGACTTGGAGGTCCAGGTAGCTAGATCATTAGAATGTCATGAACAGTACAGCAAATAATTAAAGAGGCTAATGGAATGCTGACTTTTATATTGAGAGGAATAGGATACAAGGAGGTAGAATTCATGTTTCAGTTATATTGGCTTGTGGGGCTGGGGTTAGGGGAAAGGGGTAGTGGAAATTTGGTAGTCCTAAATAGCCTTGGTTGTGAGGAAGGATCTTGACTTGAATGATCAGGAAACAGAACCATGGAGATTAACATGGGGGAGAAAACATTGATGGGAATAGATTATTGGCCCCTAACAGTAACTATGCTGTTGGATAGAGTATTAATCAAGAAATAAGAGAAGCTTGAAACAAAAGCAATGCAAACAATTGTGGTGGACTTTAATCTGCATATAGACTGGACAAATCAAATGTTTACAGTAGTTACAGCTAAAGTAGTTTACAGGATGACTTCATGGAACGCATTCCAGATGGCTTTCCAGGAAAGCACATCACAGAACCAACCAGGGAACAGGCTATTATAAATCTTGATTGGGTAATGAGACAGCATTAGCAAGCAATTTAATAGTTAGGGACCTTCGAGGGGAGAGTGATCATATTATGGAAGGATTTCACATTGAGATTCAGAGTAACATACTTGAGTCTGAAAGCAGAGGCTTAAAAAAAATCAATTATATAAGTCTGAGCGGCAAGCTGTCTAAGGTGGATTGGGAAATTAGGAAATAGATGATAGATATGATAACAGATAAGAAATGGTGAACAATTAAGAGATATTTCATATTTCTCAATGAATATGCATTCCATTGAGAAATGAAGGCTTCATTGTAAAAGTGATTAATTTGTGGTTAACTAAAGAGGTTAAACATTATTAGATTAAAAGAAGCTTATAATGTTGCCAAAAAGTATAATGAGACTGGGGATTGGTGATAGTTCTATAAACCAACAAAAAGTGACCAAAAACGATGAAGACGGAAAAAAATACAATATGCTGGTGAACTAGCAAGAAATATAAAAACAAATTTTAAGAATTTCTATGAGTATGCAAAAACGAAGAAAGTAGCAATGTATATATGGGTCCATTAGAGTCTGAACTAGGGGGCATAGTTTAAAAAATAGAGCTAGATTTTTCAGGAGGATAATTAGGAAACACTTCTATATGCGTAGATTGATAGAAGTTTGGAACTCCCTTCTACAAGTAATTGATGCTAGATCCATTCTCAATTTTAAAATTGAGATTTTTGTTCAGCAAAGGTATAAAGGGATACGGGGATTATTTGGGTATAGGTTAGGCCACAGGTCAGCCAGTCTCATTGAATGGCAGTTCAAGGAACTAAATGGATTACCCCTATTCCGATGTTCCGACGAAATATTTTGAATCTGTCTTCACAGTTGAAAACACAAAACAATCTGGAAGTAATGGGGAGTCATGGGCCTAGTAAGATTGAGGAACTTAAAGTAATTAATGTCAGTAAAGAAAAAGTAGTAGTTTGGTCGTACATTGCCGAAAAAAGATTTTTTGTCAAAGTTTTTTGTCTTGCACTCATCAGGACAATTTGCAAGATAATACCAATGTCAGGGGAAACAACATATTTACATTGCATGAGAAGATTGGCAATGCCTCTGCCAATCAGAGTCCACTTGCCAACCAATAAGCACACTCTTCTCATACAGTATAAATATGATGTTTCTCCTGACATTGATATTTTCTTGCGAATTGCCCTGACGAGTGCAAGATGAAATGCTTCAACAAAAAAAATCTTTTTTCATACACTAAAAAAAGGTAGTCATCTGATATGCAATATACCTTTAAGAGGAGTATTGTAATGCAAGGTCACCGGATCCAAATATCCAATAGCAGGCTACCTCTGTGTGAGAGAGTCTTGAGTCAGTCACTGATGAGTGAAGACAGAGTTTTATGCTGTGAGCACACAAGTGTAGCTGCTGAGTTTAGTTGGTAAATAAATAACAGGTGTTTATTCTAACAACGATCTACTGATGTTCTCTGTCTCTACCAACTCAATCACCCGAAACAAGTGTGCAACCCGGACCCTTTAGCCCCAACAAACCAAGGGCACTAGATCCAACGAACTAGCGACGAGAGTAAAAGCATGAAAAAACATGGAAAAAAATGAGGTTAAAAGTGAGGAAAAGTGAAGGAATCCAGAAGAACCAAAATTGGACCGTACCTTGCACGATAGTTGTAAGCAAAAGAAAATTTCTTTCTTGAGCATCAAAGTGATCCCCCCAGAGTACGCCGCAATTTGGAAGATTGGAGCCTTTCGATCCAACCTCGGACGACAGGTCTCAATATGTGGAATGCCTCTTGTTCTTCTTCCAGGAAAATGACACTGTGGAGTAGGAGGAGAGGCATGCGATCCTTTTGTCCAAGTGTGGGAGTAAGACTTACGGATTTATTCAAAATCTATTGGCTCCCAGTGCCCCAGACTTGAAAAGTTTCGATGACTTAGTGAACCTCATAAAGAATCATTACCAGCCCAAGCTGTCAGTGATGATGTAACGGTTTAAATTTAACTCAAGAAATAGAGCTGTGGGGGAGTCCATCACTTGTTATATGGCAAGTCTGAAGCAATTAACTGAATATTGCGAGTTTAGTACACCAATTAAGGATATGCTTAGAGATCGTTTGGTGTGTGGTATAAATGAAAATGTATTCAGAAGAGATTGTTGGCTGAAACAAATCTAGATTTTCAGAAGGTTGGAAATCGCTCTTACAATGGAAGGTGCACTGCGAGACTCAGAAGCCATTCGAGGAGCGTAAAATGTTGGGTGGGGAGCCTCAACCAAAAAGAGTGCAAAAGTTGCTCCGAAGCGGGAAGCAGCCTCTGCTAGCAGACACATTAAAAGGGAAAACTTAGCAGCAAAAACATGGCATAATAGTGACAGAGATGGAAGCAGGCAGCCTTGTAATGAACCACAGTTCAAAAAGATTGAATGTTTCTTCTGCCATTGATATCCCTTATGAAACATTGTAAGGGTAGAATCAGGCAGACTTTTAGACAAAAGCAAAAATCCAGTGAGATAAACGGTGTTGAAAAGCCTGAAATAATAGATGCTGATATCTATTTGTTGTATTATTTAAAGGTAGGAAGAATGAAGCCTATCTATGTTACCATGGGAGTGAATGAGAAGCCAATCATAATGGAGGTGGAACAAAAACAAAAATAGCTGGAAAAACTCAGCAGGTCTGACAGCATCTGCAAAGAGGAATACAGTTAACGTTTCGAGTCCATATGACTCTTCATCAGAACTAAGACATATAGAAATGAGGTGAAATATAAGCTGGTTGAGTGGGGTGGGACAGGTAGAGCTGAATAGAGGGCCAGTGATAGGTGGAGGCAAAGAAGAGATTGCCAAAGACGTCACAGACAAAAGGACAAAGGGGTGTTGTCAGTGGTGATATTAGCTGAGGAATGTGCTAATGATGACATTAAGTGTAGAAAGCAGGACGAGCAAGGTACAGATAGCCCAAGTGGGGGTGGGGGGAAGGGATCGAAATAGGCTAAAAGGTAGAGATAAAACAATGGATGGAAATACATTTAAAAATAATGAAAATAAGTGGGAAAAGAAAAATATATAAAAATATATATTTTTTAAAAATTATAAATTATTGGAAAAAGGAGGTTTGGAAAGGGGGCGGGGATGGAGGAGAGAGTTCATGATCTGAAGTTGAACTCAATGTTAAGTCCAGAAGGCTGTAAAGTGCCTAGTCGGAAGATGAGGTGCTGTTCCTCCAGTTTGTGTTGAGCTTCACTGGAAGATTGCAGCAGGCCAAGGACGGACATGTGGGCATGAGAGCAGGCTGGTGTGTTAAAATGTCAAGCGACAGGGAGGTCTGGGTAATGTTTACGGACAGACCAAAGGTATTCTGCAAAGCAGTCACCCAGTCTGCGTTTGGTCTCTCCAATGTAGAGGAAACTGCATTGGGAGCAGCGAATGCAGTAGACTAAATTGAGGGAAGTGCAAGTGAAATTCTGCTTCACTTGAAAGGAATGTTTGGGCCCTTGGATGGTGAGGAGGGGGGAAGTAAAGGGGCAGGTGTTGCATCTTCTGCGGTTGCATGGGAAGGGGCCGTGGGAGGGGGTTGAGGTGTAGGGGGTGATGGAGGAGTGGACCAGGGTGTCCCGGGGGGAACAATCCCTATGGAAAGCCGTCGAGGGGGGTGTGGTGAAGGGAAGATGTGTTTGGCGGAAATGGTGGAGAATGATCCTTTGAACGTGGAGGCTGGTGGGGTGATAAGTGAGCACAAGGGGGATCCGGTCATGGTTCTCGGAGGGAGAGGAAGGTGCGAGGCAGATGTGCGGGAGATGGGCCGGACACGGTTGAGGGCCCTGTCAACCACCATGGGTGGGAAACCTCGGTTAAGGAAGAAGGAAGACATGTCAGAGGAACTGTTTTTGAAAGTGGCATCATCAGAACAGATGTGACGGAGGCGAAGGAACTGAGAGAATGGGATGGATTCCTTACAGGAAGCGGGGTGTGAGGAGCTGTAGTCGAGGTAGCTGCGGGAGTTGGTAGCCTTGTAATGAATATTGATGGACAGTCTATCACCAGGAATTGAGACAGAGAGGTCAAGGAAGGGAAGGGAAGTGTCAGTGAAAGACCATGTGAAAATGATGGTGGGGTGGAAATTGGAAACAAAATTAATAAATTTTTCCAGGTCCAGATGAGACCATGAAGCAGCACCAAAGGAATCATTGATGTACTGGAGAAAGAGTTGTGGGAGGGGGTCTGCGTAGGACTGGAACAAGGAATGTTCTATGTACCCCATAAAGAGATAGGCATAACTGGGGCCCATGCGGGTACCCATAGCCACACCTTTTATTTGGAGGAAGTGAGAGGAGTTTAAGGAGAAATTGTTCAGTGAGAGAACAATTTCAGCCAGACGGAGGAGAGTAGTGGGGGATGGGGATTGTTCGGGCCCAGTTAACCTATGATGCATCACCTTGTGGAGTGGGAGCGGTGCTTTGCCATCGAATGAATGATGGATCAGAAGGACCTTTAGGATATGTGTCTAGAACACTTAGTACTGCAGAGAAAAAGTACTCTCAAATTGAAAAAGAAGGCCTATTAGTCATTTTCAGTGTTAAAAAGTTTCAATAACTTTTCAACTAACAAAATCAAT
The DNA here is from genome assembly GCF_017639515.1 of Carcharodon carcharias. Taxonomy (NCBI): domain Eukaryota; kingdom Metazoa; phylum Chordata; class Chondrichthyes; order Lamniformes; family Lamnidae; genus Carcharodon; species Carcharodon carcharias. The sequence continues at coordinate 44,648,358 of NC_054485.1, forward strand.
ATGTGCATGGTCATTATTTTATTATCATAATGGACCACAAGCCATTATTAGGACTATTTGGTGAAGATAAGGCTATACCTCCTATAGCCTCAGTAAAGGTACCAAGATGGGCATTGATCTTGGCAGCAGCGGAAGAGTATACTTTTATTCACAGACCCAGAAGTCAAATTGCAAATGCTGATGCACATAGTCATCTACCCTTGCCAGTAAAAGACGAGGATGTTCCAATTCCTCAGGAATACGCCTTATTGTTAAACTTCCTGGACTCATCACTGATATATGCTAAACAAATTAAAGGTTGGACAAACTGAGATCCAGTCTCATCCAAAGTGAGAAATCAAGCTCTTTATGGTTGGTCACAAGCACGCGAATCTGATGAAATGAAACCGTATTTTCAGAGAAGATACGAGATAACTAGCCAAGAAGGTGTTTTATTGTGGGGAGCTCAAGTGATTGTTCCTCCAAAAGGACGAAAGCCATTGTTATCTGAACTTCACGGTGCACATCCTGGAATTTCCAAAATGAAGGCAATAGTGCGTAGCTATATGTGGTGGCCAGGAATGGATGGAGAAATAGAACATCTAGTGAGAAGTTGTATGCAGTGTCAACAAGTCCAAAAAATATGCAACAGCTCCGTTACACCCCTGGGAGTGCCCAGGAAGGTCATGGGTATGAGTACACTTTGACTATGTGGGACCTTTAATGGGAACAATATTTCTCCTTATCATAGACGCTCATTCAAAATGAATGGATGTATATGAAGTGAGGTCACCCACATCTTCAGCGATAATAGACAAGCTACAACAAAACTTGGCTATAAATGGGTTACCTGAAGTGCTAGAATCAGATAATGGGACAGTATTCACAAGTGCTAAATTTAACCGATTTACGCATCTCTATACCATCCTTCTTCAAAGAGACTCACCGCGAGAGCAGTTCAGAGGTTCGAATTTGGTATGAGGAAGTTATCTGGAGATTTGTTAGCGATGAAATAAGCACAATTCCTTTCCATTATGGAAACACCCATCATTCGACAACAGGTGTCACACCTGCTGAATTAAAATAAAAGCAAACTACTGCGGACGCTGGAAATCTGAAACAAAAATGGAAAGTACTGGGAAAGCTCAGCAGGCCTGACAGCATCTGTGGAGAGAGAAAAAACAAAGTTAATGTTTCGAGTCTGTATGGCCCTTCTTCGGAGCTCTGAACTTTTGTTTTTCTCCCTCCAAAGATGCTGTCAGACCACCTGCTGAATTATTGATGAAGCGCCGTCTCCAGTCGAGGCTGACCCTAATCATGCCAAACTTGGGGGGAAGGTAGAAAGAAAGCAGGAAAGTCAGAAAATGGAACATGATTGTCACAGTCGGGGCATTTAATGTAGGAGAGAAGGTATTTGCAAAACACTTTAGAGACGAACCAGCATGGTTGTTCGGTGAATTAAGTGCCGTAACGCGACCTCTTTCCTACCACGTGGAAGTCGGAGATCAAATCGTAAGAAGTCATGTGGATCAGATATGAAGTGGAGAAACCAAATATCCAGAAGTGATTCCCCCAATGCTCGAGATTGAATCAACATTTCCAGTTGAAATAGCTCCGCCAAGTACAAATGCATTTGAAGGGCCAACTGTACCTGAAAGCGTCTTAAGAAAAAAATTTACCAGTACCTGCTGTAGAACGTATTCTCAGACAACTTCAGCAAGGGAGATTCCAAAACAAACTTCAGAAGCTATAGAGCTGAGACATTCTATATGCATAAGGAACCCCCCACAGAGACAGACTTTATAAATACTTGATCTGTATAAATAACCTGATATATAGAAAAATTATAAAATGTATTTTTCCATAAAGGGAGAGGGATGTAGTAATCTGATAATGTAATATACCTTTAAGGCAGGTGTTGTAATGTAAGGTCACATGATCCAAATATCCAATAGCAGAGTAGGGTGGGCTACCTCTATGTAAGAGAGTCTTGAGTTAGTTACTGATGAGTGAAGACAGAGTTTTATGCTGTGAACACACAAGTGTAGCTGCTGAGTTCAGTTTGTAAATAAACAGCGTGTGTTTATTCTAACAACAATCTACTGATGTTCTCTGTCTCTGTGCCAACCCAGTCACCCCAAAACTAGCATGCAATCGGGATCCTTTGGCCCCAACAAACCAAGGGCATTGGATCCAACGAAAAAGTACTGAAGGAATTAATAGGACTAAAAGCTAAAAAACTCCCAGATGACCTACATCTTTCTAAATATGGATCTAAAAGTGGTACCTGCAGAGATACTGGATGCATTTGTTGTGATCCTCCAAAATTCATGAGATTCTGGCATGGTCCTAGTGGCTTGGCGGACAGGAAATCTAACTCTGCTATTGAAAAAAGGATGGAGGGAAACCAGGGAACGACATGTCAAATAACCTGTCATCAGCATCAAGACAAAGCTGGAGTACATTCTTCAGGAAATGGTAGCAAACAAAAAAGAAAAGAAAGACTTGCATTGACATAACACCTTTCACAAACAAAGTGCATCTCAAAGCACTTTAGAGCCAATGAAATACTTTTGAAGTGTACTCACTGTTGTAATAAAGGAAAGTGGTTGTCAATTTGTGGACAGCAAGATTCCAAAAACTTCAAGGTGATTATGAACAGATAATTTGTTTTTGTGACATTAATAATTGGATAAATATTGATCAGGACTTCTGAGATAACTTGCCTACTCTTCTTCAAAATAATGCCATGGTGTCTTAATTTGCATCCACTTGAGAGTGCAGGCTTGGTTTAACATTTCTTCTGAAAGATGGCACCTCCCAGTGCAACGTTCATTCAGCATTGTACTGGAGTGCCCGCTTTTGATTTTTGTACTCAAGTCCTGGAGTGGGACTTGAACCCACAACCTTCTGACTCAGAGAGTGTGCTGATCCACAGGTGGCAGATTTTACTGAGGATGTCCTTACTGAAGCACAGACATCAAACATGTTGTTCCTCTGTTCCTTGTAGAGGTTCAAGACGGTTCAGGCTTTGCAACTTTAAACAACTATAGAAATGAACGTGTTTTAGAATTGTAGCAACAACCAGAAGAAATCAACCAGTAACTAACCTGTAAGCAGCTGATGATTTCTTGTGTCCCGCCTGCTACTGAACGTGTGTTTAGTTATGTGAAGTTAAAAGAGGGCATTAACTGGAGCACTGAGCTCCAAAATGGCACCACTGGCATCGTCAGTATTGAATACCGATTGACATGATCATCTTCTTGTTCTGCATGCTAGAGGTAGCTGTTCCTTGCACATGTGCTTCCACTTGCACCAATATGGTGTCTGATGTGACTAGCCCCAACAATGGTGGGCACACTCTGGACTTCATTTTAGAGGAATAATGGTATACAATGTTCCCAAAAAATAGGTACAAACAATCCAATTTTTTGCCCACAGAGCCTAAACCTGGAAGTATAAATTAGGATATTTAATTCAATATAAAATCATGTACAGAAAATAGAATCAAGACAGGGAAAGAAAAATTGGATATCATGAGAGATATGAGAGGCAGAAAGAAATAATAGAGAATAAATTTTATTTATTTAAAAAAAATCTCCAACTGTAATTAATACCTGAAGAAATCTGACTCTACAACTTCCTGATTTCCATGTCTAACTTTGCACAGGTGGATGTAGGAAATTGTTGTCCAACTTACTCTATAATAACAGGAAGTGCTGATATCCTCACTAGTAGTATTGCTGCATAATTTAAACCATAGGTGATTTATTTCTCTCATTACCATATCACAAAAAAATTAGTAGATTAAACCACGAACCATTCAACTATTCGGCCCATCAAATCCATGCCGGCTCACCGTAAAACGAAACAGTCAGTTCCATCTCTCCATCTCTGTCCCCATAGCCTAGTTTATTTCTTTCAAGTGCCCATCCCAATTTCTTTTTGAAATCATTCATCATCTCCACTTTCACCACCCTCATGCACAGCAAGTTCCAGGTCAGTATAATTCCTTTTGTAAACTCTTTCATGGGATGTGAACATCACTGGCTAGGCCAGCCTTTATTGCCTATCTCTAATTGCTTTTGAGGGGGTGATAGTTGGCTGCTGCCTTGAACTGGCGTATTCCATGTGGCATAGGTACATCCGCAGTGCTGTTAGGGAGGGAGTTCCAGGATTTTGACCCAGCGACAGTGAAGGAATAGCAATATATTTCCAAATCAGAATGGTGTGTGTCTTGGATGGGGCTAGCAGGTGGTGGGGTTCCCATGCAGCTGCTGCCCTTGTCCTTCTAGGTAGTGGAGGTCGTGGGTTTGGAAGGTGCTGTTGAAGGAGTCTTGGTGAGTTGCTGCAGTGCATCTTGCATATGATACACACTGCTGCCACTGTGCATCAGTGATGGAGGGACTGAATGCGTAAGGTGGTGTATGGGGTGCCACTTTAGTAGGCTGCTTTGTTGTGGATGGTGTCAAGCTTCTTCAGTGTTGTTAGAGCTGAACTCATCCAGGCAAGTGGGATGTAGCCACAGTATTTACAATGCTATTCCAGTTCAGTTCCTGATAATTGGCAATCCTCCATATGTTGAAAGTGGGAGATTGTGATGATAATGCCGTTGAATGCCAAGGGGTGCTGGTTAGATTCTCTCTTGTTGGACGTTGTCATTGCCTGGCACTTGTGTGGCGCGAATAATACTCGCCACTTATCAAGCTAAGGTCTATTCATCTATGAACATAAACCCACAAGCCCCTCTGTCCCTGCATACACTTCTGTGGCATTAAGTCTATATTGCCTCTCCCTATTCCTCCTGCCAAATGTATCACCTCACACTTTTACTAAATTCCACTTGTATGCCCATTCTACTAACCTATCTATGTCCTATTGCAGTTGATTTGCATCATCCTTGCCATTTGTCATTCTCCAAGTTTGGTATCGGCAAATTTTGAAATTTTACTCTGTATTCCAAGGCCCCAGTCATTTACATACACCGAAAAGGTCGTGGTTCTCACATTGACTCTTGGGGAACACCACTGTCTACCATCCTCCAGTCTGAAAAATAACCACACATCACAATTTGCTGTTTTCTGTCCTTGAGCCAGCTTTAAGTGTCTGAGGGCACTGAATTGCATTATTATTAATAGTGGCATTGTCCTGTCACACATCCTGTTCCACCCGCCCAATACTGTCTGAAATCAGGGGGTAAATTCTAGCCATATTGTTCCTGCTAACAGTACGGGGGTTTTCCAAAGCAATAGTATTTTTCAAAATTATCTCGCAGATATAAAACAGACCTTCCATTTCAAAACAGTTTTGCCCTTTTGAAATGAGTTTATTACACAGGCATTCAGGGTGTGTGATAAAGAGTAATGTACATGTGGCATTAACAGTGACATTGAAATGAAAGCTGCATTGAACATTTTGACAATAGCTCAGATGAAATATATTGTGGTCCAAGTTCAAAAGCTATCACATATTATGTTCCAGTTGGCTGGGTAAATTTCCATAATATTTCCCAGTTAAGGTCCTTCAAATACATCAAGAGGTAGTTTAAAGTTCTTTCTTCTATCTTAATATTCAATAGAAAAATGGGGAAGAATTCTGCATTCACCACTTGGGTGGTAAATGGGCAGGGTGGATCTCATATCTTTTGCAGAATCTGCCTGATTTTCATTCCATTGAATGATGTGATTAGGAATGTGTCAGCTATCAAGATGTGATTTATGACTGCCAGCCTGATTGGTTTTGGCTAATAATGCCTCAAATATTCTCCACCCTTATTTGTCCTTCTTCACTGCCCAGAAACTAACGTAACTGTGGTAATCTGAGGTGCAATATATCTTTAAGAGAATGTGAGCAGATTGACTATGTGATTGTATTACCTAATTGCTCTGTAGCAATTGTTAATCAGTAGTTTTAGAATAAGTTTGTGTTTGAGAAGCACACATGTGTGAGTGCTCTGTTACTTATATGAATAAACAGCATTTTACAATGGTCTCTTCATCTACATTTACTTGATTACCAACTCACTCACCAGTAGATAGGTGTGCAAATGTGTTTGCTGAACAAGAGACCCTATAGAAGGAACATAACAGTAACACTGCATCTTTCTAATGCTGGACATGCAACTGACTGTGTGGGCAGTCCTTGATGCATCTTTAGAACTCTATCACAAGCATTTGTCCTATCATAGTCTACTTTAGATAAAAACAAAAAAACTGCGGATGCTGGAAATCCAAAACAAAAACAGAATTACCTGGAAAAACTCAGCAGGTCTGGCAGCATCGGCGGAGAAGAAAAGAGTTGATGTTTCGAGTCCTCATGACCCTTCTCATGACTGAAGTTCTGTCGAAGGGTCATGAGGACTCGAAACGTCAACTCTTTTCTTCTCTGCCGATGCTGCCAGACCTGCTGAGTTTTTCCAGGTAATTCTGTTTTTGTTATAGTCTACTTTAGCCGGTTAGTAATTTGAACAATGTCACCACTTTAAACCTCTCGAAGCACTTTTAGAAGTCCCTAATGGTTTCTTTTCATTATTCAGTGGTCTGTAATGCCCAATATAGTAACAGATTCCTTATTATGCCTTATTTCTACCTGAAGAGACTTTTTTTTTTATTTGTTCATGGGGTGTGGCGGCACTGGCTAAGCTAGCAACTTTTTCCCATCCCTAGTTGCCCTTCAGAAGGAGGTGGTGAGCTGCCTTCTTGAACCACTACAGTCCATGATTAATACCAGTACTAAAATTTTTCCTTACAATGACTTTTAATTAATCATGCCATTCTTCTACCCACTTCACTTCTCTGAAAAACTTTAAGCTAGGAATCCCTAGTCTCACTTCATCTGAAGCCAATGGTTGTATTTTTAGCCCCACCAGCTGGGATCGGAGGTGGGGCAGGTACTGCTGACTGGTATGCTGGTCTGGGCTACCTGTTGAAGGAATTTTCCAGTCAGCCTCTAGGTTTCTGGAAGCAGCAGGGGACCATTTAGCTGCTTGGAGGTGGCCTCCCGAGGGCAGATCTGGGGGTGCAGGGAAGAGGAACCACTGCTCCAGGCAGGCTTAGCGGCCCTCCCTTCCTGCCTGTGTACATGGGCTGCGGCTGCCGCAGCCACAGCCGCAGCTGCAGCCTTGGGCCGCTCTAGAGGGAATCTACAAAATGTCCTGACCAACGTTTATCTCTCAACCAACATCACGCAAAACAGATTATCCAGTCATCATCACACTGCTACTTGTTATATTTCCACGTACAGATTTGTGCAAGATTTCATATTATTGCATTACTGTGTGGAAATTGGCTGCCATGTTTCCTACATTACAACATAGACTATAATTCAACAGTATGTGATGTAAAGTGTTTTGGATTTAGGCCATGGAAGGCACTTTATAAACACAAATTCTTTTTTTTCTTTCTAATTGCACAACAATCTGCTTTGTAGCCACATATTTCCGTTTCCCACAGCAATAATCCGTTTCACTTCAGTGACATGCACTTCCCAGACTATCAGATCATCAGATGCACCAAAGGGGCCATCTGATAAATATCACCCAGCACTTGCTGTCATCCTGTTTCTGAGTACACCCTGGCCACATCAGCCATGCATAATTGATTGTTCAAACGATGACTTAGTTAAGTGGGTGACACTTCATGACACCTTGGTTCACTTTTTTCCTGGCATCTGTCCATTCAAGAACAGGAGGTGCAACATCTACCCATTCATCTATCCACACCTCTGTTCTGAACACCAAGCACTCCTTCTTTGTGGGACAGAAATCTAGCTGTACTTTGTCTAACCTGGTATACTGTACTTGCTGCTGATGATATGATCTGCTTCAGATTGGAGAAAACACAGGCAGGATAAATGGCCACTTTGTTAAACACTTGTCTAAATGCGTGACTCCAACTAACTGTGGGTTAAGACTGCCCCTTATTTCCCAGTCTGACCTATCTCATTAACCCCATACACTATTTCAAAGTACCTCAATACAAACAGCAATAATAACGCCTTGGGCTAAAAATTTGTTTCCTCCTGTTTTCAGGTGTGTGGGTCATGATTCGTGACCCGCCCTCGCTTGGTCCTGTTGAGGACGCAGATACCAAACTTGGTGCTGCCTCTTCATTTCCAATGAATGCAGCTTTCAGCCAAGTGCAGCCTGCGCTGCCAGCTGGCTGAACACAGGTGGAATGGGAGCCTGGCAGCATGCGAGGGTAGCATATGTTGCAGCTGGCCTCCAGCTCTTAAAGGCAGCCTGCCCTTCTTAAAGGAAAGCTGTAGTGACTGAAAGCAAATTGAAACAGGACAAACGGAGCACCAGAGGGGGCAGAAGTCTCCCAGATTCAAGGGGGCAGTGCTGGAAGCCTTGGTGATGGAGTTTGACAAGAGAAGAAATGCCATGTTTCTACGGGGGTTGGTGGCAGGAAGCCCTCAAGGAACACACTCTGAAGGGTATGGGAACAGGTAGCAAGGCTGACTCCTGGAATCTGGCAGCATTGCCAGAAGAAATTCAACGACCTCATACAGGTGATCAAGGTCAGTGAAATGCATCTTTACTTCTTTTTTGGTGGCGCCTTGCTCATCTGTGACCTCTACGGTCTCAAAGGACAAGGACAGCAGATGCCTGGGAACACCACCACCTGCAAGTTCATTTCCAAATTACACAACATCCTGAGTTGGAACTGTATCACCGTTCCTCCACTGTCGCTGGACCAAAATCCAAAACTCCCTCCCAAACAGCACTGGGTGTACCTATACCACATGCACTGCAGCGGTTGAAGAAGATAGCGTGCAACCACCTTCTCAAGGAGAATTAGGGATGGGAAATCAATGTGGCCTCGCTAGTGATGCCTCTCCTGAAAATCATACCACCAACCTCTCACGATGCTCAATGCACAACACATCCATCATTTACCTATCAGCGGTCCTCAACACTCAGGACTCAGGCCTAACATCCCCTTACAGAACTCCAAATGAAGCCTGCACCATACTCATCTCTCGCTGCCTCCAAATACCACCAGCTGTTCAGCCAAGGCAGGCACATTGCCCAAATATAGTGCAACACAATCACTGATGTGCTCCCCTTTCTCATGGGACAAGATGTCACAGTAGAAGGGAACAAATGGAATAGAACCAATGTGGCCAGGCACGCCTGAATTGCCTAAGCCATCTAGAGGAGATAGTGCTCTATATCATGGGGCTGGCTGTGAGAGTACCCATTGAATCTGGCATTGATGAGAACATTCAAGATGGTGGTATGTCCCTGCCTTAAACTCATTCTCAACGCCCAGCTCACCCTCAACCTGCTATCCGATGTGATGTGTAAGCTGCAGTTGGTGTGAACATAAACCTCTTACTTCCCTCTTAAATCTCCTTCTTTTACCTCCATCTTCTCCTTCTGATTTTATGCTTTCGGACAGTGAAAGGACTGGCACCAGCACCAGAAGGAAGGGTGAGAGGAACACCACAGCACTGATGGAGGAGCACTGCCACTTGAAATATAAAAAAAACAGAAAATGCTGGAAATACTCAGCAGGTCTGGCAACACCAGTGTAAGGAGAAACAGAGTTGATGATCAAGTCTTTGACCTATCATCAGAACTGAGAGAAGTTAGAAAAAAAATATACTTTGATCAAATGAAAGGTAGAAGGGTGGGAATAAGGGCAAACTGGAAGGTCTGTGATAGGGTGGAGAGAAGGAGAGATTAAATAACCAAATGTTTCATGTTGAAAGATCAAAGGGTTGGTAATGGGACAAGTAAGGATTCACATCACCTCTCTTCACATTCCTCAAGTTACTGAATTAAGATAAATCCAGAAGGTGACAGCCAGCAACTGGAGATTTGTGCGCCTGTCATGAGCCACACAGCTTCCAAGGAGCCAATGTGCTACAACAGCAAATCACCTGAACCTGGAAATTGGCCAGTTTTTTGGTTGCTGATCAGCCAATTAAGTCTTCAATATTGCAGGCAGGAAGAGCATGCTCACTTCCACCTAAAAATGCACCACTCGCATTTGGCAGCAGCAGTGCGTGCCCGCAACACTCTGAGTGGAAATTATTAGATATATATCCTTCACTTCCTGTGGTGTTCCTAGTTTCCTGTTATGATCTCCGTAGAGACCAATAACTTATCCAAAAGAAAGGAACCCCAACGATGCCAACGGAAAGAAAACCGGGGGTCAAGATTTCACTTTTTAAAACGTTTACTGCAACAAGCTGACTGAAATCAACATAATTCAAACATTAATTAACAGACGAAGATATTTCAAATAAAGCGATAAATTTCAGATTAAATAGTCGATATAACAAAGATACGCCTCACATAGTTACAAGTACTCACATTACTTCCTCACAGTCTTTCCAAATCGGTCTCTGCTATGCAGGATCTCTCACTTTCCACTCAAATGTTTCTGCCCTTGAGTCGCATTCACCAGTATTCCATCTGAAGTCTCCAGACATCTATTAACCCACTCTCACTCAGGTCCTGACAGTCCAGATTGCACAGGTTCTCCAGAGACTCCCTTCTCCAATGGCTTTGAATGGTCTACAGGGATCTGGCAACACTGAGGCAGTGGCAATGGGTCTTTTTCAATCTACAATCCCTTACCTTTCCTGTCTTCTGCTCTCTGCTCTTTCCAACTGTATAACACATCAAAACCTGCTGCATTCTCAGAAACCTGCTTCAATACCAGGATCTTTTTGAAGAATTCCATCTGAATATGCTCCGGTGAAGCACCTTGGGAGTGTTTCACTGTGTGAGGAGGAGGTCTTGTGGTGTATTGGGTTGTACCGCTGCATCTGAGCCAGGAGTTGCTAGTTTGAGTCCCAACCCAAGACTTGATGGCAAGGGAAGGTGTTTTCATAACCCAGCCAAACAGCATCAACTGGCAAATCCTTCCAACATGCACCAGTGTGATGGGAAGAATGTTGGAGCCTCTACTATCATTATCCATAGTTCCAAGCTACAACACGCATGTAAAAGTGTAAGCTGCCACAGCAACTCAGATTCCCTGAGTGAACTGTAACACACTGCCACTAAGGATGCTATATAAATGTAATATTTTGTTGCTGTGGTAGATATTAATGGTCATGCTTTCTCACTCTCCCAGAACCCTGCAGATGATCACTTTTCCTCAATTGTCTCTCTGTGCTATGAGCAGATAAATTATGAGGATCCTGGCAGATGTGTGGTTTTCCCTGTACGTTGTCTCTCGTCTTCATACTTCGGGCTGTAATTTCTGATGGTGTGGGAACTGAGTCAGATTGCCAATCTGCTTGAAAGTTCCTGCCTGAAAATCCAGCCAATCCTATCTCGTCTGATGTTCCGACTTAGACACAATCCATGCTGGCAATCTAGTGCAGTACTGAAGGAGTGCTACACCATTGGTTATGCTGTCTTTCAGATGAAGTAATAAACCGAGCAGGACACAAAACAAAATCGTATGGCAGTATTCAAGGAAGAGCAATGGAGAACATAAGAACTTAAGAGATAGGAGCAGAAATAAGTCATATGCCCCCTCAAGCCTGCTCCACTATTGAATAAGATTATGGCTTCGACCTTAACTCCACTTTCCTGACCTACCCCCATGTCGCTTGATTCCCCGGGTGTTCAAAAATCTCTCAGCCTTAGCCTCAAATGTCTAAGCACCCACTGCCCTCTGGGGTAGAGAATTCCAAAGAATAAGAAAAGTTCTCCAGGTGTCAAGTCTGGTCGTCCAGAATTTCCCATAGGATTCTCCGTCTCCACTGACATAACTTTGATAGAAATTTGGGTGGAAATCCTGGATCACCTCTGGGCCTGGTACTTAATCTCTGCTGGTGTGCACTACGTGGAAGGAATACTGGATGGTAATCAGCAGTGGGAGATCTAGCTGGTTCTTTTTAACTCCTCTCCCCCAGGGCAGGGTGTCCTAAAGCCGACCATGAAACTTTCTGGCTGCAATCAGATAACTTATTCCAGATAGGAGAGTGAACACTGAAGCCATTGCAGTGTGAGTGGCTCAGTACCACATAGGATAGTCAGTGCTCTTGGTGATAGCTTATAACAAGAGTTTTTAGTAGATCTCGGAATAGTTATTAGACAATGGTCCTGGGATTCAATCTTTGAAGATCACCTTCTCCAGCAGCTGCTCTGTTCCTTATTTGTGCTTCATCCACATTGATGACATTAAAACACAATCCACGTTTAATTACTTACCGCCAGTTTTTTAAATAAATTATCTTCTTATTCTGCAGCTTTCTTTTGTAAGCTGGTTTAGCTCTTGGCAATGGAATCTGTGTTGGAATAGTAAACATTCGATATTCAAAAACACTTTACACTAAAATGCATTGGTGGAAAATATTGGCGATGTTACAAACTCATGACAAATGTTTCTTTCTGCTATTTTAAATGAAATGTTAATCCATTTATAATATTAACTGGTGGCAGAGAAATTAATTTTGCACCAGTTTGCTCAATGCTCACACAATTGAAACATAAGAAAGAGCAGGGTCAGAAAAGACTAATCTGTCCCTGGAGCATGGACTTGTTGGGCTAAATGGTCTGTTTCTGTATTGTAAATACTTTGTAATACTTTCTAGTATCTCTGGTTGGTCCCAAAAATAAAAGTTTCAAGTTGACCCATTGACATAAATATCTATCCAATTCTCTCTAACTTTTTCATACTCTCCATTGCCTACCCTTAGCTTCTCATTCCACATCTTCAGCACCCTATGAGTCAATTTAATAGAGAAAGAGCCTCCATTTGCATTGCTGACTGTGCATTTAGCTGTTAAGGCCCCATGCACGGAAATTCCCTTCCTAAACCTCTCCACCTCACTACCTCTCTGCCCTTTTCAGACTTTCCTCAAACCCATTCTGATATTGAGCGACATTTTGTTGAACTGTGCTTCGTTAGAATTACAATTGCACGTTTAGGCTTTTACGTTTTTGATCTATGTTGTTGCTGCACAGTGAGGTAACAGGGCATCTGGGATCTCAGTGAGCAATAGGGCAAAGAGTGTATCTTTTTTTTTACTCATCTTCTTTCAGCTTCTCCGATTTTACTTGGGGTCACCACAATGTTGATCATCCTTCTCCTTCTCCTCCTATCAGTCACCCAGTCCTCTTCCAATCCTGCTGTGTTTAAGCCTCTCATCACCGCATCTTTCTATCTGGTCATAGGCCTTCCTTTTCTTCTTCCTGGCAGTCCCATCTCCATTACTTGCCTTACCACATTTCCTCCATCTCTCTCTCCACCGTACATGACCATACCATTTCAATCTCTTCTCAGCTACTTTCTTAGGTGCTCCCACAATCTTCACTGACCCCTGATGTGCTGGTTCCTGATTTTGTCCTTTCTTGTTACTCCACATGTCCCTCTCAGCATCCACAACTCATTAGTATCTAGTCATTTTTCCTCTCTTCTTGATGTTGCCCAAGTTTCTGCACTATGTAACAAGGCTGGTATCACAACTGTCTTTCAACTCTTTCTTGGACTCGAACTCAAGTTCTGTCGAAGGGTCATGAGGACTCGAAATGTCAACTCTTTTCTTCTCCACCGATGCTGCCAGACCTGCTGAGTTTTTCCAGGTAATTCTGTTTTTGTTTTGGATTTCCAGCATCCGCAGTTTTTTTGTTTTTATCACAACTGTCTTGTCTTTTCAGTTTCAGCAATATTTTTAACCACATAACTCTCCACTGCATAAAATAAAAGCAAAAAAACTGCGGATTCTGGAAATCCACTCGACTTCTTCCAATTACTTCAACCAGAGCTAATCTATTGCTTAATTTCCATTTCCATACTTCCACCTTCTGCCACCACTGACCCAGGTCCTTGGACCTACTCACTATCTTCAAGTTGTCACCCATAATCTTTACACCTTCACTCTGATCTTCTTCCCTTGGCTCAAACCGATAGTTCATCCATTAAGCCTGGTCTACTGATCTTCATAACTCTGTCTTCCAGTGCTGTGCTCCAGTTCTCCAGGTGCTCAGTCATGTTATACCCACTACATAGCTGAATTTCATTTGCAAACATCATTGACCATGACACTATCCAGCTCATTTAGAACATCTATAACAACTAGGGAGGGGAAAGGATAAGACAGTTATGATACCAGCCTTGTTACATAGTGCTGATTCTTGGTGTAATCCAACTTTAGTTTTGAAACTCTCACTCTCCCCACATTGCTTCTTACTTTTGCCTGGCATTCCTTGCCCATGTCCTGTAATAGTTTTACATACTTCTCAGGGACTCACAAATTCTAGCACATCTCCAGACTTCCTCATTAGGCATCCGGTCTTAACCCTTCTCTAGATTGTGAATACAATTCTTATCATGCATTGGCCTCCCTGATAGCTCTCCATTGCTTCTCTCAAAATAAAAATGGCATTGATGGTGCTTATCTTCCGGGTATGAATCTAAATTTATCTTTCCATACTGCCTTGCTGTTTTGAGGGCATCTTTTATTTATAGCTCTGGTTACTTTGGTGTTCCTTTCTCAGATAGCTCTTGATGGAAAGAGAAATAGCCTTAAAGAAGAAACAGTGTATCTCCTTAACCAATGAAATTACAAAATTGGGAAATAAACAGAGGATGGTGTCAAAAAGAAGATGAATTCAACGTCAAATCATGTGAAATAGAGAGGGAAAGAAAAAAAGTGGATTAATGGAGACAACAACACAGAAAGTGAACCCAGAAAGAATGAAAGTCCTCACTTAACATTATTTACTTAATTCTGAGCAAGAGATGTTCAAGAGGGTGCTTACACTAATAATTACTAAACTTAACTTTCTGTGGTGGGTTTAATGGGCAATTAACGTGCAAATGGAACAACTTCATGAAAATCAAGGGGAAGTGAAGATGCCATTCTTGCAAAGTTAATAGTGGACCAAGGCAAATGGTCCAGCAACTTATGGTAATTCACAATCTATGAGGTGTCCTTTCCTTGCCACAAGCTGCTGGCTGGTTTGCACATTAATAGCAATGTGCATTGTTCAGACCCCCACTGGGGACTAAACAACCTCTGGAACTGGATGAGCACTGGGTCTGGGTAAGCACTGAGAATAGGTAAACTACTCATGTTCCTTGCTTCAGCTCCTGAGGGCTGGCTTCTCAGAGTGCAGCCCACAATGGAAGACCAATCTTGGAGTGATTATACAAAAGGCTTGACATTTCCTTCAGGCAGAGGTAAAGTACGCTGTCGATTTATCTTTACTCCCTATTGCAAATGAGGCATTTTCGCCCAGAAATATCACAGACATCCTGCCACCATTTTGGGACCTTGATTGTTTGTGAAATGCCAGAAAAACGAGCATTCTGTAATACAACACTTGGGCCCATATATCCTGATTTAGCACAGCACAAAAACAGAATGGGTGTGTTGCTCTGAGCAGGAATCAAAGATCTTCTATTCAATAGTTAAAACTTGCTGCAGGGATAAATATAAATCTGTCACTTTCCTGATACTTAACATATGGAAATGTTTGTTTTAGTTCCTTTTCACTCAATATTTCCACCCCCCGCACCAACCCCCACCCCCCACACCCCACCGCACCCCCACCTCCACACCCCCCACCCCTGACCCCCGCAGTCACATTGCATTTCCTGGTCTTAAATTTATTTATTCATGCCAGTAAGGTTCCATCTATTCTATACATTATTTCCATGCAATGACAGTTTGTAAATCCTTTTACATTTTCCTGATCTGTTAATCCCAGTTAAGTAAGCTTTGAATCCATATGAAACAGTCTTGTTGTTTTGATAACATCTTTTAATTATAGCTCTGATTATTTTGGTGTTCCTTTCTCAGAGATGACAGCTCTTGTTTGAAAAAGAATCAGCCTTAAAAATAGACTCTAGGGGAGAATTTTCTCCCCATCGGGGAACGGCTGAGCAGGAATGGGTGTGCAGCCCTTTTACATGGGTGGGCCAATTAAGGCCTGCCCAGTGTGACACACACCCGGAAGCGCTCAGCACTCCCTGTGTGGAGGAGGGAGAGTCAGGGCCTGCGCTCTTACATGCATGCGCAGGAAAGAGTGCAGAAATCTCCCTGAGGCACAGAACTGCCTCAGGGAGTTTAATGTCACCATGGAAAACTGAAAGAAAGATTTAAACAATTATTCGGACATGTCCCCTCATGTGACAGTGTCACATGAGCTGGGACACGTCCAAGAATTTTAATAAAGAATTTTATTTGATTTGTAAACCCTTCATGAAAGCTCATCCCACCCATGGATGACAATTCATGATAAATGCGAAGGCTGCCTGGGCTCTTTACCTGCCTGCCAATCTTAAGGCAGGCCAGACAATTAGTTTAACTAGCTGTTAAATGGCCTTAATAGGCCTTTGACAGTTTGGCGGGCGCGCAGCCAACTCTGTTACGCACCCGCCGAACTGAAGATTGGAATGACGCGCGGTGATGTCACCACGTGTCATTTTATGCGTCGGCGAGTGGGGCCTGCCCCTGCATGCCAACCAGAAAATTCAGGCCCTAAAGCATTGTTTGTTACAAACAGAGGCTAGAGACTGGCCATCCAGTTTTGATTGCTGGCTTGCCTGTCAAAAGGGTTACAATAAGAGAAAAGTGCATGCTCATCGCACTTTTGATACCTCCGGACAGCTCAGACTGCTTTACAACCAACAAAGTGATTATGAGGTGCCGTCACTGTTGCGAAGCCTAGGGTGTGCTTTTCTAATCTCGTCCTCATGTACGATGAACAGAAAGGACCCTAAATAGGATCAATCAAATGGTGGGATGCCACCAAGTGATGCACAGCTTCAAGTAATCATTACTAAGGGCAGGATTTTCCCTGTGGGCTTCCAAACTTCTCCATCAAGCTGAAATGTGGGTTAGAGGCCCACACTGTGTGGCAAAGAGTCACTCATTGTGATTTTCCCTGAATGACTAATTAATGGCCAGAAAATCGTTCACTACAATAAGAATGGCAGGTGGGATCTCGAAGCTGGAAGGCCAATCAGAGGCCTTCTGGTTTAGAAGGAGCACCGGGTTGCAATGGAAGGTTAGTGAGAAAGATGGTGCTTTAAGATGGAGGTGCCGCCTTTCCAACTTTTAAAAATTTAAAATAAAAAAAGAATTTTGCATCCACCTGCAGGGAGGAACCTGGAAGGAGACCAGAAAATCCCAGCTGGCCTTCTTTAATTGGCCTTTAATGATTCTCAACAATCATATTTGGCTACTTGGCATAAGCGGGTAACCCTGTTACCCAATACCCTCACCCCCATCTCACTTCTGCAAAAATTATTCAGGAGCAGGATGGAGCCGGGGAACTGGCAAAGCAGTTGGCGGGGCTATTTTTAATACCCCTCCACCACTCTCCCCAGGGTTGCCAACTATGATCAAGTGTATTCCTGGAGGTTTCATCACAAGAATTTCCCCCACACTCCAGCCATTAGTCACCCACACATCCAACACTGTGACTTACTGCCTTCCAATGTGAATTGAAAAGCAAAAAGACTTATTATCCAATTGGATGATACTTGGCTGTTAGCCAAACAGCCTACTTTTTTCCGACATTTTTAATAATTTTGTATCTGGTAAAGAGAAACATTCAAAGAAAATGATTTAAAAAGTGTTTGTTACTGTCCCTATGATTTTTCTCCAGGATACAGTATATCCTGGAGATTTATCTTCAATTCCTCGAGACTCCAGGCCAATCTAGAGGGTTGGCAACCTACCCCGCCTCCGATCCTGGTCCTGGTGGGGCCCAAAGATCAAGCCCTAGGTGTCCAGGCCAACTATACATTTTTGCAAGTATTGCCTCCTCATTGCTTCACTATGTAGCCAGTCCTTCAGCAAGAACGCATTCAACTTAAAGGGTGCAACATTTAAAGTTCAAGTAATGGTGCTGAAAAAAAGGCCATTTGTAATGGGTTCACCTACCTACAACCGCTTGCTTATCTCACCAGGGTGTAGAATAGAACAGTAGAGTGCAAGAGGAGGCCATTCACCTCATAGATTCTTTCAAAGAGCAATACAGTTAATTCCAGTCTCCAATTCTTTTCCCATATCCTTGCAATTATTTCCCCCTTCAAGGATTTACCCTATATCCCGTTGAAGGCTACTACTGAATCTATATTCACTGCCCTATCAGGCAGTGCATTCCAAATTCTAACCACTCATTGTGCAAAAATATTCTTCTCTGCTCTTCCAACAACAAAGATAAGATAATGGATCAGGGAGAGAATTTAAACAAATAGCATTGTGCAAAGTTGTTTCTCATCTTTCTTGTCCAACAGCAAATCACAGGGAGATGGTTGGTAAATTTTAAAATGTAGTTTGTGACTGCCATTGGAGTAAAGCTCAATATATTTTACACACACTTGAAGACACTGGACATTGTCATTAGGGCTCACAATTTCATTATCTCATGTGGCTATGCTCAGGTTCCCTGTGTAGAATAATCATATTTTGTATGATAATGATCATCCTTTTGCAAACCTGACTGTTTGCCTGACCTCTACCCTTTGACCTGCTCAGCCTAACAACAGTACACATCTTCAGATTGCGAAGACCTGTAAAGTAAAAGAACTAAGAGTTGCCATAAATTATCTCAGAGCTTCTTCAACTTTGCTAACTTTGGTGGAAACTCTTTTCATGTATATAACTGGGATTTCCACAGTAGCCATGGCATCCGAGTATCAGAAGGCCAGAGGAATCTCCTAGCGCAGATATCCCTCTTCATTACAACATGGAGGCTCTGCAACCTGCTTGGCAGGTTATATAATCAGGTGTGTTTTAATCTGATAAATAAGATAAGGTTCTAAAAATGGAATTCTTGCATTTGTATTTTGTGTTGTATTTAGAATACTAAAGCAAAGAGCCAACATTGAACCTGTACATCGGTCTAAGTTAGGCCTCAGTTGTAGGGCTACATCAAAACAGATTAAAAAAGCAAGAAAAGGATAAAGTGTAGATTCACTGTATATTAGAGTTAGAGCTATGAAAGGATTTCATATGACTTCAATGTAAATAAAAATTGGATATGAAAATAGCTGACAACCAATGTTCCTCTTAAAATATTATTGTTGTGTGCAGCCAATGTTTTCAATGTGTGGATCCATTAAATGTGTTGCTGCCGACCCCATTAGCTGTTTTACAATATTGCAGAAAGTCATTTTCCATCCCCTTCATTCCTATTTCAGTGTGTATCTGAGTTCTGTGGCAGAGCTGATCAGTGCAAGCTACTTGTGGGTCTCATCATTTTTCTACAATGAGTGTGTTCAGAAAAGGGACAAAAGATTGTCTTCATGCATTGTGCGCTACTTCCCTTCAGGTGATATAGATCACACTTTGGGATTTATTAAATCAATCATGATCATGTGTTAAGGTACAAAGATAGTGACACTTGCCTTGATAAGGTGGAACCATCAAAGCTGTTCATTGTTCCCAGCTCCTGCTGACTCGAGGATGCCAATCACTTTCTTGGCATGAAGCCATCGTTCACAAGACGACAAAATAGTTATGAATGAGGAAGGCCATCTGGTCCATTTGAATTCATCCATCTAGAGAGGTCTTATGCTCACCCAATGCAGCATCAAAATGCTTCCTAAACATTTCCTGGGTTCTCTCCTCCCCTATCATATGTGAAAGTCCAAAGATCATTCTTTGCTTGAAGGGGAACTTCCTGATATCCAACCTAAACCTACCAGCGGTCCTCTCACAATTTAATCGAAAGTAATATTCATAATTTATCTTTTCTATTCTTAATTACTACATAAAATTAGTTCTCAGGCACCTCCTTTCCATGGTTGAAAAGCACAGGGTTCTCCAGTCCTTCCTTATAATTCAGACCCCAGATGACCAATTCCTTCTTTGACATTGAACTTTTCAGGCCTGCTTCATGGCTCATTTGGTCAATGCAGGTCCAGAGACAGTACTGAATGAAAGAAATCCTTGTTTTTACATAGCATCCTTCACAACCTCAGCTCGTTCCAAAGAACTTAACAGCCAATGAAGTAGTTTTGCAGTATGGTCCTGCAGTAATGTAGGAAATGCAACAGCCAATTTCAGTCATGCTAACCTTTCTTTCTCATATATCAGGAAATAAACTCTTAAAAATTAGGAGATTTGGTACAAAAATCATTACTTTTTTTCAGACATAAACCAATGTAGATTGACAGTTGATTAATAAGCCTCATTATGTGATTGTTTAGTTTGTAAAAGATCTGAGTTCTTTGCAAACATGATATTGGCACAGAGCCATAGACACATAAGGCCACAAAAGGAAACCAGTTGGTCCATTGGCAGTGTTTATGGGGCCTGTAAGAGCAGGAAATGTGGCAGGCTCCATTTCATTAGGCTGAAATTTAAATTTCCCGACGGTGGATTGAGATGTAGAAATTAAGGACAGAATCATCCCAGATTTGCACTAAGTGTGGGAGTGGGCGGGAAAAAGAATGTTTTACCCGCCCGCCGCAATGGCGGCTTGTCACGCCGTATTGTTCCAATCCCGCCTCATTAATAATGCATTCTCAGGAAACATACCATTTTGATGGTGGCCGTGCTGGCATTCAACCTTCATCCTGTCACCTCACTGCTTCCTCACGCTGGCCGCCATATGTAAAATGCAGCTGTGTGCACACCTCTCAGTGCTTCCAGCTCTGGACTGCTGCATAGAAGACATGGCCCAGAAAGGCAAGAAGATTGCAGTTCCCTGAATCATTAACACATCTCTGGGACAACCTCTGTACATTATTGGAGCCTGCCATGATGTCCTCTACCCCTAGTTTGGCCACAGGAGTCCCATCAGAGTCACCACTCAAGCTTGGGAGGACATGGCAGAGGGGGTCAGCCTTCCAGTGTAGAAAGTGGATGGATGATCTCATCCGTGTTGCCAGGGTAAGGCAACCATCTCCTCCCTCTAAACTCACACACTCACAAGCCCATCACGCATTCACTGACATCTCACTTACTGCCAGTTCAAGGGACATCACCACTCACTCTCTCATACATGCCCTCACATGTCCATCTGGCCTCAACTCCTCTGGAGACTGCATCCTCAGCTCTCAACCCCTTAAGGCCACTTGCACAGATCAACATGTGTCCCTACACACATACTGGGATACCCTCATTCTTCAGTAATGCCAATGCCCTGCAGCCTCTTCCCTTGCCTGAAACCACTTCTCCTCCTTTCCCAAGCAAACCCTAGCGCTGCAGCCATTGAAAAGCCAACCCCACTGTCTTGCCTTATGCCTAGTGTCATAAGTAAAAGCCTGCCCATGAGTGCCCCTAAAAATGATGTGGTGCTGCCTGTGAAGCCTGGCGCTGGCGACTACGAGTGCTGCCCAAAGCAAGGAGGGCAAATAAACCTCTAAGTTCTGAGCAAAGTGCAGCCCACCAAGTGCACGTCGCTTATGTTCAATTGTGAAATGCGCCTACGTGCCTGGATGATCCATTGTCGGGGGTTGATTCTGGCGAGCTGTGCTTGTAATGATTTGCAGATGTATTCCAATCAGGTTCCTGACGTGCAGCGGTGGGAAACACAGCCCGTCACTGATGGGCAGATAGGTGGATGCAAACAGGTTTCACGAAATCGTGAGGCTGATTTTTGGCCTTCTCGCCATTTTGTCCGCTCACGCCGCCAAACATGCCGGCCGCCAACGGCAACGGAAAGCTCTACCATAGGTCAGCGCAGCAGTGGCAGGTCAGGCCTTGCACTGTTCCCAAGTTAGGTTCCTACTTTCAATACATTTGCATGTCATTATTTCCCAATTCTTTGAAATTTAGTCCTAACTTCAAGATTAATTCAGTGGCGCCCGGGAATCTCGTGGCACCCAGTTTACATTTATTTGAAGATTGCATGCACCACTCAGCTTTCTGCAGCTGTGTCTGAGGTCAGCAGTTTTTTTTTAAATCTGTGGCACAGGGGGTGGAGCAAGACAACAGCAGTTTGCACAGAGGCTCAGGACCGGCAAGCGAGAGCACCAGGGGTGAGCAGGGGTTTGGGGTGTGTGGAGTGGGGTCAGGGGCATGGAAGAGTGGAAGAGGAATCCAAGGGAGGACAGAGGGTGAGGTCGGGGGCATGGAGGCGTGAGGTGGGTAGGTCTTAACGTCCTGGATGCGGTCGGGGGCAGCGGAGGGTTGGGGGTGTGAACAGCCTGTCAATCTAATGAAAATGAGGATCCTAAAGGCTGGGGTCAGTACTGTCTATATGTGGGTCCAACTCAGAGTATTGGCTGGCAGAGGGACCATCCACAGTCACAGGGGAAATTTGATCTGGTAGGGGAGGCAGTTCCTGTTTGGGGTTGGGATAATCAAAGGTTACGTTGGATGGGTCACGGGTCTAACAAAACTCTAAGGAGGGCGGAGGGTCAGAGCGGGATTGTTGACAGGGATGACTGTAGGCTCAGGGGAAGAAATGGCATTTCCAGGGTAATGGGAGGAGGTCGAGCGGTTATGAGGGGAAGACGTAAAGTGATGCTGAGAGGATCAAGGGTAATGGGGACAAGTGTGAAGATGACAGGACGAGGGTGGAGGGAAAGGGGTTCTAACACAAACCTGATGTGTACCATTTTCCCAATGTCTCCAAAAGCATGTGTGGTGCCAGGAATGGAGATCAAAATGAGAGAAGCCCAGCTAGCGGTGGGTGGATATTTTGATAATGGACAATGAAGGGAATTGACAGTCTCACTAATCATCAGTTCAATGGGTGAAATCCATGGAGACACATGTTTTCATCTCACTGTATGGCGTCTTCTCACAATTCAGTTGCTGGAATACACATGGGTCTCATACACACCCATCATTCCAAAAACTTTGGGATCAGGAGGAGAGGATATGACAAAGGAGAGCTCTTGCCAGCCAGCAACTGAAGCTGCAACACCAAGAGCAGGCAGCACCAGAGGAGGAAGATGGTTGGGATGCAACCATCCTGGGAAGGCAATGTAGGAGACAGACACTGGTGCACATCCATGTCCCCAAGCCGTGAGCAGCCTGCAGATGTTGGAGACGACTGAGGCTTTGCCAGGAAGTGGCCACTGAATTATGTGAGATTGTGCTGCAAGACTCACACCCATGTGGATTTGGCAGGAACTCCATGTCAGTGGACCTCAATTGTGGCATCCAATTTTTCGCCACCAGTGCTTTCCATGGCTCCACACCTGACATATCTAGCATATCATAAGCTGCCACACGTAGGTGGCATAAAGGAGGTGACCAATCCCTTCTTCCGTCATGTGAATGAATTCATCAATTACTCCACAGATGAAGGCATTGAGCTTCAGGGCCATTGCTTGTTTCACTGGGATGCAAGAGGTCATTGACAGCACTCGTGTGTCCATTGCAGCTCTCAGAGACCTGCCAGCAGCATTCATGAAACACAAGGGTTTTCACTCTTTAAAGGTGCTACTGGTCTGCGAGCACAGGCAAAGAATCATGCATGTCTGTGTTTGGTTCCCAGAGAGCCCTCAGGACTGACAAATTTTGTGCAACTCGCAGGTCCCAGAGTCTTTTGAGGTGCCAGCCCTGGGCGATGGCTGGATCCTTGGTGACAAGGGCTGACCCCTCTGGACCTGGTTGATGACAGCAGTAAGGTATCTCCATAGCACAGTGGAAGAGCAGTACAACGCAGCCCACACCCCCATCAGAGCCATCATCGAACTATTTATTGACTTGCTGAAAACAGGCTTCTGCTTCCTTGACTGGTCTGGAGTGGTTCTCCAATACAAAGCACACAAGATATCATACAGCCTGCTATGCATTGCATATTGTGGCCAGGGAATGTGAATTGTTGCAACAGGATGAGGAGGAGCAGCAGTCCTCCTCAGATGAGGATGAATTGGATATGGCTGAGGAGGAGGCCATGAATAACATGGAAAATAGGAGCCGGAGCAGGTCATTCGGCTCTTCAAGCCTGCTCTGCCACTCAATATGATCATGGCTGATCCTCAATCTCAAAGCCCGCACCCTCCCCATTCCCCTTGATACCTTTAGAGTCCAGGAATCTGTCTATTCCATTCTTAAACATATTCAGTGACTTGGCCTCCACAGCCTTTCGTGGTAGAGAATTCCACAGGTTAATGAGTGGCATGTGACACCTAACCTCCTTGTATGCACGCATCCCCATCCCCCGACATGGCCCATCAATGACATTCAAGTGCTTACATAAGCCAAACGTTCACACGCTTTGGTCTCAATTGCCATGTGGCTGATCATGTATTCATCCACATGGCATAGCTGCCCACTCGCAAATATAAATCAACTGATTGCCCCATGAGAATGCCTTTTGTAAGAGGAAGATGGTGGTATAATGGTACTGTCATGTGACTAGTAATCCAGATATCCAGGCCAATGCTCTGGGGGCATTGGTTCAAATCCCACCATGGCAGCTGTTGGAACTCAAATTTAATTAATAAAATGTCAATTTGAAAATTAGTTTCAGTGGTGACCATGAAACTATCTTTGATTATCGCAAAACCTATCTGCTTCACTAATGTCTTTATCTGGTTTATTGACTCCAGACCCAATGTACTTGACTCTTAACAGCTCTAGCAAGCCACTCAGTTGTATCAAACCACTACAAAGCCCCAAAAAAGGAATGAAACTGGATGGATCACCCAGCATCGACCTAGGCACTAGAAATGACAATGGTAAGCTCAGCCCTGTCAACCCTGCAAAGTCCTCCTTACTAACATCTGGGAGCTAGTGCCAAAATTGGGAGAGCTGTCTCACAGACTAGTCAAGCAACAGCCTGACACAATCATCCTCACGGAATCATATCTTACAGATAATGTCCCAGACACCACTATCACAATCCCTGGGCATTCCTGGGTATGCTTTGCCCCATCAGAAGGACAGACCCAGCAGAGGTGGTGTCACAGTGGTATACAGTGGGTAGGAAGTTGCCCTGGGAGTTCTCAATGTCGACTCTAGATCTCATGAAGTCTCATGGCATTAGGTCAAACATGGGCAAGGAAACGTCCTGCTGATTACCACATACCGTACCCCCCTCAGCTGATGAATCAGTGCTCCTCTATGTTGAACAGCACTTGGAGGAAACACTGAGGGTGGCAAGGGCACAGCATGTACTCTGAATGGGGGATTTCAATGTCCATCACCAGGAGTGGCTCGGTGGTACCACCACAGACCTAGCTGGCTGAGTCCTAAAGGACATAGCTGGTAGATTAGGTCTGTGGCAGGTGGTGAGTGAGAGAACCAATAAGAGGGAAAAACATACTTGACCTCATCCTCACCAATCTGCCTGCCGCAGATGCATCTGTCTATGACAGTATCGGTAGGAGTGACCGCCACACAAGTCCTTGTGGAGATGAAGTCCCAGCTTCACATTGAGGATACCCTCCATCGTGTTGTGTGGCACTACCACCGTGCTAAATGGGATAGATTTCAAACAGATCTAGTAAATCAAGACTGGGCATCCATGAGGCACTGTGGGCCATCAGTGGGCAGCAGCAGAATTGTATTCCAACACAATCTGTAACTGCATGGTCTGGCATATCCCCCCGCTCTACCAATACCATCAAGCTAGGTAATAAACCCTGGAGCAGCACCAGGCATACCTAAAAATGAGGTGTCAACCTGGTGAAGCTGTAACACAGGACTACTTGCATGCCAAACAGCGTAAGCAGCAAGTGGTAGACAGAGTAAAGCGACCCCACAACCAACAGATCAGATCTAAGTTCTGCAGTCCTGCCACATCCAGTCCTGAATGGTGATAGACAATTAAACAACTCACTAGAGGCAGGGGCTACACAAATATCCTCATCCTCACTGATGGAGGAGCCCACCACATCAGTACACAAGATAGGTCTGAAGCATTTGCTACAATCTTCAGCCTGAAGTGCCGAGTGGATGGTCCATTTTGGCCTCCTCCGGAGGCCCCCAGCATTGCAGATGCCAGTCTTCAGCCAATTTGATTCACTCCTCATGATATCAAGAAACAGCTGAAGGCACTGGATATTGCAAAGACTATGGGCCCTGACAATGTTCCGGCAATAGTACTGAAGACTTGTGCACCAGAATTTGCCGCGCCCCTCGCCAAACCATTCCAGTACAGCTGCAACACTGGCATCTATCCGGCTATATGGAAAATTCTCCAGGCAAGTCCTGTACACAAAAAGCAGGACAAATCCAACCCAGTGAACTACTGCCCCATCAGTCTACACTCAATCATCAGCTAATGGAAGGGGTCATCAACAGTGCTATCAAGTGGCACTTGCTTAGCAATAACCTTCTCACTAATGCCCGGTTTGGGTTCCTCCAGGGCCACTCAGCTCCTGGCCTCATTACAGCCTTGGTTCAAACATGGACAAAAGAGCTGAACCCCAAGGTGAGGTGAGAGTGACTGCCCTTGACATCAAGGCAGCATTTGACGGAGTGTGGCATCAAGGAGTCCAAGCAAAACTGGAGCTGTGATTGTTGGAGGTTAGTCATCTCAGCTCCAGGACATCATTGCAGGAGTTCCTCAGGGTAGGGTCCTGGGCCCAGCATCTTCAGCTGCTTCATCAATGACCTTCCTTCCATCATAAGGTCAGAAGTGGGAGTGTTCGTTGATGATTGAACAATGTTCAGCACTATTCACGACTCCTTAGTTACTGAAGCAGCCTATGTCCAAATGCAGCAAGACCAGGATAATATCCATTGGGCTGACAAGTGCCAAGTTACATTTGTGCCACACAAGTGCCAGGTAATGCCCATCTCCTACAAGATATAGTCTAACAATCACCCTCTGATGTTCAATGGCATTACCATCACCGAATCCTCCACTATCAACATCCTGGGGGTTACCATTGACCAGAAAATGAACTGGACTAGCCATATAAATAATGTGGCTGCAAGAGCAGGTCAGGGACTAGGAATTGTGTGATGGGTAACTCATCTCCTGACTCCCCAAAGCCTGTCCACCATCTTACAAGGCACTAGTCAGGAGTTTGATGGGAATATTCCCCATTGCCTGGATGAGTGCAGTTCCCACAACACTCAAGAAGCTTGACACCATCCAGGACAAAGCAGCCCACTTGATTAGCACCAGATCCACAAACATTCACTCCCTCCACCACCAATGAACAGTGGCAGCAGTGTGTACCATCTACAGCATGCACTGCACATATTCATCAAGGCCCCTTAGACAGCACTTTCCAAACCCACGACCACTATCATCTGGAAAGACAAGGATAGCAGATTGATGGGAGCACCACCACCATGAAGTTGCCCTCCAAGTCACTCACCATCCTGACTTGGACATATATCACTGTTCCTTCACTGTCACTGGGAACTGCCTTCCTATCAGCACTGTGGGTGTACCTACACCAAATAGAATGCAGCAGTTCAAGAAAGCAGCCCACCACCACCTTTTCAAGGGCAACTAGGCATGGGCAATAAATGCTGGCCCAGCCAGCGAAACCCACATCCTGTGAATGAATAAAAAAGAACTCACTTCAAGGGCAGTTATGGATGAGCAACAAATGCTGGCTTTGCCAGCAATGTCCATATCCCATGTAAGAATATGAAAACAAATGCGAACCTGACACTTAGCCTAGTGGATCAGAGCAGGTCGTTGACCCGTTTCCTGCACTGGACCCAGTTCTTGTATGGGCCCCATGTTTGCTCACCTCTCCTGTGACCTTTGGTCAGGCGGGAGGGCCTTTTTTCCCATCTTTGGGAAAGAGAGCCTCCCAGCGTTCTCTGATGGCCTGGAGGTGAACCTACAGGTACATGTCACTAAACTGTGGGGCCTGTCTCCGTCAGCCTCAGCTAGCCTTAGATATTCAAGGGCTTGGATGTGATGGGGTTTTTGAATGACAGGAAATAATAATAAGGTAGGAAGTTGAGGGGGGGGGGAGAAATTAGTGCAGGGGGAGGTGGAGGGGTGAGAATCACAATCTGTTGCACTGAACAATTACAGAAATTACTATGGCAATGGAGTTGGCAGGAAAGCTGTGGCCGTGATACAGGACCTTTCTGTTTGTCCAGAAGGCTGTTTTGTAGCCCATCCATTTCTGCTACATTCTCAGCTGATGGCAAGTTTCATCAATGAGAATCTTCCCCACCATGTGATCGCAAGTGCCTCCTATGCCCGCCACTGGCACTTGAAATTTTAATTAGAATTATGTGGGAGCCAGCTCCCGACAGGAGATCAGAAGTGCCACCCACTTCCAGTCCTGCAGTTTGGAATGGCATGCCACTGATAAAATACTACCATTGAGGCTGTGCCAGCTCTCTGTAGAGAATTCCACTCAGTCCCATTCCCCCATTCTATCCTTGTAACCCAGCAAGTTTGTTTCCCTGATGTGCCCATCCAATTTCCTCCATTTCCCTATCCCAATAGTTAGCGTGCTCCAGGACATTATCAGTCGTTGCATAAAAAAATTCTTCCTCACACCCCACACCACCTCCCTTCAACCCCCGTATCTCTTACTGAAAACTTTAAATCTGTTTCCTCTAGTCCTTGTGCCATCAACTAATACGAATAGCTTTTTGTCTGGCTATATTATCTAAAGCATCTGAAAGCTCTTTACAAAAAAAAAAATCTTTTAAAACGTCGTCACATTGCTTCATATGCATCTCAGTTCTGAGAAATTTCTTTTACTAAAAATATTTTTCTTGAAAAGCTGTGCAAGCTGTTACAAGACAATTAGCAAGACAAACAACTTGCATTGTATTGCACCCCTCATGATCTCAGGAAATTAAATGTTTGCACAAATTAATCAAATGTTTCAAAATAGTTTAAAATGGACATTGCCATCATGTAAAACTCTACCAAGGAAAATTCCTGATGCCCAGAAATGTGGGCAATAATTTATTCCTTTAATTCTAGTTTATGTTTGTGAACAGCTTCAGAGCTACATTTTAAGTCAGAAATTGTTCAGTGGTACTGAAGATGCAAGAATTAAAGTGAATGTACGGCCATTACGTTGTTTAACATGGACATGTAGCCATTGAGCTTTTCTCCTGCATGAGCTCCAGCTTTAAAACATTGGCACTTCCTTTGCATACCTTAATTACATTTGCAGAACTATTACAAAATCAAAGACTGACATGAAAGTGAATCCATCATTAAGTAGAGTAATGCAATAGATTGACAAAGTCCTTTCATGTGCCAAAAGTAGGTTTAAAATTAGCGCAGGCTAATTGATATCACCACATTTTCAGCAATGTCATGGTGAATATATGGAATTTTCACACAGTGGCACTCAGCTTTATCCTCCTAGAATTTCACAGTAATCTACAGGGCCTGTGAAACTACGTCTATCTGAACTCCAAAAAAATACAACAGGCAATAAAATTCTAGATTTTATCTTTCCAAGCTTTTGCAATACAAGGGTGAAGTACCAGTGTAGTGAAAAATATTAAGGTGATGAAATAATCCTCAATTAAAAGAATGTCTGTCATGTTTAATCATGTATTGGTGCCAAATACCTAAATAAGCCCAGTGACCTCACTGTCAAAGTGGATGTAAAGGTCCTGTTAGAGTGAAGATTAGTCGGTCTGAAATCAGGTGCAAATGAATGTAGGTCACAGCATAAAATCTCCCAAATTCAGAACACAATCTCATTCGAAAGGCTCAAAGAGTTTGGGAAGCAATGAAATTGAGCAGTGAAGGATTATTATTTCAAGTTTGTGCCAAGAAACGTGGCAGACATTGAACAGAGTATAGGTTTACTCTGCCCATGAAAAATATGTTTGGACTTGATGCTGACAGAGGGGAAATTAAGTGTAAAGTGTTTCAGGCCTGATAATCAAATCATTTATCAACTCAACAACAAAAAGAGGTTTAATGAGTAAACCAACAAAAAAAAACGATGCCACATCACAAAAGCAACATACTGCAGATGCTGGAAATCCAAAATAAAAACAAAAATTGCTGGAAATACTCACCAGGTCAGGCAGCACCTGTGGAGAGAAACAGAGGGCGGAATTGTCCCAGATTTGCACTAAGTGCAGTAGCAGACGGGAAAAATGATGTTTTACCCGCCGGCCACAATGGTGTCTGTTGAAAGGCTGGCCAAGTTGTACTAGTAATGATAGAGTTGATCTGCAGACACTTCGCGGGTGGAAACATTAAGTTTATTTACAATGTACTCAGCAGCAGCTCCAACTCTATTACTACGCTGACTGTTAAGGTGGCCCGCGCTACTCTTCTATTGGTTACTACAAATCATGTAATCTGCCTTATGCATATTTTTCTTAATGGTACTTTACACACTAAATAAAACCATAATTACTGTAGCATCCCAAACCTGCCGCATTATTTATGCATTCCTGGGATACACGCCGTTTTGATGGCAGGTGGCTCTGATTCGCCAGCTACGCGTCACCTCACTGCTTCATCATGCCAGGTACCATGTTTAAAGTACAGCCATGCTCAATGCTTCCAGCCCAGGACTGAAGTAAAGAAGACATGGCCCCAAAAGGCAGAAGACTGCAGCCCTCCAGTGCCTTCTGGACACTGTGGAGGCCCGTTATAATGTCCTCTATCCTCATTCTGGCCGCAGGAGGGGCAGTAACATTACCACTCTGGCTTGATAGGCAATGGCAGTGGGGATCAGTGCCAATGCTGCACAGAAGAGGTTGGCCATCCGATGCAGATAGACGATGAATAATCTAATCTAATCAACCATCTCAGCCAGGTTATGGCAACCATCTCATCACTCTAAACTCACACACTCAAGTCCATCACACATTCATTGGCATCTCACTCACTGTCAGCTCAAGGGGCATCACCACCCATTCTCACACCCATGCACTCACATGTCCATCTGGCCTCATCTCCCCTGGAGACTGCCTCCTCAGCCCTCACCATCTTGAGGCCAATTGCACAGATCAACATGTGCCCCCTACACACACCCTGCAATACCCCCCTTCCCCAGTACAGCCCTTGCCCTGCAGCCTCTTCCCCTGCCCCCCTTCCCCAAGCAAGCCTTAGCCCTGCAACCATTGAAAAGCCACAGATCTGATAGGTAGAGACCTGCCCATGAGCCCCCCTAAAAGTGAAGTGGTGCTGTCTGCGAAGCCTGGCGCAGATGACTGCGAGTGCTGCCTGAAGCAAGGCAGGCAAACAAACCGTGAAGTCCCGAACGAAGAGCAGCCTGCCAGATGCATGCCTTATATATGCTGTTGTGACACACATAGCCGTTCTTTTCCGCCAATGTGGGCAGATGATTCAGTCTGGGGCAGGGGCGATTCCAGCCTAATAATGAAACGCAGGTGTATTACAATGAGGTTCCCAACATCCAATGTGACCCGTCATCGTGTGGGCTGAGCGGACGATCACAAACTGGTTTCACACTGTTGTGAAACTGATTGCGCCATATTGCTTGCTCACGCCACCGAACACGCCCTACCTCAGCGGGCACAGAAAATCCCAGCCAGAGTTAACATTGAAGGGCAACCTCGGTCTGAAATGTTAACTCTCTGGGCAGGATCGTCCCAGATTTGCACAAAGTGCGGTAACAGGCGGGAGAAAAGTCATTTTACTCGCCGGCTGCAATGCTTGGTTTTCGCACCGTGTCATCCCATTCCCGCCTCTAATTATGCAACCACAGGAAACACGCTGTCTTGTTGACGGGCGGCCTCTGATTTGCCCACCACGCCGTTACCCCACCACTTCCTCAAGCAGGGCGCCATATTTAAACGGCAACTGCCTGCACAATTCTCAATGCTTGCAGCCCAGGACTGCTCCAGTGAAGACATGGCCCCAAAAGCCAAGAAGAGTGCAGCCCCCGATCCAGTTATACATCCCTGGGTCGCCTTCTAGATGCTGTGGAGGCCTGGTGCAATGTCCTCTACTCCTGCTCTGGCCACAGGGGGCCCATCAGACTCACCACTCTGGCTTGGGAGGCAGTTTCAGAGGTGGTCAGTGCCAGTGCTGTACATAAGATGTTGGCCATCCAGTGCAGAAACATGGAGGAATGATCTCATCCGTGCCATCAGGGTAAGTTAACCATCTTTTCACTCTAAACTCACACACTCACAAGGCCATCACACATTCACTGACATGTCATTCACTGCCAGCTCAAAGGACATTACCACTCACTCTCTCACACACACCCTCACATCTCCATCTGGCCTCATCTCCTCTGGAGACTGCCTCCTCAGCCCTGACCCTCTTGAGGCCACTTGCACAAAGCAACAAGTGTCCCAACGCACACACTCTGGGATACCCCTCCTTCCATAGTACTGCCCTCACCCTGCAGCCTCTTCCCTGGCCTGAAGCCTCTTCATCCTCTTCTCCAAACAAGCCTGAGCCCTGCAGTCATTGAAAAGCCACCCCCGCCTTATGGCTGGCCTGGTAGGTACAGACTTGCCTGTGAGCCCTCCTAAAAGTGATGCAGTGCTGCCTGCGAAACATGACACTGATGATTGTGAGTGCTGACCTAAGAGGGTAGGCAAGTAAATCTTAAAGTCCTGAGTGAACTGCAGCCTGTACGTCGCTTATGTACAGTTGTGAAACATATTGGAGTGAAATCACACCAATGTGCCCAGATGATCCAGCGTTGGGGGGATGATTCTGGCAGGTATGGATTAAAATGAGATGCTAAAGTATTGAAATTAGGTTCCTGACATGCTATGGCGTGAAACGCGGCCCGCCATTGGTGGGTGGAGTGGACGATCGCAAACTGGTTTCACAACGGAGTGCAACTGGTTTTTGGCCTTCTTGCCATATTTCCCCCTGCCCCACCTGCTATGGCACCTGACGCCAAGGGGGCCGGAAAATTCTAGCCTCTTCTTAATTCAAAAATAACCTGCCAATTGCATGCAGGAGGTTGCCGGGGAATACAACAGGTTGTCGGGTAATAGTGAGAGTATTGCGGTGTGCCAGAGAAAACTGCAACCTGACAGACAGTACATCAGGCTGCTGTAGGGTACTGAGGGCTGGTTGTCGACTGTCTCTCAGTTCGAGAGTGGCATTTACTTAGGGTCACGAGTTTCCGCCATGGGACTTCTTGTGACTGAACAAGTCGATTTTCAACCCACCGATATTTGGGCACATGGGTCAAGATGCCCCACGAGATAGTGGGATCTGGAAAGCAAGATTTGCTTCCATGGGAGAGAGGTATTGAGAGAACTGTAGGTTGCTGGAGAGTACTGCATGCTGCCGGTGGGGTGGGGTGGTCAGAGGGGAAGTGGTTATTCTTTGTCCACAGCTGAGGAAACCGTGCTTCCAGTCCTGAGGTCTGACCGCGGTGGCCAGGCCTGGGATCAAGGCAGGCAGCTAGGAAGTTTCACTGAGGCTCCAGGCTTGGCTGTGCCTCTACTGGCCCTACTCCCAGTTCCCTCTGCAGTCAGCAGTCTGTAGTTTAGTCATATGCACAGGATGGCTGATACGCCTTGGGAATAACCCATGAGAAAAATCTTCACTTTGCAAATAAAGCTCAATTTTACTTTGAAATTGCATCTCTTGTAATAAATACACAAGAATTGACACATCTGCAACTTGTGCACAGCAAGCTCCCACAAATATCAATGCGGTAATCTCTTTTAGTGCTGCTGGTTGAGGGGTGAATATTGACCAGGACAGAGTGAGAACTTCCTTTGCGCTTCTTCGAATGGTGACATGGGACCTTTCATGCTCAGTGGAGGAGGCGGATAGGGTCTCATCCAAAAGACAGCACCTCTGACAGTGCAACACTTCCTCAGCTCTGCATTGAATTGTCAGCTAATGAGCTCCAGTCTCTGGGATGCGGCTTGAACCTACAACTCTCTGACTCAGAGACGAAGGTGCTACAACCACTGAGACACAGTTGACACCTATCAAACAAAATAGACTGGCAGGTCCATCATTGGCCCTGTTCCTTGCCGAATCCACTGTCCTGATTGAAGCACTGTAGTTAGCCTCAATGTTCCATAAGGGAGGTGAAATCTTACCCAGGGTTCATGCAGCTGATCATTGTTTGGTAGTTCCTGTGCAAAGGAAGCATTTGTAAAAATCTTTCTGACGATTGCTATTCAGAATCATATGCAAAGAATGTCAGCCCTGCTCTACACCCAGAGCAACTGCAGCGAGGAGAGAACAGTGGATTGTCATGAATGCTTCTCACATGATTCTCAACAACAATATTTAAACCCAGACAAGCCAGTTACGATAGGCCTTCTTCTGATAGCCATACCATAATGTACTACACCATTGACACCCAAATGCCAAAGCCGGTGAGGAGAGATAAATATGAGAGACAGCTTCAGGATTTGTAGGATGGAAGATCAGAACATAATCTGTGTGAGAAAATGGATGAATGGGGAGGGGCATGTCTTCTCATTTCACTCCACCTTTCCCTGGGCCATGCTTTTGAAGTGAAAAAAATCTTACAGAATTGCTGAGAAAAATTATCCCTGTGTGACCTGACCCAGCCAACTCTGTCAATGCCTGATTTGAACCCAAAGCTGAAATTGGGCAGGTGGGGCGAGAAGTGGGAGTGGAGGCTAAGGCATGTTCCAAACCCTTTGATATCAGCTTGAGGCCCAGTTGATTTTAACACTGGTTTCTCACCAACAGAGGGTGGGAAGTGGCAATGCATGGGTAACACGTTGAGCACCGGGGGTGCTGAATGATTGTCGGCGCTCAGATAAGTCACAAGGAGGAGACTCAGGAGCGTCTTGCATTCAGAAAGTGAGTGGGAGGTGAAAGAAGCCCAGAACAGGAAAAGCCTACTTTCCTTCTGGGGCCCAAAGCACATGTAGTCCTGTCCTGGTCAGAAATATTTTTTTTTGAAAATGTGACAAAAACTTTTTGGGGGGCTCCTCTAGCCCCAGTTCTTCTTTCCAATGCCTTCACTTGGCAGGAAAATCACAACTGCTAATTATATTAGCAGCTGGTTCTCCAGTCTGTATATGTAGAAGTACCCCTATACTTCAAGGGGTGTGCAAGGTGGGGAGGGAGCAAATTTCTTAAATCACATCCAGGAGAACTATTTTAGCCAATATGTAGAAAGCCCAACAAGGGAGGGGCAGTTCTGGACATAATATGGAAATAAGCCCAGGCAGATGGAAGGTGTATCAGTAGGGGAGCATTTTGGAGATAGTGACCATAACTCAGTTAGATTTAGGATAGTTTCTTTTTATTCATTTATGGGATGTGGGCATCACTGGTGAGGCCAGCATTTATTGCCTGTCACTAATTGCCCTTGTTCAGAGGGCATTTTAAGAGCCAACCACATTGCTGTGGGTCTGGAGTCATACATAGGCCAGACCAGGTAAGGACAGCAGATTTCCTTCCCTAAAGGACATTAGTGAACAAGATAGGTTTTTATGACAATCGACAATGGTTTCATGGTCATCATTAGACTTTTAATTCTAGAATTTTATTGGATTTAAATGTCAACATCTGCCTTGGAGGGGTTTGAACCCAGATCACCAGGGCATTACCCTGTGTCTCTGGAATACTAGTCCCTAATATTATGGACTCCTCCCCTTATGGAAAAGGATAAGGTTGGGCTGTGTATATATGTTTTAAACTGGGGAAAGACTAATTTTACTAAGATGAGATACGATTTGGCCCAAGTGAACTGCGAGTAGTTACTTGCAAGTAAAACTGTGTCAGACCATTGGGAAGCATTCAAGGAGGAAATAGCGGGAGTACAGGGCAAATATATTCCCATAAAGACAAAGGGGGGGACCATATCTGGGGAACCCTGGATTAAGGTAAAAAAGAGAAACTTATGGCAGATACCGAGGGCTCAGAGTCTCTAGAGGAGTATAAAAAGTGTAGAGAGGAACTTGAAAAGGAAAGTAGGAAAGCTAAGAGAGTGCATGAGAAAACATTGGTGGGTAGAATAAAGGAAAACTCAAAGGGGTTTTTTAAATATATAAAGAGCAAGAGAATAACTAGGGAAAGAGTAGGGCCAGTTAGGGACCATAGAGGTAATCTGAGTGTGGACCCAGAAGATATGGGTGCAGTCCTCAAAGAACACTTTGCGTTGGTCTTCACAATAGAAAAAGACGATGCAGGTGTAGATATCAGGGTGGAGGATTGTGACATATTAGAGGAAATTAACATAGAGAGAGAGGAGGTACTATTGGGCTTAGCGGCCTTAAAAGTGGATAAATCGGCAGGCCTGGATGAGATGTGTCCCAGGCTGTTGAGGGAGGCAAGGGAAGAGATATCAGGGGCCTTCAAATCCTCCCTGGCCACAGGTGAGGTGCCAGAGGACTGCCAATGTTATTCCATTATTAAAAAAGGGAGGAAGGGATAGACCAGGAAATTACAGGCCAGACAGTGTAACATCTATTAGTGGGGAAGTTACTACCAATAATTCTGAAGGACAGAATATATCTGCACTTGGAGAGACTCGGATTAACCAGGGATAGTCAGCATGGATTTGTTAAGGGAAGGTCAGCCTCATGGCAGACCGGTCAAGAAAGTAAGAGCTCATGGGATCCAAGGCAAAGTGTCACGTTGGATCCAAAATTAGCTGAGAGGCAGGAAGCAGAGGGTGATGGTAGAGGGATATTTCTGTGACTGGAAGTCTGTTTTCAGTGGGGTTCCACAGGGCTCAGTGCTGGGGCCCTTGCTGTTTGTTGTGTACATAAATGATTTGGACTTAAATGTACGGGGTATGATCAAGAGGTTCGCAGATGACACAAAAATTGGTAGGGTGGTAAATAGTGAGGAGGATCGTCATAAACTGCAGGAGAATATCAATGGACTGGTCAGGTGGACAGAGCAGTGGCAAATGGAATTCAACCCAGAAAAGTGTGAGGTAATGCACTTGGGGAGGGCTAACAAGGCAAGGGATTACACAATGAATGGTAGGACCCTGGAAAGTACCGAAGATCAGAGGGACCTTGGTGTGCATATCCACAGATCCCTGAAGGTAGCAGGGCAGGTAGATAGGGTGGTTAAGAAGGCACATGGGATATTTGCCTTTATTAGCCAAGGCATGGAATACAAGAACAGGGAAGTCATGCTGGAACTGTCTAAAACGCTGGTTAGGCCACAACTGGAGTACTGCGTACGGTTCTGGTCACCGCATTAAAGGAAGGATGTGATTGCACTGGACAGGATGCAGAGGAGATTTACCAGGATGCTGCCTGGGCTGGAGGGTCTGAGCTATGAGGAAAGATTGGATAGGCTGGAGTTGTTTTCCTTGGAGCAGCAAAGGTTGAGAGGTGTATAAGATTATGTGGGGAATAGAAAGAGTGGACAGGAAGGCACTTTTTCCATTAGTAGAGGAGTCAATAACCAGGGGACAAAGATTTAAGATAAGAGGTAGAAGGCTAAGAGGAGAGTTGAGGAGATATTTTTTCACCCAGAGGGTGGTGGGAGTCTGGAACTCACTGCCTGAAAGGGTGGTTGAGTCAGAAACTCTCGTAGCATTTAAGAAGTATTTAGATATTCACTTGCGTTGCCATAGCCTCCAGGGCTATGGGCCAAGTGCTGGAAAATAGGATTAGTGTAGTCAGATCTTTGTTGACCGGCGTGGACACACTGGGCTGAATGGCCTCCTTCTGTGCTGTAAACGTCTGTGAATCAATGGGTGTTCTTGCTTCCACTCAGAGGGGAAAACTGCAGGAGCAGAGTGGGGGCTTGGCAGACTAATCTCCCTGCAAATTGTACTGCAAGCGCAACCAGTTTCTACTGGAAGGGAATGATTAAAAATTGCCCTTTGTGTTGTTATGAGGAAAGTTACTGACAATTTGGAGGAAGCATCTGTTAACTTGCCTTTCCTGCCACCCTGTGACACAAATAAGTAACTGCATGCAAAGATGGCTTTGATTCTTCTGATTTCTTATTTTGGTGCACGAGCAGCACAACCGAGGAAAGTTCCAACATGCACTGATTTGAAAAGGTTGATAACCCTGTCACAACTGAGAACAAAACACTTTTACACAAGAATATTAACGAGTGCACTGAAAAAAACGGGCTCAACTGAATTTTTAATCCTCCTCCACATCCGATTTGTGGAATGGTTGTTTTGGGTCTAAAGGAGTAAAATCCATAGCCCTTTTGTCTTGATTTTCACTGAAATTTTACAAAGAACTTAGCGTAATTTGGTGTAAAACTCCCAAGTTTTAAAATGGCTCTCAGTATACGGGGGCCAATGCTCTTTTTCACATACAGAGGGTATACAGAGTACAATTTCAAAGTTTACAGAAGACACGAGGATCAGAAATGTTATAAGTGAAGAGGATAGTTACAGACTTCAGGAGGACATATCAGACTGGTGAAGTGGGCAAGCATTTGGCAGATGAAATTTTGTGCACAGAAACATGAAATTATGGATTTTAGTAGAAAGAATGAGGCGAGGCAATGTAAATTAAAAGGTCCAACTTTCAAGAAACAGAGAGAACAGTACATTTATGTACAGAAATCTTTGAAAATGGAAAGGGCTATAAAAAAGAATGCTGAATCCTTGGTTTCATAAACAGAGGCATAGTCCCCATTATTTATGGGGAGGTGGGGAGGCTGAGGGCCTCATTATTTCTTTTCTTCCTCTTCCCTCCTGGCAGCCAGGAAAATAGACAGCATGGTCTGAATTTTCACTCTCACACTGGGTGGGCAGGGTTGGGAGAATTCCCAGCTCTGCGAACCAGACGTCTGAAAATGTGCCCTGGATGTTCAGATTTTCATTACGGGGGTGGGGGGGGGGCAAGGTTTTGTGGGATTCATGCCCGCCACCCCTGGAAAGAGGTATTGGCAGCACAGGGGCTGCCTGGTGCAGAGGCGGGTTGAACGCAAGGCCCATCTCCATGCTCCAGTGCTTTGTCCAAGCTGTGAAAAATCTAAGCCCTCCAGCATTCACCCCCTCAGCCCCATACATTCTCCCCCTGTCCTATCCATACCAACTCATGCCACCCCCATGACCCCTCATAAACTCCATGTCAATCTATGCCTGTCCATTCACCCTCATTGCCCCTCATATCCTCCATGCCAACATCTGTCTCTCCTCCCACCCCCATGGCCTGTTATAGCCAACTGAGTTCCAACTCATACCAATCCATGACCCCACCCACCACCATTCTCCCTTATGCCCTCCATCCCAGCTCAAACAATATCAACCGTGGGCAGATTTCAAGACCCAAAATGAGATTAAATAAAGTTCTCAAGTGTTTATTTATGAATTCACTCAGTTTTGTTTAAAGAAAACCTCTCATTGATAAAAGCCTATTCCCTTCATTTAACTTCCCCATCTCTTATAAGAACAAGCATTTGTATTCCTGGTCCCAATTCCAGGAACTTATAAGCACTCAGAGCTGTCAATCAAATTGTGAGCTGACAGGCACCCCACTGTGAGTGTGATAGGTTGTGAATTCATTCAAGCAGCACTAGTCTTAAGTCAACAGACAGAGTGAAATAGCAAGCACTGATTTTTTTCAATACCACAGACATATTTTTTCAAATATTTATAGTGTGGGAGA
Source organism: Carcharodon carcharias (assembly GCF_017639515.1). Classification (NCBI taxonomy): domain Eukaryota; kingdom Metazoa; phylum Chordata; class Chondrichthyes; order Lamniformes; family Lamnidae; genus Carcharodon; species Carcharodon carcharias. The sequence continues at coordinate 44,687,634 of NC_054485.1, forward strand.
TATATATGCCTTGACAGCTTGATAGCTATCTTTAATGGCTGCATTCGACAGCTCCCTCTAACAGCTTCCTTGAAAGTTCCAATGAGCTTGACAGTTCCAATGAGTTTCTCAACTTTCTAGGCACATTCATGTCTACTTTTAACAATCCCAAATGGCATTTGACCTCTTCCAAAGGACATTTTTTAAAAATTCATTATTTCACAGGATGGTGGTTTAGAGGTAATGGCACTTGACTAGTAATCCAGAGACCCAGGCTAATGCTCAGGGGGCATGGGTTCAAATCCTACCATGGCAGCTGATGGAATTTAAATTCAAATAATAAAATTGTAATGGTGACCATGAAATTACCATCAATTGTGTAAAAACCCACCTGGTTCACTAATATCCATTAGGAAAGGGAATCTGTTGTCCTTATCTGGTCTGGGCTACATGTGACAGCAGGCCCACAGCAATGGTGGTTCACTCTTAAATGCCTTCTGAATTAGCCTAGCAAGCCACTCAGTTCAAAGGAAATTAGGAATGGGCAACAAATGCTTGCCTTTCTAGTGATGCCCACATCCCATGAAAAAAATAAAGAAAAAAAATGTGGGCATGGCTGGCTAAGCTGGCATTTATTGCCGATCCTTAATTGCCCTTGAGAAGGAGGTGATGAGCCACTTTCTTGAACTCCTGCAGTCCATGTGGTATAGGTATATCCACAGGGCTGTTAGGGAGGGAGTTTCAGGATTTTGACCCAGCATCAGTGAAAAAATGATGATATGGTTCCATGTCAGGGTGGTGTGTAGCTTGGATAGGAGCTTGCAGGTGGTGGTGTTCCCATGCATCTGCTGCCCTTGTCCTTCTAGCTGATGGATGTCAAAGGTTTGAAAGGTGCTGTCGAAGGACCCTTGGCGAGTTGCTGCAGTGCATCTTGGAGATGGTACACACTGCTACAACTGTGCGTTGGTGGTGGAGGGAGTGACTGTTTAAGACGGTGGATGGCGTGACAATCAAGCAGACTGTTTCGCCTTGGATGGTGTTGAGCTTTTCGAGCATTGTTGGAGCTGCACACATCTGGGCAAATGGAGAGCATTCCATCACACTCCTGATTTGTGCCTTGTGGATTGTGGACAGGCTTTGGGGAGTCAGGAGGTGAGTTACTCTCCAAAGAGTTCCCAGCCTCTGATCTGCTCTTGTAGCCAGATTTATATGGCTAGTTCAGTTCAGTTTAAGATCATTGGCAACCCTCCGGATGTTGATAGTGGGGGATTCTGCGATGGTAATGTCATTTATTGTCAAGGGGAGATGATTAGATGACCCTTTTTTTGGAGATGGTCACTGCCTGGCATTAATGTGGTGCGCATGTGACTTGCCACTTATCATCCGAAGCCTGAATATTGTCCAGGTCTTGCTGCATATGGGCATGGACTGCTTCAGTGTCTGAGGAGATGTGAATGGTACTGAACGTTGTGCAATCATCAGTGAACATCGCCACTTCTGATGTTATGATGAAGGGAAGGTCATTGATGAATCAACTGAAAATGGTTGGGCCTAGGACACTATCCTGAGGAATTCCTGCGGCGATGTCCCAAGACTGAGAAGATTGACCTCCAACAATCACAACTATGTTCATTTGTGCTAGGTATCACTCCAAACAGTGGAGAGTTTTACCACTGATTTCATTGACTTCAAATTTGCTAGACCACCTTGATGCCACATTCGGTCAAATACTGCTTTGATATCAAGGGCCGTCACTCCCATCTCCTGCGTCACTCCCATCTCCTGAGCTCAGCTCTTTTGTCCATGTTTGAACCAAGGCTGCAATGAGGTCAGGAGCCGAGTAGCCCTGGCAGAATCCAAACTGAGTGTCAGTGAGCAGGTTATTGCTGAGTAAATGGCGATTAATAGGGCTATCAATTAAACCTCCATCACCTTTCTGAGGATCAAGAGTAGACTGATGGAGCAGTAATTGGCTGTGTTGGATTTTTCCTGCTTTTTGTGGACAGGATGTGCCTGGACAATTTTCCACATTGCCATGTAGATGCCAATGTTGGAGCTGTACTGGAACAGCTTGGCTAGGGGAGTGGCTGGTTCTGGATCTCAAGACTTCAGTACTCCTGCCGGAATGTTGTCAGGGCCGCCGGAATGTTGTCAGGACCCATGGTCCTTGCAGTTTCTAGTGTGTTCAGCTGTTTCTTGATATCACATGGAATCAATCGAATTGGCTGAAGACAGGCATCTGTGATGCTGGGGACCCCAGGAGAAGGCCGATGGATAATCCATTGGGCACTTTAGGTTGCAGACTTTTGCAAATGCTTCAGCCTTGTATTTTTTACGATTGTGCTGAGCGCCCCCATCATTGAGGATGGGGATATTTGTGGAGCCTCCTCTTCCAGTCAGTTGTTTAATTGTCCACATCATCCCTGACTGGATATTGCAGGACTACAGAGATTTCATCTGATCTGTTGGTTGTGGGGTCATTTAGCTGTGTCAATCGCATGCTGCTTTCATTGTTTGGCATGTAAGTAGTCCTTTGTTGTAGCTTCACCAGGCTGACACTTCATTTGTAGGTATGCCTGGTTCCGCTCCTGGCATGCCCTCCTGCAATCTTCATTGAAGCAGGGTTGATGGTAATTGTAGAGTGAAAGATATGCCGGGCCACAAGGTTACAGATTACGGTTGAGTACAGTTCTACTGCATCTGATGATACACAGCACCTCTTGAATGCTAAGTTTTGAGTTGTTAGATCTGTTCGAAATCTATCCCATTTAGTACAGTGGTAGTGCCGCACAACACAACGGAGGGTATCCTCAATGTTAAGCTGGGACTTCGTCTCCCCAAGGACTCACTCCTACCAAAACTGTCATGGACAGATGCATCTACAGTAGGTAGATTGGTGAGGATGAGGCCAAGTATGTTTTTCCCTCTTGTTGGTTCCCTCACCAACTGCCGCAAACCCAGTCTATTTTTTATTTATTCATTCATGGGATGTGGGCTTCGCTGGCTAGGCCAGCCTATATTGCCCATCCCTAATTGCCCTTGAGAAGGTGGTGGTGAGCTGCTTTCTTGAACCATTGCAGTCCATGTGCTGCAAGTACACTCACTTTATTGTTAGGAAGGGAGTTCCAGGATTTTGACCCAACGATAGTGAAGGAATGGCAATATATTTCCAAGTCAGAATGGTGAGTGACTTGGAGGGGAACCTCCAGGTGGTGGTGTTCCCATCTATCTACTGCCCTTGTCCTTCTGGATGGTAGTGGTCTTGGGTTTGGAAGGTGCTGTTGAAGGAGCCTTGGTGAATTCCTGCAGTGCATCGTGTAGATGGTACACACTGCTGCTACTACAGTGCGTCAGTGGTAGAGGAAGTGAATATTTGTGGGTGTAGTGCCAATCAAGTGGGCTGCTTTGTCCTGGACAGTGCCAAGTTTCTTGAGTGTTGTGGGGGCTGGACTCATCCAGGCAAGTGTGGGAGTATTCCATCAGACTCCTGATTTGTGCCATGTAGGTGGTGGACAGGCTTTGGGGAGTCAGGAGGTGAGTTACTCATCACACGATTCCTAGCATCTGACCTGCTCTTGTAGCCACACCATTTATATGGCTAGTCCAGTTCAGTTTCTGGTCAATGGTAACCCCCAGGATATTGATAGTGGAGGTAATGCTATTGAACATCATGGACCGATGGTTGGACCCTCTTGTGTTGGAGATGTTCATTGCCTGACACTTGTGTGGTGCGAATGTTACTTGCCACTTGCCAGCCCATGCCTAGATTTTGTCCAGGTCTTGCTGCATTTGGACATGGACTGCTTCAGTATCTGAGGAGTCGTGAATGGTGCTGAACATCGTGCAATCATTAGCAAACATCCCCACTTCTGACCTTATGATGGAAGGAAGGTCATTGATGAAGCAGCTGAAGATGGTTGGGCCGAAGATACTACCCTGAGGAATTCCTGCAATGATGGCCTGGAGCTGAGATGACTGACCTCCAACAACTACAACCATCTTCCTTTGGGCGAGGTATGAGTCCAACCAGTGGAAAGGTTTCCCCCTGATTCCCATTGACTCCAGTTTTGCTAGGGCTCCTTGATACCACACTCAGTCAAATGGTGCCTTGATGTCAAGGACAGCCACTCTCACCTCACCTTGGGAGTTCAGCTCTTTTGTCCATGTTTGAACCAAGGCTGCAGTGAGGTTATGAGCTGAGCGGCCCTGGCAGAACCCAGATTGGGCGTCAGTGAGCAGGTTATTGCTAAACAAGTGCTGCTTGATAGTACCGTTGATGACCCCTTCCATTACTTTACTGATGATCGAGAGTAGACTGATGGGGCGGTAATTGGCCTGGTTGGATTTGTCCTGTGTTTTGTGTACAGGACATGCCTGGGCAATTTTCCACATAGCCAGGTAGATGCCAGTGTTGTAGCTGTACTGGAACAGCTTGGCTGGGGGCGCAGCAAGTTCTGGAGCACAAGTCTTCAGTACAATTACCGGAATATTGTCAGGGCCCCGTAGCCTTTGCAGTATCCAGTGCCTGCAGCCGTTTCTTGATATCAAGTGGAGTGAATTGAATTGGCTGAAGACTGGCACCTGTGATGCTAGGGGTCCACGAGGGAGGCTCAGATGGATCATCCACTCGACACTTCTGGCTGAAAATTGTAGCAAATGCTTCAGCCTTATCTTTTGCACTTTTGTGCTGGCCTCCTCTATCATTGAGGATGGGGATATTTGTGCAGCCTCCTCCTCCGGTGAGTTGTTTAATTGTCCACCACCATTCATGACTGAAAGTGGCAGGGCTGCAGATCTTAGATCTGATCCAGTGGTTGTGGGATCGCTTAGCCTTGTCTATCACTTGCTGCTCTCAATGTTTGGCAAGGAAGTAGTCCTGTGTTATAGCTTCACCAAGTTGGCACCTCATTTTTAGGCATGCCTGGTGCTGCTCCTGGCATGCCCTCCAGCACTCTTCATTGAATCAGGGTTGATCCCCTAGCTTGATGGTAATGGTAGAGTGGGGATATACTGGGCCAAAAGTTTACAGATTGTGATCGAGTACAATTCTGCTGCTGCTGATGGCTCACAGCACCTCACAGATGCCTGGTCTTGAGTTGCTAGGCCTGTTTGAAATCTATCCTATTTAGCACAGTGGTAGTGCCACACAAGATGATGGAGGGTATCCTCAGTGTGAAGGTGGGACTTCATCTCCACAACGAGTGTGCGGTGGTCACTCCTGCCGATACTGTCATGGACAGATGCATCTGCATCTGCAGGCAGCTGGTAAGGATGAGGTCAAGTATGTTTTTCCCTCTTGTTGGTTCCATCTCTGCCTGCCGCAGACCCAGTCTAGCTGTTATGTCATTTAGGACTCAGACAGTTCTGTCAGTAATGGTGCTACCGAGCCACTCTTGATGATGGACATTGAAGTCCCCCACCCAGAGTACATTCTGTGCCTTTGCCACCCTTAGTGCCACCCTTACCGTTCAACATGGAGGAGCACTGATTCATCAGCTGAGGGGGGCAGGGGGTTGGTGGAGGTTGGGGTAGATGGTAATCAGCACCAGGTTTCCTTGCCCATGATAATGCCATCAGGCTTGATGGGCTCCAGAGTCAATATTGAGGGTTCCGAGGGCAACTTCCTCCTAACTGTATACTACTGTGCCGCCACCTCTGGTCAGTCTGTCCTGTCAGTGGGACAGGACATATCCAGTCATGGTGGTGTCTGTGACAAAGACTGTAAGGTATGGTTCCATGAGTATGACTATGTCAGGCTGTTGCTTGACAAGTTTGTGAGACAGCTCTATCACCCTCCAGATGTTATGAAGGAGGAAGTTGCAGGGTTGACAAAATTGATTGTGCCATTGTCACTTCTGGTGCCTAGGTCAATGCTGTGTTGTTCATCTGGTTTCCTTTCTTATTGTATTTTCTGTAGTGGTTTGATGCAACTGAGGTGCTTGCTGCACCATTTCAGAGCACTTAAGTGCAGCAAGTTCAGAGAGAGATAGGTTAGAGTGGGTGAGAGGAGCAGGGAAATTGAGACTCCGTCTCCGACTTACCCCACGTGGATTTCAACTAAAGTTCCATCCCTCATGTTTCGAACCCACCCAGGATTACAGGAGTCTCTGGGACATACAATGCTCCTTGGACTGTTGTTCTCGTCTCATCCTGAGATCCACACTCAGTGCCATGTGCCACCAAATGAACACACTTGACTCTCCCCCCAGCAGCACTGACACACCCCATTTCTAAGCTGCCCTTGCCCCCAGTTTCTGAACTTGCTGCACTCCATTCTCTCAGGTCCAACCCTGATATTATCATCAAACCTGCTGACAAGGGTGGTGCTGTTGTTGTTTGGTGCACTGACCTCTACCTCGCAGAGGTTGAGGGTCAACTCGCAGACACTTCCTCCTACCTCCCCCTGGACCACAACCGCACCACTGAACATCAAGCCATTGTTTCTAGGACTGTCACTGACCTCATCTCCTCTGGAGGTCTTCCTTCCACAGCTTCCAATCTCATGGTCTCCCAACTTCCTACCCAAAATCCATATACAGGACTGTCCCGGCAGACCGATCATGTCAGCTTGTTCCTGTCCCATGGAACTAATTTCTTGCTATCTTGACTCCATTCTCTCTCCCCTTGTCCAGTCTCTTCCCACCTACATCCGCGATTCCTCTGAAGCCCTACATCATATTAACAATTTTCAGTTCCCTAGCCCCAACCGCCTCCTCTTTACCATGGACGTCCAATCCCTCTACACCTCCATCCCCCACCAGGATGGTCTGAGGGCTATCCACTTCTTCCTCGAATAGAGTCCCGAACAATCCCCATCCCCCACTACTCTCCTCCGTCTGGCTGAAATTGTTCTCTCACTGAACAATTTCTCCTTAAACTCCTCTCACTTCCTCCAAATAAAAGGTGTGGCTATGGGTACCCGTATGGGCCCCAGTTATGCCTGTCTCTTCATGAGGTATATTGAACATTCCTTGTTCCAGTCCTACTCCGGCCCCCTCCCACAACTCTTTCTCCGGTACATCAATGACTGCTTTGGTGCTGCTTCATGCTCTCGTCTGGACCTGGAAAAATTTATTAATTTTGCTTCCAATTTCCACCCCTCCATCATTTTCACATGGTTCATCTCTGACACTTCCCTTCCCTTCCTTGACCTCTCTGTCTCAATTTCTGGTGATAGACAGTCCACCAATATTCATTACAAGCCTACCGACTCCCACAGCTACTTTGACTACAACTCCTTACACCCCGCTTCCTGTAAGGACTCCATCCCATTCTCTCAGTTCCTTTGCCTCCGTCGCACCTGTTCTGATGATGCCACTTTCAAAACAGTTCCTCTGATGTGTCTTCCTTCTTCCTTAGCCGAGGTTTTCCAGCCATGGTGGTTGACAGGGCCCTCAACCGTGACTCCGGCACATCTCCCATGCATCCGCCCACACACCTTCCTCTCCCTCCCAGAACCATGATAGGATCCCCCTTGTCCTCACTTATCACCCCACCAACCTAAGCATTCAAAGGATCATCCTCCGATATTACTGCGAACTCCAGCATGATGTCACCACCAAACATCTTCCCTTCACCCCCCCCCCCGGCAGCATTTCACAGGGATCGTTCCCTCTGGGACACCCTGGTCCACTCCTCCATCACCCCCTACACCTCAATCCCCTCCCACGGCACCTTCCCATGCAACCACAGAAGGTGCAACACCTGCCCCTTTACTTCCCCCCTCCTCACCGTCCACCTCCTCAAACACTCCTTTCAAGTGAAGCAGCGCTTCACTTGCAGTTCCCTCAATTTAGCCTATTGCATTCGGTGCTCCCAATGCAGTTTCCTCTACGTTGGAGAGACCAAACGAAGACTGGGTGACCGCTTTGCGGATCACCTTCAGTCTGTACGCAAGCATGACCCAGACCTCCCTGTCGCTTGCCATTTTAACACACCAGCCTGCTCTCATGCCCACATGTCCGTCCTTGGCCTGCTGCAATCTTGCAGTGAAGCACAACGCAAACTGGAGGAACAGCACCTCATCTTCGAACTACGCACTTTACAGCCTTCCGGACTTAATATTTGAGTTCAACAACTTTAGATCATGAACTCTCTCCTCCATCCCCACACTCTTTCTGATCCCCCTTTTTCCAATAATTTATATATATTTTTATTTTCCAACCTATTTCCATTATTTTTAAATGTATTCCCATCCATTGTTTTAGCTCTACTTTTTAGCCTATTTCGATCCCTTCCCCCCACCCCACCCCCACTAGGGCTATCTGTACCTTGCTCGTCCTGCTTTCTACCCTTAATGTCATCATTAGCACATTTCTTAGCTAGTATCACCACCATCAACACCTCTTTGACCTTTTGTCTATGACATCTTTTGGCAATCTCCACCTATCACTGGCCCTCTATCCAGCTCTACCTGTCCCACCGCCACCCCCCCAGGTTGGAAGATCGGCCATGACTGCGTCACGCAGAAGTTTATGAGCAAAGCTTTGACGAAGGGAAGGCCAGTGACTGGGCTTGGAGATGGGGGAGAGTATAGATCCATTGAGATCAGTAGAGGGGAGGCCAAATGCTTCCTCCATCCCCTGGCCCACAAGAAATGATGAAAAAGTCATGTAGCTGGTGAAAGCATCAATTCCCACCTCCGTTGCACTGTTGGAATTTCCATCCTCTTAGAAAGCCGCAAAACAAAACTTCAGACAGGCTCCCAGTCGCATTGTGGAAGCTTCATTTAAATATGTTAATGAACACAATCCTCACAGCGGGAAACTACGGTGCCACCGTGAAGAGATTGTGTTCCCCATTTTTTGATTTTTACTTCCTGTACATGCCCCCAACCTTCTCCTTGGGGTTTAATATTGAGGTCAGAGAGAATTAAAGCAAGAGAGCCCTGCTAAACTGTTATAAATCTGTGGTTAGACATCAGCTGGAGTATTGGGATCAAATTTGGCCAGCACACTTTGGGAAGGATGTCTAGACCTTAGAAAGTGTGCAGAAGAGATTTACTAGAATGGTACCAGAGATGAGATATTTCAGTTACATGGGAAGACAAAAGAGGCAGGGACTGTTAAGATGAGGTTTGATAGGGGTATTCAAAATCATGTAGGATTTTGATAAGAGTAAGTAAGAAGAATCTGTTTCCAGTGACAGAAAGGTCAGTAGCCAGAGAACATAGATTTAAGTAACTGGAAAAGATAAGATGAGAATTTTGTTATGCAGCAAATTGTTATGATCTTTAACGGACTGTTTGGACGGGTGTTGAAAGCATTTTCAACAGTAGTTTATTACTGGATAAAAAGTTGAAGCAGAAAACTTCACAGGACTATGGGAAAAGGGCAGGGGAGTGAGATTAATTGGATACTTCTTTCAAAGAGCTGGCAGAGACACGATGGGGTGATTGGCCACCTTCGTGCTGAATCATTCTATGATTCACATCTGATTATGCCCATTTGAAAAGAAATGGAAATACATATCTCACCACAGATTTTTGATTAATGAAACCAGAAATGGGGAAGGCTTATATATAATGATGGATATGTAGTCAGGAATTTGCAAGCAGCAAAACAATCAACTGAAACAAATAGTTTTAATAGCTTTTGACATCCAACTTGTATTATCAAACCAGTAACTGCATGTTGAAAGCTGGGAGTAAATAATAGCTATTATGTCACATTAAAAGTAAAAGGGCTTTACAAGATATTTTCTTTTAAAATGTTTCTCTGCAAACTCCCATAAATATTGATACAGTGCCAGAGACCCTTTATAAGCATTCACCAACTCAGATCCCCTGTTATATTAACACGCTTACACAGGTGCTTGTAAAAATTGACACATTCATGAGGAACTCTACATACTGACATACCCCTGGGAAATCCTGGGACTGGGCACCTCCACCTCTGAAAACAGTGCCAGATGTCTTCCATTGTACATAACATGTTTTACTTAGTTTCCTTTGCAGAAACTGAGACAGTGTGCTGGTAAGTTAACACATACAGTAGGGAGTTCTCAAGAGATCAAAGTGCTTATGGTTCAGCCTTAGTCAAACAGCCACCTACCGAGTTTGCGGACACTTGCCACCTGACAGATTCTCAGTTTCTTGTTCTTCTGTTTTTTTCTCTGTTTCACACTCTGAATTTCCCTTCTTCACATGATCTCTTGTTTCTCTCATTGTGCATCGTTGGTATCGAAGAAGTAATGCCAGCTGTAAAGGGCCTATTTCACATTCAGCACAGCTCCTTTCAGATTAAATGCTTTTCTCCTGGCCTCTTGGGCTTGATGTGCTCATGACTGTGGCACTGTTGGAGTTGCTATCCTCTTGGAAAGCTGCAAAACGAAATTTCAGTTGAGCTCCCAGTCGCATTGTGGAAGACTCATTTAAATACGTTAGTGATCACATCCTCACAGCAGGACACTATGATCCATGTGATCTATATTTGTCCTGATTCCTGAATTCAGAGCTTTGGAGATGGTGTAGTCTATGTGCTTGAGTGGGTCCTAGGCCTTTCTTGAGCTGTCCTTTGGGCAGAAATCTGATCACTTTGCAGATCCTATAGGATCTACAGATCTTAGTTTGAAAACAAGGCCTCTAACACCAACAATACTCCAGCCAAGTGACTATTCATCATGTTTGAGATTGCACAGTCAGTGTAATGGAGTGTATCACAACCTTGTGCCTTGACCTGTCTTCACCTGATATCCACACACCAGCACATTTAATTAGGATCACTGAAGTGAGCAGGAATCAAAACATTGCTTTATTTTCCTTCCTTAGCCCAGGGAGAATTCTTGCACACCAATCATTGTTCTAGCTGGGATAGACCAAGGAAAGAAACTTTATACCTCTGTGATGTGCATGCTTGAGTATCCTATGGGGTTGTGTATGTACCACTGAGCCATGGGCATATTCACTAATTGCAATTAAGCTGCAGACAGTGATATTTCATCATGGTATACAGTACATACAATGGGGTTACTTTTTACTTTGGGCAATTGTGTGAGATAGATATCATCAATTCAGCTGCACATTCTGCACCATAAAGGTGGCCAGGTTCTAACTTACACCAAATTCCATTCACCCATCAGCCTCTTGCTTGCTGACCAACACTGGCTCCCGGTTAAGAAGCGCCTCAAATTTAAAATACTCATCCATCATTTTCAAATCCCTCCGTAATCTCGCTGCTGCCTATCTCTGTAATCTCCCCTATCCCAAAAACCCTCCAAGATAATTGCACTCCTCTAAATGTGGCCTCTTGAGCATTCCCAATTTTAATGATTTCAATGTTGGTGGCCATGCCTCGGCCTGCCTAGACCCTAAGGTCCAAAATACACTTCCTACACTTGTCCACCTCGTTCTCCTCCTTAAAATCTATCTTTGACCAAGCTTTTGGCCATCTGCCCTCATATCTCTATATGGGGCTCAGTGCCCAATTTGTGCTGTCTAATAATCCCGTGAAGTGCATTGGGATGTTTTAATTTGTTCAAAGCGCTATATGAATAAAAGTTCTTGTTAAATTTATATTATCCATTTTACACTCTCACCTGAAATTCAAAATTATGCCAATGACAGTAGGGTGACAGAGCTCTTTAAGTCTCTGGAGATGCATTGTGCTGAGAGAAACAAAGCAGCCAGTTTACTCCGAACATTGGTAGAATTAATCAGCAGTCACAAATGTTCTCTTTAATGAAATAGCCTCCACTCGGTAAACTTCAATTACATCAGCTTGTCAGTGCGTCGCTGTCTCCACTTAATTAATTTTTATTCTCGATTTAATTGTACTTTTTTCTCTTTCCCATATTATCTCTGCTCTTGTTATTCTGTTTCACCCTGTAATATATTAAGGTGTCACTTTTATTCAGTTTGTTAATGGTACTTGATGTTTTTCTCTTATACCTATTTTCATGGCTCATTTGATCTGGTCATATTGTTGAATATAATTTTCATTGTTTCCTATTTCTATTCAATTCTTTCTTCATTCCTTGATGGTCTTTTAATTGAATTTCTCTAATACAATATTGTGAATTTTGATAGTATTTTACTATAACGTTTTGTGTTTTTTGCAGAACGAGAGAACTTTTGTGCTCTATCTTGTGCCAAGCAAGGTAAGGAATAGGGGAATAGGTTGACTTCCATTTCTGCCAGCCCATGCCAGAATCAAGCTGACAGGGCAGGTATCACTTGCTTAAATGCAGGGTATAGCTTCACCTATCTGCTTCAACATTGTGTGCCTCAATTCCCACTATACCACCCAGCTTATGACCCCTTTGTATCATTGGTACTAAGGAATGTGTAGTTTTTTTTATTTGCTCTGGATCCATCCACACTAATAACCAGAATCACCCTTTAAACTTGGTCTCACAATGGGGTTGGTCGTATACTGCCCCATTCACACTGGCAATGGGGCAGGTTCCATTTCAAAAAGGGGTCAGCTAACGGGTGTCCAAAGCACCTGCCTGCTCTGAGCAATGGGCCCCGTTTAATAACAGGACCATAAGACTTAAATAGGATTCTGGCTAATATTTTAGGTTAGAACTTGTTGAAATTCAGGCTCCAATTACTTTCAAGGATGATGGGAGGGAAGAGGTCCAGGAAAAGTAAGTATTGAATTATTTTTGTGGGCCTAGCTTGAAGGAGCAGGAGGTCACCTCCAGGGTCCACAAAAATAATCTTTGTTACAACCACCAGGGGACTCCCACTCTCCTTGATCATGACCTCCCTCCCCATCCCACTTCCACTCCAACTTACCCTTCTGGTGGTAAGCTGCACTGCAACACCAGTTTGCTGCCCGGTAGCTCGCCTGACAAATGGAAATGTGGCCAGAACCTCAAGATCACGGGGGCAGCCTCTTGGCTGCTGGAATGGGCAGCTGACCAAAGGTCAAAGTTGACTCGGTGCACAAGAAACTTTCATGTCATGAACTCAGGTCCTTAGGGTGAAAGGGCCAGTGTCTGCCTCACAGCGCCATCGTTGATCAGTGCAACAGGAGATCCTTGTATATGCGTGTGTGTGCATTTGTGTATGTGTAAAACTTGAAATCATATATCTGTGTCCATTCATGTCTATAAAACCTTAGACAAACATCAAAGTGTCTATCATCCACATGTCAGAATGATTCCATGAGGCCTTTCATTGCTGAAGTGAACATTTACAGCTAAGTTACCATCCTTGCATCTGTGCCAATTGCAGAATGGAAATACTGGGAGGAAACACTTCTTTGGAACAGAGCTGAGTTTAATGCTCTTTTATTAGCCTAGGTTCCACAAAGCACACCATTCCAGCCTGAAAATAAAACCTAACAAGAGATCTTCACAATGCTGTACGATCCATGGAGTCAACTTTGACCTTTGGTCAGTTGCCCATTCCGGCAGCTAAGAGGCTGCCCCCATCATTTTGAGGCTCAGGCCACATTTCCATTTGTCAGGCGATGTAAACCCATCAAGGTGTCATTATAGTCAGTTCAAAACTTATATAAAGGATTTTTTTTTAAATAGTGATATTAGATTTAAAATGGTAAAACTCCAATAGGGTGGTTATGATAAAAGATTATAATAAGCAGCACTCAAAGAATTTCATAACAAAGGAAGCATTTAGAGGTATGAATAATGCAATTTAAGGGAAATTATGACAAAGAAAGGAGTCAAGTTACAATAATGCATAGTAATTGATGCTCTCCAATATGGGAAGGATATTAGAGACAAAGAAAGGGCACAGCTAAGATTCTTTAGGATAACATTCTACCAATAATGAGAGATTATAATTTTGAAAAAAAAGGTTCAGGTCTCAGGTATTTTTTGGTGGAAGAGAAGTTTTCAAAATTGAAGTTTGTCTCTGCTAGTTAGAAAATCAGCAACAAGGCAACATAGATGCAGAATTAGCAAAGGAACAATAAACTGGGAAGTTAGTTTTGTTTTTCATGCAGAGGATTATTGTAACATTCTTGAGGGAGCTTTGTCTAAGCCTGATCCAAAATTCAATACCTAATAATACATATAATACAAATAATGCAAAATAATATATATAACATGTCTAATATTATACTGTCAAATTTTGGAAAATCAAGCATGTGAGAGGACACATTCATTAAAACAGAGGGAATTTGGACAAAGTCCTTGTATTACTGTAACTCAGACCCATTTGATGCTCCAATACCCAACGCATTTAATGTACATGGATACAGACCAAGGAAAATCTTCCGCGCAATGCTCAACTGGCAACTGAGGCCATGACATCATTCACAACTGGAGGATCCATGGGCCTGCAGCAGGGCCTGGACAACATCCAGGCTTGGGCCTACAAGTGGAAGGCTAAAATTGTCCCACATCATTGTCAGGCATTGAACATTTCCATCAATTAAAGGCCCAACCAACATCCGCTGTCTTTCAACAATTCCACCACTGCCAAATTTCACCGCCATCATCCTGGATATCACCAGTGCTCAGAAACTTAACTGGGTCAGCCATGTTGGCACTGTGATTACAAGAACAAGGCAGATGTTTGGTTCTCTGTGAAGTGTGCTTCACCTCCTGACCCCTCAGAGTCTGTCCATTATCCATAAAGCTCCATGAAGTGAGGAGTGTGATGAAATATTCATCACTCACCTGGATGGGTGCAGCTCCAACAATCTTTAAGAAGCTCAAACACTATCCAGGAGTATGTGGTCTACTTGATCTGTGCTCCGTTAGTGGACTCGCTACACAACCCCTCCATGGGAGCACTGTGGCTACAGTATGTTCTATCTTTAACAACAACTTGCATTTAAATACTGTCTTTGAAGCAGTAAAACATCTCAAGGTGTTTCATAGGAGCATAGCTGAATTAAATTTAACACTGGGTCAAAGAAGGAAGAGTGAGGGCAAGAAACTAAAAGCTACGTCAGAGCAAGGTGATCATGTGGAAAGTATTCCATCACACATTCCATCAACTGTCCGTATTTTAAGGGATTGTCCCTTATTTTGGTTGTTTGTCCTGCTTCTTTTAAAGGGCATGTTTTGTCCCTTATTTCTAAGATAGCCTATGGGAGACTGAGCTTGGGAGCCTCTTCTTTGCCTCATTTTTTGTGAGAACTGCACCAGCTGGAGTTATGATTCCACATCCTGCATCCCTCATCCCCCTACCCCCCAGCCTCCCCCACAGCTCTTCAGCAGCAGCACCGCCCCACCCTGACACCCCCAGCTGTTACGGTTACCTGCAACCACCCCCACCCCCTCCCCACCCATTCCCATAGTCGAAGTGTCCCTTATTTTACTCCATAAGAGTTCTTCACCCTGGGTCAGAGGTAGGTATTCAAGAGCATCTTAAAGGAGGAGAGAGAGGTACAGAAGCTGGTAGATAGGGATGGAATTCCAGATGTTAGGGCCTAGATGGCTCCAGGTTTGCCTCACAACCTTTATCTCTTTTTCCTCCTCCCTCTGTGGTTTTAGTTGGATGTAATAAGGAAGGCCCCTGTAGTCTTCCCTTATCAGCTCTGATGAAGGAAGTCCCCTTCAACATTCATCCAACCTTTCTTTTTTCAGTTGGTGAAGGACGTACTCTACACTTCTGACATTTTCTGTTCTCAATTCAGGGTTCTTCAGTTCCATTTGTACTCCAGGTGCTGGAGAAATTCTCTAGCTGCTATTTTTAAAACTTGTGTCTATGAAGCAACTACTTCCAGGCAAGCTTTGCAAGGTCACAGCACTACAATTTTCACAGAAAAATGGACAGTCACAGAATCCATCCTCCAAAATATTAGCTAGAAAGTATTGCAGATTCCCTTGCAATATAAACAAAATTTGACTTATTCAGCAATTGTAAATTGGCAATTCTGGGTCTCTTTGTACTTCTCCTTTTACTGTGGGTCCAACTCAACAACATCAGAATAAATAGACATGTCAAATCAAAGTGTCAATGTGATTGTGGTATAACAAGCAGAGGTTGAAAAGTTGGGAATTTTTCTTTTTATTCATTTGTGGGATGCGGTCATCACTGGCTAAGCCAGCACTTATTGCTCATCCCTAACTGATCTTGAGAAGGTAGTGGTGAGTTGCTTTCTTGAACGACTGCTGTCTATGTGGTGTAGATACACCCGCAGTGCTGTTAGTGAGGGAGTTCCACAATTTTGACCCAGCTACAGTGAAGGAACAGCGATATATTTCCAAACAAGGGTGGTGAGTTGCTTGGAGGGGAACTTGCAGGTGGGAGTGTTCCAATGTGTCTGCTGCCTTCATCCATCCAGATGGTGGTGGTCTTGGGTTTGGAAGATGCTGTCTAAGGAGGCAGTCAACTACAACATCTATCTTGTAGATAGTACGCACTGCTGCCAATGTGCATCGGTCATGGAGGAAGTGAATGTTTGTGGATGGGGTGCAAATCAAGCGGGCTGCTTTGTCCTGGATGGTATCAAGCGTATTGAGTGTTGTTAGAGCTGCTCATCCAGGCATGTGGAAAGTATTCCATCACACTCCCGATTTGTGCCTTGTAGATGATGGACAAGCTTTGGGGAGTCAGGAGGTGAGTTACTTGCCCAGGATTCCTAGCCTCTGACCTGTTCTTGTAGCCACAGTACTTATATGGCTATCCCAGTTCAGTTTATGGTCAATGGTAATCCACAATGTTGATAATTGGGGATTCAGTGATGGTAATGCCATTGAATGTCAAGGGATGATGGTTAGATTCTCTCTTGTTGGAGATGGGCATTGCCTGGCACTTGTGTGGCATGAATGTTACTTGCCAGTTGTCAGCCCAAGCCTGGATATTAAGGTAATCAATGAAGCAGCTGAAGATGTTTGCGTCTAGGACACTACCCTGAGGAACTCCTGCGGTGATGCCCTGGCACTGAGATGATTGACCTCCAACAATCACAAGCATCTTCCTTTGTGCCAGGTATGACTCTAACCAGCAGAAAGATTTCCCCCCTGATTCCCAGTGATTCCTGCTTTGCTCAGTCTCCTTGATGTCACACTCAGTCAAATGCTACTTTGATGTCAAGGGCAGTCACTCTCACCTCACCTCTGGAGTTCAGCTCTTTTGTCCATGTTTGAACCAAGGCTTTAATGAGGTCAGGAGCTGATTGTCCCTGGCAAAACCTAAACTAAGCGTCACTAAGGAGATTATTGCTAAGCTTGATAGCAATGTTGATGACCCTTTCCATCATTTTACTGATGAAGGAGAGAAGACTAATGGGGCAGTAATTGGCCGGGTTAGATTTGTCCTGCTTTTTGTGTACAGGTCATACCTGGGCAATTTTCCACATAGCCGGGTAGATGCCAGTGTTGTAGTTGACTAGAACAGCTTAGCTATGGGCGCAGCAAGTTCTGGAGCACAAGTCTTCAGTACCTTTGTTGGAATATTGTCAGGGCCCATAGCCTTTGCAGTATCCAATGCCTTCAGCCATTTCTTGATATCATGTGGAGTGAATTGAATTGGCTGCAGACTGGCATCTGCAATGCTGGGGACCTCTGGAGGATGTTCTTTTGTCGAACTGTGGAAACTACCTGTAATGAAGAACCACCCCACAGACCTAGAGCGGAGTTAGAATGCTGAATCAAGGGCAGATCGTGTGGTCTCAGGTGTCAGGATTGTCCTTTTATGTCTTTGGTCTGTGCCCTAAGTCTAAACCCAACTAAGTAAAACTAACCCAGATTTCTGCTGAGGCCATTTACATTGGTGGCAATGCTGCATCTCTAATGGTCTAGCAAAGGGAATAGGGGATTTGATGGACACCACCTCTTGAGGTGATGCTCCATCATTCCTGAGTTATCAACAATATCTTTGTTCACATTACAGACCTAGCCTTATTGTCAAGGGTTCTTCTAGTAATATGGTACAGAACTATTAAACAGGGAGCGGAAGGCAGGTGAATCCATCTCCACCAAATGTAAGCAGTTCAGGGAATTTAGGTTGATTTGAAGGGAGAAGCATAAAGACTGAGCACTAGACATTTCTGGAGAGGTTGAGTTGAGATAACCTCAGTGGGTCTTGCTACAGGGGAATCTTTTTAGGGTGGCTGAGCTGATGATGAGAAAATTAACAAAGAGAACACAGTGGTTGTGCCCAAAATTATAAGGCTAATGGAGTGGCAGTTTATAGATAGATAAGTCACTGTAATGCCAGATTCATTGATGATAGAAATAGGTTATGAATTGCTCACGGGGATAATGTGAATCGAACTGGCAGCAGATCCACTAAAATACAAAAGGTTTAAGTCTGGCTTCTGTTAGGCTGGCACTGCACATTTAAGGATATCTAATAATGAAATAAATTCGCCAAAGTCTGTCTGGAGTAACAGCAACAAATGTTAAATATTGTAGAAGAGAAAGTGAGTGATTGGCAGACAACTGTTCAAATGTATAATTATGGGCAAAGGTGCCTGCTAGCCAGCAAAAAGGTGATCATAGAATCATAGAGCTAAAAATTTGCCTTCATAGCACCTTAGGTTTTTAGTACTACGGGGCTGGTTTGCGTCCAAAATGGCATTTGTGCCATGTGTGCACATTTCTGGTACTGGCTGCACCAGGTGCCATATTGGTAAAGGTCAAAACCAGGCATTTGGCTATTAGGGTATGTTGATAAGGGACCTGATGTATTGCACCTGAGGCAGACAGCGCTAGCTCTGGAAAACAAATATGGCATGCCCAGTTTGAATTTGAACAAAGCTGGACTGTTCACTGTCCCATGCTGCATACTCCATGTCAATGCCTCACCAATCAATGTCCACTAGCCAACCCATCAACACTCTCTTCTCATGCAGTAAAAATTGTTGCTCCCCCGTTGCAGTTGATGATTTCTTGCAACATAACCTGATGAGTGCACGACAAAAACTTTGATAGCATGTTTCTTTTTACTGCACTGCTCAAGTTCTGTACTACCAAATATGAAACAGCCACTGAGTTAAAAAAGGCTAGGGGGAGAATTTTCTGCAAGTCGGGCAGACCAATCAGGAGAGGGTGCGGGCATGGGCAGGCGCAGAACCAATCAACGCCCATGATTGGCTCTGTGCTGCCATTTTATGTGGACAGGCCAATCAAGGTCCGCCCAGCGTGACACACGGCTGGTAGTGCTCAGCGCTACCTGTGCGGGCAGGGGGTGGAGGGAGAGTCGGAGCCTGTGCTCTTTTGCACATGCGCGTAAAAGAGCGCAGAAATCTCCCTGCGATCAGGGAGAATAAGTACAAATTGAAATTTTTTAATAAAGATAAAAATTATTTACACATGTCCCCTCATGTGACAGTGTCACATGAGTTGGGACATGTTTGTCAATTTAGCAGAATTTATTTATTGATTTTATTAAACCTTCAGGAAATCTCATCCTGCCCATGGATGAGGTTTTCTGAAAAACGCTAAGGCCGCTTGGGCTCTTCACCTGCCCGCCGACCTTAAGGTTGGATGGGCAGCATTGATAACGGCTTAAATTGGCTTTTTAATGGCCTTAATAGGCCGTTGACAGTTCGGTGTGTGCGCAGCCACCTCCAGCGCGCGCCCGGTGAACGTAATATCTAAATGACACATGCTGACGTCGGGACGCACACCCGACATCACCATATGTCATTTTACGCGTCGACGTGTTGGGCCCGCACCCGCTTGCCAATGGCAAAATTCTGGCCTAGAACCTATCTTAGCTATTGTCTTTCCGGTCTCAAGATCTTCAACCTTGCTCCCACTTCGACATACAGGCCACCAAAATTCCTCCTTGGCTGCAGGCCCAACACTCTAGACACCCTCCACCCCCCCCAGGCCCAACCCCTGGTATTCCTGGCCTCCTAATGCCTGACCCCATAACAATGACCTCATTAATGTCCACTTAAGGGCCTCATCCCACCATCAATGGTATTTAAAATGTGGTGGATGGAATAGTTGCCACGCAGGGAGCAATTAGAAGCAAACCCTTTCGGATTTGCTTGAGGGCTTCAGGGGTGGGTCCCTCATTCAAAGGCATTCAGTGCCTGATTGATGAACTCGGCATCAGAGGGAGGGGATGGTGAGGAGTTGGGGGAGGCCCGCTGTGAGCCACACACCTGTCCCTTTGTATTCTATCACTTTGGAAATAAGGGCCAGCATTATATAAGTCTCTGATTGTTTTCTGTAACTGCTCAAGACACTTTAATGACCCATTGTTATGATCCCTGTTGATATTGATAACTGATAAAAAGATGTTTGAATTACTAGTGACTGACTGTAAGGATCACAGAACAAATTTTAAGAATTTCACTCTGACAAACTAATATCAAAATTGTCTTAACATGATTCAGTCGGCGATTTATACTCTAAATTACAGAAAAGTTCCCCCCATTTAACTTGTAAAACAACCGAAACACCGCACAACAGTTATATATTACTCTGTCCCTATAATGGATATTTTATTCTCCTAGAACCAGTCCAAAGATATTCTTCCCTTCAGATGGCCTGCTTCAATTTTCTTTTTCTAGTTGGATAACTTCTAATCCCCAAGCTGACTTTCAAGTAAGGGTTACTATGGAAATTCCTCCATCTGACCAAAGCTGGGTAAAACTTGCAACCTCATTTAAATCCTCACAAATGTGATCTTTTCAGTTTGGGCATAAGCTCTCACCCGCCTTCTGCATGGTTAATAATAAAGGCAGCATTTTCTCTGCTTGAAGTTCAGGACTAGATGCTTCTATCTCTCTGCTCACTCTCTTGGATTCTTGAAGACTATCCTGTCTGTGAGATTCAGCAATATCTTAAGTAACCTGCAACTTGATATCATTATGGCTTTCTATTGAATTTCCCTTCCTAAAACCCATCTCCATGGCAAAATAAATCACATGGGTCTTGTATCCATGTAGAAATGCTAATTATCTATCCTCTAACCATCACCTCCCCCATCCTGTCCTCGACAAACTCCATTCCATTATGGAATTAAACAGACAGTTTAAAGTATAACTGTTTATAAAACCTGGCATTTCTGGCGCATCCCTGTAAGACTTGGAGATTAACAGTCTACCCACAATAATCCCAGATGCTCTGGCCACTGTCTATAGGTGTGAAGATCTTTCATCCTGTTCCCAGTAAAACAACCAGGGTCCTCCATTAGCTTTTAACAACCAGCTTGTTGTTAGGTAGAATTCAGAATAGGTCACATGACCCCCTTCATTCTTCCATTTTATCCAAAATCAAAGAGACAGTCGTAAAATATAACAAGCTTAAACTTTGTATTTTTAACACTACATACATGGACCCCCATGTCTCTTTGGGCCCCCAGTTTCTTTTCATTTACTCTGTCAAAGCCTTTCAAAATTTTAAAGTTCTATCAAATTTCCTTTTATGCTTCACTGCTCTAAGGAGAATTAACCTAGCTTCTCCTAGCTCTCCACATAACTGAAATTTCTCAGCCCTGGAACCATCCTAAGAAATCTCTTCTGCATGCTGTCCATCCTTCCTAGATTTTGGTACCCAGAAATGAACACAATTCTCCAGCTGAGGTCTGACAAATATGTTAAAGAAGTTCATCATAACTTTCTTGCTTTAGTAAAGCCAAAGATCACATATGCTTTTTTAACAACCTTCTCAACTTGTACTACCACCTTCAGAGATTTGTGTACACACACCTGCAGGTCTCTCTTTTCCTGTGTCTCACTTGGAAATTGTGCAATTTAGTTGATATTGCTTTCCTTATTTCTCCTTCCAAAATATATCACTCTAATGCAATAGATGTTTTCTATTCAAGTGTAAGTGAGTTTCTAATGATGTGATAAGTCTTAATTACTGTGAATCAACCTCTCTGGCACTGGAAATTTATTTGAACAAGGATTGAATGAGTTCTGTCGAAGGGTCATGAGGACTCGAAACGTCAACTCTTTTCTTCTCCGCCGATGCTGCCAGACCTGCTGAGTTTTTCCAGGTAATTCTGTTTTTGTTTTGAATGTCATTGCTTGAAATTTTAATTATCATTGGAGTTTTTAAAAACATATTTCTAACTTTATATTTTTGAAACTTTTATCTCTCTTTCTCTCTCTCTCTCTCTTTCTCTCAATCCTATCTTTCCTTCCCTCATTTTATGTTGCTTTCTGTACAGGATTTTATATTGAATTACATATTATAACTTAAACTTCCTGATTTAGATTCTGACTGCCTCGGTAAGGATTCTTCAATTCGATTAGTTGAAAAGACTAATTCAAACTGGTTCCAGATGCCCTGTAGAGTGCATCAGGTTGTATCAGACTCCCAACGATGATTATTTGCTGTGCAAAACCTCAAAAAAAGTCCAAAGGCAGCTATAAGTTTAATGAATGGTTTGTGCCATTTAGTCACTACTGAGCACAAAATCTGGACCAATGTATATTTTAATGTTATTGTATACTCTAATGCCATTCACCACTGTGTGCCCCCACCCTCCCAAAACACACAGAACTTTCAGCCGCCATGTACCTACACTCCAGAAATCTTCCATGCCGCTCTTCTTTCTTCCACCTTCAAAAACCTCCTCAACGTCCACCTCTTCCACTTCACCACTCACCCCATGTGTTCATTGCCTTCCCATTGCAAATAGAAAGCAAACAGATTCTTCATTGCCAATTGAATGATTCTTGTTTATTAGTCAAAAGCCTTTTTTAACTCTGTCTCCAATATTTTTGTAATTAATAATTGCAAGTGTTCAAAGGAAATGGAAAAATGCACATTTTTTAATGTGCCCATGGTTTTTCTCTTGGGTTGGTCACAAGAGTGTCCAGGAGATTAATCCTTAATCTGGGAGATTCCAGGACATTCCTGAAGATTGGCAATCCTATAAATTTCTCAGGAGCAGTGCTTATAGAGCTGCATTGAGGGCATCACATTGTTGGCCCAAGTGTTTTTGCTACAGCTACAATAACAGATGTATCTGCAGCTACTGAAACTCATTTGGAAAACTCTTTGGAAGTCAACTACTCTATTGTGAGAGATACTGGGCAGTCAATGTGTCACAGGTCTAATCCCAGTGTAACTGCATTCCACACAGAGAAACCCAATACCAAATTTCCATCACACTGAAGTCCTTAATCAGGGCATAATATTTTGATTAACATGTTTGTTAAGAATCAGATGTACTTTCATTTTGCATTCCCTTTTGAGGGTATAAGAAGCATCTATAACTGGTTGGGGTATGGTACTGACATCAACATTTAACTGCAGGATGATGTGCTAGATCTTGCATGAAAACAAAAGACATCAGTGTATGGTTCTGAAGTTGCACAAAAAAATCATAAATCAGTAATCAATTTTTCAATATGATATAGTGTTGGTTTAAATTGTTGGAATTTTGGAGGGTGCATGATTGTGAGTCATTGAGGGATGCCTGACACCAGGGCTTGAATTTTCATGCAGACAGAGAAGTTCTCTGTCTTTGCAAAAATGGCAGCGGAGGCCCAGATTAGTAAGTCCAACCCCTGAAACTAGTCTGTGTAATTTTCACAGGGTTGGGTGGGGGGATAAATGGGGGACGGGTCCTAATTTACACATCTGTGGTTCACGGAGGCAGCTGCACATGTTAAAGTGCAGCTGCCCCAGTTAGATCTGGCTTTGGCTAGTAGTATGCCTAAAACACCATGTGCACACTTTAGACCAGGTAGGGGAAATCTGCTGGAATTCTTTGGAAAGATAATGTACGCTTTTGGATGTAATCCCATGAAGCCTTTGAGAAAGATAAGGTGCCCTTTTGGAGTGGTAAGGTGCCCTTTGAGATTGTTAAAATTAGACATGAATGTACACAGAAATTATATGCACTCATTGGAACTGTGAAGCTCATTGGAACTGTCAAGACAACTGAAAATAGCTGTCAAGAGAACTGTCAAGAAAACTGTCAAGACTGATGTCCAGAGAACTGTTAATAGAATTGCCAAGCTAGATGTCAAGCTGTCAATGAACTTAAATCTCCTGCGCATTAAATTAAAAAAAAAGTCTGCAGTGTTAAAAAATCAGCGCTTGCCATTTCAATCTGTCTGCTCACAGGAGCTTGAGGTATATCATTACAGGATTTGTGTGACATAACTGATTTCATATCCTGTCATTATCACAGTAGGGTTTCTGCGAGTTCAAAGTCTGATTGACAGCTTCAAGTGGTTATAAACTTTTGAACTCTATGAATACAGATGCTAATTCATAGAGATTAAAGGAATTTAAATGTAGTGAATTGGTTTTTAATCAATGAGTGTGTTTTTTGAAATAGTGAATTCAAGAGATTTATTTAATCCTAGCATGGTTCAGGAGGCCTAAATATGATGGATACTGGGTGAGTTGGCATGGTAGGTGTAAGGGCAAATGGTGGCATGAGTTGGCATTAAGTTGGCATAAGGGCTATTAAGAGCCATGGGGGGGTGGAGGGGCATAGGTTGATATAGAGGGTATGAGGGTCCATAGGAGCAGGTGGCAGGACATGAATTAGCATGGGTTGGCATTGGTAGGGTAAGGGGAGTATGTGGGGCGGGGGGGGGGGTGGTTGAGGGGTTGTGAGTGGTGAGGGCTGGTGTGCTGTTTTTTGTTTTATATTTTATTTTCATAGCCTCTACAAAATGCTGGTGCACCAAGTCCGTCCTTTCGCCCAGCCTGCTTTGGCACCTGGCCGCCGCTGACCTCTTTCCAAGTCGCCCACCATGACTTGCATTTTCACCTGCCAACCCCACTGTGCCCCACCCTCCAACGAAGATCTGACCTTCCAGGGTACTTTTTCCCAAGTTGGGTTTGCTGAGCCGGAATTGTCCCAACTCTGCTTCCAACCTCCAACCCAGGAGCAAAGATTCAAGCCCCGGGGGTTCAGATACTTGTTCACTATTCTTGTTGACAATATTTGGTCTTCAATGCGCATGTTATCTAGTTCTATTTAATTATATGTTTAATCGAAGGTAATGGGGACTTAATAGATTGAATTTTTTAAATACCTTTGCTGTTTGCTTCACTGTTGTTTGTTCTGGCAAAGAATGAGCCCTTTGTTAGCTGGATTGGACTTCCTATTTACAACAGTGACTTTGCAATTGTGTTTGCTTATCCAACTAAATTATTATTATATCGCAGGTAAATAATTGGCTCACAATATATTGAAACATTTTGATAAAACTTGCAGAAATGAAAACCTTTAACCCAGGGCCCACAGTGCAAGTCAATAAATAAATGCTGATTACTTCCCTCACATCGACAAGACTCATATTTTCAAAAAATCAACCTTGTGCACAACGATTATCACAGAACATTTGCCAGTAGGGCAGCCACTGTTGGAGAGGCTGCCATCAATTTCTTGGCCATTTTCCACAGATACGGTTCTACAAATATTTGAGTGCTATTCAACTCTTATATGAACACAGATGTGTGAGGTTCAATTGGTATTCAAATCTTGTGGGATCGTGAACTGGTGCCAGCTTTTAAGTATAAAGAAAACAAGAAAATACTTGTATTTACAGAGCACGTTTTAGGATGTCCCATTGGTGCTTTAGAGCCAATGAAGTAGTTTTGCCATCTAGTAGCCAAAGAGGCCACAGTGAGTCCCACAAACAAGGAGATAACTGCCCAGATCATTTGTTTTAGATGCAGGATGAGGGATACATGTTGGCTGGGACACACATGTTCTTCTTTGAAATTGTGCCATGGGGTCTTTACATTCACCTGAGAGGAAAGATAGAACCTCAGTTTACCACTCATCCAAAAGACAGCACTTCCAACAGTCCAGCATTCCCTCAATACTTTACTGGAGTGTCAGCCTAGATTACATGCTTAAGTCTCATGGAGTGGGACTTGAATCCACAACATGCTGACTCGTGGACAAGAGGGCCACTAACCAAACCCCAGGCAGCTCTGTAACATACTGTTCCATAAAAAGTTACCTGACAAGGATCACACATGTGGGCAGGGATCAATGAATATATTTCTAAGGAGAGAAAGGGTAGAAGGATGTGAGGGGAAGCAACATAATGCTGACCCCTCAAAAAGATGACCAAGTTGTTGGGGGAAAATATCCTTTCCTGTTCTAATTCGGCAGGTACACATCTCACGACTGAGAGACAAAAAACTTTTTCATGGTAAACACCCAAGCTGAGGTACTGACTCATGCCTAGAATACTCAAATCCACAGTCAACAATGCACACCTTAGTTTCTACTGACCAGTCTTGTTGAAACACGATAAGATTTTGTACTCCATTGAAAGTCACTTCTCTTCTCAATCGGATCATTGTAATTTGTAAGATACACGTGAAAAACAAAAACTTCCAATATTTACACAACACTTAAAATCACTCTGAAATGCAAACACTTGCTGCCCTGAACATAAATTCCACTCCTTAGCTCCTGGTTAACTTCTATTAAGTAGTTATTTAACTTATCTGAATGGTTTTAGGGATGCATTAAAATAATGGGAACAAGTGTCTGTTTGAAGGTTTATTAATACAGTTTCAATAATTAAATGATAATAAAGTTCTAATTTATGCACAAAGGGATGATTTCTTGTTCTATGTATTGTACCATTAAGGCATACAATGCCATTTTGGACATTGCCCCAAAGATCTATGGCCCAGCTTTTGCAGGTTATAGGTGATTCATTCATCATGATAGGAATTGCTAATGTCATGGTACAACATTTTTAAAAGATATTTTATTTTAGACTATAATTTTATGTGTCTGGACGACTGCTAGTATTTTAATTTTCCCAATATGTTAGGATTGAAAGAAGGTGAGTTTTAGTCCAGTCTTAAAATAGGGCTCATAAAGGCTCTGCTTGCAGCTTAACTAGCTAATCAGATAACTGGCTTAATCAGGTTTTCAGAGGCTAGTTTCAGAGTATAAAAGTTGGCTAACTTATAATGCTGACTTTGTCTGCACCGGAATGTTGTTTTGGGTTGCAGTAGAGTGCTTCAGTTGGAGGTTGGTGACTGAGGGAGTTTGCTGAGGAGGGAGGAAGTGCTCATTTCCTTTTCTAACTTTTCGGAAAGAAGAGCAGTGGCATTGGTAAATAGTTCTGTCGAAGGGTCATGAGGACTTGAAACGTCAACTCTTTTCTTCTCTGCCGATGCTGCCAGACCTGCTGAGTTTTTCCAGGTAATTCTGTTTTTGTTTTGGCACTGGTAAATAGGGCCTGGTAAGTAAATTAGAAAAATGTAATATTTTTAAACAAGTTGCGATACTTTGATTTAACTGATAAACACCATGAATAAGAGAAATTTGGGCTCAACATAATAAAGTAATATAAATAATCCAAAGTAGAATAGAGTTACATAAGAAAATAAGAACTAGGAGCAGGAATAGGCAATTCAGCCCCTCGAGCCTGCACTGCCAAACACTACTATCATGGCTGATCTCATTTCGGCCTCAACTCCAATTTCCCGCCCTCTCCCCGTAACCTGTCAACCCGTCACTAAATAAAAATCTGTCTATCTCCTCTTTAAATTCATTCAGCATCCCGGCATCCAATGCACTCTGAGGGTAGTGAATTCCACAGATTCACGACCCTTTGAGAAAAGTAATTCCTCCTCATCTCTGATTTAAATCTACCACCCCTTAGCCTAAAACTATGGCCTCTCGTTCTAGAATGCCCCACAAGGAGAAACATCTGCTCCACGTCTACTTTGCCTATCCCCTTTAGCATTTTATATACCTCAATTAGATCTCCTCTCATCCTTCTAAACTTTAGCGAGTATGCCTAAACTGTTCAATCTCTCCTCATAAGACAAGACCCGCATCTCTGGAATCAGTCTAATGAACCTCCTCTGAACCGCCTTCAATGCAATTACATCTTCCTCAAGTAAGGGGACCAAAACTGTGCACAGTACTCAAGGTACAGTCTCACCAATGCCTTGCAAAGTTGCAACAACACTTCCCTGTTTTTATACTTTGGCAATAAATGCCAAAATTCCATTTGCCTTCCTTATTACATGCTGTACCTGCATACAAGCTTTCAGCGATTCATGCACGAAGACACCCAGATTCCTCTGCACTGAAGCATTCTGAAGCTTCTCTCCATTTAAATAATAATTCGCCTTTTTATTCTTCTGACCAAAATGGATAAGCTCACACTTATCCACGTTAAACTCCATCTGCCAAATTCTGGCCCATTCAATTAACCTGTCCATATCCATTTGTAAATTTTTTATTTCTTTATTGAAACTTACTTTCCCACCTATTTTGGTGTCATCTGCAAATTTAGCTTTAGTACCTTCTATCCCTGAATCCAAGTCATTAGAATAGATTGTAAATAGTTGAGTTAACGTAAGGGAAGTAGAGTTAAGACTTGGCAGGGCCGCTCAGTTGAATGGAATGTGTGTCCTGTAATATGTGCAAAATCATGGACACTACCGGTGTCCTAGATGACCACATGTGCAGGAAGTGCTGTCAGCTGCAGAAACTTGAGCTCCGGATTTCAGAGCTCGAGCAGCAGCTGGAGTCACTGTGGTACATCCGCAAGGCTGAGAGCTACGTGGATAGCATGTTCAGAGAGGTGGTCACAACATAGCTTAAGGGCTTGGAGAGAGAGGGAGAATGTGTGACCACCAGGCAGTCAAAGAGAAGTAGGCAGGTAGTATAGGAGACCCCTGGGGTCCTGCTCACAAATCAGTTTTATGTTTTGGAAGCTGGTAAGGGTGCAGGTTCCTCAGAAGTGCAGTCAGAGCCAGCTTTGTGGCATCATGAGCGGCTCAGCTGTACAGGAGGGGAGGGAGAAGAAAGGAAGAGCAATAGTGATAGAGGATTCATTGTTTATGTGAATAGACAGGCATTTCTGTGGCCGTAGATTTGAGTCCAGGATGGTTTGTTACCTCCCTGGTGCCAGAGTCAAGGATGTTACAGAGTGGCTGCAGGACATTCTTCTGGGGGAGGGTGATCAGTTAGAGGTCATGGTTCACATTAGTACCAATGACTTAGGTAGGAAGGGGGATGTGGTCCTGCAATCAGAATTTAGGTAGCTAGGTAGAAAATTAGCAGTGCCTCAAATGTAATAATCTCTGGATTACTCCCAGTGCCACATGCCAGTGAGGGCAGAAAAAGGAGGATAAAGGCAGATGAATGCGAGGCAGGAAAGATGGTGCAGGAGGGAGGGCTTTAGATTCCTGAGACATTGGGACTGACTCTGGGAGAGGTGACACCTGTTCAAGCAGGGCAGATTGCACCTAAATAGAGCTGGAACTGAGTTCCTTGCGGGGTGTTTTGCTGGTTTTTATTCATTCATGGCATATGGGCTTTGTTGGCTGGGCCAGCATTTATCCCTGGTTGCTCTTGAGATGGTGAGCTGCTTTCTTGAACCACTGCTTTGGGAGGGCTTTAAACTAATGGCAGGGGTGTAGTAACCAAGAGAAAATATTAGAAAGGAATACCAGGGTGCACAAAATATTGGGAGGGACAGATAGCACTTGTATAGTGAATAGTAAGTCAATAGGTAAAGTTGGGATAAGGGAGAAAGTAACAAAATCTAAATCAGGGTTACTATGCATGTATGTGAATGCACGGAGTATAGAAAATAAGATTCAGGAATTATATATATATAGGGGCAGATTGCCTTGTGGGAATATGATGTTGTGGTGATAACAGAGACCTGGCTCAAAGGAGGGCAGAACTGGGTGTTAAATATTCCCGGGTACATGGTGTTCAGAAAATGTAGGAAAGGAGGAAGGGTGGCAATATTGGTTAAGGAGAGCATTGCAGTGCTGGAGAAAGAGGATATCCCAGAGAGTTCAAGGACAGAATCAATTTGGCTAGGTCTAAGGAAAACAAAGGGTGCAATGACATTGCTCGGTGTAGTCTATAGACCTTCAAATAGTGAGAAGGACGTAGAAGAACAAACATGCAGGGAAATTACAGAGAGGTGCAAGCATTATAGAGTAGTTATAATGGGGGACTTTAATTACCCGAATGTAGACTGGGACAGTGGTAGTGTAAAGGGCGGAGAGGGGCAAAAGGCGCTAGATTATGTTCAAGAAAATTTTCTATGGCAGTATGTGCCCAATCCAACCAGAAAAGATGCACTGTTGGACCTGGTTCTTGAAATGAGGTGGGCCAACTAGATCAAGTGTCAGTAGGGGACCATTTAGGAGACAGTGATCATTGTATAATACATTTTACGATGATGATAGAAAAGGATGATTGGCAATTCAGAATAAAAATAAGTCACTGGACGAGAGCTGACTTTGATGGGGCAAGAATGGAGCTGGCTTAGGTTAGGACGAAAGATTGGCAGGAAAAACTATAGCTGCCTTCAAAAAAGACTTGGTTCAGGCACAGTCGAGGTGTATTTCCACTAAAGGGAAAGGTAGGCCAAACAAATGCCTGGATGAAAAGGAGATAGAAATTAAGATAAAGAAGAAAAAGTGTGCTTATGACAGATAGAAAATACATTTGAGAATCAAGAGGAATACAGAAGGTTCAGAGGAGAGGTGAAAAAGCATATTAGAGAAGCGAAGAGGGATTATGAGAAAAGACTGGCAGCCAACATAAAGGGAAATCCCTTTATGTCTTCTATAGGCATATAAATAGTAAAAGGAGGAGTAGGGCCGATTAGGGTCCTAAAAGGGAATTTACACATGGACGAAGGGGCCATGGCTGAGGCTTTAAATGAATATTTTGCATCCGTCTTTACCAAGGAGGTAGATGCTACCCAGGCCATGGTGACAGAGAAGGAAATTCTGTCACTAGAAGGGTTCAAAATTAATAAGGAGGAAGTGTCGAATAGACTGTTGGTACTTAAAGTTGACAAGGCACTGGAACAGGATGAGATGCATCCAAGGATATTGAAGGAAGTGAGACTAGAAATTGCAGGGGTTCTGGCCATAATCTTTCAGTCTTCCTGAGACTCAGGGAAGGTGCCAGAGGACTAGAGAATTGCAAACATTATGCCTTTGCTCATGGAATAAAAGGGACAGGAGCAACATGGACACAAAATTGGCTGAAAAATAGAAAGCAGAGAGTAATGGCCAATGGAGGAAGATTTGTAGTGGAGTTCCCCAGGGGTTGGTATTGGGACCTTTGCTTTTCCTGATATAAATTGATGATCTAGATCTTGGTGTGCAGGGCACAATTTCAAAGTTTGTGGATGATACAAAGTTTGGAAGTATTGTGAACTGTGAGGAGGCTGGTATGGAACTTCAAGAGGACAGACAAGTTGGTGGTGTGGGCAGATAGGTAGCAGATGAAGTTCAATGCAGAGAAGTATGAGGTGATGCATTTTGGTAGGAAGAACATGGAGAGACAATATAAAATTAGGGTGAAATTTTGAAAGGGGTGCAGGGGAAGAAAAACCTGGGTGTATATTTGCATAGATCATTGAAAGTGGCCGAACAGGTGGAAAGAGTAGTTAATAGAGCATGTAGTATCCTGGGCTTTATTAATAGGGGCACAGAGTACAACAGCAGGGACATTATGCCGAATTTATATAAGACACTCGTTAGACCTCATTGTGTACAGGAAGGATGTGAACACATTGGAGAGAGTGCAAAAGAGGTTTACAAGAAAGGTTCCAGGGATGAGAAACTTCAGCTATGAGGATAGATTGGAGAGGTTGGGGCTGTTCTCCTTGGAGAGAAGAAGGCTAAGAAGAGATTTGATAGAGATGTTCAAAATTATGAGGGGGCTGGACAGAGTATATAGGGAGAAGTTGTTTCCACTCATAAAAGGATCAAGAATGAGAGGGCCCAGATTTAAAGTGATTTGCAAAAGAAACAAATGTGACATGAGAAAAACTTTTTCATATGAGTAGTTTGGGTCGGAATTCACCGCCTGCAAGGAGATTCAATTGAGGCATTCAAGGGGGCATTAGATGATTATTTGAATAGAAACAATGTGCAGGGGTATGGGGAAAAGACAGAGCAGTGGCACTAGGTCATAATATTCATTTGGAGAGCCGGTGCAGACACAATGGGCTGAATGGCCTCTTTCTGTGCCGTTAAAATTCCGGGAAGCCAAATAGATGAGGATTCATTTGCAACTCTATGGTGTTTTAATGATGGAGCTAGTTGCTTTTGCTCTAACTGGGGATGGGCTCCCAGCTTGTAGATTGGCTTGTATCTTTGTAATTGAGTTTCTCTTTTATTAATCCCAGACTTATAATAATTGAGCTGCTATTTTTTTGATTTCTTCTTTCATGAGAAATGGGCATCATTAGCTAGGCCAGCATTTGTGCCTCTCCCTAATTGCCATTGCGAAGGTGATGGTGAGCCATCTTCTTGAACCACTGCAGTCCATGTGGTATAGGTACACCCACAGGCCTTTTAGGAAGATAGTTCTAGGATTTTAACCCAGCAACAGTGAAGGAATGGTGATACATTTCCAAGTCAGTATGGTGAGTAGCTTGGAGGGGACCTTCCAGGTGGTGGTGTTCTCATGCATCTGCTGCCCTTACCCTTCTTGGTGATAGAGGTCTTGGGTTTGGAAGGTGCTATCGAAAGAGCCTTGATGAGTTGCTGCTGTGCAGTTTGTAGATGGTATAAGTCATCTACAAGGGAGGGGCTGAATGTTCAGTGTGGTGGTTGGAGAGCTGGTCAACTCGGCTGCTTTGTCCTGGATGGTGTCCAGCCTCTTGGGTGTTGTTAGAGCTGCACTCATTCAGGCAAGTGGAGAGTATTTCACCACACCTTAGGCTTGTGCCTTGTAGATGGTGGACAGGCTTTCAGGAGTCAGGAGAACCGCAGAATTCCCAGCCTCTGACTTGCTCTTGTAGCCACAGTATTTATCTGGCTGATCCAATTCTATTATGGTCAATGGTCACCCCCAGGATGTTGATGATGAGTGATTCAGCAATGGTAATGTCATTGAATGTCAAGGGGAGATGGCTGGGTTGTCTCTTGTTGGAGATGGTCATTGCCTGGCATTTGCGTGGCACAAATGTTACTTGTCGCTTATTAGCCAGGATATTGTCCAGGTCTTGTTTCATTTGGACATGGACTGCTTCAGTTTCTGAGGAGTGGCGAATGGCAGTGAACATCCCCACTTTTGACCTTATAATGGAAGGAAGATAATTGATGAAGCAGCTGCAGATGGGCCTAGGACACTACCCTGAGGAACTCCTCCAGTGATGTCCTGAGACTGAAACGATTGACCTCCAACAACCACAATAATCTTCCTGTGTGCTAGGTATGACTCCAACCAGTGGAGATTTCCCCCCTGCTTCCTATTGACTTCAGTTTTGCTACAGCTCCTTGATGCTACACTTGGTAAAATGCTGCCTTAATATCATGGGCAGTCACTCTCATCTCACCTCAGGAGTTCAGCTCTGTTGTCCATTTTTGGACCAAGGCTGTAAGGTCAGAGCTGAGTGGCCCTAGCAGACCCCGAACTGAGCATCAGTGCAGCAGGTTAATGCTGAGCAAATGCCATTTGATATCACTGTTGACGCCACCTTCCATCACTTTGCTGATGATCGAGAGTAGACTGATGGGGCGGTCTTGGCCTGGTTGGATTTGTCCTGCTTTTTGTGGAGAGGACATGCCTGGCCAGTTTTCTACATTGCTGGGTAGTTGCCAGTCTTGCAGCTATACTGGAACAGCTTGGCTAAGGGCACAGCTTGCTCTGGAGCAAAAGTCTTCAGTGTTATTGCTGAATTGTTGTCAAGGCCCATAGCTTTTGTAGTATCCAATGCCTTCATCTCTTTCTTGATATCATGTGGAGTGAATTAAACTGGCTGAATACTGCCATCTATAATGCTGGGAACCTCAGGATGAGGCCAAAATGATTCATCCACATGGCACTTGTGGCTGAAGATTGGTGCAAATGCTTCAGCCTTATTTTTTGCACTGATGTGCTGGGCTCCCCCATTATTGAGGATGGGGATATTTGTGGACCCTCCTTCTCCAGTAGTTATTTAATTGTCCACAATCATTCACAATGAGGTGTGGCAGGACTACAGTGCTTAGATCTGATCCATTGCTTGTTGGATCGCTTAACTCTGTCTATTGTATGCTGCTTCTACTATTTGGCACACAGGTAGCTTCACCAGCTTTATACCTCATTGTTTTAGGTATGCCTGGTGCTGCTCCTGGCATGCGGTCCTGCACTCTTCATTGAACCAGGGTTGATCCTCTAGCTTGATGGTAATGGTAGAGTGGGGGATGTGCCAGGTCATGAGGTTACAGATTGTGGTCGAGTACAACTCTGCTGCTGCTGATGGCCCATGCATCTCATGGAAGCCCTGTTTTGAATTGGTAGATATGTTTGAAATCTATCCTGTTTAGCATGGTGGTAGTGCCACAACATGATGGAGAGAATCCTCAATGTGAAGACAGGACTGTGGGGTGGTCACTCCTACTGATACTGTCATGAATAGATGCATCTGCAACTGGTAGATTGGTGAGGATGAGGCCAAGTAGGTTTTTCTCTCTTGTTGGTTCCCTCACCCCTGACACAGACCCAGTCTAGCAGTTATGCCCTTTAGGACTCAGCCAGCTCGATCAGTAGTGGTGACACCGAGCTAATCTTGGTGACTGATTTTGAAATCCCTCACCCAGGGTACACTCTGTGCCAGTGTCTACCTCAGTGATTACTTGAAGCAAATTTCAACATGGCTGATTCACCAGCTGAAGTGGGTAGAAGGGTGCATTATGTGGTAACCAGCAGCACGTTTCCTTGCCCATGTTTGACCTGATGCCATGAAACCTCATGGAGTCTGGAGTCAATGTTGAGGACTCTCAGGTCAACTCAGTGCTAACTGCATACCACTGTGTCAACACCTCTGGTGGGACAGGACTAGGGCTTCCAGAACAGTGACATTACCAACACGCCACTGCCTCCCTCTAATCTGTGGTGAAACTATTAGCTGCTTTCAAACTTACCATTTAGATGGACATACATGCTTTAGCTTAACTTTGTGCTAGCACTTTGCCTCTGAGGCAGATATTTGTGCGTTCAAGCCTCAGTGAAGATACTGAGCACATAATGTGGCTTTTCAGTGCAGTACTGAGTGAGTGCAGCATTGTTGGATGTGCTGCCTTTTGGATGAGAAGTTAAAGTGAGGAAATATCTGCCCATTAAAATGCTTATAAATGAGCCCATAGCACAGGGAATTATCCCCTGACCAGTACCAGCAAAAGCAGCTATTGGCTTTTGCTGGGAAAAAACAAGCTAGTGCATTTTCTGACAAAACTAAAGTGACTAACTTTTAAAAAAAAACTTTGCAGATAACTCTTTGGGGCAGCCTGAGATCAAGAAATGTGATATATAAATGCGAGTTTGTTCTTTACTGGGCCTCAAGGAAGTTCTTGGAGTTGCTCTGAGAGTCCTTTCTCAGGGGATTTTGAAGTTAAATTAGACCCTTAGTTGCAAGTCCAAAAGTTAAAAGCTGTGATTTTAAAGGAAGAAGTCTTCAGACGCTGCTTAGGTGTATGGAGAAATCTGAAGGCCTATACAAAAATCCCTTCACACAGTGGGAGCAAGATCTTCATACCTGCATTACTTACAATAGGTGGCAGTATGTTGTCAGGAACATTGCTTCTGAAGCTATAAATATTGCCTTTGTCTGACTTAAGATAATGAATCAAATCTGAGAAAATCAAATTGGATTAATCTCAGTAGTTATAGCATTTTCTTCAGATGTTCTTCAAAAGGGAAAGCAAGAGGTTAGTGCTCTCAGATACTGTTCTGCCCCATTCGTGTCCTGCTTTCTCCTGTGTTGTCTTGATTATCTATTCTGTGAGTTAAATCCCACAAATATCAAAACCGCTAAATTGCTCTGAAAAAAACACTAAAGAAACCCATTTCGCTAAGCATGATGCAAAGATTTAATCAGCTGTCATGCATGGCACCTGAGCCATAAATGCAGCTTGCTCCTCCCAGCTCCATAAAAATACAAGCCTAGAAAATGTTTGTTACTGTTTCTGAACAGCCAGAAGTGGCCCCTTTAATAACTAAGGAGGAAATTGAACTGAGACCTAGGAGTCTTAGCAGATTCAATGCTAAAACTATTCAACCAATTGTTATGGCACAGCGGATGGTAAATGCTGAGCTGCTCAAATTCCAGAGGGAAACTTTAAACAGCTGCCACAACTGTTTTGCAATTTTTATTTTTATTTTGAGATGTGTGCCTTAAATTCAGTAGTAATAAGTCCACTGAGTCTTAGAGGTTTTTTTTTTACAAAACTAAATTAATAAATGAAACAATTTTAAGCACATACATAGGACTACAAATTACTACTATGATAACTCCAAAATCCCCTAATTAATCTAGCTCCCAGTTATACCTCCATTAAGGCAACAGTGAAGCAACATAGATTTCAACTGACCCAGGCAAAGCACACCATACCCTGGACAGTGATATTTAACAAGAATTGTCTTAGCTTCGGTTCCTGGAGACAGCAGCTTGGTACATAGAGGCTGGAGGCTTTTCACATTTGTTAGATCTTAGAATTCCTTCTTTCTTTACACATCATCTCATCTCTTTTATACATGTTTCTCCCTTTTTAATGTAAATTCCATCATCCCAATATATCCTTGCAATTTTACTTTTTCCATAATATAAATCTTTCCTAGCACTCATGTTATCATTTATCTTTGGGAAAAATAAACACACTGTTTGGCTTAGCCTCTGTTGGCTAGGTGTACCACCTTTTGAAATTCATTACTCTGGTTTATCTAAAAATGCAAATGTTCTTCATACCTCACATTCTAAAACCTCAGCCATGTTTACATATTTAGCATTTCAAACCTAGTTTCACTTCTGCTATATCAAAGCACCCATGTCAGCTGTCTGTAATTCAGTTAAAACATGCACACATACACACACACACAGGGGAGGGGGGCATGTCTATTGTAACAGCGGTGGGTCCCTTGGGAAGGTAGGGGATGTAGACATTCACCTGCACGAGATGAAGGGTAATGGGGG
The DNA here is from genome assembly GCF_017639515.1 of Carcharodon carcharias. Classification (NCBI taxonomy): domain Eukaryota; kingdom Metazoa; phylum Chordata; class Chondrichthyes; order Lamniformes; family Lamnidae; genus Carcharodon; species Carcharodon carcharias. The sequence goes on from NC_054485.1 coordinate 44,724,350, forward strand.
TGGGTTGAAGGGTAACTATGGGAGGGTCAAATGTTACACGTTGTGGGGGGTGGTGGTCAATGGTTATGGGAGGGGCGGTAGAATGTGGGTCATGGGTATTGGACTGCGTATTGAATGGAACATGAACCATGGCCGCTTGCAACTATCTAGAGCCTCGTGGTGGTGATCTCGAGATGCTGCATGGGAATGGCTCATCAGGGATAGTCAGAGCTGCAGATCATCTCAACTCAAGGGGAACTTTTGCATGCAGTACTTAGAATGCTAGGGCCCTGGAACAGATGAGTGTGTGAAGGGCAAAGGCTCAGCGTGCGTGGGAAACTTCTTGCACATGGCTCAAAAGAGCACTGGAAAAGGCCTTTACCACCCTGCACATGCATGATTCAGGGGACATAGACCCAACTTGGGGATTTCCTCTGAAGTTGGGGGGGGCAGGGACAGGGGTCACACAGGCTTAAGGATTATAAATTGCAAATAAATCACATTGGACTTCATTAAAATGCAAGTTCACTCTATTTACAAAAGTGTCACAACATTAGCAATCACAGTGCACCCATGCAACAACATATGAAATCAAAACTTCTTAATCTTTTGTTTCCTACCACCTCTTCTAGGTTCTCCCCCAACATATGCAGCAGTGGAGGAGGCAGCCTGCTAACCAGTTGGCCCTGTTGTCCTGGATGACCTTGGCCTGGAGGGTCTTTGCCTACTTTGGTTGTTCTGCTGTGGGGCAGCTGCTACCTCTGCGGTCACAGAGGACTATGCTGAAGGGTTCACCCCTGAAGGGCCGGACTCACTCAGAGTCCTGAGTGGAGGTCCCAGGGGTGTCCAACAAGCTGCTCTTTCTCCCTTTGGTGCCTGAAAGCCCCTGCCTGACTCCTTGAGGAGAAGGGCCACATGGAGAGAGGTCAAGTTGCTCTGTCCCACTTAGGCATAGCCATCGCAAAAATGCAGCCATGGTTACAGTGATGGAGTGCAGGTTTGTGAGCATCTCTGCCAGAAACTGGGCATTCTGCTGGGCCAAATTCTCTATGGCATCTGACACCCTCCCTGTGGAGGTCTTGTTGCGTGCACATGTCAGCACCACTTAATCAGCCAACAGGAGTCTCTCTGTCTCACGTGCCACTCTGTTGAAGGCGTCTGACATCTCTGCCTGATGTTTCCCCACCTCTTGTAGCATCTCCAGTACTTCATGCAGGCCCCTTCTAGAGGCTTGTCATCTGACTCGGACATCACAGATGCCTCTTCACCAGCAGTCCTCTGAGTGCCAGGGCGCTTGGCAGACCCTGTCTCCTCCCGGTGCAGAGAAGTGTCCATGCGGTGGCCACCAGAATGTGGGATCCTGCCTGAACTAGATCTAGTGCCCACTGAGGTGTGTGCCTCTGGGCAGGTTCAGGGTGCAGGGGACTGTTGTGATGCCTCTAAACTAGCACTTTCTTCCTCCTCCTCGAAGTCCTCGGTCCTCTGTGGTCTGGAGGTTTGCAAATGGCACCAAAATAGGTGGGAAAGTAAGTTGCAATGAAGAAATAAGAAATTTACAAATGGATATGGACAGGTTAGGTGAATGGGCCAAAATTTGCCAGATGCAGTTTAACGTGGGTAAGTGTGAGGTTATCCATTTTGGTCGGAAGAATAAAAAGGCAACTTATTATTTAAATGGAGAGAAGCTTCAGAATGCTTCAGTGCAGAGGGATCTGGGTGTCTTCGTGCATGAATCACTGAAAGCTAATATGCAGGTACAGCAGGTAATAATGAAGGCAAATGGAATTTTGGCATTTATTGCTGAAGGAATACCGTATAAAAATAGGGAAGTTTTGTTGCAACTGTACAAGGCATTGATGAGACCACACCTGGAGTACTGTGCACAGTTTTGGTCCCCTTACTTGAAGAAGGATGTAATTGCATTGGAGGCGGTTCAGAGGAGGTTCATTAGATTGATTCCAGAGATGCGGAGCTTGTCTTATGAGGGGAGATTGAACAGTTTAGCCCTATAATCACTAAAGTTTAGAAGGATGGGAGAAGATCTAATTGAGGTTTATAAGATGCTAAAGGGGTTAGACAAAGTAGATGTGGAGCAGATGTTTCTCCTTGTGGAGCATTCTAGAATGAGAGGCCAGAGGTTTAGACTAAGGGATGGTAGATTTATATCAGAGATGAGGAGGAATTACTTTTCTCAAAGTGTCGTGAATCTGTGGAATTCACTACCTCAGAGTGCAGTGGATGCCGGGACGCTGAATAAATTTAAAGAGGAAATAGTCAGATTTGTAATTAGTAATCGGTTGAAAGGTTATGGGGAGAGGGCGGGAAACTGGAGCTGAGGCCGAAATGAGATCAACCATGATGGTATTAAATGGTGGGGCAGGCTTGAGGGGCAGAATTGCCTACTCCTGCTCCTAGTTCTTTTGTTCTGTTGGACAGGGCTTCCTCTTCCCACCTTTCCCTCTTCCTGATGGCACCTGTAAGTGGGAGAGGAGAGAGAGCGAACAACTGCATGAGCTGCTTCTGACATGGAGGAACGCATGGCTCTTAGGTTTCTATGAGACTATATTTTACATGGATCCTTCTATGATGGAGGCCACCTGCAAACCTCTCTATCCACACAAGCTTGGTCTGGTTCTTCCCCTACCTGCTGGGCTGCCCGCTCCTAGTTCTCAGTGAGGTTGTTGAGGTCAGGCAGGCCCCTCCCGTCTTCTCTCTCTCTCCTGTTGTGCCTCAACTTTTCCAGCGAAAGAGAGAAGATGAAGTTGCGAGCAATTGGGTTTCATGTATCTTTCTCATGCTTTCATCTTACAAATAACTGACTGGATTGTGTGCCATGTGACTGATGCACTGGAAGTTGTCCCCAAGGGTTCTGGGGCAGCACCCTCCAGAGCAGTAAGCTCATGTAGACAGAAGGATAAGACTCAGAGAAGCATGTCATTAGCGGTGTTTGCTGGTTCCCTCAACGTCTAACCCCCTTCCCCCGCCCCCAGACAGCATCTGAGCTCTCTGTGTGGAATGATCAGGGACCCACGGTGGCCACTTTACCTGCAGACTAGATGGACTGCAGTAAGGCTATGAGGCATCGCCTTATCACTTTGTCGCTGAGGCCCATGTCCGCTCCACCATTCAGTGAGGTGAGTGTGAGCAGTTGAGGGTTCACTTACCCTGGCAGCACAGATGAGGTCATTTATTCATTTGCAGCATTGCAGGGCAGTCTCCTCGTGGAGGCCCTGAGCACTGACTGCCCTGGAGATTTCCTCCCCTGCAGGATTGGTCTGCTAGCTTGGCCTCCTTCTTCCATCCTCTGGGTGGAGGACGTCCCTCCTGGTCTTCACTGCATTGAGAAGGACTTCCAAGGATACATAATTAAATCTGGGAGCTAGAGCTCCCTGTGATCAGTGGACAATCCCTCCCTTCAATGGTGGGTAAATTGATCTCTGGGCACCTTTTAAGCATGGCGCCTGGATATGACGGTGGGAAGTGCACCATCCCGCCTGTCCAGCCGCGCAATACATTGGAAAATGCTTGATTGCATAATTAATTAAGCCAGCATCATGTGATTTGGCGTGAATTCCCATCAGCCTGCGCGGTGGGAAACACGCCCAGATCCCACCCCCGCCATGGGACTTCGTTCTGGAATGGAAAATCCTGCCCCAGGTTTTGGCCACCAGGCAATAAGGGAGTCATTCTGCCACTAGAGGCAGTGCAGAGAAGAGCCCCTAATGAGGATAATGCATGGAGTTCGGGGGTATGAGTTGTGAGGAATGACTGGGAAACTTTAACTTTTCTGGAAGTGTATGAGCAGGGATCTTCTAAGCGTCATAAAAATTTTAAGGGCAAAGTTAATCTGGGTTCTTATTTTAAATTAAATGGTGAGAGTAGAACGAGACAGCATTGATTCAAAATAGATTAGGATTGTTTTAAGGCAGAGAAAAAAATGAATGCCACAATGATGACATAATTGCCTTGTGATCTTGCAAACTGCTCTTTGCTATTGCTATATCATATAGACTCATTTAAATGGCAGCTGCTGCCTTCAAGAGCTCTGTCAGTGGGTTCCAGCACCAGGATTAATCAAGCTGACAGTGTATAAATAATGGGCCCAATGTCAGGAAATGCTGAACACTGGTCTCTTGTGTATTTTGCAACTTCTTTGCAGCAATTGGCAGCCATGTCTTTCAGCTGCTGGGTCCCTAAACTCTGGAATTCCCTACCTAACTCTTCCACCTCTCAAACTCTCACTGTGTGGCTTAACGCCACTTGGAACAGAAATTGGAAAACCTGTCCTGTAATGTCTTAAAATGCTTTCACAGGTATCATAAATATATTGCACTCGGATGATTGAAAATTACATCTGTTATAAATATCCCTGCTTTTGAGATGATTATAGCTTTGGCAAGTTATTTTCGAGTTAATTGGGGAAATTTTGACAGCTTTTGGGTTTGGGTCAGGTCAGGGGGTTAAAGATTTAAAAATCAAAATCCCAACCCAGGTCACTTCCAACACATGCACTTTTGGTTTTAACAGACAGGAAGGTGAGTGGGTGATTAACCTGCTCCAAGGAGATGGGTTGAGACTTTAAATATGAGGCTGCTGTTATAATGAGGCCTCACTGTTTTTCAGCTTTTTGAATTTAGCTACAAGCGGCCAACTTTCCCGAGTCTCGGGAAATCTGGTAGACACATCCATGCAGGCCTCACAGATCCAGGGGTGGGTGCCTTTAAATCTAGCTGCTGGAGTAGAGAGAAGTGCAGATGTTGAAGAGTTTAGGGACGGGATTCCAGAGTTTAGGCCTCATCAGCAGAAGGCACTAGTCATGCTGGTGGGGGCAGGGATGCAGAGAAGACACTCAGAAGAATGGAGAATATGAGGGAATTGTAGCACTGCAAAGAGTCCACAGAGATAATAGAAACCATGAAACAATGCAGCAGCACCTGTGGTCAACCACAGGTGAGGAAGGTTTGGAGGGGAAGGAGGGGATTGGGAAGGGAAAAACAATCAGAAAGTAAATTTTACTCCATTAATGTCATAAACACTGTGACTGTAGCTCTGGGCATACCTGCCTGCCACCATAGAGTATTATGCAACATTTACACTGCTCAAATTTAGAGCAAGTTAATTCACATCTTCACAATACCTGTGTTATTTTGCCAGATACAAGGCCCTTAGAGCTTAATGCCGAGGGGAATGGGATTAGTTCTGAGAAATTTCCCTACCTTTCTCTCTCAGATATGAAATGCTATAGATTTGAAAATGCAGTATGCTGTGATGTTCATGTGATAATGTATGGGTGAGTTACTGCTTATTTTACATCCCACAACAACATTAAATTCCCTTTCTATCCTTCTGACATTCAATATTTACTAAAGAAGTAATAAAATGGCACATTGTGGCTATAAAATCGTGGGTATAGTTGAATAGATGCGTATGCAATCCTTACCAATCGAGGCATGTTACGAGCAGTGTTTTGATATATGCAAAATGTTCCTAGGGGACAGGTTTTCTCCTCACACAGTAATGATGCAGTCAATCTTGTTATGTACAATCTTTTTTATAACATCAACAACTTGCATTTATATAGCTCCTAGTGCGGTGAAATGTGCCAAAGTGTGTAATCAGATAAAAATTGATATTGAAGGTGTAACTCTTTTGAGTCAACCATGTAAACTAAATTAACAAAATTGGAGACAAATTAGAAAGCAGCCCCTTAAAGGGAAACTGCAATAACAAAGACAAAATTTGAAGGAAACTTGCAAACATTAAGCCAAAATGTGATTAACAGGGTCAATAAAACACCCCAGTCCTTGCGGTACCCACCAAGCATGGAAGGCCTCGACGGTACTGGCAGACACCGCATGCTCCCTCTCCAGGGACACCTGGCCATGAACGTAGCCGCGGAAGAGGGGCAGACAGTCAGGTTGGATGACCACTTGTCCACCGCCTGGCCCTGTTAACGGCCAACTTGGCCAGGCCCGGGAGCAGGTTCACGAGGAAGTCCTCCACTTTGCACTGGATGCCCATAAATCAGGAGCATGGGACTGAAGTACAAAGAAAACAATAGTAAAAGGTTATTCAAATAACTGAAAAGGGGGTGCAGCCTACAACAACCAACATACATGTAGTCCACATCCTCCACAAGGCTGCACAAAACGCGGGCATCTTGGGTGTCTGTGAACTGACACAACCTACAATTGTATGAGACTGCTGCATTCAACACCCTCCACCCCAGGTCCCCGATAGAAAAGGGGACACCTCCATAGAGGGCCCCCCACTGGGGACCTCCACTGCCGGACGGCAACAAGGCATGCCAGGGTGTGTCCAGGTGGCAGGCGAGGACAAGGAAGTGAAGGGTGTACAGCAGCAGCCCGTACAGGAAACCTCTTTGTGCTGCGGCTAAAGGAGGGTATTTCCGCGAGGCGACTCAGGTTGCGGGGCACTGGCTCCTGAGGGAGGGTTCGGGGCTTGGGGCCAATGTGGAATTCCATCCGAATGGGGGTACGCTCAGAGGGAAGACCATTGCGCACCTGCACTACCTCGAGTCCCAGTATGGTGTTGGGGCCGAGCATGACCATCCTAGGGTCTTGAAAGGCATTGGCTGCGAGCTGGATGTCTACCAATGCATGATAAGCCAACTCCTGTGAAATCATCCAGCCCACTCCTCCGCCACCCAGCACATCCCCAATCTTGGTCACCCCAGCAGCCACAGCCACAGCCCTCCTCTCCGCCAGCCACTGAAAAGGACGGAGGGGCAGATTCCTGAGCAGCAGCTGTCTGACAAGAGCCGCTACTCCTGACAGTAGAGAGCTGCATCACAAGGCGACCGTGTTCCAGACTTTGATCAGGTCCTGGTAAAAGATGGGCAACACCTGCAAGGAGTCACAAAGGCCCCTCAGGTCTACAACCAGGAGACAAAAATCAAAGTGACCAGCCGATACCACAACATAGCAGCAATCAGTTGGTTTATGACCAGAACTCGACCCCAGTAAGACGGCACTTGGAGCAGTCCTGTCCAGCGCCGCAGGCGAGTGGTGACTTTGGCCTCCAGCTCCTGCCAGTTCACTGGCCAGGATTCCTCAACAGGGCAGAGTTGGACCCCCAGGTAGAAGAGCCTGGTCCTGCTCCAGGTGAAAGGCCTGAGCTCCTCAGATAGGGGATCCATCTGCCACTGACCGACCAGGAGTCCAGAACATTTGCCCCAGTCGATCCTGGTAGAGGACACAGCAGAATAGACCACCTGGCACTCGTGCATCTTCCACAGGTCAGCTGGGGTGGTGAGCATGAGGAGCTCATCATCCGTGTAAGCAGAGAGGACCACCCCCATGCCCGACCCAGATAGAACCAATCCTGACAACCTCCTCCGCAAGTGGTACAGGGAAGGCTCCACACAGTTGAAATACAATTAGCCAGACAGAGGGCAGCCTTGACGAACTCTTCTCCCAAAGCGAAGGGACCTGTTAACCTTAACTAGACACTAAGTGGCAGAGTACAGAAGTGGGATCCGGGCAACGAAATATTCGTGATCCACCTTGTCGAACGCCTTCTCCTGGTCAAGAGACAGGAAGGCGCTCAACAGACCAGCCCTCTGGGAAAACTGGATGACAACCCAGACCAGATGGTTATTATCAAAGATAGTACATCCCGGGACTGTGTAGTGCTGGTCAGGTTGTTCATATGGTCCAGCACAGTGCCAAGGCGAAAAGACATTGCCCTGGCAAAGATCTTGAAATCTGTGCTGAGGAGGGAGATCGGGCACCAATTTTTAAAGTGGCAGAGATCCCCCTTCTTTGGCAGCAGGGCAATCACAGCCCTGAGACATGAGAGGGGCATCTCCCCAGTAGCGATACTCTCCCCCTGGACTCCCGCATAGTCGTTCCCCAGGATGTCCCAGAACGCCCTGATTAACTCCATGGTCAGCCCATCTAGTCCCGGGGATTTGCCCCTAGAGAGGCTGTCGAGGGTGCCGATCAGCTCCCCCAGACTTATGGGGAATCTAAGCTTCCCAGCACCCTCCGGGCCGACCTGTGGCAGGTCCTCCCACAAAACTCTGCGAACATCCTTGCTGGACAGATCCAGAGAGAACAGGGCAGTGCAGTAGGTTTTGACCATGGCCCTGATGCCCTCTGGGTTCAAGACAAGGGATCCGTCATCAGCCAGCAGTGTAAGGAGCTGCTGACGGATCCCGTGCCTTTTTTCCAGAGAGGGCCCTTCTTCTCTTCGTGCACCAGCCGCAGGTCAGGGTCTGCATCGGGCTGACGGAGACGTGCCTCCAGGTCAAGCATCTCCTTCCCCAAATCCTCAACCCTGGTTTTCTGCCTCTTTGCTGACCCCCTCACGTACTCCTGACAGAAGACGTGGACGTGAGCCTTGCCCACGTCCCACCGTAGCCTCAAGGAGGGGAAGCCTCTCTGCTTCTTTCTCCATTCGGCCCAGAAACGACGGATGAGTCCAGGAACCGCTCGTCCTCTAGCAGCAGCTTGTTAAAGTGCCAGTATGCAGACCCCATCCGAGCGCAGAACGGAGCGAGCTCTGCCCACACCAGATGGTGGACCGTGCACGGCACCTGTCGCACAGAAGCCGATGGAACGCAGCCGCGAATGCCTTGAAAATATAAAGGCGGTCGAGTCTGGACGCTCCGACTCCAGGTGACACAAAAGTGAAAGTGCTAGAGTTGGGATGGAGATGTCACCAGATGTCCACCAGGTCGAAGGACCCGACCAAGTCCTGCAACTTCCTCACACCTAGCATGCAGTGCTGGGCACTGAGATGGACCCTGGCCTCGAGGGTACAGTTGAAATTCGCGTCAATGGAGCTGAGATGAATGGACAGTTCCTTAAAGAAGCCTGCTTGCTGCTGTGTGCCCAGGGGAGCGTACACACAGTGAAGCGCTGCACCCCCTCCCCCCCCCCACCCCCGGCGCACACTAAGGCTCAGAAAGGGGCCTGGCACCGGCTCCTTCATCCTCAAGATCTCCGGTTGAAAACGTGGGGCCAACAAGATAGCCACCCTGCCAGAATTGGAGGCTAGGTGACTCATGGAGACCCCCTCCACCATCGCCAGTCCAGGAGCCAAATAGCTTTGTCTCCCGGAACAGTATGGGTTTCCTGTAGGAAGCACACCGCATAATTCCTGTCCCAGAAGACCGAGAAGCTCTGGAACCTACGTTGTGCGTCCCTGCTGCCGTGGATGTTAAGGCTGGCTATGGTAGTCTTCATTGTCAGGAGTATGTGCTACCATCGCCATGCCTTGAGTAAGAAGGAGAGGGCTATTTTAATCTTTCCTCCCCTTCAGGAGCCCAGCAAGAAATGTGTGGACCCTCCTCTTAGCGTTCCGGTCCAGCCCAGGAGCTTTTAGTGCCTCATGGGCTGACCAGAACACCAGCAGAAAAGAATGCCACCGGCCCAGGGCCGACTGGACCCTGTCTCGGTGACCGCGATTACTCGCTAAAAAATCCTGCAGCTCCCGTAAAGGGATGAGGGGAGAATTGTGGGGGGCACCAGGGACTCTACCACCTCTGAATCTAAGTTGTCTCTGGTGATCACCACCGAAACTCCGCCCTCCTCCAGTTTGTTGCCTCCGGCTTCCAAACCCTCCCCCATATTGAGAATGGGGGCTGGTTCGGAGCTGCCAATCGGCTCCACCTCCACCTTGATTCCACCCCCAGGAGCCAGGGCAGAGGGGTCCTCTCTGGTCTCCTTTTCTGGATCTGGGCCATAGGGCGACGGCAGCTCAGAACCCTGCTCCTCCCCGGGCACTGGGTCGCCCGACGAGTCCCGAAAAATCTCCAGACTCAGGATGGGGGCACCTGGTGCTAAAGGTCGAGAGGGAGCCAGGAGCCAGGAGCCAGGAGACCTCCGCCTGATGATCCAGCACTTGGGGCTACGAAGGGACTGCCGCAGTCCCCTGGCAGGCCAGATGGCATCACAGGAGGTTCAAAGTGGATCGGGGTGGGGTGAGGGTAATACCCTCACCTACCCCCGAGGGGCGGTGCTCAGGGGACTGCAGCAAGCGGATGGGGATTTGGGCTCCCTGCAGGGAAAAAATGAGGACATATGGGGCAGAGACACCACCACCTTTTCCTCATGGGAGAAAACACAATGAGCCTCACGAGCTGTGAGGTCCTCCCCCTCCAATGGGTGTCACCTCTTCTGGGATAGGCTGGGGGCTGGGGACACCTCCATCTGTAAGGCCTCCGCTGCCTACCCCAGCCTCCCCTACCCCACCGAGGACGGTCCGCCCTCTGAGGTTTGGGCAGGTCAATCTTTTTGAGGACAACTACCGGCTTGGGGTCATGTGCCCCATTGCCACCGGACCTGGGAACCTACCCAGAGTCGACGCCGGGCCCAGCACATGGCACTGAGGTGCACACGAGCCCGGAAGTTGTTTTTACCTCCGAGCCGGTATTTTCAGGTGTTGTGGAGATCAGGGTGGGTTGGGGGGATCTGGTGGTGGGGGGCTGCCTCCAGGCGGTGGGTCTTCCTCCACGCCATCTTACGGCGCGGGGTCCTCCCACTGCCTCACTGTGGCTGTCAGTGGCTCCTCCCCTCACGGGGAGAAAGATCGAGTGGCGGTAGGGGAGGTGCAGTGGTGCCAGCCGCGGCCACTCGGGTGGTGCTGGTGGCCTTGGAGGTGGGTCAGTTCTTATGGATGTGCCCCACCTCCTTGCAGCATGGCACCACACACCATCTGCAGTCCAGAAAACTCTGTCGGCGGCTCCCTCAAACTGCACCGTAAAACCCCACTCCGTGCACTCCTCCCGGGCCATGTGGATGAAAACCTGGTGCCAGAAGGAATACAAGTGGCGGAGGTTTGACTCCTTGAGGCTGAGCAGGATTGGCGCGACCCCTGACCTGACCTTCCCCAGTTGATGGAGGAGGTGGAGGAGGATTTCACGGGGGACAAAGGGCAGGACGTTGGAGATTATGATCCTCTGGGTGGTGACCTCCGGTTGGGGGGGGGGTGTCCACAGGCAGAAATTTCCCATCTACAGTGAGCCCCTTTTCAAAGGCCAGGTGCACCGCCCGCTCAGACCTCAAGAAAAGGACAGCTTTGCTGTACATTTATGAGGCGGCAGCTACGACTGAGGGGCCGACAACCCAGCCATAGCCCTGACCACGCCTGGATTGTCATTTCGGGTTGGGTGTAGCTCTTCACCCCAGGGTCTTCGGAAGGAGGTGGAAAAGTGATGGGGCCGCGGGAGCAGCTGCACCCGCATATATTTTCTTGGGGGGGCCCCACCACCAGTGGCAGCACCGCCTCCATATTCGCCCGGGGAGGCCTGGCTACAGGCGGCCCTGTCACAGCCACAGAGGGAGAGCCACACCCGAGCTCTTTATGTAAAAATATCCCAGCCCGGGGGAGAAGGGGAAAGGATGGTATGGCCTCACCTCTGGAGTAATGAAAACAAGGAGGAGAGGAGGGAGAGGGGTAAGAGGACAGGGAGACACAGGCGGGAAAGGGTATAGGGTGCAGGCTGGGTGGGTGTCACTTGGTGGAGTGGAGTTGGAGGTTGGGACCTTCGCTGGTCTTCCTGTGGGGGGAGGATGATGTCTTCACCGGGCAGCCGGCACTGCCAGGCACACAGAAATTGGCACGACGTCATGCAACCGATTTTTGGTCTTCTCCCCATATTGTCCACTCACATTGCCAAGCACACATGACACCAACAGGCACAGATGATTCCACTCCCTGCTTCCCTAAAGCCTATCCACCATCTACAAGGCACAAGCCAGAAGCATGATGGAATACTCAAGAAGATCAACATCATCTAGGACAAAGCAGCCCACTTGATTGACACAGCTTCCACAAACATTCAAACCCTCCACCACCAATGCACAGTGGCAGCAGTGTGTACCATCTACAATCTATCTACCATCAAGAAGGACAAGGGCAACAGGTACACAGTAACACCACCAGCTGCAAGTTCCCTCCAAGCCATTCACCATCCTGAATTGGAAACATATATCAGTTCCTTCACTGTCGCTGGGTCCCTGGAATTCCATCCTTTAAAAGCACTGTTGGTGTAACTACACCACATGGACTACAGTGGTTCAAGAAAGCAGCTCACCACCACCTTCTCAAGGGCAATTAGGGATGGGCAATAAATGCTGGTCTAGCCAGCGACGCCTGCATCCCATGAATGAATAAAAAAAATGTTCCTACAAGAGTTTGAGCAATAGAGATATTCTGGAGAGTTGTAGGGTTACTGAAAGTTACAAAGAAAAGGAGGGGCGAGGTCCCAGAAGGATTCAAACCTGAGGATGAGAATTTTAAATCTGCAGCTTTGCCGGATAGAAGCCGTTGTATGTCAGTGAGCACAGGAACAATAAGTTAACGTAGCTTCGCCCTAGTTAGGGTGAGGACAGCAGAGTTTTGCATGAGCTCAAGTTTATGCGGGTGGATGATGGCAGGAAAACACCAGATTAAAGTCAGGAGGTAACAGACTCATAGATGATAGTCTCAGCAGCAAACAAGTTCTGCTGACATAGTTATAAACCATCAGCTCTGCTCCCTGCTTACACAGCCATCGCCCCCGCTGAGTCTTCTGTTCTTCGTTGAACCCTGTCCCAAACTCTATTCCACCTTTCAGAGGAGATGTTAAACCAAGGTCTCATCTATGCTTTCAGGTAGATAGAAATGATGCCACAGCACTCTTTTGAAGAAGATCAGGGGAGTTTTCCCTGATATAAGGGCCAATATTTATCCCTCAACCAATATCGCTAACAGTGATTATTTGGTCACGATCACATTGTTGTTTGTGGGGCCTTATTGTGCACAATCTGGCTCTTGTGTTTCAGAAATTCATTGGCAGTAAAGCATCTAGGGATATCATGAGGTAATGAAAGGCGCTATACAAATGCAAATCTTTCTGAATTTCTTGGTTACTGTAAATATAAGAGACAAGGCTTCAGGTTGGGAACTCTCCATGAGCATCAGCACGAGACATCTACAAAAGCTGAGGAATTATGGATACCAACTGGTTTTAGGCCATAAACCAATGCCATGAGATTCAGGAGATGGTTTTCCTTCAGGCTGAACCCCTTGCTTAGATCATAGCCAGTTTTAGATCTGCATTATTCTCTATTTATCCAGCATTAATAAACTGAAGAATTATTTATGAAGCCAATTTGAATCAGATATATTTTTCGTGTGAAACAGGCAGTTCTGTCACTGCTAAAAATGCATTATTAAAAAAATTATTAAAAGCTTCTTTAATCCAAGACAATGTGCAAACATTTCATTATCCAATCATAGCATTAATGTTATTTCTGAAATTTAAACTAATAAATGTGCTTGCTTCAGCTTTGAGAATAAAATTTCTAACTTCTTTTATATGTAGCCCGTACGTAGCCTGTGAACTGAAGGAGAAGTTGCCTGCAGGAGAAATACTTCATTTTAATTTTAGTGATTGTTGCCACATCAAAACGAGAGACATTAGGCTGGATTTTAGCAGTTATCTAAGGATGGGCTGCGAGGTGGACGGAGAATGGATGGTGCCTGTAAAACGACGAGGGAAGGTTGGGGGTGCTGTGTCTGACTCCTTCCCACTGCCACAGCATTTTACCAGTGACAGGGTAGTTACAGGGTGGTTGTCCTTCCCAGAGGCTAAGTGAATCATTTAAGTGGCCAGTTAAGGGCCTCTTTCTGCCACCATTGTCATTTTACCATCGGTGAATAGGCCCTCCACCATGTGGTCAGACTGTGTAGTGAACCCTGGCAACTCCCTGCAAGGTTCGGGGTGGGAGGGGTCTCCTGTTCAGACCTTCCATGGCTCAGGGAGGTGCCCCCCCCGGCGACAATAGCAGCCTCCTTGGCAACCAGCCCCGCCCTCACCAGCTATCTACAAACACCTTCACAGGCTTGTCTGACTGGCCCTGGAGCCTCCAAACCCCATTTCCCACTTACCGAGTTGGGAGGGTGGCCTGCCCCCAAGGTGTCCTGTCTTCCGGGCACAATCCCAGCCGTAGCCACCGCTCATGCTCAGAACTCTGAGCAGCCGGCCTTATGGTTGGTTGGCAGCTCTTGGGGGCAGGTGCCCATCCTTTAAAGCGATGGGAGCCCTGAAGACAACTAATTAGTTGCCAGAAGGCTGAAAAAGTGACTGGGGGGGCCACAAAAGTGGCTGACGCTGGGTTTCCCCTGATTTTTGGGCCAGTCGTCGATAAAATTTCAGCCATTGGAGCCCTTTGTAATAGTGTCTATTTGGTGAAAACGTGGTGGGCCTTTAGTTAAAATGGTGTCCGAATGCTTCCTACCCTGTTGCTGACACATTTGTGCCTACCGCTATTTTAAATGCCGGGTTTCTCGGCAGCACTGGGGCCGTTTACCTATCTTTGTGGGGGCCTCATTAATATTTAGAAGTTCACGTCTGAAGAATGTCATTCAGACCCCGATAAAACTACCAATTGCAGCAGCAGAGCTAAGTGATAGACTCATTAGTGAGATTGGACAGGAGGCTAAATCATGGTCTGAGAACGGTCAGGTTTCTTTTTATTTTTATTTAAAGTTTCCTTGTTTGCAGGAGTGTTTCACTAGGCCCCATAAAGGAACTGTGGTCCTCTCCTGGGCTTCCCTTCACGCCTCCTGACCATTATTATCCCCCACCATTAACCCCATCGACCCCCAATCTGTATACTTACCTTAGTGCCGAACACTTCCCTTGGTACCTATAGTCCTCCTGTCACATAAAATCCTGTTCCTACCCACTGGCTATCTTGTCATTACCAATGGTTCAGGCAGGAGTTTGGTCTCCTAAATGGCAATAAGACTCGGGAGTTAAAGTGGAATGAAAGTCAAGCTGGCACTAGCATGAGCATTTCTTGTCAGCCTTGCCTGCCCCCTACCCACGGTTGCACACCTATCTACCGGTGGGTGAGTTGGCAACAATATACTACAGACGCAGAGACCAATATAAGATGGAGCACATGCTGTTTATTGGCCTAAATAGCCAAGTGGTTATGGTACTGGGTTTGTAATCCCAAGATCAAGAATTCAAATCTCACAATGGCAAACTATGCAACAATGTAACTTCATCTGAAACAGATGGAAATGTGTTTGTACTCAAAAGAGTTACACAGGTAACAGAGCACTAACACAATGGAGCAAATTTTCCCCCTGTTGGGGGGCATGGGTGGGCACTGACCCGATCAGCGCCCCCAATTGGGTCCATGCTGCCATTTTACATGGGCCAATTAAGGTCTGCCCAGCGTGATGCGCACCCAAAATTGCTGAGCGCACCCTGTGTGGGCGGTGGGGGGTTTCCTGAGTTGGGAGGGCGCTCTCTCATGAAAGAACACAGAAATCTCCCTGAGGTGCCTCAGCGAGAGACGTTTTAAGTTTTAAAAATTTTGATAAAGAAAAGAAATTGAAGACATGTCCCCTCATGTGACAGTGTCACATGAGTTGGGACATGCCAATGAACATTAATGAAAAAATGTATTTAATTTATAAACCCTTCATGAAACCTCATCCCACCCGTGGATGAGGTTCCATGAAAAATTTTAACATTGCCTGAGCTCTTCGCCCACCCTCTGACCATCAGGTTGGACAGGCAGCTTTCCCAATAGCTTTAATTAGTTAATTAGTGGCCTTAACAGGCCTTTGACAGTTCGGCCCACTGAGCTGAAAACCTAAATGACACGCGGTGACGTTGGGACGCACACCTGACATCACCCTGTGTCATTCTATGCCTCAGCGAGCAGGCCCTGCCCCTGCTCGCCGAGCTGAAGATTCAGCCCAATATGTGCTTCAGACCCCACTCTAAAAATACTCATTAACATTGTAGCCCACGCTACACAACAATTGGGTAATACAATCACGTGGTCAATCTGCTCACATTCTATTAAAGGTGTATTGCACCTCAGATTACCACATCCGCCCCCCCCCCCTCCTTTATTCGAAAGTACAATTTACAATCTTTACAATATATCAGCTATTTACATAAATAAATGATTTACAAATTCAGTTTCTCTGGAGGTTTCTTCAAGCATGTTGAATGTCATAGTTCTACAACTTTGAATGGTTTATCCAAGGCCTCCCTCTCAGGAGTTATCTGTCCACTAGGCACTCCAGTAGGAACCTGTAAGTTTGTCTGTTTGACTCTCTCAGGCTCAATGGATCCAACACCCACTTTC
Organism: Carcharodon carcharias; assembly: GCF_017639515.1. Taxonomy (NCBI): domain Eukaryota; kingdom Metazoa; phylum Chordata; class Chondrichthyes; order Lamniformes; family Lamnidae; genus Carcharodon; species Carcharodon carcharias. Next base: position 44,740,459 of record NC_054485.1, read on the forward strand.
AAAGCAAGGGGAGTTTCTTCTACATGTGACGTAGACTCCAACAGGAATGTCTGGAGCATCCTTTCTTGTAGATCTATTTCCCTTTCTCAGAGGTGATCTCATGTCTCCTACTTATCAAGCTTTCGACCAATATGTGATAGGACAGCTATCACCTGAAAGTCCTTTGGGCCCATCCCCAAAGTTATTTGCAAAAACTGCGTCTCCTACGGTGAAGTTTCTTTCACGATTGTGGTAATGGTGTTCATTTTTCTGGGCCTCCTGACTTCTGTCTACCCTCCCTCCTAATTTCAGCCTAATGAGACTCAGACATGACCTGAGACACCTCTTCATTAATAACCTACCAGTGGTCATGTGTGGCATTATCCCTTAGCTGAGTAGGAAACGGGATAATCTAGTTGCAATAGAATCTCCACCCAGTTTTTAATTCCGGATTTGAAGGTATGGACTGCCCTTTCGACCAAATCATTGGATGCAGGGTAATATGGTGAGGTCTTAACATGTGTATTGCCTTTGAGACTTGTAAATCTTTGGCATTCCCCGCTGGTGAAAGCCGTTCCATCGTCAGTTACTATTACCTCTGTGTTTCACAAAACTCTGACACAATCTGTCTATGGTGGCGGCAGACATGCATCCATCCATACACATCCATCCACTTCATGTGAGTGTCTATAAGCAAGAGGAACAGTGTGCCCAAAAAAGGCCCCATGTAGTCAATGTGGAGGCACACCCATGGCCTTCCTGGCCATTCCCGGGGATGCAGTTGAGCAGAAGGGAGCAATTTCTGCACCTCTTGCCACTGCATCCAGCTCTTGACCATGTTTTCAATTTCAATGTCCATCCCTGGCTACCATAATTAGCTGCATGCCAACATTTTCATTCTAGAGATGCTGGGGTGAGCACTATGCAATTTGGTCAATAATGGTTTCTTCTTCTCAGAGGCACAATGAGCAAGGTGCCATCCTGGCAGGTTAGCTCGTATCTCCTACTAAAATAGGGCTTCATTTTGTCTGACTTTGTCTCGTTAGACCATCCCTGCAGGACTTGTTCCCTGATGTGAGATAAAAGTGATTCACTGTCTTTCCACTCTCTTATTTGTTTGGCATGTACTGGTGACAAATACAGTAAGTTTAATAACAAGACAAGTTCTTGAGAAATGGGGACGTTCACATTGCTGTCATTTAGAGGTAATCGGTTCAGTGCGTCGGCTTTGGCAATATGGCTTCTCTGCTGGCGTTAAAAGTATATTCCTAAGCAGATGGAATCAGTGCCCACCATTGGATGTGTGCCGAGGCAATTGGAGGTATTGCCTTATCTTCCTCAAACAAGCCCAGTAGTGGCTTGTGATTGGATACAATCGTGAGGTGACAACCATGGATGTATTGGCGGAAGTTCTTAATGCCAAATCCATTGTATTTGGCATTAAGAACTTCCACCAATACCTTCTTTCTCTATTTGTGAGTATCTTCGTTCTGCCACCCTGATTGCTCTTGAGATGTAGCCAATGGGCCAGTCGGAGCCATCTGCCATCCGGTGGGGGAGTACTGCCACTACTCCATAAGGGGTTGGATTGCAGGTTAAAATGAATTCTTTCTTTGGGTTGAAATGTGCCAACAAGGCCCATGAATGTAGCAATTGCGTTACTGTCATAAAAGCCTGTTGTGAGGCTCACCAAGTCCACCTGTGGTTTTTCTTGGGTAAACCGTATAATGGAGCCAGTACCATTGGCAAATTTGGGAGAAAATGGCCATAATGGTTAGCCGTTCCCAAGAAGGACTGGAAGTGCCAACTCTAGTGCCATGCTGAAGTCTAAATTCATTTCTGACAAGCTTTTTTGAATGGCATCTTTATTAACCCCACATCCTAATTGGTCTCTTAACATGTCATTAATAGAAGTCCCGAGCTCACAGTGCTCTGTCAATTGTTTTAAGGCTGCTACATAGCAAGCGACTGTCTCTCCAGGTGTGCAACACCTCAAATTGAATTTAAAATGCTGCGTTGTTACCAAAGGTTTCGGCTGAAAGTGGCTTTTCACAAGATTTACCAACTCATCAAAGCTCTTGGAATCTGGGGCGTTGGGTGCCATTAGACTATGAATTAGGCCATACATTTTACTGCACCATGTTGATAAGAGGACCGCTCATTTCTTCTCCTCCCCTGATAAGCTGTTGGCCTGAAAGAAGAAAGCAAGATGTTCAATACAATGCGACCAGTCATCGATGACCTGATCAAACAGTTCGATGCAGCCAAATTGTGGCATATTGGAGGGAGATAACTTTGACGACTATGATGAGGGCTATACTTACAATTGGCCTGCAAGGCACGGCTGATTCACTTCAGTGGAATTTTTGCAGCTTTCCTTGGTATCTGATCGTGTTTTGCCTCGTCGCCAGTTGTTATGTTCTTCTGTTGGGTCTCTTTGTTCGTGAACACGGTTCCACGCCTATGTACTGGCGAGTGAGTTGGCTACAATATACTGCAGACAGAGAGACCAATATAAGATGAAACACGTGATGTTTATTTACACAGGTAACAGAGCACTAATACAATGTGTGCTTTTCCAACCAGACCATACTCTAAAACTACTCATTAACATTGTTGTCTGCGCTGCACAGCATTTGGATAATACAGTCACGTGGTCAAGCTGCTCACATTCTCTTAAAGGTGTATTGCACCTCAGATTACCACAAGGAGGTTAAAGAGGTTAACTTTCAGAAAACACTTGAAGGCAGAGATTGAAGCAAAGAGAATTCTAGATTGCTTGGTTCAGTGATTGGACAATCAGTGTCTGATGGTGAGAATGAAGAAGAAGCAGTCATTCAAATTCAATGAACAATGGGACAAGAGAAGATAAGGCATAGTTCAACTGTTTTAGGGATGTGAAGATAAGAATGAGCATTTTAAGATTTACTTGCTGGAAAAAAGTAACTTCTGGAACTTAGTGAAGATGGTAATAGGTGTACAGAAGTTGGTGTGGGCGAAGAGTTCGGCTTAGAGTTTTAGGTTTGTTGAAGTTTGTGAAGATTTGTGGTAGGAATAGCATTTGAGAAGTTATCTTTGAGTGATGAAGGCATAGAACATAAGACTTCTACAAGGTGTACAAATCCCTTGCTAACTGTGCTCAAATTGTCTACTCAAACATGTTAAAGCCAGCACTGACTGTGCCTCGTATCTTGGACCCAAAGTGCTCAGCCTTGATTCATTGGTAGTGTTCTCACTCCTGAGTCAGAAAGTTGTGTTTAAATCCCACTTCAGGGACTCAAGCACATAATCTAGGTTAACATTTCAGTGCAGAATTGTGGGAAGCCGGCACTGTCAGTAATGCCAGGTGTTTAATCGAGGCCCCATCTACTTCGAAGGGAAGCATGAGTTCTTCACAAGTTCCTGGCCAGTATTTATCATTCGAGCAATAGCTATTAATCTGCTTTCATCTCAAGTCACAGATAGTAAGAGATCCTGGTGTTCTAATTAAGAATTTATCTACCAGTGAGAGATGGCACTGAACACATCCTTTCCCAAACTTTCAGGCCCACAAAATTCAAACTGGATGAACCAGCAAAAGAAAAATATGATGACAAATCATATTTAGTTGCTGTAACTTCAAGGGCTAAATTGCAGGGCACAAGTTGAATACACCTCTCTTTAGATGAATAGAATATGCTCCATGGAGGCAAGAGAATGTCGCAGACATTGGTGTTTAATCAGTTTGCTATATTTATAAGCAGGACCATGGAGAGCTGAATCCAGAGTTGAGCCCCCACGGTTAGCGTGGCTTCCAACCATCAGTCATTTGAATTTTCCCAGTCAATAAAACTGCCCTTTGCCAAACGTTTTGTACTCTTACATTGCAACAGTGATAACAGGAGCATTTCATTGTCTGTAGATACGTTGGGATGTTCTGTGAGTCTTTCTTTCTTACTTTTACATGCCATCTGTTTGCACTGAAAAGTAACAATTGTGATACCCCCCACACACCCCCTCCCCCAAACCCACCACCACACCGGTGAGCTGATATTTATTTGAAATTTAAGGTTATCGACTCTGATTGAAGGTATTCTTAGAATTTTCATCATATGACTGCCTGCATCAAGTCACCCCGCCCCCACACTTCTGCCATTGCTCTCCCTACAACCAGGTACCGACCACAGGCTGATTGGAAAGCAAGCAAAGTTTTCATCACGGAATCGGATGATTCTTGACTGTCAGTGGAATAATTTCTTTTCCCATTTCCAATATTTTTAGAATGAATAAACAAACGTGTTTAAAGAAATTGAAAAGAACCCAATTTATTTTTAATATCCTTCATGCTCACAGCAGTGTTTGGGAGATTAAGTTTTAATGCCTGAAGACTCCAGAACAATGCCAACTCGATAAGGTGGTAGTGATGCCAACATTGCCAATGCCAATGCGAACAGCTGGCACTTGAATGGTAGTCCCTTGTCATCTCAGATGCAGAAGTACAAAACGTAAAAGTGCCGACAACATCTCTGCCATCATGGGTGGTTTCAGGATGTTCACAAAACCTTGCTTATTGCAGTTCTGGCACTGCAGTGTCTAGCACGAATGAGAAATATTTATTCAGTTGTCACTGTGAGTTGCCAATAATATTTATTTGCAAATATATCCTTGTGATGCGTTAGATCAATAGTTAAGTCAAGTCTTGCACGGTAACATCTTTTTAATTTGTTTCTAATAAATTACATTCCTTAATTAATTCCCAATTCATTTCCTCCTTAATACTTGAATTTGAAAATGTTCAGGGCTCTGAGGAAAGGGTCGGGGAGTGTGACCAGTTGGTTAGTTCTTTCAAAGACCTAGAAAAGGCCCGAGGGCAGAATAGCCTCCTTCTGTGCTGTATGATTCTATATCTTTTCACACCCATCAGATATTTGAGGCTATACTGAGTAACCAGGTTGTTTTCTGTCAATCTCATGTATTCTTGTGGGGAGGTGGAAGGTGGAAGGGAAGGTGTCCTGGGGCAACAACATCCTAAATTATTCTTTCCTGCACCTTCTGGCCATGCAAATAAAATTTCTTCATACATCTTGGGGGATCCTCACTTCTGCTCCACCTGAGTAGAGTGACCTGATTAGCTAAATTCATGAGGCTACCAACTCAGCCCCCATGGTTTTAACATAGTCACAGGGAGAAAAATGAACAGTAAATGGAATGAATTTGTTTTTGTCTTATGTACCATCTGGTTTCATTGCACGTGGGAGTTAAAGTCCAAGCACTGTTTCAGCTAGAGTCCTGGAAAGTACTGCTGGAATGAGAGCTGACGTTCAACTCAATGATTGAGATTGTGGCTTGCCTGGAGTTGGAGTTTGGGGCCTGTGTGGCCTGGTGCTGGGCTTGTTTCGAGTTTGGGGTCAGCTGGAGGTCAGAACCTATATTCCTGCAATCAAAGTCAGGGACCCGTTACAGATTAAAACAAAAAAACTGTGGATGCTAGAAATCCAAAACAAAAACAGAATTACCTGGAAAAACTCAGCAGGTCTGGCAGCATCGGCGGAGAAGAAAAGAGTTGACGTTTCGAGTCCTCAAGACCCTTCAACAGAACTGTTCTGTCGAAAGGTCATGAGGACTTGAAACGTCAACTCTTTTCTTCTCCGCCGATGCTGCCAGACCTGCTGAGTTTTTCCAGGTAATTCTGTTCTTGTTACCCGTTACAGACTGGCGTTTGGGATGACTATCAGACAGTTTTGTTGCAATTCTCAAAAAAATCATAGAAACACCTGGCTGGATTTAGAGCTGTTAGATGAATAGTAAGAACAGGTGGCAGTAGGCTGTAGGAAGTTTTGAGTGAATTCTTCTACCTTGCATACTTCATTATTAAATATAAGTCATAAATTAAGGGTATAATTACCTTTAGGCTGCCTAACAACTTTTGGAACTAAAGCTTTTTTCATTCTCACGGCATCAGCTGGCAAGACCGACACTAACTGCCCTAGGTTTCCTTAAAATATGATGGAAGGCCTTCATATTCCTGAAGTTCTGCAGTTAACACGATGATGTTTTGTAGTGAATTAATTTGAGTGGGTAGCTTATTAGGTCATTTCAGAGGGCATTTACCAGTCAAATACATTGTTGAGTGAGTGGAAGCACATATTGGCCAGATAAGCATGGCAATGCTTGTTCCTTAAAGGACATTGTAAACCAGTTGGGTTTCTATAACAATCCAACAGCTTCTTCTTAAAAAACTGAATTCAAATTCTCAAACTTCTGTGGTGGATTTAAAACTCACATTCCCTGGATTATTAATGCAAATCTCTAGTTTACCAGTGCAGTAAAATAACTATTACACTACCGTACCCTCTGTAACTGCTCCACATTGAAATTGTGCTATCTACTTAGTTTGATGGCTTTTGCTCGAAGTAGATTCACTTTAGCTGTTGTCAGATGTGTGTAGTTCGGTAGGTCTCATGAAGAGGTCTGAGTCTTGTATAGTTTAACAGAAAGTGTTAATTAACTACTTGTGTCTATATACATTTATACAGTATAAGGTCTAAGCTAGGGGCTGCCTCCATGCTTGCCTCTGCACACATCTCTGTTCAGTGCGACACTGCCCCCAAGACTCAGATCATGTGTTCCTTTACATCACAGTGTGGAAGGCACTGTACCCAGTCCCATGTTAACCCTTTTTTTGCCAGGCCCTTATACTACAGGAGCCAGATCAAAGCTATTTTATTGGCCTGAGTTTTCTTAACCATTGGTAGGGCTGCCATTTTGTGATCAGTTGCCCAAACAACGTGACAACACCACATTCATTTTGTCCCATAATGTGACAACTTGTATTTTAATTTTAAAAATTCTAAATTTATTTCTGTTCTAAACAAGATAACTCAACATTTTAGCGACATCTTTATTAATCTCCAAACTGAAGCTCAGAACTCTTAAATGGAGTACAATCCTGCTAAAATGCACGGTGAAAACAATTTTTTTAACAGGAGAAAAAATACAAGGACAACAAATTACAGAGCAAGATACATTTAAAATAACAACCCTGTACTTCTGAGAGACATAATTATTATTAGTCTAGTTAGCTTGTGGCAATGTTTCGTCTTACATATTGTAATGTAAAACCCAAGGCAATGCATGGCTGTCAGATAGAAACATAAATGGTTTGTGCGCATTCACGGGAAAAATCTATTTGAAGAAATGCAACAACCAAAAAAGGCTGAATAAAACCAATTAACACGAAGGTCAGGCAAGTTATGAAATAAATCGAGGAAATGGAAGCACTGCAATGAAATGTTTGCTGTAGACATCATCTTCATTTGAATGCACCAGCTGTGCCGCAGATGAATCCTTTGGTTTTTTTCTGAAGCAGTTTTAGAAGCACACAAATTAATCATGTAAGTAACGTCCACCATCAATGTTCCAAAAGCAATTAAAATATAAAATCATAATTTCCATAATTCATTGAATTTTAATGCTTGCTGGAATATGCCAAAATAGACTTTTTTTGTGAAGTGGTTGATGCGAGCGGACTTTCATTGTTTGAGCTCTTAGTCTTTACTCAATGCAAATTTATCAACTTGAATACAACAAAAGACTCGGCCAAATAAAACTACCCAGAGAATCGGCTTTATAAATTGATGCATCTCTAGGGCTTCAAGAGTTGTGCTGATTAATAAAAGGGATAAACTGTTTGGAGCCTGAAGTCAGGTAACAGCATCTCCAAATGCAATGACTCAATGTCCCCAGTATTGCACCCTTCTCGAGAAATGAAGAATCTTGTTGTGTACTAATTAAATCTCCCCTAATATAGAACAACACAATGTTCCTTTTCCTCTCCCTCCTTCTCTGTCTGAAAGCTTTGGCTTTTGCAGTGGCAAGTATTTTAGGTGCTGCAGCTCCTTTGGTATGAGTCTATTCTTCAAGTATAGCCTTAGGCAGTGACAGTGATAAGGTTGTTAGTGGACAACAGAAGACAGTGGGTGTTTGAAGGGTGCAGTTTATTTCATAGATTAACTGAGTTTGCAATCTATTTTAAGCGGAACTCCTACCTCCCCTGTAACTTTAGTTCAATATACTGAGGAATAGCCAGTATTCACTTTATCAGTGTTGATTCAAGAGATTTGTCTTCACCACTTTGAAGAACTTCACAGTGGCCACTCTGCAAGCTCCTGATCAGCTGGTTAAGCACTGAAGAAGTGGCTGTTATTCCATATGGGTTCAGGGAGTAGATTGTGTGGACAGTTCAGGAATTTGCATGAAGAAAGACAAATCTGGTATATTTTTCTACTGGATTTACTTAATTTTGTTCAAGGGGCTCAGCATAACATATGACAACAAGAGCAATTTGTTTTTGCATGTTGCATTTAGACACATTATGGAACAACAATTGGGAAGAAGCCACATAAGGAGCTAATGGGCAGAATTTTCCCGTTGGCGGCGGGGGCGGGCCCCGCACGTCCACGCGTTAAATGACGCGCAGTGATGTCGGACGAACGTCCTGATGTCACCGCACGCTATCGCAATATTTTGTTGGGTGGGCGCGTGATGATATCCACTGCGTACCCGCCATTAATTAACGGGCTACTTAAGGCCCTTGACTCACTAATTGATGCTGATTTTTCGATGCCCATGCAATCTTCGGGTTGGCGCATGGGCGCAATGAGCAGGCAGGTAGGACACATTTGTTTAAACCTCATCCATGCGGGGGTGGGGGGTAGTGATAAGAGGGCTCAGTGGGGTCGCGAGTGTGCTCTGTCAAATATTGATTTTTCAAAGTTATTGAAACTTGCCCGTGTGATCTGCAATACTTCAAAACGCATACCAGCTGCTTGGACTGGACTCACAACCTTCAGGTCAGCTCTCTGCAATGAGGAATCATTTTTGGGCCTGCAGGTTTCAGGAAGTGTTCCCATAGCCTTGGAATGGGAGCTGAGTTCTCCATTGGAGGCACCGCCTCTGAGGAGGAAGGGAGGGCTAGAAGGGGGAGGAGGCCAGGAGTGCACATTCAGCCTCCAAGGGAGCCACCTTTGGGAGGACAAGTGCAGGCACAAGGGGCGCAGGGCCAAGAGGTAGACCAAGGTGGAAGAGGCCACTATCCTGCTGTCAGAGCATACAGGCAGCGAAGTAGCCATCTCAATATGCCTGAGGAGCAGTGCTGAAGGAGGCTCCGACTCTCAAGGGAGACTGTCAACTATATCTGTCAGATGATTGGGCCTCAGATCTCCGCTAACTGTGTGGGTGGACACCCCATGCCAGTGGCTCTAAAAGTCACAGCTGCTCTCAACTTCTCTGCCTCTGGCTCCTTCCAGGGCTTGGTGGGTGATCTTTGCAGTGTTTCCCAATCAGCTGTCCACACTTGTGTCAAGCAGGTTACAGACTCTCTGGTTAGGCACGCATTGACCTTCATCTACTTCTGTTGGGTCCAGGACAAGCCACTTACAGCGAGCCAGAGGCTTCGCGGCCATTGCTGGCTTTCCCCGTGTCCAGGGTGCAATAGACTGCACACATGTGGCCATCAAGGCACCAGCAGGTGAGCCCGGTGCCTTCGTCAACAGGAAGGGATTCCACTCCATGAACATGCAGATAGTGTGTGATCACAGGATGCTGATTCTACAAGTCTGTGCAAGGTACCCTGGCAGCTCCCATGACGCCTACATCCTCAGACACTCCTAGGTGCCGGGGCTCTTTGCTAACTGTGTGGGTGGACACCCCATGCCAGTGGCTCTAAAAGTCACAGCTGCTCTCAACTTCTATGCCTCTGGCTCCTTCCAGGGCTTGGTGGGTGATCTTTGTGGTGTCTCCCAATCATCCGGCTGGATGGATGGCTGTTGGGTGACAAGGGCTATCTCCTCAGAAGGTGGCTCATGATGCCTCTCCGCCATCCAAGAACAGAAGCTGAGCAGCGGTACAATAGGAGCCACACCTCAAGGGCTGTGGTGGAGAGAGTCATTGGTCATCTCAAGATGCGCTTCCAATGACTGGACCGCTCAGGGGGTGCACTCCAGTACCCCCTAGATCGTGTGTTGGTGATAGTGGGTGCATGCTGCGCTCTACACAATCTTGCGTTGGAAAGGGGGATCGCAGTGGACAATGAAGACATCGACCCAGTGGCTGGGGCTGCACACGATGAGTTCAGCAGTGAGTCTGAAGATGAGCATGCACAGGGAAATGCTGAGGGGTTAGACACTAACCCAGGCATACTGCAGGGAGGCAGGGACACCCGGGAGGCTTTAATCCAACAAACATTCAGCTAGGACATCACATATGGACCACCAGGACAAGCCTGGGCTGTAGGCTCCATACTTGATACCTAAGTGCCAAATCCCTAAGTGCCAAATCTTCCAGTTTAGGAACAGTAACTAAGGGCCTTGTTAATAAAGCTGAATGTCCCACAAAGCATTCCTAACATTTTTGGAAATCATACACATGCAGAAGAAAAGAGGCACCCTCAGCCATGGTCACATGTCTGAATTTAATATCACAGGCAAAGAAACTTAATGAAACAAAATGACAAGGGTGTTCCAATTCAAAGCAAATCATAAAGACCTCATCTCGAGCCTACACAAAAGCACCAGTGATAACCACGTGGTGTGCCGAAGGTGCCTTATGTCTACACTTCCGGGGGCTATGTCTTGGTGCTGCCCCATCGCTGGGAGTGGCATATGAAACAGCCTGCTGACTCTACTGTTCTGTTGGCCTCGATGACCTTGGCGGTCGCCCTCTGGCCCCTGGAGCCTGTGCTGGCACCACCTGGGAGGGAGCTGCCAGTTCCACAGCTGGCATCTCCCCAGTCGTTGCAGTCTCACAGGATGGTATGGTCATTAGGAGAGGGGCGGAGTAACTGACACCCTCACCTGGAGCACCCTGAGAGGTGCCCGCAGAGATGATAGGCAGCTGCTGCGCCGATGTGAGATTTGCTTCGGACCTCCCTGCTCACCGCGGATGGATGGGCACTGAGCTGGGAAACTTGGTGCCCAGACCATCTCCCACACTGTCACTGACCAGCTGAGGTCAAAGCCGATGTAAGGGCTTGCTGGTCCAAGCGCATCCCCAGAAATCCCTGATGGGTCTCCTGGATGAGCCTCTCCACGAGAGTCACCACTCTCTCCATGGAGGAGGCATGGTGCTCGGACATGTGGCTCATTGCTTCAGCGATCATCCGTCTAGACTCCTCCACCACGGACACCAAGCCAAGCATTGCCTTATGTATCTCCCCCAGATGGTCCCGCACACCCGGCCGCATTTCCTACACCTGCTGCATCGCAGATGACTCCAGAGACAATCACCAGGCATGGACTGAGCATGTGCTGTCCCCTGCAGTCCTCCGACTGCTGGCACCATGGGCATTCTCTGTCTCTGCCAGCTCCTCCAGTGGGTGTGAAGTGCCCCTACCGCTGTGTCCCGAGACACTAGCCAATGTTCTAAGTCCCACTGAGGTGCTAGTATCTGCGCTGGTGCCTGCCTGGCAGAGATGGTGTGACGCTGGTGAGACTTCAGGCCCCTCAGGTGTGAGAGGGGCCTTCTGCTGCTCCTCCTCCCAGCCCTGCTCTGATGATGCTGAAAAGAAGAACAAGGACATTGGATCATTTAACGTGGAGCCAATGACAAAGTGCATCCCTGTCCCCCAGATCATCATGTGCTCATCCTTCCATAAGCAATGGTCAAGCCATGTTGCAAAATTAAATCACTTAACATTCAGCACTGCCACGGCTGTTGGGAGAACAATGCTGACCTCATTGCTGAGGCACCCCAGCCTCACCGCCACGAGAGCACCTGGGCGCATGGCGCTTCTCCAGATCCAGGGCTTCCTGCTCAAACCAGCTGAGAACGGCTAACTGTGCCTGGCCGCTGCCAGTCCTCGCATGCTGTGCCGCGTTATAAGCATTCTTCTCCTGAAAATGAGAGAAGAGCATTGATTTGTGCCACTTATACCTGGACCCTCTTCACGCATGGCTCACCCCAACCAGAGTGGGGCATATCAGGGCTCCAGTGCCTCCTCACCCCGCTGCTGCCAAACACTCACACAAAGGTGCCAGGCCTGTTCCCCACCCCACCCCACCCCACCCAACCCCCATTGGCCACATGCTGCCAATATCACATTAGGCATCACACGGTATATCCTTCCATAGCAAGGAGGCGCAAGAGGGCAGCAGATGGTTTGTTGACACACCACCTTGAAGCTCCCGTCCCAGCAAGTCATCACCCTGACTAGGACATATCCTGCAGTTCAAGCACAGCACCCAGGTGCAGATCCTCCAGGCTGCCCCCAAAGCAGTCATGTGAGTCTCAGTGTAACACACGCTGCGGGCTCAGAACCCATCTCTTTACCACCCTCTCAGGCTGACCTTGGCATGGGCAATATCTGTTGGCCCACCCAGCGAAGGACACATGCTGTGAATGATTCAATGCAGTCACCACACTCAGACTTGGGGGCGGGGGGTGGGGGTGGGGGAGTAAGCCGACCTGTTGGGTTACATGACCAATGCCAACATGGTACTCACCCTGCCAGAATGCAAGAAGTTGTTGAAACGCTTGCGACACTGGATCCAGGTGCGCAGCACCACGTTGCTGGAGCTCACCACCTCTGCTACCTCCTCCCAGGCATGTTTTGTTATGTGGGGGGGCCTCCTCCTTCAGTCCTGGGGTACTGGCATCTCCTGCCGTGCTGCCACCTCCTCGAGGAGGGCAGCAAGGCGGTCATCGGAAAAACCAGGGGCACACTGCCCCCCCGCCCTACCCTCTGGACTGGGTCTGCCCGAATGGCCTACCCTCCGGACTTGTGTAACCTCCATTGCCTTTCTGCAGAGCCCTTCGCCCAGCCATTGCGAGTAGCCTTTCCAAGGCTGCCAGGCCTTTCTTTATACAGGCCGTCGGGTTGACATTGGACCCAGCAGCCTGAGCATGCCTGCCACTGCCCACCCACTCCTGCTATGCACGGGATTCGTGAAGTATGCTGGGTGGGCCTTAATTGGCCCGCCCGCATAAAATGATGGCACAGACCTAATTGCAAGGGTCCCTGCCCACCTGCGCCCGCTCCTGCTCCGCCCCCCCACTCCCCCCCCCACCATCATCCAGAAAATAATAAGTCAGATGGTCAAAAGCTTGAGCATCTTAAAGGAGGAAGGAGAGGAAAAGAGATGGAAATATACAGAGTGTGAATTTGACACTTAAAACCTTGGAAACTGAAGGCATGGTCCCCAATGGTGGAGTCACTGAAATCAGGAATGTTCAAGAGGCTAGAACTGGTGGAACACAGCTATTTCAGAGGGTTGTAGGGGTGAAGAAGACTACATAGTGAGGAATGAGGAGATGGAGGGACTCTGTAAAGAGGATGAGAATTTTAAAATCAAAGTGCTGCTTGACTGGGAGCCAATGTAGACCAGCAAGTGCAGGGCAGATGGGCAAGCAGGGTTGCTGTGTATCAGGATATGGATGGAATTAGCACAAAGGAAACAGAGTTTTAAATGACTTCAAGATTCTGGAGGATAGATAGTGGGAGGCTAGCCAGAGTATGTTGGAATAATCAAGTCTAGAGATAAGGCCTGGATAAGGATTTCAGCAGCAGATAAGGTAAGGCAAGGTCGAAGTTGGGTGATGTCACGGAGGTAGAGAAAAGGTAGCGATGGTGCGGATGTGTGGCAGGAAGTTTATATCGGGGTCAAATGTAACACTGAGGTTGCAAACAGTCTGGCTCAGCCTCATGTTAGTTGTTTATTAATTGTGTTTAATTATCAGCAGATGAGTGGCGTTAACTGATGATTCACTTGAGTCCCTATAAAAATAGATAGACTTGCTCAACTGGTGGGCACAGGTGTACAGAAGTGCATCATCGGCTCAGGAATGTAATTTTAATTACAGTTGCCATGTTGAATCTATTTTTTGGTTTGTTTTTGTTGCAGTTGATTCGTAGTGTCCCTTTCAAATAGAGCACTCAATCGTTTATGGGTTCTTTAAACGAGATATAAAAATAGACACAGACTAAAACTGCGGTTATTGTATTATATCCTTGTAATGTGTAATTCTGTAATTAAATATAAAAGTGTGTAAAGATTGGCTCCGGTTCTATACTTCACCAACTGGCTTTCTGGAACAGGCCACTTCAAGTTGCCATGAAGAGGAATGAAGTCGATGACCCTTCTTTTGAACAGTTCTGATCAAGGGGCATTGACCTTAAATGTTTACTCTGGTGGAATTTTTCATGCCTGCTGGCGTTGGGTATGTTTGGCAGCGTGAAAGGACAATATGGCGAGAAGGCCAAAAATTGGTTTCACGACGTTGTGAAACCAGTTTGCAATCTTCCGCTCTGCCTGTCACTGGCGGGCTGCATTTCCTGCCATCAGACACCAGGATCCTCATTGTAATACATCTGCATTTCATTATAAGCCAAGCCTCCTGGAGTCATCCGAGCACGTCGGTGTGATTGCACACGATGTGTTTCGCAACAGCATAGGCTGCACTGTGGTTGGTGGTGGTACACAAGTACATGTGAGGTTTGGGGGTGGGAAGTGGCCACGCATTATGGGATCCTTGTATAAAATGACAATTCCTCTGCAGCTGAGACAGTTCAGGCACAGCCACATGCTTGGACAGGGCCTGTAACTTATCTGCCCACTCAAACAACACAGAGGCATAAAATTGCCAACAAGTGCTCCAGAGCTTTTCACTGCTTGGCAAATTCTGCAAACTAATGAGCGTTTTAGTGCAGAACAGTTGGATGACTGGGTACGTTATATAATCTCCTTGCTAAAGCTGGCCATGGAGCATTCACTGGTGAAGGTGCTCACAGTCCCTTGCAATGTCATTATTCCAGTTTGGACCAGTTTCCCCCATGGTTCAAGCTAACACTGTGGGTTCGGAGAATGCCTGCGTCTGAGCTGAGAGCACATCATGCAGTCCAATGGGAAAAGCTGCTGCCAATCGGTCAGGTGGAATGGGGCAGAGGTGGGTGGGGTTTTAGGCAGCCATGTGGTGACTAGTACTCTCCAGGATGTGTTAAGAGGTCTTCAAACTTAACCAAGAGAGGTCCTTAGTACACCCAGGCTAACCCACACATCTCTCTCTTTCATCCTGCAGGAGTACATCAAGATCATGGAGCCTGGTGAACTAGCTGTGTGCCTCGTGTTGTACAGAGAGCAGAGATGAAGGATAAGAAAGTGACTGAGGTGCCTAGCTGCACAGAGGGAGGAGCAGCACCCTCTGGAAGAAGGGACCGCTGAAGACTCTGCACATGCCGCTGAAGGGCCACAGCGAGCTGTCACTGGTCAGCACCTAGCTAGACCCAGTGTCTATAGATGCCGTCTTTCATTCCTGTAGATGACCAAGAACCAGTGTTACTGAAGACTGCGCATTTCTATGGAACTGGTCGGTCACATATGCCACACACTGCAGGATTTGGCGCCAAGGGAACATGGAGGGCATCCACTGCCAGTGGCTGTGAGATTGACTCTGGCACTCCATTTTTATGTCAGTGGCTCCTTTCAGGGCTCCACAGGTGACCTCTATAGGATATCACAAACCTCCACTCACAAATGCATCCATGAGGTCATGGATGCCACCTTCGCGAGGGCACACAATATTTTGCCTGGGACCAGGAGAGCCAGAATGCAAGATCACTGAGATTTTCCCAGATTTCAGGTTTCCCACCAGTACAGAGTGCACAGATCTCCATCACAACAAGCGGTCAAATTTTGGCAACAGCAAAGGCTTCAATTCGCTGAATGTGCAGCTGGTGTGCGGCCACCACAAACGCATCCTGCAGGTCTGAACACGATTTTCAGGGAACGTCCGACTCCTACATCCTCAGACGGTCACAGATCTCTGATGTCTTCCAGGGTCCACAAGGGATGCAGGGATAGCTCCCAGGGGACAAGGGCTACCCACAGAGGATGTGGCTGATGACACCTGTGAGGCGGCCTCAAACTGCAGCATAGCGAAGGTATAATGAAGCTCATGTTACAACTTGCACCTTGGTGGAGCAGACCATCGGGATGCTGAAGTTAAGGCTCCGGTATCTGGACTGGCCTGATGGAGCCCTGTAACATAGTCCACAGAGGTTGTCATGCATCGTCGTCGCCTGCTGTGCCCTTAATAACCTGGTGCTGCAACGGGGCGAGGAGCTGGCTGAGGAGGAGATGGAGAAGCTGGAGGTCTCCTCTGATGAGGAGGACGTTGACACGGATAAGGGTGAGGAGGTCTTCGAAGACAAGAATAATGGTGATGAGGCCATCGCACTGACCAGATGAGGCAGGGAGACCCTCATAGCTGCTAGATTTGTGGAGGATGATGACAACATGCAGTGAGGTTGTTCCAATAGATCCTCACATTGCATCTGTGAATGTTTAACTTCAGTCTGGCTGATGGCAGCGCACAAACTCTCTGTGGTAAGGCTCTTGTCACGGGGATGTAGCAGAGGCCCCAATAGTCGCTCATTTCCAGGAGGATGATGATGACATAGATCTTCATGTAGCCTCTGAGAAAGTCTGACTCCTGTCTGGCCAAGGGCAGCTGGCCCTCGCTCTGTGATCAGGGTCATATCATAGAGACGCAGCCATGAAACTTAAAAAGCATCTGATCCTTTGTCTGCCTTCAGCACCTGACCCCTTCAGGTGTACAGAGTTAGTGTTCACAGATGCTGAAGGGATGGGGGCCAGCCCCACCTTAAAGGTGCTGAGAGCACACAGAGAATAACGGAACTCTGTGACGCTTGCCCGCGAGATTCTGGCAGCAATGACCAGCACCGCCAAGGTGCAGGCATCAGTAATGTATCCAGGGAGTGGGAGGCTGAACCATCACTTTGCTCCTAAGCTGCATAAAGCCCAGGGAAGGGATTCTGGGCTGAGACCCCTGCCTTTTTCTTGTGCAGGGGCCAAAGATTCACATCTGAGTGGCATGAACACTGCTCATCAGAACAAGGAGCCAACAGCAGGGAGACATTCTTGGGAGTTTATTGACAATAGTGAACAGTATGTACACGTGAATAACACCCATGCCCAGGCTGTGCAACTACATCTTCTTAACCTTGCTAACCCTGTTGCTACGTCTTGGTGCTCCCCGGACACCTACAGCTATGGTGAGGTGGAGGCAGCCTGCTGACTGCTATGCCTTGTCTGTGATGAATGTGGTGGACGGCCTCTAGAGGGCTGAGGCCTGGAGGGCCCCTGGGTCCTGTTGTGTGGCACCATCCTCAGCCTGAAGAGCTGGAGCTGCTGAGATCACAGGAAGAGGGGATTTAGATGGGCCAGTCACTCCCAGGGTCAGCTGGGTGGATGGGTCCAGGGTATGTTTCTGCTGATGCTCCTCCCTATGGGTGCCCAAGGGCCCTTGGCTGACTCCTTGAGGATAAGGGGTAGCTGGAGTGAGATCGAGCTGCCCCGCACCCTTCTTATGTACAAACTATTGGAGGCCAACTATGGTTTCAGCGGTGGCATTCAGCCCACGCAGCAGTGCAGGAACGACATCCTGGGCCAAGGTCTCCTTGGCGGCTGCAATCTTACCAATATTGATCTCGATGCTTTGTCATGCCAGCGCTATCACCTCAGCCTGAAGGTGGACGGACTCCTCCATTGTGCCTTGCAATCTGAGGAGTGCAGCAGACATTCCTTCCTGATGCTCCCGAGCCTGCTTTTGCAGCTCCAGTAACTGAAGTATGACTAAGTCCAGAGGCTTGTCATCTGACTCGGACTCAGCAGATTTCTGGCCTCCAGCAGTTTTCCAAGTGTGGGAGACCTGGGAAGTCCCTGCCACCACCTGCTGTGGATCAGACAACGTAATGTGCTCACCAGATTGTGATCCTGATGCTACCCTAAAGCTAGGTCCCATTGAGGTGTGTCTCTCTGCACCGGTGGAGGGTGTGGATGAGCGCTGTGACGGGACTTCAATGGAGGTGTCTTCAGATTGCTCTTCAGAGGTTTCTTCGGGGCTTGGTTGGAGGTCCTGGGTCGTGGACTTAGATGTTTCCCAGATGTGCCTGTGAAAGCAAGGCACATCACTCATAGCATGGTTGCCTAATGGATTTGCACTGTTGGAGCCTCACCCTTGGTAGAGCACTGCCAACCTTACCGTCAGCACAGAAATGGCTCAGATCCTTGCTGGACAGCTGGATGGCTCTGCTTTCAAAGTCCATGAGGACCTTGATTTCAGGCATTCCTCCTTCATTCTGCAACTTCTCCTTCTTGTGATGCGCCAGCTTGTCCCACATGAATAGAGATGGAGAGAGTGTAAGCAGTACACCTGCAAGTGCAGATGACAAGTATGCCTGGCATGTATGGGTGGTGAGTGGTCCCATGGATAGGATGAGGACACTGAAGGTGTGTATGAGGGAGTGAATGGTGATGTCCCTTGAACTGGCAATGAGTGAAAACTCTGTGAATGTGTGCTGGGTTTGTGAGTGTGTGAGTTGAGAGTGATGAGAAGATTGACTTACCCTGGCAGAACAGAGGAGATCATTCATCCTTTTTCCGCACTGGGTGGCTGTCCTCTTTTGTAAGTGTTGGCGCTGATCACTGCTGTCATCACCTACCATGCTGGACTGATGATGTTGCTGCCCATCCTACAGCCAGAGTTGGGGTGGAGGACATCACAGAGGGCCTCCACTGCATCCAAACGGCACTCGAGAGCTGCAGTCTTCTTGCCTTTATATTACCCCCATGTGCTTTGATTTTACACACTAACCTCTTATGTGGGACTTTAACAAAAGCTTTCTGAAAATCCAAATACACCACATTCACTAGATTTCCCTTATCTATTCTATTAGTTCCATATTCAAAAAACTCCAGTAGGTTTGTCAAACGTGATTTCCCTTTCGTAAATCCATGTTGACTTTGTCTAATCCCGTTGATATTTTCTAAGTGTCCTGTTATCGCTTCATTTATAATAGACCCTAGCATTTTCCCTACTACTGATGTTAATCTAACTGGTCTGTAATTCCCTGTTTTCCCCCTCCCTCCTATTTTTAAATAGTGGGGTTACATTTGCCAACCTCCAATCTGCCGGGACTGTTCCAGGATCTACAAAATTTTGCAACCAATGCATCTACTATTTCCATGGCCACCTCCATTCGTACCTTGGGATGTAGGTTATCGGGCCCTGGGGATTTATTAGCTTTCAGTCCCATTAATTTCTCCAGCTCTATTGTTTTGGTAATACAAATTTCCTTCAATTCCTCCTTCTCACTAGATGCTTGGTTCCTTGGTATTTCTAGGAAGTTATTTGTGTCTTCCTAAGTGAAGGCAGAACTAAAGTATGTTTAATTGCTCTGTTATTTCCTTGTTCTCTATTATAAATTCTCCAGTTTCAGATCATTAGGGACCTACATTTCTTCACTAATCTTTTTCTTTTTACATGCTTATATAAGCTTTTACAGTCTGCTTTTATGTTCCATGCAAGTTTACTCTCATATCCTATTTTTCCCCTTTTGATCAATCTCTTGGTCCTCCTTTGCTGAATTCTAAACTGCTCCCAATCCTTGGGCTTGGTACTTTTTCTAGCAACTTTATATGACTCCTCTTTGAATCTAAAACTATTCTTAATTTCTTTTGTTAGCCATGGTTGGACCACTTTTCCTGCTGTATCTTTGCACCAGAAAGAAATTTATAACTGTTTCAATGCCCGCATTCATTTCTTAAATATTATTAGCCAATGCCTATTAACAATCATGCCTTTTAATGAAGTTCCCCAATCTATCATAGCCAACTCACCCCTCATACATTCATAGTTTCCTTTGTTTAGATTTTGGACCCTAGTTTTGGATTGGAATACTTCACTTTACATTCCAATGAAGAATTTTAACATGTTATGGTCACAGTTCCCGCACAGCAAGATTATTAATTAACCCCTTCTCATTGCACAATACCAAATCTTGGATAGCCTGTTCCCTAGTTGGTTCTTCAACGCATTGGTCTAAAGAACCATCTCGTACACACTTCAGGAATTCATCCTGCCCAGTCTATATGTTGATTAAAGTCACCCACGATTACTGTAGCACCACCACCCCCTCACCCCACCGCCCGCCTTACCACTACTGTTTGGAGGCCTATAGACAACTCTCACCAATGTTTTCTGCCCCTTGTTCCTTCTCAGTTCCACCCAGATTGATTTTACATCTAGATTTTCTGAGCCAGTATCCTTTCTAACTATTTAACTGATGGCATCCTTTACAGCAATACCACACCACCTCCCTTTCCTTTTTGCCTGTCTGTCATAAATATCGAACACCCTTGGATATTCAGTTCCCAGCATTGGTCACCCTGCAGCCATGTCTCCGTAATCGCAATCACATCGTACCCATTTACACCTATTTGATCTGTTAATTTGTCTACCTTATTGCAAATGTTCCATGCATTCAGGTACAGTGCCTTTATGCTTGTCTTTTTTAACATTTTTACACTTTTCTTTGTACTTTGGCCCTATTTGCTGCTAGTCCTTGTTTCTTCTGCCTTCCACTTTTGTTTCTTATTTTTCTATCTTTCATTTCTACCTTTGTTCCCCTCTCTTGTGTCTCCCCACTCAGTTTTCCACTCCCCTGCCATTTTAGTTTAAACCCTCCCTCACATTACTCGCGAATACCCCTGCGAGAATATTAATCCCGGTCCTGCTTTTGGGGTGCAACCCGTCCAGCTTGTACAGGCCCCATCTTCCCCAGAATCTGTCCCAATTCCTCAGGAATCTAAATCCCTCCCTTCTACACCATCTCTGCAGACATGCAGTCATCTGGTCTAGTCTCCTATTCCTGATCTTGCTAGCTTGTGGCACTGGGAGTAATCATGAGATTACTACCTTTGAGGTCCTGCTTTTTAATTCATTTCTTAGCTCCCTATAGTCTGCTTTCAGGAACTCATCCTTCTTTTGGCCTGTCATTGATACCGATATGGCCCATGACCTCTGGCTGTTCACCCTCCCCCTTCAGAATGTCCTGCAGCCGCTCAGTGACATCCTTGACCCTTGCACCAGGGAGGCAACATACCACCCTGTTGTAGCATCTGCGGATGTAGAAACATCCATCTGTTCCCCTTATGATAGCATCCCCTATCACTATTGCTCTTCCACTCTTGTTTCTCCCCCCACTGTGAGCTGAGCCACTCGTGGTGCCACGGACTTGGCTCTTGCTGCATTCCCCTGAGAAACCATTTCCCCCAGTAGTATCCAAAATGGAAAATCTGTTAGAAAGGAAGATGGACCCAGGGGACTCCTGCACTACCTGTCTATTGTTTTTACTCTGTCTTGCGGTCACCCATTCCCTTTCTGCCTATGCACTCTTTACCTGTGGTGTGACCACCTCACTGTATGTATTATCCACGAAGATCTTAGCCTGAATTGCAGATGCTTCACAGAGACTCCAGCTGCAGCTCCAGGTTTTGAATAGCTACACCTGGAGACACTTCCTGCACATGTGGCTGGTCTGGACGCTGGAGGTGTTCCTGACTTCCCACATTGCACAGGAAGAGCATTCTAGGTGGCCAAGTTGCCCTGCCATGACTTACTCTTAAATTACCCCTCTTACTTCTACTTTCTCTAGTTTAGAGAAGATTAAATATATACTACGGACCTGACTTTACCCCTTATACTTTAAACACCACTTAATCCAAACTAAAGACCAACTTTTACATTAAAGACTGGACAATAGAAATACTCACCAGCTCCTACTTACCACACCACCACTCCTCTTGTGCTGTCCTGGTCCTGCTCGATGAACTTATGTTTCCCCTTGTCACTCTTGGATGCTTTCAAAAATCGTCCCTCTTGTGCAGCTTTTCAACCCTGGTCTCCTGGAGGCTGAAGAAGATAGAGAAAGAAAAGAAAAGAGCACCTTTCTCCTCTCCTCCCCGAACTCCCTTCTCACCAAACTCGCAGTGATGCCATTCAGTGAAGTGCACTCTGTGCTGCAACAGTGCACACTGTGCACATACTCCAGTTGTGTGCTATCATGTATGTTACATACTCTAGATGTGTGCTATCCTGTATTTAGGGGCAGTGTTTTCCCTTCATCGGGCGAATGTGGTTGGCGGGTCCAGGCGTGGCGGTGAAGCGGACCACTGCCCGCGATGAGGCCCCAA
This sequence comes from Carcharodon carcharias, assembly GCF_017639515.1. Classification (NCBI taxonomy): domain Eukaryota; kingdom Metazoa; phylum Chordata; class Chondrichthyes; order Lamniformes; family Lamnidae; genus Carcharodon; species Carcharodon carcharias. The sequence continues at coordinate 44,762,466 of NC_054485.1, forward strand.
CTGCGATTTCACGCTGGCTGGTCAATTAATGGCCAGCCAGCATGAAATGCACGCTGAGAAGCTCAGCGCTGCTGGGGTGGGGGCGGGAGGAGCACGAGTGTTAAAGTCTGCGCATGCACGGGGGAGCGTGGATTGAATGCTCCCTGAAGGCACAGAGATGTCTCAGGGAGCTGAGAACTTTTACAATCAAAAGTAAAGATTTTAAAAATAAGGGGAACATGTCCCCACATGTGATTCAGTCACATGGACAGGGACATATTAAAAATGATGTTTAAATTTTATAGTTTTTTTTAGTATTACTGTTGGGAACCTCATCCCACCTAAAAAATCCAAAGGCTGCTTGGCCGATTCGCCCACTCACCAGCCATAAGGTTGGACGGCGGTGAAAAATATTACTTAATTAATTGATTAATGGGCTTAACAGCCCTCTTAATTGTCAGCGGGTGTGCTGCCAAATTTTGCGTGCACCCACTGACTGAAATATCATGCGAGTGCATGACGACATCGGATGCTCGCCCGACATCATTGCGCACTATTTTATGCCCGGTCAGGTAGGGCATGCGCCCACCCATGGGACATAAAATTCTGCCCCAGATGTGTGCTACCCTATATGTAACAAACTCCAGATGTGTGCTATCCTATATGTAACACACTCCTGATGTGTGCTATCCTATATGTAACACACTCCAGATGTGTGCTATCCTGTATGTAACACACTCCAGATGTGTGCTATCCTGTATGTAACACACTCCAGATGTGTGCTATCCTATATGTAACACACTCCAGGTGTGTGCTATCCTATATTTAACACACTTCAGATGTGTGCTACCCTATATGTAACACACTCCAGATGTGTGCTATCCTATATGTAACACACTCCAGATTTGTGCTATCCTATATGTAACACACTCCAGATGTGTGCTATCCTATACGTAACACACTTCAGATGTGTACTATCCTATATGTAACACACTCCAGATGTGTGCTATCCTATATGTAACACACTTCAGACGTGCGCTACAGTGTATGTCCACACTTTGGTCTCAAGTGACATTTCATCAAAACCTAAAGAGATGAAAAGAAAAATCTTTCAGTGCTGTAAAGCCAAAATAAAATAAATAGACAGACCTGAATTTTCACTCCAGCATCGGGATCACAGATTTGAGACATTTCCCGGCTCTGCAAACAGGACCCAGGAGAAGACGCCCTAGAAATTGGGATTTTTATTCTGGGGTGGCGCAGCTCTCTAGGAGTTAGGCCAGGCATCACCAGAACAAGTGTAGAGGTTGCCAGGTGCAGAGGCTGGCTGGGCGGAAGGCCTGCCTCAGTGCACTTACACTTTGTCAAAGATTTTTTAAAAAAGCATTAAAACAAAAAAATAAACAGCCCTCACCCCTCACACACTCCCCATGCCCCATCCATGCCAACCCATGCCACCTCATGGCCTCTCATACCCTCCATGCTACCTCATGCCTCTCCACCCACACCCCATAACCTATCATACCCTCCATGGCAGCCTTTGCTCCTCCCCCCACCTCTCATAACCCCTACCTTCTAAATCAACTGACCCAGTATCTACCATGGGCAGATCTCAAAAGCCATGCTGGAGAATATCCTAAAGGGTACTCCACCTCTCCAGAAGGCTACCCCACCTCTCCAAAGGATTCCGCAAAGTTTAGGCCTGCCCCTACTAGGCCTAATTTTCACATGCTGTACTTCACACACCTAGGTCTTCAAAATCAGACACGAGTGGAGGCAGCTGCTCATTTATAAGGGCAACTGGCTCCGTGAAATACACATGCGTGAAACGTGATCTGCCCCATTCCTGTCCCCGCAAAAATGGGAGGTGGAGTGTTTGGGAAGCTCTCCATCATTGGAAAAATCCAGGCCTCGATGTTGGAAAAATGGTAGAAAATCCAACTGAAAAGAAAAAGCCAGGTTAATGTTTTTAGATGGGTGATTCTGACCAGAATTGAAAACAAGGTCCTTTTATACAAATGACCAATATAAGGGTGGGGGGGGTGGGAATAACAATAGTTAAGGGACATGGTCAGAAAAGCTGAATACAAAGCGATAGCTATGGAATGTTCGAGGCTGTGAACAGACATTGTAACAAGCTGGACTGAGATGAAAAGTTATGCAGTATAAAAATATCACCTCAGTGAAAACACCACAAAAAGAAAAAAATTTGTTAAGCAACCCTGAAATAGAAGAGAATGAAGTGAAAAGTGAATGGGAGAAATGCCAGGATGTATGAGTGTTATTTTAATGTTAGCCAAGGCAGCAGAGGCTTGTTCAATACATCCCATTATGCAGCCCAACTAGCAATGGGAGGGAGAAAATAATGGAGTATGTGTGGACTTACATTGTTTAAAAGGCAGCAAGAACTGGGAAAAATGTGGGTACTCATGAATCACTCTGAACTGGAGCAGTTTGAGTTCACTTGGATATTAGTTCCCTGTGTGAGTGCCAATTTACCATCGGCATCAGCTGAGAAAAATGGGTTGAAATTGCTCCTCTTAATTTTATAGAAAAACACAGCTTGAATAAAAAAAGAAAGTCCCTTTTTGTGCTCATGCTGACATTTTTGTTAGAATTATTGACAGGAGACATTCTCTTCCCCTCACCCATGTCGGAATGGAACTTGAAATGTCAGCAAGTACAAAGTATAGCCAAGGACAATTATTTCCCTGAGCAAAAAGTCACCAATGAGGGTTAGTGAATAAAAACTGTAAACAGTAGCAAAAAGTCAATGTAGTAGGTTCCATCTGATAATAGAACTTCTATTCCTCCCATTTCAGGTACCATGCCTCAAGATGGAATTGGCAACCATTGACTTCCATTAAATTGGTCCATGATCATGCTTGACAAAGTATTGCAGTGGTTTGCTGTTGCCTTCGGCAGTATGGCTGACCAGGAACTCTCCCGCTCTGTACCACCTGCCATCAGGTGTATTTACAGGCTGATGATCAACCTGTTTGGCCATGGATACATCTCCCTAGGTCATCAAGTCCACAAGACCTCTGTAGAATCTTTATCACCACTCTGGTACAAAAATGGTAGACACTGTGTGCTCTTTTAATGCTCCTATTGAGGTAAATTCTGGACCAGGGCCCATGAGATTGTTAGAGTTTGTTCAGTTAGTTGAAGCAGTAGCCACTGGGTGGGATTTTCTGGCCCCATCTGCTGCTGGGATTGTCCAGGTCCCGCAGAAAGTCTTTTGGCTGGGTCACTGAATCTCCCATTGCGGGTCCTGCCATGGTGGGGCCAGAAAACCCTAGCCACTGTGTTAACTGTAATGTTTTAATAAAATTATTGTGAACATTCCAGCAGTCCTATTTCTCACTTCTTAAAGTAACCCATTGACTATAATGGTCTTTAATGGGAATCAAGGAAGTGAGAAACTCTATTTGAATGAAACTTTCTTATCTCTCCTTTCCGATAACGGTATTGCCATTTTGTTAAATAGATAAACAGGTTTGTGCAATTCTATCTTTGGCAAGTGGTGTCATTTTAGTATAGATTTTACCTGTAGCAAAACAGCATTTTATAAAAAAAATAATCAAAATATTAAAATACTCCCATGAAACAATTGCATTAGATTAGTTTACCTGAAGGAATTCCATCCCATCTACATTGATTGGAACTTGTGAGATTCCACAGTACGGAAAGAGGCTTAATTGTTTCTTTGCTCATATAACCCATGAATTGGGTTTTATCGTAAGTAGAAACATAGAGAGTAGCAAAACATCAATACAATTGGTTTCCTTTACTTAGTGACTAAAATGACAATGTTTTCAGGAACTTGGTCTATGTAAAATCTGCTTGGGATTAGGTTTGATTTTGTGTGCTGGATAGCAAACCACCATCTCACCTGATTTTTATTTCCACTGACTTCAAATCGAGAGAGATGTAAGATAGGCTGCCAACTCACTATCACTCATTCTACGCAATCACACAAAGTCAAGGTTAATCCTTTTAAGAGGGTGACAAATCATCTTTGGCCACCAATTTAACCACATGACCCTTCCTCAGCTCTTAAGATGTGTTTTTCTTTCCCTTCATTTTACAGTCACAGGGCAGACTTTCTAGGAGATTTTAACACTGCCTTAAAAAAAGTAGAAATTTTGTGATATATTAGCCAGTTAAAGAAGTGCTGCTAAATACAGAGCATTTAAGAAATTAACTAAAATTTCTTAAAATTTGCCCTAATTTTCTATTCCTATGGGTCCACTAACCTCTTTGTAATCCTGTGCTATAACTGATAGCCACTCAATGTGCTGTGATTAGCTTCATCTTCAGTGCATATGACATTAACTATGAATTAAAGAAATTGTTCTCATGTTCAGTGACTCTAATAAGAGTCAGGAGTTTGAAGCTCTGTGTTCAAGCCCCACTCCAGGCTTGTCAGCCATGGAAGGAGCATCTATGATGTGGTTCAATAGGCTGATAATGAGCCCACTAACCTTTCCCCACAATTCCCTGAAGGGGAAAAATGTGTGTGCAGATAAGAAACAATCTCTTAATAACCTGCCACCATCAACAAAAATTGATCCAAGTGGAACATTCTCCACTCAAGAATTGGACTGTGTCATTGTTTTAAAAAGCAAATTTAAAATTTGTGTCCAATTTTTGGCACTTTCTCTTTTATATAATTTCAAGGCTATAACCTCATCTTGTAGTCCTGATGATGATTATTCATCTTTTGAGCAGCACCCAAGGTTTTTGATAAGATTGCTTCTTTGGAAATATTTCTAAAGATTCATTATCTATATAATTTCTTCTTAGTTTAAAAAAAAAGCACTACAAACAAGGGAAATAGAATTTTGGCTGCAAAGGCTGGAGTGATTGCATGCACCTCACTGCAAATGTGTACCCATGAGAACAGGAGTGATGGGAAAATTGGGCATTGTACAGGATAGAATCTGAATGAGTTATGGAGGAGTCGGAGTCACTGGAAAGTGGAGAATAGGAATTCACCAAGGAGAGTATATTAAGATGCATTTTAAATGTCTCAAGCAGATATATTATGTAATTATCCAGAATATATTTCCAATTATATGTTTTAAATATAACAAAAAATATTTTTCTGAGCTGAGTTACTGACACTTTTCCATTGTTGTTTCTAAGTGCACCCTGCTCAGCATTGCACCATTATCCCTACACCAGTGATCTTAATAGCTCACTAGAGTGAAACCATTAGCAGTGCACCCACTAGGAACTGGGAGAGATGGTCTAGTCATGTAGTGCCCTCATAACCAGCAGAAAAGACATTTATCAATGAGACTTCTTCAAACCCAATGTTTTTATAGCTGAAAGAACAGTGTTTTAACCAAATGTGCTTTCCAGCTCCAGCAATTATATATTTACACTGGTGCAGCTTTGAGGTTAGCTAAAAATAGTGCCCCCGACGCTCTTAGTAGGTGCCATATAGGAGCTCATCATGTAACTACATATTGTATAGGGATATATAACATATATCTTTCATTCAAAGGTTTCCATCTTGTAAATCACCTTTCCAATTACTTCACTGTCACTCGGTCAAGACCCTGGAACTCTCTCCCTAACAGCACTGTGGGTGTATCTACACCACATGGACTGCAGCGGTTCAAGGAGGTGGTTCACCACCAACTCCTCAAGGGCAAGTAGGGATGGGCAATAAGAATGTTAGCGATGCTCAGGTCCCATGAAAGAATAAAAAATAGCTCTTAATTTTAAAAGTAAATTAGCATTCTCCATTTAATTGAGGACTCCATTTTGAACAGATGATATTTTTAATTGTTCTATATTGGAAGGCATTTACAAAATCTGTCATTTGGCCCTCCTGGGGCTCATTTTTTAGTTGGTTGTTCCATCATTTTTCACTGATTCCTTTTAGTTCAGATTGCTGACAGGTCTCTCTCTCTCTGTATTTAGGTCCGTTAATGTATTTCTCACCCACTAGAGGGAGCGGCTCTGATAAGCATTGTAAAGATATGCTTTGTGAAGATTGGAGCTGCTATTGTGTTAGCAGGTTTCTAATTTTAGAAATGCTTGGGCCACTCATCTGTTATAAAAATAAAATACATTTTCTTATGATTCAGGAAAACACTGGGAAAAGAAAGAAAAAGAAAAAAAGCCCCATAACGCAGGTAATTCATCTCTGCGTGCTGCTGTCAAAATGATTCATGATTTCCAATTTACTTTGAGCTCAAATCTAAAGTAAATCAGCCAAGAATGTTCTGCCCTTTGTCTGATAGAAGTGCTCACAAGCACAAAGAAGACTTTCAGATTAACATATCCAAAATATTCATCTTGTTCATTTTTCACTTCCTGACTGTTACACTTGTCTTACATAGATCACCACACAATCCTTCATTTTTTAGCTTTGGATGGTAGGAACAATCAGGGTCCCTTTAACATTCTACTCACTCTCTCACTGGTCGCTCTAATCTTATTCTTTCACTTGGAAATCCAATTCCTTTCCCTTCTGATATTAAACCGTGACATCACTTTCTGGAAAGTGTTGCAAGAGGAAAACATTCAGACTTGGATTTTTAACTCCTGAGCTCTCTGCAAGGTGAGCATCTGCCTCTTTTGTTAACACTGAGGTGAAAAACCAGCTAAGGCCATTCTGCCTAATTGTTAATTCATCTCAGATCATGAATGTAATCAATTGTGACTTTTCTGAAATGACTTTCATGTTCCCCTCCTTCCCTATGTGAAGGACACCATTTAGTACTCTCCCCATCCCTCACCTATAGGAAATGAGACAGGAAGCTCTTCAAAAGTGGCAGGGGTGGTGGGGGGGGGTTGGAACTTCACAGTCAAGCCCAATAATATGCTTACCCAATGAATATGCACTTACTATCCAGCAGGAATTATGGCTCAGTGGGAAGTACTGTTCCATCTATGTCAGGTGGTTGTGGGTTTAAGTCCCACTCTAGAGATTTGAGCACATAATCCAGGCTGACCCTCTGATACAGTGAGGAGGGATTGTTGCATTGTTGGAGGTTGGATGAGATGTTAAACCGAGGCCCTAATCGCCTTGTCAGGTGGACGCAAAATATTGGCAAGACTGAAGCCATTGTTTTTGGGCCCCACTCCAAACTCCATTTCTGGGCTACCAACTCCATCCCTCTCCCTGGCAACAGTCTGAGATCTGTTCACAGCCTTGGTGTCACATCTGAACCTGAGGTGAATTTATGAGCTCATGTTCATGTCATCACTAAGACTACCGATTCCACTTCTGTAACATCACCTGACTCAGCTCATCTTCCCCCAATACCCTCATTCATGCCTTTGTTAACTTTAGACTCAACTATTCCAACACGTTCTTGGCTGGTCTCTCACATTACCCTCTGTAAACCTGAGGTCATTCAAAACAATGCTACCAATGTCTTAGCTTGCATCAAGTCCCATTCGCCATCACCCCTTGATATTTTCAAGTGCATCACCTCAGAGACCTCACGTCTCATTCATTACAACAAACATCACACCATCTCTATGCTTGCTGACCTACATTGCCTCCCAGTCAAATAAGGCCTTGATTTTTAAATTCTCATATTTGTTTTCAAATCCCTCCTTGGCCTCATCTCTCCCTGTATCTGTAAATTCCTCCAGCTCCACAACACTCCAAGATATCAGTGCTCATCTAGTTCTGGCCACTTGAGCATCCTATGTTTTAATTATTCCATCATTTATGTCCCTGCCTTCAGCTGCCTGGGCACTAAGCTCTGGAATACCTTCCCTATACCTCTTTGCCTCTCTACTTCACTTTTCTCCTTTAAGACACTCCTTAAAACCTGCCTCTTTGACCAAGCTTTTGGTCATCTGACCTAATATGTCCTTTATGTGGCTGGGTGTCATATGTTGTTCCTCTAAAGTGCCTTTGGATTTTTTATTATTTCAGAGTTGCTTTATAAATATAAGTTGTTGCTGTAGTGCATACTATGTGAAGAAGTAAAAACAGGTGAGAGAAGACTTGGGGCAGGAGTTTCCTGTCGGCGAGCCGAGGGCCCCCCCCCACTCGCCGATGGGTCAAATGACGCGTGGTGATGTCGGGCGGAACTCCCAACGTCACTGCGCCCCACTTAAATTTTCCAGTAGGCGGGGGCGCAGCAAAATCAGGCCATTGACAGAGTAATTAAACTAATTAGTGGACCTGCCTGTCCAACCTTAAGGTTGGCGGGCAGGCCAGGAGCCCCAGCGAGAATTAGAAAAAGCATGAAACCTCGTCCACTGGCAGGATGAGGTTTCATGTGTAGGTTTTAAAAAATTTTAATAAAGTTTTTGTAAAGATTATAGACATGTCCCAACTCATGTGACATTGTCACATGAGGGGACATGTTAGGGAAAATTTATTTTTCTATTTTTAGCTTTTTTACATTTAGAGCTGATTTTCCTGAGGCTGCACTTAGCCTCAGGAACATGGGTGTGCTCTTTCGTGCGTTTGCACGAAAGAGTGAAATCTCTTTTTTGGGATTCTCCCCCCACCCGTACAGGTCCTGGGTGTGTTGTGAGGCAATTCAGAAAAAGTGGGTGGAGGGAAATAGCGAGTCTCATTATAACAATAAGTAAATACAAATATCTGTTTTATGTGGTAAAAATTAGATTACTGACCAAGTAATAGCAAATAAGGAGCAATATTTCACTTCAAGGCCAGGATTTTGATGTCAACAATGAAGGAATTCATAACACTCATGGCCTTGGATGAAATCCTGGTGGAAGGGTGAACCTGGTCAGCACCCTGTAAATGTAAATGGAATAGCTCTGCTAATGAGATTTCCTCTCCTTCTTGGATGGCTTCTTGGTGACCTTAGTCAGCAACTGTTTTGATGCCTTGCAGGACGCACCACCCTTAGCCACAGCCACCATGTCAGGCATTCCACTCAACTTGGACCAACTGCTTTACTGAAGAGACAATGAGCTTCATGTGTGGCCTATTAAATGTGTGAAGCTCCATGACATCCATGGTGCTGCACTGTATTGGGGCTCAAACACTCTTCAGGGTAATTTACTGGAAACCATTTGCAGTGCTGGAGAATCTGGTTCGAGGTTGAGCGGTCAATGTTATTTGTAGTACAGATGAAAACTGGAGTGGAGGTAACTACTTGTGAGACATTGGTTACTATGGAGATATTGTGTATTTTAATACTTGAATGCTAAAACTGTACCATTTCCTCCTGATAATCCAAAACTACCTTTTGTGTTTAAAATTTCATTTATCCAATAATTTGAACTAAGCAAAAGAAAAAACATGACAAAGTAGAAATGTAGTGCTCATAAATGAATGGCTAGATAACTTGCATAATGTGGCTTCAAGTTATGAGGAGTAGCCTTATATATTATATATTGAAAGTGTCTTACTCTCTTTCCCTCACCATGTTAGCATAATTGAATGCTTATAATGTTCCACAATTTTCTCCTGCTATTGCCTTCTCTTTCAGTCAGAAAGGCAAATTGATTTTTTGTTATATGAGGAGACTTAACAAATATGTAATTGTCCTCCTTAAGGCAGATTTGACAGGGGCGGTCAGAATCATGACTTATTTTGACAGAGTAAGTAGGGAGGAACTGTTTCCACTGGCGGGACGGTCAGTAGCCAAAGGATGCAGATTTAAGATAATGGGCAATAAAAACAGAGGAGAGATGAGGAGAATATTTTTTTGTGTAGGAATATTTTAATGACCTGCAATGAACTGCTGGAAAAAGCGGTAGAAGCAAATTCAGTAGTAACCTTCAAGAGGGAAATGGATTTATGCTTGAACAGGAATAATTTGAAAGGCTACATGGAAAGAGTAGGGAGTGGTATCAGTCAGACAGTTCCTTCAAAGAACTAGCACAGGCACGATGGACTGAATGGTCATCTGATGTATGATTTTATGATTCTATGTTGTAATTATAGCAAATAGAGACAATGCCAGCTGCCCTGCACACATAGGGAAGTTGTGTAGAGATGACCAGTGCACATTGAAGGGATAATACTAGAACATAGAAAGACATGAACCTCTGACTGAGTTCATCCAATGAGTAGCTGAGCCATACAGATTAGAACGATTCCAGAAAAAAACCATCAGGGTTTTTACTCCAGTTTGTTGCCAGCAGCTCCCGGTGGAACTGAGCAGGAACTGAACAGCAGCAACTGAGTAGCTCCGATACTCGCTGCAACCGAAAGGAAGCATGGAGATTGGCCACCAACATAAAGTATGGCTGGGTGTTTGTACCTCATACCCCAACACTCTAAGGATACAAAAAGAGGAAGGGAAGGGAAAACGGTAATGCCGAAAGAGGATGAATAGATCAGGTAGATGAGCTAAAGGTTGCTGAGCACCTTGGGAGGAGTGAGCATGAAATGATAAGATCGAAGATGTAAGTAGTGTATCAACTGTTGCTTAGTTGGTAGCATTCTTGTCTCTTGGTCAGAAGGTTATGTGTTCAAGTCCCACTCCAGCACCTGAGCACTAAGCTCAAAGCTGATTCTCTGGTGCCAAACTGTGCGAGGTATTGTCTTTCTGATGACACATTAAACTGAGGCCTCATTAGCCCTTCAGGTGGTGTAAAAGGTCCTATGGCACGATTTTGAAGAAGAACTGGGGAGTTATCTCTGGTGTCCTGGCCAATTTTTATCCCTCAATCAACATTACAAAAACAGATTATCTGGTCATTATCACATTACTGTTTGTGGGGGCTTGGTGTCTGCAAACTGGCCTACTGTGTTTTGACATTACAACAGTGACTGCACTTCAAAAAGTAATAAAAACAAAAAACTGCGGATGCTGGAAATCCAAAACAAAAACAGAATTACCTGGAAAAACTCAGCAGGTCTGGCAGCATCGGCGGAGAAGAAAAGAGTTGACGTTTCGAGTCCTCAGGACCCTTCAACAGTACTTCATTGACTTTAAAGCACTTTCGAGATGTTTGATGCTTGTGAAGGACATTATATAAATGCAAATCTTTCTTTAAAAAGGGGAAACGGCAGTACAAATTTGAGAATACCAGGTTAGATTGGGCAGTTTTTAGAAGGAAAAACAATGCGGTGAAATGGAAGGAAAAATTAGCACTTATGACTGTGGAGCAGTAGTGGGATTTAAAACAAAACAAAATTACAAAAGTACAGAATAAATATATTCCAATAAAAATAGAAAAGAAACTATTCAGGGTTTCGGGATGCTACGGATAAATAAAACAAATTGAAATTGAAGAAGACCTGAGTAGTAATTATTACGGACAGGGGAGAGATGGCAGGATGGTTTCCCCTTTTCCCACCTCCCAACTGACTGAAGACAGATGTGCTGTAAAAGTAAAACGTATTTTAACCCCCAACTGCTGTACTTGACAGGAACAAATGACAGGCTTTCTCTTAAGTTTTAAAAAGAAGGATAAATGTTTGTTACTCAACACCTCAATGTATTCACAACAGCATCCACTCACACACATACACTTACTTATACAGACACACACACACACACACTAAAATAAAAGATTGTGATTATGAAGAGCTAGCATATGCTTAATTCTTAAAAGTTCACAGTTCTCTGTCACACTTGTTTTTTCCGAGATGAAATCTGAAAACATTGCAGGCCAAACCGAATTCTCTGTTTATGGATGGTTATTACACAGGGTCCTATTCCTTCGATAGCCTGGATCTTTCTCCCTCCCTTGCTCCGAAAATGTGTCCTATTAAGTGACCTTATCTGAAAACCTAGTTTCTGTCCATTATCCTCACAGATGGTCTATGACAAATAAGCTTTTGACACACAACAGGGTCTGAGTTTCACCCACTCACATCCCATTGTGATAGACTAGGGTTCTTATCAGACCCATTTTTAGAACTCCAATCCAAAGCTGAAAAGTCTGCAAGTAGTATTATGCAGCAGTTTCTTTAATTAGCTGAGAATGTGATTGTTAACCACAAAAAAAGGTCTGTTGCATTTTAATGAGTTCTCAATGAGATGTCCCGAAAGTTCGTTTGCATTTTAATGTATTGTCCAGGCATGAAGACTTAATTTTTGCCATGGCAGAGATGGTCTCTGGCTCATCCAAAATGGCCCCACAGGCCCGAATCTGGAAGTCCCGTCCCGAACCCAGAGCCCATCGTTTTCACCAGGGGCAGAGGGGGGTGGGGTAGCTGGGGTAGGTTGTACATTGCGCGTTCGTCGTTCACAGAGGAAGCTGCATATATAAAAGTGTAGCTGCCTTCAGTCAGATTAAATTTTCGCTAGTGGAATGTCCAAAACATGACTTGTAGACTTCAGACCTTTCAGGAGTAGTTCTAAATTTGGTGGAGTTCTTTCGAGAGGTAGGGACCCTTTTAGATAGGCTCAAGGACGCCTTTGGGAGAGGTTAGCTGCCCTTTGGGGTTGTTGAAAGTAGAAACGAATATGCATAAAAAGTGATTAAACTCATCGGAACTCCCATGCTGATTGGAACTGTCAAGCTGTCAAGGCATTTAAATCTACTGGCCTTTAAATTTTTGAAAAACAAAGTCTGCGGTGTAAAAGAAATCAGTGCTTGCCATTTCATTCTATCTGATGACATAAGCCTGCAGATTATCATTATAGGAGTTATGTTGCATGACTGATTTCATAATTTATCATTATCACAGTGGGCTGTCTGCAAGCTCACAGTTGGATTGACAGCTCCAAGTGCTTATAAAGTCTTTGAAGTGTGCCTATGAATACAAATTCTTGTTTTTTTATGGGGGAGAAAGTAGTTGAAGGAAGATAAATATAGTGAATTAGTTTTTCTCAATTAGAGTGTTTTTTAACAGTGAATCTATCAATAGATGCTTAAGAAGGTTATTTCATTTCACCTCAGCATGCTTCCTGAAGTCTGCCCATGGTGGATACTTGGTGAGTTGACATAAAGAGTGTAAGGGCAAAGAGTGGTGGGTGGGGGAATGGGTTGACATGAGTTATCACTAAGTTGGCACAGGGGCTATAAAGGGCCATGGAGGTGGGTAGAGGGGCATAGGTTGGCATGGAAGATATGAGGGGATATGGGGGGCCTGGGTGGGGGACATGAGATGTGATGGTTTGGCATGGATGGGGCATGGAGAGTGGATGGGGCAGGGGGTGTGAGGGCTGAGGGTGGGAGGAATGTTTTTTGCTTTCTTATTTTTTCAAAGTTGAGACAAAGTGCCAGAGCACCGAGGCCGGCCTTTCCGAAGGCCCGATTCTGCACCTGGCAGCCCCTGTTGGTGCCTGGGCTTCGGGCCAGACTCCATTTATTACCGACCCCCCATCCCTGCCCGCTGACTGGGGCAATTTCTCCCAAGCCGTTTTGGCAGAACCAGGAATTTTCCCAACTTCGCACTTCCGATTCAGGAGCAAAAATTCAGACGAAGATTATCCAGGGGCCTTGTGTAGTTCCATGTACATTGACAGGAAAGCAAAGTTACCTGACCTCTTAACTACATTTTATTTTATATGTAGTGTGCATTCTCCATTTTGTTTTACAGTAAGGTGTCCATTTCAAATTTATATCCGTTATCCATAAATCCACGAATCTACATTGTGTGACATAATGATTAAAGGAACATGAGAAACTAAGAAAAGAGTGGTTAAAAGAAGGGTGAAGAAACCCAAGAGGATGTATGAGGATTTTTAAAAACATCCACAGGAATAGTGAAGTATTTTATAAATATATCAGTGAAAAGAGAATTGTTAAAAGTGAGGTGTTATCTATGAGGAGAAAATTGTCAATTGCATAGACAATGATCAAAAAAATGACACAGGTACTCTCAGTAAGTATTCAATAAGTACTTTATATAAGTCTTTATTGAAGAGAAGTATGTTGAACCAGATGAGTGATATGGTGATGATTAGAGGAAAGTGTTAGATAAATTAGTCAGACCTGTGGTTCTCAAATATTTTCAGTTGAAAGATCCCTTTTCAAATGGATTAGGAATCACAGACGCCCAGCCTAAATTATTATTCTTTAAAGTATAATACCCGTAATACAAAAGTGCATGTTAAGAGTTTTTGAATAATGTTTTTAAGAAGACAGGCAATTATTTAGAGTAGCAATCAGGAGATTATTTCACAGATGGAGATAGTGATAAGGGCAGACCAGACAAATCAGAGATAAAGGATAAGTGTGACACCATTAATGTTCTAGCACATGCCAATTGAACTGTTTTTAATGTGGTTAGAGATGGCATACATACCCAATCAGTTCACAGATCATATCCAATACAAACAGCCATTGGCCAAATCAATATTAACGTCAACCTCATCAGGTGAAAAATTCATGTGCCCCGATATTTAGGTGTGGGCATTGTAATTCCCGATGTGCCTGAATCCATTGGAAATGTGGTAATCAAGACACAAAATTTCCATGACTGTGGAGTGGCCACAAGTGGCTCCAGCACAGGACTGGACTTTATTTCAGCTCAGGACCTCTCTGCACATTCACAGGGGCAGAGTAGCATTCTGAAGAAAACACATTCTTCAGACAGACTTCCCTTTTTAAAAGCACAGTCCCTATAAAAGGTGAAATTGCAACAATGCACTCTTGGCTGCTGAGTATTGTTTGTTTTATCATTCGGGGAGGTGCAATGACATGGTAAGGCAAGGAGAGAGGGCTCCCAGGTTTATGGACTCACTTCACAGAGGTTGAAGCCAGGAAAAAGGCCATGTTTATAATGCGGGCTGAGAGGCAGGAAACCATCCAGTCTAACCTTGTGAAAGAAATGGGAGCAGATTACAAGGGTTGTGAATGGCCATAGCGTGCATCATGAAAATGGTAAGAGTGCCAAAGAAAGTTTATTAACCTCACTTAGGTCGCAAGGTAAATAAATGCATCTGCGCATCGCATCTCACACCTACAACACCATCCACTTCTCTCACTGCTCAATGCACCACACCCCCGTCACTCTCTGAGCATCACACTGCCATTCAAGACTCAGCCCTAACATTCTTATACTGCACCTCACACGCACACAGCTTGCAACTATACCAGCTACAGAAATACCTCTCACAGCCTTTACATACATCCAGCTATTCAGCCATGGTGGGCACATCACTCAAAGACAAAGTCACTGATATTCTGTCTTCCCTGTTGCCAGGAAAGGGCACCCACAACAGGAATGGTAGGTAGATGACTGATGGAGGAATAACAAGCATTCATCCATTCAGAGCCCTTGAACAGATAGTCCTGAGGATTATGGGCATCAGTACAATGGAAACTGTGGCAGCCATCCTGGAAGCTGGTAAGTTTCTGCCTTAGGCACCATTGCACTTTTGAATTTATTTTGGATTTGCTTGAGTGCACAGCCCCTTTAAAATTTTTTGTTAGGTAATTTAAAGGGGCCGACTTGTGCGTGACCTGGTTAGGAACTTTGGGGATGCTGCACCTCCACATTGCATAAATGCTTGGTTGAAGCATGGACAAAAGAGCTGAACTCCAGAGGTGAGCTGAGAGTGACTGCCCTTGACATGAAGGCTGCATTTGACTGAGTGTGGCATCAAGGTGCCCTAGCAAAACCGGAGTCAATTGAAATAAAGGAGGTAATTCTCTGCTGGTTGGAATCATACCTAGCACAAGGTTGTGGTTGTTGGAGGTCAATCGCCTCAGTTCCAGGACATCACTGCAGAATTTCCTCAGCATCCTAGGCCCAACTGCTTCATTAATGACCTCCCTTCCATCATAAGGTCTGAAGTGGGGATGTTCGCTGATGATTGCACAAAGTTCAGCACCATTTGCGACTCCTCAGATACTGAAGCAGTCCACGTCCAAATGCAGCAAGAACTAGACAATATCCAGGCTGGGGCTGACAAGTGACAAGTAACATTTGTGCCATACAAGTGCCAGACAATGATCATCTCCAACAAGAGAGAATCCAACCATTGCCCCTTGACATTCAATGGCATTACCATCGCTAAATCCCCAACAATCAACATCCTGGGGGTTACCATTGACCAGAAACTGAACTGGACTAGCCACATACACACTGTGGCTTCAAGAGTAGGTCAGAGGCTTGGAATTCTGTGGCGAGTAACTCACCTCCTGACTCCCCAAAGCCTGTCCATCATCTACAAGGCACAAGTCAGGAGTGCGATGGAATACTCTCCACTCCTGGATGAGTGCAGCTCCAACAGCACTCAATAAGCTCAACAACATCTAAGGCAAAGCAGGCCACTTGATTGGCACCCCATGCACAAACATTCACCCCCTCCACCACCAACACACAGAAGCAGCAGTGCGTACCAATTACATGATGCACTGCAGGAACTCACCAAGTCTCTTTAGACAGCACCTTACAAACCCATGACCACTACCATCTAGAAGGACATGGGCAGCAAACACCAGGAACTCCCCCTGTAAGCCACTCATCATATGGCTGCTCCTTCACTGTCACTGGACCAAAATCCTGGAACACCCTCCCTAATAGCACTGTGGGTGTACCTACACCACATGGACTGCAGTAGTTCAAGAAGGCAACTCACCGCTACCTTCTCAAGGGCAATTAGGGATGGCAATAAATGCTGGCCGAGCCAGCGATGTCTATATCCCATGAATGAATAAAAAAAGGGAAGATTGCTAGTTACCTTCTCCACTCACCATCATCATGAAAGGTGCCATGAAATGGAAACTGCTGATGGAGTGTGTGGTTCGTTCCTTCCACCTCTTTCCCTCACCCCTATCCTTCTCTTTATGCTTTTGTGCTTTCAGATAACCAAGGACTGCCATCTGTTCAGCCCCTATAGCCTCACGTGAAAGGGTGAGGGGAGGATGGAAGCTCTGTCACTCAGCCTAACACTCACAGGTTGGCACAGCTTGTAGCTTAGAGGCTAACTTAGAGTCAGGAATTGAAAGTGGCCAATCACTGAGCTACAGCCAGGACAGGGGGAAAGTCAACTCATGTGCAGAGTCCCTGAAGAGCAAGGTCACACACCAGTTCTGCTGCGGTGGTCTCAGATGAGGACTTCGCTGGGGTGTACTATAGGCATACACTAATGCACACCGAGATATCTGTTGCACTGTCCTGTCTGCCAGACAGCCTCCAGTCACTGACTAGGAGCATAGAGGGGTCTGGCTCCAAATTGGCACAGGGCATATCACAGACTTTGGAGCCCATCATTCCCACTATGGAAGTGATGGGCATCCATATGGCAGCACTGCCAGACCAGATAGAACCATAGGAACGTTACAGCACAGAAGGAGGCCATTCAGCCCATCTTGTCCATGCCAGCCCAAGGACACCAGGTGCCCTTTCTAATCCCACCTTCCTGCACCCGGCCCATAGCCCTGCACTTAAGGTGCAGATCAAGGTTCTTTTTAAAAGAGTTTAGAGTTTCTGCCTCTGCCACCAACTTGGGCAGCGAATTCCAGACACACACTACCCTCTGCATAAAAAAGTCTTTCCTCATGCTCCCCCTACACCTTCTGCCACTTATCTTGAATCTATGTCCCCTGGTTCTAGTATTCTCCACCAAGGGAAACAATTTTAGCGTGTCCACTCTATCTATTCCCTTCATAATTTTGTACACCTCAATCAAGTCACCTCTCAGCCTTCTTCGTTTGAAGGAAAATAACCCCAACCTATCCAATCTCTCCTCATAGCTACACTTTTCTAACACTGGCAACATTCTTGTAAACCTCCTCTGCACTCTCTCCAGAGCTATCACGTCCTTCCTGTAATGTGGTGACCAGAACTGCACACAATACTCCAGTTGTGGCCTCACCAGTGTTTTATACAATTCCAACATTATATCCTTACTTTTGTATTATATACCTCTGCCAATGAAGGAGAGCATTCCATATGCCTTCTTTACAACATTGTCTACTTGAACTGCTGCTTTCAGGGACCTGTGTACTTGTACACCAAGATCTCTCACTTCATCTACCCCTCTTAGTATATTCCCATTAATTCCTGTAACTGTTTGACCTCCCTAAACGTATGACCTCACACTTCTCTATGTTAAAATCCATCTGCCACTTTACCGCCCACTCCACCACCAACCCATCTATATCGTTTTGAAGATTATGCTATCCTCTACACTATTCACTACTCAGCCAATCTTTGTGTCATCTGCAAATTTCCCAATTGTGCCCCCCACGTTCACGTCCAAATCATTAATATAAAGCAAAAACAGCAAGGGTTCCAACACTGAGCCCTGTGGAACACCACTTGAGACAACTTTCCATTCGCAAGGGCATCCATCGACCATTACCCTTTGTTTCTTGTTACAAAGCCAACCTTTTATCCAGTTTGCCACATTACCCTGGGCTTTTACTTTCCTGACCAATCTGCCATGAGGATCTTGTCAAATGCCTTGCTAAAATCCACGTACACAACGTCCACTGCACTACCTTCATCAACCTTTCTTGTCACATCCTCAAAGAATTCAATCAAATTTGTGAGTGAATTGTGAATCATGAAGTTGGACATTTTCATAGGTTGAAAGAAACAGTAACATTGATGATTTTAGAAGCACAATGAAATAATTAAGTGAGCCAACTCAGAAGATATATACCAAATAATAAAAAAATGTAAAAAAAATGATACATACAATGCTAACAGTGAGCGCTATTTCACCACTTTCTGGTTAGTCAGGAGAAATGGAAGGAATGGCTGTTTAGCCAGAGACATCTCTCCAAAATAGAATAAAAATGTAACCGTAGGCACAGTATGCTAATCGTCTTTCAATGAGAGACAAATTAATGGAAATTACCTTAGGAAATGCAATTCAGGAGAATCATAAAAGCTGAAGATGATAAATAACAATAAATGTGGGCGGAATCGTCCCACATTTGTACAAAGTGGGGTAGATGGCAAAAAGGACGTTTTACCTGCTGGTCGCAAAGACAGCTTTTTGCACCACATCATTCCCATTCCCACCTCATTAATTATGCAATAGCAGGAAGCGTGCCTTCTCTCTGGTAGGTGGCCTCTGATTTGCCCGCCATGCCGTTACCATGCCACTTCTACACGCAGGGTGCTATATTTAAGCTGCAGCCACATGCACACTTCTCAATGCTTGCAGTCCAGGACTGCTCCAGTGAAGACATGGCCCCAAAAAGAAGAGTGCAGCTCCCCTGATTCAGTGATGCATCCCCAGGACACCTTCTGGATGCCATAGAGGCCCAACGTGATGCCCTCTATCCCACTCTGGCTGCAGGAGGCCCAACAGTCTCACCACGCTGGCTTGGGAGGTGGTGCAAGAGGTGATCAGTGCCAATGCTGCACACAAGAAGTCGGCCATCCAGTGCAGAAAATGGATGAATGGTCTCATCCGTGCCACCATGGTAAGGCAACCACTCATCACTCTAAGCTCAAAAACTCAAGGTCAACACACATTCACTGGCATCTCACCCACTGCCAGCTCAAGGAATATCACCACTCACTCTCTCACACACACCCTCACATCTCCATCTGGCCTCATCTCTGGAGACTGCCTCCTCAGCCCTGGCCCTCTTGAGGCTACTTGCACAAATCAACATGTGCCCCCACACACACCTTGGGATACCCTCCTTCCCCAATACAGCCCTCGCCCTGCAGCCTCTCCCCTTGCCTGAATCTTCTTCTCCCCCTTCCTCAAACAAGGCCTAGCCCTGCAGCCATTGAAAAGCCAACTCTGCCTGATGGCTGGTCTGGTAAGTAGAGAACTGCCCAAGAGCCCTGTAAAAGTGATGTGGTGCTGCCTGTGAAGCCTGGTGCTGATGACTGCAAGTACTGCCCGTAACAAGGTAGGCAAACAAACCTCAAAGTTCTGAGCAAAATGCAGCTCGCCAGGTGCATGTAATAGAGTGTCTGCTGGCTGCTTTCTCAGCTTCCGCTGTGGCACAGGAGGAAGCATCCCGATGCATTAGTGCTGCAATGGAAGCTGAGACTGAGGTCATTAGATTCCTGGCTGCTGGTATGCAGGCTCAGGTGGCTGCCATTTCAGATGGAGCACTCAATGGGGTATGCAGGCTCTCTCAGCAGTCCAGGACACTCTGCTCCAGATGATCATGAGGATTGCTGAGGTGCTGCCCCGTGGGTACGAACCTGCTGTTCTCTCTCAAGATGACAGCACAAGGTGAGGTAGTGGAAGGAGGTCATGAACCATGTGAGAATTGGGTAGCTCTTGTCACCAAGCAGCATTGAGTCTCGGAGGCCCAAAGATGGTGGGTAGTGCAGACTGTCAATGGAAAAAAGCATTGTGGGTGCTGCCAAGATTGTGAGCATTCGCTGAAGTGAATTTCTTGGTATGGTCACAACACCAGCTGCACACTGACAGAGTGGTAGCCTTTGCATTTGCAGTGCCACGCCCCATTGATGTGGGTGGCCACAGAGCCACATGTCTGCAGTTGATGATGTCCTGCACCATTGGGAATCCCATCATCCTGGTGAATGAACATGTCCTTTCATCCTAATCTTCCCTCCTCAGGGAGAGTATGAAGTCCCCTCTCCTCCTGCAGAGAGCCTCTGTCACCTCCCGGATGCTTCTATGGGCAGCAAATTGCAACACGTTGCTGTTGCCTGGAGGAACCCAAGTACAAAGAAGAAACGGGCGACGGTGATCTTTTTCGTGTTCAATTGTTTTGCTTGATTATGTGAGTCTGATAACTGATCTATGCTCACTGTGCTTGATTGATTAAGCTTGGGTGTGGACTCAGAGAAAAGTAAACAAATTGTAAAAGAGCTGGAATCTTGAGCTAGAAGCACAGAACGGACATTTTGAAACATTGTGAATAAAACCTGTTATACACATAGGACAGAATGTTCCAAGCCCGCTAGGGGTGGGCGTGATAGGTGGCATGCGCGGAAGATATGGTGCAACCTGCTACAAGACGGAGTGAGGCAGGTTGCGATTGTCCGGTCAGCCCGCCAATGTGGGCCACGTTTCTCACAATCGGTCAGCGGGGAGCTAATTGTAATACATCAGCAGATAATTAAAAAGCCATCCCACCAGGCACTTGGAACCCCACTATATCGTTCATCCACGTTGGTGTGCTTTCCGAGGTAGCCATGAAGCACACTCATCTCTGGTCATCCGAGGGGTGACCAGTACTTTCCTGGAAGCATTAAAGGGCAGTCACACAGGGCCAGGGAAGGTGCTAAGTACAGCCATGATAACCACATCTCTCTTTCATGTTGCAGGAGGACCACATCAGGATCGTGGATCCTGGTGGCCTACAGAGAGCGAAGAAGATGGAGGAGAGAGCGACTGAGGCTCTTGGCTGCACAAAGGCAGGAGCAGCAACCTCATGAAGAAGGGACAGCAGGGGGTCCTGCACCTGCTGTCCAGGAGCGATAGCGAACAATTGCTGGTCAGCACCTAGTGACACCCAGGGTCTATAGATGCCGCCTGCCATTTTTGCAGATGACTGAGAACCAGTTTTGCCGATGATTGCACATATCGAGGGACCTGGTAGCTCATATCTGTCACTTACTGCAGGACTTGGCGCCAAGGGGACATAGAGGGCATCCAGTGCCAGCACCTGTGAAAGTGACCGTGGTGCTCAATTTCTATGCCAGTGGCTCCTTTCAGGGCTCCACAGGTGACCTTTGTAGAATTTCGCAATCCACCACCCACATGAGGTTATGGATGCCATCTTCTCCATGGCACACAACTTTGTGCATTTTGCCAAGGACCGGGACACTCAGGATGCAAGGGCCATTGGATTTGCCCAGGGTGCATTTGCATTACACTCGGTGGACTTTATCAACTGCAAGGGCTTCCACTCATTGAATGTGCAGCTGGTGTGCGACCACCAGAAACACATCCTGCAGGTGTGCGCACGGTTCCCCAGGAAGTGTGAATGACACCCATATCCTGAGTCATCCGCAGATCCCTGCAGTCTTCCAAGGTCCACAGAAGCTGCAGGGTTGGCTCCTTGGGGACAAGAGCTACCCGCAGAGGCCGTGGCTGATGACACCAATGAGGCAGCCTCAGACTGCAGCAGAGTGACGCTATAATGAGGCTCATGCAGCAGCTCACAACTTGGTGGAGCAGACCATTGGGAAGCTGAAGATGCAGTTCCGGTACCTGGACCGGTCTGATGGAGCCCTGCAATACAGCCCACAGAGGGTGTCACACATCATTGTCGTCCACTGCGCCCTTTGAAACCTGGCACTCCAATGGGGAGATAAGCTGGCTGAGGAGGAGTTGGAGGAACTGTAGATCCCCTTGGATGAAGAGGACGCCGACGGCAATGAGTGTGAGGGGGTTCTTGGTGGTGACGATGACGGGGATAAGGCTCTCACACTAGTTAGGTGAGGCAGGCGTATTCGGGAGGCCCTCACAACTGCCAGATTTGTGGAGGATGATGATGACATGCAGTGAGGTGTCCCCATAGACCCTCACATCACAGTTGTGAGCGTTTGACTCCAGTTTGGTTTATGATAGCGCCAATACCCTCTGTGACAGTGTTCCTGTCATGGGAATGCAGTGGAGGCCCTAATAGTCACTCGATCGCAGGAGAATGATGACAACATGTGCGGACCCTCCATAGGTCTTCACATAGTCTCTGAGAATGTCTGACTCCTGTCTGGCTGAGGGCAGCGTGCTTGCGCTCCATGATCAGGGCCATCTCAGAGGCACATCCATGAAATTTTGGATGCATCTGATGCTGTGTCCACCTTCAGCACTTCAGACCTTCAGGAACTGGTCACAGATGCTGGTGTGATGGGGGCCAGCCCCACCTTAAAGGTGCTGAGAGCACACACAGAGAATAACGGAACTCTGTGGCACCTGCCCACTACATTCTGGCAGCAATGACCAGCACCGCCAAGGTGCAGGCATCAGTAATGTTTCCAGAGGCTGTGAGGCTAGACCATCACTGTGATTTGAAGGCTGCACAGAGCACAGGGAAGAGGCCCTGGACTGGGTCACCTGCCTTTTATCTTGTGCAGAAAGGTTTCACATCGGAGTGACAAGAACACTGCTCATCAGAACAAGGAGCGACAGGCAGGGTGACATTCTTAGGGGTTTATTGACAATAGTGAACAGTACGTACAAGTGATCAAACCTGTGCCCGGGCTGTGCAACTATTTTTACTTAACTTTCCTAACCCAGCCACTATGGCTTGGTGCTCCCCAAACATCCACAGTGGAGGTGGAGGCAGCCTGTTGACTGTGATGTCCTCTGGAGGTCTGAGACTTGAAGGGCCCAGCCTGCTTTCAGGTGTGACAGTGGCACCCTCCTCAGCCTGTGAAGCTGGAGCTGCGGAGGTCACAGGAAGAGGGGAGTTGGATGGGCCAGTTACTCCCAGAGTCACCTGGGTGGATGGCTCCGGAGTGTGCACCTGCTGATCCTCCTTCCTATGGATGCCCAAGGGCCCCTGGCTGACTCTTTGAGTGGAAGAGGTAGCTGGAGTGAGATCGAACTGCCTAGCACCTCTCTCACGTCCACACTGTTGGAGGCCAACTATGGCATCAGTGATGGAGTTAAGCCTACGCAGCAATGCAGTGTGACGTCCTGGACCAAGGTCTCCATGGCGGTTGCTATCCTACCAGTGTTGACCTTGGTGTGTTGCATTGCCAGCTCTATCACCTCAGCCTGATGATGGACAGACTCCTCCATCATGCCTTGCAATCTGAGGAGTGCAGCGGGCATCCCTTCCTGATGTTCCCGAGCTTACCTTTGCAGCTCCAGCGACTCTGTCATGACTGAGTCCAGAAGCTCGTCATCTGACTCGGACTCAGCAATGTTCTGGCCTCCAGCAGTCCTCTGAGTGATGGAGACCTGGGAGGTCCCTGCCTCCGCCTGCTATGGATCAGACAGTGCAATGTGCACACCAGACTGTGATCCCGATTCCAATCTAAAGCTAGGTCTATCTCACTGAGGTGTGTGTCCCTGCGCTAGTGGAGGGTGTGGGTAGGTGCTGTGATGGGGCTTCAGGGAGGGTGCTTCCGATTCCTGTTCAGGGGTTTATTCAGAGCTTGACTGGAGGTCTTGTGTCATGGACTCTGTTGGTTGTTTGGCAGATGTGCCTGTGAAAGCAAGGAGAGATAATTAATGCATGGCAGTGGCCTGTGAAAGAGGACATATCACTCACAGCATGGTTGTCTGATGGATGTGGCACTACCTCACCATCAGCACAGGACCGGTCCCAGTCATCGCCGGCCAGCTGGATGGCACTGTTTTCAAACTCTGTCAGAACGTTGATCTCCTGTATCCCTCCACCTGTCTACAACCATTCCCTCCTGTTGTGAGCCAGTTGTCCTGCATGGATAGAGGTGGGGAGGGTGTATCAGGATGCCTGCCATGCCAGGTGATAAGTATGGCTGGCCTGTGTGGGTGGTGAGTGGTCCCATGGACGGGCTGAGGAGCATGCAGGTGTGTGTGTGAAGGAGTGAATGGTGATGTCCCTTGCATTGGCAGTGAGTGAGGGCCCTGTGAGTGTGTGATGGGTTTGTGAGTGTGTGAGTTGGGAGTGATGAAAAGAGTGACTTACCCTGGCAGAACGGAGAAGATTATTCATATTTTTGTGGCACTGGGTGGCTGTCCTCCTCTGACCACCACTGCCATCGCCTCCCAAGCCGAGTTGGTGACTTTGCTGCCCACCCTGTGGCCAGAGCGGGGGTAGAGCACATCCCAGGGGCCTCCACGGCATCCAGCAGTCGCTCGAGGGGCCCATCATTAAAGCTGGGGGCAGCAGTCTTTTTTCCTTTGCTGGCCATGTCTCCCAGGCAGTGGTGGTGAGCTGGTGGTGATGAGCAATTTGCTGGCAGCTGCCTTTTAAAGATGGTGGCAGCGTGATGCAACCATAAGACATAGGAGCAGAAATTAGGCCATTCGGCCCATCGAGTCTGCTCCGCCAGTCAATCATGGCTGATAAGTTTCTCAACCCCATTCTGCCGCCTTCTCCCCGTAACCTTTGATCCCCTTACCAATCAAGAACCTATCTATCTAGGTCTTAAACACATGCAATGACCTGGCCTCCACAGCGTTCTGTGGTAATGAATTCCATAGATTCACCACTCTCTGGCTAAATAAATTTCTCCTCGTCTCTGTTCTAAAAGGTCTTCCCTTTACTCTGAGGCTGTGCCCTCAGGTTCTAGTTTCTCCTATTAATGGAAACATCTTCCCCACGTCCACTCTATCCAGGCCTTTCAGTATTCTGTAAGTTTCAATCAGATCCCCCCTCATCCTTCTAAACTCCATCGAGTATAGACCCAGAGTCCTCAAACTTTCCTCATATGTTAAGACGTTCATTCCTGGGATCATTCTCGTGAACCTCCTATGGACCCTCTCCAGGGCCAGCGCATCCTTTCTGAGATACAGGGCCCAAAATTGCTCACAATATTCTAAATGTGGTCTGACCAGAGCCTTATAAAGCCTCAGCAGCACATCCCTGCTTTTATATTCTAGTCCTCTCAAAATAAATGCCAACATTGCATTTGCCTTCCTAACTACCGACTCAACCTGCCAGTTAACCTTAAGAGAATCCTGGACAAGGAGCCCTAAATCCCTTTGCACTCCAGATTTCTGAATTCTCTCCCCAGTTAGAAAATAGTCTATGCCTCTATTCTTCCTACCAAAGTGCATGACCTCACACTTGTCCACGTTGTATTCCATCTGCCACTTCTTTGCCCATTCTCCTAATCTGTCCAAATCTTTCTGCAGCTTCCCTGCCTCCTTAATACTACCTGTCCATCCACCTATCTTTGTATAATCTGCAAACTTAGCCAGAATGCCCTCAGTTCCTTCATCTAGATCATTAATGTATAAAGTGAAAAGTTGTGGTCCCAGCAATGACCCTAGCGGAACTCCACTAGTCACCGGCCGCCATCCTGAGAAGGACACCCTTATCCCCACTCTCTGCCTCCTGCCAGACAGCCAATCTTCTATCCATGTTAGTAACTTGCCTCTAACACCATGGGCTCTTATCTTACTGAGTAGCTTCCTGTGCGGCACCTTGCCAAAGGCCTTCTGGAAGTCCAAGTAGATAACATCCATTGGCTCTCCTTTGTCTAACCTGCTCGTTACCTCCTCAAAGAACTCTAACAGATTTGTCAGGCATGACCTCCCCTTGATAAAACCGTGCTGACTTTGCCCAATTTTACCAAGCACTTGCAAGTATTCTGAAATCTCATCCTTAATAATGGACTCTAAAATCTTACCAACGACCGAGGTCAGGCTAATCGGCCTGTAATTTCCCGTCTTTTGCCTCACTCCCTTCTTAAACAGGGGGGTTACATTAGCGATTTTCCAGTCCTCTGGGACCCTCCCTGACTCCAGAGATTCCTGAAAGATCACCACTAATGTCTCCACTATCTCTTCAGCTATCTCCTTCAGAGCTCTGAGGTGTAATATATCTGGTCCAGGTGATTTATCCACTTTCAGACCTTTCAGTTTTCCTAGCACATTCTCCTTGGTAATGGTCACCATAATCACCTCTGCCCCCTGACTCTCTTGAACTTTGGGGTTGTTACTCATGTCTTCCACCGTGAAGACTGACGCAAAGTAGCTATTCAGTTCCTCCGTCATTTCTTTGTTCCCCACTACTACTTCTCCAGTGTCATTTTCCAGCAGCCCAATGTCCACTTTTGCCTCGCTCTCACCCTTTATATATCTAAAAAAAACTCTTGCAGTCTTCTTTTATATTACTGGCTAGTTTACCCTCATATTTAATCTTATCCCTCCTTATTTCTTTTTCAGTTGTCCTCTGTTGGCTTTTGTAGGCTTCCCAATCCTCTGGCTTCCCACTGCTCTTCGCCGCATTGTATGCTTTCTCTTTAGCTTTTATCCAGCCCCTGACTTCCCTTGTCAGCCATGGTTGCCTCGTCCTCCCTTTAGTATGCTTCTTCTTCCTAGGGATGAATTTTTGCTGTGTCTCCCAAATTACTCCCAGAAACCCCTGCCATTGCTGTTCCACTGTCTTTCCTGCTAGGCTCATCTCCCAAATAATTCTGATCAGCTCCTCCCTCATGCCTCTGTAGTTGCCTTTATTCAACTGTAGTACCATTACATCTGATTCCAGCTTTTTCCTCTAAAATTGCAGGGTAAATTCTATCATATTATGGTCACTTCCTCCTAAAGGCTCCTTCTCCTTAAGCTCCCTTATCAAATCTGCCTCATTACACATCACTAAATCTAGAATTGCCTGTTCCCTGGTGGGCTCCACCACAAGCTGCTCCAAAAAGACATCTCGTGGATATTCCACAAATTCCTTTTCTTGGGATCCACTACCAACCTGATTTTCCCAGTCTACCAGCATATTGAAATCCCCAATGATCACTGTAACCTTGCCTTTCCTACATGCCTTTTCTATCTCCTGAAGTATCTTGTGCCCCACATCCTGACTACTGCTCGGAGCCTGTACATAACTCCCTTTATGATTTTTTTACCTTTGTGGTTCCTCAACTCTACCCACACAGATTCTACATCATCTGACCCTATGTCATTTCTTGCTATCGATTTAATTTCATTTCTTACTAACAAAGCAACCCCACCCCCTCTGCCAACCTGCCTATCTTTTCGATAGGATGTATATCCTTGGATATTTAGCTCCCAGTCCTGATCCCCTTGCAGCCATGTCTCTGTGATGCCCACCACATCATACCTGCCAGTATCAATCTGTGCCCCAAGCTCATTCACCTTATTTTGTGTACTGCGTGCATTCAGGTACAACACCTTCAGTCCTGTGTTTCCTCTCCCCTTTCTCATTGTTGTCCCTTTATCTGATGTGCTTGAAGTTAGATTCCTAGCCCTTTCCAAAAACTCTGTCCTATTTTATGTTCTGGAGACTTTCTTTTCAGTTTTTTCATAAGTTTCCATGAAGTTGAATCCACCCCCTTAAATGCTAACCTGCTGCTTTGTTTCCCATTAGTCATGTTTCTTGAAGTTTTACCCTTCCCTTCCCCCCCACTTTCTAGTTTAAAGTCCTGTTGACCACCCTATTTACTCTTTTCGCTAGAATATTGGTCCCAGATTGGTTCACGTGGAGACTGTCCCAATGGTACGGATCCCTCCTGTTCCAATACTGATGCCAGTGCCCCATGAAATGGAACCCCTCTTTCCCGCATCACTCCTTTAGCCACGTATTTACTTCCCTTATTCTTGCGTCCCTATGCCAATTTGCACAAGGTAATCCGGAGATTATAACCCTTGAGAGCCTTTTCTTTAATTTAGTTCCTAGTTCCTGATAATCCCCAAACAGGTCCTCTTTCCTAGTCTTACCTATGTTATTTGTCCCAACATGGACCACAACAACTGGATCCTCCCCCTCCCTCTCCAATATCCTTTCAAGCTGGTCAGAGATGTCCCTCACCCTGGCACTGGGCAGGCAACATACCAAGCGGGACTCTCGATCTTGCTTACAAAGAATGCTATCAATTCCCCTAATTATAGAATCCCCTCCAACTACTACTTGTCTTTTTGCTCCCCCTCTTGAATGGCCTCCTGTGCCACGGTGCCGTGGTCAGCTGGCTCATCCTCCCTACAGCCCTGTTCCTCATCCACACAGGGAGCAAGTACCTCATACCTGTTGGGCAAGGTCAAGAGCTGAGGCTCCTCTGTTCCTGAACACAGGATCCCTCTACTGCCTCACTTGCAGTCACACCCTGCTGACCCTGACCACTGACCGAATTTGAGGTACTTAATCTACCGGGTGTGACCACCTCCTGAAACAAAGCATCCGTGTAACTCACCCCCTCCCGGATGTGCTGCAGCGTCTGGAGCCCGGACTCCAGCTCATCAATTCTGAGCCAGAGTTCATCCAGCAACCAACACTTGCTGCAAACATGGTCACTGCAGCTCGCAATGGGATCTGCCAGCTCCCAAATCATATAGCTACAGCACATCACCTGCCCAGCCATCTCTACTTAGTTAATTAATTTATTCATTTGCAGTGTTTTTTTTGCAAATTTAGTGCAGATTTCCTACCATCCAATCAGGTCACAGCTTTCCTGTGATGTCACTTTTTCAGTTTTGGCTTCAGTTACTCTGTGCCCTGAGGTCACCACTCCGGTGCTCCTCCCTCCGAGTCTGCTTCCTGGAGACAAGGTCATGAATCCCTGAGGTAAGCTAGATTTATACTCACTGCTCCGGTGCTCCTCCCTCCGAGTCTGCTCCCTGGAGGTAAGCAGGATGATGGCGAGTGGGCAAATGAGATGCCACTTGCCATGGAAACCGCATGCTTCGCCGGAGAGAATAAATAGTGAGATGGGCTCGGGAAGATACGGCGTGAAAACCCGCCATTTTCATCAGTGGGTATGACTCCATTTTACCCACCCACTACCATACTTAGTGCAAACCTGGAAAAATTTCACCCATTGAAAGTAGCATTATCTTTGCATATCTCAGTCTTAGAAAATATACAACACTTATCACTGGCACTGAGACAGCCACCCTCATTCTGGTTTGAGGCTCCAGATCTTGGTGAAGCGGGTAACATAACTGTCACTACTGCCTTAGTTAAATAAGGCCTTCTGAGGCATTACTTTTGGATCATCCCAATGTCAGAGCGGTGCTTCCGGAAGACCCTTTGTGTTAGCGCCTTCTAAGGAGAACCCCCCTACTTATCCCTCCTTACAGACATCCCCTCTCTGCCTCCTCCTCGGCCTGTCCTGCTCATGTTGCAGGCTTCCATAAATATACGACTTTCCTTCCCTCCAATTCCATTCCAGAGTGCTTCCTTGAATGTGTCATTTTTTGGGAATATTATGCAGACCTGTGCCAACCTCACCCAGTTTCTCAGTGTTTTTTTTAATCATACAAGGAGTACACATTATCACAACATGGTAGAAGATTTAAGTCAAACTTGTCCACGATTACAAGAATCAACCCAACAGGAAATTAATTTAAACAGAAAATGCAGGAAATGCTCAGCAGGCAAGGCAGCATTATACTGGCACTTGCTCATTGCTTGAGCCCAATTTGAATGCACCCAATTGTCACAACAGCAGCTAGCCTCACGTGACATGGAGTTGCCATGGTCTGACAAGTCATATTTAAGAGCACTGTTGAGTGTATGTGCCACGGTACTAGAGAGCAGTCAATTTAGTACATACTTTTAAAAGGGGAAATAGAGCTAGGTAATTACTGACCAGTTAGCCTTATGTCTATAGTAGGAAAAATTTTAAAGTCCTTGGCTCTGATGTTAATGTGTGTTCTGGACTAGAGGGGAAATTATGTCCGTGAACTCCAGAAATGAACTTAAAGGCTCGGATTCCCCGATTTAAACTTGAATAATTACATTTTTCCTTGCTGGCTTCAGGGCTTCAGGCTGTACAGCGAACACTATGTGCTCCTGCTTGACATGATGTCAAATTGGCTACTTAAAGGGCCAATGCAAAAATGGAATTTAGACAAGCCAGAGATGTTTAGGATGGAGTCACAAAAAGGCCAGAATCCACATTAAGTGATGCTTCTCTTGTTATACAGTTGGTGCTGGCAGGAACAAGAGAGACATACCTTTCCCCAGCAATGAAAGGAAAAAGCCTGCTGCTCTCACGAAGGGCGCAATCTTGCTCCCCTCTTTACTGTTCTGCACTTGTTCGGATATCTGCTATCCAGTCTGTTCTGAGGATCTCTTATGCACCAGTCTCTTGTGCAATTGCAGATCCCATCTTAACCCAAAGTTGCTGCTGTGGACAGTGATTCTCTTCCTCACCTAACTTCCTATCAATGACATCCACAGTGCCCCTATATCTAGAACTTGACCATTTAAACACCCCAAACTTCTCAAAAATATCTATGATCACAAGAACTCTCTGCAAAATGTTTGACAGAGGGAATTGACAAAACATCTCTAAATGCTGAGCCTTTATTGATATCAGTCAACCTTAACATTAACCATCCCATGAAACACCATTCAATCTCACTTCTACTTCGCTGGCAAATTTCCTAAGCTCCAGAAAACCAATGCTCGACATGTTACAATCAAATCCTTGCTGAAATTATTTGAAATATACCTCATTATTATCTTCAATGATTGAAATGGTTCTGGCCAACAGGTAGCTTACACATAATTCCTTAAAACCAGGAATGGGTGCACTGGAGGCGAGTTGGAATATTTAAGTTTTTATTTTGCACCCACTCCCAATCCAACCATCCTTTGGGGTAAAGTCCCCCTTTAATGAAGTTACCGTATATCGAGGTAAAGGGAAAATAGTTAGTGGTAGCCAGCATCAAATTTAAAAGAGTAGTTGCACTGCAAAAAGCTCATGAATTTTTTTTTCTGTTACTACAGACCTGACAGATGGCTGATTATATAGTGGATTTGGTGTATGTGGAACTTAATAAAGTCTTTGATAAGATATGACACAGGAATTTGTTGGTGAGGATTAAGGATGATAGGATTAGGAGAAGGGGAACAAACTGAATTGAAGAGAGTAGAATAGGAGCTAATGGCAGATTCTCAGAGTGGTTGGAAGTTTGTAGTGGCGTCCCAGAGAGTTTAGTTCTGTTATACAAATGATTTGAATTAAGTTCTTAAGGTAGTAACATCAACATTTGCAGATCATACCAAAATTATACCTGATACATAGAATTTACAGCACAAAAACAGATTATTCAGCCCAATGGGTCTATGTCTGAGTTTATGCTCCCCACGAGCCTCCTTCCACTTACTTTACCTCATCCTGTCACCAGATATGTCTAATCCTTTCTCCCCCATGTATTTATGCAGCTTCTATTATGTTTTGTGTCTCGGAGATATGCAGAGCTGACACACACAAGGTTCTATGTGTGTAGAAGACTTTATTACAAAAGCTTTTTAAAAATGTATGCTCTCACTAGCTTTCCAGCTTACTTCAGTTTTTCTTTCTCTGTAACCACACCTGCAGGCTTGACTCACAGCACACAGCACAGTGCATAGTCAATGGACACACACAATCAAGCACCAAACGATTGAACATAACAGCTTCCTCTTAAATATATTTATGCTATTTGCTTAATCTATCCATATGGTAGTAAGTTCCACATTCTCAACACTCTTTGAGTAAAGAAATACCTCCTTAATTTCTGATTAGATTTCTTAGTGATAAACATATATTTATTGCCCCCAGTTTTGGATTCCCTGCACAAGTGGAAACTTCTCTACTTCTACCCTATTAAATCCCTTCATAATTTAAAATATCTGTGTTAGGTCATGTCTTAGCCTTCATTTTTCTACAGCCCCAGCCTGTTCAGTCCTTTCTAATAGTTTTGTTATTATCCTTTTAAATCTTTTATGCACTGAGATATCATCAAATGGTGTGCCAATTTCTCCTCTCTCATATAAGGATTAAGTTTCTAAAGTCCATCACCATGAACTTTTCAGCTAGCGCTTAGTCCTGCTACTCTTGGAACTGTCTACTTTATATTGCAGAGGGTTTCAACAGTAGTTGCATCAACTTTACAACTACAAATACAAAAAAATTGCACATGTGTAACTCTTCTAAAGCAGCCATTATTTTTTTTAGTGTCGAATGAATGGGAAAGGTCCCAACATAAAGCAATTATAAACCAACTTTTCTGTCAGTGCAGTGAAAGACAGGATTTCAATTGCCTAATCTGCTGAGAAAGACATTCTATTGACTAATTTGTCCTTGAATAGCCACAAAAACATTAAAGGCTGAGGTGGTGATGTTGTGGGAGGCAAAATTACACCCATGGTATTGAGTAGCCTGACAATCCCTGCACTGCCTGATATGTTGCAACTGTTGGCAGCATGATAGACTGTTAATACAAGTGTAGTAGTTTTTTTTTATTCGTTCATGGGATGTGGGTGTTACTGGCTAGGCCAGCATTTATTACCCATCCTTTAACTGCTCTTGTTCAGAGGGTTTTTAAGAGACAACCACATTGCTGTGAACCTGGAGTCACATGTAGCCCAGACCAGGTAAGGACAGCAGATTTCCTTCCCAAAAGGACATTGGTGAATTAAATGGGTTTTTCCTAACAATCAGCAATAGTCTTGTGGTTATCATCAGACTTTTAATTGCAGGAATTCAAATTTCACCATCTACCATGATGGGATTTGAACACAGGTCCCCAGAACATTACCCTGGGTCTCCAGAATACTAATCCAGCAACAATACCACTATGCCACTGCCCCTCTCATATAATACATGTAGTATGCAAGATAAACAGTGCTAAGGTAACATTTGACATCCATTTTATCATCAATTCCATCATTGAATCCAACAAGACAGGGTGTGAATCAGCCCGCTAACACCCCATTCCCCAAGTTTTCTCAAATTGCCCTTTTTAAATGTAGCATCTAAAAATCTTACTTTTCCAGTACTCTGCATTTCTAATCCCTCAGGAACATTACTTAATAAGTCCCTCTTTCATTGCAGCTCTTTGAAGTGAAAGCCAAGTTTCAAAGTGTGCAACAAATTGAAGCTTTTGTTAGTCTGAGGGGACATAGTAGCATCTCTCCTTCGGTCACTGAAATTCTATTTGATGATTTAGGGATCCTGTTCTACTGCCAGATTGCTTTTTCAGCTACAAATCAGATAAACCGATGAGTGATAATGATACTGCCCCTGGAGATAAATCTCACACACCATTTGCAACCAAATATACAGAGAGATACAGGAAGGAATCTTTGTAAAGGGAACAAAGGTATTAAAAAAGAAGAAAAATTAAAAGGGGGGTGTAGTTACTGAAACTATTGTTAAGACCCTCATCTTTTTAAAACACTGTAGACCTGAAGCTACGCAATTAGGAATGTTGAATAACACAAATTACATCATCTTTGTTTCCTGTTTTATCCTGAACTCTAATTAATCCATATGAAGGGATATGGTGTAAAGTGTATAGAGTTAGGTCACAGATCAGCCATAATCTTTTTGAATGGCAGAACAGATAAAGATTTGTTTTTTTTTGAAAACCCTGTCAAAAATTGCCTTGGTTAAAAGTTTAAGATACCACATAAGTATAAATGTTAATATCAAGCACTGTATAATTCACATTCATGTGATATTAGTGCTCAATAATTGTGAAAGAGCATTTAAAGTTGATGATCTTGATCCTGGGAAGAAACAGCAGAGCCGGACATAAGAAATATCCTTCCTGTTTGAACTTAGGCTTCATATTTATTGATGCTCTCAGCTGCTATTTATTGTTCTGTGCTGAATGTCTTGCTCAGAATAACATTGAGACCAAGCAAACTAATATGGCGCTTGGACCAAACCTCCCGCTCTCAAAAATAAACCATGTCATGTCTTCAAATGAAAGGGTAGGCAACGGTAATAGATGAAAAAAGTGCTAACCTTGCCAAAGCTTTTGACAACCTATGCTCTCTCATACCAAATATCAACAAATGGAAAATCTCATACAATTGACAAAAGTCTTGCAATTGCCACTAGTGTTTGGAATGGCGACAATGGTATGTGGAAGGGAAGTGTTGACCAGCTAAGCACCTGACCACATGGGAAAAGCAGAATTGCTGATATGGCAGAGGACGAGGAGGAGGAGCTAGTCAAAGCAGCAAAGTAAAGCCCTCCCCCCGCACTACAAATTGACATTGCAGCACAACTAATGGTTTTCATTCAATGCATCAACTCACCTGAGATCTGAGACTACTTCTGATTTTTATCTTTTTGTCCCAGCAATTATGACTGCTGAGGAGTTGTTCAATTTAGACCCTTATGTGAGAAATAGAAAAATTAAATAGAATTGTGGCTTTGTGTTGAATTTAATAAACAAGGGAGTGGTAAGAATGTGGAACTCACTACCACAGGAAGTTGACAAAATGCTCTAGCTTTGTTAGACTTCAAGGTTCCATGAAATCACAATTGTAAATTCTGGCATTTAGCAGAATAATCGATCAGCATAAGAGAATGTAATCTACTTTTTTTGTCTTTCCATGTAAGAAACATTACCTGATATACTTAAAAAGAGTAACCTGGTGTTATTGATATAGCTGAATCTGGGTTCATCACCAAAAATAAGCAGTTTTAATGAGGATGTGGAATCCTTTGCTTGTGATTAGATGATTTAACATCACCGAAATGACTCAATAAAATACTGAATCATGTCAGAACTAATCAGTTTCTTAGTCAATTAAACATTTTGTGACATGACAAAAACTCAGAAAAAGTGTCTATGGTGCCTCTGAGCCTAAAAAAATGAACATAATTTGAAGAACCTTCCCCAACCAGCAGAATCAATTGAACATCACAATTTTGATAATAAAAGCAAAATACTACAGATGCTGGAAATCTGAA
Organism: Carcharodon carcharias; assembly: GCF_017639515.1. NCBI lineage: Eukaryota > Metazoa > Chordata > Chondrichthyes > Lamniformes > Lamnidae > Carcharodon > Carcharodon carcharias. Next base: position 44,797,543 of record NC_054485.1, read on the forward strand.
ATAAAAACAGAAAATGCTGGAAATAATCAGCAGGTCTGACAGCATCTGTAGAGTGAGGAACAGAGTTAATGTTTCGAGTCTATATAACTGTTCAGCCATATGGACTTGAAACATTTGGTAGAATCTTCGGGTCGGCGTGTGGGGGCAGGCCCCGCTCACCGAGGCGTAAAATGATGCACGGTGATGTCAGGCGTGCATCCCATCGTCACCGTGCCTCATTTAGATTTTTAGTTCAGCGGGTGCGCAGCCGACTCAGCTGCCTGCCCACTTAACTGTCAAAGGCCTATTAAGGCCATTTAAAAAGCCAATAAAGCTGAGCTGCCCGTCCAATCTTAAGGTTGTCGGGCGGGCAAAGAGCCTAGACGGCCTTTGCATTTTTCATGGAACCTCATCCACGGGCAGGATGAGGTTTCATGAAGGTTTTTAAAGTATTTGAAAAATTTTAAATAAAATTAATGGACATGTCCCAGCTCATGTGACAGTTTCACATGAGGGGACATGTCCTTAAGTCTTTATTCAATGTTTTATAAGCGAAAGTAATATCAGAGGTGCCTCAGGGAGATTTCTGCGCTCTTTCGTATGCATGCGCATGAAAGAGAGCACTCCCCACTCAGGCAGCTCCCCACCCCCACCACCTCCCCACCCACGCAGGGAGCGCTCAGCACTTCTGGGGGTATGTCATGCTGGGCAGGCCTTAATTGGCCCGCCCACATAAAATGGCGACGCCCAGCCGATCGGGGGCACCAATCTGCTGCGCGCCCGCCCGCGCCCACCCCCACACAGCCCTCCCCACCGACGGGTAGAAAATTGTCTCCATTAACTCTGCTTTGCTCTCCACAGATGCTGTCAGACCTGCTGAGTTTTTCCAGCACTTTCTGTTTTTATCACAAATTTGACCTGGGGACATGGCCAGTTTCATGGCCAAGGCTTGATTCAGATGAATTAAATTCTGAACCAGTGTAAAAGGTTGGGGAAAACAGAGTATAAGTGGTTTTGGACATAACTCACCTACATTTAAAAATTCTTCGATTCTTTGCACTTGGAAGTACAGTTAAATCTTTAGAAGACCAAAAGGAATGAGAAAAGGATATTGACAAAATGGGGGAGAAGACTAAAAAAAGAATGATAGAAATCAATGTCTGAATGTGTGAAGTGATATATTTTGTTTAATAAAAAGCAGTAATTGTATTCCAAATAGATGCAGAATCAGTGCTGCTGGAAAGTCAAGGGATTTAGAGGGGTCATAGAGATTCAGAGGATATTAAAGGCAGCTCTTCAGGTTGATGAGGTCATAAAAAAAGACCACTTCCATGTATTATCATAAGATGCATGGAATATAAAAGCCAAGAGGTAATGATAAGCTTATATAGCACCCTAATGGAACCTCAAACACTATGAGCAATACTGAACTGCCTACTGTAGGAAGGATATTGAGGTTTTAGAGAGAGTACAATACGGATTTGCTAGGATGCTGCTTGGTGTAATAAAATACAAGTGCAAAAACTTAGAAACGGGAGCTTTTTTCATCAGAGCAACACTAATTATGTGGAAAGATGATGTAAGTGTTTAAAATAATGGAAGAATGGGACAAGACAAACAGAAGCAAATGGTTTAAAATAGTTGAGGGCCCAAAGTGAGGGGACATAGATATAAGATTAAATGTAAAAGATCTGGAACAGAAGGCTAGGTGCAATTTCTTTATGCAGCAACATGTGAGGCTGGGTAATGCATTTCCAGGGTTACTAGTTGAGGTATTCAAGATAAGATTGGAAAGCTGGTTGAAGGAAAAGAGCATGAAGGAATCTGAGAACATGGTGGGAAGAGGATCAGAAGAGAGTAAACACCAACATTGACTGGTTGGGCTAAATTTGGGACGAGAAGGAAATTTTGTCCCCTGAACTTCTTCTGCCTCAATGGTTAACAATGGACACTGGCAACTTACCTAGTTATTTTGTAATGTGAGGAAGTGTACACAGGCTAGTCCATGATGGACAAAATCACAATTAATTCCAGTCCTGTTCTCACCCAATATCCATTCATACATACATACATTCCACTGTGCATCTCTGAGCATTGATCAAGAACATGAAGACTGCTATTATTTCATACACCAGCCCAGTGCTACAGAGGAAAATGGTAGGACTCAATTTATTGATTCCCAGGATGTGGGCATCATTGGAATACCAAACATCTCTTGCCCATCCCTAGTTGCCCTTGAGACAGTGGTGGTGAGCTGCCTTCCTGAACTAATGTATCATGGCGTGGCGAAGGGTCTCCCATGATGCCATTAGGTAGGGAGATGTATTTTTTGACCCAATAATGATGAAGGAGGAATGGTGACATATATCCACATTAGGATGGCATGCGACTTGGAGGGGAACTTGGAGACGGTAGTGTTCCCATGCACCTCCTGCTCATGTTCTTCTGTGTACTGGAGGCTGTAGGTTTTGGAAGGTGCTAGCAATGAACTGCTGGTCAGCTTCAAATGAGCTAACTCAGTACAGACTGGGGATCTAGTCTGTATGACTTTAGTTCCTTCCTGTGTGCATTTATTCACTAAACTAATTAGGGAGATCGAGAATAAAGACGTTAATGTACAAATAATTTAGTGAAGCACATTGATTAATTTCAAATGCAGAAGTAAATTGCATTGATCTTTATAACCGAGGCCAGGGATGCATGCTAATTAAGCTTATTTAACCAAATGGACGAATGTTGTTTTGAATTCAGAGTTAATGGATGCTGTGTACTGGAAGTAAATTTAGGTATATGCCTGTGGGTGAAAATAGGCTGGCACATTACACAATCCATAAAAGCTGTAAGGTTTTCTTTCTTTCAACTTTATTTATTCTTTGAAAGGAATGTTTGTGTACTTTGCTTCTCAAAAGGTAAAGGATCCAAAAAACCTGTGACCTTAGCCTAACATTCATTAAATAAATTAAAAGTTTATATTCAATTGAATTTTTAACATGGCAGAAGAAAAACCTCTTGTCAGTTGGAATGGTTTATTCGCTTCACATAGTTACACAGACAGAGAAAGCGATTGTAGCTTGTGCTAATTCTTTTCTTGGGCAGTTTGTTAACAGATGGGTGAACAAGATGTTAGTGTGAATGATTACAATTAATAATGATAGGGAAAGAAATAAGAGGAATTAAAACAGGTGCTTTTTTTCAAAAAAGGGGAGGGATATTTCCCTGAATTACACAAATCCAAAAATGATTCTGAAATTGGCATCTGACTGTGTCTCTGCACAGATGCCACTGTTTACTGATGGCTCATCATTATTGATGATAATCCTCCAGCCCCTGTGAAGCTGAAAGTGTGAAGCTGCCTTCTAGAGCTTGTTTTTTTTGCCAAAAAGCCATCAGTGAGAGATGTCAGGATTGCAAACTTACATTGCAGAAGTTTTCTTAAAACTAGAGTTTTTCTTGCCTTCAATTACATTTCATTTTATGTATAAAAGATAATTACATAGAATTTTACAGTAAAAAAACAGACAAGTAGCCCCAATTGGCCTATACCAGTATTTATACTCCAAACGAGCCCCCTCCTACTATACTTCATCTCAATCTAACAATATATCCTTCTATTCCTTTCTCTCTCGTGCTTATCTAACTTTCCTTTAAAGGCATCTATGCAATTTGCCTCAAGCTCTCTATGTGGAAGTGAGTTCCACATTCTTACTATTCCCTGGGTAAAATTTCTCCTGAAATTTCTATTGGATCTCTTGATGACTATCTTATATTTATGAACTCTAGTTTTGGTTTCCCCCATAATTGGAAACAGTCTGTGCTGCTCCTCCGCTTCCCTTTGACAGGGCTACATTTTGACTTTGCATGATAGTGCAATACAAGCCAGCCATCCATTTTCAATCTCTCCCTATCTTTATTCCCATTAGAGTCAAATCAGAAGAGGTATAAAATGGGCTGCTGACTCTCACCTGCTTAACATTATCGTGCAAAGTCAAAATCTACTTGATTATGTGTTAACGCATTGCTAAGTGAAGAGATAAGTGACTTCCATAACTTGTATAGTTTGCAAGGTTTCCTGTGGCAATATCACTGCAGTGACTTAGAAAAATCTACACCAATTAATAGTGCTTAAGAAGAATTACAATTGCATAGCTTAAGAATTGTTTTAATGCTTCAAAATTGAATATCTTTTTTAAAAAAAAACATTAATTATTCCTCAGATATATATATATTAATACATATATATATATATATATATATACACACACAAATCCTAATAATGCAATTAGTTTTTAAAGCAGGATATATTCCAATTGCCAATTCTGTCTGAAGCACTTGCTGCCTGAATGTTGTGCAGACACACACTTCAGACTGTGAACATTTATTTCAGAAGCACTACTGCTGCTTCCCTCACCAACAGAGAACTATTTGCAAATCCTATAGCACACTTTCACCATTGCACAGTACAGAGGATTACATAGGATAAATGGAACATTCATTCTGTCCAACCAGTCCATTCTTTGGTGTATTGTATACTGTTTCTTAGGATCTTTCACTGATTGAGAACCCATACAAACACTTGTAGCACACTGTTTGTAGTATAAGAGTCTGGCACATATAGGGTTAATGTAGCACTGAGTACAATACCAACCATACAATGATGTAAGAGAACACATGAACCACAACTAGGGGTCAGTCTAGTGGTGGACAGGGCCATGTGGAGACAGCTCCTGGCTTGAACACTTTACTATATATATATATATATATATATATATATATAAATATATAAAATATACACTTATCTTGTGGTTAATAAATACATACAGTTAACCTACTTAAGGCTACGGAGACTTCATCAAGACCTACTGACCGGCATCCAACACCCTACAACACAGTTCACTGTAATGTTCTAATATATTGTATACTATTTATTGCTCTCTCTGTGTGAGACAACCTATATAAGAAATTCTCCATAACATGGCACTTCACTAAAATACTCTAATGTAACATGCACACTTTATGGATCCCTCACAAATAGGGAACCCATTGTAAAGCATATTTTTGCCAGTAACGTCACTTGGGTTCTTTTTGATTTTCTTCCTTCCCCCTTTTCCCTATCTAAAGACATTGACAGCTTACTGCAATCAAGTCCCAAAGACAATGCCAATGTCGGGAAGACATTCAATTACAAGAGCATCAAAGCTGCTCTCAATCCTGGCTTTATTCAACCTCCAACTCCATTGTGGGTCATTGGATATTGATCAGGAACAAGAACCTGGATGGTCTCCTCCTTCCCCCTCCACCAAACTTGAGGGTACTGATATCAATTGTCCAATCAATAGCACAAACTGGAGTCTTCCTGCACAACTCAATTATGAACTAAGTGACGAATTCGGGGGTGTAGTTGCTCCTTTTCGATAGACTTTGAGTAAATTGAAGAGAAGTGCGATCATTATTCTGCATTGAAAGACTGCTTCAGCTCCCTGAGGTCTCAGGAAAAGTCTCACTAATTCTGGCATCCTGTAGCATGGCCAATCAGGAGACCTGCCCTTGCCCATTTCTGTGTAAACACTATTCACAGAATCACAGAATTGTTGCAGCACTGAAGAGCATTCAGCACATCGTTTCTGTGCTGACTCTCTGTAGGAGCCATTTACTGAGTGCCATTCCCCTGCTTTAGGAACATAGGAACAGGAGTAGGCCATTTGGCCCCTCGAGCCTGCTCCTCCATTCAACTAGATCATGGCTAGTCTTCCTCCTCAATGCTATCTTTCTACACTATCCCCATAACCCTTGATATCTTTAATATCTAGAAATCTATCAACCCCCGCTTTGAACTTACTCAATGACTGAGCCTCCACAGCCCTCTGGGATAGAGAATTCCAAAGATTCATTACCCTCATCTCAATCCTAAATAGCCTAACTCTTATCCTGAGACTGTGTCCCCTGGTTCTAGACCCCAAAGAGGGCAAACATCCTTCCTAGCCACAGCCAGCCAACCTGAGAATGATCTGTTCATTCCTACTCTCTGTTTTCTGTCCGTTAACCAATTCTCGATCCATGCCAGTATATTACCCCCAATTCCACCAAGTGGGCTCTGATTGGTAGAGGCATTGCCATGGAGAATGCATCAGTTAATGGTAAATGACAGTTAACTACCAAGCTTTGTTTGAAATTTAAACCAGGCAGCTTGACACTGATTAGTCAGGGCAATGCCTCTACCAATCAGCGTCCACTTACCAACCAATCAGCGTTCTCTTCTCATAAGAATAAAGTTGTTGCTTCCCTTTACATTGGTATTCTTGTGATTGTCCTGATGAGTGTAAGATAAAAAGCTTTGACAAAATGTATTTTTTTCAGCAATACTCCATTATTTTTGCATCTCTCTGTAACTTTGTTGTAAATTTGTTCCTCTACATCTTCCCACTAGTTAATGGCCTAGGCTACACTGCAAGTAATGTAATTACACTTTATTTGTTCCTTAGCTGTAGCCAAATAGATTCTGTCCTTGACCCCTCTGGGACATCCCCCCTCTCCAGCACTGCAATGTTCTCCTTGATTAATAACGCCATCCTTTGTCCTTTCCTTCTTTTCCTATCTTTCCTGAACAAACATCTTTTACATCATTGACCTTTTAGTTAAAACTAGATGGTACTGTAGGGATTTTTTGCATGCAGATACATTCCCATTTTTATGCTAATGAAAAGCATCTGCTAGGATGCATCAACACAAAATTGGCAGAAAAACTTGGGCATCATATCAGTACTCTTAATGCCTAAGCTCGCTAAAGCAACTCTTATGGAACCAGCTCTCACATCAGTTGGGGTGTAGCACAACTCCAAATTTAGAAGTTGTTAATTCAAACTTCCCAGGATCTTTTTTAATTCTGATCTAAAATCTTTCTTAATGGCGTGAGAGAAGGCAAGCTTCCTTCTACAGCCTCGTACCTTTGAAGATCAGCCAGCGATGGAGCTTTTCTTTATTTGTCCATGGGATATGGGCATCGCTGACCAGGCCAGCATTTTATTGCCCATCCCTAATTGCCCTTGAGAAGACGGTGATGAGCCGCTTTCTTGAACTGCTGCAGTCCATGTGGCGTAGGTGCATCCATAGAACTGTTAGAAAGGAATTCAGGGGTTTTGACCCAGTGACATTGAAGGAATGGCGAGATAGTTCGGAACTCCGTACACACAGTCAAGAAACGTGCAGTGTTTCTTTGTTCCTGAGATCAGTGGGAGATGGAGATGACAGTGTAGCACTGTCTGCTGCCTTTATATCGCACTGCAAAAATACCAAGCTCAGATGCATATCTGCGGTATAATGGGCTTGCTGTGGGTGATATGATTTATCTAAGAAGCTGCGCTGATTATGCAGTGGTGAATAATACATATGCACCTGAAGCAGTTTGTAAGTGCACTTTCCTACTGAAATGAATATGTAACGCTCTAGTTGCATTGCAGATTACAGGTTGCTGCTTTGTAACAATGTTGATGGACATACCATGCTGTACTGGCCCACTCACGCTGTTCTCTACTTGGTAGAGAACAGAGCTCTCTCCACACACAATTACTAACACCAACATGGCCCATGACAGAATGGTCAGCTCTTCTGAACCATTATAAAGTTAAGGATGCCTGAATTTAAAAAAAAACCTTTCTAAAGTGCTCACAGTTTGCATTTATACTGCTGTTGTGGTGAGGCTGAATAAAAATGATACTGTGACTGTGATTTTACTGGCCCCAGATAGCAGGCAATGAGATGGTGGTGGTGGCGGGGGTGGCAGTAAAATGCCAAGCAGCCACATTGGAGGGGTCCGTGACACAATTTTGTCGCCAGGCCGTTTTCCCAGCTGTGGGGACAGCAATGGCTCAGTTGTCCACCGACCGGAGGCAAGTGGCCAATTTAAATAATTAAAGGGCCAATTGATGCCCATTTTCGCAGGCTTCTAGCATTTTGCTGGTGAGGGAATGGCCCCTCTACCATGTGGGGAGGCTAGCAACACATGGAGGGGTTTCATGGACATGGTAGATCCTGTTTCTTATGAAAAGGGTCTGTAGCCTGACTCAGGTAGTTACTCTAAACTGGTTTATTGTACAATGTACAATATATACAAGGTGGGTTACTACATCTGCCCTGTGTGCAGTCTGTCTGGTGTAGAGAGTCTTCAGCACATGACTCCTGATGTTACTGACATATCATAGTCTATATCGCTTTTAACATATCTATTCTATTAACCTATTACACTACACCTCCCACCAAGTATACTGCCTACTTTTTAATAACAGTGACAACTATGTCCAAACAATTTGCATCGCATTTACTTTAAACTATTTACATTGGCTCTGTCATTTCCTCCCCCACAGAGTCCCCTGGTTAGAGGGTAAACCTCAATGGAGCCTTCACTACTCTTCCAGACTGTGCTCTTGTGATTGCCATGCGGTGCCGGCGGTCTGGATGTGGGTCCTGGGGTGGGTCAGCATTTCACAAATTGTGTGGTAATCAAAGACTTGTGGCCTCTTAGGTACCTACAAAATCAGGGCCCTCCTATTGCGTTGGAAAGTACCAGATGGGTGTTTGGACCAAGTGTGATTGTTGGTGCTCCGTACTGGTAAGGACCACACCTTCTGCCTAATGATCATGGATCCAAAATCCCTGGCCTGGAGTTAAGGGTGGTAGGGTTTTGGCCCTATGTCTAGAATGTTACCACTGTTGTTGTTTCTCACAGGGGCTCGTCTCCCTACTTCTCACCCTCTTGTGGTCAGCAGGGGTAGCATTAGGTTGGAGGTTTTTTGGCAGTAGAGAAACGTGTGTCTTTAGATGGTAGCTCATGAGTAATTCAACTGGAGAGAATCCATTAGCTAGAAGCATGGCTCCATAATGCATGAGGGCTGAAGGCCAGTCTGGATTCTTAAACACCAGGGTCTTGCTTGTCCTGACCACTCACTCGGCCTCTCCGTTAGCTTGTGGATGAAGAGGGTTGCTGATAATAAAGGTGATCCCCCATTGTTAGCAGTGAATTTCTTGAAGTGGTCATTAGCAAATTGTGGACAGTTATCCGAGATGATTTTATCAGGGAAGCCATGCGTATAGAAGATGGTCTGCCCTGCCCTGATTGCTAACTCAGCTGTAGTGGCATGGAGTCTGACTACTTCCAGTCACCTAGAGTAGTAATCTACAGCAACAAGGTATGTCTTTCTCTGCTGATCAAAGAGGTCAAGCCCCAATTTCTGCCAAGGCCGATGTGGAAAACTGGATGGCACCAGGTTTTCCATGGGTGTCTGGCTATTAATGCACAAGCTAGGATGAAATCTTGAACAGCCTGTGTGGTGACCAGCCACCACACAGATCACAGTATGCGTGCTCTGTACTTTGTAATCTCTAGGTGGCCTCCATGGAGCCTATGGAGGATTTCCTCTTGCATGGACCTAGGAATGACCAAGTGGTAATCAAAAACTAAGAGGTCATCCACTATGGGTAAGTATCTACATTGTGCAAGATATTTATGGAGGAGCTGATCTGCAGGACTACATTTAGACCAACTTTGCTGGTAGAAATCTCGTACTTCAGCACATTGCACACCCTCATTTTGTGCTCTTTGGGCATCTTGGAGCTTTGTGGCGGAGGTGGGCAATAAGTTTGAAGTTGAAGAGAATGTTTCCACTTCTGAGACAAGTATGAAATCCAAGGCAATAACTCGGTCTACTGTAGCTCTGGAGAGAGCATCAGCTGGGGATTGTGGCTTTCCTGGAATGTAGATGATGACATATTGACAATGCATCAGGCGAAGCCAAAACCATTGAATGCGTAGGGGCATTTTAACGATCTGACAGGTATTCCAATGTCGGCCTCTGTGAGGGCTCTCGAAACTTTCAAACAGGTGGAGCAGGGGCAGTGACTGTCTAGTGCCGCCATCGCTACCCTTTTCAGTTAATCTCTTGCTTAGGCACAATTGCGGTGTGTTGGTCCGACCAGGATTCATTGCCATCATAGGCTGTGGGTGTTCCGTTAATGGCACCAACTCTTGCTTAGATTGTTGTCACCAGTGCTGCTACCATGTTTCATGGACATGCTAGGTCATGTGTCTTATGAAGAGGGACTGTAGCCTGACTCAGGTAGCTGTTCCAAACTCTTTTTTTAACACTATGTACAATATATACAAGGTGGGTTACTGAGCATATCTCTCCTGAGCTACCTGTTTGCTGCACAGAATCTCCAGCACATGGCTGCTGATGTTATAGATACATCCTCACCTACATCAATTATTAGCATATCTATTTTATTAATCCATTACATTACAGGCCCAGTGGCTTTTCGGTAGGGCCTTGGTTTCTGAAGGTCTTATGGTCCCTCTCCCGGTGGCTGCCCTCATGGCCCTGATGCCAACGCAGGAGGGACTTGCCCTCCAATCACCAGGACAAGCCTCCCTGGGCTCAGCACAGCAACAAATTTCCTACCTCCCCTTTTAGAGTGCCTCAAAATGGAGTCACCATCTCATTTTCCTTGTAGCCTCAGCAGCGGCCACCTCTCTCATGGGCACTGCTGAGATTCCATAACTATAGTCCTTCAGGTCTAGCTATGCTTACACAAAGGCTTGTTCCTGAAGTTACAGCCTTGGCCACATAACAGACCTTATGAAAAACTTGATCTATCCTGATTGCTGTTTTATATCTGTGTTGGCTCTGGTAGGCTGCTGAAGCATTTTCATCAATTAAAGAGGGAAAGACTGAGCAAGAAAGAGAGATCTATTCCTATAACATGTAATTAATTTCTTAAGATTAAATAAGGCCATTCGGCTGCCATTTTTTACAACGATAAACCTGGCAATTACAGGCCAATCAAATAACGTCAGTGTTGGGGAAGGTCTTACAGACAGTAATCCTGGAGAAAATGAACAGCCACTTCAACAAGCATGGATTAATGAAGGACAGTCAAAATGGAATTGCTGAGGGAAAACTATGTTTGACCAACTTGATTGAGTTTTCTAATGGGGTAAAAGAGATCATGAATGAGGGCAGTGTAGTTAATGTTTTGTATGTGGACTTTGAGCAGACATTTGATTAATTACCAAATTGTAGCCTTGTTCGTAAAATTTAGTCCATGGGATAAAGCGGTCAGATGTAGGCATAGATACAAAATTCACTAAGCGATGGAAACTAGAGTTATTGTGAATGCATTTGTCTTCCCCAAGTTTCATGACTAGGCCCACTACTGCCTTTATATACATTTGGACTTGGGGGTACAGGGCATAATTTCAAAATTGTAGGTGACATGAAACTTGGAATCGTAATGAACAGTGAGGAAGACAGTAATAGACTTCAAGAGGATGTAGACTCCTGGTAGGAGAATGAGGAGAGGAAATACAAGTTCAGCAGTACAATTTTAAAGAGGGTGCAAGCACAGAGAGACTTGGGGTGTTTGTGCACAAATCTTTAAAGGTGGAAGTTAATTATTAGGATTCTCAGAGTTATAAATAGACACAGAGTTCAAAGGTAAGGAAATTATGCTAAGCCAATACAAAATTTAATGTTTCTAGCTGGAACGTTGTGTCCATTGCTAGGCACCACACTTTAGAAAAGATTTGGAGGGGATACAGAACAGATTTACCAGAATGGCTCCAGAGATAATGGTTTGCGGTTACGTGAATAGATTGGAGAAGCTGGGTTTGTTCTCCTTTGGTGCAGAGAAGGCTAAGAGGACACTTGATAAAGGTGTTTAAAATTTATCAAGTGTTTCAATCAAATAAATCAAGAGAACCTGTTTCCAATACTGAAGGATTGATAACCAGAGGGCACAGATTTATAGTGATTAGCAAAATGATCAGAAACAATGTGAGGAAAAACTTTTTTACTTGATGAATGGTTTGGATTGGGAATGTACTGCCTAACAGGGTGGTGGATGCAGATCCAGTAGTAACTTTCAAAAGGGAAGTAGATAAATATTTGAAGGAGAAAATGTTGCAGGAATACAGGGAAAGAGTGAGGTCCCAGAACTAACTGGATTGCTCTCCTAGAGAGTTGGCATAGATTTGATGGGGTGAATGTCTTCCTTGTGTGCTGTGCTATTTTATAATGCTATGATTCTGTGATTTAGTGCTGTGTATAAGGATAAATAATCACCAGGGCAATCAGTCCTGTTATTTGGAGAAAATAACACTTGTCCTACTCTACATTTGATGCTGAAGAATATGGCATCTATGATATGCAACCTATAGAGAATAGCATGCATCGAAGCAATACACAGCACAAGGGTAATTTTTAATTCGTCACTGGAACATTAAAGACAAGGCAGGACAAGGATCAAACCATATTTCATGAAAACTGACCGATATTCCTTTCAAGGATTATTGGAATGACAAATTGTGTGGTTTCTCTAATAGGTGCCCAACCAAAACATCACATGAACACGAGAACACAAGAAATAGGAGCAGGAGTGGGCCATTCAGCCCACTGAACCTGCTCCATAATTCAATACAATAATGGCTGATCTTGGGCCTCAACTCCACTTTCTCATGAGCTTTCCATATCCCTTGATTCCCCGAGAGACCAAAAACCGTCCATCTAAGCCTTAAATGAATTCAATGAGAAGGCATCCACAATCCTCTGGGAAAGAAAATTTCAAAGATTCGCAATCCTTTTGAGTGAAGTAATTTCCCCTCCTCTCAGTCCTAAATGATCGGCCCCTTATCCTGAGACTGTGCCCTTGTGCTTTAGATTCTCTGACCAATGGAAACAATCTCTCAGCATCAACCCTACCAAGCCCCTTCAGAACCGTGTATGTTTCAATGAGATCACCTCTCACTCTTCTAAACTTCGGAGAATATAGATTAAAATAAAATATTGCAGATGCTGGAAATCTGAAACAAAAACAGAACATGCTGGAAAAACTCAGCAGGCCTAACAACATTTATGGAGAGAAAATACAGAGTTAACATTTTGAGTCCTTATGACTTCTTCAGAGCTAAAGAGAAGTAAAAATGTAATGACATTTATACTGTTTAAGTTGGGGGGGTGGAAGGGTGGTGGGGTCAGTGGTGGGTGGATCAGGTAGAGCTAGATTGAAAGCCAGTGATAGGTGGAGGCAAAGGAGAGATTGCCAGAGATGTCATGGACAAAAGGACAAAGGAGTGGTATTGATAGTGTTACTGGCTAAAGGAGGTGCTGGTAGTGGCATTAAGGTCAGAAAGCAGAATGTGATAATAGCAGGACAAGGGTAATCACTCTGGAAAGAACAACATGAACAAGTGTCAGATGGCCCTTGTGGGGTTGGGGTGGGGGGAGGGGAGAATACTGGGAAAAATATTGAAAATAGGATAAAAGGTGGGGATAAAACAATGAGTAAAAATGAAAATAAAAAGAAACAAAAATAAGTGGCTAAAAAATAAAAATTAAAACATTAAAAAATAAAATTGAGAAATGAAAATGAAATATTGAAAAAAGGGGACAAAAGGGGGGGGGTGGGGGAGAGGATGGAAGAGAGAGTCCATGGTCTGAAGTTGTTGAACTCAATGTTAAGTCTGGAAGGCTGTAAAGTGCCTAACTGGAAGATGAGGTGCTGTTCCTCCAGTTTGCATTGGGCTTCACTGGAACATTGCAGCAGGCCAAGAACGGACATGTAGGCATGAGAGCAGGGTGGTGTGTTGAAATGGCAAGTGACCTGAAGGTCTGGGTCATGCTTATGGATAGGCCGAAGGTGTTCCTCAAAGCAGTCACCCAGTCTGTGTTTGGTCTCTCCAATGTAGAGGAGACCACATTGGGAACAGCGAATGCAGTAGTCCAAACTGAAGGAAGTGTAAGTGCAGCGCTGCTTCACCTGAAATAAGTGTTTGGACCTTTGGACGGTGAGGAGGGAGGAGGTAAAGGGGCAGGTGTTGCACCCTCTGCGATTGCATTGGAAGGTGCCATGGGACAGAGATGAGATGTTGGGGGTGATGGAGGAGTGAACCCAGGTGTCCCGGAGGGAACAGTCCCTATGGAATGCTGACAGGAGAGGTGAAGGGAAAGTGTGTTTGGTGTTGCATTAATGCTGAAGTTGGCAGAAATGGCGGAAGCTGATCCTTTGAATGCGGAGGCTGGTGGGGTGAAAAGTGAAGACAAGGGGGAACATATCATGGTTCTGGGAGGGAGAGGAAGGTGTGAGGGCAGAGGTGCAGGAGGTGGGTCGGACATGGTTGAGGGCCCTGTCAACCATAGTGGGTAGGAAACCTCAGTTAAGGAAGAAGGAAGACATACAGAAGCACCGTTTTGGAAAGTGGCATCATTGGAACAGATGCAATGGAGGTGAAGGAACTGAGAGAATGGTGAAATGTCCGAGGAATACTCTGGTACAAAATTTCAACATTTGGAGCCAGGTGCAATATTCAAGTGGTTCCTTTATTACGCATGCGGGGAGCAAACGCTGGGCAATCCAGGTGCTTCTCCACCGAAGTTCAAATGAACAAAGTTTATATATTTTTTACTATCAGTTACAACCTAATGGTATTCGTTAGACAAAGGCCACAGTACAATGACCCCCCGGTGGGCTGATAATTGTGTTCCTGTACAGTAATTGCAGTGCAGAGACTGGGCATTGTCTTTTTTGAAGATGGCTATCAGACAGTGCGAAATGGCCTTCCCCATCTCTTCATTGAGTTATCCCATGTCCCCGGCCATATGTCTCCCATTTCCTAACTGCAAATTTACAGCTGAGCCTTTTGTACAAGTTAATAGCTTTCATGTAAGGCTGCAATTGTTTGTGTATGCGTTGGTGCCCTAGCTGCTGGTCCTGGCCAGCACTTTAAAATAAATCCAAATTTTCTGCACCTTCAATAGGATGGAGTCCTTACAGGAAGCAGGGTTTGAGGAACTGTAGTCAAGGTAGCTGTGGGAGTCGGTGAGCTTGTAATGAATACTGGTGGACAGTCTATCTCCAGAAATTGAGACAAAGAGGCCAAGGAAGGGAAGGGAAGTGTCAGAGATGGACCATGTCATGGGGATGGAGGGGTGGAAATTGGAAGCAAAATTGATAAATTTTTCCAGGTCCAGGCGAGACCTGTTTTGCTTTTATCTTAGTGCTTAATTCACTGCCACTTCTCTTCTAGGAATGCCCACCTTGAAGAAGTACTGCTCTTCTCTCTGACAGGATTTCCATTTGTCACTTTTTGCCTGTTCATCTTTGTTGCTTTCCAGTTCCCTCCTGATGTTTGACAAGGTGTTTACCAAAACTTGCTTTCACAGCCATATTTCCTTCCTCAGTGACTGTCTCCGTCTATGACTTACCCCACATGGTTTCCAACTGAAGTTCCATCCCTCATGTTTCAAATCCACCCAGGGTTACAGGTATCTCCAGGATATACAACGTTCTCAGACTGCTGTTCTCTCCACATTCTAAGATCCACACTCAGTGCCATACACCGCTATATGAACACACTCGAACTCTCTATCCAGCAGCACCGAATCATCCGATCTCAAAGCTGTCCTTGTCCCCAGTTTCATTTTATTCTTTGTCTTTTCCGATGCCTTAACAAGAAACTTTGTCTCTTCATTTCAGGTGCAAAGGAACCAACAAGCTCCAACAAATCATTGATACCAACACCCATCCAGGACCCTCCACCCCCTCCCATCCCTCTGACCCCACCCCGTCTTCTAATCCCAGCCCTTGCCGTGTATTTACCATACCCTCTGACCTTACCCCCTCTGATGCTGAACGTTCAGTACTCAGCAAAGGACTCAGTTTCATACCTGTACACCCTCACCTCAATGAATTCCGGGCTCGGCACAATGCTAATCTCTTCTTCTGCCTTTGTCTCCATGCTCACTTCTTTAGGCAGGAGTCCTCCCCCTGTTCTACGGATCCTTTCACCCACCTCCAGTATTCTCCCTCTACCTGGACCCCTCCCTCTGGCCTCTTACCTGGTCTTGATCTTTTCATTGAGAATTGTTGGTCTGACATCAGCCGTCTCAATTTCTCTGCTCCTCTCAGCCACTCTAACCTGTCTCCTTCTGAACTTGCCGCACTCCGTTCTCTTAGGTCCAGCCCTGACTTTGTTATCAAACCTGCCGTTGTCTGGCGTACTGACCTCTACCTCGCAAAGGCTGAGCGCCAACTCTCAGACACTTCCTCCTACTTCCCTCTGGATCATGACCCCACCACCAAACATCAAGCTATTGTTTCCAGGACTGTCACTGACCTTATCTCCTCTGGAGATCTTCCCTCCACAGCTTCCAATCTCAGTCTCCCAACTCCAGACAGCCACTTCTAACTCGTCCCCAAAATCCACAAACAGGACTGTCCCGGTAGACCGATCATGTCAGCCTGTTCCTGCCCCACGGAATGCATTTCTTCCTATCTTGACTCCGTTTTCTCCCCCCTTGTCCAGTCTCTTCCCACCTACATCTGTGATTCCTCTGATGCCCTCATTTCATTTCAACAATTTCCAGTTCCCTGGCCCTAATTGCCGCCTTTTCACCATGGACATCCAATCCTTCTTCACCTCCATTCCCCACCAGGATGGTCTGGGGGCTATTTGCTTCTTCCTTAAACAGAGACCCAAACAATCCCCATCCACCACTACTTTCCTCCATCTGGCTGAACTTGTTATCTCACTGAATGATTTCTCCTTTAACATGTGTCACTTTCTCCAAATAAAAGGTGTGGCAATATGGACCTCAGTTATGCCTGTCTCTTTATGGGGTATGTGGAACATTCCTTGTTCCAGTCCTACTTAGGGCCCCTCCCACAACTCTTTTCTCGGTACACCAGTGACTGTTTTGGTGCTGCTTCATGCTCTCATCTGGACCTGGAAAAATTTATCAATTATGCTTCCAATTTCCACCCCTCTGTCACCTTGACATGGTTCATCTCTGAAACTTCCCTTCCCTTCCTTGAACTCTCTGTCTCGACTTCTGGTGATAGACTGTCCACCAATATTCATTACAAGCCCACCGACTTCCACAGCTACCTTGACTACAGCTCTTCACATCCTGCTTCCTGTCATGGCTCCATCCCATTCTCTCAGTTCCTTCGCCTCCATCTCAACTGTTCCAACGATGCCACTTTCCAAAATGGCATTTCTGGCAAGTCTTCCTTCTTCCTTAATCGAAGTTTCTTACCCACTGTGGCTGAAAGGGCCCTCAACCTTGTCCGACCCATCTCCCGTGCCTCTGCCCTCATACCTTTCTCTCCCCCCCCCATCAGCCTCTGCATTCAAAGGATCACCCTCTGCCATTTCCGCAAACTCCAGCATGATGCCACCACCAAACACATCTTCTCTTCACCCACCCACCTGTCAGCATTCCCTAGGGAATGTTCCCTCCAGGACACTCGGGTCCAATTCTCCATCACCCCTAACACCTCATCTCCCTCCCACGGCACCTTCCCATGCAATCACAGAAGGTGCAACACCTGCCCCTTTACCTCCTCCCTCCTCACCGTCCAATGGTCCAAACACTTCTTTCAGGTGAAGCAGCGCTTCACTTGCACCTCCTTCAATTTAGTCTACTGCATCCACTGCTCCCAATGTGGTCTCCTCTACATTAGAGCGACCAAATGTAGGGTGGGGTGATCGCTTTGCAGAACACCTTCGGTCTCTCCACAAGCATGACCCAGACCTTCTGGTCAACATCTCAACACACCACCCTGCTCTCATGCCCATATGTCTGGCCTTGGCCTACTGCAATGTTCCAGTGAAGCCCAATGCAAACTGGAGGAACAGTACCTCATCCTCCGATTAGGCGCTTTACAGCTTTCCGGACTTAACATTGAGTTCAGACCATGAACTCTCTTCTCCATCCTCACCCCAACCCCCCCTTTTATCCCCCTTTTCAATATTCATTTTCATTTCTCAATTTTATTTTTTAATTTTTAATTTTTATTTTTTATCAACTTATTTATATTTTTATTTATTTTCATTTTTATTCATTGTTTTATCCCCACCTTTTATCCTATTTTCAATCTTTCTTCCCGCTGCCATCCCCTCCCCCCACCCCACCCCCAGAAGGACCATCTGATATTTGTTCATGTTGTTCTTTCCAGCATGCTTACCCTTGTCCTGCTTTTATCACATTCTGCTTTCTGATCTTAATGCCACCATCAGCGCCTCCTGTAGCCAGTATCACTATCATTACCACTCCTTTTTCCTTTTGTCTATGACATCTCTGGCAATCTCTCCTTTGCCTCCACCTATCACTGGCCTTCTATCCAGCTTCACCTGCTCCACCCTCCCCTTAAACAGTATAAATTTCATTACATTTTTACTTCTCTTTAGCTCTGAAGAAGAGTCCTAAGGACTCAAAACGTTAACTCTGTGTTTTTTTCTCTCCACAGATGATGTTAGACTTGCTGAGTTTTTCCAGCACTTTCTGTTTTTGTTGCAAAGAACATAGGCCCGTTTACTCAGTCTGTCATAATAGGACAAACCCCGCATCCTAGGGTCTAATTTAGTGAACCTTTGCTATACTGCCTCCAACGCAAGTTTAGCTTTCCTTAAATATAGAGACCAAAACTACACACAGTATTCCAGATGTGATCTCAACAAAGCCCAATACAAGTATAGCAAGACTTCTTTATTCTTGTACTCCAACCCCCTTGCAATAAAAGCCAACATGCCATTCGCCAATTGCTTGCTGTACTTGCATACTAACTTTCTGCAATCCTAAGTATGCCTAAGTCTCTATGGATATCAACATTTACAAGTTCCACACTTCTTAAAATAGATTCTGCTTTTCTATTATGATCAAAGTGAATAACTTCACACTTCCCTACATTTCTGCCATCTTGTTACCCACTCACTTAACCCTCTTTGTAGCCTCTCTGTGTCTTGCCCACAGCTTATCTGTTGACCTAGCTTAGTTTCATCAGCAAACTTAGATACATTACTCTGTCTTTTCATCTAAGTTACCAGTTTTATGCACCAGCAATATGCTGAAATACCATTCCACCTGGCAGAAAGATCAATGTTCAAATGGTATTTATTATCAATAACCGAAAGATCAGAGCAGAATATTTCTACTCAATTTAAGATGAATTAGAAATTGTTTTACAGAATATAGAGAGAACTGAGATGACTGGAGTGAGTAACTACCATAAGATGAATGATGACAAACAGATTCCACAAGATAGCTTTGATTCCCATGGCAGAAGTTGCCGGTTCGAGGTCAGGGGTTGTGGTTTGTCCACCTGGGCAACCATCACGTTGTTATGCGACAGCTGATAAACAAACATTGCTCAGTTTCTAGAATGCAATGCTGGATACCTTGCTGAGATTATTTAACAGCTTGACAGTTGAATAGTACTTCATGTTCTGCAGTACTGGCACATGTGTTTAAGGATTCATGTGTATTGCCAGAAGACATTTCTCTACAGAGATCCACAGCATTGGAAACATTCCCAGATCTGAGGAATTAAAGCTCCAGATCTCTTTAATACCAGCCTTTGTTATCTTATTCCAAAACTTCCAAGCATTTGATATGCATAATATGAGTGTTAACACCGGGACCGGTATCAACTGTTGCTCTGAAGTTTAATTTATGAGCATATTTTGGCAGCTCTAACACAGACAGATGATGATCAAACTTCACATTGTTCCCAATGTGACTGAAATCTGGAGTTATAAAAATAACTTATTGAGGACATCCTGATTTCAGAGATGGGTTTTATAGACTGACTTGTTAAAGTTTACAAATGAATGTAAATAAATGAGAATGTCTACATCAGGTGTAAGTTTTCCATTAGTGCAGGAATAAGATGAAAGGATTGATCTACTGAAGATTACACCTTACTTCCAGAAACCCTGAGGGGCACCTGAAGCACATTCTGAAACTCTAAGGACTTTCCTAAATACATATTTTATTTCACAGACTGTAAGAGATCATAGGGTTTTCAAAAAGTAGTATTCGTTCAAAATTCAACAAAGTTGAATGAGATATATTCTAGAAATATGATGGTGATGAGGACCGGAAAATCACTTTGCTTCTGGGTAGGACATTATATAGCAATTCATCATACTTAAGCAATGGAGTTAAGAGCTCTTCAATGTCAATGAATCCCATGAACACTCAGGCCGCTTATACACATGTTGCAGAGTGAAGCATCTTAACCTAACTGTAAGTTTAATGATTCGCTTTTATTAGAATGTTAAGTTGTTAACACTTGTTTTTCAGTGAAGCCAATTACTGAGGTTTAATAGTTTTATCCAAAAGATAAAATCCTGCGTACCCACTTAGACATTCTTAACACAATCCTTTATGTATGGCCATATTAGAGTGGTGCACTTGTTGGTTGTAAACTCATTCATCTGAGTGCATTGGTTCTCAATTTGGAGTTGAGTCGGGGCTGGTAGCTTAAGTCACGTCAATATAAGTCTGAGGGTTAGTGTGCAGCTAATTCTTTCATATCGCCCCTGAGTCTCGTGCCTCAGTCAGCACTGTGTATACTTTAATCTTTGACATTTCCAACTGTGAGTGATTAAAATCAACATTTCTATTTATTGCAACCTAGCTGGACAAAAGTCAGAGAGCTTCTTTCAATTACCCTTGAAAAAGACATTCAGTAGAATTTTTGTTTTCTTCACCTTGGGACATTTTTCTTAAATACACTTTCGCATAAGAACAATACAGTGAATAGAGAAAACAGGAAACAAACACTTCATCATTTAACTGCCAGTTCTGTCCACTTATTCAGCCATATTGAATTTTTCATGATCTTCTTATGTGGGGAAGTACAACCTTTAACTGGTCACATTAGGATGGTATTTACTATATGTAAATTTAATACATATATACTAAGTATCTAATAGTGTACTGATGACAATTCTACAAGATGGTTGATGGTTAAAGGTGTATATGACATATTGGTTGAGAAATTGCCTCATGTAGCACTACTTATGGCTAGAGAGATCTTGTGCCACACTCTGTGTGTCCTTCACACTTCCTGCCTCTTCTTGCATAACTAATATGGCATTCTTTCAATGCACACTGAAGCATAATATGGTACCAGGACTCTTAATGAGCAAAACCAAGTGTGCTGGTTTTATTTGGAGGAGTTTTGGTGTGTTCTTTAATTTGCCAGAGAGTGTTACTATATTCTATTGGGGTGAGGAGGAGGGGGGCAGTGTAGCACAGTGGGTGGCCTGTCCACAAAGCTGCTACAACAGGTAATGGGGCAACAGTCTCTGGGTCTGCAGCATAACAGAGGGTTGGAGAGAGGCAGCAGAGAGGGAAAACTTTGCTCCATGTGCTCTGCCAAGTTGGAGCCAGACTCCTCCATGTCCCTTGACAGTGACAGGAGGCTGAATGGCAGGTTAACCAATGTGCTTAACATCTCAGTTTGCAAGTCCATTAGCGGTGTCCTGTACATCTTTCCATCAAGGGCCTCACATGAATCCTCTGCAGCGAAATCTGTCTGTGAACTCACCCTCTAGTGAGCTGGCAATTGAACCATCCTTTGGCTCTAGATTGCCTGCAGGCCACTTGTGCCTAGGTGACTTATCAAGTGCTGACCCCAACTCTGTACTTGCCTCCAAGGTACATGCAATGCCAGTATCTGAGCTGATGGCTGTGAATGCCAGATTAAGCGATTGGACCTTTTTATTACTGCTCTGCTGTGCTTTCTTTCCTGCCCCCGGAGGTGTTATGGCTGGGCAGGTTGCAGTTCTTGGGTATTTGAAAACAGGAATAATTGGAAGGATGTGGAGGCAACAAGGGATGGTGGTGAAGCTGGCAGCATTAGTAGATGAGTAGGGTGGAGTATCTGGATGTTAGGCATATGTTCTGAGAGCTGAGCAGTACTGCTAAATGAGTGATGAGGATGTGAGAGGCTGGTTTTGTGGCAGGTTGGAGATGTCATGTGAAGACTTTGATGACTGCCAACAAGTGAAGTGGTCTGAAATCAAATTGCTGAAAAAGGCCTGTGTGGACTTGAAGATGGGTACAGGTGAGTTTCTAGCTTCTAGACTGATCTGAAATTTAAACCAGTTTGTTCAAAAATGTACTTTGCGTACACAAGAATACTCATTAAATAGAATACAACTCCACTGTAAGTCTCCAGAGCTGCATCCTAAAATTTATCGCAGACAATTAGTAATTCTAAATATCTTGGCAGTATTTCAGGAAACATGTCACTCAGACTGCCCTTCTCACTCTTCTGAGCATTGCATTTTGCCGTCAGGCAGGGGACCTACACCTGATCTTTATCTGCTCACAACTAGTAAGCTATCCATTAAAATATTTGGCTCTGGTTTACATGTTGGCTCAGCTCACAACAGGCTCTTTTACACAAATAGATAAAAGCCTTTGTTGAGTAATGCTAAAAGCTACCTGGTAAATATTGATAGCTAAGTGCAGGAGGTGCTGCCAAAGAGTATTGAAGTATTTTTACTTTCTATTGTTATGCTCTTTGGAAACACTTGGCTCCCATGCAGGCCTTTTTTTAAATTTTTTTTTGCCTCAAGTCACTGACTTACTCTGGGTTGGCACTGGCCAACCTGCACCAGCTCAACACATCTGACCCACCATCTGCATTGGCTGATCAGCACTATTTGAACACTGTTGGTAATAGTGCTAGAATGTCAGCAGATTGTTTGAACATGCTGAGTCTTGTAATGTAAGACTGCTCACCCACTTTTCAGTGTTTTCACAGAACTACATAGAATTTACAATATAGAAACAGGTCATTTAGCCCTACTGATCTCTGCCACATGCTCCATATGAACCTTTTCTCACCTTACTGTTATGTTGTTATACTGATATAAAGGCACAAATCACTCATAAGGGATTGGGTAAACATGTGGGTTCATTTATTTAGACTATATGAGAACATTTATACATAGGTAGAAAGCTTGAAGACATCAGCAGCAGAGCTGTGTTTGTGTGGTTTTTTTTATTCATTCACAGGATGTGGGCATCACTGGCTAGGCCAGCATTTATTACCCAACCCTAATTGCCCTTGAGAAGGTGGTGGTGAGCTGCCTTCTTGAACCACTGCAGTCCCTGTTGTGCAAGTACAACCACAGTGCTGTTAGGGAGGGAGTTCCAGGATTTTAACCCAGCGACAGTGAAGGAACAGTGATATATTTCCAAGTCAGGATGGTGAGTGGCTTGGAGGGGAACTTCCAGGTGGTGGTGTTCCCATCTATCTGCTGCCCTTGTCCTTCTAGAGGGTAGTGGTCATAGGTTTGGAAGGTGTTGCCTCAGGAGCCTTGGTGAACTCCTGCTCAAAAGCAAAAGTGAAACTAAGACTGATTACATGATATATTTCCCTTCCAGTAATGTCACGCTGCTTTGACGTAAAGGCATATTACGATACTTACTTTATGGGCAGGATCTTTAGGTTGCCAAGTGGAGGGCGGGGCCTGCTCACCGACGCATAAAATGATGCAGGATGACGTCGGGCAGAACTCCCGACATCATCCCGCATAAATTCCATTTTCAGGCAGTGGGGGTGCAGCCGAGTCAGCTGTGCACCCGCTGACCTGCCAATGGCCTATTGAGGCCATTAATAAAACAATTTAGGTAATTGACAGGGCTGTAGTGTTCTATGGTTCTATGGCTGCCCATCCAACCTTAGGTTTGGTGGGCAGGCCAGGAGACCTGGCGGGCTTAAGAAAAAGCAGAACACCTCATCCACGGGTGGGATGAGGTTTCATGAGGGTTTTAAAATATTTAATAAAGATTTGAGTTACGGTCATGGACATGTCCCAACTCACGTGACAGTGTCACATGAGGGAACGTGTCAGGGAAATTTTTTAAACATTTACCTTAAAGGTTTTAATTCTGAGCTGATCTCCCTGAGGCAGCACTTAGCCTCAGGGAGATCAGTGTGCTCTTTTGTGCGCATGCCTGCCTGGCTCACTCCTGCACTCCCCCCACAACGGGGGGAAAATTCTTTCCTCCGTAAGCTTATCCGAACACCCACTATTCCTTTCATCCTCGTTATTTTCCCTTTAAATGTTTCTATGATATTTGCTTCACATTTTCCATGTGGTAGCAAGTTTTGAAATTCTAAACATTCTTTGAATAAAGAAGTTTATCCTGAATTCCTTATTGGATTTATTAGCGACTGTTTTATAGATTTTATATTTTTTCTTATATTTTCTTACATATATTTACTTATATTTATTTCTGGTCTCCTCCATAAATAGTTATATCTTCTCTACATGTACCATATCAAACACTTTCATAATTTTAAAGACCTCCATTAGGTCTCTCCTGGAATAAAGAGCTCCAGCCTGTTCAGTCCTTCTTGATAAATATAACTTCTCAGTTCTGGTAGTACTGGGAGCCATGGGCCAGAACTTCTGAGGGGTGGCAATCACAGTCAGATTGCGACTCCACTCCTTATAACATACACTAGAAAGATTCTTTGAATAATCAATACGTAGCCATGGAAAAATATGAGGAGCTAAAAATGATGTTGAATACTACAGCAAAAGCAATATTGGAGCTATCAGAAGCGATTAAACAATGGAATGAAGTGCAGTGTGAGCTGGCAAGAAGTCAACCCAAAGATAAAGAGTTGAAGGAACAGCTGATTGTCCTTCAAGATCAAATGCAAAAGGAATAAATTGCCTGTCAGCAGCATGAAGGAATGAAGACTGTCTTGAACAGCTGAATGGAAGAGCAGCAGGAGAAACTCAAGGAGATCCTGTTGAATTACAAGAAAGCTCAAGACGAAGCAACTGAGCTTTGCAAGGAAAAGGAAAGCCTACTGAAAAATCTTCACATGTTACAAGGATCCCTTAGGTCAAAGTTTGTTCCTCTGGAGAATTATGAAGAGAAGCAAAATGAATTTAATGTCACCCTGAACAAATTGAAGAATCAGCTGGCAGAGAAGACTCAGCATTGTTCTACATTACAGGAGGAAGCCAAGGAGTACAAGAAAGACTGCAGAGCTGGAGAAAACAGTTGGACATTTGGAATAAAACTTGAAAAAACATTATATTTTCGAAGATATATATGAAGAAATGAAAATCAAGAACCCAGGAGGGCA
Organism: Carcharodon carcharias; assembly: GCF_017639515.1. Classification (NCBI taxonomy): domain Eukaryota; kingdom Metazoa; phylum Chordata; class Chondrichthyes; order Lamniformes; family Lamnidae; genus Carcharodon; species Carcharodon carcharias. Next base: position 44,822,476 of record NC_054485.1, read on the forward strand.
AGAGAAAGTGCATGTTCTTACAAAAGACCACGGCAGGTCTCAGAAATAATTAGCAGAAGTAAAATTACAGAATGTAAGCTTGAAAAATTAGCACACAGGAACTAGGCTCTGCTAAAGAAAAACTGTTTAGTGTCGAGAACTAACTTTCACATATGAAAGAGGAGTCCGCTGACGAAAAACAAGAACTAATGAGAACACTGGAGTGTCACTCACAGGAAACAACTTGGAATGCCTAAATGATAAACTTGTGGAAGTAAATTCAACAAAGGTGAACTTCAAGCATCAGAAGCCTCTGTTAAATGTCATGAAAAATGCCTGGAACAGGAGAAGGAATTGATGATGACTTTGCAAATTGCCCAAACATACCTTCAAAGTTTGTTGGGGTAAAGTCTTGTAAACTTCTGCAATGGGCCTAAAATGGAGTTTAGTTTAAAAGCTATTGAACTAAATGCTGGAGGTTGGCTAAAAGCACAAACTTTTTCAGCTCAGTCAAACCATGGATATTCTCCAGTAATGAAGCCATAAAACCTTGAAGCTAAATACTCCAGACATTCCTTGAAGGTATAAAACCATTTGGAAAACTTAAACCTTTTAGGTGAACTCCTAGTGGGTCATAAACATCTCCCCATTTTTTATCATCCTGGATTTTTGTGTTTAATGGAATGGGACTTAAACCACTATCTACTGACTCAGAGGTGAGAGTGCTCACAACTGAACTACAAACAACACACAATAGCCAGGACAGCCAGGTTGCTGGGTAAATTTGTTTGGATATTGGTGATTAGCAACAGATCGAACATGTCCTTGTTATGAAAGCTATACTTACCTTATTGAGAGCAGAGGTCGGGAACTTCGACTCCCAGCAAGCATTGGACTTTCTGCACACGTGCAGACCGGGAGTGGGCTGTACACATGCAGTTCGGCAGCGTAAGCTCTTTGGGATGAGGATGTGTCCAGCGCATAGAGGAGAAAAATGGCACAAAAATCCAGGTCAGGGACTGTGAGTGGAGTGCCATGGAAGACTAGAGTCCCAGGCAGGGGACAGGGAGATGTCCCAAAAGAGTCAGAGAGAGAGGACAGTGACATGAAAAGGTCCCAGTTTAGCTTAAAAGAGAGGAACTGAGAAAGAGGCTCCAACCAGGAAAGGGATGCGGAAAGCAGACTTTAAGCAAAACAGACAGCTGAAGGCTGGTGACTCCATGCTGTGGGCTGCTGAGACAAGGTACGCATTTGGAGCAGTAGCACTCTGCTTGGTGTGGCCAAAGACCTGAAGTTGTGTTTGTGGGTTGGTGTTTAAGTGTATGCTTGGGAATCCAGGGGAATGGAATCTCAGGAGATGAGATTGAAACCCTGCAATGTGGATGGGCCATTGTTGATGCAGTACAAGTTAGAGCAAATGTGGAGAGAATTCCCAGGTTAGATCTTCAAAGTTGAAGACTGGAATTCCTTGTGAGGGAGACAGAGTTTCAGTGAGATTGGTTGACTCATAGTGTTTACTGACATCTGAGGATTCTTGAGCAATCCATGAACTCTGTCTTGGTTGTATCTGTCATTTACTGTGCAGTGTAGTGTGTTCAACCACAGTTTACCTGTTAATTTACATGTACTTGATATTAACCCTGAATGTTAGAATAAAGGATAGATATTGTAAATTATCTTTCTGACCTGATTTAGTAAAGTTTATTTTTGTTTGTCCAAAACCCATGGAATTTGTCCCTTTATTCGCTTAGTAAGTGTCTTGAATCTCAAACTTTGTCTACTTTAAACAAAATGTTCTTGGTCCATAACAAGATCTTACCAACAACTCATGGGTCTGGCCAAGGACCACAACATCCTAACGAACAGAATGGTTGTGCAAATCTCTTTCCTTCCCTGGGATGCAGGTATCGGTCTCTGGATTGTCGAGTTGATGAGCCTCTTTGAACAATGGAGTTATCTTTTCAACTTGGATCTTGGGTTCTAGCTGAATCCACTTTACATATCAGAGTGTTATCTAAACTGACTTCACTCTCACTTTTCTCAATCTCAGAGTGCTAGCAATTAGGCGATACTCTAATCTCTGCCTGTAACTAGCTGCTTGAGCAACTTAATTTGACTTGGATAACTTGTTATCTGTCCTGAATATACTGACGGAATGCTGCACTGTCAGAGTAGCCATCTTTTGGGTAGACTTTAAGCCAAAGCCCTGCCTTCCCTCTAAGGTTGGAATAAATGATTCCTTGGCACTATTTCATAAAAGAGCAGGGAAGAAATCTCCAGTGCCCTGACCAATGTCTATCCCTTAATCAACATCAGAAAAAAGAGATTATTTTGTCATTATCATATTGCTGTTTGTGAGAGCTTGATGTCTGTAAATGGGCTGCAGCATTTCCTACATTACAACAGTGACTGCACTTTATAAGTATTTCAAAGGCTGTAAAATGTTTTGCGACACCCTGTGGTTCTTCACAGGCAACAGTGCCCATGGAGGCAAGGCAATCTCCCACACAATGGCACACTTCTTTCCAGAAGCTTTGCAATTCTCAACTGCTCTCTTCTCTTGGTCTCTTTATTCTTCCCTTTCTTACTTGTGTCTGTGTGTCGCATACCACTGCCTCCCCACCCAACCCATCCATATTTTAATTTCCTTCCTGTTGGTACTGCTTCCAGATCAAGGGTCACCAGACCAAATGTGCCAGAATTTCTTATTATGCAACAATTATACTTGATCCCTTTACAATTGAAACAAACATTTAAAATTCCTTTTCAAACATTTTAAAACAATTACAGATTCTCCAAACATTTTAAAGTAATCACAAAATTTCCTTTTATTGCTACCAGGTCAAAGGCCATCACGTAATTCCTCAAAACAGACATATAAAGCAGCAAACATGGGCTGATGATATTTTGAGTTTTATAAGTACAGTATGGAAGCAAATAAATTGTGGTACATCTGTACAATGCAATGATTTGGACCATGGTCAGAATACAAGTTAAGTTTTGGACATGAAAGGCAAGGAGAGCATACCGTGTAGATCCACCAGGCCGATGAGAGCATGTGATTATCTGGAGCGACCTGAGGTTCTGAGACTATTTCACCGGTTGGATAATCAGAGGGGTGTGGAGGTGGGGGGTGGGCGGTGCGCGGGGCATCAATTTAAGAGTGCCTCCAAGAGAGTGACGTAAGAGATTATGAAGTTAGGGGTCAGAGGTTAGCAAAGAATGCACCTTCTATAATGAGTGGCTGAAGCAGAGATCTTTCAATTGTTGAAGGGGAAAATATATGTATTTGAATTAGAATAGAGATCAGAGTTATGGGAAGAGGAGGGCAGAGGATATAGTTTTGGGTTGCTTTTGCAAAGAGACAACACAAGATGGCTTCTTTCCATGCTATAAATCTCTGTGCTTCTTTAATTGCACAAATTGTTTGTGAAACTCACTTCATCCCAACAATGTCCTACTGTTTAAAAAAACTACATTCTAACCTGTATTGTTTTATCATAAGATTAAAAGGTAGAGTTCTTGGAGCACAGCATTATTGGGTTCTTGGCAAGTCTGTTTTTGCTGATAGTTAATGTTTGCCCAGGAGTGACCAGCAGTAATGCCAGAATGTAATCCTCTGTATTTTCCAGGTAATTGGATCATTGATTTAATAACAATTCTGTAATTGGTTGTCACAACATTGGAAAGAGCTCTATTTATCTGCTTTATTGTTTCATATATAACAAACTGTAATAAATGTTTCCATATAATCACTGCTGCACTAAACTTTTCCCTCTTGCCCTTTCTAAGTATCAAGTACCCATTTCTTAATACCCTCTTCTTCCTGCCAAATCCTCGCTATATTGAAATCAAGTTTGATGAGACCATCTCTTACAGCAGCTCATTGAACTAGATTTTGGGGTCAACGGTGAAGTAAAGATACTCGCCACTAGCCTCGAAGAAAGCCGCCCACAAAAATCAAGCAATCCCTGTGACATGGATTTCCTCTCTCCCAATATCAGTTTGAATCTGGCGGCAAGTCAAAGGGATCCCCAGGTGTCCAGCAACAGTGACATCATCAAGCAAGGTAAGCAGCCAGTCACATTGAAATATATTCATAGAACATGGAGCAAAACCAGTGAATTCCTTCACTTTAAATTTTAAATTTTACAGACAGTGAAATAAATGCGTTTGGGATCAAGGTAGAAGCTAAAATATTTTTTAATAATTGTGAAGAAGTAAAAATATGTGGAATTTATCATAATGGAAAAATTTGACATTCAACAAATATAAAATTATTCTTTCAGGGCCAGTGAGGTTGCTTAGCAGTGATTATGAACTTAATATGCCATTAAAAACATAGGATAGAATTTTTAGGTTGGCGGGCAGGCATGATCAGCAGGTCTAGGATAGGCTGCGATCGGCCTCCCACCGCAATTTCATGCTGGCTGGCCAATTAATGGGCACGGGCGAGCGCTGACAGAAAGGTCCCTGAAGGCAGAGAGCTGCCTCAGGGAGCTGAAGATCTGAAAAGCATTAAATAAAGTTTTTAAAATCAGGAAAAGAAATGTGCAAGCATCACAATCAGTCACCTGAATATATACATGATAAAAATGCTGTCCATAGATTTTTCTTTTTCTTTCATTTAATAACAGAAACCTCATTCCACTCTTGGATGAGATTTCATATAAAATGCAAAATCTGTCTGGCTGATTCACCCACCTGCCAACTGTAAGGTGGAACAGACCATGAGAAATCGGAGACAATTGCACCTTCAATTACTCTTAATTGTCAGTAGGCACACTTCTGACTTATGCGCCTGCCTGCTGACCAAAGTATCGCGCGAAAGCGGGATGATGTCGGAACACTCGCCCGATGTCTTTTCGTGTGATTTTGTGTTCGATCAGGTCAGGCATGTGCCCCTCTGCCGAGCTAGAAATTCTGCCCATAGTTCCACCTCATTCGTGAAGATTTAAGGGTTGTGACAGCAGCCAAAAGTTGCCCCTCCTGCCATACGTTCCATAGCGGGAGCAGGAAACCAGAGTGATCTTCACAGGTGAGCGGGGTGGATCGCTACATGCAATCGTGCGCTCCCCACTGGATTAACTATGTATGCGTATGGTTTGAGACACGTCTCATGGTGGGAAGGGCTGGGAGTTACATGCCCCACTGTTACATCCGGGTACCATATTGACAAGGCACCTGGATAGCCAGTGAAAGATGCACTGCTGTTAGTCCCAAAGGCTACTTCAGCAGCCCTCTCCAGACCTGCAAGCTCTAGCAGCTAGAAGGACAAGGGCCTGCACTTCAGGACACCAAGATGGCCTTGAGAAAGCATTAAGCACCGGCCCCTCGCTTCAGTGATGCCTCCCTGGAGATTCTCCTTCAGGCTATGGAGGACAAGAGGGATGTCCTCTTTTCCAGGGATGGGGACAGGATGCCCATTCAAGTCAACACATCGGTCTGGGGGAGGCTGCCAGTATGGTCAGTGCCACAGGGATGCAGAGGAGGACTGGCCTGCGGTGCAGGAAATGCATAAATGATTTAATCCACGCCACCAGGGTAAGTGAACCTTCTACTCTCTATACTCACCTCACCACTTTTCAGAATCTATCATGGGCCGTGCGCGTCAATGGCAAGGCCAACATCTTTGTTGACCATCCCTAAAAACCCTTCAGAAAGCGCTGGGCTGCTGACCCAGTCACACTGAAGACACAGCCATTTTGAGGGGATGGGTGTCGCCTGGGTTGGGGGGAGGTTGGAGTAGAGGGCAATTTGCAGATGCTGCTGAGCCCATGCTTCTGCTGCCCTTGTCCTTCTAGCTGCTAGAGCTCACAGTTCTGAAGGGGGTTGCTGAAGTAGCCTTGGGGACTAAAGGCAGTGCATCTTTCACATAGCTCGGGCTCACAATTTGGTGGTCACCGCACGGACACCTGTCCACAGGAGGAGGCAGTGACAGTCAAGGTCTTTGGCACTCAGAGAACTGCTGGAGAAGAGGTCCCTGCTAAGTCTGAGTCAGATGATGAGCCTCTGGAAGTGGTCATGGAGAAGATGCTGGAGTATAAGTGAGATGCAGGGGAACATCAGGCAAGGGTGTCAGAGGCCCTCAACAGAGTAGCACGCGAGGTGTAGGAATCTATGCTCATGCTCTCTGATGTTGCGGCTGCAACATGTGAACACATCAAAGTCTCCATGGGAATGATGGCGGATGCTACGGAGCTAGCAAGACGCTCAGTTTCTGCTGGAGATGCACTCAGACCTGCACTCCATCACTGTAACCATGGATGAACTTTCGCAGTGGCTGTGTAAGAGGGGGATAGGGCACCTCTACCTCCCTTCAGGTGCCCCTTCTCAAAATGGCACCTGAAGGGAGATAGAGGTGCCCTATCCCTCGTCAAGGAGGGTCCTCGGACACCCATAGGGTGGAGGAGCGAAAGGCAAACATCCCCGGGGCTTCCACCCAGGACTCTCCAAGGTGGCCATGCATTCTGAGTCCCCACTGGCTGTGACCCCATTGGCTGCAGCCTGTGAGGCTACTGAGGGAGCACCTGCCCCAGAGCAGGAGACCCAAAGAAAGCCAGGGCACACCAGGCCTCAGGTCTCCTCTGGAGGCCTGCCAAAGCCATTACAGACAATTTGGCACAGTAGTCAGCAGGCTGTCTCCACTCTGCTGCAGATTTCAGGGAAACACTGTGGTAGGGTAAGAAAAATTATGAAGGATTAAGTTTTAGTACTTTGTAAATATATGACTCATCTCAATTCATGGAGGTCTCCTGGGTCTTTTTTTGCTGCTGCTTGTATTATTGGCTGTGCGCACTCCTCCCCTCTCTTCCATGGAGGGGCAAGGCTGGATATTTGTCCCTTTGAATCATGCCTGCACATCGAGGCATCGCTCTTTGCTAAGGCTCATGTGAAGCTTCCCACTTACACTATTCCCCTTCCCTCCACTGCCCTCTAGACCCTATGGAGAGACCTATGCCTCGTCAGGATAGATTATCTTCTTCAGTTATCCAGTTGACCTTCAGCTCCACCCACCTGATGACCCTCCTCCCACCTAGAAGTTTTCTATTGGACAGTGAGGGCATTGACATCCTGATCTTCCTTTGCCTCAGGATGGTGCACATCACCTTCCAGACAATGGTAAATACCTTTTACCATCCTCCTGTAACCAACCCCCTACCAATCGACATTCCCCCATCCCTCCTCACCCACCTTGCCTCCACCAACCCCACTGTTATCTTCACCCTCCCATCAGTTACCTTTGAACCTCCACCCATCACCCTGGAGCCCATCACCGGGAGCCTTCAAATGCCTTCCCTCCCTGATGAGTCCACAGCTGTTGCAGTCCCCATGCCCACCCTGATCCTGCCCACTCCCAAGATCTGTGTGAAAGTTCTTATCCCTGCCAATGACACCCAGACGGAAACTATTCCCACCAGACCCGGACCCTCACCTTCCCATTTCACCGCATCCCACTGCTCCCTCTCACAGTCACAGCCCCCCTCCTCCCACCAGTATCCTCAGTTCGCCCCCTCAAGATTCCGGCATTGGGAGCAGTGACCTCTCCCTCTGAACAAATCTTCCCTGCTGACAGGGCAGAAGATATGCTGGGGTTAGGGGTGCAAGTGGCGGTGGAGGTGGGGGGATGTTGAAGATTCCAGTCTGCTGCTGTTTTAAATTACATTCATTAGATGCAAATTCAGTTCCCAACAACCTTCATAGGGAAAGGTGATCTGCCATTAACCTGCCATGACAGTCAAGTTCCTGCCATCGTTTCTCCCCATCAGGAAACCAATTTTTTTCCTACTAAGCTTATTCCCCATTCCTGCCCACCATGGACCCCACTGCTGCTGGGAGGGGACGATTCCATGCAGTGAGAATAAGATCTGGATTTCCACCCTAGAGGCAGGTAGCAGGAGTTGGGACATTTCCCAGCTTGGCGTGCCCACTTCAGGAGAAACTGCCAGCAAAGGCAAGATTTTTGTTCCAAGGTGGGGGGTGGGGTGGTTGATAACTGGGGTCAGGCCTGCTGGCCCCAGAAACAGCTCAGAGGCAGCCAGAGATCCTGCCAGGTGCAGAGTTAGGTCTGCTTTGGTGCTCTTTGTCCCAGTTACAATAGAGACCATTAAACAGAAAACAGCCCTGTAGCCTCACCCTCAAAACCCACACATGCTCCATGCTGTCTCCATGCCAGCTCATGACTCTTCATGCCTACCACCAATGGCCCCTCATAGCTTACATGCCAACCTATGGCACTTCCATGCCCATTTACCCTGTGTACACTCTGTATAGAACCAAGGAACCCCATAATAACAATGTCATGTGTGAAAAAGCTTTTAAAAAAACAGGGCTGTCAGTCAAGAATGCATATTAAGGCTTGGCTGAGAGCCCAGGCATCCAAGAGCCTGTTGAAACAACTATGCCCAAGGAAAAACATTGCTTGATTGACAGCTTTCTCTCTTAGACCTATTTTTTAATTGCTCAATGTTTATTTACACAAGAAAAAGAGGTGTCAAGTGCTTGTAATTTCTGCTATTGATACTTGGAAGGGCTTGTTGATTGACACTTTTATAGGGCTGTTTTAAAAGGAGTTTTTATGTAAGAAAGTTATGAATGAGTTACTGTTGTTTTTAAAGCTTTTTCACACTTGACATTTTTACTATTGGGTTCATTGGGTCTGTACAGAGTATATACCGTGTACATGGACATTGAAGTGCCATAAATTGGCATGGAGGGTATGCGTGACCATTGGGGTAGTAGAGGGGCATAGGTTGATATGGAGGGCATGAGGGGCCATTGGGGTTGATTGGAGGAGCATGGGTTGGAATGGCGGGCATGGGTAAGACCTTTTGAATTTACCTTTCCAAAGGTTCCCTCATCCAGACTATGGTTCAGGACATCCCTGAGGAGCCATGAACCACAACTCACTGAGAGGCTGGCCATACTGCATGAAGATTGCAGGGGGTTAGGAGATGTCTCTCCCCTCAATAGAGCCCAGAATGCAGGGTGTGGGCTTCTGAGCTGCACCAGCTTGCACCCTTATCCCATGCTGATGAAAATTGGGGGTGCCAGGAATGGGGCTGGGAATCTGAGAATCGGATCCCGGCCACCATTTTGAAAAGCCCGCGGAGTGTTCCCAATCCAGCACTAAGAGTGTCAGATTGGAGGTTCTTATCAGTTGAGTGATTTTTAATTGATTGCAGTCTGGGGGAGCTCAACGACGCGTCCTCAGGAGAAGCATAGAAGCATTAGCAATCTCTGGATTTCTGTGAAATAAAAGCAAAATACTGCAAATGCTGGAAATCTAGAACAAAAACAAAAATACCTGGAACCTGCTGAGTTTTTCCAGGTATTTTTGTTTTTGTTCTGGATTTCTGTGTTTAACTGCACATTTGCAGGCTCCAGAAGTTGCCGTCAGTTTTACATGAATATTAACAGTTTCATCATCATCAAAACCACAAAATCAAAGCCATTCATTTCACAGAGGCTCAGAATCCCTTACCTCCACTTTTAAAATTCTTTCATGAAGAATGGGACGCAGGCATCATTGGCAAGGCTGGCATTTATTGCCCACCTCCTAATTGCCCTAGAACTGAGTGGCTCTCTAAGTGGCCACTTCAGAAATCATTTAAGAATCAATCACAATTTCATCATCATTTCTAATGAGGCCAGCTTTATGTCCAGATTAACTGGATTTAAATTCCATCAACCCATCAGCTGCCAAGGTGGGATTTGAACCCATGCCACCAGAGGAATAAATGGGCCTTTTTTAAAAAAAAATTGTTAATGGGATGTGGGCTTTGCTGGCTAAGTTGACATTTATTGCCCATCCCCAGTTGCCACTTTTAGGAGTCAACCACATTGTTGTAGGTCTGTAGACCAGACATGGACATTAGTGAACCAGAGCATTTTTACAACAGTTCAATTTTTAATTCCAGGTATTTATTGAATTCAAATTCCACCATCTGCCATGGTGGGATGCAAACCCAGGGCCCCCAGAGCATTATCAGCCCAGTAACAATACCACTACACCACCGCCTCTGGGTTACTAATCCAGTGAAATTACCACTATGCCACCATCTCTTCACCTACGTGCCTCAATGTCAAATAACTATTGTCCCTTGACAAATTTTGTCTCTGCTCCTACTTCCATTCCTGGTCATATCCAGGATAACAGTCCTTGGCCTTCAGCTAAGTTCTGCATTAAGAGTAGCCAGATGAAAGGCTTGTGATGTAATGGTAATTATGAACCTCAAGGCATGCTGATATCGTAGTTTTTAACATACCAGTAAGTGATTTTGTACTAACTTCAGACTCACAACAAAACAACTAAAAAAAGGAATCATGCCTTCGGTCCAAGGAAGACAAAATAATTTAACTTAAACAATATCTTTGTCCATACATTCTGCTAGAAACATAGAATATTACAGCACAGAAGGAGACCATTTGGCCCATTGTGTCTCTTTGAAAGAGTTATCCAATTGTCTCTCTCCTCTTGTTTCCCATAGGCTTGCAAATCTTTCCTTTTTAAATAATCATCCCCTTTCCATTTGAAATTTACTCTCAAACCTGTTTCCACCACTCTTTCAAGCAGTTAATTCCAGATCATAACAACTCCCTGCATAAAATAATTTCTCCTTATCTAGCCCCCCAGTTCTTTTGTATGAAAGTCAAATTGAATTAATTAATGATGCAAGCTATCAGAATATAACAAAAAGTCATTGACTTTTAAATGTAATTAGGAAATGTCGCTATGGTAAATAGTAATATTACAAAGCGACATAGTGATAATCTCATGATGTATGAATTAATGCTGCTTGGTTCCATTTAAAAACAGAATTGCATTTTGATTCCCACATTTAAAGGTGGCGAAAAACTTATGTGCCACTTGGCTTTGTAAAGCTTCAAGCTACACGAAGACTTCAGCTTATGAAGAAATAGCAATGCTCTCCTGTGTTTTTTGACCAGTGCTGATAAGTACACATTTCAGGGGGATGTAATAGATCTCAAGGTAACCACTTGGTAGCCACCTAAAGGACAGCTAATATTTGTTGGGGTGCTGCTCCCCAACTGCCCAGCACAGTGTTTCTGGGAATTCTGCACAAGCTGTCAGTCATTGCTGGATGGGAAATGGCATCTTTAGTTGCTACCAGCATGTGACTATCTTGTCATTCCATCCCTTCTGCACCATCATTCCGATGCCAAGAGCACACCATAAGAAAACATACATGTTGATTTACAATCCCCCCAATCTGTTGGTTCCTGTTAGATTCCTAAGCGACACAGTTGGCATCGTAGTGTCACTTCGTCAGCTGCCGCTGCTATCATTACTTCTGCGCTGCCGTTTCAAATTGTCAGGCATGGTTTTCATTTCAGTAAGCTTAGATACAATTAGCAAGAACCAAAACTTCAGGTTGTTTTCTCTGCTTTGATGCAAGTTACGTAGCAAGAGTGACCCATGATATAACAAAGATGAAATAAGAAATGATCGACTGGTTTCTCAAGCTGCTTTTTCAGAGCGAGAAATAAATGGGAGATAGAAATTCAGAAATCATTGTGATGTTAGTTTGTTAATGTTTGATGTATCCTATCGAATTCTGTGTTCACAACAGCAATTACTTGCGATTCTTCAACCTCTTTATTAAACTAGTAAACATTTGAATATGGTAAAGGTTCAACTGTTGGTGTTGCAAAGTTAAAGTCCCTGAACAAATGGTGGGGGGTGCAGAGGGGGAAACAAAGGTATAAAGATTGACATGGAAAGATTCCAACAAATAATAAGAAAAAAAACACTCATCAACAAAAAGGAAGGTGATGTTTATGAATTAATTAAGGTTGACTCTTCGTCAGACTAGGGAGTCACAAAAGACAATAGCATCATGTAAGCTGGGGCTGGGGGATAGGGTCAATCATAGACTGAATTCCCCTTCCCATCACCCAATCAGATGGGGGTAATTTGGAAGAGGAAAGAAGGAGGGGGGAGAGTTAGTCAATGGGACAATGGGTGTCCATTGAGGGATGGGAAAGAGAGGTCCACTCAGATGGGCTGCTAAACCCGATGGGTGTCAGGGTCTCTGAGGAGGAGGAGGAAAGTTGGAGTCTTTGTGATGGTGATTGCCAGCCTCAGGGGAAAGGATGGGTGGGATACCTTGGTGAAGATGGATTGATTGGAGGTCACCGGGGGTAAGGGAAATCACACACTTCAGTATTTTGGGGATCGCAGCTTGAAGCCCAAATGGTTCAAGGCTTTGGGGGCCTTGTGCTGTGCAGGGATTTTGGCACCTTGTGGTAATAAGGGAGGTCAGAGACCTCATAGTGGGACGGCAGGCCTTTAGAACGTGATTGGTGTTGGTGCCCGATTGTGAAGGCTCCTCAGGCAGGTATCTCAATCCAAGAGGTGGGTGTGAAGACATTTACCTCCTGAATCCATCAAGTCCTCACCTCAATGAAGCTGACAGTTTTCCTGGGTCTTGAGCTGCTCCAGCCACCAGTATGAGGCAGGCTTGGTAGACTAGCTGGTCTTTACCTACACATCACTTTTGTATGTCTGCATGTTCAATAAGTAACTTTAAAATTTCATGAAATTGGTAATGCCTTGAAAGATTTAAGGGAATATTGAAGAAAAAAATTGAAGATTTATAAAACTGCAATAACAAATGCTGAATGGGATAAGCTATGATAGAAAAAAAATGGAGCAATAAGACTGCAAGTTACATTGAGGAAATAAAGAATCATGGAAATATAGTCACATATTTGCCGATTAAATTTAATGCTGACAATAGTGAAGTGACACATTTTGGTAGGAAGAGCAAGGAAAGACAATATAACATAGAGAGCGCAATTCTAAAGGAGTTGCAGGAACAAAGGAATCTGGGGATATATGTGCAAAAAATCATTCAAAGTGGCAGGGCAGCTTGACAAAGTGGTTAAAAAAGGCATACAGGACCTTGGATTTTATAAATAGAGGCAAAGGGTCAAATTTCCCTTTGGGTTCAGAAAAACCTGACTAGTGCACTTTTGCACCTTCCAAAATGTACACCTGACCCATGTGTTGCTCGGGATTTTTGCCTTTTGCCACAAGGGTTGGATTCGTAGTGCATTTTGGGAACCATGATGGAGTGATTACAGCATGTAGATGTGGAGGCAGGCCAATTAGAAGGCCCACCTCAGATCTCCAACACAGCAGCCCAGTTCCTAGCATTGTTTAAAGGCCCCTTGAACCCTACCCCTCCATGCCACCCCATGCCACCTCTGATCACCCATGCCACCCTGCTCCCTCACCCCCACCCGCCCCTATGCCACACATTGCCCCTTCATCCTCCCCATCCCATGCCACCCTTGCCACCTTAGAGCACCCATGCCACCCCATGCTACCAGCAAACCCCCAAGCACCTGCATACCTCCCCTTGTACCCTCAGATTACCCATGCCACCTCTATGCCACTTCCATGTCCACATGTTTCCTCCACCATCACTCACCCAGTATTCACTATGCATGGTCTTAAGGGGCTATGTAATAACAATGGGAATTATTTCAAAATCATTGAAAAAAATTAAACCTCTAACAATCTAATAATACCCTGAATTTAAACCCACTATCATTGATACTGGAAAGAAAAAATAACCTACTCCAGTGTAAAATATGTAATCCTTCAAGTGCCTATTAGCTTTGTGAACAAACATGAAACCGCATCAAAGGCATATTCTGTTATCATAGCTTCTTAAAAGTGTCAATCTTTCTTGGATCAATAGAATAACTGCTGAGCTAAAGCTTCTGAAACCTAGCCAAGCATTCATCAAGGCTTCAGCTGCCATAACAAAAGTTTCCAGCCATATTACCTGTAACAGATAGAACAGAATGGTGTTCTTTTTCCATTTCAAAGCAAACAACCTGTCAATAATGGAAAGGAGCAGGTACAAAGACTTTTTCAATTTTCATAAGTACGTTTTTTAACATCCAGAACTGGCAGTCGATTTAACTCACAACACAGAACATGACAGAAAAGGCTGGCCGGACATCTTTTTAAAACATTTTTTAATGCATTTTAGCTCTTTCTCTGATGGAAAAAAGTACTGTAATGTATGACATATTTACATAGTATTTGTCCATGTAAGGGTCAACTTGCCTTTGCAGGACAGATCCCAATGATGAATCATTGTATTGAAACACATCTGTATCACAAATGCAGTATCTCATTGTGACATTTGAAAATATTAAAGCATTTTACATTTATCTTTCAAAATGTCCCTGACTCTTCAGCACGCTCAGTAGTCACAAACTCTCCAAGGAGGTTCGGTTCTTTTTAGAGCTTCTAAAACTCAAACCAGCACGAGAAAATTATATGCAGGAGGAAATGCAATTTTTCTGTGATCCTCACAATCGGGATCCTGACCTGGGAGGAGTTGCATGTGTGTATTACACCCAAATCCTTCCCGACCCACAACAATGCTACATGAAAATGGCGTGGGGCCGAGAAGACAAAGGAAAATTGTTTTTCTTCAGCAAAAAAATAAGTAAGTTCAGCGTTTTGTGATCCAGTTTACCCCTCCATTGGGAGATGAAAACCTGGCCCACAGATTAAAAAAACCAAGGAAGCTATGATGAATCATTATAAAACACTGGGTTGGCCTAAACTGTATCATTGTGTCCATTGCTGAGCACTGCACTTTAGGAAGGATATGAAGGCTTTGGAGAGGGCGCAGAAAAAAATTATGAGAATGGTTCTGAGGATGTAGGACTTCCAGTTACTTGGATAGATTGAGGAAGATGTGTTGTTCTTCTTAAAGAAGAAAAGGTTGAGAGAAGATTTTGACATGTTCAAAATTGTGAGGGCAAATAGAGAGGACTGTTCCCACTGGTGGAAGGATTGAGAACCAGAGGACACAGATTTAAGTAATTGGCAAAAGAATCGAAAACAACATGAGGAAGATCTTTTTCACACAGTGAGTGGTTATAATATAAATGCATTGCCTCAGAGTGTGGTGGAGGCATGTTCATTCATGAATTTCAATAGGGAATTGGATAAGCAACTGAAGAGAAACAAATTGCAGGGCAACAGGGAAAGGGTGGGGAAGTGAGACCAGCTAAAATGCAGTTGCAGAGAACTGGCAAGGACTCAACAGGTCAAATGGCCCTCCTTCTTTGCTGTGACCTTTCTATGATTCTAAGATTCTACACTTATATCTTAAAAAACGGTGGTTCAAAGTTAAGAGATGACAGAGTCTTGGACTGGAGAACAATATGGCAGGAATTTCAATTAAGATCATAAGGCTTAGTTATGAGTAACAAACCAGAGTTAATTAACATTCTGACAGTATGAGAATATCATGGGAATAGTGATATTAATATGATTGAATTTGATATTAGGTTTGAGAGGGGAAAGGGAACAACACAGTAAATTGAACTAACTATTAATGAGAAAACCTATAGAGAAATAATAGGAAGTGCTAAAGCATGTGGCATAATACAAAGCTTAAAAGGTAAAGCTTCCATTTGTGTAATTAAAAAACCACGGTCAACCAATGAGGTAAGAGTAACAATTACAAAAACAAAGCCTTACAGAAATAAGAGCAATTTCCATTAACATAGAACCTTTGACTTAAGGTTTGACACTGAGTCACATAAGGAAATATTAGGGCAAGTGGCAAAAAGCTTGGTCAAAGTGGTAGGTTTTAAGGAGCATCTTAAAAGAAGAAAGAAAAGCTTAGCAAGGGAATTCCAGGGTTTGTGGGCCGAGGTAACTGAAGGCACCACCACCAATGGCAGAGGGATAAAAATTCAGGCTGTGCAAGAGTCCAGAATTGGAGCAACATGGAGACATTGCAGAGTTACAGGGCCAGGGGAAGTCGGAGAAGTGACGCCATTAATGGATTTGAAACAAGGGGTAGGGGTGGGGTTTGTGCACTGGCAGGCATGGGTGGGCATGGACCCGATCGGTGCCCCCAATCAGGTCTGTGCCACCATTTTATGAGGGCGGGCCAATTAAGGCCCACCCAGCGTGATGCACGCCCAGAAGCGTTATGCGCTCCCTTTGCAGGTGGTGGGGGGGTGCGGGGGGCAGTGGTTCCCTGAGTCGTGCATGGGTACGAAAGAACGCAGAAAACTCGGAGATTAGTTTTAAGTTTTTACAGTTCAATAAAGTGTTGTAAAAAATTTTATGACATGTCCCCTCATGTGAAACTGTGAGCTGGGACATGTGCATTAATTTTAATAAAAATTTTTCTGAAAATTTTAAATCATTCATGAAACCTCATCCCGCCCGTGGATGAGTTCCATGAAAAATTCGAAGGCCGCCTGGGCTGTTCGCCTGCCCGACAACCTTAAGGTTGGACGTGCAGCTTTCTCAAAAGGCTTAGTTAGTTCATTAATGGCCTTTACAGGCCTTTGACGGTTTGGCGGGCGTGCAGCCGACTCGGCTGCGTGCCCGCCGAGCTGAAAATCTAAATGACGCACGGTGACGTCGGGATGCACGCCCAATGTCACCCTGCGTCACTTTACACTTCGGCAAGTGGGGCCTTGCCCCCGCTCGCCGAGCCGAAGATTCAGCCCAAGGATGAGAATTTTAAAATCAAGGCTCTGCTAGGCCGTGAGCCAAATTAAGTAAACAAGCACAGGGATGATGGGTGAATAGGATATCAACAGCAGATGTATTCTGAGAGATCCTGCTGTGCCAAAAAATATGCCACTGGCACTAAAGGAAGGAAAAATGGAAATCCAGCAGAGAACTAGAGGAAGTAAAAGGGGATGTAAAACATGAGGTGTAAATAGAGAATATGAAAATGCAACATTAAAGCTAAGGACAAAAGTTTTAATAAATATATTAAGAGATATACTGGATGGAATTTAATGTAGGCAACATGAAGCCTTGTGGCCCTTCTTTTTGGGAACTCCTGCCACATTAAGTGCCAATTAGGTATTAACTGGGCAGCAGTGGGCCTTCCCCGAGATCAAGGACCCAGGGGGCAGAAATCCTGCCCGCTGTTAACTGTCAGCCAATCAGAGACTGGCAGTTCTTCATTGCTCAGCATCGCCACCAGGCAGGTGGTGACTGTTACTGGTAGTGCATTCATCCAATGCCCAGGATCGCTGAGGAACCTAGGCCACAGTTGATGATTGAGAAGGGTAATTGTGGGATGGTGTTCACAGAAAGGGTCAGCAACAAGGGCAGGGGTGACTTTCAGTGGGCCTGCCCTTCTTGATGCTGGATCCCTCCCCAACCTGCTGTTGCTTGAATACCAGCGGCGGCAGGATGAGATCTTTAAGTGGGCATCAATTGCCCACTTATGGGTCTCAGTTGGTGGTGGGATATGAAGGCCATCCATGAGTCTTCTCACCATGGGCTTAATCAGGGCAGAGGCAGGAAGATAGTTGGGTCCCAGCCAGCCATTCACCCTCCTCATCAATCACTCCCCCACCACCAAACTCACCATGAGAGAGGATATTATATTCTGTCCAGTGTGTTAAAGGGGATCATGGAAAACATATGCAGGTGTGGCTATACTGAATAATAAGGAAAGGGCAGATTTGTTAAATCAATACATAGAAATTGGGCTACTCAATACCTTTTTATTGGGCACTAAACAACTTCCCAAGTACGATGGGAAGGAAGCATATGCTTATTACAAGCTGGAGATGTACCAGCTGCCACATTGGTAAAGACAGATACAATCAAGGCCCTAATGCCTGTCTGTGGCCCCTCTACAAGTTTAGCTTATCCAGAGGTGTCAACTGCACTTAGCAAAAACAGGTGGCTCCTGGAGAAGCCTGCTAGGTTGCTAGGTCACAACTAACTAGGTGAGTGTTTAAAGAAGTACAAGTAGTTTTTATTCAAAGCACATGGGGGACTGCTAGCCATTGTTCCAACTCAACCATCACCGCGGCCACCTGCAGCCTCAATAGACCCTTGCTCCCTATTGATCCAGTCAGCCAGACTCCTGGTCCCTCCTTTCCCATCGGCTCCCTTCCTGGTTGCCTCTCCTTTTCCTGACATGATTGCCTCATTAACATTAACAAAAACTTAATGTGACATCTCACAGTGAAAGACATTAAATCATACGTGATGTCTTGCATTTTAAATCATGACCAACCTTCCACTTATATTATTCGTTCTAGGAAAGTAAGCTCATGTGTTTATTTTGGATACACTGAATGTTCTGTCATCACAAAATCTAAATTTGCATTATAAAAAATCCCAGGCAATCCACTCAAACTGGCAGATTTCTCATCTCACTTTTCAACTTTTCAATGTTTTTAATATAAAGTCAAAATGGAAATTCACTCCCCCCCCCACCCCCCCCCCCATAACAGGTGCTATGCAAGGAGAGGATCCCTGTGCCTGCATCCTAAGTTATTTGTCACTAAGCTCATTATGAAATGCAACGGATTATAGCACTTAGGTCAGCTGAATGAGCACTGAATTATTCAAAGATTGGCCAGACGCTGTATTCTTTGAAGCCTATTCTAAGGATTTTCCTGTCACTATGTGTAGCAAACCCATGCCGGGTGGGAAACATCCTATCACCATTCCTGCCATCAGCAATTTTGATCAGTGTGAGAAAGAAGGCAGGTCGCGAGCCCACACTCAGCACTCCTGCCCTTGCCAGCTCCATTGGAGGGACAGGAATTTTAGAACCGCACAATTTTCATGGAGTTGAAGGCATTGTGGTTCCCACCAGCTAAGAGGAGTTGTGAGCCATGGATAAACTCTAGTCTGGAGTGGGAAATGATTTGGCAGATAAGTTCAAAAGGTGTTAACAGCTTCATATGTCACAATGTAATGCTGTATGATAAGTTAAATATGTTTTTAATACTGTGGTTGATGATAGGGCTACGTTCTCAAAAAGTAAGCGACCATTAAATTGACCAGTCTGGTGAAAGTGGAAAGTGTTCAGATACATTAGAGTACATTATCCAATGGATAAAGTGCTCTTCACCATTGAACATCATTGATATTCAGATTTGACCATGTCAGTTGTCCCCTGTGATTTAATGTTTAATTGAATGGCAGCTCAGACATTTGTTCCCCTGGTTTTTAGCTTGATCAGATGGCTAAGGTCTTTCAATGATGCCAAAGGTTTGAATGTATTCAGCTCTGGAGGCTTTGTTTGCACACCTGTGCAATGGAATCCCATTATGAAATCTTGGCTGAGTTCCAAACCCCACTAGTGGATTCAGTATAGTAGAGGTTGTTGACACAGCTGTCAAGGGGTCTGTGAGTTTATTCATCTTGGGAGTTTAGTTACCACTTAAGAAGATTATGTTTTTTGAAATGATTTTAGCTTTTATTTTTGCCAGCTCTACCTGGCCGCACTCAAAAAACTCTGGTCCACTGCCAGCCCTTGTGAGCCCTCTCCCCTTCCTGATGATTGTCTTACCCCCTCTCCCGAACCCCACTTCCACTCCTGCAACAGCCCCCTGTCAAGCACTTTGAAGCCACCCAATTTCCTGCCTTCCAGCATTACCTGGGAGGTCAAGGTTTGGACTAGGCTGTTTTTGAACTAGGCCTGGGATGCAAAATAGCTCAGGCCTCACGACAATAATAACAGGCGAGTAGTGGGTGCACCCTGCCAACTGACTGCCAGTTGTGCACCTCGAATTGAAAATCAGCCCCATTTGGTGAAGGTGAAAATTTTGTTTTAAAAATGGAAGTATCACAGCTACGATCAAAAGAGCACCAGAGGGCCAATCATTGGAAGGTTTTTTCAAACATAATTTAAAAATAAAATGAACGAACGTGTGAAGTAGGACATTCAGGCACCGAGTTAGGTCAATTCAGGGTCATTTAGAGGAAATAGGTATCATTCAGAGACCAAGCGAGAGCTATCGGGAATGATAAATCGTAAATTAAATTCAATAGTGAGAAGTTTCAAAAAATATCAAATATGGTTACAAAATGAAAGGTGTGGCATTCAGTAAACTGAGTCAAGTTAAGTGTTGTCATAGTGTAGGGCTGTCATTCAAAGGCAAATAGAATCTTGGAACTATGCTTGTTAAGCTATGGAATCAAATTAAAGAAAATATGAGTGAATGTTTACAAGGGTTTGATAAGAAATAGGTTTTGTGTGACCTGTGTGATCACCATCTGTATGAAAAGATATAGAGGCACCAGAGAGGATTCACAGAAAGCCAACTAGATTTTGGATCAATTGAGAAGATGATTAAAAACAAACATGACCCAAGTTTTCAGTGTAATAAAGTAAATTAATAAAGTGGATGGAGAGAAGAATTATGTGCAGAATGCAGAATGGGAGCAGCAGGGCTAATCCTTAGAAGTTTTCTTTAATACAGTTTAGAAATGAACTGTTTGGACGTACAAATCATAAAATCATTGATTGATTCAGCATATAACTAGGCCATTCAGCCCATTCTGGCAGTGCAAACTCTTCGGTACAGCTACCCAATTAATCTTACTCTCCTGCTGTTTTCCCATTGGTCTTTATTTTTTTCCTTGAAGTATTTATCCAATTCCTTTTGAAAGCTACTTTTGAGTCTTCTTCTGCTGCCCTTTCAGATAGTGCATTCTAGGTCATAACAACTCGCTGCATAAAAACATTCTCAGCCTGTCTTTGGTTCTTTTACCAAGTGCTGTAAGTCTCTCTGCTGGTTACAGACCCCTCTGCCACTGGACTCAGCTTCTCCTTATTTATTCTATCAAAGCTATTCATGGTTTTGAACACTTCTATCAAATATTTTCTTACCTTTCTCTGCTCTTGGCCTTCAGATCTCAAGTTGTGAATAAAAGCACGACATTTAGCGAAAATAGATCTAATTCAAAGGCCAAAAAAGATCTCTGATATACTAGCATCGATAATGTTTCATTGGATATCTATGAAAGCAGCTGTTACCCGTGGGGCACTCAAACACTGCATTCTTCTTTTGAACAAGTTATGGCTTAAATCTCTAAAATAAAAGCAAAAAACTGTGGATGCTGGAAATCTGACACAAAAACAAAAATACCTGGAAAAATTCAGCAGGTCTGACAACATCTGCGGAGAGGAATACAGTTAACGTTTCGAGCCTGTATGAC
This sequence comes from Carcharodon carcharias, assembly GCF_017639515.1. Lineage (NCBI taxonomy): Eukaryota > Metazoa > Chordata > Chondrichthyes > Lamniformes > Lamnidae > Carcharodon > Carcharodon carcharias. The sequence continues at coordinate 44,843,462 of NC_054485.1, forward strand.
TCTTCACCAGAACCAAGGAAAAATAGAGAAGAGGTGAAATATAAGCTGGTTTAAGTGGGGTGGGACAGGTAGAGCTGGAGAAAGGGCCAGTGATTGGTGGAGATAACCAAAAGATGTCATAGACAAAAGGACAAAGAGGTGTTGACAGTAGTGATATTAGCTGAAGAATGTGCTAATAGGTGACATTAAGGGTAGAAAGCAGGACGAGCAAGTAACAGATAGTGCTAGTGGGGGTGGGGTGGGGGGAAGGGATCGAAATAGGCTAAAAGGTAGAGAAAAAATAATGGATGGAAATACATTTAAAAACAATGGAAATAGGTGGGAAAAGAAAAAAAAATAAATTATTGGAAAAAGGGGGATCGGAAAAGGGGTGGGGATGGAGGAGAGATTTCATGGTCTAAAATTGTTGAACTCAATATTCAGTCCGGAAGGCTGTAAAATGCCTAGTCAGAAGATGAGGTGCTGTTCCTCCAGTTTGCGTTGAGCTTTACTGGAACATTGTAGCAGGCCAAGGACGGACATGTGGGTATGAGATCAGGGTGGAGTGTTGAAATGGCAAGCGACAGGGAGGTCTGGGTCATGCTAACGAGCAGTCTAAGGTGTTGCGAAATCAGTCACCCAGTCTGCGTTTGGTCTCTCCAGTGTAAAGGAGACTGCATTGGGAGCAGCGACTGCAGTAGACTAAATTGAGGGAAGTACGTGAAACACTGCTTTACTTGAAAGGAGTGTTTGGGCCCTTGGACGGTGAGGAGGGGGAAGTAAAGGGGCAGATGTTGCACCTTCTGTGGTTGCATGGGAAGTATCGTGGGAGAGGGTTGAAGTGTAGGGGGTGATGGAGGAGTGGACCAGGGTGTCCTGGAGGGAGCGATCCCTGCGGAATGCTGCCAGGGCGGGGGAAGGGAAGATGTGTTTGGTGGTGGCATCATGTTGGAGTTGGCAGAAATGGTGGAGGATGATCCTTTGAATGTGGAGGCTGGTGGGGTGATAAGTGAGGACAAGGTTCTGGGAGGGAGAGGAAGGTGTGAGGGCAGATGCGTGGGAGATGGACCAGACACAGTTGAGGGCCCTGTCAACCACTGTGGGTGGAAAACCTCAGTTAAGGAAGAAGGAAGACATGTCAGAGGAACTGTTTTTGAAAGTGGCATTATCAGAGCAGATGCGATGGAGGTGAAGGAACTGAGAGAATGGGATGGAGTCCTTACAGAAAGCGGGGTGTGAGGAGCTGTAGTCGAGGTAGCTGTGGGCTTGAAATGAATATTGGTGGACAGTCTATCACAAGAAATTGAGACAGAGAGGTCAAGGGAAGTGTCAGAGATGAACCATGCAAAAATGATGGAGGGGTGGAAATTGGAAGCAAAATTAATAAAATTTTCCAGGTCGAGAGGAGAGCATGAAGTGGCACCGAAGCAGCCATCGATGTACCGGAGAAAGAGTTGTGGGAGGGGGCCTGAGTAGGACTGGAACAAGGAATGTTCCACATACCCCATAAAGAGACAGGCATAACTGGGGCCCATGCGGGTACCCATAGCCACATATTTTATTTGGAGGAAGTGAGAGGAGTTTAAGGAGAAATTGTTCAGTGAGAGAACAAGTTCAGCCAGACGGAGGAGTGTAGTGTGGGATGGGGATTGTTCAGGACTTTGTTCGAGGAAGAAGCGGAGAGCCCTCAGACCATCCCGGTGGGGGATAGAAGTGTAGAGGGATTGGACGTCCATGATGAAGAGGAAGTGGTTGGAGCCAGGAACTAGAAATTGTTGATATGATGTAGGGTGTCAGAGGAATCGTGGATGTAGGTGGGAAGAGACTGGACAAGGGGAGAGAGAATGGAGTCAAGATAGCAAGAAATGAGTTCCATGGGGCAGAAACAGGCTGACATGATCGGTCTGCCGGGACAGTCCTGTTTGTGGATTTTGGGGAGGAGGTAGAAGCGGGCCAGCTGAGATTGGGAGACAATGAGGTTGGAAGCTGTGGAGGGAAATCTCCAGAGGAGATGAGGTCAGTGACAATCCTGGAAACAATGGCTTGATGTTCAGTGGTGGGGTCATGGTCCAGGGATAGGTAGGAGGAAGTGTCTGCAAGTTGACGCTCAGCCTCTGAGAGGTAGAGGTCACTGCACCAGACAACAACAGCACCATCCTTGTCAGCAGGTTTGATGACAATGTCACGGTTGGACCTGAGAGAATGGAGTGTGGCAAGTTCAGAGAAAGACAGGTTAGAGTGGGTGAGAGGAGCAGAGAAATTGAGATGACTGATATCACACCGGCAGTTCTTAATGAAAAGACCAAGAGCAGTTAAGAATACAGAGGGAGGGGTCCAGGTGGAGGGAGAATATTGGAGGTGGGTAAAAGGATCTGTTGAATGGGGAGAGGACTCCTGCCCAAAGAAGTGAGCACGGAGACGAAGGCGGCGGAAGAAGAGTTCAGTATTGTGCGGAGCCCGAAGACGTAAGATATGAAACTGAGTCCTTTGCTGAGCACTGAACACTCGGCATCAGAGAGGCAAAGATCAGGGGGTACAGTGAATACCCGGCCGGGGCTGGGATTGGCAGGTGGGATGGGGATAGAGGGATGGGCAGGGGTGGAGGGTCCTGAATGGGCATTGGTGTCGATGAGTTGTTGGAGTTGGCGTTCCTTTGCACCTGAAAGAAAGAGACAAAGTTTCTTGTTGAAGCATCAGATGAGATGAAGAATAAAATGAAACTGGGGACAAGGACAGCTTAGAAATAGGGTGTGTTGGTGCTGCTGGAGGGAGAGGTTGAGTGTGATCATATGGCGGCGCATGACACTGTGTGTGGATCTCAGGATGTGACAAGAACAGCAGTCCGAGGAGCGTTGTTGTATGTCCTGGAGATACCTGTATTCCTGGGTGGGTTCGAAACATGAGGGATGGAACTTCAGTTGAAATCCACGTGGGGTAAGTCAGAGATGGAGACAGTCACTGAAGAAGGAAATATGGCTGTGAAAGCGAGTTTCAGTAAATGCCTTGTCCAACACCAGGAGGAAAATGGAAAGCAATGATGATGAACAGGGCAAAAAAGACAGGCGGAAATCCTGTCGGAGAGAAGAGCAATACTTCTTCAAGGTGGGCATTCTTTAAGAGAAGTGCCAGTAAATTAAACACTAAGATAAAAGTTGGCTTAAAGCTCACTGTCCTGTCAGAGCTCTCCACGTCTTCTCCCTTATATCAGGATCATACGCATCTTGCTAATATAATGGTTGTCCAGCACCGTTGCCCATGTAAGCATGTGAGCAAAGAACACTGGTTATATTTGATCGGTGGACCAGGCCTGGTTACCAACTTCTCATCCTGTTTGAGAGGAGGTGAAGGAGTGAGAATCCCTTGTGCAAGGCACACGAATGTTTCAGCACTGATAAACAGCAAGAAATTACTGGAAAATGCTTTCAGTAAAATAGTTATTCACAAATTGGATGCATTGTGTATGTAAAGCAGCTAGCATTCCAGCTTCATCTTACTTCTTTTCATTTCCGCTGTTACAAAAGTTATCACCTGTCAAAAAATGTTTAGTTAGCTGTAAAACACTTTGGTATGTCCTGAAATCAAGAAAAGCGCTACAGAATTGCAAGCTATTTTTCTTTTGTAGAATCATGGAATGATGCAGTGCAGAGGCCAAGCTGCCCAACTTGCCTATCCAATTAATCACATTCTCCACCCTCTGTTCTTCCCTTTCTTTACTAACGGGTTATTTAATTTGATAATCTTAGTTCACTGATGACATCATTCCTTCTGCTTTGAGTTAATTTAATTTAAGCCTGGATATCTAAGGCATTACCTCAGTGACGTTGAAGTGTGCTGAGATGGTGAGCTGGATTTTCACCATGGAGGCGAGAAGCTTCAGTTGGGAAATCTCAGCAGAACCACACACAGGGTTTTGACTTTGAGGGGTGGGTGCATGATCGGTTCGGGCCTGCCATCTCCGGAGATCACTTCAAAGTGGCCATGGAGGCAAGTGAGTGCTGAGGTGGGCTGATCGTTTCTCTGGGACTTTGATCCACCCACTTTCCATGGCCCATCATACCCACCAGGCCACCTCCATGCCACCTCATATGCCCAAGCCACCATATATCCTCCATGTCATCTCATACCCACGTACCGCATCCATGCCACTTCACACCTCTGGCCACCTCCAGGCCACCTCAAATCCTCCATGCCATCTCATACCCTCATATCACCTCCACTCTACCTTGTATCCCCTTGCCACCTCATATCCCGTGATCCCATGCCCCCTCCATGCCACCTCATACCCCCATGCCACTTCTATAACCACTCACTCATTATCAACTATAGACAGATCTCTGGAGCCATGTGGAGATGAAAAGACTAAAGTTCTAACAATTTAAGAAAACTTTCAGTCATATAGACTTGATACAGAAAATAAACCTCCCATTCATGAAACCCATTCAAAAATTTAAAAAAAACCCATCAAGTGGTCAGTCTGCTATAAAAATGAACTTCTATTCAGTAACCACATCAAAGATAGCTAATCCATTAATAGCATCTTAAAACTGTCAATCAAAATATGAACTCATTCCCCCTGCTTAGATAAGTGTTATTTGAGATTTGAAACTCAGCCAGAAATTCATAATGGGCTCAGCTATAATAACAACCCTTGGAAAATGTCAACAATGAACTCTATTGAACGTGCAGGAACAGATGGTAATGCTTTTTAAGCTACACCAGATGGCCTGTCAATCAATGCAGCGATGCTTATTTTTTACTCTGACTGTTGCACATGCTTTTTTTCATTTTTAAAGGGTTAGGGATTCAAATACTTTTAGTTTATGATGCTTAACAGAACATATCGATCATTCAAGAACATTTATGTCTCCACCATCAATTTGAAACTTCCACGCTTGAAACAGCCAATATGCGGTCTGTTTGAACTCAGCATGAATTTCAAATTGCCCTGCTGAGTTTGGGTTTCTTGCCTGTGTGATTCATAAGCCGCCCTCTTCCCTCTGCGAGCAAAAATGGTATCTGGCAGAAATAGGGGAAGGACTTCCATATCCAGGCCACCCCCCCACTGTCATTTTTTGCCTCCGGAGTCAGCTCAACTGTGAAAATTCAGCCACGTGTGTTCAAAAAGCAATTTTGGAAACTTAACCCAAATATTACCAACATGTCTTAAGGGTAAAGATAAGCAAGGCATAGAAAGCCCTGTTAATAGGATTAGTTGAAGTAGGGTAGGAGCAGTGGTGCAAAATCGCCAACATTGAACAGTTTTCTGTAGGTTCCATGTAATTCTAATCTTCAAAAGCTATTCAGCACCTTGGAGAGGAAGACCTTCTTGCATGTATCTCACATTTGAGCTCATAATCTACACCTGATGTTTCTCTCTGTCGGTATTAAGGGAATGCTAAAACATGGAAGGTATTGGGTGCAATCATTTAAGTCCACTGGCGTTGGGCATGCTCAGTGGTGTGAGTGGACAATATGGTGAGAAGGCCAGAAATCGGTTTCACAATGTTGTGAAGCCAGTTTGTGAGTGTCTGCTCAGCCTGTTGATGGAGGGCTGCGTTCCCTGCCATCAGACATCGGGAACCTCATTGTAATGCATCTGCATATCATTATAAGGCCAATCCACTGGAATCCTCCCCCAACGCCACCCTCCACACCCCTCCACAGCAGGATTGTCCACCCACAACAGCATATGTAAGACGTGCACTTGGCAGGGAACTCGGAGGTGAGAGCGTAGTCAAGTTGCACCGTGCTCACCCGGTTTGCCTGTTGGACTTCAAGGTTGAGGTGCATTGGAGGCGTGGGGGCAAGGGTTGCCCTGCGATTGAGGTGATTTTGGGGTGGGGGCAAGGGCTCTTCTGCGGTTGAAGATAGTGCACAAGCACGAGCAGGATGGCCGGGGGAACGGAGGGAAGCAGCCACGCATTAGAGAAACCTTGCATGAAGTGACCATTTCTCTGCAGCTGAGACAGTTCAGACGCACCTACATTGACGTGTGTGGAGTCGGGTCTCTAGCTTATCTGCCCACTCAAACAATGCAGGGGCATGAAAGCACCACCAAGTGTTCCAGAGCTTTTTACCCCTTGGGTACAGACTGCAAACTAATGAGCGTTTTAGTGGACTGCAGAACAGTTGGACGACTGGGCATGTTGTAAAATCTCCTTGCTAAAGTTGGCCATGGAGCAGTCACTGGTGGAGGTGCTCACAGCTCCTCGCAATATCATCATCCCAGTTTGGACCAGTCTCCCCCATGGTTCAAGCTAACAGTGCAGCCTTGCAGTGTGGCTTAGGAGAATGCCTGCGCCTGAGCTGAAAGCACAGCATGCAGTCCAGTGGGCAAAGCTGCTGCCAATTGGTCGGTTGGAGTGGGGCGGAGGTGGGTGGGGTTTCAGGCAGCCATGCAGTGCACTAAACTCTGGTCATCCAAGTGGTGGCCAGCACGCTCTGGGATGCATTAAGGGGCCTTCAGACTTGAGCGAGTGAGGTTCTTAGTACGCCCATGCTAATCCACGCATCTCTCTCTTTCATCCTAAAGGAGGAGTACATTAAGATCATGGAGCCTGGTGAACTAGTTATGTGCCTCATGGCGTACAGAGAGCAGAGACGATGGAGAAGAAGGCGACTGAGGCACCTGGCTGGGCAGAGGGAGGAGCAGCACCCTCAGGAAGAAGGGGCAGCTGGGGCTCCCACACTGAAGAGCCAAAACAAGCCATCATTATCAGTGCCTAGCTAGACCCAGGGTCTATAGATGTCGCCTTTCATTCCTGCAGATGACCGAGAACAGGTGTCGCTGAAAACTGCACATCTACAGAACTGGTCGGTCACATCTGCCAGTTACCGCAGGATTTGGTGCCACAGGGACATGGAGGGCATCCACTGCCAGCGGCTGTGAAAGTGAACACGGCACTTATTTTTTATGCCAGTGGCTCTTTTCAGGGCTCCACAGGTGACCTTTGTGGGATATCACAAACCTCCACCCACAAATGCATTCATGAGGTCACGGATGCCATCTTTGCGAGGGCACACAACTTTGTGCATTTGTCCCAGGCCCAGGAGAGCCAGGACGCAAGATTGATTGGATTTGCCCAGTCCTCCATAGGTTCAGGTGCCATTGACTGCACTATGTGGTGCTCAGATCTCAGTTACAACACAGTGTCAACTATATTGACTGTGAGGGCTTCAATTCGCTGAATGTGCAGTTGGTGTGCAACCACCACAAACACATTCAAGCAGGTATGTGTACAGTTTCCAGGGAGTGTCCACGACTTCTACATTCTCAGTTGGTCATGGATCCCTGACATGTTCAAGGGTCCACAGAGACTGCAGGGATGGCACCTCGGGGACAAGGGCTACGCACAGAGGGCGTGGCTGATGACACCTGTACGGCAGCCTCAGACTGCAGCAGAGCAATGGTATAACAAGGCTCATGCTGCAGCCCACAGCTTGGTGGAGCAAACCATTGGGATGCTAAAAATGAAGTTCTGGTGCCTGTACCGGTCCGGCAGTGTCCTGCAATATAGTCCACGGAGGGTGTCACACATTGACATCGTCTGCTGCATCCAATGCCACCTGGCGCTGCAATGGGGAGAGGAGCTCGCTGAGGATGAGATTCAGGAGCTGGAGGTCTCCTCCGAGGGGGAGGATGTTGACGGTGATGAGTGTGAGGAGGTCCTCGAAGGCGACGATGATGCCTTCAAGGACCTCCTCACGATGAGGCCCTCGCAGTGGCCAGACAAGGGCAGGCATGCTCGGGAGGCCCCCATAGATGCTAGATTTGTGGAGGATGATGATGACATGCAGTGAGGAGGTACTATGAATCCTCACATTGCATCTATGAACGTTTGATTCCAGTCTGGCTTATGGCAGCAAACATACACTCCATGATAATGCTCCTGTCAATGAGATGCAATGGAGGCCCTAATAGTTGCTTGATTTCAGGAGGATGATGGCGATATGCAATGAGGACAATCCATGGATTTTCACATAGCCTCTGAGAATGTCTGAATCCTGTCTGGCTGAGGGCAGTTCACTTGTGCTCTGTGATCAAGGTCATATCATAGAGATGCAGCCATCAATATTTAAATGCACCTGATCCTTTTTTCCATCTGCAGCACCTGAGCCCTTCAGGAGCACAGCATCACTGGTCACAGATGCTGAAGGGATGGGGGCCAGCCCCAACTTAAAGGTGCTGAGGGCACACAGAGAGACATTCTGGCAGCCATGACAAGCACCGTCGAGGTGCAGTCATCCCTAAGGGAGTGTGAGGCCGGGCCATCACTTGAGTCAGAAGGCAGCACAAAGCAGAGAGAAGAAGCCCTGTACTGAGACATCTACCTTTATCTTGTGCAGAAAGGTTTCGCATCTGGGTGACATTAGCCCTGGTCATCAGAAGAGCCATAGCACAGAGACATTCTTGGGAGTTTATTTACATTAGTGAACAGAATGCACAAATGATTAACACCCATCCCCTGGCTGTGCAACTACATCTGCTTAACATTCCTAACCCTTGATGCTCCCTGGACATCCACAGAGGATGCAGCCTGCTGACTGCCACGCCCTGTCTGTGATGACATTGGTGGGCAACCTCTGGAGGGCCGAGATTGGGAGGGTCCTGGTCTGCTTCTGGGGTCCTGCTGTGTGGCAGTGACACCCTCCTTGGCCAGTGGAGCTGGAGCCTCTGAGGTCACAGAAAGAGAGGAATCTGATGGGCCAGACATTCTCAGAGTCAGCTGGTTTGATGGCCCTGGGGGGGTACATCTACTGATCCTCCTCCTTATGCGTGCCTGATGGCCCCTGGCAGGCTCCTTGAGGAGAAGGGGTAGCTGGAGTGAGAACAGGCTGCCCAGCACCCCTCTCGTGTACACACAGTTGAAGGCCAACTATGGCATCAGCGACAGAGTTCAGCCCGGGCAGCAGTGGAGTGACGTCCTGGACTGAGGTCTACATAGCGGCCACCATCCTACCAGTGCTGACCTCGGTGCATTGTAATGCCGGCGCTATCACCTCAGCCTGAAGATGAATGGACTCTTCCATCGTGCTTTGCAATCTGAGGAGTGCAGCAGACATCCCTTCCTGATGTTCCTGAGCTTGCCTTTGCAGCTCCAGCAACTGTGACATGACCGAGTCCAGAGGCTCATCATCTGACTCAGACTCAGCAAATTTCTGGCCTGCAGCAATCCCCCGAGTGCTGGAAACCTGGGAAGTCCCTGCCTCTGTCTGCTGTGGATCAGAAAGTGTGATGCGCTCACCAGTATGTGATTCCGAGGCTACTCTAAAGCTAGGTCCCACTGAGGTGTGTGTCTCTGTGCTGGTGGAGGGTGTGGGCGAGCATTGTGATGGAACTTCAGGGAGGGTTTCAGCGGATTCTTCTTCTGAGCTTCCCTCAGGGCTTGATTGGAGGCAGTGGCCAGAGTGCACGGCAGTGGCCTGTGAAACAGGACACATCACCCACAGAATGGCTGTTAGTGGATGTTGCACTGCTGGATCCTCACTTGGTTGAGCACTGCTGACCTCACTGTCAGCACAGGAACAGTCCAGGTACTTGCTGGCCAGCTGAGTGGCTCTGTTTTCAAAGTCAGTGAGGACCTTGATCTCAGGCATTCGTCCACCAGTAAGTGACCTCTCCCTTTTGTTGTGTGCCAGCTTGTCCTGCATGAATAGCGATGGAGAGAGTGTAAGCAGGATGCCAGCCAGGCCAGATGATAAGTATACCTTGCATGTGTGGGTGGTAATTGGTCCCATGGACACAATGAGGACAATGAAGGTGTGTATGAGAGAGTGAATGGTGATATCCCCTGAACTGACAGTGAGTGAGGGCCCTGTGGATGTGTAATGGGTTTGTGAGCGTGTGAGTTCAGAGTGATGAGAAGAGTGACTTACCCTGTTTGAATGGAGATCATTCATCCTTTTGTGGCACTGGGTGGCTGTCCTCTTTTGTAGTCATTGGCACTGACCACCGCTGCCGCCATCTCCCAAGCTGGATTGATGTTGCTGCCCATTGATATTCGGCCAGAGCAGTGTAGAGGACATCACAGCAGGTCTCCATTGTATCCAAAAGGTGCTTGAGGGATGAGTCATTGAATCTGGGGACTGCAGTCTTCTTGCCTTTTGAGACCATTTCTTCTGTACAGCGCTCCACGGCTGGATGCACTGAGAGGCGTGTATGCGGATGCACTTTAAATATGGCGCCCGACGTGATGAAGCAGATGAAACGGCGAAGTGATGGCATTGCAGGTGAATGAAAGAACATCCACCATGAAAATGGTGTGTTTCCCAGGAATGAATAATTAATACAGCAGGTTTGGATCAATATGGTGTGAGAAGCCGCCATTGTGGCCGGCAGGTAAAACATCATTTTACCTGCCCGCTACTGCACTTAGTGCAAACCTGGGACGATTCCGCCAACTGTCTTTCCAATGAGACATTATCCCGAGGCCCTGTCAGATGGCTGTTAAAGATTCAGTGGCTACTGTTGGAAGAACAGGTGCTTTTGGTAAGTAGAGATGAAGGCATGTGTGGAGCTTGCCATTAATGCTTGCATAGACCAGCTGCACCAAATGGACTGTTTCTGTGTTCTGCATTCTTATTGATTCTGTGTTAAAATAAAAGAGCTTGCATTAATATAATACAATTCACAACCTCGGGGTGTCCCAAAGTGCTTCATTGCCAGTTAATTACCATTGAGGTTTAGTCACTGTTGTAATTTAGGGAATTATGGTAGGAATTTGTGCAAAGCAAGATCTCATGAACAGCATTGATATAAGTAAACAGGTCATCTGTTTTTTGATGGTGGTGGGGAATAAATATTGGCCAGGACATTGGGTTACTGCTGACATGGTAAAGATAATGTGGGCTGAGATTTTCCAGCCCTGTCTGCCACCGGGATCTTCTAGTCCCAGCGAAAGTCAATGGACTCTGGCTCACCCGCCACATCTCCACCGCAGCAGGTCCCTCACAGCGGGGCCTGAAAATCCCAGCTGAAGTGTCAGGGCTCTTTGATGGGTGTCAACCTTGGCTCAGTCATAGCACATCCACCGCTGAAACAGAAGCTGTGGTTACAGTGGATTCAGCACATAAGACCATAAAACCATAAGATGTAAGAGCGGAAGTAGGCCATTTGGCCCATCGAGTCTGCTCCATAATTTAATGGAATCATGGCTGATCTGATAATCCTCAATTCCACTTTCCTGCCTTTTCCCCATAATCCTTGATTCCCTTACTGCTTAAAAATCTATCTCAGCCTTGAATATAATTAAAGACCCAGCCTCTACAGCCCTCTGCGGTAAAGAATTCCACAGATTCACTATCCTTTGAGAAAAGAAATTCCTCTTCATCTCTGCCTTAAATGGGTACCTCCTTACTCTGAGATTATGTCCTCTGGTCCTAGACTTTCCCACAGGGGGAAACAACCTCTCAGCATCTACCCTGACAAGCTCCCTAAGAATTTTATATGTTTCAATAAGGTCACCTCTCATTCTTCTAAACTCCAATGAGTACTGAAGGGTTCTCAAAATTCCCACATTTTTCATATCAGCAAGAAGGATGACTTTTGGACTTTTACCTGAAACCAGAAAACGAGAGGAGACAGAATACACATTCTTCCCTTTAAAAGAATCAACACAAAACTAAAGCCATCAAAACCTTGCATAAATAATCACTATTAACTACTAAGGCAGGAAGACCACAATCAATGCAATTATGCGAACCCATCAAAACTCCACACATACAATGGCTTTTAGTTCAAGACTAGTTACAAGGGCAGGAAGACAATAATAAACATCATGCGAGCCCATTAAAAACAATGAGACAACAATCACCTGGGGAAGCCCACCAAAATCAAAACTAACCTTGATTTGGATTGAGATAAGAAATTCAATAAAAACAGTATAACTGGGCCAGGAGACCTGAAGTGAGCAGTTTTGGGCAGTGAGCAGTTGGGAGCAGTTTTGCAGAGTTTAAACAGGGAGCTGTGCCAAGCGGAGGAAGGAGATCTGGAGGTTTGCAGGCCTGCAGGCAACGTTACGGCGAGGGGCATGGGGTGACAAGCTCAACCGAAGACAACAAGGCCGCAACTGCAGCCCTCCATGGAAATCGACCACCCACAACCACGCCTTCCACCCAACTGAAGAACCTTTGCAGATTCCACAGACCAGGACCACGTGGGACCACAGGCCCCAGAGCACACAAAGAGCGTACCCTAAAACTGCAACCGGCTTACCTGGCTGGATTTCGAACTACTAACTACAAGGAACCCTGGTTGGTGAGCATGATCCCTGACCTCTCCTAGTTCAATTTAGTTAGGTTTTGGTGGTGGGACAAGGGTAAGGGGATTAGTAGCGTGATTTTCCCTCGTTATGCTGTGTGTTCCCCATTCTTAACTAAGTGTACTTTGTAAGTCTGTATAATCTCAGTGTAATCGTAATGTTATAACTTCAATTTGTGACTTCAATAAACAGTCTTTTTTTCTCGCACCAAAACCCGTTCTCTGCTGCATTTTGTCACAAGCACCAAATAAGTCCAAGGTCTAGAACCCAGGGAGTGGGAGCGATTTGAACCACTCAGAAGTCAGAGGTGGAGCTGACACACACACCACCACCCCCTACAGTACAGGCCAAACCTACTCAACTGATCCTCATAAGAAATTCTCCATACCCGGGATCAACCTAGTGAACCTTCTCTTGATAGCCTCCAACGCCTGTATATCTTTCCTTAGATAAGGGGACCAAAACTTTTCACAGTATTCTAGGTGTGGTCTAACTAGTGCCTTGTTTGGTTTTAGCAAGACTCCCCTGTGTTGATACTCCATTCCTTATGCCTTTCCTATTACCTGCTGAACTTGTCTGTTAGCTTTTTGGGATTCATGCATGAAGACCCCCAAATCCCTCTTGATCGATGTTAACACTTCAAATATTGAGGAAGTGCTGAGCAGCTTTCGGATAAGACATTAAAGGCCTTTTTTAGCTCTGAAGGAGGGTCAAATGAAATCAAAACATTAACTCTGTTTCTCTCTCCACAGATGCTGCCAGACATGCTGAGCTTTTCCAGCATTTTCTGTTTTTGTTTCAGATTTCCAGCATCTGCAGTGTTTTGTTTTCACATTAAAGATTTGTCTGCCTTTTGGTTGGATGTAGAAGGTCCTACGGCAATGTTCGAAGAAGAGCAAAGGGAGTTCTTGCAGTATCCTGGCCATTATTTACACCTCAAATAACACCACCACAACAGGCTATCTGGTCATTATCTCACTGCTACTTGTGGTACTTTGATGTGTGGAAGTTTGGCTACTGTGTTTTCCTACAGTGACTTCACTTCAAAAGTACTTCATTAGCTATAATGCACTTTGGAATGTTGTGAAAGGTATTATACAAATGCACCCCTTCCTTTCTTTGACAAAATCAATTATAAACATAATGTATAAAACTATTAGTTTATAAAGCTATAAGAATTAATCCTAACATAAATACTTGCTTAAATGTAATTCTCTCACCAAAGCAGATGACATCTTGGATAAGCCTTGGCCATTGCTGAATCTAATATACGCCACCGGCGTGGTTAATGTAATGAATATTAATAAGAGACAACATGTTACCTAAATATTATGAAAGCTTCATATTTTAACATAATCCTTTGAGGGCTGCCTTTGCACTTCAGACACAAATGGGAGCATCTGACAAATACTAAATAAATGAAGCCATATGCATATACATGAGGGCATAAATTAGTTATCAGATTTTACGTTAAATTGATTATAATTTCAAAATGTATTCAATGGGGACATTTTTTGAGTATACACTGGCAGTAGGTGAGGTTATGTTCCAGCACCGTGTGCTCAGAATGTTGTCCCCATTGAATCAGTGACCTTTAAAAATGGTTCCTTAAAAAACAGGAGGGCAATGGTGAAAACCCACAGTGAGTTGTTATGATGTACAACGTATGAATATTGCATTTTCCATACTAATCTGGAACACATTTGCAGGAAGGAGACCCTTTTGTAATTGAATATTGCAGGGGAGGAGTGAAAATAAGGGGAAATCCCATCTGTCAAACTATTTTGGCAAATGCTGGAAATCTGAAACAAAACTAGAAAATACTGGAGATACACAACTGTGGCATCGATCTCTGTAAGGAAAAGAAACAGGAATGTCTTGTGTTCATTTTCTCTGATATTGACAATTCCAGCCTGTTTTATTGTGGCCTTGTCGCCTATTTGTAATAGAGATGATCTGTAGACAACTTTCTAAGTGGAAACATTAGCTTTATTTATAATACAGCGAGCAGCAATTGCGCATGTGTTTTCAACTCCATCTCTATCACTACGCTGCCTGTGGAGGTAGCCTGTGCTGCTAACACTTTGGCTTACACAGATCATATGATCTTGCATTACAGGACTATTCTTAAAGGTACAGTCCAACATTTAACAAAATCATAATTACTACATTCCTCCCCCTTTAACTTTGTTGTACATATTGTATTTATAAGTGTATTTATCTCATGACACTATAATATTTATACAGGTCACGAAATTTACAAGTTCAATCTTTCAGGTAGTTTCCTGATCCATGTGGAACGTCGCAGATCCACGACTTCAGATTCTTCTTCAGGAGCCACATTCTCTGGAGCTGCATGAACATCAGGTACCTTGGTGGGCACTTGCAGTTCAGTGTCTTCCACTCTGATAGAAACATCAGACATGTCAGTCCTCAGTTGAGCATCTTCAACAGGAAACACTGGTTCAGTAATGGTTACAGGTGAAACCATATCTTGTTATGGTATCTCTCTTTTTCTTAAATGGTCCACGTGCTTATGAGTGATCCGGCCTTCCACTTCCATGTGGCATGGTAATGGTCCGGTCACTGAACTTACTTTACCCAGTAACCACTTAGGTCCTCCATCGAAATTCTCCACATATACTGCGTCTCCAAAAGTAAATTGTCCCCAACGACTATGCAAGTCGTGTGCAGCTTTTTGGTTTCCTTGACTCTTCTCCATCTTCCCCTCCAAATTTGGAAATATTAGGCTCAGTCTTGTCCTCAGAGCTTTCCAAGAGGTGAGCAAATAATAAAGTTTTGGGAGACTCTGCTACTGAACTAAGACAAGTTGAGATTTCACCTGAGAGAAGTGCAGCCGGCAGTGAATTCAAAATGAAAGATGAGACTAAACTCTGTGGTAGAAAGAAGAAGACAAAAAGGGAGAAGTTTCCAAAAAGACAATAAAATGGTGGCTGGTAGCACCTATAAACATCCATCAACAATTCTGCAGATGTTGCTCATGTTGTCGTGAATCCCTAGTTCTGTCGAAGGGTCATGAGGACTCGAAACGTCAACTCTTTTCTTCTCCACCGATGCTGCCAGACCTGCTGAGTTTTTCCAGGTAATTCTGTTTTTGTCTTGGATTTCCAGCATCTGCAGTTTTTTGTTTTCATCATTGGTTCTGTCTTCCTGACTTTCATGTTAAAAAATGAATAAATGTCAGAATTTGTTGTTTCAGGCTCTTCTACACTATAGATTTCATTGGACTTCTTCTGTTGTTTGCAAGCCTGTTTAAATCTCTCTTTGCACTATCTCATTATATGTCCACTCCTGTGACAAAGCTAACATTCTACTTTTTAAAATTGTCAATTGTTAAAAGACTGATTGCTTCCACATTTCCACAACTTGTTCTTCGATTTAGCTGTTAAATTATTCCTTCTTATTTTTTGGCTTTTGGGGGCTTTGTGGCGGAGTCTCACTTTCTCATGCAACTTTTGGCTGACTGTTCCCATCCAATTTGGAGGACGGCGCCACTTTGTGCCATTGTATTGCTTGTGAATCTCTTCCAGCACTTTCCATGGCCAGCACTTTTTCTGGTGCCGCCTTAAAATCCAGATTCACTTCAGCCAGCAATCTTCTCCAAATAGTGTCTTCTTTCAAACTACACACTAAACGATCCCTGAACATGTTGTTCAGAGTCTCACCGAACTTGCAATGTTCTGTTAGTTACTTCAAATTCACCACATAGCTAGCAGTTGTCTCACACAGGGCTCTAATTCACAAATTGAACCAAAGGCTCTGCATCGTGACTGAGGGCTTGTGTTGAAAATGCCCCTTCACAACGTTCACTAATTCTCCAAAATTCTTTGAATTTGGGGCACTGGATGCCATCAAACTTCAAATTAAACTGTAGGTTTTGCTTCCACAGGTGCTCAAGATGTTCGCTCACCTCTTCTCTTCCACCGTGATTTCATTTGCTTGAAAGAAGAATGAGAGGCGTTCTATATACTGAGGCCAATCAGCTGTGGCTGGCGCGAAAGGATCGATTCTACCAAGTTGTGGTATGTTGCGTAAGTATATCTTCTATTATTTTAAACAGACATTGATGCTCACCATCGCTGGGTGCGGTAAGGAACCGATTCCGATTTATTTTGATTCATCCTGGTTTATCCTTGTTGCCAGTTTATTGTGATGTGGTCTTGTCACCTATTTGTAGTAGAGTTGATCCTCAGACAACTTTCTAAGTGGAAAGTTTAGGTTTAGCCAGCAGCAACTACACCTGTGCTTTCATCTCCATCTCCATCTCTACACTGCCTATGGATGTAGCCCATGTTGCTAACACATTGATTTATACAGATCATGTGATCTTACATCGCAGGACTATTCCTAAAGGTACAGTCCAACATTCAAAAAAAAAACATAATTACTACACAGTGGTTCAAGAAGGCAGCTCACCACCACCTTCTCAAAGGCAACTAGGGATGGGCAATATCCAGCCAGTGAAGCCGACATCTCGTGAATGAATAAAGCAAAAATACACTGCAGTTTTCTCATTCTGGAGTCTGGCTACATACAGTTTGAGTTAAACTGTTGACTGGAAATGCTTCAACTATTCAATTCCTAACACAAATCTATTTATATTATTTCCTTTGCAAGGCAAAAATAGACTTCAGAATGAATGCTTTGCACAAGGCAGGATTGAAGTATTATGAGAGGTCGCTTCCTGATGAAAGCAAAATGTAACTGAGCTGAGGATACAGAGGCAAGGTGTTTAAGCCATTGCTGAGCACATTGTTCAAAACAAAGGTCAGAGCGGGTGTTGAAACCAAGAAAATGGGTGACTGGAAAGGAATGCAACTGGAAGTAAAACCGGGGTCTGAAGAAAGCAGAGAAGGTGCAGAGAAGAGACATTTAAAGGGCCACTTTACATGGTTCTGCTGTCAGCACAGAAACTCACAAGTGAATCTCCCTCTGCATGCTCCTTGCCAATGGGTCTCTAGTTTGGGAAGGATTCCTGCAAAATTACCTGGACTTTAATCAGTCAAAATTCTAATCCCTACTGTCTAAAATGAAGGAGAGGAATAGAATGCTGAGAGCCACCAATGACTGTTGTAGAAAGAGACAGAGAATGCATCATACAGCTTTCCTGTGGTGCTCTGATCACAATACCACACAACTGACTCCTGGTGAAATTAAAAAGGAAGAAGTTGCCTTTATATAGTGCCTTTCACATATTCAAGACATCTCCATGTGCTTCACAATTGATGAATTATCTTGGAAGGGCTGTGTAGTTATGTTGTTATATAGCCAAGTGTGGCAGCCAACTTTCACACAGGAAAGTCTCAATGAGAAAATGACCAGTTAATCTGTATTGGTGGTGTTGATTGAGGGATGCCTGGAGAATGCTATTTTTCTTTTGTATGCTGCCACAATACTTTCCTTCTGAGATGTTTGGGGGCCTCAGTTTCATGTTTCATCCAAAGGTAGCACCTCTGACAGTGCAGCATTCCCCCAGTATTACATTGTATGGCCTAGAAATTGATTTGTGCCTTTGGGCATGGGGATAGAATTCAGAGCTTGCTGGTCCCCATTGCCTCAGAAGTAAGTGGCAAATTTGCTGCTGCCTTCTCTTTTAGCTGGTTGTAACATTGATCCATTCAGGGCCCACGCTGCTGGTTGCCTGAGTGCTCAGTGGTGTAAGCTGAACAACATGTGCTATTTTAGGCAGCCTGCTCTTTCTAAATTGAATCACAGGAAGCTGCTGCTGAATGTTGTTGCTGCAATCCTGAACAAGGAAGATGGAACACCAGGGCAAAGAAGGGGCTGCTAGGTTTACTAATGTGGCTCTGCAGGCCTTAGCCATTGAGGTGGCTGAAGCAAAGAAGCCTTGGAGACTCTCAAAGTCTACACTCAAAACTAATGGAGAGTTGGAGATCAATTCCTGAAATTTGAACCTGAGGACCTTCCATGGTGGTTGAGGTCAATGAATACATCTTCACTTGGCATCTCCTACCCACCGCACTGTCAACCTATCAGATTGCTCAATGCATCATACCCCCATCACCAACCTATTCGCAGCTTCTGACACTCAGGACTCAGGCCTAATATTCAACTGTGGAAGCACAAATGCATTGCAACACACTCATTGGCATTCATCCCTCTCTCTTGTAGGTCAAGGTGGCTCACAATGGAAGACAGCAGAGCAGAACCAGTGGGGGATAAGGATGCCTGCATTTCCTGAGTCCTATGAAGGGCATGGCTCTCTGTATGATGGGGCTGCCCAGAAGGAAAAAACAGTTCAGACCAGTACTCTTATTTCCCAGTTTTTACTGGTGTTCCATTTTAAGGTATATAAGACTAATTTGGACCAATATTCTTATTTCCCAGTTTTTACTGTCTTTGCCTTCTGGCTGGCTACAACAGAACCTGTATGTGGTACCTGGCATCACTGTGAACATTGAGCATGACAGTATTTACTTGCCTTGTGCCCCTTTCTCAACTCGCAGCTCACGCACATTCTGCTAGCCATCATGATATGCAAGCTGCAGATGATGTGACCATGACCTCTTGCTTTCCCCACTTCCCTTAACACAATCTTCTCCTTTCTGATTTCCTTCTTTTAGTCACCTAAGAACAGCAGACACCGTGGGTGGAGAGAACAATAGCACTGCACTAATGAATATATCTTATCACTTGATTTGACACTTGCAGCCTCCAGCTCAAATATTGGCACGGCACATATCTTTGGTGCAAGCATCGAGTTGGAATCAGTGTGTGGTGAGTCATTGGATATGTATGGACTGCAGGAATGATGTTTCAGTTGCCAGCTCATCAGAGGGTGAGCTGACAGATGGGTTTTTCTGCAGGGAATGCGGGTGAGGAACTTGATGGGGTGGCACACAGGAGAATACGGATGAGGATGCATACCGTGAAGCTGGGTGCAGTGGCTGACCAACCAGACAATCTCCTGGAAAAATCTGGCTCCACTTTAGCAGAAGGAATCACGCCTTCTCTGTAGTCTTTTGTTTATTCTTTACTGGGATGTGGGCACTGCTGGCTAAGCCAGAATTTGTTGCCCATCCCGGATTGTCCTTGAGAAGGTGGTGGTGAGCCACCTTCTTGAACTGCTGTAATCCATCTGGTGTAGGTACTCCTAGGGTGCTGTTAGGACTTTTCTGTGACAGTTTGGTACAACTAAGTGGCTTGCTAGGCCATTTCATAGGGCAGGAGAGAGTCAACCATGTTGCTGTGGGTCTGGGGTCACATGTCAGCCAGACCAGGTAAGGGCAGCAGATTTCCTTCCCTAAAGGAGATTAATGAACCAGATGGATTTTTACAACAATCAATGATAGTTTCATGGCACTATTACTGACACTAGATTTCAATCCCAGATCTTTATTAACTAATTGAGTTCAAATTCCACTAGCTGCTGCAGTGGAATTCGAACCTGTGTCCCCAGGGCATTTAGATTACCATATTACTAGTCCAGTGACATTTCCACTACATCTTCCCTGTGCCTTTGCTCCATCCCCCTGTCATGTTGCAGAGACAGTGGAGCTGCAGCCCTCAAATCTGTTGAGAGTTTTTTTCTTCTTGTCTTGCCGTAAGTTCCGTGGCAGGATCAGAAAGTCTGAATGATCCCTGCTGTGGAGTGGGGTGGGCTTTTATGCGTGATGGTCCACTCCCCACCCCATTCATTATTCATATGCATGGTTTGCATTGAGTCTTGTGGTGGGGCGGGCAGGAAGCTGGATGCCCCGTTATCATGCCTGGGTGCCATATTCAAAAGGCACCTGGACAGGCCTTCACAGAGGAGACAACAAGCTATGGCTCCCTGCTTCAGTGATGCAACTCTGGAGCATCTTCTTGAGGCAGTACAGGAAAGGCGGGAGCTCCTTGTAGGAGGCCATCTCAGCTGATCACTTTGGCCTGGGAGGAGGTCTCCAGGGCAATCAGTGCCCATGGGGTGCAGAGCAGGATCACCCTGCAGTGCAGGAAATGGGTCAATGATCTAATCTGTGCTGCTGGGGTAAGTGAACATTCTACTCTCCCAACCCACATTACCACTCATTTGTGTTTCTCTCATGGGACCTGGTATCACTAGCAAGGCCAGCATTTCTCTTGCCCATCCTTAAATGACCTTGACAAGGTAATTGGCTACTGCTTTATTGAACCTCTGCAGTCCATGTACTGTGCTGTTAGTGAGGCAAAGCCATAGGGTGGATTGCAGGGCAACTTGAAGGTGCTGCTGCTCCCATGCATCTGTTGCCCTTGTCCTTCCAGGTGGTAGAGCTCGCAGGGTTGGAGGGTGCTGTTCAAGGAACCTTGGTGATTTTCTGCAGTGCATCATGTACGTGCTACAGACTGCTGCCACTCTGCAATGTTGGTGAAGGGACTGAATGCTGAGGGTATTGGATGGGGTGTCAATCAAGTGGGCTGCTTTGACTTGGATGTTGTCCAGCTTCCTGAGTGTTCTTGGACCTGCACTCATCTAGGCAACTGGAGAGTATTCCATCCCACTCCTGACTTGAGCCATGCACATGGTGTCAGATTTTGGGGAGTTATGAGGTCAGCTAGCAGCCACAGAATTAGCAGCTTGCGACCTGCTCCACTACCTTATCTCTTCCCCAATTTCCCCCCATCACCATCAACCCCCTCCAAAGTCACTTTCAACCTCCCTGAGAGAACTCTTGAGCCTCCCCCCATCACCCTGGATCCTATCATCGTGAATTTGGACATGCCTTCCCTCCCCCCTGAGCCTACCCCAGTCACTGTTCCTAAGCCCACCCTGGTCCTCCCCACTCCCGTTATCCATGTCACCATCCTTGCCCTCCTCCATTGCTTCACAGATGAGAGCTATAATTGTCATACCTCGACCCTGACCTGTCCACCGTATAGCATCCCACTTGACCCCCTCACAGTCACTGTCCCTTCCCATCATCAGCACCCCCCAGTTATCCCCCAGGATTCCAACATCGAATCAATTGCCCCCTGTCTCTGAAACACTCATGCCCCACCCCACAACTCCTCCCTCCACTACCTCTTCATACTTTCCTACCTCCCCTTCTCCTTCATGCCTTTCTTCTCCCCTCACTCCACCCACATCTGCCCTCCCCCTTCTCATCCGCCACCCCCCCCCGACTTTCTCACCCGCTATCCCCCCCTTCTTCCCGCCTTGTCTCTTGCATCCACCACCCACTTCATGTCTTGCACCCACCCACTGCCTTAATCTCCTCCGGACCTCCCCATGTTCATATCCTCCATGTGCACCATACCTGTGGTCAGCTCCAGTGATGCAGCCAGCTTCGACTGTAATATATTCTCCCTCGCACACCTTGAATGTGCAGTCGGTTAACGGAATGGTGTAAATCCCCATTGCGGGGAGTGGGGGCGGAAGATTTGATGGGGATGCATAATTCCAGTCTGTTGGATTTTACTGAGCATGGATGAGACACAAAGTGGCTTCCCACCGAGCTTCAGCGGGAAACCCTACCTACTATCAAGCTGTCATGAATGTCGGGAGGGGAAGATCCCAACCTGATTTCCCAACATTGGGAAACCGATGTTTTTGCTCTCCGCCATATCTTCCCCCTTCACCCGCCACGAATGCTGCTGGTGGCGGGAGGAGAATATTCCACCCTTTGTGTGGATAAGTCACTAAATCTTCTGCTGTCCCTATGAGGATACACCAACACTTCCAGCCAATCCAGGAGCTCATCCCAACACTTCCAAAAACACCTCACCAAACCTCCTGACGCTTTGCAATAGCAGAAGTTATTCTAGAATACCTACTACCTGAAAGCTTATGTAACACGAGTACTGGGCCAATCTTGCAGCTGAACGCATGTTCTTTGCTGAGTGATAAATGAATATGTCAAATAGGCCTGTGTGGTCCAAGTATGCAAATAGAGCATCAATTCAGCCAGTAGGACTGAGTGATGCCATGGCAGCATCAGTTAAGAGGTTTTTAGCATGCAGAGAGGACGTTAGCATTAGTGCCCTGCCTGGCATGGAGTGCTGCATGGGCTGTGCAGAAAGCAGCTGGAGGTGCTGTATGTAGCACTCGGCGGGTCTCCAGCTTTGAGATGGCACCAAGGTTCCGCATTCCATGCCTGTTGAAATTTAGGAGCCACAATGTCGAATAGTCATCACGGCACAGGAAATTATTAATTATTAGTCAAAGTAATTTCTCACAGAACCTGATTCAAATAGAAATGCTTTTTTAGGGCTTCATGTGTACGTATGTTGGAAAGCGTCATGGAGTGAGTGTGTCTTTCCCAGCTAATGACAAGCAGCAAAGGATATTCTTTTCAGTGCAGAAAACGGTTGTCCCCAGTCAGTAGAAAACATTCACTTTAAAACTAGTTTTTACTGAACTGATGGAATGATAGATTAATCATTATACAGAACAGGTCTTTGAAGGAGTGCTCTGTGTGCCAGGGAGAAGCAATTTGATTCCTGGAGCTTTCTTTTCCATACAGACTTCTCTCTATTACACCTTCCCCTCATTAGGAGGGCAGACAGCTGAATTGGTGCAGGATTTTGGGCCAGATTTTCAAAGGGACATGGGGTTGAGAACCAGTGCAGGAGAGAATTCAAAATTGCATCTCCCGGTGGCCAAAGAAAGCCTTCCATAAATTTAAAAACAATATTCCACTGACGACATTGAGTGAGTCGGGCCGGTTTGATCTACAAGCATCATCGCCCCTGAAACCCAGAAGGAGGGTCCTGCAACACTGGCTGGGAAATGTAGTCTATCTATCCCTGCATTGTGGAGAATGGCAAACTAGGTGGAGAGCAGACTACAACTCCCTAAGGAGACTGTGGGTGGGGTAGCAGTGGGTGGAGCTGGGTGGATCAGGGGGTGGGAGGTGATGTGACTTATCAAGTGAAACATCAGAAGTTGAGGCACAGGATGAGGGTAATGACTGAGTATGGTTTTGACAGGGGCTTAGTTGAGGTGGAGATTTTCTTGTTGCTGATATTTCCATTTTCTCCACCCCCCCCGCCCCCCACCCCCACCTCAATTATTATGCATCAACAGCAATAAGCGGAGGTGGGGCAGAATTTGTATTTATGTATCACTGTTTGTACAACCAACTCATAAACCTAGAACCTGCTTGTGCCACATCACCGGCTTTCCGTGATGTCACTTCCACCAATGTTTCCCGGAATATGCCCAGCCAGAGTTGGCACCCTGTATCTCAGCATCTGTAACTGGGCATCATGCTCGACTCCTGGCCAATTAGGTTATGAACATAGTGCTGCTAGAACAAAGCAATTCAGACACAGGGCTGGGACCTGGAATCTATCCAAGTGTCAGGTTCCCGACCCCACATTGAAAATCCAACCCACAGTGTATACTGCTCTGTATTGTGATCAGTCGGTTCATGTTGCAAGATGACTTGTTCCTTGATCCCCTTTCTTCTCTGTGGGAGATTTCCACCACTCACTAGCTCCTTAATGTCTTACCTGAAATTGGAAATGTGCTGCATAGGGATTTATATGTGACTGGTCACATTGATTCTATAAATGTCAGAGTATTAATAACTGCCGCTTTTAATAATGACCTAATCTGAACTGAGCAAATGTAAGTCTTTGTGAATGGGGAGAGTAGGACAGCTGAGATGTAGACATTAGGAAGGCATAGAGAGGAGGGGTAAATAATCAGAAGTATGTTTGTTAGAGTTCAAATGTAGAGAAGTGTGAACTGATACACTTGGGAGGACTAATATCGAAGGAAAATACACCATAAATGGAAAGGTTTCTCTGCTACAATGCATGTGTTCTTGGAATTAATAAAGCTTTTTAACTGAAGTATTGGGAGTCTATACAGTCTGTTATCAGAGTAGTATACTTTCAGAATAAGACAAATGAAGTGGCATGCGAATGTGCACCTATGTTGCGAGATTGCTAAAACCTTAAATTGCCAGAATTGTAATTACAAGTGCATCTGTAATAAGATACTTCAAATGGAGCATTAAGACCATCACTGTAAGGTTACAGGGTAAATTAGCATTGTAAAAGCTTAATAAGCAGAAACAATTTAATGATGAGTTCAGATAATTATTGACTCTGAATGTAATAGGTACAAGTCATTCACTCAGATTGCAGAATTGCCCACAGTAATAACAAAAGGTCATAATTGTTTGTATAGCTTTTATATAATCCATCAATGTGTGGGCAATACTGGCACAGGACTAAAATCACAGCTGCCACAGAATGTTTCAGCTGGGCTTCAATTAGTTGAAGGACTCAAACAAATAGAGCACATGGCAGCTTTAATAAACGTGCTATATTTACCTGAAAGTGGTATCATTACTGATACAATGGTATCCCAGTACTGTACAGCACCTTTCTCCCATGTACTGTAATGATAAGTGTCCACCTGGAACAAGTACCGTGATCCTCAGTAATCACACTGGCATTCCTTTATGCCAGTATAAACAAGGAAGATTATGGAAAATACAGGAGGGAATTGAAAAAAACTAATATGGGAGGCAATGAGAGGTTATGAGAAAAGATTAGTAGGCAACATTAAATTGAACACTACAACATTTTATGAACATGTAAAGTAAAAGTGGTTAACTATGGAAAATATGGGGCCAATAAGGACCCAAAGGAAAGTCTTAATGTAGTGAGACAGAAGACATGGGTAAAGAGTTAAATGAGTATTTAACATTTGTCTTCATAAAGGAAGCAGATGATATGAAGGTTACATTAAAAAAGAGGGTAGTTATGGACAAGATAGTAATAGATAGAGAAGATATACTAAAAGGATTAGCATTTCTGACAGTTGGTAAGTCACCTGGTCGGGATGGGATGCACTCTAGGTTGTTGAAAGAAGCATTGGTGGAAATAACAGAGGCTTTGGTCACAGTCTTCCAATGCTAGAGGATGGGATATTTGCTAATGCTATACCACTGTTCAAGGAAAATAAAAAAAGGTAAACTGGAAAATTAGAAACCAATCAGCCGAACATCAGAGGTGAGGAAATTATTAGAAACTATTATCAGATCATAAGAAACTTTGATAACTAAAGGAAAACCATCATGGATTTGTTAAAGAGTAATCATGCCTGACTAAGTTGATTGAATTCTTTGATAAAGTAACAGAGAAGGTTGATCAAGGTAGTGTAGTAAAAATGTATATGTGAGGATTACAGAAGACGTTCAACAAAGTGCCATATAGGACATTTATTGAGAAGAATGAAGGGGAAAGTGGTTGAATGGATACAGAACTGGTTCACTCACTGGAAGCTGAAGATGGTGGTGGATGAATTTATTTTCGACTGGGAGGTGGTTTGCATTGTTCTTCCGAAGGATCAGCTATGGGCATGTTACTCATTTAAATATTTACAAGTGGTCGAGGTTCAGGTGTTGGGAGCAATATTATAAAGTTTTCAGATGGTACAAAACTTGGCAATCGAAAAAGGAGGGATAAGGAGAGATGTAGACTTCAGTATTGAGGATATAGACAGGATGGGTAAATAATCTAAAGTATGTCAGATAGAGTTCAGTGCAAAGAATTGTGAAGTGATACACTTGCGAGGACAAATATTGAAGGAGAGTGCACTATAAATGGCAAGATTTAGACAAGTGTAGATGAGCAGCAGAGAGACCTTGGTTTCCAAGGATGGAATTCCTTAAAGGTGGCAGGGTAAATTGATATGAGCAAATTAAAGAATGAAACTTATACAACATAAAATGCAGGACAATTTAAAGGAGACATATGTAATTTCTATTCAGAATATTTTATCAAATGTACTGAAATAGCTTACCAGAAACCTTTGATGTTGGGGGCAAAATTCATTTCGAGTTGAAGTATCAGCAATGCTTACTCAACATAGTACGAATGTAAAACTCCATAGACAGATCTCCTTTGGGGATGGGACACTCTGAAAGCTCCTCCCCACTGGCAGGCAAAAGTCAAAACCTCATTGGCTTGATAACATCAAGCTAACAAAACTATTAGATAGGATAGTGTGTTCCAACATTCAAAGTTGAATTACTTTAGATTCATATGTAAAACTTGAAAATGCATTTGGGTTTATAAATGAAGGCATAGAACAATTCCCGCTAGTGAGTGGGTCAATTATCGGAGGGCATAGATTTAAAAACATTGGAGAAAGATCTAGAAGAAAGATGTACTTTGTTACTCAGAGAGCTTTCGGGATCTGGAATGCTCTACCTGAAAAGGCAATGGAAGCTAATTCCATAAATAATTTTAAAAGAGATATGGGCGGGTACTTGAAGATAAGGAATTTCCAGGGTTATTGACAAAAAGCATGGGTGTCAGACAAAGCACAATGGTGCTTTCAAAGATCCAATACAGGCTCAACAGGTTGAATACCTTCTTTCGGTGATGCAAGATTCTATGATTCCCAAGGGATTCACTTGTTTGAAAAATAGTTCCAACATCGATTTTGAGATTCTGCAAGATTTCTCCTGGTCTCTCACCATAACTTTGCTGGTAAACTTATACAATATTCATCTCTGTTGTAGAATGTGCTAAGCCAGGATGGTAGCAAGGAAGACCTGAAGACATATCAGGATATCCATTTAGAAACTAACTTTTTTACACTATTTACAGTATGTTATCAGGAAGGCATATTCCCTCTCTGGGCACAGGCACAAAGTGTATGTTGGTGGCCAAAGAAATGTTACTCTCTGGGATCGAGTATGGAGCCTGCAGCCCTGGCATATGGTGGTGGTTCTTACTTGGTGGGCTAGCTGAAGGTGTGTTGAATCAAAGTGTCCTAGGTGTCCCTGCCTCCCTGGAGGTTAACTAGGTCAGCGTCCATGCCCTCAGCATTCTTCTCACTTTGCTCGTCCTCAGACTCACTACTGGACTCATCATCTGTGGCCTGTGCAGCTGCGTTAACATCCTCTTCCTCCAGTGCCAGTGCCAGATTGTGGAGAGCGCAGCATGCAACCACTATCAGTGACACATGATCTGGGGGGTGTTGCAGTGAGGCCCCTGAATGGTCCAGGCATTGGAAGCTCATCTTGAGAAGAACTATGGCTCTCTCTACCACCGGCCTTGTGGAGGCATGACTCCTGCTGTATCGCTGCTCAGCCTCTGTTCTTGGCTGGTGGTGAGGTGTCATGAGCCACCTTTTAAGGGGATAGCCCTTGTCGCTCAGCAGCCATCCATCCAGTTGTGTTGGTGCACTGAAGAGCCTTGGCATCTGGGAGTGTCTCAGGATGGAAGTGTCATGGGAGCTGTCAGCGTAGCTTGCACACACTTGCTGAATCTGCATTTTGTGATCACACACTATCTAATGATTCATGGAGTGGAATCCTTTTCTGTTGACAAAGACTCCGGGCTCACCTGCTGGCTCCTTGATGGCCACATATTTGCTGTCGATGGCACCCTGGATGTGGGGGAACCCAACAATCGCTGCAAAGCCTCTGGCTCGTTCTGCCTGGCTGGTCTCATTCGTATGGAAATGAATGAAAGTCAACACCCGCCTGAACAGAGCTTTTGTCATCAGTTTGACGCGACTGTGGACAGCTGATTGGGAGACTCCACGAAGATCCCTCACTGAGCTCTGGAAAGAGCCAGAGGCATAGAAGTTGAGGGCCACTGTGACCTTCAGAGCCACTGGCATGGGGTGTCCATCCACACAGGAGGAGCTGATCTCAGGCCCGATCCCCTGAAAAATGGAGGTCACTGTCTCCCTTGAGAGGCAGAGCCTCCTTCGGCATTGCACCTTGGACACTTGAGGTAGCTGCATCGTCACCTGTAAACCCTGGCAACAGGATTGTACCACCTTCTGTGGCCCCTTCCACTTTGGACTGCCAGCTGGCCCTGCCCCCCTTGTGCTCACGCCTCTCCTCCCACAGGCTGCTCCCCTGGAAGCTGCATTGGGACACCTGGCCTCCTCTCTCTTCCTCCCCTCTCTTCCTCATCAGAGGAGGTGCCATCAGCAGAGACCACTATCCACATTACTAGGGTTGTGGAATGGAAGGCTGTCTGATACCTGGAAGGGCTCACACAGTCTGAATCCTCCAGGGGCCTGGAAGACACCAATGAGTCCTAAAATGAAGCCTAGACATGCTCAGGATGCAGCTCTGAAGCGAGGTGAGGCTGTCCAATTCACAAAATCAGCCAGCAGCATATGATCTCCAAAACTCCTCACAACTCATATTGACAAGGTTTCTGACCCTTCTTATCCCGGCCGTGGATGAGCTTTTGCAAATTGTGGCCCGCCACCCTGCCTGTTTTGCCCGTGCGATGGCTTAAAATTCACACGGGCTACGTAAAGTCAGAGACAATTGGTGTGTCAAGGGCCTTAACTGACCTCTTAATTAATGGTGGGCATGCCCCTGTCTCCCTCGCATGCCTGCCTAGTGAAATATCCCAAGAGTGCATGTTGACATTAGCACGCTCGGCCGACATCAACGCGCGTTATTTCATGCTCGAGTGGGTTGGGCGCACGCCCGCCTGCGGAGCAAAAATTTCTGCCCATGGAATTCCTGACGGAAGATGACCCTGTTGTCCAATGGAAGAGTCTCATCAACTTTTGTATGATGCATAACTGTACACATCTGCTAAGTAGGAAAATGGCTTGGTTGTGGATTACATAAAGGGTTTCTGTAATCTGTTGGCCCTTGTGGCACAGTGTCCGATTAATCTGACCCTTAACATGTAGGTTTGTTTGACCCACCCCCTGAAGTTTCATATTGGAAGGCTGAAGAGGGATTGTATGGAGCCAAGGCAATCAGCTAGTACAGATACCCCAGCACCTGTGTCAAGTTTGAAATGTGTTGGGAACACTCTGATCTCTAAATTAATGGGCCAGAAGACCTGGGAATGCTGGTGAACTTCACCCAGGAATTATGAGCGAGGCACTAATTGTTAATGGTGTCATCATTTGTCCCATTTGTTGGAGTCTCTAAATGAGCAGAAGTGCTGGAAATACCCCGTTGTGCCACATCTGAAACACTCAGTGTCCCCTGCTGGGCAATCCTGCCATTGTGCTGTCACCTTGCGCCACAGTACAGACATTTAAAAATGGCAGTGAAGTGGTTTCTGGCCTTTTGCACCATTTTGGCAGGCTTCGGCCCAGACAGAACTATCCAGTATGGCCTTGCAAAAGAAGGGAAAGAACCCACCTGGGTTGGTTTTCGATACTTCCCATGGCGCCTCTTCCAGCAGCAATCTCCATGAAAGTCTTCAAGGCTTGAAAACAAGTGGGGTGGGGTCAGTGACTGTTCTTGCAGTGCCATCATCGCTACCTGTTTACGATGAATGTGTCACTGGGATAGTTGATGTTGAATTTTGACAAAGCTGCACTGCTTTGTGTGGCACCAGCAATAGACTAAATTGGTGCCACCACCGCTGCTACCATGTTGTAGAACGTACTAAGCCAGGATGATAGCAAGGAAGAGCCAAAGGCATATCACGGTATCGACTTAAAAATCAGTTTATTTACACTATTTACAATATGTACATAGTGAGTTATTGGGAAGCAACATTGCCCCTCTGGACAGCCTGTCTGCTTCTTACAGTACCCAGCACATGGCTGCTTGATGCCACATATTATGTGCCCCATAGATTAGCATATCCATTTTGTTGACCTTTTATACTACAATCTCCTGCCAAACTAGAGCAACAGAATTTCAGGGCCACTGTGATCAGTGGGGTGTTGTGTCTCTGACTTCCTGCTACATGTAGGCCAGTGGCAATTTCACAATGAACGAGTTGTATTTCTGAAAGCTGGCTGCTCGGAAGATCCCAATTGAAATAAAAGGGATATTGGGTGGTGAACCTCTTTGAATCTGGTCAGTGTTACTCTGGGCTTACAGACAGTGGTTTAAATATTTGCCAAACAGTTGAACAGCACAAAAGTCCACTTCTTGGTGAGGCTTATAATCACCCATCCTAAAATTTCTCCACAGCTCAGTATCAGTTACCCTCCCTGGGATACATTTTCAAGTTCATCAGCAACCTGTTATAGGGACCCAGTATTTTATTTTCCACTTTCTATAGCAGGCAATCATTCTGTAACATCAGGTTTTTTTTTGTTCATTTGTGAAGTGACTTGAGAAGTTTCCTTTTTTATGTTAAATGCAAGTTGTTTTTGTTTTATCTGTTGATATTAAGTTAGTCCAGCAAGGTCTATTAGTAAGTGAATAGAAAATGATATACTCATCCAGACTTTTATTTCTTTCCTGGCAACCTAATTCATTATGCAAGAAGCCTGGTTATTATTATGCCAATGGTGATTCTGCTCAAGATAACTCCTTTTTGTTGACTGCTCTCTTTAGATAGTCTCTTTTTTCCAGTAATCATTTCTCAACCAGAGCAATGGTATGCTGTGTCTGCCCTGTGGACAGGATAAATCTGACCTAGCTGAATTGGTATCAGCAGCAGAGGAGCTAGTCTGACATGGGATAAGTAGGTTCTGAGCATCAAGTTATTTGTCACTCATTTTTCTGTATGCCAGAATGATTCTTGCTTTGTTATCTTTGATCCAGTGCACCTTAAAGGAGCAGAGCGGAGACCATTTCTGATTTGACTCATTGTGCTTCGGCTCCATGTTCTGGGTTTCACCATTACTCAATCGCTGCCACAATTTCAGTGGTTTGAGGCAATGGAGCAGGAAAAAAAGGGTAAAAGTATATTGCTACATCATGAAACACAATGTGAGATGCTTCACTTGCTAGCTCTCTTTAGTCAAATGTGAACTGCCAACTGCATTAAAAGAAAAGGGAAATATTGAAAGGCCACTTTGTTGACCTAGAGAAGGGTGAAAAGGTCAATGGGCATAGGGGTGATTGCATGAAATGGAACACTAATTGGGCTAATGATTCTCTGGTTAAATCTTCTTCCAAAGCTTTGACAGTAACACAGTATATTTTGCTTATGGAGATAATTTTGCTTCAGTTGGTTAATATTTCTGATTGATCTGTTGAACACAACTGTTGAAAATGAAAAGCTGACATTTTCGAGCTATCTATCCTGTACTTCTGGTTTTCACATATCTAGGAAGCTCATAAAGGGCATTGGAAATGCTGCTCATAAGCAAACTAATATATTTATTAAAAAACCTCAGGATACTAAGCAAATTTGCATGTTCAACTTTTTAAATATTAAAAATTCACAAAAATTAAGCAAAGTCAGTTACTTAGGAAAGCCATTGAACTAAGTAATAGGAATAGATTCAAGATATAATGAACAGACATGCTTGTAGAGAAAGAAGGGGTTGAGGGAAAGGTGGTTGGGGTTGATTTATGGTCAAAAAAATTGGACACAATGCCTTTTTTTCTGCTGCTAAAATATTGTTATGACATTGCTATCCTTCCTCCTAGTTCCCATTATATTGTGAAGTTGCATTCCTGGAACTACATTCTGTTTACGTATGAAGACCAGAATTCGGAGAAAATGTCTTGCTGGAGTTCAGAAGAGTGGGCGGTTATGGTGGAAAAGAATTTCAGGGCCTGCAGAAATTTAGTCTCTCATGGCTAGGAGCCACTGCAATACTAGCAGGAGGTCTAGTGAACTGATTACATGCAAATTGGTCAATATATTTACACAATTACTCATAGCTCCCTTGTGAGAGATGAATGAGATGTAATTATTATTATAGTAATTTAAAGGGATGTGGCTATTTAAAATCATGTGTTGGAAGCCAGAATCCTTAGAGCTTTTGGGAAGGCACAAAAGACATGTTTAACCTGTTGACTGTAGTATTTCTATGTCTGCTTAAAATGAACTAACCAATCTCACACAGGACTAGTAGACTAAGGGTAGTTTTAGTTTATTTGAAGATGTAGGACAGGATTGCTCATAAATTTACTATAAAGACTTAAAAGCTATTGTTAACAGGAAAGCACAGCTGCAATTCCTTCACACCACATGCTGCTAGCTAAACTGAAAGCTCCTTTAAACAATGTCTGTTGGTCACATAGTTTACATCCTGGCTACTTACATATTGTCTCTTAAAGCAATATCACAACATCAACGTTTTTTCCAAACTAACATTATATACATTAAGAGTGAAAATGTATATACATTAGGGTCATTGCAAAAATCATTTGCACAAAAATAAATCTCTGCTCATGAGTTTAAGGGATTAAGAATTTAAGGGTCTGTATAACAATCCCC
Organism: Carcharodon carcharias; assembly: GCF_017639515.1. NCBI lineage: Eukaryota > Metazoa > Chordata > Chondrichthyes > Lamniformes > Lamnidae > Carcharodon > Carcharodon carcharias. The sequence continues at coordinate 44,875,798 of NC_054485.1, forward strand.
CCGAACCTCGAAATGGTATGAACTTCCTGAGATCTATACTTTTCACTTGGGTGTCCTTGACTTGTAGGTGTGTTGGTGTCTTGTGTATTGTTGGAGAGTGCTGCTTGTTTTCATGATGGTCTTCCACAGTTTCACTCTCCAATTCCATCTTTGGATGTGTCTGCGACACAGTTGGACTGCTACGTGGTATCCAGCTGTACAATTTCGTTAGCTGGCTTCTGTTCCTTCTTAACACCGCTCACTTTAGTGAATTCATAGGATCTAAGCTCATTGCACAGTTTGGATACTCCTGAAGGTCACCCAAGTTCCCTAGTTAGGATGTATGACTCGAACATTTTGTTCTACCTGCAGACTAGACAGTTCTGTACCTGCATGTCGGTCATACACCATCTTCATTCTCCCTTGTTTTTTGAGAAGTTTCTCCTGTACTTCCGAGAAATGGGACAGGTGATGGTTTGGCAAGGTTCTCCTAAATTGCCTTCCAGACATGATTTCCGCCAGTGACAGGAAGCCTAATGGTGTTGCTTTTAAATGTAACATGGCAATACAGAGGTCTTGTTTTGTTTCCCTGCACTTTATGATTTAAGGACTGAATTGTGCAAACCATTCACTCAGCAAGACAGCTGCATCTAGGATAGTGTGTGGCGAGGCTATCACGTGGTTTATGCCCCAATTAGCACACATGCCCCTAAAAGGTCTGCCAGTGTACTGTAGCCCATTGTCTGATATGTTCTCTTTTGAACAAACAGAAAATTAAACTCATTGTGTATGCCACGGACACATTTAGGGCAGGGCCTGGGGGAGGAAGTTGCAGACAGTGCTAATCACCGGGGCCCATTCCTCTGGGGCAGGGGGCCTGGGCTCTGACAACACCTCCCCTCTCAAGTGGCTGCCTCATGCCCTTGGGGGCTCAGAGCCCCGGACTTAAATCACACCTTTTCCTTTACCAGCAGCCCCACCGCCTCTGCACAGGCAGCAGGCAGCCACATCCATATCCAATTCTGAAAAACAGTCGTTTTTGCTGATTGGACAGTGCTCCAGGAAATAGCATCCTAATTGGCCACCTGATAGGCGCACCAGTGGAAATGCACCTTCACCCCAACTACCCTGCCCCCCCCAACCCCTGCAGCCTTGCTTGCCCCCAATTCTCCCACCTCAACCCCCACCCCCAACTGTACTCCACATGGTTCCAACTCCCTAAAAAGATGGTCAGGTGGTGTTACTGGACATGGGGTAGAAGTGTGGATTTGGGATGCAGTTTGGCAAGAAACTTACATAGCTGGTCTCCCGGGCTATTGCACAGGAAGGAACTTCCTGTTTCCGGGAAACTCTGGGTCATTCCGGGATGGTTGGGAACCCCTGTCCATCAGCTTATGACTAGTTAACCCCAATCAAGTCACTGTTACCCACCAGAGCAGAAGATGATGTGAGTCTTTCTACATACAGGGAAGAGCAGCCAATGGCCCAGGCATAAGCAGCAGACTGGCCCAGTTGGAGAATGGGCTGCAAGGAAATGAGCCGAGGAAAGCACAAGAAAGGGAGCGCATGAATGAGTGACAGAGAATGAGAGAGAGGGGGAGAGAAAGAAAGAGGGGGAGAAAGGGGGAGTATTTGAACACTCTCAAATGAAAGAATGTCAAAATAATAGAGAAGGGGCATTACATCAGCAGGATATTAAGAAGGATGAGGAGACAGAACATTTTCTGTTTATATTTCAGATTTCCAGCATCTGCAGTACATTGCTCTCCTACTATATGCTGGACATTTGTAAGTGTGGTTAGTTTCAATTTAAAATGAGAAAATAGTTCTCTCTCAGTGTAAAGTGTTGTTCTTCTGTTAACAAAGCCAAATTATGTGGATAGAAATAGTGCATCATTGCAGGTGAATTGGTTAGTGCTAATTTACTGGAAGGTTTTGCCATTTTCAAACTTGGAATTGGAACCAGGAGTCATGCACCATTAGAATATGTCACAGTTAGCTCAAAATATTCTCATTCATACATAGGATTGTTGTTTGAGGTGCTTGAGTTTCAAGTCTTTTGGATGTTGCTGTTTGGATATTGCATAGGGCCAGATTCAAAGTAGCTGGTTGCGTAATATGAACGAACAAGTTGTGTGCAATTATTTGACAAAACCATTGTTGTAAAGGGTATCATGCTGAAAACTAAGCTTCCAATGGGCTTTGTAATTAGAGGCATGGAGTACAAAAGCCAAGAAGTTTTGCCAAACCCATACAAAACAGTTTGGCCCCATTGTGACCATGGTTCCCAATTTTGGGCACTGAAAGGATGTGAGTGGGAGGGTTTGGGGGGGTTGGGGTGGGGATAAGGAGCCCAGAAACAGGGGAAGCACCAGGGGCCATGATTTCTCCCCGTGGCCCTGACTTGAGGTACTCTTCAATTGTCTGATTATTGTAAACTTGGAGAAGTAGTGTTTAGGAGAAAGTCATTGCCATGGATAGTGAATAAGTCTGTTGCAATTTTATATCAAGGGTACGATGGAACTTCGGGAGATTGTCAAAGTTTTTTCTGTTAATGTGGCTGGTGTCCCTGGCATGCTTCCACATCGTCACTGTCTTCTCAATATTGTTGTTGATCCCTGGCCAATTTGCAGTATACCTTTCCACACACATTGTTCACCCTATGCCCATATGCCCCCCGTGTAACTGTGAAGAGCTTAGGGTAGAAGCACCTGCTTTCCCTTGAACTTCACACCTCTTGACATACTTAGTTCATCTCTGTATGGTCTCTGTAGACGTAGTCTACTTGGACTGTAGCAAAGCTTTTGATAAGGTCCCGCATGGGAGTCTGATAACAAAGGTAAGAGCCAAGGCAATTTGGCAGAATTGGCTGAGTGGCAGGAAGCAGAGGGTGATGGTCGAGGGGTGTTTTTGTGACTGGATGCCTGTGTCCAGTGGGGTTCCACAGGGATCGGTGTTGGGTCCCTTGCTGTTTGTGGTATATAGAAACAATTTAGACTTGAATGTAAGAGGGTTGATCAGTAAGTTCGCAGATGACATGAAAATTGGTGGGTTGGTAAATAGCGAGGAGGATAGTCATAGATTACAGGAGGATATAGACGGGCTGACCAGATGGGCTGATCAGTGGCAAATGGAATTTAATCCAGATAAGTGTGAGGTGATGCACTTGGGCAGGACAAACAAGGCATGGGAATACACGATGAAAGGTAGGACCCTAGGAAGTACCAAAGGTCAGAGGGACCTTGATGTGCATGTCCATCGGTCCCTTAAGGTAGCGGGACAGGTAGATAAGGTGGTTAAGAAGGCGTATGGGATACTTGCCTTTATTAGCCGAGGCATAGAATATAAGAGCAGAGAGGTTATGCTGGAACTGTATAAAATGCTGGTTAGGCCACAACTAGAGTATTGTGTGCAGTTCTGGAATCCGCATTAAAGGAAGGATGTGACTGCACTAGAGAGAGTGCAGAGGAGATTTACCAGGATGTTGCCTGGGCTGGAGAGTTTTAGTTATGAGGAGAGATTGGATAGACTGGGGTTATTTTCCCTGGAGCAGTGGAGATTGAGGGAGGACATGATTGAGGTGTATAAAATTATGAGGGACATAGATAGGTTAGACAGGAAGGAGCCTTTCCCCTTTGTGGAGGGATCAATAACCAGGGGGCATAGATTTAAGGTAAGGGGCAGGAGGTTTAGACGGGATGTGAGGAAGAATTTTTGCACCCAGAGGGTGGTGGGAATCTGAAACTCACTGCCTGAAAGGGTGGTAGAGGCAGAAGCCCTCATAACATTTAAGAAATATTTGGATGTGCACTTGCGATGCCATGGCATACAAGGCTATGGGCCTAGTGCTGGAAAATGGGATTAGAATAGTTAGGTACTTGTTTGAACGGTGCAGACTAGATGGGACGAAGGGCCTTTTTCTGTGCTGTAGTCCTCTATGACTCTAAAAGCATCTGAAGGAGTCTGGCATGTATTGCATCATATCAGGCCAACCTTCTACAATAATTTTCCATAATCCCTTCAGTTGTTGATCATTTACTGTTTTCTTTTGAAGCTGTTTGCAGTTGTTTTGGCCAAAATTCATCAGATCGACCTCGGGTACATCTTCTACGTTAATGTCTACACCGTCTACTTGTAGGTCTAGTGAGACATCTGCAGTTTCTTCAAACTGGGTAACCTGCTCAATGTATCTGAAGTAACTATTTTGCTACCAAGTTTGTAATGGACTTCAAAGCCGTAGCCCTGTGTTTATCAGAAGTTGTTGTAGTCTGTGTGATGCACCTGTCAGTGACTTGCGCCAAATCATTTCCAAAATAGTTTGTGGTCAGTTTCCACAATGAACCATTTGCCAAATAAGTACATGTGGAACCTTGTGGCACCGAATACCAGACCAAGTGTCCCACACTCTTATTATCGAATAATTGGATTGCGCTGTGATAGACCTTTGGAACCAAATACAATTGGTTTGCCATCTTGCATAATACATGCTCCTAACTCTTTTTAAGATGTGTCAACCTCTAGGATTGCTTCTTTTCTTGGGTTGGAGTATTGTAGAACAAATGTCTCTCTTGACAATGCCTATTTTAAGTGACTTGAACTCGTGTCAATGGTCCTCCGCCATACTATGAAACATTCTTCCTTAGCAGCTCTCAAACTGATGATTCTCTATTGGCAAAGTTGGGTATGTATGGTGCTAAGAAGTTGAAAAATCTGAGGCATCTCTGCAAGCCCTCTTTGTCCTGGGGAGTAGGCATGTCTCGTACATCTTTGAATTTTCTGGATCAGGACGGATCCCGGAACTGAGAAAGTTAATCTGACTCACATTCACCTGGCATTCCTTACTTCAGACGAGTCCTTCATGAAGAGCTGATCCATCAGTGAGTCTAGATTTCATTCATGCTCTTCTTTGGTTTTGCCCATCACCGCAACATCATCAACAATGCATACACATCCTGGGATATTCTCTGTAATTCTGTCCATGTGCTGCTGGAACAGATCCTGACTGATGGATAAAACAAAATGTGATCTCTGGAAGCAGTGTCTTCCGAATTGTGTCCTGAAAGTAGTGATTTCTTAAGATCCCTCTGCTAAATGTATCGACCAATATCCGTGTTCTGTGTCCATCTTGGAGAAAATCCTTGCTCCTGTGAATTTGAGATTCAATTCCTCTAATGTTGGAATCTTCTGTGGGCACCTCTTTAGAGCAAGATCTAGACACCCTGGATCTAAGCATACTTAGATTGTGACATTTGTTTTTTGTAAGCACATGATGGAACTGCACCGGTTGGTGTTCTGATGCAGGGATAATGCAGTTACTCTCCATGTCATCCAACTCACTCTTTAGCATCTCCTGTACGTGCACACTGCACTTTCTAGGAGAGTCAACAGATGGAATTGCATCTTCTCTGAGGTGTAGCACAGCATCACCTCTGGCATCAAATTTGCCTGAGTACATCTACTGTAGGTCATGGACTGACTCAATGTGATTATTCTTGGCCTCTTCTGCAGCGATTGATATCTTGATGATCTCGTGTATGGTGATAATTTTGACTTCTGTACATGACAACAAGCTTACTCCTTGCTAGTCTGCTCATGTCCACCAGGTAGAATAATTGTGGTTTCCATGCAGACTTGACAAAGCTGCATTTCAATGTCAATGTATCTATGAAATGAATGGGTGACCTATTGTAAGTAGTTAGTTTGTCTGCAGTGTGTTGTATCATCGACTTCCAAAAATCCTGATACATGTCCTTCAGAATTTTGACCTGAATATAGGATATTTGCACTCACTCCCATGTCAACATTGGCTGTGAGCGTGATTTTGCCACTTTTCTTTGAGCATATGATGATGATGATCATAACAGAAGCTTCTAACCGTTTGACTTCATTCACACATTGTGTCACATTCACAATGTGGAAAGCCTTTTTGTTTTCCGTTTGAAGATCTTTCAGCTCAGGATCTTCATTGTGGTCTTTCTGGCTGCTAATCTCATGTATGTGCTTGCACTTATGTGGGTCTCTGGCACACTGCCTGTTGTTGCTGCCAGTATGCTGCACTTTTATTTGGGTGCATCTTACCTCTGGTTGCACCTCTGGAACCAGATTTCTTGAATAGGTGAGCCCAATGTAATTTTAGACAGCATAACTTACAAAGATCTTGGAATGCAGGAGAGCTTCACGGTGGGTATAGCAAGCTGTGCTTCCCACACAACTTGCTTGTTTTCTGCATCCTGGCATCAATATTAGTAGTTACACCTAATGCTTGCAGGTGTTGTTGTCATATTTTCTGCCATCTTTTAGTAGTGTGTCATGTTGTGACCTTTCCTTTTCTCCAAAACAGCTTTTTGAAAAGCTTCAATTGTTGTTGAAGCCATAGCCAGTTCCATTATTCATTTGGACAGCTCAGCTTCTGAGCAATCACAGTCCTTGAACGTATCGATTAATTCTTGTGGCTGTTGTCTGTAATCAATCAGCTCTAAATGGTGTACTCTAAAGTTCAACTTTACACAAAGCTGATCCTCCAGCATGTTCCACAGGATCCTTCTCATCCTCCTCAGACTGGCCTGAAGTGTTAACTTTGTGCAAATCCTTGTTTCCAATGGCTATCTTTATTTTCATCACTTGTTTATCTGGTTCTGTGATGGATAAATCTAAAAAGCATAGCTCCATTCTTTGTTTAAAAAGCCAAAGTTCATATACGACATCTGTGGTCTTCCAGTACATGCTGGGGAATTTAGTGGTCATCTTCCTGATGTTTCCTGTCCTTTACGAATGCTGTCATTGTGTGATTTATAGCTTCTCTACTCTGTGGGGAGAATGGCACCCGAGAACCATGGCCTTGCAACTTATACTGTCCGACTCAAAAATCGACTGCCCGATTCAAAATAAACTGCCCAATTCATCACCATTCCAGTTACCCCACAAACTAAATACTCACTGCTGTGTGAAACACTGTCTTTAGAGCAACTCTGCAATGGTCTTCAATGCATATACAGCCTTTATACAGCACAAAATCTTGACTGTGCCTTTTCCTGTGATCTGCAAATGTTCATTATTTTGTTTAAGAGGAACCATTGCTGCTCACCATGCTGCACTTCTACGTTTGCTTAATAGAAACCTGCCAATCTCACACAGGACTGGTAAACTGAACATACGTTTGATTTATTTGAAGGCGTAGTACAGGATTGCTCAGCAGACAGATTTACTATAAAGGTCCAATAGTTATTGTTAACAAAAAAGTACAGTTGAAATTTTTTCACACCTCATGCTGCTAGCTAAACTGAAAGTTCCCTTAAACAATGTCTGCTGGTCACATGGTTACATACTGGCTACTTACACATTAGCATATTCCCTCAAAGTGATATCATAACCTTTGCTATAGCTGAAGATGCAAAGTAATATGAGAGGAAAATGAAGTGAAAGGAAACTCAGTTTGAAGGCACAGAATAGCCTGTGGACAATTGATGAAGTACAGTACCAAACTACTTGTTTCATGGCTTTGGGAGAAAATATAGTGCATGAACCAGGTGCAAGGACAGTAAATTCTTTATGGGTGAACAGTGCTAGATACCTAAAATGAGCTTGAGGTAGCAAAGGTGATGCAGTGTTTGTGGTGGAGTTTGGCTGCAGAAGAGGTTACAGCATGTGATATAGCTCTCTCTCAGTCTTTCTGATGAATCAGAACCTATGCACAAATCCATATATATTTTATGGTTGTATTCAGAAGGCCTACTGTAACTGCATGACATGCACATTATGGACAGAGGTCTGTGGGAAGTAATCTTTTCCCATACTTGAACTCCACAAGACATCAAGTACTCTACAGACATAACAGAGCCAAGGCTCATGGTTAGTACATCATCACTTACCATGGTCTGACTTGGACAGAAGCCATAGTTAATTGCTATGAAGGGAACATAGTAGGATTCTGAATCAGTCCATTATGTGTTTTTAGGGAGGGTAGTAGATGAAGATTTCATTACCTCTTTATCATTTTCTAAATAACTTTCTGTCATTGCGCATAATTATGTTATTTGTCTCTTGCAAAAATCTATATTTTTAGATTTTGGCACAGCTTAACAGTTCTTTTCTGCTTCTGATTAGATGTCTTCATTTATTCATGAAGAGTAAGAGTGGTAATTTGTATGAGTTGCTGTTGGTCTCTGTCAATTATCTAATTAGTGAATCATTTGTTCATGAAATTAGTAAGGATTTGTTAACTGATTTGTGGAACTAGTGGGTTGGCTACTGCCAGCTTGATTTTCATTATGAACATAACTCTGGCTACAATGGTACTTGTTACTGAGTCCAGGTTTCATCCATTTTTTTCGATTTCTGCTTTGCTGTCACTCAAATATAAGTGCATGGATTAAAATGTGTTCAAATCTTGACTTCTGAATTTACAAATAATTGCATGTCATTTGGGAAGAATACAAAATAAAAGATTTGAGATAATTCTCTGATTCATTTCTAAATTGCATAAGATTAGATTTAAGGAGTTGTGAGTATTCCCCACAAGAATGGAACCATATTGCAGGCCAATTTTGTCTTGTGATAGGAAGTTTGCACCTTTATTCTTCTGCCAGTGGACCCAGGATTAAGAATTCCTGTCTATGTCTGTTGATTTTAAGTTGCTCAATTCAAATTTTCTGTCAACCCAAATTGAGATTGAAGCTGAGATTTTATTCAAGCTGCATTACACAAAATATTGGTATAAATTATTTTTTTAACAAGGTTGATTTGGAATTAAATGCACTCTCTCCATCTAATTCAGTAGCTACCACACTGGAGAGCTTTCAAATGGCATAAAATATTATCAATGGACCAATGCATGTCAGCTAAATTGTAAAACAAGCTTACTTACAGGTAAATTAGTAAACAAAAGCCAACTGATGTTGTATTTAAAACAATATAAGTTGTAATCAGCCTATGAGGGGTTAAACATTCTTTTCTTAGAATTTACTTGTTACAGATTCTGAGATGTGACAAGGTTTTTGGATGAAATGGAACAGTTTGAATAAAATAACCAGAATGTAAGAACATACAATTTGCTTTGTCTCCATGTAGGCCAACCCAATGCAAGTTTGTGTGTGAACAACGGAAATCTCAGATAAATCCAAGGATTTCAAATTTCCTGCCAAAACTTAAAGTCTTTAAGGAGATCTCTCAGTTTTTATCCAGTCCCAGAATCTCTGAAGTCGGAGCTGCCAATCATTCATGATTAAAGACACAATGGTTGAAACTATTGCATAGAATACTGATGAGCAGGTGTTTATCGGGTTTCTGAGTGCCTGCTAATCCCTTGACCACGTACAATTTAATTAGCACTTAGAATAAGCCCATTTTATCCTGATTAATTTCCAAATCAAATCAACCTGGCCTGATCCTGCAGAAAACTTATTTCAAAGCCTGTATTTTGAAGTTGAGTGAAGGAAAGCAGCTTCAGTTTTCACCCAGCTACTTCAGAGCTGCACCAAATAAAATACATAAAATGACCCGATTTTGCCACACGATTTGCATTGTAAGAGTAGTTCAGGGACTAGAAGTAGTAAACATGATGAAGCGAGACAATTCTCTATCTAGATAGAATATAGTCAAAGGATATGATAGAGATATATAGCAATTACTTTGTTCAAAAGATATGGAATGCAGAAGAACTCAAAGTGGTGAAATGCCTATTCAGTTTCATGTTACCCTTTGTAGTCGACAGTACTGAATGTGGAATTGAATTGACACTTTAAAGGTATATACAATCATTGATTAGCTAAATAACAGAAGGAGGCCATTCAGCTTAGGGAGTCCATGCGGCTCTTTTCAAGAGCAATCCAGTTATTCTCAATCTCCCACTTTTTGATTTACAGCTCTGCAACTCTTTTCTTTTCAAGTACTTATCTAATACCCTTTTGAAAGGCATTATTGAATCTACCTCCACCATCCTGTCAGGTAATGCATTCCAGATCCTAAACACACAACGCTTAAAAATGTTTTGCCTCAAATTGCCTTCTGTTCTTTTGCTAATTACCTTTCATTGGTGCCCTCTGGCATTGGTACCTTCTGGCCCTTCCCTCAATGGGAACAGTTTCTCTCTATCTACTCTATCCAGATCATCCATGATTTTTAACACACCTATCAAATCTCCTCTTAACTTTCTCTTTAAAAATACCAGCCCGAACTTCCCTAATCTATCCACATTATTGAAGTATCTCATTCCTGGAACCGTTCTAGTAAACTTTTTCTGTACCCTCTCTAATGCTAAAGTTTGATGCCCAGAATTAGACACAATACTCCTGTGTGGCTGAACCAGTGTTTTGTAAAGATTAATCATAACTTCTTTGCTTTTGTATCGTATGTCTCTATAAAGCCCAAAATCCTGTATGCTTTTTTAATTGTTTTCTCAACCTGTCTTGCCAATAATTGGTTGTAAGAAGTAAGCACCATCCTGTTTAGATTTTGCTCCCTCCTGCATACTAGTTTTCCATTTAAATTTAAGAGTTGTGGGGATTGGGATGTGGTTATCTGGCCCAGATTCCCTCTCATCATGATATGTACAAATGAAAGGTGGTGGACAATTGAGCAATGACTTGGAGGAGGAGGCTCCATGAATATTCATATCCTCAGTGATGGGAGAGCCCAGCATTCATAACCAACAGAAGCCAGGAATGCTGAATGGTTGATCCAACCTCCTGAGGTTGCCATATCACAGATGCCAATCTTCAGCCAATTCAATTCACTCCATGTGATGTCAAAACTACAGCTGAGCACACTGGAAACAGCAAATACATGAACCCTGACAACATCTCATCTCTAGTGCTGAAACCTTGTGCTCTAGAACTAATTGAGCCCCTAACTAAGCTGTTCCTGCACAGCTATGACACTGGCATCTACCTGAAAAATTGGAAAATTGCCCAGTTATGTCCTTCCCTCGAAAAGCAGGACAAATTCAATTTGAGCCATTACTGCCCACTACTCTCTGTGGTAAAGTGTTAAAAGCTATCGTCCAAAGTGATGTAAAGTAGCATTTAATCAATTATAATCCGCTCATCAATGTTCAGTTGGGGTTCCACCAGACCCACTGAGGTCCATGTGCCATTACAGCCTTGGTCCAAATCCTGGAACTCTACCTCACATCTCTGTGGTTGAACCTTCACCATATGAATCTTCAATCAGGTGGTTCACCTTTTCAATTGCGATTTGGGTACGGCATTAAATACTAGCCTTGCCAGGGATGCCTACAGCCCATAAATAAATAAATAAATTTCTTTTCTCAAAATCATACCATGCGATATTCGGAACTAAAACACTGTGGGCAGGATTTTAACCTCGTCAAATGGGCTCGGCGGGCGGTCCCAGGAGCAGTCATGTGACCGACCACGATTCCACGCTAGCTGGCCAATTAACAGCCAACCAGAGTGAACCACATGCTGCAACGCTGAGCACTGCCGGGGTGTGGGGTGAGGGTGAGTGCGAAAGTTTGCGTATGCGTGTGGGTGCGCGCACTGAAAGCTCCCTGAAGGCACAAAGCTGCCTCAGGGAGCTGAAGAATTTTTTAAATTCCTTATTTATGGTTTTAAATATTAAAAACATGTCCCCTCACATAACTCTATCAAATGAGCTTTTAAAATTTTATTATTTTTTTAAAAATTACTGGTCGAAATGTCATCCCGCCCGTGAATGAGGTTTCGCAAAAAATGTAAAGGCCGCTTGGCCTATTCGCCTGCCTGCCAGCTGAATGGCTGGACGGGCAGTGAAAAATCCAATCTAATTAATTGATTAAAGGTCTTAAAAGACCTCTTAATTGTTGGCGGACATGCTGCCAAGTAAAATATCATGAGAGTGCCCGATGACGTTAGGGCACTCGCCCAAAGAAATTGCGCACCATTTTACTTTCGTTCAGGATGGGAGCGTGCCCGCCCAACGAGGGGAAAAATTTTGCCGTGTGCATTTGCATGAAATTCCTCTGCATTTTAATTTAACTCAAGGCATTAATGTGCTAATTTTGAAAAGGAATTTCAAATGAACCAAAGGCCAGGATTTTCCCGTCGGCCAGCGGGGGCCGGGGCTCACTCGCTGCGGAAAATGACGCATGGTGACGTTGGGTGGAACTCCCGACATCATCGCACCCCATTTAAATTTTCAGGTAGGCGGGGGGGACAGCAAAATCAGCTGTGCACCCGCCGACCTGTCAATGGCCAATTGAGGCCATTGACAGAGTCAATTAAGGTCGATAATATGCATTTGTTGAAACTTCTCTGTTCTGAATGATGTTAGGGGTGACTGAGGAGCATAAGCTGAACTGGAAGCATGCAGCCGGAAACATGAGAACAGACATTTTAAACGTGATCTAAACTATTCATTGTGTGTGAGTACACATTACATAATTAATGCACAGTTAATAGGGTGCAGAACAGAGAGACCTGGGCATATATGTGCACAAGTTGTTTAAATAAAATTCCTGTTTACACAGGATCTGGTATGTCATCTCTGCAAATTTCCAACTCATAAAGCATAATACTATCTCCGCAGATTCTGCCTGATCTGTTGGGTATTTCCAGCATTTTCTGTTTTTATTCCTGCTATAGATGCTGTGAATTTCCAACATTTAGTTAGATTCCAAGCATTCACATTTTTTTGAAATGTTTGAACTGTAACTGTTGGTACTATACTAGTCCCAACCCACAGAATGTAGTAATTGGACCTTATATTATGTTCCTTTCGTGTTTTATTTCACTTAAAATGGTGATAACTTAGATTTTCTTCGATTCAACACCTTCAAGGACCTTCCCCGCATCAACATGTCAAGTCTTCTCTTCATGATTTTTAAAATGTAGATCATGCTTTTTCTTTTCCCCATGTGTCCCTTTTCTCCAACAATTATAGAATTAATGCACTCAGGCTGTTTCCAAACCTTGTTGCATTAAGAACCAGCAGCATCCTTGTGGCCCCATTCTAATTCCCCTTTGAGACTGCAGGCTGGACAAACTACTCCATGCTTGATCTCACCAATGGGTTTGTCAAGTGCCTATGCAATCTCCATGGACCTGTGGATCTATTGAGACAGTTTAATGTTCTACTTAACTTGACATTTGCTGCCAAACAATGTGACAGCATTCTGAAAGAAACACTTGTTAATTTGCTCAGTAAAAAGCTTGTACTGTGGCAATCTAAGTCTGTGAAAATGTGTTTTCATTGAGCAGACACATTTACATGCTGAATGATGATTTTTTTTGGGGGGGGGAATCACAAAACACATGTTGTTGTCCCCTGTCTTGTTTCTAAATAGAAATGTACAACCGTTACACAGGGTCAATGAAAAAATAAGGTCAACAATGAGGCCCATCAGCCCAACCATCCCACCAGCCTTTATTACTTTACAATGTATATGAAAAATGGTCCCCGGAATAAAAGCTTATTTCCTTGTGAGTTATTCATGCTTTCATTGATGATCATATTTCTATTGTCTTCATAGATAAAAGTTTGTGCATTGCTGAGATTGGATGATTCTGCCGCTCTCCCTGGTCCTGTAATTGTAGTATCTGTCAATATTTCCCCTTGCTTCCCTTCTCCTTACGAACAATCTCTGTATCATATCTTTAAATTCATCCCTGGGCCTCTCAGTGTAAGTTCACTCTTTCTCTTTCATTATATGTCCACAGAAAAGAAAATCAAACTGAGCATTGATGTCGATTGTACAATTGCTTCACATAATATCCCAACAAGCCTTTGCACATCTACCTCTTTGCTTCTCCACACCACCAAAATATGAGCAATATAAATATTTGTAGAAAAAAGCAAAACACTGGAGACACTGGGAATCTCAGATAAAAACAAAAAAAATGTTGGAAATATTCAACAGATCAGGCAGGCGTTGAGGAGAATGAAAGATTGTTAGTTGCTGAGGTTTTGTTCAGGAGGGGTGAGGTCCCAACATTGGAACCATATGAGGAACCAGAGCATCCTGGAGCTGTGACAATCTTCTCAGTGGTGACCTTTTAATTGGCCGCCACTGGGCTCACCATCCAATTAAGAACAGAAAGCTGTTTGGCAGCTCTTTCTGCTGCCAGCCAATCAGAAGACTGGTAGCTCTGCAGCCTTGGAGGCACCTCTGAGGGAAGTGGCCGCTGCTGAAGCTGCAAGGTGAATGAGACAATGCTTCCATTTTGAGGCCCCGCCCTCACAGGGCCTCACCATTCAGAAGGAAACCCCTTCAGAAATTCTAGGTCGTGAATGCCTCAGGGAGGGAATGCTGTGCAACAGAATGTCTGCTCAGAGCACAGAGCATGGCTTAGAACCATAAAAAAGGTATGGACAGAAAGAGGTCATCAGTCCATTGGGGAGAATTTTCTCCTCATCGTGCAGGCTGGGCGGGAGCGGGCGCAGGCGGGCGCGTGGCCGATCGCTGCCCATGATCGGCTGCATGGCTCCATTTTACGTGGACAGGCCAATTAAGGCCCACACAGCATGACGTGCACCAGAAGCGCCCAGTGCTCCCTGTGCGGGCAGGGGGAGGGGAGAGAGTCGGGGCCGAGCGCAGAAATCTTCCTGAGGCACGGAGCTGCCTCAGGGAGATTCATTTAATTATGGTGCAGGTGCAGATCCAGGTACCTTTTAAATGAGTTGAGGGTTTCTGCCTCCACCAACCAAACCAGACGGTGAAACCAGACACCCACCACCCTCATTAGGTGAAGAAGTTTTTCCTCATGTCTCCTCTAATCCTTCTTCCAATCTGTGCCCCCTGGTAATTGACCTCTCTGCCAGTGGAAACAGGTCTTTTCTGTCCCCTCTATCTAGGCCTCTCATAATTTTGTATACCTCAATTACGTCACCCCTCAGCCTCCTCTGTTCTAAGGAAAATAACCCCAGCCTATCCAATTTTTCTTCAGAGCTGCAAATTTCAAGCCCTGGCAACATTCTTCTAATTCTCCTCTGCTCTCTCTCCAGAGCTGTTATGTCCTTCCTGTAATGTGGTGACAAGAACTGTAACCAAAATTCCAGCTGTGGCCTAACCAGCATTTTATAAAGTTCCACCTTTACATTCCTGCTTTTGCATGCCATACCTGGTCCAATAAAGGAAAGCATTCTACATGCTTTCTTTACCACCTTATCCACATGCCTTGTTACCTTCAGGGGCCTGTGGACATGCACTCCAAGATTTCTCACTTCCCTAACCCCTCTCAATAACTTCACTTTTATCGAGTATTGCCTTGCTTTATTTTCCCTCCCCAAATGCATTACCTCACACTTCTCTGGGTTGAATTCCATTTGCCACTTTTCAGCCCACTCAACCAGACCATTGATATCATTCTGGACACGACAGCTATCCTCTTCACTATCAACTACATGGTCAACGTTTGCGTCATCTGCAAATTTCCCAATCATGCCTCCGACATTTCAGTCCAAATCATTAATAACAACAATCAACAAGGGTCCCAACCCCGAGCCCTATGGAACAATACTTGAAACCGTTTTCCATTCACAAATATATCCATTGACTATTACCCTTTGATTCCTGTAGCTAAGCCAATTTTGGATCCATCTCAACACATTCCCCTGTAACCCATGGCTCTTACTCTCTTACTTTTCTGATCCGTCTGCCATGCGGGACGTACCAAATGCCTTACTAAAATCCATGGAGACAATATCCACTGCACTACCTTCATTAATCCTCCTTGTTACTTAACATTCCTCAAAAAATTCAATTAAGTTAGTAAGACACGACCTTCCCCTACCAAAACCATACTGACTATCCCTGATTAATCCATTCCTTTCCAAGTGACAGTTTGTCCTAGTTCTCAGAATTGATTCTAATAATTTGTCCATTACTAATGTCAGACTGACTGGCCTATAGTTATTTGACCTATCCCTTGCAAACTTTTAAAATAATGGGTGCAACGTTCACCGACCACTAATCATCTGGTACCTCACCTGTATTTAGTGAGGCTTGGAAAATGATCCTGAGGGCATCCACTATTTCCTCCCTGGCTTCGTTTTACAGCCTGGGATACAATCCATCTGGCCCTGGTGACTTATCCACCTTCAAGGATACCAGTCCCTCCAGTATAGCCATGAAACAGTCTGTCCTCTGCAGTCACTGTCGCTGAGTGAAAAAACACATGGAGTGACATCACGGGAAAACCATAAGTTCATTGGTTGGTAAGACTGCCTATTCTAAGTTGATTTCAGATTAAAGGTGACAACTGGGGTCCAGGGTCAGAGGCCTAACACTTCAGCTTCAACTCAGCGGAGAGAGAGTTCCAGCTGATTTTTAAAAAGTGTATTTTGAATCTTTATTCTAACTTGCTTTCAGATTAAAGGTAAATAGGAGAAATATTTTACAGATTGATAAAGTAAAGATCAGTAGGAAATTTAAAAACAAATTGAAAAACTAATTAAATAAAATAGAGATGCAGGGCCAGGCAATGTGTTGTAGCTGCATGATGTGGGAGCTGGTGGACCCCATTTTGGTTCCTCGTGACCACATCTGGAGCAAACGTTGGTTGCTTGAGGAACTCCGGCTCAGAGTTGATGAGTTGGAGTCTGAGCTTCGGACACTGCGACACATCAGGGAGGGGGAGAGTTACCTGGACACTGTGTTTCAGGAGACAGTCACATCCCATAGGTTAACTACCTTAAATTTGGCCAGTGGTCAGGGGTAGGAGGGTGTGACTATGAGTGAGGCAGGTAGAGGGATCCAGGACGTTGCACTTCAGGAACCTCAGCCCTTGCCCTTATCCAACAGGTTCAAGATTCTTGCTTCCTGAGTGGACGAGAGCGGGGACTGTAGGGAGGATGAGCAAACTGACCATAGCACCGTGGTGCAGGGAGCCATTCAAGTGGGGGGAGAAAAGAGAAATGTAATTGTAATCAGGGATAGTATAGTTAAGGGAATAGATACTGTTCTCTGTAGCCAGGAGCGAGAGTCCCAAAGCCTGCGTTGCCTACCTGGTGCCAGGGTTAAGGATATCTCATCTGGGCTGCAGAGGAACTTGGAATGGGAAGGGAAAGATCCCGTTGTCGTGGTCCACATAGGTACCAACGATATAGGTAGAACGAGGAAAGGGGTTTTGCTGAGGGAAGAAGAGCAGCTAGGAGCTAAATTAAAAAGCAGAACCAAAAAGGTAATAATCTGCGAGTTAGTACCTGAGCCATGAGCTAATTGGCACAGGGTCAATAAGATTAAAAAGGTAAATGTGTGGCTCAAAGATTGGTGTGGGAGAAATGGGCTCGAATTCATGGGACATCTGCACCAGTACTGGGGAAAGAGGGAAATGTTCGGAAGGGCTCCACTTGAATCAGGCTGGGACCAGTGTCCTGGTGAATCGCGTAGCTAGGGTTGTAGATAGGGCTTTAAACTAAATAGTGGGGGGGGAGGGTTCAGTTGCATGGAAATATAAAAAATCAAAGTTTAAGGAGAGGGTAAGAGTGCAGGTTAGTGACGAGGCTGATTGTTACCAAAAAGTGAAAGGAAGGGTCAGATTGTGTGAATATCGTATTGCACCAAAGAATCATATAAGAGTAGGGAAAATTGACAATAGGGCAAACTTAAAGGCTTTGTATCTGAATGCGCGTAGCATTCGGAATAAAACTAATGAGTTAACAGCGCAAATAGAGAAAAATATGTATAATTTTGTGGTGATTACTGAGACGTTGTTACAGGGAAAACAGGTATGAGAGTTGACTATCCATGGGTACTCAGTGTTTCGGAAGGATGGGCAGGAAGTAAAAGGAGCAGGTGTAGCTTTGTCAGTAAAGGAGGAGATCAGTGCTTTAGTGAGGAATGATATAGGCACTGGAAAGCAAGACATAGATTCAATCTGGGGAGAAATAAAAAATAGCAAGGGAAAGAAGTCCCTGGTGGGAGTAATCTATAGCTCTCCAAACAGTAGTTCAGCAGTAGGGCACAGTATAAACCAGTAAATACTGGGAGCATGCAGGAAAGGCACAGCAATAATCATGGATGATTTTAATATGCATAGAGACTAGGCTAATCAAACTGGCAAGGGTAGCCTCAAGGGAGAGTTCATATAGTGTATTAGAGATTGTTTCTTGGAGCAATATGTTGTGGAACCAGCCAGAGAGCAGGCTATTCGGGATTTGGTTTTGTGTAATGAGATGGGATTAATTAACGATCTCAGAGTAAAGGATCGTCTAGCGAAGAGTGATTATAACATGCTAGAATTTCAAGGTCAGTTTGAGAGCAAGAAACTTGAGTCCCACACTAGAGTTCTGGAGTTAAACAAAGGTAACTACATAGACATGAGGGCAGATTTGGACCTAGTGGACTGGGCAGGAAGACTACAAGTAGGACAGTTGATGAACAGTGGCAGATATTTAAGGAGATATTCAATTCCTCCCAAATAAATATATTCCTAAGAGGAAGAAAAATGGTAAGAGGGGGTAAAAACATCCATGGCTAAGCAACGAAGTTAAAGATAACATAAAGGCAAAAACTAAGGCATACCAAATTGTAAAGGCTGGAAGATTGTGAAAATTTTAAAGATCAACAAAGGGTTACTAAAAAAAAATAAAAAGAGCAAAGGTAAATTATGAAAGAAAAGTAGTGCAAAATGTAAAAACTGATAGCAAAAGCTTCTACATGTATATAAAAGGAAAGAGAGTAGCTAAAGTGAATGTTAGTCCTTTGGAGGGTGAGACTGGGGAGTTAATAGTGGGGAATGCAGAAATAGCAGAGATGCTTAATCAATATTTTGCCTCAGTTTTCACGGTGGAGGACACTAGTACCACCCCAATAGTAACAGGTAGTTCAAAGGGTATAGAGAGGAAGGAACTTTGAACAATCAGCATCACTAGAGAAAAAGTACTGAGCAAACTATTGGGATTAAAGGGTGACAAGTCCCCAGGACCTGATGGCCTACATCCCACGGTCTTAAAGGAAGTGGCAGCAGAGATAGTGGATGTATTGGCTATAATATTCCAAAATTCCTTGGATTCTGGAATGGTTCTAGTGATTGGAAAAATGCTAATATAACACCCTTATTCAAAAAGGGGGGAAGCCAGAAAGTAGGAAACTATAGACCAGTTAGTTTAAAGTCTTTCATTGGGAAATTGTTGTAATCCATTATTAAGGAAGTAGTAATGGGGCATTTGGAAAGTCAAAATGCAATCCATCAGACTCAGCATGGTTTTATGAAGAGTAAATCATGTTTGACTAATTTGCTAGAGTTCTTTGAAGATGTGACAAGCAAAGTGGATAATGGGGATCCTGTAGATTTAGTATATCTGGACTTCCAGAAGGCCTTTGATAAGGTGCCGCACAAAAGATTAATACCCAATATAAGACCACATGAAGTTAGGAGTAATATAGGGGTAATATACAGAAAGCAGAGAGTCGGGATAAATGAGTCTTTTTCTGGATGGCAAGTTGTAACTAGGGTGCCACAGGGTTTGGTCCTTGTGCTCAACTATTTACTAACTATCTATACTAATGACTTGGATTCAGGGATAGAAGGTACTATAGCTAAATTTGCAGATGAGGCAAAATAGGTGGGAAAGTAAGTTGTAATGAAGAAATAAGAAATTTACAAATGGATATGGACAGGTTAGGTAAATGGGCCGAAATTTGGCAGATGGAGTTTAACGTGGATAAGTATGAGGTTATCCATTTTGGTTGGAAGAATAAAAAGATGACTTATTATTTAAATGGAGAGAAACTTTGGAATGCTTCAGTGCAGAGGGATCTGGATGTCTTCGTGCATGAATCGCTGAAAGCTAATATACAGGTACAGCAGGTAATAAGGAAGGCAAATGAATTTTGGCATTTATTGCTCAAGGAATAGAGTATAAAATAGGGAGGTGTTGTTGCAGCTGTACAAGGCATTGGTGAGACCACACCTGGAGTACTGTGCACAGTTTTGGTCCCCTTACTTAAGGAAGGATGTAGTTGCATTGGAGGCGGTTCACTAGATTGATTCCAGCGATGTGGCGCTTGTCTTACGAGGGGAGATTGAGCAGTTTAGGCCTATACCTGCTAGAGTTTGGAAGGATGAGAGGAGATCTAATTGAGGATATAAGATGCTAAAGCGGATAGACAAAGTAGATGTGGAGCAGATGTTTCCCCTTGTGGGGCATTCTAGAATGAGAGGCCATAGTTTTAGGCTAAGGGGTGGTAGATTTAAATCAGAGATAGTGAGGAATTACTTTTCTCAAAGGGTCGTGAATCTGTGGAATTCACCACCTCAGAGTGCAGTGGATGCCGGGACTCTGAATAAATTTAAGGAGGAGATAAACAGATTTTAAATTAGTAACGGGTTGAAAGGTTATGGGGAGAGGGCGGAAAATTGGAGTTGAGGCCAAAATGAGATCAGCCATGACTGTATTGAATGAGGGCAGGCAGGAGGGGTTGAATTGCCTATTCCTGCTCCTAGTTCTTATGTTCTTATGTTCTTATTCCCTCCCTCATTATGCTTATTATATCTAATATTTCACAATCCTCCACTTTAACTAGAATGTCTGCATCATCCTTCTCCTTATTAGACTTATTCGGTGTTTGTCTGAAGCTTCCGCCTACACAGCAGCCTGTGGCTAATAGCCTGCTAACAGGAATTCTTCCACTGCTATGGCCATTAAAAGGGATGTGGCCATTAGGAGGGGAGAAAAAGTATTTCAGTCAGCAAGGCATGGGGTAAAATCCAATTTCAGCAGGGCACAAAACAGTCCATAATTGGAGAGAGGGTGACATAGTGCTAATGTTGTTAGACTAGTAAGGCAGAGACCTAGGTCAGAAATTTCCTGTCGGGGGGGTTGTGTGGGGGTGGGAGCAAGCACAAACCTGATTGGTGCCCCAATTGGGTTCGCGCCGCCATTTTACATGGGTGACCCAATTAAGGCCCGCCCAGCGTGACACACACCCGGAAGCGCTATGTGTTCCCTGTGCAGGTGGGGGAAATTCCTTGAGTCGAGGCCTGCGCTCTTTCATGTATGGGTGCGAAAGAGCGCTGAAATCTCCCTGAGGCATTAGGTTAAGTTTTGAAAAATGTAATATAGGTTAAAAAAAAATTAAGGACATGTCCCCCCACGTGAACCTGTCACATGAGCTGGGACATGTCCTTTAATTTTTTCCAAAACATTTTATGTAATTAATAAACCCTTCATGAAACCTCACCCCACCCATGGATGAGGTTTCATGAAAAATGCAAAGGCCGTCTGGGCTCTTCGCCTGCCCGACAACCTTAAGGTTGGATGGGCAGTATTCTTAACAGCTTTAATTACTTTGTTAATGGCCGTAATAGGCCTTTGTCAGTTCAGCAGGTGAACAATAGGTGACCTGTGGTCAAACACATCATACTCTGAAACCAAGTGACAGATGTCACCCGAAGCAGTTGCTGTGGATCTCTCATCAATTCCTCCCAGACGCTTGTCATATCATGAGTTAACCAGCCTCACTGAACTCCGTATTTCACATGAGCGTTTTGAATCCCCCCTAATAGTACCATTACAGCTGCATTATGAACATAAATATGAATTCAGTAAATAAATCTGAAGTATAAAGCTAGTCTCAGTGATGTTGATTATGAATCTATCAATTGTAATAAAACCCCCAATTGGCTCACTAATGTGCTTTAGGGAAGGAAATCTGTCGTCCTTACCTGGTCTGGCCTGCATGTGACTCCAGACCCACAGCATTGTGGTTGACTCTTGACTTCCCTCTGCAATGGTCTAAGAAACCACTTAAGGGAAATTAGGGATGGGTAACAGATGCTGGACTTGCTGGCAACACCCTCATCACTTGAAAGAATAAAAAAAGTTATGGCCCATTATGCACCATATCCAATTTTCCTTCTTAAAGTCATGACTGATATATTCTGTTGTCTCGTTGAAGTTAAATTTTACCTTGATTTTCTCTATGCAATTCACAGAGCACCACAGGATCTGAATTTCCAGATTTCCAAATGATGGAAATGTTGCTGCATTCCAGCATGTCCAAGAGGAGATGTTGACCAACTTTCCATTCTAAATTACAAGGCTGGGGTGCTAGGCTGTAGCCCAGAACTTAACACGCAGGAGACAAAGAGGCTGCACAAAAGAAGTGGCCGCATTGATGGGAACAAGAGACATTTTTAAGTAATTTTTATATTTGTATTTCTATGAGTTAGGAATGCGCTATAGCTTTAAGTTTAAGTTTAACATATATTTTGTATGTGGGTTAAAAGGGTGAAAACAGGGTCTAGCTTCACTTTAAAAAATGTTGCCTGCAATTCTGTGGGTTTGTTTGTGTACCTGCATTTTAATGAGATTTTAAGACCCTTGAAGTGGTTTAGGGAAGTTAAAACAAAGTAGGGAACACAGTGCTGTTGCTTAGCAACAGGGGGCCCACAGAGATGGAGAGAAACAGAAAAGCAGTTTGAGGTAGAAATGGTTAGTAGGACCATTCCAAGAACCTGCCAGAGCAGACAAGAAGGGAGCTGCAGGGAGCAGGTCCCAAAAGAAAAGCAGGAAGACCCAAAACTAGGAAGTAGGGACAGGAAAAGGTCCCAAGGCATCAGTTAAGTCAAGGAACAGAGGCAGGGAATCTGGAACAGATCCTGTTCAGTGAAGTTAAAATAAGGAGGAGAGGAAAAGTCTTCAAATTAAAGAAAGAAAGCTGCAGGGCGCAGAATCAAGGCAAAGTGGGCTTGCAAGAAGCCAGAAAATCTGAAGAGACAGCCAAAGTTTGGTGATTCCTTACTACGGGCCTGTGAAGCAGTGGTGTTCTGTTGGCACAGCTCAGCATCTGAGAGCGTGTAGAAGGTGAAGCTTCAATGCACATGGCAATCCAGGGGAGAGGAACATCGGAATGAGAGATCAAAACACTGGAGGTGGATCCTTGTTGCAGATGTCCAAGAGAAAGTGTTGCTTGGGAAAATATTCCAAAGAGAGTTCTTTGAAGGTGGAGATTGGAAACACTCATGTGAAAAAAGGAGTTCAGTGAGGCTGGTTGGCTCATGATGTGACAAGCGTCTGGGGGGAGTTGATGAGAGATCTATAGCATCTGCTTTGGGGTGGCATCTGTCACTTGGTTTCAGAGTATGATGTGTTTGACCATAGGTCACCTATTGGTTTACATGGGCTGTATACTTACTGTGAACATTAGAATATAAGATAAATTTTGTAACTTGTGTTATCCTTACAAATTTATGTATATTTATAAAGGCATAATTGGGATGAAAGAGTAGTGTAATATAGTTCATCTTTTCTTGTTTAATAAATGTTTTATTCTTCTGTTAAAAATTCGTCAGCAGACTCATGTGACTCTGTTCAGTAGCTGCCTTCCATGTTTCTAAACAAAAAATTATAAGTTAGGATCTATCAAGCTGGGTTCTGCCCTGGAATCAGAATTGTTCAGTAGTACCATCAGCTGGGATCATAACAGCACAGTGCAACAAATGGGCCACACACAGGAAAAGGATATGAGAGGGAACATTGCTGATGACCAGCTTTGGCACTACCTTCAGTGCTTGTAAGACTTGGCATCAGAAACAGAGTAAACTAACAGACCTTAAGGTAGCTACCAAGGGAAATGGTGTCATATACCATACAAGTATCTTAAGTATGCCATCACAAAGTGTTGTCTGACAACCTGTTACACATTCCAGTTCCTTTACTGTGGCTGGAAGTCCCTCCCTAATAGCACCATGGGTGTACTGACACCACATAGACAGCAGTAGTTCAAGAAGGCGGTCCACTGCCACCTTCTGAAGGGCAATTAAGTGTGGGCAGCAAATGTTGGCCTAGCCAATGATGGCCACATCCGTGTGGAAGAATAAAAAAAAGTTACTGTTGTTCCACGTGAAGCACACTCAGCCTTAGTACTAACTGCTTACCATGCATGTCCATTAACATAACACCGCAGACACAAATTGCAACTTACAACTGAGATTCTTCCCGCACCTACACTTCAAATGGTCTCATACCTGATAGCACAACCAAGCTCCATGATTAAAGGTCGCACATTCATTAACACTCTAGAATGTAAGATATGCCTGTGGATAGCATTGCATTCTGAAATATCGACATTACTTGTCTGTTTACCTTACAATAGGAGGGAACAAATCTAAACAGAAGAATGGTCCACGACTCTCCAACAGCGAAAGAGGAGGATGTATGGGATATTGATGGAACACGAGTACGGAAGAGTGCCAGAGTGTGAAGTAGGAAACCTTCCCCCAGCTGAGGGCAGATGTCATTTTTCCTTTATGCCTTCTTCCCCTAATCACTCATTCATTCTGCCAGCCATTGACTGAAGCACCACAGACATTATGTTCCATGTCGCCATCATTTAAAAGTGTGTCTAGCAGCCAGCATTGGAACAAAAGGTCCTTTCCTGTTCTGTGGGCTTGTCACAGGAGCCACTCAGCAATTACAAAACTCAGCAGCATATTATAAAATGCATCTGTTGCATGTCCAAGCACAGTGATGTCTACCTTGGAATATTCAAATAAGGAGCTTGATGAGAGAGCAAGGCTGAGGTGAAGTAAAGGCAGTGAAAGTAGAGGAGCGGTAGCCTACTGGCTTAAAGGTCAGTTCACATCTTTCCTCAGCTGCAACGTATATGCAAGCTTCACAAGTCTTGCTTACAAATGAAGATCATTCTCTGAGAATATGAACATTTGAATTAGAAGCAGCGGTAGGCCATTCGGCCCCTCGAGCCTTCTCCGTCATTCAATAAAATCATGACTGATCTGATTGTGGCCTCAACTCCAGTTTCCTTCCTACCCCCTGAATGAAGAATCATATGAGTCTATATAAAGCACTTAACAAGGGATGGCCAGGAAAAGTCTTTATACTCTAATTGCATAGGCATGCAGTAAGCTTAATTAGCAGGGCTACCATGCATGGTATAGCAAGTCCAGCAGCATTTGCAGTGCAATCGCCAATGGCACGAACCCTCTCTTGAGTGACGAGGCTGTTACCATGGAAACCTTGGACTACAATGCACAATAGACTATCTTGTTCAGCTTCTACATTCTGTAAGTTGGATGGAGTAAGCCATGATGCAGGATTTCAGTGATATCATTGTTGCTCTTGGCTCTGCTCCTAAGGAAGTCAATAGTCATGCTGTGGCCATGTCTGCTAGCAGGGGCAATATGGATGAGATTGTCTGTCCATGTGATGCCACAGACCCAATCAATATCGTGTCAAATAAAAGTACCAAAAAACAAACAGGATCATCTGATTACTACAGCAGCAGGTGTAGACAAAGCACTTTCAGAGGCTTCTAATGAACTGGAACCAGGAAGTACAAGATCACATCAATCACAAGTGATTTCCAGTGAACCCCAAGAGCAGCCATTACACATATTCCTTTGACAGGAGAGTCACTTGGAAGGCTTTTCTACTTAGGATTGTAAGCATGTGCTCAGTGTAGACCCAGAGTATGCAGAGGGAACTCTGTCTTGTTGTAGTCAGGTAGGTGTGTATGCCCAGCAAAATAGGTAGCACAATAGTGATTGTTGGTATCCAGCTCTGGCGCCAACTGATCGTGGCATGTATTGTTTGATTTTCTACCTCTCTGAGCATTGTGGTTGAAAGAAAACTCTGTACTTAAGGTAACGTTGTCAATCAAGACAAAAGGTTGTGTACCCTTGCGAGCTCCCTTCCTCACAGGTGACAATATAGTTTTCCTCTTCAACACTCAACATGGGGGTGCATCTTCGATCTGCTTGGAAATTGGAAAACGAAGGTCTGAATATCAATACCTTTGTTAAAATATAGTGAGTATGCTTGATGAAGCTCTCGTGCAAAATGTACAGGCAGAAACTCCAAATCACAAAAATGATGCTGTGCACAAAGGAATTGGAGCCTATTGAGATCAGTAAGATTAGATTTCCGAGGCCCAGCTCACAAAATTTATGGATGTGGTTTTGATCCCCGGCATTGGAAATTCTAGTCCAAAATATCAAAAGTACTTAAGCTTTTAACTGCATCCCTCTGCTTGGGGGAGTGTAGCTACGGACTGTTATTGAAACAGATTTTCTCTTCCAGGCTTAAGCATAGGATTGACTGAACAGGGTTGACAAGGTGATGAGATTTGATCAAAATCCAGTATACCTGTCACTTTCTGTGACAATTTAAATCAAAAGCCAGAAAGTGATTGATTTCCTCAGAGGAACTGAAATCCCCTTAAATACAAAGCAGGCAAAGAGAGGGAAGTTAGACAGCTCTGAAGATGTGCAGCAGACTGGGTTGAGTAATAAACATTGTCAGAACAGTTAGCAAAAACATAATGTGGAGCGAGTGTGCATGTTCACTAAGACTAGCTCAAAACTTCCACTACAATAATTCTGATTAATAGCCTCTGCAGGAACAAAGAAAACAAATCTTTGAACTGTTATGTCCAAATGATGAATAAGAGGATTATGCAGTGAGTAAGTGGACTATATCCACTTATGAGCTTGAGGGTGATTTTCACCTTCACCGCTAGGGAGGTAGACTGGCGGAGCAGATTGCCTGTTGCTTATCAGGCCCACACGATCTTCGTTTGAGATGCAAATTCGGAAGTTTCTATAATGATTAAACAATCTGCTCTGCCAGTCCACTGCTCCACTGATGAAGGTCAAGAATTACATTCCTGTATGTTGTAATTTTATTATTTTGAAGACAAAAAGAAAGACATACCCTGGCATTACTACAGTAGTATTGCATGGTATGATGTATTTTATCGATCTCGCCTTTTTCAGTTTTGTGAGCCAAAACATCTCCAGAAGATTAACAGCACCAGCAATTAAAATGCAGGTTGTGTCTCTGGCTACAAGTGTGAAAGAGCACGCATAATAAAAATACGAGTTTGCTAAATGTAATCTAATGCTAGAATCCCAGGATTTTAGTGATATTATGATTCCTGTTACAAAAATAATACATTTTTCTTGCCTAACTCCAAGTCCATCTGTAAAATGCTCAGAGATGGAGAAGCAGAGAATTGCAATCTAATCCCATGCCTCTTCAGATGTCACAAGATAGATGGAAACAGTATGGGTTGATCCAAAATCTAATTTTCCTACTGTCATTCTGAGAAAGCGGCTCTGCACTGGTCACTGTAACCAATTAGGCATTCAGTCAGGACATCCTCTGGTAATTTCTGTCCCATTACACTTTGAGAACACCAGTACTAAGCTTTGTATTTGTCCAATTTAGGGGTTTTTTTTCCAGTTGTGTCTGATGCTGTCTAGGTTATCCACCCTGTGTCCTAAAATGGCGATAATGGAAATTACTGAAAAATTACAGTCCTTGTGCTGATGCTGTACCAATGATGGGGTAAGATCAAATATTCTCAGCAAAATAAAACTTGACCAAACCCCTTAGCTACTGTTCCCCCTAACCTCAATGAAAACAATGAGGTGTAATCCAGCATTAAATCCTGTGCAAATTTGGCCCATTTTGCAGACAAAACCACAGAGAAAATGAAGTGTCAAAGTTGTTGCTCATTCTTTTGCCCAAAGCATAGTAACAACATCTTTGTAACTGACATTAAGAATTCCACGCTTAGTATAGTTTAAATAAAATTATGCTTAAGTATTATTTTTTTCATAAATAATTTAAACAAACAAATGTATCTGTTAAATCCTCATTACCAGTTTGTTGGATCCTCGTCACCAGTTCATTGCATCCTTTTCACACGCTTGTTGTAAGGGGTGGTCGATTTGGTACTAATGTAGAGTTGAGTAGCAGATACTTCATAGGTAGAAACTCTGTGTTTATTTACAAAGGTAGTCAGCAGCAACTAAACATGTATTAACACTTCTAACTCAATCTCTATATTACTGCTGCTACTAACTATAGAGGTAGCCCATGCTACTCTGCTATTGGATACTAAGATCATGTGATCTACCATTATAATATTCTTCTTAAAGGTATATTACACATCAGATGACCACATCCCTACCCCTTTACTCAGAAGTACATTTTATATTTACATTTACAATCTTCCCAAAATAGCAAAATATTGATACTGATAAGTAATTTACAAATTCAGTCTTTCTGGGGGTTTCCTTATGCGTGTAGAACGTTTCAACTCTACAACTTCAGTTGCCTTGTCAGGAATCTCTTTTTCCAGGGTTGCCTGAACATCAGGTGCCTCAGTGGGCTCCTGCAGATCTGTATCTTCCACTCTTGAAAGAACAACAGATGCTTCAGACACATCTGTATTAGGTTGAGTTCTCTCAACAGGAAATATTGCACTGGTCATGAACACTGGTGGAATGATTTCTTGATGGTTTGTCTCTCTCTTCCTTAGATGTTCCACATGTCTCTGTATGATTTGGACTTCCACATCCACGTGATAAGATAGAGGTCCAGTCACTGCATTTATTTTACCCGGTAACCACTTTGGTCCTTCCCCGAAGTTCTTCGCGTATACCGTTTCTCCCATGGTAAGTTTCCTCTCACGACTATGCCAGTCGTCTCCAGTTTTCTGACTTCCCTGACTCCTTTCCACCTTCCCCCCTAAATTCAGCATTATTAAGCTCAATTTCGTCCTGAGACGGCGTTTCATCAATAATTCCGCAGGTGTGACACCTGTTATTGTGTGAGGGGTTGTCCTATAATGGAAAAGAAAGCGTGCTATCTTGGTTGTTAAGGAATCTCCAGTTAATTTCTTCATGCCAGCCTTGAATATTTGAACCACCCTTTCGGCCAGTCCATTTGAGGAAGGGAGGTACAGTGAAATTTTTACACGAGTGATACGGTTGAGGCTGAAACTCAGCACTCGTAAATACCGTGCCATTATCAGAAATAACTGCTCCTGGTAGTTGTTGGCAAAACTTTGACGTAACTTCTCAATTGTAGCAGAAGATATTGGTAATTTCACCTCATATGTCCATCCATTTTGAAGGGGCATCAACAATAAGCAGAAACATTGTTCCCATGAAAGGTCCTACATAGTCAATGTGCAACCACACCCATGGTCTTCCTGACCATTCCCAAAGGTGTAATGGAGATGTTGAAGGTAACTTTTGCAGTTGATGACACTGCGCATAATTCTTCACCAAACTCTATTTCACCATTCATCCCAGGCCACCATAGGTAGCTGCATGCTATGGTCTCCATTCAGGATATTCTTGGATGTGTGCTGTGTAGTTCAATTAGCAATGGCTCTCTACCCTTTGGAGGTACTATCACTCATGCTGCCCACAATAAGATACCATCCTGGCTGGTTATTTAATGTCTTCTGCTGAAGTACAGTTTCATTTTGTCAGATACAGATTCTTGTGACAAACATGAAGTACTTGTTCTCGTACTTGTGATAGGACTGGGTTCCTACTTGTCCAGTCTTTGATCTGTCAAGCACACACTGGTGATGAATCTAAGAAATGTAACAACAAAATATGTTCTTGTGGGACTGGGACTTCCACATCCTTCTCTTGCAAAGGCAAACGACTAAGTGCATCAGCATCTGCAATTTGAGTACTGGGCCTTTTTATGAAAGTGTACTCGTATGCCGCCAGGATTAAAGCTCTATTGTTTGTTTCTGTGTCTTCTTTCGGGCTTTCTTATTTGCAGCACTTACTTTAATCTCATATGTAAGCTGGACTTGGGTGAACTCTGTGGCTGAGTCTCCCAGAATTTCATCATCTGTCTGCTTCTTAGAAAATTCTGCGACTTTTGCTTCCAAAGCCTCTTTGGCTTCATGTAGCTGATTTTTCAGCTCTTCCAACTCTTTTTTGTATTTGTTTGCTGCCTCCTGGAAAATTAAGCACTGTTGTATCTTCTCTGCCAGCTCATCCTTCATTTTGGTCAGAGAGGTGCTGAATTCTTTCCGTTTCTCTTTGTACTTTTCCAGTGGTACAAACTTTGACCTGAGGGAACCTTGTTGTGTGTGAAAGTCTTTCAGCAGGTTTTCTTTTTCCTTTCGGAGGTTACTCACCTCATCTCGAACTCTGTCATTGAGCATGGTCTCTTCGAGTTCCTTCTGTTGTTCTTCCATGTGTTGACTCAAGACAGCCTGCAATTCTTCAGGTTGCCACTTACTACTGACCACAGACTACTAAATATAGGTAGCTCGCACTACTCTACCAATAGACACTAACATCATGGGAAGAATTTTCCAGTTGGTGAGTGGGGGTGGGACCCGCTCGCCAACACGTAAAATGACACGTGGTGATGTCAGGCATGCGTCCTGACATCACCACGTGTCATTTAGATTGTCCTTTTGGCGGGTGCGCAGCTGAGTCCTGCGTGCCCGCTCAACTGTTAAAGGCCTATTAAGGCCATTAAGAAAGTAATTAAAGTTGTTAAGAAAGCTGCCCGTCCAACCTTAAGGTCGGGCAGGTGAAGAGCCCAGGCGGCCTTCGCATTTTTCATGAAATCTCATCCACGGGTGGGATGAGGTTTCATGAAGGGTTTATTAATTAAGTTAAAAATTTTGAAAGAATTAATGGACATATCCCAGCTCATGTGATAGTTTCACATGAGGGGACATGCGCTTTAATTTTTTTTTCCTTCATTAAATTTTTCTGAACGTAAATGAAAGAGCGCAGGCCCCGACTCAGGTAATCCCCCTCCCAGCCTGCACAGGGAGCGCATAGCGCTTCCGGGTATGTTTCACGCTGGGTGGGCCTTAATTGGCCCACCCACATAAAATGGCGGTGTGGTCCCGATCGGGGGTGCGGATCGGGTCTGCACCTGCTCCCACTCCGCCTCGCCCCCCACCCCGACATCCAGAAAATTCTGCCCCATGTGATCTTCCAGTATAACATTCTTCTTGAAGGTATATTACACATCAGATTACCACAGTATCCATGTTGCACATGTCTGGCAGTGAACATTGAAAAAAATGGTTCCTTTAATAAACATTTATCTTTTACTTTTAGTTGCGTGACTCAGAAAGGTGCAACACAATTGGAATAACTGTACCGCTGCACAGCAAGTCGTTCTTGTCAACACAAGAATTCGCAAAATTCCTGAGCTTGGAAAAGATGGAAGCCTTGATTCAGGGAAAAGAAAAACTGAATTTAGGGCTGGGAAGCAGTTACATGAGGATTCTGCTCCATTTGTGCTGTCCCTTTAAATTTTAGCGTGGTGGGGGGGGAGTGGATGAATCTTCCACTCTGTCAGGGAAGCATGCTTGGGACAGTTCCTAGGATACTGTGGCAATTCTGGGCAGAATTTTATGCCCCCACCCCCGGCAGGATTTTCCAGTCCCGCCGAAGTCAGTGGAGTTTTGAATGGCTCGTTGTATTTTATGGCCCCGTCCAAGCCACAGCAGTGCTGTAAAATTCTGCTGTCCATCTTTCACACCATCAGAGGACTTTATGATAGCTAAGAACTGGCCTTTGAAAATACCCCAAGCCTTGGCTAGACTAAGAGAATCGATCCAGGAGGCTAAAGTTTTGGAAGACTCCGAAAATGAATTGTTTTCTTTGGCCTTACAGGGCATTGGGAAACTACAGGTGGAGCACCTTTAGGCTACTATGTTTCACAAGGGTGGGTAAGGGCCCATTCTGTTGATGTGCTTGCGTAGGCACTCAGCTTTCCAAATGATCCATTCAGGAAACAGTCTCCAACCTGGGGCTAGAACTAACAAGGGTTCTGCTCCACCTGTATGAGTGTGATCGAACAAACGCCCCAAAATTTTGAGTAAACGCAACCTCAATACTTAAACTTGACAGTGGAATATCAATTAGCTCTGATGTTTTTGGTATTTCTTAGCCTGTCACCATACTTAATGTGGAAGCAGGCTTCTCCCCCCAACCCCTGTTCCTCAACAGTTTGAATGTGAGGGATTTTTATCTCAAGTGTCTTTAAGATACTTTGGGAGAGATTTTGACTGTACACAGTGTAAAATGAGTGGTAGTGAATTGGCAGTACGTTTTACATCTCTGCCCATTTTCATTTCCATTGACAGACTGTGATTTGCTGTCACCCATTTTACACCATCTCACACAATTGAAATGTATCCCTTTGTTGCAGAGATATATGGCTGGCGAACTTGGAAACATACTGGAAATTATAATGATGAACCAGAATCTGATACACAAGAGAAAACAAGGGAACTAGAGATCTAAATATATTTGCCACGGTAAAGAATCAGCTTTGAAGGGGCTTGATACCAGGTAAGGTTTTGTATCGCAAGACTTTGCTTATTAATTTTGTATGTTCAAAGTCAAACCTGAATCCTAGAAGCCAACCCCAGACAAAATCAAATTTGATGCCAAATTGTGAAGTGCTTGACCTCATCAGCAAGCAGTCTGGAAAATGTAACGACAAGACTCTGGGGAGAAGAACAACACATTCCATGAATATGACTGATAATTTCACTGAACAGCAAGCTGATAACTCACTCCCAGGAAATGAGTACAGAATAATGGCCAAAAGTGAGTGAATAACTGTAAAGTCATCTCCGGTCAAGAACCATCGCAAACTGCAGTATAGGCCAATCAGATTATGGTTTCGATCTGCATCTCCAATATAATTGTTAAAAAAAAACACCAGTAAATTTCTTACTATTTATCATTACTATATTTGCCCAAGGATTTTTTTCACTCCATCCTGGTCTTGTGAGGTAAACTGATATCTTAAATTAAATAGCTCCTTTCACAATCTTCACATGTCTGAAAATGCTTTAAAACCAATTGAGTACTTTTGAAGATTAACCATTGTTTTAATGGCTGGAATCTGCTTTTCTGCAGTTTAAGTTCAATAGCAGGCACAGAAGTGGGAGTGACTTCCCATGGCGGGGGGAAGGGTCAGCTGAACACATATGACCTTGTGCTGTTCAGATCATCACTTATACACCTGCGAGGAGCTGAATCTCCTGGTGAGGGCTGGCAGAAGTTGCTGAGCCCACTGTTGCCTCAGGGGGCTGATAGTCCATGCGCCACATTTAAAGGGCACCTGGACAGATATTCAGTCACTGCGGGCCAGGATCTCTATACTCTGCATCAACCAGAATGTCGCAGAGAAGACAACGAAATGTGGATAAATGGTTCAGCGATGGCACCCTGGGGATTCTCCTCAAGGCCAACCAGGAAGGGTGGGAGGTCCTCAGGATGGCAGCAGGAGGTCCTACCTTCTGGTCATGTGACCTGGGAGGAGGTCGCAATGGAGAGTAGCACTTGTGTGTTCCACCAAAGAACCACCCCATAGTGCAGGTAGAGGATGAATGATATGCTGCACTCCGCCAGGGTAAGTGGCACCATCTACCCACTGCAAACTGACACTCATAAGGGCATCAGATAGTCTAAGTGTGCAAGTGAACAGGGATATCAGACAGGGGTTTGGGATGAAGGAGTCAGCAGCAGATGACACATGTGCACTGAATATGTGCCAGCCACTTCGTGCTCTCAATCTTCTTTCAGTTGCAGGACATCCAGTTTGTTAATCATTTACAGGGGAGGGCTCAGCAACTGCCATAGACAGGCATCCCCCTAAACTGCTCATGCACCCAATGGGATGACACTTAATCCTTCTGTTTGTCTGCAGAACAATAATGCCCACAATAACAGGGAGCAGGCCAAGACCGGAAGCCACATTCTGGACATTCAAGTCCTTACCCCTTTTGAGGAGCATGCCGCTGAGCTAACTGGAAAGGATCAGGGCCGTACCTGTGCTGAAGACAAGATAGGGCTCTCCCAAGAAGCCAGTGAGGATGCCTCCAGTCTGCAGTTGTCAGCTATGCCCAGAGAGTGACAAATTTGCTTTAATTAAGGAGCCTGCTTAGGCATCCACTAGATCTTTCTTTTCTCCATTCCAGGTACCAGCAAGAAAAGGGGGAGGTCAACAATGGAGATCAGCCACAGAACCAGCCCAAGGCTGTCTTTGAAGGGGATGCCTCAGATGTCTCAGAGGATGCACCATCATGGTGTTACCTGCACCTTCCACCAGCACAGATACAGTCACCTTGGTGGATGCATGTTCTAGCCCTTGTCAGCCTGGGAGTCTGGCGGTTTGGTGTTGGGAGTTTGCTGCCATACACAAGCCATGACTTTTGGAGGCATCCACCTCCCTTTTCCCCTTTGTCCCTACCTCTGACTGCAGCAGGTGGAAAATGGCACAGAATGAATGGCAGCACCACACCTTGCTGGGATCGCGATGTTATGAGACTCATGAGTCAGGACCAAGCCTGCTGCCATGTGGGCTCCACCATTGGAGAGGAGAACACAGCTGAGGATCATTCTCACCTAGTTGCCTCATGAGTATTAGGGTATCCCTTTAGTTGGCCAATTGTGCTGACCTTGAACTCCAACCACCCGGAAAGACCCCTACTCCCACTTTGAGGGTTTGAAGTTTCAGAGCAACAGTGTTGGATAGGTGAAAGTACAGAAATGGTATATGGCATATTCCAGACTTGCTCCAAAACATTCTTACCTCCTCCACTGACCACCAACTTCCCCCGCCCACCTAATGTCACCATTCCCCTCCCCTGTCACCCTTGAACCTCTCCCCGTTACCCTTGAATCTATACCCATCACCTTCTATGTGCCTTCTCTCTCCTCTGAGCCTACACCCAATACCGCCCCATGCCCACCTTTATTCTGACCCCTCCCGTTATCCAAACCGCCTGTTTTGTCCATTTCTGTGCTGCCAAAGTAGCATCAGAGCCCAGGAAGAAGTCAAGTTCACCAGTGCACGCCACTTATATATGGTGATAAAAGTGAACATTCTAATTTCTCTCTGGCTGGGAACTTTGTTTGGAGGGGGAACCCAATTCCAGTGAGGTCCTTCCTTTTAATGCACATGCATGATTTGCTAATGCATGCAAAAGGGCTTCCAAACATTTTTCATCACATAGCTCTTTAAGCCACCTTTAAAGTCCTGAGAACTTAATTCCTAAAGTTTATTACACTGTTAGGAAACTGAATTTTGGCCTCCCACCAAATTAAGTTCCCAGGTCCGCCAAGCTCCCCACTACTGACAGGACTGAAAGATTCTGCCCAGAGTAGGGAACTATGTATTATGCTTGTGCAAGAGTGGTATTATCACATTCATCATGATGTGCAAGGATTGCAAGTTTTTCTTTATTTATTTATGGGATATGGGCTTTGCTGGCTGGGCCAGCATTTATTGCCCATTCCTAATTGCCCTTGAGAAGGTCGTGGTGAGCTGCCCTCTTGAACTGCTGCAGGCCATGTGGTGTAGGTGCACCCACAGTGCTGTTAGGGAGGGAGTTTCTGGATTTTGATCCAGTGACAGTGAAAGGACAGTGATATGTTTCCAAGTCAGGATGGTGATCGGCTTGGAGGGGAACTTACAGGTGATGGTGCTCCCATGTGCCTGCAGACCTTGTCCTTCAAGATGGTAGTGGTGGTAGGTTTGGAAGGCGCTGTCTAAGGAGGCTAGGAGGCTTGGTGAGTTCCTGCATTGCATCTTGTAGATGGTGCACACTGCTGCCACTGTGTATCAGTGGTGGAGGGAGTGAATGTTTGTGGAAGGGGTGCCATTCAAGCGCACCCCATCCACAAACATTCACTCCCTCCACCAGTGACGCACAGTAACAGCAGTGTACACCATCTACAAGATGAACTGCAGGAAGTCACCAAGCCTCCTAGCCTCCTTAGAACCCACCACCACTACCATCTATTATATTGGAACCATAAGGATGCTAATTGCATATATACTATAGTCAAGCATGTCCCAAACCAATGCTTGCGTTTGGTCTCCCTATATAGTAATTGCAGCTCTCTCTCCCAGTACTAACTGTTCTAAGCTTATTGTTTGCATTTTTGTGTGAAACCTAGAGCTTATACAAGTGTAGAATGTTGTCCTTAATGGGCCATCTGTTTCTTGTTTCAGACAGGCAGTGGCCCAGGTGGCATATTTCTCACAATAACTTAACAGTTCTTCCCTGTGGGAGCTGCCCACACAAAATCTCTATTACTTATGTTAACAGCTGTACATTTAATTTTTCAGCCAACTGGCATCCTAAGCAGGCTCTTCCGCTCACACAACAATAGTTGCCAACACATGGATTGTACGAATGGATACATTACACAGTCACCACCTCCTACTTACCAGCAGGCCAATGTTCTATAAATTTAACAATGCAATCAGAAATGTGACACCTGTATTTAACACTGTCTATCTTCTCCTCCATTTCAAGTAATCTGCGGTGTCTATGATTACTTTTTGTTTCAGCCAGGGTCGGTTTGGAGAACATACGATCCAATCAACCCCATGCTCTAAAAATAGAGTGATTTCATTGATAGAATTACCTGGAAAAACTCAGCAGGTCTGGCAGCATCGGCGGAGAAGAAAAGAGTTGACGTTTCGAGTCCTCATGACCCTTTGACAGAACTTGAGTTCGAGTCCAGGAAAGAGCTGAAATATAAGCTGGTTTAAGGTGTGTGTGTGGGGGGCGGAGAGATAGAGAGACAGAGAGGTGGAGGGGGGGGTGTGGCCATTTCCGCCAACTCCAGCATGATGCCACCACCAAACACATCTTCCCTTCACCCCCCTTATCGGCATTCCGTAGGGATCACTCCCTCCGGGACACCCTGGTCCACTCCTCCATCACCCCCTACTCCTCAACCCCCTCCTATGGCACAACCCCATGCCCACGCAAAAGATGCAACACCTGCCCCTTCACTTCCTCTCTCCTCACCGTCCAAGGACCCAAACACTCCTTTCAAGTGAAGCAGCATTTCACTTGCATTTCCCCCAACTTAGTCTACTGCATTCGTTGCTCCCAATGTGGTCTCCTCTACATTGGAGAGACCAAACGTAAACTGGGCGACCGCTTTGCAGAACACCTGCGGTCTGTCCGCAAGAATGACCCAAACCTCCCTGTCGCTTGCCATTTTAACACTCCACCCTGCTCTCTTGCCCACATGTCTGTCCTTGGCTTGCTGCATTGTTCCAGTGAAGCCCAACGCAAACTGGAGGAACAACACCTCATCTTCCGACTAGGGACTTTACAGCCTTCCGGACTGAATATTGAATTCAACAACTTTAGGTCGTGAGCTCCCTCCCCCATCCCCACCCCCTTTCTGTTTCCCCCTTCCTTTTTTTTTTCCAATAAATTATAAAGATTTTCCTTTTCCCACCTATTTCCATTATATAAAAAAAACCCCACTAGAGCTATACCTTGAGTGCCCTACCATCCATTCTTAATTAGCACATTCGTTTAGATAATATCACCAACTTTAACTTTAACACCTATGTGTTCTATTGTACTATTGTCGTTGACATCTTTTGATGATCTGCTTGTTTGTCCCTACAACCACACCCCCCCTCCACCTCTCTGTCTCTCTATCTCTCTACCCCCCACACACACACCTTAAACCAGCTTATATTTCAGCTCTTTCCTGGACTCGAACTCAAGTTCTGTCGAAGGGTCATGAGGACTCGAAACGTCAACTCTTTTCTTCTCCGCCGATGCTGCCAGACCTGCTGAGTTTTTCCAGTTAATTCTGTTTTTGTTTTGGATTTCCAGCATCCACAGTTTTTTTGTTTTTATGATTTCATTGATACCCTGTTTTGGAGTAAGTGATGTATATCCTCAATGGTTCCAGTCATTTGACAGGGGAGCAGTGAGAAGCTAGTCTCTTCGGGTGTAATGTGATGAAGTGCTGAACCATAAACTGCAAACGCCTAGTCCTGCCATATGTTAGAAATGATGGTAACTTACTCAGATCCTAATATTGCTGATTGGAAAATTTAGGCTTCATTTTGCCTTAGGTTGGGGTCCCTTCATTGGCTCACTCTTCTCCATTTTATTCATCAAAAGTATCGTTACTCTCTTCGGTGATAACTCCAACTTGGATAGCCCATCTAATATCCCTTTCTGAGATAAGATGGCAACCTTGAAATGATTTCCCTGCCTTCTGTTATTTAAATATATTAAATATTATTAGATATATAAATATTAGAATTATTAGCAACTAGATCTCCTTTGAGATTGTTTGTGGACAATACATGACCTTTTCTAATGTGAGTGTCTGCATTAATGCAAGTTATGCAATGTTCACTGTTTCAGCTCCTCCTCGTTTCTTTTGCCGGCTCCTTTTTTGTATTTTGCACCTTGCCTCTATTATGCTCAGTATTTTTTTCCTGTTTACGAAGAAACAAAATGACAAAGTTCAAAGAATATCAAAAGAAAATCATAAAACACGTGTGATCAGGTACAATTTCGACATTCCACCTACCATCTCCCCTCCATCATCCCCAGTGCCCCCATACATGGAAGATCAAAAACACAGTTGAATTCCAAATAAAAATGAAGTCAATGCATAGAAAAACCCACAATTTTTATATAACATAAGTGTGTGGTTGCCTAAAGTTTGTCTCAATCATTTGTGAATAACTTAGCATGGCTAAGGCCTGGGGAAGCCAGAAGATTGCAGACAAGCATGACAACTGAATCTCAGGTCCCTGGGATGCTGGTCGGCTTCTGGATATAATTGAGAGTGTTTAAATGAAGGTGTCAGAACAGTTACACTCCTAATTTTAACAATAAATCTTAAAGTATCTTTTTGAATTATTGCAGTAAGTTATATTTTTGAGCTATCTTCTAAACATTATTCCTACGGTTACATAATAATAAATGATCATCATCCTGAATCATTGGGTTGCAATAAACTTGCAGTGAAGAATTTTCCCAGAGCTTCACAGAACAGAATATTGCGCTCGTTGGGCGGGCATGTACCCGACCTGAACGAGCGTAAATTAACGTGTGATGACGTTGTGTGAGCATCCCGATGTCATTGCGCATTTGCACGATATTTCGGTCGGCGGGTGCATGCGGGAATCGGCAGCGCGCCCGCCGACAATTAACAGGCCTATTAAGGACATTAAAGATCTAATTAAGTTAAACTTTTTGCGGTTGGATGGGCAGGTGAAAAGGCCAAGAGTCACATGAGAGGATGTTATTAACATTTTAAAAATCTTTCTTCATTATTTTCAAAAATCTTCATCTCCCCGAGGCAGCTCAGGATTGTAACTATATTGACACCTTAACTTAAACACTCTCATCTATATCCGGAAGCCTACTGGCATCCCAGGGGCCTGTGCTCTGTGCCTCAGGGGGCTTTTCCTGCGCGCACCCACGCGCATGCGTGAACTTCCACGCTCGCCCTCCTCCCCCTCCCCCCACACAGGCAGAGCTGAATGCTGCAGCGCGCGTTTCACGCTGGGCAGGCCTTAATTGGCCCACCAGCATGAAATCGTAGTCATGGCCTGATCGCAAGCAGCAGTTGGCTTCCTGACTGCTCCCATTCGCCCCTGCCAAACCCACCTGGTGAGGGGAAAATTCTGGTCAAAGGAAAACATACCCCGTATGTGTGAATCAGCTACCAGAGCAAGGAGGTTATTGACAATGGACAATGAAGATGTGAAGTCACAGGTGCAATGGGTGTCTGAGCTGACAGATGTAAAACTGTGCCAATGTACACTATCAAAAGAAAGCACAGTTGTATGATTTTCTGAAAACAAGGGAGTAAGTACTCTCCCATTCAAATATTGTAACTTGATAAAGCAAAAGCTTCGAATGAGTGTGCAGAACAGTTCAAATACAAAATATGTGGTGCTGTCATGTAATTGTAACTATCTGTGAAGTGCGCCTTGTGAAATTCTCTGCACCATTGTGCCTAACTGCCTGTTGATAACTGATAACTCTCTGCAAATATCTAAAAGTACCATTCAAGTTTTGCAGCATTATTAACATATGAAGGATGCAGTCAGACAAAATTCATATTCAAAGCCAAATTTTATAAATTTTAATAATTTTGTCTTACTGACCTGACAACCCCTTCATCCCAGGAATCAACCTACTGAATCTTCTCTGAACTGCCTCCAATGCAAGTATATCCCTCCTTAAACAAGGTGACTAAAACTGTATGCAGTTATCTAGGTGTGGCCTAACCAACACCCTGTACAGTTGTAGCAAGAATTCCCTATATTTATACTCTGTACCCATTGTAATAAAGGCTAACATTCCATTTGCCTTCCTAATTACTTGCTGTACCAGAATGCTAACTTTTTTGTGATTCTTGTATGAGGGCATCCAAATCTCTCTGTACTGCAGCATTCTACAATTTCTCTCCAGTTTCAAAATAGTCTGCTTTTTCATTCTTCCTACCAAAGTGGATTACATTACATTTTCCAACATTATACACCATCTTCCAAATTTTTGCGCACTCAGCCTCTCTGTATCCCTTTGCAAACTCTTTGTGTCCTCTTCAGAACTTGCTATCTTTGCAATTTTGGCTACAATGCCCTCAGTCCATTCATTCAAGTCATTAATATAGCTTGTAAGTATTTGAGGCCTGAACACTGATCCCTGTGGCACTCCACTAGTTACAGTTTGCCAAGCTGAAAATTACCCATTTATTCTGACTCTGTTTCCTGTTAGTTAGCCAATCCTCTATCCATGTTAATATATCAGCCCCAACACTTTGAGCTCTTGTGCAGTAACCTTTTATGTGGCACCATATCTAATGCTTTTCAGAAAACAAAATACACTACATCTACTGCTTCCCCTTTATCCACTCTGCTTCTTATATCCTCAAAGAACTCTAATAAATTTACCACACATGATTTCCTTTTCATTAAACCATTCTCACTTTGCTCAATTGTCTTATGATTTTCTAAATAACCACTTCCTAATCAAAATGTTCATGGAATATTAGCCTTTGTAACTAGCAGGGTAGAATAGATAGATCAAGTTAACCAGAAGTACAGTCTCCTGATCAGTGTGGAAAGACCTGCAAGATTCTGATTCATGGAATTCAGCTTGAACAGGTTGATGCCTTCTGCTATCTTGGGTCACTCATCAGAGAAGATGCAGTCTACCAAAGAAATTCAGGTTAGACTTAATAACGGTTTTAGTGTTGTGATCTCACTTAAAAGAGTATGGAGTAGCCACAGCATCTCAATTACAATGAAAATTCATTTTCTAAAAGCCCTTGTATGCGTAGTGACAGCGTCTCGCTGTGAAAGCTGGACCATCAAGAAGAGTGACGAGGCTTAAATTTGAAATGAAAGGGCTCAGGTGGATATTGTGTGTGTCATGGACGGCCCCGTGGACAAACAAATGGGTGCTCAAGAAAACTGGTGTTAAGAGGAACCTGTTTGAGGCAGCGATACCAAGGAAGCTCACATGATTTGGACAGGTGATGCAAACAGAAAGTGAGTGTTGGAAGAAGAGGTAATGCAAGGCAAAACATCTGGAAATCCATGCACAAGGAAGGCCCAAGATGGTATAGGTGGATAATATCAGAATGTGAACTGGCTTCTCAATCAGATAAGCAGGGACAGCAGCAGAGAATAAAAATCAGTGGAGAAAGATTGTTCCTATTGTGGCCAACCCTCAGAACGAGGATGGATGAAAGGCAAGATAAGGGTAGAATATAAAGGGAAGGGTGTTTTGCTACATTTTTACAAAGCTTTGACTAGTTGTTGAGTTCTATGTACAGTTCTGGTAATCACATCTTAAGATATGCTAGCCTAGGAAGGAATGCTGTTTGGATCACCAGATTATTACCAGGGCACCAAGAGTTAGATTATAAAGTGAAATTAACTAGATACATGTTCCCTGGAGGTTGAGAGGTAATATTTGGAATTTGAGAAGAATTCATTGGGTAGACAGAAATAAACATTTTCAACTGTGGGGAGAGTGTAGGATAAGGGAACATAAAATTAAAGCCAAGTTATTCAGGAGAGAATTTAAGAAATACTTTTTCATGCAAAGAGTGTGAAACTCTCTCTCCAAAAGCGGTTGACGCTAGCTCCATTCATGATTTTTAAGAGATAGATAGACAACTAAAGGATACAAAGAATAGTGGAGTCAAGGCAGTTAGATGAAGTTGAGATAAAGATCAACCATGATCTCATTGAATGGTGGAAATGGCTTGAGGGGTTAAATGGCTTACCTCCATTCCTATACAGTCTTTTTCT
Organism: Carcharodon carcharias; assembly: GCF_017639515.1. Classification (NCBI taxonomy): domain Eukaryota; kingdom Metazoa; phylum Chordata; class Chondrichthyes; order Lamniformes; family Lamnidae; genus Carcharodon; species Carcharodon carcharias. The sequence goes on from NC_054485.1 coordinate 44,917,597, forward strand.
AGTCTAGTTTGAGTTACCAAACCTCCTTTTATTAACTCTTCTTTGTTATCTAATAGAAGGTTGAGTTTTAAGTGTTACAGGAGAAAAGCAAAAAGGAACAATGGTGATGTAATTTTCAGATATTAAAGACAAATACAACATTCATAAACACCGGCATAAATATGATAATATGCAACCCCAAGTGTCCTGGTAACAGTTTGTGAGTTCTCCAGGGAAAAGAACACAAAATTCAGGTAGTACTGAGAAAGTGCAGTGGCATCATCTTTCAAATGATCAGTAAGGGGCGTGTGAGGAGACAGGAGACTACATTTGAGTGAGATGGAGACTGAGTGAGTAGCAAATTAGGTTCACGTGGGGATTCGGTGCAAGGGGGAAAGAGGTGTAGTGTACATAGGAAATATTCTAAGTTAATTAAGAGGGTAATTAAATTAAGTTAACTAAATAACCTAAGTAACAATGACAAGATGGGTGTTTCGTTGTAGCTGTGGAATTTGGGGCTTTTGGACACCATGGCGACCCATGACAAACACATTTGCCGAAAACGTAAGCAGCTAGAGGAATTCCAGATCAGGATTATTGATCTGGAAGTGAACTGCAGACATTGTGCAACATAATGGAGGGGATGATATAACCTGGACACTTTGTTCCAGAAGACACTCACATCCTTTAGAATAGAATTGGTCAGTTGTGAGGGATAGGAGGATGTAACCGTGAGTGAGGCAGGCAAAGGGACTCAGCAAACAGTAGTGGAGGAGCCTTAGACTTTGCAATTGTCAAACAGGTTGGAGGTGCTCACAACCTGTGTGGACAAAAGTCAGGTAGGCAAGGTGGATGATCAGGCTGGCCATGGCACCATGGTACAGGAAGTAGTTCAAACTGGGGGAACAAACAGGAATGTAGGGGTCCTAGGGGACAGTATAATAAGGGAAATTGACACTGTTGTCTGCAGCAAACAGCGAGAGTCCAGATAGCTGTGTTGCTTGCCTGGTGCTAGGGTCGGAACATTTGCTCAGGACTGGAGAGGAACTTGAAGTGGAAGGGCAAGGATCCAGTTGTCATGGCCCATGTGGGTACCAAAAACTTAAGCAGGGCAAGGAAAGAGATTCTACATAATCAGTATGAGGAGCTAGGTACCAAAACTAAGAAGCAGAACCTCAAAGGTAATGACTAAAGGGTTAATCAGGAGAAGGAAATTAGAGTATGAGGGGAAGTGAGCTAGATATGTAAAAATGGAGAGCAAGAGTTTCTACAGGTACTTAAAAAGTAAAAGAGTGAGTAAAGTGAGTGTTCCTCCTCTCGAGAGTGACAATAGGGAGTTAATAGTAGATAATAAGGAAATGGCAGGTGAAATGAACAAATATTTTGCTTCTGTGTTGTATCTGAGGATACAAAAAACATTCCAGTAATAACTGTAAATTAGGAGGTGGAAGGGAGGGGGGAGCTTGGCGAAATTACAATCATTAGGGAAACAATACTGAGCAATTTGATGGAGCTGTGAACTGACATGTCTCTGGGCCCAGGTGGACTTTATCTTAGGGTCTTAAAAGAAGTGATTAATGAGGTAGCAGATGCTTTGGTGTTAATTTTCCAAAATTCGCTAGATTCTGGAAATCCATCAGATTGGAAAGTAGCAAATATTGCCCCTCTATTCAAGAAGGGAGGGAGGCAGAAAAACAGAAAACAATAGGCCAGTTAGCTTGATGTCGTCATGGGGAAGGTGTTAGAATCGATCATTAAGGAGGTTATAGCTGGGCCCTTGGAAAAACTCAAGGTAATCAGGAGAAGTCAACATGGTTTTGGGAAAGATAAATCATGCTTAACCAATTGTAGTTCTTTGAAATAGTAACATGCACTGTGGATAAAGGGGAGCCTGTAGATGTACTGTTCTTGGATTTCCAGAAGGCATTTGATAAAGTCCACATCAAAAGTTATTGCAAAAGGTAAAAGCTCACGGTGGTGGGGGAAATATATTAGCATGGAAAGAAGATTGGCTGGCTGGCATAAAGCAGAGTGTGTATAAATGGATCTGTTTCTGATTGGCAGGATGAGATGGGTGGAGTCCCACAGGGGTCTGTGCTGGGCCTCAACTTTTTCCAATTTATATCAATGATTTAGATAAAGGGAGGAAAGGCATGGTAGCTAAGTTTGCAGATGATACAAAGATAGGTAGGAAAGTATGTTGTGAAGAGGACATAAGGAAGTTGCAGACAGGTATAGGTAGATTGAATGAGTGGGCAAACATCTGGCAGATGGAGTATAATGTGGGAAAATGTGAAGTTGTTCACTTTGGCAGGAAGAATAAAAAAGCACAGTATTACTTAAACGGAGAACAGCAGCAAAATTTTGAGGCGCAGAGGGATCTTGGTGTTCTAGTGCACGAGTGAGGAAAGGTTAGTATGCAGGTACAGCAAGTTATTAAGTTATTACAAGAGGAATTTAACATAAAAGTAAGGATGTTATACTCCAGTTGTGCAGGGCATTGATGAAACCACATCTTGAATACTGTGTGCAGTTTTAGTCTCCTTATTTAAGGAAGAATGTCAATGAGTTGGAAGCGGTTCAGAGGAGATTTTAGAGATTGATACCTGAAATGGGTGGGGTGTCTTATGAGGAAAGGTTGGACAGACTGGGCTTGTTTCCACTGGAGTTTAGAAGAGTGAGGGGTGACTTGATTGAAGCATATAAGACCCTGAATGGTCTCGACAAGGTGGACATGGAGAGGATATTTCCTCTTGTGGGTGAGTCCAGAACTAGTGTGTACTGTTTTAAAATTAGGGTCCGCCCTTTTAGGACAGAGCTGATGAGAAACATTTCCTCTCAGAGGGTGGAGTGACTCCCTGCCTCAGAAGGCGGTGGAAGATGGATTGTATATTTGTAAGGCAGAGGTAGATAGATTCTTGTTAGGCAAGGGAATCAAAGGGTATTGCGGGTGGATGGGAATGTGGAATTCAAAGCACAAACCGATCAGCCATGATCTTATTGAATGGGGCAGGCTGTGCACCTCTTTCATTGTTGATATGAAATCATAAACAAGGAACCTTCTGCCCTCTCAGGTGGATGTAAAATATTCTATGACATTTTTTTTCATGAAGAGTAGTGGAATTCTCCCAATTTTTAATCCCTCAATCAATGTCACTAAAAGACAGATTAGCTGATTATTAACATAATTTTGTTGTGGTTCTGTGCCCTGCACAATTTGCCTCCTGTGTTTCCTACATTACAACAGTGTCTACACCTCCAAATTACTTAATTGGCTGCAAACCACTGTAGGACCTCCTGAGGCATTGCATAAATTCAAGTTCTTTCCTTGGCCAAAATTATCCATTTGGCGGGCGGGTGGAGCAGGAGCGGACGTGGGCGGATGCGGACCTGATTGGCGCCCGCAATCGGGGCTGTGCCGTCATTTTGCGCGGGCGGGTCAATTAAGGCCCGCCCAGCAAATTTCCGACTCCCATGGAAAGCGGGAGTGTGCGGGCTGCGGTGGGCATGCACAGTCCACAGGGTCCAAAGGCAACCAGGCAGTCTGTTTAAAAGAAGGCCTGGCAGACTCCTGTAGGCTGCTCGCATTGGCCACCTGGAGATCCAACCGCAGGGGGTCTGCTCAGCAGGGCATCTGGAGGGAAGGGCACAGGAGCAGGGCAGGCTGCAGGGTATGCCAGTGGGGGAGCCAATGTGCCCCTCGCTTTCCTGATGACTGCCTTGCTGCCCTCCTCCAGGAGGTGGCAGCACGGTGGGAGGTGTTGGTCCCCCAGGATGGGAGGAGGAGGCCCCCCACATGACCAAACATGTCTGGGAGGAGGTGGTGGAGGCAGTGAACTCTTGCGATCTGGTGCGGCGCACCTGGATCCTGTGCCGTAAGCGCTTCAATGATTTGTTGTGCTCTGGAAGGGTGAGTACCATGTTGGCGTTGGGCATTTAAGTCAGCAGGTAGCCTTAGACTTTGAGGGTGTTCCTCCAACAAGTCTTACTGTCGTGACTGCATTGAATCATGTTGGGCATTTGTCATACACTGGAAGGGCAAGCAGATAGCGCACATGCTTACATCAACCTAAGTGGTTCATGAGGAGGTGGGTTCTCCCCTGCGCCATGTGTTACTCTTAGTCACACATGACTAGTCTGGGGGCAACCTGCAGGAGATGCAGCTAGGCGCATACTCAGAACTCCAACACATGTCCTATTCACAGTGATGAGATGGTGGAAGGGGAGCCTCAAGGTCCTGTGTCCAAGAGCCATCTGCTGCCCTTGATGCCGCACCTAGTTGCGCCTCCTTGCCATGGGAGCTAAGACCATGTGTTTCCTAAAGTGATGGAGGCAGAATGTGTCCAAAATGTTGGGGGGTGTTGGGAGCAGGCGTACTATCTTTGTGTGACTGATCAGCAGTAGCAGGGAGAGGAGGCACTGGAGGCCTGATATGGGCCACTGTCGTTGGGGTGCGGGGTGCGTGTGCAGAGTCCATGTGCGATTAACTGCAATGAATGGTCTTCTCTGTTTTTCAGGAAAAAAATGCTCACAATGCGTGTGAGCATTCACGGACAGCAGGCCCAGCCGATGATTTTGAGCTGATTCGTGCAGGAGGCCCTGGAGCTTGAGAGGCGCCATGCGCCCAGGTCTACAGGTGTCCGTGAGGCTGGGGTGGAACGGCCCGGTATTTGAGGCCAACAGTAACATCCGTTCGGTCTTCCCACCATCCATAGCACTGATGATTGTTTGAATTGTTATTGTTGCAAAATTCCTCATTCACAGACTGATAGAGTCAGAGGTGTGGGTCATAGACAAAGTTCCCTTGGCCCTTCGAAGATGTGCGTGTCAACCACCTTCCAAAGTCACCTTATCCCATTTCCCAGCACTATTCCCATGGCCTTGTTTGCCATGGCATCGCAACTGCACATCCAAATACTTATTACATGTTAGGAGGGTTTCTGTGTCCACCACCCTTTCAGGCAGTGCGTCCCACATTCCCAACACACTCTGTGTGCAAAAGTCCCTCATCACCTCAGGTGTCAACCTTATGCCCCTTACCTTAAACCAATGTCACCAAGTTACTCATCCCTCCGCCAAGGGGAAAAGTTCCTTTCTGTCGACCCTATCTATGCCACTCATAATGTTATAAAGCTCAATGTCACCCCTCAATCTCCTCTGCTCCAGGGGAAATAACCCCAGTCTATGCTATGTCTCCTCATAACACCAATTATCCAGACCAGCATGCATCCTGGTCAGTGACCTCTGCACTCTCTTCACTCCAATGACATCCCTCCCTTGAAGTGCAGATCACAACTGCATGCTGAACTATAGCTGTGGCTTTGGCAGTTTTTCTGCACTTGCAACATGACCTCCATGTTCCCATTTTCTATTCCTCAGCTAATAAAGGCAACTGGCAGATCCCTCTCAGGCAGGCCCAGCACAGGCTCCACGGGCTAGGGGACAACCGCCAAGGTCATCGAGGCCAACAGGACAGCAGAGTCAGCAGGCTGTCTCAGGTGCCACTTTGAGCGATGGGGCGGCAGCAAGTCATTGCACCCGTAAACGTAAACATAAGGCACCTTTGGCACACCACAGATTTCTCACTAGTGCTAGATTTTGCTTTCATTTTGTGTGACCTTATGATGGAGAAAATTAAAACCAGATGTGTTACCATGGCTGAGGGTGGCTCCTTTGTTCTGTATTTGTATGTTTTACTTACAGGTCATGAGTGTTTGAGTGGATATTGAAGTTTATGTCCAAAATCCTTAGTTGCAGCTGATGAAGTGGCAAATGTAGCACTTAAGTGCTGAGTATGGAAGCGCCAGGCAAGGCTGGTCCTCCTGATCCATTTGTGTGGAGCTAGCTGAAGGGTCGTTGGATTAAAGTGTCCTGGGTGTCCCTGCCTCCTTGGTGTAGTCCCGGGTCAGCGTTTAGCCCCACATCATTCCCCTGTGCCTCTTCATCCTCAGAATCAGTGCTGGACTCATCGTGTGCAGCCGCATCCACTGCGTCAATGTCTTCATCGTCCACTGCGTTCCCCCTTTCCAGAGCAAGATTGTGTAGAGCACAGCAGGCAACCACTATCACCCAGACACGATCTAGGGGGTACTGGAGTGTGCCCCCTGATCAGTCCAGGCATCGGAAGCACATCTTGAGAAGACCGGTGGCTCTTTCCCCCACAGACCTTGAGGAGGCGTGGCTCCTATTGTACTGCTGCTCAGCTTCTGTTCTTGGATGGTGGGGAGGCGTCGTGAGCCACCTTCTGAGGGGATAGCCCTTGTCACCCAGCAGCCATCCATCAAGCCAGGCCGGAGCACTGAAGAGCCCCGGCACCTGTGAGTATCTGAGGATGTAGGCATTGTGGGAGAAGCCTGGGTACCTTGCACAGACTTGCAGAATCAGCATCCTGTGATCACACACTATCTGCACGTTCATGGAGTGGAAGCCCTTCCTGTTGACGAAGGCACCGGGTTCACCTGCTGGCGCCTTGATGGCCACATGTGTACAGTCAATTGCACCGGGGGAAGCCAGCAATGGCCGCGAAGCCTCTGGCTCGCTGTATCTGGCTTGCCTGGTCCCAGTGGAAGTGGATGAAGGTCAAGGCACACCTGAACAGAGCATCTGTAACCTGCTTGATACACGTGCGCACAGCTGATTGGGAGACACCGCAAAGATCACCCGCCATACCCTGGAAGGAGCCAGAGGCATAGAAGTTAAGGGCAACTGTGACCTTCAGAGCCGTTGGTATTGGGTGTCCACCCACACAGTTAGGAGAGATCTCAGGGCCAATCATCTGGCAGATGTAGTTGACTGTCTTCCTTAACAGTCAGAGCCTCCTTTGGCACTGCACCTCAGTCGTATTGAGGTAGCTGCTTTGCCACTTGTATATCCTGGCAGCAGGATAGTGGCATCTTCTGTAGCCCCTTCCACCTTGGTCTACCTCTTGGCCCTATGCTCCTTGTGCCTGCACCAGTACTCCCAAAGGTGGCTCCCCTGGAGGCTGATTGTGCACTCCTGGCTTTCTCCTTATTCTAGCCCTCCCTTCCTCCTCAGAGGAGTGGACATGTCAGAACCCATACCCAAGCTAAAGAGAGGCCTCCAGAAAGCTGCAGGCCCGATAAAGATTACTGACTGCAGAGTGCTGACCTGAAGGTTCAAAGTACACAGAAAGCTGCTGGCATTCATTCTGAACTGGTACAGATCACACAGACAAGTTTAAAAAACTTAGTCTGTAATAAATACCCCACAAAGAAGATTGATGACCCCACTGAGCCCTCTTATCCTGCCCGTGGATGAGTTTTATCAAAAAGTCTCTTAGCCGCCTGCCCATTGTGCCCGTGCCCTGAGCCGAAGATCGCACAGGTGCCTGAAAATCGGTGTTGATTGCCAATTTAAGGGCCTTAACTAGCGTGTTAATTAAAGGCGAGCAAGTGTGGAACTTCATCGCGTGCCCGGCCAGCGAAATATCGCGATAGCATGCGGTGACATTGGGACACTCGCCTGACATCACCGCGTGTCATTGTACCCGCTGACATGCAGGGCCCGCCCCCCCACATGTCAAGCAGAAAATTCTGCCTTTTGTTTCCAATCTAATTCCTGTCAAATTAATGCTTTTTAGGTTATTTTATGCCATCTTATTGCAGAAACCTGCAAGACAGTAAACAGATCCAAAAGGCCAAGGAGACAAACATAACCCTGAAACGTTTCAACTTGTGATGGTATTACCATAAATTATTCCTGAATAAAATATGGCATTAGATCAATAATTTATATATAAACTTACTTTAAGCAATCCAACTTCCTTTGTGGGCAGATATATATTCTCTGATCCTAGTAATGTGCTCTATAAAAGCCACCATCCATGAGTAATTTGTGCAACACTACCTTCTAAAATATGTTAAAAATATATACTGGTGAAATCTTGTAGCCACATCCATCATTGATGCAAATCAATGTGCACTTTGATTCTGAGCCATGGGATCAATGCTGTGTTAAACTTACCATATTTCCAAAGCATTGGCCACTAAAAGTGACTAATCAAAAGCACCATTGTTCTCTTGCATTCAATGCTCTCTTCAAAGCAAAACATCAAAACAGCATTTGCTCAACAGAGTTTGTACGATCGAGAAACTCATTCTGTATATTTCTATTAATCAAGCTATTCATCAAGGCCCTTGCATTAATCTTTTATTTTGCCTCAGCCTGTAAAAGCCTGCCCTGCAGGGACAGAAACAAATGATGATCGGATTGAGGCACAATGTGTGAAAAGTATCCAAGGAGTATCCCAAGAGTTGCCATGGGATAAGAAAGAATTCTGAAAGATTGATGAGGCCGACACGTCGAGTTCAGCATACCTGCCAATCAGGTTATGCGTTGGATATTTGACCAGTTTGTTTCAGGGCCTTTACAGGGAGAGAGTTCATAAAATGGCAATGCAATATTTTGTTCGGAAATTTCAAAGAAGAGAAGCTATTCTTTGATCAGTTGACTGAAATGCCAATTGTAAAATGAAATTGAGCTAAATTGATTTGCCTCGCAAAGCAATTTAACCTAATAGAAAATAAATTCAACAACAGTCTTCAGTTCAATGATTAATGTGGGTGATTGAAGTCCACTGCTGGATATGGGGCTGTAGTAATGATTGCATGGTCGTTATATGGCTGCAAAGTCAAGGGGCTGATATTAATGGGGTTCCATGGTCACCAACCCCCACCTCTCAGATCAAAAGTTGTGGGGTGGAGCGTCTGCCCATGACCCTGTTCCGCAGCAATTTGGCTCTGGGAGCATTAATTGCTTTAAGGCGAGACTCCTGGCCTTGTCCCAGGAGGAAGTCTCACCTTAGAAAGCTGCCTGCCAATTGGATGGCTGGAAGCTCTGTAATCCCAGCAGGGCCAGCAGGGATGATGGCCACTGCTGGGACTACAGGTGGTGAGAGACCAGGTAAGACCAAGATCAGGGGTTTTGTCGAGGAGGGGTGAGGTGGTTGGGGGGTGGCCGGGGAGGGGGGAGGGTGGGCTTGGTTCAAGAGGCCAGGGAGGACGGTTAAGGGGAGTAACCTTGGTTGGGGGAGGGTGCCTCCAATGGGCCCCAAGGGCTCCCCCAAAGGAAGACATCTTTTCCATCCTGACACCAGCCCATGCAACTAAAGCTGCCGGACTCCCTGTATGGTGTGGGCCTCTCCCAGAGGGGATAAAATACTGGCAGTGATGGGGTGAAGCCCTTAAGTGCACTAATTGGCCACCTAAAGTCTTCAATAGGCCCAAGGACAGGCAGGCCACCCAATGCCTCACTCGCCCCAGTAAAAATTTAGCCAGGTCATGGGGCAGGCATGTAGGCGGAGTGAATGCCACCTGCTAAACTTTATATCAAAAATTTCAAAGTGTGTTTTTAATTTTCACCTTAACTCCATTGGAGGCACAATGGAACATGTAACAGCATATGACTGTGGAACCCTGAGAAAAGTCCATCTGCTTTGGCAAGGGATGTTTGGATACAATGAGGTAAAATTTCACCTTCTGGTCCAGCACCAAATGGGGATATCGCATGGGCTGCCCATTATAGTACCCACCTGATGCTATTGAACTATTAAAATTAATGGTACTAAATATCAGGCGGAGTGTAACCCATACAATAATCTTCAATGTATCCCCTACTGCCAAGCCAAATTTCTACCCTAAAGAAGCCTAAGGGGGGTGTGGGGGTGGGGTTGCACTTCCACAAGGATTCGCCCACTAATTTGCCCTTACTTCGGCAGAAGAGCTGCCAAAAACCTGGAGTAACAGCATAAGCATGGTTGTTCCAAAGTGTCTATGGCACTATTGCTGAAGTTGAATAGGAAATCTCTGTGAAAATTAATTCGCCTGGACAAAAATAACCCATTTAATTATCTACTGTATCCAGGTTACCAGCCAAAAAATTAAAAGTATGCATTTAATAATCAAGGAATAATTCATTTGGGCTTAATCCCCTGTCTAATCAATATGAATGGATGAAAGACAATCTGCCAGCATCTAAACTGCAGTATCATCTGGGTATAGTTTGGTAATGATGGGGAAAATATTTTCTCAATGAATTAATGCACATGAAATTGCAAATTTATTTGCAGGTTCATGATTTCATTACACATAGCATGCAGTGACTGCCTTTCCCCAAAGCATCTCCATTTGCTTGGACACAGCAGGAGACTCCCAAAGGGACAGTGGTAACACTTTAAGGATGTCCTCAAAGCATCTTGGAGAGGCCAAACACCCCTGCCGAGTACTTGGCTTGTGACCAACCAAAATGGAGAAGGCGCTCTGGCACCAAGCACATCAAAGGGCTTTGTGGGGAATGTACAGAAGGTGACGGAGGAACGCACAAAACTCCAAACATCCCATCCATGCATCACCCTTCAAGGACTACCTGTTCTGCATATGGCAGAGTCTGCAGATAATTCATTGGATTTATCAGCCATCTCAGAACTCATCGAACTGAGAGGAAGCAGGTCATCCTCGATCCCGAGGGACTGCCCAAGAAGCTTGGTGAAAAATTTTATATTTGAATAACACTCTTGATTGGAGAAATCTGTACGTTAGAAGTGATTGCAAAATGGCCTGGCACCTGGCTTTGAACAGGTTACAGTTTGATAGACTAGGTTTGTATGTACTCTGAATGAATGGGTTATTACTTGAGATTTAACTGTCTGCTGCCTCCTCCTTCCATTTCTTATGTCCAGTACAATTCTACAGATTCCACTAGCAATAACGAACAACCAGGAACAATTCTTCTATGGAAAACATCTCAGGGAACCTCAATCCTCATCTCACCCACATTCAAACATATTGGGCCATAACTTCAGAGCTCTAGGGCAGTGTCACTGGGGGCTGCTCCAAAAATGTGCTGGGGAAACCACAGTCCCCCCACCCCCCCAGAAGTTTCCAGGGAAAGTTTGCACAGCAATTGCCCGGGAAGTGCAAACTTCCGATGGTCAATTGCCCTGCACTGGGAACCATCCGACTCGACCTTCCCCCACCACTCAACTGTCTGACTGTCCACCCCCCAAACCCGACTGTCCGAGCCTCCCCGCCAACCCTGCTGACCATCTGACCCTTTCCCCCAACTGTCCAATCCTCCCCTCTGTTGACTGTTGGCTTCAGGAGTGTGCTGCCCTGCACAGTTCTCGCTCAGCCTGAATCGCAAGGTCGAGCGAGACAGGATCGCAAAGATTACAAGATAAGAAAGTAGGAGTGGAGTAGCAATCCAACTGTGGTTGACAATCTTTTTAAAAAATTCATTCCTGGGATGTGGGTGTCACTGACTAGGCCAGCATTTATTGTCCATCACTAATTGCCTTTGAGAAGGTGGTGATGAGCTGCCTTCTTGAACCGCTACAGTCCATGTGGTGTAGGTACACCCACAGTGCTGTTAGGGGGGAGTTCCAGGATTTTAACCCAGTGACATTGAAGGAATGGCGACATATTTCCAAGTCAGAATGGTAAGTGGCTTGGAGGGGAATTTCCAGGTGGTGATGTTCCCATGTGACTGCTGCCCTTGTCTTTCTAGTTGGTAGCAGTCATGGGGTTGGTGCTTTTCACTATGGGTCAGTATTTAGAAGAGGGGTTTCTAGCAAATTTTCTTCTCCCTAACCCAGGGGCAATATGGGCAATGGTTGTCCTTTCTGAGATTAGCTAACTCAGAACCATTAAGAATTAAACCAAGGGCCTTCTGTTCTTATGAATTAGTGTGTGCCCTAGGGTGATAAATTTATCAAATGGATCAATAGATCATTATTCATAGATCAAGCCTGCATTCATTAAGAACTGTTTGTGCAATGGTTATTCCTAAAGGTTTAAGTTTTCTAATTTCATTGATAACTTATTGATCAATTATTTTAATTAGGAAAATAGGAAAAGGTGTTTCAGTTGTAAATACTTGACAATACAGAAAACTGACTTGCTTTTGCTTCAAATAATACAACAAAAGCATTTCTGCCCAATCTTCTGAACTCATGTCAACTTGTCTCCTGGAGACATTCTCCTGATCCTTCCTTTGACTCTTTCACCTCTTATTCTGAATCTGTTCTCTTCTTACTGGTGACCCATATAGCTGATCTCTCTGACGGAAATCAGGGAACAGGAAGTGTGCTTTTCCTTGCATTCTCCCATTGCATGCTTGTTAAGCTCTCATGGCTTTGCACATGGAGGTTGGGCATTAATAGAACCACTTTGGGGGAGGACGAAAAGAGGAAAAGAAAGGAACAGGACTGATGGTGGGAGGAAAGGAAAGAGAGGAGGGGATGGGGAGGAGGAGGAGGGGGGAGAGGGTGGGAAGTGGAGAAGAGGGAGAAAATGGGAGAGGGGGAATGGAGAGGAAAGAAATACCCGTGGAAGAGCAATTCATGTCAACAGAAGTAAGTGAATTGAGAAGTGGAGCAACTAGTGGAGAGCAAAGTGCTGCCAGTGGGCAAGGGGATGCTGTGGATGTGAAGAGCAATTGTGCCTGTAGAGGTCAAAGAACCTGTGTACTTAGGGACAGGAGTCGATCATTTTATCATTTTACAAATGGCCTAGTATCCTCCTCCCAATGCCGAATGAGAAACAAAACATGTGGTGTGATACTGAACTGAGCTATTACAAAAAGGATAAAGAGGGATTAGAGAAGCTGCAGAAAGAGATATAAGCTTGATACTGGAACTGAGAGGTTACAATGGTCAGGAAAGATTTCTCTAGAAAAGGGAAGGTTGGGGGTGACCTAATAGAATAAAATTATGATGGCATTTAATAGGATAGATTTGAGAAGATATTTCTACTTATGAGGAATTCAAAAAGCAGGAATCATAGGGTGGAATCACCCAAGGTTTGCACTAAGTGCGGTAGCGGGCAGGAAAAAGAACGTTTTACCCCCCCGGACACAATGGTGGCTTTTCACACCATATCATCCCAATCCCACCTCATAAATCATGCATTCCCAGAAAACACGCCGTTTTGATGACAGGCAGGCTCCGATTCGCCCACCACGCCATCACCTTGCCACTTCATCCCGCCAAGCGCCATATCTCAAGTACAGCCCTGTACACACATCCCAGTGCTTTCAACCCAGGACTGTTGCAAAGAAGACAGGACCCCAAAAGGCAAGAAGACTGCACCGCCCCCATTTGTAGAGAGCCTTTTGGTCACACTGTGATGTCCTCCATCCCCGCTCTGGCCGCAAGAGGGGCAGTAACATTACCAACCCAGCATGGGAGGTGGTGGCAGGGGTGGTCAGTGCCAATGACCTACAAAGCCATCCAAGACCACAAGAGGATGAATGATCTCCTCTGTTTCACCAGAGTAAGTCACTCTTCTCATCACTGTCAACTCTCACACTCACAAACCCATCACACATCCACAGGTCCCTCACTCACTGCCAGTTCAAGGGACATCACCATTCACTCTCTCACACACACCTTCAATGTCCTCATCCCATCCATGGAACCACTCACTGCCCACACGTCAGGCACACTTATCATCTGGCCTGGCAGGAATCCTGCTTACACTCTCTCCATCTCTATTCATGAAGGACCAGCTGGCACACAAGAGGGAAGGGTCACAGACTGGTGGAGGAATGCCTGAAATCAAGGTCCTCACAGAATTTGAAAATAGGTCATCAAGCTGGCCAGTGAGGATCTGGACCGGTCCTGTGCAGACGGTGAGGTTGGTGGTGCTCTACCAAATGAGGGTCCAGCAGTGCAACATCCATCAGATAACCATGCTGTGAGTGATGTGTCCTGTTTCACAGGCCACTGCCATGCACTAACTAACTCTCCTTGCTCTTGCAGGCACATCTTGGAAACAGCCAATGGAGCCCATGACTCAGGGCATCCAAACAAGCCCCAAAGTCACATGGGAAGAACAATCTGAAGGTACCCTCATTGAAGTCCTGTCACAGCGCTCACCCACACCCTCCAGCAACTCAGAGACACAAACCACAGTGGGACCTAGCTTTAGCTCAGGATCTGGCCTCATGATCACAATCTGGTGAGCACATTGCATCGTCTAATCCACAGCAGATGGTGGCAAAGACACTCGGAGGACTGCTGGAGGCCAGAAATCTGCTGAAGCCGAGGCATATGATGAGTCTCTGGACTCAGTCATACCTCAGTTGCTGGAACTGCAAAGGCAAGCTCGGGGACATCAAAAAAGGGTGTCCGCTGCATTCCTTACATTGCAAAGCACGATTGAGGAGCTTGTGCACCTTCAGGCTGAGTTAATAATGCCGGCATGCCAATGCACCGATGTCAACACTGGTAGGATGGTGGCTGCCTTGGAGACCTTGGTCCAACACATTGGTCTTACACTGCTGCGTGAGCTGAACTCCATTGCTGATGCCATGGTTGGCCTCCAACAGTGTGTACGTGAGAGGGTTGCGGGGAAGCTTGATCTTACTCCAGCTACCCCTGTCTCCTCAAGGAATCAGCCAGGGTCCTTCATGCACCCAAAAGGGATGAGAATCAGCAAGTGCACACACTGGGACCATCCACCCAGGTGACTCCAGGAGTTTCAGCCCATCTGAATCCCCTCTTCCTGTGACCCCAGCAGCTCCAGCACCAGAGACCAAGGAGGATGCCACTGCCACACAGCTGGACCCTGAAAGTAGGCTGGGGCCCTCAAGGTCCTGGCCCTCCAAAGGACACCTGTCAAGGTCATCACAGACAGGGTGTAACAGTCAGCATGCTGCCTCCATCTCCACTGTGGATATAAGGGGAGCACCAAGACAAAGTGGCAGGGTTATGAAGGTTAAGAAGATCTAGCTGTACAGCCTGGGTATGGGTGAACCACTTATACATAATGTTCACTGTTGCAACTAAACTCCCAAAAATATCTCCCTGCCTATGGCTCCTTGATCTGATGAGCATGTGTTCACTTCATGTCCAATGTGAAACCTTGGTTCCACACAGGATAAAGGCAGGTATCTCTGTCTGGCCTCTTCCTTGTGCAATGTGTAACCTTAAGACAAAAGTGATGGTCCAGCATCACATTCCCTAGACAAATTAGTGATGCCTGCACCTCGAGGGTGCTTTTCATTGCAGCCAGAATGTCGTGGGCAGGTGTCACAGAGTTCTGTCATTCTGCCTGTGTGCTTTCGGCACCTTTGAGGTGGGGCTGACCCCCACTCTCGTCAGCAGATGTGACTGGTGACACTGTGCTCCTGAAGAGGTCAGGTGTTGAAAGCTGCCAAAGGATCAGGTGCATTTAGAGTTTCAGGGCTGTGTTTCCATGATGTGACCCTGGTCACAGAGTGCAAGCAAACTGTCCTCAGCCAGACAGGAGTTAGACATTCACAGAGGTTGTGTGAAGATTTATGGTGTGTCCTCACTATACGTCCTCATCATCCTCTGGGAATCAAGCAACTATTAGGGCCTCCAATGTGTCTCCACGACAGGTGCCTTATCACAGAGAGTTTTTGCATTGTCATCATCCAGACTGGAGTCACACATTCACAGATACAATGTGACGATCTATGGTGTCTCCTCACTGAATGTTGTCATCATCCTGCATGAATCTAGCAGCTATGAGGGCCTCTCTGCCTTGTCTGGCTAATGTGATGGCCTCATCACCATCATCCTCGCCGTCGAAGACCTCCTCACCCTTATCACTGTTGACATCCTCCTTATCAGAGGAGATGCCCAGCTCCTCCACCTCCTCCTCATCCAGCTCCTCGGCCCATTGTAGCAGCAGGTTGTAAAGGGTGCAGCAGGTGACGACAATGCGTGACTGTGGACTGTATTTCAGGGCTCCGCCAGACCGGTCCAAACATCAGAATCTCATTTTCAGCATCCTAATGGTCTGCTCCACCAAGTTCCGAGCTGCAGCATGAGCCTCATTATACCTTCGCTCTGCCACAGTCTGAGGCCACCGCACAGGTGTCATTAGCCATGTCTTCTGCAGGGAGTCCTTGTCCCCGAGGAGCCATCCCTGCAGCCTCTGTGGACCCTGAAAGACTTCAGGGAATGTAGAAGTCATAGGCACTCCCTGGGAACCGTGTGCATACCTGCCTGATGCGTTTCTGGTGGACGCATATTCAGCGATTGAAGGCTCTTGCAGTTGACATTGTTGACTGCTTGTTGCCATGGAGATCAGAGCGCCACATGAGTGCAGTTGATGGCACCCTGCACCCGTAGGAAACCTGGGATCTGGGCATATTCCAGTGCTCTTGCATCTTGGCTGTCCTGGTCACGGGCAAAATGCACAATGTTATGTGCCCTCATGAAGATGACGTCTGTGACCTCATGGATGCATTTGTGGGTGGAGTCTTGTGAGATCCTGCAGAGGTCACCCGTGGAACCCTGAAAGGAGCCACTGGTGTAGAAATTGAGCGCCACGGTCACTTTCACAGCCACTGGCAATGGATACCCTCCATGTCCCTGGCATTAAATCCTACAGTAGCGGGCAGATGTGAACAACCAGTTCCTTGGACATGCACAGTCTTCGGCGACACCGGTTGTCAGCCACCTGCAGGAATGACAGCCAACCAATGTCGGCTCGCTGTGGCTTTTCAGCAGCATGTATGGGAGCCCCAGTCGCCCCTTCTTCTTGGGGTGCTGCTCCTCCCTCTGTCCAGCCAGGTGCCTCCATCACTCTTTTCTCCTTTGTCTCCGCTTTTTGTCCGCCATGAGGTATACAGCTCCATGTTCCTGATGCACTCCTCCTTTAAGGTGAAAGAGAGAGACATCTGGGTTAGCTTGTTTGATCTAAGAACCTCTCTTGGTTAAGTCTGAAGGGTCCTTAACTGATCCCAGAGAGTGCTAGCCACCACTAGGATGGCCAGAGTTTAGTGCGCTGCATGACTGCCCGAGACCACCCCCACCTCTGCCCCACTCCACCCGACCGATTGGCAGCAGCTTTGCCCATTGGACTGAATGCAGTGCCCACAGCTCAGGCACAGGCATTCTCCTAACCCACACTGCAAGGCTGCACTGTTAGCTTGAACCATGGGGGAGACTGGTCCAAACCAGAATGATAACATTGCAAGGGGCTGTGAGCGCCTCCAGCAGTGACTGCTCCATGGCCAGCTTTAGCGAGGAGATTGTACAACTTTCCCAGACATCCAATTGTTCTGCAGTCCACTAAAACGCTCATTAGTTTGCAGTCTGTGTCCATGGAGTGAAAAGCTCCAGAGCCCTTGGTGGCACTTTCATGCCTCTGCATTGATTGACTTGGCAGATGAGCTAGAGGCCCAATTCCATGCATGTCAATGTGGCTGTGTCTGAACTGTCTCTGCTGAGGAGACATGGTCACTTTTATAAGGTTTCTCCAATGCGTGGCCGCTTCCCTATGATGTTGCGAAACCGATTTTTGGCCTTCTCGTCATATTGTCCGCTGATGCCACCGAACACACCCGACGTCCACGGGCACGGAAAATTCAGCCCATAGTATAAGAGAGTCCCTAATAAATTTGAGAAAGAATTCAGGAGAGACTATTCAGAGATTGGTTATAATGTGGATCCTTCTACTACATGGAGTAGTTGAGGTAAATAGTATAAATGTATTTAAATGAAAACTAAATGAGAACATGAGGGAAGAAGGGATAAATCTATATGCAGATAAAGTTAGTTTAAGTATGGTGTGAGGAAGCTTGTGTGAAACAAAAACCAGCAGTGACAGGTTGGGCTGAATGGTCTGCTTCTGTGCTGAGATTTCTATGCAATTCAGCCCCTTCAGCCAGTTTGCTTTCAATTAGATCATGGGTGATCTACATTTTAACTCCATTTATCTGCCTTGTTTCTTCATCTCTTAATACCCTAACCTATGAATGGCAACTGTAGAGGGACTGGGGCAGAAGGACTGGCAAGCTAATTGGTGACTTAGAGCATGAAACGTCATCAGAGACGGGGGAAGAGAGGGAGCCAAAATCTTGAGAATAGTCCAAAACCCCACCAATGGGGATGGTGAAGGTGGATAAAGGCCATGTTTTTTATTACTGTGTTGGGAATTGATAGATTAAAACCTTGTTCTGTGTTAGGTGTCATGATTCTGAGACCTTTATACAGGAGATGGGGAGCTGAGAACATAAATCCTAAAACTGATGGGATAGGGGGTTTAGGTCCTAACTGTTATGGAGGCGGGCCACAATTCGCAACTCAGAGGCCGACAGTTGAGATTCCTGTGGGTTTGCTTAGTTGCATTTATGTAACGTTTGGTCCAAATCCATTGTAATCCATTTCTGTCACCATATTATGCCGATAGCATCTTAAGCACTACCATTACATCCTTCAGGCCACTCAATGTTTTATATAATTAAACAGTTCATATCTAAGACCTAACAGAGTAGAAACTATTCATGCCAAAGATTGAAAAAACTTCAGCACTTAAAAACCTTTCATTCAGAAAAAAAGCCATTGCTAAGATTCCTCAATGTCTTAGTGAGTTAATATCGACAATGTTGAGAGTCCTGCGAGGTCCTGGATCCACTGCCATGGCAGAAACGTCCATGCCCGCTGGCATCAGTTAGTGGCGTGAACGGACAATGCGGTGAGAAGGCCAAAACTTGCCTTCACGATGTTGTGAAACCAGTTTGCAATTATCCACTCAGCCCAGCGATGGCAGGCCACGTTTCCCACCATCGGACGTCAGAAACCTCATTGTAATACATTAACATATCATTATAAGGCCAGCCTGCCAGACTCATTCCCATCCACGGGATCATCTGCCCATGTCGGCGTGCACTCACACCGACAGGATTCACAAGAGCATATGTCAGTTGTGCACTTGGCAGGCTGCCCTTTGAGGGGAATTTGGAGTCGAGTGCACAGTGAGGTTGTGAAGCACTTGTGAGGAACACCGGTTGGACCCCAAGGTGCTGCAAGAGCTGCCTGCAGTTGAGGCAACTTTGAAGGGGGAGGGGAGACAAAAGCTGACCTGTGGTTGAAGGTAGCGCACAAGAACCTGCGCGATAGGGTTGGGGGTGGTGGGGACAGGTAGTGGGCGAGGGAAGCTGCCACGCATCAGGAACACCTTGTATAAAGTGACCATTCCTCTGCAGCTGAGGCAGTTCAGATGCAGCCACATTGATATGATTGGATTTGGGCCTTTAGGTTATCTGCCCACTCACGCAATGCAGAAGCATCAAAGTGCCACAAGGTGCTCCAGAGCTTTTTACTCCTTGGGCACAGACTGCAAACTAACAAGCATTTTAGTGGACTTCAGAACAGTTCGATGACTGGGCACATTGTACAATCTCCTCGCTAAAGCTGGCCATGGAGTAGTCACTGGTGGAGGCACTCGCAACCTTGTAATGTCATCATCCCGGTTTGGACCAGTCTCCCCCATGGTTCAAACTAAAAGCGCAGTATTACAGTGTATAAAGATTACAGAATGCTGCAGTACAGAGGGATCTTGGTATCCTCATATATGAATCAGAAAACGTTAGAATGCAGGTACAACAAGTAATTAGGAAGACAAATGGAATATTGATCTTCATTGCGAGGGGATGGGGTATAAAGATAGGGAACTCTTGCTACAACCGTACAGGGCAATGGTGAGATCATACCTGGAGTACTGCGTACAGCTCTGGTCTCCTTTCTTTAAGGAGAAATACACTTGCATTGGAGGCAGTTCAGAAGACGTTCACTAAGTTGATTCCTGGGATGAAGGGGCTGTCTTATGAAGGAAGGTTGAGCAGGCCAGACCTATACTTTCTAGCATTTAGAAGAATGAGAGATGATCTTTTTGAAACATAAAAGATTCTGCGAGCGAGGCCTTCACAGGGTAGATGCTGAGAGGATGTTTCCCCTTGTGGGGTAATCTAGAACTTGGGGCCACAGTTTAAAAATAAAGGGTCTCCCATGGAAGATGGAGATGAGCAGGAATTCCTTCTCTGGGAGGGTCATTAATCTTTGGAGTTCTATAACCCAGAGAACATTGGAGGCAAAGTGGTTATATATTCAAAGCGGAGTTGGACAAATCTTTGATCTATAAGGGAATCAAGGGTTATGTGGGACAGGCAAGAAAGTGGAGTTATGGCCACAATCAGATCATCCATGATCTTATTGAATGGCAGAGCAGGTTCAAGGAACCAAACGGCCTACTCCTGTTTGTATTTTTATGTTCTTATTAGTTCTTTATGCCTGACTGCTACATTTCAGTGATCTGTGGACCTTTTAAATCTCTTTTCATTCTTTAAATAATACTTGAATCTATCCTTATTTAATCCATAATGAATGACCTTACATGTACTTGCATTGAAATTCATTTGCTGCAGTATTGCCCACTCACTTAATTTATCAAGATCTCTTTGTAATTTTATGCACCTGTATTAATTACTGTATCAACAGTTTTTGTATCATCAGCAATGTATCTGTATTGTCCTAAGTCATTAACAAATATACTAAATAGTTGTACCTGCAGCACAAATGCCTGTGATATAGTCACTGTCTATCAGTTTGAGTGCATATCATTATCTCTACTATGTCTTCGAATCAAACTTCTGACCAGGTCAATAATTTGCCATCAATTCCATGAGCTTTACTGAGAGTCTCTTACTTGGAACACTTTCCATTGCCTTCTGGAAGGCCAAATAGATTGCATAAAGTCATTCTCCTGTCTACTACTTCAATTACTTCCCTAAACCATTCAATTTTGTTTGTTAAACATCGCCTACCATTTACAAAGTCAGGCTGACTCTCTCTAATCAGCTCAAATTTCTCTATATGTGTAGGGACTGTCATTAATATTAGATCCTGAAATCTTTCCCACAACAGACTAACAGGTCATTAACTTCCTGGTTTCTTTTTCTCACCTTTCTTAAAATAATGAAGTTGCATTTTCAATTTTTAAATCTAAAGAGACACTACCTGAATTGGTAGAGCTTTGGAAGTTTATGGTTAATGCACCTGCAAATTCCACACCTACTTCCTTTAAATCGCTGGGGTGGGAACCATCAGATCCTGGGCAGCTGTAAGCGTTTAGTGTCATTATTTTTAACAAAGCTATTTTCTCGCTTATGTTAGGAAGTTGCAGACCTTGATTCATTACTAATTTCTCTGGAATGCCAGATATTTTCCTTCATGGTGAAGATTGAAAGAAATTATCCAACAGGTCTACCATGTCCTTATTTTCAT
Organism: Carcharodon carcharias; assembly: GCF_017639515.1. Taxonomy (NCBI): domain Eukaryota; kingdom Metazoa; phylum Chordata; class Chondrichthyes; order Lamniformes; family Lamnidae; genus Carcharodon; species Carcharodon carcharias. The sequence continues at coordinate 44,938,634 of NC_054485.1, forward strand.
CTGTACTATTTCCTGCAGCTGTTTTTAAAGAGCCCACATTACTCATAAATACCCTTTATCTTCGACTATAACAGTAAAAAAAAATATTCATTTTGATATCCCTGGTACCATATTCTTGCAGCTCTTATCATCTTCCATTGTCTTCCTTTGCTTTTGTTTATATCTCGCTCAGACCTCTGAATTTACACTATTTGCACTTATATGCTATTTCCTTTAGTTTTATATTGTGCCTCAGATCTTTTGTTGACTGTGGCGGTTTTACTTAGTAAGTGGAGATCTTTCCCCCTTAGAGTTAGTTACTCATCCTGTGTTAAGCTAAGTTATTTTTTTGAATACCTTCCCCCTTTCACCTGTACTTTTACCTGATAACTGTTTTGATCAGTTTGGTGTAGTTGGTCTCTATCTCATCCCATTAACGGTAGCTTTATTAAAATCTAGAATGTTTCTGTGTTTTGTTTCTCCATTTCAAACCTACCATTGAAATTGATCATTTAATGAACATTGCTAGCATTAGATTATTAACTAAATCTGGATCATTAATCATTGCTAAATCTAGAACAGTCTGCTGTCTTGCTAGTTCTAGAAAATATTGTTCTCAAAAATGATCTTGAATGCACTTAAGAAATTCGCCATCTTTCTGACATCAGAAACTGTTCTTCCCAAACTATGAAAATTAAAGTCTCCGATTAAAGCAACTTTATTTCTGCTACAAGGCTCTAACCTCTGAATTAATACATGCAGTTACTTCATTGCTGCTATCAAGAGACCTAACTGAATTTTATGGAACATCTTCTGATATATCTCTGCACACATTCATAACCTTAACTTACAGCTTATTTCTCTGTAATCATTCTTTACAACCAGGTTCTGGCTATAAAACCTCCTTCAAAGCCCTGCCATTTCTTTCTAAGGTCATTGTGGTTTGACTGAGTCTGCAGTCACTATCTTCCCAAATCCAGTGTTAGAGCAAAGGAAATAAGTAAGAATTTATGGTAAGGGAGAATTTATAGAAAAGGAATGAATTACTTAAATTCTCCAGGCAACCAGGGCTATCAAGCACATTGGCAGTTAAAGGTTACCAGATGAACCTTGCACAGCCTTAGGGCCTGCAAGCAACAGAAAGGCCTTGGGAGCCAGGCTGCAGTCAGGGCATTGGCAATAACAACTAAGATTAAGTGTGCTCTTCAACAGATAGGGGAAGAACAGATGGTCCCAGCTTAGATAGCAGAGAAGGTCTTTGCCTGGATGAAAAACAGGGACATGCGATGCATGTAACTGTTATGTAAACCTATATGTTGACGAGATCGGAATCTGGAAACTGTTCTTGTACATGACCAATAATGTATAAATATGCTGAACATTTGTAATTTAGCAGTTTACTATCTCAAGCTGCATTGAGATGGTTCTCCCCTTTCACTTGCTCGAATAAACAATCGTGACCTGTATCTGAGACTCCTGTGGTCCGTTTGTCAAAGTGACCACAACAATTTGGCTTAGTCGGCAGGACACTTGGACTGGATCCTCAGGATGGCTCCGCAAAGTGGGTGAGTATATTTATTTATCACCTGTAAACAGTGCAGTAAGCCTACCCGAGAACGGTCCGGTCAAGTATCAAAGGATCAGGAGGAGGACTCAGGACAGGAGATAGGAGGCGCCAGGGGGAAGAGGTGGAACCGTGCAGGTGGGCTAGCGGTGCCAAAGCCGCGCAGGGAGGGCCAGACCACTACCAGAGATAGGAGGCAGAGCTGTGCTGGCGGGTTACGGTTTGAAATATAGCCTTGGCTGAAGCCACGCAGGGAGGCCAGGACCCAGTAAGAGGAGGGTGGATCCGTGCTGGCGGGTTATGGTTTGAAATATAACCCTAGCTGAAGTCGCAAAGGGAGGCCAGGTCCCAGTGAAACCGCACATACTTCAGATAATTAAGTTGTTAGGACCGTGCGAACATACCGCCCAGAGATAGACGGAAAATAGGAACAGAATGCCGTCAGGGAAACAAAATAGAGCTATGGAACTCACCTGGGGAACTGCGGACTCCATTATGAGGTCCATAGCAGAGTAGCAGTCAAATCTAATCACTAAAAATGCAGAAGGAGGAGTGGAACCCACAGGGAACCGACAGATAACAAAAACAGTGGTGGATAGAGCAGAAAAAGGATAACGAAAAGAAAGGGATGATGGTTATTATTATCATGTACCTGCAGTTGTGCAGACTGGTTAATACCAAGTTCCAGTCGATTAGAGAGAGAGAAACAAAGTCAGATTCAGGACAGATCAGAGCATTGGCGGCAGCTTATATTGACACTGATCAAGAGGAGGAGATCTCCGAAGGAGAAACCTATGATGGAGTTGGGACAAAACTGCCCTCATATGAAACAACCCCCCCACTGTGCCCGTTGAATCCCATTTATCTGTCTTGTTTCTGCATCTCTTAATACCCTATCCTATGAATGGCAACTGTAGAGGGACTGGGGCAGAAGGACTGGCAAGCTAATTGGTGACTTAGAGCATGAAACGTCATCAGAGACGGGGGAAGAGAGGGAGCCAAAATCTTGAGAATAGTCCAAAACCCCACCAATGGGGATGGTGAAGGTGGATAAAGGCCATGTTTTTTATTACTGTGTTGGGAATTGATAGATTAAAACCTTGTTCTGTGTTAGGTGTCATGATTCTGAGACCTTTATACAGGAGATGGGGAGCTGAGAACATAAATCCTAATACTGATGGGATAGGGGGTTTAGGTCCTAACTATTATGGAGGCGGGCCACAATTCGCAACTCAGAGGCCGACAGTTGAGATTCCTGTGGGTTTGCTTAGTTGCATTTATGTAACATTTGGTCCAAATCCAATGTAATCCATTTCTGTCACCATATTATGCCGATAGCATCTTAAGCACTACCATTACATCCTTCAGGCCACTCAATGTTTTATATAATTAAACAGTTCATATCTAAGACCTAACAGAGTAGAAACTATTCATGCCAAAGATTGAAAAAACTTCAGCACTTAAAAACCTTTCGTTCAGAAAAAAAGCCATTGCTAAGATTCCTCAATGTCTTAGTGAGTTAATATCGACAATGTTGAGAGTCCTGCGAGGTCCTGGATCCACTGCCATGGCAGAAACATCCATGCCCGCTGGCATCAGTTAGTGGCGTGAGCGGACGATACGGTGAGAAGGCCAAAACTTGCTTTCACGATGTTGTGAAACCAGTTTGCAATTATCCACTCAGCCCAGCGATGGCAGGCCACGTTTCCCACCATCGGACGTCAGAAACCTCATTGTAATACATTAACATATCATTATAAGGCCAGCCTGCCAGACTCATTCCCATCCACGGGATCATCTGCCCATGTAGGCGTGCACTCACACCGACAGGATTCACAAGAGCATATGTCAGTTGTGCACTTGGCAGGCTGCCCTTTGAGGGGAATTTGGAGTCGAGTGCACAGTGAGGTTGTGAAGCACTTGTGAGGAACACCGGTTGGACCCCAATGTGCTGCAAGAGCTGCCTGCAGTCGAGGCAACTTTGAAGGAGGAGGGGAGGCCAAAAGCTGACCTGTGGTTGAAGGAGCGCACAAGAACCTGCGCGATAGGGTTAGGGGAGTGGGGGCAGGTAGTGGGCGAGGGAAGCTGCCACGCATCAGGAACACCTTGTATAAAGTGACCATTCCTCTGCAGCTGAGGCAGTTCAGATGCAGCCACATTGATATGATTGGATTTGGGCCTTTAGGTTATCTGCCCACTCACGCAACGCAGAAGCATCAAAGCGCCACAAGGTGCTCCAGAGCTTTTTACTCCTTGGGCACAGACTGCAAACTAACAAGCATTTTAGTGGACTTCAGAACAGTTGGATGACTGGGCACATTGTACAATTCTCCTCGCTAAAGCTGGCTATGGAGTAGTCACTGGTGGAGGCACTCGCAACCCTTGTAATGTCATCATCCCGGTTTGGACCAGTCTCCCCCATGGTTCCAGGTAACAGTGCAGCCTTGCAGTGTGGGTTAGGAGAATGCCTGTGCCTGTGCTAAGATCACAGCATGCAGCCCAATGGGCAAAGCTGCCACCAGTCAGTCAGGTGGAGTGGGGTGGAGGTGGCTGGGGTTTCAGGCAGCCATAAAGCGCGCTAATCTCTGGCCATCCAAGTGGTGGCCAGCACTCTCCAGGATGCGTCAAGGAACCTTTGGCCTTAACCAAGAGAGATTCCTAATACGCCAAGCTAACCCATGTGTCTCTTTCTTTCATCCTACAGGAGGAGTACATCAGGATCATGGAGCCTGGTGAATTAACTGTATATCCCATAATGTACAGGGAGCGAGGACAACGGAGAAGAGGGTGACTGAGGCACCTGGGTATGCAGAGGGAGAAGCAGCATCCTCAGGAAGAATGGGTAGATCGGGCTCAAATACACCCCACCAAAAAGCCACAGAGTGAGCCGTCACTGGTCAGCGCCTAGCTAGGCCCAGGGTCTATAGATGTCACCTTTCATTCCTGCAGATGACAGATAACCAGTGTTGCTAAAGACTGCGTATGTCTAGGGAACTGGTCAGTCACATCTGCCAGTTACTGCAGGATTTGGTGCCACGGGGACATGGAGGGCATCCACTGCCAGTGGCTGTGAAAGTGACGGCGGCGCTCAATTTTTATGCCAGTGGCTCCTTTCAGGGCTCCACAGGTGACCTCAAAGATCCCAAGGCTCCACCCACAAATGCATCCATGAGGTCACGGGTGCCATCTTTGCGAGGGCACACAACTTTGTGCGTTTCGCTTAGCACCAGGACAGCCAGGATGCAAGAGCGATTGGATTTGCCCAGATCTCCAGTTTCTCACAGGTGTCGGGTGACATCGACTGCACTTACGTGGCACTCAGATTTCTGCTGCAACACATGGTCATCTATGTAAACCACAACATTTCCATTCACTGAATGTACAGTTGGTGTGCGATCACCGGAAATGCATCCTACAGGTCTGCGCACGGTTTCCAGGGAGTGTGCACAACTCCTACATACTCAGTTGGTCACAGATCCCTGACATCTTCTAGGGTCCACAGAAATGGCAGAGATGACTCCTCGGGGACAACAGAGGACATGGCTGATGACACCCATGTGGCGGCCTCAGGCTGCAGCAGAACGACGGTGTAATGAGGCTTATGCTGCAACTTGCAACTTGGTGAAGCAAACCATCAGGATGCTATAAATGAGATGCAGGTGCCTGGATCGGTCTGGTGGAGCCCTGCAATGCAGTCCACAGAGGGTGTCACACATCGTCGTCGCCTGCTCCGCTCTTCACAGCCTGGTGCTGCAATGTGGAGAAAAGCTGGTTGAGGAGGAGATGCAGGATCCAGCGTTCTCCTCCAGTGAGGATGATGTTAATGGTGATGAGGGCGAGGAGGTCCTTGAAGGTGACGATGACGGCAATGAGGCCTTCGCACTGGCTAGACAAGGCTGGCGCATTCGCAAGACTCTCATAGTTGCTAGGTTTGTGGAGGATGATGATGACATGCAGTGAGGTGATCCTATAGATCCTCATGTTGCATCTGTGAACATTTGAGTCCAGTCTGGCTTATGGTAGCACGCATACCCTGTTATAATGCTCCTGTTGTGGAGATGCAGTGCATTCCCTAATAGTTGCTTGATTGCAGGAGGATGCTGACAACATACACTGGGGACACTCCATAGATCTTCACATGTCCTCTGAGAATGTCTGACTCCTGTCTGGATGATCACTTGCGCTCTGTGATCAGGGTCATATCATAGAGACACAGCCATGAAGCTTTAAAAGCATCTGATCCTTTGTCCACCTTCAGCACCTGACCCCTTCAGGAGCTGGAGCACAGCTTCACTGGCCACAGATGCTGAAGGGATGTGGGCCAACCCCACTTCAGAGGTACTGAGAACACACAGAGAGAATGTTGGAATTCTGTGTTGCCTGCCCACGACATTTTGGCAGCAATGACCAGCACCATCGTGGTGCAGGCATCAGTAATGTGTCCAGGGAGTATGAGGCTGGACCATCACTTTGGTCTGAAGGCTGCACAGAGCACAGGGAAGAGGCCCTGGACTGAGACACCTACCTTTATCTTGTGCAGAAAGATTTCACATCTGAGTTACATGAACACTGCTTATCAGAACAAGGAGTTATAGGCAGGGAGACATTCTTGGGGGCTATTGACAATAGTAAACATTATGCACGAGTGATTAACACCCATACCCAGGCTGTGCAGCTACATCTTCTTAACCTTTCTAGCCCTGCTGCTACGTCTTGGTGCTCCGTGGACACCCACAGTGGAGGCGGAGGCAGCCTGCTGACTGCTACACTCTGAGGTGACTTTGACAGGCGCCCTCTGGAGGGGCGTGACCTGGAGGGCCCCGGCACTTTCAGGGACCCGCTGTGTGGCAGTGGCACCCTCCTCATGCTGTGGAGCTGGAGTTGCTGGGGCCACAGGAAGAGGGGATTCGGATGGACTGGACACTCCGGGACTCACTTGGGTGGATCGCCCTAGGGTGTGCAACTGCTGATGCTCCTCCTTTTGGGTGCCCAAATGTCACTGGCTGACTCCTTGAGGAGAAGAGGTTGCTGGGGTGAGATCGAATTTCCCCCGCACCCCTCTCATGTACACACAGTTGAAGGCCAAGTATGGTGTCAGCGATGGAGTTCAGCCCAAACAGTACTGCAGGAGCAACATCTTGGACCAAAACCTCCATGGTGGCCACCATCCTAACAGTGTTGGCCTCGGTGCATTGGCTTGCCAACGCTATTAGCACAGCCTGAAGGTGGATGGACTCCTCTATTGTGCCTTGTAACCTGAGGAGTGCAGCGGACATCCCTTCCTGATGTCCCCGAGCTTGCCTTTGCAGCTCCAGCAACTGAGGTATGACCAAGTCTAGAAGTTTATCATCTTACTCGGACTCAACAAATTTTGTCCTCTGAGTGCCGGACTCCTGGGAAGTTCCTGCTGCCACCTACTGTGGATCAGAAAGTGCGATGTGTTCACCAGATTGTGATCCCGAGGCTACTGTAAAGCTAGGTCCAAGGAGGTGTGCGTCTGCACTGGTGGAGAGTGTGAGTGAACTCCGATCAGACTTCAAGGAGGGTGCCTTCAGATTCCTCTTCAGAGGTTTCTTTGGGGCTTAATTGGCGGCCCTCGGTCATAGACCCCGTTGGATATTTGGCAGATGTGCCTGCGATAGCAAGGAGAGATAATCAGTGCATGGTGGTGGCCTGTGAAACAGGACACATCACTCACAGCATGGTTGTCTGATGGATGTCTGTTGGATCCTCACTTGGTAGAGCACCGCTGACCTCACCGTTAGCACAGGAATGATCCAGATCCTCACTGGCCAGCTGGATGGCTCTGTTTTCAAAGTGCATGAGGATCTCGATTTCAGGCATTCCTCCTCCAGTAAGCGACCTCGCCCTCTTGTTATGTGCCAGCTTATCCTGCATAAATAGAAATGGACAGAATGTATGCAGGATGCCTGCCTTGCCAGAAGATAAGTATGCCTGGCATGTGCGGATGGTGAGTGGTCCCATGGACGGAAAGAGGACAATGATGGTTTGTGTGAGAGAGTGAATGGTGATTTCCATTGAATTGGCAGCGAGTGAGATCCCTGTGGATGTGCGATGGGTTTGTGAGTGTGTGAGTTGAAAGTGATGAGAAGAGTGACTTACCCTGGTGGAACAGAGGAGCTCATTCATCCTCTTGCGGCACTGGGTGGCTGTCCTCTTTTGCAGGGCATTGGCACTGACCACCCCTCCCACCACCTCCCATTCTACGGACAGAGAGGGGGTAGAGAACATCAAGGAAGCCTCCATTGCGTCCAAAATGCACTTGAGAGATGCGTCATTGAACCTGGGGCCTGCAGTCTTCTTGTCTTTCAGGGCCATGTCTTCTGTGCAGCTGTCATGGGCTGGAATCGCTGAGAGGTGTGCGCGAGGCTGGACTTTAATTATGACGCCTGGCATGATGAAGCAGAGAGGTGATGGCATGGTGGGCGAATGAGAACCCACCTGCCATGGAAATGGCACGTTTCCCAGAAATGTACAATTAATGTGGTGGGTTTGGGACGATACAGCGTGAAAAGCCACCGTTGGGACCGGAGGGTAAAACATTGTTTACCCAACCTGCTACCGTACTTAGTGCACATCTAGGATGATTCTGCCCCCAGTCTCTGTTCAATTATGGCAAGACTAGGATGTCAAAATTGATCTCAGCACCCCAGGATATGAGAGGAGAAAGGTCAGACAAGGCTGAGATCAGGATAAGTTGGGCCCACCAAGAATACAAGATATGTAATTTACAAGTGTTTTGCCTCAATCAAAGACAAATTTGTAAGTTGCTGTACCAAAGTCTATCTAATCATCTCTTCATTAACTTGTCCTTAAGAAAACAATTTAGGAACGGAACACTGGTTGAAAATAAACAAACATTTTTTATAAAATTGACTTTGACATGCTTTGTTGACTTGAGCTGCTGTGGGCTATATTTGGAGGGTTGAACATTAAGAAATTGGAAACTTAAAGTATTCAGATCTGGAGTATGGTGCACAGTAGCATATTGGTTATGTTAGTGAACTAGGAATCCAGAAACCTGCATTAATAATCTGGAGGCAAGAGTCCAAATCCCACCATGGCACTGAAGGAATTTAAATCCAATTAATTGATTGGGGGCCAATCATCTCAGTCCCAGGACGTCACTGCAGGACTTTCTCAGAGTAGATTCCTAGACCCAACCATTGACAGCTAATTTATCAATGACCTGCCCTCCATCATACAGGTAGAAATGGAGATGTTCACTGATGATTACACAACATTCAGTACCATTTGTGACTCCTCAGATACTGAAGCCATCTGTGTCCACATGCAACAAGACCTGGGCAACATTCAGGTTTGCGCTGATAAGTGACAAGTAACATTCGTGCCACACAAGTGCCGGGCTATAACCATCTCCAACAAGAGAGAATCTAACCATGTCCCCTTGACAGGCATCACCATTGCTGAATCCCCTTCGACAAACATCCTGGGGGTTGCCATTGAACAGAAACTTAACTGGACCAGCCATATAAATACTGTGGCCACAAGAGCAGGTCAGAGGTTGGGAATTCTGCAGCAAGTAACCCACCTCCTGACTCCCCAAAGCCTGTCCACCTTCTAAAAGGCACAAGTCAGCAGTGTGATGAAATACTGCCCACCTGCCTGGATGAATGCAGCTCCAAAGACACACAACAAGCTTGACATTATCCATTCGCAGGTGGAGTATACTGTGGGGACATGTGAGATAATCCACTTTGGTAGGAAGAATAGAAAATCATAATATCATTTAAATGGAGAAATATTACAGAATGCTGCAGTACAGAGGGATCTTGGTATCCTCATATATGAATCACAAAATGTTAGAATGCCAGCACAGCAAGTAATTAGGAAGACAAATGGAATATTGATCTTCATTGCAAGGGGATGGAGTATAAAGATAGGGAAGCCTTGCTACAACTGTACAGGGAATTGGTGAGATCATACCTGGAGTACTACACACAGCTCTGGTCTCCTTTTTTTAAGGAGAAATACACTTGCATTGGAGGCAGTTCAGAAGACGTTCACTAAGTTGATTCCTGGGATGAAGGGGCTGTCTTATGAAGGAAGGTTGAGCAGGCCAGACCTATACTTTCTGGCATTTAGAAGAATGAGAGATGATCTTTTTGAAACATAAAAGATTCTGCGAGCGAGGCCTTCACAGGGTAGATGCTGAGAGGATGTTTCCCCTTGTGGGGTAATCTAGAACTTGGGGCCACAGTTTAAAATAAAGGGTCTCCCATGGAAGATGGAGATGAGCAGGAATTCCTTCTCTGGGAGGGTCATTAATCTTTGAAGTTCTCTAACCGAGAACAGTGGAGGCAAAGTGGTTATATATTCAAAGCGGAGTTGGACAAATCTTTGATCTACAGGGGAATGTTGGACAGGCAGGAAAGTGGAGTTATGGCCACAATCAGATCATCCATGATCTTATTGAATGGCAGAGCAGGTTCAAGGAACCAAACGGCCTACTCCTGTTTGTATTTTTATGTTCTTAATAGTTCTTTATGCCTGACTGCTACATTTCAGTGATCTGTGGACCTTTTAAATCTCTTTTCATTCTTTAAATAATACTTGAATCTATCCTTATTTAATCCATAATGAATGACCTTACATGTATTTGCATTGAAATTCATTTGCCGCAGTATTGCCCACTCGCTTAATTTATCAAGATCTCTTTGTAATTTTATGCACCTATATTAATTACTGTATCAACAGTTTTTGTGTCATCAGCAATGTATCTGTATTGTCCTAAGTCATTAATAAATATACCGAACAGTTGTACCTGCAGCACAAATGCCTGTGATATAGTCACTGTCTTTTGGTTTGAGTGCATATCATTATCTCTACTATGTCTTCCTGACCAGGTCAATAATTTGCCATCAATTCCATGAGCTTTAGCTAACAGTCTCTTACTTGGAACACTTTCCATTGCCTCCTGGAAGGCCAAATAGATTGCATAAAGTCATTCTCCTGTCTACTACTTCAATTACTTCCCTAAACCATTCAATTGTGTTTGTTAAGCATCGCCTACCATTTACAAAGTCAGGCTGACTCTCTCTAATCAGCTCAAATTTCTCTATATGCGTAGTAACTGTCATTAATATTAGATCCCGATATCTTTCCCACAACAGACTAACAGGTCATTAACTTCCTGGTTTCTTTTTCTCACCTTTCTTAAAATAATGAAGTTGCATTTTCAATTTTTAAATCTAAAGAGACACTACCTGAATTGGTAGAGCTTTGGAAGTTTATGGTTAATGCACCTGCAAATTCCACACCTACTTCCTTTAAATCCCTGGGGTGGGAACCATCAGGTTCTGGGCATCTGTAAGCGTTTAGTGTCATTATTTTTTACAAAGCTATTTTCTCGCTTATGTTAGGAAGTTGCAGACCTTGATTCATTACTAATTTCTCTGGAATGCCAGATATTTTCCTTCATGGTGAAGATTGAAAGAAATTATCCAACAGGTCTACCATGTCCTTATTTTCATCTGTACTATTTCCTGCAGCTGTTTTAAAGAGCCCACATTACTCATAAATACCCTTTATCTACGACTATAACAATTAAAAAAAATATTCATTTTGATATCCCTGGTACCATATTCTTGCAGCTCTTATCATCTTCCATTGTCTTCCTTTGCTTTTGTTTATATCTCGCTCAGACCTCTGGATTTACACCATTTGCACTTATATGCTATTTCCTTTAGTTTCATGTTGTGTCTCAGATCTCTTGTTGACTGTGGCTGTTTTATTTAATAAGTAGAGATTTTTCCCCCTGAGAGTTAGTTACTCATCCTGTGTTAAGCTAAGTTATTATTTGAATACCTTCCCCCTCTCATCTGTACTTTTACCTGATAGCTGTTTTGATCAGTTTGGTGTAGTTGGTCTCTGTCTCATCCCATTAAAGGTAGCTTTATTAAAATCTAGAATGTTTCTGTGTTTTGTTTCTCCATTTCAAACCTACCATTGAAATTGATCATTTAATGAACATTGCTAGCATTAGATTATTAACTAAATCTGGATCATTAATCATTGCTAAATCTAGAACAGTCTGCTGTCTTGCTAGTTCTAGAAAATATTGTTCTCAAAAATGATCTTGATTGCACTTAAGAAATTCGCCATCTTTCTGACATCAGAAACTGTTCTTCCCAAACTATGAAAATTAAAGTCTCCGATTAAAGCAACTTTATTTCTGCTACAAGGCTCTATAACCTCTGAATTAATACATGCAGTTACTTCATTGCTGCTATCAAGAGACCTAACTGAATTTTATGGAACATCTTCTGATATATCCCGGCACGCATTCATAACCTTAACTTACAGCTTATTTCTCTGTAATCATTCATTACAACCAGGTTCTGGCTATAAAACCTCCTTCAAAGCCCTGCCATTTCTTTCTAAGTTCATTGTGGTTTGACTGAGTCTGCAGTCACTATCTTCCCAAATCCAGTGTTAGAGCGAAGGAAATAAGTAAGAATTTATGGTAAGGGAGAATTTATTGAAAAGGAATGAATTAGTTAAAATTCTCCAGGCGACCAGGGCTATCAAGCACATTGGCAGTTAAAGGTTACCAGATGAACCTCGCACAGCCTTAGGGCCTGCAAACAACAGAAAGGCCTCAGGAGCCAGACTGGAGTCAGAGCACTGGCAATAGCAACTAGGTTAAGTGTGCTCTTCAACAGATAGGGGAAGAACAGATGGTCCCAGCTTAGATAGCAGGGAAGGTCTCTGCCTGGGTGAAAAATAGGGACATACGATGCATGTAACTGTTATGAGATGTCTGTTTAATGTAAACCTATATGTTGACGAGATCGGAATCTGGAAACTGTTCTTGTACGTGACCAATAATGTATAAATATATTGAACATTTGTAATTTAGCAGAGTGGTATCTCAAGCTGCATTGAGATGGTTCTCCCCTTTCAATTGCTCGAATAAACGATCGTGACCTGTACTTGAGACTCCTGTGGTTCGTTTGTCAAAGTGACCACAACATCAGCATTTTGAAATTTCACAGTACTTCTCCTGTTGCTCCCAGCGCTACTGCTGACTCTGTTGTCTCAGCATCTGCTACTATTTTGTCCACATAAATACCAATTCATTCAATCCCCTAAGTGCCACTGATGATTTTTGAAGCCACCTTCTCAATGATGAAATATGCTTTCTTTGCCAACTCTTCTTAACGATTGACTCTGTTATTCTTTCTCTATGATATTTTTTGCTTTTGTGTGCTACAGATGACATTCTGCTGTGAATCAGTAGATAATGAACCATAGCTTTGATACTTAGGCCTGGTGGCAGGAAGGTAGCAGGGGGTGGTTATTTTGAGATCGGGAAACCCGTAAGTAGGGATTCCTCAAGCAGCAGGACATCTTCAAATCTTTCTCTGTAGGTTTTCCACTCCCAGCCTGCTTGCTGGGTTTGAAATCCTCCAGCACAAGGTGCAGTCAAATTGACCTCAGAGCAGATAGACCCAATGGTTGGAGGTAGGGAAGATTGTTCTTCAATTGTGGGTAGGGGCGGGGGGGGGGGGGGGGAGGTCCTGATCAGGCACATGAGGAGCTGGATTAGTTGAGGTGGTGGCCATGGGGGTGAAGATGGTGGTGTTGGGGATCCAGTGGTGTTTGGCATGTTGTCTGATGGTCAGGAGTTCTGATGGTGATCAGAATGGTGGTTTTGGGCGAGGGAAGGTTGGTTGTACACCTGGGATTGAATTTTTGTTGGTGGTCTGCTGGTTTTCAATAGCAGCTAGGGGCATGTTGGGGGAGAAGTTCAACAGTAGTTAGGAGTGGGAAGGCAGGACATGAGACAAATTGCTATTGTTGAGGGCGGGGCAAAGGGGAGTATACTGGTTAGCTTGTTATGCCTGGAGGTAACACTCCTGCTCCTTCTGGGCCAGAAGCAGTGCTGTAAAAGTACTAACCTCAAGCCTACTTTCATTTGCCAGGAGGCCAAGGAAACATGGCTAATATGAGTTAAATATCGGATGACTGATTAACAAAAATGAAGGTACATAGCCTCATTATAATATTCCAATGGCCAATCATCTCCCATGAACAGATTCATCCTCCCCTCATCTCACCCTACAATCAAGCAGGTTGTGAACCTGTTCCAGATGTTTTGAAATTTTAACCTCTTACCTGATCCCAACCACCCCCCCCCCCACAACCCCCCACACCTCCCCCCCCCGACAACCACCCCCCACCCCATCCCCCACAACCACCCCCCCTCCACCCCCCCCACAACCCCCCCACCCCACCCCCCCACAACCCCCCCCCACCCCACCCCCCCCACAACCCCCCCCCACCCAACCCCCCCCCCACCCCACCCCCCCCACAACCCCCCCCCACCCAACCCCCCCCCCCACCCCACCCCCCCCACAACCCCCCCCCCACCCCACCCCCCACAACTCCCCCCTCCACCCCCCCCACAACACCCCCCACAACCCCCCCTCCACCCCCCACCCCCCACAACCCCCCCTCCACCCCCCACCCCCCTCCACCCCCCCCCCCCCCGCCCCCCTCCACTGACCCCCATTTTTGGGAGTTAAGATTTAGCCCTGCTAATTTTCTTTATATATGAACAGTACTCATGGTGTACATCTCAGCACAATAGGCAGTAGCTCCCTCTTTGGGTCTATGTACATGCAAATGTATATTGGCAGGTACATGGCTACAATCAAATAGCCTCATTATAAGAACCTCTAAGAATAACTATATATTCATTTTTCATTCAGAAGAGGATATACTAATATTTCAGCAATTATTAATTTTGCTGCAACTAATAGTATATATGTGCTATGATCGCCATGGGGAACCATAAACCAAAATAACCAAAGTTGCCAAATGACTTCCAAGTAAAGAAATTACCAACAAGATTGCACTTTTTATAAATTTTACTTTAACATGAATTAGAAGTAATATAAATTAAACATGAATTAACAGGCAACTGATTTCACTGTAAATAGTTGACACAACAAAGGTAAATCTGACAAAGCCTCATCACATCCCGAAGACATGTGACACCATGTACTGTTCCAAAGCTCTCTAACTTGACCCTTGGTACATAGGATTGCACACTTTCCCATTCAGTTGATTCAGCCCTCGAGTCGCGTTCACCACAGCCATATTCCATACGAAGTCCCTGGTGCCAGTCACCACCTGAACGGCACATTCCTGCAGAATCGCCTTAGCTAGGTTCCTGACAGTCTTGGTGGCATAGATTCCACAGAGACTCCTGTATTCTGACCCTTTAATAAACCCAGTTAAATGACCTGGTCGGCTCTAACAAAACTGAACCAACAGCAACAGTAAAACTGTTTATTTTGTGATCAATTATCTAACCCTGTCTTCAGCTTTCTGTCCTGTATTACACTCACAGCTCCTAGTAAATGTTCCTTCTCTGTTCTGCACTCTGCTGCAACTCTCCTATGTTCACAGCTTTCCTTAATTGTGTCTGGTCTCTCAGCTTTTGGATATTAACTTCAATCTTGTTGGCACTGCTTCCAGGTTAAGGGTTGTCAGGTCACATGGACTAATATTTCTTATTATTCATGAAACTTACAATTGATCCAAATTCTTAAAAGTCCATTTCACACATTGTTAAAACCAATTACAGATATTTTAAAGAAATTGCAAATTTTCCTTCTTATACTACTTCTGGGTCAAAGGTCATCACAATATGCATCTTCAAATAGGGGAAACACAGTCTTCTTTTATTTCACAAACTAAAAATGTTGATCTGTTATTGAATTAAGCAGCTGTTTAGATTTGTTTAAGTTATACGATTCTGTGAAATCATCAATGTGACAGCAAAAGTGGTGAGGAATATTGATGCCTCTATCAGTGTCATTTTTGGCTTTCATCCCAAAGCAGAAAATTTCACCAATTTTAGTTCAAATTTGTACACTTCCCTCACCCTTCGCATGGCTCACCTCCCTCCCTCAACTTCTCTATCTCCATCTCTGGGGATAGGCTGTCACCCAATACCCACAAGAAGCCCACTGATTTTCACAGCTCCCTTGATTATACTTTCTCCCACCTTGCTTCCTGAAAGGACAATATTCCATTTTGCTGTTGCCATTCACAGTGCCTCTAGACCCAATTTTTGTTTCTTCACTTGTCCCAAAATGACCCCTTTTTGCCTTGCACCTTCAATCCCTTTGTCATTTAATTGCTCCTGCCTTCCATCCCAGGTTGTGGGGAGGGAGAAGGGAGGGGTGCATTCATACATACAGGCCTTTCCTTTCATCTTTTCCCCAACTTCCACCCTTTCCCTGCCTTTGTTTTTGCTTGAAACCTTGTTATATCTCTACCTTTTTCCAGAACTGATGAAAGGGACCTGAAAAATCAAATCTCTTTCCCGCTCCACAAATGCAAACTGACCTATTAAATTTTTCCAGCGTTTTCACGTTATATTTCAGATTTCAACCGTTTGCAATATTTTGCCTTTGTAGTAGTGAGCAGTCTCTGGCTAAGCAGAAAGAGCGACAATAAACATCAGTGCAGTGAATATTGTTTTGGTATGGATATTCAAAAATCTTATACTTTGCTAAGGCAGTCGTAAATTTCTATGTGTACCAAATGATTGGTGTATATGCCATTAGGGAAGGATAGTTGTTTGTTCGTTAAGCTCACATTGTGATACACAGAAATTTGACAAGCTGTCACTAATAATATCAGCTGACAACACAATATTCACAATACAGAGAAGTTTTGCTCAAACATCATGTCTGGTGAGAGAAAGAAAGAAGAAAGGGTAAAAAAATCAACAAACCATTCATGCATCGCCAAAATCAATCAATCTACACAAAGAAACTGGATAATCATGTTTAGAATAAGTGTAATTGGAGATCCCAAAATAGCAGACAGGAAGTGCACAGATCATTCCGGCCAAATGAATGTTACCCGGCCAACATCTTGGATAAGGCAAACCAAGGAGCACCCTTTACCTATCCCTGAGGCTGGCTTTAGGCCCTTTGCACACACAAATAAGGGGACTAACACCCGCTTGAGGTCCAACATTGGCTTGCCCTGATGAGTTAGCTGGCGCCATTGAGGACTACACTCAGCGAAAATCTAAAACACTAAAGGTAAGTTACTTAGCGTCTAAATGTGAAGCTGGGAGCAGCAGGAATACCAGTGCCCCCTGAAGCTTCCCTTCCTTGGACTGAGTTCTGCTACACACCTTTCTGCCTCAAGGTTTTCAATCATCACTCCACCCCTGACCCCACAGTCCCTGGTTGTGGAGAGGGAGAGGGGAGGGGTGCATTCATATATCCCCAAAGCTTACGACTCCCCCTTTCAGGTGCTGCTCCTCTTCCCCCCGTTTCCAATACCCTTCGTTTCCCACCCACATGCCCACCTTCTGAAGCTTATGATTAATCACAATGCCATCTAGCTCAGTGTGATTGGTGATTCACCCTAGAATTTACTGTTCTGTCTATCTTTGTATTGTGTCATTTGGTCAACAAGCAAAGAGGGAGCTGTTCTAAAATGTTGGGTGGGAGCATACTAAGGTCAAATACTGTTGCTGAAATGTAATCATCATTTTGAAACAAACATCTGGGCCAAATTTTCCTGGAGCCGGGGCAGCTCACTGTGTGAACGGTCAGTTAGACTTTAGCCTGCGCCCCTCAGCTCAAACATTCTAGCTAGAAGTGCAACCTGATGATTATGTGGCGAGGGCAATGCAGTATCTGGAACCTTAGTGAATGCAAGGAACAGTAATGCATCTCCTTAACCAATGAGCTTTAGGGATTGAGAAACAGAGGAACAGAAGGAGAGTGAATTGGTGTCAATTCATTTACAGAAAGGGAAATAAAGAAAAAGTAAAGATTCGCTTAAGAAAGAGAGAAAAAAAGTCAGAAATTTCTTTTAAAATTCCTAACAAGAGTTTAGTACATGCAGGAATGAGACTGAACAATTTAAATTATTTCCTTTCTGGGCCAGGGAGATTGTTTGGCACTGCATTAGCACTTATCACGTTGTTATGCTCTTAATTGCCAGTATTAGCTTTCTGCGATGAGTTTAACAGGCAATGTGGAAATCCAAAAAGTTCTTGAAAATAACTTGGAAGCTAAGGCTGAGCTGCTGTTTTGTGTGAAGCAAATGGCAGAGCAGCAGTTCTGGAGTTTCACAATTTATGACACATCCCACCTCCAAGCCCCGCTGGAGGTATGCATTTTAATAAAGGTGTGTGGCAATCTTTTCCCAGAAAGATTTGGCCCATTACAAAAACAATTTCACAATTTTTTATGATTTTTGTGGGTTGCTTTAGCAGCCTTGTAATTTTCAATCATTGCATACGTGGTAGGAATCTCAGCTCTTGGCTCATGGATTCAGTCGCCACTCGAGAGAGCTAAGAGCCTGTAACCCAGGCAAAGTCTTCACTGGGATGCGCTGCACTGTCGGAGATGCCATCTTTCAGCTAAGGTGTTAACCAAGATTTTTTAAAAAGCACAAAGTGCTGAAAGGCAGCAACTGTAGAGAGAGAGAAGCAAGATTAATATTTCAGGTCAGCTAACTTTCATCAGTTAATCAGAACTTCCATCAGTTACAACAATCATTCCACATCAAAAATACGTGTTTCACTGTGAAGCAATTTGAAGCATCCTTAGTTTGTGAAAGCATAGCTTTTTGGGGGTGAGGAGAGAGGTAACAGGGAGATGACATTCATACAATGAGTTCCAAAGGTTCAAAGGCACTGCCAATAGTGGTGCAGTAGACAGCAGGGCAAGAGAACCAGAACTGCAGAGAGTAAACGCCAACACAGGGAATTGGAGAACATTAAAAGAGTTTAATGTGATAAGTAAAGAGTATAAATGTCCCAAAGCTTCTCTGAAAAAGCTAGAGAGAGAAGGCAAGGGGATAGAGTGTGTGAGGTAAAGTGGGTGAAAGGGTAGGTTGAAAAAGTTAGGTGAGTAAAGGGGTAGGGTGGATAAAGGAGTATGGTGGGTAAGGGGGTAGAGTGGATGTGTTAAGTGGGTAAGGGAGTAGGGTAGGTACGACAGTAGGGTGAAGTGCAAAGGATAGCGAGGTAGGGTCAGGTCGGGTTGGGGGAGTCAGGGTGTCAGGGTAGTGCCAGAGCCTAACCACTTGCTGCTTAAAAAAGTTTTCCTCACATTACATTTGCTTCATTTGCCAATCACCTTAAATCTGTGCCCTCTTATTCTCGATCTTTCCAATAATGGGAATATGTTTTCCCTATCTATTCTGCCCAGGATATTAAACCCTTGATTTGAAAATACACAAACATGAGGATGAAAAAATGAGTAAACTTTTTAAGAAATGGGCCAAGGTTTTTAGCATGGCAGAGTTCCCCTTCCCTCCATTCGGGGAGTTGGAGGTGCATGCATTGCCAATGATACAAGCTGCCTCACAGCCTTTAATCCACCAACGGGAATTAATTGACTGGAGATGGGACTTCTGGCCCTCTCTCAGGTGGAAATCCTGCCTCAGTGGGCTGTGAGCCAATCTGATTGGTCAGCAGCTCTCAAACCCCAGCAGCGTCAGAAGCTACAGTGGACAGGACTGGGACTGCAAGCAGTTCCCAATGTCTAAGCCCTGAGACTCCAGGACCAGGAAAGTTGTTGGGGCGGAGGGGGGGTGGTCACAGGATGGGGAGGAGAGGTGAGGCTGGGGGGGCTGGTCAGAGGGGGCTGGGCTTGTGCTAGGGGGAGGAGGGAGAACCAGAAGGTTCCAGACCTTTTGGGGTTGGGGGGTTGATGAGGGGGGTGCCTAATGTTGAAAAGAGGCTGTTGATGGAGGCACCACTCCACCTCAGCCTTCTTACACCGAGGCCTGAGCAGGGTCACTTTTCGGGCTTTCCCTTATCCCTGAACTTGTCCACCAGCCTGGAAATTGATGCTGGGCAGGAAATGGCCCTTAAGTGGTCTGTAATTGGCCAGTTAAGGGCCACAACTGGGGCAAAGGTGGGCGGGCGAGCCAAGGCCTTGCTTGTCCCACCGTAAGCTTGTGGAGAGGTTGGGGTGAGCTGGAGCCCAGTGGGTAGGCCATCTGAAAATGTTTTTGTCCCCCCTCCGCCTCACCAACTCACCAGCAGGGGAATGTAAAATTCTGCCCGTGATATCCAAAGGAAAATAACATGAAATATTTCATCAGAGAATATGCAAGGTTTCCTAAAGAGGAAAAAACATTGCACAATAACACAAGATCAAAGGAAACATTTTAAATGCCGGGAAGAATACTTTCCTTTCAGACAGGGTAAGAATTGCTAACTCACCCAGATATGATTTGTGGATTGCATGAAAAACCACACACTGAATCTGCGCTACTTGAAGTCAGCCAGGCAAGTTATAATTTATAGCACAATAAAGCCCATGGCCTAGCTTCAGGTGGTAAGATAATCGGAGTGACAGTAAAAAACTGAACTTGCATGAAATGGACCAAAAAGATTAGAAATAGGAGACTTATGACCCACAGCAAAGAAACCAACAACTTACAAAGGATCCCTTACATTACAACAATTGCTAAATTCCACGACCACTGCATAGGCTATAAAGCACTTTGGCATGTCCTGAGGTTGGCAAAGGTGCTTAATAAATGCAAGTTCCTTCTTTCGCTGCTGAAAACAGATTCCCAGTGAGCAGAAAAAAGTATTCTGGAGTGCACTAGATTTTATTTCTGGCTGTAATGTCCACTGCTTCTTTAGATTGCTTAATAGACACAGCAGTTTGACACTGAAAAAAACACAGTAATTATATTTAATGAGAGCAAACCCAAAACTGGCAATAATTTAAACTGTGACGATGAACTATTCTAGTCATGCAGAAGGTAAGAAAGGTGACAGCCTGTTACATATTGTTGTATTATCTGAAAATATCTGTAAACAGCTAGGAACTAAATGCTATATGTAAGTGTTCCAGGGGGCAGGTCCCAGGAGAAGGGGACTGCAGACAGTGCTAATCACCAGAGTCCATGCCTCTGGGGGGGGGCCTGGGTTCATTGGCCAAGTAGCCTGTCAATCCGGATGGTCAGTGTCCAAAGCAGACAATTTAGCATGCAGACCATCCCGATTGTCGGCCTAATTGGCCAATGATTGCTGCTGTTTTGAAGAATAGTAGTCATTGGCCGAGTAATAGGACCCACCAAATTCCCCAGTAACCCTTTGCCTACCTCGTGGATTTTTGTTTGGGCCTTGTCATTGTTGAGGGCTGTGTCCTTAGTCTTCACTCTTCTTTCTTCAGACCTGGCTGGAGGCTGCTGGAGCACAAGGTAAAAGCTAAAGCGCCTAGTGCCTCATTTCTCCAGCCCTTACCGAACCCCTCCAGCCTTTACTCTTAGTGTTAATACAGAGTTCCTTCCACCATCTCGTACCACATGAAAAATTCTTTCAACTCCATCTTATCAATATTATGAGGCAGGTTTCCAACAAATAATTGATGGTTATCAGATTGTTCCCGTATCCCCCAGTTCATTTTCACTGCGACCTGGCCTGGTTCCCTGTGGTGACACTCAGCCATTTCCTAATTCACTGATCTGTACTTATTGTTTTATCTATTGGTGTGACAACACCCGGTGGAATTCTAGTGGTGGGGACAATGCCTCGAGCGGGCAGACACTTACTTGTTCCTGCGGCCCAGGAGAATGTCCTGGAATCCTCGGCCAGAATGGGTGCTGCATCGGCAGGTGGATGAGATTTGAAGATTTGACCACAGGGTCGTCAGTAACTTCTTCGTCCTATACAGGCTCAGGTTTTACTTCTTCCACAAGTGGCTGTGGTTCTGTTTTCGGAGTTCCATGTTCCTTTATTCCATCCTGACTTCAGTCTTCCCTCGATGGTGACTGCAAGTGTGAGTGTATGCCAGAGTTTGACAAAGCCCTGAAACTGGGAGTGAACCAGGCACACATACAAACATGCCTGCTCATTGTGGGGACACACACCTTCCCCTTCCTCCTCCTCCCTCCCCAAAACCTATCCATGCACCAGGTGAGGAGATGAGGAAAATCCAGGCTAAAAGGTAACCTGCTTCCGACCCTCGCTTTCATATGAATTCCACTGAGGCCAGTTCATAATGTGGCCAGAGGTGAACGCAAGGCCTGTGTTAGTTAATCCCAACTCATTAACTCAGTTCCTGTCCCCTCCCCCTTCCCTGGTGATCAGGACTTGGGGTTTAGTCTATCTCCCTCTAGCTCTGCTTCTTAAGTGAAAAGGTAAAAACGGTTTTATTAGTTAGCTGTGCTGTTTGTCACCTTCTAATAGTAATTTTTATTAACTAATCATTTTTTAAAAACTTTATTGCTTTGACATTTTTTGACTCAGCAAATTGTTTACATTTTCTTCACATCTTAACTTTTTTTTTGAAATTCATGATTAACATGAGAGGGGGTGCAATTCTAGATTTAGTCTTAGGAAATGAACCTGGGCAAATGGATGAAGTAGCAATGAGGGACCATTTTGGAGATAGTGATCACGATACAGTTAGATTTAGCATACTTATGGAAAGGGAAAAAGATTTAATAGGAGTAAAAGTTTTAGGTTGGAGGAAAACAAATTTAACAAAGCTGAGAGGTGAACTGGTGAAAGTGGACTGGATACAGCTACTAGAAGGGGAAACAGTGTCAAATCAGAGGGAGGCATTCAAACGCGAGATTCTACGGGCACAGTATAGACATGTCCCACAAAAAAAATGGTGGTACTGCCAAATATAGAGCCCCCTGGTCATCCAGAAGCATACAATGTAAGATAAAGGGTGAGGTGATGGTGTAGTGGTATTGTCGCTGAACTTGTGATCCAGAGACCAAGGATAATATTCTGGGGACCTGGGTTCGAATCCCACCATGGCAGATGGTGGAATTTGAATCCATTAAAAATCCATTAAAAGGTCTAATGATGACTGTGGAACCATTGGTGATTGTCGTAAAAATCCATCTGGTTCACTAATGCCCTCTGAAATGGCTTAGCAGGCCACTCAGTTGTAACAAACCTCTACAAGGTCACAAAAAAAAAAGGATTGAAGCCAGACAGATCAACTGGCATCAACCTAGGCACTGGAAATGACAAGGGCAATCTCAGCCCTGTCAACCCTGCAAAGCCCCTCTTACAAACATCTGGGGGCTAGTGTGGAAAACTAGTCAAGCACCAGCCTGACATAGTTAGAATACCTTATAGAAATAGTCTCAAACACCACCATCATCATTCCTGGGTGGTGGCACAGCTGCATACAGTCTGGGGAGGGTTGCTGTGGGAGTCCTCAACATCAACTCCGGACCCCATGAAGTCTCATAGCATCAGGCCAAACATGGGCAAGGAAACCTCCTGCTGATTACCATGTACTGCCCTCCACTCAGCTGATGAATCAGCACTCCTCCATGTTGAACACCACTTGGAAGAAGCACTGAGGGTGGCAAGGGTGTAGAATGGACTCTGGGTGGGGGAACTTCACTATCCATCACCAAGAGTGGCTTGATAACACTATTACTGACATAGCTGGCTGAATCATAAAGGAAATAACTGGGTCTGCAGCAGGTGGTGATAGAACCAACAAGAGGGAGAAAAAATACTTGACCTCATCCTCACCAACCTGCCTGCCATGGATGCATCTGTCCGTGACAGTATCGGTAGGAGTGACCACCGCACAGTTGTTGTGGAGACAAAGTCCCACCTCCACATTGAGGATTCCCTCCATCATGTTGTGTGGTACTACCATCATGCTAAAATAGATTTCAAACAGATCTAGCAACTCAAGACTGGGCATCCATAAAGCACTGTGGGCCATCAGCAGCAGCAGGATTGTACTTGAATGCAATCTGTAACCTCGTGGCCTGGCATATCCCCCACCCTACTGTTACCATCAAGCCAGGGGATCAACCCTGGTTCAATGAAGAGTGCAGCAGGGTATGACAGGAGCAACACCAGGCATACCTAAAAATGAGGTGTGAAGCTATAACACAAGACTACTTACATGCCAAGCAGCAAGTGATAGACAGAGCTAAGTGATTCCACAACCAACGGACCAGATCTAAGCTCTGCAGTCCTGCCACATACAGTTGTGAATGGTGGTGGACATTTAAACAACTCACTGGAGGAGGAGGCTCCACAAACATCCCCATCCTTAATGATGGAGGAGGCCAGCATATGAGTGCAAAATTTAAGGCTGAAGCATTTGCTATAATCTTCAGCCAGAAGTGCCAAGTGGAGGATCCATCTCAGCCTCCTCTGGAGGTCCCCAGCATCACAGATGTCAGTCTTCAGCCAATTCCATTCACTCCATGTGATATCAAGAAATGGTTGAAGGCACTGGATACGGCAAAGGATTTGGGCCCTGACAAGACTTGTGCTCCAGAACCTGTCATGCCCATAGCTAAGCTGTTCCAGTACAGCTACAACACTGGCATCTATCCGGCTATGTGAAAAATTGCCCAGGTATGTCCTGTACACTAAAAGCAGGACAAATCCAACCCAGCCAATTACTGCCCCATCAGCCTACTCTCATCAATAAAATAATGGAAGTACTATCAAGCAGCATTTGCTTAGCAATAACCTGGTCACAGATGCCCAGTTTGGGTTCCACCGAGGCCACTCAGCTCCTGACCTCATTACAGCCTTGGTTCAAACATGGGCAAAAGAGGTGAACTCCGGAGATGAGGTGAGAGTGACTGCCCTTGACATCAAGGCAGCATTTGACCAAGTGTGTGGCATCAAGGAGCCTTAACAAAACTGGAGTCAATGGGGATCAGGGGGAAAACACTCCACTGGTTGGAGTCATACTTAGCACAAAGGAAGATGGTTGTGGTTGTTGAAGGTCAATCATCTCAGCTCCAGGACATCACTGTAAGAGTTCCTCAGGGTAGTGTCCTTGGCCCAAGCATCTTCAGCTGCTTCATCAATGACCTTCCTTCCATTATAAGGTCAGTCGTGGGAATATTCGTTGATGATTGCAGGATGTTCAGCACCATTCACGACTCCTCAAATACTGAAGCAGCCCATGTCGAAATGGAGCAAGACCTGACAACATCCAGGCTTGGGCTGACAAGTGGCAAGTAACATTCACGCCACACAAGTGCCAGGCAATGACCATCTTGAACAAGAGAGAATCTAACCATCGCCCCTTGATGTTCAATGGCATTACCATCACTGAATACCCCACTGCCAATTTCCTGGGAGTTTTCAACTGAAATGGACTAATCATATAAATACTGTGGCTACAAGAGCAGGTCAGAGGCTAGGAATCATGCGATGAGTAACTCGCCTCCTGACTCCCCAAAGCCTGTCCACCATCTACAAGGCACAAAATAAAAAAAATTAAAAAAACCTACAAGGCACAAATCAGGAGTGTGATGGAATGCTCTCCACTTGCCTGGATGAGCAGCTCTCACAACGCTGAAGAAGCTTGACACCATCCAGGACAAAGCAGAACACTTGATTGGCACCACATCCACAAACATTCCCTCCTCCACCACCAACGCACAGTGGCAGCGGTGTGTACCATCTACAAGGTGCATTGCAGGAATTCACCAAGGCTCCTTCGACAGCATCTTCCAAACTCATGACCACTACCATCCAGCAGGAGAAGGGCAGCAGATAGATGGGAACACCACCGCCTGGAAGATCCCCTCCAAGTCACTCACCATCCGAACTTGAAAATATATCGCCGTCCCTTCACTGCTGCTGAGTCAAAATCCTGCAACTCCCTTCCGAACAGCACTTGTACCTATACCACATGCAGCGGTTCATGAAGGCAGCTCACCACCACCTTCTCAAGGGCAATTAAGGATGTGCAATAAATGCTGGCCTAGCCAGCGAAGCCCACATCCCGTGGATGAATAAAAAAAAGCTAAGCCAGAAAAGGAAAGTTAATGACAGTCACAAAAAGCTTAATAGCCAAGAATCAAAGAAAATCCAAACATGGTACATAAAGAGCAAGAAAATAACTAAGGAAAGGGTAGGACCTATCAAAGCTGTATATGGTAATGTACGCGTTGATGCAGAAGATGTGGACAATAAGCACTTTGTCTCTGTCATCACTAAGGAGGTGGGTGATGCAGACATTCTAGTTAAGGAGGAAGAGTGTAAAATCTTTGATACAATAAGCATAATGAGGGAAGAAGTACTGGAAGGACTGGCGTCCTTTAAGGTGGATAAATCACCAGGGCCAGATGGATTGTATCCCAGGCTGTTAAAGGAAGCCAGGGAGGAAATAGCAGATGCTCTGAGGATCATTTCCCAAACCTCACTAGATACAGGCAAGGTACCAGAGGATTGGAGGTCGGTGAATGTTGTACCATTATTTAAAAAGACCACAAGGTATAGGCCAGATAATTATAGGGTAGTCAGTCTGACTTTGGTGGTGGACAAATTATTAGAATCAATTCTGAGAGACAGAATAAACTGCTATTCAGAAAGGCATGGATTGACCAGTGATAGTCAGCATGGTTTTGTTAGGGGAAGATTGGGTCTTACAAACTTAGAATTTTTTGAAGAAGTAACATGGAGGGTCGATGAGGGTAGTGCAATGGATGTTGTCTACATGGATTTTGGTAAGGCATTTGACATGGCAGACTGGTCAAAAAAGTGAAATCCCATGGGATACAGGGGAAAGCAGTGAGTTAGATGAAAATTACCTTAGTGACAGGAAACAGAGGTTGATGGATGTTTTTGAAAATGGAAAGCGGTTTCCAGTGTTGTTCCACAGGGCTCAGTGTTGGGGTCCTTGCTGTTTGTTGTATATATTAATGATTTGGACTTAAATGTGGGAGGCACGATTGGGAAATTCTCAGATGACAAAAATTGGCCGTGTAGTTGTTAGCGAAGAGGATAGCTGTTGTCTCCAAAATTATTTCAATTGTTTGGTTGACTGGGCAGGAAAGTGGCAAATGGAATTTAATCTGGAGAAGTGTGAGGTAATACATTGGGGAGGGCAAACAAAGCAAGGGAATACTCAATAAATGGGAGGGCATTGAGAGGGGTAGAGGTAGTGAGAGACCTTGGAGTACATGTCCACAGATCCCTAAAGGTGGCAGGGTAGGTGGATAATGCTTCCCTTTATTGAATGAGGTATAGAATACAAAATCAGGGATATAATACTGTAACTGTATAAAATGCTGGTTAGGCCACAGCTGGAATTTTGTGTACCATTCTGGTCGTCATATTAGAGGAAGGACATAATTGCTCTGGAGAGACTACAGAGGAGATTTGCAAGGATGTTGCCGGTACTTGAAAATTGTAGCTGTGAGGAAAGATTGGATAATCTAGGGTTGTTTTCCTTAGAACAGAGAAGACTGAGGGGTGACCTAATTGAGGTGTACAAGATCATGAGGGGCCTAGATACGGTAAACAGGAGTGACCTGTTTTCCCTAGCTGAGAAGTCAATTACCAGCAGGCATAGATTTAAGGTGATTGGTAAAAGTATTAAAGGGGACATGAGGAAAAATCTTTTCACCTAGAGGGTGGCGGGTGTCTGGAGTTCACTGCCTGGATTGATGTTTTGGGCTGAAATATTCAACTCATTTAAGATGTACCTGGATCTGCACCTGAAGTGCTGTAACCTGCAAGGCTATGGACTAGGTGCTGGAAAGTAGGATTAAAATGAAAAGCTAGTTTTTTTTCACCTTTTTAGCTAGTGTAGACATGATGGGTTGAATGGCCTCTTTCTGTACTCTAACTTTTCAATGGTTCTAATGCTGTGCCAAACCAAATCTCAGGCAGCTGCTGCTGGGTTTCTTAGCGAAGGAGAATGAAAGGCTTACAAGAAGTCCAGTTGCTTTTTGGAGGGCTGGCAAAAGGGGTTATTTTTGCTCCAATAGGAACAGGAAGTGTTGGAAATGCTCAGCACATCAGGTAGCATCTGTGCAGAGAGAAAAAGAGGTCAGTGATCCTTCATCAGGACGAGTACAGATTGTGGACCTGAAGCATTGACTCTGTTTGTATCTCCACAGAAGCCGCTTGGCCTGCTTAATGTTTCCAGCATTTTCTGTTTATATTTCAGATTTCCAGCACCCTCAGTACTTTGCTCTCCTATTACATGCTCCATGCTGGGGATTTGTAAATGTGGCTAGTTTCAGTTTAAAATTAGAAAATATGTATCACTCAATGCAAAGTGTATTTTTATGCTAACAAAGCCCACTTGTGTGGATAGAACTGGCATATTATTGCAGGTGAATTGGTTGGTGCTAATTTACTGGAAGGTTTTGCCATTTTTAAACTTGTAAGTGAAATCAGGAGTCATGCACCAATAGAATACATCACGGTTAGTTCCAGGTATTCTCATTTATATATATGATTGCTGTTTGTGGTGCTTCTGAGGTTCATTTGGATATTGCACAGGGCCAGGTTCAAAGAAGCACAGCTGGTCATCTAATATAACAACCAAGTTGGGTACAATTATTTGACAAAGCCAAGGTTGTAAAGTGTATCATACTGAAACCTAAGCTTTTGAAGAGTTTTCAATGGGCTTTATAAATGGAATACAAAAGCCAAGAAGTTTTGCTAAACCTATGTGAAAGAGTTTGACCGCACTGTGGCTGTAGTTCCCAAGTCTGGACACTCAAAGGATGTGAGAGGGAAAGAAGAGGGGGATGGGAGAATAAGGAGCCTGGAAAAAGAAGAAGCACCAGGGCCCATGATTTCTCTCCCTGACACTGCCCGGGGCTCACATTTCATGGCTGCATGTGAGAGTCATGTGATGTGTAATAGAACCAGCTCAAACCAGTCCTTCTCTTGTACAAGGCAACATGGCCAGTATTAAACATAAAGAGCTCCTATCTTTCCAAGCTTCAAGTGTGGTTATTACCAATATCAGGGATCCATAAGGCAACAAGGACACATATCACAGCCAGTGAATCAAAAATGTCTTTTTCTGATATGAACCATGTCTTACTGTGAGATGCTGCTTGTAAATTAAAGATGCTTGCTAAAGTTCTTCTGTACTTGTCTTTGTGTACATTCAAAGCATCCCTTGTGGCTTTCTTGATTTCATACATGGTCCAACACAAATGAAAACAAAAACAGAATTACCTGGAAAAACTCAGCAGGTCTGGCAGCATCGGTGGAGAAGAAAAGAGTTGACGTTTCGAGTCCTCATGACCCTTCGACAGAACTGGCAGTTCTGTCGAAGGGTCATGAGGACTCGAAACGTCAACTCTTTTCTTCTCCGCCGATGCTGCCAGACCTGCTGAGTTTTTCCAGGTAATTCTGTTTTTGTTTTGGATTTCCAGCATCCGCAGTTTTTTTGTTTTTACCAACACAAATGAATACAGTTCAAAGCTTTACGGTATCTTATCTTATAATGCCTTCACTGACTGTGATATCCTAGTCTTATTTAACTTACCAGAATTATTTCAGATTCTATTTTGAAAAGTAAAACTTCAGGTGACAACAAAAAGGGAGAGAGTTTTAAATATTATGGGGTAGAGTTTTCACTCGGCTATTTTCCCCACACAGTACACCCGAACACTTTGTGGTATAAATTACATCCAGCATAAATAGGGTTTCCATGCTAGTTTAAAATAAAACACACTAGAAGCCTGATCTGCCCACAAAATTGGCCATGACCCCAGACTGAACTAACCACATTGGAAGTTTTGGCTAATTGTGCTCGTCTATGGGCCTCTGAGGAGGCTCCAAAATTAAGTTGGTCTGGGAGTAAAGACACTAAATAGGCATACTTTAAAAGCTTTTGATTGTTTTCTTTTTTAACAAACTGTAATCCAATATAATTAGGAAATGATTCTGTATACTTTTAAAAAATAATTTTCAGTAACAAAATTGGGTATTTACGATCGGACATTACCATCATTAAATGGTCCACTAACATCGTCCCAGGGGTTACCATTGACCAAAAACTTAACAAACCAGCTACATAAATACTGTGGCTATAAGAACAGATCAGAAGTTGGGAATTCTGCCACAAGTAACTCACCTCCTAACTCCCAAAGCCTGCCCTAGAGGCACAAGTCAGAAGTGTGATGGAAACACTCTCCAATTGCCAGAATGAGCGCAGCTCGAACAACACTCAAGAAGCTCGACACTATCCAGGACAAAGCAGCTCGCTTCACTATCACCCCATCCACCATCTTGAACATTCATTTACACCACTGAAGCACAATGGCAGCAGTGTACACCATATACATGATGGACTTCAGCAACTCTTCTTCAACAGCACCTTCCAAACCTGCAGCCTCTACTGCCTAGAAGGACAGGGACAGCTGACACACGGGAACACCACCACCTGTAAGTTCCTCTTCTAGCCACACACTATCCTGACTTGGAACTATATTGCCATTACTTCACTGTTGGTGGGTCAAAATTCTGGAACTCCTTTCCCAACAGTACTAGATGTGTGCTACATTATATGGATTGCAGTGGTTCAAGAAGGCGCTTCACCAACACTTTCTCAAGGGCAATTATGGATGGGTAATAAATGCCAACCTTGCCAGCAACACTCACAATCTATGAAAGACTAAAAAAAAATTATGGTCCGAGTTGATGCTGTGATTTAAAATGCACATTTATTTATGATAAATTCATTTTTGGTTGTGTTGTTATATTTGTACCAAGTTACATTGTGAAATATTTCAAAAAATATTGTTTAAAAAAAATTACATTCCAAACTGCTGCTCGAGCAGACTGGTTCATGACAGAATTTGTAAGCAAATAGATTTGACTGGAAACTTGAGCGATAAAGAAACACTTCTGAAAACTCAACTTTGGGTGCAATTTGCACCCAGATTGACGAGTACGCCCAAAGCGGAATCTCTACTATATATTTAGTTATTCATTCTGCAAGGAGGATGTGTATTCCTATAAAAAGAACTTAGCTAAAAGGTTTATTAATTTACTTCATGCTATTCTTTCTCCCGTTCATAAATGTGATAAAAATATAGACACAGTTACAAAATGCTGTTTCTTGTTTTAAATATATACCAGCTGTTTATACTTGTCTCTTTTATTCAAAGGTACTGGTTTCTAATTATTTTTACATGGTTTAACATTGCCTTTGACAGTTTAATAGAAATGCAAAAGAGAGAGATAGCACTGATTGCACCAGGTGCAATCTCCAGAAGGAGAGATAGTACTGATCACACCAGGTATTATCTCTGCACGTAGAGATAGTGCTGATCAAACCAAGTGCTATGTTCATGTGTACAGATTACTAAAATGTAGTAGTCAGTTTACAAAAATATTCAAAAAGGCTAATGGAATGTTTGCCTCTATAACTAGAGGACTAGAATATAAAGGGGAGGAGGTTTTGCTGCTGCAATACAAAGCTCTGGTTCAACCACATCCAAAGTTTTTTTTAATTCATTCATGGGATGCCGGCATCGCTGGCTAGGCCAGCATTTATTACCCATCCCTAATTGCCTTTGAGAAGGTGGTGGTGAGCTGCCATCTTGAACCACTGCAGTCCTTGTGGTGCAGGTACACCCATGGTGCTATTAGGGAGGGAGTTCCAGGATTTTCACCCAGCGACAGTGATGGAACGGCGATATATTTCCAAGTCAGGATGGTAAGTGACTTGGAGGTGGTGGTGTTCTCATGTGTCAGCTGCCCTTGTCCTTCTTGATGGTAGTGGTCATGGGTTTGGAAGATGCTGTCCAAGGAGGCTTGGTGAGTTTCTGCAGTGCATCCTGTAGATGATACACACTGTTGCTACTGTGCGTCAGTGGTGGAGGGAGTAAATGTTTGTGGATGGGGTGCCAATCCTCCACAAACATTCACTCCCTGTTACAATTCTGGACAGCACACCAGAGGATGGTGGCCCTGGAAAAAATGCAGCACAGATTCACCAGAATGTCATCAGGCCTCAAAGGATAAAATAAGGAGGAAAAATTGCATAAACTGGGCTTGTGTTCCATGGATAGAGGAGATTAAAGGGGATTTGATTGAGGCTTTCAATTTTTTTTGAAAGAACTTAATAAGGCAGAAAGAGAGAACATTTTTCTTTGGTGGGGGAGTCCAGAACAAGGGGACATAACCTTAAAGCCAGGGCCTGGCCTCACGGAGGAAAGAAACACTTCTACATGAAAAGTGTGGCAAAAGAGTGGAATCATCTCCCACAGAAGGTTGATGCTAGCTCAATAATTACTTCTGCCACTGACGGTGGGTGGAGGTAATGTTTTTGCCTGTTTGTTAGTCTGTTAGCCTGTAAACAAAATGTCTCAACAACTAATAGATGGATTTCAGCGAAATTTTGGACACAGGGTATCTCACAAAAAGAAATTTTTTTATACTTTGCTGAAAATGTGAATCTGGATCCAGATTCTGGAACTTTTTAAAGGATCTATTAACATTGGGAGTTATGCTGAATTGACTTTGATTCAAGATTGTTTTGATTGTTTTATCTAGAATGTTGTGGATTGTTTCAGCTGTTGTTTCAGATGTCTCAGTTGCTGGTATAGAACTTATCACAGCTGTCAAAATGTGAGCAGAGTTTGCAGAGCAGGTTGTTGGATGCAGATTGGCCTGAAGCCTCCTCAGTGCGATGGACGCCCTTAACAGAAAAAATTCTTTTTATAGCTTTGTAGTTACAGGAAAGAGCCGCATAATTGTAACAACAGAGTTAAAACAATGTGGCAGAAGTATGTGCACTATTGAGTGTCCTCTTTACTTGTTTTAAACCTGAGATCAGTAGCTCTTTGCTATTATTAAGGGGTAGGGAGCCAAGGCAGGTGGATGGAGTTAGGATATAGATCAGCTATGATCAAATTGAATGGTGGAACAGGTTCATGTGATAAAACGGCCTAATTCAGTTCTTGTTCCTGCTTAAAATTGTCCTTTACCGTGGACCAGAATATGCCACTGGTCACACCAAGTGATATCTGTGGAAGAGAATTCTTATCTCACCAGGTGATATCCTCATGGTTTTAAATCAGAACAGAAACAACCCTTCTGAAGTAATTCATAGGCAATTAAGCATTTTAGGGCATCCAAAGGGTGTGAAAGTTGCTATATGAAGGCAGGCCTTTTTTCTTTACGCCACATTAGGGATCTGATCCCTCCCAACTAATTTTCTTCCAAACTAAATCTGACTAATTTGCTTGTTGCTAAGACTCTCAGTGCTGATTGCTAGAATAATCTTACCAATGACATTTCAATTTTAGGTAATTATTTGGACAATTCAAATTTAACGAATAAATTAGGAGTAAAAGCAATAAGGTTTGATTCGGAATGTTATTTTCTTCTAAAATCTAAACAGATCTTAAAAGGGCATTTTTAATCTAAAAGGATTTGCATCCCACATGCAGTGGCATAACAAATTCTAAAACTGTGCCAAAGAATAAAATAGGTAGAAATACAAATATCAATTTTGGACACAGGGATCAAAAAATGGACTTTGAAACCTCAATCAAACAATTGGCGTTCGAATCAGGAAGCAGCAAGTGTTGGACCGAGAATCATTTGTAACACAGGTGGTGCTCAGCTGTGCAGCAAGTGACAAAGCAATTATTATTCTATAAATGATATGATGCTGCTTCACAACTACAATTTTGCAATTGCATGACTTCCTCAGGGTCGATTTTCCTGTCAGATTAATCTGGTCACCGGTTTTCCAGAGTTGCTCAAAATGTCTTCTGAAACTGTTTTTTTTTAATTCATCCTTGGGGTGAGAGTGTCACTGGCAAATGGCGCATTGCAAGAGAGCTCTTATTACTCATTCCTAATTGTCCTTGCTGAGTACCTTATTATGTCATTTCAGAGAGCAGTTAAGAGTCAATCGCATTGCTGTGGTCCAGAGTCAAATTTAGACCAGATTGAGTAAGGATAGCAGATTTACTCCCCTGGAGGACCTCAGTGAACCCATGTGGGTTTTTATGACAATCTGGTAGTTTCACGATCATTGTGAAGACTAGCAATTTATTCCAGAATTATTGGTTAAATGAATTTAAATCCATCCAGCTGTTTAGGTGGGATTTGAACTTTTTTCTCTGGGTTACTAGTCCAGTAATATTATCACTATCCTATCACCCTATGCCATTTGTTTCTTCACAACAAAAATATCTAATATCCAAAATAAGAGTTTAAATTAATAAAACACATTCAGTGTGTCCATCCAAATATTGGTTGGGTGCATTGAAATGAAATGCAAATCATGGGGATATGGCACAGAATACATTTCCTGTCATTTGCGCCATAGCAATGCAGGTTGCTAGGAAGACCATGTACTTCTGACACACAGCTTTGCTATTTGGGGGATGATTTATATTTTACAACACCCTTCTAATGGGGTGTAACCAATCACTGAGTCATCATTTAAATTCTGCCATGGCACGGTTTCGTTGAATTGTTAACTTAAAGGCAGTTTTTTGCCAATCCCAGAGGGAGTTGGCCAGTCTGTGCAGCAACAGGCTCCTGAGGCCTTCAGCCACCTCTTCAATATAGATTATAATCCACCCAAATATGAAATGATCTTGGGGAGCCAGCAGGAACCGGTTGCAAGCATGGAGCAAAGAAAGACATGAGTTGTGCCGATAGTAGAGCTGGGGTGTCATAAAGGGATTATGATTAGGCATTTCACTGGAAGAGAGGAAAATAATTCAGCAAAAACAACTTCAAGTTCTCTTGTTCACAACCAAGTGTTTAAGTACCAAGCAGAAATTGTAGAGGCCTGGAAATTGATTGCCTTGAGGAGAACACATGGGTGAAAATCGCCATAAAGAACACGGAAAGGACAAAGGAAAATCTCCCTAAGAATATCTGTTGCATATCGGAGAGAATATCTTGGCTACTCACTTTCATAGGTGAGATTGTATCCCAATTCACTTATCATATGGTGAAACAGTGAGAGATGATCCTATAAAGGAGTATCAGAAACAGCATGTGTGTTAAAGAAGCTCCCTAGGGTCTTGACGGAACTTGAATCAAGTTAAACTCATACAATATTGTGGTTGAATCTATTGCTGTGATGTGACCATCTGTAACTAAGTGAGGGAAGAAACAGTTTTAGGTGATGTGCTTGTTGACTGTTTTCCTTATTTACAATCAATGGTTGCTGATGAATGATACTTGGAATCCCCATATAGATATTACTGTAGAAAGCTGGTCAAGTGCCAGAAGAACAGATTAGAGGCACAATGCCTCATAAAAAATGATCTGAATCCATTAAGCACAGTGAGCAATAATGCAGTCACATCAATCAGCAGGGTCACAAACGTCATAAATCCACTGAATGCATGTCTTTCAACTTTAAGCACTCTATTCAATAAAGGTAATAATTTTGTATTGAAATGACTGTCCCCCAAGTTAGCGTTTCATTGAAATTGGCACAATATATGAATCGGCATATATTCACAAACAGGACCCTATCTTTTGCAAATAAAAAGGGCATCTCTACGCACTGTACCTTTCTCAACTAAACAAAAACTTGGGAGATAGCTATTCCCTAGTTGATTTCTCCATGGCAATGCATCTACCAATCAGAGTCCACTTACCAGCCAATCAGCACCCTCTCCTCATGCAGTATAATTTGTTGTTCCCTTTGAACTTTGGTATTCTTGCATCATCCTGATGAGTGCAAGATGAAAAGTTTTGGCAGCATGTCTCTTTTTGCAGCAATACTCAATACTACCAAGTGACTATTATCGTTTTGGTTCCATTAAAGGATGCAGAGAAATGTAACCCAGGCAATTTGGAGATTTAAAAGGTTCAATCGTGCACAGAAAGATGTGGAGAGACAGCTCTTTTGAGTGACAAATGCTGAAACACACCCAGCCTTTAAATATTAACAGTGGGCAAACCTATATTCATGGTGCCTTGACTGTCCTTTGATCACTATCATCATGATTCAGACGTTTACCAGCCATAATGGAATTGTCTGTGGCAGAGGTGTGTATAGCAGGAGCCAGAGCTTCCTGACACTACTAGAGATATCAGGGCTGAAATTCCTGACCATTGGGTATGTCCGAGGAGGCGGGGCAGGGATGGCGGGTAGATGCTGATGGGATCTGCTTCTGCAGGGTGTCTCCTGCCCTTTTTTTGATTCAGTGAAGGTTTCTGATTGGGAGGTAATGGGTCTTTTCAGTCTGTTCCATCCATCTGCTTACATCAAAAGAAGAGGGAAGGACTAGCAGGATGAGAAAACCTGCCAGAAATTCTACCACTTCAAACTTCTTCGCTGCTAATGCAAAACACATCAGCGTGACGCAAGGAAAATGTGATCCACCGGCAGAAACGAGTTTCTTAATGGCAATCAATCACAGAGGAGTCATCTGCTACTGTTAGGAAAGTGAATTCTCATTAATGGGTGCTTCCTTTTTTAAGATCTTCCACAATTGTGTGGAATACCATACATTCTGTATCTGTCTCATGATTTCAGGCTGCATTGATTGCCCATCCCAAGTTTCTGAGAAGATAGAGAACTTTACAAGTCAAACACATATTATGGGATGAAAGTCAAATGTAGCCTAAGGGTGGCAGGTTTGTAACTCAATTGTTTCGTTTTGACAGTCTGGTGGCTTACATGCCATTTTTTTCCCCGTTCCAGCTCATAAATTAGATTAATTAAGCCCAATTTTAACTTTTGTTGGAATTGACTTCTAGGTTGCTTGCCATAGAATCATCATAGAATAATACAATGCAGAAGGAAGCCATTCAGCCCAGTATGCCTGTGCTGGCTCGTTTAAAGAGCAATCATGCTTAATCCAAAAGCTTCTTTTTGTCATCCTCTAGTACCTGTCCAATTCCCTTTCAAAATTATTCATGGGTCAGCTTCAACCACCTCTCAAGATTGTGTTCCAGAATTTAATGACTCACTGAGCGAGAAAGATTCTTATATTCTCTCTAGATCTTTTGTCAATGATTTTGAATCTATAGCCTCTAGTCAAACAGTTTTTCTCAATCTACTCTATCAAAATCTCTCATCATCTTGAAAACCTCTATTTGGTCAATATTAAACCTTCTCTGCTCCAAGAACAGCAGTACTAAATTTTCCAGTTTCTCCTCTTATCAGTGAAGTCCTTCATCCAGATAAACCACCTCTACATAAGTTGTCTTGTCAGTGTCATAACCACTGGGCTTGTGTACCCATTAAGTGCTTCCCCTGATGATAGTATGTGACAATGATGCTCTTAATGTCGGGCTTGTGCATCTTCTAGGCGCTACCTTATGGCCAGAATGCACAGAGTGGACCTGGCTGCTGTACCCAAATACAAGCCACTTAAGACTGATGTGGTCCATGCCTTCTGGCAACAGATTTTCACATGTGCCCCTTCCACCATTGCATAGATTGCACCAGTGTGCTTCCTGCCACTTATGTAGATATCAGATGGAACTACTGGATATCCCCTGGGTTTTTTTTCTTGGGAGTCTGGATACTCAGTGCTGAATAAGGATGTCATTATCTCCTCAAGAAGAATCGTCACGTCTTCATTGAAGAACTAGGTAGAGGGTCAATGCAGCATTGGCTTATTGGGCCGGATGACACATTTTCTCTTTGACAAATTTAAACATAAGCGTACGTATCAGCAAACAAATTAGGAGCATGAGTAGGATACTCGGCCCCTCTAGCCTGCTCCACCATTGAATAAGATCATGGCCGATCTGTTTTTAACCTCACATTCCTGTCTCTCCCTGATAGCCTTTTACCCCATTGCTTATCAAGAACCTATTTACTTCTGCCTAAAGATATTGAAGGACTCTGCCTCAACCACCTTTTGGGGAAGAGAATTCCAAAGTCTCACAACCCTCAGAAAAGATGTTTCCTCATCTCTGTCCTAACACTTACCCGGTTTATGCTGCTGAAAACTCTTTTGCCCTTGGTGGGGGTGCTCGATGGGGGCAGTCGGGGGTGTTGGTTGGGAAGCTGACCTCCGCCCGCGCTCGGCACTGCACTTTCAAGCTGGTGGTCCGGCACGCTGCCCACCGAATGAAAATTTCTGCCCTTAAAATCCAACGCAGGATACAATTTTCCGCAACCATCAATGGTTGAGCTCCGTATTCAACAAGGAAATCTAGGTTTCTGCGTGTTAAGTGCACAAAATATGAGAAACCTCAGGATTAATTAACTTCAAAGCAATGGTGATATGGAGACTGCTGTCAATTGGCAACATCCAATTCAAAACATCAGCTATTGGTTATTTATTACTTAACACCTAATGAGTGAGTCAACTAGATGTTAAGTGACAAGAGTAATGTAAACAGCCAAACAGCACATGGGAACTCAGAAGAAATAACTTATATCTATATAATATTTCATCACATGCAAAGGATGCCTCAAAGCATTTGACAGCCTGTTAAATAGGATTCTAAGTGCAATAAAGTTCTTTTGAACTGTTTACAATGCACAATTGTTCTTAATCAAAGCCCTCACATTAGCATGATTGAAACAGTGTTTTGAAACTGATAATACACCGAGATTGAAGTCTGCCAACCCTGGCTAGATGCCACATATCCTGCATTCTTGTTCAAAATGTGACTG
Organism: Carcharodon carcharias; assembly: GCF_017639515.1. Classification (NCBI taxonomy): domain Eukaryota; kingdom Metazoa; phylum Chordata; class Chondrichthyes; order Lamniformes; family Lamnidae; genus Carcharodon; species Carcharodon carcharias. The sequence continues at coordinate 44,976,572 of NC_054485.1, forward strand.
GGGCAGGAACTGCCCTTGAGATATTGCAAATTGCTAGGGGCCATGTTTATAAGGGTTACAGTTGCTGGGATTAAAGCTTGATGTATGGCTTCTAATTTAATTCTCTTTCAAGGTAACAGTGCTTGTTATGTCATGGACAGAGAAAGCGATACAACATTTACATTAAAAGCCATAATATGTCATACAAAGGGAAAATCCAGTGATACGTTAATGCATTTGTCATTAATCTAGTATTAAATAAAATTCACATACAGCTAACAGATAAATTGGAGCATGCAAAAAGGTAACAATACATTACTGGGTTGAGGTCATGTCCACACCACAAGAACGTATCTTCAACAATTTAGCAATGTCAGCACAAATTTGTAATCCATTATATTGTTGATACACTAATCACAATGCATTATTCATTATAATTCATCGATCTGAGGTTTTTGAGGAAAGCTTTGTTTATTTTCAAAATGTTCATTTCTCCATAAAATTCATGATTTGAACAGTACCATGCGACTTAAAGTGAAGTATTATTAGATGAACTGTTTTGAGCTCCAGTGATAATTGATTTTACTTTACAGCAAAATGCAAGATTGCTCATAAGTAACCCTGTTCAACACACACACTCTCTCTCCCGGAATTTCCTCAAATGCCCCTATGTAAAGCTGCACCAAAATTGGTCTTGTTAGCAGGAATTTACGCCAATATTTCCTCACAATGTCATTAGCTTCCACTGGAAAATAAAATAGATGTCAAACAAGCAGAAAGAGACACAGACATTAGGATGCAGAGGGAAGTCTGGAGCATCTACCATTAAAGCCCTTTTTTTGTGGAGCCTCTCAGATACTAATGTGACAAACTCTGATGACATAAAAATTAAAGTTTGAAGCCACTAAACTATTCTTCATGCACATTAAGCACTGGGTGGGGGTGGAGAATAAGTTCACTATATGGGCACAACCATGGAATTGGGTACACTTGGAATTGCATTGGTTAAGTTAAAATTCAAGTTTATGCTAAAATTAATTTGCAAAATCACAAACATAACATCTTGCTTGAACCAATGCAATATCTTATGAGGAAAGTTGAACAGGTTTGATGTATAATTTTTGGAGTTTAGAAGAATGAGAGGTAAGCTTATTGAAACCCAGAAGATTCTGAGGCAGCTTGGCAGGTTTGATGCCTAGAGAGTGTTTCCAGTCATGGGGAATCTAGAACTGGGGTATAGTTTAAAAATTAGGGGTCCCCAATTTAAAAGGAGATTGAGGAGAAATGTTTTCTCTCTGGGGATCATTCAACTTCGGAGGCAGGCAGGAACATGGAACTAAGGCCACAATTAGATCAGCCATGACCATATTAAATTGCGCAGCACGCCTGAAAGGCCAAATAGCTACTCCTGCTCCTATTTTTTAAAATCACAGAATCATTTCGCCACAGGAGGCTGCCATCTCTGAACGAGCAACTCACCTAGTGCCATTCCCCCGCCTTCTCCCTGCAACCTGCACATTTCTCCTTTTCAGTTAAAAGTCTAACTCCCTTTTGAATGTTTCAACTGAACCTGCCTCCACCATACTCTCAGGCAGTGCCTTCCAGATCCTAACTCACTAAATGGAAAAATTTTCCTCCCAACACTTTTGCTTCTTTTACTAATTAATTTAAATCTGCATACACTCGTTCTCAATCCTTTCATGAATGGGAACAGCTTCTCCCGATCTAATCTTCCCAGGCCCCCATGATTTTGAATACCCCAATTAAATCTCCTCTCAGCCTTCATTTGTCTGAGGAAAACAGTCCTAACTTCTCCAATCTATCTTCATAGCTGAAATTCCTCATCCCTGAAACCATTCTTGTGAATCTTTGCTGCAACCTATTCTGCAACCGTCACATCCTTCCTGTAGTGTGGTGCCCAGAACTGGGTGTAATACTGTAGCTGAGGCCGAGCGAGTAACTTATAAAAGTTCAACATAGCCTTCTTGCTCTTTACTCTATGGCTGTATTAAAACCCAAGATACTGTATGCTTTATTAACTGTGCTTTCAACAAGTCCTGCTATCTTCAATGATAAAAAAAATGTGGATGCTGGAAATCCAAAACAAAAACAGAAATACCTGGAAAAACTCAGCAGGTCTGGCAGCATCGGCGGAGAAGAACAAAGTTGACGTTTCGAGTCCTCATGACCCTTCAACAAAACTAAGTAGAAATAGGAAAGGGGTGAAATATAAGCTGGTTTATGGGGGAGGGGGCGAAGAAGGGGGGGTGTTGTTGGGACAAGCAAGCAGTTATAGGAGCAGATAACCAAAAGATGGCACAGACAAAAGAACAAAGAGGTGTTGAAGGTGGTGATATTATCTAAAAGAATGTGCTAATTAAGATTGGAGAGCAGGACGAGCAAGGTAGTTCTAGTGGGGGTTGGGTGAAATAAACCATGGGTGGAATACATTTAAAAATAATGGAAATAGGTGGGAAAAGAAAAATCTATATAAATTATTAGAAAGAACAAAAGGGAGGGGGAGAAATGGAAAGGGGGTGGGGATGGAGGAGGGAGTTCACGACCTAAAGTTGTTGAACTCAATATTCAGTCCAGAAGGCTGTAAAGTGCCAAGTCGGAAGATGAGGTGCTGTTCCTCCAGTTTGCGTTGGGCTTCACTGGAACAATGCAGCAAGCCAAGGACAGACATGTGGGCAAGAGAGCAGGGTGGAGTGTTAAAATGGCAAGCAACAGGGAGGTTTGGGTCATTCTTGCGGACAGACCGCAGGTGTTTTGCAAAGCGGTCGCCCAGTCTGCGTTTGGTCTCTCCAATGTAGAGGAAACCGCATTAGGAGCAACGAATGCAGTAGACTAAGTTGGGGGAAATGCAAGTGAAATGCTGCTTCACTTGAAAGGAGTGTTTGGGCCCTTGGACGGTGCGGAGAGAGGAAGTGAAGGGGCAGGTGTTGCATATTTTGTGTTTGCATGTGGAGGTGCCGTAGGTAGGGTTTGGGGAGTAGGGGGTGATGGAGGAGTGGACCAGGGTGTCATGGAGGGAACGATTCATATCGAATGCCGCCAGGGGAAGTGAAGGGAAGATGTGTTTGGTGGTGGCATCATACTGGAGTTGGCGTAAATGGCAGAGGATGATCCTTTGAATGCGGAGGCTGGTGGGGTGATAAGTGAGGACAAGGGGGACCCTATCATGTTTCTGGGAGGGAGGAGAAGGCGTGAGGGCGGATGCGCGGGAGATGGGCCGGACACGATTGAGGGCCCTGTCAACGACCGTGGGTGGAAAACCTCCGTTAAGGAAGAAGGAGGACATGTCAGAGGAACTGTTGTTGTAGGCAGAATCATCAGAACAGATGTGATGGAGGCGAAGGAACTGAGAGAATGGGATGGAGTCCTTACAGGAAGCGGGGTGTGAGGAGCTGTAGTCGAGGTAGCTGTGGGAGTCGGTAGGCTTGTAATGGATATTGGTGGCCAGTCTATCACCAGAAATTAAGACAGAGAGGTCAAGGAAGGGAAGGGAAGTGTCAGTGATGGACCATGTGAAAATGATGGAGGGGTGGAGATTGGAAGAAAAATTAACAAATTTTTCCAGGTCCCGACGAGAGCATGAAGCAGCACCAAAGTAATCATCGATGTACCGGAGAAAGAGTTCTGGGAGGGGGCCGGACTAGGACTGGAACAAGGAATGTTCCACATATCCCGTAAAGAGACAGGCATAGCTGGGGCCCATGTGGGTACCCATTGCCCACCTTTTATTTGGAGGAAGTGAAAGGAGTTAAAGGAGAAATTGTTCAGTGTGAGAACAAGTTCAGCCAGACGGAGGAGAGTAGTGGTGGATGGGGATTGTTTGGGCCTCTGTTCGAGGAAGAAGCTGAGAGCCCTCAGATCATCCTGGTGGGGGATGGAGGTGTAGAGGGATTGGACGTCCATGGTGAAGAGGAGGCAGTTGGGGCCAGGGAACTGGAAATTGTTGATTGACGTAAGGTGTCAGAGGAATCATGGATGTAGGTGGGAAGGGACTGGACAAGGGGAGAGAGAAGGGAGTCACGATAGCGAAAAATGAGTTCCGTGGGGCAGGAACAGGCTGACACAATCAGTCTGTTGGGACAGTCCTGTTTGTGGATTTTGGGTAGGGGTAGAAGCGGGCCATCCAAAGTTGGGTGACTATCAGGTTGGAAGCTGTGGGAGGAAGATACCCAGAGGAGATGAGGTCAGTGACAGTCCTGGAAACAATGGCTTGATGTTCAGTGGTGGGGTCATGGTCCAGGGAGAGGTAGGAAGAAGTGTCTGACGCTCAGCCTCTGCGAGGTAGAGGTCAGTGCGCCAGACAACAACAGCACCACCCTTGTCAGTGGGTTTGATGACAATGTCAGGGTTGGACCTGAGAGAACGGAATGCAGTAAGTTCAGAGAGAGACAGATTAGAATGGGTGAGAGGAGCAGAGAAATTGAGACGACTAATGTCACGCCGACAGTTCTCAATGAAAAGATCAAGAGCAGGTAAGAATCCAGAGGGAGGGGTCCAGGTGGAGGGAGAATATTGGAGGTGGGTAAAAGGTTCTGTTGAACGGGGAGAGGACTCCTGCCCAAAGAAGTGAGCATGGAGACAAAGGCGGAGGAAGAAGAGCTCAGCATCGTGCCGAGCCCGAAATTCATTGAGATGAGGGTGTAAGGGTATGCAACTATGTCCTTTGCTGAGCACTGAACATTCAGCATCGGAGAGTTGAAGGTCAGGGGGTTTGTGAATACACAGCCGGGGCTGGGATTAGAAGATGGGGTGGGGACAGGCAGAGGTGGAGGGTCCTAGATGGGTGTTGGTGTTGATGAGTTGTTGGAGCTTGCGTTCCTTAGCACTTGAGAGAAAGAGAAAAAGTTTCTTGTTGAGGCGTCGGATGAGCCGAAGAATAAAATGAAACTGGGGTCACGCGCAGCTTTGAAAAAGGGTACGGCGGTGCTGCTGGAGGGAGAGGTCGAGTGTGTTCATATGGCGGCGCATGGCACTGAGTGTGGATCTGAGAATGTGACGGGAACAGCAGTCCGAGAAACATTTTATGTCCCGGAGATACCTGTAATCCTGGGTGGGTTCGAAACATGAGGGATGGAATTTCAGTTGAAATCCACGTGAGGTAAGCCGGAGACGGAGACAGTCACTGAGAAAGGAAATGTGGCTGTGAAAGCGGATTTTAGAAAACACCTTGTCAACGGTAGTTGACAGGGCCCTCAACCGTGTCTGGCCCATCTCCCGCACATCCGCCCGCACGCCATCTCCTCCCTCCCAGAAACATGATAGGGTCCCCCTTGTCCTCACTTATCACCCCACCAGCCTCCGCATTCAAAGGATCATCCTCCGCCATTTCCGCCAACTCCAGCATGATGCCACCACCAAACACATCTTCCCTTCACTTCCCCTGGTGGCATTCCGTAGGGATCGTTCCCTCCATGACACGCTGGTCCACTCCTCCATCACCCCCTACTCCTCAACCCCCACCCACGGGACCTCCACATGCAAACGCAAAATATGCAACACCTGTCCCTTCACTTCCTCTCTCCGCACCGTCCAAGAGCCCAAACACTCCTTTCAAGTGAAGCAGCATTTCATTTGTATTTCCCCCAACTTAGTCTACTGCATTCATTGCTCCCAATGCAGTTCCCTCTACATTGGAGAGACCAAACGCAGACTGGGCGACCGCTTTGCAAAACACCTTCGGTCTGTCCGCAAGAATGACCCAGGCCTCCCTGTTGCTTGCCATTTTAACACTCCACCCTGCTCTCTTGCCCACATGTCTGTCCTTGGCTTGCTGCATTGTTCCAGTGAAGCTCAACACAAACTGGAAGAACAGCACCTCATCTTCCGACTTGGTACTTTATAGCCTTCCGGACTGAATATTGAGTTCAACAACTTTAGATCCTTAACTCCCTCCTCCATCCCCACCCCCTTTCCATTTCTTCCCTCTCCCTTTTGTTGTTTCCAATAATTTATATAGATTTTTCTTTTCCCACCTATTTCCATTATTTTTAAATGTATTCCACCCATGGTTTATTTCACCCCACCGCCACTAGAGCTACCTTGCTTGTCCTGCTCTCCAATCTTAATTAGCACATTCTTTTAGATAATATCACCACCTTCAACACCTCTTTGTTCTTTTGTCTGTGCCATCTTTTGGTTATCTGCTCCTATAACTGCTTGCTTGTCCCAACAACACCCCCCACTTCTTCACCCCACCCCCCCACCCCCCGTAAACCAGCTTATATTTCACCCCTTTCCTATTTCTACTTAGTTTTGTTGAAGGGTCATGAGGACTTGAAATGTCAACTTTGTTCTTCTCCACTGATACTGCCAGACCTGCTGAGTTTTTCCAGGTATTTCTGTTTTTGTTCTGCTAGTTTCAATGACTTATGCACATACACAGCCAGGTCCTTCTGTTCCTGCACTCCCTTTAGAGTTGCACCCTTTATTTTATATTGTCTCTCCACATTCTTCCTGCCAAAAATGGATCACTTCACATTTCTCTGCATTGAACTTCATCTGCCACCAGTCTGCCCACTCCAACTTGCCTTTGTTCTTTTTGAAGTTCTACACTATCCTCCTCACAGTTCACAAAACTTCCAAGTTTTCTATCATCTGTAAACTTTGAAATTGTGTGCCCTATACCAAGGTATAGGTCATTAATATGTATCAAGAAAAGCAAGGGTCCCAAAGCTGACCCCTGGGGGACTCCACCACAAGCCTTCCACCAGCATAAAAAACATCCATTAACTATTACTCTCTGTTTCCTGTTGCTCAGAAAATTCTGTATCCATGTCGCTACTGTCCCTTTTATTCCATGAGCTATAACTTTATGTTCTTATATCAAACGGAATTGCTTATTTTCTTCTTTGCCTTGAGAACTGTTCCTCGATGGATTTAAGAGTGGTAACCTGGTGCAGTTTTATTAACACAGCTGAAATAAGTTTATCGGAAGACAAAACAATGTTAAGCAGAGTGTCCAATCCGCCCCTTTGAATAGCCTGTTATAAAATCACTGAAAATAACTTGAAAAACTATACAGAACTTTCTACACATACCATTGGTGAACCTCGTCAATTTCTTAGTATATGAACTATTTTTAAATATGTAACAACTTTTAAAATGTGTCTACTGGTACCAGTGTGACTAAAATATCAAGCTCAATTTAAAGGCATCCCTCAAACAGCTGCAAATGAGCGTGCCATCGTGGCCAGTTTTATGGGTGGGGCCAAGCTTGGACAAAATAAATTTTAAAACAGTGTAAAAAGATTAAGCAAGCTCAATTTATGCTCAGTCTAACTTATATTTGAAATTCTCTTGTCTTTTATCCTGGTTTGCCAATCTTCACTCAGATTGCACTGGCTAAACTAGTATAAACTAGCAGAAACTCTATCCCAGCATGTTTAAGAAAGTACATTAAAAATTGAAAAGCTTTCACAATTGTAACACATACTAACGCCACACAAAAGCATTCACAGATGTAGAAGATATGGTGCAGGTCTCAGTAAAGAGGAATGTAACACCAAATTTGACTTCTGGTCCCACTGCACCGCAAATTTTGAGTTTAAATTTATGCACAGAACTGGTGTAAATGCAGGAAACTTGTGTTTTCCTCTTTTTTGTATCTGAGTGGAGTTATGTTAATGAGAAAAGTACCGTCTTGCTGGAAAGTAACCCGGAAGATCAAGAAGATATGGCCTACTTAGCACTTCCACCCAAGATAAGTTCCACTGCAGAGCCTTGTGGTAAATGAACAGAAGAGGATGTGACGGGAGTAGGCTGGGCTGGCTTATGGCTCTGAATCAGCAGAAGGTGCAACAGGAGACCTGAAGCAGAATGAAATGTGCGGATTTATATTTTCTATAAACATCCTGGTTTTACTAAACGCAGATTGTCACATTTCGTTCTCTCTCAGTTTCAGTGATAAAGCTCAGCTGTCACTCTTTGTTTCGATTGAGTAAATCGAATCCTGTCCTTACACTGACTCATGATTTATGTGTGCGGTTAGAACTCATTTATTTTGACATTACCCTGACACAATGTGATGTCCTCTCCTGGCTCGTTTTATTTTTCCCTGAAAATTCCACTGCTAAACGTCAGTCAGTTTATCTCTTCTTGAAGGATTGTGAGATATCCTCAGCACACTTGGCTCATACAACTGTGACTCAAAATGGTCCACTTCTGAAACAAGTAGGATGCTATTCATTCTGCACAAGCTCACCTACCCAGTCCAGGAACAGAGTGTTGAAGAAACAAGGGGAAGTCCACTGGTCATATCAGGACATGTGTCCAGGTAACTCAGCCATCATTTTGCATATTTGCTACAGTGCACTTTGACTATTGAGGGAACTGAACCTGCAGGATAACATTACAGGCAGCGCAAGTAGTCCCACTTCCTTTGGATTTTTTTCCCGGGCTCTCTGCCTTTTTCCACAATGTTATGTTTGTCCTATACCTTTGAAAGGTCTACTGTAATTCTCTGAAGATGGCTGCAATGTTGTCTGCATGTTGACATATTTCCTGAAGCCAGTAATATAACCCAGACTTCCCTCTGAAATCTCAGCTTAGAAAATGCATTTTGATATCATAAACGTGTTCAGTTACTAATCATGTGGCTCAGTGCATCATTATTCCATCTACATTTGTGCTTGAGCTGGAGGATTTGACATCAGAGGCTTAAATCTTGGGCATTATCTTCCGGTCTGGAGTATAAGTAAGGAGGCAGGAGTCAGAGTGAGAGTGATTTCTGCCTGGGGAGGGATCTGGTTGGGCAGTGGGGTGGTGGGATGGCTGGCCACACACGATCTCTGCTGGTCAATTTATTAGATATGCAAGTGCGAGGAGCATGCCGCTTCCTCCTCAGCTGGACCATAGCTAGTAAAAGTGCAATTTGCCTGGAGCCAGCATCATGTACGACTGAGTTGATCTGTGAACAAATTGCAGCGACCCATCTAGTCAGCATATTCTTTGAAGCTGTCTCTCCAGCCCTGAGCATTTCAGCCAATGGGAAGACCTGTAGCTAGCATCAGGCTACCCCTGATCTCCCCCAACCCCACCATGGTCAGGCCCACCCTGGAGGAGCACAAATGAGTTTCCTCTTGTTCAAGCATCCGTGTGTATGGAGGCTGTAGAATTGGCAGGGGTATAATGAAAGCCATTTCTACGCACTTTCCTTCAAAAACTTTTGGGCTTCCCTCCATCACCCTTGAGACACATTCGAGAGACCCTTGCCTCGCCATCATAGATGTGCCACCCACCCCTTTATCAGCCATGACTATCTACCCGGGACCCTCAAGATTTTAAACTGGCACGTTTTGTTGTTCCATCCCCTGGGCCTCAACGAGCTAATCTCTGCTTCTCTTCCTCCATTCAAGCTCTCCTTCCATTCAAGCCCTCCCTGACAAACACCCCCTCTGCCCCCACTAATCTTGGTCAACTTGAGTTGCCCTTCAGCACAGACTTTACGCAATTCCTGACCTTGCTGGGATCTCGATGTTATGAGACCCATGAGTCAGGGGACAAACTTGGAGCCATGTGGGCTTCACCATAGAGTGGAGAACATACATGAGCATGGTTCTCATCCAGTGACTCATAATTAGTCGGGTGTGCATTGAGTCTGTCAATTGTGCTGACCTTTAACTCTGTCCACCTGAAAAGACCCTCCTTCCACTTCAAGAGATCATACTTAGCGACTGACTGCGTTTCCCAATTGTAATTTTAAAATGGAGCATGTCACCTCTCCATCATGGTCAACCATGTTCTAACCTACCCCTGTCACCCAACTTCCCTCCCCATCATCCTTGACCCACCCATTATAATAATTCCTCTGCCCTCTGTCACCCTTGAACATCCCCATTACCCTTGAGCCTATAACTATCACCCTCCACATGCCTTCTCTCCCCTCTGAGCCTACATCTGTTACTGTCTTCATGACCACCCTGGTCCCGACCCCTCCTGTTATCCGAACCACCTGTTTTATCCATTTTCATGACACCCCCATGAGACCACCCACCACCTGACCGTGACCCTGGACGTGTCACCCTACCACATCCCACCCCTCACCTCACTATGACTTTTCCCTTCACTGCACAGTACACAGAAATCAGCAGTCTGCTTGCCATATTTAAATGACTAATTAAGGGTCCTTTAGTCTTGTGGTCAAGCCAATTGACCTAGATAATGCACTGCCCACGCCATTGAACATTTGGCGTGGGCAGCTGGGTGAGAGCGGGAAGCCCGTTTTTAAAAAAATTAATGTTCAAAGGGCAGAAAGGAAGGGGGTATTGCACTTCGGGGGCTGCCCTTGGCTGAATGCAGGGCAGGCCTCCCCTTAGGTTGACCCCCACTTCCTATCCACTCCTTTTGTTAATCCCACACTGCCACTCTATCTAACCTACCCAAACCCTCCTGGCTCAAGGCCCTGGATTTATCTGCTCCAAGGATCCATGGTTCTTGATCTTTTTTCCCTTTCGCAGTCCCAGCAGCGGCCACTGACTTGTTCCTGGCGCTGTCTGGACTCATGAAGCTGTGGCCAGTTGGATTGGCTGGCAGCTCCAGAAGGCAGGACTTCTGCCCCACTTGACTCTCGTTAGTCCGCCCTGAAGTGTTTTATGGCTGCAGGGTGGGTCGACGTGGAGCATGTCCACACCACACCGACCAGGTTTCCAGGCTGCGGGGTGAGGGTCTGCCCCCCCACCCCAATCCATTTTATTCCGTCCAATACTTCAGTTTTAAAGTTTTAATTCTTCTCTTCAAATTCAGGAATGGACTCGCCCCTCCCTACCTCAGTAATCTCTACCAGTCCCACAACACTCCGAAATATCTGCGCTCCTCTAATTCTGGCCTCTTACGCATCCCCAGTTTTAATTTCTCCACCATTGGTGGCCGTGCCTTCAGCTTCCTAGGCCCTAAGTTTTGGAATTCCCTCCATAAACCTCTTGATCTCTCTACCTCTCTTCCTTTAAGGCACTCCTTAAAACCTACATCTTTGACAAAGCTTTTGGTCATCTATTCTCATATGTACATAAATGACTTGGGTCAAATTTTGCTTCTTAATGCTCCTATGAAGTACCTTGGGATGTTTTATGTTAAAATCACAACATAAATGCATTATAAATAAGTTGTTACTGCTATACAGTATCTAGTCCCCTTGGAATCCTTAAAACAGAAATCATATTAACATTCAACTTTCTCTTTTCCAGAAGAACATGCATAATTTAAACAATTCGCTCCTCATAATCCAGCTCCTCCGTCCCCTCATTTATTCTGCTTTGTCCGTACATATCCTTTCAATAGCTGTATTTTTGAAGTGTGGTGACTAGAGCTGTGCACCGTGTGCTACTGTCTCACCAATGGTTTATAAAGTGGCAGGATAACGTCACTGCTTCGGCTCAGTATTGGCCGTTTAATCTGACCCAACTTTTGAGTTACTTTATTCAGTGCCAAACAACTTTGTTGTGACAGCTTCAAATTATTGTCAGTCACAATTCCCAGACCTCCCTCATTTCCCACACACATCATTATTTTCTTTCCATTTAAGTAATCGTCCCTTCACGCATTTTTTGCATTTCTCTACATTTAATTGTACTTGGCATCTGTCTGACCAATTCCCAAGCATATTAAAAACCTCCAAGTGCTTATCCTGCTTAGCTCTGCTGTCTACCACCTTCACTAGATTTGTGTTATCTGTAAATCTAAGCACTGTGCTTCTGGCTGTATGGTCATCAAATGTGCTGAGCCCACAGTTGCCAGTTTGTAGGTCACAGACAATGCCGTAGAAATTCAATGGTGCCACACCCATTTGTCTGGCACCAAATGAGCGACTAAGGCCTGGATTTTCATCTTCAAGGTGGGTAGCAGGAGTCAGGAAAACTTCCAGCTCAAACAGTCTGCCTCAGGAGAAAGTGCTTGTAAAAGCTGGCATCTTCATTGTTGGGCTGGGAGGGTGCGGGGGTGTGGCTGTGGGTACGGGATGCAGTCAGGCCAGCCAACCCAGGAAAAAGGCTTAGAGGGAGCTACACAGGACTGTGGGGTGCAGAGGTGGGCTGTTTGAAAGGCCAAGTGAATGTAAGGCATGGCTGAAAGCCTTGACATCCATTACACTTGTTGAAACACCTGTGCCCCAGGGAAAACATTGTTTGATCAGGCTCTCTGATCTCTGCTGTCAATTTCACAAGGTTTATTTTCACAAGGTTAAGTGGACTCAAGGGTTTGTGGTGTTTGTTGTTGATAATTTAAAGTGTTTGGATGATTGACACTGTTATTGCCTTCTAAGTGAAACATTTTTTCTACATAATAGAAAGTTATGAATGAATTGCTTTTTTTAAAAAAAAACTGATTTTTAAAACACATCCTACTGTCGCTGTAGAGTCCACTGGTCTTATATAATGTATCAATGGGCATGGAAATGCCAAAGCTTGGCATGGGGGAATGAGGGGCCATGGGGGTGGTTGGAAGGGCAGAGTTTGGCATGGCGGGATGAAGACGACCTTTTAAACTTACCTTTAAAAAGGGCTCCTCATCCAGACCAGGGTTGGCGACTCGCCTGAAGAGCCATGATCCACAACCCTTTGAAAACCTGGCTTGACTCCATGAAAATTGCAGAGGAGTAGGAAATACCTATCCCTACAATGGAGCTGGCCAGATCAGGAGCGCCGGATGCAGGCCACACCATTTAAAAGCACTCCCAAAAATCAGACAGCCCGGGAATGCAGTCAGGAATCCAAGAACTGGGACCCTCCCCCCATTTTCAAAGGTCTCTCAAGTCATCCCAACTCCAGGCCCAAATTTCCAAGGGAAGGCAGTGTGGGGTGCATGAGCTCCTTACAGCATGCCTGGTTGAAACCTGGAACTGTTCTGAAAGAAAATTACAAAAGACTTGCATTTATATAATTCTTTTCACAACTTCAGAACATCCCAGGTGCTTTACGGCCACTGAATTTTTTATTTTGACACTATTGTAATGTAGGAAGCACAGCAACCAAGTTGTGTGCAGCAAGTTCCCACAAACAGCAATGAGATAAATGATCAGATCGACTGTTTTTTGATGTGGTTGTGTGAGGGATAAACATTTGCTGGGTCACAGAGGAGAACCACCTTACTCTTCTTCACAATGTTGCCATAAGATTATTTTTTGTACTTTGATTTAAGATGGGAGATAGAATATGTCCAGGGAACTACTGACAGTCGGTTTGCTGAAATCTGTACTAAAGAGGGAGTAGAGTTAAAAGGATGGCTGTTCAGAGTGGGAGAAAATGGGAAATGGTGTCCTTGTGGGATTAGCACTGTTCCACAACATATTCTCCAATTTACCAAACAGGATCAAATTGGGTGAGATAGTCAATGCTGAGGAGGGTGGCAACAAATTGTAAAAATACATTAATAAACTTGAAGCACAGGCATGCCATTGGCAAATGAATTTCCACAAAGTGTTACATTTTGGTAAGGAGGCCACAGCTGGGAAATGAGAATCCAAATGGGGCAGGGGTTCTCAATATAAGATCGCCATTGAGAAATCAAACAGGGAATTCAGAAGAATCTTCTTTTTGCACAGAGTGGTAAGAATGTGGAACCCAATGTCACAGGGAGCAGTTGAGGGAAAGTTAGATAAGCAGCAAAAGGGGAAGAGAGGAGAATAGAGGTTTATGCTGAGAGAGTTAATTAAGTGAGGATGGGCAGGGGTTAAATAAGGATCATTCAGCAGCACAAATACTAAAATTGGAACAATACGGGGAAGATTAGCATGGCCCCTGCACAAGGGTGACACGCAAATTCGTGAAGCGTTCCAATTTTTTTTCCGCTTATTTGTCATTGGCTGCAGATCATGTCGGGTAGAGGGAAAGGTGGTAAGGGACTGGGCAAAGGTGAAGCCAAACGGCACCGCAAAGTCCTTCGCAATAATATGCAGGGTATTACTAAGCTGGCCATTCGGTGCCTGGCCCGCCGTGGGGGCGTCAAACACATCTCCGGTCTCATATACGAAGAGGTTCTGAAAGTTTTACATGAAAATGTTACCAGGGACTCAATCACCTACACTGAGCAGGCCAAGCACAAGACGGTGACGGCCATGGATGTGGTGTACGCACTAAAGCACCAGGGGCGGACCCTGTATGGCTTCGGTGGTTGAAGGTACTTTAAGAAAGATAGTGACTTAAAAACCAGCACCAGCTTGAACTCAGTGCCCTGGTTCCTTCTGAAAGATAGCACTTGCTATATTCTGCAGGAGTGTCAGTCCAGATTAGGTACTCAATCTCTGGAGCAAGACTGGAACCCACACCCTTCTGACTCTTAGGTGAAAGTGCAATCACTGATTTGTGGCTGAAACCTGTTACATCTTTAGACTGTATAGTTCAGTGCACCTACCAACTGAGCTATTGAGAATCTCTCTGTGACTTTTCTTTAACATTTGACCACTGACACAATTGCTTTCTCCATATGCCTGTCCCAGCAATAATTAAAATAAAGGTGTTTCTTTGAGAGCTGACCCTTTTCTTGTATTGTAACACCAGCGCTATATTACAAGCTGATTGCCTCAGAAAATGTTTCTTTTAGCATTTTATTTCCATTGTGTCCGATCAAACACTGTGCCATTCAATAATACATCAGAATACAGAAATATTCACATTCATTTGTCATAAATTTAGAAACTCACACTTAATACAGGGCTTCTGAAAGAACTGGTTTTTTCAGTGCCAACAAATTGAGTAACTAAATTAAGCACAGTACATTTATATTTTTTGTGAAACTGCATGCAAAGGTCTTATTTATTAACATATGACACCCATGGAGATTTAGTGAAAGAAATCACACTATGCATCTGTTAGCATATTTGAAGGTCACAATGATATTTTAAGGAAGTTGCAACGTCATTTTAATCATGTATTTCTTCATCATTAACATATCTGATACAACTATTTTTCTTTCATATAGCTTTCAGTTCCCTTTCTCTAATTTCCCTTTTTGTCATCTGCAGTCCCCAGTATATCTTAACTGTATTATTGAGATATTAAACCATGTTACACTTAGAGAATGAAAGTGAATAAAACTGTAAAAAAGAAACATATTGCAAACAGCAGAAAAGGATGTTTTAACATTCTCTTTCTCCACTTGGTGTAGTTACAATTAATAGATTTGGAAATAATTTCATAAAGTAGTTAACTAGCAATTATTGTTAGTTAAAAATGATCAGGTACAAATTGAGGATGTGGCTGTGGGTATAAGAGGCTAATGAATTAACTAAGATAGAAACAAAACATCAGAAGATAGGAACAGGAGTAGACCATTCAGCCCCTCTAAACTTGTTCTGCCATTCAATTAAATCAAGTTTGATTCTTATCTCAACCCTATTCATTGGTCTTGTAGAATGTAACAAAGGATGTAACCTGCAACCAAAACAAAGTATTAACGAGTACAGACAATTTACCAGTAGCCCTTGAAACTACAGTTCAGAAACTGGGAAATGTACTACCAGGTTTTGCTGTACTTAAATGAGTTTATTTGTTTAGTTTTGTTTTGGTTTGACTGATTTTGATGGAATGTAGTTGGATTTCCTGGGAGAGTTTTTCCATTGTTGAACAAATCGCCCAAGGATGTATTCTGCATCAGTATTCTCTTCTGCCAAGAATGATGAGCACGCCTGTGCACATGCTCATGTCCTCCTGCCTGGAGCAAGGTGCCCTTTATCCTGCTCTCCCTCTCTCATTCCAGTCAGCAGGAGCACACTGGGGAATATATTATAATTTCGAACATGTTACCCAACACACTTCCATTGACAAACAAGAAAAAAGGAAAATAGCTTGCCTTGGGCAGGATGACATTCACGTACACATAAGGCCTCCTATTATCATTTTTAAATGGAGAGGAAAACACCAACATGAGCTGCCACTGCCATAGAACATTGCGCTAATTAACATGAGGTCAATAGACTTGCCAAATTCAAACATTTTCCCATTTCTGGAACCCAGATCCAATATGAAGCAATCCTAGTTTAGGTGCGGCAGAGTTCAGAAGTGTTCTCCCTATTCCAACTAACTAACTTAACCACACCTTCAGTAGAGTATTCCCAGTCCACTATTGTAAGCATCCATTCTATTAGTTAACTGAAGTAGACCACAAAAGGGGCTATTTGTTTTGCAATTGACTCACACTTAACTTGGGACAGAAACTGCTCAGGATAGCTTCACATCTGACTGTTTTAGATGGCAGAGAGAGAGAGGAGAGAGAGAGAGAGAGAGGTCTTTCATCCTAACAATTGGGGCTAAATTCTAAACAGTATTCAAAGACTGTAAATTATCTGTGCCTAGGATAGTAAGAGTCAGTATAAGGAAAAACTCAGTACATGTAAAATGACTGTGAGAGAATGAGCTTAGAATTGTTTGGGAAATTAAGCCACTTGATAAATTTTGAAAAACATCAGAGAGGAAAGAAAACAAAAGCGTGAAAGCATAGGACCACCAACTTTTGAACAAGTCTTCCAGTGAAGGTATGCATACAGTTGAAAAATTCAGTGAGTTCCTTAATGTATTTTAAAAAGGGACAGGGCAGACACTATAGCCAAGAGGGTGCTTGAAGATCATAATAGATAACATGGAGTTTTGTAGCCATACAAAACTTCAAAGGATAGAATGATATCACTAAGTAGATTATCGTTCCTAAGAACATGATAAAATTTAGAAGTTCACAAGATATTAATAACTAAATTCAGGGGGAAAGAAAGCTAACATCTTTCTTGAGGAGACTGCTATACCTTTAATATCAATTTCAGCTAACAAAATGGCAGATGATAATACATTGAATAGGTAGTTCCTCAACGTGTCCAGGTATTGGAGAGACCTGTGGGGTTAAACCACTAATCAACGATATATTGTTGATGGCACTGTGACATTGAAGAGTTGTAAGCTGCAAACTCCTACCTGCTCCTTCTTCACTATGGTGGACATCGAGACTGTGGGAATTAAGCAGACCAACTTTACAGGGCCTGTCTTGGCAGAGTTTAATTATTAACTGCAGGACACCTCAATTGTGTAATTGGACCAAGCTCTATAAATCTCCTTGATAGTTTTCCTTTGCTTATGAATTCACTGTTCACAATTCACAATTTATCTCATGCTGTTACCAATCACTGGGCTAATGTGGAAGTCTGATGAAATAGGACTAACTGAACATTACTGAGATTTATTCCAGCATATCAAAGCTTGTTCTGCTGATTAGTAATCATCTTTTGGTCTCTGTACATTGCTGTAATTCTAGGTTGCAGCACAAAAAACAGGCCAACCATTCCAACAGGTCTATGGCAATGTTTATTCTCCATACGTTCCATCTCATCATAGGAATACAGGATTTAGGAACAGGAGTGGGCAATTTGGCCATTCAACAAGATCATGGGTGATCTGGTTGTAGCCCCAACTCTACTTCGCTGTTTGTCCCCATATATTCAGTCTGGTAGAATATAAGCTATAACCTACCTGTGGTGGGGTTTGAACCTGTATCCCCAGCACATTAGCCTAGGGCTCTGGATTACTAGTCTAGTGACATTACCACTACGCTATGTCTACCCACGCCATTGTAACACAATATCCATCTATTTATTTCTGTCTATATTTAAGGAGAAATTTGATTTGAAAAGGATAGGCCCATGTGCCACGACAATCTAGTTGCATCCACATTTACACTGAAAATGCTCAGCTCGTCAGAAGGCATCTGCAATACGAGAAAGGTGATTATTGATCTGAATCATTTCTCTCTTGACACATGCCACCTGACTGGCTAAGAATTTCTAGTACTTTTCTGGTTCGATTTCAGATTTTCAGCATCCGCAGTATTTTGCTCTTGCATCCATAGTTAGTTGTAACACTGCACCTCATTCTTTAATATTTATTAGCTTTGTTCAATGTCTACGCTCTGGCTGATGGACGAAGATTGGTTCCCTTCTTTGACTTGTTTTTTTCCTGTGACAAGATTATTGAAAACTATTTCAAGGCTGGCTAAAGCTCCAGATCTTTTAGAAATTGTTCAGTCTTGTGCAGTCATTAAAGGGGTCAGACGCCAACATTGTCGATACTGGCTCCATTCAAAAGAATGATGGCCAGATTGCATCTGAAAGGACAATTCTTGGCAGAGTGTTGGGCAGAACAGTAGCACTGATGTGAACATAAGCCTGTTGAATATGGATTAAGACAACCATTATAAACTGACGATTCTGTCAAAAGCAGCACCAGCAACAAAACATTTGTGAGGAAGCTCCAGTGTGACAATATTTTATATAAAGGGAGGGTGATGATGGTGGGGATGGGGGGTAAGGGGCTTCTGAAACAAACTCAGTCACTAGCACGATGTTACATTTCTGCTCCATAAACACTTTACTGCAGACTGCATTTCGGCATATACCAATGTGACTCTTGTATTTGTAACTTATATTTACTAAAAAGGCAAGTTGAATTGGTAGTTGTGGCAGTGGTTCACCTGCGGGACCTAGGTTTGAGTCCAGAGCTGTGTTTGGAAGAAAATTTAAGATCTATAGAGTGGGACACAAATTAAACGCAGAAAGAAGTACAAAGTTCTGATTAGGAATGGGACATATCAAAATAGGTGCCACACTGAAACCAAATGACCACCACCTGATCTGTTGTGGGGGATCCATGATAGGAAACTTGTTCCCCCCCACCCCCCAGCGTGGATCTAAGATGGGAGTGATAGTTCCATATGCCAATCGGTGCAGGCTTTAGGATCCAGCCAAATTCATCTTTGGGCCTTACTTAAATGCGAGCCCAGCACACCACTTAGCATTCCTATTTCTCCTGAGCTCGCAAATACACAAACTAAATATTTTTTCAGCTTTTTCTTTCAGTGGTCTTTCGCGATCCCTTTAAATTGCACTGGCCAGCCGCTCAAGATCTGGTACAACTGGGTGGAATGCTCCCAGTACAAGTCCAGCATCTTTTAAATATTTTTTATTCATTCTTAGTGTGCGAGTGCCGCTAGCAAGGCCAGCATTTGTTGTCCATCCCTAATTGTCCGTCAGCAGGTCTTGGTGAGCCGCCCACATCTGAGTGGCTTGTTACCCCTTTTCAGAGGGTGGTCAAGGGACGTGGATGGGTCTGGACCAGTTAAGGATGGCTGATTTTGTTCCCTAAAGACATTATTGAAACAGCTGGCTTTTTATAACAATCCAGTAGTTTCATGATTATTATTATTAAGCCCATATTTTTCATTAATTCCAGATTAATTGATTAAATTGAAATTCCTCCAGATGCTATGGAATTCATTCATCTGGAGTACTAGTCTGGGCCTCTGGATTACCAGTACAATAACATCACCACTATACTACCAAATTCCACCCACATCTGGTAATGGGGCACAAATTTGCGCGTTTGAGCAGCCTTGAGCCGATTCTCAGCAAGTGCCTTGGAGGACTAAAAATAGCTTGAGCCAACATTAATGTTTAGTACAACTGCACTCTAGGTTGAGCACAATAGATTGTGGTGTAAAATGCACAGGGTTAACGCCCTTTACAATGCAAAACAAGCGGCCATAAATTGAGCTTCTAATCCACAGTCTCCATTACACACTATGCCTGATCTGGGGATATTAGATGTAGACAAGGCCATCAGAAGTAAAGATAATCACCATTGCCCAACTTCAGAAATTTGACAAGGGTTTAAGAAAGACAAAAGAGAAATTCATAGCATTAGATGTCACGCCAGATTGAATTAAATTTTGTGGGATGCTTTATTGTGGGGAGAACTGTCCTTTTAAACAATGCCCTCTATTTTAGGGATGCAACTCACAATATTGCCAGTTACATGAGTGAAAGTGCTTCCTCACAATTCCCAGGAAAATCTCTCAGCTTCGGCTTCCGGCAATACCTCCTCAGTGCGCACCTCTCCGCCGCTTTGTGCCTTGTTCTTTTAGTCATTCATTCAGGTGTAGGAGAACATGACCCCAATCGCTCAGAGTTATTACGGGAGCAGCCGTGCGTTTCAGAAAGATATTTGTTCACCATAAGACGAGGGTTAAAGTGCCTTTCGAGTTTGTCTGCAAAATGTCTCACCAGTTACTGCAACAACAGCGGCTGCTTATGTTTTCCTTCATTTGCTGGGATTTCCATTCAGCCAGGCTGACCTCAAAGCTGCTTGGTCTCATGACCCACTTTTTGCTGTCATTGTGAATAGGTTCAGACAATTGACAAAACTCCTTCCCTAAAGTCCACTGGGAGCACACTCACCTTCCAAGGATTGCAATGCTGTTTCAGCAGAAGCATAAAAATCCACTTGTGGATAGTAAACATTCTGTGCATTAAAAAAATGCTGTTATCTCATTCTTCTTCTCATTAAACATTCATACAGAGATTGCAGCATTCAGATCAATGTCATTTTTCTCCTCACTTGTCTCCCCTCCACTCTTGCCTGTCATGTGCTGTACATGGTTTCACAGCCATTAGCCATCTTCTAGTACCTTGGATATAGCAGTGGCTGTTGGCAGACTACTTAACTCTAAGGGGAATTTCATTACAGTTGATCCTGATCCTGTCTTCATCAGATGTGGGTTCAAGTCACACTCCAGTCACTTGGAAAAGAAAGTCTAGTCCAAACATTCTAGTGCAGTACTGAAGAAGTGCTGCACTGTCAAATTTGCTTTCTTTCAGATGAGATGTTAAAGCAAGGCCTCTTCTGCCCACTGATGTGAATGTAAAAGATTCCATGACACTGCTTCAAAGGGGAGCAGAAGTTTTCTTCAGCCTCCTGACCAATATTCATCCCTCAACCAACACCTAGATGATTATATGGTCATTTTTGCTATGTGCAAATTGGCTGTCACATTTAGCTACATTACAACAATAACATCGCTCCAAAAAAGTACTTCATTGGCTGTTAAGGAGTTTCGGATGTCATGGAGCAAAATTTTTAGCTCGGCAGGCGGGCGCACGCCTATACTGCTCGAGTGTAAAATGATGTCTGTTGACATCGGGCGAGCATCCCGACGTCAAAGCGCAGTAGCACAATATTTCATTTGTTGGGTGCGCGCCAGAGTCAGCAGTGTGCCCACCAACAATTAAAAGGTCATTAAATTATCAATAAAGTTGAATTTTTCACTGCCCTTCCAACCTTACGGTTGGTGGGCAGGCAAAAAGGCCAAGCAGCCTTTGCACTTTTTAGGAAATCTCATCCACGGGCAGGATGAGGGGCAGAAATGTCCCCCCGTTGTGGGGGGCTGTGCGGGGGCGGGTGTGAACCCAATCGGCACCCGTGATCGGGGCCGCACCGAGTGGGCAGGCCAATTGAGGCCCTTCCAGCGTGACAATTGCCCGGAAGTGCTGAGCGCTCCTTGTGTGGGCAGTGGGGGTGGGATTCCCTGAGTTGGAGCCTGCGCTCTAATGCGCATGCATGTGAAAGAGCTCAGAAATCTCCGAGGCACAGATCTGCCTCAGGGAGATTAGTTTAAGTTTTAAACATTTAAATAAAGGAATTTGAAAACTTATTAAACATGTCCCCCCATGTGACAGTGTCATATGCGCTGGGACACGTCAATGAATTTTTAAAAAAATGTTATTGAATTTTTAAACACTGCATGAAACCTCATCCCACCCATGGATGAGGTTTCGTGGTAAATGCGGAAGCCGCCTGGGCTCTTCACCTGCCCCCCAACCTTAAGGTTGGATAGGCAGCTCATTTTATTAGTTCAATTAGTTTTTAAGCAGGCCTTAATAGGACTTTGACAGTTCGGCGGGTGTGCAGCTTGGCTGCGCACCCGCCAAACTCAAAACCTAAATGACGTGCGGTGATGTCGGGACACCCGCCCGACGTCACTGTGCGTCATTTTATGCGAAAATTCTTCCCGAGGTTTCCTAAAGCAAATAAAAATTCTAAAACTTAATGAACAACATGTCCCTGTTCATGTGACTGAGTCACACGAGGGGACTTGTTTCATTACTTTTTTACTTTCTTTAATTTTTTTCAATATAACTCTTCACTGCCTCAGGGAGATTGTGAAGCGCGCATGTGTGAAGAATGCGCTCGCCCCGCTTGCACTTCTCCGCCCGCCCACACTGGCAGCGCTGGCGCTCGCATTTCACACTGGCGGTCCTTTTATTGGTCCACCAGAGTGAAATCGTCTTCCGGCCCCAATCACGGGCGGCGGCTGGCTTCCCAATCGCCCCTGCCAAGCCTGCCCGACAAGGGCAAGATTCTGCCCATGAAGTTATTAAAGGTGCTGCATAAATACCTGAAGCTTATGCACAGGTATTTTTCAACAGGGATAGCTATTGGCTATCAATCAAAAACACTGACTGATTATTCCGTTGCCTTGGTTTAGGGGAAGGGTGGCCAATTATAGAGCTGCTATCCTGGCTGAGATCAGGTAACTCAGAAGAGACCAGGGATTCTGGCTTGTGTTAATACCAGACTTCATGGTACATTTGCACACCGAGAGTAGAAAGGGTAGAGGATACACCTTTTAAAGACCCTAAAAGAGATCATTAACCGTGAAATGGATTGAAGTGACTTTGTTTATATTTGTTCATAAGGGCAGCCAAAACTCAACAAGAACGAGAAGGTACAAGTCGGCATAGCCTCTTCACATCCTGTGATATTTAGCATCACGTTAGAGGTCAAATATATTCGGAAGGTGAGTGCTTTATTGCAGATGAAAGGGAATGCTGATCACCCAACCCGTGGGCCTTGGGGTTAAAGCTCAGATCAATTATAATTGCAAATTCTGACTAACTGTTGAAAGCTCAATATTTTGCTCTGTAGAATCTGATTCTGGGTTTTGAATCATTTTGATTAAAAATTGCATAAAACAATTGTTCAGTCAGCACTCCAACAGGCTGCCGTTAGAATATATTGGAGTAATAGCTGGCGGCACACAATATATATTGTTTCACAAGAGTAGTTGAGCTTTATGTACTACTTAATATGAAGCCCATAAAGGTATGAATACTCCCATTTGGCCTGAATTCATTCACAGATTATATCCTGAAGCTACAGTGGAACTGCTTGCAATGAAATATTTTATTTTCCCATTTTGCTTTCATCAAAGCAATACTGCATGATTCTTTGGTGGACAATTACTATCTAAGGTTAAGTTGCGTGACTAGGTGTGATATGACTTACTAACCACAGCAGCTTGTCACTCAAATGTGCACCTTTCACATGAGTAAATTTGAGTATTCAGCAATAAAATCTTCAAAACAGGCGTTGCAAAGACTTCCAAATGCAGCATTACTTGCATTTCTCATGATTGATGGCTTAAAACCTAAAGTTGTTGAATTCAATATTCAGTCCGGATGGCTGTAAAGTGCCTAGTCGGAAGATGAGGTGTTGTTCCTCCAGTTTGCGTTGGGCTTCACTGGAACAATGCAGCAAGCCAAGGACAGACATGTGGGCAAGAGAGCAGGGTGGAGTGTTAAAATGGCAAGCGACAGGGAGGTTTGGGTCATTCTTGCGGACAGACCACAGGTGTTCTGCAAAGCTGTCGCCCAGTTTACGTTTAGTCTCTCCAATGTAGAGGAGACCACATCAACTTTAGGTCGTGAGCTCCCTCCCCCATCCCCACCCCCTTTCTGTTTGCCCCTTCCTTTTCTTTTTTTTCCAATAAATTATATAGATTTTCCTTTTCCCACCTATTTCCATTATAAAAAGAGAAAAATTTATTTATTTATTTACTTTTATGCTCTCCCCACCCCCACTAGAGCTATACCTTGAGTGCCCTACCATCCATTCTTAATTAGCACATTCGTTTAGATAATATCACCAACTTTAACTTTAACACCTATGTGTTCTTTTGTATTATTGTTGTTGACATCTTTTGATGATCTGCTTCTATCACTGCTTGTTTGTCCCTACAACCACACCCCCACTCCACCTCTCTCTCTCTCTCTCTCTCCGCCCCCCACACACACACCTTAAACCAGCTTATATTCCAACTCTTTCTTGGACTCGAACTCAAGTTCTGTCGAAGGGTCATGAGGACTCGAAACGTCAACTCTTTTCTTCTCCGCCGATGCTGCCAGACCTGCTGAGTTTTTCCAGGTAATTCTGTTTTTGTTTTTGTTCTGGATTTCCAGCATCCGCAGTTTTTTTGTTTTTATATCTGCCATTCAATTAGATTATCTAGCTCAACACCACTTTCCCGTGCTACCTCCATATCCCTTGATGTCATTAGACTCCAGAAATCTATTGATTTCTGTCTTGAACACACACAATAATTGAACCTCCACAGACCCCTGGGGTAGAGAATTCCAAAAATTCACCATCCTCTGAGTGAAGAGTTAATGCTCAATGTAAGGTAAACAAATAATCTGATCAATAGTTCCCACAGAGAGCTTCCCCACAAGTCATCAAGTGAAGGTGGACCTGGCAAATCCCAGCACTGATCCCCATGATCAATTAACTGATCTCAAAACATACAGGCATTACAATTGGCTTCAGCACCTCTTGTGCTGTGAAGGAAATAATCAGCCAGGATGACTAAGGATCCCTACTGGAAAATACAAATGTGGAACTCCAGGGAGAAGAGGATTAGAGCAAGCCTTTAATCACCTCCCTTGATAACTACTTTAAGTTGGTGTCAATTTTTGTCTGATTACGGTCCCATGGAGCGCCTTGCGATGCTTTCCATTAAAGTGCTATATAACTGCACCAGGCATGAAGGCACATCAACTATGAGACCTGGTGTTGAATTTAAATACCAGCTGACAAAGTCTCACTTGAAAAATCAAGCTTTCCCAATCTGGTATTTCTGGGATCCACTGTTCAATCTGTGGTTGTTCATTTCGACACACATTTAGGAACTCACTGCAAGAAAAAAATGAGAAGATATTCTCAGTGTCTTCTTTAATGTTGAAGGACAAGTGAATGAACAACATAATTGCCATGTTGTTGTGATCATTCACCAGAACCAATATTACTGGATCTGCTGTGTTTTGGCTCATATATATATATATATTAGTTGGTAAAAGTTGTAGCAATCACTGTTTGGTTGGCTTAAATAGATCAGTGTGTGGATGGTACATGATTGCAAAGTACAGTGGACAATGGATTACTGTTTATTTGAAGCCCTGAGAGGATTAACATTACTGGCAGCATAATTTGTGTACTTTTTAAGCTGCAACTTTGAAATAATGAAATGAGTAATTTAACTGTTTGAGACCTCTCATAGCTAGCATGACTCCAAACTAAGGAAAATAGTTATGAACCAACATATAGTGGAGTAATATCATTTATAATTGCTATTATTGATGACAAAGTCATTTATTCTGTTGTAGAAAAATGGTGCAGTAACTCCATTCTGATTTTGTTTGTGTTGAATCAATGAATATTACAATCTTTAAATATATAAAATTCTGAGTGAACATGGAAGGAGATACATCTTAAGAATTGTCGGAAATGAATTCTCAAAATGAAAATCAGTGTTCGGATTGAATGCTAGCGAAAAGAAAAGAATATGGTTAATGGCGGTTAAACCATGAATCAAGAAACATTCCTGATCAAGGATAGAAAAAAACTCAAGACCACAGGGCTGGAGATTGTTTTTTTTAAGTGGGGCATCGGCTGGAATTTTAAGGGGGTTTTGGGGGTGGCCTGAAAGGCTGGTAAAAGATGCAGGAAGGTGTCAGGTGGTATGCCTCATGCTTTTCCATTGTACCAGTGGTGGATCAGGTGGTAGACAGCTTGAGCAAAGCCCAGTTGAGCCGCGAAAGTGGCCAATTAATAACCTCTCCTGGCATTTTACCAGTGGTGAGGTAGGAGGCTCCTTTTTGGGTACCCTTTGACCCACAAAGGGGTTCCTAGCAGCAATGGGTGCCCCTGCAGCATCCGTGGTGTTTTCCTTCAGTGACCACCCACTTCAGCAGGGCTTGCATGACTGGCCCTGATGCCCCCAGACCATAATTACCTGGTTGAGAAGTCAGACATCTATTGCTGCATCCTCTTCCTCCAGCTGCAATCCCAGTAGGGGCCACTGCTCCTGGTGGCATTAGAGGCTGCTGAGCCTCTTGAGGTGGGCCATCATCCTTAACAGGGACAGCAAGCCCAACGACTGTCATTCCAATTAGCTGCCGCCCGTAAAATGCGACCCTGCATCCTGCCACCAGCCAAGTGACTTTCAGCCCAGGCAGTGGGAAGCCTGCACCTCCAAAATAATCAAATTGTTCTTTATTTGGACTATGTACAACCTTTTTGTTAAAGATCTAAGAAGGTAAGGAGTAAACCAATGACCAGAAACCTCAAGATTCTGGTGATTCATGTAAGTCATCAGTGTTACCAGCAGGGGTGTGTGAAGTGACTGACAAACCGAAAGGCCTGAACTCTTCCCTCACACACAACACTTAGATATATCAATAGAATTGTGCAGGTTCCTTTGGAAATTATGAATGTACAAGATGGTGTGTTTGAAGTAACAGCCCTCAGGTTTCAGTCCTAAGTCCTTCGTTTACTTCTAGTTTTTGGCAGTTTTTTTTCACTTTGCAATAATAGAGTTCTTTGTCTAGTATGTGTAGAAGAATATCTCTGTAAAATTGAAAAGGGAGAGAGGGAGAGAGAAAAGTTTCCGAAATTAAGTGTGTAGTGCTGCGCTAGACAAATGTAGGTTAATATAAATAAGTAACTTAGGTGAGCAACATTCCACTCCCAAGGGATTTCAGATTTACGTCAGCTAGGTCACATAGAGATATCAGCATTGAAGGTGAACCTACGCAGGAAAAGAGGATCCAGGAGAAGTGGATAGCATCTTTACAGACGGAGGTTACCAGTCTGACATTTCAGAAGGCTAACACCATCTTGAATTGAATGAAAGTGTTTGCATTTTTCCTGCAAGTCTGCAGATATGTGCTGTGCCCACTGGAGCTCAAATGATACGAACTTTACATTGCATCTGATTGGCAGTTGTGGCACTGGCCTTTGTCTGAGCAGGAGACTTTATCATGTCAGTACCATTCCTTCAGTTTCCATTTGTGGAAACAGAGTCAGCTTCAGGGGTTGCTTTCCCTTTCACACTCCAACGCTCTCAGCTCACTGTACTCGTTCACATTTACAAAGCACATTTGTAAAATCTGTGTCCATTTTTCAGCTTATAGACATTTGACTAAATGCAAACTTGAGACAAAATAGTTTCCTTATTTACCTGGAAACCAAGTTTCCAAAAGAACAATCATCCTACATGAACAACATGAGCGAGCAAGAGAATGATGGCCCGGTTCCACAGTGCTACAAAGCTAAGGCTGTTCCTGCTAAAGTGATTAAAATAATAGTTATTAATGAGTGGGCATCCACCTATAACACTGTTTAAATATTCACTCTGACAGTACAAAGGCATTCTGTTCTGCACTGGACAAAACCAGCCAGCTCTGTAAGCACATGCCTATTACTATAGTTCTGTTGTCCACAAAGCAGTCACTCTTGGTAAAAAGCAAAGAAAGAAAGAACTTCAGTTATACATTGGCTTTCGCAACCTTAGGATATCCTAAAGCGCTTTACAGCCAATGAAGCACTTTTGAGGCGCAGTCACTGTTGCAAAGTAGGAAATGCTTCAGTCAATTTGCACACAAGGTCCCCCAAACAGCGATATAATAAAAGGACAGATATCGGGGTCGGTTGGGGGGGGGGGGCAATTTTTTGCTGAAAACTTCAGGCACTAAGAGGTGGCCAAGATGGAGTCAAGCTGAAATGCTTCCTTAACCTGTGTTGGTGTGAGATGCCATCTTTGTAAAGGAGTTAAAGCCAGTGCTAAGACACCATCTTTGCAAAGAAGTTAAATCCAGAGGATAATTGAATAATTGATTCCCACCTAAAATGCCTGCTAGAGCTCATTAAAGAAGTTGCAAGATATTTTGGTTGTCAGTGCTTCCAAAAATACTCTCTCCCAACAGAGACCAGCTCTTTGGGAGTATACATGACATTGATGTTGATTTTAAGTACTACTTAAAGGGATTCTCACCACTTGAAGGAATATCCACCATTTCATGGTCATCACTGCTGGAGCTGCGAAGAGGACTTCTGAAACACATCAGAAGGCTTTCTGGGACAATTTGTCAAGACTTCAACACTAGAGCAATACTTATTCTGAAAATTCTCTGATGACTTCATCCATAAAGAGAAAGTGCTCTGTCACCCGAGCTAATTGGACACCTTATCTGAGTCACTAAGAGAAAGTGGATATTTGGTAACTTGCTAGGGGTGTCACTTGGTTGCAATGAAGTCTGATTTATGAGGCCAGGCAGAGAAGCACCAGCTTCTGCAGGGGGAAAGGAGAGGGGGGGCGGGTGGGAGGACAGGGAGAAGAGGTGGCTTCGACCCCACCCTAGGTGCAGCACATCCCTCCTTCTCTGGACCACCTGCACCAGGATGTCTACTGCAACGGAGAATCAATGTACCCTCTCCCTCAGTCTCTGAGCCATCCTGCAACTGCTGCTGTGTACCATACAGATCCCTCCACACTGTCATTGGAAGTGGGTATGCAAAGTCCACATACACTGTTCCAAGAAAACAGAATATAATCAGCACTTGAGTGCTAAACCAGGATGTTTCTGGTTAGCAGGCATGTTCAAATCCTGATAATCACCAATTAGCCTGAAAAAAGTGCATGCTAAATCCAATTGTCATTCCTTATTAGCACATTTAGCTCCTGTTTTCTTCAGGCCAAAATAGCCCTCAATCTGTTTTAATGATGGTGGTTTGGGGATAAATATCATGCAGAAATTGGGAGAAATCCCTGTGCTCTTGTTAAAATGATGCCATAGGATCTTTTATGTTCCCCTGACAGGGTTGATTGATGTTTGGTATTATGTCTCATCTGAAAGATGCCACCACTGACAGTGCTACGCTCCCTTAGTGCACTGAAGTGTCTACCTAGATGTTGTACTTGAGTAATGGGGCTTGGGCCTATGGCCTTTTGACTCATGGGAAAGAAATTTATCAACTTAGTCAAAGCTGACACCTAAAAAAAACTCATTTTATCATCCCCAAAATATAATTCTCTATTCAAAGAGTATAATTGCCATAAAGGCTGGGCAAAGTTGTGGGTAAATTCTAAGTGTGAAAGGGCTGTGAGAACGCCTGTCAAGCAGCTTTCAATGGGCTAAAACAGAATAACCATCTCCCAGCAAGCAGCCTACCCAGAATCTGTAATTCATTTGAGCCTGAATGCTGGTTACATTTTTCAATGTTAGAAGAGAGCTAAAGGGAGCAGCCCATCTGCTAACATTAAAAACACTAAAAATTATTTTCTAAAGTGTTGCCAGGCAGCCCAACCGAGAATCTGTAAACTGTTCAATAGAATGTCAGTCCCAATGTGTGTTTCAACATCAAACACAAAAATATTTTGCTCATGGTATTTTCATTCTTGCTTTTATTTTCATGCTTTTATTCAGTTTTGAAGTGTATCTTTGACAGCAGGTGTCTTGTACTAAGATGAATGTCAATGGCCAGGCCCCACACAGTATCTATGATGTGCGATGATAACCTGGTAGAAACCCTATTGATTTCCAAATCAGTCACTTGCTTTCACACACATGCAGGAGTTCAGGAAAGATTCCAAATTCTTACATGATATGGATTTATTGGCTAACAGTAAATGTCGTTCTTTTCTTCCAACAGTAATCTACTGCCATTTGAAGCTGTAATCTTGTTCCATGATTTGCATTATCATTATAGTCCAGCAGGGAGATGAGGAGAATTTTATTTCCTCAGCCAATTATGATCTGGAATGGCCTTCCAGAGGATGGTGGAAGTAGATTCAGTAGTAACTTTCAAAAGGGAATTGGATCTCTAGTTAAAAAATAAATAAATTGCAGGGCTATGGGGAAAGTGAGCTGGGTATAGGGACTAATTGGTAGCTCTTTTAGAGAGTCAACATAGTCAAGAGGGGCTGAATGGTTGCTTCTGTGCTGTAAGATTCTGATTCTCTAAATTACTCAAACTATGTTATGATGTCATCTCAAATATTTGATGTGAGATTGCCATTTAGTAACCATTTTCCCAATTCTCAAATTATCATCCATTTTCATATTTTTAATCCCCTTGTCATGCTCCCTCTATACACTGAGCTATTGTTCAACATAGGGCAAAACAGCAACCTTCTATCAATACTTTTGCAATGCCATTTTTGAGCTGCGAGCAATCTGATGTGGATCCTTTCAGGATTCATCCAGTCTCTGCCTGACTCATCCAATTCTCAGTTGCACAGTCAAATGCGCTATGTCTTTACACAGAAACAGAAAACGCTGGAAAAACTCAGCAGGTCTAGCAACATCCGTGGAGAGAAACAGAGTTACCGTTTTGACCGGCTTTAGGATAAGACATTAAAGGCCTTTTTTAGCTCTGAAGAAGGGTCATATGGACTCGAAACGTTAACTCTTTTTCTCTCTCCACAGATGCTGCTGGACCTGCTGAATTTTTCCCAGCATTTTCTGTTTTTGTTTCAGATTTCCAACATCTGCAGTATTTTGCTTTTATCACTGTGTCTTTACATCCCAGCTAAGAGAACAGAGTGGCCATCATTTTGCATCTACACATCAGAACAGGGGAGTGGACAACTGTGGAAAACAGAATAATGGGTTCAATCTCAGGTTTATTTTTGTTCCAATAAAAACTCACTGAAAACCCCTTCATTCATGATTAATATAAGAAGCAGAAATAATGGGGCTTTATTTTGGGGAAAAAAAGCAAAGCTTGATTGTTCAATTTCTAGTTCAGAAATTTTGGACAGCCCTGTAGAAAATTAAACTCTCTGGTTCAAAGCTTAAGGGGCTGACTACTTCATAACAGAGTAATTTATGTACTGAAGAGATTTAGATTTGTATAGTGTGAATCAATTGCTACAATTATTGTGCTGTGGAAATACAAGGCCTGTTTTTTAAAACCAGATGTAATTAAAATGTTGAAAAGAAATGTGTTTCTTACACAGATTTCCTGTGAACATATGAATGGGATGGGACAGGGTGTAAAACCAGTAACCATTTGTTTTCAGTTTCTAGCATTGTGCAGATATTTTTTGTCATTTTTTCATTTAGCCTACTTCTTTGGATATTTACTTGAAAAAGGATAAGAAATGCAGGGCTATGGGGAAAGAGCAGGGGAGTGGGATTAATTAAATAGATTTTCCAAAGAACCAGCACAAGCACAATGGGCAGAATAGCCTCCTTCTGCTCTGCAACATTCCATGATTCGACCTTAAACCAGGTTGTGGGGCGCAGTTGGGTGAAGGTTTTGGAAAGGTGCAGCTTCAAAATATGCAATGAGAGTCAGAAAAATGAAGGCAAAGGTAAAGGTAAAAAAAAAAGAGCCAGCATGGACCAGTTAGGCTAATGACCTATTTCTGTGCCAAAGATCTTATGGTAATTCTATGAAATTCTATACACAATGCAAGTCAAACGAATGAAGGAAATAATAAGGTTAGGAAGTAAAGCTTTAAAAACAATGGATTACAATGAAAGAAAATTAGGATGATAATGGGTACAATGTGCTAAATTTAAAATACTGAAGTGTTTAGTTTTGCAGTTTGTGATAAATAAATTAGGATAATGTAACAAATCGTGACAAGAATTCAATGAAACCTCAATTGTTTATTCTCTCATTTCTCACAATTTCTGTTAGCCCAGAGAAGTTTCATGGTAAATGAGAGACCATAGCTGATGAGGATACTTTGTTCAGTTTTGGAACAAGGTACTCTTGCCAGCGAGATGAGTTGCCACTGCAACAGCTAATCCATCACAGCCAGCACACACATTCACGGGTCTGTTGTAGATAGGAGAAACTAGTCAAAAACGTTCCTCAGTTTCCAGCCATAGGATCTGCCAACTTCAGAAGTGAAGATTTAACTCTGGTGATCCCCATTGTCAGCCTTGCATTGCAGACCACAAAGGAGCTCCCAGTTTTACAATCAAAATACAATGTTCCCTGTTTAAACTTGCTCCTCAGTGATAAAAGGACCAAATTTATACCGGCTGGATTTTTACTCATTTCAAAGTCGACAGCCCCACTGAAAATCAATGCCACTAAGGTTGTTGATAGTATTGCTGGAGGTGAATACAGTCAGTCACTCCTGCAGCTACAGGGGAGAGGGTTCCACAGCCTGAATTATGGGGCTGGTTTTCTACAGTTCTTTCCCAGGTCTGTGACCCGTTGACAATTGGCGTCAGGGGTGGATGGAAGAGAGAGAGCAGCGATACGGAAGAGGACTTAAGCAGGAGGGTGGATGAAACAAGCAACAACCATTAGCAAACTGGAGGACTCAATTATCCATCAGTTTGTATTGTCCACTGAGAGAGAAGAAATTTTCATCTATTATAGCAGATAATAAAAGCTCGACTGTGCCTTTCATACGGTGATAATGCATATTTTAATGTATAAAATACTCTTCAAAAACTGCCAGACATAGCCCACTGTTTCCCCGCCTTGCTGGCAACTTAAAGGTTAATGTATATGTTTTCACTCATGCCAGTGAACCAAGCAGGATAGATGGAGTATGACACATTTGGTACCGAAGAGAGAATGATCAAGCAATCAAGCTCTTTAATGCCTTCAGAACATTAGTGATCAAGGGTGCATTTGAAGGACAGAAGAGCCTCTTGCACTCTCTCTGCTGCAATCCCTGAGGACACTGCCACACCTACTCAGGAGTCAGAGTTTGTAGGAGACTTGAAAGACTGTAAGTCAAACGGAAAAAGTGGCACCTGCGCCAAAGTATGTCTCATCACATAAAATCTGCATCACTGTTTATTAACACAATATACTGCTGCTTCAAAATGGACTTCAGAAGACACACAATGCGTAGCAATGATGCTATTTCCATTCAGTGAGCAACACTGCTCAATAAATTGCCTGCTGTAGCATGTTAAGAAAATGAATCTTGGAGTTATAAAATCACAGGTACGCATTTTCAGTGCAGGACAATTACGCACATTTCCATAGATCATGAAGACCAAGTGATACAGTTTTTACTGCTTCCCATTAGACCTGATGTTGCACAGAATGTACAGCTGTTTAAACAGTAATTAAACACTAATAAATCCCCTCTCAGGTTTTGACACTTTTAAGCATCTTTGCTATGAACAGCTCTTGTTTAATGTGCTCACTGAAGGAGGATTTTCAAAATGGATTGGTTCTAACTCTCAAGGGAAGGGGAAGGTTTGTGCAAATAAAGGTGATGACACTGGAGATTTTCTCCACTGTTTTCACCCGGTACCAGCAGCAAGCATTCTCATGGATGCTACATAAAGCTTCTAAACGATGCTGCAACAAACTGGTCTAGCCCCAACATCCAGTATATCAGTGTGTGATATTCTCTTATCTATCACATCTATCCAAATAAGATCACAATCTTCAGCTGTCTGGGGCCATGAAGCAAAAAAATCTCTTAAATTTTTCCATCTCCTCATCCTCCTTTAAAATTCGCCTTAAGTCCTACCTTTGACCAAGCTTTGATTGCCTGTCCTAATAGAGCTCCTTCTTTTGGCTCAGTATCAATGCTTGTGTCTTGTTGCCCACCAGGGAAGTGCCTTGGTATGTTTTACTATGTTAAAGGCACGACATAAATGCAAGTGGTTGCTATGTGAAAGTTAATGCTGTTAGTTAACTAGGGAAAAATAAACCGGTAAAAATACCATTAACCCACTCCTGCCAAATTCCGGGGAGGACGTATTTAGGAAATTAGGCACTCCCAATCATTGTATCAAAATGGGATGGGAGTGAACAATATTTGATATGTGCTCCAAATGCACACCATAAGTGGCTCTGTGGAATGTTTACCACCTAACTGTTTAGATTAATTCTACTTTAACTCTTGCAGCCAGCAAAAGCAATGTATTTATTCTGTCA
This sequence comes from Carcharodon carcharias, assembly GCF_017639515.1. Lineage (NCBI taxonomy): Eukaryota > Metazoa > Chordata > Chondrichthyes > Lamniformes > Lamnidae > Carcharodon > Carcharodon carcharias. Next base: position 45,010,357 of record NC_054485.1, read on the forward strand.
AGTAGATTCAAGCCTTGGTTCTGGAGGTAAAACAGACAGCAACATCCAGTCCCAGTAGAAAGCCTATAACTAATAAATGTCATCGGGATGATCATTTTGTATACATAACGAGGAATAAATCTAATACATAAGCAGCTTTGTGAACTATAGCCTTGCAGGCAGATGATTGCCTGTCACTTCCAATGATTCCTTAATATTTTATCTGTCTGAGTGTCTTAAAGTAATAAAATAATCAAGAATTACTATGCTGTATTATTCCATTTATTCAAACATTTGCTAAATCCATTTGATCATCTAAGTCTCATTGGATGCATTAAATTGACTACCAATTTGAAGTGGATCAAAATGCAAGGCTTGTCATTTTTAACTATGAGCACCCAAATATAATTACTGTTGCTCACTTTCCATAGCTCATGGAGAAAGATTCCATTAGCTCCCACAGATAGTGTCAACAATACCGGGGCCTTATTGTGATCCCTGTTGCTATTGTCAAATACTCAGCCGCAGAGAGAGTGGGAGAAAACCACCAGACTTGCTACCAAGGGCAGCAATATTCAACACAAAGAGGACTCTTGGAATTCTATCATTTCATTGAAAGAATTTGGGATTGTACGAGAAGTAAATGCTTTTGAATGACTTTGAAAAATAAGTAGTATTTTCCTTATCCAGTGCAAGTGCATAAATTAGTTCTCCTCCTTTTGTCTGTGCATAAATTAATCAATCCCTGTATAGATTCCGAGAGAACAGCCTTTTACCTTTACTCCCCACCTCAGGGTTAGGGTAAGAAATACATACAGCTACTGAAAAGATTAAACTCTTTTGTTTTGCTCCTTGTGAAATATTGCTGCAACAGCATTTGGTGTTGCAAAAAGGAAAGACTCTGCTCAGAGAGACATGATTAAATCAGGACTTTTACTCAATCTCCCTCAAAATTTGAATAATTGCACAACATTTCCAGGCCTTGTCAATGTTGATATCAATATTCTGTTTTACTGGTGTTTATTAAACTTAAAAAATATAAAAAGCAGAAATGCAGCTAGCATAACCAACTGGAATCTATTAAAATTTTTTTTTAAAAACTGTTCCAATTTTTTTCTCACTCAGTCAGTCTTCTCTACAGTTTTAACTGTGAACAACTTTATTAACATACTTTTGGATTTTCATTGCAAGACATCAGCTGGTATATAATAGGACTGATTCCACAATTGGATCACCCGGCAAGGAGCAATGGTGAAGAAATCGTGGGCCCACAGCATCTGGCTTTTCTTCCATTTAAATTAGTGGGTGGACAATCATGAGCTGCAGGCATGTGGTTTTCTCAATCAACATTCCTTTCAAGAACAAACCAGGGAATCAGGGAATCAACACTAGTATACATTGTTCCTGCTTTTACAGTGCCTCAGAAAAAGCTGCAGAGTTGATATTTTATCTTGTTTCTTACATTTTGTATGGAAAACAAAATCTGGCTACTTATTCCATTCCTAACATTGACGTCCATATTGGCTTGCACCTGCAGTTGCTTTTTATCGGTGCATAGGAATGCAAAAAAAGCAGTCGGGTGAACAAACAGCAATTCATGGCACACTTTGTGAATACAAAAACAATGCACTGTGGATACTGGAACATTGAAATAAAAACAGAAACTACAGGAAATACTCAGCAGGTCAGCAGCACCTCTGAAGAGAGAAACATAATTAATTGGTAGGATTTTCAATTTAGAGGCATATAGTGGTGTTGTAATATGCCTTTAAGGGATAGAAGCATGCCATCACTTTAAGGAAAGTGTGTCATGTGATCCTGTCTCAGTTTCACTTCAACTTGGAGCAGAATACAGACACATGCAACTCAGCCAGTGCTAATGTCTTCAAGATTTCTATCCATGTGTATAGGTTCATATGTGCCTAGAACTAATAAGTTAACCCACAACATGTTTACACAATCCCTTATGAATGATTGGTGCCTTATTATCATGACTGACATACACAACACATTGTGCAGCAGTGGTTCCTTCTAAATGACATAGTGCTGAGCCTAGCAGTAAGATTAAGTACAGGTATGACATGTTGAACAGTCTTAGATCGTGCTACATGGCTTGAGATGACCCTTAATGTTTTGGTCAGACTGCAATGGAGACACAGTATCGGAGAATGTTGCAATCACAGTGTGGTGACTGCACAGAAAAAACACAATGCAGAGATAGTGCTCAAATAAAAAAGCTTGAAAGTAGATGGATCCCTCATGGTGAGTAGGACAGCATGTCGAGAGAACCAGCACTGGGTTAGCTAAGACAGGAAAGGCAAGTGACCAGGTTGGGGACTGAATCAATAGCGTGCAAGGGAGAGTCCAAAAAAACAAAAAACAACAATAAAAAACATCATAAAAATCGGACTGGAGAAGGTTGCGAGTATAATGGGCAGAGCCTTGGAGAAGTGTGTGAAAGTGGCTACAGTGACACTCATCCCAGATTCAATAGGAGTAGGAAGGTCAAAGGGATAATGTCAGAATGTGGACATAATTCCCTAGTCTGACTTACTGTCCCAATTCAAAATGTTTAAACAATGTACAGTGCTATGGTTTCTTGATTCAGGTGTACCTGAACCAGATAGGCAAGCCATAAAATTCACATAGAAGTTAGGAATGAAGGTGTTCACAGGCTGAAAATGTCAGGATTAACAGCAGAAGAGTTAAGGGATCCCCAAATGATCTGGACTACATTGGAAGACTGGTTCAGAATCAAGTAAAACTTCTGTGTTCATCAACTAAAGTTCATGTCATTTTGAAATGCCTGCAGAATCCATAGACTACTTCATCAGCAGATGCAGAGAAATGGATACGTACTGTGATTTTTCAGGTGTAGAGCTAGGAGACAGAACTGTTGAGTCGGTGATCGCTTCCACTCCCATGGAAGAATTCCAGAAAGATCTGCTAGACAAGCCCAAAACATATAGCATCAAAGAACTATTCAAGGATGGACATAAGAATGAAGCAATTCTTACTCGTTGATGAAGCTTACAGGTCCTCAGTACAACTGCAATTGTTGATGCACCCATGAAAACATTCAAACCTAGCAAGCCATGTGGAAGGTGTGGCCTTTTGCATGCACCAAGGAAATGCCCAGCATTCCATCAATTCTGAAAAGCATTAGGTAGAAAGAACCATTGGCAGCAGCAGTATACTAGGAGAAAGGCTGACGCAGCTATCAAGAGCCATGCGCTAATCCAAACAGCCCGTACACAATGGGTACCTTCAAGCAATAAGAATGACCATCCATTCTCCCATCAGAAACATATACATGAGGTGATTGACAAACCATAAAATGAAGAGACGATGAGTGAAAACATGTTTCACACCATCAATTTCGTAGAAATCGTATGTGCCGTCATACCATCCAAAGAGTTTGCTAAGATTAAAATTATCCACCCTAAGAAAGTTGGTAACTATTCATTATCGGCCAAAATTGACAGAGGGGCAAGTGCCAACATATTGTTCCTGCGAATTCTCAAAGGCATATCTCTAGAGACAGGGAAGGCCATGGCAAAACCTACTACTGTGCAACTTCTGGCTTACAACAGTTCACTAATTCCATGTGCAGGATCCATTGTCCTGGAGTGCAAGTACAATCAATCCTTCTGTGTGTCACAGATGTTCTACGTCATGTAGACTAAAGGCCCAGCAATTGCAGGCCTACTAGCATGCCATGAACTCGCACAAGTGATAATGCCCATAATTAGTCAGACCTCATTCAGCAGATTTACCTCAGAAGTGACTCCTATCACCTCAGTTCATGACCTAACATCAAAATATCCAGAATATTTTGACAAAATTGAAAGTTTCAAGGGAGCTTCAACATTAAGCTTGCAGGAGAATGCAATTCCGTCCACTGATCCACCATGTCATTGCAGCATCCACTTACAAGACAAATTAAAGGTTGATCTAGACAAAATGGAGAAAAATAATATCATGAGAAGAGTATAAGAGCACACAGGCTGATGCAGCTCAATTACATGTGTCATAAAGAAGGACAGATCATTAATTATATGGCTCGATCCACAACATTCAAATGCAGCTTTGAAATGTTGTCCTTACATTAGAAGTGTTAAATCTTAGATTTGCAGTTGCAAAATTCTTCTCATCTTTAAAAAGAAAGGGGGATGTTGTAATTTGTCTTTAAGGGATAGCAGCATGCCATCACAAGAACGTGTCATGTGATCCAGTTTAGTTTCACTTAAGCCTGGAGCAGGACTCAACAGACACAGCTCTGCAGCTCTGATGTCTTCAAGCTTTCTGTCCATGTACAAATAGTCACTGGAATTAATAAATGTATTTTCACAATCCCTTATGAGTGATTGGTGCTTTTACATCATTACTAACACACCACAGTGGGAATCAGGGAATTTCCCAGCTCACCATGCCTGCCTTGGGATAAAGTATCTGTAAAGGTGGGATTTTTGTTTTGGGGGGGTGATCTGGCCCAGTTGGAATAATAACAGTAAAACAAAAAACAGCCTCTAGCCATCACTCCTAAACACCCTCCCTCACTCCCCCCCCCCACAATACACACACTCCTAAACACCGTCCTTCACTCCCCCCCCACCCCCCAATACACACACTCCCCATGGCCATCCATACCCTCCATGCCAATCTATGGCATTTCCATGCCCATTCACCCAGTATACACTCTGTACAGAACCTAAAGCAACAACAGCATGTATGGAAAGTCTTTAAAAACAGTCATTCATTCATAACATTCTACCTTTTTCTACAGCCTTACCAGTGTGTCAATTATCCAGACCTTTAAATTTCAGAGGTGTCAACTACAAGCACTTGACACTGCTTTATTTTGTGTAAATAAACATTATGTAATTGACAGAATAGATCAGAGAAAGAGCTATCAATCAAGCAATGTGTTTTCCTCGGGTACAGATGTTTCAACAGACTAATGGATGTCTGGGCTCTAAGCTAAAAATGCTTGGGTCTTGGGTATTCCATTAGCCTATTTGATTATTTTCTGTATCTGTTCATAACATTTTAAAGATCTATTCACCTGGACCCTCAAATCCCTGGGCCTTCACTGTTCCAACCCTTTTGGGTCCAAAGTTGATGAACTCACATTTACCTACATTGAGCTCCATTTACCACAGTTTTGCCCATTCATTTAATCCATCAATATCTCTTTGTAATTTTCTGCTTCCATCTACACTGCTTTCAATATCTTTATGCCACCGGCAAAGTTATATGTGTGGCTTTCTATTCCCATCATCTAAGCTGTTAATAAATACGACAAATGATTAATGCCCCAATACAGATCCTTATGGAACACCACTGCCACATTTTGTCAATTAGTACCTGCCAATTATCCCGATTCTCTGCCTCCAGCCACTCAGCCAATTTTCAAACTAGCTCAATAATTTCTTTATCTCTCCCCATTTCTCCTCTGTTATCTGACAGCCTAAGGACCATTCCAGGCCCTTTTTAAGCATACAGTCTTTCTTTTGTTTGAGAGGGAAACATGGTGCAAAATGTCTATAAGCATTTGTGGGGATTTGTTGGGGCATTGAGTTACAGTCCAGGAGACTTGACTCAGATTGGAACCATTGCCAGGTCGTGGAGTGCAACACATCATGCTGGATTTGATGGAACTTATCTTCCAGTTACTATCGTAGCATAATATTGTTCTTTTTTTAGGAATTGGCCTGGTGATGCCTCCCTGATGCCAGGTTTAGAATCTAACTACGGAGAATGTGATGGGGAGTTTCTTATGCACTAAAATGGGGAAAGGGGCAATAGGTTCTGAGGGACTTTTAAGAGAATACAGACCGACCCATTTTTCTCAGCCCACAAGACCGGCACTCCTTCAAAAGGTGGTGGGTGATTCAGCAATTGATATTTTCAAGGTAGAGATCAATTTTGCAAGGTTTACAGAACAAAAATTAGGTAAATGGAGTTGAAGTATAGACCTAACTGAATGATGCTACAGGCTTGAGGGGCTGAATGGCCTACTCCTTTTCTTACATCTACACTTTATGCCATCTTCCAAAATCAGAATGGGCCAAAAAACCCATTGCCCCCTACCCATTGCCCCCAAAGTGCAATGATCGCAGTGTGCAAGTAGGCAAGAGCCTTGAAATTATTATGGATCTGCAAACCCCAGGGAATCATCAAACTGTCTTCAGTCCAAACAATTTTTAGCCCCCCAAATATATAGAACCATGCGAACAATACTAAATTTTCTTAAATGATGTATGTGACAAAAAAGCTATGTAACTTTAGAAAATATATGTATTTATTCTTTCTCAAAGAAAATTAATTTAAAAACCTTACAAAATGAAAAAGAAAATGCAATCATAAGCACAAATGCATTTTTGGAGTGAAAGATAGATACCTTGTTCAGCTTACTCAATCTCTTCTGCTGAGAGTTGAATGTCCTGGGAACCCTCATGTACTTGAGAGTTAGGCCGGAATTCTCTGGCCCTGTTGGCATTAAGCATCTTGATGTTTGCGGTTTGAGGGGATTAATATGACAAGGCCAAAAATTGGTTTAATGCTGACATGAAAGCACAGCGGGATCATCCGATGACGTCTGCCACTATGGAATGCAAATCCTGCTGGAGGCCGGCGTGAACAAGATTTGCGTCCCGGTATTGGGATGCAAAGTAAGGCCTGACCAGAATCGTCCCCCTGTACCAGATTTACTATTGCGCTGGGAGAAAAACATGCTGGCTCAGGACAGGTCTGGACAAGGGTGACGTGCAGAGGTCATAACTTACTATTAGGGCCTTGCTTAGATCGCAGACATCCGAGCAGATGCTGGAGCCCTACAGCTATTGGACCCTTGAGGACCCTTGGGTGGATTCTCATGACCTGGTTCTGCTGCGAAGCAGCTCACAGAAGGTGGGAGGTCTTGGTTGGTGCCTCAAGTCTGCTTCAGAACATCGTGGACTTGGCCATGGCCTGCAACAGATGATCGTTGACGGGGGGAGAAGAAGGTCTAGCTGTGAGTGGGAGAGGAAGGTGAACCGAATGGGGGTGGGGAGGGGGGGTGGGGGTTGGGGGGGGCGTGGCAGAGGAAGTTCTAGGTGTGACCGAGGTGTGGGGAGGGGGGGGGCAGTGAGGTTGGGAGAGCAGGGGTCGCAAAGTTGTCAGGGCAGTGAAGATTGGGAGGAGAGGCATGAAGGTGTCGGGAGGTGAGTTGGGGGAGGGGGCGGGAGGGAAATGAAGGCGTTGTGGGCGCTAACGTTGAGGGGGAGATGAAGAGATGAAGGTGTTGGGATGAGGTTGGGAGGAGGGAGGAAGGAGTACGGGGGAAGGAGAATGTAACAGGGAGAATGTGGCAAGTGGGGAGATAGGTGTAGGGGGGAAGAGGTGTAAGGAGGGTAGTTGGGGGGGGAGGAGTTTGGAGGGAAGAAGGTGTCGGGGGTGAGGAGGGAGTAAGGGTAGAGGAGGGAGTAAGGGATGGGGGATGTCCAAATAAATGTGCAAGGGAGGGTGGTCTGTGGAGTTAATGACTGCCTCCTGGGGACTGAGCTGAGGGTGGGCGTGGTAGCAGGAATGGTGAGAATGAGAGGGCTAGAGTGAGCCAGGAGGGTGAAGGTGCATCAGTAGCAGTAGAGGGGACAGTGAGGGTGGTTGGTGGGGGACTCAGCTGCAGCTACGGACACTGTGGGTGGGAAGGAGGAGGTCGGGGAGGTCAATGTAGATGGGGGTGGGATTCTCAGGAAGGTAGGGAATGTGCATGTTCACCTGGGCACAGGTGAATGTGCACATCCTGGAAAGACAAGGGTTCAGGTTTGTGGGTGACAGTGGGGAGGTGGAAGGTGATGCCGGTGGGGTCCACAGTAATGGGGGGGAAGGACATGGGTGACTGGGGGAGGGGAAAGGATAGGTGAGCAGATCAGAAACTTAATGACCACCATGGTTATTGAAATCAAAAGTGAGCGGAGCCTTGTGTTGGTCAGGCAGAGGTGCTGCATGGGAGTGCAGTCAGTAGGTGGGCGGAGATGTAGGTCAGATGGACAACTGAAAGAGAACCCCAGTGGGCGGGCAGCATTGAAAACGCTCAGGACAGTGAGAGGAGTGTAATGGAGGAAGGCTCTGTGTGCGTGGGAGAGTGATTGCATGAGGCTCTGAAAGGCCCTGCCATATACACATACTTCTCCCTCCAGCATCACTGGTGGTCCAGCTGTGTGCAGCTGAACTGCTAGTGGGGATGGGGGTGCAGTGGGAGGACTCGCAAAGCCTGTCTGTGAAGCTGAAAGACAATATTACACATTATTCAGTGAAGGTGAATATATTTTCAGATTATAAAGTGACAAAATGTGTTCACCCGTGCAACCATGGGGCTCCAAAAGACCCTGTCACACACACACAGACATTCCTCCCTCCAGAATCACTCCTGCTTCAGCTGTGTGCAACTAAACTGCTGGTGTGCGGGATGGGGTGGGGGGGGGGGGGGGGGGGGGGTTGGTGGGGGGGGTGTGAGTGGGTGGTAGTGGTGGTGGTGGTGGTTGTGGTGGGGTGATGCAGTGGGAGATCTTGTGAAGCCTGTAAATGAAGCTGAAAGACAACATTACACATTACTCAGTAAAAGTGAATATATTTTCAGATTATAAAGGAACAGAATGTGTTCACCCGTGCAACCACTTGTGAACAGAATTTTTAACTTTTCTAGGCCTACCACTTCTTCTAGGTGCTACCCTGACATCCGCGGCAGGGGTGGAGACAGCCTGTGCAATGGTTGGCCCCCTTGCTTCTGATAACTTCAGCATGCGCCCTCTGGAGACCCAAGGCCTTGAGGGCCTCTTTGGCTGTCCTCCTCTGGGCCAGCTGCTCCCTCTGCAATGACGCAGGATGAGGTTGAGAGGGTCACAGGCAAAAGGGACTCATATGGAGTAGACAGGCTTGAGATTCCTGAGTGGATGGCACAGGGGTGTCCAGCTGCCCCTCGTCCTCCCTTTGGGTGCCCAAATTCAGCCTAACTCCTTGAGGGGAAGGAGCACCTGGAGGGACATTGAGATACCCTGTTTCCCTCACGCATTGCCACTGCAGGAGCTGACCCATGGCTCCGGCGATGGCGTGGAAATCCGAATTTCCACGCTGTGCTGGACGAGGGTCTCCATGGCGCCTACCATCCTTCCCATGAAGATCTCCATGCAGGCACATGTTGGCACCAGTTTATCAGAAAGCAGGTGGATGCACTCCTCCAACTTGCGAGCCACTATGTTGAGGGCTTCCAGCAGCTCTGCGTGATGTTCCCCCATATTCTGCTGACTCTCCAGGGTGAGTTGGAAGGCCAAATCCAGAGGCTCGTCTTCTGACTCTGACCTCATATATGCCTCTTCCTCAGCAGTCCTCCGGGTGCCAGGGAGTTCGGCTGAACGTGCCTCCTTCTGCTGTGGACAGTGACCACCAGACTGTGAATCCAGGTGCTCTAGATCTAGGTCCCACCGAGGTGTGTGTCTCTGTGATGGACGGTATGGGTAAGTGCTGTGATGGGTCTTCCAGGCTGTTTATTTCCAATTCTTCAAGGAGGAGGTGTCCTCTTGGCTGGAGGTGAGGAACTGGTGGAGCTCATGGACTGGCTGACTGAGGGTGTCGGTCATTTGGCAGAGCTCCCTGTGCACCAAAGTAGAGATAATTAGTGAATGGCAGCAGAGAGAGCACTTACAGTTGCATTGAAAGAGAGATGATGTGTTGCAGGATCCTCATGTGGGTTTTCGCCGCCAACCTCACCATCACCACACGCATGGTCCACGTCCTCACCAGTCAATGTATTGGCATGCTTCTGAAAGTGAATGAGGAGTTTAATGTGGGTCGCTCCACCCCGAGTCTGCGACCTCTCTCTGCTATAGTCAGCCAGCCTCCCCTATATGAAAACAGATGGAAAGAGTGTGAGCAGGATGCATGGCACCATGTGGGAATGTGTGTTGAGCAGAATCATGGATGGGATAAGGATGAGAGATCCAGAGGATATGAGCCTGATGGAGATGTGAGGATGCGTAGGCGAGTTAGTGGTGTTGTCCCTTGAGGTGTGAGCTTTGGATGTGTGATGGTTTCTGTGAGTGTGTGAGTTGCGAGTGCTGAGGTAGTTGACTTACCCTGGTGGAACGGATGAGATCATTCATCCTCTTCCTGCACTGGATGGCTGACCTCCCCTATGCTCCAGTGGCACTGACCGCTGCTGCCACTGCCTCCCACGCCGGATTGGTGAATCTGGTGGATCCCCTGTGGCCAGATCAGGGGTAGAAGGCATTGCAGTGGCCTTCCACTGTGTCCAGCAGGTGCCCCAGAGAGGCATCACTAAATTTGGGGGCTGCCATCTTCCTTGCTTTAAGGGCAACCTGTCACCTGGAGCAGTCCTGGTCTGAAGGCATGAAGTGGGCATGTGCTCTGGTGCACTTTAAATATGACACCCAGAGCAAGGAAGTGCTGAGGTCATGGCATGGCAGGCAAATCCGAGCCCTCCCATCAACGATCTGGAGTGTTTCCCGTGAATGCATTATTAATGAGGCGGGACACACCAGGAATGGGACGATACAGCACAAAAACCCAACCATTGCAGCTGGCGGGTAAAACGACTCATTTTCACACCCGTTACCACACTTAGTGCAATCCTGAGATGATTCCGCCCTTGGTCTCCATGAAAGAGGCAGAGGTTGCTGACAGAAAACATTACTGGAGCATTTTGTTGTAAATAATGCACTTTGTAAAAAGTCTTTAAAGTGCTATAAATCCTTTTTCTGGCTGTGATTGCTCAGATTATCAGGGAAAGCAGGATGAAGACTGTAGAGAGTTTTAAAACATATTAGAAACAATTTTTTTGCCTGCTCTTCAGTTCTTCGCAATTATTAACTGCTGTTTTGTGATAGGAATTTTGAAATTTCTGATTGATTTAATTCCAGTTTACTATTTTAATGGACTAATAGGGAATGTACTAATCGTGATCTGCCACTGTGCCACTGCCTTATGAATCTGAAATTTCTGCTATTCAGTTGCAAATGTGTTGCAAAATTTGTCACAGATGAAGTGTGATGTATATAGTGGACTCAGACCAGGTATTGTAAAGAAAGAGACCTTTTCACCTTGCTAAAATTTTGTGAGAGAGGGTTTAATTAAATGCTTGCATGGCTTTAATTGCAGATCATTGTTGGGCTTTTTTGTACTATTCCTGGCAGAAAGATTTGCAGTTTGTGTTGCAAAATGTTAAATTCGTAATCCATAACAAGTTGCTCATGCAAAACTTATCGGAGTTACTGTCTATTTTAATTGGGATGTTTTTCTCTGCAGATGATCTATAAGGAACATATCTCTAAATTTCCTTTCATATCTTTGACTGCTTGAAGGCTTTGAGAACTGGGTTCAAGTCCTTATTGATCTATCTTTGCTAGCTGTAATTGAGTTATTTTGAAAATAGCACATACAACTGAACTGGATGGTGGGTTAGCATATTGTTTTTTCACAACAGAGACAAGATGAAGCTGTGAGAGTTAGGTGCAAGTGTTCTACGTGCCAATTCGTAGTTTTATAGTCTTAATGTAATTTTCCTAATATGGATAACTCTCTAGTCCTTTCTCTCTCGTGTATTTAAATGCATCTTACACAGTGCAGCGCTGCTAGCATGTCAGCCCAGACTAGTTGCTCAAGTCTCTGCAGTAGGATGTCAATCCATGACTTTCTGACTCAAGAGTTGAGGGTGTTAACCTGAGCCATGATTGACACCTGGGAAATATAGTAAATGCTACTCTGGTGGAGCAGGTAGTTCTCTTTAGAGATCTGGACTAAGGCACAACGTTTGACAATTCGCGCAGCAGTTTAAACAGCTGACCAGTAATAATTATGGGCTGAACTTTTGTTTTTGGAATAAGCTGAAGTTTACCTGCAACATGTTGTTGGCATTGCAAGAAACAAAAGTATAAACTTGCCTCCAGTTGCTTTTCTTAGTTGCACAGAAATTGCAGCCAGTTGAAACAAAACTATGAATTTGATTTCCAACATGACACATAGTATTTTTCTGTACTTCATAAACTGCCTTTATTTTTTTTCAAAGGCAGAATACTGCAGGTGCTGGAAATCGAAATCAAGAACAAAAAGTGCTGAAAATACTCAGCAGGTCTGCTTACATCTGATGGGGAGAGAAACAGAATTATCATTTCAGGTCGATAACTTTCATTAAGTGAGAAATGGAATAATCTTTGAGCAAGGGTGGGTGGGAAAAAGGACATAAAGAAGGTCTGGTTAGGATGGATGACTGGAGTGATTAAATGACAGACGGGTTAGTCTTACAGAGCCAAAATAAATAGTGATAGGGCAAGAAACGACACAACGAAACAAAAGATGTGTCTAGAGGAGTTGTGCTGCTGTCTGAAAGTAAAAATAGGAGAAAAACCAAAACATGCAAAGAAAATTAAACAAAATGGGGGCAGAAATCATGGTCTGAAATTGTTAAACTCAATATTGAGTCCAGAAGACAGTAAATTGCCCCCTCAAAAGATAAGGTGCTATTCCTCAAGATTGCATTGAACTTCACTGGAACAATGCAGCTGGCCGAGGACAGAGATGTCAGCATGAGAGCAAGGTGGAGAATTAAACTGGCAAGCACGTGGAAGCTTGGGGTCATGTTTGCGATCTGAACCGAGATCATCTGCAAAGTGGTCATCCAATCTGCATTTTCTCTCTATCGGAACTGCTAATCAAGATGGAGGTAATGAGAGGGGATACCACTCTGCCTTTGTAACTGAGGAATTATATATAACAATTTGTAACATTAGAAACTATTAGAGATACTATTATATTGAGGGACTTGAGATGTGCATTATGGCACAAGAGTTACATTAGTTTGAGCTCCAATGAGGATAGGTTTTGGGTAAAGTATAAGGACAAGGTCTATAATTCCTTGAGTATAGAGATTATGCAGTGATCTAAGTGAGGAGTTTAAGATGATTAATTGAGCTAATCGGCGAGATTGACAGAAGCAATTTCCTTTGGTTGGGCAGTCCAGAAAAAGGGGGCCATAACCGTAAAATTACAATTAGGCCATTCAGGGTTGTTCACACAAAGAGTAGTGGAAATCTGAACTCTCTCCCCCCTAAAAGCTGTTGAGGCTTGTCCAGTTGAAAATTTTAAAACTGAGATTGTTGTTAGGCAAGGGTATTAAGGGTTAGAGAACCAAAGTGGTTAGGTGGAGTTAAGTTACTGATTGGCCCTGATCAAATTGAATAATGGAACAGGTTTGAGGGGATGAATGGCCTACTCCATTTCCTCTGTTCCTGTGCAAAAGAAGTGTCCTATATCTGCATATTATGAGGTGGCATAAATGTCACTCTCACTTGATTAAACTTCCCTTATGATTACAACAGTTGATGCATTGTCAGAAACATTTGCAGGTATCCCATTTAAGTGACAGGAGTTATCATCAGTGTATATTGAAAGAAAATTATCCAGTGTTTATTTGCCCTCGTCTATAAGCATTTATTAAATGAAGCAGCAAGGCAATTGTTATCTGAAATTTCTATCTGAAAAAGCATATATATTTCAATTGGAAAATGTAAAAACTAATGGCTATGATTTTCTGTACATGTGGTAAAAGTTAATAGGGAGCACAGTCAATTCTCTTAAGTGCCTTCACATTGATCTCAATAATTGAGTATGAAAATTGCCTTCAGATAAATACTTTATAACATTTAAAAAAATATTTTTATCATCTGCTAGATGCATCCTAGTTTAAGAATTATGGGAGAACACCTTACAGCGTAATACTCGAGCCCAATCTTCACAGATTAATACATTTAATCACATCCCAATCTGCACAGAATAATCTACTGATTCACATTGAATTTTCTCAGGGCAATATGTTCAGTCATAACTCAGTCTGCACAGATTAATATACTCATTCATATTAATCTGTACGGGATATTCATATTCAACTTGCTTATATAATATATCCAGTTACACACATCCTTCACGAAGAATATATCCAGTCATATCAAATCTGCATAGAGTAATATACTCAATCTTATGTAGCTTGTACAAAATAAGGTACTGCACCCAACTTGCTTATCATGACATACTCAGCTACACCCACCTTTCACAGATGAATCTACTCAGTCATAATCAATTTGCACAAAGAATATACTTAGGCAGTGGAACAGGAGTAGGCCATTCAGCCTGTCAAACCTATACTGCCATTCAGTTACTTCATGGCAGATCTGGATTATCCACCTCTGTTACACATCCCTTAAACAAAGTCAGTTGATGTCAGCCTTGTAAGCTTCAATTGACCAGCGAGGGGAGGCTTAGGGGGCAGAGAGTTTCTGATTTTCAGAGTCTTTGTATGAAGGAGTACTTCTTGACATCACCACTGAATGGCCAAGATTTAATTTTAAAATTATGCCCCCTTGTTCTGGATTCCCCACCAGTGGAAATATTTTATCTTCAACAACCCTTCTGAATCCTCTTACAATTTTAAACACTTCAAATAAATCAGCCCTCTATCCTGTAAACCAAGGACAGGATTTTCCCGTCGGCAAGTGGGGGCGGGGCTCACTCGCCGACGCGTAAAATAATACGTGGTGACCACCGCGCCTAATTTGAATTTTCAGGAAGGCGGGGGGACAGCAAAATCAGCTGTGCACCCGCCGACCTGTCAATGGTCAATTGAGGCCATTGACAGGACCAATTAAGCAATTAAAGGGCCTGCCCCTCCAACCTTAAGGTTGGTGGGCAGGCCAGGAGCCCCAGCGGCAACTAGAAAAAACATGAAACCTCATCCACGGGCAGGATGAGGTTTCATTAGGCTTTAAAAAATTTTAATAAAGATTGTGTAAAAATTATGGACAAGTCCCATGTAAGGGAAATTTTATTTTTCTTCTTTTATCTTTTTTATATGTAAAGCCGATCCCCCATGAGGCTGCACTTAGCACTTCCCTGCGGACGTCATGCTGGGCGGGGGCCTTAATTGACCCACACACGTAAAATGGCGCCATGCCTCCGATCAGGGGCGCCGATAGGAAGTACGCCCTCACGGGCCTGCCCATCAACTCTCCCCACGCCCCACCCCCCACCCCCCCCACCGATGGGGAGAAAGTTCTGCCTCAAGTGTATGCAACCTAACACATTAAGTCCCAGTATCGTTCAAAAATGCCAGAGTAATGCATTCATTCACATTGACTCAGCATAGAGTATTATTCCCACTTTCCCATTCACCATTTACCTTTGTGCCTGGGCGGTGGGGGGGGGGGGGGGGGGGGGGGGGGGGGGGGGTTCACTTGGGTTGCAGATGGTAAACTTCTGCCACCTATAATTCCACAATCACACACAAGCTACTTTGTGATTTCCTTTGGGGTTCAGGTGGAAGCCTGACATTGAGCAAGGAAACAAAGCTTAGGAGTTAAAATATCTTCAGCTCCCATGTGGTATTGTGATGCAAGTTCATATGGTTACATAGATATATGTGTCAGCCGTGGTCAACTACCTCTGAGCCAGAAAGCTGCAGCTTCAAGTTTAGTGGGAATAATAGCATGATGGTTATGCTACTAGACGAGTAATCTTAATGTACTAGAGGCATGAAATTAAATCCCACCATGCAGCTTGGGAATTTAAATTCTGTTAATAAATAAATACGGAACAAAAAGCTAATATCATTAATGATGACCATAAATCTACTGGATTGTTAATAAAATGCATTTGGTGCATTAATGCTATTCTGGGAAGATAATCGGCTGTCCTTACCTGGTCCAGTTAATACATGACTCCAGAACCGCAACAATGTATTAACTTTTCACTCCCCTTTTCACTCTGCCTAGCATGCCACTTTGTTAAGGATAGTTAGGGATGGGCAACAAATGCAGGCCAGTCAGTGATGCACATAACCCAGAGACCAACAGGCCCAGAGGCCTGTGTAAAAAATTGAGCTAACACTTCAGTGCAGGACAGAGAGAGTGCTGCACTATCAGAGGAGCCATCTTTTGGATGAGATGTTCGACCAAGCCCGAGCTCGCAGGTGGGTGTCAAAGGTCCTGTGGCCATATTTCAAAGAAGAGCTGGGCAGTTCTCCCCAGCATTCTGACCGATATGTATCCTTCAACCAATATCACCACAATGGATTATATGGTCATTACCACATTCCTATTCGTAGGACATTGCTGTGTGCAAAATTGCCTGTCATATTTCTGACATTACAACAATGTCTACACTTCAAAAGTACTTAATTGGCTGGAAAACAATTTGGGATGTGAGCTCTTTCTTTAGAAAGAAAAAAAGTCCAAAGTTCACTTCAGAACCTAATTGCCTTGACTCTTCTTCCTCTTTATGAATTCCACTTTTCATTTTAAAGACAAATTTTAAACTATTATTTAAGAATTAATTATTTTTTAAAATTGCCTCCTGGGCAGTCAACTGGCCTTGCAGACTGGTCCAGCTAATTTGTGCAACATTCCAATTTTCACTTCCATTAGCTTAGATGTCAAAACATAGAAAAAGCTTTCAAAGAAAGGGCTGTGGCTGTCAGGCTCTGTCTGCTGAGGTTCAGGCCAACAAACACATGTATGACTTGAGATCTTTAAATTCTACAAGTAAACTATGTCTTTTTGTAGAAGAATATTGGAGATTGAAGACTTACCCTTCAGTATTCTCAGCCTTTATATTGCTTTGTGTAGAAAGTATTCTGTTTGAATCATGGCTGTGGTATGAGGGTTTGTCAGAAAACTACTGAATTAGAAACTCTATTCAAGGCAGAACATTTCTTTGCACATTAACTACATGTTCTTTCTCAGGATTCAGCTGTGGAGCTGATAATGCAACACTGGGATTATTGGTCGTTCGGTGCTGATTTGGTGAGGGCTGCACTGACCTGAGCTGAACTCATGCTGCAGTGTGAAGCATGACTGTGGTTAAAGTTGCCCCAGGTTAAAAGGGTGGCTCATGTCCAACCACTCTTTTCATAATTACTGCTAATGCATGAGGTTCTAGGAAGAAAGGTGGCCCTTACTTTATCTTGTGAGCACCATGAAGCCAAGATCATCACCTCAACACCCTGGATGGAGATGATGAAAAGAAGCATTGCTGCCTCAAACAGTGAAGCAAACTTAGGAGCAGATGAAGAAGAAAGTTGCTGCTACCAGGAACAATGTCAATGTAATTCCTGCCCACAGTTTGCTTCTTTGTTCAATGTTGCCTGATGATGCAAGATAGATTTGACTATTTACCGTGGGGCAGAAAATTGCCAATTGAAGACTGATAGTCCATTGTAGAATCATACATGAAATACCAATTTGCATTTATATAGTGTCTTTAAGGTAATAAAATGTCTTCAGGTGCCTCACAGGAGGGTTATCAAACAGAATTTGACTCTGAACCATATACAGAGATATTAGGACATATGAACAAAAGCTTGGTCAAAGAAATGGTTTTAAGGTGCTTCTTAAAGGAAGAAAGATAGAGAGGTGGAGAGGTTTAGGGAGGGAGTTCCAGAACTTAGGGCCTTGGCTGCTGAAGGTATGGCCACCAATGATGGAGCACTTAAAATCAGACATGCTCAAGAGACCATTACTGGAGGATCGCAGATATTATAGAGGGTTGTAGGACTGGAAGGGATTACAGAGATAGGGAATGTACAGTAAAGGGTTAACATCAGAAGCATGCATGATGCTGATGTAATAATGATGTCAGATCACATGACTGAGAAGTAAGCACGATCTGAAAGGGGGAGACACTCCAACTTCATGTAGAGGTCCAAATGTGTAAACGCTTGCTGTAAATAAAGAGTAATGCTTTTGAGAAACTATAGACACGAGCAGCATCCTTTGGGAGATTAGGCAATCCCCAAAGACCCCGTCCAGAGCCCAACCACACAATGAAACATGGTGTCAGTGAGTAAAAGACCCAGTAGACCTTAAAACGAAGATACACAGATGGCAAGAAATTAGATCCTTGAAGGAAGGACAAAAAGAAAAAAAAAAAAGACTCATCAAGAGACATTGGAATATCACTGGAACAGCAAATGCAAGCTGAGGCATAGACCAGGAGACCAGACAGCTGAGAGCACAGGCCCAAAGCAGCAAGCAGCAGCACAGAAGCAGGAACAATTCCAGGGCTCAACAAAAGCATGGAATCCATGCTACCACTCCCAGAACCATTTCAGAGTACAAAAGGTTGCAACAGACCCATAACTTAGATTATTGGAGAAAAAGGTTCACAGGGTACAGAACTGCTTCAGGATTACACAAAAAGGATCAAAAAGACAAGGTCAGTGCACTACTTTATGCAGTAGGATCTATTGCTGAAAACATGACAGCAGGGATTTGAGGAGACTTTAACTTCTTGTGACTAAGTTCTGCAAGCTTTCGGCTCTTATTTCAGCATCCATTGGAATTTAATAAGTGAGAGGGCTAAATGTATTTTAAAAAAGCAAAGACCAGGCAAGAACATGGATTTGTTCATCAACAATTACTATAGGCTGGTAGGGAACTGCAATTTTTGAATCTTAAATGATGACCTGATTTGCAACAGGATCCTAGTTGGGGGGGCCCTAGTCAGAGCATTATCAGGTCTCTTACAGACAAGTGAGGATTGAACACTAATAAAAACAGTGCAGATTGTGAAGCAAACGGAAATCAGGAAACAGAATCAGACATTTGTTCGCATGGAATGAGAGGTTTTGTGGAAAAGATCGAGTGAGACCATTCAATTCGTTGGGCATATGAGTGAAAACATGACAAAACCTAAGCCCACCAAAACAGGGTAAAGTGCGCCAACCACCATTTTGAAATGTCTTTGGTATAACGGGAACAAACTGCTCAAGCAAGAAGAACATACAATGGTTGGGGGGGGGGTGGGGGGGGGTGGGGTGCGGGGGTGGGGGGGTGGCGGTGGTGATTGGTATCAAGAGTGCCACAACTGTGGAAAAGTAAATCATTTGAAAACTGTTAGTCACTCAAAAGTGCAAAAAGAGGAAGAACTTTTAAAACCAAGCCACACATAAGAAGTAAAAGAATCACAAGCAAAGGAACTATCCTTCCTGGGTGAGGTAAATTATACTGAAAACACATATTGGAGTATTAACCTCAAAGTGGATGGACACCCCACAGAGTTTAAACTACTCACAGGAGCAGGGTTTTATCTGTTTTAGCAGATGAAGTCAAATGATTCAGATTACATTGCAACCCTCATGTATCAAATTACAATGTCATGGTGGGACAACTTTAAAAGTGAAAGGCCAACTGAAGCGAAAGGACCGAGGAATCCTCAAACATCTCTATGTTATTCAGAATCAAGAGTGCTCTCTATAAACAGAAAGGCATGTTAAAACTTAAATTAATCTATAAAGTAGATGAATTTGCTGGTGAGAACTACAGCAGTACATTACAAAATGAATTTCCAAAATTGTGTACAGGCCTAGGGAATTTAAAGGCCACGTACCATTTCACCCTACCAGCTGATGATAAACCACTTTGCCTCTTTACACTGAGGAAAGCCCCTCACCCACTTTTGGACAAAGCCAAGGGTGAAATTGAAAAGGTGCAGCTGCATCAGTTACCATGTCAGCAAAATGGTGCTCAGGAATGGTTATAGTAATGGCAAACGGTTCCATAAGAAATTATTTAACTCAACTAAACAAATCAGTAGAACATGAGCTTCAACCAATGGCCTCAGTGGATGAGGGCCTTGCCAAACTAGCCAAAAGTATTTGATTTAACAAATTTGGCACGAACAGTGGATTTTGGCGGTTGATTCTGACAAAGAACCCAGACTGTTGACAACTTTTATAAAGCCATCCAGTTGTTTCAATGGATTATCTTTTGAAATAGCGTCTGCTTCAGAAATTTTACAGAGAACAATGTCTCATACTCTAGAGGCATGGAAAGGGTAATGTGTCTTATGGACGCAATACTTATATTCGGCTCCATGGGAGAAGAGCATGGTCACAGAGTCAGAGCAGTGCCAAGAGTCTTAAAGGATGTAGGCCTAAGATTGAATGAAAAATGTGAGTCCACCAAACCTATGGTCAAGTTTCTAGGTCACATAGTACAGGACACTGGAATCACAGTTGATCCACAAAAAATAGAAGTGATCAGAGAATTTCCACAATCCAGGAACATAACTGAGCTTCAAATATTCCTTGGGATGATCAACCAAGTGGGAAAGTTCCTACCAAATTTAGCAGAGGTCAAAAAGCCCTTGAGACAGCTGTAGAAACAGGGTAACAGTGGTGCTGTGCTGTAATGTGGATCAGTAAAATGCTTTGGAACCAATTCTGAAATCTTTGCACATTATGACTCAGAATTACTAACCATAGTAGCAGCAGATGCATCATCAATGGGTCAGGGGAAGTTTTATTTCAAGAGCAGAGAGTGGCAAGCATAGACCAGTCTACTATGCCTCTAGGTAACTAACAGAAAGAGAACTAAGATATGCCATGATAAAAAAAGAAGCACTGGCAGCAACATGGGTGTGCGAAAATTTTCAGACCATGCTATGGGATTTCAAGATCGAAACAGACGATAAGCCACTAGTCACCCTTCTGAACATGAAAGAAATTGCGAAGATGCGCCCAGAGTTCAATGGTTCAGACTAAGATTGATGAGAATGACTCCATCAAAGAGTATG
This sequence comes from Carcharodon carcharias, assembly GCF_017639515.1. NCBI lineage: Eukaryota > Metazoa > Chordata > Chondrichthyes > Lamniformes > Lamnidae > Carcharodon > Carcharodon carcharias. The sequence continues at coordinate 45,030,955 of NC_054485.1, forward strand.
TGCAGGGGAAGTATCAAACAATGGTGGACACACTGTCATGAATCCCATCAGAAGGAACCAAACAAAGGGATTTACACTTTGTTGAAGAGGTTGAAGCATATACATCCTTAATCACTCAGCATTTACCAGCTACTGCAAAAATATTGCAGGAAATAAAAAAAAAGCCAGCAATGAGATGAAGAATGTCTCCAAATCTGAAAAGATTGTCAGCAAGGATGGCCAGACTATATCCCCATGATTGGAGTACTTTGTACTGAGTAATGCAAGCAGTACTTTGAACAGTCATTGACAACTTACTAGTCTTCAATGTGAGAATAATCATACCGACAGCATTTAGGCTTGTAGTGTCTGATAATGGATCACAATTTGCTAATGAGTTATTCCACAATTTTGTAAATGAATATGAGTTTTTGTTTGTTCATGTAATTACTTCATCTTGTTATACTCAAGTGAACCGAGAAGCTGAGAGAGGAGTACAAACCATCAAAGATTTATAAAGGACAAACAAATACCTTATTCTAGATTTTCTGAATGATCAAACCTCACCCCTCAAAACAGTTTCTCACCATCAGAGTTACTAATGGGCAGGAGATTGAGAACACAACTTTGATCCCTGGAACAAAAACTCAAACCCAACAATAACCACAATCAACCATGAAAGGGTAAAACAGCATGAGGAAGGACAGAGAAACAACCAGGCTTGGAACTTTAATCACAGTCATAGAGCATGTGAGTTACCAGTGCTGCAGCACGGAGACAGAGTGTGCACCAAGATCAACAGCAGGAAGGCTCAATCAATGAAAAAACTGCTCTACCAAGATCATACAGGATTGAGATAGATTAGGGTATCATAAGGAGAAAGCGCAGCACCTCAATATGCTTGGAGAAAAGCCAATAGAAACTTGGGCTTACCACTCAGATCCTGATGAAGAAGAAGACTGCACTTTCCATAGCCAGCCAGGAGAAGATCACTTACACTGACAAAAGGTAGAGTGCAGAATATCCTCAGCCTCAAAAAGAGGTCATAAAGAGATTGGGGGATTGGTCAATGCACCTCCGAGAAAAACCTGTGAAGTCTGAGACTTCTAGGGAGATGTAGGAGGATGTAAATATGAAAGAGTTAAACACTTGGAGATGTAGAGTAAGGGGTTAACATCAGAAGCATACATGATGCTGATATAATAATAATGTTGGATCACGTGGCTAAGAAGTGAGAGAGTTGGAAGGAGAAGCTCCAACCTGATGTAAATAAATAGGAATGGTTTTGATGAACAACAGACTCGAGCAGCATACTTTGGGAGAATAGACCATCCCCCCAAACCCCTGTGTAAACCCCAACCACACAATGAAACAGGGAAGAGTGAGGCTGTGGAGTGATTTCAAATCAAGGTTGAGAATTTTAAAATCTAGGCTTTGCTTAGCCAGGAGTCAATGTAGCTCTGCGAGAACGGGGATGTTGGGTGAACAAGACAAGTTAGTACACCAAGAGCCGAGTTTAAATAACCTGTAGTTTTCAGAAGGAAGCCATCTTGCGTGTGCTGGTTCTTTGAAAGAACTAGTCAATTAGACCCACTCTACTGCTCTTTCAGCAGAACTCTGGAAATTCCCTTTTGAACATTACTATTGAGTCAGCTTCCAGGACCCTTTCAGGTAGGGCATTCCAGCTCATAACAAATTGGTTACCCCTGTCTAATTTTCATTTCCATGGGCTTTATTTCAATACTATGTCACTATGATTCTTCTGCTGTTTTGGTTCCCCAAACAATTGGGCATTAAATGTTGGCCAAAAGCCAGTGACATCTATATCCAATGAACGAATATATACAAAAAGACAATGATTTCCTCCATAGAGTGCTTCACCTGAGCATCTCACAGCAGCTTGCATCTCTCACTTCCAGCAGTGTAGATACAGCTAACATGTCAATCTGGTGGGCAAACTGCTGAAAATGACCTCAACTCCTGTCTACAAAAAGACTTTGGTATACCCCAGCATCAATAATTCACACTTTCATTTGAGTGCGCCATTAGCCTGTAGCTTGGGGGAATCTATGAAGGGCCAGCAGTATGGCACAACTGTCTGACTTGAGCTGTGGACTATCAGCAACTTCAGGGTTGTGGGAAAGAAACTTATGGCCAGAATTTTACGCCCTGTGGGCGGGCGTGTGCCTGACTTGTCTGGCTGCAAAATAGCGCGAGATGTCCCAATGTCATCGCGCACTCGTGCGATATCTCGCTTGGCAGGCACCCGTGGCAGTCGGAAGCATGCCAGCCGACAAGTAAGCGGGCAATTAAGCCCATCAAGGAGGCACTTGAAAGTGATTTTGCATGGCCCGTCCACTTCAGGGCTCTCTACGGTGCTTCACTGCACCATATTATAGGAACACTCAGATTGATGCCTTGACAAGAATATTCATCAGGGTCACCTTTACTTCACCTCAGTTCCACGTCAAGAAATCCTTTGGAGCCTGCCGCTCAGTTTCTAGGTGGCAGTTACTTTTGCCTAAAGTTAGATCACTGAACTCACAATTTTTTTTTAATCTGCTTTCATTTTTACTTTACCATAGCATAATCTTCATTTTTCAATAGGCTTGGCAACAATGCCATCAGTCTCAGCTTGCTTCAGGGTATGGTTCACTGATTCACTCAACTTAGGGAGAGCTCTGCAGATGGCACAGATTTTGCACTGAACATTGAAACTTCCTGTTACTTTTCCAATTTCAGAAAGGTTGCTGTGAATAGAAATTTAGGGCTTGATTTTCTGGGCACTTCAGGATGCCAAGGTCAGGACCAAATGGAGGTCTTGAACCTGCACTCACTGACAGTGTGATTCGATTAGTAATCTTCCAGGGGCTGGTCTCCTAATTGGTCCAATCAGGTGGCCAGCAACCCCACTGCTGCTGAGGCAGGTCAGAGACAACAAGGGCATCTCAAAATGGAGGCACCCTTGGAAGCATGGATAGAAATGAAACATTATCAGGACTGAAGCTGGTAGACCCCGAGGAGCAGAGGGTAAAAACCTCCGACTGAATCATTTGAGCCATAGGTCTGACCTTTCCTGCCTGTGTCCCTGTCATTGGGGCATGGAGACTCCTGCTCTGAAAATTTCTTGGCCTGCTGCAGGTAAACCACCTCTACTGAGCTGGCAGCCTCTGCATATGGCGGCTGCACTGCCAGCAGCAAAATGGCGGTGAGACCACAAAATTGCCCTAACTTGAAGCCTTAACAATGTGACTATTTTGCCTGTCATTCGGTTATGAGCCAGAGCAAGGGAGAAAAACCTTAACATTAGAATTGGGTCATTTAGGAGTGAAACCAGGAAGTACTTTTTCACACAAAGGGCGGTGGAAATTTTTTAACTCTTCCTCAAAAGGTTGTGGATGCTGGGGGTCAATTGGAAAGTTTAAGTTTCGACTTTTCTTAGGTAAGGGGAACAAAGGATAGGAAAGGAGTGTAAATGCAGTTATACAGATTTGCCATGATCTAATAGAATGGCTCGAGGGACTGAATGGCCTCCTCCAGTTCCTTCCCAGTGACTGGAAAACAAAATAAAAGTGGGAAAGAAACTTATGGCCAGAATTTTACGCCCTGTGGGTGGGTGTGTGCCTGACCTGTCTGGCTGCAAAATAGCGCGAGATGGCGTCGGGCAAGCGTCCCAATGTCATCGCGCACTCGTGCGATATCTCGCTTGGCAGACACCCGTGGCAGCCGGAAGTGTGCCAGCCGACAAGTAAGCGGGCAATTAAGCCCATCAAGGAGGCACTTGAAAGCGATTTTGCGTGGCCCGTCAGAAAGGTGGCTTTTTTTTTGCTCAAACCTCGATATCCAGGGCGGGATGAAACCTCCGTGGGGAAATAAAACACAAAGAGATTTGTGGGGACTGTGTTTTTTTTATGAGCTATGCTTTCAGGTGTTTGATTGTGCTGCATGGACATTTTGTGCAGCCTTCTTGTTGTCTTGTTTATTCTGTGGAGGTCTGCAGCTCCCTGAAGCAGCTGCCTGCCTTCAGGGAGCTCAGTGGAAGCGCTCACCAGCACCTGCAGTGACGTCGACCACCACACTCTTGTGCCCCCCCCCGCCACCGGCAGCGCTGAGCCTTTCTCAGCGCGTGTTTCATACTGGCTGGCTGTTAATTGGAAATCAGTCGGGGGCTGATCATGGTCAGGGGCCGGTTTCCCGTCTGCTCCCGGGCCCGCCGATCACACGCTCCTGACGAACAAAAAATTCAGGCCACAAAGCAGAAAAGCTGTAGATTTATTCGGTAATCAGCTTGCTACTTATTTAATATATTTTTGACCATTTGCTCTGCTCCTGGGACACAAAACGTGGCTTAAGAGAAGATTCAGCTAATCTATTAAAGTCACACAAACTGCTGATGACAGGAAAAATAAATTCCACTCACCATTTTTATAGTCTAAAACACATCTTAAACTCTTACTTTTTAAACTTGTCTGTCAGCTCGACCGGGATGAATTTGCTTTGCCAATAGATTTATTTTCTCTTCAAGCCCCTCAAAATGCAACAGTCAGCCTTTCTAAAGTAACTGTGGGCTGCTACTAACTGGAATATATCTATCAGGTAGGTTTTAGAAGACACAATATAAGTTAAAGCTTTCCATTAGTTCTGTAGGATTAGCTTCATTACACGCTCTATTATATTCTTTAATGTTTGAATTTTTTCTCCATCACAATTACTCACCTCTTCCTCCATGTCGTGACTGGGGACTTTGTACTTGAAATTGAAATGATGTTTATTACTGGAGGCAACCAACCTAATGCTTTTTCCAGGGGCATCTAATATTTACTGTTTCTTAGTCAGTTTGCCTTGGTGAAGGAATTAAAAGAGTTCGAGGACATAATCCTTAGAATTGTTTGACGTTTAAGGTAAAAAATGCATGAAAATTAAAATCAGACGTCTTTGTAACTGTTATCTGAATTATCTCTTAGTGAGGAGCTTGAAGATAAATTGTAAGTACCCGATTACAAGCACTATGTTTATATAAATCGAAAGTAAAGGCAAAATACTGTGGATGCTGGAAATCTGAAACGATAACAAAAAATGTTGCAAAAACTCAGCAGGTCTGACAGCATCTGTGGAGAGAGAGACAGAGATAATGTTTTGAGTCTGTATGACTCTTCTTCATCCCCCTCACCATTACTGTACATGGTAAGATAAGCAAAGAAAGTCAGTGGTGTTTTTGACTGTTTGGAGATGGATTTCCAACAAGCTGTTGGGCAGGGAAAGCGAAGATGACCTGTGGAAGTATTACATGGGCAATGCCCTCACTGAACGTTGACGATCGTTCCAGTGTACATATTGCCTGAAGAAGGTCAGTATTTCTTTTTCCAAGAGGTTTCTGTCAAATCTGTTGTAACAAGTGGCTGTGCCAAAGGTCCCCTCTCTGATCCCACCCCCCTTCCAAAAGACTCTTCATTCAGTTGACACAAAAGTGTGCTCAGAAAGATGGACCCAACAGACCTTGTGTTACCAAAAACTGACTGTTTATCACGTGCATACATGGCAAATTTGAGTGCACTGTCAGTCATCATAATGTTGAATGTATTTCATTGCATTGTCCTGGCTTGTGATTTTCCTGTTAAAATAATGGGTGGAATTTAATGAAGACTCTGGGAATGGGAAATGTAGCAGCTGGGCTGTGTTAATCAGGTGGGAGCCGGAATGTCGAAATCACGATAGCAGATTCAGAATGAAAAATTAAGTCGGCACAGCGGGTGGGTCAGGCCTCACCCTGTCCTGTGGCGAGTTCCCACTTGTACTATATTTGCATGCCATGAATACTCATATTAAAATCTTTTTGAATTAATTAAGTCCCACTTTCAAGATTAAGTCAATAGGGCACGTGGGCCTTGTCGCACCCAGTTCACGTTCCTTTAAAGGTGGCGTGCACCAGTTGGCTTTGCACAATTGTGTCTGAGGTGAATAGTTGTTGTTGTTGAGCTCTTGAGCACAAGGGAGGCAGCTTCCATGGAGGGTTGGGACCAGTAAGGGCGAGTCAGGGGTGAGGGGAACGGGGGAGGGGCCAGTTTGGGCAGGGGCAAAGAGAAATGGAACAGGGTTCTGAGGGAATATGGAGTGTGGGGTTGAGGCATGAAGGAGCAGAAGACATTTCTGATAGAGGACAGTGGGTGGGGTCAGGGTGTGGGAGTGTGCAGTGGGAAGGACCTGGTGTCTTGGTTGTGACGGGGGAGGGCTCCCAGGACAATAGATTTTGAGGGGAGGGGAGTGTTACGTTTGAGGAGTGCTGAGGGTTATGGAGGGTTGCAAAAACAAACTGACAAAACTGCAGAACAAATAGAGGTGGACTTAGATGAGGGGACCGAAGGCATGGAAGCTAAATTTGCAGATGACACAAAGATAGTAGAAAAAATATGTTGTGAAGAGGACATGAGGAGGTTGCAGTTACATATAGATAGATTGAGTGAGTGGGCAAAAAATCTTGCAGATGGAATATAATGTGGGAAAATGTGAAGTTGTTCACTTTGGCAGGAAGAATAAAAATGCAGAGTATTGCTTAAATAGAGAACAACTGCAGGATTCCAAGGTGCAGAGGGATCTAGGTGTTCTAGTGCATGGGTCACAAAAAAGTTAGAATGCAGGTACAGCAAGTAATTAAGAAGGCTAATGGAATGCTATCCTCTATTGCGAGAGGAATTGAACATAAAACTAAGGATCAAAAACAAAAAATGCAGGAAAAACTCAGCAGTTCTGACAGCAGCTGTGGAGAGAAAGACTCTTCTTCATACCGACTCAAAACGTTAACTCTGTCTTTCTCCCCCCCAGATGCAGTCAGACCTGCTGAGTTTTTCTAGCATTTTTTGTTTTTGTTTCAGATTTCCAGCATCTGCCGTATTTTGCCTTTATAAAAATAAGGATGTTATGCTTCAGTTATACAGGGCACATCACGAATACTGTGTGTGGTTTTGGCCTCCTTATTTAATGAAGGATGTAAATGAATGGTTCAGGGGAGGTTTACTGGATTGATACCTGGAATGAGTGGGTTGTGTTATGAGGATAGGTTGAACAGGCTGGGCTTGTTTCCACTGGAGTTTAGAAGAGCGATGGGTGACTTGATGCAAGTAAATAAGATCCTGAATGGCCTCGACAATGTGGATGCGGAAAGGATGATTCCTCTTGTGGTTCAGCCCAGAACTAGGGGTCACTGTTTTAAAGTTAGGGGTCACCCTTTTAGGACAGAGATGAGGAGAATTTTTTTCTCTCAGAGGGTTGTGTGACTTTGGAACTCTTTGCCTCAGAAGGCTGTGGAGGTGGGGTCTTTGAGTATCTTTAAGGCAGAGGTGGATAGATTATTGTTAGGCAAGGGAATCAAAGGTTGTCAGGGGGTGGATGGGAATGTGGGATTGTAATACAAACAGATCAGCCATGATCTTATTGAATGGCGGAACAGGCTTGACAGGTCGAATGGCCTACTTCTGCTCCTATTTTGTATGTTTGTATGGACACAGAACCTGTGACCTTAGTGCAGAGCTTCCCTGCTTGCTCAGGCAGCTCCTTCATAGCCTACCTGGATCTGCTGAACTGTATGCTCCTCCAATGGAAACCCACTGCCACAACTTAATTGCATGTGTTTCATGTGCCCACCACCGGCCCTTTAAATTTTTATATGAATCATGTGGGTGCCCAGCTCCCAACATGAAAGCAGAAGTGGTGCCCACTTCCAGTTCTGCCATTAGGAACAGCTCGCCACTGATTAAATTCCTCACTATGTCACCATGACAACTCAAAACCATGAACAACTCCCATTCTTCTCCCAAAAGAAATCATTTTTGTGAAGTGGAAAGGTTGAAACATCACTGCTTGTTGCAAGCTTTGTGTAAAATAATCTATTCAACAGCACCCCTTTTTAATTGGAATGTTAGACATAAGTGAGTAGAAATAACAGCTGAAAGTTGTTTTTGAGTCAAAGCTGCTTATGCAAACCATTAAAATCCACATTACAAAGCATACTCCATATTCCAAACACTCACGAAGCTTGGTGCCATCCAGCACAAAGCAGCCTGCTTGATCAGCACTCCACTCACTACCTTAAACATTCACTCTCTCCACATTGGCAGCAGTGTGTATCATCTACAAGATACACTGCAGCAACTCACCAAGGCTCCCTCGACAGCTCCTTCCTAACCCACGACCTCTATCATCTCGAAGGACAAGGTCAGCAGATAGATGGAAAACCACCACCTGCAAGTCCCCCTCCAAATCACACACCATCCTGACTTGGAACTATATCGCCGTTCCTTCACTGTCACTGGGTCAAAATCCTGGAACTTCCTCCATAACAGCACTGTGGGTGTACCAACAGCACATGGACTACAGTGGTTAAAGAAGGCAGCTCACCCCCACCTACTCAAGGGCAATTAGAGATGGACAATAAATGCTGGCCTAGCCAGCGATGCCCATATTCTGTGGAAAATAAAAAATAAATCACAAAGACACATTGAGCTAGAAATTCAACCATTCAGTGCCTGTTCTTCAATGTGCTAAACAGCTTCTAGGTTTCCAATAAGATGGGAAGGAAATGCACATTCATCACTCGTTGGATATACACCACCCAATGTATCATTAAAGGCCAAAACATTGGCATATAGTGCCATGCCTAAAATGTCATGCTTCCCACGATCGACCCTTCCCCCATCTTCATCACATACCTGAGGGCTGCACTGACATTTTCACATTTTGGGGCATGCAGGCATTTTGCACCTGAATGTAAGGCCTGAGGTCCATCTAATATTGGGCTTTTGATAACTTTTCATCTGAGTTGTTCGAAATGGAGTAAATATAAAGCAGGCTTTTGTCAATATCTTCAGCTGAGTTCAGTTTCTGGATTTGGCACTTTGGAGTCTAGGGTGCAACACAGGAATCCCATAAGCCACGTACTATACATCACTATGTTGAAATTCTATGAAAGATTGTTTCATACAAAATCCTGACTGCTGTTAGCTTGAATGCTTTTCAATCTCCACGGAACAAAAAAAGTGCCTACAACAGGTGCAAAGTTGGCAGAATGGCAAAGTTGGCAGCTGCCGACCCTTTAACATCGCCATGAGTCCAATCCACTCTGAGGCTCGGTACAGACTAAGGTGAGCTGCAAGCCAGTGTGTTGCAAGCTTCAAGCGGGCACCTCACTGCAGCTTGTTGGCCTGGTAAGATGGAAAATCGGTTGGCTCCTATGCAGAGCTGGCCAGCGGTTTGGGTGAGGGTGGAGTGGGGTGCAACTGCAATTAGATTCTTAAAGCCAGCATAGGGCCCTGATTTACATATTTAAGCCTTTTTCAGGCAGGCAAACTAATTGTCTAAAAGTTGGATTAGGCAGGCTTTGGACATTAATGATGTGACCCGCATCCCTTTCCTTATAATTTTCAATTGTTGGCTGCCTGTTTTTCAGCTAAGGAATTAGCTGGCAGTTGAAGGTTACCCCCTAAACTCTGTTTATTTAAGACTGAAAGATTATAACATCCATTTATTTCTGTGTATTGTGAGGTAACTCTTTCGAGTACAAACCTGTTTCCATCTGTTTCAGATGAAGTTACATTGTTTCATTGTTTGAAATTGTGAGATTTGAACTCTTGATCTTGGGGTTACAAACCCAGTACCATAACCACTTGGCTATTTAGGCCAAGCCTGTGTCTTGTGAGGTAGTGAGATTAATTATTAAGGCTGTCAATGAATTGTCAACAACAATTATCTTTGATCTCCTATTCCTAATCAAAGGACACATCAAATTCTTCCGTCTATTCTAAAAAGGTGGTAAATATCCTCCTGTCAGACAATTGCACTTAGACTAAAACTATTATTTTTACTAGTAAAATAATTACAGTAAGGTCTGGATGCTACAAATACTTAGAAAATAATAGTAACACAATCACCCCAAGAGGATTTTAAATACCTTTTCCAGACTGCATTTCAGCCAGTTACCATCGGACCAATAACTTGATAGTTATAATGGTGCACTTAACCTGGCTATTCTTCAACAATTTATAACAAATGGTCCCTTGACAGCACTGCCAAGAATAGTGTGTAGTCCATAGGAAAGAAAGCTTGTAATAATGTAACACACTACATGTCCTCCAGGTGTTCTACAACATCTTTCAACCAAACACTAACTTCTCAAGTGCAATTGCTGTTGTTAAATAGGCAAATATGCAGCCAAGATGACCAAATAATCTGTGTTTGGTGATACTGATTGAGGGTTTTCTTTCCTTTGTATCAGACATTGAGAAATCTAACCCTAGTGGTCCTTAAAAGTGCTGTACAGAAAAAAAAAGTCCAGGAGACTATTCATTCTTGAAAAAAAATTGACTGAGGAACTAGAAGAGCTTTTGATCTTTTTTAAACAATTCTCTGGGGATCTATATATGGCTGCATCAGCAGGAGGGTGATGATAATTACGATAAAATGGAGCTAAGTGAAAGAGAAGAAATAACACAGCAATGATTAAAGCATTTGGACCTTGCCAGGGTCGTTTCATACTGCCACTGCTGGTGAGCGATGGAACTGCAGGTTCCAAACTATCACCATTGCAATACCTCCATTGGCCAGGGATGCCACTGTAGAACTGATTTTGATGTGCAAAATTGGGAGCAGCAGATATCTCATAAACAGAAATAGAGGAGGAGCAAAAATAAATAAGGTAAGCCTAAATCTGTCCCTAGTAAATTCAATAAGAAATTCAGGAACAGCTTCTTTACTCACAGAGAAGTGAGAATATGGAACTTGCATACAGAATTTGCTACCACAAGGAGTTTTTAAGAGAAAGCTATTAAAAAGTGAAGGAACAAGGTAGAAGGAGAAAGGTATTGAAGGATGGAGGGACATGAAGTCAGCAGTGGAGGTGGAGAGCAAGTTTTCATGCAACATAATCACTGGCATAGACCAGTTGGGTTGAATGGCCTATTTCTAAACTATGTATTCTATGGAATTCTATGGAAATTGATAAAACTATTTTAAAAAGTACATGCCAATTAAATACTGAAACTCCAAACATAATTTCTTGCCACATTTCAAAATTATATCTGGACAAATTTACTTTATTGTTCTTAGTGGATACAATTGGAAGAGCACACTGTGAGGAAATTGGGAACCTGCTCTTGGATGTGGTCTGATATCTTACTGCCAAACCAAATAAACTGGGCTCCCCAGTTATTTCCAAAGCCATTTTTTTGATTCAGTGAACAATGCCTGGATCAATCCTACTGGGATTAATTTTAGATTGTTTTCAAAATCATGTAATTTCTAAACATGCAGAGGTTTGGATGAATCAGGGTTGGGACTACTTTCAGCAGGTACTTCCTGAAAAGATGTTTCAACATAGTTTTAATTATTCTATATTTTTTATCATTGAATTGGTACTCCAAGGAAGAATGAGGAGAGTCAATATAAACAAAACTCTAAAGGAGGTGCAGAAACACAGGATATGTGGGTAGAAATCTTTGAAGGTGGCAGGTTGGCTGTTAAAATCACATATGGGATCCTTGGCTTCGACATCCTGCAGTTTATCATTAACCAGAAACTGAACTAGACCAGCCATATAAATACAGTGGGTTCAAGGGCAGGTCAGAAGCAGGGAATTCCACAGAGAGTAACTCACCTCCTGACTCCCCAAAGCCTGTCGACCATCTCAAGATACAAGTCAGGAGTGTGATGGAATACTCTCTAATTGCCTGGATGAGTGCAGCTCCTGCAACACTCAGGAAGCTTGACACCATCCAGGACAAAGCAGCCCACTTGATTGGTACCCAATTTACCACCTTAAACATGCATTTCCTCCACCATTGGCACAAAGTGGCAGCAGTGTTCACCATCTGCAAGATACACTGCAGCAACTTGCCAAAGCTCCTACGACAGCACCTTACAAACCTGTGGCCTCTACCACCGACCACTAGATGCTTTGGAACACCACCATCTACTAGAGATGAAAAGAAAGACTTGAATTTATATAGCACCTTTCATGACCATCAGGCACCCCATTGGAACACAGGAACATAGGAGCAGGGGTGGGCCATTCGGGCCTTCGAGCCTGCTCCACCATTGAATAAGATCATGGCAGACCTGGTTGTGGCCTCAGTTCCACATTCTTGCCTGCCCCTCATAAAGCATCCCAAAGTACTATGCTATACTGGCTGTACTCTTTGAAGTTTAGTAACTGTATCATAGGAGATGTGGCAGCCAGTTTGTTAACATCAGGCTCCTACAAACAGCAATGTGATAATCACCAGATAATCTGTTTTTGTGATTTTATTGAGGGACAGATGCTAGCAATAACTCCCCTAATCTTCTTGGATGCAGTGTTATGGGATCTATTTTACATCCACCTGAGAAACTCATCCTGCAACACAGGAAAATCTCAGTACACCACTGAAGTGCCAGCCTAGAGTTCTGCACTCAAGACCTAGAGTGGAATTTGAACTCACAACCTTCTGAGTCAGAGGCAAGAGTGCTACCAACTGAGCCATCACATGTGAACACTCAAAAAACTGGGGCTATTCTCTTGAGAGGAGAGAAGGAAAGGGGAGATTAGATAGAGGTGTTTAAAATCATGAAGGATTTTAATACAGTAGAGAAGGGGAAACTGTTTCCACTGGCAGAAAGTGGTAACCAGTGAACACAGATTTAAGGTAAAATGAACGAGAGGAGCTTTGAGGTAAAACATTTTTATGTAGTGGGTCGTTCTCACCTAGAATGCACGGCTTGAAAGTGTGGCAGGAATAGTTCCCCAATAATAACTTTTGAAAGGCAATTAGATAAACACCTGAAAGGGAGAATTTACAGGGCTGTGGGGGAAGAGTTGGTGAGTGGGAGTTAATTGGATAGATCTTTTAAAGCCTGAGGCAGCATAGGCATGATGGGCTAAATGCCCTCAAACTGTGCTGTATTATTCTTTAAATTCTACGATTGCAATTACAATGGAATTTATGAGGACATTCAATTCATAATTTAGCACCAGATGTCATGGGAAATATTAAGTTAACAGTTCCATTTAATGGAAACTGATGCTAAGTGCTCAATATTTATGAAATATAATCTGGCCAGGAAAGTCTAGCATAAGTTAAGTCTTCTTTTAAGTGCAGAACATAGATACAAATTTTATAACTACATTAGGAGCCATCATCCTTAAACATTAATGAAACCTCTATAATCCTTTTCCTTCTTAATGAAATATTAACATAAACCTTCAGATTTACTTCGCTGATTGATGAAGCTTTAACAGGAACCTGTAGTGACTAACTCTCCAATGAAGACAACCTAGTATGAAGACTCTGGGCAATTAAGCTGAGGAAAGAATAATCGGGTATCCAAATGATCCCAAGGAAGCCATTCCATCCACCGACTGAGGAAAGGTTCCAATCCAAACGTCCCATATGTTGGGCTGCATTTAACGCCCCCATGCAGGTGGGTTCAAATGCCGGGGGTGGTGGTGGGGGGTGGGGGTTACATTAAATCCAGTGAGCAGCCTGCCCACCACCTAGCCCCCACCCCCAGTCCCTGCCCCCACTGCAATTCTAGGAGCAACAGGGTAATGTCAGGCAGTCTGCCTACCAGTGGTCCAATTAATGCCCACTTAATGGCCTCATTCAGCTGCCACTGGGATTTAATCTTCAGCAGGAGAGGCCCATGCAAAGCAGCCAGTCTGGCAATTTTCCCTGTGTGGATTGGTGGTGGGTAGGGGTGGTCCCTGCTTAACAGGCCCCCTTGGCCTATTGATGGACCAGCTGCAATGTGTCAGTTGCACCGCCCCCCACCACCACCTCAGTTTCCCCTCCCCTCAGGGTGTCTCAAACTCCAACACACCCAACATCCTGTCCTCCCACACGGGGCCTGTCAGCATGGCCCCAGCAAGACTGCCAAACACTCACCAGTTCCGATGCAATGCTACCTCTACCTGGCTCAAGGAGAGCTGCCAGCTGCGGGGAAAGGCAACCCTACTTTCACCCAGGCGGAGAACTGCCTTCCTACCTAAGCTGGGACCATCTGTTTTTCCTCTATTGTTGAAGAGCACACTTGATCTATGTTATTACCATCCTCTGACTCCAGTCTAACTGCCAGGACCTTGCTGGTGATTGCAAACCCTGAGGGTGTACAAAGTTTGAGAGTGTATAAGGTTTATCTGGCTTAACTGTTTAATTGTTGATTTACTGATTTGCACTGGCCTGCCTATAGATTCTAATTTAAGTAATTCATTCCCTTATAATAAATTCTCCCTTACCATAAATTCTCATTTACTTTCTTCCCCCTAACAAATCCCATGACGCTGGATGGTAGAATTTGAATTCAATGAAAATCTGGAATTAAAAGTCTAATGATGACAATTAAACCATTGTCAATTGTCGTAAAAGACTCATCTAGTTCATTAATGTCCTTTGGGGAAGGAAATCTGCGGCACTCACCTGGTCTGGCCTACATGTGACTCCAGATTCACAGTAACGCCCTCTGAGATGGCCTAGCAAGACACTCTGTTGTATCAAGCCACGAAACAGTCAATAAAAAGTAATGAAACCAGACCAGCTGGAATCGACCTAGGCACCAGAAATGAAAACGGCAAATTCAGCGCTGTTGACCCTGCAAAGTCCTCCTTACTAACATCTGGGGGCTTGTACCAAAATTGGGAGAGCTGTCCCAGCCTAGTCAAGCGACAGCCTGACATAATCATACTCACCAAATCATAACTTACAGATAATGTCCCAGGCACCACCATCACCATCCCTGGATATGTCTTGTCCCACCAGCAGGCGGTGGCACAGTGGTATGCTGTCGGGAGGGAGTTGCCCTGGGAGTCCTTGACATCGACTCTGGACCTCATGAAGTCTCATGGCATCAGGTCTAACATGGACAAGGAAACCTCCTGCTGATTACCACGTACTGCCTCCCCTCCCCACCAGCTCAGCTGATGAATCAGTGCTCCTTCATGTTGAACACCACTTGTAGGAGGCACTGAGGGTGGCAAGGGTGCAGAATGTACTCTGGGTGGGGCACTTCAATGTCCATCATCAAGAGTGGCTCGATAGCACCACCACAGGCCGAGCTGGCCGAGTCCTAAATGACATAGCTGCTGGACTGGGTCCGTGGCAGGTGGTGAGAGAACCAACAAGAGGGAAAAGCATACCTGCCCTCATCCACACCAACCTGCCTGCTGCAGATGCATTTGTCCATAACAGTATTAGGAGGGGTGACCACCGTCCAGTCCTTGTGAAGACAAAGTCCCAGATTCACAATGAGGATACCCTCCATCGTGTTGTGTGGCACTACCACCGTGCTAAATGGGATAGATTTTGAACAGATCTAGCAACTTGAGACTGGGTATTCACGAGGTGCTGTGGACCACCAGCAGAATTGTACTCAACCACAATCTGTAACCTCATGGCCAGGCGTATCCCCCACTCTACCATTACCATCAAGCCAGGGGATGAACCCTGGTTCAACGAAGAGTGCAGGAGGGCATGTGAGGAACAGCACCAGGCTTATATGAAAATGAGGTGTCAACTTGGTGAAGCTACAACACAGGACTGCTTGCATGCCAAACAGCATAAGCGGCAAGTGGTAGACAGAGCTAAGCAATTTTAGATTCATAGACTCATAAATGTTTACAGCACAGAAGGAGGCAGTTCGGTCCATCATGTCGGCACCGGCCAACAAAGATCTGATTACACTAATCCCATTTTTCAGTTCTTGGCCTATAGCCAGGAGGCTATGGCAACATAATCGAATATCTAAATACTTCTTAAATGTTATCAGAGTTTCTGACTCAACCACCTTTTCAGGCAGTGAGTTCCAGACTCCCACCACCCTCTGGGTGAAAAAAAAATTCTCCTCAACTCTCCTCTTCGCCTTTTACCTCTTACCTTAAATCTATGCCCCCGGTTATTGGTCTCTCTACCAACTGAAAAAGTGCCTTCCTATCCACCCTATCTATGCCACTCATAATCTTATACACCTCTCTCAGGTCCCCTCTCACCCTTTGCTGCTCCAAGGAAATCAGCCCCAGCCTATCCAATCTTTCCTCATAGCTCAAACCCTCCAGCCCAGGTAGCATCCTGATAAATCTCCTCTGCACCTCTCCAGTGTAATCATCCTTCCGATAATGCGATGACCAGAACTGCACACAGTACTCCAGCCCAACCAGCATTTTATACAGTTCCAGCATAACCTCCCTGCTCTTGTATTCTATGCCTCAGCTAATAGAGGCAAGTATCCCATATGCCTTCTTAACTACCATGTCTACCTTGCCCTGCTACCTTCAGGAATCTGTGGATATGCACACCAACGTCCCTCTGATCTTCAGTACTTTCCAGGATCCTACCATTCCTAGTGTAATCCCTTGCCTTTTTAGCCCTCCCCAAGTGCATTACCTCATACTTTTCCAGGTTGAGTTCCATTTGCCACTGCTCTACCCACCTGACCAGTCCATCGATATCCTCCTGCAGTTTACCACCTACCAATTTTCATGTCATCCGCGAACTTCTAGATCATATCCCCTACATTTAAGTCCAAATCATTTATTACACCACAAACAGGAAGGGCCCCAACACTGAGCCCTGTGGAACCCCACTGGAAACAGTCACAGAAACATCCCTCTAGCATCACCCTCTGCTTCCTGCCTCTTGGCCAATTTTGGATCCAACATGCCACTTTGCCTTGGATCCCATGGGATCTTACTTTCTTGACCAGACTGCCATGAGGGACCTTATCGAAGCCTTGCTAAAGTCCATGTAGATCAAATCAAATGCATTACCTTAATCAGCACTCCTGGTTACCTCCTCAAAAAATTTGAATACACAACCAACGGATCAGATCTAAGCTCTGCAGCCCTGCCACATCCAGTTGTGAATGGTGGTGGACAATTAAACAACTCACAAGAGGAGGAGGCTCCACAAATATCTCCATCTACAATGATGGAGCAGTCCAGCACATTAGTGCATAAATAAATCTCAAGCATTCGCAACAATTTTCAGCCAGAATTGTCAAGTGGATGATCCACCTTTGCCTCCTCTGGAGATCCCCAGCATCACAGAAGCCAGTCTTCAGCCAATTTGATTCACTCCATGTGATATCAAGAAACAGCTGAAGGCATTGGTTACTGCAAAGGCTATGGGCCCTGACAATATTGCGGCGATAGTACTGAAGACTTGTGCTCCAGAACTTGCTGAGCCCCTAGCCAAGTTGTTCCAGTACAGCTACAGCACTGGCATCTATCTGGATGTGTGGAAAATTGCCCAGGTATGTCCTGTACATAAAAAACAGGACAAATCCAACCCGGTCAAATACCGCCCCATCAGTCTGTTCTCCATCATCAGTAAAGTGATGGAAGGGGTCATCAACAGTGCTATCAAGTGGCACTTGCTTAGCAATAACCTGCTCACTGATGCTCAGTTTGGGTTCCACCAGATTCACAAAGTTTCTGACCTCATGAAAGCCTTGGTTCAAACATGGACAAATGAGCTGAACTCCCAGGATGAGGTGACTGCCCTTGACATCAAGGCTGCATTTGACCGAGTGTGGAATCAAGGAGCCCTAGTAAAACTGGAGTCAATGGGAATTGGAGGGAAAAAACTCTACTGGTTGGAGAACTGGTTTGTACCTAATACAAAGGAAGATGGTTGTGGTTATTGGAGGTCAATCGTTTCAGTTCCAGGACATCACTGCTGGAGTTCCTCGAGGTAGTGTCCTTAGCTCAATCATTTTCAGCTACTTCATCAATAACCTTCCTTCCATCATAAGGTCAAGAGTGGGGATGTTTGCTGATAATTGCACAATGTTCAGCACCATTTACGACTCCTGAGATACTGAAGCAGTCCATGTACAAATGCAGCAAGACCTGGACAATATCCAGGCCTGGGCTGACAAATGGCAAGTAAAATTTGTGCCACACAAATGCCAGGCACTGACCATCTCCAGCAAGAGAGAAACTAACCATCACCCCTTGACATTCCAGGGCATTACCATCACTGAATCCCCCACGATCAACATCATGGGGATTACCATTGACCAGAAACTGAACTGGACCAGCCATATAAATACTGTGGCTACAATAGCAGGTCAGAGGCTAGGAATCCTGCGGTGAGGAACTCACTTCCTGACTCCACAAAGCCTGTCCCCAATCTCCAAGGCACAAGTCAGGAGTCTGATGGAATATTCTCCTTTTACCTGGATGAGTGCAGCTCCAACAACAATCAAAAAGCTTGACACCATCCAGGACAAAGCCGGCTGCTTGATTGGTACCCCTTCCACAAACCTTCACTCCCTGCACCACCGATAAACAGTCGCAGTAGTGTGTACCATCTAAAGATGCATTGCAGAAACTCATCAAGACTCCTTAGGCAGCACCTTCCAAACCCACAAGTGCTACCAGCAAGAAGCATCAGGGCAGCAGATAGATGGGAACACCACTACCAGGGAGTTCCCCTCCAAGCCACTCACCATCCTGACTTGGAAAAATCACGATTCCTTCACTGTTGCTGGGTCAAAATCCTGTAGCTCCCCCACTAACCGCACTACAGGTGTACCTACACACATGGACTGCAATGGTTCAGGAAGGCAGCTCACCACTACCTTCTCAAGGGCAATTAGGGATGGGCAATAAATCCTGGCATAGCCAGTGAAGCCCGCACTCCATCGATGAATAAAAAAAACCTCAACTTTTTGTGATTTGTGTATTTGTACTCAGAGATGCCTATGCTCCTCTACCTCATTTGCATTTTTATTTCATGAGTAATATGTGATAGTCTTTTCTTACCAAAACATAGTACCACACCATTTTCTATTTGAAATGTATTTGTCAATAACATGCCCGTTTTGCAAGTTTATTAATGCTTTCTTGTATTTTTTTTTTGCAATCCTCTTCATGGTTGACTATCCTTTGACTATTCTGCTGCCTGCAACTTTCAAAATTGTAAAATTCACCAGGCCCATGGAGTAGAGTTGGAGGCAGGAACGGGTGGGAGGATAATTAGAGAAATTTATCTTGAACAGCTTGTCAACGTGATCCCAGCTCTGACCACTTTTCCAAGGGAAAAGTCCAATGAGTCCAATGTTGGCAATCCATCTAGCAGTGTTGGAAAGATAGTTGAGGTGGATAATTAGACAATTAACTGTAATCTTTGCAATTTTTCTATTGTCACACAGGCTCCACATTGTGTCAGCATGTCAGGAACTCAAAGGAGGTAGCTGCTCAGTGGAAGGTTGAAGAGGCATTTATTGCAGGAAGGTGATGAAGTGGCATCTTCACCCATTAGACTGATGGTACTTATGTTATTGCAGTTTAAATCAGCCATCTCATTCCTCTCAGCAGCACTCTCACAGCAGACATAATGAAGATTGTTGGCCACCATTACAGTGGAATGCACTGAAGTGACCTCCCACAGCTTCCCTCTTGGACTCTATCTCTTCAGGTGAGAGGGCATTGGTGGCCATGGTTATGCTTGACCAAGTACTGCAGTGGCTTGTCATTGCCTTCTGCAGATGGCTGACCAGGAATCTCTCCTTACCACCTGCCATTAGCATATGCTGGAAGGATTCGCAAGTTGATACTCAGCCTGTTTGACCACATTATGAATGCACCTTCCTTAATTTGTCATCAAGTCCTAGAGTGGGACTTGAACTCTAAGCTTTTGTCTCAAAGGCAGGGACGCTACCCAATGCACCACAAGAGCTCTCCCTCTTGCCCTTCCTCAAGTTAAATCACAATACAATATATTTCAGAAACTGAACTGGACTAGCTATATAAATACTGTGGCTACAAGAGCAGGTCAGAGGCTAGGAATCGGGTGACGAGTAACTCACCTCCTGACTCCCCAAAGCCTGTCCACCATCTACAAGGCACAAGTCAGGAGTGTGATGGAATACTCACCACTTGCGTGGATGAGTGCAGCTCCCACAACACTCAGAAGCTTGACACCATCCAGGACAAAGCAGCCCACTTGATTAGCACCATATCCACAAACATTCACTCCCTCCATCACCGATGCACAGTAGCAGCAGTGTGTACCACCTACAAGATGCACAGCAGGAATTCACCAAGGTTCCTTCGACAGCACATTCCAAACCCATGACTACTATCATCTAGAAGGACAAGGGCAGCAGATAGATGGGAACACCACCACCTGGAAGTTCCCTTCCAAGCCACTCACCATCCTGACTTGGAAATATATCGCCGTTCCTTCACTGTCGCTGGGTCAAAATCCTGGAACTCCCTTCCTAACAGCACTGTACCTACACCACATGGACTGCAGCGGTTCAACAAGGCAGCTCACTGCCACCTTCTCAAGGGCAACTAGGGTTGGGCAATAAATGCTGGCCCAGCCAGTGAAGCCCACATCCCATGGATGAATTTTTTAAAAATGAGGATACAAGCACAAACTGGAAAAAGGAAAATTTAGAACATCATGCAGTTCTCCACAAAGAGTCTGTGTAAAATGCATTTCTAGTTTTGAGAATTCAGGATATATAACCTTGGGAAGATTTTTCTTGAAGCAGCAATATATTTTTGATATGAAGTCATGAAGTATTGTTGGCTAATTCACAAAAATCCAGTATACTTTCAGATCATACTGTTAGAGGAAGACAGCCTTGAGTGATTGAGACAAAGAGCAGGTGGGCATGTAAATCTCCTAAAAGTTAATCAGCTAGCCATCAAAAAGGTATCTTCATCACAGCAAGAAAAGTAGTTAACTCACTGCTACATTCAGGCGATACCAGTATGTGTTCAGAACTTGTGTGTTAAAAGAACTGTCATGCTTGGGACCATTGCCTGAAAGAACTTCACTTCTCAGAGGGCAGCATTATTGATCAATTCCTAGTCAGGGGAGGCAGTCAGAGACCTCACAGTTAACTCCATTTAGGAATCAAAAGAAGAGAGAATGGATCCTACATTATTTAAGAGGATTGCAGCAGTTCATTTATAAAATGATGAGAAGATTGCCTTGCAACTAGCACTGTTCTTAAATAGAAATTTGAACTTTCAAAAGGTTTAGCACCAAGTGTGCAGCCAGAGAGCTTCTTTTTCCTGGTTCCTTTCCCAGCATGCTTCCCATTTTAGCTACGTCTATTTTGTGGGAACTGGGGGAAGGTGAGAATTGTCTTTGACCAGCTCAATGCTCTCATCACTGCTGAAATCAAAATCAGAAGAATGTCTGCTTCCAACAGAGAGGAGTGGATTACTTTGAAAGATATAAAACAATTTGAAACCCTGATGCATTTTTATTCCAGCCTGAGAATCACAGGTAAATGTTACAATTTTTTATAGGTCTGTACAACTAAATTCTTTGACCCTTAAAGTGATTCTTATCCTTATTCCCAAACTGTATTACCTCATAATTTTCTATATCAAACCACACCTGCCACTTATCCACTCATTCTCCTAACTTTCTACATTCTGCTCATCCACGTTTGGTCAGAGCAGCAAATTCTGACATTTAGCTCTGTCTACAAATACATTTATACACAAAGGAGAGAGACAAAGAGAAAATACACGGTTCCAACACCACTCCACAATCTGCCAGTTTGAGAACCATCCAAGTACCACAATCCTTTGCCATCTGCCTTTCTGCCAATTCTTTGACCATAATACCACTTTCCCTTAGATACCATGGGGCCTCATTATCCCAACCAATTTATTACATGGCACATTATCAAGTGCTTTCTGGACATATGTATAAACAATATCTACACATTCCTTAGCTATAACTTTTGCTACTCTGTCAGAAAATTCAATCAGGTCGTTAATGTATAACCTAACCTTCAAAAATCCATGTCGACTCTCTTTGACTAGTTCATGCTTTGCAGCTTCTAGTAATCTTTTACAACTGATATAGGTTAATCCCTTTTTATCAGATATGCTAGAATGTCTGTTTATGTAAAGTCAGAAGTCAGTTGATCATGGCTGGGGTAAAGTATCTGAGATTTCCCTCTGAGTAGCTCCACAGGTTTCTCCACAAGTAGATAGTGAGAATGGCATTAACAAAATAACAGCATCAAAATTTAATACCCCCGAAATAACTCAAGATTATCTTTCCTACCTTCCAATCCAGTCCTCCTTCTCGAATTAATTTTGAAAAATCAAGGGTAGTTCCAGTGTTACTTCCTCCCTCACCTCCTCCAGTATTCTACTCCTGAATGCAAATCAACTTTAATGTTGTCAGTCCTGAAAGAACGTTTCCTTATTGATGTATATAGTACATTTATTTTCAAATCTAAGGTTTTCCTTCATCCTTCTCTGTTAATACACAAGTAACTCTGCCATTTCCTTATCTACCATATCAATCAGGCTCTTCTAATTTTTAAGGGCCCATCTTTCTCTTAAAGAATTTCTTTTCCTAATGTTTACAAAATCCTTTGCTGCTTTCCATTCATATTGGCCACACATATTTTGCATAAACCCCCTGAAACCTTTTATTTCTATTGATAGATTACAGTATTTTTCATGATTCTCTTTTATCACACCAAATTTGATTTGTTTTACAATATTTTAGCCTTTGTTTTGTTTTTCTAAATATGACTATTCATCTATGGAACTGTTATAGACAGGGTCAGGAGTGAACTGAAACCCTTGTACCCTTTCCCTTACTGTCCATAATCAGCGTGATTTTTGGGGAGAAAGAGGTGTGTATTTCTTAGCCCCCAGAGTGTGTGGCCAGTTTAAATAACAGCAGCAAGCTCTTGTGGATCTTTAAATAAAGAGGATTATTTATTCAGTCATTCACACCGAAAATCTAAACGCAATGTCACTTATGCCTGCACAAACAAGAAAGGTACAGTTAAAGAGAATAGTAAACTTTAACAAGTTGTCCAATTTCTTTGTAGGTTGTCTTGGATTTAGGAATCAGGCTAGGAGGCTTTTTAGATTTTACCACCTCCTGCTCGTAAAGGTAAGGTGAGATTGCCTTTTCTGCAGCTGCTGTAGTTTGCAGTGTTCTCGGCAGAATGTCCAGGTCTTTCTAGGTCTTTAGAAAATAAAACTCATTATCTCAAGCCGGTTTCAGCCACATGTCCAACCGTTATTGTCCACCTGGAATGGCTTAAAGCTGACAGCCATTGCTGTGCAATGGAGATAACATTGAATTCTTCACACTGATTCAGGATGAATTGGTTTCTGCCCAGCTCTTACTGTTAGGGTTCCAATGCAGAGACATGGGCTTGAATTATCCAGCCCCTCACGCTAGCAGGATCTTCCAGTCCCACTGATGTGAACAGAGATTTCAATGGCTTGCCCGTCCCACCGGGGGGAAAGCCGCAGCGAGGGTGGTGGGGTGGGGGGGGGGGGGCAGAAAATTCCCAAACAATAGCAAGTGTAAGTTCCGCAGATAGCATACTTCTTGGTACATTCATTCCAGCGGGAGGCCCCCGCTAAGGGTGATATGTTTAATAACTTTCCACAGGCTGTGGATAGCCTGTGTTGAAGCTGCAAAGGTCACCTGACCCTTGGCAGCCATCTTAGGCACTTTGTGAGTGTCCATTTTAAAAAAATAAAGGACAGTTCCAAAAACTTCCACATGAACACAGTCCGTGTTTGAAGTTATGAATAGGGCATGCTTTCACTGTGGAAGACAGGGACAATGACCCGAAACACAACTGCTCTTTTCCACATGAGAATACGTCTAGTCAGTGCTGTACCAATTGCATATTTAAGAACATCCTCCTGATGCTCCACTTAACTTTTAATTCCAACTTATTGAGGCAAAAGTTTCTTTCATTGCTTTGCAGCATGTGGCTCTCCAATAAATCAGCTTTGTTTTTTAGCTACTGTGGTATAACAAAAAAATAATGCCACAATCATTTATCCCTACTATTCCCTCTTACCTGCAAATTTCCAACTTGCTCCAGTCATTATCCAGAACCATTACTGCCTCATTTTTAGAGTGTTTTTTGAGCACTGGCTCAGAAAATAGTTTTGAATGCATTCTATGACACTTGGCCCAGCTCTGTAAACTTCCCATTGTTCGACTTCACCTTGTTGGCATAATGGTGTAATTAATAAAGCTTAAGTTATCAAATTGCACCGCACATAAGCTTAGTGATGAAAAATCTTAATTTGCATGCATTATTGGCCTAACAACTACCCTTGCTCATCAGTTGTGTCGCTCTAAATTGTTGGAACAGAATATAGAGTATAGGTGGGAAGTTAATGAATTTGTTGCAAGGAATATTAGGAAATCTAAAGACCAGGCAAAAGGGTATTTTGATAAAAAGGTCAGGCTATTTGAGTAGCAAATTGGGGATACAGTAATGGTCATTAATTTTAGTAGGAAAGAAAATGCTTTTGATGTTAAATGGAAAGGCCTATTCCCAATGGTGGATAACTTGAATCCAGCAGTCTATCCCATAAGGTTTCCACAGGAAATGAAGTGAAATAAGAAAGTGACAAGATGGCATCATATAAATCAGATTAAAACAGTAAAAGAGTAAAAAACTGGACTTTGGTCTTTTTAAGATGATGTGAAATCTTCAAGATACGAGGCTGCCAAGAAACAAAAACAAACCTAGGGATGTGCACTTGTAATGAGTACTTGTAAGGGGGATGGAATTGTTTCTCTCAGCCTTGAGTTGGTGGGGGGGGTGGGTTCGTAGGCTTCAACTTAATAAGGCTTAAGCTATCGAATTGCGCTGTATATAAGCTTAGTGATGAAAAGTCTCAATTTGTATGTATTATTGGGATAATTTGTGAATTCTGGGACACATTTTAAGAAGTCTTAAAGTTGTTGTGCCTTTAAATGCCAAACACTGTGATGTAGCTTTAAGAAAAAAAACTGAAGACATGGTCAGGCAGGTGGTCAGAGCATCAGGTTTTCCAGAATATTCTCTTAAAAGATACTAGTTATTGTTATCAGTTAAAAGGGATGCCAAGGTTGCAAATCTGATTGGCTAGGTTGTTGTGGGGAAGCTCGGAGCACTCTTCCATTGGCCAAGATTTGCAAATATTTGGTCACAAGTTGTTAGTTGTGTTCACACAGGTGCACATACTTGGGCTAAATGTTGTAAATCTACATGCAGAAAGGGTATAAAATAAGGGTGCATCACTAATGTTTTTACACTTGCTGAGGGATAGCACTTTATCACAGGGTATTTGCTGGCAGTTGTCTGGAGGGAGAGTTAGGGTGGGCACTTGCTAGGAAATTAACATCTATGAAAGACATTGGCAGTTGATGGGTTTTTGTCATGGATTGAGGGGTTGCTGTAAGAACCCAGTATTAGACTTAATTAGTGGCTAAAGTAATTGCCACAGATTGATGATTGCTGTATCCAGTATAGAAATCAGTCTTAGGGTCTGGTATCAGGGATAAAGTAATTGCTTTAAGAAAGTCTGAATAATCTTTGTTAGACAGGGAGAGAGAAACATTTATCATGCAGCTGTGAAGTGTTTGACTTCAGTAGCCAAGGTGGGCTGGGTTGAGTTGAAAAAGGATCCAATGGAGTTGAAGTCTTAAATCTGCAAAGAGGTTTTTAATGTATGTTAGAGTTAATTTGGCTAAGCTAAAACCTCAAAGGATACTGTTAGTCAAGAGACTAGGTTCAAGGAACCAGGATGCGAAGACCCCAGAAGTCCTGGGATCCATAGGGCACACAGACTGATATGTGTTGAACTTATATCATGCCATGCCTTGACTAATGAAATGTTAAATATCAATCTTTATTCATCTGATAAACTTTGTTAGTTTTTGCATTATAAATTAATGATTGTCCTTTTTGCCAATAGGGTTATTCCTCAACAAGAATTTTCTTCCTCTGGGATTTAGTACAGAATTCAATCTCTACACATCTCAGAACTGTTTTCCAAATGATCTGACAACCTATACATATTCTATATGTAACATGCCCCTTTTAATTCTCTAGTTCAGCTCCCTAGTCTATCTGTAGATTGTTACTTGCACTATATTTCCTTTCCTGTGGTATTTTTATCCTCTGAGCCATCAAGGGAGTGGAAATTTCTTGCTAAATATGGCAGTACATTTTATCAAGACATCATCACTGACTCAAGCTGTAAAACTTGTTGCTATTTACAGTAAACCTGAGGACATTAATTTGACAAGCTGTCTGTCAACCTGACAAGAACATCTGACAAGAATCTGAGGCAAGAATAAATGAGATTGAACTCCAGCAAAAGTTACAGGTCTTAACTGGGGGTCAGTTGTCTCTTTACCAAGACCATGCATGATCCTCCAAACTAAAGTTTCCTCGAATATGTCTTCGGCAGCACTGGGGTCCTAATTAGTACTCGGGAGACATGATATCACAGAGAGCAAGAAACCCCTATTGAATAAGGCACAGCTAATGGTGGTGAGCAGCAGAGCTCTTTTTCTTTCTCTGCCCTCCCTTTCTGTGAAAGTGCCCAGCCACTCAAACAGTGAAACAAGTGAAATTGACAGTAATGCTTCCTTGAAACTATTAGAACCTCTGAGCTTTTCTCAGTTCCTAACTCTTTCGCTTTTCATGCTGTCAATTATAATCACGTGTCCAGCTAAGAGGAAAGCCAGTAAAAGGTTATGCATGACAATGGTGGTACAATTTAGCTGTAATTATGTACTGCTGTTCAATATTTAGAGCTACATAATTATCATGCAAATAGCATGATTGACAGAATTAAGAAGCCCAATGCAAAATACAGTTTTCAAGAAAATTATAGGCATTATGATGTTACTATTTTTATCCCTCACTAATGATATATTATACTTTCCTCATTATTCTTGGTTTCATATCTGCTTTGGTCCAGTTTTTTTTTAATTCATTGATGGGATGTGGGTGTCACTGGCAAGGCCAGCATTTATTGTCCATCCCTAATGACGGTTGAGAAGGTGGTGGTAAGCTGCCTCCTTGAACTGCTGCAGTCTATGTGGTGTTGGTACACTCACAATGCTGTTAAGGATGGAGATCCTGGACTTTGACTCCATGACAGTGAAGGATGGCCGATATAGTTCCAATTCAGGGTGGTACATGACTTGGAGAGGATCTATATGATGGTGGTGTTTTCATGTGCCAGCTGCCCTTGTTCTTCTAGGTGGCAGAGGTCACGGGTTTGGAAAGTGCTGTCAAAGGAGCCTTGGTGAGTTGCTGCAGTGCATTTGTGGATGGTACACACTGCTGCCACTATTCGGTGGTGGAGGGAATGAATGTTGGAGGTAGTGGATCGGGTGCCAATCAAGTGGGCAGCTTTGTCCTGGATGGTGTCAAGCTTCTTGAGTGTTCAAGCCGCACTCATCCAGGAAGTGGAGAGTATTCCATCACACTCTTGACTTGTGCCCTGTGGATTGTGGCCTCTGACCTGCTCTTTTAGGCACAATAGTTATATGGCTGGTCCAGAATGTCACTAGAATTGCATGCAGCCAGACAAGTGGACTCCTGACATGTGCTGTGGGGCAGTTGGGAGGTGAGTTACATGCTGTGGAATTCTCAGCCGCTGACCTACTCTTCTAGCCACTGTATTTATATGGCTGGTACAGTTCAGTTTTTGGTCAATGATGATCTGCAGGATGTTGATAGTGTCCTAGGCCCAGCCATCTTCAGCTGCTTCATCAATGACTTTCCTTCCATCATAAGATCAGAAGTGGGGATGTTCGCTGTTGATTGCACAATGTTCAGCACCATTCATTACTTCTCAAATACTGAACATAAGAACTGAGAAATAAGAACAGCAGTAGACCATTCAGCCCCTTGAGCTTGCTCCGCCATTCAATAAGATCATGGCTGATGATCTTGTGTTTCAATTTCCACATTCCCATCTAACCCTGATAATCTTTGATTCCCTTGCCTAACTAGAATCTACCTACCTCTTCCTTAAAAATATTCAATGACCCCGCCTCCACCAACTTCCGGGGCAGAGAGTTCCAAAGTCTCACAACTCTCTGAGAGAAAAAAATTCTCATCCCTGTCCTAAAAGGATATCTCCTAATTTTAAAACAGTGCCCCCTAGTTCTGGACTCATCCACACGAGGAAACATCCTTTCAGCATCTACCTTATCAAGGCCTTTCAGGATCTTGTATACTCCAATCAAATCACCCCTCACTCTTCTAAACTCCAGTGGAAACAAGCCTAGTCTGTCCGACCTTTCCTCATAAGACAACCCACTCATTCCAGGTGTCAATCTAGTAAACCTCCTTTTGAACCACCTCCAATGCGTTTGCATCCTTCCTAAATAAGGAGACCAAAGCTGCGCACAGGATTTGAAGTGTGGTCTCACCAATGACCTGTATAACTGAAGCATAACATCCTTACTTTTATGTTCAATCCCCCTTGTAATAAAGGATAGCATTCCATCAGCCGTTTTAATTATTTGCTGTACCTGCATACTAACTTTTTGTGACTCGTACTGGAACACCTAGATCCCGCTGCACCTCAGAATTATGCAGTCATTCTCCATTTAAGCAATATTCTGCTTTTTTGTTCTTCCTGCCAAAATGAACAACTTCCCTTTTCCCCACATTGAACTCCATTTGCCAGATCTTTGCCCACTCACTCAATCGATCTATATCCATCTGCAACCTCCTCATGTCCTCTTCACAACACACTTTCCTACCTATCTTTGTGCCATCTGCAAATTTAGCTACCATTCACTCCCCTCATCTAAGTCATTGATGTAAATCATAAAAAGTTGAGGCCCCAGTACAGACCCCTGTGGGACTCCACTTGTCACATCCTGCCAATCAGAAAAGACCCATTTATGCACACTCTCTGCTTTCTGCCAGCCAGCCAATCTTCTATCCATGCTATGTTATCCCCTACACCATGCGCTTTTATTTTCCATAATAATCTTTGATGTGGCATCTTATCAAATGCCTTATGGAAATCTGAATAGCGTACATCTACGGACTTCCCTTTATCCATTGTGCATGTTACTCCTTCAAAAGGCTTCAATAAGTTAGTTAAACATGATTTTGCTTTCACAAAACCTTGCTGACTCATCCCGATTGCCTTGAGCTGTTCTAAGTGCCCAGCTATGACCTCCTTAATGATCAATTCTAATAACTTCCCCATGACAGACGTCAAGTTAACTGGTCTATAGCTTCCTGTTTTTTTGCCTCCCTCCATTCTTGAATAGAGGGGTTATATTTGCTACTTTCCGATCTGATGGATCTTCTCCAGAATCTAGTGAATTTTGGAAAATTAACACCAGTGTATCGACTACCTCATTAGTCACCTCTTTTAAGACCTAGGATATAGTCCACTGGGACCCGAAGACTTGCCAGCCTGCAGCTCCATCAATTTGCTCAGTACCATTTCCCTAATGACTTCAATTTCACCAAGTTTCTTTCTCCCGTTAACCTAATGATTTGCAGCTATTACTGGAATGTCTTTTGTGTCCTCTATAATGAACACAGATGCATAATATTTGTTCATTTTTTCTGCCATTTCCTTATCTACTATTAACTCATCACTGTCACTCCCTGGAGGACCAACACTCATTTTACTTACTCTTTTCCTTTTTAAGTACCTGTAGAAAATCTTGCACTCCATTTTCACATTTTTAGCTAGCTTCCTCTCATGCTCTAATTTCTTTCCCCTGATTAATCTTTTAGCCATTCTCTGCCGTTCTTTATATTCTGTCCAATCACCTGTCCTGCCACTTGTCTTTGCAGAGTTGCATGCCTTTTCCTTAAGTTTGATGCTTTCCTTAACTTCTTCAGTTAACCACGAATGGTGGGTGCTCCCCTTAGAATTTTTCTTTATAGTGAGAATGTACTTATTCTGAATACTCTGAAATATCCCTTTAAATGTCTGTCACTTCTTCACTATTGATCTTTCCTCTAGCCTAGTTTCCCAGTTCACTTCAGCTAGCTCAGCTTTCACCCCCACATAGTTGCCCTTATTTAAGTTTAAAATACTAGTCTTAGACCCACTCTACTACCTTTCAAACTGGATATAAAATTCAATCATATTGTGGTCACTGCTACCTAGCAGTGCCTTTCCTCTGAGGTCATTAATTAATCCTGCCAAGTTATACAATACCAAGTCTAATATAACCTGCTCTCTGGTTGACTCCAGAACATGCTGGTCTAAGAAACTATCTCAAAAGCATTCTAAGAGCTCCTCATCCAGGTAACTACTGCCGATCTGATTTTTTCCAGTTTGTGTGTAGATTAAAATCACCCATGGTTATTGTCATCCCTTTATCATAAGCACACAGTATTTTCTCTTGAATACGTTGTTCTACACTGTGGCTACTGTTAGGGGGCCTATAGACCATTCCCACTATTGACTTTTTTCCCCAACTATTCCTCATCTCCACCCAAATCAATTCTACATCCTGATCTCCTGAACCAAGGTCATCTCTAACTATTGCACCAATGCCCTCTTTGATTAACAGTGCTACCCTCCACCTTTATCTAGCTTCCTATTCTTCTTGAATATCATGTACCCCTCAATATTGATGATCCAATCTTTGTCATCCCGCAGCCACATCTCTATAAATGCTATCAGATCATATTTATTTACTTCAATGTGGGTCATCAATTAATTTACTTTGACATGAATGCTGCATGCATTCAGGTAGAAAGCCTTCAGTTTTGTCTTTTTGTTACCATTTTAAAAATGGTGATGGTAATGCCATTAAAATTCAAGGGAAGATGGCTAGACTCTATGAATATGGTCATTGCCAGCACTTGTGTGACCTGAATGTTAATTGCCACTAATCAGTACATGCCTAAATGTTGTGTGGGTCCTGCTGCATACGGGCATGGACTGCTTCATTATCTGAGGAGCCATAAATATATTAAATACTGCAATCATCAGTGAACATTGCCACTTCTGATCTTGTGCTGGAGAATAGGGCATTTATAAGTAGCTTAAGATGGTTGTTTCCAGGACACTATCCTGAGAAACCCTGCAATGATGTTCTGGGGCTGAAATGATTGATCCTCAACAGCTGCAGCCATCTTCCTTTGTGCTAAGTATGACTCGAGCCAGTGGATAGTTTTGCCCCTGATTCCCATCAACTTCAATTTTGCTAGGGCTCCTTGATGCCACGCTCAATAAAATATTGCCTTGCAATCACTCTCACTTCACTTCTGGAATTCAACTCTTTTGTCAATGTTTGGGCCAAGACTGTAATGAACTCTGGAGCCAAATCTTAAATAAAAGCAGAAAGTACTTTGTAGGTTGGCTAGATCTATGGAGAGGGAAACAGAGCTAACAGTTTGGGTTGACAGTATATCTGTTTCTCTCTGCACATTTGCTATTGGAATGCTGAGTATTTACAGTATTTTCTGTTACGCTCAAATCACTGGAGTGATTTACAACCTTCTGTGTTGGAGGTGAGAGCGTTACCACTGAGCCAAATCTGATACTTGATGCTCCAATTGAGTTCTGGAACACTAGAAACTAGGTGTAGCTTCATCATTTTTAAT
The DNA here is from genome assembly GCF_017639515.1 of Carcharodon carcharias. NCBI lineage: Eukaryota > Metazoa > Chordata > Chondrichthyes > Lamniformes > Lamnidae > Carcharodon > Carcharodon carcharias. The sequence goes on from NC_054485.1 coordinate 45,062,311, forward strand.
AGCAAACCTAATTCAAAATAGTACCTTTTCCAATGAGATTTAGCACAGATTTAGCAGAATTTTCCAGCTACGTTAGTGTCGAGCATCATGGTTGGTGGGGGGGGGTGGGTGGGGGGCGGGGGTGGGGGGTTGGGTGGTGGTGACGATATGGCAAGAAGGCTAAAAATTGGTTTCACACTAGTGTGAAAGCAGGAAGGGATCATTCGATGGTGTCTGCCATGGCTGAACGCCAATCTCACTGGAGGCCGGTGTGAACCCGCTTGGCATCTCGGGAAGTGAAGTAAGGTGTGATTGGAATCAACCTCCCATGCCAGATTTTCCGTTACCCCGGTGGGATATCATGCCAGTCCAGAACGCGTCTGGACAAGTGTGATGTTCAGAAGTCAAAGCTTACTGTTAGGGCCTTGCTCAGATTGTGGACATGCTGGAGTCCTACAGCTACCAGGCCCTCGATGAACACATGCTTCACATGCTGGGTGGATCCTCATGAGCATGGCCCTGTCGTGAAGTAGCTCACGGAAGATGAGGTGGGGGGGGAGGTCTCTGATGTCTCCGGTCTGCTTCAGAACACCATGGTCTTGGCCATGGGCTGCTACGGCTGATCAGTGAGTGGGGGGAGAGTTAGGCCCAGCTGTGAATGGGGGAATGGGAGAGAAAGGTATACTGGGATGGGGGCAGTGGCGAGGTGGGGTGGTGGGAGTGGCGAAGCGGGGTGGTGGGAGTGGAAGGTCTAGGTTTGACTGGGAGGTGGGGTGTGAAGTTGGGAGGGGGCAACATTGGTGGAAGGTATCGCAGGGTGAGTTTGGGGGGGAGGAGGGAGTATTGGGAGAGGAGGGTGATTGGAGAGAGAATGTGGCAAGTGGAAAAGTAGGGGTAAGGGGGGAGGAAGGTAAGGGAAGGAGTTTGGAGGGGGATGCAGGAGACCGGGGAAGGAAGGAATCCAGAGGAGAGGAAAGAGACAAGGGGAAGGAAGAAGTTTGGAGGAGGGAAGGAGTCTGGGGGGAGGAGGGAGTCTGGAGGGGAGGAAGGATTTCAAAGTGGGCAAGGAATCCAGGTGGAGGCAAGTGTCTGGGGGGGGGGTGGTAAGGAGTAAGGGTGGAGGAGCAAGTAAGGGGGAGGTATGTCCAGGTGAACATTCATGGGAGAGGTCTGTGGAGTCAATGACTGCCTCCTGGGCAGTGAACTGAGGGTGGGAGGGAATGGTGACTATGCTATGAGAGGGAGCAAATTGAGCCGGAAGGGTGGGAGGATAAGAGTGCGATGGCAATGGTAGAAGGGTTGGCGAGTGTGGTTGGTGGGGACTTGGAGGCTGGGGTGGGAAGGAGGAGATTGGGGAGGTCAATGTGGGGATGGGATTCTTGGGAAGGTAGTATGTGCATGTTCACCTGGACACCCTGGAAAGAAAAGGTTTTAAGTTGGTAGGTGACGGTGGAGAGGTGGAACGTGATGCCAGGGGGTCGACACTGATGGGGGAAAGGACATGGGTGACTAAGGGAGGAGTAAGAATGGGGGAGCTCATGAGAAACTTGACTACGGCCATGGTTTGCAAATTGAAAGTGAGCAGTGCCCCCTGTTGGACGGGCACAGGTGCTGCATGGGAGTGCAGTCAGTGGGCGGGCAAAGATGTAGGTCAGCTCAGATGGACAAATGAAAGAGAACCCCAGCAGGCAGCATTGAAAATGCCTGAGGCAGAGAGGTGAGTGTGATGGATGAAGGCTCCGTGTGTGGGGGAGAGTGCTTGCACGAGGCTCTGAAAAGCCCCGCCCCACACACACTACTCCCTCCAGATTCACTTGTGGTCCGGCTGCATGCAGCTAAACTTCCAGTTGGGGGTGTGGAGGGGGGTGGGGGGCGTTGGGAAGGACTCGTGAAGCCTGTAAATGAAGCTGAAAGACAATATTACACATTATTCAGTGAAAGTGAATCGATTTTCAGATTATAAAGTGACAGAATGTGTTCACCCGTGCAACCACTTGTGATCAGAATTTTTAACTTTTCTAGGCCTACCACTTCTTCTAGGTGCTACCCTGACATCTGCAGCAGGGGTGGAGACAGCCTGTGCAATGGTTGGCCCTGTTGTCTCTGATGAGCCAAAGCCTTGAGGGCCCCATCTTGCTTTGGCTGTCCTCCTGTGGGTCGGCTGCTCCCACTGCAGTGACAGATGACAAGGTTGAGGAGGGTCACAGATAGGGGGGGCTCAGAGGGAGAGAACAGCCTCTAAGATTCCTGAGTGGATGACCCAAGGGTGTCCCCGCTTTCTGGGCCTTAATCCGAGAGGAAGGAGCACCCGGAGGGAAATCGAGGTGCCTGTTTCCATCTCACGTTGCCACTGCAGGACCTCACTCATGGTTACTGCGATGGAGTGCAGGTTGGTGCACATGTCTGTGTTCTGCTGGACAAGAGTCTCCATGGTGTCCACCATCCTTCCCATGAAGACCTCCATATGTGCACATGTGGATACCAGTTCATCAGAGAGCAGGCAGACGGACTCCTCCAACACGTGCGCCATTCTGTTGAGGTTTCCAACAGCTCTGTGTGATGTTCCCCCGTCTTCTGCTGACTCTCCTTAATGTGTTGGAAGGCCAAATCCAGAGGCCCATCATCTGACTTAGACCTCACAGATGCCTCTTCCTCAACGTATGGATAGAAAGCTGGTTGGCATACAGGAAACAAAGAGTAGGAATAAAAGGATCTTTTTCCAAATGGCAGATATTGACTAGTGGGGCACCACAGGGATTGGTGCTGGAACCCGAGCTGTTCACAATATACATTAATGATTTAGATGAGGGAACTAAATGTAATTTCTCAAAATTTGCAGATGACACAAAGCTGGGTAGGAGGGTGAGCTGTGAGGAGGATGCAGAGATGCTTCAGTGTGATTTGGACTAGCTGAGTGAGTGGTCAAATGCATGGCAGATGCAGTATAATGTGGATAAATGTGAGGTTATCCACTTTGGTAGCAAAAACAGGAAGGCAGATTATTATCTGAATGGCTATAAATAAAGAGAGGGGAATGTGCAATGAAAACCTGGGTGCCCTTGTACACCAGTCGCTGAAGATAAGCATGCAGGTACAGCAGGCGGTAAAGAAGGCAAATGGCATTCAAAGTGAGAGGATTCGAGTATAGGAGCAGAGATGTCTTGCTGGAATTATACAGGGCCTTGGCAAGACCACACCTGGAATATTGTGTGCAGTTTTGATCTCCTTATCTGAGGAAGGATGTTCTTGCTATAGAGGGAGTGCAGCGAAGGCTTACCAGACTGATTCCTGGGATGGCAGGACTGACATATGAGGAGAGATTGAGTCAGTTAGGATTACATTTGCTGGAGTTCAGAAGAATGAGAGGGGATCTCATAGAAACTTATAAAATTCTAACAGGACTAGACAGGGTAGATGCAGGAAGGATGTTCCCGATGGTGGGGGGGTCCAGAATCAGGGGTCCTAGTCTGAGAATACGGGGTTGACCATTTAGGACTGAGATGAGGAGAAATTTCTTCACCCAGAGAGTGGTGAGCCTGTGGAATTCGCTTTTACAGAAAATAGTTGAGGCCAAAACATTATATGTTTTCAAGAAGGAGTTAGATATAGCTCTTGGGGTGAAAGGAATCAAAGGATATGGGGAAAAAGCGGGAGCAGGTTATCAGGCTATTGAGTTGGATGATCAGCCATGATCATGATGAATGGTGGAGGAGGCTCGAAGGGCCGTATGGCCTATTCCTGCTCCTATTTTCTATGTTTTTATGTTTCTCTGTAACAGTCCTCCGAGTACCAGGGAGCTCGACTGAACCTGCTTCCTCCTGCTGCAGACACATATCCGTGCAGTGACCACCAGATTGTGAATGCGAGCCTGCTCTAGATCTAGGTCTCACCATGGTGTTTCTTTGCGCTGGCGAAGGGTCTGGGTCAGCACTGTGATGTGTTTTCTAGGCTGCTTATTTCCAGCTCTTCAATGGAGGAGGTGTCCTCTTGCCTAGAGGTGAGGATGTGGATGGAGCTGAGGAACTGATGGCTGAGAGTGTCAGTCGCTTGGCAGAGCTCCCTGTGAACCAAATCAGAGATAATTCGTGCAAGGCAGCAGAGTCAAAAACAGGAGAGAGAGCACTCACAGTTCTGTTAAGAGGGAGATTATGGGGTGCAGGATCCTCACGTGGGTGCTTGCCGCCGACCTCACCATCACCACAGGCAGGGTCCACATCCTCACCAGAAAGTGCGATGACACACTCCTCAAAGTGAGTGAGGGGCCTAATGTGGGACCTTTCCCTGCTGATATGAGCCACCTTCTCCTGCATGAAAACAGATGGAGAGAATGTGAGCAGGGCGCATGGCATTGCTTGGAATGTTTGTGTGGTGCCATGGGCAGGATGAGGATGCGAGCTTGAGAGGGTGTGAGACTGATGGAGATATGAGGGTGTGTGTGAGAGTTAGTGGTGTTGTCCCTTGAGGTGTGAGATCCCTGTGGATGTGTGATGGGTTTGTGTGTGTGTGTGAGTTGAGAGTGGTTGACTTACCCTGGCTGAACAGGTAGGAGCATTCATCCTCTTTCTGCACTGGATGGCAGATCTCCTTTGTACTCCGATGGCACTGACCGCCACTGCTGCCACCTCCTAGGCTGGATTGGTGACTCTGGTGGACCTCCTGTGGCAAGAACAGGGGTAGAGGACATTGCAGTGGCCTTCCACTGTGTCCAGCAGGCACTCCAGAGAGGCGTCACTAAATCTGAAGGCTGCTGTCACCTTTGCTTTCAAGGCCAACTGTCGTCTGGAGCAGTCCTTGTCTGTAGACATGAAGTAAGCTGCACTCAGGTGCACTTCAGATATGGCACCCGGAGCAAAGAATACTGAGTTCAAGGCTTGGCAGGAAAATCCAAGCCTGCCCACCAGCGATCCGGCGTGTTTTCCATGAATGCATTATTAATGAGACGGGACTGGGATGATACAACGCGATAAACCGCCATCGCTGCCGAAGGATAAAATGCACACTTTGTGCAAATCTTGGACGATTCTGTCCTATATTTTCACCATTGAAGTGATCCTCCAAGGGAAAATAAGAAGACGCAATATATATTAAATAGTACAACTTTAAAGCAAGGTAAAGGAACAGAACAGCCTGAGAATACCGATACATAAATCTTTGAAGGTGACTGAGCACCTGAACTAACAGTGCGTTTACGAAAGTAAATAGGATCCTCGGTTTTATCAATAAAGGCACAGAGTGCAAAAGCCAGGGTGTTATGCTTAACCCACTAGTTCAGCCTGAGCTGGAATATTTTGCATAATCCTGATCACCACACTTTAAAAAGTAAACAAAGGGCAGAATCATCCCAGAATTGCACTAAGTGCAGTAGCAGGCGGAAAAATGACATTTTACCCTCTGGCCGCAATGACGGCTTCTCATTCTGTATTGTCCCAAATCTGCCACATTAACTATGCATTCCCGGGAAATGCACTGTTTCGATGGCGGGCAGGCTCTCATTCGCCCGCCATGCGTCACCTCGCTGCTTCCTTACACTGGGTGCCATATTTAAAGTGCAGACACGAGCACACCTCTCAGTGCTTCCAACCCACAACTGCTGCACAGAAGACAGGATGGCCCCGAGAGGCAAGAAGGCAGTAGACTCCCGCTTCAGTGACGCGGTCCCTCGAGCGCTTTTTGAACGCTGTGTAGGCCCACTTTGATGTCCTCTATCCCCATCCTGGCTGCAGGATGGGTAGCTGCATCACCAATCCAGCATGGTAGACAGTGGCAGTGGTGGTCAGCGCCAATCCCCTGAAAAAGAGGACAGCCACACAGTGCCACTACAGGATGAATGATTACCATTCCACCAGGTTGACTCACTCTTCTCATCACTCTCAACTCACACACAAACCCATCACACATCCACAGGGATCTCACACCTCAAGGGACAACACCACTAACTCTCACACACACCCTCACACCTCCATCAAGCTGACACCCTCTCGAGCTCACATCCTCATGCTGTCCTTGGTTCCGCTCACCACACAAACATTCCATACAGTGCCATGTGTCCTGCTCTCACATTCGCCATCGATTTTCATGCAGGAGGAAGGATCGTGGTCCGTGCCTGCGGTGACGGTGAGATTGGCAGCAAACACCATCGTGAGAATCCTGCACCACATCATCCTTCTCTCAGCGCAACTGTGGGCACTCTCTCTCCTGCTTTTGACTCTGCTATTATCTCTACTTTGGTTCACAGGGACCTACGCAAACCCTCAGCCAGCCAGTCCCTCAGTTCTGTTCATGTGCTTACTTCCAGCCAAGAGGACACCTCCTCCAATAAAGGGCTGGAAATAAGCAGCCTGGAAGACCCACACCCTCCACCAGTGCAAAGAACCACATGTGTGCGTATGGCGTCCCCATGGAGAGAATGGTGGATGCCATTGAAACCTGGTCCAGCAGAACATGGAGATGTGTGCAGACCTGCACTCCATCAGGAGAGCCATGGATGAGTTCCTGCAATGGTGATGCGAGATGGAAACGGGGCACCTTGATGTCCCTCCAGGCGCTCCTTCCCCTCAAGGAGTCAGGCTGGGGCCCCCGGGCACCCAAAGAGAGGAGGAATGGCAGCTGGACACCCTGGGTCATCCACTCAGGAGCCTCAGAGGCTGGCCCCTCCCTCCAAATCTCTTTTGCCTGTGACCCCCTCAATCTCATCCTCTGTCATCGCAGAGAGCACAGCTGGCCAACGAGTGATTCTGGAGGGAGAAGTGTGTGTGTGTGTGTGACAGGGTCTTTCGGAGCCTTGTGTAAGCACTATCCCATGCACGCAGATGCTTCCTGTAAAACACTCACCTCAATGTCCTGAGCATTTTCAATGCTGCCTGTTGCGGTTTGGTTTCAGTTGCCTATCTGAGCTGACCTGCATCTCTGCCCACCCACCGATCACACTCCCATGCAGCAACTGGTCTCGCCCACCATGACTGTCATTTCACTTTCAATTTAGACAGCATGGTCATGATGCGCCCCCATCTTTTCCCCTACCGCAGTCACCCACTTCCTTTCCCCCATCACTGTTGACCCCCCCCCCACCTCCAGCATCAACCTCCGCCTCCTCTCCGTGACCTACCAGCCACAACCCTTTTTATTTGGGGATGTCCAGGTGAAAGTGAATGTTCCCTTCCTACCTGAAATTCCACATTAACCTCCCTGACCTCCTCCTCCTTTCCGCCCCCAGAGTCCATGTCTGCTTCCGAGTCCCCACTAACCATCCTCGCCGTCCCTTCTCCGGATACCGTTGAACCCTTACCCTCCCACCCTACCGCCCCACTCTGCCTTCAATCATTCTCACTATTCCCTCATACCACACCCTCACTCAGTTCACTCCCCAAGAGGCAGTCACAGACTCATCAGAGCCCTCCCTTGCATGTTAAACTCCTACCCCCTCCGGCCCCCTTCCCCCTAGAGCCCCTCCCCCCTCGCAGTACTCCCCTCCCCTTAGCCCTCCCCACCCTTCCCGTTCCCACTTTGTCCTTCCCACAAAAGAGTGGAACTAACTGAATTTCTCTTCGAAAGAGCTGCCTCAAACTTGATGGATCAAATGGGTTCTTTCTATGTTGTACTATTCCACAATTCTGTGACTCAACTGTAGTATTTTTATAGGTCATGTTTGCAATACAAATAGCTTTGTACAATTTAAAATTGATAACTGTCTAAAAATTATTCTTAAGCCTATCTGTGCAATTGATAACCTCAGACTGGTCACTGCTGTAGTTAACCCTTGGCATCCATTAGCATTTATTTACAGTGATACATGGAATTGGCTGTGTCATCTTTGCTACTCCTTTTATGAATAACTCTATCCATTAATGATTTGCTGTTCATTTGATGCACATTTGCATGTTTATTAAACATTTGTGTGACTATTTTAAGTTATTATTTGTAACCAATGAATAATTTTCAGTGCAGTACATGCCTTGTGGTCTGGCTTCACAATTATATGGCAACCAAGAGTTAATTCACTCACTCAACAGACTGAAGGTAATCGAACAGAGTGTTAGTAAATTAAGTTCATTTTGATCCAAACTGGGTCAAATGTAAGACAATTTGAGAACCAAGACAAGCATCATACATCCTTAGACATGCATTTGCAGACAAATTCACAGACAATTCCTTAGGCATTAAACGAGGGAATTAAGGAATTATCAGGTTCCTCAGCATTGTCAGGAAGCCAAAATATCTTTACACCATAATGAACACAAAATAAACTTTCACAGCAGCTGATCGTTTTTAAAACAGATTGTGCTAAGATTCACAACCTTTCAACATGGTGCAATTTCCATTTTATCTAATGGTCAATCCATATTCATGAAATAAAGATGATATAGAATAGTAATGTCTCTTATCTATGTACTTTGCTCTTCCTTGTGCACGCACTAGTGGCACTGCACTGAAGACTGAAAGATAATCAATAGTGAGTACTCACATTTATAATAATGTTTTAAATGTGTAACAGAGAGCTAAAAAGATGACCAGAGGCCAGGGTTCCAAATTTTCTTTCTTTTTCAACTTTTGTGAGCATTCTATTTTTTCTGATAGCTTGAATTCCTGCTTTTATTCTACTAGCAGTGTCGGAGTTTCATTAAATAGGCAAAAGCTGTCAGTTGAGGTGTTGACTTGTAATAGTTAAACCCATGAGTGGGACTAATCAATAAGAGAACCACATGTATTTTAATAATCCCTCACTAGTCATCCATTATACAGGATTTCTTCCTTTATTCAGTGCCTTTTCTTCAAGGTATTTCTGCAGAGATTGAGAGGACTAATCTAGACGACAAACGTGCTGTGTTTGCAGTCTGAATGGAAAATCTGTAAACTGAAGAGTGGGCAGGTAAGCAGATGGCTTTTGTGTCTGTAATTAGCCACAATGGATGAATGGCTTTGCATAAAGAAAATTGCAGGCTTCCTCTAGTGCAAATGCTGCCATTAGAGTTGGAAAATGACAAGCTTTCTTTTACAGGGTATTTTTATAAACTTCAAAAAGAAACATTTTGAATTGCGTAGAAAGGATTTTAAGTAAACTATGTTCATTCTTCCAAACTACTCAACTGCAATCACTTCCCTACCCCAGTCCACCAAATATCACTTTTATACTTATGAAAATTTTTGATGAGGGACAATTTGTTAAACAATATTGAACAATTTGTGGCTTTTTGCTATGTGATTCCCTTTTGAATATTATGTGACTCCTGTGATTTCACCAGGCAATGTTTGTATTGAAAGTGTCTATATTCTACAAACCTGATAACCAATTCTAACCTGTTATGAATGCTGTTACCTTTTCACAAAAAAAAAATTGAAGCTGTGTGACGACTTTTGACTCAGAAGTAGTACAGGATAAAAAATTGCAATTTGTTTAAAATGTCTGTGGAATCTGTCATTGTTTTAAAGAACGTTTTGAAGGGATTTTCAAGAATTTTCGTCAATTGTAAAGGGATCAATTGTAATTTTCTTGGTTAATAAAAACTCATGGTCCATGTAACCTGGTGACCCTTGACCTGGAAGTACCAACAGGAAGGCATTTAAGATTCAGACATTGTGTGGCCTAAAGCAAATAGCTCAAGCAGGGGAAGAACAGAGAAAGCACATTTATGAGGATGTGTGTGTGTAATACAGTTAAAAGAATCAGATAGCTGAAGACAAGGTTAGAACAAAGTTTGTGAATTGGACAATTGTATGACTATGTGTCAGTTTTGCCAGAGCCAACCAGACTGTTTATTGAGGTTCATTAAAGCAACCAGATAGAGGAGTCTCCGAGGGATCTGTGCCATCAAAACTATCATAGACCCAGCTAAGGATGTTCTGCAGGAGTATGCCGTTTGGGTGATAACCATCTTCAGGGAACTCAGATGGAGTGGAGCCACTATTACAAGTGACTTGAGGACCAAATCCATTGAGTGAGAAAAGTGAGAGATCCTATATTTCAGAGGCTGAGTTGGAATGACTACGAGATTGTACGTGATGCCACATTTGTGTCAGGAGTGATCCAAATTATTGTAATCTTGTGAGATAACCTTTGTTTTATCTGCAATTTCACGATGCTTTATAGTTCATACCAACTGTAATTTGCCTGTTAATTCATATTTAATTTACATTGGTTCTGACTTGTGCTAAAGTGAAAGTTGCAAAAAGTGAAATCTTGTTGTAATTCCTTCATTTGGGGTCATTCAATAAATTTGGTTACCTTGGTTTATGTTTCCACCGTGCAGATCATAAAAACAATGGGGGCTCAATTCCAGAGATTGTAAAAAGGGTTACTGGAAGTTTCCAGCATTTAAGAAAACAAAATTCCACATTTGTTTTTGCTATATTTTATTAGGAAATTGACATATTGAAAGGGAGCATATAACTCTCAGAGACTCAAAACAGTTGAGGAAAGATGATTTACAGGCTATAGCAGTGCATGTAGGGAATAACGCGAGATAAGGACCGGATTCGTGAAGAACTTCCCAGGTACCTGGGGCTCGAAGAAGAAAGGACCAGTTCTGTTCATGATCTAGTACAACTGGCAAGAATTGAAAAATAAAATGGAAAGAAAAAAGATTGACTTAGGAACAGAGAAATTAGCAAAAGAGGAATTAGTTAGGGAAAGAAACAAAAGAGATAAAGAGAGAGCGAGAGAGAAATGAAAAGCTCAAAAGGGGACGTGAGTTCCAATTGCATGAACCTGAATAGGTGAGAAGTGAGACTGACACAGGGAGAGCTCCTCTTAATTTTAATTTTGGAGAGGAATTTTCATATAATACCTAAATTTAGTGAGGAGGGAGTGGACTTGGAGATGTGTGCTTTGAAAAATTGCCACGCATCTGAATTGGCCAGAAGAACAGTGGGCTATGCTCCTACAATGTGTTTTGGTAGGGAAGACTTTGGAGGTGAACTAATTTCTTGCAGCAGAGCATTTATGTGATTACAAGCAAATAAAGACTGCTTTATGTAACACCTACAAGAAGCTTATATGCAGACATTTGGAAATTTGAGAAGGAGAACAGGCCAAGCTATGTTAAATTTGCCAGGGAAAAGGAAATGGCACCTAATAAGTGGTATAGGCCAATGAAGATTGAAAAGAGCTTTGAAAACCTTAAGGAGATGACATTGCAGGAAGAATTCAAAAATAGTTTCCCTTTGAGGTTAAGGTCACACCTGGGAGACCACAAAGTTCATTAAATAAGGGAAGCATTGATAATGGTAGACAATTAAGAATTAATTGATAAAGTATTAATAATAGGCCCCACATTGGAACCTTCCAGAGAAACTGGAGTGAGAGGAATGTCAATGATGTGAAGAAGTCAGGCCATGCTGAGAAAGGGGGAGAAGGTAAAGGCCCAACCCTTCTTGGGTTAGTGGGAGTGAAGGCTCAGAGGACAGGCTTAGTTTAAGGGGATTGCTATGTTACTTTAGTCACAAGAAAGGGCACATGAAGGCTGAATGCTGGAACTTCAAAACCAAGCCTGTCGTGTTTGTCCGGTCAAGGGGTGGTCCCCCAGGTGATATTTTCCTGACTGGCAAAATTCACAACAAGCAGAGAGTCTCTCCAACATTCACTGACAGCATGAGTCGGGTGATGGAAAGTTATAGAGATTTTTTTGCTCAAGGGTAGAGTGTCCCCATGTTCATCTGGTGAGTCTGGCAAATCGATTATCACCCTTAGGATTCAGCACAGTCACTGATGTTGGCTTGTGACATGAAACTTTCTCCAAAAGGTTCGCTGAATAAAAAGGTATTGATTTGGGGTATTGATGGAAATTGTTTACCTGTTCCTTTGTATAAGTTTAATTTAAAATGTGGCTTAGTTACTGGTCCTGTCACTGTAGCCATCGTTCCTAGGTTACCCATTGATTGGTGCTGATTTCTTGTTAGGAAATGATTTCATTGGGAATATGGTATTGCTGTCCCAAGAGGTTTTGGGAAAGCCCACTAAGGCTGTTGAAATTGTACAGGAAAAGCTGGGTGACATGAAAGTCCCAAATACTTTTTGTAAGCTTGCTGCTAAAATTAATGTTTCGATTAAAGACGTGTCCACAGATCAGGAACTAAACCTACACATTTAAAAATGACATTGGAGCATTAGGCTGTAAATGGAAAAGTTATAGGCTGTTGGAGACGATGGGCGGAATTTTCCAAGATTTTGCATTAAGCGGGAAAAAGAACGTTTTACCCGCCAGTCACAATGGTGGCTTTTCAAGCTGTTTCATCCCAATCCCATCTCATTAGTCATGCATGCCCAGGAAACACGCTGTTTTGATGGCAGATGGGCTCTCATTTGCCTGCCACACCATCACATCACTGCTTCCTCATGCTGAGTGCCATATTTAAAGTGCAGCCACGTGCACATTTTTTGTGCTTCCAGCCCAGGACGGCTGCACAGTAGACATGGCCCCAAAAAACAAGAGAACAGCAGCCACCCCCCCCACCCCCCCCCACCCCCCGGCCACCTAATTCAGTGATGCGTCCCTGGAATAACTTTTGGACACCGTGGAGGTGCACAGTGATGTCCTCTACCTCTGCTCTGGCTGTAGGAGAGGCAGCAATCTCACCACTCCAGATTAGTAGGCGATGGCAGTGGTGATCAGTGCCCATGCTGCACAGAAGAGGCTGGCCGTCCAATGCAGAGAGAGGGTGAATGATCTCATCCATGCCGCCAGGGTAAGGCAACCATCTCTTCACTCTAAACTCACATACTCACAAGCACAACACACATTCACTGGCATCTCAATCACTGCCACCTTAAGGGACATCACCACTCACTCTCTCACACATATATACCCTCACATCTCCATCTGAATTCATCTCCTCTGGAGACTGCCTCTGCAGTCCTCACCATCTTGAGGCCACTTGCACAGATTAACTTGTGCCCCCACACACAACCTTGGATACCCTCCTTCTCCAGTACAGCCCTCATCTCTTGCCTGAAGCCACTTCTCCCCCTTCCCCAAACAAGCTCTAGCCCTGCAGCCATTGAAAAGCTGCCCCCACGTTATGGCTGGTCTGGTAGGTACAGACCTGCCCATGAGCCCCCATAAAATTGATATGGTGCTGCCTGTGAAGCCTGGCTCTGATGACTGTGAGTGATGCCTGAAGCAAGATAGGCAAACAAACCTCGAAGTCCCAAGCGAAGTGCAGCTTGCCAAGTGTGCATCGCTTATGTGCAGTTGTGAAACACGTTGGTGTGCTTGGATGATCCAGGGTGGGGGTATGATTCCAGCAAGCTGGGCTTATAATGATATGCAGGTGTAGTACAATTAAGTACATGGCGTCTGACGGTAGGAAACGCAGAGCAGACGATTGCAAACTGGTTTCACGACGTCATGAAACTAATTTTTGGCGTTCTCACCATATTGTCTGCTCATGCCTGCCAAGCATGCCCAATGGGCACAGAAAATTCCACCCGATATATGAACTTCCCCACAGGGATTATAACGTAGTTATTATAGACAAGACACTTTGTTAATTTATTAGCTTTTATTTCATTGATTTTTTTTTTGTTGAATATAAGCCCAGAAATTAATATACATCCAAATTTCAGGCCCCAAAAGAGATCATGCAACAGTGTAACTTTTATCCCAAAAAGTAAATTTTACCCTTTTGTTTTTACCTTTTGTTATCCAATGTGGGAATGTTCAGAGTGAGTTTTGCAGGATCTCACAACTCTCGGATTCAAATTTGGAAATCTCATTGGGCTGTGACTTCCAACAAGTGTCGGAAAGTGCTGGCCTGCAGGAATAAGAATAAATAAGTAACTTCTTACCTGGTCTTGAAAATTACATTGCCATTTCCACCTGACGGAGCTACTTGGGGCCTGCATCTAAAGACTCCTTTCAGGCCTCAGTAAAGTATAGCTCCAGCAGATTCAAGGAGGCCACACCCCATTTTTACGGCACTTGGTGTCGTAAAGCAAGTTTAAAGAGCCAGGGAATTTGACAGGCCAGAAGGAAGGTACGTAGGTGGGATTTTGGGGGGTGGGGATGTTCGGGGGTGGTTGGAGGTCCGGGGGCTGGACATCGAAGGTGGGGGTAGTGGGAGGTGTCAGAGGTCAGGGACGAGGAGCGTCAGTGGTTGGGAGGGGTGAGGGGTGTCGGAGACCATTGGGAGTTTGGGGGTATGTCGGAGGTCGAGGGGGTGGGGAGTGTCGGATGTCGAGGGGGTGTTGGGGTTCTCAGAGTTTGGGGGGGTTGTCGGAGGTTGGCGGTGTAGGCATTATGTGGGGTGGGGTGGGATCGGGGTGTGGGCGGTTAGCGGGAGTGGGTGGGGTCAGGGTGTGGGGTGTTAGGTGAGTGGGGTCCTGTGATGAGGGGTCGGGGTGTGGGGGAGTCCCATGGAGTGGTTGGTGGGGGGAGGGTTGTTGGAAGCTCCGTGGGGTCAGTCTGGGCCTATACAATACTCACTCAGAATTCTGAGTAACTATTGGTATTACCCCGGTGGAACCATCCAATGTTTGCAATTTAAACTGCATTTTCAGATGGTTCCCAGTTCAGTGTAATTGTCCAGAGGAGGTGTGCACTTCTGGGCAGTTGTCTTGCAAACCCTTACCCGGGAACTTCTCAGAGGGATTCCCCAGTGCATCTTTGGTGTGTCCCCCAAATCCGACGCCTGGGAGCTGGGGAGTTACAGGCCATTGTGACGCAGTTTCCCATTGCCCTTCTCACCCAAACAATCAATTATTTTATCACTAACGATTGAGATACATTGAAATACTTGTTCTTTATTCATCAGTTTATCAATAGAAAGTGGCTGCAGCTGTTGAGAAGTAAAACATTTACGTAACAGCAACCCAAAATTAGAAGAGGGAAGTATTGAAGATTTTTGACATCTGAAATATAAACAGAAAATGCTGGAAATACTCAGGCCTGGCAGCATCTGTGGAGAGAAAAGCAGAGCTAAAGTTTCAAATCAATTAACCTTCACCAAATAGAAGTTAGATTTGTCCCAGAACTCATAGCAGACACATCAGATCCCTGTGTCTTCTCAGTAAAGAATTGATCAGTGTTCTGTGCATGAGTATGTATTGTTCCTAAACTGGAAGAATTCATCGTGCTCAGTGCTTTGAGCGGCACTATTATTTTAAACTGTCTCCAAGCCCAACAAAGTTTTGGAATGAAAAAACAAAATGAAAAATGATTTGTATTTTTTCCTTCTAAGTCCATCGAGTTTCATGTGACCAAAAAAGTAGGGAAAACTTCTGTGAAAGATGTGCATTGAGTATAAGTGTGGTAAAAATAAAAGATCTTGGTTGCATTGTTTGGTTGAGTGATCTCAAGAGCACAATCGTCAAATTGCGCCCAAAATGTGCCACCTCACTGAGGTAAAATTGTGACCAAGCTTCCAATAAAACTAATTAGCATACACCGAGCATAAACCATTATACTCACTGGGCTGGATTAAACCAGATGTTGCTGATTTGAAATACTGATACTTAAAGGAACTTCCCTAAATGCTGATGCCCTAACTGATGCATTATTCTTTGTAAAGAACCATTGAGTACAATTGTACAAGAGGCATATTCCACAATTTCTTTCACAGATTGATTAGTAGAAGGTAAATAAAGAAATTACAAATGATCCAAAAGGTGGCCTGATGCTGCCAAGGTGCTCAATAACTAAAGATATTCATTCAAATCACCACCCCAATCTCAATGCAAGTTGAGAACTTGGCCAAGATCCAAGCAATAAACGTGTTCAGGTTATGTTGCTGGACTGTTTATTGCTGTTTGCACAAGATTTCTACTTCAGGACATCTGGCCATGCTTTGTGTTACTATTTCCATCTTCTTATCAAGTTGAAATAGGAACAGGCAAATAGTGTGAGGCAAACCAAAGACAAGAAAGCAATTAACTTCAGTTACAACCCAGTCTACATGCAGAACGCTCAATGGCCATACTTAGCTTTACATTCACTGGCCTATTTCAAAGGCTATATTGTTGTCTATAACCTTGACCTTCAGTTTAATATTTTATCGATGGCTGCATAATCACTCAACCTCTCAAACTCATCTCAAAGAACCAAGAATTCATGGTATAATACAATCATAATACACTACATATACTTCATATATTGTCATATATGATGATAAACACATTCTTCTTCTCTTTCTTGAGTTCTCTGCCCAAAGGCAGGGCCGACCCATAGTGATCTCCACCACGGGTAGGACAAGGAGGTAGGTCCCAAATTCACCCCAGCAGGAATGGGAAAATTAAATCCCATCTTGCTGGCACCGATCTGATCTATACCAGCCGTCCAGCCAACTGAGCCAACCAGCTTCCCCAAAGAGTCCGTGTTGCTGCTGTAACAGTATTGTACATTAAGTGAATGACTCTAGCATGCAGTAATGGCTGTCAACCAGCTAAATATATATTCTTGGACTGTGCTAAATCCTCACAAAACCTTTTAGTTCTTTCACTGCATCCTAATACTGCTACAGACCACATGTTCATGTAGTAACTTACAGTTTGAGCCCTTGGCCCACTGACATCTTACAATGGCTTCAGAGAAGAAATCATTGTAACACAACCTGCATGGCCAGTTGCAGACATACACAATAGATTACAGATTGGCCATATTCCCATCACTATGGATGATATTACAATTCTACCATCTCAAGCCTAAGTCTCTGCTGACAGGACAAGGTGGCACCCATTCCAAAGGGGAACTTGAAATGCACTTCAACTGGAAGGAGGCCTGGAAACTACAAATTGTTGACTTACTGTGAGCAGATCACCACGGATACCCTTACTGACAAGAACTGACTAGGGAAAGGTGAAGGTACAAGTCTCCCACAGGTCAACCTCGTATCATTCTGTTTCTGGCATGTCCCCTACCCTTTTTACTCCCTTACAGTCAAATATACAACTGCTAAAATATCTTAATCTTTGTTTGAAAGTGTTTCTTAGGGCCAAAGATTTTAACATTCCTTCCTCTTATAATTGAGAAAGGAAAGAGAGATAAAGAACAAACTTGCCTTTATAAAGCACTTTTCACATCCTCAGAATATCCCAAAGTATTTTTTAGCCAACTTTGCAGTTTGGTCAATGTTGTACTGTAGGACAAATCTCTTTGCCATCATTGTTAGTGACCTAGAAAAGATAGCGCCTCACCACACCTTGCAGGCTTAGCCTTCATATCTTTCTGCATTGCATACAGGGCAATATTTCCATAAACCCCAGAAGTGAGCTAAATAAAGTAGCACCAGGTGAGTCACAGCTTACAAGTGGGGAGGAACAAGATGCTAGTGTCAGACTCCTCTGGAAAACTACAGGGGTGACATTAGTGACCTCCTATACACTAGGAAATGCAGCAGTGTAGTGACATCGGGCAGCTGTGTGACACTGCCATTACACTTCAGCGAGAAAAGAAATGAAAAGTCGTGACCAATACATCAGTCACCTGTGCGAATGGTGTGTAGGCAGCAAATTGACTGAAATACCAAATTCTCATTGCACTATCAGTCAGAAAGAAAACAAAAGCAGAAATGACCATAAGACCATAAGATATAGGAGCAGAAATTAGGCCATTCAGCCCATCGAGTCTGCTCCACCATTCAATCATGGCTGATAAGTTTCTCAACCCCATTCTCCCACCTTCTCCCCGTAACCTTTGATCCCCTTACCAATCAAGAACCTATCTATCTCGGTTTTAAATACACTCAATGACCTGGCCTCCACAGCCTTCTGTGGCAATGAATTCCATAAATTCACCACTCTCTGGCTAAAGAAGTTTCTCCTCATCTCTGTTCTAAAAGGTCTTCCCTTTCTTCTGAGGCTGTGCGCTTGGGTCCTAGTCTCTCCTACTAATGGAAACATCTTCCCCACGTCCACTCTATCCAGGCCTTTCAGTATTCTGTAAGTTTCAGTCAAATCCCCCCTCATCCTTCTAAACTCCATCGAGTATAGACCCAGAGTCCTCAAACGTTTCTCATATGTTAAGCCTTTCATTCCTAGGATCGTTCTCGCGAACCTCCTCTGGACTCTCTCCAGGGCCAGCACATCCTTCCTGTGATACGGGGCCCAAAATTGCTCACAATATTCTAAATGTGGTTTGACCTGAGCCTTATAAGGCTTCAGCAGCATAGCCCTGCTTTTACATTCTAGTCCTCTCGAAATAAATGCCAACATTGCATTTGCCTTCCTAACTACCGACTCAACCTGCAAGTTAACCTTAAGAGAATCCTGGACTAGGACTCCCAAGTCCCTTTGCACTCCAGACTTCTGAATTCTCTCCCCATTTAGAAAATAGTCTATGCCTCTATTCTTCCTACCAAAGTGCATGACCTCACACTTCCCCACGTTATATTCCATCTGCCACTTCTTTGCCCATTCTCCTAACCTGTCCAAATCCTTCTGCAGCCTCCCCACCTCCTCAATACTACCTGTCCTTCCACTTATCTTTGTATCATCTGCAAACTTAGCCAGGATGCCTTCAGTTCCTTCATCTAGATCATTAATGTATAAAGTGAAAAGTTGTGGTCCCAGCACTGATCCCTGTGGAACTCCACTAGTCACCGACCGCCATCCTGAGAAGGACCCCCTTATCCCCACTCTCTGCCTCCTGCCAGACAGCCAATCTTCTATCCGTGCCAGTACCTTTCCTCTAACACCATGGGCTCTTATCTTACTGAGCAGCCTCCTGTGTGGCACCTTGTCAAAGGCCTTCTGGAAGTCCAAGTAGATAACATCCATTGGATCTCCTTTGTCTAACCTACTCGTTACATCCTCAAAGAATTCTAACAGATTTGTGAGGCATGACCTCCCCTTAATGAAACCATGCTGACTTTGCCTGATTTTACCATGCACTTCCAAGTATTCTGAAATCTCACCCTTAATAATGGACTCTAAAATCTTACCAACAAATGCTGAGGGTGTTAATGAAGTTAGCTGCTTGACAATGTTATACTCACATGATGGCGCATCTCTGAAGCTGCCTGCATTCTGACCAAGATCTTGTGAAGGACTTTGCCCTCAATTATTGCTGGGTAGATAGAAGTACTAGGGCCTAGAACTACAGTTTCTGGCACTTTGGTAGGTGCTCTCATGCCAGTTGACCTCCCTGATATACCTCCTTTCAGATTGTATCTGTTTAACCATTAAACACCGTGATTGAGGCCTTTAATAGAGACCAACATCATCAATTTTAAATCAATTGCCAACCATCAACCTGCACTGAGTTCTCTTCTTTATCCCTTAGCTGGAGTACAATTCCAAGTTTCAAGACTCAGGGCAGAATATAATGGCCCCCCTTCTTCCCTGGAAACAAGTTCTGAGTAAAGGGGTACAGTTTAATCAAGTGGGAGGGTGCGGGGTAGGGACTCCACTGCCTCTCTGCCTCTCTTGTGATTAAGTTCCGGGCGGGAAGGTTTGTGGGCAGCCTGCTTGCCCGGATGCCAATCAAGGTCTTTAAGTATTCAATCAGTGGCAGACAGGGGACTCGCCATGCTGGGAGACCAACAAGTGAACCTGTCCACACTCAGTATCTGATCAAGGGACTTAGTATCAGGAAGTGGGGGAGGGAGTAATCAGGGGGGCGGTGGGTGGGGTGGACAGCACTGGGAAGGAGGGGTTCGCATAGATAGAAACCAGCCTGTCCTTTCCTCTGATCCCTCCCACTCCCACTGATGACCCCCATCCCGATGTAACTTACCTTTCTCCAGGGATCAGCCGATGATCCCTGCTGAAGGCCTCAATGTCTTACCATCAACAGCCATTGCTCCCTGTGGCATTGCCAGTAATGGTGAGCTGTTGGCCTCTGATTGGCTGGCAGCTCTCGGGGGCTGGATTTCCATCCTACAGCGGGAAGTGCATCAATTAAACATAGCCCCCCCCACCCCCACCCCACCCTGGGAGTCAGATGCCCCGGAGGCAGGGTTACCACTGCCCATTAAGGACTTAATTCCCTCCGAACTCCTGGAGTTCGGGTGGGCAGGGGTATCACCAGTTTTGGTGGCAGACATGTGATCCCACGTTGCCCTCATTAAATTCCGCCCTCACATTCCAATTTCCCTCTATTTTTATTATCTCCCTGTCTGCAGAACTGTTGTAAAAGCTTCATGTACAGTTGGCTTTCTAGTGCTCCTGGAAACATTATTCAGCTGCTTTTATACTGATGTAAATGAGCCTTGAAATTGGGCTATGTAGTGTATATTTTTCAGGCACTGAATGAGATTATTAACACATTGCTCCCCATGACACACTTATTAGCACATTAAAGAATTAGTTCGGCCATATTCCTATATATTCTTATCATAAAACAATCTGAGAACTCCTGATTATAAAAGGCCCAGAGAACAAAACCTCTCCCAAAAAGAAGCCTTTGTACTTTTGGAATGTCCCTTTATACCGTGTCCATGTGGACAAGTGGAGGCAACCATTGATCCCAGTGTAAAGGGTGAGACATTATAAAAAGAACACTTTACTTGCAACTTGAATGAAATTGATTATGGTAACGAAGCTGTCACGCAATCTGTGCAAGAGCACTTTACAGTTGCGCAAAGGACCAAATAGAAATAACACTGCATGCTAGGAGTTTCAGAAAAATTGGAAATTGAGGCATTTCCTGGGCTCCAAAATGTCCAAAATACCCACTAACCAGAAAATCTTTCCTTTACTCTCGTTTGCTAAATTAGTATCCAATGTGTAGAATATAAATATTATTGGAGCAGTGACAGTATAACTACATATTCATATTAGAATAGCTACAACACTGACAAATTCCATTAGATAGAGCTTAAACAAGGTAAAAAATTTTGATTGATGTATCACTCATGCATTAGACTCATGAAAATAACGTATGCAAGTTGAGTAGTTAAATGGTTAAAACCTGTTCTTGTTTAATTCAACCCTCACCAATCAGGATATTAATGTTGAATATTAAAATATATCCGAAGTGCTTTAATTCTTATCTGTGTAGTAACATCAATTGCATTTTCAATTGAATGTTCAAAGTGTTTGTTACAAATCTATCCAAATTTTTTTGCCCGGATGATAAATATTTCGACTTTATTACATGAGGAACAAAGTATTTCCATTTAATCGTAAGAGTTACAAGTAGAGAATTGTATCATTATTGTTGCATGTATCATCAAACTGGGTAAATGTGGTTTGAGCCAATTTATAACTGCAGTAATACTGCACTACTGGGGAGCAGTTCACTGTCAGTTACATCAGGTGTATACAGTCTACAAACCTACAAGCACCTGAGAGAGTTTCTCATGTCAGTGTCAGGCTCAGCTCAATGCCAGTGTTACGACCAAGTTAACTGGGTGAACGAATTCATCTCTTTGTCCCAATTCCTGAGTTGGTTTCACGGAGTTTGAATTTAAAAGGGAGGCAGTATTGCCAATTTAATGTATATGTAATTGTTTATAGTTCAGTCCAAGAAGTAAACCTTCCAGGTTCCTTAAGTTAACAAATAAAGAGTTTTATTGCTAAAACACACTTGGGCAGAAGTTATTAACCAAAGGTTTAAAATGTACAAACTTGTCCAACTACCCACTAATGCAAAAACAACACACACCAGCCCCCACCCCCAAACATGCAAAAAGTAAAACTCTGCAGAGTATCAGAGATTAAAAGGTTGGCCAAGTAAAGTCAGAAAAAGAATTATTCACGGAGTGACGAGGTGCTTGTTCACAGCTGCAGGGTCCACAATAGCTGCTGGTTCTTGGGGTTTCTCATTGGAGACAGGGGTGTTGATTCAGAAACCTCCTTTAAGAACTCTCAGTATGCAGCAGTTAGGTATTCTGGTAGGCTTCTCAAATCACAAACAGCTAATCTTTGATGAGAGAAGTTTCAGAAGAGAGAGATAGAGAGATTGCCCCTGTGGCAGCTCTCTCTCTGACTATCCAAAATCCACTATCTTTCACCCATGAGTTGGAAAAAGAACGTTTTACCTGCTGGTCACAATGGTGGCTTTTCGCGCCATATCATCCCAATCCCAGTGCAACTTGCCTCATTAATAATATATTCCTGAGAAACACATCAGATCGCTGGTGGGGCAGCCTCTGATTCACTGGCCCCACCGTCATCTCAAGCCTTCAGTAATCCAGGCATCGTATTTAAAGAGTGCACCTGCACAGAGCTAGCACTCTAAGGGATCAGAAGCTGCTGAAAAGTCATGGCTGCCAAAGGGAGGAAACACGCTGCTCCCAAATTTAGCAACACCTCCCTCAGGCACCTACTGATGGAGTGGAGGCCCACTGTGAAGCCCTCTACCCTGCTCTGGGCAAAGACCAGGAAGCAAACTTGCCAATCCAGCACGGGAGGCGATGGCAGTAGTGGTCAGCGCCAAAGCCCTGCAAAAGACGACAGCTATCCAGTGCTGAAAGAGGATGAATGATCTCCTCCATTCCACCAGGGTAAGTCACTCTTCTCAACTCACACACTCACAAACCCATCACACATCCAGAGGGATGTCACTCACTACCAGTTCAAGGAACATCGTCATTCACTTTCTTCTGCCCTGCGGATCGTGTTCTCATCCCGTCCATTGCACCAATCACCACCCACACGTGCCAGGCATCATTCTCATCTAGCCTGGCAGGCATCCTGCTTAAGCTCTCTTCATCTGTCCACATGCAGGACAAGCTGGCACACAACAAATGGGAGAGGTCACAGATTGATGGAGCAATGCTCGACATCAACATCCTCACAGACTTTGAACAGAGAGTCATCCAGCTGGCTGATGACAATCTGGACCATCCCTGTGCTGACGGTGAGGTTGACGGTGCTCAACCAAGTGAGGATCCATAAGAGCAACATCCATCAGACAACCATGCTGTGAGTCAGTTCCCCTGTTCCGCAGTCCCCTGCCATGTGCTAATTATCTCTCCTTTCTTTCTCAGACACACCTGGGAAGATGCTGAGGTGGTCCATGAGCCAGGTCCTCAACTCAAGCCTGAAGCAACTGGGAAGAAGCATCTGATGATGTCCTAATTGAAGCCCCATCACTACACTCCACCAACACAGAGACACACACCTCAAGTGGGATCTAGTTCTGGAGTAGCCTTGTGGTCACAATCTGGTGAGCACATTGCACTGTCTGATCCACAGCAGGCGGCGGCAGAGGCTTCCCAGGTTTCCGGCACTCGGAGGACTGCTGGAGGCCAGAAATCTGCTGAGTCCAAATCAGTTAAAGAGCCTCTGGAGTTGGTCATACCTCAGTTGCTGGAGCTGCAAAGGCAAGCTTGGGAACATCAGGAAGGGATGTCTGCTGCACTCCTTAAATTGCAATGCACGATGGAGGAGTCCATCCACCTTCAGTCTGAGGTGATAGCGCTGGCATTACAACGCAATGAGGTCAACACTGGTAGGATGGTGGCTGCCATGGAGACCTTGGTCAAGAACATTGCTCTTGCACATGGGCAGAACTCCATCGCTGATGCCAGCAGTGTGTATACAAGAGGGGTGTGGGACAGTTCAATCTCACTCCAGCAACCCCTTCTGCTCAAGGAATCAGCCTTTGGGCACCCATAAGGAGAAGCATCAACAGGTGCACACCCTGGGGCCATCCACCAAGGTGACTCCAGGAGTGTCCGAATCCCCTCTCCTGTGACCCCAGCAGCTCCAGCTCCATAGGCTGAGGAGGGTGTCACTGCCACACTGCAGGATCCGATAGCAGGATCTGGGGCCTTCCAGAGGATGCACACCAAAGTCATCACAGACAAGATGTAGCAATCAGCAGGCTGCCTCCACCTGCACTGTGGATGCTGGAGGAGCACCAAGACATAGCGACAGGGCTAGGAAAGTTAAGAAGATGCAGTTGCACAGCCTGGGCATGGATGTTAGTCACTTGTACGTAATGTTCACCATTGTAAATAAACTCTTAAGAATGTCTCCTTGTCTGTGGCTCCTTGTTCTGATGAGCAGTGTTCATGTCACTCAGATGTGGAATCTTGGTTCCCGCACAAGATAAAAGCAGGTGACTCAATCCAGGGCCTCTTCCCTGTGCAGTGTGTAACCTTCAGGTCCAGCCTCATGCTCACTGGATACATTACTGATGCCTGCACCTCAACAGTGCTGGTCATCGCTGCCAGAATGTCCTGGGAAGGTGGCACAGAGTTCCGACATTCTCTCTGTGTCATCTGTGGGCTAGCCCCCATCTCTTCAGCATTTGTGACCAGTGACAGTGTGGTCCTGAAGGGGTCAGGTGCTGAAGGCTGACAAACATCAGAATGACAGGCACCATCTAAAGACCCTGGGTCTAGCAAAATGCAAACAAGTGACGACTCTCTGTGGATCTTCAGCTGCGTGCGTATCAGGCCTTGCCAGCCCTTCATCTTGAGGGAGGTGCTCATTCCTTTGCCGAGCCAGACTCCTCCACCACATTCTTCTTCTTCTTCTCTGGTCTCTGTAAACCATGAGGCATACTGCTAAATCACCAGGCTCATGATCATGATGTCCTCCTCCTGCAAGATCAAAGAGGAAAATGCATGGGTTAAGATGGGTGTACTAAGAACCTTAACTTTGGTTAAGTCTGAAGGCCCTTTTGGGCATGCCAGAAAGTGCTGGCCACCACTTGGATGGCCAATGTGTTTTGCGCTCATTGCCTGTCCACCGCCCCACCCACCTCTGCTCCACTCCACTTGTCCAATTGGTGGCAACTTCGGCCACTGGACTGCATGCTGTGCTCTCAGCTCCAGCACAGGCATTCTCCTAACCCACACTGCAAGGCTGCACTATTAGCTGGAACCAGAATGGATACTGTTTCAAACCTTAATAAAGACAATTGCAAGGGGCCTGAAGCACCTCCACCAGTGACTGTGCCATGGCCACTTTTCGTACACCTTGTCCAGTCGTCCAATTGCTCTGCTGCTCCTAAAACGTACTTTAATTTGCAGTCTGCACCCGAGGAGTGAAAAGTTCTGGAGCATTTGGTGGCACATTCATGCTTTCGTGTTGTGGGCAGAAAAGCTTCAGAGGCCCAACTCCAAGCATGTCAATGGAGCTGTGGCTGAACGGTCTCAGCTGCGGAAGAATGCTCACTTTTGACAAGCTTTTCCAAGTGCGTGGCCACTTCCCTCACACACCACCCCCTCCGCCCCCCCCACCCCGGCAGGTGCTTGAGTAATCCCTTCAATCTGTGCTGTCTTGCTCCCCATACCTCCTCTTGCCTTATAAAGGCAGCTGTGAAGCAAGCCATTCTGAAGTCACAGTGATGTGGGCTGTAAATTTGTCATGGGGGATGATTCTAGTGAGCAGGGCTTATAATGAGATGCAAATGTATTAAAATGGCGTTCCCAACATGCAACAGTGGGAAACACGGCCCATTGTTGACGGGTGAAGTGGATGATTGCAAAATGGTTTCACGATGGCATAAAACCGATTTTCAGCCTTCTCATCATATTGTTCCCCCCCACCCGCCACCCACCATGACACCCAGTGCCAACAGGTCCATTAAATTCTGGCCTGTGTCTCCAAAGAGATAGTTTGTGTCCTTCATAAAAGCAATATAGTAGCTGCTGTAAGCTAATATCCTTTGCTTAGGATAGGTGTCCCTTTCAAAAAGTTCAATACTTAATTACGTCTAGCCAATGATATTCTAAAGTAACATTTTATATATGTTATTACCAGGTGAGGGTGGGTGCCAGGCCTTCCCCTTTTTTTCCCAATCCTTGGTTGATCATCATAGTATTTTTTAATACATGAGGATAAATGTGCAAGTTCAGCTTATGTACTTAACCATTTACATGCTGATTTCAAAGAACTCAGTCTGGCAGGCTTTCTTGAGTTTAAACACAAAGGGGTTAGTTTTCATTGTGTTAAAAAATCACCCCAGTAAATATATAAAAATATTTAAAAAGGTAAACACATGTCCCGAATCCTGCGACATGTACACGCAAGCATGCAAAATAGAATAAATTACAGAGTAGACGAAATGGAATTGATAAGAGTTAAAGTCCATAAGAAAATAAAGAAATACATTCCGGCATTTCCCTGGTGGTCTTGAGATTTCAATGAGGTTGTGGTCGATGTAAGCTGTAATTTCTGGAGACAGTCTTTTTTAAATTGACATCTGTTTTTTCCCAAAGTGGCACCTGAAGCTCCTTCCGACCCTATCTCTGTAAGGTATTCCAAAATGTAACAGAGATAGGGTTCTGAACTTGAAAACAGCAGGGAGAGAGATGGTATTACTGTTGCATTGTGCAGATTTCTTCTGTCCTGTCAAAGTAACCAACAGACAAGCCGAAAATTATAGCTTTTCACACGGGGGGTGGGGGTGGGGGGGTTGGGTGGGGTTTGGTCATGTGACAGCTGCTATTGGTACAAAATGGAGGGTGCGAGAAGAGCAATAAGATGGGTACCAACAGGAATTGTTGGGGGTAAGGACAAATGGAATACCACATTGAATGGAGGATGAAGAATGTCTTCTTGTCACCGTGACAGATGCATGCAGAATTGTACAACAATTCATCAGATTTCATAAGGTAGCTACAACAACCAACAATTTCTCCACAAGTGATGAATCAAAATAGTCTATCTTTTTGCCATAATCTTGCTGCGCAAGTGATGGAATGTTGGCTGCACCCACAGTTTAAGTTATGATCTGCCTCTGTTGCAACGCAATCAGTGTAAACACACATATTAGGCCTTTAGTCAGGATCATTTCTAAATGGTCAGTGTCCTTTATGGGGTTGGTGGGGGTGGGATGGTGGTGGCTATGTCGGTTTTTCTTTTGCTGTTGGTCTGCTTTTTGCTAGTTTTCTAGGTTGCCATTAGTCAAGCATGCCTTGGAAACAGTATGAATAGACTGATCTGCCATTTCAGGCAGCTGAATTCGGGGTAAAGATTAGAAAACTTGTGCACTTCAACCTTGGAAAGTAATGAATGAGCTAGGATGTTTTAAAAGTATGGAAAATACTTAGCTAACCTGCAGCATTACTGCAAGTTAAACCATAACTGTATTGACATGCCCAACAAAGCATGTCACATTCATAACTTTTAAAACATAAACTATACCCTGTGTGGAATCTTCTGGAACCAAATTTTCCTTTGAAAATGAACACTGATGGACTGCACAAGATGGTTGCCAAGGTTCGGTTTATTCTTGGCCTGTGGCTTCAAAAATTACCATCTTGTCTCAGTTGTATCAATATCCACACCCTGAGACCATCCAAATTGTGTTCCTGACTTGAATGGATCATTCTGGAACCAAGACTGGGATTGACTCAAACCCCCAGGATGAATGTCTACAAACAATGGGCTAGGTTGTGGCTAATCTACTGAAGCACAATGCCATATTTGGAAAAGGAGGCTGAAAGAAACCACATGGTAAGGCAACCGTGTCAGTGTCTCTTTTTTAAATCTTTATGTCAGCACAACAACAACAACAACTGCAGAAACAGCAGCAGTGGAAAGGGCAGCAGCACCTATGCCTTAAGCGCTGGAGACTGTAACATCGTAAGGTCTCCAAGCCTGCTAACTTTCAAGTCCACCAATCAGAAAACCAACATCCTGGTATTGAGACTACAAATAACAAATTTTGTGACCTAGATCACTTCAAAAAAATCCTGCAACAACTCTGATATATGATCTTGGCTTGTGAACTCACTGAACTAGAATTCAGGAGTGAAAAACTCTTTTCTTCACCAGGCCTGTACTATGTGTTTTCCAAGATAAGCCAATCACATGAACTTCAAACTATTATTTTGTTTATAATTTATAAAAGTGCACTATTCTCTTTAACTGTATTTCCCTTGAGTATGTGAGTGTGTACGAATGTGTTTGTGAGAGTGGGTGAGTGAGTGATGCAGCGTTAGATTTTCAGGGGGAACTATGTGAATATATAATCCTCTTTATCTAAACCCACAAAAAGCTTGCTGCTGCTTATTCAATTTGTCCGTACACTCACAGTTAAGAAGTGCACACATCTTCCTTTTCAAAAACACACTGATTAAGGACTGTAAGAGAAGGGAACAGGGGTTTCAATTCTCTCTCATCCCTGTCTATTACAGAATGATAAAGAAACATAGTTCCAAACCAGTGTCAAGTGCAAGATTGACATCATGGAGCTTCCCTTCACACAAAGGAAAATTAATGCCCACAATGGTCTTCCTGGTGGGATAGTGCAGGCAGAATGTCTGGAACTGTTCACAAGGCAGTTAGGTGGTGACTCTGGTGTGACTATAGGTTTCAATGGAAAGATTACCTAGGTAGGATAAGTAATCTCCCTCATATGTAAGAATTCCAAAGTCAATTCACTGGAGGCAAAGAAATTGAGTGAACTTTGATGAAATCAAGAGTAAGGGAAAGCAGGGTTTTCTGCTGGAGGGGGAAAGGGCTGTGGGCTTCTGAATAAGTTGGAATAAGGTGGAGATGGAAGAGTTGGTGAGGAGAGGATGAGAGAAATAAAACATTGAAGTGACAACAATGCGAATTAGGACTTTGGCAGTGCCATGGGAGAGATTAAGTCACAATGGATGGTATTCTAGACACAAATGACAGCAATCTTCATGCTGAGGAATATATGGAAAGGAAGTTGACCTGCCTGTCAAACTAAGGTTCTGCACCTCTTGCTTTAGCCTGAGGGACAACCAAGGATGTTGATGGATACAATTGGATACAAGACCTAGCTAGAC
Source organism: Carcharodon carcharias (assembly GCF_017639515.1). Lineage (NCBI taxonomy): Eukaryota > Metazoa > Chordata > Chondrichthyes > Lamniformes > Lamnidae > Carcharodon > Carcharodon carcharias. The sequence goes on from NC_054485.1 coordinate 45,090,883, forward strand.
ACAAGGCTAGCAGGAACCAAAGAAAATAGCTTTGATTTTAATGACATCGATCTCCTTCTAAACCTGATGTTGACAATTAAAAAGCATAGCAACAACAATGATGCCAGTGATGAAAGTAGCTGGGCAATTTTAGCCATCATTCATGCACAAGTGGAAGCTAATTCTGGTGTGAGAGAAGATCACCAAGAGATAGCGAGTAATTGATGTCAAGGAATGAACATGCACCTCAGCTCTGGGGCTGGATTAGATTTATTTACTCAGTTGTTAATTCAGATTTAGGTGCCCCATCCACCAGTTTCTTGAAAAGACATTTGAAAGATGTTGCAATAATTGTAAATCTTGAAGCTATCTGGGTACATCTGTTCTTTGTTCAGATTAGTTTTGTGTATCTTAGTGCAGTTGGCAGCAGCCCCAAAGTAAACTTGCTGGATTTGCCTTGGTTGGTGCCAAGAAACCCTTTCTTCATACACCGGGCCTTCCTAATGGCTGGCCTTAGTGAATCCAACAAGTTTGTTTTGCATTGGCCATCAGAAAAATGTGAGCCAAAGGCCCTAAAAGCACAAAAAACAAAATAAAAGCAGCTTAAAACTAATGTACACTGTTTTCCTTGTAGAATCCCAGTTGAGCCAAATTTCTGCAAGCTTCTCCCCCACTTCACACAGGAAAATCAATATTTCCATTCAGCTTTTGATTCAATCATTTTGATTAGTTCAGACATTAGGATAAGTTCAAGACTGTGTTGCTATTTGAATTTAGTCCACAGTGTTCACATGAAACGAGAGAGAGAGAGGGAGAGATGAGAGACAAACAGACACAGGTTCACAAAGGGAACAAGCAGAAAGATAAATGTGTGAAGTTATTGTAGTGCTGCGTATATCGACAGGCTGTAAGCTTGGCCATTTTGATTCTTTCTGTGGTGCCTAATTAAAATGTCAACCATCCATTGAATGCTTGGCCATGTGTCTAGAATAACCTGACCATGAGCGTTCATAGTGTCAACACGCTGCACAACAAACTGCCATTATTAACTCAATTTTTTGATCAATAAGCCACCAACTGCTATCATGAATCTGCTTTGCTATAATAAAGTACTCCAACAATGCACTATTCACTGTTACCCAGCCAGCCAAGCAGTAAACTATCAGAACATAACAATTCTAAATGACAAGCAGAACCAACCTATAAATGTCATATAAACATGGCACATACTGATGTATTTAATGGCTGTAGTAGAGTCTCCAGTGGATTCTTTGTCCCTGTACAGTAGTATATTGCCAAAAATAAGCCAGCAGCCCTTTTAAAAGCAGAATATACTTTTAAAAACCACTACAGATCCAAGCCATTTGTCCAAACCTTTTATGAAATCACAAGTTATTTCTGCTAAAGAAATGTCAAGTGTTGAAAAGCTATTTTATCAATCTTGAGAATAAGATTTTGATGGCACACTGTCCCTGCATATTGTCTGAAAGCTCTGAATAAATCTTTCCATCATCTGATGAGACACATTAAAATGATAATAGAATATGGACTTAATTTTTCCTTCCCCTGGCTAAATGCAAATGTAATTTGTGCATAATTTCACAGATTTCACTATAAGTAGGCAAAGTTGCCAGTTCTCTCTGCACAAGTTCAAATTGTGCAAGTACCATGAGACACACAATATAGGCATGTCTGGGAAATTTGATTTGAGTTATTCTGAGATACATAGATGCACAAATGGGACAAACAGAGCCTTGATACAAAATGTTCTTGGCCTAAATATTGACAAATCAGATGGCTGAATGCTTCTTTACGATCAGCCCATAATTTTCCAAATTGCGTTATGCATACTGCTTGGGGAATTAATTTTTTGCGAGAATGATATTCAGTTGGTCAGGTGGAGTTCTTATTTAATTCTTTCTGTTTATGTACAAGTTATGGAAAGGCCAGTTTCTGAATTTATCAGAGTGATAGCAAATCACATGCCACTATCTGTAATCTTAAAGTTGGATAAACAGAATCGCTTCATTAAGTTTACAGGTGAGGCAACACTTCATGACTACTGATAATTGTGACTAATCACCCGAGGCTCCATATCTTATTAGATGTTGGGAGATGCTGCAAATTAGTCCAGGTGTTCACAGTACAGCCAAGAACAAGTATGGATTGATCTCATTGCAGATAATACAAAGTCTTCAGATCAATGGTTGCAATGAATTAAAAATCAGCAATTCCACAAAGCTTGAACACAAATGCTAGAAATGCATTATAGGTCGGTCAGTATCTGTAAAGAGAAGTCAGTTAAAGTTTCCGAACAAGGAGCTATATTTGAAGCATTCAAGCTTATCTTCTCTTTATCGATGCTGACAGCATTGTTATGTATTTCCAGTATTGCTGTGATTTCCCCAAAGATATCTGACTCATCGTTAGGCAGCAACTATTCTTTGCTTTTCTTTTAACTTCCAAGTACATCAACAATTATGAAAGCATTGAACATTTTTCTTTTGTAATTTAAGTTTGCTTCCCACTGATTTACAACCTGCTTTACATATTTGTTTTATCATAAAACCTGAGCTTAATCTTTATGCTGCTGAATTAACATGAATTTTACAATTAGCACAATAGATGCTGTGACACATGTTTAGAGTCTTGATAAAACTTACAATAGGTCTGGCAGCATCGGCGGAGAAGAGTAAAGTTGATGTTTCGAGTCCTCATGACCTTCAACAGAACTAAGTAGAAATAGGAAAGGGGTGAAATATAACCTGGTTTAAGGGGGATGGGGGAAGAAGTGGGGTGGGGGGGGGTTTGTTGGGACAAGCAAGCAGTGATAGGAAGAGATAATCAAAATATGTCACAGATAAAAGAAGAAATAGGTGTTGAAGGTGGTGATATTATCTAAAAGAATGTGCTAATTAAGAGCGGAGAGCAGGACAAGCAAGGTAGCTCTAGTGGAGGTGGGGTGAAATAAGCGATGGGTGGAATAAATTTAAAATAATGGAAATAGGTGGGAAAAGAAAAATCTATATAAATTATTGGCAAAAACAAAAGGGAGGGGGAAGAAATGGAAAGGGGGTGGGGATGGAGGAGGGAGTTCAAGATCTAAAGTTGTTGAACTCAATATTCAGTCCGAAAGGCTGTAAAGTGCCTAATCGGAAGATGAGGTGCTGTTCCTCCAGTTTGCGTTGAACTTCACTGGAAGAACGCAAACTGGAGGAACAGCACCTCAACTTCCGACTAGGCACTTTACAGCCTTCCGGACTGAATATTGAGTTCAACAACTTTAGATCCTGAACTCCCTCCTCCATCCCCACTCCCTTTCTGTTTCTTCCCCCTCCCTTTTGTTTTTTCCAATAATTTATATGAATTTTTCTTTTCCCACCTATTTCCATTATTTTTAAATGTATTTCACCCATCGCTTATTTCACCCCACCCCCACTAGAACTACCTTGCTTGTCCTGCTCTCCACTCTTAATTAGCACATTCTTTTAGATAATATCACCACCTTCAACACCTCTTTGTTCTTTTGTCTGTGACATCTTTTGGTTATCTTCTCCTATCACTGCTTGCTTGTCCTAACAACCCTCCCCCCACTACTTTAAACCAGCTTATATTTCACCCCTTTCCTATTTCTACTTAGTTCTGATGAAGGGTCATGAGAACTCAAAACGTCAACTTTACTCTTCTCTGCCAATGCTGCCAAACCTGCTGAGTTTTTCTAGGTATTTCTGTTTTTGTTTGGATTTCCAGCATCCGCAGTTTTTTGTTTTTATAAAACTTACAATGTTGGCTTTTAAATATTCCCAACTCTTAATAAGTTTTGTATATTCACTGATAATAAATTATGAGCTGCACTATTCAATTTATGAGGTAAGTTTGAATACCATCACACATGGGGGGTGGTTGATTAGCTCAGTTGGCTAGCATATTGGCCAACGTGGATTCAATTCCCATTCATGATGAGGTTGACTTGGCACCTGCATCCTCACCCTGCCCCTGAGAGTGGGAGGCAATGGTAAACCACCACTGACAAAAACTGCCAAGATTTACAGCTCAGGATGAAGCCCCAGCAGAGAATGAACCAGAATGGGCAGAACACATGTGAATGAATGATATCACATTGCCCATCTCTGTCTGAAACCAATTTATCAGTAATCATTAAACAAAAAAATTTCATTATAATTTTTTTACAACAGTTAAGTAATCAGGCAAAAGAAGACATATCATGTATTGTACTTGATATTTAGCCAAAGAAAGAATTGCATTTATATAATGCAAATGAAGCACAAATACAAAGCAATGGGTGAATTATGGTCAATCTCGGGAATGATGTCACATTGCTGGCCAGTGTGAATTTGCCGCTTTTGAACAGGTCATGTGTTCTATTGTTGTAGCGAAAATGCATCAGAAAATAGCTCCTGATGCTTTCTCAAAGGGCTTTTTATCTATACAATACTTAGAGAATAGGATCTGGATCTTTTATTTATGCATCCTTATGCAGTAGCTCAATGCTGTGTGCCAGGAGCCTACTTCAAGTGCAGGATGAATAGGAAATTAAGCCTTTCTTTACTCTTTGCTCTTTTGAGGCCCGAGTCTTTGTACAAGTCCTGTTAAAATATCAGTTGCAAGGCTGTTAGTAAATCAGTGTGGTTTGAATCTACCTGCACAATATTTGTATTTTATTTTGTACTTGAACTTCAGAAGGAAAACAAAATTAAATGGAAATTTAAAATAAAATACTCCTTGTGACACAGTGGATAACATTGGTAACCTATGCCCTGCATGGGCCATGGCACACTTGAGCCCTGATGTATTCATGCGATTGTGTCATCCTGAAAATATCATGAAATTATAAATTACAATAATTCCACAAGTTGCTGATGTCAATTTTAATCTAACCTATCCATCGTGAAACTGATGGGATTATCTGCATTGCTGGTTTTACAATCCACCCCATTTTCCCCTCCATTGATGTCACCTGGGAGTAATAATATTGCGCTGGGTATAAAATTGGTGTTCCACCCAGTCCTGGAGGCTTTCTGCCCAGCCAGGTAGGTTAAAATAACTCTGGATATCTCTGGAAAGATCTAAACCCAGAGTAGTAGTTGCAGTAAGCCATTGTTATGTTCCTGCTATCAGGTCGCTTTGCTCAATGAACACAGTTATACACCTGCCTACTGGTGAGTGAGTGGGTAAACAAAATACTTCAGACACAGAGACCAATGTAAGATGAAGCACATGCTGTTTATTCACACAAATAACAGAGCACTAACACATGGACGCTTCTCTAACCAGACCCTATTCTAAACTAATATAAAAATAAAAACAAAAAACTGCGGATGCTGGAAATCCAAAACAAAAACAGAATTACCTGGAAAAACTCAGCAGGTCTGGCAGCATCGGCAGAGAAGGAAAGAGTTGACGTTTCGAGTCCTCATGACTCTTTAACAGAACTGAGTGAATATTAGGAGAGGGGTGAAATATAAACTGGTTTAAGGTGGGTGGGGGGGGGGGATGGAGGGGAAAGAGAAGTGGGGGGGGGTGGTGGTGTGGTTGTAGGGACAAGCAAGCAGTGATAGGAGCAGATAATCAAAAGATGACACAGACAAAGGAACGAAGAGGTGTTGAAGGTGGTGAAATTATCTAAACGAATGTGCTAATTAAGAATGGATGGCAGGGCACTCAAGGTACAGCTCTAGTGGGGGTGGGGTGGAAAGACTAGCAGGGCATACAAGATTTAAAAATAATGGAAATAGGTGGGAAAAGAAAAATCTATATAAATTATTGGAAAAAACAAAAGGAAGGGGGAAGAAACGGAAAGGGGTGGGGATGGAGGAGGGAGTTCAAGATCTAAAGTTGTTGAATTCAATATTCAGTCTGGAAAGCTGTAAAGTGCCTAGTCGGAAGATGAGTTGCGGTTCCTCCAGTTTGCATTGGGCTTCACTGGAACAATGCAGCAAGCCAAGGACAGACATGTGGGCAAGAGAGCAGGGTGGAGTGTTAAAATGGCAAGCAACAGGGAGGTTTAGGTCTTTCTTGCGGACAGATCGCAGGTGTTCTGCAAAGTGGTTGCCCAGTTTACGTTTGGTCTCTCCATTGTAGAGGAGACTGCATTGGGAGCAACGAATGCAGTAGACTAAGTTGGGGGAAATGCAAGTGAAATGCTGCTTCACTTGAAAGGAGTGTTTGTGCCCTTGGACTTTGAGGAGAGAGGAAGTAAAGGAGCAGGTGTTGCATCTTTTCCGTGGGTATGGGGAGGTGCCATAGGTAGGGGTTGAGGAGTAGGGGGTGATGGAGGAGTGAACCAGGGTGTCTCGGAGGGAATGATCCCTACGGAATGCTGGCAGGGGGGGCTGAAGGGAAGCTATGTTTGGTGGTGGCATCATGCTGGAGTTGGCGGAAATGGCGGACGATGATCCTTTGAATGCGGAGGCTGGTGGGGTGATAAGTGAGGACAAGGGGGACCCTATCATGTTTCTGGGAGGGCGGATGTGCGGGAGATGGGCTGGACGCGGTGGAGGGCCCTATCAATGACCGTGGGTGGAAAACCTCGGTTAAGGAAGAAGGAGGACATGTCAAAGGAACTGTTTTTGAAGGTAGAATCATCAGAACAGATGGAACTGAGAGAATGGGATGGAGTCCTTACAGGAAGCGGGGTGTGAGGAGCTGTAATCGAGGTAGCTGTGGGAGTCGGTAGGCTTGTAATGGATATTGGTGGACAGTCTATCACCAAAAATTGAGCAGAGAGGTCAAGGAAGGGAAGGGAAGTGTCAGAAATGGACCATGTGAAAATGATGGAGTCGTGGAGATTGGAAGCAAAATTAATAAATTTTTCCAAGTCCTGACAAGAGCATGAAGCAGCACCAAAGTAATCATCGATGTACCAGAGAAAGAGTTGTGGGAGGGGGCCGGAGTAGGACTGGAACAAGGAATGTTCCACATACCCCATAAAGAGACAGGCATAGCTGCGGCCCATGTGGGTACCCATAGCCACACCTTTTATTTGGAGGAAGTGAGAGGAGTTAAGGGAGAAATTCTTCAGTATGAGAACAAGTTCAGCCAGACAGAGGAGAGATGGTGGATGGGGATTGTTCGGGCCTCTGTTCGAGGAAGAAGCTAAGGGCCCTCAGACCATCCTGGATGGGGGATGGAGATGTAAAACTACTGAATATCATTGCAGCCCACCCTACACAACAATTGGGTAATACAGTCACGTGGTCAATCTGCTCACATTCTCTTAAAGGTGTATTGCAGCTCACATTACCACAGCCATGGCCCCAAAATTTAGTGCAAAAAGCAGAAAACAAGATGGCAAATTAGTAGACCTACCATTCTGATCTCTTGTCAACTGATCCTACTCTTCAAGCAAAGCTTGCCCCTTCAATCTAAATCTTCTGTTGAGAGATATACAAGATAACAAGACTTGCCTTAGAGCGGCTGTGCTGGCAATTATGGTGTTGCTGTTTAATAATTGCACACTCTATTCCAATGCATTATGGCATCTTGTTCATCTGTCTTAGCGGTGGGTGCTTTTAAGGCCAACAGTAAATGTTCTGTATTGCATTGTATTGAGATGAACTGCATAGCAGTGGAGGTATGTACTGGAATTATGAATAAGTGAAAGCTCAGGCAGAGGAAGGCTTTAGAGACCTCATTACGAACCTGCTTTTTCCAGCTGCTGCCTATGATGTAACAGTCCCACTCGAGTCAGCCATTCAACCAAAAAAGGAGCAAGTACACAGCAAGAACAAAGCCAGAAGGAATAAAGACAGCTTGAACCAGAGAGATGCAATTATAGTGTTCCAAGGCAAATAAGTTTCACCTGAACATATGTTGCACCCCTGTTGTTTTACAGAGATGATATCTGTTTATAATTGAGAAGCAATAACTTTATTTGGTTTTTCACTAGTTACAAGCAATGAAGTGGAAGATATAATAGACAGGATTCACTGTTGCTCATTCATCTTAGGATCCATCCACAGAGCAAATTTAACATGTAATGTGACAAATAAAGTACAAACATTATAATCCGAGGTCACATAGTGATAAGAATGAATGCTGCCCACTTGAAAATCTGGTATTTCTTTTTAAAATCGGTATAGGGTGCCTGTTCACCTATTTTTGAAAGAAGTATAACAAACAGTAGGAGGTCTTGTGGTGCAGTGGTAGTATCTCTGGGCAAGAAGCTCCTGGTTCAAGTCCCACTTCAGGATTTGATGAATACAGAAGGTGCCTTCACAATTTGGCCAAACAGGTTGATTGTCAGCCAGTAAATCCTTCCAATGTGCTTGGTTGTAATTGCTTACCACTTTAATATGCTATTAAGTAAAGGGCCAATGTTGCACTGTTGGGATTACATTGAATTTAAGTGTATACCCAGTTTCTGTTTGGTAGGGAGCCTGGGGAATACCATGGTGTAGTAAAGATTTGTAGGTTCTCTTAAACATCAGACAGTACTACCTACCATGACTTGAAATTTACAAATTACTCAACCTATAATTAATAAATGTTATTGCTTTATGCTATCTCAGCTGGCCTTGTATTTTCCAATTGAGCTCACCCAAAACTCTGCTGAATCTGAACTCGTAGAAATTCCCATTCACCAATCGTGCCTGTACTCACTATCAGTTCAGCAACCTTGTACTCAAATCTCTGTCTGGCCTCACCCCTCCTTATCTGTGTACCCTCTTCCAGCTCTACAGCATTCTGAGAGCTTTTGGCCTCTATAGCATCTCTGATCTCCTCCACCTCACCAGTTGTGATTATACCTTCACTGTCCAGGTCCTAAACTCTAGAATCCTGGCCTCAAACTTCTTCCCATCTCTACCTCTCTCTCCACCTTTAAGATGTTTCTTATAACCTATCATTTTGTCAAAGTTTTTTGTTCTTTGCCCTAATATGTGACTCAGTGTTCAGTTTAGACTAAATTATACTGTGGAGCCCCTTGGGATGCTTTACTATGTTAAAGATGTTATATCGATGCAAACTGTTGGCTCTCAGTTGGCCTTCCAAAGCACAAACTACTTCCTCCTTTTTATCAACTGCCAACTTGGAGCCCATGCTTCTAATTGACTTACATAGAAATTTGGAGAATGAAATTTCTCCAAGGCTTCAGTGTATAAAAGCAGATACCTCACAACATGTTAGGGCTCTAGTTAGGACCCTCATCACAGCAGTAGATTTGTGCTACTGTCAATAACTATTTCAAATTCCTTGAGGTGCAATTATACTTAATTGTATTCTTTACAATATGCCACATGCTTAAAAGTGAATGTGAGCCAACCTTTATCAATCGCTGTAGAGCAGTCAAGACGTCAACTCTGGCTGGATTCATGGTCCAGACTAACATTACAATAAAAGATCTCATTGTAACTGGAACTCAAAACCATGGCACAGAAGAAACACTGTCTGTCAATCAAGAGGAGAATGCATAACTATCAGGACTGCAGCTAAATATAAACTGACTGCTGCCAAGAGTAGCTGAGTTTTGCCAGCTATATCCAAGAATGTACTTACAATTATAACAATGTACCCTTTCATTGTACGCCATGAGAAGAATAAAGGAAATGTGTGGCATGTGGTAGAGAAAAATAAGGGTTGATTTCAGGCCAGTGGTGTGAGTTTGAGCCAATGTGGTTAGTGGCCCTACTAATATGCAAATAACGTACTGCATTTCTACCATTAACTATCAATTTCCTTAATGAAAAAAGAACCCACCATGATTAAGAAGTATGATGCAAATCATGGAAACAGAGTACATTCATAGATAACAGAAATCCCCTTTGTGCAAAATTTTACATAATTTGCTAATATGGATTAAAATTGCACAAAGAAGGCTTCCTAACATCATAATCACCTTTGTTTTTCATTAAAATGAGCTCTAGCTATACCCTAGGGTTCTTTACAAGGGATGAATGCCTATGAACCCTTGCTATTTCAGATCTTTCTTTGGTATGATCAAGTTTGCAAAGGTAGACAGGTTGTAATATGTACCTTCCAAACCTACATCGTCTAGATTAAAAAGGAGAACAGGTGCATGGGAACACCACCACCTGCAAGTTCTCCTCCAAGTTGCAGATCATCCTGACTTGGAGCATCACTTCTCCTTCACTGTCCCTGGGCCAAAGTCCTGGAATTCCTTAATAACATGGTGGATGTACCTGCACACATGCACTGCAGTGGCTCAAGCTGGTGGTGAGCCATGATCTTCTCAAGGAGAATTAGGGATGGGCATTAAAGGCTGGCTTTTTCAGTGATGTTTAAATCCCCCGAATGAATGAAAAAAAAAAGATTTAAACTGTGGAGACTGACTAGCACAGAGTTAACGCACTGTCCTTTCAGTTCCAGAGCCCAGAACCAATCCAATCTAGGCTGATGGGATTGATGTCTTTCTGTTTGCGATAAGTTTGTCAAATGAAAAGAAACGTCTGCAGCCAGACCTTAGGGAGTGCACAAAACTTCATTATTGAAGAACATTTTTTATTAGCATTACAGTACCTTTAAAGAAGCCACAGTCCTTGTGCCACAGCCATTCTGGCTCCTATTGAAAGTGAAAACACTCAGACTAGCGCAGGGTTAGGAAAGAAGGGGGTTTTTGCAAGGCTGGAATTGTGGCATGTTACTGGTGCAGAATTGCATTTGCATTTGACCGAGTGTAGCAACAAGATGCCCTAGCAAAACTGGAGTCAATGGGAATTAGGGAGTAAACTCTCCACTGATTGGAGGCATACTCAGCACAAAGGAAAATGATTGTGGTTGTTGGATGTCAATCATCTCAGTTCCAGGACATCACTACAGCAGTTCCTCAGGGTAGTGTCCTAGGCCCAACCATCTTCAACTGCTTCATCAATGACCTTCCTTCCATCATAAGGTCAGAAGTGGGATGTTTGCTGATGATTGCACAATTCACCATTCACAATTCCTCAGATATGGGCAGCCCATGTCCAACTGCAGCAAGACCTGGACAATTTCCAGGCCTGGGCTGACAAGTGGCAAGTAACATTTGCGTCACATAAGTCCCAGGCAATTACCTTCTCCAACAAGAGAGAATCTAACCATCGCCCCTTGACATTCAACGTCATTACCATTGCTGAATCCCCCACTATCAACATCCTGGGGATTACCTTTGACCAGACACTGAATTGGACTGGCCATATAAATACTGTGGCTACAGGAGCAGGTTAGAGGCTAGGAATTCTGTGGTGAGTAACTCACCTCCTGACTCCCCAGGCACCAGTCAGGAGTGCAATGGAATACTGTCCACTTGTCTGGATGAGTGCAGCTCCAACAACACTCAAGAAGCTTAACACTATCCAGGACAAAGCAGCTCGGCTGATTGGCACTCCTTCCACAAATATTCACTCCCTCAATCACCAACACACAGTGGCAGCAGTGTGTACCAACAAGAAGATGCACTGCAGAAACTCACTAAGGCTCCTTAGGCAGCACCTTCCAAACCTATGTCTGCTACCATCTAGAAGGTCAGGGCAGCAGACACATGGGAACACCACCACCTGGAAGCTCCCTCTAAGCCACTCACCATCCTGACTTCAAAATATATCGCCATTTCTTCACTGTCGCTAGGTAAAAATCCTGGAAGTCCCTCCCTAACAGCACTGTGGGTGTACCTACACCACATGGACTGCAGCAGTTCAAGAAGGCAGCTCACCACCAGCTTCTCAAGGGTAATTAGGGATGGGAAATAAATGCTGGCCTAGCCAGCACCACCCACATCCCATGAACGAATTTTTAAAAAAGCGGTGTTGTGCTCCATATCTGGTCCAGCGTAGGCCTGGCTACCCGATCATGTCTTCACCTAACTGCTGCATACATACATTCCAGCTGAGTTTACTGGATAACAATCAAAAGCTAATTTCCCCTCTTTATACAATCAATTTTAATTGACACTAAGAATCAAACATGGGGGTGATGGGGCTTTACTTGTCTGTATAAGTCAGTGTTCAATCATTTGTACCATACGGGAGACAGGAAGGTGGACTGTTCTGTTCTACAGGATGGAAGGCAAATCGTCTAGAGTCCCGAGTCCCACCTCCACCCTATCATTTACATATCACGGTGGGCCATAAGTAGGCAGCTGACATGAATCTCAATAAGAGCCGGTGAGGTGATACTGCAAGTCCCAGTTAAGGTTGGGGATTTGGCAGTAGGACATTTTGGCCCATTTTTCAGAATGTTTCTCAAGGACCGCCTGAAGACATGTGATTTCCTGAAGAAGTCCAAGCTCTGAAACCCCAAAGATTTGGTGTTTGTTGGCCTATTGTTACCTGGGCAGCACAGGGCACTATACTAATCCTTTTAACTATAGAATTTTGCCTTTATATGGCCATTTATCTTTCAACATCTAAGAAACATATTTCTCCCTTCACCCTCCACCTTCCACCCACCCACCCCACCACTGTCCCCCCTCTCGCGGTCCCAATCAGCAACCCCCAGTCTATACATTTCAGGATGAAAAGATGGAAGTTTTAAAACCAGCTGTTGGAAACAATTTAAAGGGGTCAACTCACTTTGGAGTGGTCACAGGGGCCTGCCATGAACGAATATAGTTTGAATCAGACATACCTGATATGCAGAAAGATCATATCTATGTTTCAGAGAAACAAAACAGCAGTGAGACTCAGAAAATTCCCATTTCTTTGTGCGCATGTGATAAGAATCTTCACTTCAAGGTTTTAGCCTTGTCTGAACACAGAACTCCATAAGCCACATCTATTATTTATAATGTTATGGGGATTCATTCTCCACAAGCACCTCTGTGTGATAGACATTAAGTTTTATCAATGTGGAAAGATACTGGTGAACGGCCTGGTTTCACTAGTAAGTGTACTGCAAGAATAATTTGCCAATTATTAGCTAAAGTAGTTCCCAGAGACCTCCCCACAAGTGCGTGCCCCAAGTGTGTCTTTTTAATCAATTGGCAGGATATTTGCCCAGGAACATTTCAGTCATTACATAGCAGAAGGTTGATGAATTCTTGCTCATTTGCAAACATGAAATTTTAAGCAAAGCTCTCTAGCAGGTCACATACCTACATTAACAAATTTATGTATAAGGTGTCCAACCCCACAGTTTGTTAGGACTCAATTAAAAAAGCAAGACATAGGTGTTGAAATACTGTACCTTCATTAAAACTAGTGCAGTGGACAACATAAAGCAAATTTTGTCTTGAAGAAGCATTTTGCCATTAAATATATCTCAAAATACTTCATACGTTTATTTCAATGCTGGTCAAGAACGTGTCCTTCCGAGGTTTCACCCCATTGGATGATGACATTCACCTAGTTACTTAAATGTAGAGTTTGCAGAGAAGGAAAGCTTGCCTATTTTAAATAAATTGCAATAGTTATGGGGGTTTGCCCCAATGTCACTGAGAGGCAACTGCACAACTGCCCCCTCAAACTGAGAAGGCACCACTAATATATTTTAGAATGTAAAGTGCTATGAATAGCACACCTCCCATTTTGTACACTCAGCGTGATCAGCATACCCTAGTTAGCCATAGTAAAACAAATTAATCTCTATATTGCTGCACAAGTGTGCCTTAGCTTCAACATAAAAGAACATTGTATTCCATCAGTGCAAGCATTTTTCCATTTGCACACTGTCGCTTTTCTAAGAGTTAGCCAATGAAGTGCCAAATTAAGGGCAATATTGTTCTGCGGATTCATGGACATATACAGCCCAATTTCACTTCACATGGAACCATTAAAGCCAATCAACATTCCTCGTATCAGTCTGGTCAGAAAACAAATCCAGGTTCCAGGAGTGAAGGACAATTGTCTAACCTACTGTTTTACTTAATCCCGACACAAGGAGGGTCATTTTAATTTGGGACAATCAGCTAAAATGGGCGACATTGAATTAACTGCTCATTATATTCCCCACTCAACTTTTCTTTCCATTAAGCTCAATAGAAAGAATAATTGAGCTGGGCGAAATGGTAGTGAATAATTTGATAGTGCTCAATTTACACTATCCTTTAAAGTTAAATTATCCCCAATGTCTGTGGAATAAAGAATGTTGTTGCATCACTGACTGTGCCCTTCTCCACATTTACATATAATTAACTTGATGCTTTCACTACAAACTCCAAGGCCTGGATTTTTGCTCCCAAGGGTTGGGACAATTCCCAGCTCTGCAAACCCAACCCAGGAGAAAGTGGCCCAGGAGGTTGGATTTTCATTATGGGTTGGAGGAGTTCCCTAGAAATAGGCCTGGGCAACTCTGGACTGAGTACAGAGGATGCTGGGTGTGGAGGCGGGCTGGACAGAAGGCCTACCTTTGTGAACTGGCACTGTATCAAAGTTTTTTTGTAAATAGCGAAACATAAAACATCCCTCCAGCCCTCACCCATCACACACCCTCACCCCCTACCCACTCCCCATGCCTCATCCATGCCAAATCATGTCACCTTATATCCCCCCCATGGCCCCTTGTACTTTCCACGCCAATCTTTGCCCCCTAACAACGAACCCATGGCCCTTTATAGCCTCAATGCCAACTTAGTGCCAACTAATGCCAACCCATGCCACCACCATCCTTTTGCCTTACATCTACCATGCCAACATGGTATCCACCATGAGTAGACCTCAGGACCCATGTTGAGGTTAAATAACATAAACTTCTAAGTGTCTTTTTTAAAAAAACACTCATTCATAAAAAATCAATTTACTACACTTACATTCGTTCAACTACATTATCACTTATAAAGACAAGCAATTCATTCAATTACATAATCCCTTATAAAAACAAGCATTGAAAATCATATTGCCACTTCAAGGAGTCCATGACTACTTGGAACTGTCAATCAAACTGTGAAATGGTAGGCACCCTACTATATTAATGGACAGTTGTGAAATCAGTCATGCTGCACTAATCCAGTAATGGTAGCTATTGGGCTTATGAAAGCAGACAGAGTGAAATAGCAAGAAACCATTTTTTTGTAATATTCCAGACAATTCTTTCAAAGAGTTAAAGGGCAGGAGTTTTAAAAGCCCTGACAGCTTCCTTTCACAGTTCATCTTGATCCTTTTGACAGTTGATTTTGACAGTTCCAATGAGCTTCACAGTTCGAAAGAGTTTATGCAGTGTTTACACACATTCATGCCTTCTTTTGGAAATCCCAAAGGGCACCTTACCTCTTTAAAAGGCACCCGACCTCTGCCAAAGCTGTCCCGGGACCATATCCAAAGGGGTACCTTACCTCTCCAAAAGGATACCCTGGCTATCCAATTTAATCCACAAAGTTCAGTTCTGCTCCTACCGGGTCTAATCTCCACACATCGGGTTCCAGACACCTCTCACACTAAAATCACACATGAGTGGAGGCAGCTGCTGATTTCTACAGGCAGTTGCCTCTGTGAAATATGCTTGCATGAATCCTGACCTGGGTTTATTCCCACCCCTGCAATAATTGTAGGTGCCGTGTTTGGGAGTGGGACTTCCGGATTTGAGCCTCCTTCATCAATTTTGCAACAACTGTTCTGACCCAGCAGTTGGTAAAGCTGAGTTATTTAAAAATCCCAGAGGGAACTTTAAACAACTGTCATAAACTATATTTTAAGTGGTATGTTTGAGTCGCAGCTCTAAATTCAGGAATCAGACCACCAGTTTTTGAGAGGTTTTATATTAAACTAAATTAAACATTTTATCATGTCACAATACATTAAACACATACACATGGCTACAAAGTCTACTGTCATAACTTTTAACAAATTCCCAGGCTAATCTCCACTAAGGCAACAGCAACCCATAGGCTTTGAGCAGACAGCAGGCAAAGCATTTTCACCTTACAAATTCAAAATGTGGTTCCTTTCACTTTGGTTCCTTTGCAGACACAGTGGTAGGATTACAAGCTTTGATGTTACATTGCCTCTGACCTGCACACACAAAGCTGCTATTGGTTATACCTAGCACATCTCATTGAATGTAAATTCACATTGTATCACCACTCTCTTTGAACTCCACCTGTTATAACCTTTAAACCCCTTTCATTGTACCAATTTTATTAGTAACATAAAAATTGCTTGGTCTCTGTGAGCTAGGTGCCAGAATTCACTTCCCTTCTTGAATGCTCTATTCAACAAAATGTAAATGCACACTATCTCTCTTACATCTCAAAACTAGTCGACATCAAAGCACCCAGCCTAGCTGGCTTTCATTCAGTTAAGACACACCCACAGACTAACCCTCTATTTAAAAAAAAACAATAATGTGATATACATTAATAGCTTCATGACAACAACTGGGAGGCTCTCCCCCACTGCCAAAATCCAGGTCCAAACTGAAAGACTACCATATATAAAGTGTATTTCAGAATCTTAGGACAGCTAACAGCATTTTCTACCCAATGAAGAGCTTTTGAAGTGAAATCAATGTTGTGTGTTCACAAACGCACTGACATACTGATCAGAATAATTCTTACCTGGGGTTCTGGGTTTGATATAGCCTTTGAGCTTGTTAACAGCCCTGCCAAGTCTACCTGTTCCGTATGGTTGCACATTTTGATAAACAATCCTTTATATTATGAGTGTTACATTTGTTTAAATCTGTATTACAATTATTGATCAGAATTCTCACCTACAAGATTTCTCTAATGACTGCAGCTCTTGAAAGCTAATGACAATTATTCATCACTGTTCTGCCAGTATCTGATAATGGAACATTTGCATTCTACCATTCACGTGGGCTGTAGTGTCAGGGAAGCAATATACTTGTTATAGAACCATAGAAAGGTTACAGCACAGAAGTAGGCCGTTCGGCCCATCTTGTCCATGCCAGCCCGAGGACACCCAGGTGCCCTTTCTAATCCCACCTTCCTGCATTCAGCCCATAGTCCTGCAGCTTACAGCACTTAAGGTGCAGATCCAGGTACTTTTTAAAAGAGTTTACAGTTTCTGCCTCTACCACCAACTTGGGCAGTGAATTCCAGTCATCCACTGCCCTCTGCATAAAAAAGTTCTTCCTCATGTCCCCCCTACACCTTCTGTCACTTATCTTGAATCTATGTCCCCTGGTTCTAGTATTCTCCACCAAGGGAAACAGTTTTATCGTGTCCACTCTGTCTATTCCCTTCATAATTTTGTACACTCAATCAAGTCACCCCTCAGCCTTCTTTGTTCCAAGGAAAATAACTACAACCTATCCAATCTCTCCTCGTAGCTACACTTTTCTAACTCTGGCAACATTCTTGTAAACCTCCTCTGCACTCTCTCCAGAGCTATTACATTCTTCCTGTTATGTGGTGACCAGAACTGCACACAATACTCCAGTTGTGGCCTCACCAGTGTTTTATACAATTCCAACATTATGACTTTACTTTTATATTCTATACCTCTGCCAATGAAGGAGAGCATTCCATATGCTTTCTTTACAACCTTGTCTACTTGAACTGCTGCCTTCAGGGACCTGTGTACTTCTACACCAAGATCTCTCACTTCATCTACCCTCTTAGTATATTCCCATTTATTGTGTAATCCCTGTAACTGTTTGACCTCCCTAAACAAATTACCTTACCCTTCCTTATGTTAAAATCCATCTGCCACTTTACCACCCACTTCACCAACCCATCTACATCATTTTGGAGATTATGGCTATCCTCTACACCATCCACTACTCGGCCAACCTTTATGTCATCTGCAAATATCCCAATCGTGCCCCCCACGTTCATGTCCAAATCATTAATATATAACACAAACAGCAAGGGTCCCTGTGGAACACCACTTGAGACAACTTTCCATTCACAAGGGCATCCATCGACCATTACCCTTTGTTTCCTGTTACAAAGCCAACCTTTTATCCAGTTTGCCACATTACCCTCAATCCCACGGGCTTTTACTTTCCTGACCAATCTGCCATGTGGGATTTGTCAAATGCCTTGCTAAAATCCATGTACACAACATTCACTGCACTAAATTCATCAATCCTTCTTGTCACTTCCTCAAAGAATTCAATCAAATTTGTGAGGCAAGACCTTCCTTTAACAAATCCATGCTGACCATCCCTGACTAGTCCATGCCTTTCCATATGACAGTTAATCCTATCTCTCAGGATTGATTCTACTAATTTGCTCACCACCGATATAAGACTAACTGGCCTATAATTGTTTGGCATTTCCTTTGATCCCTTTTTAAACAATGGATCTACGTCTGCATTTCTCTAGTCCTCCTGTATCTCCCCTGTATCTAGTGAAGATTGGAAAATCATCCTCAGAGCATCTGCTATCTCCTCCCTGACTTCCTTCAGCAGCCTCAGAAACAATCCATCTGGCCCTGGTGACTTATCAACCTTCAAGGATTTCAACCCTTCGAGTACTTCCTCTCTCTTTATGACTATCTCGTCCAAAATCTGGCAGTGTTCCTCCTGGACTACGATATCTACATCCTCCCTTTCCTTTGTAAACATGGAGACAAAATATTCATTCAAAATCCTTTACACAGCCTCTGCATCGACACACAAGTTTCCATCTTCATCTCTGAAGGGTCCCACTTTTTCCTTAACTAACCTTTTAGCATTAATGTATTGGTAAAACATCTTCAGGTTATTGTTAACTTTACTTGCTAATCTTTTTTCATGCACTCTATTTGATTCCCTTATTTCCTTTTTTTACTTCTTCCCTGCACTTCCTATATTTGTCTAGGCTATCTGCAGTGCTTGGTTCTTTGTGTCTATTGTAGGATTTCTTTTTCTGTTTGATCTTCCCCTGTGTTCCTCTAGATGAACAGGGGGGTCTAGATTTGGCAGTACCACTCTTATTTTTGTAGGGGACATGTCTACTTTGTAAGATTAGGATCTTGCTTTTAAATGCTTCCCACTGGTTTTCCACAGTTTTATCCTCCAGCAGTGCTGTCCAGTCCACCTCAGCCAAACCCCTTCTCATTTCTGAAAAATTTGCCTTCCCCCAGTTCATGACTTTTACTCCTGCCTTATCACTATCCTTTCCATTGGTAATGTTAAATCTAACTGAATTGTGATCACTGTCCCTGATATGGTCGCCAACTGTCACTTCACCCATTTGCCCTTCTTCGTTCCCCAAGACTAGGTCTAGAATTGCATCTCCTCTCATTGTGTTTGTCACTAATTGGTTGAAAAATCTTTCCTGGACATACTGCATGAATTTTTCTCCCTCAGTGCCCCTTGTATTGTTTGAATCCAAGTTGATAGTAGGATAGTTGAAGTCTCCTACTATTATTGCCCTCTTGTTCTTACAAGCAGAAATTTGCCTACATATTTGTTCTTCTATCTCCCTTTCACTATTTAGGGTTCTGTAGTATAATCCCGGTAATGTGACTGCCCCTTTTTTATTTCTAAGCTCAATCCACAAAGCCTTGTTTGTTGACCCATTTAGTGTTATCATCCCTTCTCACAACTGGAATTGATTCTTTAACCGTTAATGCTACCGCACCCCCACTCCTCCCCCCCCACTCCTTTTTTATCTCCTACTTTATTGTGTCTGAAGAGTCTATAACCAGGGATATTAAGCTGCCAGTTTTGTCCCTCCTTTATTCATGTCTCCGTTATAGCAATAAATGTCTGACTTGTAATAATACATTGTCGGGACTTGCAGGCACATATCCTGGTAAGAAGATGCATAAAAGGATTGAGAATTGTGAGGGGTGGAAACCACAAAGAATGACATCAAAGGAGGAGGACTATACTTCAAAGCAGATAGACAATGTATATTTTCCAACTAGCATGCATCTTGCTTGAAATGAACATTCCAGCATGCCCTACTGAAGGTATAAAACTTGAAACACAAGAATGATTGGTGCTACACCTTATGGTCAACAGAAAGAGGAACAAAGGAAAAACAGACTATCTTGGAAAACATCCCAGGATTAAGTGTGCATCAAGAGCTGAAAGGGAGGGAGGATCTTAAAACAGTTACAATCCATAGGACCATAAGACATAGGAGCAGAAATTAGGCCATTTGGCCCATTGAGTCTGCTCCGCCATTCAATCATGGCTGATAAGTTTCTCAACCCCATTCTCCCACCTTCTCCCCGTAACCTTTGATCCCCTTACCAATCAAGAACCTATCTATCTCAGTTTTAAATACACTCAATGACCTGACCTCAACAGCCTTCTGTGGCAATGAATTCCATAGATTCACCACTCTCTGGCTAAAGAAGTTTCTCCTCATCTCTGTTTTAAAAGGTCTTCCCTTTCTTCTGAGGCTGTGCGCTCGGGTCCTAGTCTCTCCTACTAATGGAAACATCTTCCCCAGGTCCACTCTATCCAGGCCTTTCAGTATTCTGTAAGTTTCAATTAGATCCCCCCTCATCCTTCTAAACTCCATCAAGTATCGACCCAGAGTCCTCAAACGTTTCTCATATGTTAAGCCTTTCATTCCTGGGATCGTTCTCGTGAACCTCCTCTGGACTCTCTCCAGGGCCAGCACATCCTTCCTGAGATACGGGGCCCAAAATTGCTCACAATATTCTAAATGTGGTCTGACTAGAACCTTATAAAGCCTCAGCAGCACATCCCTACTTTTATATTCTAGTCCTCTCGAAATAAATGCCAACATTGCATTTGCCTTCTTAACTACCGACTCAACCTGCAAGTTAACCTTCAGAGAATCCTGGACTAGGACTCCCAAGTCCCTTTGCACTCCAGACTTATGAATTCTCTCCCCATTTAGAAAATAGTCTATGCCTCTATTCTTCCTACCAAAGTGCATGACCTTACACTTCCCCACATTGTATTCCATCTGCCACTTCTTTGCCCATTCTCCTAACCTGTCCAAATCCTTCTGCAACTTCCCCCCCTCCTCAATACTACCTGTCCCTCTACCTATCTTTGTATCATCCGCAAAATTAGCCAGGATGCCCTCAGTTCCTTCATCTAGATCATTAATGTATAAAGTGAAAAGTTGTCCCAACACTGACCCCTGCAGAACTCCACTAGTCACCAGCCGCCATCCTGAGAAGGATCCACTTATCCCCCTTAAATTAAATTGTTTCAGAGGGTATTAGAAGGGGAGGATTTCCAGTCGAGAAACTCAAACCAAACATCACATCAGCATCTTATCCACACTCTCTGCCTCCTGCCAGACAGCCAATCTTCTATCCACGCTAGTACCTTGCCTTTAACACCATGGGCTCTTATCTTACTGAGCAGCCTCCTGTGCGGCACCTTGTCAAAGGCCTTCTGGAAGTCCAAGTAGATAACATCCATTGACTCTCCTTTGTCTAACCTACTCATTATCTCCTCAAAGAATTCTAACATCTCCCCTGATGAAACCATGCTGACTTTGCCCTATTTTACCATGCACTTGCAAGTATTCTGAAATCTCATCCTTAATAATGGACTCTAAAATCTTACCAGCAACCGAGGTCAGGCTAATCGGCTTGTAATTGCCCGTCTTTTGCCTCACTCCCTTCTTAAAAAGGGGGCTTACATTAGCGATTTTCCAGTCCTCTGGGACCCTCCCTGACTCCAGTGATTCCTGAAAGATCACCACTAACGTCTCCACTATCTCTTCAGCTATCTCCTTCAGAACTCTGGGGTGTAATCCATCTGGCCCAGGAGATTTACCCACCTTCAGACCTTTCAGTTTTCCTAGCACCTTTTCCTTGGTAATGGCCACCATACTCACCTCTGTCCCCCGACTCTCTTGAACTTTGGGGATGTCACTCGTGTCTTCCACTGTGAAGACTGCCACAAAGTACCTATTCAGTTCCTCTGCTATTTCTTTGTTCCCCACTACTACTTCTCCAGTGTCATTTTCCAGTGGCCCAATGTCCACTTTTGCCTCTCTCTCACCCTTTATATATCTAAAAAAACTTTTGCAATCTTCTTTTATATTACTGGCTAGTTTACCCTCATATTTAATCTTCTCCCTCCTTATTTCTTTTTTAGTTGTCTTCTCTTGGTCTTTGTAGGCTTTCCAATCCCCTGGTTTCCCACTGCTCTTCGCCGCATTGTATGCTTTCTCTTTAGCTTTTATGCTGTCCCTGACTTCCCTTGTCAGCCACGGTTGCCTCATCCTCCCTTTAGTATGCTTCTTCTTCCTAGGGATGCATTTTTGCTGTGTCTCCCAAATTACTCCCAGAAACTCCTGCAATTGCTGTTCCACTGTCTTTCCTGTCAGGCTTATCTCCCAGTCAATTCTGGCCAGCTCCTCCCTCAGGCCTCTGCAGTTGCCTTTATTCATATGTAACACCGTTACATCTGATTCCAGCATTTTCCTCTCAAATTGCGGTGTAAATTCTATCATATTATGGTCACTTCCTCCTAAAGGTTCCTTCACCTTAAGCTCCCTTATCAAATCTGCCTCATTACACATCACTAAATCTAGAATTGCCTGTTCCCTAGTGGACTCCACCACAAGCTGCTCCAAAAAACCATTTCGTAGACATGCCACAAATTCCTTTTCTTGGGATTCACTACTAACCTGATTTTCCCAGTCTACCTGCATATTGAAATCCCCCATGATCACTGTAACCTTGCCTTTCTTACACACCTTTTCTATCTCCTGGTGTATCTTGCGCCCCACATCCTGACTACTGTTCAGAGGCCTGTAGATAACTCCCATTATGGTTTTTTTACCTTTGCGGTTCCTCAACTCTACATCCCTACATTCCTACGTCATTTCTTGCTATCGATTTAATTTCATTTCTTACTAACAAAGCAACACCACTCCCTCTGCCAACCTGCCTATCTTTTCGATAGGATGTATATCCTTGGATATTTAGCTCCCAGTCCTAATCCCCTTGCAACCAGGTCTCCGTAATGCCCATCACATCATACCTGCCAATTTCAATCTGCGCCACCAGCTCATTTACCTTATTTCGTATACTGCGTGCACTCAGATACAACACCTTCAGTTCTGTATTTCCTGTCCCCTTTCTTATTGTCATCCTTTTATCTGATCAGCAGGGAAAGGATACTAAGAAAATTATTAGAAGTTAAAGCTGACAAGTCCTCAGGCCCTGATGGACATAATCCTAGAGTCTTAAAAGAAGTGGCTGATGAGGTTGTAGTTGTATTGGTTTTAATTTTCCAAAATTCCCTAGATTCTGGAAAGGTCCCATTAGACTGAAAAATAGAAATGTGACTCCTCTGTTCAAGATAGGAGAGTGACAGAAAACAGGAAACTACAGGACAGTTAGCTTCATTTGCCATAGGGAAAATGCTGGAATCCCTTATAAAGGAGTTATAGCAAGGCACTGAGAAAATCTCTATGCAATCAGACAGAGCCAACATAGTTTTGTTAAAGGGAAATCATGTTTGACTAATTTATTAGATTTCTTTGAGGAAGTAACAATCAACATGGATAATGGGGAACCTGTGGATGTGCTGCACTCAGATTTCCAGAAGGCATCTGACAAGGTGCCACATCAAAGGTTACCACACAAAATAAGATCTCACGGTGTAGGGCTGTCATGAAGTGATATTAATGTCTATAGTGTTATTGGAAATTAATTTTAAGATGGAATTGTAGTGGGATTTGTGTCAATGTGTGTGTCTGTGTGTGTCTTAATTGGATTAATGCCAGCTAGTCTGGGTGCTTTGATGTATAGTAGTTTTGAGATGTTAATTAGATAATCACAAATGAAGATAGAAGGCAAAGTGTAAATTTGCATTTGTTGAATAAAGCATTCAAGTGTGGGAGTAACATCTTGCACCTAGCTGGGAGACACCAAGCAATGTGTTTATATTACTAATAGAATTAGTGGGATGGAAGTGTTATTGTTAGAAGATGTGGCATTAGAAGCCTAGGGTACCTTGGAAAATTTACATTCAAAGGAAAAGCTAGCTATAAACAGAAAGGATTTTGTGTGTGTAAGTCAGAGGCAGTTAAGATCTAATCAGCCTGTAAGCCTGCAACGGTGTCTACAAAGGAACCAAATTGCAAGGAACCTCATTTTGAATTTGTACGGTCAAATGTGCTTTGCCTGGTTTCTGTTTAAAGTCTATGGGTTCCTCTTACCCTGCCGAAGATTTACCAGGGAGTGATTAATTTGGGGATTTGTTTAATAGTTATTATGGTAGTAATTTGTAGACATGTGTATGTGTTTAATTAATAAATATTCAATTTAATTTTATATAAAAAGCCTCTTGAGCCTCAGTGATCTTATTCTTGAATTCAGAGCTGCATCTCATGCATACCAATTGAAAATATAGGTTATGACAGTTGCTCAAGTTTCCCTCTGGGATTTAAACAGCTCAGCCTTTATCAACTGCTGTGTCATAACAGGGGCATAGCATATTAGCATGGATAGAGGATTGGTTAGATAACAAGAAACAGATGGTGTGCATAAATGGGTCATTTTTGTGTTAGCAAGATGTAGCAACTGGAGTGCCACAGGGATCAAGGCTGGGGCCACAATTATTTACAATCTATATCAATAACTTGGATGATGAAATCAAATGTTTGGTTGCTAAATTTGCTGATGACGCACAATAGGCAGGAAAGTAAGTTGTGAAGAGGACATAAGGGTACAGATAGATTAAGTGGTTGGGCTAAAATTTGGCAGATGGAGTACAATGTGGGAAAATGTGAACTTGGCAGCTTCAGTAGGATGAATAAAAAATACAACATATTATTTAAATGGGAATTACAGAGCTCTGAGGGACAGAGGAACCTTGGTGTCCTGGTACACAAATCACAAAAAATTAGTATACAGGTACAGCAAATGATTAGGAAGGCAAATGGAATGTTGGGGCTTATTGCGAAGGGAATGGAATATAAAAGCAGGGATATGTTGCCACAATTGTATAAGGTATTGGTGAGACCACAGCTAGAGTGCTGTGTACAGTTTTCATCACCTTATTTAAGAAAGGACATAATTGCATTAGAAGCAGTTCAGAGAAGATTCACATGACTGATTCCTGGGGAGAAATTTTACGGTGGTGGGATTTTACATTCCCGCCGAAGCCAATGAAGTTCAGACTGTCTCACCGCATTTTACGGCCCCGTCCCCGCTGAAATGGGGCCGTAAAATTTTCCCCCTGGAATGAGGGGGTTATCCTATGAGGAAAGATTGGGCCTGTACCCATTGGAGTTGAAACATATATGGTCTTGAGGGGACTTGACAGAATGAATGCTGAAAGGACCTTTCCCTTTGTGGGCCGGACTAGAACTAGGGAACACAGTTAAAAAATAAGGGGTCTCTCAGAGGGTCATGAGTCTATGGAACTCTTTTCCCCAGAGAGCAGTGGAGACAGGGTCATTGAATATTTTTAAGGCTGCATTAGATAAATCCTTGTTTGACAAGGGAGTCAAAGGGTATCAGGGATGGACAGGAAAGTACAGCTGAGACCGTAATCAGGTCAGCCCGATCTTATTAAAATGTGGAGCGGGCTCGATGGGCCAAATGGCCTTCTCCTCTTCATAACTTGTATGATCACAGAAACAGCAGCTTTTCAACTGGCTGACTACATGCAACTATGGACTGACCACATGTAGTGCGATTGTAAAGAAAGGGAAATCTCAGCCACAATATTGTAAGCCATTCATCCTATGTCTGAATACTAAAATTCAAACAATAATTGAATTTAGAAACAATCAAGAATCAGAGGATGGAATTTTTCTGTTTGGAGTAAAAGTTGCCAGGCGGGAGCGGAAGTGACAGTGATTTCCACTCAGGGGCAGGATGGCTGGCCACGCATGGTCTTGTGCTGCTCAGCTCACTAGCTTTACAAGTGCAAAGATCATGGCGAATCTTGTGGAAGAATGTCGATGCCCCTGCCACTTCCTCCTCAGCTGGACCATAGCTAGTAGAAGTGCAGCATTGTCTGGAGCCAGCATTATGCGATCAGTAACAAATTGCAGTGAGCCATTTACTCAGCGTATTCTTTGAAGCTCAGAGCCCTCTAGCTCTGAGCATTTCAGCCAATGGGAAGTGCTGTAGCTAGGATCAGTCTACCCCTGGCTCCCCCCAGCCCTGGAAAATGACAGATGTGCTCTCCTCCCATTCATACATCCATGTGAATGGAGACTGTAGAATTAATTGGGGTAATGAAAGCCATTTCTGCACACCCTTCCCCAAAAACTATTGGGCTTCACTCTATCACCCTTGAGACACTTGCCTTGCAATCATAGATGTATCACATACCCCATTATCAGCCATGACCATCCACCTGGGACCCTCGAGGTTCTAAATTGGCATATTGTCATTGCCATCGTCCCCACCTGGGGGACCTGGGGAGCTAACCCCTGCTTCCCTTTCTCCATCACTCCCTCTATCTCCCATTGCCCCACACACACACCCTCCCCCATTCCCAACTTTGGTCAACTTGAGTTGCCCTTCAGCGCATTCTTTGCTGCTGCTCCGAACCTTGCTGGGATTTCGATGATATGAGACCCATGAGTCAGGGAACAAACCTGCTGCTATTTGGGCTTCACCATAGATAGAAGAGCACCTCCGTGTTCTGAGCATGCTTCTCATCCACTTGACTCATGATTATTAAGGTGTCCCTTTATCCGGCTAAATGTGCTGATCTTTAACTCCACCAACCTGAAAAGACCCTCCTCCCACTTCGAGGATTCACATTTATAGAGCAATTGTACTGTGAAGAATAGCCTTGAAAAAAATGATGCATGTAACTTTGCAGACTCCACCAGCTTTTACTCCCCCTGTCACCCACCAACTTCCTCCCATAATCTTGACTCACTAATAGAACTATTATTCCATTCCCTTGTTACCTTTGATCCTCCCTCTGTTACTCTTGAGCCTATAACCATCACTCTCCACATGCCTTCTCTCCCCTTCTGAGCCTACACGCATTACTGTCCCCATGCCCACCCTAATGCTGACCCTTCCATTATCCACGGCACCTGTTTTGTCCATTTCTGTGACACATCCATGAGATCATCCGCTACCCGACCATGACCCTGGACTTGCCGCCCTACTAGATACCACTCCCCCCTCTCAGTGTAACTTTCCCTCTGCTGCCCATGACCCTCAGTTCAACCCCTAGGATCCCACTGTAGACAGCACTGACACCGCCATTTAGGAAAATCTCTCTTTCCACAGTCCCCAACATATTCACAGGACTCCCACAACCAACATGCAAGGCCCTACCCTCTCTCCATGTCCCTACACCCTCGCGTTCCCTCCCTGACTCTGTCCCTGCCCGGACTCCCTCCCTCCCTCTGCCAACCTCCCTGCCCCATGCCCCTAAGACTGCCACCACCCAATCATTGCCTCATTGAACAATGCTCCCCAAAGAGAGAAAAAAGTGGCTAATCACTCCAATTTCAGCAAGTTGACTACCTCACTATTGCATGCCACATATGCAGTCATAATCTGAAGGCATGGATTATATGCTTGCCGATATCTTAATTGGGAAGGGTATTGTAAGGTTATTTGCTGTCTCACTAAGAGGACTGGAGGCTTGTGCAGTTGAAAATAAGCTGTTTATTGTTAACAGAACTATATATATATCTCCAAGGTATAGCCCTAACAAGTTGCTATCTTCATGCCAACCTCTCTCAGACTTTCCCTACACACAGTTTACGTGTGACTCTTGGCATCATATTGTAGACGGTACTGTTTTCCAAGGTGCACCTTAATCCTTACTCACCCTTATACTACAAAAGGGAACTTAATATTGGTGAGCTGGCATATTAATGAGCATGCTTGACATGCAGATACATGCAAATACACTTCCTGATACTTGCTGTTGGGAAGCTTGACACACCTTCAAATTTCCTGGAACTTAATTGCTAAAGTTCGCCCTGCTGGGAAGCTGTTTTTGGCCTCCAGCTCAATTAATTTCCCCAGCCTGCCTTGCTCCCTGCTTCCGGGAGAAGCACAAATTTCCAACCATAGTCAATTTTGTAACCCTAGAGTATAAGAGCTTGTATAAAAAAATTAGCATAGATTACCTTGCATTAGATATTGGCAAAACAGTACTGAACAGATTATCTGGTCATTATCAAATTGCTTTTTTGGGACCTTGCTGTGTGAAAATTGGCTGTCACATTTCCTACATGACAAGAATGATCACACTTCAGAAATAATTATTTGACTGTAAAGCACATTGAGATGTCCTGAGCTTTTGAGTGGTGCACATAAATGCAAGTCTTTTCTTCCTTTATACCATGTTAAGTAACCCAGAAATTAAAAAGTACAAAATGATGATATGCATTATGGTTAATGGATATAATGTCTTAATTGCCAGGCATATGTGTATTAAGGGAGTTCAGGCAAAAGATGGTAAGCATGCTTATGGATGCAATGCTTGAATATTGTGTTTGGAATCTATCAAGGCTGCTGCTCTTGAGTTCACAGACACATAGATATGTCACTCAATTCCAAATCTGTGTTTCCATATGTTTCTTGATTTCAGCCCACTCACAGCTCGAACAAAATGGCAGCTTGTGTATTTGGCATCAACTGTGCTTTGTTTCCAGGAATGTGGAAACTACTTCTTGATCACAACCTCATTTATATTATATGCTGTTGCCAGAAGCAGAGCTCCTGTAATTTATAATTCAACAGAAATCGATGGTTTAAAGGATTAAAGGATGGCCAACATCATGTGCATGTTGATTTGCCCCAGGGACTATTGATTATCTAATTCGCACATCGGTGAGAAGTGAAAAGGCTCAAGTTGAGAGACGCTTTCATGTTGGTGCCACTTCAGCATAGAATGTAGCTGCTTTACCTAGCAGAATTGTAGGCCCAATTTTTCATGGGCCTCAGACACTGAGTTTAACAATGTAAACCCTGGGATCTGGCCCCCTGACACCCATCTACAATATAGCAGCAATAAAAAAACAGCTTTGCTGCATTCAGTTTAGTTGGGTGAGCTGTGAAGTTTTTATCTGGAGACCTGGCTCGATCTACAGAATAAACATTGAACTACACAAAGAGGAAATGGTAGTTCTTTAATAATATGTTGATAATGACGATTAGCCACTTGTAGCAGATCAATGCTTCATGTTTTAGCTCTGCCTCAGATACGCTGCTTCAGGGGTGTAAAGGGTCTGAGGGTTTCATGTTCAACAAAGTGTCCCTCCCCACTAATCTCTAATCATACAATACTGAGACCTGAGGCATTTAACAAGGGATCCCAAGTGATCACAAATCTTTCATACCTTCCCTCACATTTGCTTGCCAAATCTTTCAGCAGGTGAGACCTTGGTGAGGCTGGGCTG
Source organism: Carcharodon carcharias (assembly GCF_017639515.1). Taxonomy (NCBI): domain Eukaryota; kingdom Metazoa; phylum Chordata; class Chondrichthyes; order Lamniformes; family Lamnidae; genus Carcharodon; species Carcharodon carcharias. The sequence goes on from NC_054485.1 coordinate 45,119,996, forward strand.
GTACGTTCAGCTGCTCTATTTTACAGACAACACAGTGTACAGACTAAAGTAAAAGCAAAAAACTGCAGATGCTGGAAATCCAAAACAAAAATAAAAACACCTGGGAAAACTCAGCAGGTCTGGCAGCATCTGTGGAGAGGAACACAGTTAGAGTTTTTCCAGGTATTTTTATTTTTGTTTTAGAATGAATAGACTATTGGCTAAAGTCAACTCTCACTTCTGTCATTTAAATTCACTTCCTTTTGCATACCTAACAACTGCAACTGGCAGTTAAAAAACCTCTTTAATGTAGCAAAATGCCTCAAAGTGCTCTACACAACTGTAATCAAACAGAGTTACAGACACTGAGCTAAGTAAGGAGACATTAAGATACATGGCCAAAGTGATGGTTTTAAAGAGCATCTTAAAGGAGGAGCGGGATAGTGGCGGGGGTGGGGGGGGCGGGGGTGTGGTGGGGGATTGAAAGGTTTAAAGGGGGAATTCCAGAGCCTAGGTAATGAAAGTGTAGTGACTGAAGGTATAGCCTTTTCCTACTGCCTGTCAGGGTTCATGTGACTGTTCATCTAGACTCTGATGAATGAGTCCTAAGCATGGGTAATCCGGTGGGGGTTGGGGGTGGGGAAGCATAGCTTTCTACTCGTGGATCTGGTTCAAGCATATAGCTTCTAGAAGAGCTCTCTGTAAAAACGTTATCTGTTTCAAGTAAAAACCTGCCCAGTAGATCAAGTCAATACATTTGGCGATGAGGGTAAAATAGCTCCAATGCTGCACCTCGCCTTGTGAATGTGAGCATATCAGTTCTTAACGAAAAAAATAAGAAAAGAATACTCACCAGTCGTGCCACTCTGCAGCAGAATCAATCCATATGACACGACTCTGGAAGACTGGAGCCATTATGTAGAGCATCTTGGTTTTTATTTCATGGTGAATGAAGTTACCACGGAGGAGAAGCAGAAGGCAATCCTTTTGAGTGTCTGTGGTAGTGAGAAATACAATCTCACCCGCAGTCTGAGGGCCCTGAACACGCCCAATTCCAAATCTTTTAACAAATTAGTAGGCCTCATGAAGACCCATTTTCAGCCGAAGCCAACCGTAATAATGCAAAGGCTTAAGTTTAACCGCAGAGTAGGAGTGCCAGGAGAGTCCATCGTGATCTATATAGCAAAGTTGAAGCAGTTGACTGAGCACTGTGACTTAGGAGACACACTCGATGATATGTTGCAGGATCGATTAGTTTGTGGAGTTCACGATGACACCATTCAGCGTTGTTTACTAGCAGAAGTCAACATCAATTTGAAGCACTCCATGGAAACAGCGCTAGCTATGGAAGATGCTGTGAGAGACTTGCAGGCTTTACAGAAAGTGCAACAATGTGCTATTCTTCAGTTGGGGCGAGAAATGACCACTGGGCATGGCGCAAAGACTAGAGAGACAGCAGCGAAGCAAAAGACAGCCTCTGCTACTAGAAAAACAAAAAGGCCTAGTGGAAGCATTTCAGCAGTGACTCTGAAATTAACCTGTTATAGATGTGGGGGTAACCACATACTGGACACCTGCAGATTCAAGGAGACAGAATGCCATTACTGTCATGAAAAAGGTTACGTAATAAAGCAATGCAGGGTGAAACTGAGACAGCCCATAAGGCAGCAGATAAAAATTATTGAAGTGAATAATATAACAGAACCAGAAGCTGTCGATACCGATATCTATTCCCTGTACAATGTCAAAACAGTAAAAGCTGAACTTATAACCATCACAATTCAAGTGAATGGGAAGCCATTAGTAATAGGGGTGGATACAGGTGCATCAACCACAGTGGTGGGAGAGCACATGTTTAAATATCTAAATGAAGGTACCCAGCCACTTAATCTGGAATGAATAACGGCTCAGTTGAAGACATACACTGGAGAATTCATACAGGAAAAGGGCATCGCCAAAGTACCTGTTTCCTGTAGGCAACAGACAGCCCAGCTTCCAGTGATCATTGTGACAGGTGAAGACCTAGTCTTCTGGGCCGAGACTGGTTATAAAAAATTAAGTTCAACTGGTCTGAAATATTTCATACGAGAACAGAATGATTTCCTGAACTGCTAAGGGAATATGACAGTGAATTTTGGAATGAGTTAGGAGGATTGAAGGACCTTCACATGCTGCAAGAATCCCTCTGGACACAGTTGATTCCTCTGGAAAATCAAATAGAGAAACAAAATGAATTTAGTGCCACTCTGAACAAGCTGAAGAAACAGCTGGCAGAGAAGACTCAACATTGTTCAATATTCCGGGAGGAAGCTGAAAGACAAAAAAGAAAGAGACTGAAGAGCTGAAGAATCAGCTGAATGAAACAAAAGGGGCATTAGAAGGAAATGTGGTGGAACTTTCCAAGGTATGAGTGAATAATAAAGACAAAAAACCAACTACCAACCTGAACTAAGTTAAGATTTCACTAGAGAGAAATTTGGCCCACTGTGAAATCAGAATGAAGGATGAGACAACACTGCAGCAAACAGAAAAAGAGAAGACAGAAATCAGATCAGAAAAGCCAATTACCTATGTCTCCAAAACCCTTTCTGCAGCCGAGAAGGGTTACTAACAATTAGAAAAGGAAGGTTTATCGGTGATTTTTGGAATGAAGAAATTCCACCAGTACCCGCATGGACATTTCACCATTGTGTCAGACCATAAATCATTAATGAGTTTATTCAGTGAGGATAAAGCCATTGCACCAATAGCCTCAGCAAGAATTCAATCTTGGACTTTGATATTATCTGCATTTGAATATACCTTTATGCACCATCCTGGCTTGCAAATTGCAAATGTGGACACATTCAGTCGTCTCCCGTTACCAGATAGCATTGTACATGCTCCAGTGCCACAAGGGGTTGTGTTTGTACTGAATTTCTTGGGCTCTTCACCTGTGTGTGTGAAGCAAATTAAGAATTGGACGAACAGATATCCAATTTTTTCAAAAGTCCGAGACCTTGTATTGCAAGGGTGGTCAAATTCACCAGTGACTGAAGAGCTGAGACCACTCCAAGCCCGAGAAACAGAGTTAAGTTGTCAAGGTGGAATCTTGTTGTGGGGATCAAGAGCCGTTGTCTCTTCACAAGGAAGAGAAAAATCCTTGATAGAGCTTCAAGTCGCATCCAGCATGTTGTGCACAAAGCATTGTCGTAACATCACATGGGGTTCCTGGCATCATACTGGGCTGCTGCAGATATCACACTCAGTTGGGGGAGGTATATATACCCTACAAATGGGCAAAAGACATCGTGATGGTATCCGAAGGTGTGAGAGGGGGTATATGTGTAACTGTGCAAGGGGCCTCAAGATGGGGGATGAGTGAGGTCCACACTGGGCATAGGCACATCCACTTCAAAATGTTCAGGATCTAACAAACCGATATCCACCACAAACATGATAGGATCAGGGAATACAGGTGGAGGATTGAGAAGTTCTTGGAGGGAGGAAAACCTGAACATTAAGCTTCTCCAAGACAGTGGGAGGGTTTCCATACTCATACAGGGAGGGTCCAAGCTGGTTTGGCAGTAAGAGTTCAGCACCACCATCTTCTAACCTGCAGTGATGGCACAGTATGAAATTATAATGAGGAGAAGCTTTGCTGGTAAGGGCTCTGCTGCTGGATTAGAGGGCAGGTGCATGCATTGTGAGGTGGGGGGGGGGTGGGGGGGGGGGAGTGCAATTAAAGGGCCACTCAACTGAACTGTGCATCCCCAAATGAGGAGACATGCACAGCTGAGGCATTTGAGGAGCCTTTCAATGACAATGCGGGGAATGAAGCAATGATGCACCTTAATGCGAGGCTAATCCAGCAATGTGGCACTTGTTTTAACCCCTTGTTCACGGTGTGGAAATTCCCCAGAGCGATGATGAACTCCAGAGCAATTGGGCAACTGGACATGCTTTAAAAGCATGTTAGAATCAGGTTCACAAAAGATAAGCATCAGGCTCCCCTCAAATAATCTCATTTCCTGGCTAAACATTTTCCCTCATGTTTATTCCAAAGAGTGTGGTATTAGAGTGCAGAGAATGAAGATCCCAGCACCTGTGCTGAAAGAAGCACATCCACGTGCCTGGCCAAAGCAATCTCCTAGCAGTCAGTCAGGTAAAGTGCTGGGGGGGGGGTGCAGAGGGGAAGGAGCATCTTGAAATGCACCCTGCGCTGGCTAGCATTTCAGGGGCGAATAGTTACTGACACTGGAACAGAGCCCTTGAACCCACATTCAATGATGGGTCATTGGCAGAAATAGGACCTTTGCAGGCTGATGCTGAAGAAAGGAGACCATCAGGAAAATGGAGCCTGGATTTATTGCTGCTGCATAATCGCATACAAGCAGGAGGGGAGGAGGAGAAGAATGTGATGGAGCGCCTGGCTCATCAAAGAGAAGTGCAAAACTCTCAAAACCAAGGGCCAGCAGGGCTCCCTCTGGACAGAGGATGAGGTTCACAGAAACGTTGTGCGTAGGCGGCTCGCATGACCAAGGGGGCACAGAACTTACATGTCTTATCTGCAGATGAGCACGAACCAGTATCGTCATTGCCTCCGCATACCCAGGAATCTGGTGACTCACATTTGCCACATTCTCCAAGATTTGGCACCAATGAGACTTGGAGGGCATCGATTGCTGGTGGCTCTGAAAGTAACAGTTGCACTCAACTTTTACGCCAGTGGCTCCTTCCAGGGTTCCACTGGGGAGCTCTGTGTGATCTCGCAAGCATCCACTCATAAATGCATTCATGAGGCCACAGACACCCTTTTTGCAAAGGCCCACAATTACATCAACTTCAACATCAATAAAGCAAGCCGGGGTGCCAGAGTACTCGGCTTTGCTGAGTTTTCCACAGGATGCCCACAGGAGCAGTGTGCAGCCGACTGCATTCATATGGCTATAAAAGCTCCCTGGCAACTGGGACTCCAATAAATAAACTGGAAAAGCTACAACTTGCTCAATGTACAGCTGATCTGTGACCATAAATAAACTTATCATGCAGGTTTGCGCCAGATAGGCAAGAAGCATCCACAACTATACATCTTGAGTAGATTGTATGTCCCGGACATCTTCAAGTGACACCACTGGACTCAGGGCTGGCTCCTCAGCGCTAAGCAGTTTCTGCAAAGGACATGGCTGATGATACCTGTGCGGCAGTCACAGAATCCTGCAGAGAGAAAGCACAGTGATGCTCATGCCACTACCTGGTGGAGGACACCATAGGCATCTAAGATGCAATTCTGATGCCTGAACAGATCTGGCAGAGCACTTCAGTACACTACCCAGAGGGTCTCATGGACCATTGTGCCTTGCTGCGTGTTGCACAACCTGGTGCTGCAATGAAGGGAGGTCTTCCCAGGTTACAACATGGAGGAGCTGCAAGCCTCCTCCGATGAGGAGGATATCGAAAGGGATGAGGGCATTGAGTTCGAGGAAGCCGAGGCTGCTGGAAGAGGCGATAGTGCAGGACAGACAAGGCAGGTGTGCACGTGGGGTCCTCATTGCCACCAGATTCCAACAAGAGGATGGCAAGTTGCAACGAGTATCCTCTTGGACAAGTGCCCTCCATCATGGGCCAACACAAACACCAGTGTTGCTATTCCTCTCATTTCAACCAAGCACTTCACTATGAGAGTGAGTAGTTATACATGAGGATCACATTGTCCTGATTCTTTGAAGGATGATGAAGCCTCAGGAGCATGGGCCCTTTCTGAGATGAGGTGTTAACTGGAGGAGGGAGTTCCGGCATCAGATGTCAGAAGGTGCTGCCTCTTCCAGCATCTCTGCAGCATCCCAGTTGCAAACGCAGCCTACAAGAGCCAGGAACTGTTCCGCTATCCTCAGTGGGCTTGTAGCTGTATGCCTTCAATTTGACAAAACTCCTCAAGGAGATCCATCTCCAGAAATGGGACAATGCATTCTGTGTAAACTCGATGATGCAACTGATAGGCGACAGTTGGGCCAAGGCAGCCAAGGATGTTCCACAGGTGTGCATCTATTCAGAGATGACTCAGTCCTCTTTGTCACCTTCTTCTCTATCACATTAATACCCGGCGCTCTCAGTTAGTGAAGCAGGCCTGCTTTTATCCTCACATTACTCTGCATGTGGACCATCTGAAGATGACGACATTCAACCTCTTGCATGCCAGACATTAAAATGCCTCCTCTTTAAGACAAACAGTGTGCCCTCATGGCAATTTCTGACCCTTGCGAACTTCAAAATCTTCAGGCACTATAAAGCCCTCAAGGTGACGAGTCATTGTTAATAAAGAGCAGGCTTCAGCTTCAGTACATCCCCGCTCCTTTCCCATTGTTCCCCTCAACATTGTCTAAGGCTACGATGTACGCATGCAGAGCATGCTCAAAGGCTTTATTGACTGCCAAAAATCACCTTTTATCACTAGTATCACACATCTCAGCGAGTGCTTAGGTGATGGGATGGACAATACTGAATCCCAACATTGTGACGATCACCTTGTGACTGCAATACAGACAATTACAGATTGAGAAACAATCAAGGTTGTAGGATTGAGTGCCAGGGCAATAATGTGGCTGAGAGGGGCAGAACTTCAGCACCTTGAGGTGGCAAAGTGTTCCCACTTATTGGTGAGCTTAGTAGATGTACACTGGGAAAGTCAGAAATACTGTTGGCAGACAGGAGTGCACACAAGCTCGAAGTATGGGGTCATAGTGTGAAAACCATGCTGGATGGACAGAGAGCACATGGATTGGCATGACGTATGACCCTTCTCCATGCATAAACATTTCTCTCACTGTACACTACAGCTTCACCTTTCAAAAATGCAGACAAAATTGAAGTACACCTCTGTCTCAATCTTACACAGCCAATAATAAACCTGACATGGCCCTGCAAAGCCTATGAATGTGGTTCCTTTCACAACCACACTTCACATTAAGGTTAAGTCATCACTGATGCCAAGAATGATCTGAAAAGGGGGCACACACTGTGATGATATGGAGGAACACTACATAGACAAGAGGCCCACGGTAGTGACATCTGCGATAAATCGGGGGAGGGATCACTCTATCACAGCTAATTGATAGCAACACAGCTCATCATAAAAAAGAGGCATACACAAGAGGAGATGTGAAATGGTTGCAATTCTGTTTACATTTGTGAACATTGTTTACTGGTTGCGAACGCCTGTGTCACCGTTGTGCTCCTAAATTTTTTTAACTTTCCTAACTCTACTACTATGTCTGCTGCATCTCCGACATCCACAGCAGAGGTAGAGGCAGCTTACTGACTGCTATGCCCTGTTGTCTGTGATGACTTTGGTGGACATCCTCTGGAGGGCTGAGACCTGGAGGGCCCCGGCCTGCTTTGGGTATCCTGCTGTGGGGCAGGTGCACCCTCCTGGAGCTGGAGGTTATGGGGTCGCTGGAAGAGGGGATTTGGATAGGCCGGACTTTCCCAGAATCATCTGGGTGGGTGACTCTAGACTGTCCAGCTGCTAGTCCTCCCCGCTGACTGATTCCTTGAGGAGAAGGGGCAACTGGGGTGAAATCTAGATGACCCACCCTCCTCTCCCGTAGCCACTGATTGATGCTACCAAAGGCTACAGCGATCGACTGCTGCTCCTGCAGCAGTGCAGGACTAATGTCCTGGCCGATGTCTCTATGGCAGCTGCCATCCTGCCAGTGTTGACCTTGGTGCATTAGCATCCAGAGGCTCGGACTCAGCAGATCCCTTGGCTCCAACAGCCTCTGAGTGCTGGCAACTTCGGATGTCCCTGCCTCTGCCTACTGTGGACCAGATTGTGTGCTGTGCTCGCCAGATTGTGACCCTGAAGCTGCTCTAGAACTAAGTCCTACTGATGTGTGTGTCTCTGTGTTGTTGGAGGGTGTGGGTGAGCACTGTGATGGGTCTACCACAGTGCTGTCCTCAGCTTCCTCATCTGATGCGTCATTGGGGCTCAAGCTAAGTGCCTGGTAGCTTGGAGCCTCAGGCCTTGGCAGAGGTGCCAATGAATGCAAGTAGAGATAATTAGTGCCTGGCAGGCAACTCTAAAACAGGACAGTACACTCACAGTATGGTTGTCCCAAGGGATGAGTTGGTGCAAGATCCTCACGTGGGTGTGTGCTACTGATCTCCCCATCATCACAGGCACAGTCCGTGTCCTCTCCAGCCACCTCAATGGTTCAGTTTTCGACCTGAGAGGATCTCGAGTTCCGGCACTCCCCCTTGCTCTGGGATCTCTCCTTGCAATTGTCTGTGAGCTTATCCTGCATAAAGACAGATGGAGAATGTGAGCAGTACACATGCCAGAGCAGATGATAAGGATGCGTGAGTGGTGAGTGGATGGGATGAGGATGCAGGCTCCAGAGGAGATGAGCGCAGATGGAGATGTGAGGGTGTGTGTGAGGGACTGAGTGGTGATGTTCTTTGAGCTGGCAGTGAATGGAATGCCAGTGAATGTATGATGGACTTGTGAGTGCGTGAGCTGAGAGTGATGAGATGGCTGACTTACCCTGGCAGCATGGATGAGATCATTCATCCTCTTTCTGAACTGGATGGCTGGCCTCTTCTGTACTGCGTTGGCACTGATCAACGCTGCCACTGCCTACCAAGCTGGAGCGGTGAGGTCTGTGGGCCTCCACCAGCCATCATGAGGGTAGAGGGTATCGCAGCGGGTCTCAACTGGGTCCAGTAGGCGGCCCAGTGAGGCATCACTGAATTTTTGAGCAGCATACTTCTTCCCTTTGGGAGCGATGTCTTCCATAGAGCAGTCCTGTGCTGCAGAGATTAAAAATGCTGTGCATCAGTGCCCTTTAAATATGGTGCCTGGAATGAGGAAGCGATGATCTCATGTGGGGTGGGCAATTCAGATGCCACCCGCCCACAATCCATCATGTTTCCCGTGTGTATATAATTAATGCTGTGGGAGGCAGACAATATGGTGCGAAAATCCGCCATTGCCCCGGCAGGTAAATTGCTGTTTTCATGCCCGCCACTGCACTTAGTGCACTGAGGGGAAAATCCTGCACTAGAAATCTGGAACTTGCTCCTCCCAAAAGGCTTGGGGTCAACCGAAAATTTCAAAATTGAGACTGATAGATTTCTGTTTGTTTAATTTATTAAGGGAGACAGGAAATAGAATTGAGGCAGAGTTCAGCCATGATCTAATTGAGGGGCTCAATTGCCTCCTGTTCCTTCTTTCATTTAAACTGGGTGGGATTCTACTGTCCAGCTATATTTTCCCTGAACATTTCAACAACAAAAAGGACATGTAAGGTGCTACCACTTAACTGATTATTGCTTCTTTGGGTTGAGGTCAGCTCAAACCAATAATGATAAATGTTGTTCTCTTTTCTTTTTTTTTTCTCCATGCCTCTGAAAAGAAATTGAGCAACTTTAACCCATTTCTAGTTAGCATGAATGCAGCACACAAACCAATCCATAATTCAAAAGCAACTGGAAGCCTCAAGGCTGACTCTTGTGGGATGCAGAAAGTGTCATATTTGGTGTTGGAGTGCTCTACTGAGACTTAGGCTAGCCCAGAGGAGAGGGACTTTACTCAGGAGCTAATCTGCACGCCCAATTTGGAGTCATTCAACTTTAGCTTCCCAACACTGTCATTCCTCAGCTTGGCCTCCACAAAATGAGTCTCCCCTCCTTCACCCCAGTATTAAATAGGTTAAAGACAATTAGAGTAGATGGAAAAGTCTTTGTGTTTGGGATGTGTGGGCAAATGACAGCTAACAGCTGTTCAACTACTTTGCAACATCTTATACATAAACTGTATGTTGAGGTTCCAATTGACAATACAAGGGGGAGAGAAAAAAACAGTTTTAACTCCAAACCTCACTTATTGCATATTCTGTGAGAACAATCGTATCTTGAGGTCCCAGTGGAAACTCCATTATAAGCAGCATGAGACTTTAAAACTCAACAAACAGAAATCATTGATTGGAACTTAGCCAATCCCAAAGGGTTATAATAATGAGGATGAACTGTAGTTTAAGTATTTGATTCTACTTGTTCAGTATAGTACACCACTGGAATTAAAAGTTCAGCCAATTCAATGTGTTTGATTATCTAAATAATTCACCAATGCTCACCAACTGAGACTAATTTCTTACACATTACTCAAGCCCAGTCTGCCTCAGTGAAAACAGGATATTTTAATAACATGCCACAATCTTTGTTTGCTCTGCATAAATGTTACTGTTGACATCTTTTCTTTTCTTGTCCTTCTATGATGTAACTTAGTTGGTCATGGTGATAGGTTGGAATTTTCCTGATGGGTGTTTGCCATCTCTGCTTCCTGTCAGTCACTCGGATTCACCTGTTGTCACAACAACAATTTACATTTACATAGTAGCGCCTTTAACCTAGTGAAAGGTACTTTACAAATAAGAACCGGGAACAGAATGCTGGGGAGGTCGTGATTGAAGCAACAGGGTTTCAAGAAGGTTTCAGAAATTGGGAATTGATGGGACCTGGCAGAGGGCTTTAGTGAGGAGTGTTGCAGAATGTTGTGTGATCACTGAGATTCATATAGCCTAAGAGTTGAAAACATTAAATGGAGTTGGACTTTCCAGGGGCGGGAATCCTCTCAATCCTCCACCATAATCATAAGGTTGTGAAAACCATTGCAAAGCCAACATGTATTATGTTGTTCTGGGGATCGCAAGAATTCTTTGCTGAAATTCCAGCAGATGATCAGGAGAACCCAGGGCAGAAATCCACCCCCTTAAATGAAATGATAGAAAATGAATAAGTTCCTAATTTTCCATAATGAAACATGGTTATGTTTCCAATTACTAAGCAGAAAGCTAAAAATAACTGTACATCTTTATTCCAGCTGCTCCCAGGTCCTTTTGTTAGTTGACTAACAGCGCTCCAGTCCCTCGGGATTTGTTGAATGCTTAGCATCATTAGCATTACCTTCCTGAGGTGCCTGGAAACAACAGCAGTAAAGTTCAAACATCTCATCAGAACATCAGAATGAGTACTGCAGGCGCCTATTGTCAGATCAGCAGAATACTTTCTCAGCTCTCTGTGTTTTCAGTTACTTTTATACCAGAGATGAGGCACACTGGTGCTAACAATAGGAATCAAACATTGTTGGCACCAAATACCACAAGATATATATGACCTCGGAGGGACATTCACCTATCTTAGCTCGTGCAGCACCAAGTTATTTTGTAGCTGATCTAGGTTTATGGCTTTCACATTCTTTCCCTAAAGTCCATTCAATGTTGAGCGAGTAATGGTTTACATTTTCTATACTATTATCTCTCTTATAAACCTATATGACGCACTGGCCTAGTTGTAGAAGTGCAAAATCTTATCACACAGGAAGCCATTCAGCCCATTATGTCTGTGTGGGCTCTCTGAAAGAGCTATCCAGTTAATTCCACTTCCCTACTCTTTCCACACAGTCCTGTGCACTCTTATTTCTCAAGTATTTTTCCAATTCATTTCTGAAAGTTATTATTGAATCTTCTTCCACCACCTTTTCAGGCACAGAATTTCAGATCTTAACAATTTTTAGTAAAAAAAATTCTCCTCAATCCCCTTCTGGTTCTTTCAAGCCACATTCACCCAAGGCTGAAAAACCCTCATTGTCATTGGTCTTTCCTTGTAGTCACACTCTGACAATAAGGGTCAAAATTGTGACTCATTTCCATTGTGTCAGAATAGCCAGGAAATAGTACAAATTCCCACATTAAACAGTACATATGGCTAAGTGTTAGAACAATGATATCCTGTAAAATGAAGAAACCTTTTCATTCCAGGCAAATGATTTTTGTCAAAAGTAATTTCATCACAGAAACTAAGATCGGGGAATAACTAGAATCTTGCACAATATTCAATGTTATACAAAGTCTGCCACAAAATGATTGATCACTGCATACTCCATCCCATGCATTAAATGGAGAAGTTCAACCAATCATCACATGTGTTCTCTTTCTGGACATTATTTCAATGTCTAACAGATGTTATGTTGATATTTGGATACAACTTAGCTGTACTTGAGCTCATGCAAGTATTTTATTAAACATTCATGTACACCAGTGCAGTCAAATTCTGAGGGAACAATGCTGAGAAACTTACCTTTTAGTAAAGTTTATTTATTGTAAATATTGGAATCAGTACCCTGACAAGAATATTCAACAAGCCCACCAGCCAAATTGTTAACCTCTTGATGTCAATTTCTAGTCAACTGTTCGAGGTTTACCACCAAGTTTCTCCTGAGGAGTAAATGATGGCAGCATTTGGTTTGCCAAATTGTCAGATTATATTTGTATTTGCACGATCAACCTCTCACTAGGACTGCACAAACTACTGAGCAAATGAATTAACCTTTTCCTGCCAATGATTAAAGTCACACAAGAAAGCCCATGAATTAAATATGCAGTTAATTAGCAGATAGTGCTAATAGTTGACATAAATAACAGAAGTTTCAAAAACACTTCACTTCTGTCACTGAAGTTCAGCATTAACTGTCTGTGGTGTACAAATTTACAGCTGAGATCAATATTTGAGATTGATCTAAATTGGTGAGATTAATTTCAAATTGGCCTCCCTTGATATCTGACAAGTTAGCAGCATTAGAAAGCCAGTCTACCGCATGGATTAAAATTAATATGCTTACAGTTAGCAAGTTTTCCAGAATTTATATGACCTTGTCCTTATGAATTGCAATGAATGACCTGTTGGCTGAGCATTCATCTGGGAGGATTGTGTCAACCATCAGACTGATGAATCATTATTTGTAAAGGTGCTTTCCATTTCTTAATCCTTCTCTCATGGGTAAATCCAAATTTTACACTGGTAGCGTGATCTGGACTAGCTGGCTAAAATCACACCTCACTTGGTCTCAGGGAAACTTGCATCAAATGACACATTTATATCTGCCTATATCATACAATCTTAACTTATATAACTTTGTTTTCTGTTTGTTGTGACATTTGAGCCAATTCATTACCAGAAGTTTGCATGCACAATGGTGTTTGGTTCTAACTCTTGATTTGGACAGCATCTAGTCAATCACAGATGTAACTTGCCTAATTTCCATGTATATGCACTGCACTGATGAGCTAGCAGAATAGAACTGACTTGTTTGGTCGATTTTAACCAAATTCAACCAGTGGAAACAGGGCAGTTAAAATTGCCGAAGTTACTTATTAGCCCAGGAGCCGATTGGCTTGGATTGTCAACAGTTCTCCCGAGTACAGAGCAAGGGCACACACCCAAAGTTAGCAGGGGCTTTTATAACATATGCACATTGTGTCCCAATGATATCATTGGGACCTGACCGGAGATTTAACTCTAGGAGTAGGTGGGGAGGGACCCTGACTGGGAAATTTCCCTGTGAGTTTCCCACCATGTCAAAGAGGTTAAACTTTTTCATTTTTCTTTTAACTTTCAGCATGGCATCAAGCGTTCAACACCCCCTCTCTCTCTCCCCTCTCTACCCTCCCCCCATCCCCCCCCCCAACACCCCACCCCCATATTAATAAAAATAGAACTTACCTTTGACAATCTTTGTGAATCCGTGGCTCTGATGATACTTTACTGTGACATAACAGTGGCGCTATAGCCATTTACTGGTCATGGTTCAGTTGGTAGTGCTATTATCTTTCTATGTTCAAGTCCCACTCCAGGAGCTTGAACGTAAAATGTAAGTTGACATGCCAGTGTAGTACTGAGGGAGTGCTGAATTGTTGGAAATACTGTAGTTTATATGAAACATTAAACTGAGATCCTGAATGCCTTCTGACATAAAAAGTAAAATATTCCATCGTGCTGTTTTGAAAAAGAGCAAGGGAGTGCTCGCCAGTGTCCTCGTCAATATTTTACCTTCAGCCAGTGTGTGATTATCAGATCACTATCAAGATTACTATTTGCTGGACATTGCCATGTGCAAAATTGGCCACTGCATTTTGCTCAGTGCAATAGTGGGTATGCTTTAAAAGTACTTCATTGGCTGGAAAGCAATTTGGGATGTCCTGGGGTTGTGAAGTGCACCATATAAATTCAAGTCTTTTTTGTTACTGCTATTACTGAGCAACATAGCCTCCAACATTTTAAGAGCATTTCCACAGGAAATCTGTTTGTTGTTGTTAACTTTGTGTCCTCAAGCTATGGTTTACATTCCAGAATCTAAGCAAGCTTTCGATGAGGGAATAGATGGCCTTTCACTGAAGAGTTGTATGGGCAGACAGATGTTGTGAGAATCCTCTCCCTTGGATGATGTTGATGTTTCTTTGCGACAGAATGTGTGGGTGATCAGGCCAGTTTCCAATGATTGGCACATTGGACGCAAACTGCCTTGGCAGTGGGATTAACAATTATGCACCTAAGCGGAGGTAGGTTAAATCATTCGCCTGGCTCAACATGAAGATTTATTCAAGCAACGAAGGGCTAAAATTGCTTGTAATTTGGCAATGATTGACCAATTATTTCATAAAGACAACGCTGTAGGAAAATGCCACAGAAGCTTTGAAACTTCTCTTTACTTGAACTGTGCCACTCAAAGGCAATTAACAGATCTGTGTATAACATTCCCCATATACTGCTCCTCTGAGGGCACATAGCTTTGAAAAAAAGGTTGTTCAACCATGCTCATTTGCATAATTTATTCAGATATGGAAATTGAAAACAAATCCCAACTCAATCCATAAAATTACCTCAGTTAATCTGAAAGTACAATTTATCTCTCTGTCTCATCAGCAATGTAAATACAAATTCATTTTAGAATCAGCCATTTGGGATGATGTTCCTCTGATTAGCAAAGCCACCTGCTGATCCACATAACATTTATTTATAATCTTGTAATATTTACAGCGCCAAAAATATCAAGGGACTGGTGCTTCAAGTTGACTCCTTGATATGATGTACCACAGCTGGGATGGTGACTGCTCACAAATCCTGTCTTAAGTTGAGCAAGATTCTAATGGTGGCAGATTCATTGGAGAGGTGAAAACCGCCAACCATTAAGACTGGAGCAAAGTTGCAAACTTCCTCCACATCTGCAATAATTTACAGGAAAATACGATTGTTTAACGTTTGTTTTATGAAAATCTGTGGGTATCCCATTGTTCATATCAGAGGGTAATGTGGTTTAATGATATAAAGAACACAAAAACACAAGCAACATAGAAACATAGAAAACAGGAGCAGGAGTAGGTCATTTGGCCCTTCGAACCTGCTCTGCAATTCAAAATTATCGTGGCTGATCCTCTATCTCAACACCATACTCCCATGCTCTCTCCATACCTCTTGACGCCTTGAGAGTCCAGAAATCTATAGATTTCTTTCTTAAATATGTTCAGTGACTTGGCCTCCACAGCCCTTTGCAGTAGAGCATTCTCTACCACAAAGAGCTATGGGGGCCACCCTCTGAATGAAGAAATTTCTCTGAGTGAAGAAATATGGAGGCCACCATCTGAGTGAAATTTCTCCTAATCTCAGTTCTAAATAGCCTACCCCATTTCCAGAGACTGTGGCCCCCTTGTCCTAGACCCCCCAACCAGAGGAACATCATCCCTGCAGCCAGTCTGTCCATCCCTGTCAGAAGTTTATATGTTTCAATGAGATTCCCTTTTGTTCTTCTAAACTTCAGTGAATACAGGTCATACCGCGGGTAAACTCTTCTGCACAGTCAGAAAAGAAATGGGTGACCACCAGACAGAGTAAATGGAATAGGCAGGAGTTCCCTGGATCCATCTCCCTCTGTAATAGATCTTCCATTTTGGATAATGGTGGGGGAGATGGTTTCTCAGGGAAATGCAGCAAGAGCCAAGTCCATTGAACAATGAGCGCCTCAACTGCATGGGGGATGTCGGGGGGTAGAAAAAAGAGTGGTAGGGCAATAGTAATAGGGGATTCTATGATGAGGGGAACAGATAGACATTTCTGTGGCTGCAGACATGACACCAGGATAGTAAGCTGCTTCCCTGGTGCCAGGATCAAGGATGTCACTGTGCGGCTGCAGGACATTCTGAAAGGGGAGGATGAACATCCAGAGGTCGTGGTCCATATCAGTATCAATGACAGGTAAAAAGAGGAATAAGGTCCTGAAAGCAGAATATAGGGAGCTAGGAAATAAATTAAAAAGCAGGACCTCAAATGTAGGAATCTCAGCATTACTCCCAATGCCACGTGCTTGCGGGATCAGAAATAGGAGAATAGACCAGATGAACGCATGGCTGGAGAGATGGTGTAGGAGGGAGGGATTTAGATTCCTGAGGCATTGGGACTGAATCTGGGGAAGATGGGACCTGTACAAACTGGACGGGTTGCACCCCAGCAGGGCCGGGACCAATATCCTCGCTGGGGTATTTGCTAGTACTGTGGGGGAGGGTTTAAACTAGGTTGGCAGGGGGATGGGAACCTGAGCGGAGAGACACAAGAGAGGGGAACAAAGATAGGATTGAAAGACAGAAAAGTAGGAAGCAAAAGTGGAAGGTAGAAGAAACAAGAGCTAACAACAAATAAGGCCATAGTACAAAAAAATGTGTAAAACGGGTAAAAAGCAAGTCTAAAGAAATAGGCGCAGGAGTAGACCATATGACCCATCCAGCCTATTCCACCATTCAATACAATCATGGCTGATCTTGGGCTACAACTCAATTTTCCTGCCCACTCCCCACATCCCTGAATTCCCTGCGAGACCAAAAATCTGTCTAACCCAGCCTTAAATGACTTGCGTTTATATAGCGACTTTCACAATCTCAGGATAACCCAAAGCACTTTACAGTGAATCAAGTAATTTTTGAGATGTAGTCTGTGTTGTAATGTTGGGATTACAGCACTCAATTTGCACACAGCGAGATCCCACAAACAGCAATGTGATAATGATCAGATTATTTGTTCTAGTCACGTTAGGTGAGGGATTAATATTGGTCAGGATACCGGTCAGAATGTCCCTGCTCTTCTTCTTCGCATAGTGCAGTGGGATCTTTTGCATTCACTGGAGAAAGCAGGTAAGGTCTTTGTTTAATGTCTTATGCAAAGGTTGGCATCTCAGACGACGCAGCACCTCCTCAATACCGGACTGAAATGTCTGCCTAGGTTAGATGACTGAATAAATTAATCCACATCTATCCTATGGAGTACTGGGACTTTGGGAATCGTTTAGAGCTGAAGTTCCATTGTGTGCAGGTTACTATGGAATCTTTGGTTACCATTAGCTTAATTTAACCATGTAAGTTATTCTATTTGTTTTCCTTTTTAAAGCCCACAATTTACAAGAATGGTTTCAGGGATGAAGACATTCAATCACGTGGATAGATTAGAGAAGTTGAGACTATGCTCCTTATAAGAAACTGTTGAGAGGAGGCAATGAGAGACCTGGACAGAGTAGAAAGGGAAAAATTGTATTGGTGGAAGGGCTGAGAACCAGAGGACACTGACCTAAGATGAAGGGCAAAAGAACCAAAGATGAGGTGAAGGAAACCTTTTTTTACGCAGTGAGCAGTTAAGATTTGGAATGCACTACCTGAGTGTGGTGGAGGTAGGGTGAATTGTGGCTTTCAAATAGGAATTGGATAATTATCTGAAGAGGAAAAAACAATGCAGGGCTACTGGGCAAAGGCACAGAGTGGGACTGGGTGGCTTGCTTTTGCAGAGGGCTGACACAGATACAATGGGCTGAATGGCCTCCTTCTGTACTTTAACCATTCTATGATTCTATGTTACAGCTCATGCAGGTAGATGGTTTGTTTACCTGTGTGTAATTATGGTAGACAGTTAAAGTGGGGGAGATTGTATGGGTTGGCTATGTTAAGAGAGTGGGTCTGGGCTGTACTGAAAGACAGGATGAGTTACACAGTGTTGGGATCTGGGTAAACTGACCCCAAGTGGAAGTGGGGTTGTGGAACTTAGGAAGAGTGGCAATGGTATTTGGATACAGTTGGAAAGGTGCTACCAAGGCTTGGTTAGGGCCAAGGAGGTCTCCCTAGGTACTGACAGGAGAAGGTGGAGTATGACAGTGGCAGGAAGGTTGATTTAGTGTGTGACAGAACTGCAAAGACAGCAGCAAAATGTCTAAAACACTGGGCAAGGGTTTCTTGGCCATGGACACGAGCCAGCAGCATGGGTGAAGAGGAAGATTAAGGGTGCTCAAGGTAAAGGTTGTTCCAATTGGGGCTGGGGCAGGAGATTTCTTCAAGGAGTTTCCCTTTATTAGGAAAGTGAATAACTTTAGGTTACTTTAGAGTACTGCTGGGTTATCCCTGTAAGTCATTCTCATGGCCTCCCTGCTGTCATAGGCAGCCATTATCCAGCAATGACTCATTCCTTGGTATGACCAGACACGTGTTAAATGCAGGAAAAGCAGTAGCTCTTATAGTGACTTCTCAGGTTCTCCAAAGCAGTGAATAGAGAAATCTGTATTATGTAAAATAAACACTCCCGAAGATATATTTTATATAATAGACATTCTCCACTCCTGGGGAAACTCATAAGAGATCAACCATGACCATTTTGAATCTGATGCCCACCCTCTCCAAAATAAAACTTGGCTTTGTCTCCCACTGAAACTTGCATGAGGTACCATATGGTGCTGGAAGGCAAGTAGCTTGGAGTTCTTCAGCACTACTAAAGTCAGCATTGTGATGCATGAAACAGCAGTAAGGAAGGAGCAGAAAGAAGGACAATGTTGGAGCTTCAAGGGTGCAGGCACGGTGTGGAACAGTATTACGGAACTGCCTTGGAAATTAAAAACAGATTGATACTACACTCGTGTCAGAAACAGAATACTCAATGTTTTTATCAAGTACATATATTCAGGTCACAGATATATATTTCAAAAGCACAAAAGATCAATTAATATCTATTTGCTAGAAAAAATAAATGAATATTGTCACATTATGATAAAGGGTCACAGCAGAAGCTTAATCCTGAATTTCTCTAGCTGCTGATGATCGCCCTGCTCTAACAAAAATTGTCAGTCTTTATGTCAGGTTCCAGCATCTGCCTTTTTATCTTTTAGCCTTTCGGATAATAATTGCTGCACTTTGGTGGCGCAATAATTAGCACGATTTCTAAAGCAACAATTTAATAAGTATTAACTATATAAGTAAAGGCTTGATGAGTTAGAGAATGGATAATGGTTACCCTCTCTAAATATTTGCTATATTATTGATGGCCAACAATTTTTACCTGCATTAATTATTTTATTCAGTATTCATTGAAATTTTGCAACATGGACCAGTATTAGAAGGTCTGATATGACTTTGTTAAGCCTGACATAATCTTTTCACTGATTGAGCTAATGGATAATGTGTAGCTTAAGCGTAGGTGACCTCTCTGTACAAGGGTACCAAACACACCAATTTTTTATCAGCACAAGACGAACTATAATTGGCTCTAAATCAATATTGTTTAGAGATGTGAAGTTATTACCATGCATTTAATGACTGCTAACCCATCGACTGTCACCTTTTCTGGCATATCCTTTGAAATATCGCTTGCATGGTCATGGCAATTCAAGCCAGGAGGAATTTAAAGTCAAAAGATAAAAGAAAAAATCTATGGATGCTGGAAATCCAAAACAAAAACAAAAATACCTAGAAAAACTAAGCAGGTCTGGCAGCATCTGTGGAGAGGAGCACAGTTAATGTTTCAATCCGCATGATTCTTCAACAGAACTGAGGAAAAATAAAAAAGGGGTGAAATATAAGCTGGTTTAAGGTGGGGAGGTGTGGGGGGGGAGTGGTTGGGGGGGTGTTGAGACAAGAAGACCTGGATAGAGGGCCAGTGATTGGTGGAGATAACCAAAAGATGTCACAGACAAAAGGACAAAGAGGTGTTGAAGGTGGTGATATTATCTAAAGGAATGTGCTAATTAAGGGTAGAAAGCCATACAAGCAAGGTACAGATAGCCCTAGTGGGGATAGGGTGGGGTGAAGGAATCGAAAAAGGCTAAAAGGTAGAGATAAAACAATGGATGGAAATACATTTAAATATAATGGAAATAGGTGGGAAAAGAAGAATCTATATAAATTATTGGAAAAAAACAAAAAGGAGGGGTAAAATTGGAAAGGGGGTGGGGATGGAGGAGAGAGTTCATGATCTAAAATTGTTGAACTCAATATTCAGTCCAGAAGGCTGTAAAGTGCCTAGTCGGAAGATGAGGTGCTGTTCCTCCAGTTTGTGTTGAGCTTCACTGGAACAATGCAGCAAGCCAAGGATGGACACGTGGGCATGAGAGCAGGGTGGAGTGTTGAAATGGCAAGCGACAGGGAGGTCTGGGTAATGCTTGCGGACAGACCGAAGGTATTCTGCAAAGCGGTCACCCAGTCTGCGTTTGGTCTCTCCAATGTAGAGGAAACCGCATTGGGAGCAACGAATGCTGTAGACTAAGTTGAGGGAAATGCAAGTGAAATGCTGCTTCACTTGAAATGAGTGTTTGGGCCCTTGGACGGTGAGGAGAGGGGAAGTGAAGGGGCAGGTGTTGCATCTTCTGCAGTTGCATGGGAAGGTGCCGTGAGAGGGGGTTGAGGTGTAGAGGGTGATGGAGGAGTGGACCAGGGTGTCACGGAGGGAACGATCCCGATGGAATGCCACTGGGGGTGGGGGGTGAAGGGAAGATGTGTTTGGTGGTGGCATCATGCTGGAGTTGGCAAAAATGGCAGAGGATGATCCTTTGAATGCGGAGGCTGGTGGGGTGATAAGTGAGGACAAGAGGGACTCTATCATGTTTCTGGGAAGGAGAAGAAGGTGTGAGGGTGAATGCACGGGAGATGGGCCCGACACAGTTGAGGGTCCTGTCAACTACCGTGGGTGGAAAACCTCGGTTAAGGAAGAAGGAGGACATGTCAGAGGAACTGTTTTTGAAAGTGGCATCATCGGAACAGATGCGACAGAGGCGAAGGAACTGAGAGAATGGGATGGAGTCCTTACAGGAAGCGGGGTGTGAGGAGCTGTAGTCGAGGTAGCTGTGGGAGTCGGTAGGTTTGTAATGGATATTGGTGAACAGTCTATCACCAGAAATTGAGACAGAGAGGTCAAGGAAGGGAAGGGACCATGTGAAAATGATGGAGGGGTGAAAATTGGAAGCAAAATTAATAATTTTTTCCAGGTCCAGACGAGAGCATGAAGCAGCACCGAAATAATCATTGATGTACCGGAGAAAGAGTTTAAAGTCATATTTTTAAATGCAAGATCTGTGTTGTTCATGGACCAAAGTTGTGCAATCACCTGAAGATATGCATACATGAAATAGACACTTCTCCTCTGAGAAATGAAAGTATCCCCTGTGGTGCTGTTGTTAAAGTCATAAAATCTAATTTTGTACAGTTGCTCAATTCTCTTCTTCAACAGCGCTTGAAAGTGGCATCCATTGAGACTTTGCACATATCTCATTACTGCACATTTGATTCCCTGCAATCTTTTATATGCAACAATCATTACTTGTGTTTCTAGTAAGAACATAGCTTATCAGAGAGGCGACCTACAGGAGAATTACAAGTTTTGTTTTTATCCTCAGAAAGAAATGGGCACTTGTCCTGAGACTTTAAAATGTTTCATTAATTTTAACTACCAGGACCTAGTAAGCTAAGGTATGGACTTAAATAGTGTTAACCATTAACCAGAGAAACACAACTCTACACATCCTTTTAAGAATTATGGATAAACTTCTAAAATATAACAGCTGATTTTTAAAAAAATTCTGTGATGGCTTCAGCCAACCAAGTGATTTAACTGGGGTAATACATCTGTAAATCATGAAATACAATTCTCCGAAGTTCAGTTAAACAAACCCACTCAGGATCTGTGAAGAACAACCTGTCCCGGATCATTTTGTTATTGTTCAGATGCTGACTAACTCACTGCATGTCTCGAGAAAGTTCTTTCCATTGTTGCATGCACTTGGGTTCTTGAGTCTGCAGAACCCAACTCAAAGTGAGGCCACCTTAATTCAAACTGTTTTTACATGAGGGATGATAGATAGACTGAGGATATTGATACTTTGAACTAATTAAAAAGCTGAGCAGCTGCCCCTACTCAAACCATTTTCTGATCATTTTTCCTATTTCCTGGTTTCTCACCTCATGGCCACTCCTGCCTCCCTTGGTCACTCCCCACTATGCTGGTCACTCCACCCCTCACACAGGCAATCTTTGACTGATCCAGATAACTTCTCTGCCCCCACACACCACCAGCCGCTCTGACATCTCCAGTTCTCCCAGTCACTCCACCCCCGCTAATCACCTCTCCCCTCCTGATAACTTCACACCCATCTTCCCAGTCACTTCCTTCCCCGCCTGAGCAGTTCATGCCCCTTTCCTTCTGATCACTTTCCTCTCTCCCTACCTTGATTATTCACAATCACTGGCCACTTTAAAGTTACTTTTTACTCAGAAAGTGAGGTTTGTCTTTGGAGTGTAAAAAGGCCAGAATCAAAAGAATATTCATCAATATCAAAAGAATCCTTTACTTTGTTTTTAATGAAGGCACTGCAAATGATTCTGTTACATATGGAAAATAGTTCACACATTTCAAATAGATATTAGCTTGCATTTCTCTGTTTATCACTGATAAATTTACCTTGATGACAAAGATAGACTAATTGCTTTTTATGCACCTTGAATGTTTTCTGAATATTCAAAAATATTGTGTGAAAAGAATTCTGACAAAACTTCAGCCTCACAGTAAGTTTGAACATTTTGAATCTATATTCTCTTGCCTTGCAAGTCCAGTTAAAGTCAAAAGCCCATTTTTATCTGCACCATCTATTCCTCCCCTTATTTTAAAAACGTGAATCATGTTCTCTCTCAATATTTCCTCCCTAAATGGAATTCAATTCTGTATCCTCAGCCAAAATTTTCAATATTGGGGTCATTCTAACTTTAACACCCTCTCCCACTATCAACCCAACCCCACTCCAGCTTGAAACTGACAGAATCAGGTCACCCACCCAAAATGGAAGGTAAAATTCAGCAAGTTGTAAAAAGACATCACATACACTGCTCTTGAGTTTTCCAATGGGTAGGTTAGTTTAACATGACACCCCTAGTGACTTAAGTCTCTGGCCAGAAGTTTACGCTTCCTTCAGCGGTGGGCATGTTTGGCGGTGTGAGCGGACAATATGGTAAGACAACCAAAAATTGATTTCACGCTGTCTTGAAGCTAGGTTGCGATCGTCCACTCTGCCTATCAATGGCGGGCTGCATTTCTTGCCGTTCAATATTGTGAAACTAATTGTAATGCATTTGCATCTCACCATTGCACCCACACACCTGAAACACCTCCACCCACATCAAATTTACCTCCCCCGACAGCGTGACTTCAAAATGGTATGATTTACAACTGCCTTTAAAGGGCATGTAACTGGCGAGCCAAACGTCATGGGGAACTTGGAGGTGAGTGTACACAACCTTGCGAAGTGCTCACGAGGATCGCCCGTAGGACATCAAGAAAGAGGCACCGTACATTCGTGGGGTTGGGGCACAGGCAAGTCACTTTCTCTTGGCTGGCTTTCAGTGCAATGCCGGGGCAAGGGGTCCAATGTGGCTCGGACCATGGTAGCAAGGCAGCACAAACTGAAGGAAGTACATGAGCGCATGCCAGAAGGGAGTCGGGGGAGGGTGAGGGAAGCGGCCATGCACTCGGAAAACCTTGTCAAAAGTGAGCATTTTTCCACAGCTGAGACCGTTTAGCAACAGCTCCATTGACTTGCTTGGAGTTGGGCCTCTGAAGCTTTTCTGCCCACTCAAACAATGCAAACGCATGCATGTGCCACCAAATGCTCCAGAACATTTCACCCCTCGGATGCAGAGTGTAACTTAATGTGCATTTTTGGGGTCTGCAGAACAATTGGACAACTGGGCAAGTTGTACAATCCCCTTGTGAAAGCTGGCCATGGCTCAGTCACTGGTGGAGGTGCTCACAGCCCCTTGCAATGTCTTTATTAAGGTGTGGACCAGTATCCCTCATGGTTCAAGCCACCTTGCAGTGTGGGTTAGGAGAATGCCTGCCCCTGAGCTGAGAGCACAGCATGCAGTCCAATGGTTGAAGCTGCTGCTGGCTGGTCAAGCAGAGTGGGGTGGAGTTGGGTGTGGTTTTGGACAGCCAATAAGCGCACTACCCATTGGCAATCCAAGTGTTTGCCAGCACTCTCCTGCATGAATGAAGGGACCTCGAGACTTAAACAGGAGAGCTCCTTAGGGCACAAGATGAAGGGGTGGCAGGAACTGCTGCGCACGCAGCTGAAGATCCACAGTGAGCTGCTGCTCGTAGGCACTTCACTGGGCCCAGGGTCTATAGACTGTGCTTGTCATTCCTGCAGTTGACTGAGAATCAGTGCTGCTGAAAACTGCGCATGTCTAGGGAACTGGTCGGTCACATTTGCCACCTGCTGCAGAATTTGGGGGATATGGAGGGCATCCACTGCCAGTGACCATGAAAGTGAGCGCAGCACTCAATTTTTATGCCAGTAGCTCCTTCCAGGGCTACACAGGTGACCTGTGCGGGATCTCACAAGCATCCACCCAGAAGTGCATCCAGTAGGTCACAGACGCCATCTTCGTGAAGGCACAGAACCCACAGAGGATGTGGCTGATGATGCCCATGCAGTGGCCTCAGGCTGCAGCAGAGAGATGGTATAATGAAGCTTATGCCACAACCCGGACTTTGCTGGAACAAACAATAGGCAAATTGAAAATGAGGTTCAGGTACCTCCACAGCTTCTGGTGGAGCACTGCAATGCTGTGTTGAGAGGGTGTCATGCATCATCATCACTTGTTGAGCACTACACAACCTGGTGTTGCAGCAGGGAGACGACCTGGCTGGGGAGGAGATGGAAGAGCTGCATGTCTCCTCCGATGAGGAGGATGTTGAAGGGGATGAGAATGATGGCGTTCTCGAAGGCGAGGATGCAGCGTTGAGGTCATCATGCTGGCCAGACGAAGCAGGTGTGCCTGAGAGGCCCTCATTGCTGCAAGATTGTGAAAGATGATGACGAGATGCAGTGAGGACAGTCCTGACATGCTTACCTTGCATCTGTGAACATTTGACTCTTGTGTGGCTGATCGCAGCACACACCCTCAGTACTCAGCCTCATGTCATGGAGGTGCAGCAGAGTCCCTAATAATCACAACATTCCAGGTGGATGATGACAACATGTAGTGAGGACACTTCATAGATCTCCACATTGCATCTGTGAATGTCTGACGCCTGTCTGGCTGAGGGCAGCTCGCTTGCACTCTGTGATCAGGGTCATATCATAGAGACGCAGCCGTGAAGCTTTAAAAGCATCTGATTTTTTGTCAGCCTTCAGCACCTGACCCCTTCGGGAGCACATCGTCACCAGACACAGATGCCGAAGAGACTGGGGACCAGCCCCCCCTCAAAGATGCTGACAGCACACAGAGATAATTACAGATCTCTGTGACATCTGCCCACGACATTCTGGCAGCAACGATAAGCACTACAGAGGTAGGGGCATCAGTAATGTGTCTATTGAGTGTGAAGCTGGACCATTACTTCACTCGGAAGGTTACACACTGCACAGGGAAGGGGCCCTGGACTGAGACGCTTGCGTTTATCTTGTGCAGGAACCAAAGTTTCACAAATGAGTGACATGAACATAACAAGGAGCCATAGACAAGGAGATGTTCTTGGGAGTTTATTTACAATAGTGAATGTTAGGTATAAGTGATTAACACCTGTGCCTACATGGTGCTACTACACCTTCTTAACTGGCTTGGCCTAAATAGCCAAGTGGTTATGGTACTGGGTTTGTAACCCCAAGATCAAGAGTTCAAATCTCACAATGGCAAAACTATGAAACAATGTAACTTCATCTGAAACAGATGGAAACAGGTTTATACTCGAAAGAGTTACACCTTCTTAACTGGCTTGGCCTAAATAGCCAAGTGGTTATGGTACTGGGCTTGTAACCCCAAGATCAAGAGTTCAAATCTCACAATGGCAAACAATGTAACTTCATCTGAATAGGAACAGATGGAAACGTGTTTGTACTCGAAAGAGTTACACCTTCTTAACCTTCCTAACCCTGCTGCTATGTCTTGGTGCCCCCCCAGCATCCAAAATGGAGGTGGAGGCAGCCTGCTGACTGCTACATCCTGTTGTTTGCAATGACTTTAGTGGGCATCCTCTGGCCTACCGTTGGCATCCTGCTGTGGGCCAGGTCTACCCTCCTTAGCCTGTTGATCTGGAGATGATGGGGTCACAGGAAGAGGGGATTTGGATCCGCTGGACATTCCAGAGTCACCTGGGTGGATGATGCCAGATGTTGAGCTGCTGGTCCTCCTCCCTAGGGGTGCCCGAGGGTGCCTGGCTGACACCTTGAGAAGAAGGAGAAGTTACAGTGAGATTGAGCTGCCTTGCACCCCTCTTGCATTGACACTGTTAGAGGCCAGCTATGGCATCAGTGATTGAGTTCAGCCCTTGCCGCAATGCAGGACCGATGTCCTGGGCCATGGCGGCTGCCATCCTGCCAGTGTTGACCTCGGTGCATTGGCATGCTGGCGCTATCACCTCAGAGTGAAGGCAGACGGACTCCTCCATCATCCTTTGCAATCTGAGGAGGGCACCAAACATCCCTTCCTGATGTTCCCTTCATTGTCTTTGCAGCTCCACCAACTGATCGAGGACCGAGTCCAGAGGCTCATCATCTGACTCAGACTCAGCAGATTCCTTGCCTCCGGCAATCCTCCGAGTGCTGGTGACCTCGGATGTCCCTGCATCCACCTTGTGTGGAACAGATTGTGTGGTGTGCCCACCAGATTGTGATCCTGAGGCTACTGTATATCTAGGTGCCACTGAGGTGTGCGTCGCTGAGCTGCTGGAGGGTATGGGTGAGCACCGTGGCGGGTCTTCAATTGTGCTATCCTCAGGGTTCGCATCAAAAGTGCTCTTGGCACTGGGGTGGGGGTCAAGGGTGCCTGAGGGCGGTGTGGCAGATGTGCCTAGGAGAGAAAGTGGAGATTATTAGTGTTTGGCAGCCACATTACACATAGAACAGTGGACTCAGGATAGCATTGACAGAGAGGTGATGTGCTGCAGGATCCTCATGTGGATGCTTGCCGCTGACCTCACTGTTGCCGCAGGTATGGTCCACATACTCTCCAGCTGCTCCAATGCGTGACTCTCAAACGGAGTGAACACTTGATGATCAGCAGTCCATCCCTGGACTGGGACGTCTCCCACTGACTGTACGCGATCTTGCCCTGCAGAAAGGCAGATGGAGAGATAGTGAGCAAGGTGCATACCAGGCCAAATAAGAAGTTTGATAGGAGTGTGTGTGTGCTGTGTGGAGTCATGGACAGGATGAGGAGGCGATCTCCAGAGGAGATGAGGCCAGATGTGAGGGTTTGTGTGAGAGAGTGAGTAGTGATGCCCTTTGAACTGGCAGTGAGTGGGATGCCAGTAAATGTGTGAGTGGGTGAGTTTAGAGTGATGAGATGGTTGACTTACCCTGGTGGCATGGATGAGATCATTCGTCAGTTTTCTGCACTGGATGGCTGACCTCTTGTATGCAGTGTTGGCACAGACCACCTCTGTCACCACCTCCCAAGCCGAAGTGGTGAGATTGATGGGCTTCCTGCAGCCAGAGCGGGGGTAGAGGGCATTGCAGCAGGCAGCAGGCCTCCACGGCATCCAAAAGATGTCCCAGGGATGCGGCACTGAATCGGGGTCGGCACTCTCCTTGGCTTTTCAGGTCATGTCTTCACTGGAGCAGTCCTGAGCTGCAAGCACTGAGAACTGTGCTGCACTTTAAATATGGTGCCTGGAGTGAGTGTGACTGCATAATTTTTGAGGCGGGAAGGGGACGATACAGTACGAAAATCTGCCATTGCGGCTGGCAGGTAAAACTTTTTTTTCATGCTTGCTACCACAGTTAATGCAAATCTGGGACAATTCCACCCCCTGTCTGTAAGGAGTCGCAACCACTAACAGGAGTGTACTAGTCTTATAGAAGGTCTGAAGGTTTCCCGTGTATGGTACTGTTATGTTACAATATCGGCACACCCTTTTCCAATGTGAATCTTGAAGACTCCTTCAGCCTTTCAGAGGTAATTGGCCCCCAACCACAAAACCTCTTACCAGTCAATATTGAGTCAATTTCCTGGGCTTCTCTGGAGCCATTAGCAACTATTTTTCAATGCAGAGTAGCAAGTCCCACCTCTCCCCAACTGCGCATAACTGTCCCTTGCCAGCTGGAATAAGAAGCTTCACAGCCCTGCTGTACCTTCCTCCTACTCCCTCACCACCAGCCTTCACATCCAAATTTATTTCCTCTGTTTCTCCACCTACTGCTTGGCACAACAGGTACTGACTTCCCAGCTCCCTGCTAAACAGGTTGAATAGGTGCCCAGGCTCTTTGGGGTTCTGCTATCAGACCAACCATGCTACAACAACTTTGAAATCAGTGTGAAGAATTATGGCATGTGAATCACTGCTCATCAACTTGTCCACTGATAACATTGTGTTGCTGGAGGTATTTTGGTCCAATCCAAAACAACATTAGCAACCTGTGCAAGAGATGTACTCTAGTAAAAGGTATTTTAATGCTTTCTCGACTGATTCCATCTTTAAGTCTTCTCTCAA
The DNA here is from genome assembly GCF_017639515.1 of Carcharodon carcharias. Lineage (NCBI taxonomy): Eukaryota > Metazoa > Chordata > Chondrichthyes > Lamniformes > Lamnidae > Carcharodon > Carcharodon carcharias. The sequence goes on from NC_054485.1 coordinate 45,148,562, forward strand.
TATTTGTTCCATCAGTAATTTAATGTCTCAATACTTCAAATGTACTTCATTCTCTATAAAACACACTGGGGCACCCTGAGGTCATGAAAGATGCGATATAAATACAAATCCATTTTTTCTATCTATTATCACAATTAAATAAATCTGTTCATTTTAACCTGAACATAATTCTCTGAGAGTATGATATTTACCATCTTTTGTTCTGGACAGAATAATTTTATAGACACCCTGTTTGGTCCCTGTTGTAGGGTGTTGGATACCATTCAGTAGGTCTTAATGATGTCATCATAGTCTTAAGTAGTTTAACTGTATGTATTTATTAACTATGGGAACTCTATAACACATATAGTAAAGGATTCAAGCTAGGAGCTGTCTCCATGCTTGTTGTTGCCCAGGGCTCTGTCCAACACTAGACTGACCTCTAGGTGCAGGTCATGCGTTCTCTTACATCACTGTGTGGGTGGTACTGTACTCTGTCCCATGTTAACCCAACCCTTATACTACACCTCCCCTCCCCCCAAGTCTTTAGCTAATGGAGCTCAAGTTATTCTACTTTACTCCATGCATTTACATAATTATTACTGCCCCATCTCCCTGCTTCAAGTCTCTGAGTTCATAGGTTCAGGCGATTTGGAGCCCTTATACCCCTTACGTATCTCGTTTGCACTACTGTCAGAGGAATGGTAGGCTCTGTTGTTGCAGGTAAACTCTGTTGATTTCTGGCATCTTGTTATCTTTTCATCCTCTTTTTCCATTCCTCAGTATTAAACCACTCTTTTTTCGGTTCGGCTTCATCCTATTTTTTGAGAGGGAAATGAACGTGACGTTTGCCCACATCTTTTTTCCCTCTTCCACCTTTGTTATGTGGGTTGTCGTTATGTCCTCTCTGACAGAAGATGGCCATTCCTATTATGGGGGTGCGGTTTTTAGTAAGGTCGTATTTGTGTTTGGCTGTGTGGTGTGCTGTCAGCAATGGACGGCTGCTACTTGGTTCCAGCATCGTCTGTGGCACTGTCATGCTGGCAGGAGTTTTATCATTTGCTCTGTGTTCGCAATGTTGATCCCATCAACAATCATTGGAGCTGGAGGTTGAGGGTCTTCTAGCCTATCCTCCACTGGAGGCATCATGGTAAATATCTAAGTGATTGACTGGTCTGACTAATGAAGGTTTTCCAGCACTATAACAAAAATGGACAAAACTGCTCTGCAAAGGGAGAGAACATTTCAGAGCTGAAGTCCCAGACATGATACTATTTCTTGTTTGCACTTGGGAACTTGTAGTACTGTATAACTTACGACAGGGGTTGTCTTGACATCTTCTGCTGTTTTGAGGAGATTCATGGCTACACAGGCATCTCTGCTCAAGAGAGAAAGACTGGTAATGGATGATGTGCATCAAGCTCAAAGATTTGTTTGACTGCCAGACCTTAGTGGTTCCAGAATCATGCCTATGACCAAAAGTCAGATTCCTCCCGGACAATAGAGTAGAGTGTCTGTTGTTTGAAGCCAGTGATCTCTCAGCCAAAGTTCATTATCTGATTGTAATATAACACTGGCTCCCATGTCCAATTTAAAGTTTGTGAGATGGCCATTAACTGAAATGTCTGCATTCCAATATGAAAATCCAGGATCTTTGACCTCACACAAGAAGCATGGCTGTGTGTCCTCTTGGTGTGCAGTCTCATCCTCATGAATCACCATTGGCTCTTCTGTGTGTTTAAATGTTTTGGCCTTGCACAGTTTGCCAACACTGTTACATTGAAAGCATTGGGCTGAAATTGCAGGACATTGATCTCGCCTGTGGGGCCACTTTGCCCACAGCATTGGCATGGTCACTCTACTGGTCGGGTAGGGCATTACTTCCCTTGGCCTGGAGTGTCCCTGTTTCTGTGTCATATAGCTAACTGGACTGTGAGGTTTCCTGTACCACAGTTTACTTTCTCCTCTTAAAATGGACCTGAGCTGCACACGGAGATCAGACTGCCTAACAATCTGGATACCTTTCTTGAGGGCTAGATCTTCCTTCGCTTGAAGAATGTCTGAGAGCACGTCATCCACGACTTCTACAACTATTCTATCACTGATAAATTCAGATTTTAGGTCTCCATATTCATATCCTTCAGCCATCCTGTATAGATCATTAATGAACAATTCGACAGATTCTCCTGGCTGCTGGACCTGCTTATTAAATTTAGCCCTTTTGAGGATTTTGTTGCTTCTCAGGTTAAAATAAACATCAAATGAATTTTGTGCTTCTTCAAATTTAGCAGATGATTTGTTGTTTCCTTGTCGAGCAATGACGTTGTTTGCTATCAGACCTACCAAGTAAAGCAGTGTGTTAACTTGTTGAGTTTTTGCCTTTGTATCCAGACCTGAAGCAATCATGTATCTAAGGAATCTTTTTCTCCAAAGCCCCCAGTTATATGATTGATCTGGGTGTTGGATAAGTCCACGTTGATCTAGAAAAGTGAATTTCTGATCCATGGTTAAAAATTTCAAATTGTAGATTCAGCTTTAAGAAGTTGCTGAAATTCAAGGTGGTGCCACCATATGTTTGAAGACAAAGGGTTTACCCGCACTTGCCGATTTTGGCAGGTACCTGTTGCAATAGCACTCATGCTCAATCTTGAAAAAACGTTTTTAAATGGCTGCTTGGATCAACTAGTTGAAGACCTCTCTGTTTCTGGCCTTTGCTGGTCTTTAAGGCTGATTCTTTAATTGCAATTCTTCAAAACTAATTTATTTGTTTTATTTTTGCTTCTTGAAGTGAGCTTGGATGTCACGTGTTCAGGCGCCAACTTCGGAATCGTTTTTTTCCTGCTTGAGTTTTTAAGTGGCAATTTCTAACCACTGAAGTAATTAAATATTTCTTAGGACATGCTGAATCCTAGAATTTAAAAGTTTTAGCTCACCCATACTCAGTTTGCCGACTCTGCATTCTGGGAATTTAAGCTGGACTTCCAAGAGATCCTATGGAGTCTTCTGCTGCACTGACAAATTTTAAATTTCTGTCTTCAACTTCCAAGTCTTTCTTTAGAGCTTTTCCCTGTTGATTTTCCCTGGGCTTTCTGCTTCTCAAACTTCTCTTCAGGCCAGAATGCTTCTTCGAATTTTGCTTTATTCTTGCAGGATTTTAGTTTTTCTCTACATTTTTGCGAGGTTTTGGGTATTTCCATTCACTGCCACCATGTTGTGGGTAGGTGGGTAATGTTGGGTAGGTCTTAATGAAGTCTTCATAGCCTTATGTAGGTTATCTAGATGTATTATGTATGTATAGATGGATGTTATATACATGGATTTCAGTAAGGCCTTTGAGAAGGTCCCTCGTGGCAGACTGGTACAGAAGGTAAAGTCGCATGGGATCAGCTGGCAAGATGGATACAGAATTGGCTTGGTCATAGAAGACAGAGGGTAGCAGTGGAAGGATGCTTTTCTGAATGGAGAGCTGTGACTAGTGGAGTTCCGCAGGGATCAGTGCTGGGACCTTTGCTGTTTGTAGTATATGTAAATGATTTGGAGGAAAATGTAACTGGGCTAATTAGTAAGTTTGCAGAAGACACTAAGGTTGGAGGAGTTGCAGTTAGTGAAGAGAATTGTCAAAGGATACAACAGGATATAGATCGGTTGGAGACTTGGGTAAAGAAAAGGCAGATGGAGTTTAATCCGGCCAAATGCGAGGTAATGCATTTTGGAAGGTCTAATACGGGCAGGAATTATACAGTAAATGGCAGAACTCTTAAGTGCATTGACAGGCAGAGGGATCTAGCTGTACAGGTCCACAGGTCACTGAAAGTGACAACCCAGGTGGATAATTAGTCAGGAAGGCATATGGCATGCTTGCCTTCATTGGTAGGGGTATTGAGTATAAAAACTGGGAAGTCATGCTGCAGCTGTATAGAACCTTGGTTAGGCCACACTTGGAATATTGCATGCAATTCTGGTCGCCACATTACCAGAAGGATATGGAGGCATTGGAGAGGGTGCAGAGGAGGTTTACCAGGATGCTGCCTCGTCTGGAGATTATTAGCTATGAGGAGAGGTTGGAGAAACTCTGATTGTTCTCACTAGAGCGACGGAGATTGAGCGGCGACGCGATAGAAGTTTACAAAATTATGAGTGGCATGGACAGAGTAGATAGTCAGAAGCTTGTTCCTAGGGTGGAAGAGTCAGTTACTAGGGGACATAGATTTAAGGTGAGAGGAGAAACCTATAGAGGAGATGTGCGGGGCAAGTTTTGTATACAGAAGGTAGTGAGTGTCTGGAATTCGCAGCCAGAGGAGGTGGTGGAAGCAGGTACGATAGTGGTGTTTAAGAGTCAACTTGACACATACATGAATAGGATGGGAATAGAGGGATACGAACCTTGGAAGTGCAAAATGTTTTAGTTGACGGGCAATATGATCGGCGCAGGCTTAGAGGGCCGAAGGGCCTGTCCCTGTGCTGTACTTTTCTTTGTTCTTTGTTTGTATTTACTAACAACAAGAACTATGTACATGTATACAGTAAAAGGTTCAATCTAGGATCTGTCTCCATGCTTGCTTGTGCACACAACTGTGTCCAACACTAGACTGATCTCTAGGTGAGGTCATGTGTTCTTTAACATCACTCTGTGAGCAGTACTGTATTCAGTCCAATGTTAACCCTATATGTGCCAGACCCTTATAATACAGCCTCTGGTACGGTATATCATTTTTTTGGAAGCAATTGTTAGTGCTAAAGCACATACTCTCAGCCACAAAGTGCATAAGGACACAAACTCCAGTTCATAGAAGATTCATCCTGCTTACAGAATCCCTCTGCTCTATACCTGGATTAAGAGCTCTGGGAGAAGGCCTGAACTCCAGGTCCTTCAGCTCAGGGCAAGTAATACAAAATACAAATACATTGAAGAAAATACAGGTTTTTTTTAGAACAATTCCGTGATAAGAATTGAATGGGCAACACAGAATTGTGTTTGCCAAGCTTTATATATCAATTTTGTTAATTTGTCTGAATTGTTCTAGTTTCTAACACAGAGGCATTAGTTATATATCCAGCTCACTGGATACAGGTCTGTTAGTTATTCCTTTAGCTGCTTATTTCTGACACACACGTTCTTTGCTTTGTATGCACAAAATACCAACCCTAAATTCAATAACATTGTTCCTGTTAGAGCATAGAAATATTATCTAACTAATCAACTAAAATGCAACAGCATCTAGCGCTCTCCTACATAATTAAACTCATCTACACCAACACAGATTCTAAGGGGGAGATTAAGACTTCTTCACATTCTGTCTGAAAAGGTACAAATAAACGCATATTAATATCATTTTTATTTTATATTTGAAAACTACACAGAAGTAATCAATACTTTCAGCATTAACTTTTCTGTCCAAGGTGTCAGCTATGGCTCAGTGGTAGTGCTCTAACTCTGAGTGAGAAGGGTATAGGTTCAAGTCCCACCCAGGGATTTGAGCACAAAATCTAGGCTGACACTCCAGAGCATTTCTGAGGGAATGCCATGCTGTCAGGGGTGCCACTTTTTGAATGTAATGATAAGCCAAGTTCCCGTCAGCTATTTCAAGTTGATATAAAAAACACCATCATGATAATCTTCGACCAGCAATGAAGTTCTCCCCAGTCAACTGGCCAACGCTTACCCTAGGGTCCCAAAAAAAAGAAAATTAACAGGTTGTTTTATCCTATTACTGTTTGTGGGACCTTGCTGTGTTCAAGTTGGCAGCCATGTTCCCTCTACTACAACAGCGACTACACTTCAAAAATACTTAATTGGCTGTAAAGCACTTTGGGATCTCCTTAGCTCCAGTGTTATCATGGCATCAAACTCTCAGGCTTTTTTCCCTGGACTACAATTGGTATCAAAATCCCATTACATCTTCAGTAAATAAGAACGGCAGTCAAATGATCAGCAAGAGCGGGACTGCGACTCATAGACTTATCCAGCTGTATCTAGAGGATTGAAAAGTGGTTAGAAGCTGCTATTTTTCCGTGACAATCATCATCCTTAATTTGCATATTATATCTGTATTAAGCTTGGCTCAGTTGATAGCACTTTTGATTCAGAGTGACTACTCCAGGTCCTGTGCAAATAATGTAGACTGCTGCTTCAATGCAAATTAACGTAGTATTCAGTACTGAGAAAAAGCTGCGTTGTTGGATCTGCCATATATTGGATGAGATGTTAAATCACTATTTCAGTGTTGTAGGTGGTTATAAAGATCTATCAGCCCAAGAAAAGCAGCAAGTGCTGCAGACATACTGGCTCACATTCTTCCCTCAACTAGAGCTCTTTCTTATCTGTTTATCTTATTTATCTCATCTGCTGTCTGTGGGAACTTGCTGTAGGCAGATGGCTGCTGTGTTTCTCAAATAAAAGTGATTACACCTCAGAAGGTCTTTACTTGTTGTGAAGCATTTTGGATGCCTGAGGATATATTAAAGGCTGTCACAGGGATTTTCTGTGCCTGCCATCATCGGGCATATTTGAAGGCATGAGAGGACAATATGGTGTGATTGGTTTCACAACGGTGTGAAACCAGTTTGCGATCATCCGCTCAGCCCACTGATGGTGAGCCACGTTTCCTGCCATCGGTTGCCAGGAAGCTTATTGTAACACATCAGCATATCAATGTCAGGCCAGCCCACCAGATTCATCCCGCCCCCCTCTGTGCCCCCGTCCGCGCCCCCCCACCCCCGCCCCTGCTGGATCGTCCACCCAAGTTGGCAGGAAAACATGCCCATGTGTTTCACAACATGCATATAAGTGACATGCACTTGGCGGGCTGCACTTCATTCGGGGCTTCAAGGTTTGTTTGCCTACCTTGCTTCAGGCAGGACTCACTGTCATCAGCACCAGGCTTCACAGACAGCACCACATCACTTTTAGGGGGCCTCACAGGTAGGTCCCTATCTACCAGATCAGCATTATGTGGGCAGCTTTTCAATAGCAGCAGGGCAAGATCTTGCTGCGGGAAGGGGGATAATGGCCTTGGGTAAGGGAAGAGGCTGCAGGGCGAGGGCTGTACTGGGGAAGGGGGGTATCCCAGGGTGTGTTTGGGGGCCAGATGAAGATGTGAGGGTGTGTGTGAAAATGGGTGGTGGTGTCCCTTGAGCTGGCAGTGAGTGAGATGCCAGTGAGTGTGTGATGGGCTGGAGTGTATGAGTTTAGAGTGATGAGATGGTTGCCACACCCTGGCAGCACGGATGAGATCATTCATCTTCTATCTGCATTGGATGGCCAGCCTCTTGTGTGCAGCAGTGGCACTGTCCACCACTGCCACCGCCTGCCATGCTGGACTGGTGATGCCGCTGCCCGTCCTGCAGCCAAAGCAGGTGTAGAGGACATCAAGGTGGGCCTCCACAGTGTCCAAAAGGCTTTTCAGTGATGCATCATTAAACCTGGGGTCTGTAGTTCTTTTTGCCTTTTGTGGACATCTTCCCTGCCGTAGTCATGGTTTGGAAGTACTGAGGTGTGTGTGTGCTGCTGGACCTTAAATATGGCACCGGGCATGATAAAACGGTGAGGTGATGGTGTGGTGGGAGCATGAGAGCAACTGTGTTTCCCGGGAATGTACAAGTAATGTGGCAGGTTTGGGATGATACAGCATGAAAACCCGCCATTGCAGCCAATGGGTACCTGCCCGCTATCACACTTAGTACAAATCTGGGACGGTTCTGCCCTGTATCAAAGAAAGTTCTTTTTCTCTAGGTACTGAACTCTCCATTAGTAGAAGGTCAGAAACTAATGTATTCTACAATTAAAAGTCATTTTAAATGGCTTTAAAAAGTCCCAACAAGTTTACATCCAAATAGTCGCTTGGTAGTACAGACTTGAGTATTGCTGATAAAAGAGACATGCTGTTGAATCTTTTCTTCTTGCACTCATCAGGACAGCTGCAAGAATGCTAAATTTCAAAGGGAACAAAAATTGATACTGCATGAGAAAAGGGTGCTGATTGGCTGGTGACTCGACTCTGATTGGTTGAGGTGTTGCCATGGAGTTTGTGCCAGGGAACTACTGCCCCTGATGCTTTTGTTTAAATCAAAACAGATGAAATGCCTAGGCACGTTTATTTTGCTTGCTGAGGACTGGTCTCGGTGTATGGATATATGTGACTCTTAGTAAGTGTAAGTTAGTCACATTGCGATAATCTTAATTGGTTATTAGAGTAATTCTTGACACACTCTGGATTATTCAGCAAGTGCTGTCCAATCATGGAATCACATCTAATGTTAGGCATTATGTTCTGAGTTTTGCAAGCATGGGCTGGATGTGTACGGTCAGTACTCTGCCTATTGTGAACAGCCGAAGGATGCGCTCTTTGATACGATCTGTCAGTTTATGGGATGTACGGCCTATGTACTTGGCATCAGAGGTTCATATGCCACATTACTCATTTCTGTGGTAGGCAGGACATCTTTTTGGCTTGACAACAGTTTCCTGTTAATGGAAAATACGACTTGTGTGCAGAGTTGCCAATACAAAGATAGGCGGGAAAGAAAGTTGTGAGGAAGACACAACTCCAAAGGGATATAGATAGGTTAAGTGAGTGGAGGTTAAAAAAATGGCTGGTGAAGTATAATGTGGAAATGTGTGAGGTTATGCATTATGATAGGAAAAATAGAAAAGCAGAATGTTATTTAAATTGACAGAGACTATAGAATGCTGCAGTACAAAGGGATCTGGGTGTCCTCGTACATGAATTACAAAAATTTAGCATGCAGATACAGCAATTATGAATACAAATGGAATATTAGCCTTTATTCCAAGAAGAATTGAGTACAAAAGTGGTGACATCTTCTTACAACTGTACAGGGTGTTGATAAGATCACGCCTAGAGTACTGCTTGCAGTTTGGGTCTCCATATTTAATACTAGGGATATGCTAGTATTGGAGGCAGTTCAGAGAAGCTTCACTAAGTTGATTTCTGGAATGAAGGGGTTGTTTTTTGAGGAAAGGTTGAATTGGTTGGGCCCATAATCATTGGCGTTTAGAAGCTAAGAGGGTTATTGAAACATATATGTTTCTGAGAGGGCTTGACATGGTAGATGCTGAGAGAATGTATGACCTCGTGAGGGAATCTAGAACTAAGAGGCACAGTTTAATGATAAGGGGGCTTCCATTTAAGATGGAGGTGAGAAGGAATTTCTTCTCTCAGAGTGTGGTTGATCTTTGGAATTTTCTACTTCAGAGATCAGTGGAGGCTGGATCATTGAATATATGCGAGGCTGAGGTAAACAGGTTTTTGATCTACAAGGGAACGAATGGTTATGTTGGGCAAGCAGGAGATTGAAGCTGAGGGCACGATCAGATCAGCCATGAACTTATTGAATGGTGGAGGGATCAAGGGACCAAATGGCTTACTCCTACTCGTATTTCTTATGTTTTTATATTAAGATGCAACAGTTATTGACTGCACCTTCAAAGCAAAAAACAGCCCAAGATGCTTTACAAGCAGGAAAATGAAAATGGACATTAAGCAAAAGAGGAAGTGATTAGGAAGAGAGACCAAACATCCTGAGTTAAGCATTGTGGAGGTTCTTATGCAGAGAGAGAAAGATTGAAGACCGAGGCAGCTGAAGGTTTTGCCACTAATGATAGAGAACCAGGAGGGAGGAGTGCCCAGAAGGATAGAGTCAGAAGGAAGTGTTCAGAATAGATACAGGGCCAAAAGAGCTTGTAAAGGCAGAATGGGACAAGATCAAAACAGAATTTCTAGATGTAGGATTTTTATTCAACATGTTGGGAAGGTGGGAGATAAAGGTCAGCTTGGATGAGAGTGATTATCAAGCGGCAGAGTCTTGGGCAAGTGAAAGTTTATTGTGAGTGAAAAACTGGATGCCAGTGATGCAATCATTCAGTGTCAAACCTGGAGGTGACAAGATGATGGATACTGAGGGACTGAGTTAGGAAAAGAAATGGCTAATGCTGTGGAACTCAAAGTAACTGATCTTGTCGAAAGTTAGGACGGGGATTTAAAACTCAGCTCAGGGTGGAATAGAAAGTTCAAACAGTGTTTGATCCAGTTCAAACAAAAACAGAATTACTTGGAAAAACTCAGCAGGTCTGACAGCATCAGCGGAGAAGAGTTGATGTTTCGAGTCCTCATGACTCTTCCACAGAACTGAGCGAATATAAGGAGAGGGGTGAAATATAAGCTGATTTAAGGTGGGGGGGTGTGTGGTGTGGTTTTAGGGACAAGCCAGCAGTGATAGGAGCAGATAATCAAAAGATGTCACAGACAAAAGAACAAAAGAACACAGAGGTGTTGAATGTAGTGATATTATCTAACCGAATGTGCTAATTAAGAAGGGCGCTCAAGGTACAGCTCTAGTGGTGGTGGGGTGGAAAGACTTGCGGGGCATAAAAGATTTAAAAATAATGGAAATAGGTGGAAAAAGAAAAATCTATATAAATTATTGGAAAAAACAAAAGGAAGGGGGAAGAAACAGAAAGGGGTGGGGATGGAGGAGGGAGTTCAAGATCTAAAGTTGTTGAATTCAATATTCAGTCCAGGAGGCTGTAAAGTGCCTAGTCGGAAGATGAGGTGCTGTTCCTCCAGTTTGCGTTGGGCACTTTACAGCCTTCCGGACTGAATATTGAAATCAACAACTTTAGATCTTGAACTCCCTCCTCCATCCCCACCCTCATTCTGTTTCTTCCCCCTTCCTTTTGTTTTTTCCAATAATTTATATAGATTTTTCTTCTCCCACCTATTTCCATTATTTTTAAATCTTTTATGCCCCGCTAGTCTTTCCACCCCACCTCCACTAGAGCTATACCTTGAGTGCCCTACCATCCATTCTTAATTAGCACATTCGTTAAGATAATATCACTATCTTCAACACCTCTATGTTCTTTTGTTCTTTTGTCTGTGACATCTTTTCCTTATCTGCTCCTATCACTGCTTGCTTGTCCCTACAACCACACCAACCCCCACCTTAAAACAGCTTATATTTCACCCCTCTCCTTATATTCGCTCAGTTCTGTGGAAGGGTCATGAGGACTCGAAACGTCAGCTCTTTTCTTCTCCGCCGATGCTGCCAGACCTGCTGAGTTTTTCCAGGTAATTCTGTTTTTGTTTGGATTTCCAGCATCTGTAGTTTTTTGTTTTTATCTCTTTGATCCAATTCAGCCTGCCAACCTTATCAGAGGAGGGAATGGAGTTTGTGCCAGGGGAGCTGAGCATGTGCCAGGGACCAATGATTGTAGCTTTGGTCTTAACTGGTGCTGAACTGAGGGCACTGTGAGTCATCTCATCAGACAAGCATTCTGACAGCAAGGAGTTAGTTGATGAGTTAAATGAAGCATGGAGGTCAATCTCGTCATCATCAGCATAGGTGTGAAAGATGACCTTGTGTATTTGGATGTTGTTGCTGAATGGAATAATGTCAATAAAGAGGAGCAGAGGGCTTTGGGATTCTGAGCTGGGATGTTGAGGAGGATAGAACTGGCTGCATTCAGATAGGTTAGAATGGAGCTGCAAAAGCAGTTGAAAAGAGCTGGGATGACATAAGTGGAGAAACATTGGAGCAGGATAATGTGATCAATTGTACCAAATTCTGTAGAAAGTTTGTGAAGATGAGGAGATTTAATGCAGTAACTATAGAGTTACAAAAGATGTCATTGTTGTCTTTGGCTAGGGTCTTTTTGGTGTTGTAAGAATGACAGAAGTTAAACTGCAGGACATTAACAGGAAGGTGCAAGAGAGTAGGCAATACACCAAGAGGCTTCCAAGATCTTCGAGAGTAAGGGGCGGTGAGTTGATAGTTTAGGAGGACACTCATGGGTATACTGAGAAGCAGAAAATGCCAATTTTCCATTTCTTATGCTAGCCATTAGAGACCTTCCGCACTGATATTGCCAAATTAGAGAATTTTGTGCTATGTGCCTATGCTTTAAGGAATTATAGCAAGACTACTAATATTTCGAACTGGATTATTTCAGCTGAGTTGAATGAAACTCATTATTCTGTGTGTGCTGGACTGCTGCATATCTTATCTAGCTTGGAGCAGTGCAAAGGTGAGTCTTGGTGTTGTTATCCAACAGATAAGCATTGGGACCGAGCAACCACTTGATTTGCTTTGGCTCTGAAAGAGATGATGCAAGTTTGTGGTTGCAATTTGACTGTTTGATTCAAATCCAATCTCCAACCTCCCTTGCAAGGTTCCCTTGCACCTGTTTATTTGTCAATGTATGCTTTTGTTTTATCTTGTCACTTTGCAATTTTATCTGCTTTCATTCTGACATTCTCGTTAACTGATGTTGACGGCTTAAGAATGGTCAGTGGCATATGAAGGTTTCAATCTATCATAAGTTCAGCTAGTGTCATAGGAACATAGTAATTAGGAGCTGGAGGAGGTCATTCAGCCCTTCAGCCTCCTCCACCATTCAATAAGATATTGGCAGATCTGGTGGGGGTCTCAACTCCACTTTGCCCTCTGCCCCCCATAACCATTGACTCCTTGGTCTATCAAAAATCTGTCTAACTCTGCCTTGAATAAATTCAATGACCCAGCCTTCATTGCCCTCTGGGGAAGAGAATTCCACATACTTATGACCTTCTGAGAGAAAACATTTCTCCTCATTTCTGTCTTAAACAGTAAACCTCTTATCCTTAAACTGTGCCCCTTAGTTCTTGTGTCTCCCACAAGAAGAAACATCCTCCTGGTATCTACCCTGCCAAGTCCCCTCAGGTTCTTATTTGTTTCAATAAGATCACCTCTCATTCTTCTAAGTTCCAATGGGTATAGGCCCAACCTCTTCAACCTTTCTCCAAAAGGTAAGCCCCTCATCCCAGGAATGAGTCAAGTGAACCTTCTCTGAACTGTTTCTAATGCATTATATCTTTTTTCAAATAAGAGCCAACAACTTCTGAACTCCGGGGCAACACCTGGGGGTACCCCAAAATGCACTGGGGGACCCCCCCTTACCACCCCCGGAAGACCCCAAATAACGATTGCACAGCAATTGTCCAGGAAGTCCAAACTTCCATTGGGCAAATGCCCTGCTATGGGAACCATCCAAAACTCTAATATAAATCACAAACTTCAGATAGTTCCAACTATTTTACAGCAATAATTACCCAGAAAAAGTTAGAAGAGTTAAAACCACTTCTAACTCCTGTGTAACTATAGAACTGACCCACACTGACACCCCATGGGACACTCCCAACCCCCAAAAACCTGCACATGACCCCTCGACTATCCTCTCCACTCTCAGCTAATTCCAACATGCCTGACTAAGCCCCTGGCCCCTGACCATCAGCCCACCCTCCCCTGACTAACCCCCTGACTTCCCACAGGAACCCTCAACTAACCTACCAACCTTCCACAAGACCCCATGACTACCACCCAGTTTCCCAAGACTGCCCTCCTCACCCCACGATTAGCCCCCATGGGCTCCTTGACTAACCCCCCATACACCCTGGCTAACCCACCCCCCCCCCAGAACTACACTCTTGTGGGAACCCTGATGGCCCTCCCCACTCCAAACTATTCCTCATCCCCCACTGACTTCTTTCGCCACCCCTAGACTGCCATCCCAACGATAAGACTACCCTCCCCACCCCACGACTATCCTCCCCACCCGTTGACCACCTGATCCCACCTCACTGACCACCTGATCCCCCTCCATTGATGACCCTTCAGCTCTCGCCAACCACCTGACAGCCCCCAAACACTTGACTTCCAACACCCCCAAGCCATCCATCTCCAGCCTCTCCAAACCTACCCACTTAGCTTCTCCCTGGCTTCTCAAAGTAGCTGGACCTTTAAACCGACTTGCTTTATGGCAGCTAGTGTCGTGAAAAGGGGCGTGTCTTCCTTACCTTTGACTCTGCTGCCTTTGACACAAGGCCTTGGGAAAGTGTTGTACTAGACGGTTCTCGCCTGGCCTGAGGCGGAAGGTTGGTCGAGAAAGTTGGGGCTGCATTTCAGGGTAAAAAAACAGCAGCAGAATGGCAACCTGACTGTGCTTGCCACTCCACGGAAGTTACAGCCCAAGGAAACCAAAACTGTACACCGTATTCCAGATATTTTTGTCTTCATATGTTCATCTAGACTCCTCTTCTGACTAAAGCTTTGTTACATTCTGAGCAGAGGTAAGGCTTTTCCTGCATGAGCGTGTCTGTGTGTGTGTGTGTGTGTATTCTAATATGCATCTTTGATCCATCATTCTTGCTGAAAGCTTTGTCACATTAGAGACACTGGTAGGGGTGCTCACCAAATACGCACACATAATGTTCCATTGCTGGCATATTTCTGGCCACATATGAACAAACCTATTCCTTCTCTCCAGCACGTGTTTTTTCATTACTCTTAGGCACAGAAGGAGTCATAAAGATTTTATCACTTAGATAACCTATGGAAGTCATTCACTGTTGTGCATCAGCCGATGTCTCTGCAGTGAGAAGGGAGTCCGAAACACATCTCATACTGGAATAGTCTCTCTTGCGAGTGTGTCTTTTTGTTGTTCCTGTACATATTTCTGTGAGCAAATCCTTTTCTGAAAGGTTTACATTTGAGGTTTTCAATCCTTAAAATGACCTGGTGCTTTGCCTGTTGTGATGGTCTATACATTCCATACCTCACTCTCAAGAACAGTCTCTTCCACTTGTCAAACAATGAAGTCATCTTCTTCAATGACCAACACATGCCTTTACAAAATGGTTCCGCTTAGAGCATGAGGTAAACTTTTTTCCCCACGAGCTGGACATGGCGTTATGAATTGATGAGCATTTCGACAACTGGGGCACAGTTTTGAAGGTACCTGACTGTGATGGGGCACGTGTTGGTGAAGTTGCTGAGATCTCCTTATCAATAACTCTTGCACTTGAGCTGGTTGGGCAAGCTTTGTCTGCAAGCCTGAATTTAAGGCCCAATTTCTGTGTAACCTCTTCAAATCTAACATGACAGATTAGATTTGGACAGCTAAGGTCATGGTTTTTGCAAGGTTAAATCATGGTCATCCATGAGGACACGTTCCCTAATTTGTGGAATTGAAGTCTTTTCAATTAATTGATCACACATTAGCTCATTGGTTAGTGCACCCAATTTACATGTTGAAGCCAACTGCCGCAACACTGCCACATATTGTTTGATAGGCTCACTGTTTCCCTGGGATCTCTGATGGAACGTGTATCGTTTGATCACCAAACTTTTCTTTGACCCAAAGTATTTTTTGAGGACATTTACTGCCATATCAAACGTAAACATACATTCTGTGAGCTGCTTGAATATTCACTGGCTTTCTGCTCTGAGACAATGTACAAGTATTGATTTCTTGCGGATCACTGCTACATCCTGACTGTCCATCCCCATAGAAAGCAGAACTTCAAAATCCATCACTCCCGCCACATGGGAGGGTCTCCCCATGATGAAAGAAATGGGTCTGGAGCTGGTAACGTGTAACTTTTCTCAATCAGCCCTGTTGCCAACTTTGTTATGTGTGCAGCAGGTTGCTGTATGTCTGATTTATCTCATAAAAATGCCAAGATTACTCCAATTCAAAATGCAAGCAGTTCATTTACAGAACTTTAAACCATCTTAGAGCTTACAGAAGTTTCAACACACATGGGGCAGAATTTCACATTGGTGGGATTTTACAGTCCCGCTGAAGTCAATGGACATTTGAATGGCTCGCCTGATTTTATGGCCCCACCCCTGGCATGATTGGGCCGTAAAACTCCACCCTTGGGGGAAAGGTTTCCCCTTGTTTGCGGGGGGTGGGAGAGGTGAGGTAGCAGGCGCTGGTTCAGCGCTCCTCCGATCGGCGCCCCCGATTGGGGGTGTGCCGCCATTTTAAAGCCCACCCAGCGTGACATCCACCAGGAAGCACTATGCGCTTCCTGTGCAGGCAGGGGTAGGATTCCCTCAGCCGGGTGTGCACTCTTTTGCACATGAGCATGACAGAGCGCACAGATCTCCTAGAGGCTAAATGCTGCCTCAGGGAGATCCGTTCGGAATTAAAGTTTTTAATGGAAGTGATAAAATACTTTCCCTGACATATCTCCTCATGTGACACTGTCACATGAGTTGGGACATGTCCATAACTTCTGTTGAAAGATTTGATAAAAACTTAAATACCCTCATGAAACCTCATCCCGCCCGTGGACGAGGTGTCATGCATTTTCCCAAGCCCGCCAGGGCTCCCGGCATGCCCGCCAACATTAAGGTTGGACGGGCAGGTCCATTAATTACATTAATTAGTTTTTCAATGGCCTCAATAGGCCGTTGACAGGTCGGTGGGCGCACAACTGATTTAGCTGCACCCCCGCCGACCTGAAAATGGAAATGACGCAGGGTGAGGTCGGGAGTTCCACCCAATGTCATCCCATGTCATTTGATGCGTCGGCGAGCGGGCCCCACTCCCCGCTCGCCAGCCAGAAGATCCTGCCCATGGTCTTTGCAGGGAGCCCCAGATCCTTTCTAGAACATTCCCAGTGTGGTGTTAGTCCTTAGCTCACTAGCTCCACTCACAGGCTCAAGCAATCAAGTACGTGTGCAAGGATGAACCAGGGCTTGGCCTAAATAGCCAAGTAGTTATGGTACTGGGCTTGTAACCCCAAGATCAAGAGTTCAAATCTCACAATGGCAAACTATGAAACAATGTAACTTCATCTGAAACAGATGGAAACATGTTTGATTTAAAAGATTATCAAGAGTTCAAATCTCACAATGGCAAACTATGAAACAATGTAACTTCATCTGAATTGGAACAGGTGGAAATGTGTTTGTACTCGAAAGAGTTACAAGGCTGAACCAGGGTTTGGCCTAAATAGCCAAGTGGTTATGGTACTGGGCTTGTAACCCCAAGATCATGAGTTCAAATCTCACAATGGCAAACTATGAAACCGTCTCCTCTACATTGGAGAGACCAAACGTAAACTGGGCGACCGCTTTGCAGAACACCTGCGGTCTGTCCGCAAGAATGACCCAAACCTCCATGTCGCTTGCCATTTTAACACTCCACCCTGCTCTCTTGCCCACATGTCTGTCCTTGGCTTGCTGCATTGTTCCAGTGAAGCCCAACGCAAACTGGAGGAACAACACCTCATCTTCCGACTTGGCACTTTACAGCCTTCCGGACTGAATGTTGAATTCAACAACTTTAGGTCGTGAGCTCCCTCCCCCATCCCCACCCCCTTTCTATTTCCCCCTTCCTTTTTTTTCCCAATAAATTATATAGATTTTCCTTTTCCCACCTATTTCCATTATTTTATAAAAAAAAATTTTTTTTTTAAATTTTTTAAAATCTTTTATGCTCTCCCCACCCCCACTAGAGCTATACCTTGAGTGCCCTGCCATCCATTCTTAGTTAGCACATTCGTTTAGATAATATTACCAACTTTAACACCTATGTGTTCTTTTGTTCTATTGTTGTTGACATCTTTTGATGATCTGCTTCTATCACTGCTTCTTTGTCCCTACAACCACACCCCCACTCCACTCCTCTCTCTCTCTCTCTCTCCGCCCCCCACACACACACCTTAAACCAGCTTATATTTCAACTCTTTCTTGGACTCGAACTCAAGTTCTGTCGAAGGGTCATGAGGACTCGAAACGTCAACTCTTTTCTTCTCCGCCGATGCTGCCAGACCTGCTGAGTTTTTCCAAGTAATTCTGTTTTTGTTTTTGTTATGAAACAATGTAACTTCATCTGGAACAGATGGAAACGGGTTTGTACTTGAAAGAGTTACACGGATGAACCAGACTAACCAATCAAATAGAGATGAAACAAAGCATTGAACACAACATGACACAGAGGTGAAAAGCGAGTGTTCACTGGATGGCTTCATCTATTCATTCATTATCACCGGGTGTGTGTACTGTGACTAGGAGATCTGGCAAAAGTACATTCATCCAAAGTCTCTTCAGGTTAAGATAATTGACCTGCGTTCCCAGAAGAGAATGCAGATCAGCAAACTAGCATTATATTGTTATAAAAAAAAAACAAAAACAGAATTACCTGGAAAAACTCAGCAGGTCTGGCAGCATCGGCGGAGAAGAAAAGAGTTGACGTTTCGAGTCCTCATGACCCTTTGACAGAACTTGAGTTCGAGTCCCTATTATATTGTTATATCCCTGTCTCCAAGCAGGTGATTCCTTTAAGTGTGACTTCCATTCGGAGTCTGGGATCAGTGAATTTGTCCTTGTATCACAGATACAATGTTGGTATTTGAAAGTTAACTGCTTAGTGGAGTATTGCTTCATCTAGATTGAGAGACAATCCATGTGCTTTATTTGTGACTCAAAATGCCTCTGGGAGTTGATGTGCATTTTGCTGAGGCTGGTAAGAAGCAATCACTTCAACCTTGGATGTCTGCTACAAAGACCCATTGCCATTTCTATTGACGAGGATATCAAGACAAGCTTTGTTCTTCATAAAAGCCAGCCAGGAGCCACTCTATCTTTTGATTGTTGATTGAACCTCTGAGCTGCATGCCTTGAACTGAGTTAGCCCTTTTCTCAGGCCAGGGAATGTTCCACACGGCCTCTCTGGGGAAGGGTTTGATTGGCAGTCCAATGCCCAGGCAGAGATATGTAATGATCAGGTTTCTGCTGAATCTTAAATTTTTTCTGCTCTATTGTATATGACCCCTAAATGAAGTGTGTTAGAAAGAAAGAGACTAAATTTTGTGCAGGTACAGACGTTGACCTAAGTTCGATATTATTAAGTTAACAAATTGTTGCATGTTTATTTTTTTTAATCCAAGGAGCTGTGGGTTAAATAGTAAAGTGAAATATTCTGTGTTAATCTTGTTACTGTCAATGCCTCCTTGGTATATCTGCTTCATAGCTTGTAGCCTGAGTCACATGCTCTAACAAAGTGATCATTTTTCTATTATCAGAAGACTAAGGTTACCTGTGAGGGCTCATGATATTTTCAACAGGCAAATTATAGACACAAGAATTACCAGTTCAAGCTTGGGTTGTTACATTATCAAATTTGTGCATATAAGGTCAAACCTCAATTGACAATCAAGAGCTTCACACTTAGTCCCGCTTTTTGTCTGTAACTATTAGATTCCTCATTCTCAAGTTCTTGCATATCCATATCCCATTTAAAGTTATTTATGGAAGCAGCTTCCTTCACTTTTTCAGACTGTGCAATCCAGACCCTCACAACTTTCCAACTAAAAAGCATTTCTCCTCATCTCCGCTCTAGCGCTTTTGATTTTGAATCTATGACCTCCGACCCACTGAGGGAATAGTTTTTCTCTATCTACTCTTCCAAAACTACCTATCATCTTGGAAAACCTTTATTAGGATAGCGCTTAACTTTCTCTGTTCCAAGCAAGGCAGTTCTAACTTTTTCAAACCTCTCCTCATAACTGAAGTCCCTCATCCCTGGTAACATTCTGGTTCCTCTAGGATTTTACTTCATTTCTCAAGTGTGGTGCCCAGAATTGTCCACAATACTCCAACTGAGGCCTAACCAGTGATTTATAAAGTTCTAGCATTATCCCCTTGCTTTTTATATTCTATTCCTCTATTTTAACCCAAGCAACCCACATGATTTTTTAACAACCTTACCAATTTGTCCTGCCACCTTTAAGCATTTGCATAAATGAGGACAAAGATCTTTTAGTAAATAATGCTTGGTCCATGTGATCAAAGAAACTTATCTTCTATGTGATGCAATCTCTGGCCCAGTCAAGAACGGAAAATGTGGAAAACTAGGTTTCTGCTGCACTACCAGCAAAGTTATATGAGGGAGCAGCCCCGAGTTAAGTCCTGGCCCAGTCAGCTGCCATGTGTGCTGACGATGACTAGGATTTCATTGACATCCAGCCAACATTTACAGTGATTCTTGATGTTTAGTTTTCAATTTTAGAATTGGTTTTCCGGTCAGGTGGTTTCTAAATAGAGGTTAAGATTTTAGTCCTTTAAAAGAGTTCTTATACATGACACTTTTTAAGATAGATTTCAGTATTATTATTCTCCTATGAGCCAAAAATTGGAAAATAAGTTATCAATCAACTGAAAATTACTTGACAAGAAACACAGAACAGTCATAATTTTTGATTGCTAATGACCTTCCTAATGGTTGGAATATCTGATTAAGCAGTTCTTTGCACTTAACCTGATCTAAATGAGTAAAAACTGAAGCAGTTGTTTATTGCTGTTGGAATGCTACATTGACTTAAAGTTGTCACAATACAGGTTGACATCAAAGTTTGCGTTCTATTCTTATTACTACAAAATAGAATGCAGTGCAGTATTCTGTTTGAGCCAAATCTTTTAATAAATAATGTATTGAGTGAAAGAAACAAAGACTAGCATTTATATAGCACCTTCAAAGCGCTTTACAGCCAATGAAGTACTTTTGATGTGTAGTCACTGTTGTGATGTCGGAAATATGGCAGTCAATTTGTGCATATACAACCCATACACAGCAATGCAATCAATAGCTAAGTCATCTGTTTTAGATATTGGCTGAGGGATGAATGTTAGCCAGGACACTGGGAGAACCCTTCTTCAAAGAATGGCAATGGCATCATTTACATTCTCCTAAGATTGCTGACAGTACCTTGGCTTAATGTCCTATCTGAAGACAGTGCCACCCTCAGTGCCAATTTGTCTACAATCGCAATCCATAACTTATGGTATAATAGCACATGGTATAATGCCAATTGCTAACAAATAGGTAGGCATCAATCAAACAAGCATAAACTTGGGCCAGTTAAAGAACTGTTTGACAGCCATCTTATGATTTGTAGATATCACTGAGTGCATGGAAAAAAATCTTGCTTCAATTACTTCAATTAAGATATCAATGCTTCCTTTAAAACGAAGTCTATCTGTCAGAACACCTTGATAATTGAATATATTATAATATTGATTGCAAGTCATATGTGTGGGCCAGTACAGCTTCTATTGATCACTGACTGATAAAGTAATTTTTGGCATTGCTTCCAAATCAGAATCAGGCTTTCCCTGAGTAACATGTTAACTGTACTTTTGGCTTGTTAGATTTGGTTTTCTCACACTGTACTGACATACACAGCTTCCCTTTGTTCTTTTTTCTCTTCCTAGCTCTCTGTTTTTGCAAGCACCTTTTGTGCTTCTCAAACTGGAGAATGGGAAACCCTGTCATTTGTCAATCTCAACATCAAGCATTTCAGAAGAAGTTTAATACAGGGTAGAGTTTCCTGTGTATTGGCACTCGAGGCCATGTATAATTGGGTGTGAGACAAAAGCCCAGCATAAAAGATGCAGGAGCTCATGTGCACATGTGTTACGCAGGTAATTATGAGACACCTGAATTCCCTCAACCTTTTACATTTTTTTTTAATTCTGTGTCCAAATCCATCATTGGTTCATTACAATGGCTCTCCTCCCAGCCTAAAGAGGTCCAAATGTGAATTTTCTGTAATGCACGTTGTCCAAAAAGAGTGTAAAATTATACTCAGAATTTTATTTATTCCCATGGAGATCTGTGGTGTATTTTCTGGCTCTATGAATGCATATTTATGGGAGAAGTATGAATCACATTAAAAATTGAAAAGCTTCTGTGACTGCAGGTTCTTAAACATGCTGGGCCTTAATGTGCATGAATGATGGTTTGATGGCTTGAAACTTTAATTTTTGTTTTTAGAGAAGGTGTACATTCTGCATTTTCGTTAGACTCCAATTATTTCCATTTATTTATGTTGATATTTACATTGTAGCATATGCTTATGAGTTTGACAGGAAATTTGGGCATAAACTAACACCAGCAAAATGGGCTCACACTTAAGTATAAATTCAGATTATGTCTGTACAGGAAATTGTTGGCTTACAATTCAGAAGCAGAGAAATGTTGACTCTTTGCTCTGCTGGTGGCAATATCCTTTTGCACCCTGTTCCCCAGAAGAGATCATTTCTGTTGAATATTGAACTTTTTTTTCACAAAGAAACTGTGTCAATATTGTCCTAAATAGTTTCACTAATAGCCCAGTGGGTTTTGTTTGCTATGATAATAAGCCATAAAAGCCAGAAGGGCTTAGCATCCATTGTGATTGGTGTTGAGCTAACCGATCTCAGCTGCGGAGCATTTATGGTTCTACAACTGAGGAAAGGTTGGCTAGCCAAGATTCCTGATTATTGACTCCTTCTGAGAAACATAGGTATAAACATCCCGTGAGAATGGTAGGGAGCTTGACTCCATGGGAACAACTGAGAAAACATTTGAAAACTCTTCCTCTTTCACTGACTGCAAACATTCAGAGGCAAAATGATCATACAGCCCAGCTACCAAAAGCTTGGTGTGATGCTGGGCAACAACCCCAGAAAAGCTCATCATCTTCAAGAGAAGAAGGGAAAAGAGAATATTGGGTAGGGCAGGATGGATCATACAGTGAATCCTTTGAATTTCTTTGAGCTGGACCTACTTCTGACTGGGGTGGGGATTATATCATACAAGAGACAGGTTTAATGTGCTGAATTTTGATCATATCAAGGGGTCAGAGAGGAACTTTCCAGTTTTTTGTTCCCCCTAATTGGCCAGAATTTTTAATCAATCTTTTTTGCCTCTTCCTACATTACAACAGTGAACATACTTCAAAAATACTTCATTGGCCATTAAGCACTTTGAGAGGTTTTGTGGCCATTAAAGGTGCTATATAAATGCAAGTTTTTAAATTTATTTTTCCCGAGTATTATATGGGCTCCAGCTAAGGTGGGGAGTGTCCACATTATGGAGCAGGCCGGATGGACCAACATGCTTTTTTCCTATTTTCATATTAATTCTTTTAGGAGTCATTCCTGAGAAAGTGGAATGCATCCTCACAGAGTGAGAAAGTTTACAACAATTACTTCAGTTATTTAAATGGCCAAATAATCGTGAGTGTATTAATTTTGATAATGAAGTTACTGACCTCTCCTGAGCGGAAAAGGCATCGATTTCATTTGCTGAAACATTGCACATAAAAGGTTAATTAGATAGAAATCTCTGCATTATGGACAGCCATCATATCTCCACTGCGGACTATGAAATTAAAGTAATTAGGTAGAAAGCCATACTTCTAAATAATATCTTAATGAGACTTTAATGATTTGAAGAGGATTCAGGCAAATGATTGTATTAGATAATACAAGTAAACCATTCTTAATAACATACTCCTTCCATGCAATCTTTCATATTATTTCAGAAGGTCATTTCAAATTAGACTGCGCAGTTAGTAATTATTTGCTTCAAGTTAATAAACATTATTATTCATGTGATAGCTGACAGGGTGAACAGGGACTGCCAGCTGGATCCACACTGGCTTTATTACAGGGTTTTAATTCTGATGAAATCATAACCTGAGGTAATCACTCACGGAGATTTTACAAAGGGAAGGATGATAGGCAGGAGGATGGAGGAGCTGCCCCCTGTATATCAAGAAGGGTGGGTGTTGTAACAAGCCATTAAAGGGATAGCAGCATGACTTTACTAGAAGGGAAGTGCACCATGTGGTCCAGTTTAAGTCTCACTTTTGCTTTTGAGCAAAAAGAACGTCTTACCTAAGATCAACTCTGGAAAACTATTCCTATCACCTCAGTTCATGACCTAACATCGAAATACCCAGAATGTTTCGACAAAATTGGCAGTTTCAAGGAAGCTGCAATGTTAGGCTTTCAGGAGAATGCAAGTCCATCAACTGATCTGGTGCATTTTGCACAATGCAAATACCAGCAGCTACAAGAGGAAGCGACAAAAGATTCCACGCTACAGGAACCGTGGAAAACCATCATTGAAGGATGGCCTGATTCAATTCAGCATGTCCACGAACATGTGAGACCATTTTGGCCACACTGGGATGAGCTGGGCCTCTCCCGGGGAGTCCTTTTTAAAAGCGGGCTGATCATCATACCAGAATCTTTGCGAGCTGATATTCTTCAACATCTTCATCAGTCACACATGGGCATAGATCAGATGGGAAGACAAACAAGAGAGACATCTGTTGGCTAGGTATAAACAGTGACAGTGAAGTCATTGTCAAGAAGTGTGAGGCATGTCAAGAAGATATGCCAAGTTATCACAAAGAAACACTGATTCCACATGAAGTTCCCAACCATCCTTGATCCAAAATTACATCCAACCTCTTTTGTGTCCATGGCACAGACTTCATCTTCATCATCAGCTACTTTACCAAGTACCCCATTATTCAACAATTGCACAATATGTCAAGCATAACTGTCATGTACGCTGTCAGTGCTTCTTTAGTTTATTTGGTGTGCCTAAAGAGATCATTACAGATTACAGTCTGCAATTTATTGGTAAGCCATTTCATGTGTGAGAAGTGGAATATCGATTACACTACTTCTCCTCATTAGGCTAAATCTAACAGCCTAGCTGATCGAAAGATTCATATAGTGAAATCCCTAATTCTCAAATGTAGACAGACCAAGCAAGAAAAACATATTGCAGTGTTACATCTGAGAGTGACATCCTTAAGTGCAGTTATCCCATGACTGGCAGAGCTCATGTTTAGCAGACTAGTGTATACCAACTTACCTAATCTTACTCATTCTACTCTCTCAGAAACTAGAGAGTAACTTTTAAAACTGCAAGAACAGATGACCAACGTGCACAATAGAAACGCAGGTACAAAATTGACAAAGTTACAGTTGGGATATGAAGTTTACATCCAGGATCCCACAGAAGGTATATGGCAACTAGCTGACGTGATGAGGATTTTTCGGAACTAAGGTCAAATGAAGTCATTACGCACAAAGGCGCAACTATGAGGTATAACCGAGAATAAATCAAATCCGTTCCAGCTCTTCAATCACTGTACAGTCCTATTACATCTCGGACAAGATCCCAAATGCTACCAGAAACAACATCCAAGAATGACAACCCCACAGATCACTGTGAGCAATTCAAGAAACCTCCAGACAAGGTTACCATTAAGATCTGGGCATACCAGTATATTACGTCAATGTTTTAGAGACTTATAGATTCACCAGTCTTATACACTTATGTAAAGGTGACTAAGCATGAACATGTATTGTAAATATTTATACTTCTTTGGAAGGGAGGAGCATCTTTAACAAGAAAGGGGGATATTGAAAAGAAGTGTGTCATGAAATCCAGTTTTAGCTTTGCTTTTGCCCACAACATGTTTACCCAATCCCTTATGAGTGATTGGTGTCTTTATACCATATAAAACAACAGTGGGGAAGAATATGAAGAATCTTTTTTTAAGTTTGAAACAGGTTTTCAACAAATAATATAAAACAAGTTCAGGAGTGCTTTAAATTTGGGACCTCAGTTATAAATTTTAATCAAAATAATTGGTTGTGGTTGAAAATATATTTGGATATTTTGCAAATGAGTACAAAAGACAAGGGCCCAGAACTTCCAAGCTCTGGATGGTTGTACCCTGAAGGCAACCACCCAGATGCACTGTGGGATCTCTCGGAGGTCCCAATGCACTGACTATGTGGGCTTTACCTGGAAAGTTTGGACTTCTGATGGGCAATTCCCATGCATTTGGAACACTTTGAACTCTGAGATAGGCTTTGGATGGTTCCAATTCACTTACCAGAATAGTTACCAGAGAAAAGTCAGGAGGGTTAAAATCAGTTCTAACTCATGGGTAACTATACTACTGAAAGCACTCATCCCCCAACCCCAACTCCTCCCTCACATTCCCAACTCGACTAACCACCCTGAACCCCTTGATTATCACCCCTGATGCAACTACCCCACTGAAACTCCAACTACCCCCTAACCCTACTAGCACCCTGACCCAACTACCCTGCTGATCGCCCAACTACACTCCTGACCTGACTACCCTTTGACCCCCCTCGACTACCCACCGACCACCGAACTCCCTCCCACCACCGACCCACCCAACCCACTTACGTACCCATCAGCCACCCAACCCCCTCACCCACCCACCTATCACCCTATCCCCTCATCCACTCACCTGCCACCATACCCCCTCACCCACTTATCTTACACACTTACTTCCTCTCCGTAGCTTCTCAAAGCTGCATTGGATTCTTTAGACTTACCAGAATAGGCAGTCAGAGCCGTAAAAAAGTGGGCGTAGCTTGTCTTCCCCGACGATCTTGCTCTACGAAGAAGAGCTCCCAGAACAGGGATGCTACACTTTTCTGAAGAGGGCCGACACCACCTAAGACAAAGCAGCTTGCTTTATTAGCATCTCATTCACTACCTCAAATATACATAAAAAATATATAAGTATACTCCCTCCACCATCGACACACAGTGGCAGCAGTGTGTACCATATACAAGATGCAGCAACTGCAAAGTCTCCTTTGACAGCACCTTCCAAACCTGTGACCTCTACCAGCAAGAAGGAAAATGGCAACAGACATATCAAACACCACCACCTGCAAGGCTCCCTCCAAGTTACTCAGTATTCTGATTTGTAACTATCCGTCCCTTCACTGTCGCTGAGTCGGAATCCTGGAACACCCTTCCTAACAGCACTGTGGATGTACCTACACTGCATGGACTGCAGCAGTTCAGGAAGATGGGTCACCACCACCTTCTCAAGGGCAATTAGGGATGAAGTAAATGCTGACCTTTCCAGCAACGCCCACATCCCAAGAATGAATTTAAAAAAATGTTTTTGCTAATCCACAGAGAAACAATGGTGAAACAGCGGCTTATTTCGTAACATGCCTGATTTCTGTTTCTGTTGCGGAGGAGAAAATCGGGAGGAATATAAAACAGGCTACTGATCTCTATCGCCCATTTGCCCAAGCTTCTAAGAGCAATTTATACTCCATCATTTGGCCCACAATTTTCCAGTTGGCTGCATTGTGTGTGACACTTTTTGCCATTGGTCCTGCATGCAAGAATCTTACAACAAATACTTAGTGCAATGTTCTGCTTTTTGTGTTGCGGTTGCACCTTTTCAGCTTAAAGTTCCTTTTTTGAAAAGATGCTAAGAAAGTTTCGTGTGTGATGATGTGTGTAAAAAGGAATAAGCTTTAGAGTTTTAAAAATTCTTTCACGGGACTTGGGCTTCATTGGTTAGGCCAGCATTTTTATTGCCTAACCCCAATT
Source organism: Carcharodon carcharias (assembly GCF_017639515.1). Taxonomy (NCBI): domain Eukaryota; kingdom Metazoa; phylum Chordata; class Chondrichthyes; order Lamniformes; family Lamnidae; genus Carcharodon; species Carcharodon carcharias. The sequence goes on from NC_054485.1 coordinate 45,175,581, forward strand.
GCTCTTGAGAAGGTGGTGGTGAACCGCCTTCTCGAACTGCTGCAGTCCTTGTGGTGTAGGTACACCCTCCCATGTATCTGCTGCCCTTGTCCTTCAAGGTGGTAGATGTTATTGGTTTGGAAGGTGCTGTCAAAGGAGCTTTGGTGAGTTCCTGCAGTGCATCTTGTAGATATTATACACACTGCTGCCACTGGGCATTGGTGATGGAGGAAGTGGATGTTGGAAGTGGTGGATGGGGTGCCCATCAAGTGGGTTTTTGTGACAATGCTCTCATTAGGGCATGAGATGTTTAAATATGTATTCCCGAAAATTAACGCGTCCTCCAAATTTGTATTCCAATGAAATTAATAAAATTATAGTAAGTACTTAAAAATCTGACATAGTACGAGAAAAGTATTGTTAGCATCGTCACAAAAAAATCAAAATGTATTCCTTTTTATGAACTTCAACACACATAAAACTTTCCTTTCATCTTTTCAAAATGGAAAAAGGTGGAAAAGTGTAATTGCAACACAAAAGGCAGAAAATTGCTCTCTAAATCAGCAGAAAGTGGATTGTAAGTGAATCATTTACAAGAATTCAGGAGTTCCGATGAAAGGCCATTGGCGCTGTGTTTTTCTCCACATATGTGGCCAACTGCATTGAGTATTTCCAGCATTTTCTGTTTTCGCTTCAGACGATTGTGGATTCAAGTCCCATTCCAGAGATTTGAATGTAAAATCTGGGCTGACATACCAGCTGCATTATCAGACAAGACTTTATATTGAGGCCCTGTCTGCCCACTCAGATGGATGTAAAATATCCCGTGACACTATTTCAAAAAACAGTAGGGGAATTCTCCCAAGTATCTGACCCAAACTATATACCACTAAACTCACATCACATTGCTGTATATAAATTAGCTGTCTCATTTCCTACGGTACAACAACGAGAACATTTCAAAAGTATTTCATTGGTTGTAGCGCTTTGGGTCATTATGAGGTTGTATGAGGGAGAGACTTTGCAGGGCTTTGTGTAGTGTCACTCATGGCTGAGTTGGACTTTTGACCCTGAATCTCATGGTTCCAGGTTCAAAAACAAATCCAGGGCTTAAACACAAAAATCAAAGATCATATTCCACTGCAATACTGAGGGAGTGCTGCACTGTTGGAAGTGTTGCCTTTCAGACACAATGTTAAACCAAGGCCCCATCTACCTTCTCGGATGAGTGTTAACAATTCAATGACATTATTTTAAGGAAGAGCAAGGCCGTTATCCTGATGTCTTGGCCGATATTTATCCCTCAATCGTCATCATCAGAAACAGATTATCTGGTCATTATCACAATGCTATTTGTTGGAGATTGATGTGCACATATTGGCTGCCACGTTTCCTACATTACACCAGTGACTACGCTTCAAAAAGTACTTCATTAGCTGTAGTGTTTTGGGACATCCAGTGGTCACAAGAAGCACGATATAAATGAGAGATTTTTTTTAGGCAGATGACAAAGTAGCAGGCCAAAAAATATGAAACAATCTCAAAGTCAAGATGTGAAACAGAATCTATGGTAAATAGACCTTTTTCAGTAGTTACTGCAGTGTGCAATATAAGATACTCTATTTGTGTAGGATTTGGTTTCATCTCATTTGAATAAGGTTTTTACTTATTAATGCCTTGTAGATTTGTATTGCAGCTAGAAATAATAAACTGGTTCAATTGTCCATTTCCAGGTTTGATATTTCAGTGAACAATTTTTTAAAAATTCATTCACGGGATGTGGGCTTTGCTGGCTGGGCCAGTATTTATTGCCCATCCCTAGTTGCCCTTGAGAAGGTGGTGGTGATTTTTAACTGACTTTGCTGTTTATTTTCTGTTGAGATGAAGGGTGTGAGGTGCAGGATTGTGATTCAGTCTGTTGACTTTATTTTTGTCAATTGATTGGTAGGACAGACAGCTGCTTCATTTAGCTACACGTTATGATGTGGCAGCTGATGTGTGCCAGGTGGAGCAAATCCACAAGGGAAACTTGGACCTGCTATCACAACGGTTTTGAAATTTGCAGATATTACAAGATGTGTGCACTGAATTCAGAAGTAATAAGTCTACCCAGACATTGAGAGATTTAAAAGATTAAATTGAAATATTTATTATCAAAATAAAAGATTTCAAGCACATACTTAAGACTACAATTAGTTAATACCATAACAGCTCCTAAAATTCCGAATTAACCTGACTCCCAGCTATATTCCCTTTAAGGTAATTGTCCGCAATAGATTTTAGATTTAGAACAGACTCAGCAAGTTAACATAATATCCTGGACAGTGGAATTCCAAATGACTTTTCTCCAGCTTCAGCTTCATTATGTAGCAGGCTTATGCACAAATGCTGGAGGCTTCGTTGAGGCTTTCACATACTCCTGTTAGATCTTACATGGCTATCTCCTGACACATAGCCTTTCATTCTCCTTTATACATGTTTCTGTCCTCTTAAAATGTAAATTCTATGGACAGAATTTTCTGCTTGTCGGGGGGGTGGGGGGGCGGGGGGGGGCGGCCCAATCACTGGCAGGCGGGGAACCGCCCAGCGTGACTTCTAGCAGGAAGTGCTATGCGCTTCATGTGCAGGCGGAGGAGATTCCCTAAAAGCGAGAGTGCGCTCTTTTGCGCATGCACACAAAAGAGCACACATCTCCCTGAGGCTAAGCGCTGCCTCAGGGAGATCACTTACACTTTGAAAAAGATTAAAAATAGAGAAAAAAAAAATCCCTAACATGTCGCTCTCATGTCACAATGTCACACGAGATGGGACATGTTCATAATTTACACTATAACTTTATTAAACTTTTTAAAACTTGCATGAAACCTCATCCTGCCAGTGGATGAGGTTTCATGTTTTTTCTATTTGCTGCTGGGGCTCCTGGCCTGTCCGCCAACATTAAGGATGGACGGGCAGGTCCTTTAATTGCTTAAATGATCCTGTCAATGGCCTCAATTTGCCATTGACAGGTCAGCGGGCCGCAGCTGATTTTGCTGCACCCCCGCCTTCCTGAAAATTTAAACGGGGCGGGATGATATGGGGGTTCCACCCAACGTCATCCCACATCATTTTATACGTCGGCGAGCGGGCCGCGCCCCTTGCTCACCGATGGCAAAATTCTGCCCTAATGTTCCATATGTCTTTGAAACGGTACCCTCCTCATGATATAAAAACTTTCATGGTGCCAATATTGCCAGTAGTCTTTGGGAAAAATAAATACGTTCCTTACCCTTGTTTATTTGGCTAGTTGTAAACAGACTGAGATCCCTGTGAAATCCAAATATCCCTTCATTTATCCAAAAATGCAAACTCCCTTCACACCTTACATGCTAAGCCAGCATCCATGTCTACTCACTACCATGTCAAGCACCAAGATGATTTAAACTTGCAGCTTACTTGACTTCAAATGTAATTAAATCACACACAGACAGATCCAACTATACTAATCCCTATAAACCTACTTCACAATAAACCAGAAACATATTATGAAAATTATTATATTTCATGACACCGCCATCCTTATGGAAAAATGAATTGTCATAATTTAAGAGGATAGCTTCATTTTCTTAACCCATCTTACACCAGCTACTATACTTATCTACACACACTATTATGTTACCAATGCATGTATTAACATAACACACACACACACATATATATATATATATATATATATATATAATATATATAAAAACTTTTGTATCAACAGAGGTCACTTCTGTCCAGTGTCCAGGTTTTAAATGTTTAATTTCCCTTTGAGCTTTAAACTTTCGACAATGCATCTGCAATTAAATTTTCTTGTCCAGCCACGTGTATAATCTGTAAACTAAATGGTTGCAGTAATAAATTACATTTGAACAGCCCTGTACTCAGGTCACAAAATCTGTCCAGAGATTTTAAAGGGTTGTGGTCAGTATAAACAATTGTTTCTGACAAATTGTTTGCAATATAAACTTGGAAATGCTGCAATGTTAACATCAGACCCAGAGTGTCCTTTTCGATCATTGAATGTTTTCTCTTGTTATGACCAATGCAGTTAGTAAAGCGGAGTTATTTAAAAATCCCAGAGGAAAGCTTTAAACAACTTTCATAACCTATAATTTTAAGTGTCATCTTTGACATGCGACTCTGAATGCAGTATTCAGACCATCAGTTCTTGAGGCTTTACATTAAACTAAATAAAACCTTTTATTAATTTTATACAGGTTAAAAAATATATACAAAGAACAAAGTACAAATAAAAGTACAGCACAGGAACAGGCCCTTCGGCCCTCCAAGCCTGCGCCGATCATATTGCCTGTCAAACTAAAACATTTTGCACTTCCGGGGTCCGTATCCCTCTATTCCCATCCTATTCATGTATGTGTCAAGCTGACTCTTAAACACCACTATCGTACCTGCTTCCACCACCTCCTCTGGTGGCGAATTCTAGACACTCACTACCCTCTGTGTAAAAAAACTTGCCCCGCACATCTCCTCTATAGTTTTCTCCTCTCACCTTAAATCTACGTCCCCAGTAATTGACTCTTCCACCCTGGGAAAAAACTTCTGACTATCTACTCTGTCCATGCCACTCATAATTTTGTAAACTTCTATCGAGTAGCCCCTCAATCTCCGTCGCTCTAGTGAGAACAATCAGAGTTTCTCCAACCTCTCCTCATAGCTAATAATCTCCAGACCAGGCAGCATCCTGGTAAACCTCCTCTGCACCCTCTCCAACGCCCCCATATCCTTCTGGTAATGTGGCAACCAGAATTGCATGCAATATGCCAAGTGTGGCCTAACCAAGGTTCTATACAGCTGCAGCATGACTTCCCCGCTTTTATACTCAATACCCCTGCCAATGAAGGCAAGCATGCCATATACCTTCCTGACTACCTTATCCACCTGCGTTGCCACTTTCAGTGACCTGTGGACCTGTACACCCAGATCCCTCTGCCTGTCGATGCACTTAAGGGTTCTGCCATTTACTGTAAAATTCCTACCTGTATTAGACCTTCCAAAATGCATTACCTTGCATTTGTCCGGATTAAACTCCATCTGCCATTTCTTCGCCCAAGTCTCCAACCGATCTATGTCCCGTTGTATTTTTGACAATCCTCTTCACTATCTGCAACTCCTCCAACCTTACTGTCCCCTGCAAACTTACTAATTAGCCCAGTGACATTTTCCTCCAAATCATTTACGTACAGATTGCTTCAAATTACTACTATCATAACTTTTAACAAATTCCCAAACTAATCTCCAGTATGACAACAGCAACCCAGAGACTTAACCAAACACCAGGCAAAGCACTTTCACCTTATGAATTCAAAATGAGGTTCTTTCATTTTGGTTCCTGTGGAGCCAGTTGGAGGCTTGCAGCTGCCTTTTGATCTCACATTGCCTTTGCTCTGCACATCCAAAAACTACTGAAGTTATACGTTCCAGTCCCATTGAATGTTAATTCTCATTGTATCAACAACCTCTGAACTAAACCCCTCTAACAATAAAACCCCTTTCAAAGCACCAACTTTATTAGCAATATAAACATATTGCTTGGTAGCTGCTGGAAAGCTATTAGTTTTAACCCCACTTCTTGAATGCTTTATTCAAAAAATGCAAATGCATGCTATCTCTCTTACATATCAAAAGTCGGACCTATCAAAGCACATTTAAGACACACCTACGGACTAAACCTCTATTTTAAAAGAAAAATATTTTCCAAAATATTATATACATTAATGGCTTCATATCATCCCCCTCCTTATCAGAAAATGAAAAAGATGGCTTCAATTTAATAACCAATCTATTTCCTATATTCATTGGATGTGGGCATCACTGGCTCAGCCAGCATTTACCCATCCCTAATTACTCTTGTTTAGGGGGTATTTAAGAACAAACCACATTGCTGTGTGTCCAGAGTCACACGTAGGCCAGACTAGGTAAGGACAGCAGATTTCCTTCCCTAAAGGGCATTAGTGAACCATATGAGTTACTACTACGATCATTTCATGGTCATCATTAAACCTTTAATTCCAGATTGTTTATGGATTCAAATTCCACCATCTGCTGTGGTAGAATTTGAACTCAGGTACCCTAGAGTATTACCCCAGGTCTCTGGATTACTAGTCCAGCAACAATACCACTACACCATTGCATCCCCTTACACTATTGCATTACAGATGGATGTAATAACATAATATATATACAGAAGTCCTTGATATCAACAGAAATCACTCCAGTTCAGTGTCCAGGTTTTTAAAAAACAGTCCCATTTTCCTTTAAGTTTCATACTCTTGATGATGCATCTGCGAACAAGTTTGCTCTCTCCAACAATGGTATCTGTCAATATTCTTTTAGCAAGTCAATCTTTATGATAAATTTCGATTGTCCCGCTTTCTCAATGCAATCCTCCAACCGTGGTATAGGATTTTAATCCACTTTTGTCACCGCATTAACCTTTCGATAGTCCACACACAGTCTTTGTGTTCCATTCGGTTTCGGTACCAATACAATAGGCAGTTACTGCAATTAGACTCAATGATATCATTTTGAAGCATGAAATCAATTTATTTTTGTACTTGTGATAACTTTCCTGGTTTAATCTATTCGGTTGCCTCACTGAAGATGATACATACATCATGTAAAGCTAAATGTGTCCTTCCCAAATAATATCCACAAATAGGTTTGTGTGACTGAAATCACTTTGACACTTGCTTGGAAGGTAGTTCAATATTTCATTCAAATTTTCAAGCACCCCCTCATTATCCAATTTGATTAGAGGAAAGTTAATTTCAGATTCCTGCACTTCTACCTCTTTCTCATCATCCACCACCACTAACACCTTTTTTTGTTCCTCTTCCCTGTCAAAGTACTTTCTAAGCATATTTACATGACACGCCCTGTTTCTTTCTTCTATCTGGAGTATTTATGAAATAATTTACTTCACTCAATTTCTTTTTTCTTTTCACTCCTGCAAGGCCCACTAAACCTTATATTTAATGAATCCCCTAGTACTGGTAACAAAACTAATACTTTCTCTCCAGAAATAAAACTGTGAATTTTAGCTTTCTTATCTGCTTTCACTTTCATCACTTGGTGTGATATCTTTAAATGTCCCTTAGCCAACCCACATGCTCTGTTCAATTTTTCCCTGAAATTTGATGTGTAATCCAGGAGAGTAGTTTCTGAATTTTGACCCACCAATTTCTCATAAATCAATTTCAGTAGTCGCCTTACAGCATGACCATAGACTAGTTCAAAAGGGCTAAAGCCAGTCGATGCATTAGGAGGGTCTCTAATAGAAAATAACAAAAATGGAATTCCTGTATCCCAAGCCTGTGTATTATTCTGACAGTATGCTCTTATCATAGTTTACAAAGTTTGATGCCACCTTTCCAAAGCTCTTTGTGACTCCGGATGATAAGCTGTTGATTTAAACTGTTATATCCCTAAACTGTTCATTACTTCCCTAAACAGCTGTGACAGGAAATTTGACCCCTGGTCTGATCGTATTTCTTGAGGTAAGCCATATCTTGTAAAAAATGTAATTACCTCCTCCACAATCTTCTTAGTTGTAATTTCTTCAAGGCATCACTTCAGGAAACCTAGTAGACACATCCATTATTGTCAATAAATACTGATTGACATTTTTAGTCTTAGGTAGGGGTCCTACACAATCAATCATGACCCTGGTAAAAGATTCTTCAAATGCTAGCATTGGGATTCAAGGTGCTGGCTTAATCACTACTTGTGATTTTCCTGTTACTTGATATATATGATAGGTTCTACAGAATTTGACTACCTCCCTATGCAATCCTGGCCAAAATAAATACCTCTGTATCTTTTCCTGTGTTTTCCTAATTCCTAAATATCCCTTCATTGGAATTTCATGAACAATCCTCAGAATCACATTCTATAACCTAATGGGATAACAATCTGATGCACCTCACTCCAGCTTTCATTTGCTGAGACATAATCCAATCACTACTTTAACATTAGTATATTCCATCGAAGATAATAACATACTGGAATACATTTTGCATTGGTTTCTGAATAAGCTTTCTGATGTAACTGTTTTAATTGCAAATCATTTTTCTGTTACTCCACCAGCCTCTTTGAGTTAAACACTTCAACTGAACTGTCCTGCATTCCTTCCTCCTGAAAAATATTATCAAATACAGTGCCAGCTAATTGGATTTCGATGCCTTATTCTTGCCTTTGAATGGCCGGCTCATCTTGTTTATTTTGCTCTTCCCTGTGGGCCTTTGATCTCATTATAACACAATCAGGAAATAATCTAGGATGTTCCTTCTGTAGCACCTCTGTTGAAAACACTTCTACAGGCTGCTCAACTACCACAGGCATCACTCATATTTGCGATCCAGCTATATCATTACCCAGAATAAATTAACCTCTGCAATGGGGAATTTTTCCACCACTCCAACTATAACTTCACCATTCTTCCATCTGCTCTTAAAATTTACCTTCCACAATGAAATAGATTTAGCATCTCCATGAACCCCACTTATTATTGCTTTCTCCTGCAACACTCCCTCTGAAGAACAAATATCACTGTCCCACAACATTAAGGATTGACTAGCCCCTGTGTCTCTAAAAACTTTAACATCTTTACCTGCTCCACCCTGTTCACATGGAAAGACTTTCCCTTCACATACAAGCTCTTTAAACATTTCTGCAACCTGCTCCTCAGACCTCTCTTGAGTAAACTGTGAACACAATTCCACTTCTTTACCTTTCACTGATTCTCCCCATTTCACCTGTACACAAACCATTAGTTTCTCCTGTGCCTGAATGTCAGAACCCACAGCACTTTTACTTCCAGAGTTTTTCTGTGCCCCAATAATTCCTACAGATTTTTCCTGTAACCTCCAACACACCGACTTCGTGTGCCCCACTTTATTACAATGAAAACACTTCAGTTTTTGAATGTCACTTCTACCTTCAGCACTTCCCTTTTTGTTCTGAGAAAAAACTTCCTGGGAACTTCTAGCTACTCTTTCTCTTCCCTGACCACCTGCCTTCCTTTCACCTTCCCACTTTTTATCCTTTTCCAATTTGAAAGTGTGATGGAAAGAAGTTTAGCTCTATGAACTAACTCATAATCATCAGCTATCTTGCTGCTTGTCTTACAGAATCAATCCTCTGTTCCTCCACATGAGTTCTCACTACCGGAAGCGTTGAATCTTTACATTATTCCAAAAGAATAGCTTCCCTAAGAGCTGCATAGGTTGACTCTATTTTTAACGTTCATATCCACTGGTCAAAATTATTTTGTTTTACTCTTTCAAACTCAATATAAATTTGCCCAGGCTGTTTTCTCATATTCCTAAATTTCTGCCTGTATGCTTCAGGAACTAAGTCATATGCACTCAAAATAGCTTTTTTCACCACATCATAATTCACCGACATTTCTTCTGAAAGTGAAGCATATACCTCAAGCCTCCTACCTAACAACTTAGACTGTGATAACAACGTTTAGTTTTCCTACGGCCATTTCATCTGTTTAGCTAGCTTCTCAAATGAAATTAAAAAATGCTTCAATATCTTTTTCCTCAAACTTTGGAAGAGCTTGTACAAATTTAAACATGTTATGTTCTACTCTAAAGATAAATCCTTCCTCACCTACTGACATCTCTTTTCTAACTGCCAACATTTTTAGTTGAAATTCTCTCTCTCTTTCCTCCTTCTCAACCTTCACAATTTATAATTCCCTTTTAAAAGCCACTTCTCTGTCCTTTACTCCTAATTCAAGCTTTTCCATTTGCAACCACCTCCAGCTGTGACTCACTAGTGTCAGGTTTCACTTCCAACTGTAGACACTGTGCTATACTTTTAACTAAACCTGTTTTCCTAGCCCCACAGGTAACCCCAATTGTAACTTACCTGCCAACTCTGTTAAATCAGTTTTGATTATTCTCTCCTACCCAGAGTTATCTCTTCTACTCTCAGACAAGTCTTAGCAATTGCCAAAGCCATATTGTAGTCTCACCACTTCTAAAATACCTCACCAACTCCAGAATTCAAAGTGCCTTTCATACTCGTAAGCTTAAGATTCACCATTCCTAACCAATCAAGGAATTAGAAATATAATTTATCCTGGATAAGCCCCCAATCCAGTTGGTAAAGCGGAGTTATTTAAAAATCCCAGAGGGAAACTTTAAACAACTGTCATAACCTATAATTTTAAGTGTTATGTTTGACATGCGATTCTAAACACAGGAATCAGATTACCAGTTCTCGAGGTTTTACATTAAACTAAATGAAGCATTCTATTAACTTTACACAGGTTAAATATATATATACACATGAATTCAAATTATTACTATCATAACTTTTAACAAATTCCCAAACTAATCTCCATTAAGGTAACAGCAACCAAACTTAACCAAACACCAGGCAAAGCATTTTCACCTTATGAATTCAAAATGAGGTTCTTTCATTTTCGTTCCTATGGAGCCAGTTGGAGGATTGCAGCTGCCTTTTGATCTCACATTGCCTCTGCTCTGCACATCTGAAAGCTACTGAAGTTATACCTTCTAGCCCCATTGAATATTAATTCTCATTATATCAACAACCTCTGAACTAAACCTCTCTAACAATAAAACCCCTTTCATAGTACCAACTTAATTAGCAATATAAACATATTGCTTGGTAGCTGTTAGAAAGGCATCAGTTTTAACCCTACTTCTTGAATGCTCTATTCAAAAATTGCAAATGCACGCTATCTCTCTTACATATCAAAAATAGTGCTCATCAAAGCACCCAGACTAGCTGGCTTTAATCCAATTTAGACACACCCACAGACTAAACTTCTATTTTAAAATAAAAATATTTTCCAAAATATTATATCCCTTAATAGCTTCATGCCACTCTGTTGTGCATTCAACTTTCGTCAAAAATACCCTATCAGTTTCTCAATTCCAGTTTCATCTTCTTGCAATAGCACAGCACCCATGCCAATATCACTTACATCAATGGCCAATTTAAATTACTTGGCATAATTAGGTGCTGCCAAAACTGGTGTCCTAGTCAATATAAGTTTTAAACTGTCAAATACCTTCTGACACTGCTGTGTCTATTTAAATTCTTGTTCTTTTTTAATAGTTCAGTCAATGGAGCAACTGACTACTAAAGTTTGGTACAAATTTCTGGTAAAACCCACTCAAGCCCAGAAATCTCAAAACTTCTCATTTTGTTGTAGGCACTGGGAAATCCACGATGGCTTTGACTTTCACACCTCTCGGAGCCACCTGACCATTACCAATGGTATGGCCTGGATATGAAAATTGTGCTTTTGCAAATTCACTTTTAGCCAAGTTCATCATCAAATTAGCTTCTTGCAGTTGATTTATTCTTCCAGATGTTGTAAGTGCTCTCCCACATTTGACTGAAAACCATCAAGTCATGAATTTCAACAGCACAATTGCTTAGTCCTGCAATTACTTTGTTTGTCAGTCTTTGAAATGTTGTTGGCACATTTTCCATGTCAAATGATGACTTTAATCTAATCTGGTGTCACAAAAGCCGAAATCTCCTTTGCTGTCTCTGATAATGGTACTTGTCAATATCCTCTCAGCAAGCCAACCTTTGTGATAAACTTGGATTATCTCACTTTCTCAATATAATCTTCCAACTATGGTGTAGGATACGAATCTGCTTTTGTCACTGCATTCAACTTTCGATAGTCCACACACAGATGTTGTGTTCCATCCGGTTTCGGTACCATACAATAGGTGAACTCCAGTTGCTGCAACTAGACTCAATGATGTCACTTTGAAGCATTAATTCAATTTCTTCCTGTACTTGCAATAACTTTGCTGGACTTAATCTATAAGGATGTTGCCTTATTGAAGATGAATCTCTTACACTCATATCATGTGAAGCCGCATTTGCCCTCCCCAGCTTATTCCCACAAATAGCTTTTCCAAATCACTTTGATACTTATCTGGGAGGTAATTCAATATTGCATTTAAAGTTTTAAGTACCCCATCATTATCCAATTTGATTAGAGGAAAAGCAACTTCAGAAACCTTCACTTCTACCTCTTTCTCCTTATCTACCACCACGAATACCTCCTTTTGGTTCTCTTCCCTGTCAAAGTACTTTTTAAACATATTTTACATTACACACCCTCTGCTTCTTTCTTCTATCTGGAGTATTTATTAAATAATTTACTTCACTCAGTTTCTTTTCAATCCTGTAAGACCCACTAAACCTTGCCGTTAATGATTCATCCAGTACTGGTAACAAAATGAACACTTTTTCCCCCAGCAATAGACTATGAGCTGTGGCTCTCCTACCTGCCTTCACTTTCATCACTTGCTGTGATATGTTTAAATGTTCCAGAGAACTGCTCTGTTCAATCATTCTCTGGAGTTTGATACATAATCAAGGAGAGTAGTTTCTGACTTCTGACCCACCAATTTCTAATGAATTAACTTTAATGGTCCCCTTACCTCGTGACCATGGACTAATTCAAAAAGGACTAAATCCAGTCGATGCATTAGAAGCATCCCTAATAGCAAATAATAAGATTGAATTCTCCTATCCCAATCCTGTTGGTAGTCTTGACTATACACCCTCATCATGGTTTTTAAAGTTTGATGCCGTCTTTCCAAAGCCCCTTGTGATTCAGGATGATAAGCTGTTGACTTAAACTGTTTTACCCCCAAACTGTTCATTACTTCCTTAAACAGCTGTGATATGAAAGTTGAACCCTGATCTCATTGTATTTCTTTTTGTAAACCATATCTTGTAAAAAACATTTAGTCAGTTGTTCCACAATTCTCTTTGCTGTAATATTTCTCAAAGGTATCGCTTCCAGAAACTTCGTAGACAATTCCATTATTGTCAGCAAGTACTGATTTTCACTTTCAGTCTTAGGGAGGGGTCCTACACAATCGGTCAATCTAGCAAAATGATCCTCAAACGCTTGAATTGGAAGTCAAGGTGCTGGCTTAATCATTGCTTGTAATTTCCTTATGACTGACTTGTGTGGCATGTTCAATAGAATTTGACTACATCTCTATGCAATCCAAGTTTAGATTTCTGAACTGACTCATAGTCATCAGTTATCTCTGCTGCTTGTCTTATCATTTTAATCCTTTGTTCCTCCACATGAGTTCTCAATACTGAAGGAATTGAATCTTTAAATTCTTTAAAACAATTACTTCTTTAAGAGCTGCATATGCTGTCTCTACTTTTAATGCCTGTATCCACCGGTCAAAATTATTTTGTTTTACTCTCTTAAACTCAATATAAGTTTGTCCAGGCTGTTTCCTTATATTCCTAAATTTCTGCCTGTACGCCTCAGGAACCAACTCATATGCACTAAAATAGACTTTTTTTACTGCATCATAATTCACTGACATTTCTTCTGACAGTGAAGTATAAACTTCGTGAGCTCTACCCACTAACCTAGACTATAAAAGCAATGTCTAGTTTTTCTTTGGCCAATTCATCTGTTTGGCTATCTTCACAAATGAAATAAAGAACATCTTTACATCCCTTTCTTCAAACTTCAGAAGACCTAGCACAAATTTAAACATCTCCCTACTGGGTTTTAGGTTGAAATGTTTTTCATCATCAGAATCTTCCTCAGCATCTGAGGTCGCTTTTTAAAGTCACTGGCAAGGCCAGCTTTTGTTGCCCATCCATAAATGTCCTTGAACTGAGTGGCTTGCTTGGCCATTACAGAGGGCAATTAAGAGCCAACCACATTGCTGTGGGTCTGGGGTCACATGTAGGGCCGACTAGGTAAGGATGACAGATTTCCTTCCTTTGTAGATATTAGCGAACCAGCTGCACTTTTATGACAATTAATGATAATTTCATGGTCCAGATTTTATTAATTGAATTTAAATTCCACCAGCTGCTGTGGTAAGATTTGAACCCATGTCCCTGTGCCTAGCAGGGTACCGCAAGGATCAGAACTTGGGCCACAGCTGTTCACAATATATATCAACAATTTGGATGAGGAGACCAAATGTAATATTTCCAAGTTCCCGGATGATACAAAGCTAGGTGGGAATGTGTGTTGTGAGGAAGACGTAAAACAGCTACAGGAGGATTTGGACAGACTTAGTGAGCGGGCAAGAACATGGCAGATGGAATATACCATGGAAAAGTGTGAGGTTATCCACTTTGGTAGAAGGAACAGATGTGCAGAGTATTTCCTAAATGGTAAGCGATTAGGAAGTGTAGTTGTACAAAGGGACCTGGGTGTCCTTGTCAATAAGTCACTGAAAGCGAACATGCAGGTGCAATGGTAATTAGGAAGGCTAATGGAATGTTAGCTTCACTGCACAGGATTTGAGCATAGGAGTGGTGAAGTCTTGCTTCAATTGTATAGAAGCTTGGTTAGACCACATCTGGAGTACTGTGTGCAGTTTTGGTCCCCTTACTCCAGAAAGGATATTAATGCCATAGGGGAAGCTGGGCCTGTATTCTCTAGAGTTTCGAAGGATGAGAGGAGACCTCATTGAAACCTACAAAATACTTAAAGGAATAGACAAGGTAGATGCAGGTATGATGTTTCTCCTGGTTGGGGAGTCTAGAACCAGGGGACACAATTTCAAAATAAGGGAGAAACCACTTAGAACTGAGATGAGGGGAAATTTCTTTACCCAGAGGATTGTGAATCTTTGGAATTCTCTACGCCAGAGGGCCGTGGAAGCTCAGTCATTGAGTGTGTTTAAGATAAAGATTGATAGATTTCTGATTAACAATAACATAAAGGATTATGGGGATGATGTGGTAAAAGGCATTGAAGTGTTCGATCAGCCATGATCGTATTGAATGGCAGAACCAGCTCGATGGGCCTTCTCCTGTTCCTATGTTACCCAGAACATTAGCCCAGGCTAATCTGGATTATGAGGCTTCCTCTGTTGAATGAGGAAGCTGGAGTAAAAAAAATTAGTCTGGGCCATTCTCAGAACCAGATTTCTGAACAGCAGAGGCTGCGGCCTGCCTGAACTCAGCCCCTGGCCTCATCTACATAATTCAGGGTGGGTTTCCAGTGCCTCTTGCATCTCCACAGGCAGTGCACCCACCATAAAAATCAATTTTGGGCCACTTTCTTCACCCACAGCGGTCCTTAGGTAAATTCTGGAACGCTTGGAAGGACAGGGGCAGGGAAAGATTGGAATATGCAACAGTGGAGGGGTACGGTGAATCATCAGGACTGTGGCATTGAGGGAAACATTCTGGCTCTTCCAAGGTCCACAGAGTATTTAAAAATACCTCTAATCTACCATTTGTCTTTTATTGTCAGTTGTGTGGGCTGCTAATGAATGTTAAATGACAGGCCTGATGCTGGCCCCCTTCATCAGTTGCTCATTTTATAAAGGGTTCTTTCAAAAGATGTCAGCCCTTCATTAACATGTTCAGAGGGCCTAACACCCACTTTAGGAAAGTGTGTTGACCAGGATACCAAAGAGGCTCTGCTTTTTCAAATAGTGCCATGAGATCTTCAACTTCCACTGAAGCCATTAAAATAAGCAGGGGGACCTTGATTGAATATCTCAGCTGAGGAATGGCACCTCAAACTAGCAGTTCAGACATTATGCCACATTTCATTTTGAATTCTAACATAACACTTCTCTCTGGATTTGATAGGATTGCAGGACACACAGGCACAGGCAACAAAACACAGTGCAACTGGTAGCTCAGTCTTTATGGAATTGCCATCATTGTTGTCAACTGCCATACACCACATATAACACCTCAGGGAATTGATTTTCTACACAATTCTACACATGACTTAACTGAAATCTCATAACAAATTGGCTGCAACCTTCTGTCTTTATGTTCCATAACCAATGAGCTTTTGGCCATTTGTTTTAAAGGTTGGACACCATCCAGGACAAAGCAGCCCGCTTGATTGGCACCCTATCCACCACAGTCAACATTCGCTCCCTCCACCACTGACACACAGTGGAAGCAGTGTGTACCATCTGCAAGATGCACTGCAGGAATTCACCAAGGCTCCTTCAACACCTCCCAAACCCATGACCTCTACCACCTAGAAGGACAAGGGCAGCAGGTTTACGAGAATGCCACCACCTGCAAGTTCCCCTCCAAGCCACATACATCCTGACTTGGAACTATATCGTCGTTCCTTCATCATTGTTGGGTGAAAATCCTGGAAATCCTTTCCTAACAGCAGTGTGGGTATTCAAACACTACATGGACTGCAGCGGTTCAAAAAGGCAGCACGCCACCACCTTCCAAGGGCTATTAGGGATGGGTAATAAATTAAGTTAGCTTAGCTAACAACACTCAGATCAGTGAACAAATATTTTTTAAAAAGAAGAAAGTATATACCCAAAGCATTGCCATCACCTTTAAATTAACTTCTGTAAACTTACCATTGTCAAAGGAGCTCTGCTCACTTGGACAGTAACCGTCAGTCGACAACCTGCTTGCCAAGATTTCATGAGATAGCATGCAGGGACATCATCAACATCAACAAGAATATTGAAGTCAATATTAGGCTTTGGTTTAATGGTCAATGAATGTTTTAGGTCAGAAATGATGGAAGAAAATAAGGTGGGCACTAACATGGGCAAAGATGTGGCAGGTCATTGCGCATCTGGACGGTTCAATTTACAACATAGGTGAATCTGGTCAGAAAATCTAAGCAAGAGTGACAAAATAGAGAGGCAGAGAAACCACCGTATTTTCTGTGGTAACTATGGTAACCATCAGCTTGGAATTAGTGTAAAGACATGATAGCTGAGTGGCAATCCCCCTGCCACCTACTGCTACAATTATTGTATATGCAACAGGAAGTCACTCAAATAAATAGGAACAAGGCAACCAACAATTACACCAACTACCATGCTGTTTCTTTTCAAACTTAATATCGCACATTTGGTAACATGTAGATTTAAAAAGCAGCCCTCACTTTTCAGCAAAAACAAAATATCAAAAAAGGAGCAGAAATAGAAAATGCAACACATCAAAATAGGCCATAATCTCGTCAGCCATTGAATCATGTCACCCTATATCTCAGGGGGGAGAGAACGAGAGCAGTGGGAACATTTGCAGCAGGTGCAATCAAGGAGCTTCACAAGAAGAACTTAATTTGTTTTTCCCCATCGTGGAAGAACCTTTTCAGTGTTTGATTCTGAAATGAGTCATCTCGAGAGACAGTGGGATTCGTGTGCTGTCATGCTGTTCTGCATTGTTTATCATTGCTACACAAGATGTGATAAGTGCATCTTGAACACACAAGGCACAAATTTCCATTGAGGATCTCCAGTTCAAACCTCTCCATATTCTTGGTCCTTTCTACTTCAGTTTTCACCTTCTAGCTGCACGTCTCCCAGGAATTCTCTCTTCCTCTGACATCAGTTTTCTCCTTTTCCACTCTTTCTCTAGTACTGCTTTACTCCTTGTTCTCTCTGCTAGATCTATGGTGATTCTGGTAGCCATTGTGTCCCTTCCTCTGGTATGCCAATCCCTAAATTGTATTACCTTTCTCCTATCACCCAACATTTAAGTGCTGCCCTAAAAACTCTTTTGTTCAACTGCTTTTAAATTCCATTCTAATTTCTTTTAATGGCTTGAAAATGTCCCATTTATTCCTACTCTCTGTTTGTATTCATTAACCAATCCCCAATTCATTCTAATATATTGCCAGAAGTCTGATGAGCCCTAAGTTTGTGTAATTATCTTTTTTGTGGCACATTATAGGTGGCATAAGCGTCGACGATGTAAGTGATTGGAACTATATTTATTTCTATGATATCACAAGTATTATAGGAAAATGCTAAGAGGAAAGATAACATTTGTATAAAACCTCTT
Source organism: Carcharodon carcharias (assembly GCF_017639515.1). Taxonomy (NCBI): domain Eukaryota; kingdom Metazoa; phylum Chordata; class Chondrichthyes; order Lamniformes; family Lamnidae; genus Carcharodon; species Carcharodon carcharias. The sequence continues at coordinate 45,193,413 of NC_054485.1, forward strand.
AATCAGTTTCCTGCCTCTGGCACAGCCAAGAGCTCTATCAAAGGTATGAATGACTTTCTCTGTGACCATGACCATGGTGCACTATCCCTCCTCATCCTATTTCGCTTCCCTGTAACTTTTGAGAGAATCAATCATTCATCATCTTCCAATACCTCCCCTCCATTCTCCATTTGAATGAGTCTAGCCTCACTTGATTCTACTATTACCTATTCAATACCATGCAGAGAATCTCCTACTATGGCTTCTCCTTCCCCCATACTGTTTCACTGGAGTTCCAAATATCTAACCTTGGCTGTCTCCTGTTCCTCAAATGCATGCTGTTCCATGGCAACTTATCTGAAAAGATAACACCAGGTTCCAAATGTAGGCTAATGGGACCAAATTCAAAAACTCTACCATCTCTTTCTACCCCTACTTCATCCGTCTGTTGTCAGCCTGCTTTTCGAGCATCCAGTCCTGGATGAGATGCAATTTCCTCCATTTAAACATCCCGAAGACTGAAACCATGGTTTCCTCTGCTCCATTCCTGAAAACTCCATTCCCTTGACACCAATCTCATGCCCCTCACCAGTCACTGTCTCAGGCTGAACTAGACTATTTGCAATGTTGGCATTCAGTGACTCCCAGTCTGGCAACACCCACAGTTTAAAATCCTTATCCTCATGTTCAAATCCCTTCATGGCTAGACTCCTCCCTCCAGCTGTCTGCGAATCCTTCAGCTACAGCCTGATACACATGCCCTGCTTCCGGCATTGGTGGCTGTGCCTTTAGCCATCTGAGCCTGAGGCTACAGACACCTCAACATCCCCACCTCAATCTGCTTGTTTAAATCCACCTCTTTTAGTTAACCTTCTGTCTTTGGTTCAGTGCCAAAGGAGGAGTCTGGGGTGTCTGAAGAATTATGAATGCTCTTGAAGTCTGTGCAATCATCAGTAAGCAGCCCCATATCTGACCACATGATGGAGGGAAGGTCATTGATGAGGCAGCTGAAGGTATTTGGGCCTAGAACTCTGTCCTGTGGAACTCCTGCCAAGACATCCTGTGCCTGCGATGATTGCCCTCCAACAAACACAATCTTCTTCCTTTTTGCTAGGTTTGACTGCAAACAAAGGAGATTTCACCCAGATTCCCATTGACTTCAATTTTACTTGGGCTCCTTGATGCCATACTTGATCAAATGTTGCCTCGATATCAAGGGCAGTCAATCTCACCTCACCTTTGAATTTAGCTCTTTTCTTGATATTTGGATGAAGGTTGTAATGAGCTCCGGAGGCGAGCATGTTTTTGGTGAGTTTCTCTTGATGGCACTGTTGACGGCACCTTCCACCACTTTGCTGATGATTAAGAGTAGGCTGATGGATTCAAAGGACAGCATTGCTGACAATGCAGCCTTCCCTCAGTGCTGCACCAGAATGCCAGGCTTCTTTATCTACTGAAGCCCTAAAAATGGGGTTTGGGTTCACTGCTCAAAGGAATATTTCACACAACCAAATGAGATTGTAAAGACAGCAGCTCGTCATGGCATAGCATTTTCTCCTCACACAGCACATGAGAAGATCAGATTAAGTTAACGCTTGTTCCTAAATATTTGGGTATGTTTACATTTTATACTGAGCAGAATGTGGGCCAAGGGGGATCAAATTTATTGCACAACATGGCCTAATGAAAATTCCATAGACTGTTTAGAGATCCAGTATTAACATGTTACAGGAAAAGAATGTTCCAATTTGCAGTGCATTTTGGCAGATTTCACACCATGAAAGTAAAGCATTCTGCATCCTGAAATTCTGACTACAGTGAGGTTAAAAAGTGAGCAGCCCCCAGGTCCAGTAAGTGTAGTTTCTGTTTTTTGAAGAACAAACTTTCAATTATTTGGCAACATGGTATTCTGGATAAATCGTAACTGCCTTTTAAATGACATTTCTACTTCATTGTTCAATGAAATTATACACAAGTCCTTGACAAGCACATACAAAAGGTAATGGCTTTTTGGTTGTGTCATTTTATTTATTCCAAAAACTAATCATATGTATATTGCTCTGTGTAATTGTATTCCCTAGCTCACTCTATCTGGTGCATCTTATTATCTGATTGAACTGAAAACTGCAAACCTCTTCAAGTTCTTCTTTTTACCATTTCACAGAAACATTCCTGGTAGAAGCTTGTAATGTCCCCTCCTCATCAGAGCAAGTCCCAGCCCCAGCTCCAATTTTCTTCACAGCTTACTTCTTTTAAGCCACATAAGTGCATCTGCAGGTCACACTAACATTCTGTCTGCCATCATTAATGGGTGTCATGCAACTTCCTACCTCAAGGTGAAGCTTAGAACAATTTCCCTAATATGTGGTGACTGCAAAAAATTAGCCAAGGTTTGTTACATCTGGGTAGTTTGCAGTCTTCTCACTTCACCCTCTTGCCCTCCTGGAAAGGCAGGAGCAGCCAAGTTATGACCTGTGATGTGATAGCCTGCTATACATTGTCAATGTCTTATTAATTTCATTATGGTTTAATGGCAATTACATTGTTGGGTATTTGTAACCTATAAATTGGGATTTTCCTTTCAGATTTTTTTTTTCATTTTGTAGTATCCCTTTAAAGGGCTGCCTTTTAATCTGTCCCTCATTTTGTTAATTTAGTTTATTTGGTTAATCAAAAGAGTTATAAATGGGGATAGCTGGGACACTGTTGGGGGTGCTGAAGTGTTGACTGTGAGCTAAGTCAATAATTGCTCTCCAGCAAAGAAAGCTGCCATTGTTTTAGTTTTAACTTCACCAATGAGCATGGATCTAGTTAACTTGTGTCATGGATATGCATTATTTCCCGTGACCAGCTACGTTTCCTCTTTATTTTTTTGCCCCACCTAAATTTAGTTAATTAAACCAGTGGAAGGCAATGCGGTGTCATCACTGTTGTGAAGTCCAGTACATTTTTCCTCACTTTCACTACAAAAGGCAGATCCTACATACGGATGTGCACTCCCAATGATCTGAAACTTACCATTATATATTTATTATTTGGGAAATAGTAGGCCCTAGTGAAAACAATTCTCTCTTTTAATGTACAGTTGGATTAGGAGATATGTTGGAGTTCAGGGAGTTCACTGTAGTATTATTTAAGATTGATATCAGTCATATCTGACAGATGAATCTAATAATTAAGCTTAAGCTTATTCACCCATGGAATTATTTACTGTCCAAATAGTTTGAGAAGTTTACTCTATCTTTCTGGGGCTTAATATTGCAGCTGAATATTATAGGGGTGGTGGGAGGTGGGGGGGTGTGGGGGGGGAGTGTGGTGGGTGGTGGTTGGATGGTTCATCCCTGCCCCTCACCATCCCCATTGGAAGCAAAGTCAGCATGGAGTCAACCCGCCACACGCCAGTCTGCTCTGTATCCATAAAGTTTGGGACTTCCTCCTCTCAATGGCGAGGAATTCCTGCCCTCGGGAGCTGGAAGCTAATCCGACCCAGTCCCAGCCATGAGCGCATTAGTGGGCGCTTCTGGGAATGCAATGAGTAAAAAGGAGGAACAATGGATCCCCAGAAACAGGTAGGTCTAGGGTCTTGGGCAGGATAGGGAAGGGGGGAGAGGGGAGGTGTGGGTTTGGCGGGTTTAAGGCTGCAGGCGGCTGGAAGGGGGCTGCCCCCCTGATCTGCAAAGGGAAGCCCCTGAAGGTAGAACCTCCACTTCCTTCCCACCCTTTGAAAAAATTGTTTTAAAAATGGGGCTGCTCCTTCCTGCTCGAGTGCCCACACCAAACATTTATGGTGTGGGCAGCATATTATCAGGGTTAATTGGCTTGGTAACAAGCCTAGTTGACCCTTGGTTATCTATTTAAATATGGCCGGCAGACCATGGATTTTGGCACCTGCTCAACCTCCCACCCCCATATTATGGGGTTGAGCTTGGGGGTGGGTGGGAAGGTGGTGGGATGGCACCCACCCTACTTTACATGCCCCCCACTGAAAACACACCCAGCGGGGTCACGTAAAATGCAGCCCTTGGTTTCAGCAGTTGATATCACATCAATACAGTAAAGCTTAGACATATTCCATTCATATATGGTTCAAAGTACTTGTAACTAAATTGAAGCAACCAACTTTATTCCCTTAGCTTGGAGCCCTGGGATAAGGAATTGTTTTTCAATCCAGGCATTGAGAAAGAAAATAGAAAGACTTGCATTTATATAGCACCTCTCACAACTGCAGGACATTAGAAATCACTTTGCAGCTAATTAAGTACTATTGAAGAGTAGTCAATGTGGTATTGTGAGAAACGTGACAGTCAATTGTGCACAGCAAGATCCCTCAACAGCAAAGTGATGATGACTGCAAGGAAGCATGTTGATATTTAATCCAGATAATGCTATTCAGAGCTACCCTGGCATTTAGCAGAAGTGTAAGGGATGACATTTTGGTTTATAGTAATAGTTATTCTTTAGGCTGCCTTGAGGAATGATTGGGACCAATTTTTAATGGCCACCTGTGTCGCCACACAGTGGGATGACCACAGTTGAAAATTGAAAAAGAAATTGGCCTCCCGAGAGCCACCCAGTGAAATTTTCAAGGAGGCATTAAAATAAATAGCTAGCATCACACCTGAAACAGTTTGGGGGCTTAATGAACATTTACATTGTGGCTCGCTTCTATTTGTACGATCCCAGTGCCATTTTTATGTACCAGTTAGAAGAGGATACATGCGCACGCTCCATAATAGTTAAAGATCCTTAAAGGGACCTCTGTAGGTCAGTGAAAAATGGGTTTCAGGTTAAAGGTATTTCAGGTTAAAAAGAGATCTCTGTGGAATCAGAAGGAATATCAATTCTCCTTCTGACCCTTCAAAAATTGACTCACACTTGGTCTGACTCTCCACAGTCCTCCGCCAGGATCAGCTCTCTCTCCTTCATCAGGTGCAGCCACTGGTTTTTTCATCACTCACGGATCAGTCAACTGCTTAAAATGCAGAAGCATCTGACCGGCGGAGTGGAATTGAGGCTCAGGTATGGAAATTAATTGGGTCTTTGACCAGCTCCAACGGACAGTGAACTTGCAACTTCCGCCTCTCACTAAAGGAATCAGTCAGCTTCAAATTTCCTCCATTCTCTTCTCAGGCTCTTTCTTTCAGTTGCTGGGTAGTAATCAGTTTTGGACCCTGAAACTCAGCAGTCAGGCAGGCCTGGGTATTCAGCACCAGCAAAATATGGTAAGGGAGGATGAAGGGCAGAAAGAGAGCACAAAGTGGATGTTAAAAAATTTTATAGGAGAATAGCAAGCAGGGATACATAAAAAGACAGGTGCGAACTTGCTATGCACAAATTAGTTGATGCATATTCTACATTACAACAGTTACTGCACTGCAAAAGTACTTAATTGGCTGTAAAATGCTTTGGGACACCCTGAGGTTGTGGGGGATGCTAAATAAACTCAAGCCATTCTTTTTTAACACACAAATCTCCATACGTACTGAAATGACTGAACAGATTTTTTTTTAAACTCAAGAAGTTTCAAGTATATAAATGTATGAGCTCATTGAACGTAAGAGCAGACTTGAAGGGCGAAATGGCTTACTTTCAGATTTTTGTGGACAGGGCATACCCGGGCAATTTTCAACATTGTTGGTAGGAACTAGTGTTACAGCTGTACTGAAACAGCTTAAGCCAGGGGCACAGCTAGTTCTGGAGCAGAAGTCTTCAGTCCTACTGCTGGAATATTGTTAGGGTCGATAGCCTTTGCAGTATCCAGTGCCTTCAGCTGTTTCTTGATATCAGGCTGAGTGAATCAAATTGGCTGACGACTGACATCTGGAATGCTGGGGACCTCAGGAGGAGGCTGAAATCCACTCGGTGCTTCTAGCTGAAGATGGCTGCAAATGCTTCAGCCTTGTCTATTGCATTGATATGCTGGGCTGCCCCATCATTGAGGATGTGAATATTTGTGGATCTTGCTCCTCTGGTTAGTTGTTTAATTGTCCAGACTATTCACGACTAATGTAGCAAGAATGTAGAGCTTAGATCTGATCCATTGTTGTGGGGTTGTTTAGCTCTGTCTATTGCATGATGCCTATGCTATCTAGCATGCAAAATTCCCAGTGTTGTAGCTAGACCAGGTTGACAATTCCTTTTTAGCTATGCCCGGTGCTGTTCCTGGTGTGCCCTCCTTCACTCTTCATTGAACCAGTGTTGACCCTCAGGATTGGTGGTAATGTTGGAATGGGGGTTATGCCAGGCCATGAGGTTACAGATTGTGGTTGAATACAATTCTGCTGTTGCTGATGGCCCAGAGCACCTCATTCATGCCCAGTTTTGAGTTGCTAGATATGTTCAAAATCTAATCCACTCAGCATGGTGGTAGTGCCACACAACACGATGTAAGGGTATCCACAATGTGAAGATTGGACTTTGCCTGCACAAGGACTGTGAGATGGCCACTCCTACCAATACTGTCATGGATAGATGAATCTGTGACATGTAGATTGGTGAGGATGAGATCAAGTATGTTTTCCCCTTTTTTGGTTCTCTCACCACCTGCCACAGACCCAGTCTAACAATTATGTCCTTTAGGACTTGACTAGCTTGATCAGTAGTGGTAATACTCAGTTACACTTGGTGATGGACATTGAATCCCCCACCTAGAATACATTGTGTGCTCTTGCCACCCTCAGTGATTCTCCCAAATGATGTTCAACATGTAGGAACATTAATTCATCAGCTGAGGGAGGTTGGTAGGTAGTAATCAGCTGGAGTTTTTTTTTTCCCATGTTTGAATTGATGTCATGAGACTTCATGGGATCCAGAGTCAATGTTGAGGACACCCAGAGCAATTCCCTCGCAACTGTATACCACTGTGCCTGCACCTCTGGTGGGTCTGTCCTGCTTGTGGGACAGGACATACCTGTTGTGGTATGTGCCTGAATGCCATTGTACAGGTGCTTAGCAGAGAAGGGTTAATGTGAGACTAGAGAATAGCATGGCTCATGCTATGGTGTATAGTGTCACATGATAATAAACAGAGAATAGTCTAGAAAGAACACTCTGGAACCAACCTCCATGGAGGTAACAGCACCATGCATGACAGCAATCAGGGATCTGTAAATAGTTAAAGGTTAACAATAAATGGTACAGGTTTAAATATACAAGTCTCAAGATCCCATCATTGAGAAATCTAAAGAACCCATATTATAACAATACTCAGGAATGGTGATGGGTGGTGTCTGGACATTGTCTGTAAGGTATGTTTTGGTGACTATGACTATGTCAGGCTGTTGCTTGATTAATTTGAAGGACAGTTCTCCCAATGTTGACACAAACCTCCATACAAGTAGGACGACTTTGCAGGACTGACAGGACTGGGTTTGCTGTTGTCATTTCTGGTGCCAAGGTTGATGCTGGCGGTTGGTCCGATTTTATTCCTTTTTGATTTACAGCAGGACTTAGCCATAAATTAGAAGGGGTTATAAACCAAACCTTAGCAAAAGATGAAACCTCAGCAGGGTATCTTTAGCTGCTGATAATCTATCGCTCCTGCTTGGTGACAATTGATTGCTTATGCGTGAGCTTATATATTCTTTGGCTCTATGCTGTTGGGTATGTAACCAGTTCTCTTTTATGCCTTTGTACATTGCTGAACGGAGCCACCTGAAGTGGGATTTATGTATGTAGAGAAATCTAATGTTAAATAAGCATTTAATTATTGCAACAAATCCATTTATTAGTTTGCTTAACTGTAGTCGAGCCTAAGACACAAATCCCCTCTTCCTGGCTAATGAAGTGTAGTCTAGTTCAACAGAGATAATGGGGCAGTCGGGAGATGTTTGAAATAGAAGTTCTCAGGTCCTGACCCAATCTATTGTGACAGCTTTTCTGCCAAGTTAAAATTTACAAAGTTTGCTGTTCTGGAATTGCAACTTAATAGCTTCCATTGCTCATCCATGTTTTTAAACTCAAAGTAAAGTCATGTTTTGTAAGTTCATGCTTGCAGCATCAGCACCAAGAACCCTCAGATGCTGTTCAGGTCAGATGGGAGTAAAATTTCCTCTGCAGGGCCTCAGCAATGCAGAAAAAACTTTCATTGGCCTGATTCTTAGGTTGAAAACTGAAGGCTGCCAGTGCATAACTTTACAATCTATGCCATTGGTGCATACCAAGGAATGGTGCAAAGAATTCTGAATATGAACAGAGGTAATTGGAGCAGGAATGGGCCATTCAGCCCCTCGAGCCTCCTCTACTATTTGATAAGATCATGGCTGATCTGATTGCGGCCTCAACGCCACCATCCTGTCGACACCAGATACCCTTTGACTCCCTTGCCAATCGAGAATTTATCTCACTCAGCCTTCAAAATATCCCATAACCCTCTGTCAACTCCTCTCTGGGAAAGAGAATTCCACAGACCAACAGCATTCTGCGTGAAAATATTTCTCCTCATCTCTGCCTTAAATGGGAGATCCCTTATTTTTAAACTGTGTCCCCAGATCTAGTCTGTCCCACAAGGGGAAACATCCTCTCAGCATCCACCCTATCAAGTCCCCTCAGGATCTTACATGTTTCAGTGAGATCATCTCTTTCTGCTAAACTCCAATGGATACAGACCCAATCTATCCAACCGTTCCTCATAAGATAATCCCAATCAGTCAAGTGAGCCCAGTGAGTTATTGCTCCAACCACTGGAAAGTATCACTCACTGGCCCAGCATCAAATTTAGAATGCACATACTGTGGAAATCTTGAGTGAAGTTGGCAAAGAACATGAATAAATTTCAATCGCATTTGGGCCTGCTCCGCTATTCTCTATTTCTCAGCTCTCGGTCATATTCTCTAGGTCGGCACTTATTCAAGATCTTTTGAACTTTGGACTGAGTCAGGAAATTGACCAAAGCTGCCAACAAAGCCTTTCTCTGCCATAGTGGGCACCAACTCATGACTTTTCTTTTCATCCACATGTAAAACCTCATGGATCCCCATGCTGGCTGGGTTCTCAGATTGCACAACTCAGCAAAGTTCACCTAACAAATGTGTAATGAACAGTTTACCATTTATTTTTGATATTATGTTTTAAAAGTTCCCAATTTATATCCTTTCAAGCTTTATATAATGATACAGCACAGAGAAAGACGTTGCTGGGGTCAGAAACCTGGAACATCACTGTGGGTGTACCTACACCACATGGACTGCAGCGGTTCAAGAAGGCAGCTCACCACTACCTTCTCAAGGGCAATTAGGGATGGGCAATTAATGCTGGCTTAGCCAGCGATGCCCACATCCTATGAAAGAATATTAAAAAAAAAAGAACATTTGGCCTATCTTGCGTGTGCCAGCTCCTTGAAAGATCATTTGAATTAGTTCTGCTCACCTGCTCTTTTTGCACAACCTTGCCTTTTCTTTTCTTTTGAAGTATTTATCTATTTCCCTTTTGAGAGTCACTGTTGAATCTGCTTCCAACACCCTTTGAGGCAGTGCGTTCTGGATCATCATAACTCACTGAGTAAAAAGAATTCTCATCTCTGCCTGGTTCTATTCTCAATTGTCGTAAACCTGCATCATCTGGTTATCCACCCTCCTGCCAGTGGAAATTGTTTCCCGCTAACTTTCTATCAAAGTCCCTCATAAATTTGAATATCTGTATTAAATATCTCCATAACCTTCTTTGCTCTAAAGAAATTGACCCTGTTTTCCCTCCATGAAAGAGGAGAGAGAGACACTCAGAGAGATGGAAAAGGTTAGAGAGATTTCGGGCCTCGTCAGCTGAAAGCATGGCCACCAAATGTGGAGAGATTAAACTGGAGATATGCAAGATGCCAGAACTGGGAGAGTACAGAGGCCTTGAAGGCTTTTAGGACTAGAAAAGGTCACAGAGATAGGGAGAGGCAAGGTTGTGAGGGATTTAAAAACAAGGATGAGAATTTTAAAATTAAGGTGTTACTTATATGGGATTCAATGTAGGTCAGGGAGCACAGGAATTATGGGTGGACGAGAGTTTGTGGGAGGTAAGATATGGGCAGCAGAGTTTGGGATAAGCACAAGTTGGCTGGATGATTGGAGTCCAGCTAGGGGAGCACCGAGATAGTCAAATCTTGTCACATTTTCATCCAAATTTAATATTAAACATTTGGCACTAATGCACGCTTGAGCCCTGAAATCCTACAATCCTGTTGTGCTGCTTTGACAATGTGGGGAGCAGAATTCAAATGTTCCTGGTGGGAGGAACACCATTTTTCATTGGAGTTTCTGACATCAGGTCATTAACATAAAATCTGCGTCAGCATGGGTGCATCAGTATAGGTGCATCCTGGGTGCCTGTTGAGGAGGGGTCTGGTGTAAAATGCGCCACTAAGGAATTCCATTGGGCTGAAGCTGGAGGATCCCATTTAATAATGAATAAAAGATAGAAATTTGGTCCTCTTTATGTGACTGCCTGTTATCTTCTGGGGTTTGAGGCCTGGACCTCCCTGCAAGCCCACTTATATTGTTCCTTTGACTTGAATGCTGGTGTCTTTCCTATGAGAGTAGGTGGGAGCTGATATGTTTGGCACTTACATATTATTAACTGAAAACTAGATGGCCTCCTTGATGGGAGTAAGTGCCTTGTTTTGGTCATACTTCACATGCATTATTTTGTTATTCTTTGAAAGAGCTATTATTGAGAGTCTAATAAAAACAATTAGTTATCACCACAGAAAATGGAATGCTTCCTCGGGCATTACCCCATCACCCCATGTGCCTCCTCTCCCACCCACTACCAGCCCCATATTCCCTAAGCAAGAATTCCTACACTTTTGCTCTTCAACATGGAGGCCTGGCAGGTTGGTGTCTCACTTCGGGCAGAATTTTACGTCCCATGGGCGGGTGCGCACCCAACCCAATTGGGAGTAAAAAAGTGCGCGATGAGGTTGGGCGAGCGCCCCGATTTATCGCGCACTTGCGCGATATTTTGTGAGAGTTGGCAGTGCGCCCGCTGACAATTAAGAGGCCTATTATGGCCATTAAACTAGCAATGAATTTGTATTTTTTGTTGCCCGTCCAACCTTATGGTTGGCGGGTGGGTGAATAGGCTAGGCGGCCTTTGCATTTTTTTAGGAAACCTCATCCACGGGCAGAATGAGGTTTCCAACAGTTAATTAAAAAAAATTTAAACATCATTTTTAAAATGTCCTTGTTCATGTCACTGAGTCACATGTGGGAACATGTTTCCCTTATTTTTAAAATCTTTATTTTTCATTTTAAAATTCTTCAGCTCCTTGAGGCAGCTCTGTGCCTTCAGGGAGCTTTCGGTGAGCGCTCCCCTGCGCCCACGCAGACTTCAGCACTTGCCCTCCTTCCCCCACCCTCCCTCCCTCCCCCCACCCTGGCAGCGCTGAGCGTTTCACGCTAGCTGGCCGTTAATTGGTCAGCCAGCATGAAATCGTGGCCGGGGCCCCTGATTTTGTGTCTCTACCTTGTCATTTTCCACCCAGTCACAATGAGATCCATGACTTATTAGTCAATCTAATCTACCATCTAGTAATTTAGCACATGAGTGTCAGCTGCCACAACATAAATATTCAGGGCTGTGCTCTTGGTCTACGTTTTCAGTTTTGCAAGTGAGACCTTCCTGGGGATTTAGTGAAGCTCAAAGGCTTCAAGTAAGGAATTCAACTTTTCTTTTTGTTTGGCCTTTCAAAGTCAATATGTGGCAGCTTCAGTGGGAATTTTCTTTGCTTATTGAAGGTCAGACTGAAAATTATTTTTCCCATCCCAATAGGACCTTAAGCTGATGCTTTCACTTAAAAAAATAGTTATAAGTTTCTGGAATTGAAATTCTCATAAGAAAATACATTAGCTCAACATGGTCACAGCACAAGCACAGAGACTGGACAAACAGGCTTTTGTAATAAAACAGTGGACATGCAGCAATGCTTTAATTGATTCTTCCTGGGTTGCTTTAATGACAGACAATGTTTTCCACTTTGGATATAAGCACACTGAGGCAGGGTTTCCACTTTGGGCTATAATTGGTGATCCAGACACAAACTGCCCCCAACATTGCCGCCATTTTGAAAACAATTTTCTTTTCCTTCAAGTTTCTGGTCAGACGTATTTGCACACTGCTGAATGCAAAACCTGCGATCAGCCAGCGTAATCGAGCAGCATTTTAAAACATCCTCAAGATTTGGTCAGAGCCTCCATTACAATATTTCTTGTAACGAATTTCTTGGAGAGACACAGGGCGGCATCATTTCAGATTTGCACAAAGTACCGTAGCGGGCTGGAAAAATGATATTTTACCCTCTGGCCGCAATGGCAGGTTTTTGCGGCATTTCGTCCCATTCCCAGTGCGCCTCAGCTCATTAAAAATGCGTTCCCAGGAAACACGCTGGCAGGGTGGTCTCTGATTCTCCCATACCGCTGTTACCTCAGGCCTTCAGTAACCCGGGCGCCATGTTTAAAGGATGCCCCTGCACAGAGCTAGCTCCCTCTAAGTGATAGGAAGCTGCTGCAAAGTCACGGCTGCCAAAAAGAGGAAACACGCTGCCCCAAATTTAGTGATGCCTCCCCTAGACGTGTACTGGACACAGTGGAAGTCCTCCATGAAGTCCTGTAGCCCCATTCTGGGCGAAGACCAGCAAGCAAGGTCACCAATCCAGCCTGGGTGGCAGTGGCAGTGGTGGTCAGCGCCAATAGAGGGCAGCCACCCAGTGTTGAAAGAGGGTGAATGATCTCCTCCATTCCATCAGGGTAAACCACTCTTCTCATCACTCTCAACTCACACACTCACAAACCCATCACATATCCACAGGCCCTCATTCACTGCCAGTTCAAGGGACATCACCATTCACTCTCTCACACACACCTTCATTGTCCTCATCCCATCCATGGCACCACTCACCACCCACACAGGCCAGGCATCCTTCTCATCTGGCTTGGCAGGCAACCTATTTACACACTCTCTATCTGTATTCTTGCAGGAAAAGCTGGCACAGAACAAAAGGGAGAAGTTTCAGGCTGGTGGAGGAATGCCTGACATCAAGGTTCTCACAGGCTTTGAAAATAGCGTCATTCAGCTGGCTGGCAATGACCCAGACCATTCCTGTGCTGACAGTGAGGTCAGCGGTGCTGAACCAAGTGAGGATCCAGAGTTCAACCATGCTGTGGATGAGTTCCTTGTTCCTCGGTCTCCTGCCATGCACTAATTATCTCTCCTTGCTGTTGCAGGCACATCTGGGAAGCAGCCAGGGGAGTCCATGAGCCAGGTCCTTGACTCAAGCCCCGAAGGCACCATCTGATGACATCCTAATTGAAGACCCATCACAGCGCTCACCCACACCCTCCACATGCTCCTTAGTGGGACTTAACTTTAGAGTAGCCTCGGGATCACAAATTTGTGAGCACATCGCATTGTCTGATTCTTTGCAGGCGGTGGTAGGGACTTCCCAGGCTTTTGGCACTCGGAGGGCTGCTGGGGGCCAGAAATCTGCTGGTCCAAGTCAAATGAGGAGCCTCTGGACTTGGTCATACCTCAGTTGCTGGAGCTGCAAAGGCAAGCTCGGGAAGATCAGGAAGGGATGTCCACTGCACTCCTCCGATTGCAAGGTGTGATAGAGGAGTCTATCCGCTTTCAGTCTGAGGTGATAGCACCGGCATTGCAATGCACTGAGGTCAACCCTGGTAGGATGGTGGCCACCATGGAGACCTTGATCCAGGACATCAGCCATGCACTGCTGCATGGGATTAACTCCATCGCTGATGCCATAGTTGGCCTCCAACAGTTTGTATGATAGAGGGGCACAGGGCAGCTCACTCCAGCTTTCCCTTTCCTGCAAGGAGTCAGTCAAAAGCCCTTGGGCACCCATAGAGAGGAGGATCAGCAGGTGCACCCCCGGAGCCATCCACTCAGGTGATTCTGAGATTGTCCAGCTCATCCGAATCCCTTCTTCCCGTGACCCCAGCAGCACCAGCTCCACAGGCCGAGGAGGGTGCCACTGCCACATGGCAAGATTCCAAAAGCAGGCCTGGGCCCACCAGGCCTTGGCCTTCCAGGGGACACCTGCCAAGGTCATCACAGACAACAGAGCATAGCAATCAGCAGGCTGTTTCTATCTCCACTGTGGATGTTGAGGGAGCACCAAGATGTAGCGGCAGGGTTAGGAAGGTTAAAGAGATGCAGTTGCACAGCCTGGGCACGGGTGTTGATCACATGTATGTAATGTTCGCTGCAAATAAACTTCCAAGGATGTCTCCCTGTCTATGACTCCGTGTTACGATGAGCACTACTATCGTCACTCAGATGTGAAAGTTTGGTTCCTGCACAAGATAGAGGCAGGTGTCTCAGTCCAGGGCCATTTCCCGGTGCAGTAACCTTCAGACCCAAGTGATGATCTTGATTCACACTCACTGGACACATTACCGATGCCTGCACCTCAGTGGTGCTTGTCATTGCTGCCAGAGTGTCCTGGGTAGACATCACAGAGTTCCATTATTCTCTCTGTGTGCTCTCAGCACCTTTAAGTTGGGGTTGGCCTCCCATCTCTTCAGTATCTGTGACCAGTGACTCTGTGCTCCTGAAGGGGTCAGGTGCTGAAGGCTGACAAAGGATCAGGTGCATTTAAAGTTTCACGGCTGTGTCTCTATGATATGATCCTGATCACAGAGCACAAGTGAGCTACCCTCAGCCAGACAGGATAAAAACATTCACAGACGCTATGTGAAGATCTATGGAGTGTCCTCACTGTATGTCATCATCATCCTCCTGGAATCTAGCAACTATTAGGGCCTCCATGGTATGAGATTGGGCACTGAGGGTATGTGCACTGCCATCAGCCACACAGAAGTTAAACATTCACATTTGCAAGGTGAGGATGTCAGGACTATCCTTACTGCATCTCGTCATCATTCTCCCACGAATCTTGGGGCTATGAGGGCCTCCCGAGCACATCTGCCTCATCTTGGCCGGTGCAATGGCCTCATCGCCGGCATTCTCGCCTTCGGGACCTCATCCTCATCATCCCTTTTGACATCCTCCTCATTGGAGGATTCATGTAGCTCCTCCATCTTCTCAGTCAGGTCCTCTCTCCATGGCTGTGCCACGTTGTGTAGCGTGCAGCAAGTGACAATGCGCCTCACCCTCTGGTTATTGCAGTGCTCCACCAGACCTGTCAAGGCACCGCAGCCTCATTTTCAAAATGCCTATTGTTTACTCCGCCAAAGTCCGGGTCATGGCATGAGTCTCGTTATATCATCGCTCTGCTGCAGCCTGAGGCCATGGCATCGGTGTCATCAGCCATATCCTCTATGGGTAGCCCTTGTCCCTGAGGAGCCAACCCTGCAGCCTCTGTGGACCCTGAAAGATGTCAGGGATCTGAGACCTGCTAAGGATGTAGGAGTAATGGACGCTCCCTGGGAACCGTGCACAGACCTGTAGAATGTGTTTGTGGTGGTCACACACCAGTTGATCATTCAGTGAGTGGAAACACTGCTGATGGCATAGTGGACTGCTTGTTGCCATGGCGATCTAAGCATCACATGAGTGTAGTCAATGGCACCCTGCACCTGTGGTAAATCTGAGATCTGCGCAAACTCCAGTGCTCTTGCTTCATGGCTTTTCTGTCACAGGGTGAAATGAACAAAGTTCTGTGTCTTTGTGAAGATGGCATACGTGACCTCCTGGATACACTTCTACATGGACACTTACAAGATCCCACACAGGTCACCTGTGGAACTCTGGAAGGAGCCAATGGTTAAAAAAAACTGAATGCTGCATTCACTTTCATGGCCACTGGTAGTGGATGCCCTCCACACCCCAATGGTGCCAAATCCTGTAGCAGGTGACATATGTGACCGACCAATTCCCAAGACATGTGCAGCCTTCGGCGACACTGGTTCTCGGTCATCTGTAGGAGTGAAAGCTGCTGCCTATACACCCTGGGTCTAGTAAGGTGCCTACAAGCAATGGCTTGCTGTGGGTCTTCAGTTGCGTGTGCTGCAGGCCCTGTCACCTCTTCATCTCAAGGGAGGTGTTCCTCGCTTTGCCGAGCCAGGCGCCTCCACTGCTCTCTTCTTCTCTGCTCTCTGTAAGCCATGAGGCATACCGTTAAATCACCAGGTTCCATGGTTCTTATTTTCTCCACCTGCAGGGTCAAAGAGAGAGATGATTGGATTAGCATATGTGTACTAAGAACCTCTCTTGGTTAACTCTGAAGGCCCCTCCACGCATGCTGAAGTGTGCTGGTCACCACTTGGATGGTCAGTATGTAGTGCACTTATGAGCTGTCCAAAACCCCACCCACCTCTGCCCCAGTCCACTCGACCAATTGGTGGCAGCTTTGCCCATTGGACTCCATGCTGTGCTCTCAACTCAGGTGCATGCATTCTCCTAACCTGCACTGCAAGGCTGCACTGTTAACTTCAACCATGACGGATACTGGTCCAAACCTTAACAAAGACATTGCAAGGGGCTGTGAGCACCTCCACCAGTGACTGCTCCATGGCCGTCTTTCGCAAGGGGATTGGATAAAGTGCTCATTCAGCCAATTGTACTCTTGCCCACTAAAACACACATTAGTTTGCAGTCTGCGCCCGAGGGGTGAAAAGCTCTGGAGCATTTGGTGGCACTTCCATGCTTTTGCGTTGCTTGAGTGGGCAGAAAAGCTTCAGAAACTTGACTCCAAGTGGCTGAACGGTCTCAGCTGCAGAAGGATGCTCACTTTTGACAAGCTTTTCCAATTGCGTGGCCACTTCCCTCTCGACCGCTCTCCCCCGCACCGGCATGTGCTTGTGTATTTCCTTCAGTCTACACTGCCTAGTCACCCACCTAACCGCCCAGCCTCCCAACCCGGCCAGACCTGCACTGGAGCCCTTGCCCCAGCACCGCAATGAAAGCCAGCCGGGAGAAAGCGACTTGCCTGTACCTCCCACAGCACCACCGCACTGCGCCCCCCCACTCAACCACCCAAATGCACAGTGCCTCTTCCTTGATATCCCACGGGCAATGCTTGCAAGTGCGGAGCAAGGTTGTGTGCACTCACCTCCAAGTTCCCCTTAAAGTTCAGGTCACCAGGTGCACGCCTTTTAAAGGCAGTCGTGAAACACGCTGTTCTGAAATCACGCCATCGTGGGCGCCAAATTTGACATGGGAGGATGATTCCAGCAAGCAGGACTTATAATTAGATGCAAATGTATTAAAATGACGTTCCTGACATGCGGCGGTGGAAAGCACAGCCCGCCATTGATGGGTGAGGCCGACGATCACAAACTGGTCTAAGACAGCGTAAAACCGTTCTTTGGCCTTCTTGCCATATTGTCCTCCCCCGCCCACACCCGCCATGACACCCGACACCAACGGGGCTGGAACATTCTGGCCACAATACGAAAACATAGCTCTCAAGCCCAGGAGAAACCTGGCAAGATTTCATGGCCATCTTAGTCAGTAAGGACCCAAGTGAAGGGAAGGGGTCTCCCATGCAGCTGCTCAAATGCTTTGACATGAACTGACATTATTGAGACCGACATAAAACTTAAGCCACTGGCATGGCCAGCATCTAACAGGTTCACCAGGCTTTCAGCATGACAGGTGTTTCTAGGTTGTAGATAAAGTGCACAGCAGCATGGGCACTTGGAAACCTTCAAGCCTTATAACACAGGAAGCTAACACCTTGATGCACAGTTGAGCTATGGGTGCCAAAGATGGCATTCTTCATCTTGAGTTCTCTCCCCAAAGGCATTCCTTGATGATTACTTGACAAACCACGGTAAAGTGCTATGGCTTTTTCCTATGGGGTAGGGTGAGGAGGATGGGTAGGGTGAGGAGGCTGGCCCTGGGTCTATTTCAGCCAGAACGGTGATTGAACCCCAGTGCTGTTCGCGCTAATCTGATCCCCAGGCTAGCCGTCTAGCCAATTAAGCTAACTGGCCTCCCAAGGGTGGGATTATCAGCTCCTAATTTTGTTTTATGAAGAATTGTTTTTTTTTAATTAATTCTTGGATGTGGACATCACTGGCAAGGCAAACATCTATTGCCCACCCTTACTTGTCACTAAGTCACTTTCTAGAGCTACTGCAGCCTGTCTGTTAAACGTATTTCCACAGTGCTGTTAGGTAGGAGGTTCCAGGATTTTGACGCAGTGATGAAGAAGGAGCAGATCTAACTTAAGAAGATTGTCTAAGCCTTCTGAATGGGAGATATATTTAAGTCCCTCCGGGTAAATGTTCAGCGCATGAATAACTCAAGAGGCCAAGGGCACACCTCTGACTTGCAGCAACCATCTTTTGTTGTTTCAAGACCTTGCACCAGTTGATGAACTGACAGTGGTTAATAACTAGTGTCTGTGAACTAGCCTTCATATTATTGCACCTAAGCAAATTGAGGTGTTCAATCCAATTCTCAGTATAAGTGGAAGAGATGTTGTGCAGTTTTCAGTTGAATTTAAAAAAAAATATTCTGCTTTGCTTTTCCACTGCACAAACTTTCAAAACTGCCATGTTTGCAGTGAGTCGTTCAATGCAAAATTAAATAAAGATTAAATGAAGTTCTGTTGAAGGGTCATGAGGACTCGAAACATCAACTTTGCTCTTCTTTGCCGATGCTGCCAGACCTGCTGAGTTTTTCCAGGTATTTCTGTTTTTGTTTTGGATTTCCAGCATCCGCACTTTTTTGCTTTTATGTATATAAATAAAGAGCTATCCAACTTTACAAGAATGCAATTAAAAAGCACTCTCTTATAAGACAAAAATTGATCTTTAAAGTAAATATAATTTCAAAGTATCTAAGTATGTATTGCCTATGCATGCACAACAAAAGGAAGATTGCTTATTAAGTCAATGGTTTATTAGAACTTTGAAGTACTTTGGGGTATGCTGTTTTAATATAACAGGTGAATTTTCATGTGCCTCTGATCTTGATACCAGCTGTTCATTGTGACAGTGTTTCAACTAACTCTCATTAATTGCTTCAAAATTAATGAGTTCCAATGTTGGTTCCTCTTTTGGTTTTTCCCATGTTTCATAGGTCGCCACAATGTTGGTTGATCACCTTCATTTCAAACATCAGTTTTGGATTTGGCGCATGGTTCTACAGCCAGACGCCCATCCTGCTGATAAAGCTCCCACTTATCCAGACTGGAAACTAACTCTGATCCATGCCTGCTTGCCCGCATCAGTGGCTGGGTTAATGTAATGTCAGGCATAAATTTCTAAATAAATGATTTACCTTTGTGCCAAGGAATGTGGGTGCAGTTTTTCAGATATGACATTAAACTGAGGTCCTGTTTGCCCTCTTATATGGACATAAACAATCTTATGACACTACACTGAAAGAGAGCACAGGTGATCTGATATCATCCCAATATTTCTCAATTATTATGATTAGAACAAATTAATTGGTTGTTACCATATTGCTGTTTGTGGGAGCTTGCTGTCCATAAATTATATAAAACTCTGGCTCAGCCCCAGCCAGAGTATTATATCCAGTTCTGGGCACCACACTTTAGGAAGACTGTGGAAGTATTAGAGAGGGTGCGGAAGAGATTCACGAGAACGATTCCAGGAATGAGGGATTTCTGTGACGTAGACAGATAGGAGAAGTTGGGACTGTTTTCATTGCAAAAGAGGTTTACAGGGGATTTGATGGAGGTATTCAAAATCATAAGGAGTCTGAACACAATAGATAGGGAGAAACTATTCCCATTGGTGAAAGGATCGAGAACCAAAGGGTACAGATTTAAGGTAATTGATGAGAGAACCAATGGTGACATGAGGAACATCTTTTTCATGTAACAAGTGGTTAGGATCTGGAATGCCCTGCCTGAGAGTGTAGTGGAGGCAGGTTCAATCGAGGCATTCAGGAGGGAATTGGATTGTTATCTGAAAAGGAAAAATATGTAGGGTTGGGGACTGGCTCTCATGAATTGATCCTTTGGAGAGCCAGCATTGACATGAAGGGCCAATGGCTCCTTTCTGTGCTGTCACCATTCTATGATTCTAAATTGGCCTCACTTTTCCAACATTATAACCATGTGGCTGCACTTCTAAATTACTTCATTGGCAGGAAAGCAATTTGGGATGTGCTTATGTTATATAAATATAAGTTTGTCTTTTTATCCTTCAGTATCACTAAAATAGATTTTCTGGCCATTGTCTCATTGCTGTTTGTGGGGCCGTGTTGTGCGTAAATTGGCTGCTGTGTTTTGAACATAGCAACATTTGAAAATGAGGTACAGGAAAAGTCTTCCCTACACTGCAAGGGCAAGGGCATCATGCCTAAAGACCTTCTTCCATCCTAATCCCCTGTCAGCACTTCACACCAATCTTCACAACAATGTAATCTCTAAGGAGTGGCAAAAAAGTCAAAGTGCCCAGTAAGTTAAGAAATACCCTGTAAAATCCTCTTTTACCCCACCAGGTGATTGAAACCAAATTACATAGACCAAGTATTGCCAGCTTTTATATGGCCATATCCACCCCAGTCAGAACCAGTCCAGTTCCAAGTTGAAGGTAAAGAATCACCACCCACTACATTAATTGGCAATATGTTTGAAAGGCTCACAATTCTATAGGGAAAAAAAATAACCACTGAATATCCAGTTTATTCCTACATGTTCTTAAACAATTTAAACTGGGTCCCCTGGTCCTTACCAATCTGCTAAACTGAAATAATATATCCTAGGGATGCCATCCAACCCTCTTAATATTTTATAGGTCACTTCTAAGTCTACATTCCTCAGGAGTAAATAGGCTAAAGTCTTTGATATTATCTGAGTAGCTGAGGTTCTTTAACTGCTGGATCTATTCCAAAGTCACAATATCACACTCCATTTTGGAACCAAAACCGGTACAGTCCGGCAGGCATCCTGTCATCTCAAAATGGGTGAATGGTTCCATTAATATAGCGCAATATCTTGCTAGCTTTAGCAACAGTTTCTCTGCATTGATCATGAACCACCAGTGATCTGTGCACAGTAACATCAAGATCTTTTCCTTTCTCAGACTCTTTCAGTATTGTTTCCTGCAAATGACGTGTATTCTGTGCTGGCCCAACAAATGCCCATGACACTCTATTTATCTAAATAAAATACCATTTGCTAATGTGTGGTCCACCCATTCAAGCGCATCTAATTCTTTTTGGATTTGATTGCATTCCCATTGGCTCTTAAGCTTTTCATAGAGTTCTGCGTCTTCTCCAAACCTACTTACTATACTCTCAACACCACTGTCCACATCATTAAGAAAGACCATGTAGAGTAATAGGCCTAGGAGCAATCCCTGGGTCACCACTAGTATGTCACCAAGCTGAATCACATTGTTAACTCCAACTATTTTGTGAAATATTGGACCAAATTCCTAATCCAGTATTTCAAATTCCCACTGAGACTGCAAGGATCCATCATGTGAAGTAACTTATCAATCTTACTTATCTAACTTACCTATCTGAAATAAAACAAAATCAGCTCTGAAGGGAGGTCATATGGATACAAAATGCTAACTCTGTTTCTCTCTCCACAGATGCTGCCAGACCTGCTGAGTTTTTCCAGTATTTTCTGTTTTTACTACTTATCTGAAAGTCCAGGTAGACAATATCTACCAAATTTCCCTCATTCACTGCTCCAGTGACTTCCTTAAAAAATGCTAACAAATTTGTTACACATAACCTATTTTTTCACAAGCTGTGGTGTGAATTTCAAATGGCCACATCCCTTTCCCACTGATCTTAACAGCATCTTTTATGACACCATTTAGGAGTGTCCCAATAATAGAAATCCCTAGCTCTGTTTTATGCCCTTGTTTGAAAATAGGAACCACATGAGCTTCCGAGTTTAAGGGAACTATCCCTGACTTATTCATGTTACAGTCACAAAAACACCATATCCATCTCTTTAATCATCCTTAGTAAGAGAGTATTAAGACCTTGGGCCCTAACAATTCTGAGTTTTTTAATCTATTCAAAATAATATTACCATCTATTTTTGACAGTAATAATGATACTCAAGACTGACCACCCCTCATAAACATCGTCCACAGGAATATAGAGGTTGCTGCAAAATGTCCTCCTCCATCTTTGAGATCACTGCCATGTTTGGCACTCCCCGCACATCATTGCCCTCTCGCAAGTGTTGTGGGCCATCTTCTGCTGAGAAGACAATGGGAGAAAGATGAGTTGCATATCTGGGTGGATCAACTCCTCATGTAGGTACCCACAGTCTCTGGTGCTTCTGTTCTGGACATCACAGCACATCTCAGTGTTTCAGCTAACCATAG
The DNA here is from genome assembly GCF_017639515.1 of Carcharodon carcharias. NCBI lineage: Eukaryota > Metazoa > Chordata > Chondrichthyes > Lamniformes > Lamnidae > Carcharodon > Carcharodon carcharias. The sequence goes on from NC_054485.1 coordinate 45,215,630, forward strand.
AACCATGGAAAAGTTACAGCACAGAAGAAGGGCATTCAGCCCATCTTGTCCATGCCAGCTCCAGGACACCCAGGTGCCCTTTCTAATCCCACCTTCCTACACCCAGCCCATTGCCCTGCAGCTTACAGCACTTAAGGTGCAGATCCAGGTATTTTTTAAGAGTTCTGATATAGCTAACAAAAAAAAAGGCTATGGTCTTACTGCAACAATTACACACCATTTTTTCCCCAAAAATCTCTTGGCTAATCTTATGGCTATTTTTGACTTGGTTAATTGTATATGAAACATATCCCTGTTCTCAACTGAGTTCAATGCCCTATGTAACATTATAGTAGTGTAGACACTTCAGTAATACTTAATTTTCTGTATGGAATGTCCTGAGGTCATGAGAAGCGGCCCTATGTGAATGCAATGAGATAAAGACAAAATACTGCAGATGTTGGAAATCTGAAACAAAAGCAAACAATGGAGGAAAAACTCAGCAGGCCTGAGCATCTGTGGAGAGAAAGAGCTAATGTTTCGAGTCGTTATGACTCTTCTTTAGAGCTCTGAAGAAGAGTCATACAGACTCGAAACGTTAACTCTGTCTTTCTCTCCACAGATGCTGCCAGACCTGCTGAGTTCTTCCTGCATGTTGTTGTTGTTATTGTTGTGGTGCTATATAAATGCAAGTTTGTTCTTTCCATTATGCAAAAGGAGCTTCTACAGTGAGTACTCCTTGACTAAGTAAGTGAGGAGGGGAGATAACTAAGCCCAAACCTGTCCAGGAGAGGTACGCACAAACACATGCATATACTATTCTAATGATGGTTAGTGGATAGCAGCAGCAATAGGATCCTCTGGCTAATTTTGCCACTTCATAAACCAGGGTGCTAAGGCTGAAAGAAGCCCTTCTTGAGATCACTAACTCAGCCAACATGAGATATGAACTATGCAATCATTTTAGTCTTTTCAGGCTAGCTGTTCACATAATGAATTATCAGGGGAGTCCTTAACACCCTTCATTGCAAAGGGCGCAGAATAAATCAGAGAACATCAAATCCAACATCCAACAGGCTGTCAACCTATGAATGTAAATCTGGTTCATTACATTGTCCCCACAGCCCCAAAATAAAAACTTCTGATTAAGTATAACACTTCATCTTGTCATTATGCTTATAGTTAGATTTGTTCAATTATAACAGATAGATTATTGTGTGCCTCTGCCCTTATTGCTAGCTGTTTATTGTGATAGTGTTTCACTAAACTAACAACTTCAAAATTAACAAGCCTCTATCGCACTCCAGGGCAGTGCTTTTGGGCAGAGACTTGAGTTTGTTAAGTCACCTACAAAAGCAGTCCACCCTTCACATCAGTGGACTAACTTCTGTAGACTTAAACACTGACATAGAAGCTAGGCCCACATCGTTTGCTTTCATTTTCAGAAGAAAGGAGACAGAGATCGAGAGACACAAATTATAAATATAAATTGAATTCCACATATAACTAAACTTGCATTGATGCAATCCTAATACAATCAAGTCCTTGACCTAATGCAAATATATCACATTTTATTATTGAGTGCCATTTTTGCTTTTTATCTCAGTTAACTGTAGCATTGACACTGTTCATACACAAACTTCAAAACAACAATTATTGGAACTAGAACCTACAATTTCAATCAACATCATATTTGCTGCTTTTACCAATTTGTTTTCAAAATTGTTTCTAACTGTTGGAAAAGGAGGGCCTGTGTTGGTCTGGTTAAACTTGCACAACAATTTTCATTACGGTTAGGCATCCTCTCGTACATTGCTCTCTATTACATTAAGCTGGTTAATGGTATGAAAGGTTCTGAAGAAATGTTGCTGTACTTAACTGCTGGCTTTATATTTTAAATCTTGGTGTTCTTTTCTTCTATTCAACACTCCCATGCACTTAACAGACCAATGAACCAGTTTGCATTGCCAAAACTTGAGTGGACTGGAACAGGTTAACATTTCACTTAGCAGTGAATTATAAATTAGTAATTTTAAATGTTGCTATCGCTGAAGCACATCCAAGCTATATGTAGATGTGCATCAGTAGGGGTGTCTTTTTGCAATCATTATTGCAACTGTGGAGCATCTGCTGGCTAAATATGACAACAGATCCATTTTGGCTACAAGTTTAATGTCATATTAAAAATTCTCAGGCAAGAAACAATTTACAAACCACCAAACAGAAGCTTATGCAGTTAATAAAAGACTCTCATTCTAGATAGGAACAAAATACTTCTTACAAACCTCATCAGATAGGACAGAATATTGACATGTTCAAATACTGATTCTACCCAAATCCAGAAGTAGTACAAACAAGATTGGATCTTGCATGGGTTTCTATTTTATTCTCAAAAAGCTAACATGGTTTCATTCACAATAGACTAATCAGTCTATCAGGGAACCAGAGTCAAATGTAACACAAAATTTATGCTCTTATATTATAAAGTATTCCAGATACAATTCAGACACCAACAGAACCATATTCTGGAATAGATGTTGCTGAAATTGTAGACATTTCAGAATTAACTTTTTCTGTGCATCAATAAATCATTATTACAGCTGAGATTACTTGTTTTCAGGAAAATTCAGCTCTGATCTTTAACCCCAAAATTACTGAGTCCGCAGAAAGAATTCCCAAACGACCAGCATATGCAGCCAAAAAATGCAAACTCAGTAAGATCTGAAAAGCAAAATTGCTGCTCTTTTTCATTCCCACTGGAATTTGCATTTCCTACGTTTATGACAGCAGGAACCTGCAGCCATTATCCATCTTCTCTTCCTCCTCACCAAGCACCAGACTTTCATCCTTCCTTTGTTAAAGTCTTTAATTGACACTGCAGTACCGATCCACTAACACTGACTCCACGACTACCAATAATCCCCGACAGGCAGCTACTTTCAACGTACATGTCAATCGAGTATATGCCAGCAGGCTGCCTGACAGTGCATAGCATCATGGCCAGCAAAATTCACCATGACTGACCCTGCTCTGTCCAAACCCTATAGTGTAATGCTCGCCAAGCACCTTTCAGTTATGGAGTTTACTGTCCATTCATTGCTTAAATGATCATGCTAATAATCAGATAGACAGGTACAATGATAGACAGATAAAAACAATAAGCAGCCTCTCCGTTGAGTACTCCAGAAGTAACTAAGTACAATCTTTCTGACAAGCATTCAGCAATCCTTTCAAAGAGTATTTGCTAATTGCAATCCCCTGCTTCCTCGTTTTGAAGGGCCTGTGGCCCTTCAGCACCAAGAAACTGCGTGAGACAGCATTGAAAATTTGTCTAGCTATTTAATAGCCTAACTAGTCCTTCCTCTTTTTCAGGGGTGCAGTGGCTTCACCAAGTTTAAACTTTCCCTTAACTACCTTTTAATCCCGAATCAATATTCACATTCTTCTAACTAACAGCCTTTTCATATAAAGCCACAACACATTGCAGGTTCCCATTAAATTGTTTGGAACACGAAACTTCACTAGTCCGTTCAGCAAGAATGGGACCCAATAGTGGATTACCCCAGTGTTATAAGCTGACACCATTTCCCATTCACCGCCATAGTGACATTCTTTAAATGTAATAATGCTCCAATTTAACAGTAGACTCCAACATCATGAACAATGGGGGATAATTACTAATTAGCAAAGAATTTCAGAGAGATTCAGCTTATTCTGCATACCGATCTTTCTTTTTCTCACTCAGGTAACTAGTGGCAGTGTATGTGTCAGACACCAGCCTACATCCATGACTGTTTTGTTGGATTTCAAGAGCTGGCATCTGTGCATCATGTTGTTGCATTCATATTATCCTGATGATAGAATTGTACACCCAGGTGTTCATGGGTCCACTGGATAAGTAAGCTGATGTAGCAGCGTGAACACAGGCACAGTGCAAATACGTGGACAGCAGCCTCCTATAATCAAAGCCACACAAGATGATTTAAAGATGCCTTTGAATCTGCAGCATGGGCTTGACTAACCAAAAGGGACACAGGAAGGGAAGAGGCCATTCAGCCCCTTGAGCTTGTTTCGTCTTTCAATGAGACCATGGCTGATCTGCATCTCAACTCCAACCCCCCACCTTGGCTCCCTATTACTTAATACTCTTGGGCAAATCTATTGAAATCAGGTTTAAAATGAACTGAAAAGCATCTGCTGTTTTTCATGGTAGTGAGGGAAGAAGTGTTTCCTAACTTCTCCTCTAAATGGCCCACCTCTGCAAGACTGATGTCCACTCAATAAACTGATTGTGTTGTAAGAAGTTTCACATACTACAGGGAGCTGTAGCTACCATCATCAATATTGTGACCATGTGACCATGAAAGCCAGCTGACATCTTTTAGGTTCAGTGATGTCCCTGGTGTATGGCCCAGGGACAAAAATGCACATTTTTGCAGTTTAAAAAGATACACATTGCTTCCTTGGCCTATCACTGAGCTTGAAATGTCAGTATCAGTGCCTCTTACACATAGTTGGGAGCATGCGATGCACAGGATAACTATCAGCCAAGGACAAAATAACAGTTCTTTACTCACTGACCTGTTCCAACTTTCTGCAATCATTGGAAAAGATATGGTTGCATCAGAGAAAGAATAAGCAGCCTTGTATTATTATATCCTCAGTACTAAAATACATTTCTAGATTTAACTTCTGCAGGAGTTCCCCAGATTTCCAGTGTTAGTGATGCAGAAACACTGAAGAATTGGCCTGAATAGCCACCCACATTATTGCTTTACAGTTTCCATTGGAGGTTACGGTGGAAGATTAGATGAACCCCATAGAAATTCCAAGTGCCCACATGCAATGAATCATTTAAAAGTGCGATCAATACTTTATTCTTTTATGGGATGTGACCATCACTAGCAAGGCTCGCATTTGTTTCCTATCCTTAATTACCCTTGAGAAAGTGGTGGTTGGACCATTGCAGTCAGTCATGTGTAGGTACACTCATAGTGCTGTTAGGCAAGGAGTTTCAGGATTTTGACCCAGCAACAGTGAAGCAACAGTGTTATAGTTTCAAGTCAGGATGCTGTGTTATGTGGAGGGGGAATTGCAGGTAGAGGAGTTCCCATGAACCTGCTGCCCTTGTCCTTCTAGGTGGTGAAGCTCGTGTGTTTGGAAGGTGCTGGCGAAGGAGCCTTAGCCAGTTGCTGAAGTGCCTCTTGTAAATGGTGCACACTGAGCATTGGTAGTGGAGGGAGTGGATGCTGAAGCTGGTGGATGGGCTGCTGATCTAGCAGGCCGCTTTGTCCTGAATGATGTTGAGTTCTTGAGTGTTGTTGGGGCTGCACTGTTCCAGGCAAGTGGAGAGTATTCCATCACATTCCTGACTTGTGGCTTGTAGATGGCGGACAGGCTCTGGGGAGTCAGGAAGTGAGTTACACCCAGCTTCTGACCTGCCTTCTAGCTACAGTTGTTACGATCGGGATGGGAGGAGTGCATGAATTATCAAGCCCCACTACTGTGCAGGCTACACCATTAATTTAAATGTTTAATTTTCTCACCAAAGTGGCTAATTGTTTACCTGTACTTCTATTCCCCAGAAGAAAAGAGACTCTGACCAGGCTTATTTCAAAAACTCAGAATGATTACTTTATTTTAAAACAAAACTTCTTTTAACAAATTGCAAGCGCTGGTTAACACACAAGTGTAATCGGGAAGTATAACTATCTAACTCTTTCTAAAGAATTCCCCAAGCACATAAACACACAGACAAACAAAGGAAAAATGGACAGAGTCTCTCTGCAGAGGTGGGCTTTGGAGGATGCATGTTATAAAATAAAGGATAAAGTCTGAAGGATCTCAACGCTGTCAACCTGGAGTTCTCTCGCATGGCTGGTCCCAGTGGATGCCTGGCAATTCTCACCAACTGGTTTCAGCCTTGCAGGTCCAAATGCAGGCTAGTTACACTTAGATGAGGGTTCTCTGGCTACAGGTTGATAGACACACACACTTTTAGGCAAGGTAGAGAGAGAGCCAGTTAAGGTAGCCTTCTTTCCTCAGCTTCTTCTCCAACCAAACTGCCTTCCAAACAAGCAGGTTCACAACTTAAGTTTATTTCCTCTCTCCCATGTGACTGCCTTTTTTGTCTCCCAGCTTTTCAGTAATTAAAGTGCTTTGAAGTTCAAACAAACAAACAATTCCTTCTCAAGTACCATAGTACCATATAGGTCAGGTGATTTCTTGGACAAGGCCTGCTTGTTTACAGTTCCAAGGTGAACTTCTGACCTTGCTTTAAAAAAAACCCATATTAGCATCCAGATCATGCCGTGTCCTTCCATTTTCTAAAAGAAAACTTCAGTCTTGACAGATATGATTCTAACACAGTATTTATATAGCTGGTCCAATTAGGTTTCTACTTAATGGTCACCCCAAGGATGCTGGTGGTGGGAAATTTGATGATGATGATGCTATTGAATGTCAAGGGGAGATGGTTAGATCCTCTCTTGTTGGGAATGATCATTGCCTGGCACTTGTGTGACACAAATGTTACTTGCCACCTCTCAGCCCAAGCCTTAATGTTTTTCAAAAAAATTATGAATGGGTGTTTTTTTTTATTATTAGTAAATTGGATCATGCGATCCAAGGGATTGGGAGACCACACCACTAAATAAACCATTCAAAACCCTTTCTGTTAACGGACAGGTGGGGAGAAGAATTCAGTGCAGTCTTCCTATCTCTCTGCTGTCTGTAACAGCATGCTGTGGGCATTTGCAGAGCATAGGCAACAACATTCTATTGGGTGTCTGCCCACAATGGAGAAGAAATTCAGATGTTGCTGTTGCATTTATAAAATAATGAAAGAGGAAGGGGATTGAGACTTGCAGGTTCTTTAGAGATTGGACATTGGCATGTTCTTCATTGGCCTTGCTGCTTTCGGACTAGTATTGCATATTCACTTCAAAGTGAATTGTAGTTTGACAAACAAAGTTAGAAGGTAATTTCAGAAACATAAGTTAGATAAAAGGAAGGATTCGGGGCGGGGGGTGGGGGAGTGGTAAAATTAAACCAACAAACAAAAGTTCGTGGGATTTGGTCCAGCAGCACTTTGAGACTCAAGCACATGACATCATCTACTGGCGGAATAGAGGTTTGATGAAGGTTTTACATCAGGTTCCCAATCTCTTTTGTGTAGCTGTAGGCAGAGGCTAAAGAGTAGGGATGGAAACTCATCTCCTGAGCTATTCCTGAAAGTTGCCTTGTAAATGTTTCTCATGTTGTGAGACAGCCTATTTGTAGCAATGATTTTGGGACTACAAAGGGAGAATATTAATACACTTATGCATTGAAAAAAAATGGAAGAATTTCAAAATTGTTAGCTTACTTTTTCCTGTCTGCCTTCTACAAATGTTCTGGTGGTACAATGCACAGACTCTGGTCTTAACATCTTCAGATAATTACAGTGCCATCAATTGGTTAAGCTCATGATCTGTTTACACTGGAGAGCGTATCTGCCGTAATCCCCCATTCAATTTGACACAATCCTAATAGTAATACATTCTCCTGGCAGTGCACTTAGTAATGAGCCCTAAAGGCTCAAATAATGCCTTCTGAACAAAGACATTAACAATTGTATTTAGCCAATCTGAGTTTAGCAGCCTTACCATTTGCAAACAATACAGGATAAAAAGTCATATCGTTTGAATCTACACTGAGACACAAGAGAGATGGCTTTGTTTAATTACCTGAAACATTTATCCATCATATAAAATACTAATCACAGACTTTAAAATTAAGCTTTGACTGTCTTGGATCATGTCTGCCCTCTCATAATCCATCATGACATGGATAGGAAATCAAATTTACTAAATCCCCTTTGATATATGAAATGGCTCCAATAACATCCCAGTTCTGCCAGTCAGCCAGTTTCATGAAAATTGTAGCTTGTGTGTTATGTTCGAAGCTGGGCATTTTAAATCCCAGTGCAACAATCAATAATCTATTGAATTAGTAAACAACAAAATTTGCAATGATTGTGATTTAAAGTCAAAGGCCTCCCTTGGTATTTGATCCCTTATTTGCTACTATTGATTGCATATTCAGATGTGCTTATTTGAGTTGAGAACATTAGACCATACTGTGTACACAGATGCAAAAATATCAAACAATAAATTAGTTCACATTCAAGTGGTCATAAGGACACACGATTAGGACCATTAGAATATGAGAAAGCTGAAACATAAATAGGAAATTCTGGAAATACTCAGCTGGTCATGCAGAATGAGCATGAATTTGAGAAATCATTGTGTATTCGTTCTGTTCTGCTACATGGCTGGAAGAGGAGTTCCCCTCCCTTACAGTAACATGATACATATTGGAGAATCATGGCAAAATACTGCAGATGCTGGAAAGCTGAAATAAAAAGCAGAAAATGCTGCAAATACTCATCAAGTCAGGCAGCATCTGTGGATAGAAAGACAGAGTCAATCATGTTTATGAACCTTCATGGGAGGCCTTTGACTTTAAATCACAATCATTACAAATTTTGTTGTTTACTAATTCAATAGATTATTGATTGTTGCACTGGGATTTACAATGTCCAGCCCCGAATATAACACACAAGCTACAATTTTCATGAAACTGGCTGACTGGTAGAACTGGGATATGTTATTGGAGCCACTGAAATTTCATATATCAAAGGGGATTTAGTAAATTTGATTTCCTATCCATGTCATGATGGATTATGAGAGGGCAGACATGATCCAAGACAGTCAAAGTTTAATTTTAAAGTCTGTGATTAGTATTTTATATGATGGATAAATGTTTCAGGTAATTAAACTTTGTGCAGAACTACCAGTTTTGATGAAGGTTAATTGACCTGATTCACTGTTTCTCTCTCCACACATGCTGCCTGACCTGATGAGTATTTCCAGCATTTTCTGTTTTTCTCAGAGAATCATGGGCTTGGTTGTGATCAGTGACCAACAGTTCTGTACAAATGTAGAACTACAAAAATAGAAAATGTGATTCAGTTGCTACAGGATCTCAAACAATGGCTCAAAAATGGCACCCCATCATTCTAATAGCACACAGACCACAGTGTTCCATGGTTTGTCCAATCACATGTCCATTTGTAACCAAACAATCTTTAATTCCATTATTCATCAGATATTTATCCAACTTCATTTTACAATTTGAATCACCAAAACTAGAATCTATTTATTTTTTAAAAATGTTCTTCATAGCTACTGCCAAATGGATCAAATCATTTCTATTTTGGCTTAAGGATTTAAATTTTGTATACTTGAAATAACTTTACAATTATGTAGCTAAGTATTATTAGGTCTTTCACTTTTTACATACCTAGGTCCCTTTTCACTTTGTTTCTCCAATGAAAACAATTTTGATGCAGTAGGCTTTTTCTCCTAACTTCAGAGTTTTGATTCCTAGAATCTCCAGTGATGCACCTTTCTCAACCTTCTATTCTGCGTCAGTTGACGCCAATGAAATGATATGGTGCAAAGAAAGGGTTAAAATGGAAGAGTCCATAAAGCTGAGCATTTGATGCCAATCTCATTTTAATCCAAATCTCTTCTCGCCAATCAGAATGCTGCCACTACACCGAGCTGCCTTCCTGCCGATTAAAGCCGGCTAGTCCAACATGTTATTCACTAGCCTCGTGCGGCAAATTAGAAATCCAAATGTGACTGAAGCCTTTCTAATTAGCAAATAAAAGGAAATTGACGTTGTGCCTGTTGTTCCATGCGGAATGTGGAAACATTTTTGATTGCTGTGAGTGCTTTGACTAGTGTTATATTTTTGCTAACTAAATATATGCAGTTTACCTGTATTGTGTGAATGAATTAAGGCATTTTCTACTAAGTTAGTGCATGCGGCTAAAACAGGGCTGCCTTAGCCAAATCTATGCCTTTTCTATTGGACAACACTGGCTTAAAGCAAACAGGGTTGTTAGTTGCAGCACAGATATAACTCAGGAAAGTACAATGCAGCTTGCATGGCGAAAAATGGCATATTGGTCAGTGCTATTTTCCCATGTGGCACCCAAGGAAGACAAGCTTCCCTGGTCACAACAGAAAACAATAGCACAACAGAGCACAATAGCACTGAAGTATGGAGTATGCAATTGTTTTGAGATTTGCAGTGTGGGTGGACAAAAAAGGTCTGCCTTTCACATATAGGCCTCACCACCACCAGTTAAAAGTCAGGGGTGACCCAATCTCTGCTTGGACAGGTCACGCCACAGTGATTGGCCATTAATTGGCTTAGGGTCAGACTTCCGTTTCCATCTGGGAAGATATCCTGCCTCCAAGAGCTGCGGACAATCAAAATGACCAGAAGCTCTCCAGATCCAGCAGCGCCAACAGGTGTGGTTGCACATCTCCCAAAGCTGAGCCACCATGCACCTACATTTAAAGGTAAGTCTAGGTTTCTCTGGACCTAGGCTATCAGGCCTCAGTGACAGAGGTGGGATGTTGGTTTCACCAGGGTGTGGGGGTGAAACCTGGAGGAGAGAGGGCAACTACTTTGGGGGAGGGCCTGCACTGGGCAGAAGGTGCCTGAACAGGAGGCACCCTTCACTCCCAGCTGACCATTGTCCTGGACATGATGTCATCACCCACAGACATGGGCAAATTCCCAGTGGCAGAGGGAGGAAGCCCTTAAGTGGCCACTAATTGGCCAGTTAAGGGCCTCAACTGGCACATAAGTCAAGTGCACCACCACCTGATGCCTCTCCTGCAGTGGGTAAAATCCTAGCGGCAGTTGGTAGGCAGTTAGCTCGGTGCTGTTGCCATGACACCCAATTTTACATTCCCCGGCCCATCAACCTGCGCCTATGGGGGTCATAAAATTCCAGGCATACACTTTTGGCAACTATATACGAAGGCACACCTGGATTATCTTTTAGGCAGAATACGTAGATAATTGCTAATCATAATTAGGTCGGGTTTCAAGTGTTAAGATTCCAAGCATATACTGTTCCCCAAAGGCAGTCATTTACTTTGACATCAGTTTGTTTACAATTCAGACATGGGTTCATTAATCCTTAATTGAAACGGCTTGAAGGATGAAAGCAACTGCAATAGAGTGAGCTCATCAAACAGTTCAGTATTTGACCCATAAAACATGTCATGGATGAAACTCATCACATTACCCAAACAAGCATCAGTTGCCTTCTTAAGAAGAGTAATTGCACACATATGAACACATTAACTAGCTTTTTAGCACTGTACAATATATTGTAGGCATGGCTAAAAGCTGTTTGTCCATATCATTCTTGTGCATGTTGATGGCTTCACTCATGAATAGGTCAGTAGCACTTGGCAATGACCAATAGCCAACCAAAAATTCCAATAAGTGGATCAAAGGGCTCATGCATATGGTGTATTGTAAGTTTTCTGAGCCATTGGAGACAGCAGCAAACTTGACATGATTTTGGCCTGACCTTGGTGATGTTAAACTGTTAAAGAAATAGATTGAATCTTAGCCTATATGTCACTCTCTCAAAACTGGATACCAATGATAAAAATCATATACTTGTAGCATTGACAGCACAAACTACTTTGCTTCAACCCCCTCCAGCACCAACATAGATGTGATCCAGTGGTGATTGGTTTGATATGCTCTTAAGGGATATCAGCATGACATAACTAGAAGCAAATATACCAAGTGATCCAGTCTTAGGACGGGATTTTCCATGCTCACTGGTGTCGGGCGTGCTCAGTGGCATGAGTGAACAATATAGCACGATCGGTTTCACAATAGCGTGAAACCAGTTTGCGATTGTTTGCTCATCCCACCAATGGCGGGCCACATTTCCCACCATCGGATGTCAGGGACCTCATTTTAATACATCAGCATATCGTTATATGGCCAGCCCACAAGACTTACCCCCACCACCCCGTTGGATCATCTGCCCATGTCGGCGGGAAAACACACTGACACAACAGCGCACAAGCATTATGCATCTGGTGGGCTGCATTCACTTGGGATTCAAGGTTTGTTTGCCTACCTTGCTTCAGTCAGCACTCTCAGTCCTCAATGCCAGGTTTCACAGACAGCACCACATCACTTGTAGGGGGGCTTCCGGGGAGGTCGCTACCTACCAGATCCGCCATAAGTGGGTGGTTTTTCAATGTCTGCAGGGCAAAGCCTTGCTTGGGGAAGAGGGAAAAATGGCCTCAGGTAAGGAAAGAGGCTGCAGGACAAGTGCTGTGCTGGGAAAGGAGATACCCTTTAACACCTCTGCAAATTCTAAAAGACATGTATCCACAGACTTGGAAGGCCATGGTGAAACCTGCTACTGTGGAACTTCCAGAGTACAACAATTTATTAATTCCATTTGCAGGATGCATAGTCCTAGAGTGCAAGTACAATCAATCTTCCTGGATGTCCCAGATATTCTACATCCTGGAAAGTAAAGGCCCAGCAATTGCAGGTCTACAGCATGTTGTGACCTCACACTAGTAACAATCCATGGAATCAGTCATACATCACAAGGCAGATCAACTTCAGGAAAGACTCCTATTGTCTCAGTTTACAACCTAACATGGAAATATCCAGAATGTTTTTTAGAAATGACAGTTTCAAGGCAGCTGCAACATTGCACTTGCAGAAGAGTGCAAGTATGTCAATTGATCCATCACATAAGAATGGTATCCACATTCAGGTATGTCTGAACCAGACAAGCAAGCCATCAAATTTCACTTAACAATTGGGAATGAAGGTTTACACAAGCTGAACACAACAGAAGAAGAGTTAAAGGATCCCCAAAAGATTTAGTCTACACTGGAAGACCATTTCAGTATCAAGTTAAACTTCTGTATCCATCGAGTAGAGTTCATGTAATTTTGACAACAGCCTACAGAACCCACAGACCACTTCATCAGCAGATGCAGAGAAAGGGGTACGTACTGTGATTTTTCAAATGCAGCGCTAGCAGACAGAATTGTTGATTTGATGATTGCATCCATTTCTATGGAAGCATTGCAAGAAGATCTGCTAGACAAGCCCAAATTGAAGCTCAACTAGACAAAATAGAGAAAGGTGGAATCATTGGAAGAGTACAGGAGCACATAAATTGGTGCAGCTCAATCACATGTCATAAAGAAGCATGGACCATTAAGAGTATACCTTGATCCATGACGTTTAAACACAGCTGTGAAACATGGTCCTGAAAAAAATACCCAAATTAGGAGAGTTAAATCCGTGGTTTGCAGGTGCAAAATTTTCCTTGAAGCTTGGGCCAGAATTTTCCAGCCCCTCACACCAGCGGATCTTCCGGTCCCGCCTATGTGAACGGAGATTTCATTGGCTTACCAGCCCCCCGCAGGGAAATCCACCATGAGGGTGCTGAAAATTCCAGCCTTGATGCCAAGCATGGTTACTGGTCAATACATGTCATGGTGAAGTCCAAAGAGCTTATTACATTTCATATTCCATTTGGATGATACTGTTTTCAACAACTTCTTTTCGAACTGTTAGCCAGGATCTCTTTCAAACTCAAATGGCACTGTGTCAGGATGCATCTATATTGTAGATGACATAGTTGTTGTGGGAAGAATGATGAAAGAACTTGGCCATAATCTGCACTTATTAATGCAAGCAGCATGTAACGAAGCATTAGTGGTCAACAGTCTGAAATGCGACATCAATGTGCGGCAGATCACATCTTTTGTCCTACTTGTTCCAGTGCTTATGTGTTTTCTTTTATTCATTTGTGGGATGTGGGCTTGGCTGGCTAGGCCAGCAGTTATTACCCATCCCTAGTTGCCCTTGAGAAGGTGGTGGTGAGCTGCCTTCTTGAACCACTGCAGGCCATATGGTGTAGGTACACCCACAGCACTGTTAGGGAGGGAGTTCCAGAATTTTGACCCAGCGACAGTGAAGGAAAGTTGATATATTTCCAAGTCAGGATGGTGAGTGGCTTGGAGGTGGAGGGGGGAGAGGGAACTTCCAGGTGGTGGTGTTCCCATCTATCTGCTGCCCTTGTCCTTCTAGATGGTTGGCACTAGTCCCCAGATGTTAATAAGGAGGACTTTGCAGGGTCCACAGGGCTGAGATTGCCATTGCCATTTCCGGTCCTAGGTCGATGCCAGGTGGTCTGTCTGGTTTCATTCCTTTTTTGTGACTTTGTAGTGGTTTGATACAACTGAGTGGCTTGTTAGGCCATTTCAGAGGGCATTTAAGAGTCAACCATGTTGCTGTGGGTTTGGAGTCACATGTAGGCCAGACCAGGTAAGGATGACAGATTTCCTTCCCTGAAGGACATTAGTGAACCAGATGGGTTTTTACAACAAGCAACAACGGTTTCGTGGTCATCACTAGACTTCAATTCCAGATTTTTATTGAATTCAAATTCCACCATCTGCCATGGTAGGATTCGAACCTGGGCCCTCAGAGCATTACCCTGAGCCTCTGGGTTACATATGACCCAATTCAAGTAAATAGAGGGTTTTAAGACCATGTCAGCTCCTTAAGATAAGGACGGTCTTCGAAGATGTCTAAGTCTCTTTAATTTCTTGTCTCCATACATTCTGAATTTCACTCAAAAATCTTCATGGTTATGGGAATTGTTGAGAAAGGATGTCCCTTTCTGTGGCACAAAGACCACCAATACCTCTTCTTAACACTGAAACAGTCAAAATCAGAAGCCTCGACATTGCAATTTTTACGATCCCAGGGAGCCAACTACCCAGAGATAATTGCCTCACAAAAAGGTCTGGGAGCACGCATACCACAAAAAAGCAAACAGGTTGCATTTGCTTCAAAATCTCTGTCTGTAACACAATCCAAGTATTCCAACATCGAACGGGAAACATTAGCTTTAGTGTTTGGAAAAATGCATTTTCTTACCTACCCATTTGGTAAAAGATTTGTGGCAGAAACTGAACACAAGCCACTGGAGATGTTTTGGTGAAAACCCATTGACCAGTGCACCACCAAGATTCAATGTCTCTTGCTAAAGATTCAAGGTTACGACAGTGAGATTAGGTACAAGTCAGGTAACTTGATGATATCACATCAGATACATTTAGCAAATAGCCTAACCCAGTGAAAACAGAAGACATATCCTTTAGATCTACAAGTTGACTTCATTGACATCAAACATGATGATATTCTCCAAACTGAGCTGGTACATTTTGTGCAATGTAAATGCCAGCAGCTACACACAGAAACAGCAAATACACTACAGAATCTGTGGAAAACCATCAACAAAGGATGGCTTGATTCAATTCAGCATGCCCACGAACCACTGTGGCCTTATTGAGATGAACTAGGCATCTCCCAGGCAGTCATTTTTAAAGGGAAGCAGGTCATCACACAGGAATTTTTGTGACCTGGTATTTTTCAAGTTCATTGCTCACATATGGGGATAGATTGGACAAGAAAACTCACACAAAAGGCAGTCTGTTGGCTGGGTATGAACAATGAGATCGAAGTCATGAAGTGCAAGGCATGTCAAGAGCATGTGCCAAGTCAGCACAAAGCACCACTGATACCACATGAAGTTCTTACCCATCCTTGGTTCAAAATCGCTTCCAGCCTCTTTCATGCCCATGGCACCGACTTCATCATCATCATCAACTACTTTACCAGGTACCCCATTATTCGACAATTGCATGATATGTCAAGCACAACTGTTGTCCACACTCTAAGTGGAGTGCCTAGAGAGATCATTATAGATAATAGTCTGCAATCTATTGGTAAGCCATTGCAGGATATGTGTGAGAAGTGGAATATCGATCACACTACTACTTCTCCTAATTATCATAGATCTCACAATCTATCTGAATGAATAATTCATATAGTGAAATCCCTAATTCTCAGTTTTAGACAGACCAAGCAGGACCTACACATTGCAACGTTACATCTGAGACCGACGCCTTTAAATGCAACTATTCCATCACTGGCAGAGCTCATGTTTGGCAGACCATTGTGTACTAATTTGCCTACTCTGACCCATTCAACTTTCTCAGAAACTAGAGAGCAACTTTAAAGCTACAAGAGAAGATGACCAACGTGCATGACAAAAGTGCAGGTACAGAATTGCCAAGTTTACAGTTGGGACAACAAGCTCATGTCCAAGATCCCACAGAAGGTACGTGGCAACCAGCCGAAATGACAAGGGTTTGTTAAGAATAAAGGTCCTGTTAGTCATTACATACAAAGGTGCAACAGTGAGGCATGACCGAGGGCAAATCAGATCCATCCCAGCTCCTCAAACACCGTGAAGTCCTATTGCACCTCAGACAAAAACCCAACTGCAACCAGAACAATATCGAACAATGACAATCCTACAGATCAGTGAGGGCAATTAAAGAAATCGCCAGACAGGGTTAACATTACAAGATCTGGGTATAGCAGCAAATTACCTCTATGCTTTAGGGGCTCACAAATTAATCAGTTCTAAGCACTTAAGTAAAAGCAACTAAGCATGAGCATTAATTGTACATAGTTCTACTTTGGAAGCTGGGAAAGGATCTTTATAAAGGTAGGGGGATGTTGTAATATGCCTTTAAGGGATCATTTCTCATTCTTCTAAACTACAATGGATACAGGCCCAGCCTGCCTAACCTTTCCTCATAAGATACATAAGATACCCACCCCCCCACCATCCCAGATATCACTTGAGTGAATCATCTCTGAACTGCTTCTAAAGCATTTATATTCTTTCTTGAATAAGGAGACCAAAACCGTACACACTACTCCAGATGTGGTCCCACCAGTGGCCTGTACAACTGTAGCAAAGCATCCCTGCTTTTGTATTCCATTCCTCCTGCAATAAACAACATTTCATTTGCCTTCCTAATCACTTGCTGTACCTGTATACCAACTAAACACATGGAGGCACAGCAGAGGACTTGGTGATTGATAGGCCATGCAGTGACAGGGAGAGACTTTTGTTTCTCTTTTTTCATATTACTGCTAGCTAGCAGTGGCGATTGAAAATGAGAAGCAAACTAGCACATAAAAGCGGAAAGTATGTTAACTCTCTTAACCCACTCCCACGATGCATTGTTCGCCATACATAATGGATAAGTACACCGTAGATAATTACATGCTCATCTTGTATATTGTTTGCATTCTCTGAATACAGAAAGTTAATGCACCCATCTAAACTTATGGTTGTCCTTGGTTTTGTTTTAGAATGGAAAATTCCTTTAATGAAATTTCAATTGCTTGAAGATCTTAGAACTTACAGAGCAATGTGTCTCCTGGCTCAGCAGTGGCAAGATAGTCATTTGTTGAAAAAGCTGAAATTCAGGTGAAAAAGGGTCAGTGGTAGGATTCTACAGAAAGGGTTCATCACTTTGATGAGGATCAAAAGAGTCACCAGTCATTAGTGTAGTTCAGATCCTGAATCCAGTTCAGCACCAACATCACTGGTTACTTGTTGATGAAACATTTAACTTTCAAATAACTTTAATGACAATAAAGCTTCATTTTTGTTCTAGACTAATGAAATGAAATAATGCGGAGAATTTTTTCTATGGCGGGTGGGCTGGGTGGGAGCGGGCGCGGAGCCGATTGCTGCCCGTGATTGGCTGCACGCTGCCATTTTACATGGGCGGGCCAGTTAAAGCCAGCCCAGTGTAACGCGCGGCCGATAGTGCTCAGGTAGCACTTCACACACTCTGTATCTCAGTCTCAGCTGTCACCAGTACACCACTACTTCACATACCTATAGTGAAGAATTACAGGTCTTCAGCTGTCTCTTTGGACATCCTTGCCTCTTGTAAGCTGTTATCACTTTAAATCTGTTTTCTGCAGCTTTTGTCTCTTTAAATTTGAAGCTTGGAGCCTTTCTCTCTGCTCCTCACTCTTAACTTCACTTAACAGGACCTTTTCCCAGGTTCCAGTCCTTCCTTTGACTACGAGGTCTCCTTTGGACTTTCCCCTCTTCCAATCCCTTGGATTTTGGGGGTTTTTCTTTGCTTGGGGCCTTTTTGTTCTTTTGGGAAATCTGCAGTTCCCATACCCAGTGACCAGTCTCTTTGGAATCCTGGCTTTAACTAACTTAAAACTGCTGTTTCTTGAGCTCTGTGTATATGTCTGTGGGAGGAAGCTGCCTATCTGGCCCCCTGTTGCAAGGCAACAACACTAGTCTTTCTACTTTTGTGTCTACTTTTACTTTATAGGGATCATAAACTTCTTATTAAAAATGCAAGCAGCCTTTTAAAGTGAAACTAAAACTCCATTTGACCTTTCTTAACACAGAGATACAGAAATACAATTCAAACTTAAACTTTAAAGTTAAAACTCATTCCTAACACCCACAAATACAAATTTAACATAATTAAACTATTTCTATTTCCTAACAGACCATCAGTCTGAAAATTAACACAAGGTTCCAATTTAGGTCACCATGGTTACTGAACTCAAGAGACAATAAAACTGGTATCAAAGGACTGCTTCTCCCAGCTTCTTTGCTGTGGTGGTGCTGCTGAAAGATTTTACTGGTTTACTGGTGTTGCATGCACCCTGCTCTTTATTGCTTTGAATATTTGACCCATTTTTTTCTAGAAACTTCAGTATTAGAATTACATTGAAAAAATAATGTTTGTTAATGCAAGACCAACATTTTATAGCTGTAATGCTGATAATCAGTCCAAAAAATAGGTCACCATTGGCATTGGATTAAAAGAAGAATTTAATTTTGCAGAGGGCAGATTGTTGAATGTGAATGCAGCCAGCACTGTACTCACCAAAGTGGGGTCTTCTTATCCACTGTTGTCTAGAACTGCACACTATTTGCAGAGCTTACTCTAGTCCAAAGGTTTCATTGTTCATCAGTGGCTATTCTGGATATTTGGTGAGCAAAGTCAAGGTTCCATTCATTGGAAAATCTTACCTAGGGATAAAATAATAAAGATTTTTTTACTTGTTCTGACTTCAGAACATTATTTTTAAACTGTATGCTCCCAAAGGGCCATTGGTGTATGGCACTCTCTTCCCCAGAAAGAAATGGAGGCTGGGTCTTTGAATTTATTCAAGGCAGAGTTAGACAGATTTTTGTTAGGCAAAGGAGTCAATAGTTTGAGGGACAGACAGGAAAGTGGAACTGAGATCACAACCGGATCAGCCATGAACTTATTGAATGATGGAGCAGGCTAAAAGGGCTGAATGGCCTACCCCTGCTCCTATGTTCCTATGTCCTATTCACTGTTGTAGCATAGCAAATGTGGCAGCTAATTTAGGTGCGTAAAGTCCCACAGCAGAGAAAATGACCAGGTAATCCATTTTATTGATGGTGCTTGAGGGATAAATAATAACAAGGACATTGGGAGAACTCCACTCTTCTTTAGAGCTTAGACTTGAACTTTGTTTAGTAAAAAAAGCTTTCTTCCTAATATTTGGTTTGAGGTTTTCACTTTTCCTTTTGTGTAATTAGCACAATGATTTTCAATCTGTAACAAAATGAGTAATTCCCAATGCACGCAGACAAAACTTCTATTTATTATTTCCAACTAGAGTTAGCTGGTGAGAGATTGTATACCTTTGGTTTTTAAAAAAAAATCATTCACTGGATGTGGATGGCCCTGGCTAGGCCAGTATTTATTGCCCATCTCTAATTGCCCTTGAGAGTGTGGTGGCGAGTTGCCTTCTTGAACAGCTGCAGTCCATGTGGTGTACTTACACCCACAGTGCTGTTAGAGAGGGAGTTTCAGGATGGTGATTGGCTTGGAGGGGAACTTCCAGGTGGCGAAGTTCCCACCTATCTGCTGCCCTTCTCCTTCTGGATGGTAGTGGTTGTGGGTTTGGAAGTTGCTGTCTAAGGAGCCTTGGTGAATCCCTGCCGTGCACCTTGTAGGTGGTACACACATCAGTGTGGAAGGAGTGAATGTTTGTGGAAGGGTTGCCAATCAAGTGGGCTTCTTTGTCCTGGATGGTATCAAGCTTCTTGAGTGTTGTGGGAGTTGCAATCATCTAGGCAAGTGGGGAGTATTTCATCACACTCCTGACTTGCGTCTTGTAGAAGGTAGACAGGCTTTGGGGAGCCAGGAAGTGGGTTACTCACCGCAAGATTCCTAGCCTCTGACCTGCTCTTGTAACCACAGTATTTAGATGGCTAGCCCGGTTCAGTTTCTGGTCAATGGTAACCCCAAGGATGTTGACTGTGGGGGGATTCAATGATGATAATTCCATTGAATGTCAAGGGGCGATGGTTAGATTCTGTCTTGTTGGAAATGGTCATTGCATGGCATGTGTTTGGTGTGAATGTTACTTGCCATTTGTCAGCCCAAACCTGGATATCGTCCAGGTCTTGTTACATTTAGACATGGCCTGCTTCAGTTGCAGAGGAGTCGCAAGTGGTGCTGAACATTGTGCAATCATCAGCAAACATCCCCATTTCTGACCTTATGATGGAAGGAAGGTCATTGATGAAAAAGCTGAAGATGGTTGGGCCGAGGGCACTACCTGGAGGAATTCCTGCAGTGATGTCCTGGAGCTGAGATGATTGACCTCCAACAACAACATCTTCCATCTTCCTTTGTGCAAGGTATGACTCCATCCAACTGAGAGTTTTCCCCGATTCCCATTGACTCCAGTTTTGCTAGAACTCCTTGATGCCACACTGGGTCAAAAACTGCCTTGATGTCAAGGGCAGTCACTCTCACCCCACCTCAGGAGTTCAGCTCTTTTGTCCATATTTGAACCAAAGGCAGTAATGAAGTCAGGAGCAACGTGGCCTTGGTGGAACCCAAACTAAGCACCAGTGAGCAGGTTATTGCTAAGCAAGTGCCACTTGATCGCACTGCTTATGACCCTTTCAATCACTTCACTGATGATCAAGAATAGTTTGATGGTGTGGTAATTAGCCGGGTTGGATTTGTCCTGATTTTTGTACGCAGGACATATCTAGGCAATCTTCCACATAGCTGGGTAGATGCCACATTGTAGCTGTACTGCAACAGCTTGGCTAGGAGTGCAGCTAGTTCTGGAGCACAAGCCTTCACTACTACTGTTGGAACATTGTCAGGGCCCATAGCCTTTGCAGTATCCAGTGACTTCAGCCATTTCTTGTTATCACGTGGAGTGAATCAAATTGGGTGAAGACTGGTGCTGGGAACCTCCGGAGGAGGCCAAGATGGATCACCCACCCTGCCCTTCTGGCTGAAGATTATTGAAAATGTTTCAGCCTTAGCTTTGCTCTGATATGCTAGGCTCTTCCATGAGGATGGGGATATTTGTGGAGCCTCCTCCTCCAGTGAGTTGTTTAATTGTCCACCACCATTCATGACTGGATGTGGCAGGACTGCAGAGCTTAGATCTGATCTGGTGGTTGTGGAATCGCTTATCTCTGTCTATCACTTGCTTCTTATATTGTTTGGCACGCAAGTAGCTTCACCAAGTTGATACCTAATTTTTTGGCATGCCTGGTGCTGCTCCTGGCATGCACTCCTGCACTCTTCATTGTACCTATTTAACCTGTGGAGTTCACTTTTTGGATTTAAGCAACAGTATTTTTCAAAGTAGATTAATTGGTTCCAATAGGGACCAAATGGGCTAGTTGGAATCCATCCACATCTGGGACTGACACACTGTGAGGATCAGGATCCCCTCTCTTTGATGGGTGCAAGATAATGAAGTCAAGTTAGCTTGGGCAGTCTTAACCAATGAATAGAAAATGGTTGATCATGACATAAACTATCCCTAATATGCCACTAAATTGCAAGGTTCATGTTTGTATAGGAAATAAAAATGCAGTGCTATATTACAAAGTGACATTGAGGGTGTTGGGCAGAGACTGTTAAATTTAACTCAGGGCCTAACCAGTCTTGTAACTGATTGCTTACACTGCAACTGAATGTCAAAAGCAAAGTAAAAAAAAAATTGCTTTATTCTCCAGCACTGACATCCCTCACCTTGAGGAGCAGAAAAGAAATACTTTCGACCTAAAAATGAAGTTACAATTCATGGCTTTTGGTTTATCCTTAAGGGAGGTGCCACCAGTTCCATGCACTGTATGATGCCAAGTAAAGAATGTGCAGACAACTAACCTAAATAAATAAATAATTATGTCTAGTACAAATATTTGGCCTTGCCACAAATGATTATGTTCTGCTGGGTTGAAAAAGGTCATTGAAGTTGTTAGGTATGTGTGGAAGCGCGTCTGCTTAGCAGAAAATGGTATGAAAAGCTACTTTTCACAACCACATGAAAGTAAATGGGTCTCTCAGGGCTTTATTGCACCATATAAATGATATTTTATTCCAAAAGGCCTTGAACTCAAAAACCCTTTGAAAATAAAATAAAATGATAAAAAAATGATGATTTTCAATAATCTGTGTTTCAGGAGTCTCTGGGGCTTCATGAGTCTCCTCCACAGAAACTCTTGGTTTAATGAGCTACAAAACACTGGGTAGTAGGTGCGTGACCGCTGTTCTTTATAGCAGTGATGGCAAATCCACTACATGCTTTATGTCCTTGACAAATATTGTCTTTTTCACTGTGGTTCAAGTGTGCAAATCCCACAGTTAACTTCCTCCCAGAATAGCTACAATTGGCACACAAAGGATCAAAGATTTATTATTTCTGCTGCAACAGTCTTGTGTGTTGTCCAACCATGTTGGCGCAGAATTCTCCAATGTTACATACCAACTATGCCCCACATTCAGACTATACCCATGTTCTATGGCGCTTCTTTGAAGTGATTTTAAAGGGCTACACCATGCAGAGGTAAAGCATTTTTAAAGTCTACACTGTGAATGAAGTCTGGAGTATTAGCAGGCCTGGTAGTTGTGCAGAGTGCTAAAAAAAACAGATTGTGTTGTGGCAAAATTTTCCTGTTGCTTGAAGTATGCCCAGTGTAGCCTGTAAATTAGGGACTTGCTTCAGGCATCCTCATTTTCAAAATGGCCATTCTATGTACCATACATACAGTACAGTCATTTTAGCCAGAGATAAGAATCTGCAGTCCAAATATGCTTATTCATATGATATGTAGCTGATTGATTAATTTTACCTGGTATTTACAGTACTGTTAATATATTCATGTAAATAAATTGCTTATTAGATGGTGTCTTTATTTTCAAAAATAAAATACATACCTTTCATTCATTATTTAAGAGTCACTTAACGAGCTAGTCAGTGATTGACGCCTGGACACTGTGGTGTTGGACTAGCAGCTTGGCGCATCCAACACATCCACAATAATTTAGTTAAAGAAAGGAGTTGTAGTCCTTGTGGGAAGCAAATAACCAAATTTTAGATACAGTTGCAAAAGCCTTGTGGAATATGAGAATTTTGAAAGATGTGGGTTTCGGTACATGCTTACTTCTGGGTCATCATGGCTGTCTTTGACACAGGTTGGGGTATTTAGTTGAGTGAAGGAATTGATTGCTCCCAGGACTTGGCCAAAGGAGGTAAACTCCTCTGCTGACAAGGAGGGGATTGGGGTGAGGGAGGACAGCAACACGGGGTAGAGGACAGTTGCAGCAGATGGCCCCCAGCTTCTTCTATGCCGAGAGGGAACTGCAATCGCTGAAGCCCTTGCTGACAGTGGACAGCTTGACCTGCCATACTAAGGAGTTATTCCAGCCAAAGGTATCAAGCCTGTGACTGGGCAGGAAATTTCACTGGCAGGAGGGCAGTGAATATGGATTGAACTGATCTTAATGACGGCAGAGCTCAGCAGAGACTTTCAATGGCGGGTTTCGATGATTGTTCCTTGAGGACTGAAGGTTGAGGTGCAGTTGGGGCGGGAGGAACGCTAGCTTGAAGTTAGACAGGCATGTCGGATTGTAAAGATCACTAGGGACAGAAGCTGCTGGGGATGGACAAAATCGTCAGTCTGCCATACAGTGGGTATTAAGAACATTTTCCACCTTTTAAGTTGTAAACAGATTTGCTTTATTATAGTTTGTAATTTGCGACTGCCCATGGTTTCAAAATGCAGCTTGTATCCATTACAAAGCAAGCCCATTTTTAGGGATATCACTTTGTACAGTTTTCACAGTATTAAACAAGTAAAAACTGAAGAAGAGTCATGTGACTTGAAACATTAACTCTGTCTTGCTCTCCCCAGATGCTGTCAGACCTGCTGAGTATTTCCACCATTTGTTTTGATTTCATACTTCCAGCATCTGGAGTATTTTGCTTTTATAATTTAGCAAATGATGGTTTTATCAATGCCTAACTGTCCATACAGTAAGAATAAACTTCTGGACAATGACAGTCTAAAAACCTGGTTAAAGCACCAAAAACTCTTTCATTTGTCTTCGGAAAGGTCTCTGAGTGCCCCAAAATATGACCACATTTCCATACGGAGACTGCATTTGATTGAAGAGTAGATTATCTCAACACAGTACACTAGTACATCTTAAAAGCTTGGTTTTGTATGAGTCAAGAAAAACCCAACAGCCTTTTTCTCTGCAGTCTGGCCAGGCAGCCTTTGTAAAACACTGATGTTGCATACCATGATAAGTAAGGACAATTTCCCTAAAGTCTGCTTTTCAATTTATATTCACCACCCAGTTGTAATGCAGGAACTGAATGCCTGTAACTGAAGACAGCTTACCACCATTATGGAGTCATTGGTTAAGTTGCCTTAGCACTGAAGATAACACTCAGTTATCTCCCCAGCCTAATTCTGTCCCTTTCTACGTATAGTGATTTGGCTACTGCTGGTCTATAGGAAGTAACAGGAGCAGCCTATTCAGTCTCTCAAGCATGCTCGACCATTCAATTAGATCAAAGCTGATTTGTACCTCAGCTACATTTGCCTGCCTTAGCTCAACATCCCTTAACACCCTCACCTAATAAAAATATCCAGCAGATACAGTGCTGGTCACTCTATAGACAATGGTGCAAGCAGTAACAGGCAGTATCAGTTTTGATGACATTGACAAGATTGTTTATAGAAGGAAGAATTGAATGGTACCGAGAGCACTTATATGACTCTCAAAGCAGATTATAAATGTTATATTACATCAACACTGCCTATTTATCATAATCCACAGCCAAATATGCTCCAAGACAGCCCAAAATTTAGTTCAACAGAAATCATTGATTGCATTTATACTGGGCCTTTCACAAATTCAGGATGTCACAAAGTGCTTTACAGCCAATTGAGTACTTTTTTTCTAAAGTGCAGTCACTGTTATCATGCAGCAAATGCAGCAGCCAATTTTCCACAGCAAAATCCCACAAACAGCAACGTGATAATGAACAAATAATCAGAACAGATTATAGATCAGGATCAGAGTGAATATTAGGGCAAAAGCCTCAATGTAACTAGTCTCATTCAATTCATTCATTAATCTATTAATTCTATGAATCACGTTCACTATCATTATCACAAACAAAGCTTAATTAAACTGTTGCCACCAAAAGGACAAAAGTATTTTTCTCTCCTTGATGACCATTTCAGCCCAAGAGGTCTTTAATATGATTTCAGGAATACCTGCAGAATGTTGTGAGGCTGCACTGGAACATAAGACAATACATAAGTGCAAGGTGATGACTATCTACAACAAAAGAAAATCTAACCTTCTCCCCTTGATGTTCAACTGTATTACCATTGCTGAGTTCCCGCCATCAATATCCTGGGGGTTACCATTGACCAGAAACTTAACTAGACCAGCCAGATACTGTTGTGATAAGGGCAGGTCAGAGGCTGGGAATTCTGTGGCAAACTACTCACTTCCTGACTCACTAAAATATCTACCATCTACAAGGCATAAATCAGGAACACTGGATCAGTGCGGCTCCAAAAATATTCAAGAAGCTCAACACCATCCAGGACAAAGCAACCTGTTAGATCGACATCCCATCCACCATCGTAAACATTCACTTCCTCCACCACCTACACACACACTGGCAGCAGTGTGTACCTTCTATAAGATGCACTATAGCAACTCATCAAGGCTCCTTCGACAGCACTTCCAAACCCGCGACCTCTAAAAGGACAAGGACAGCTGACTCACGGGAATAGCACCACCTGCAAGTTCCCCTCCAAGCCACACATCTTCCTGACTTGGAACTGTATTGCCCCTCACTGTCACTGGCTTAAAATCCTGGAATTTCCTCCCTAACAGCAATATGGGAGTATCTACACCACATGGACAGTAGCAGTTTGAGAAGGCAGCTCACCATCACCTTCTCATGGGCAATTAGGGATGATCACCAAATAATGGCCTTGCCAGCGATGCCCACATTCCATGAAAGAATTTTAAAAAATCATTAACTGCAGTATGGGCCTGATCAAAGAAAGAACTCGGTTAGAAAGGGATATAGTGTCTTAGGAATGTTACAAAGGTGGGAGTAAAATATGGCACAAAATGAAACACAAGCTCGATATTCAATTTGCTATCAGCCCACACGACCAGCAAGTTTTTGTCCCTTCTTATCAACAAATAAAATCTAATTCAAGACATTCCTCTGTTGGTGCCAGTAGAATCATCTCAGATGCTGTGTATTTCATTGTGTCACTGTCATCTCTTCAATATTTGCAAATAACTAGCCTGAGCACAGTGACACAATACTATGCAAGTGACTCCAAATTTTGTGAGTTGTTAATAGTTTTGCTCTCCATTATTTATTGTTTTATACATAATCAAACACCTTTTTGTATGGAGTCATTCCAAATTAGATAATAAATAAAATAAGAGCAGCTTATTGTATTTAAAGACTAGTACAAGCACACATTTTTTACACAGTGACACAAGACAGCTTTTCTGACAACTAAGATAAAAACAAAAAACTGCGGATGCTGGAAATCCAAAACAAAAACCGAATTACCTGGAAAAACTCAGCAGGTCTGGCAGCAACGGCGGAGAAGAGTTGACGTTTCGAGTCCTCATGACCCTTCAACAGAACTTCTGTTGAAGGGTCATGAGGACTCGTAACATGAACTCTTTTCTTCTCCGCCGATGCTGCCATACCTGCTGAGTTTTTCCAGGTAATTCTGTTTTTGTTTCTGACAACTAATCTGTTCCAACTACCAGTCTGCTTTTCACATTGATAGAAACATTTGGTCTACAGACAATGCAAGGAGTGTCTGCATTGTTTGAATTCTCACCATTGATTGCTAAAATAAACTAAAAATCACCATTAGAGGTCCTTTTAAAAGGGGATTTTAACACAAGTGTTAGCCATGGCAGTGGACCTGTCATTGCTTCTGAGTAAGGAGGTTATAGTTTTAAGTTCCACTCCAGAGACTTTAGCACAAAATCCAGGCTAACACATCTAGTACACTACTGAGGGAATGTTGCACTGTCATTAGTGCCATCTTTCAGATCAGATGCTAACCTGTCCACTCAAATGGATGAAGAGCAGGAGGAATCCTATCAAGAGAAGGGGTATAAAATAAAATCAAGTAAGATTGAATAAATATTGTAAATCCTACTCCATAAGGATGTTACTGCACAGCTTGCAGTAGTGAAAGTGGATTAGACTCCATTTTTCTTATATGAGATCCAGCATGGTTAATCCTAGTATCCCACAACATAGATAGTTAAATCCAGTCCAGACGCGTCCTGTCACCTAACATGTAAAAAATGTTACAGCATTACACCTAAGGCTCTGTTCTGTCACCTGGGGCTTCTTATACATTTGCACTTTCCAATTAAATCTGAATTTTACACAGTCAGATTGAGCACAGGGTGTGTTTTTTGCCCCAGTAAGTGGCAGATTAGAACTTTACAGAGCCAGTTGCATAATGCAAGCAGTTGCTCTAGAATTGTATTATTCAATACAGCAAAATGAGGTACAATGACAAAGGCTACCAAATGACAACATCCACTGGGAACAACATTCAAGAGGACATATTCAATTTTAGCAACAGCCAAATGAGTTCCAAATGCTTTGGAAGAATTAAGTCATTACTTAATATATTTGGTGGAGTTGATCAGTCAGGCTCTTGCATTATAAGAAATGCCATTCAAGTGATTTTTGATAATTTAACTGAAAGAGGGGAACTAATAAACAAGAGAAGGCATAGACAACAGGGAAGACAAATCAGGGAAAGAGGAAGGGGGAAAAACAATAAAGTCAGAGGGAAAAAGAAAGGCATAAGTAGGAAGAAAAGGGGAGAAGGAAGAATAAATTGGAGAAGGAGGAGCAGAAAGAGAAAGCGGAGGAGCAAATAAAAGATGGCCAATGGGGAAGACTGTGAGGAATCAGGAATTTGGAAAGGAAAGAAAAGAAAAGAGTGGATGAGAGCAGGCAAGGCAGGAATAAAACATAGGAAAATCCAGCAACATCATAGATCAAATGGATCAGGTTGTTGCTTGAGCGCTTCCAATTTTGGTGCGATTTTCTTCATACCTAATTGTTGTGGTGTGAATGTTCAAAGATTGCAACAATATTTTATGGCTAGTCCCCATTCTGTATATGTCACATGGCTCATTGATTGCATTAAACCCACTCAAAATTTAACTATTACCACAGTTACCAACTTTTTAACAATCGAGTTCACTGAGTTCATAGCAAAGGTGATCTGCATTAGAAAAACTCATTATAATACTGTATATTCAAATATCTAAAACCAACTCTCAGAGACAGGCACTTAGGGGTGAAAATGGACATCAGCAAAACAGGTGGCATAGCACTGATGGCTTGTTATTCCTGCCCAGCTGATATTCCATTCCAATATCTTTAATTGAACTGACAATCAAATAGGCGCATAAAGGGTAGTAAAAGCAAATCTGCCCATTTTGCAGGTATTGCCCAGGTCCAATTTAACCTGTTAATAGTTTATTGGATAGTGGAGTTCACCCGCCACATGCGGTATTCTTTAAAACTCCAAAACAATAGCAAAATAAGAGTTCCAACACTGTATCTATTATAAATAAGAGACAATAACTTTCATGAAATTTTAGCTGATTGAACTGTACATACGCGATTGATGTAACCCATAAATATGTGTGGTCCTACACAGCCCCCATCTTTGCTCCATCAAGTTCAAAGATACACAGATGTGAGCAAATAAGGCACTCAATTAGTTTAGCTGTCCATTACCAGGTCTATTGGATCACATCAAATGCTCAACCCATGCAGTAAAGATGACTTTGACTTCTGTTCTCCAACAATAACAACAATTTCTTTTAAACTCTCTCCCTTTCACATAACCACGAACAACAGGCATAGAAGCTCACGGATCGAGAGCATTGGCTTTGTTGCCCCCTTCTGCTTCCCAACCCACCCCACTTTCCACCAAGCCAAACCTTAGTCTTGGCTCCACGCTCTAACTCTGAGTGCACAGCTTACTGTAATTTCACACCTATCTCTCCTCTTCCCCTTTCCAAGCGTAGTTTCTTCTTTAGACCGACCTCCTGATTATTTGAACCCATTCCCGCTAAGGAGGATGCTATGATTGACTATTTCAAAGGCAGCAGAGAGGTTGAGAGGGCTGACACATCATTCTCTTTAAATGTCTTTACTCCGTTTTCCAGATCGATGTGATTGTTCTTACTCAATTCCATTTTTACCTGTCCGATCATAGACTTAGGGACGGATTTTTGTGGAGTTGGAAAGATTTTGTGGAACTTTGAAGATGGCGGGTGGGACCCAAATGTGGAAGCCCCACCCCTATTTCCAATTCATACCATTTTTGCCAGTAGGGGAAGAGGGGTGGGGCATGCTTCACACAAGAAGTTAACCTAAACTCAGCAGGCCATGTGAACTTAGGACGGAATTTCCTGTGTCCGCTGGTGTTGGGCGTGTTCAGTGGCATGAGCAGACAATATGGTGAGAGGGCCAAAAATTGATTTTGTGACATTGTGAAACCAGTTTGCGATCATCCAATCAGCCTGTCAATGGCAACCCATGTTTCCCGCTATCGGACATTGGAAACTCATTGTAATGCATCTGCATATCATCATAAGGCCCAGACTGCTGGAATCATCCCCCCGCTGGATCGTCCGAGCAAGATTGCATGCTGATGTGTTTCAAAACTGCATATATAAAGTGTGCACGTGGCGGACTGCACGTTGAGGGGAACTCAGAGCTGAGTGTACAGTAACGTTGCGCAATGCTCACAAGGTTGAACTTCAAGGTTGAGGTGACTTGGTGAGGTGGAGAGCAAGAGCCGCCCTGCAGTTGAGGTGACTTGGGAGTTGGGGGGGAGCAAGGACTGCCCAGCGGTTGAAGGTAGTGCACAAGCACGTGCGGGGGTGGGGGGCAAGTGGGGCAACATGGGGAGGGAAGCCACACATTAGGGAAACCTTGTATAAAGTGACCATTCCTCTGCAGCTGAAACTGTTCAGGTACAGCCACATTGATATGCATGGAGTCGGGCCTCTAGCTTATCTGCCCACTCAAGCAACGCAGAGGCGTCAAAATGCCACCAAGTGCTCCAGAGCTTTTCACCGTTGGATGACTGGGCATGCTGTATAATTGTCTTGCTAAAGCTGGCCATGGCGCAGTCACTGGTGGAGGCGTTCACAGCCCCTTGCAATGTAATCATCCTGGTTTGAACCAGTCTCCCCCATGGTTCAAGCTAACAGCGCAGCCTTGCAGTGTGGGTTAGAAGAATGTCTGCACCTGAGCTGAGAGCACAGCATGCAGTCCAATGAGCAAAGCTGCCGCCAGTCAGTCAGGTAGAGTGGGGCAGAGGAGAGTGGGGTTTCAGGCAGCCATGTAACGCGCTGATCTTTAGCTATCCAAGTGATAGCAAACACTTTGCGGGATGTGTTAAGGGGCCTTCAGACTTAACCAAGAGAGCTAACCCATATATCTCTCTCCTTAATCCTGCAGATGTATATCAGGAGCATGGAACCTGGTGAACTAGCTGTATGCCTCGTGGAGTACAGAGAGCGCAAAGATGATGGAGAAGACAGCGACTAAGGTACCTGGCTGCGCAAAATAGAGGAACAGCACCCTCAGGAAGACGGGGCAGCTGAGGCTCCCACACGCACTGCTGAAGAGCCACAGCGAGCCATTGCAGGTCGGCGCTTAGCTAGACCCAAGGTCTATAGAGACCGCCTTTAAGCCCTGCAGATGATCAAGAGCTGGTGTCGACGAAGACTGCACATGTCTAGAGAACTGGTTGGTCACATCTACCAGCTACGGTAGGTTTTTGTATTTTTCGATTTA
Source organism: Carcharodon carcharias (assembly GCF_017639515.1). Lineage (NCBI taxonomy): Eukaryota > Metazoa > Chordata > Chondrichthyes > Lamniformes > Lamnidae > Carcharodon > Carcharodon carcharias. The sequence continues at coordinate 45,246,653 of NC_054485.1, forward strand.
GTTGCTAAGCTGTTTTCACGTCATTTTTCGATTAGCCCACTTCGTGGCAGAATCCCACTTTTGGTTGGCTGTTCCTGCCTGACTAGGAGAATGGTGCCATTTTGCGCACCTTGCATTACTTGTGAATCCCTTACAGTCCTTTCCATTGCTAGCGCTATTTCTATTGCTCTCTTAAAATCAAGATTTACTTCAGCTAGCAATTTTCACTGAATAGAATCTTCCTGTATGCCACATACCAAACGATCTCTGAGAATGTCATTCAGGGTTTCACCGAAATCACAATACTCCATTAGTTGTTTTAATTTCACCACATAGATAGCAATTATCTCTCTCAGGGCTCTATTCCGTGAATTGAACCTGAACCTCTGCACTGTGACTGAGGACTTGGGTTGAAAATGTCCCTGAACGAGGTCTACTGATTCACTGAAAGACTTTGGCCAGAACTTTCCCGTCGACGAGCTGGGGGCGAGGCCCGCTTGCTGATGGGAAAATGATGTGGGATGACGTCGGGAGGAACTCCCAATTGACTGGATAATTAACCCAATTAAAGAGCCTGCCCATCCAACCTTAAGGCTGGAGAGCAAGCCAGGAGCTCCAGCGGGCTTCTGAAAACCATGAAACCTCATCCACTGGTGCGATGAGGTTTCATGTCTGTTTTAAAAACCTTAATAAACTTTATATAATATTTATTAACTGTCCCATCTTGTGTGACATTGTCATATGAGGGGGACATGTTGATAATTTTTTATTTTGCTATTTTTTGGGTTTATTAAACACTCAACACTCTCCCTGAGACAGCACTTCGTCTCAGGGAGCAGTGCGCGCTTTAACAGATGGGGAATCCCTCCCCCCCCGCTCAGGAAATGCATAGCGCTTCCCGTTGGGCAGTCCGCTGGGCGGGCCTTAATTGGCCCGCCCACTCAAAATGGCAGCGGGGCCCGTTTCAGCGGCGGAGTTTGGCTGCCCGCCGCCAAGCCAGTGGGGCCCGCCCGCCCATCGAGGGCTAATTCTGAATCTGGGGCCTAGGGGCCTTCAAGCTTTGAATTAATCTGTAAGTCTTGCTCCCACAAGCACTTAAGTACTTAGGAGGCTCACTCTCCTCTTTTCCTGCCCTGTGATTTTGTTTGCTTGAAAGAAGAGCGCAAGACATTCTATACGTTGCGAGCAATCATCTGTGGTTGGCTCAAAGGGATTGATTCTACCAAATTGTGGCATTTTGGATGAGTATACCTTCTTTTATTTTTAATGAATTTAGATACTTACAAATTGCTGGGCAAGGTACAGCACTGCTTCTGATTTATCCTCATTGTCAGTTTGTTATAGAGTTGATCATCAGACAACTTTTCTTAGTGGAAATATTCAACTTTATTTACAAGACAGCAGCAGTCAACTAAAAAGGAACTCCCTGTAGAGGTTCCCAGCGCTGCTAACATATTGGCCTCCACAGATCTTGTGATCTTACATCACAGGATTATTCTTAAAACTACAGTCCTACATTTCCCAGAACTATAATTACTACAGAAAGATCCACAGATGCAATTTAATGCACATACATGTGAAATGATGAACATTATGAGAAACTACATGGAGAGGCGGTATGATCCAAATGGCCTTAAATGGGTGCAAGATAAGGGGCAACTTGGGAGAGCATATTGACAAACCATTGAAGGGAGCAGGGCATGTTGATAAGGCAGTTTAAAAAAAAGCATTTGGGATAGTTGGCTTTGTAAATAGGGACATTGACTAGAAAAACAAGGGAATCACATTAAACTTTTACAAATCCCTAGTTAAGCCTCAACTGGCCTATTGTCAGCTAATCTGGAGAGCTCACTTCAGGAAAGATGTCAAGGGACTGGAGAGGGTAGAGATTTTCATAAAATGATATCAAGAGAGATTGGTGAAGCTGGGATTGTTCTCCTTAGAGCACAGATTGCAAAGGGGAAACCTAATAGAGCTATTCAAAATGATGAAGGGTGCTGATAGAGCAGGTAGGGAAAAACTATTTCCTCTGGCAAGTGGTCATAGATTTAAAATAATTGGCAAAAAATCCAGAAGGGAAACAAGCTAAAATTTCTTCACAGAGAGGGTTGTTATGATCTGGAATGCACCACCTGAAAGGATGGTAGAATCAGATCCCATTGAAAATTCGAAAATTCACTTGAAATGGGCTAATTTGCAGAGCTACAGGGGATAACTGGGGTGTGGAACTAAACTGGACAGCTTTCAAAGAGTTGACATGGACACGATGGACTAAATGGTCTCTTTATGCTGTAAAACTCTATAATTCTACCTCCCTTTCATCCCTCACAGCCCTCCAACAATCAACACCCCTCCAAACTCTACAATAGTTCTGCAATGGCAGACTGCATGCCTGTTGTTTGTCTTAGTTGAGTTGCAATTCTGTCCAGTTAAACACTGAAGATGATTGAGGCCACAAGCTATGTATACTCACTGCCGATCCTACCCCAATCCCTTGCTAATGTCTCAGCCTGAGCAATACAGTAGCCAGAGTGAACCCCTCCGTTCACCTTGAAACAGTGCCTTGCTGTGGGGTTATGGAAGACGGACCATGGGCTAACATTTCATATGAAGGGTAGCTCCTCTAACGGTGAAGATTCTGTGTTTAAGTCCATGATGGCTCTTGAACTACAAGATTCTAACATTCAGAATACTTACTGACCCAAGCTGCTAACTTTAGCAATACAAGTACAGTACTCATCATTTCTCTGTTTGAATATGGAGCTGCTCATTGACTTCCGAAATGGGCTTGGGTCAGCAGAGTGACAGTGCTATGGGCCTGACACCAGCTTCAGGAGGCCTGAACCATTTTCAGTGAGGGCCTCATTTGATAGTCGCTGGTGAGGTGCAGGTGCCCTGCTGTTGTTTGCTCGTTGTGGGAAGTGGAGGATGGTGACTAGAGAAGCGGTGGGTGCAGAAAGATGCTCCCAGAGGGCAGCCCTTGAAAAAACTGACAATAAATTGTAGGTCTTTGGTTTCTCCACCCATATACATAAAATGCCCTGGGTCGTTATCTGAACAGATCCAGTGGTCCCTTTGAAGGCAGAAGGTTAGATCACTCAACACCTGGTACAAATGGGAGAAATTTACACTCCACACTCCACCTATTCATAGCTGTAAATTATAACAGGGGTCCTACATCCAGACTCTGCTTTGCACATTTAAGCAGCCTCCTCTTAGAAACACCGATTGCAATATTTAAAGCAGGCGGTACACCAATGGGAACACTGCAACCTGCTTGTTAATGTAAGTAGGGTGATATACATTCAATTGTGTCCTCTTACATATATCTATGATCCATTTATGGGAACCGCAGCTCATTACTCTGAGGACTAAGCACATCATCATTAGTGGGTATTAATGGCTATACAAGAATACATATGTTAGGATAGACAGAGGGACAAGCATTCAACCTGTTACTGGTTATTTAAACACTAAGCACTGTTTAAGAATAGATTATTTGCAATGATTCAATCTCAAACAAATGTTCCTTGTTTTATTGAAACCATATTGAATTCTTGCTAGCAAGAACATTTCCACAATTTTCTATAATTAGATATTTGCATCCATATATTATATGCAGAGATAATCATCTAATGTAGAGGGAACCTAGCATAGCAGCTCATTAAGCTTGGAGTATTTGATGTAATCCAGAAACACTGCTCAGTTCTCCGAGCACTTCCATTCCTCATAATGATAAGTGCAACTACAAAAATAGAATGAAAATTTGGCTTTGTATTAGCTCATGTGTTACCATGAGATCACATTGTTCCATTTGTAAAATAATCATTCTGTAAATATGTCAGGCCAACAAAAGTATGAACTACACTAGACTTCCAGCAATAGTTGTGAAGTGGATGTATGACAGAAAAGATGAAGTAGTCCAGAATAACTACAATTATTTCAATAAACCTCATGAAACAAATTGCAATAATTTTTTTTAAAAATCTACTTTGTGTGACTTTGAGTCAGCAAAAAAGGAGCAAAATGGGTCAGGCATTATTTTTGCAGTTCTCCAATTCTCTGCTAGAGGTTATATCAATGGGAATGCTCAGAACAAAGATATTGGCTAAAAACTTTCAGTTAAATGTTAATAAAGTCTTCATGTCAGATGTTGAAATTTGTGAGCTAGCTTGTTTACTGTCCAATGTTGAGTCTGTCCCATAAAATAGATATTCAAGTTTACAAGGTGGTGATATCAGGGTGAAAAACAAGCCGATAAACCTGCAGCAATGTATCTCTTCCAGCCCTCGCAGCTCCACCTCTGGAGTTTCTCAGAAATCTGTCCTTGGATACCAACCATCCCCACCCCACCACCACCACCACTGTCATCATCTACAAGCCATCCCTCTGTGTTATCAGGTGGTATCTTGTGCCCTCCCCTGCGGCAGGTTTGGTGGCTGGGACATTTAATCAGGTGGGAGGGTAATGAATGGGAACACCATCAGCTTCCTGCCTCCACCCCAATTAAGTCTGTGGAAGGAAGGCCTGTGGGTGGCTTCCCATCTTGCCCCACCGCCAAGTGGGCAATTAATGCCCACTTAAGAGGCCTCATCCTGCTTCCACTGCTATTAGCACAGCGGGGCGGGGTGGTTAATTGCTAGCTCCCAGGTATGGCCCCTTGTTCAAAGGCACTCAGCACCTGATTGAGGGACCCCACTTCGGGAAGGGGGACCCAATGAAAGCTGCCCCCCGCCCTTGCTGCCAACCTCCCCCTCCCCATCTGCCCCGCAACTCCAACCCCATGAGCACCACCCCCCACTCTCTGCCCCACCATCACTCACCTCTGGCCTCAGACCCAATGACAATCCTGGGCCTCAGATGGGTATCATACCAGCAGCAGCCATTGCCTCCTTAGTGGCGCTGCCGTTCAATAGAGCTGCCGGCAGGTGGGACCAGCACCTCCAGGGTCGTTGATCCTGGGGGAAGGCCCACCGCTGGCCTGTCAAGCGCCTGAATGGAACAAGATGTGGCGGGACTTCCCTAAAGGAAGCTATGTGCAGCTCTTGCCTACTCCCCAGCCAACGGCCAAGACCCCATCGCTTCCACAAGATTCTGCTGATCATATGTAGACATGAGGTGAGCATCTCAACATACACTCACAATATACACATCTACCTCTCTGCTACTTCATTGACTCTGCTGTCAAACCATTTGCCTGACTTCCAGTTAAACATTGGCAAAACTGAAGCTCAATTCCCAACACAAGCTGCACTCTCCCATTGATTCCATTCCATTCCTCTTTTGGCCACCATCTCAGGATGAAAAAGATGACTTACAACCTTGGCGTTCTTTTTCACCCGCATCTGAGCTTCCAACCTCACATCCTCTATGACTAAATCCTGTTCCCACCTATCCGTGGGAGGATTGCTGACCAATTTCTTTTTGGGAGGGATCTACAAATCCACTACCAGATAAAAACAGCCTGGTTTAGCAGTGTAAAGAATAGGAGTTGGTTCAAGGCCTTGGTAAAGCCATGACTACAGTCAGCATAATCGTGGTCTAGGTGAGAAAATTAGACAGTCAAAGGTGTCCCATACTCTGTTCACAACTAATGCATGGACTGCAGCGGTTCAAGAAGGCAGCTCATCACCACCTTCTCAAGGGCAACTAGGGATGGGCAATAAATGCTGGTCCAGCCAGTGAAACCCATATCCCATGAACGAATAAAAAAAAAAATCACAAAATGCCACTTCAAGTGTCAACCATATTAATATTGCTGTGCTGGTGTTCCAAGGAATTATTGTCCCATGCTCCATGCCCAAGTATTTATGAAGCGGACAGTAACTCAAAATTTCTCTTCAAACCTCAACAAACCTATTAGCATTTGTCAAATAGTCTAGATAAACAAAGCCTACCTTTGTGTGTAGAACCACCTCAGTGCTTTGCCTGTCTCTATGAAGAGTCCACAACTGAAATCACATCATTAAGTCGACTGCATATGGCAGTTTAGCTTTTCACACCAGCCATTTCCATGTAGTGTTAAGACTGTGCTCAGGTTCCATCTCCCAATAGGCAAGACTTACGCTGCCAAAGGCAATGCCAAAGTAAATGTTCAATATTTGCTCATGTGAGTGTTTGTTCCTGGTGAGTCAGGTGCTGCACTTGGATGTGACAGGCCTGATCATCAGGCCTTGGTGGTACCTACGCAACCTATTGGGTAGAGTAGTGCAGTGGTTACATCACTGGGTAGAGTAGTGTAGTGGTTACATCACTAGGTAGAGTATTGTAGTGGTTACGTCACTGGGTAGATTAGTGTAGTGGTTACGTCACTGGGTAGATTAGTGTAGTGGTTACGTCACTGGGTAGATTAGTGTAGTGGTTACGTCACTGGGTAGATTAGTGTAGTGGTTACATTACTGGGTAGAGTAGTGTAGTGGTTGCATCACTGGATAGATTAGTGTAGTGGTTACATCATTGGGTAGAGTAATGTAGTGGTTATGGTACATAGGTTTGGGGTCTTGGAAGGAAGAAAGAAAAACTTGTATTTATTTAGCATTTGGGACCTCAGGATGTCCCAAAGGGCTTTGCAGCCAATAAAGTACTTTTAAAATTTGGTCAATGTTGGTAGCCATTTTGTGCACAGCAAGCTCCCATAAACAGCAACATGGTACTGGTCAAATAATCTTGGTTTTCTTCTGTTGGTTGAACAATGAGTATTGACCAAGACGCCAATGTCCAGGGACATAAGTTCAAATAGTGCCATAGCAGTTTGAGAATTTGAATTCAGTTTCAAAAGAGGCTGGAAAAACTGGGTGGAACGGTCTCATTGGAGGTGGGCATCATGGTGGGCAGGGGTGGCAATTCAACATGAGGGGCAGAAATTGGTGATTGGCACATAATCACTGCAGGTTCATCCGATGGGCGTCCGCCATGGCGGAAAATGAACCCTGCTGGAGGCGGGCATGAACCCGATTTGCATCCCAGCACTGAACAGGACAGGTCTGGACAAGCAAGATGGACAGAAGTCAGGACTCACCATTAGGGCCTCGCTCAGATTGTGGACATCTGAGGAGAAGGAGATGCTGGAGCCCCACAGCAGGGTGAGGCTGGGATGGTGGAGGAGGGAGTATGGGGGAGGGGGGGTGTAACAGGGGAGAATGCTGCAAGTGGGGAGGTAGGTATAAGGGGTGAGGAAGGTGTAAGGGAGTTCGGGCTGGGGGGGGTAGGTCAGAGTTTGGAGGGAGGAAGCTGTCCTGGGGGTAGAGGGAGTAAAAGTGGAGGAAGGAGTAAGGGTTGGGGAGGGAATAAGCGTGGAGGAGGGAATAAGGGGGGGTGTTGATGTCCAGGTGAACATGCAAGGAAGGGGTCTGTAGAGTCAATGATGGCCTCCTGGGGAGCAAACTGAGGTTGAGCATGGTAGGAGCGAATGGTGAGTGTGAGAGGGGGCAGAGGGAGCCGGCAGGGTGGGGGGTTAGGATGCATCAGTAACAGTAGAAGGGATGGCGAGGGTGGTTGCTCGGGACTCGGAGGCAGGCACGGGCGCTGGGAGTAGAAAGGAGATGATCGGGCAGGTCAATGTGAACAGGGGTGGGATTCCTGGGAAGGTAGGGAATGTGCGCGTTCACCTGGACATCCTGGAAAGAAAAGGGTTCTGCTGGTAGGTGATGGTGGGGAGGTGGTAGGGGACGCTGGGGGGTTCAACACTGATGGAGGAAAGGACATGAGTGACCAGGGGAGGGGAGAGGACAGGGGAGCTGACGAGGTATTGACAACCACCATGGTTGTCAAAATCGAAAGTGAGCACAGCTTAATGTTGGACAGGTACAGTGCTCCATGGGAGCGTGATCAGTGGGTGGGCAGAGATGCAGGTCAGCTCAGATGGGCAACTGAAAGCGAACCCCAGCAGGCAACATTGAAAAGTGATAAAATGTGTTCACCCGGAGGCAGCCTGTACAATGGTTGGCCCTGTTGCCTCTGATGACTTTGGCATGAGTCCTCCAGACAGCCGAGACTTTGAGGACCCCGGCTAGCTTTGGCTGTCCTCCTGTGGGCCAGCTGCTCCCTCTGCAGTGACAGAGGATGAGGTTGAGTGGGCCACAGGCAAAGGAGACTTGGAGGGAGTGGACAGCCTCTGAGATTCCCGAGTTGATGTCCAGCTGCAACTCCTCCTGCCTTCGGGTGCCAGAGAGCCCTGGCTTGACAGCTCGACGGGAAGGAGCATCTGGAGGGGCGTTGAGTTGTCCTGTCTCCTCCTGGTGTTGCCACTGCAGGAACTCACCAATGGCTACCGATATGGATTGCAGGTTTGTGCTTTTCTCCACGTTCTACGGGACCAGGGTCTCCATGGCGTTTGCCATCCTTCCCATTGAGATCTCCATACACACACATGTGGGCTCCACTTCAGAAAGCTGTCGGATGCACTCCTCCAACGTGTGAGCACTTCCAACAGTTCTGCAAGATATTCTCCCACCTTCTGCTGACTCTCCACGATGAGTAGGAAGGTTGAATCCAGAGGCTTGTCATCTGACTCAGTCGTCACAGATGCCTCTTCCCCAGCAGCTCTCCGAGTGCCAGGGAGCTTGGCTGAACCTGCCTCCTCCTGCTGCGGGCACAAGCCCATGCAGTGACCAGCAGATTGTGAACACAAGCCTGCTCTAGATCTAGGTCCCAAAGAGGTGTGTGTCTCTACGCTGGTGTAGGGTGTGGGTAAATGTTGTGATGGGTCTCCCAGGCTGCTGATTTCCAGCTCTTCAACAGAGGACGTGTCCCCTTGGCTGGAGGTAAGGACGTGGATGAAGCTGAGGGACTGGCTAGCTGAGGGTGTCGGTTGCTTGACAGAGCTCCCTGTGAACCAAAGTAAACATAATTAATGCAAGGCAGCATAGTCAAAAGTGGGAGAGAGAGCACGCATAGTTGCTCTGAGGGAGGGATGATGTGCTGCAGGATCATCAGGTGGTTGTTCGCCACCGACCTCACCGTCGCTGTAGGTAGGGTCCATGTCCTCACCAGTCAGCACAATGTTACGGTCCTCAAAGTGAGTAAGGGGCCTAATGTGGGCCACTCTACCCCGCTCCTGGTCTGGGACCTCTCCCTGCTGATGTGAGCAGGCTTCTCCTGCGTGAAAACAGATGGAGAGAGTATGAGCAGGACCATGGCACTGCGTGGAATGTTTCTGTGCTGAGCAGAGTCATGGATGAAGGTGCAAGCTCCAGAGGATATGAGCCTGATGGAGGTGTGAGGGTGTGTGAGAGAGTTAGTGGTGTTGACCCTTGAGGTGTGAAATCCCTGTGGACATGTGATGGGTTGTGAGTGTGAGAGTTGAGAGTGATGAGATGGTTGACTTACCCTGATGGAATGGATGAGATCATTCATCCTCTTCCTGCACTGACTGGCTGACCTCCTCTGCGCTCCGGTGGTGCTGACCGCCGCTGCCACTGCCTCGCAGGCCGGATTGGTGCCTCTGGTGGACCTCCTGCAGCCAGAGTGGTGGTCGAGGACATTACGACAGCCTTCCACTACATCCAGCCGGCACCCCAGAGAAGCGTCACTAAATTTGGGGGCTACCATCTTCTTTGCTTTCAGGGCCATCTATTGCCTGGAGCAGTCCTGGTCTGTAGACATTTAGTAGATCGAAGTGTGGTGTGCTTTAAAAAGGCGTCTGGAACGAGGGAGTGCGGAGGTCATGGCGTGGTGGCCATATTCAAGCCCGCGTGTCAGCAATCTGGCATGTTTCCTGTGAATGCATTTTTGATGAGGCAGGACACACCGGTAAGAGGACGACGTGGCGCAAAAATCCGCCATTGCAGCCAACAGGTAAAACATAATTTTTCACGCTCGCTACCGTATTTAGCACAAATCTAGGATGAATCCACCCTTTGGTTTTTTACAGATCAGTAAAAGTGAACACCAAACTGTCAAATTGTCATAAAATCTCAACTAGTTCACTAATGCTCTTTCACAAAGGAAACTTACCATCATTACCCAGCTGAAATATGACTCCAGTTCCACACTAACATATCCAAACTAGCCCAGTAAGCTACAAAGTTGTAACAAACCACTCCACCTGTAGCAGTGAAAGAAGGTGCACCACCACTGTCTCCTCAGGTCCCCTGGCGATGGCCAATAAGATGCTGGTCTTGTCAGAAATTGCACATCCTGAGGATGAATACTTCAAAAAATAAAACAACATTTTCCATTCAGGCCCCTTAACAAACTAAGCCTGTCCCATAAAGGCGTAGAAAGAAATGGGTTAAATTTAACCAGAACAAGTAGTGAGTGAGATGAGTGGGAGTGGGAGTCAGAGACCAAGCTGCCCTCAGGAGGAAGTCAGTCACTCAAATATTTTAAGGAGCCTGTCACCCCCAATTTAAGCTAATTGTTAGATGTAACACCTTCAGGCTGGGTTTCCTGGCCTCAAGAAATCCAGCATTGAAGGGAGGTGAGAAAGGCTAAATCCTGTGCCTGTGGACCAGGAGGCACAAGGGCGCTTACCTCACCCCAGCTCACCAAGCTTACCTGTATGATTGAACCCTTTGGATTGGTCTCCACCCCTCCAGGCCTGTACCAGGTGGTTTTGAAGCAGGGAAGCCTGTTGAAAATTTTAAAACAGGTCTTGCTGTTAAAATTCGGAAGTGTGGGCTTCCAAAATTATCCTCTCAGTAGCTGGACCATCTCCCAGTTATTATTAGGATAAAAATCTTAAATTTTAAATTTAAAAAAAGAAAATGTATAAAGTCTCCAATAATTTTAAAATATGAGATTTGTAAACAGGGTGTATCAATACTGCAGGTCCCATTTAGCCATTTGAAACCCAAAGTATTTACCATGAGCAAGTCACGAGATGGATCAGCAAACGCAGTGAGCTGAATTTTAGCCTCCAATGGGGAGGGGAAAGGGTGCAGGATTTCATGTCACTGTTCATCAGCTCCATCCCACCCCTCGGTTATTGTCCTGAAGGCTAGATGGGGCGGGGCACAGGTGGTAGCCAAATCACCTGCTAAGGGCATATTAAGGCTGATTTTCAGAGGCTGACAGAATTTTAAGTTTGTTTTCTGGCCATTTCAGGCAGTGGGGGGAGGCAATGTAGTTGATTGGAGGAAGCCTCCCAACAGCAATCTGTAAGGCCAGTGCTGCAGGCAGGCTCAGGGGTCCTCCTTAGCAATTGCCACAGGCTGCATTGTGGAGGGACACCCTCCACCCATCTTTACCCCCCTAGGCCCCCGCAACAGATATCCACTACCACAAGCACGCATAATGAGGCTTGGCTGGGAGCCCAGGCTTCCATTAATTTGTTGAAACAGGTGTGCATTAGGGAAAACATCGCTGGACTGACAGCTCAAATCATCTAATATCTACTTTGTCAATGGCTCAATGTTTATTTATACGAGATAAAGAGGTGTCAAGTGCTTATAGTTTCTGTTATTGATACTTTAAAGGCCTAGTTGATTGACACTTTTATAGGGTTGTAGTAGCAGCAAGAAAGTTATGAAAGGCTGTTTTTCAAACATTTCCACACATGCCATCATTACTATAGAGTTCAATGGTTCTGTGCAGAGTGTATACTGGGGTGAATGGACATGGAAGTAGTTCAAGTTGGCATCGAGAGTATGAGGGCCCATTGAGGGTGGGTGGTAGAGGTATAATTTGGCAAGAAGGGCATGAGTAAGATATTTTGAAGTTATCTTTCAAAGGTTTCCTCATCCAGACTATAGTTCACCACTCCTCTGAGGGGCCATAAACCACAAGCCCTTGAGAATCTAGCCCAACTCCATGAAAATTGCAGGGAATTAAAAACTGCTTTCCCCCACAATTGAGCTGGCCAGGTTAGGAATGCAGCTTTCTCCCGCCAGCAAAAATTGGGGGTGCCAGGAATAGGGGTGTGAATCCCAGAATCAGGTCTTGTCTGCCATTTTAAAAAGTCCACCAAGTCCCCATAACTTCGTGGAACTTCAGCCCTTAGCCTCTCAAAGTCCCAGAAAAGTTTCCATTGGGATCAGGTTGTAAAGAGTTGTGCTTTAAATAGTTAGCTTACTTCTAAGATGAAAGTGAATGGGGATCAAAGATAATTAGCCTTGTATCTACATAGAAATGCTCATGTGTTTCACATTGCCATGAGGAAGAGGGCAGAGGAAGACATTTTTAAGATCAAGCTACAGGTTTCCCTACTAAGCAAGAGTTATCACAGGCAGGCAGCAGTTTTTTTGCCATCTACAAGGCAGATGACCAAAGATAGAGACAGTACGCCCTGCAGCTGAAGCAGAGAAAATGCTGACTATATTGTTCACCATGGAGAACATGGGTGGGAGCTTGCACTCAGATTGAGGTGATTGAGTTTGTGAGGATTTAAAGGAGGCTGGAAGATTCACCTAGATAGGATAGATATAAAGAATCTACAGTGTAACCTGCATTGTGAAAGTCAGTTCTGGGATTAAAGGTTACCCAGCTGGGAAAGTGAAAAGGAAGCAAGCCATTGGATGCTAAGAATAATCTTAGACTGGTTCCTGGAGACTGAAATGTCCACTTAAGGGATAGTGTAAGGTATAACCATAGTGGGAGATTTTCAATCATGCTAAAAGTTAAACAGGTAATTTATTTTACGTAGTTTAAATGTAAGTTACTTTAAAAAGTGTTAGTCAATAGTGTTTTTCAGTCATTTGTTACAGTAAAAGTTTTTTAAAAATGCAATTGTGCACAATTCTTTCAGCTGTTAACTGGAAGTTAGAATTTCTCTTTAAAGGTGATTGGTCTCGACAGAGATCGTAAAACCAGCAAGGACAACATCTTGAGGAGAGGAGGGATGAGGAGCAAAATGAAGTTGAAAATTCTATAATAATTGAACAAAGTTCTGCAGGAATATGGAGCCAAGGCAGACTGATTGAGTTAAGGTAGAGATAATCAATGATCTCAATGAATGGCAGAACAGGCTTAAGTGCCTATTCTTGTCTGTAAGTTCCTGTCCTTGTGTTAATTCAGTTTCATCAAGATAACATGCAAGGCCCTTCAGTTGTAATGAGTGGTGCTAAATATGGCTGACAATTGATTAGAAAATGCTTTTTCATCAGTTTAATATAACAAGCAGTTTTTATAATATTATTTTGCCATAGCAACATGGTTTCAGAACAAAATAAGCTGAAGTCTTTGTGCCAAAATGTGACAAATGATTGTAGCAGTTAACTGTAGCTTTAAATATTTGAGCTCTTGATTCTCATTCATCACACAAAGGCAAGTCAACTCACCATGAGTTGGCACAGCAATAGTGAACATAATTGTACCTATCCATTTTCCAGCAAAACTTATTTGACACCAACTATTTGTCCTCATCATGAAAACAGCAGTTCGACTATACTTTACTTGAGGGGTTGGGGTTTTACTGTAATGTTTTATGAAAACTTTCTATTGGTTCAAAAATGAATTTGGAAAGTAAAATTACAGATGTGGCCAGGAGGTTGGCCCAATAAATTGCTGCAATGTTTTTGAGTCTCAAGAGTGTCCTTCATATGAATCCAAGCCCATTTCAAATCTATTTATAATGGGACTCTCATGGTGGAGGAGATTGGAGTTGGTGTGGGGTGGGGGTAGGGGTGGTGGTGACAGTACAACCAGAAGTGAATATGGCTGCCAGTAGCAAAACTATTAGTTCCTGATAACAAAATTATACAACAATATAGCGCAGAAGGATGTCACCTAGTCCAAGTCTTGCCAGCTCTTCAAAAGATCTATTCATTTAGAGCCTTGCTCTTTCTCCATAGCTCTGCAAAGTTTTTCCTTTTCAAGTATTTATCCAGTTCCCTTTGAAAGTTACTATTCAATGAGTTTCCACCAACCTTTCAGACAGTGCATTCCAGATCAGAACAACTCTCTATGTAAAGGAAATTCTGCTCATTTCCTCCCTGGGCATTTTGCTATTCTCGTGCCTCTGTGTTATCTGGTTATTGAACTGTTTTCCAATGATCTACTATATAAAAAGCCAGCATAATTTTGAGCATCTCTATCAAATGCAATGCCTAAGCTTCTCTTCTCTTAAGAGAACAATCCAGCTTCTCGATTTCTCAACATAACTGAAGTACCTCATCATTGATACCATTCTGGTAAATTTCCTCTGCATTCTCCCCAAGATCTTGACATTCTTTCTGAAGTGTGGCCCTCAGAATTGGCCATAATACTCCAGCTGAAACCTAACCAATGACTTATAATGGTTCACCTAAGTTCCCTTGCTTTTGCACTCTAATGCTCCCATCTATAAATCCAAGCATCCCACATGCTTTAACTGCCTTACCAACTTTTTTTGCCGCCTTCAAAGATTTATATACATACACCCCCAGGGCTCTCTGTCCCCTCACCCTCTTTAAAATTTTACACTTATAGCTTACATTGCCTTTCATGAATGCTGGGATTGCTTTCCTAAACTGGCTATGGAGCAGAGGAGTCACCTGTCTGAAGAATGAAAGAAACACTGGTGCAGTGAGAGAAAGGAAATGTTTTCTGGGTGAGAGGGAAAATTAAATTTCCCAGTTAAATTCCTGATTAGGGACTGTATAGAAGCCCCACATATAAGGCAGCATCTTCCATTCTGAAGTCTAGGTTCAGTGGTGGAAGCGGAAGTCAGAGTGATTGCCACTGGAGGGCAAGGCGGCTGACCACTTGTGATATTGCGCTGTTCAGCTTATCACTTATACATCTGTGCAGTGCATGGTGGGCCTTGTGGCAGGGATGGGCAGGAAGTCACCGTCCCTGCAATTACCTCCTGGGGTCAAATGTCAGGGCGCATATTTAAGAGCACCCAGTTAGCCTGCACTATTCATTCCACCTATGCCCAACCACTGCTCCACTCCTCTGCCTTACAACACCAGCCACCCCCCCCCCAACCCTTTGCCTGTCTCCTAGGTCCAGCCATCGCACAGCTTTTGCTACCTGCACCCAATATGAGCTGTGAGCAGTCCCCAAAGAGGAGAAAGCAGCATCTACTCACCTCAAAGTCTTGGAGGAAGTCAAGTTCGTCAGGTGTGATCCACTTAAGTACTGTCCTAAAAGTGAAGGTTCTAATTTTTGACTGGCAGGGAACTAAATTCCAACATGGTGGCCTTTAAATGAGCACGCATGACATGCTATTTCTCGGCCCACCTTTCACCCACCTTTAAAGTCTCGGGAACAGAATTCCTACAGTTCATCCCAACGTTGGGAAACTGGTTTTTGGCCTCATACCAAATTAAGTTCCTCCGCCTGCCACACTTCCCGCTGCTGGCAGGAGCAGAAGATTCTGCCCATTGAAATTAATCGATTCATAATGGAGATGAAATGCTTCTCAGAAAGTAAATACATAACCCTGTTCTTTGATGAAAGGTTACAGCTTTTCGTAAGAATTTTGTCAACAGATGATAATGTGTCGTAATTCACCCTCATATGAAAGAACACCACAAACTAAACTGCTAACATGCATAATTTGCTATTATTCTACTAAATGTTTTTTGGCCAGAATCCTTTTAAAAAATGAAAGTTTATTGAATAATACCACATTACCTACAAATTATAACCGCCTGGATGTGACAGGACACAAGATGCCAGAAAGTGCAATGTGATATGCCAACAGTACTCTGGCATAGGAGCCCATATTATTAGGCACAGAGGCCTGAGGCTGTCAGCTTTAAATCTGGAACAGAGATTAAATCGTTGGCATGTTGAAGCCTTGTTGAAGCATTTTAATGACCTTCCCATCTCCAGGGAGCAAGTTAGTTGCCACCTCCTAACTGCCTCTGTTAAAAATGGAAGTGGCTACATTTCAGGTGATTTTGGGTCGGCTTTCCCCATTTTTAATCCCCCAACAACCCACCTCCTGCCTGATTCATCCTGAACCTGCCCAGGGATTAAAATTCCACCCATCATGTATTTTGAATCATTGTATGAACAGCATCTAGTAAATGGGACAAAGCAAAATTTGGTGCCCTGGATTGTCTTGACCCTTTTGCATAGTTTTAAAGATGGCAATTTCAAACTGCCACAAGCAGAATGAAGGTTGCATCATAGGTAAAGATTTATGGGTCATCAGCAATGGATCTCATTGGGCTGAGGGGCTGGAGTGATCTGAAATCAAGGATGAGAATTTTAAAATCAAGTTATTACTTAACTGAAAGCCAATAATGTAGGTAGGTACACACACAGGTAATGGACAAATGGGACTTGCTGCAAGTTAGGACTCAGGCAGCAGAGTTTTGGATGACTTCACTTTTACAGAAGGAGGATGTGGGAGGTTGCCCAGGAGTGTATGTTGAAGTAGTCAAGTCTGGAGGTAAAGGAGATTTGAATGAGGGTAGTAGCAGCAGATGAGCTGAGGCAGGAGCAAAGTTGGGCGATGTTACAGAAGTGGAAACAGGCCATGTGAGGGATGGCATATATATGTAATTGGAAGCTCATCCCAGGGCCAAATATTATACAATGATTGCCAACAGTCAGGGTCAGCAAGGAGACAATGGAGTCAAAGGTTAGGAAATTGAGCTTGTGGCAGGGACCCAAGACAATGGCTTTCATTTTCTCCAATAGTCAGTTATAATATTTATTGTAACAGGGGCTATTTCTTACTGCACCTTTGTGGCCTCTAATGGTTGTTATATGAAAGGCATTGTGGTACCACAAATAGTACCAATGCTCTCTCTCCAACTTGAATGTGACACTTTAAAACTGCTATTTTGGCAAAAAGTCAGTTTCTTTGTTTCAGTGTATGGATTGGATCTAGTCAAGACAAGGTACATGATTAGAAGGCACTTCAATTGTAATCCTAATTTGAAACTGTAATACAGAATTGTAAGCGATTGTAGAAATGGAGCACAGTACATATTGCTTAACATCTGGTTGATTCCATGAGTGAAAAGGGATGCGTAGGAATTGTTTTGAAATAATGTTGTAAGTACCCACAATTAGATCAGCATTTGGAAACAGAAAGATGCGTTAGCATTTTGGTTAATATTTTGAATGTATCACCTCAATGGTGATTGCATTTAAAACTTGCTCAGAACCATGTCATTTATGAATGATATCACTCTCCTCCACAGAAAGCAGATGAGTCGAGTTCCTTCTATTTATAATACCACTGAAGTCCATAAATCCAGTTTAGCACCAGGCTTGGACATAATCTGTTCCAGTGTACTCTCAGTTGACATGACATTCATCATATCCACTGAGAGGAGATCAGATGTATCATGTAAATGTACAACCTGCAGTAATTTTGTTTTTACACATACTTCAAGGCTGAAAGCAATATTTGAAAACTGTCACCAACAAGTCTCGAGCCACAGTATATGGACTGTCTGTGCCCATGGCAGACAGGTATTGATTGGTTAATTGGCTTTTAATTGCAGTTCTGCCTGTTGACGCATGTGGAAAGTAACTGATCCTCATTAATTGACAGTTGCAGACAACGTTTGAAGCTGTTCGACACTAGTTGTAAACTGTAAAAACAATTGACTTCATGTAAATAGGTTTCTTTCCTGTTGTTATGAATAGAATGATTAGGATTAAACTAGGTAGGATCTGCCTCAGCAGCCAGTGATTCAATAACATCCTGCTGTTTTGAGTGTTTGGGCAGCACTTCCACTTGTCTGCAAGTGCATCTCTTTTCTGCGACAGGAATGTTCATTCACCAGAGATTTCTGTTGCTGGATACATAGTGGATAACAAATAAAGGAAAGGCAATACAAGGCAATAACACATTGAAAGAATCCAAGTATATCATAAATCACAATAGCAAGCTCAATTTATCACTGTCATCTCAACTCAAAATACGTTATATCCTTGAAACACACTTTAGATTGTTAGTCTATTTCAAGGAGTCAGGTTTATCAAGCAAATTATGAAATGAGGTAAATCATATTGAAATGCATCAGCACATCTGTTGGACATTGTGTCTTAATGATAAAAATGAAAGCTAGCTGCTTTCACCCTCCTTTTACAGAAAAACGAATGGTTTGCCAAATGTTTTTTTTATCATGAGAATGTTACCTTTGACATATGTGGATTGGGTCTATGAGGACAATTCACTTTGCTTGCTGTGAGTATTACTTTTTCTCTCTCTTTACAGTGGTGATGCTTTAATTGATCACTTTCCTCAAAAGGTTGAAATCAGATTTTACATTCAAAAAGGTATTGAAGCTACCGTGCCACTACCATGGATTATAAAAGTTCTCACAAAGCACAGACCAAAGTGATTCAGATTGAAAGATTTTTGGATTATTTGGTTCTGTTAGTTTCATCTCATCAAACCTGCATGGGCCCTCCCCTTTAAAATTAATCTTACTTTAATTAGATTTGTAAAAGAAGGGAACTGGCATGTTATTAATAGTTGAAACAATGGAATTCAGCAAGTGCCACAAATTTCAATAATAGTTACAGAAGATGAAGCAATTAACCTTTGCATTATCATACTGTTTCATTAATATAGCTGATATTTTGCATGGCAGTTTTGCCCAATAAACACTGTTCTGCTCTGATGGAAGGACAGTGACCTGAAATGTTATGTACGACTTACAAGCAGAAGTAGGCCACTCCACCATTCAATAAGATCATGGCTGATCTGATTGTAACCTCAACCCCACATTCCTGCCTATGCCCGATAACCTTTCACCTCCCACGTTAATCAAAAATCTGTCTAGCAGTGCCCTAAAAATATTCAAAGACTCTGCTTCCATGCCTTTTGAGGGAGAGAGTTCCAAAGGCTCACAACTCTCAGAAAAAAAAATTCTCCTTATCTCTGTCTTAAATGAACTATCCCTTATTTTTAAACAGTGACCCCTAGTTCTAGGTTCTCCCACAAGAGGAAACATCTCCACATCCACCATGTCAAGATCCCTCAGGGTCTTAACGGCTTCAATCAAGTTGTCACTTACTCTTCTAAACTCCAGTGGATACACACTTAACCTTTCCAAACTTTCTTTATAAGAAAACTCACCTATTCCTGGTATTAGTTTTGTAAACCTTCTCTGAACTGCTCCTAATGCATTTATATTTTTCCTAAAATAAGGAGGCCAGTACTGTAGACAATACTCCCGATGTGGTCTCCCTAGTGCCCTGTACAACTGAAGCATAACCACCCTACTTTTGTAATCAATTCCCCTCACAATAAATGATAACATTCTATTAGCTTTCTTAATTACTTGCTATTGTAGGATGGCCAAGTTGCACTATTAATGATAGCGTTGATCTGCAGATACTTCTTGGTGGAAACATTAAGTTTATTTACAATATACCTAGCAGCAACTACACATATACTTTCAACTCCAACTCGATCTCTACACTGAATGCTGAGGTAGCTCGTGCTACTCTTCTATTGGTTTCTACAGATCATGTGATCTTGTCTAACAAGTATTATTCTTAAAGGTATATTACACACTAAACGAAAGCATAATTACTACACTTGTTGTACTTGCATACTAGCATTTGTGATTCATGTGCTAGAGCATCCAGATCCCTCTGAATCTCAGAGCTCTACAACCTCTCACCATTTAGATAATGAGCTTCTTTTTTATTCTTCCTGCCAAAATAAACAATTTCACATTTGCCCACATTATAGTCCATTTGCCAGATCTTTGCCAACTCACTTAACCTATGTCCCTTTGTAGCCTCCTTACGTCCTCTTCACAATTTATTTTCCTACCTATATTTGTGTCATCAGCAAATTTAGCAACCATTCCTTCAGTCCCTTCACTCATCATTTATATAAATTGTAAAAAGTTGAAGCCCCAGCACTGATCCCTGTGGCACACATTTTGTCACATCCTGCTAACCAGAAAGAAACCTATTTATGCCAACTCTCTACTTCCTGTTAGCTAGCCAATCTTCTATCCTTGCAGATAGGTTACCCCTCTAGACCATGAGCTTTTATTTTCCGCAATAATCTTTGATGTGGCACTTTATTAAATGCCTAAGTACAGTACATCCATAGCACATATGACATCTTCAAAGAACTCTAAGTAATTGGTTGAACATGATTTCCCTTTCAAAAAATCATGTTGGTTCTGCCTGATTGTCTTAAATTTTTCCAAGTGCCCTGTATAACATCTTTAATAATAGCTTCTAACATTTTCCCTATGACAGATGTTAGGCTAACTGGCCTGTAGTTTGCTGCTTTCTGTCTCCCCCCACTTTTTGAATAAAGCAGTTACATTTGCTATTTTACAATCTAATGGAACCTTCCCTGAAACCAGGGACTTTTGCAAAAATAAAACCAATTCATCAACTATCTCACTAGCCATGCCTTTCAAGACCTTAGGGTGAAGTCCATCCAGAACAGAGGATTTGTCAGCCTGCAGACCCAACAATTTGCCAGTCTTCAGCCAATTCGATTCACTCCATGTGATGTCAAGAAACGGCTGAAGGCACTGAATACTGCAAAGGCCATGGGCCCTGGCAATATTCTGGTGATAGTACAGAAGACTTGTGCTTCAGAACTGGCTGTGCCCCTAGCCAAGCTATAACACTAGCATCTACCCGCAATGTGGGAAATTGCCCAGGTATGTTCTGTACACAAAAAGCTGGATGAATCCAACCCAGCCAATTACCGCCCCATCAGTCTACTCTCCATCATCAGTAAAGTGACGGAAGGGGTCACCAACAGTGCTATCAAGCAGCAGTTGCTTAGCAACAACCTGCTTATTTGGGTTCTGCCAGTGTCATTCAGCTTCTGACCTCGTTACAACCTTGGTTCAAACATGGACAAAAGTGCTGAACTCCAGAGGTGAGGTAAGAGTGACTGCCCTTGACATCAAGACAGCATTTGACTGAGTGTGGCATCAAGGAGCACTAGTAAAATTGGAGTCAATAAGAATCAGGGAGAAATCTCTCTGCTGTTTGGAGTCATACCTAACACAAAGGAAGAGGGTCGTGGTTGTTAGAGGTCAATCGTCTCAGTTCCAGGACATCACTGCTGGAGTTCCTCAGGGTAGTGTCCTAGGCCCAACTGTCTTCAGCTGCTTCATCAATGACCTTCCTTCCATCATAAGGTCAGAAGTGGGGATGTTCCCTGATGACTGCACAATGTTCAGCACCATTCACAATTCGTCAGATACTGAAGCAGTTTATGTCCAAATGCAGCAAGACCTGGACACTATTCAGTTTTGGGCTAACAAGTGGGAAACAACATTTGTGCCACACAAGTGCCAGGTAATTACCATTTGCAACAAGAGAGAATCTAACCATCACCCTTTGACATTCAATGGCATTACCATTGCTAAATTCTCTACTATCAACATCCTGGGGTCACCAATGGCAGAAACTGAACTGGACTAGCCATATAAATACTGTGGCTACAAGAGTTGGTCAGACGCTACGAATCCAGTGGTGAGTAACTCATCTCCTGACTCCTCAAAGCCTGTCCACCATCTACAAGGCGCAAGTCAGGAGTGTGATTAAGTACTCCCAACTTGCCGGATAACTGCAGCTCCAACAGCACTCAAGAAGCTTCACACTACCAAGGAAAAATCAGCCCACTTGATTGGCATCCCTTCCATAAACATTCACTTCCTCCACCACCAATGAACAGCGGCAGTAGAGTATACCATCTACAAGGTGCACTGCAAAAACTCCTCAAGGCTCCTTAGGCAGCACGTTCCACATGCACGCCTGCTCCCATTTAGAACAACAAAGACAGCAGATGCATGGCAGCACCACCACTGGGAAGTTACCCTCCAAGCCACTCACCATTCTGACTTGGAAATATATCACCGTTCCTTCACTGTCGCTAGGTCAAAACCCTGGAACTCCCTCCCTAGCAGCACTCTGTGTGTACCTACACCAGAGAGACTGCAGCAGTTCAAGAAAGCAGCTCACACTCCCCTACTGAAGGGCAGTTAGGAATGGGCAATGAATATTGCCCGAGCCAGCAGCTCCCAAATCCCATGAATGAATAAGGTAAAAAAAAATTCCTGGGTGATTGTAATTTTCCAGAGCTTCCCCCTCCCTTCCATTTCCTGATTTAACTCTGTCCCTCTCTCCATGGATGCAGTCTGTCTGACCTGCTGAGTGTTTTCTAACACTTTCTTGCATCTGAAATATTTTGTCTTAAAGGCTGATTCATTCTTATACAGGATAAGGTGTGAGACTCTTACATCCTCATATTTGTATCCAAATTGAGCCAAACCCATTCGATCTAAAATCATATTAAATGGAAATCACTCTGTCCTCCAGCTTGGTTGCAGGTTGACACTGGGGCAAGGTTCAATGTTTTCATTTCACTGTTGGGAGAAGCATAAAATGGAATTGATCCCAAACTCAGCAAGCCAGGAGTGTAATCGCCATGGCCAAACGAGTGAGGCGGTCCTATCAAACCTCTCCTCAACTGCACTCCTGTCTAAATCAGTGATTAGAGATAGTGTTCTAAATGTTCTAAACTCATTAGTAGAAAGGCACTTGCAATCATTTTGGCAACTTCCACTGTATGTAGATGTAATGATACTTCTGTATCACAACACTGACAACTGGAAAGTATTTAAAACAAAAGGAATTTCACCATTCGCATACCTTAAAAAATTGTATCTATTACAAATAACCATCAAGTTGATTTTAAAAGTACTTTTGTTTGATTACTGACAGCGTATGATATTATATCTGGAAAAAAGGCTTAATTAACCCAAGAGACCAGGGGCAAGTTTTTAATGCTTTTCCCTCCACCACCTCAACTACTGTACAAGCTATTTTCCCTTGTCATCATTATGGGATGTAGTTATACAGATCTGTATGCTGTACAAGTGGCAAAAAAAATTGAGAAAGTCTGAGATTGAGGCACAACAGAACTCTATAATTATATAGAATTTCACACAGTCTACAGTACAGAATCAGACCATTCAGCCCAATGGGGTTGCACCATGTTTGAACTTAACACAACCTTCTTCCCATTCCATCTTCATTTCACCTTCAGTATATTGTTCTATCCTAAGGTGCTTAACTAACTTCCCCTAACTATGCTAATCATCTCAACTCCTCCTTATAGTAGCAAGTCCCTCATTCTGACCACTCTTTGGGTAAAGAGATTTCTCCTGAATTCCCTATGAATACACTATTTCACAATGTTTACATGTTCAAGATTTTTTTTACGTTATGTTCCATATGCTTCACAAGTACGAGGCTCTGCATCCTGTGGTAGGCTCAAATCCCCTTCTGGGGACTCCAAGCCTCCTCTCAACCATCAAAGGTCTTCACAGCTATGTACTTAAATGTAAGATCGCTGTGTCTTTCTGAAGGTTGGGTGCTGTGCTACCACTTTGTGGCCTGACTAAAAAAACTTGGTCACTGGGTAACTTTTGAATTTGAAAGCTAATTAAGGTCATGATTCTAACCCCTCTTATTAACATGGGGTGCTCAATATTTTAATAGTTTTAAAAAGTTAGAAAGCAAAGCAGATTCTTTGTAACTGTAATTTTTGGTTTATAAAATTCTCAACCGAATGGCACAACTGAAGATGTTATTAATGTTATTTCAGATATTATAGTTACTTGTCAGAAACCAGCTGAAAATCAATAAGCATCCCTAAGACTTTCAACTACACTATTCAAGGAGCATATTTTGCACTGATGGGTTTTAAATTGCTTGCAATCCATGAGACATTTACCTGCTTTTAGTTGCAACCTTTAAATATTAAGCAGTGCCATTGGTGCTGATTGGAGCTGGCAGGGGGTCCAATTAAACTAAATAAGCCTTACCCATCACCTCCCTATGATTGCAGAACAGAATTAATGGAATGCATTTAAAACATCACCAGGACATCCTGCTGCAAACACCCAAGTACTGTAACTTAGCCTTTAATGAACTTGATAGTTGTGCATTCCTGGTATGGTGTGGTCAATACAATCAACAGCTGTTTACTGTGTATCTGGATAGGTTTACTTTGTTGAATATATCACTGATCATGGAGAGTGTAATATGTACACCCAGGTAAATGGGAAGGGTTAGCGGCAGGAACATCTTCCAGCTGTAAAACGACCCTCCATTTCTGGATTTGATGGTTGGTATGAAGGTGATCAACCAGCATTGTGGCAACCCTATGTAACATGGGAGAAACCAAAGGAATCAACCAAGAGATCCAGATATCTAGTTCATTTGACAAAGTTGGAGTCATACCTAGCACAAATGGAAAATAGTTGTGGTTGTTTGAGGTCGATCATCTTAGTCGCAGGGCATTGCTGCAGGTGTTCTGCAGGGTAGTGTCCTAGGCCCAACCATCTTCAACCACTTCATCAATGACCTTCCCTCCGTCAGAATTGAGGACGTTCACTGATGATTGCACAACATTCAGCACCATTCACGACTTCTCAGATACTGAAGCAATCCATGTCCATATGGACAACATTCAGGGTTGGGCTGATAAGTGACAAGTAATATTCATGCCACACAAGTGCAAGGCAATGATCATCTCCAACAAGAGAAAATGGTGGCATAGCGGTAATGTCACTGGATTGTTAATCCAGAGGCCCAGGCTAATGGCTCTGGAGACATGGGTTCAAATCCCATTATGGCAACTGGTGGAATTTAAATTCAATTAATAAAAAATCTGAAATTGAAAGCTAGTCTGAATAATGATGACCATGAAACTATCACTGATTGTTGTAAAAACCCATTTGATTCACTAATGCCATTTACAGAAGAAATCGGCCACCCTTACCCTGTCTGGCCTACATGTGCTTCCAAACCCACAGCAATATGGTTGACTTAACTGCCCTCTGAAATATAAGCCACTCATTTCAAGGGCAGTTAGGGATGGGCAACAAATGCTGGCCTCATCAGTGACACCTACATCACCTGAAAGAATAAAAATAAGCCAACCATTGCCCCTTGACATTCAATGGCATTACTATCACTGAATCCCCCACTATCAACACCCTGGGATTACCATTGGCCAGAAATTGAACTGGACTCTCATATAATTACTGTGGCTACAACAGCAGGTCAGAGGCTAGGAATCCTATAGCAACTAACTCACCTCCTGACCCTACAAAGCCTGTCCACCATCTACAAGGCACAAGTCAGGAATGTGATGGAATATTCTTCACTTGCCTTGATGAGTGCAGCTCCAACAACACTCAAGAAGATCAATATATCCAGGACAAAGTAGCTCACTTGACTGGCACTCCATCCGCTACCTGGAACATTCACTCTCTCCATGACCGATGCACTGTGGCAGCAGTGTGTACCATTTACACAATGCACTGCATCAACTCATCAAGACTCCTTCAACAACGCCTTCCAAACTCATGACCTCTACAACTAGGAGGGCAAGAGCACCGCCTGCAAGCTCCCCTCTAAGCCCCATGCCAACCTGACTTGGAACTATATCACCATTCCTTCACTGTCACTGGGTCAAAATCCTGGAACTGCTTTCCTAACAGCACTGTGGGTGTACCTACAGCACAGGATTGCAGCAGTTCAAGGTGGCAGCTCACCCCCAACCTTATGAAGGGCAATTAGGGTTGGCCAACAAATACAGGACTACTCAGCGATGTCCACATCCTATGAAAGAATAAAAAAAATTCCCAGCAGAGGAGTGAGGGTGAAGGGAGGCCCTGTGGTATGGATTCTGGAGGTAATCACAATGGAGGAAAGGCAGGAGAGGCCCAAGTTTCCGTGCAAGGCCTGGAGGAGCACTCCTGCTCTCCCTGACACTCAAGGCATTAAAAATATTGACTTCCAGGCTCATCTTGTTTGTTGGCATGGTTCACTGTTGGATCTAGCCTTGTGCGCAGCTAATGTAAGAATTGCATCAGAATCATGGTTGCATCATAGAGCCCCTGATGTTTATATTCCGAGCAGGCACTGCCCCGCCCACTCCCCACCCAACATCGGGGCTGTCCCCCGATGCTGCCAAAAAAACTATAGTTCAAATAGCGGCAGGCAAAAAGTGATCCAGAATGGAAAGGAAATTGCACAACTACCATATTAAACAACTACCTGCTCCAATTTTTTCTCCCAAATATATTTTATTCATAAAATACATAGCATTACATTACAATGCCATTCAAATGTGGCTTTACATAAGCTGAACCAATTCAATTTTTTTGAATACTGTAGGCTACTCATTACATTTACAAGTATAATTAATATTAATCATACTCATCAGATGTCACATATGCAGCCTTTCGGGTTTTCAGTTTCCAGCCGCTGAATGTACGAAGACTGAAGGGCCTGAGACAGTGCCCTTCCCCCACAATGCCTTTGCAGCAGCTGCCTCAATCTTTAGTGCATCCCTCAGCAACCACTCCCCATCCTAATCCCATTGGGTCAAAAGGGTTAAAATCACCCCTGATGTAGTTGAGTTTGGTACGCTAACTGACCAGGATCAACAGAAAACCACTTTATAATGTTTCAGTTTCTGGATCGCCATACCAATAGTTTTTGAATTGTTTTTACAATACCAGACCAAATGCAATATTTCAAATCGCACATGGATCAGCTGGACCATTCCTAATTAAAAGGCAAGTTTAATTAATTTCACTGCACTAGTGTGAAAATGGTAAACTTCATTGTGGGATTCTCTCACACTTAAGCTACACTTAAACAGGCATGTTAAACAACAATGATATCTGAGTTAAAATATATGGAGCAGAAAGTAATCACATTAGTTTACAGACGTAAATTAGACAAAGTTAGAGTGAGCTACTTTCATTATCATTATGACGTAATATCGCCATCTGACCATCCTTCAGACTGAAAAGTCCAAGTTTCTTCTGCCTTTCCTTCTGACTCAGCCGTGACATAGAAGGTCAACCTTGTGGCTTTTCTCCACACTCTTATCAGTGCCCGAATCTCTCCTTTGTTTTACAATGTACAGAAATAGATCTGGTGCTCAAGGGTTATGATGAAATAGAGAAGAAACTTACACTTTTCAACACGGAAGAGAGTTGACTGGAGGAGCATTAGCGTTTGACCGATACCTCTGTTGGTTCTGTACAGCATTTCAACATCCAATTGGCTTCATACTGCTTGAACATGCTTAGTGTTGAGTTTACTAATACTCCTAAGTTTGTTTCAATTTCATCTACCATCCAACTCAACACCATTCATAAAGGATGCTTGTCATCTCTTTTTTCTTCCTTTATGTAGCACTTTACAGTTATTTGTACTAAATTTCTCATTCATCATTGCTCTGCCCATTTACATATTTTCTCCAACTCATTCTGTAGTTTTGAGCTGCTTCTTCCAATTCCACTACCCCAATAGTTTAGCATGAGTTCCAATCGGATCAACTTTGCATTGAATTTCTGAATCTAGACCATTTCTGTCATAGTAGTCATCCCAGTACAGTACAGATTTTTACCCAGTGTAGCAGCACACTCTGAAATAACCCCTTTAATGAGTACTTGTGGTTTTCTTATCCATTCACTGGGTTTATCTTACATCTCAACAGATTTGGAGTTTAATAAATAGCCTTTCATGTGGAACTTTATAAAAAAAATTTCATCAAGATACATCACAAAAATCAAAACATTTTTACAGTGCAGGAGGAGGCTGTTCAGCTCATTGTGTCTGCAGTGGCTCTCCGAATGAACAATTCACTTACTGCCATTCTTCCACACTTCTTCCCATAACACTGCACATTCTACCTTTTCAGAGAAAAGTTCAACCCTCCTTTGAATGCTTCGATTGAACCTGCCCCCACCACACTTTCAGGCAGTGCATTCCAGATCTTAACCACTCACTTTGTGAAAAAGGTTTTCCTCATGTCGCTTTTGCTTGTTTTGCCAATTGCTTTTAATCTGTGCCCTTTTGTTCTCGATTCTTTCAACATTGGGAACAGTTTCGCTCTATCTACTCTGTCTAGACCCCTCGTGATTTTGACTGCCTCTGTCAAATTTCCTCTCAGCCTTCTCTTTTCCAAGGAAAACAGGCTGAACTTCTCCAATCTATCTTTATAACTGAAGTTCCTCATCGTTAGCACAATTCTTGTGAATCTGTTATAAATTTTCTTCGATGGCTTCACATCCTTCCTAAAGTGCAGCACCTAGAACTAGGCAAGTGCTCCAGCTGAAGCACAACTCGTGTCTTATATAACTTCAACACAAGATTCTTATTCTTGCAGTCTGGGCCTCGATTAATAAAGCCTAGGTTATTGTGGGGCCCAGGATACATATTACATGATGGGCCTTTTCACAGTCCACTAGCGCAAAGAGGTAGAGAAGGAAGGTGTTATAGAGTTGATTTTCGAGGCAACTTTTCTTGGTGGAGACATTGAACTTTATTTACAAAGCAGCAGCGACAACTACATGTGTGCATCTAACTCTATAACTAAAGAAGAGCTCCCACCTAGAGGTTTCCTGAGCTGCTAATCCATTGGTTTACATAGATGATGTAACCCTACAACACAGGATTATTTTTAAAGCCACAGTCCTATGTTTATCAGAACTATAGGCAAGAATTTTCCTGTCAGCGAGTTGGGGGCGGAGCCCGCTCGCCGACGCAAAAATGACACGGGATGTTGTTGGGAGGAACCCCCGACGTCATGCTGCCCAATTTAAATTTTCAGGAAGGTGGCGGACAGCGAAATCAATTGAGGCCATTGACAGGATAATTAAGCCAATTAAACGCCCTGCCCATCCAACCTTAAGGCTGGCGGGCAGGCCAAGAGCCCCAGCAGGCTTCTGAAAAAACATGAAACCTCATCCACTGGTGGGATGAGGTTTCATGTCTGTTTTAAAGAACTTTAATAAACTTTATGTGATTTTTATTAACATGTCCCATCTTGTGTGACATTGTCACATGAGAGGGACATGTTAATAATTTTTTTATTTTTCCATTTTTTAAGTTTAGAAAACTTTCAGTGCTCTCACTGAGACAGCACTGAGTCTCAGGGAGATGTGCACCCTTTCGCATACACAAAAGAGCGCACTTTGACAGTTGGGGAATCCTTCCCCCCCCCGCACAGGAAGCGCATAGTGCTTCCCGTCGAGTGGCCTGCTGGGCGGGTCTTAATTGGCCCACCCACTCAAATGGCGGCGGGGCCCATTTCGGCGGCAGCGATTGGCTGCCTGCCACTGCTGAGCTGGTGGGGCCCGCCCGCCCATCAAAGGCAAAATTCTGCCCATAATTACTACAGAAGGTCTGACTGGGTCTTTGAAAGCCATGCTTGCTGCTGTTTACCAGGTCATTGTAATGCAGCTGATCCTCAGGTTTACTTCTGATGATAAATGTCATTGTTTTACATACAATGGAAGTAAGATTAATACATCTGTCATTGTCAGCGTCTGTTTTGTCGCCTTTTTCATTAGATGCAGCACTTTAGCCTGTTTCCAATCATCTGGGACCTCCTCAGTTCCCAATAACTCCCTCATAATGATTCTTGGTGCTTCATAAATCTTCTCTAGTCTCTTTCAGCAATCTAGGTTAAATACCATCCATCCCTAGGGTTTTACATGTTCTCAGCTCAATTAGCCCCTCTTGGACTTTCATCTCATTTGTCAGTGATTTGGCTGGGATATCTTTGGGGAAGGTCTGTTGTTCATGTCTTCTCTTATAAGTCCTATAAGGAAGTAGTTATTCAGAACATTTGCTAACTTGAGCTCATATTCAAGTCCATTTGCATTTTACAGTGTTCACCCTTCACTGACCGTCCTCTTGGTTCTGTGGCACTTGAAAAAAACACAGCAGTGAAGTAGAAGAAAATTCAAGATCTTTCCTTACTTCTCTAACCAACTTTTCAATCTGTTCCTGCAAATTCTTGTATCAATTCCAGTGAGCCTCTTCTTCTTTCTTCTGGCAGAAAAGAATGGCATGCTTAAATCCTGAGTACTGTCAGTTTGTTTTCTGATCCGCTCAAGGCCATATTTCTTCAACCTTGGCTTGTCAGTTTTGAGAATACCTTTATTCTGCATGCTTAGCATTATACCTTTAAAGATGTTCCATTTGTCTTCTTGCATAACTCCCCCAAACTATTTGCTTCAGCTGCTACCTCCAATCGGTGAATTTAGCCATCTTGAAGCTGTTCACCCAGATCCTAGTTTTAGATATTCCTGACTCCCATTTCATCCCAGCAAACCCAAATGCGGCTGGTAGTGGATCAGGAACCCATGTATAATTAAAATGAGCTTTTCCGTGGCCGTTTAACTCAGTCATGTCATTAGCATTGTCTGTTTCTGAGTTTCCCAACAAATCACAGAGTTTGGGTGGGTACTGTGCAGATGTTGATGTTCCCCAAGAAAAGGAGGAAGAGGCCAGGCTCTCAAACCAAGCAAGTATGGATGAAAGAGACCAAGGAAGTGAGGAGTTTTTTTTTATTCATTCATGGAATGTGGGCTTTGCAGGCTGGGCCAGCATTTATTGCACTTGAGAAGGTGATTTTGAGCTGCCTTCTTGAACCGCTGCAGTCCATGTGGCATAGGTACATCCACAGTGCTGTTAGGAAGGGAGTTCCAGGATTTTGATCCAGCGACAGTAAGAACAGTGATATATTTCCAATTCAGAATGGTTAGTAACTTGGAGGGGGACTTCCAGGTGGTGGTGTTCCCATCTATTTGCTGCCCTTGTCCTTCTAGTTTGTAGGGGTCGTGGGTTTGGAAGATGCTATCTAACGAGCCTTGGTGAATGCCTGCAGTGCATTTTGTGGATGATACGCACTGCTGCTATTGTGTTTCGGTGGTGGAGGGAGTGAATTTTTGAGGATGTGGTGCCAATCAAGCAGGCTGCTTTGTCCTGGACGGTGTCAAAGTTCTTCAGTGCTGTGGGAGCTGCACTTATCCAGGCAAGTGGAGAGTATTCCATCACACTGCTGACTTGTGCCTTGTAGATGGTAGACAATCAGGAGGGGAGTCATGAGGTGAGTTACTTATCACAGGATTCCTAGCCTCTAACCTGCTCTTGTAGCCACAGGGCTTATATTGTTAACAAAAACAAAAACTGCTGGAAAAACTCAGCAGGTCTGATAGCATCTGTGGAAAGGAAGACAGAGTTAACGTTTCGAGTCCGTATGACTCTTCATCAGAACTAAAGAGAAATAGAAATGTGGTGAACTATAAGCTGTTTATGGGGGGTGGGACAGGTGGAGATGGATAGAGGGCCAGTGATAGGTGGAGGCAAAGGAGAGATTGCCAAAGATGTCATAAACAAAAGGCCAAAGGGGTGTTGACGGTGGTGATATTAGCTAAAGGATGTGCTAATCGTGACATTAAGGGTAGAAAGCAGGATAAGCAGGTGACAGATGGCCCTAGTGGGCATGGGGTTGGGGGAAGGGATTGAAATAGGCTAAAAGGTGGAGATAAAACAATGGATGGGAATACATTTTTAAAATAATAATAGAAATAGGTGGGAAAAGAAAAATATATATATAGAAAAATATATAATAATTATTAGAAAAAAGGGGATCAAAAAGGGGGTGAGGATGGGTGAGACAGTTCGTGATCTGAAGTTGTTGAACTCAATGTTAAGTCTGGAAGGCTGTAAAGTGCCTAATTGGAAGATGAGGTGCTGTTCCTCCAGTTTGTGTTGAGCTTCACTGGAACATTGCAGCAGGCCAAGGATGGACATGTGGGCATGAGAAGAGCGTGGAGTGTTGAAATGGCAAGCGACAGGAAAGCCTGGGTCATGCTTGCTGACAGGCCGAAGGTGTTCCACAAAGCAGTCGCCCAGTTTGCATTTGGTCTCTCCAATGTAGAGGAGACCACATTGGGAGCAATGAATGCAATAGACTGAATTGAGAGAATTGCAAGTGAAGTGTTGCTTCACTTGAAAGGAGTGTTTGGGCCCTTGGATGGTGAGGGGGAGGGAAGTAAAGGGGCAGGTATTGCACCTTCTGCAGTTGCATGGGAAGGTGCCATGGGAGGGCGTTGAGGTTTAGGGGGCGATGGAGGAGTGGACCAGGGTGTCCTAGAGTACTGACAGGGGAGTGAAGGGAAGATATGTTTGGTGGTGGCATCATGCTAGAGTTGGTGGAAATGGTGGAGGATGATCCTTTGAATGCGAAGGCTGGTGGGGTGATAAGTGAGGACAAGGGGGACCCTATCATGGTTCTGGGAGGGAGAGAAAAGTGTGAGGGCAGATGCGCAGGAGATGGGCTGGACACGGTTGAGGGCCCTGTCAACCACCATGGGTGGCAAACCTCGGTTAAGGCAGAAAGAAGACATGTCAGAAGAACTGCTTTGGAAAGTGTCATCATCAGAACAGATGCAACGGAGGTGAAGGAACTGAGAGAATCAGATGGAGTCCTTACAGGAACCAGGGTATGAGGAGCTGTAGTCGAAATAGCTGTGGGAGTCGGTGGGCTTGTAATGAATATTGGTGGACAGTCTATCCCCAGAAATTGAGACAGAAAGGTCAAGGAAGGGAAGGGAAGTGTCAATGATGGACCATGTGAAAATGATGGAGGGGTGGAAATTGGAAGCAAAATTAATAAAAAATTTCCAGGTTTAGATGAGAGCATGAAGTGGCACCGAAGCAGTCATCGATGTACTGGAGAAAGAGTTGTGGGAGGGGGCCTGAGTTGGACTGGAACAAGGAATGTTCCACATACCCCATAAAGAGACAGGCATAACTGGGGCCAATGCGGGTACACATGGCCACACCTTTTATTTGGAGGAAGAGAGACGAGTTTAAGGAGAAATTATTCAGTGAGAGAACAAGTTCAGCCAGATGGAGGAGAGTGGTGTTGGGTGGGGATTGTTCGGGCTTCTGTTCAAGGAAGAAGCGGAGAGCCTTCAGACCATCCTGGTAGGGGATGGAGGTGTAGAGGGATTGGACATCCATGGTGAAGAGGAGGCAGTTGGGGCCAGGGAACTGGAAATTGTTGATATGATGTAGGGCATCAGAGGAATCGTGGATGTAGGTGGGAAAATACTGGACAAGGGGAGAGAGAATGGAGTCAAGATAGCAAGAAATGAGTTGCGTGGGACAGGAACAGGCTGACACGATCGGTCGGCTGGGACAGTCCTGTTTGTGGATTTTGGGTAGGAGATAGAAGCAGGCCATCTGAGGTTGGGAGACTATGAGGTTGGAAGCTGTGGAGGGAAGATCTCCAGAGGAGATGAGGTCAATGACAGTCCTAGAAACAATGCTTGATGTTCAGTGGTGGGGTCATGGTCTGGGTGAGGTAAGAGGAATATATATGGCTAGTCCATATATATGGACTATATATATGGTTTATATGGCTAGTCCAGTTCAGTTTCTGGTCAATGGAATGGAATCCCTGAAATCTGGAAACATTATGCCAACAGGGTTCAAGGAATTCAGAAGGGCAGAAAAGATGAGTGGCATAACACTTTCAGTGCCAAGACTTTTGAGGCATTTCCCTCTACAGCACTCCTCAGACCAACACAGCTTGCATCTATACTTATCCTTTCTCCAGGCACAACCTCACATCCACATTTGAAAAGCCAACACCAACACTCACCCCTTATCTTTGTGCCATCTGATATCCATCACTGATAGGCACCCTGCACAAATATTGTCCATTGATCCTCTCTATATAATCCATTAGTCACACTCAGAACTCTTTCATTTCTCTTCTTGAAGAAGAGGAGAATAGAGAGCTCCAGGAAATGCAGCCGTGACATCCAATAACAAACATCTGAACCCATTCCTCCTTGGCAGTTAAATTCTGTCCTCACAAATTGTGGTTTATTGGTTTCCCCAGGTAGTGCTATGAGCTCTATTGCCTGTACATTTTTCAGTCTTTTTTGAGGACCAGATCAAGATTATCTCTCATGGTTTTCATAATATATCAGATCAAGATCTCAGCTGGCATATCAACCAACTTCAAGCCTAAATCAGTTGGGTTTGCCCCGTTTATATTAGGTTATTAATCACCAACTAAAATAACTTGCCAGTTTTTTTTCTACCAGTCTCTTCATAAAGCACATTATCCTCCTAATTTTGCTGCTTTGGTAGTCTATTGTTTAGCATCAGTGGTGTTTACCCAGGTTAATTCCTTTTGTAGCTTTCTACCTTCCAGGTACCCAGTCATGCAGGCCAACACCACCTTTTTAGTCCACTATATCATTTCTAAACATTATGGTCAAGATTTTAAGTTTTAAGATTTTTACTGTAACAAACTAAAAGCAACATTGACTAACCACAACTGAGTAGACTTAGACTGCAGAAAAGATCCCCCATTTGACTTTTATCACAACCTACAATCCCCCACCAGTGTTACATTGTATGCTGACCTTTTAGTGGACACTTGATTCTTTTGGAATCAGTCCAAAGCTATTCACCGCTTCTGATGGCCCATTTCCTTTTCCTTTCCCAACCAGGTAACTTCTAACCCCAGGACTGACTTTTACCATGAAGGTTACATTGGAGATTCCTTCCCTGTAGCTCAAGCTAGATGAATCTTCTAGCCTCCTTTAACTCCTCACAAGTTCAGTCCCTTCAATCTTAGCACAAAATCCTACCTGTGTTTCAGATAGTGAACGATAGGGTTAGCATTTTATCTGCTTAAGGTGCAGGGCTAGCTGTGTCTATCTCCTGTTGTCTCTCAGATTCTTGCAGGCTCCCTTGTGTCTGTGAGGTTTAGTGATATCTTAGGAAACCTTGTAACCCAATACTGCAATGGCTTGCTGTGAACTCTTAACCTCTCAAAGCCCATCTCCCTGGAAACATGAATCTTGTGGGCCTTGTATTCAGATAGAAATGCTAATTCGCTATCCTCTAGACTCTCCAATCAATTCTATCTTGGAATTAAGCTATCTACTCAATGTATAACCATTTACAAAACCTCCCTATGAGACTTGGAGACTAAACAATCTACCTAGTCAGCACAGATGCCCTTGTCATTGTCCATAGATATGAACACCTTGCACCTTTTCAATAGGTCTCTTGACTTTGGCCCTTCTTATCCCCATAGCCACCAAACCACCCATGCTTGTTGTCAAGCTGATCACATGACTCCCATTCCTCCATATTACCTTCAAATAAAGGGGCAGTCCCAAAACATAATCTTATAACTTCATATTAGTAACACCTCCCCTCGAAAAGATGATTTTTCAGCAACACTATCAAAAAGTAACATTGGAAATACCTTATCAACTAACTTCTTACATATAAGTAATATCCCTGTTGTCACACTTCACCATTAAACAATAAAAATCAACAACTTTACAAGGATTGACCCATTACCACCAATTAGATGTGACAATTAAGATTATAGTCCAGCTTGTATTAGTTTTTTAACGTTCTCTGATATAAATGAGAATACGGTTCACTGGTAATGGTTTCACTTTCCATTATCTATCACAGAATATCACCCTTCTCACTTTGCACAGCTTGTACAGTTTTCCAGTGTCCTTGCTTAAAAGATAGCACCATTGTTTCAGCCTGGGTAACTTAAAAATACACTGTGGCAATCCCTGTGATTTTTGAATTCTATTTGGTGGGAACAATAAATTGAGATGAAATCCTCCGTCACAATACCTGTTCTCATGTGACTTCAAATATGCCTCTTTGTCAACAGGGTTTTTAACCTTTCAAACAGTTTTTATCTACCTTGTTCAGGTTTTAACTCTGAATCTCTATTCTCTTTCATGGCTATAGGTTGTTTAATGTCTAAGTTTATTAAGAATGTCTCAGCCAGCCAAAGAGCTGAATCATCATCCTCTTGTTTAAATGCAGGATCACAGTTCTTCTTTGCTACTTTAAGGATATTTTAAGGTCATGTTGATGAAAAAAAAAGTCTGATTCAAGTTCACAAATTCTTTTAAATTCTTCTCCTTACTCAGTATGAACTTTGCCCAATTCATCTCTCACAAGAGCAGCAGCTTCATCATCCTGAAATTTAAATTTACATGCATAGACCCAAATTCATCCTCATGGTTCCACAACATCAGCATTAACACTCAAGTAATTTTGTTTTAAAGCAATATCTTCCTTTATTCCTCCGTCAGCCTTAAGTGTGGTTGTTGTTTGGTTTGTTACTTGGTGCTTAGGTTCTGCCAGCAGGATTAATTCAGACAGCTTCAATTTGTTTACAGCTGCCATCTCAGTCTTATCAGTTCTCTTTCGTTTTGTTCTTTGTCTCACCCCCAGCTCTGATGACTATCGCTGTTGTGTTTATACAAAATATATTTCAACTCCTTCCTCACTATAGTTAGACATTATATCTGGGCACCAGATGAATTCTTGCTCAATCAAAACCAGGACTTAAAGCTAACTTATTGTCAAGTTTATCTGTTACTCCATGTTCATGTAATTGCAGAAAGATAGCATGCAGGTGTAGCAAGCAGTTAGGAAGGCAAATGGAATGTTGGCCTGTATTGCAAGGGAATTAGATTTCAAATTCTCTACCCCAGAGTGTTGTGGATGCTCCATGGTTGAATACATTTAAGGCTGAGATAGACAGATTTTTTGGTCTCTCAGAGAATTAAGGGATATGAGGAGGGGGCAGGAAAATGGAGTTGATGCGCAAGATCAGCTGTGATCATATTGAGTGGGAACAGGCTCGACAGGCCATATGGTCTACTAGTGCTCGTATTTCTTGTGTTGTGTAATTGAAGGCTTTCTCTGCTCTGTTCAACTTTTCTGGCCATCACCTCTCTTTACAAATCACGGCTTTCCTTCTCACATGCTTTTTTGGAATTGGAATTCAAATTTTCACGTTCCCCTTTATTCCTCAAATTCCAATTGCTTCATTTGCAACGGAACCCTAACTAGTTTTTATCTGGATTACTTCTGTCCTCCAGATTCTTATGTTGAGCCAATACTTCACCAAGTTCTGCCTTTTTAGTGCCTATTTTTAAATCTATTTCCAATGTCTCTGCCACAGCCTTCGAATGAACCTTTGTTAACTCACAGGCGGGTCCTCTCTCTCAAGAAATGCCTCAGCAATAGGTATAGCCACATTAACTCTACAATAAATACAGCCATGGTCACTGTGAAATCTTTTTCGTTAGACTCTGGCGAATCCCAGTGCCCTCATCTGTACCTGTGGATTCAATTTGTTATGCCTCCAATTTGTTATGATTTCTGTAGAGACCAATAATTTTTAAAAAGACATTTGAATTCCAGTGACTGACTGCAAATATCACAGGTCAAGATTTCAAGTTTTAGCACTTCAACTGTAACAAATAAATGAAAAACAACATTGACTAACCGCTATTTAATAGGCAACATATGATTTAAATGACAGAAAATATTCCCCCACATGACTTTTAACATGACTGACTGCCACATCCCTTAAGTGGACAGTTTATTCTTCTGGAACCAATACAAAGCTATTCTCCACTCCCAGTGGCCTTTCTTTTATCCTTTCCTAGTCATGTAAGTTCTAATTCCAGAACTGACTTTCACTGTAAGGGTTACACTGGAAATTCTTTCTCTCTAGCCCAAGCTGGGCAAATCTTCTAGCCTTCTTTAAGTCCACACAAGCTTAGTCTCTTCAATCTGAGCATGAGCTCCCACCCACGTTCTATGTGCTGAATATTAGGGTCAGCATTTTCTCTGCATTATGTGCAGGATTAGCTGCCTCTATGTCCTACCCTCTCTCTCTCTCTCTTAACTTCTTGCAGACTCCTTTGTGTCCGAGAGGTTCAGTGATACCTTAGTAAATCCTGTGACCCTACATGACAATGGCTTAGTATGGATTCTTCCCCTCTCAAAACCTATCTCCCTGGTAACATGAACCATATCGGCCTTGTATCCAGGTTAATGCTAATAAGCTATCCTCTAGATCCCTAACTCCATTTTATCTTGGAATTAAATAGACAGCTAAAAGTACAACCATTTATAAAATCTGACATTCCTAACACTTGCCTGTGAGAATTGGAGACTAACCATCTATCTACAGTCAGCTCAGGTGCTCTCACCATTGTCCATAGGTGTGAGCATCTTACACCTTTTCAGCAAGTCTCTTGATTTGGGCCCCTCTTGTCCCCATAGCAACCAAACCACCCAGGCTTCTTGTCGGCAGAATTCAAAGCAGGTCATATGACCACCCCGTTCATTCCTCCATTTACCTTAAAATAAACGGTCCCAAAACATATCAATCTTATAAACCTTGTAATTGTAACATTTTATATTTTATAACAGATTTGCTTCCTCTTATGCTTCCCTTATCTCTGCCTATTCCTAATTTATGGTTCATGTGTGTCTCTCTCTGATCTTATTCTTGCTTCTTCCTCCTGTTTTTAGTGACATCGGCTCAACTTTTGCCTTTTGGATTATTTTTTAAATGCCTGGCTGAATTGATAAATATACTCAATACAACAATTTATATCTTTTCCTAGCATTTCAAAATTTATTCACAGTCTAGTAAACCAATTCATGATATCTTTTTGAAATTTGTTATCGCACAAACACTTGCCCTCCATCCACCCCATTTGACCAACTCTTATGAAATAAAACAAAGGGCACTTTGACTGTGAGACCAGGGGTGGGTTGCTGGTGATTATAAGAATGGGGGAACTGGGTTGCTGGTGCTGGTGAGCATAGAATCTAGGGAATGGTGGTGCATGCTTCCAGTAAAAAAAAAGAGGCAAAGGCAAGAGGGGGCTCCCAGACTCAGTGGCCCACAGGCTGACCTAGAAATAAAGGGACACATGTTGTCCCTTCAGAGTTGTTGGACAGTCAAGATAAGGGACAATCCCTTAAAATATGGAACAGTTGGTCACTCCAGTTTGACTATACCATGTGTAATTAAAGATTTATCTTTCTCATCGGTTACTGACTGACTCGCTGTGCAGTTACCACATTTTCTGTTTTTATCTCATATTCCTAGCACATGTTCTTTTCAGCTGATTGAAGTGAACTGGTCATTCAACAGCTGCTTTATGGCCTGAATTCCATTGACAAGTCTTACTACACAAAAGCAGGCACAATCACATCTAATCTATGCTAGCAAGTTAAACCACGTAGGAACAAGATTAGACAACTCAGCCCCTCAATTCTCTTCCACCACTTACTTACATCGTGGATGATATGCATCTTAACTTCATCTACCTGCCTTAATGCACTTGCCAAACAAAAATCTATCAATCTCAGTATTGAAAGCTTCAGTTAAACTACCCTCAGCAGTTCTGGTCAGGTGGGGAGGTTTAGAATTTTAGTTTTCCACCTACCTTTCTATATCACCCCTGAAGACCCATCTCTAAGTTCATTTTCAGCCTCTCTTTCCAGCCCCAATAATGTTCCTGTCTTCTAAGCAAGAAGGAGATTCCCCTTCACCTACATTGTAGCCTTTGCTAGATATTGTCACACAATAAAACAAAACTGGAATCTCGAGCATTGGTGACTCACTAACTTGTTTCCAAGGTGAAATCTTCCTCTCTTTATTGGCAGTTGCACATCCAGAGCTAGAGTAGTTAAACTCCTGAGGACTCTGGGGCATGTTATGAGCTCAGTTGTTGTTGGGCTAAGGACTGTTTATAGTCAACTGTAGGTTTCAAAATCAAGGCAACTATTTTACAGGTAACACCGCTGAAAGAGTCATACTTTATAGATGTCCAGTCCTTTACAGGTTGTTAGCACCCTCACATCCCCACCACAGGAAATCTATTAAGACTTGGAGGTCTCTTCAAAATTTTAAAGCCAATATACATAGATTTTTTGGTGGCAAGGACATTAAAGGTTAGAGAGCCAGATAGGTGGATAGTGTTAAGATACTGATTAGCCATGATCTAATTGAATGGCAGAATAGGCTACTGGAGTTGACTCCTGCAAAATTAACCATGATGGACTGAACACTGTCTGGATAGCCAAAAAGCTCCTGCCAGGTCTTGGTTTCTCAACACTCAAATAGTCAATGTTCCCAGAAGGACAAAGAAAATGCCTCAAAGACACTCTGAAGCTCTCCTTAAAGCACAGTAGTATTGATGTTAATGACTGGGACAAGCTTACTACCAATCATTCAAAATGGCAACAGCTTGTCAGTCAAGCTGCCTCATGCTTTTAGTCCAAACGCCTTATTGTTGAGGGAGAGTGGTGGCAGAGAAGGAAACTTAAGGAAGTAAATCCTGCACTCCAGGTCTCACTACATTGTTCGATGTCCTGTCCCATGTGTTCAAAGTTTTATGGGTCAATAATCAGCTTGTTCAGTCACTCGTGACCTTGAGTAGATGTCATCCTTGAATCAAAAGACAACTGATAACAATGATGATGATGAAAGTTACTTAACTCATGGATTCAATCTTTCGTCTTCTTTTAATTTGCAGAGTTTTTTGACACCTGGAAACTACAATTGCCTTTGATTAAAAATATTGTCAAAAGTTATGTTTTATGCCCTGGAGATATGCAATGATGATACACTCCAGGTTACATATGTATAGGAGTTTTATTCAATGCTTTAAAATGTCTGCTGTCATGCTTACAGCAGCTTACATACAATTTAGTTTTTTTTCTCTCAGTAACCACACCAAGGCTTAACTAATCTTTGTGTCGGAAAGAGCCAACAGATACATATAATCAAACAGTGAAAAATTGAATACTACAACCACGTCTCAGTGATTACTCTGCCAAACTCCTTCAGAACCTTTAATGTTTTGATGAGATCATTTCCCATTCTACTAAACGCCAGACTTTGCAGGCCCAATTTACTCAGCCTCCCATCATAGGACAGCCCTCTCATCCTGGAACCAAACTAGTGAAGCTTTACTATACTGCCTCCAATGCAACTATTGCCTTCCTTAAATAAGGAGAGCAAAACTGTGCATAGTACTCCAGGTGTGGTCTCACCAAAGTCCAGTTCAATTATAGCAAGCCAGCCTTATTCTTGTATTCTATTTCCCTTGCAACAAAGGCCAACATGCCACTTGCCTTCCTAAAGGTTTGCTGTACCTGCATGCTAACTTTGTGACCCTTCTATCAATGCACCCAAGACTCTACATTTTGAAATTTCATGCTTTTTAAAAGATAATCTGCTTTTCTATTCTTATCACCAAAGTGAAAAACGTCACACTTCCACACATTATATTCCACCTTGCTGTCCACTCATTTAACCTGTCTATGTTTCTTTGCAGCCTCTTTGTATCCTCCTCATGGCTTATATTCCCACCTGATGTTGTATCAGCAGCAAACTTGAATTCATTAATCTTGGTCCCTTCCTATATCATTAATATAAATGGTAAATAGCTGAGGGCCCGGCACTGATCCTTGTGACACTCCATGAGTTACAGCCTGCCGTGAAAATGCTCCTTTTATCCCTATTCTCTGCTTTCTGTTTGTTAACAGTATGTGGCAAATGTGGCACATTTGTGAGGAAATAGGCAATTCTGGAACTATTAATGCCAAAGTTCTCCACCACTGAGGTTTTCCTGATGTCTTCTGTGGGTCTGTTGTAGGCTAATTGATAGAGGTTGATGTTTTATGATTATTCGGAAGCTTTATTAGTATTGTATCATGTGATAACCAAGATGATAGAAGGCGAGGTAAATGGACCTTGGGCTTTTTTTGTCCTGCAATTCCTATATAATTTTCAATACAGTTGAATGTCAGTGTTTTAATGTGCATAATCCAACAGTAAGACTGCAGAGTGTAGTTAAATGGGCAGCGAACCCGAATGCAAGCATAGAAACTTTGAGCATGGTCATCATTGTTTTATTTTGGTATTGGAGAAATCTTTGACAGGCGCATCAAATGACAATGCATTGGAGGAAATCTCAACTATGAGATAAAGAAAGGAAAGCTGACAACACACAATCCTGCAGTTATTTCTGGTACAAGGCAACATTGACAACTGCATACTAAACAGTCACAATCAATCATGACAGCAATAACTGCTGAGTGACATTTCATTAATTGAGTGGGAGAGGTACTTCAAGCCTGCAAGTGAAGTTTAGCAATACTGCCACTGAAACTGGATTGCAAAAATGGTATAGGCACAAGTGTTTGTTTTTTTCCCCGTATCAGCATCATTGAAAATAAACTCCTGTTATAATCAGTCAGTGAAAATAGTCAAGATAGTGCAGATGCTGGATACGTTGCACAGGGCCCACCTCCATTTTGAAGCGTTCTCTCCCTCCATCACAAGCTTCAGCTTCTTTCAAGCTAGAAGGCCAATTCGCCCACTGTCCTTAATTGGATGGTGAGCCTGCCCTCTGGCCATTAATTGGCTGTTCCAAGGAAAATCACGATGAGTGACTGATCCACACACACACACACACACACACACACACACACACAGGGTAGACTTTTGCCCTCACTGGGTGTGCTCGGCGGGGACAGTTGGAAATCCTACCACCGCCTGTGTTCAGGGCCCAATCATGATTTCACACTGGCAGGCCAATTAAGGCTTGTCACTGGCCGGGAAGAGCCAAGAAGAGGCAGGGGCCTGTTGTCCACCGGGTTCAATGGCGGCCCGGCAGCCTGTTTAAAAATGGCCCAGGCAGCCCCAGAAAGGCTACCAATGAAGGACGTCTGACTGCTGCTGCAAGGATGGAGTCCAGTGTATCAGCAAACACCAGGCAGGAAGGCAGGTCAGGGTGGGGGGATACTCGGCCCCCTGCTTTTCTGATGAGTGCCTTCCTGAGGAGATGGCTACCAGAAGGGACACCCTTGTCTCCAGAGATGAGGAGACCACCACACCTCATCAAGAGGTCATGGGAGGAGCTGGCAGCCGGGTGAGCAACCACAACATGGTGCAGCACACCTGGGTGCAGTGCTGGAAGCATTTCAATGACCTTCTGCGCTCAGGAAGGGTGAGTACCGTATTGGCATGGGTCAGTGTGTTCAATTGTTTTGGGCTCATGGGTGTTAGAATCTGAGTGCCAATTATCAATCACTCCGGCACTGGCCACAGGGCTGAGCCTGGCTGCTTTGACTGAATGCCTTGCGACTCAAGGGCCATGACTCTGATGTGCACTGCAAGGTGCTCCTCAGCTGGGGTTGGCCAGGCTGCAATGGTGCTGCAGGTACAGAATGGACTAATCAATGGCCCTCTGTCCTTTCAGGAGAAGACATCCTATAATAATATTGAGAGGTCAGAGACTGGCGGAGGACACCCACACCTCCTCATCCTCTCCCAGTACAAGCAGGGGGCCTTGGAGCTCGAGAGGCACCATGCACCATGGTCAAGCAGCCACAGTGAGGCAGGGTTGTCAGACAAAGATAAGAGTGCTCCTCTGCCATTTCCGCCAACTCCAGCATGATGCCACTACCAAACACATCTTCCCTTCACCCCCCCTGGCAGCATTCCATAGGGATCGTTCCCTCTGGGACACCCTGGTCCATTCCTCCATCACCCCATACTCCTCAACCCCTACCTATGGCACCTCCCCATGCCCACGCAAAAGATGCAACACCTGCCCCTTCACTTCCTCTCTCCTCACCGTCCAAGGGCCCAAACACTCCTTTCAAGTGAAGCAGCATTTCACTTGCATTTCCCCCAACTTAGTCTACTGCATTCGTTGCTCCCAATGCGGTCTCCTCTACATTGGAGAGACCAAGCGTAAACTGGGCGACCGCTTTGCAGAACACCTGAGGTCTGTCCGTAAGAAAGCCCCAAACCTCCCTGTCGCTTGCCATTTTAACACTCCACCCTGCTCTCTTGCCCACATGTCTGTCCTTGGCTTGCTGCATTGTTCCAGTGAAGCCCAACACAAACTGGAGGAACAGCACCTCATCTTCCGACTAGGCACTTTACAGCCTTCCGGACTGAATACTGAATTCAACAACTTTAGGTCCTGAACTCCCTCCTCCATCCCCACCCCCTTTCTGTTTCTTCCCCCTTCCTTTTGTTTTTTCTAATAATTTATACAGATTTTTCTTTTCCCACCTATTTCCATTATTTTTAAATCTTGTATGCCCTGCTAGTCTTTCCACCTCACCCCCACTAGAGCTGTACCTTGAGTGCCCTACCATCCATTCTTAATTAGCACATTCGCTTAGGTAATATCACCACCTTCAACAACTCTTTGTTCCTTTGCCTGTGACATCTTTTGATTACCTGCTCCTATCACTGCTTGCTTGTCCTTACAACCACACCACACCCCCCCAACTTCTCTCCCCCCACCCCCCCCAAAACCTTAAACCAGCTTATATTTCACCCCTCTTCTAATATTCAATCAGATCTGTTGAAGGGTCATGAGGACTCGCAACTTCAACTCTTTTCTTCTCCGCCAATGCTGCCAGACCTGCTGAGTTTTTCCAAGTAATTCTGTTTTTGTAAAGGTAAGAGTGCATTGCACAGGGGTGAGAGTTTTGGATTGTGCAACCATACTAGTGCACTATCTTCATTGATGTGAGCCTCGAACTTGGAGTCCCCATTGATCATTGAAAGATGAGGGCACCATGATGCGGATCTTCATTGTCTCACCAGGGTACCAGGGCATGCACAGTAACAGTGTGATGACTGTAACTAATGACATGTCCTTCCCCCTTTTTAGGTTCAGCAGCAGGTATTCGCTCTCCAGAATCTGAAGGGCCACCCCTGACACCGGAGGACCACTAGGCGTCATTTGGACCTGCGTCACACCCATTCACTGAAGCAGGCACCAGCGCAGATACCAGCACCTTGGTGGGCATTAGTTCACTGGATAGTATCTCGGTGCACATTGGTGAGGACACTTCACACTCGCTTGAGGTGCAGGCAGAGGCACAGGTTGCCCAGGGTGCCGGCAGTCGGAGGACGGCTGGGGGCCAGGACAATGCTCCCTTGAAGGCTGATGATGGGCCTCTGGAGTCATCCATTAGGCAGCAGATGCTTGGAGATCCAAGAGGGTATGCATGCCATGATTTCCGTTGTGGAGGAATCCACGTGGAGCATGAGTACTGTGTTGACCATCATGGCCAAGCGCAATACCTCCTCCATAGAGAGAGTGGCGACTCTCATGGAGAGGCTGCTCCAGGGACAGAATGAGGGATTCCTGGGGTTGCGCTTGGGCCTGCAAGCCCTCACACAGTTACTGACCTCAGCTGGATGGATAGGGCGCCCAGTATCCCAGCTAGGTGCCCGTCCATCAATGATGTGCAGGCAGCTCCAGAGCGACATCACATTGGTGCACAAGCTGCTTGTCATCTCTGTGGGCTCCTC
This sequence comes from Carcharodon carcharias, assembly GCF_017639515.1. Classification (NCBI taxonomy): domain Eukaryota; kingdom Metazoa; phylum Chordata; class Chondrichthyes; order Lamniformes; family Lamnidae; genus Carcharodon; species Carcharodon carcharias. Next base: position 45,291,522 of record NC_054485.1, read on the forward strand.
TCAGGGCCCTCTGGATGACAGCAGCAGATCTTCCGCCCCTCTACCAGTGACCATGGCATTTGATGAGACTGCGGCGACTGGAAAGATGCCAGCCATGGCACTGGCCACACCTTCCCAAGCGGGGCCAACACAGGCTCCACTGGCCAGAAGATGACCACCAAAGTCATCAAGGCCAACAAGACAGCAGAATCAGCAGGCTGTCTCCAATGCTGGTGCCAGGGACGGGGGAGGACCTGGACACTGCACCTGTAAATGTAAGTTTAAAGCACCTTAAGCACAAGAGGGTCTGGTCACGGGTCATCTTTTGGTCCCCCATTATGTCTCCTTTTTTTAATGGTGTGACTACCAACACGAGTTATTTTTCTGTTCAAGGCTATGTGAGTTCCAACATAAAATTAAATTTACTTTTGTGTTATTGGCCTGAGTATGCTTCATTTATTTTGTAGGTGCAGGGTGGGCCAGTGTGTAATGCTGATTATGAGTGAGATGAGCCTTTATTGCACAGGCACTGAATGTATCTTGGGGGCTAAAAGAAGGGTCATTTCTGCTATCTAGGATGGATGCGGCAGCCCTGGCATGAGTGGTAGTTCTTAGTTGGCAGCCTAACTGAAGGAGCATTGGATCAAGGCGTCCCTGGTGTCCCTGCCTCCATGGAGGTTACTGAGATCTGGCTCCACCCCCTCAGCGTTCTCCTCACTGTGCTCCTCTTCTGACTCACTATTGGATTGATCCTCTGTGGCCTGTGCAGCTGCGTCAAGATCCTCTTCCTCCAGTGGGTCCCCCGTTACCAGTGCCAGATTGTGAAGAACACAGCATGTAACCACTATCAGTAACACCTGCTCTAGGGGGTATTGTAGTTCATCCTCTGAATGGTCCAGGCATTGGAAACGCATCTTGAGAAGACCGATGGTTCGTTCTACCACTGGTCTTGTGGAGCTATGGCTCCTGTTGTACTGCTGCTCTGCTTCTGTTCTTAGATGGCAGAGAGGCGTCATGAGCCACCTTTTCAACGGATAGCCCTTGTCACCCAGCAGCCATCCATCCAGTCGGGCTGGAGCACTGAAGAGCCTCGGCACCTGGGAGTGTCTGAGGATCCACGTGTCATGGGAGCTGCCTGGGTACCTTGCACAGACTTGCAGAATCTGCATTCTGTGGTCACACACTATGTGCACGTTCATGGAGTGGAAGCCCTTCCTCTTGACGAAGGCACCCGGCTGACCCATTGGCACCTTGATGGCCACATATGTGCAAGCGATTGCACCCTGGATGCAGGGGAACTCAGCAATCGCTGCAAAGCCTACGGCTGGCTCAGCCTATTGGCCTCGTCCATATAGAAATGAAGGCAAGTCAATACCCAACTGAACAGAGCTTCTGTCACCAGCTTGATGCAACTGTGGACAGCTGATTGGGAGACTCCACACAGAGCCCCCACGGAACCCTGAAAGGAGCCAGAAGCATAGAAGTTGAGGGCCACTGTGACCTTCAGAGCCACTAGCATGGGTGTCCACTCACACAGTAGGACCTGATCTCAGGCCTGGAAAATCTGATAAATGGAGATCATCACCTCGCTTGAGAGGTGGAGCTTCCTTCGGCACTGAACCTCAGGCATTTTGAGGTAGCTGTATCACCACCTGTAAACCCTGGCAGCAGGATAGTGGCGTCTTCTGTGGCCCCTTCCGCTTTGGACTTCCTGCTGGCCCTGTGCCCCTTGTGCCTGCGTCTCTCCTCCCACAGGTCCCTCCCCTGGAAACTGCATTGGAACAGCTGGCCTCCTCTCCCTTCTGCCCCTTTCTTCCTCCTCAGAGGAAGTGTCTCCAGGGGCACTTCCCCATTACCAGGGTAAGGGAAGGCTGTCTAACACTTGGAAGATTCCACACGGGCCTGAAAGACACCAGTGAGTCCAGAAATGAAGCCTGGAAATGCCAAGAATTAAGCCCCAATTAGAGAATAAGCTGTCAAATGTCAATAAGCCACCAGCAGCATGTTATCTCCAAAGCTCCTCACATTGACAATGCTGCTGACCCTTCTTATCCCGCCCATGGATGTGGTTTTGCAAATTGTGACCCGCCCGCCTGCTGTTTTGCCCAAGTGCGAGTGAAAAATCACACGGGCAACATTAAATTGCCATTAATTGGGTTGTTAAGGGCATTAACTGGCCTGTTGATTAATAGCGGACGCAGCTCCAACTCCCGCACTTGCCCACCGAGCAAAATACCGCGCAATGATGTCAGGACGCTCTCCCAACGTCATCACGCATCATTTTACACTCGAGCAGGTCGGGAGCGTGCCCGCCCGCTCAGCGAAAAATTCTGGCCACAGTGTGGCTTTCTGAACCACACTTCAGCCTGATGTCAGGGTTCAGAAGCTTTCAGGGAAAATCCTGCCCAGTGGCCCAAGCTCCCCAATATTTAGTTGGAGCAAACTTCTGCTTTTCCAGTACTGGATATCAAACAAGCAATCTGTCGATTTAGAGACAGCAGAAGAGTTGAGACAGTTGATGATGGGGTCAAGCTGGATTTTAAAAGTGTTCATGTGGATACTGATGCTTTGTTTTCAAATGATGCTGCTGAGAGCCATCATTGTTGTTAGGAAATAGGAGGTGGCCAAGAATCCATCCTTGGGGAACACCAGAGTTAATGGTTCAGGGGCAGGAAGAGAAGCCATTGCAGTTGATTGAGTGATTGGAATGGGATGGTCATTTGCAAGGGTGCAGGGTTTAAGTGTTGGTATTTTGAAAGAAGGGATGATGATGGAAGATTTCAAGGAGAGGGAAACAGTATCTCAGGAGAAAGAGCCATTTACAGTATTGGCTAACATGAGAATCAAGACTGGAAGTTGGTTGTTCAGCAACTTAATGGGAATAGATTTGAGGGAGAAGTAGATCTCATTGGAAAGATTAGCTTGGAGAGGGCATGAGAGAGAAAGGAGAGACATTAGAGAAAAATGCAAGTTCTGAAGTAGGGTGGTGGAGACCTTTAGAGGAAGTTTGGCTTAGTGGGCTGGATAAAAGGAGGAAAGTGGCAGAGGGAGCTGATCAGATTGTCTCAATCTTGGTGACCAAGAGGTTCAGGTCAAAGATTTTCAGCCAGAAGTGGAAGAAGTTGGAAATTTAATTGTTTATAAGCATGTATGGAGTTAAAGAAAGAGCAGGGAGGTGGTGGGAGGGTAGGTGGAGGAAGGAAATAAAAAATGGAAGATCTGTGGTAGAGGGAGGATCACTAATGAATAAATGATAAAAGAGGTGCAAGATAAAAGAGGAATGGTAATGAGGCAATAAAAAAGCTAGAGTCTAGAGGAGTTGTAAATGGCAACAGCAGAACCACTACAAGCATGTGCTGTTCAAGAAAATGGACAGGGTGGTTACATTCTGAATTTATTATAATTACTGTTGAGTCTGGAAGGCTATAAAGTATCTAATTGAAAGATGAGGTGCTGTTCCTCAAGCTTGTGTTGATCTTCACTGGAAGAGTGCAAGTAGGAGGGCAGAGGTCAGATTGGAAGTAGATTTGGGAATTAAAGTGGCAAATGATGAGGGCTGGTTTTTCATAGAGTCGGGGAGACTCCATGGAAGATTCCTGACCCCATTCCCAGAGGCCCCAATTTTCACCAGTTTGGGCTAAGGGTGCAGGCTAAAGGTGCAGGCTGCTATGGGTCACAAGCCCGCACTCTGCACTCCCAACTTGGCTGGCTCTATTGCAGGGATAGGCATGCCCTAGCCCTCTATAATTTTCATGGAATGGGGCCAGTTTTAAAGTATAGAACCTTGTGGTTCAAGGTCCCCCAGAGGTGTCACGAACCATAGCCTGGATGAAGGAACCTTTTGAAAGGTAAACTCAAATATTCTTACCCATGCTCCCATGTCAGACTCTGGCCCTCTACCCACCCTATGGCCCCTCATGGTAGTGTATGCCAAGCCTCATTAGCCAATCGTGGTTCAGAGCCCAGGCATCAATTAGACTGTTGAAACTGCTGCATGCCAGGGAAACAATGTTTGATTGACAGCACTTGCTCTCTGATCTATTCTGTCAATTGTACAATGTTTATTTACACAAAATAAAGAGATTTCAAGTGCTTCATTTTCAGCTAATTATACTTTAAACGGTCTGGATAACTAACACTTTCATCGGGTTGTAACGAAAGGATTTTTTTTAAAGAAAGTAGAAATTTATGAATGAATGACTTTCTTTATAAATGCTTTTTTTAAAAAAAAATCCTATTGTTACTAAAGGGTTAATTGGTTCTGTACAGATTGTATAGTGGGTGAAAGGGCAGTGAAGTGCCATGGATGGGAATGGAGGGTCTGAAGGGCCATTAGAGGTGGGTGGGGGACATAACTTGGCATGAAGCGTATGAGAAGTCATGGGGGTGGGTGGGTGGGGGGGCTTGAGGTGGCAAGGATGGGGCATGGGTTGTTGGGAGTGAAGGGGTGTGATGAGCGAGGGCTTTCTTTGTTTTGTTGTTAATATTATAACTGGGACAAAAGTCCCAGAGCACCAAAATAGGCCTTTTAAAAAGCCCACATCTTGGCACTCAGGAGCCCCTGGAGGCAGAGGCTCAATTCCAGTTAGCACTCATTCACTGGAACAAAAGCTCTGCCTTTGCAAGCACTTTCTCCTGAAGCAGGTGGGCCAAGTCAGGAAATATCCCAACTCCAGCTACCTGATTCCAAGATGAAAATCCAGCCCTCAGGGTCATGCCTGTGGATTAAGCAGCTGTTCTTTAGTACAACAGTGACTACATTTCAAAAGAAAAATGCAACAATCAATTTGCACATAGCAAAGTCCCACAAATAGCAAGACAATGATTAAATAATCTGTTTTAGTGATGTTGCTTGAGGGATGAATATTTACCAGGAGACGAGGAAGGACTTCCCTACTCTCCTTCAAAATAGCACTGAAGTTTCTGTAGTATTTGAGCGCTTGGGATTGTAAAAGTTAATATTGGACTGGGGAAAAAGCATTACCACATTATGATGTGGAGGGTCACATAAGAGTAGTAGAGTATTGTAGTGAGTCAGGACTCAGCCCGTGTAAATGTAAGTATACAGTTGTGTGTTAGTAATAAACAGTTATTTTTCAACCATACAAGACTCTAGACCTCTTCATGAAACACCATGCAATTTTACAACAGTTTCAGCCTGGATTATGTACTCAAATCTCTGGAGTATGACTTGGACGCACAAGTTTCTGACTCGGAGGTGAGTCTACTATCACCAAGCTGGCTTACATATGTATTTTATATATTTATAACAATAATTATATATGGTGCCAAGCAAAAGAAGAAAAATGTTAGCGGGACCAGCCATTTCCTTTCAATGCTGAATAAAAAGAAAGAAAAACAGTTTCAATGTTCCCTCCTATCCCCCTCAATGCAGTAACTCCTTCCTGGGTCATGGTTACAGGGCTGAAATTTCAACCAAATGGCTTTTCTTCAAGCAAAAGTTGAGTCACTGCTGAGCTAAATTGCAATATTCCCACCTTGGTTTCAGGTCAGCAACCTTATCAGAGACTGTGAAAGAACCTGGATCCTTCCTGATCTGCACAGTTCAGTTATCCATTTGTGGATTAATTAAAGGAACCTTCACAAAACTGTTTTTAAGATGTTTAAAGACAGCAATGAATACTCTACCTGCTCTTTAGTTGTTCAGCAAATGCTGTGAAAATAATATCTGTAACATATACATGTTAGATGAATTAAGATTAATTCAATATTTGCATGGTTATGAAGCAACTTTAAACACTATAAGTTCTAACTCTGCAATGCTAATACTTAATTGACCGATACAGATGCTAATGTATCCCATCTTTCTAATGTTGTCAGATTGTATTTGCTGTTATACAACTACATTGAGTGGAACACAAATATCTTTCTTACAAACTATTGTTTTCTGTGTGATGAGCAGTGATGTTTTTGGAGCCATAAAAAGTCAGGGACACGAGTTGTACAAATTACAATTGATAAAATTGATAAACACTTTGTCACATATCAATTCAAAGAACACATCTCTATGCGTTTTCCATGTAATTATTTATACTTCTGGCAAACATACAGACTGCGTACAAAGCCCATTCCCTGCTGATCTGCTCAGAAGTGGATTCACTCATTTAACAATGCACGGGTTTGGTGCAATTATATTGCTCAGTGTGGTCTATAGCCCACCAACAGGTGGGAAGGATGTAGAGGAGTAAATTTTCAAGGAAATTTCAGAGAGATGCAAAATTATAGACTACTTATAATGGAGGAGTTTCATTATCCAAATATAGACTAGGATAATATTAGTGTAAAGGGCAGAGAGGATCAAGAGTTCCTAGAGTGTGTTCAGAAAAATTTCTTCAGCAGTATGTTTCCAGTCCAATGAGGAAAGAGCTACTGTTAGACCTGTTTCTTGGAAATGAGGTGGGCCAAGTAAATCAAGTGTCAGTCGGAGAACATTTAGGGGACAGTGATCATTGTATCATAAGGTTTAGGCCGACTATGGAAAAGGACAAAGAACAATCCAAAGTGAGAAAAATTAACTGGGGCAAAGCTAATTTCAGTGGGGTAAGAATGGACCTGGGCTGAATAAATTGGAGTCAAAGGTTATCAGAAAAAATGGGTTACCTTCAAAGAAGAGATAATTCAGGCAGTCAAGGTATATTGACTCAAAAGGGAAAGGTAGGGTAAACAAATCTCGAGCTCCCTGGACAAAAAAGGAGATAGAAATAAAAATAAAGAGGAAAAAGTGTGCTATTGGCAGGTATCAGGCAGAAAATACAATTGAAAACCAGGCTGAATATAGAAGGTTCAGGAGAGAGGTGAAGAAGCAAATAAGAGCAGCAAAGAGGGGGTATGAAGAGAGACTGGCAACTAATATAAAAGGAATACCAAAGTCTTCTATATGCATATAAATATTAAAAGGGTGGGAAGAGGGGCAGTAAGACCAATTAGGGACCAAAAACTGGGTTTACACATGAAGACAGAAGGCATAACCGAGATATTAAATGAATGCTTTGCATCTGTCTTTACAAAGGAAGAATATGCTTCCCAGGACATTGTAAAAAATAAGGTAATTCAGATGCTTGATGGGTCTAAAATTGAAACGGTGGTGGTATTGGATAGGTTATCTGTACTTAAAGATGATAAGGCACCGGGACCAGATGAGATGCATCCAAGGATACGGAGGGAAGTGAGAGTGGAAATTGCAGTGGCACTGGCCATAATTCTTCAGTCTTCCTTAGACACAGGGGTGGTGCCAGAGGACTGGAGATTGAAAACATTATTCAAATAATGGTGTAAAGTTAAGCCCAGCAACTGCAGGCCAGTAAGTTTAACTTCAGTGGTGGGGAAACTTCTAGAAATAATAATTCAGGTCAAAATTATGTCACATGGACAAATGTGGGTAAATTAAGGAAAACTAACATGGATTTTTTAAGGGAAATTCATGTTTAACTAACTTGCTGGAGTTATTTGAAGGGTTAACAGAGCGGGTTGACGGGGGCAATGCTGTTAATGTGGTGTACTTGGACTTCCAAAATGCATTTGATACCGTGCCACACAACAAGCTTGTGAGCCAAGTTATAGCTCATGGAATAAAAGGGACAAAAGGAACATGGTTATGGAATTAGCAGAGCGGCCACAAACAATAGCTAGTGGTTAACGGACGATTGTCGGGCTGGAGGAAGGTTTGTTGTGGGGCTTCCCAGGAGTCAGTGTTGGGACCCTTGTTTTTCCTGATATATATTAATGACCTAGACCTTGGTGCACAAGGGACAATTTCAAAGTTTATGAATGATACATTGTGAGCTGTGAGGTGGATAGTGTAGAATTTCAAAAGGACAAATGTGGCAGCTGAAGTTCAATGCAGAGAAATGTGAGGTGATTCATTTTGATAGGAAGAAGATAGAAAGACAATATAAAATATAGGGTGCAAGTCTACAGGGGGTGCAGGAGCAGAGGAACCTGGATCTTTATGTGCATAGTTCATAGAAAGTGGCAGGACAGGTTGAGAGCGCAGTTCATGAAAACCGTATCCTGGGTTTTATCAATAGGGGCGTGGAGTACAAGAGCCAGGAGGTTATGTTGAACTTGTATAAGACATTAGTTCGGCCTCAGCTAGGATATTGCATTTAGTTCTGGGCACCGGACTTTAGGAAGGATGTGACAGCATTAGAAAAGGTGCAGAAAAGATCCACAAAAATTGTTCCAAGGATGAAGAACTTCAGCTATGAAGATAGATTGAAGAAGTTCAGACTGTTTTCCTTGGAGAAGAGAAGGCTGAGAGGAAATTTGACAGAGGTATTTAAAATCACAAGGGGTCTGGACAGAGTCGATAGAAAAAAGCTATTCCAGCTCATAGAAGGATCAAGAACAAAAGGTCACAGATTTAAAGTAATTGGTAAAAGAAGCATAAGTGATATAAGGAAAAGCTTTGTCCATGCAGCAAGTGGTTAGGGTTTGGAATGCACTGCCAGAGTGTGGTGGAGGGAGGTTCAATTGAAGCATTCAAAAGGGAATTAGGCTGTTATCTGAAAAGGAAGAATGTGCAGGGTTACGGGGAGAAGGTGGGGAAATGGCATTAGGTGAGGTGCTCATTCGGAGAGCTGATGGGCCAATTGGCATCCTGCACCGAAACAATTCTATGGTTCTGTGTTGACTTTATGCAATTGTGAGAAATAGGTGACAGCAAGTTGACAGCCTGCTTTACACCTCTCCCGGGTTTTATTCCCATCGAGTCAAGGCCCAAAGTTAAGATCTACCTTTTTGCATGGAATCAGGTATGTAGACCTAAGTGCAAGCCACCAATTCTTCGATATAGAAATTTTTCATATTTTTGGACCATTCAGGTCTGATTAAATTTAATGTAATTTGCACAGGTCTCACGGCACGTTGTTTTGAGTTCTCATCACCCTGTGATCATTGCCTGCCCATATTAAAGGTCAGCTTGCAGACTATTCACTCAATTCTCAAAAGGAATGCTGTCATATTTTTGGTAATTTAGATTTTGATGTATCACCTGATTTTTTTCTATATCCATTGCTGCATTATTGGCTGCAGATAGCCTTTTTTCCACTTCTTGTCACTATAACCCTGAAATCTCTGGATTGAGGGTAAACATATGATTTTTTTTTGGGCCAACGATTTCTGGCAGGGCTGATATATAGCAGGGCTTCGCTGGAAAAGTGCCTCTCATCAATTCCATTCAGTTTCAGAAACACACACCCAGTCAGTGACAGCCACACACTGGTGATCAAGTTTAGATGGGATGGCATCACCCATTTAACTCCAGCACTTAAACATTGTCAACCACTTTTCAATATACACCATGGGCTAAAAGGTTGAGTTTTTCAAGATTTGTTCAACATGACAGACGTACTTGCCTAAAGGAACCATTCAACTAAAATTGCTGCTAGTATCTGGCCATACCTTGGGAATGACTACGATTATTAGAAACTTTTTCCCCCCATTCATACCCAGGGAATTTCCTTCCTAAATTCTGCATTATCTTTGGAAAACGTTCCATTTATATATATATATATATATAGAGAGAGAGGGAGAGAGAGAGAGAGAGACTCTGTGAAGGATGCAGTATCCATGGCTAACTAAGAAAGTTAAGGATGGTATGGAATTGAAAGAAAATTTGTACAATGCTGCAAAGATTAGCGGTAGGCCAGAAGATTGGGGACATTTTAGAAACTAGCGAAGGTTGACAAAAAAAATAGAGGGAGAAATTAGAGTTTGAGAGAACTATTAAGAAATATAAAAACAGACAGTAAAAGCCTCTAAAAGTACATAAAAGGGAAAAGATTAGCTGAAGTCAGCATTGGCCCCTTATCAGGATGCTGCCAGGGCTGGAGGGTCTGAGCTATGAGGAAAGATTGAATAGTCTGGTGTTGTTTTCCTTAGAGCAGCGAAGGCTGAGAGGGGACCTGATAGAGGTGTCTAAGATTATATGGGGCATAGATAGGGTGGATAGGAAGGCACTTTTTCCATTAGTAGAGGGGTCAATAACCAGGGGGCATAGATTTAAGGTAAGAGGTAGAAGATTAAGAGGGGAGTTGAGGAGATTTTTTTCACTCAGATGGTGGTGGGAGTCTGGAACTCACTGCCTGAAAGGATGGTTGAGTCAGAAACTCTAGTAACATTTAAGAAGTATTTAGATATTCACTTGTGTTGCCACAGCCTCCAGGGCTATGGGTTAAGCACTGGAAAATGGGATATGTGTCATCAGAAACAAAAACAGAAAATGCTGGAAAATCTCAGTAGGTCTGGCAGCATCTGTGGAGAGAGAAACAGAGTTAATGTTTCGAGTCCATATGACCCCCAAGTCCATATGACCCTTCTTCAGAGCTGAGTTTTTCCAGCGTTTTCTGTTTTTGTTTCAGATTTCCAGTATCCGCAATATTTTGCTTCTATCTTAGGGTAGTCAGATCTTTGCTGACCGGCGTGGATACGATGGGCCAAAAGGCCTCCTTCTGTACTGTAAACATCTATGAGTCTATAAATATATATATACCTATACATGAAGATTTCTTTGCTTATCTTCTACCGAGGGGCTTTTAATCAAATGTACATAGAGGCTGCAAAATATTACTAGCCTCTTTGGATGGAGGTGGCACTTCTCACAGGACCACCAGGCTCTGGGTAGATGCTGGACAAACTTAGCCAAGGGCTCCTTGGTAGCTGGTTCCTGCAAAAACAAAATGCTTCTGAGGGACATACTCCTTTATGATGCTGCTGTGCAGGGAAACACACCAATTGGTTCATTGTTATTGTGCACAGGATTATGAGTATACCATCAAATCAGAAAAATCATTGAATCCCCAACTGTGAACATCTTTTAGTCTTGTTGAAAAGCTGCCCTATAAGCTTTGAAATCCAGTTGGCATGGATCTCTCCAAATGATTCACCAGGACCTGCAGTCCTGCAAATCAACAACTCTACATTTAATCAACTGAATCATCTGTATCTTTTGTGAAGTAGCAGAAGGTTAGCAGGAGCTTCTGTAGTTGCCATTTGCACCAAGTTGTCCTGCAATAAGTTGCATTCATCTTGATGTTGCTGCACAGCTGGGCAGTGGAGTCCAGAGCAACTGCACCCATTTGCTGCACATCTTGGGAGACACTATTCAATGTTTAATTCTCTGGTGGCATTGAGCTCTTCATGGCAGCACCCTTAGTTTAGCAATAGCTTGGTCTATAGCCAGTTACTATCTGCATCTTTGTAGGATCTCAATCCCTTTCAACTGGACTTCATTAAATATAAAAACCCCAAAGACCTCGCTTCATGGACATAAACGCTATAAAACAAAACAGGCCAAACCTCAACACCGAGGCAGGCTGTACCACAAGGGGTTAATCTTCAAACATGTCAATACCGAAACCAAATCAATATTGTGTAAAGGTACTGGGACATTATCATCTCAAAGATACAAAGAAGGTGCCATCAGGCAATCCAATTAAAGGAACTGCGAGGCCATCACAGCAAATGGTCCTGGACAACAGCCATCATACAAACAAACATCAACAACAGCTAAGGAGAAATGGATTTTATCACATGCACATTAACTTGAGATCCAGAGACATCACAGTGAATGGGTTGTCTGAACCAAGGCAGGAACCAAGCTAAAGAGATTAAGGGGTGCCAAGCACCAACCATCCAAACAGAATGTGCTCTAGGAAAGGTATTTTGATACTATAAACAAGATTTGTAATAAAAAGGCTAAGGCCATGGGGTCTGGCACTGCAGTCACCAGGAGGATCAGGAACTGTCAACCTGATTCACGGACCTACAGCTCACACCAGAATGATCAACCATGTGGGGAGTTGTAAGTATCAGCCAGACCCACGGATTTTGGGGCTGAGAATCAAAGAAAGCTTTAAGGGTTGTAACTAAATCCTGAAAGGGGGTTTGAGTTGGACTGAGCAAGTTTTGGAGCAGAAACGTAGGGTTTGCCTGTGGTTTTACTTTTCAATGGAGTTTTATAAATGAGTTTGTAGTTTAGAGTGATGTGTGGCGTCATTACACTAGTTTAGAGCTCTTGTATTAGGAACAGTGGAGGTGTTCTGTCAATCAATAAGTTTGTGGTTGAGCCTAAAGCCCTGTGTCCCTGTGAGTTTGTCCTTTATAAAAGAACCAACAGTAAGGGTAAATGATCACTGATCAAACCCCTTACATCTTCTAGTTTCCTTGTGATCAGCATCTCACCATGTCTCAATTCCTTACCTGCAGTACTTGAGCTCCCTCAAACAGGAATGCTGAGTGCAAGCAAGAGGGTAAATGATGGAATGGGTAACTTGTCGCTGATGCCATAATAAAGAAGACTACAAAGACTTACTCTTCAATCATCTTCTCTGCTCTATCCTGACTTGCAACTTTGTGGAGGAATACTATGCAGTTTGGTGGGTTTGATCAGCATTCAAGCAGGGTAACCTCTATGGGTCATGGAAAATGGTAGCTACCAGAGATTGAAAGAAACATTAAATTAGGAAAAGTATACATTCTCAGAAGCCCACTGGTACAAGAGATTCCACCATTTTCATCTCCAACAGCCAAACCAGTCAGCAAGACATTTCTTCCTCTTCACATACAGTGTTTAATAGGTATGTCAGCACCACCTTTCCTCATAGCTTCATGTTCCCTGACATTGTAGTCCGTCTCCACCTGCAGGGGCCATTCATATTGGAAAATTATCGTGACTGCAGGATCTGAAGACGACAGCAATCAGCAGGATTTCTCAAATGGATTATAAAAATGGTAGGTGTACAGAAGCAAGGTCATAGAATGTCAGGTTTTAATGTGCTAACATATAGTAGAGAATTTTGTGCATCTCCAATTACTTTCACCACTCCATTGGAGGCTGATCTTTCAGATGCTTAGGCCCCAAACACAGGAATTCCCTCCCTAAACCTCTCTGCCTCCGTCCTCTTTTAAGACGCTCCTTGTGGTAAAGTAAAGTACCCTGTCCCTTTAAGAAAATGCAAGTGTACTGATCATGGGACAGCACTGAGGAATCACTGTACAGCGTAGGCAACTGGGAACTCTTAGTTTAGTTCTGGAGGTTTCTGAGTGAGCACGTATGACCTGGTGCTCTGCCCTATGTCTCGATAAACCATCACTGTTTATTCTTACATTCAGTCTTTCCCCGTTATTGATTGCAAGCAGCAATTGAGGAGAACATAGGAAGGCTTGCAGTTAGAGTTCAGTCGGCCAACAAACTCATTTACCCAAGCCATAAAACTTCTCCAAACTTACCCTCTTTGAGCAAGATTTTGACCTGTCTTAATATCTACTTAGAAGACCCACTGACCGGAATTATCCAGCCCCATGGGCGTCAGGCATCATGGCAGGTGGGGGGACGGACAATTCGGCGTGAGGGACAGAAATCGGTTTCACGCTGACATAAAAGCACAGCGGGATTATCTGATGGTGTCTTCCATGGCAGAAAGCAAATCCCGCTGGAGGCCAGTGTGAACCCGACTTGCATCCTATTAATGGGATGCCAAATGAGGCCCAACCAGAATCGTCCCCCTATGCCAGATTTGCTGTTACGCTGGCAGGAAACATATCAGCCCAGAACACATCTGCACAAGTGTGATGTGCAGAAGTCGGGACTTACCATTAGGGCCTTGCTCAGATCGCGGACATCTGAGGTGATAATGATGCTGGAGCCTTGCAGCTACTGGACCCTGGAGGAAAATGTGCATCGCAGGCTGGGGGATTCTCATTGCCATGGCTCTGCCGCAAAGCAGCTTATGGAAGGTGGGAGATCTCCGTTGAAGCTTCGGGTCTGCTTCGGGACATCATGGTCTCGGCCGTGGGTTGCCACGGTGTGGGAGGGTGGGAGAGGAAGGTGTTGGGGGTGGGGTTGAGCTCGGAGTGGGGAAAGGAGGGAGGGAGCTCAGAAAGGGGAAAGGAGGGAGTTTGCCTGGATATCCTGGAAAGACAAGGATTCGGCTTGATAGGTGACAGTGGAGGTGGAAGGTGATGGGGGAAAGGACATGGGTGACTGGGGGAGGGGAAAGGATGCATGTCGGCTCAGATGGACAACTGAGAGAGAACCCCAGCAGGCAGCATTGAAAATGCTCAGGACAGTGAGAGGAGTGTAATGGAGGAAGGCTCTGTGTGCGTGGGAGAGTGATTGCATGAGGCTCTGAAAGGCCCTGCCATACACACACACTTCTCCCTCCAGCATCACTGGTGGTCCAGCTGTGTGCAGCTGAACTGCTAGTGGGGATGGGGGTGCAGTGGGAGGACTCGCAAAGCCTGTCTGTGAAACTGAAAGACAACATTACACATTATTCAGTGAAGGTGAATATGTTTTCAGATTATAAAGTGACAAAATGTGTTCACCCATGCAACCATTTGTGATCAGAATTTCTTAGCTTTTATAGGCCTACCACTACTTCTAGGTGCTGCCCTGACATCTGCAGGAGAGGTGGAGACAGCCTGTGCAATGGTTGGCCCTGTTGCCTCTGCAGACTTTGGCATGTGTCCTCTGGAAAGCCAAGGTCTCGAGGGCCCCGGCTGGCATTGACTGTCCTCCTGTGGGCCAGCTGCTCCCTCTGTGGTGACAGAGGACAAGGTTGAAAGAGTCACAGGCAAAGGGGACTCGGAGGGAGCAAATAGCCTCAGATTTCTGAGCTGATGACACAGGGATTTCTAGCTGCTGCTTCTCATCCCTTTGGATGCCAGAGGGCCCGGCCTAACTCATTGAGGGCAAGGAGCACCTAGACTGATGTTGAGGTGCCCTATTTCCCTCTCACATTGCCACCACAGGAACTCACCTAAGGCTACTGCAATGCAGCGCAGGCTTGCATGCGGCTCCACGTTCTGCTGGACTAGGGTCTCCATGGCATCTGCCATCCTTCCCATGGAGACCTCCATACATGCACACGTGGGCACCACTTCAACAAAGAGCAGGTAGACGCATTCATCCAACTTGCATACTACTCTGCTGAGGGCTTCCAACAGCTCTGAAAGATGTTCCCTCGCCTTCTGCTGACTCTCCACGATGTGTTGGAAGGCTGAATTCAGAGACTCGTCGTCTGACTCGGACATCACAGCTGCCTTTTCTCATGCAGTCCTCTGAGTGCCTGGGAGCTAGGCTGAACCTGCCCCCTCCTGCAGCAGACACGTGTCTGTGCGATGACCACAAGGTTTTGAGCCTGCTCTAGCTCTAGGTCCCACCAAAGTGTGCATCTCTGCACTGGTGGAAGGTGTGGCTAAGCACTGTTCCAGGTCTCGCAGGCTGTTTATTTCCAGCTCTTCAATGTTCTCTTGGCTGGAGGCGAGGATGTGGATGGACCTGAGTACTGGCTGGCTGAGGTAGGTTGGTCGCTTGGCAGAGCTCCCTGTGAACCAAAATTGAAATAATTAGTACTTGGCAGCAGAGTCAAAAGCCGCAGACAGAGCACCCACAGTTGCATTGAGATAGGGATGACATGGTGCAGGGTCCTCACAAGGGTATTTGCCACCAACTACACTATCGCCACAGGCATGGTCCATGCCCTCACCAGTCAGTGTGATGGCATGCTCCTCAAAGTGAGTGAGGGGCCCAATGTTGGATACTCCACCCCCCATCTGGGACCTCTCCCTGCTGTTTTGAGCCAGCTTTTCTTGCATGAAAACAGGTGGAAAGTGTGTGAGCAGGATGCATGGCACTGTATGGACTGTTTGTGTGGTGGCCGGAGCCATGGGCAGGATGAGGATGCGAGCTCCAGAGGATATGAGGCTGATGGAGATGTGAGGGTGTGTGTGTGAGTTAGAGTTGACTCTTGAGGTGTGAGATCCCTGTGATGGGTTTGGGAGTGTGTGAGTTAAGAGTGATGAGGTGGTTGACTTACCCTGGTGGAATGGATGCAAGCATTCATCCTCTTCCTGCACTGGATGGCTGACCGTCTCTGTGCTCTGGTGGCACTGACGGCTGCTGCCACCACCTCCCAGGCCGGATTGGTGGCTCTAGTGGATCTTCTGCAGCCAGAGCAGGGTTAGAGGACATCATGGCAGCCTTCCAGTTTCCATCAGGTGCCTCAGAGAGGCGTCACTAAATTTGGGAGCTGCCATGTTCTTTGCTTTTGGGACCATCTGTCTCCTGGAGCAGTCCTGGTCTGTAGATATGAAGCAGGCTGCACTCTGGTGCACTTTAAATATGGCGCCCGGAGCGATGAAGCCCCGAGATCATGGTGTGGTTGGCAAATCTGAGCCCGTCTGCTAGCAATCCTGCGTATTTTCCATGAATGCATTATTGATGAGGTGGTATGCGCTGGGAATGGGATGATACGGCATGGAAACCCACCATTTCAGACGCAGGCAAAAGGTCTTTGTCCATGGCCGCTACCAGACTTACTGCAAATCTGGCATTATTCCGCCCTCTGTTAATTTTTGTCTGATAACACACCCGTGAAGAGCTTTGGGACATTTTATTCCTTTTAAAGATGTGCCATTTGACAATGATGCTCAGTGGCCTTGCTTCTCGGACAAAGAACATGTCATGTAGTGTCCCAAAGGGCAATGTTTGACAATTGTTCTGGGAGGTGTCCAATCGCTTTATGATGCATCTGAAAACACTGTTACCTTTATCAACCTAGGTGAGATCACTAAAGAAAAGGCTTGCATTTGGAGAGCACTTGATGTCTCAAAGTGCTTTACAGCCAATGAAGTACTTTTGAAGTGTAGTCACAGTTGTAATGTAGGAAACTCTGCTCCTTTTGACATGATAAGGGGGTCCTTGGGGTTATGAAGGTTCCACTCGCAATAACCTCCTTCCACATGGTCCATACTGCTGCTTGAAATGATTTCTTTCCTGGTCACCAACTATTTCACCTTCCTTTAAATTAGACCAACAGCATTTCTACACTCTAAACTCCAAATGAAAAATGTAAACAAAAACATACATTTTTACTTAAGTTTTCAGTGGTGGCTGTTTGCAAGGCAGCTTGGATGTCTGATAAACCTGTTTGGAATGTTCAGCAAAGTTCAATTTGGGGTGGGGATCCTTAAATAGATGCAACCAAACTAACTTATCTATGTAGCCATCCTTATTCGCATATTAAGTGATCACCTAATGTCTAAAAACTGGGCTTGGCGATTTAGCTGTGACTGAATGCCTGTGCACTGCAGATTGTCCCTCTGCTAAATTGGTCACCATTACACCCATTTTTCTGTTGTGAAACAGGTGTAAAGCATCCTAATTTCTAACCCTATTTCTAATCTAAAAAAGGTAGAACAGAAACTGAAAACCCACAAGTTGCTAATAAAGACTCATTTTTGTCAGACGAGCATTGCCATGGACATTTAGATTTGGAGTGTCTCATTTTGGATAGAAAGAAGATACATTATTAAAACATGTGAAGAGGGCTCTGGTCAAGTGCATACCCCCAATGTTAGAATCATATGTCCCAAGACTGAAGTTTTCATTTACAAAATGGAAGGATTTGGCATTATCTGGACATCTGAATGACCTGGGATTTTTTTTTTAAAGGTCATATGTTCACCTTGGAGCTTTCAACAAGCAGGCTTCTTCCAAGAAATCATCTGACCTATATGGTATTTGAGAAGGAATTGTTTGTTTGTTGTGAGCTGCAAAGCACTTTAACTAATGAAAAGCTGGGAGACAAAAAGGCAATCACATGGGAGAAAAGGAAGTCATGAACCTGCTTGTTTTGAAGGCAGACTTGTTGGAGAACAAGCTGAGAAAGGAAGGCTACTTTGACTGGCTCCCTCTCTCTCCCTTGCCTAAAACTGTGTGTGGCTATTCATATGTAGCCAAAGAACCCTCATCTGAGTGTAACTTGTCTGCATTTGGACCTGCAAAGCCGAGACCAATGGTGAGAACTTCCAGGCATTTACCGGGACCAGTGGCCCATTTTCACACAAGATAATTCCAGGTCAACAGCATCGAGACCCTGCGGACTTTATCCTTTATTGTATAATGCCCATTCTCCAAAGCCCATCTCTGCAGAGAGACTGTTTATCTTTTGTTTATCTGTGTATGTGTGTATGTGCTGGGAGAATTCTTTAAGAAGAGACAGATAGTTATACTTCTCGATTACAATTTTGTGTTATCCAGTACTTGCAACTTGCTAAAAAGTTTTGTTTTAAAATAAATTAATCATTGAGTTTTTGAAAGAAGCCTGGTCAGAGTCTCTTTTCTTCTGGGTACTAGAGGTATAGGTACACAATTGGCCATGTCGGTGAGAAAATTAAACATTTAAATTAATGGTATGGCCTGCAGCATAGTGCGGCTTGATAATTCATGCACTCCTCCCATCCCAGTCGTAACACCACCACATTGTGTTAACTCAACACTATTAGAATTACGCAGCTCTTCCTTGAGATTTTTCCTTGCCTGAGTGATGCTCTGCAACCCTAAAATGGAACAAAGAAATCTTTTTGCTAAGAGTCTCCATCTCATCAAGGAGGTTTCAGACCAAACCATATCCAGCAATCAGCTTTGAAAACTCTGTTCACATTTTAACAGCTGTGACACATTCTACCCCAGCAGCTGAGACAATCACAACATTGTTGTTGATTGTAAAACATTCTTAAAAATAAAGTCAATATCTCCTAGCGTTAATGGACTGTCTGAAAAAATTCCAGGACCGGGATCCAATCCACATCAATGCCAAAATCTGATCAGTCATTCCTTGGGCCATGCCCTGGGCTGCATCTTCTGGTCGACAAGCAGGGGGAGGGGCCTGCTCACCGACACGTAAAATGATGTGAGGTGATATCAGGCGGGCATCCCGACATTGCCCCGCGTCATTTACATTTCCAGGCCGACTTGGCTGCGTGCCCACCAACCTGTCAACGGCCACTAAAGGTCATTAATAAAGTAATTTAATCAATCAATGGAACTGCCCATCCAACCTTAAGGTTGGTGGGCAGGCCGGGAGCCCAGGCGGACTTCTGAAAAAACATGAAACCTCATCCACGGGCAGGATGAGCTTTCATGAGGGTATTAAAATTTGTATTAAATGTCTAAATCAAAGAAATTGACATGTCCCAGCTCATGTGACAGTAGCACATGAGGGCACATGTCAGTAATTTTTTTTCTATTCTTTATTCAATGCTTCAAACCTGAGCCGATTTCCCTGAGGCAGCACTTAGCCTCAGGGAGCTCTGTGCGCTCTTTCGCATGTACGTGTGAAAGAACCGGGACTCGCGGCTCAGGGAATCCACCTCCGCCCGCACACGCCAATTCCTGGTGGACATCATGCTGGGCGGGCCTTAATTGGCCCGCCCATGTGGAATGGCAGCACGCCTCCTGCTGGGGGTGCCAATCGGAAACCTGCTCGCCTGCTCCCGCACATTCCCCCCCCTCCCCCCCCCCACCCCCGACAGGGGGAAAATGTTGCCCCCTGTGTACCTGGTTTTGTTGAAATCCATGTATTAGTTTGAGATATATTGTTTCCAGCTCAAAAGACTAACAAATAGGGGTGGAAAAATTACTTCCTCCCACCTTTAGTGGTGAAGGTAAAAATGGTTTAGTTAACTGTGTTAAGGAAAAGCTCAGTAACTCAAAACACCTCTCAGGGCTAATGTACAGGAACTGAATCAGCCTTCTTTTCCCCTCTTCCTGAGCAGTTACACTGTTGACACTGCATTAACATTTAATGAAATTTGTATCGCTGCCAAGTTTTTGTTCAAGTTTAATGCTGATTGGTGCATAAATGCATTACACATTTGAATTATGAGTTATCAGGAATAATAGCTGAACTGGTTGTACATGTATTAATATATTTTAAATCAGTGGTATTAGGCTGTGTTGATTAATTGAATACAGCTAATTAGTTCAAAATTATGATCAGCCGGTTATTATGGATATGAAACTGTACTCTCTAGTCACATCTGATCCAGTCATATAAAGATATTCTTCAGGGAAGTGGTGACATAAGCCAGAATTTTTCCCTTGTCGGGTGGGCTTGGCAGGAATGGGTGGGGGGAGGTCGGGAAGCTAACTACCACCCACAATCGGCTCTGCACCACGATTTCACGCGGGCAAGACAATTAAGGCCCGCCCTGCGTGGATCGCGAGCGGCAGCGCTCAGCGCTACCTGCATGGGCGGGCAGAGGAGGGAAAGCTGGGCCTGGCGCGCAGTTCACGCATGCGTACGAAAAAGCGCTTCACTCTCCCTGAGGCATGGAGCTGCCTCAGGGAGATTGAAGCACTTTTTAAAAAAATTAATAAAGACAGTAAATTTTTTTTAAAACATACCCCCTCATGTGTCACATGAGGGGGGACATGTTTTTAATTCCAAAATAAAGTTTTTACTTAATGTTTATTTGCTTTAGGAAACCTCATCCCGCTCATGGATGAGTTTCCCTAAAATGTGTGAAGGCTGCTTAGCCATTTTGCCTGCCCACCAACTGTAAGGTTGGATGAGCAGCATAAATTTGTTTTTAATGAGCTTGTCAATGGCCTTAATGGACCTTTCAATTATCAGCGGGCACGCAGCCATCTCCGGCACACGCCCGCCGAGCGAAATATCTCATGAGTGTGCGATGACGTTGGGGCACACATCATTTTACACTCAAGCGTGGCAGGTACGCGCCCGCATGCTGGGTGTAAAATTCTGCCCATGCTTTTCTAAATAAAATAAACAGATTCATTTTAATGCCAGGAAAATGACAATCTATTCTTTTAGCAGCATAAGTGGGGAATTACTTTGCATCAAAAAGCACACAAAGCAGCAGATTGCTCTGGCTGGGACCAGCACTTGAAGCAATGTTTCAAAGCTTCCATAAAAAAAAACTTCAGTCACAAACCCTTCAGGTTTTCTCCCTGGCTATGGCCCAACTTAAAAACACATTACTTCATTCTCTGAGATGCAGTGGATTAGATTGCCAAGCCTTTGAACAAGCAGAAAATTTAGCCCACACATCCATTCAAGATCCATACTTGCATACAAATTTATGACAGAAAAAACTTTGTATTCTCAGAGATCAACACCTGCAAATGGTCAAACTCAAAACTGATAACTTCACAGCACTGATTCTAGTAGTTATCCAACACTCAAGAGTGTCAACTAGCACAATCATCCATTTGGATTCTTTCCAGAACAAACTCCCAAATAAGGAGGAGTTATCATGTTACTAGAACTTACATTTCTAATTCAGGTTAGATTTACATAAAGTCTACGGCAAAAGCAAGATTTAAAGATAAATACCCCTGTATTAGGTTGCTGATTAGAAAGAAATGCTCAACAGTGATCTTGTGTAACTCACAATTTCATTGCATGTAGGAAAGCTGGTTGGTTATTCTAAACTGGGACACTTCAGTTATTTGGTCCATTAGCTGGATGGTGATATATCTAATGACACTAAGTCTGAATTTTTAGTGAAAGATAGCATAGAAACATTAAGCTGTAGCATTTCCAGGAGTGTTGTATACATCAAAACATTTTAATTGTCTCTCCACACAAGACATTTCATCTCATCTTCCTCACCTTCGGAATAGATTTCAAGAAAGCTGTGAGATGTAGATCATTATTTCAAAGTCTTCAACAATGTATTAGTTTTTTTTGAATGATAAGTGTTAATTTCTGCTGTTGACATCTGTTTCATTGTGTGTCTGTTGCTGCTTTTGGATTAAGGCAATTGGTCCTTTTGTGCAGTTTCTCTCAAATTGACACTTGTGATTACAGGGTCTGAATTGCATGCTGAATCAAGTGCCATGTGTTCTTTTGTGCAAAGCCATTTCATTGTGTTAGATCATTTTCTTGGGCAATTGGAAGTTTGCTTCCCCATTTTCAGCATTATCTGTGATAAGGCAAAAGCATATGCTGAATTGTTCAGTCAAAACCAATTTTTTTTTTGGTACACTATTATACATGATTAATTGGAATTCGGACTTGCTTCGGTTTTCAGTATTGTTATTGTCCTGTCTTCATAACCACAGATAATTGAAGAAAGGAATAAACCAGTATCCTAGTAAATAGTATTTGAAATTAACTTTCATATACAAACCAAAGAAAAAAAATACCAAGGGTAAAATGTAGCCTTATCAAAGCTTGGTACAAAAATCTTTCCAATCATGGGTCTAATCAATGTATTAATTCTACTATCACCTGAAGCCAAATTCTACCTATAGCTGTCAGCTGCATGAGAGAGAATTGACTGGCATGATCTTCCATTTGGATTGTTTCCATGCTGAACAGTGCCCAACAATGCAGAGTCATCCTTTACTGGGATTTGCTTTTCTAAGCTAATTATAATCAAGTAAACTAACTCCAGGAGCAGAATCTTCTGTTCAGCGAGCAGAGGCGGGCTCCGCACACCGATGCGTAAAATGATGCGTGGTGACATAGGGCGTGTGTTCCAACATCACCGCGTGTCATTCCGACCTTTCATTTGGCGTGTGTGTACCGGAGTCGGCTGTATGCCTGTCAGACCGTCAAAGGCCTGTTAAGGCCATTAATAAACTAATTAAGCAATTTGACAGGGCTGCCCATCCAACCGAAGAGCCCAGGTGGCCTTTGTGTTTTTCATGAAACCTCATCCACGGGCGGGATGAGGTTTCATGAAGGGTTTAACAAATTAGTAAATACTTATTAAACATTTGATAAACATATTCCAGCTCATTGATGCTGTCACATGAGGGGACATGTGTAAATGACTTTTACGTTTTTTTATTGTCAAGTTTCAAATTCAACTTTATCTCCCTGAGGCACGAAACTGCCTCAGGGAGATTTCTGCGCTCAGTGCTACCTGGCGCGTGTCACACTGTCCGGGCCTTATATTGGCCCGCCCACATAAAATGGTGCCACGCAGCCGATTGTGGGCAGCAATCGGCTCTGTGTCCGCTCCTGACCGGCCTAATGGGGCGAAAATTCTCCCCCAATTTTGATTCATCATTAACAGAGATAGCAAACCTCATTTTTCCAGCTCCTATTGGAGAGGCTTAAACTTAAGTTTCTCACAAGTATTTGAGGATCTGCTGTACAATTGCTTATTGAAACGTAAGATCCTGAGGGGACTTGACAGGATATATGCTGAGAGGATGTTGCCCCTCGATGGCGAATCTAGCACTAGGGGGCATATTTTCAAGATAAGGAGTCTCTCATTTAAGATGGATGAGAAAGATTTTTTTTCTCTAAGGATAGTTGATGTTTGGAATTCTCTTCCAGAGCAGTAGAGAGCAGTAGAGGCAGGGTCATTAAGGCTCAGTTAGATTTTTTATTGACAAAGGTATCAAGGGTTATGGCGGGTCAGAGAGGAAAGTAAATTTAAGACCACAATCAGATCAGCAATGATCTTATTGAATGGTGGAGTAGGCTGAAGGGGCCAAATGGAGTACTTCTGCTCCTATTTATATTCTTATGCTCAGGGGTACTCGAGAATCTGAAGCCTAATTGCATGCATTGTTGCAAAGGTGGAACAGTGCATAACCTGTAATCCTACCATTCCTATAAGGCCACTATTCAGATACTTCACATAGGTAAAGGGCTAAGTAGGTATATCCCAATATCAATTAAAAACCATTGTGAAAGGAAACTTTCTGTGGATCGGCAAAAATTCCTGTTAACTGTCCTTGAAAAGGCTACATTATCAAGGTCTGAAAAAACAACCCAAAATAATTTGTTTCCTTTCCCATAATTTATCATTTTGACAGTGGGGAGAACTTTCTCCCCATCAGGTGGGCCATTCGGGAACGGGTGCGGAGCCAATCGCGGCCCACGATTGGCTGCGTGCCACCATTTTACGTGGCAGGCCAATTAAGACCCGCCCAGTGTGATGCGCGCCAGGTAGCACCACCCATGCGGGCAGGAGGCGGATGGAGAGTGGGGGCCAGCGCTCCATCACGCAGAAATCTCCCTGAGGCATTTCCGTGCCTCAGGGAGATTAAGTGCAGTTGTAAAGTTGTTAAAAAAAAATAAAATTATTTGGACATGTCCCCTCATGTGACAGGCAGTTTTCTCAGTTGGGTTAATTGTTTTATTAATGGCCTTAACAGGCTTTGACAGTTCGGCTGGTGCGCAGCCGACTCTGGTGCGCGCCCGCTGAATGGAAGATCAGAATGACGCACGGTGATGTCGGGCCACACACATCATTTTACGTGCGTTGCGCGGAGGCGGACAGAAGATTCTGCCCAGTGAAATGTGATTTCTGACATATAATGTGCTTGACAAAAGTAATTGTGTTTCAAAACAGACTGCTAATCCAAAAATCTTCAGTCTCTTAACAAACAGCCATTGTGTTTTCACCTGGAAATGAAGCAGGATTCATACACAAACTCTATCCACAAAATATATTAATGCAATGAGAATGACATTTACCCATTGCCCTAGTAAAGAACATTTGGTTTAGATGGCAGTATGATACTCTTCCAGTGAACTCTCAAACATATTGTTGAATTCCACATATATCAGAGATTGCTTACAATGAAGTTTATAAATGGGTTACCAGCTACGAAGGGGATTGCAATATGAGAGAAGATTTATCTCCCATGAACTATCAGTAGTCCAGTTGAAACAATGTGCAGGTTTTCCGCCTACAAGCGAGAGAAAAAAAATTATATTGGGCATTGCTGAGAATGTAAGTTCCAAAACCCATTAGTTGCTTCTCATTTTGATAGGATTCATAGCAAGTTTGAACCTCAAATATCACTGAGTCGATGAAATAGGACAGGGATAAAGCAGAGAACTAATGCTGTGTTAATTGTATTTCTGTATAAATCCAATTGGCAGCCAGTGTATGAATAGGAAACTTATGTTCATGAAGCCTAATTTGAAATGATAAATCACAAGTAATTCAATTAATCATTTAACAATCCTTAATGGATTACATGAAATATTTTAAAATCAGTAAAAAATTATATTACAAATTCAATTTCCATTAGCTTTGCAGAGATCTACATATGCACCATGAGTATAATAAAGGGTTAAACAATTTTTATGGGAGGATTAATTAGTGCATCATTTAAAGGAATTGCTAGGTGTGTTGAAAAAATATTTGTGAATAGTCGATA
The DNA here is from genome assembly GCF_017639515.1 of Carcharodon carcharias. Taxonomy (NCBI): domain Eukaryota; kingdom Metazoa; phylum Chordata; class Chondrichthyes; order Lamniformes; family Lamnidae; genus Carcharodon; species Carcharodon carcharias. The sequence goes on from NC_054485.1 coordinate 45,316,468, forward strand.
AAATTGAACAGTCAAGATTTCTCCAATCAGAAATTAATATTTTCCGTACAAATATTATTGTAATTTAAAGAATAAAATGCTTAATGTTTGTTAGCATAATTTAGCCCATATGATTTTTTTCAAATATTTTGTCATTATGAACATAGGATAGTGTATTTATAAAATGGCAACCAATATGGCTGACTGAGCTTTCCTAAGTCAGTTGACCTATACATGAAAGATGCATCGTAATTAAAGACACTTTTGTATCATTTGTATCATTTGCTCAAAAATAAAACCACGCCAAATGTCTGGAATTTTTGAAACAAATGTACATCATGACTTTAAAGCTCCCTCTTGAACTATAGAATCATTTAAAAATCTGAATCTGGATACACATTTGACATTTTGTGCATCTGTTAGAATATATTAAAGTTAAGATTAGCACTAAATTTATTATCTGCTACAAATTCGTAAGATTTAAAGGCCATTTTCAGCACCCAGTTAGTTTTTAAATCAAATTTTAATCAAATTACTCAGAGTCTGATATCTCTGCCGCTGGTTTCCAATGTTCAGAGAATTGCTGAGTTATGACTTTGCTGTATACAGACCTGTATTGCGTTCTACATGGTAGCGTTACTTTAATTAATCCATTACCAGATGAAGAACTGGAAGAACAAGGTGCAGAGTAGCAAGGGTTTCACCCAGAACACAGGCAACTGACTGTGTCACAATGTGTTGAATTGCTGTGGATGTTTGATGTTTAAGGTCAAGCAAAAGACTAGGGGGTAAATAGCTGAGCATGTAGTACACAGGTATTTTGGAGTTTATTTTAAGCATTCTGGGGATTTTTCTTGAGTGGTATAGAGAAATAAACTCTAACCACAAGAAATTGATTTTATTTTTAAACATTATTTAAATTCCTCAAAAGGGTCAGTGTGTGATTTGCAAATTATACATGGAAAGCAGTTTGTTAATTATTCATGGGTTGATTTGGGTCAGAGGGACACTGGTAATACTGCACATCAGGGAAACGTCTTTTAAATATCTGGATATTTAACTGAGCCAGGAACATTCCCCAATTTGAAACACTTCACCCTGACCCCTTTGAGGGCTAGTGCTTAAATGAAGCAAAGTAACAAAGGTCATGAACCCAAAGACCATAGGCTGAAATTTTGCTCCATTATAGAATGACTGTGGAGGAGAGCAGCCATGAAAATTTGCAATGTGAGCCAACATGCAGGTTTCCTTACAACAACATGCCATTTTCCCAGAGGTGAGATGGGGGTCAGAAGGGTTACCCGCTCACAAGCAGCAGGTAACCAAGGGAAATTAAGACCTATTATTTGAGGCTGATTGGAATTTTCCTTTCGGCCTGCAACCTGCTCCCCCCACCCCTCTAAGGTTTGGGGATGAGGTTGACTGTCTGGAGATGGTCACCCTGTGGCAGAACCTGGGGCAGGATTTTGGCAGGAGTGCTCGGTGGTGGCAGGCGGGGGTAGCGGGGGGGTCAGGAAGCTGACTGCCGCCTGCAATTGGCTCCGCGCTGTGATTGGCTCTGCACCACGATTTCACGTGGCCAATTAAGGCCCGCCCTGCACAGATCGCGAGCAGCATCGCTGAGCGCTGTCTGTGCGGGCGGGGGGGAGGAGGGAAAGCCGGGCCTAGCATGCAGTTTGCCATGCGCGAGAAACGGCACCTCAGTCTTGCCTCAGAGAGATTAAGCGCTGTGCAAAAAAAATGAAGAGATAAAAATGTAATAAAACATGGCCCCTCATGTGACTCTGTTACATGAGATAGGACATGTTTTTAATTCCAAAATAAAGTTTTTATTTAATGTTTGTTTTGTATAGGGAAACCTCATCCCACTCGTGGATGAAGCTTCCTAAAAAATGTATAGGCCGCTTTGCCTTTTCGCCTGCCCGTCAACCATTAGGTTGGATGGGCAGCGTAAATTTCAATTTAATTAGATTGTTAATGGCCTTAATAGGCCTTTTAATTATCAGCAGGCACGCAGCCGACTCTGGCGTACACCCACCGAATGAAATATCATGCAATGAGGTCGGGATGCATGCCTGGCATCATCGTGCATCATTTTACACTTGGGCATGTCGGACACAAGCCTGCACACCGACTGTATTATTCTGCCCCATGGACCAGCTCTCAAGGTAGGCTTCGAGGCCCTCCCTGCCTGGTTACAGCTGCAGGTTGCTCTGTGAATGGAATCACTTTCCACAATGATGGCCCAGCTGCTGAGTCCATTTCTTAGTTAAAAATTTGGAATTGCCTTCTCTCTCGCACCCGAACTACAAACTGCTACTCTTGAGCTGAAGCCCATTGGCCATCCAGTTTTAAATATCTGCATTCCATCCTTAATTGCATAGTGAGTCAACCTTCTGGCCGCTACTTGGCCAATTCATAGAAAATCACTGCCGGATGACTGATAGCCACCCAGTGCAGGGTCACGGCGCCTACTTGTTTGGGTTAGGACCTGAGCTCAAAATTCTGTTCCATAACTCCCACTACAGATAAGTTATCAATAATGAATTATCAAAAGGCTTTTAAGCTGAGGGAAAGGGAATGATTGCATGTTCTTCCATTGTAGCTTTCAGTTTGACAAATGTTGGGGAGTTCTGAAATAGTTATGGCTACAAATTTGGAATCTTCCTTTTACACTATTCTTTTGGGGTACTCATTGACCATTATTTGCCAGAACTGGGGGAAAAATTCATTATTTTCGGCAGGATTTACCAGTACCAACAAAATCAATGGACTTTTGGCTGGCTCGCCGTGGGAGGACCTATAAATTCCAGCACATAGAATGGGAAAAAAACGCTACATGTTTGAACTACATCTTTCTTCTCTTCATATCTGATAAAGCATCAAGAAATACCTAGATGTAATTCTGAGGAACTCATGCCTCAGATACTAGGTAGATTTTCATATTATTGTGCCTGCAACTGAGCTCAAAAGAATCACAAAAAGCCATTGATTCTGGATAGACAGTGCTGGAACAACTGTGACAACTTCATGATTCAAATCCTGAACAAGGACAATTGGAGTTTTATAGGATAATCTCACACTCAATCAACAGATCTGAATGAGGGTACTTTTATTGTTTAGGTTCTCTTTAGCCATTCTTTGTGATAGCATTGTCTGCAACTCATCACCCCGCATACGTAATACTGTACGTAAAACTCCTTTGCAGTCGGATATTTAAATAGATTAGTCTTACAAATGCATTTTGAGTTCTAAACATTTTTTGAAAAAGCAACATACAAAAGTTCCCTTATCCTCCCTCTGGATTATGCCATGGGCAGCCTGAGTTTAGCCAAATCAATAATTTTGTTTTGCAGTGAAACACTTGAATGATTCGTTTTTTTTTATATATATACCATTTAACTAAACAAAAGTAAAGATGGAAATCAAAACCTCAAAGGATGCTGTAGATTCAATTAGGCATTATCTGAGACATGGTGAAGGTTACCACTCGATAGCATCTCATCACTGTCAGATGTTGTAACATTACAGACCAGCAAATTGCTCAGCATCTTTTAAACATTACCCAACACACTTGTGTTTGAAGTAGATTCAAAAGAATTGCCAAGGTTGTAGCTCCAGGCTATTACCAGTGTCCAAATTTGAACACTCTTTCCTTGTAAGTAAATCAGGTCCGTTTGTTGAAAACAAAATTAAAGCTGTTATGACACACATTTCCAATCCCTTCCTTTCAGACAGATTATGGTGATTGAGCTGTTGATACAGTTGTTTTGCTATTTGTCAGTGTGTGTGATGTGGCCATGCTGTTGTTTGTTGCCAGAACACTTGGACATATTCTCATTCGAGTTCTACATATTCATCCTCATGGTTATAAGGGCAACGGTACTACTTTCCATATCATCAAAAGCTAACAGTTTGCTGTTCCATCATACAATTGTTAAGACCTTTGGCTTTATGAACAAGTGTGCAACCTATGTTCAACAAGAAAATGCTCATAATCTCGATATAACTGACCAAGCTCATCCCCAATATTAAAAAAATGACACAGTTTCACTATTTCTTACTTGCAAGTGTTTGATTATGTTTAGTGAAGTGCCACAGGGATCAGTGCTGGGGCCTTGGCTATTTATCATCTATATTAATGACTTAAATGAAGAGACAGAGAGCAATGTTTCTAAGTTTTCTGATGATATCAAGCTAGGTGGGAAGATAAACTTTGGGGAGGACACAGAGAGGCTGCAGAGAGATATAGACAGGATAAGTGAATGGGCAACAAGATGACAGATGGAGTACAATGTGGAGAAGTATGAAGTTATTCACCTTGGTCGCACAAACAGAAATGTAGAATATGTTTTAAAAGGTGAGAAACTTGTCAATGTTCAAAGAGACTTGGGTGTGGCCATATAAGGAACACAAAGTTAGCATGCAAGTACAGCAAGCAATTAGGAAGGAAAAAGGCACATTAGCCTTTATTGCAAAGAGATCGGAGAACAGGAATAAAGAAGTCCTACTACAATTGTACAGGGTTTTGGTTTATCCTTTAAGAAAGGATATACTTGCATTGGAGGTGGTACAGCAAAGGTTCACTAAACCCTGAAATGAGTGGGTTGTCCCATGACGAGTGGCAAAATAAATTGGGCATATATTCTGTGGAGATTAGGAGAATGAGAGGCAATCTCATTGAAGCAAAAGATTCTGATGGGGTGGATACTGGGAGGTTGTTTCCACTGGTCGGGGAATCTAAAACACAGTGACACAGTCTCAGGATAATGGACCAATCATTTAGGACTGAAGTGAGGAGAAATTGCTTCACTCAAAGGATTGTGCATCTTTGGGATTCTCTACCCCAGACTATTGAATACATTTGAGGCTGGGATAGATAGGTTTTTGGTCTCTCAGGGAATGTAGGAACACAGGGAGCGGTAGAAAAGTGGAGTTGAAACCCAAGTTCAGCCATGACTGTACTGAATGGCGGAGCAGGCTCAATGGGCCATGTAGTCTTTTCATGCTCTTATTTCTTGAGGCTTCTACAACAGGTATTTCATTATTTGCCCTGGATAATTTTAAACTGAATATCAACAGTTCCTTGGTTCCAATGGGCAGCATTTAACTTTGCCTTTGAGAGTGAGGTCGCTGAGGACAGGGATTGTGGGTGTAGAATTGGGAAGAAAGGCGGGAGGTGAAGTGCCTGTCACCGTCCAGACTTCCTCTGATTAAATCAGGGACAGGGAAGGTGAATGACAGCTTTTCCACCCAGAGAGTGATTCAGACTCTCAAGAGGACAAATAGGGGCCACTTAAAGGCCTCATCTCCCCAGTGCTGGCATTTTAACAGTGGTGGATGGGCAGTCTGCCACTTGGAGAGGCTGTCCAATAAAAAAACTGCTGGCCTCCTTGTGGGCTTGGCCTGTCTGTGGGCTGGAGGGTGGAGTCTCCTGATCAGACACAATGCGGTCCAGCGGCTCTCTACAATGACACCAACTGTCTCCTCTCAGCCTGCCTGACTGGCACCAGCGAGCCCGACAGACTTACCTTCATTCCAGGGCCATGGCCACCTCCATTTTTGTTGGTCCAGGCCAACTGCAGTACCAACATTGGCCACCACTCCCGGCAGTGCTGTTGGGACTAAAGAGCTGCTGGCTTATCAGGGTTCTCAGGTCCTGCAGGAAAATTCCCTGTACCGGAGCACTGTCGGCCAGAGGTTGGCAGCTTCCCAGTGTCAGCAGCACTACCGGGAGCATTGGCCGCCTGAACATTTAGTCCCTTTCGGAGTCTTTCTTCCATGGTCACTGACTGTTCTTTAGTCTCTTTCAATTCATTCGTTAGCTTGTCAATCTGTTTTAGATTTTTCCTTTTCTGCTTTTAAAGTCTGGATTTGCTCTTCCATGCTGAATGTTTCATCTTTCATGTTCTTCAGATTGGATCAAAGTTCAAGAATTTCATTGCTCTTTGCACAATGAAGTTCCAACATTTCAGTTTTGGTTGTTAATTCTGTTCTGACTCATCAGTCATTCCTTTTCCTGTGCCAGGTATTTTTCATTATGCTTAATAGGTAGTTCTGATACTTGAAGTTCATCCAATTTTAGTTTTTCATTAACAAACTTGTCCTCAGTGAGTAAAAGTTGATTCTCTACACTGAACGATTTTTCCCTAGCAAAACCGAATTCCTGTGCGCTATCCTTCAAGTTCACAGTCTATCATTTTCCTTCAGTTTCTGAGACGCTTCATACTCTTATGAAAACTTCCACTTTCTCTTGCACCTGTCCAACTTTTGTGGCATTCCGGGTTCTTGCTTTTCATTACAGCCAAGTCATTTTTCAACAACTCAATAGCCTTCATTACGTTTGAGGCATGCAGTGCTTTTTCTTCTAGTTCCTTGACCTTCAGCTTCAGATCTTATTTCTGTCTTTTCTTTCTTTGCCAGCAACGGAGCTTTGTCCTTGTCCTTAATTTTGGTTTCACCATAATCCAGGTTTGTCTCTGAAGTTTTAATTTGTTTCAGTTCTGTAATTGTGCTAATTGTGGCTTCATTATCTGCTCGCAGCCTGAAAAGGTTTATGGCTTTTCCTTTTAATGCTTTCTCTTTTCCATTCAGCTGCTTCTTCAGGCTCTTTGTATCTCTTAGCTCCCTCCTGGAATATTGAACATTGCAGAGTCTTCTCTGCCAACTGGTTTGCCAGTTCTTTCAGAGTGACATTAAACTCATTTTGCTTCTTATTGTCATTTTCCAGAGGAGCAAACTTTGACCTGAGGGATCCTTGTAGCATGTGATGGTCATTCAACAGGTTTTCCTTTTCTTTGCAAAGCTCAACTGCGAAGTCTGGAATTTTGTAATTCAGAGTCTCCTCGACTTTGTTCTGATGATCAAGATAGTCTTCATTTCTTCATGTGCTCCTTTTGCAATTTGATCTTGAAGGACAATTAGCTGTTATTTCAACTGTTTACTTTCTTATTGACCTCTTGCCAACTCATGCTTTGTCGCTACTGTTAGTTCCAACGCAACAGATTTTTCTGAAGTAGTATTTAACATATTTAACTCATGGTTTTCCAGGATCATGAATGGATTTGTCAAGGAGTCTTTCAGAACAATGGCTTCTTTGAGTAACTTTTGTCTGCTGTTGTGCCTGGCTGTACTTCTAGATTAAAGTTCTTCAAATGAACATGTCCCTGTGGAATAGCTTTATTTTCTTTTTGTGGGTTTTGTTTCTTTTGGGTTCCCTCATAATTTTCCTTCATTCATAGCCATCTGCTCACTACCCAAGCTGCAACAGCAGGTGGCATATGGAATGCATTGGCATTTTCAAAAAGCTGTATTTTCAGTCCTATTTTAAGCCTTTCAGCCTTTTATTTCCTCTGCACTAAACTCTTTGGCTTCTCCACTTCATTACGCTGACATGCTCTGTGACCATCTTGTGCTTTGCTTAGGTAGTGTGTGGACTGGGGTCACCTTTTCCCCTTCAGTGCTCTATTAGGGGTGTTCTAGACCATTTTTTAAGGTCTGTGCTCTCCATGCCATGGGAGTTTAAAATATCTGTCAAAGGCTTTTAATACCTCACCAAATGTGGTTGAGGATTCATCTATACGTTGTCTTTGGTGAATTTGCAGATGAAATAATCCTAACAGGTATAAAAACAGATTAACTTGTGGTTCTTCTGATTTGACTTAATCCTGATGCCCTCCTTGTAATCTAAAATGTTCTTCTCCAAGGCACCCAATTTTAGGTCTGATTTGGCCCTTGCCTTAGCCTAAATTGATCTGGTAGTTTTAATTTACTGTACATTGATTTTTAGAACAAGTGAGTACCTCTTTTTTTTTGTCAAGATGGATCTGCAGCAGCCATTTTACCTCCTTCTATTCTCCCTGCGCTGGTCAGGTTTCAGTGGGCTCCTGTTCCACTGACGGGGCCTTTTTTAAAAAAAATGTATTCTCTCCGCAGGAATCCTTCACAACAAGAGGTTTGGGCCAGCTCTTTGTTGAGTATCAAATGGAAGGTTATTTTCAGCTCTCCCTGCCATTTAATTTTTTTTTCATTTAGCTGAGCTTGGCCACCATATGTTATGATGCCAGCTGTGGGTCCTTGGTGCAGCTTTCTTGCAGCTGCACTCTGGAACACTAGTGTTGATCCAGAGTGCTTATTTTAAAAAGATAATCTCAGTTTTTTCCTTAATTTTGTTCAGCCTTTTGTGATCTGCGTTCGATCAGATCTGGCAATGGACCTCCACATGCCCTGGTTAGTTCTTTCAGCCTCCTCGTCTGCAATGGAGCTTCTTTTCAGACAATCTCCAACTGTATCTTCAATTTAGGTGTGCTTCTCACAGGTCAGATTGCAGTTTTAGTTCTTCATGCTCTCAATATTTCAGGGCTCATCCTTCACTGTATCCATGTTGTAAGGTTGTTTGGTGTCTCCTTAAGAGGTCTGGAAGCTTGTATGATTGAATATAAACTGTTTATAAACCCATATTAGTAACCCATAACTATATACAGCTTCAATGTAGAACCCTGCATGGGTTCTGCCTCCAGACTGGCTCCTTCCAGATTCTATTACACACAGTCTATGATCATGTGACTCTCTATATTATACCATGGGCAGCACTGCTTCCAGTCCCACATTAACCCTTGCCCTGCCTAAGGGGAGGCAGGGTGGGTGGGTGGCGGTGTCACCCTGCAGGTCCCTCCCTTACCACCAACGGAGTTCCGCCATTGAGCACAGGGCGCTTGAGAAGGAGGGACTCCTCCACCAGGTCACGGGCATGCCTTCCAGGGTTTACCTGGCAGTTTGACCTCATGGCATAGCCTCCATCCACCACTTGTCGAAAACCACTGGCTGCAGGATGAGGACCTGATGTGGCCCTTGCTGCTCCAGACTTAATTGGGGGAGTTGGGAAGGCAACTGTACCCCAAGTCTTCCTGCCCCTTTAACACCCCCTGCCTCACCTACCAGCCCACTGTGGGAGGAGGGGTGGGAGGAGGTGGAGGAGGGGCGGTGGGATGGTGGGGAAGAGGGAGGTTATGCCTGTTTACTCCTTTTTTCCTTTCTCCACAGCTGCTGCCAGACCTGCTGGTATTTCCATATTTTCTGTTTTCACTTCAAGGTTAAAATAGGGATTTATACTACCTGAAATAAGAAAAGGATTAAGGCAGTACATTGGAAAAGAGCAAATTACCATGTAATGAGAGTGGAACTAAAGAAGCTAAACTGGGATAAAATCTTGAAGAACAAAAAGATAACTAAAATCTTAATAAGGGTAATCAGAAGAGTTCCAAGAGAAAAGTTTCTCACTATAAACCAAATTAGTCAAGCTAATTGCAGAGCACAGTGGATGAATGAAGAAATAAAGAAAAATTGGATTGAAAGAAGGAGGCATATGAACTATTAAGATACTAAAAGGCAGGAAGACAAAAGAGAAAACAATGAACTTGAGAGAAGTTAAAAGATCAGAAAGGCAAAGAGAAAATCCAAAATCAAATTATCAAGGAATATATAGAGTAGTAATAGTGTTCACAAAGTGCCTAGCGTTTAATACATAGGTTTGATGGTTGGAAATTCTGCAGTGAATCAATGCTAAAGGATGTGTTGTCAAAATATCAGATACATGTAAACAGGCTCAAATATCGACTTATTGATAACATATAATCTTCTTGTTTTAGGAAACCAGCACCATCCACTAAATGTAGATATAGCAAGCAAAATGAGTTCCGCTGCCTGATGAAGTGAAAACAATGGCCCAGAACGTCTGATCTCCAGATGGTTGTACCCTAGAAGTACCCCACAAGATGGGGGACCCTTTGGAAGTCTTCACGTACTGACTATACGAGAATTGCTTGGGAGGTTTGGGCTTCCGATGGGCAATTTGCAATTAATCCTGGCCCAGCCAGCGAAGCCCACATCCCATGAATGGATTTTAAAAAACCCTCCAAAACGAAGTTAGAGTCAGAGACTTTGGATAGTTCCAACTCACCAGAATAGTTACCCAGGAAAAGCTATAAGAATTAAAACCAGATCTAAATCCTGGGTTACTACATTACTGACACCCCCAACCCAGCCCAACTCTGCACTGGACCCTCTGACCGGACGCCGCCCCACCCCGACTACTATACCCACAACCTCCCACCTCCTCACCCACTTACCTGCCATCCTACCCCCTCATCTACTTACCTTACACACTTACCTTCTCAAAATGGCTTTGGGACCTTTAAATTTACCAGAATACGGCAGCTATTGCTGTAAAAAGATGGGGATGGGGGCGGGTGGTGGGTGTGGCTTGGCTTCCCCTGACACTTCTACATTACAAAGAAGGACCTGGGAAACAGGTCCCAGGTACACTATACATTTCTGGAGGAGGCCCAGTTCAGAAGTCTGGGTGAGAAGAGCAAAGTATGAAAGTAGGAGCGGAGTGGCAATCTGGTGTCAATTGCCGCTCCTCAAAAGATTCGGACCAATGAATCAAAAGGTCCTAGCATCAGGTCATCCCATAGAGGGGTAGAGATCTGGCGCAAATCTAGCTCTCAAATTCATTCCATCCAAACATGCAGTCCAACAAGAAAAACAAATTTAATGGGCATTTAGCCTCATTGGATTCAACAAGATGTTACAAGTCCAGGAATAAATTTTACAGCAAGCCACTGAATTGCAGTTAGAAAATGTGATATTTTTCATATTTCAATTGCTTTTATTCTTCTAAACAACAAACCTGGTTATCCCCAGAGCTTCATTGTTATTAAGAATCTATCAAATGGAAAAGAAGTGCCATTGCACCATGACAAAATATCATTTTTACATTACAATGAAAGTTATTGTGAATGATTATTTTGTCTGTTGTTCATTTTGTTTAGATTTTACTCAAATTTCTGTGTTGCTGTTAGCTTGATACTCATATGGCATTCCCACATGACACTCTACAAATAAAAGGTTTATAAGTTTTCACTGACTGAAGAGAAACCAGGAAGAGAATTATGGCATCCACAATGTACTTTTGCTTAGAATTAAATTGCAGCCTGCATGCCAAACCACTCTAAAAAGCAAAGATTCTTCAAAATAAATATATCTTTGATTATAAAAATAGTGAAGAATACATTGGTAGGCAGAACCACTTGGTTAGAGAATCAAGCTTCACTTCAAGTCATTACAGTTATATACAAATTGTACCTTTAAACCTGCCACTCACCATCTCAGATCATTACACACATAAGTTGAGTGAGAGCCAACATTCATCTGAAATGAAAACTCTCTCTCCTCAGGCATGTGACATGAAGTCCAAGTGAATATTCTTCTCACAAACAGCAAGCATTTTTAATCTAGATGTTTGAAGTAGTTTCTTTTTATCTAGTCATTTCAAAAGGAAATTCTGATTTTTGGGTTGTTCAGCTGCTTCTGTACAACTTCCAGTTTGCTGTCTTTCCAGCTGGAGCTGTTATATCCAGGTTAGGGTCATGTCCCTCGGACAGACAAGACATGTTCTATGCCCCAAAAAAATGGAATTACCTGGAAAAACTCAGCAGGTCTGGCAGCATTGGCGGAGAAGAAAAGTGTTGACGTTTCGAGTCCTCATGACCCTTCAGCAGAACTGAATAATTGAAGGTGTGTTTATTGATATTGTCACGACTCGCTGGGGATAGTGCATTGTAATATCAAGCCCCACTTTTCTCCGAGCTGCAACAAACATGAAAACTTTGACCAAACCACCAGATTGCCCCAATTCCACCCAACTGTTTAATTTAGATTAACAGAATATGAGAACCAGGTTTGTAAACTTAATAAGTAAATAACTGTTTATTGAACAGCTGTCTTTAACTAGTGGCAAAAGAAAGAAACACGAACTGCTAACTTCTAACTCAATAACTTAAACCCTACCCCTTCTTAAACTCCTAGACACAAACATACACATACACAAAACATGGATTTTAAGGGTGAGATAAAGTAGTTCAATAGCACCAATCTGGATACAGGATTAGATGGGTTGATTTTGATTGATGTCTTCCAAATTCCTTGCAGTTTGTTGCTGATGACATGAGGTGGTCTCCCAGCACTTTCAGCTTGTGGTTCATTGGTTGAAAAATTTGCTTTTCAATGTCTCTACTGGTGATTTTTCCCCTGTTTCTTGACAGTGGTTTTCAGAGAAAGCAGGTTACAGAGGTGTGAGGGATAGCCAGCTAGCTACTATGGCAGAAATGCTGGAACTTACAACCACAGAAGAGAGGGGTTTCAGGTCTTCCCTCTTTGCAGAGTAGGAGCTGTTCTGCTTGCACTATTACCACACAAACCCCTGGTCACTTGGTCAGGAGCCAATTAAATTCCTGTCATTAGGCAGTTCTTCTTAGCCCAGAACTCCATTCCAGCACCATCCTGTTTTCTTATGACACCCTATTTTCCAGGATAGCAACATTGTAGATATTCCTCATCCTGGTCCAGTAAACATGTTTTTCAACTCCAGCCATGGTAGATTTTTAAAGCCACAGTCCAGGAAAATAAAAATATATTTCCTTTACAATATTGCTTGGCAATAATATGTCTTTTTAATACAATGAGGCCCACTTAGTAAATCTGTTGCAATGGATAATGTTTTAAATTACCTATTTTATCTTGTATGTGTGCTCCATCTTTGGCCATAAACATTAAGTCATTTTGATTCCACACTCTGGAAATCTCTCTCAGTCTTTTTACTTCTTGCCTTCTTCAAAAGTCTCCTTATAACTTTTGTTAACTTGCAGGAAGTTCTTGTTTGTGTCAGAATTTCAAGGGATTCAAACTTGATACCAAATGGTTACAACAAATTTTTAGTGGCATATAGCAGAGATCTACACATTACAGTGCCTAGGCAGTCACTTACGATTTCAAATAGATTATGCACCACTGATAGGCGACTGGACAGAGTAGCGTGAATTGTCTTCTTGATCACTTCTTCAGTCAGGTGGGTGTACATTCCTGCTAGCATTACATCTATTCATGAAACCAAGGGGTTTTCTCCTTGTCTTCTACTCATGTGTCTGACTGTTAACATTCCTCATCTTTTATACCTTAACATGCTGGTCACCTGACTCAACAAATCTAATCACTTTTGTGCACACCAGCTCAAACTTTGGTTTCCCTGCTTACCCACGAAGTTTAAACATCTTGAGCTCAGTTCTATGTATTTATTTTCAGCTTCTAAACAACATTTTATAAAGGGATCCTATTTTTCTGCTCTGCATCGGACTGATGCAACATTGAAACATTATTATATTTACTTATTTTTACAGACAATAGCAATTGCTGATGTCACACACAATTAATCAAGCAACAGTATCTACTTATACCTTAACCTGTTTTGTTGACAGGTTGTCTGTCCAAGCAAGCAGACTACATTTTAACACTACTGTTTTTCTAAAGCAACTTGAGTTACTGGCATCTTTCATCTTCCCCTGTTTTCTGAGTAATACTCCCAGGACCGAATGATGTGTATCAATGAGTGATGACTGGGGAGGTTTGTCCGCACTTGTCTGCCAAATAGTTCAGAATGGGTATACATATTTTGGTTCAAATTGTGCCCCTCAACCTGTTGGCTGATGATCTACATTGCAGAATGAGGCGGTCTTCTCCCAGTGTAAGCACAGGGTTTCCTATGGTGCTCTTTGTTGTCTTTGGTCTTCGCCATTGTCTTGACGATACCATGAATGGTGATAAAGGACAGGATCTTGCACACTGTTAGTCCGGAGATCACTGGACCCATCGTGTCCACAATCTACAATATCTGGGTTGACCAGAATGAGATTTTGTAGTGAAACTTGAGTGTAATGGATCCAAGGGATGGAATCTCTGAGCTATTATATACAGTGAGTTTGGCAGTGATCGGTCAAATCATCACTTGCCACTTCTGTGGGTACATTCATTTCAGTGGAAGGGTGTTTGCATATGCACTGCTCTCCAGTTTTGGATATAAATTATCCTGACCCTTCAGCTGTGGGCATATAATCTCGATGATACCAGCAGAAACCTTTGATACCATTGCATCAGTATTATTTGATGTTCACCGTGCTGAATATCTGCTCACTTTGTCTATGTGCTAGTTACCCTCATCATCTGACCATGTATCTTGGCTAGACATTTTATTGATCTGGTCTTGATGCCGTTTGGTGCGTGCTCTTGGGTGTTTAGAATGCTGTACCTATCTTACCTTTGGATGTGATTTCGCATGATGTCAAGCAATATGTTTTGACCTTGCTTTATATATTGGCACTTTCAATATCCTCTGATGCCACATGCCTTCTATACAACATTAAAAACTTGGAATTTTCTGGGTGCATGAGATTACACCACCTGCATTGCTCACTAAGCTTGCCAGCATTGGCTATCATGCCAGTGGTGGATAAATTGCCCATAGCCTGTACACTGTCTTCCTGTTAGCATGACTTTTACTTGGGTCTGTTTTGTAGTAGTGCTTCCATGGTGTGACCTTTGGGTTGATCCAAGAGATCTTTTTGGAGCATTTCCATTAGGGAGGACGTTTATCACTAGCTTGATTATTCTGTCAGCTAGTTCGGCTACTGTGAAGTTACAATCATTCCCCTTGTCTCTGCATCTATTTATGAATTGACTAATGGTCTCTGTCAGCTGTTGCCTAAAAGGCATGAATTCCACATGGCGTATTCTAAACTTGAGCTTCACTCAATTGATCTTGAGTGTTGACCATGTTTTTCCTGGAATTTTAAGATTGTTGTAATGGCTTGTTTATCTGGTTCAGAAATATTGAGGTCCAAAAAACAGAGCTATAGGCATTGAAACAAGAGAGAAGGTCAGCTGTTTTCCAATTGAGTTTTGGAAATCCTGTGGTTATCTTGTGGCTTTTTGCAAGCTTATTAGGGCCTTATGTGAAACAGGACAGCTATCTAGGCCATTTGGCCCCAAGTTGCAGTATCTTTAGTGGCTGCTGCCTTAGCTTGTCATAAGTTACTGCTTGACTGCACTGGCAGCTCTATTGAGCTTCGATTTTTCTGGGTTTACTAAAGCACCACCCACAAGACAGTTATTTTACTTTTGAAGTCTGCAGTTACTATTTGCACCTCAATCAAAGTGAAAAAAGTGTTTTTTTTTAAAAAGGCTTCTTCTGGTTGTTAGGAGCCGTAACTAGGTGGATTCTTCTCTCCAGCCTTGGCTGCAGTTATTTTAACTTCCCCTTGACCTCCTGAAAGGACAGCCAGCAGCAGTAATGGAGTCGCTCCTGCGAGTTCTGCTTAAAGTTAGGCTTTCCAGATTCTGCTATTTAACTTATATTCCTGCTTAAACTTCATAGCATGTAACTCCTTCGAGTACAAACATGTTTCCATCTGTTTCAGATGAAGTTACATTGTTTCATAGTTTGCCAGTGTGAGATTTGAACTCTTGATCTTGGGGTTACAAGCCCAGTACCATAACCACTTGGTTATTTAGGCCAAGCTTTCATAGCATGTAGGCTTATACTAATTAACTTTTCCAAAATTTGAACAAACTTACTGGACCCTGGTGCCTGCTGGTTAGAGTGAGGTGTGACAATGTTCCAGAATGAAGGTGCAGTGCAGGATTCCTAAAGAGCTGCAGAATCATGTACACATGATGAAACTTGATAGTTGTTTCACTTTCACACCGGTTCTTTTCTGTTGGATGTGGAACTTGTATAGTTCTCAGTCAAATCTTCAAACACAATGCTGCCACTGTGTAATGTTGAATAGAGAAGGATAAATGTACAAATCATACAACCAGGATTGGTGAACAACAATGTGGGTTCTTACTTAAAAACAACTTTGTTTACTAGGAGACTTAATATGTGCACCTGACTCCTATTAATTCTGCCTGCAGACTGAATGCAAGTCATGGGACTAATACAGCACATTCTGTCGAGGTGGTAATGATTGAAAGCACTTTAAGATACACCAGTATCACGAGTAAGATATACCAGGTACATGTACCTCATATCACAAAAGGAAGGATGGCTGCAGAAGCCATTAACTGGAGAGTTTTATTTCCAAGGACCCCTGCAGCAACCCCAGACAAAGCAAGGTGAAGTGGAGATGACACCCATTGAGGGTTGAAAGCTGCAAAGGGAGATGGGTGCCCTGCACTCAGTTTGCCTCTTCCAGTCAGGAGGAGAGTGAGAGCGACATAGGAACTAAAGCAACCACATGGGCATGAACTGCAGCAGGCAGAGGAGCATCAGCATTGTAAGGCTGTGCTGGCACATAAACATGGAGGGTACATAGGGCCGTAAGACAGGTAAATGCTCTTGGAAGGCACTACACAGTGCAATGGGTCTGAAGGCAATGACCCAGCTTAAATGGTCCTGTCAGAGCATCAGTGTCTTTGCAGACCACGTTTATCAAGATAAGTGGTCACTGACTTATGCAGAATGCTGGAGGAGAAATCGAGGCCTTTCGGATGAGTTGGACACCCATTGTGCAAGTGTGACAATGTTGCTCATCTTTGTCACTATGAGGTGCTTCCAGGAATCATTTGGGGATGTTTGTGAGATTTCACAATTTGTAGACCATCATTGCACAAGGCAAGTGACCAATGCTTTGTTTGGAGGTTGGGGGAGTATAAGGTTCCAAGCCAATTAATGCAAGTCAGGCTGAAACAGCAAATCAGTTTTGGCACCATGCCAGGATCGGCTCATGTTTAAGGGGTTATAGACTGCACACATGTGGCCATCTAGGTTCCCTCAGAGCAGCCAAGTGCCTTCATCAACAAGAAGGTTTTCACTCCCTCAATGTTTAGAGGTGAGACCACTGCAAAAGGATATTGTCAAGTGTGCTTTAGGTTCTAAGGCAAGTTTCCATGACCTGTTTATTCTGGGACCATCCCTGGTGCCTCATTAATTCCTCTGGAAAGCCTTCATGGACAGATCCTGGGTGGCAAGGAGTTTCCACTGAAGATATGGGTGCTCATACCTGTACAGAGCACCAGCACTGAGACAGAGATAGCACACAACTGCAGCTAACCACAAGACAGATCAATGAGCAGACAATAGGCCTTCTGAAACGCACTTCAGATGTTCAGATCACTCAGAGGTAGCCCTCCAATATGGTCCCTCTAGCAATTGCCATATTGTTGTGGTCTGCTATGCTCTGCACAACAAAATGGAGTTGAACTGACACAGGTTGATTCTTGAGTGGTTCGCCTCTTCCTCTGATGAGGAGGGAGAGAGAATCGGAGCTGGACCTGGCAGGCATTGGCCATGCATAGGAGGCAATGGTTGCGACCATTAGCATGTGTGCAAGGGAAACCAGTGACCCTCTCAGCTGAGACTCTGCATACCACCACTGCACCAAAACCAATCATTTTCTTGCGGGTTCCAGAGAGGCCTGCAAATAAAATGTCATGGGTCCTGTGAGGAATTATCCCGAGGGCATCATCCAAATTGCCTCACAGCCCCTTTCGTGGTCTCCAGCCCCATGCTCCTACATTTGGTCATGGTCCCCAGAGGCCATAGAAATCACAAAGATGTTGAAGGAAGGCAAAAAACAGATATTGACGTGAAGAAATCAACACACAGTGCCATACATGAAATAAAGGCAACCTCGTGTGACCCTTAGTGCAACATTTACACGTTCACTTCCAAGAAGTTCTATGTTGAGTGCTCCCCGAGGCTGCACTTGATATGGGGAGCGTACTGGCCTTGCTGCCCTGATGCATCAGGTGTCCATGGCATCTGAGTTGTGGAGCCCATCAAGGGCATGGCCCAGGCTGGGCCATCTGTATCTGTGCAGTGACAGCCTCGCTCACCAACATTTAGTTAAGGTCAGAGAGGCTTATGGACCACTAAAGCCAGGGGCACCTTGAACAAAGCCCCCATCATCTTCAGCCATCCATTCTCACCCCTTTCATGGCCCAGCTGCACTCCCCTTCTTACCAGGAGCTGACCACCACCTGGCAATGTGTCCATGGCCTGAATCTTCGGCTTGGCGAGCGGGGGCGGGGGTGGGGCCCGCTCACTGAGGCGTAAAATGACGCGGGGTGACCACGCATCATTTAGATTTTCAGTTCGGTGGGTGCTCAGCTGAGTTGGCTGCATGCCCGCTGAACTGTCAGAGACCTATTAAGGACATTGAAATATCAATTAAACTAATAAATGAGCTGCCCGTCCAACCTTAAGGTTGGCAGGCAGATGAAGAGCCCAGGCAGCCATTGCATTTTTCATGGAACCTCATTCACGGGAGGGATGAGCTTTCATGAAGGGTTTATAAATTAAATAAATTTTTTCATTAATTTTCATTGACATGCCGCAGATCATGTGACACTGTCACATGAGGGGGCATGTCCTAAACTTTTTTCTTTTCTTTATTAAAATTTTTGGACCTTAAACTAATCTCCCTGAGGCAGCTCTGTGCCTCAGGGAGATTTCTGTGCTCTTTTGCGCGCATGTGTAAAAGAGTGCAGGCCCCGACTCAGGGAATCCCCCTCCCGCCTGCACAGGGAGCACTCAGAGCTTCCAGGTGCACGTCATGCTGGGCGGGCCTTAATTGGCCCACCCACATAAAATGATGGTGCAGACCCGATCAGCGCCCATCCTCGCACAACCACCCCAACGGGAGGAAAATTCTCCCCCACGTATCTTTGAGCCATATTGCCAAACCAGTGCTCAACACCACTCAAGGTTGATGCCATACTGTGGAGGCCTGTGTTAACCTCTTGCATCCATTCATTAGCCTGTTACTTGTGGCTGTCCACGAGGGTCATTGGCTTTCAATGTAAGAGGCCGTGCGTTCATCGCCAGAGACTTAGCATCCTTTACGGCATGTATGGACTCCTATCGGGCATGCATGGGAGTCCTGGGAACTCTGACAAATGTCCACATATTTCTGGTCGCTGCTCGAAAAGCTCCTACTTTGATGATCCACAAGGCTCAGCATCTGCGCTAAGCTGAACTTTGCTGGATCTGTTCTCAGTCCTGATGAGGATTGGAGGTAGTGACAACTGCAACTATTGCCTGCTCCTGCATCTGCTGTGCTCACCAGCTGATGCAACCTGTTGTAACAGTGCATCAAGTCTCACCGAGTATTTGTGCTGGTGGAGGGTGTGCTAGAATGATGTCACGGTGCATCGTTGAATGGCACCTCCCTCTCTATCATCACTCCTGGTTCTGGTACTCTTGGCTCTCCCACAGGGTCAGTGGTAAAGGTGGTGTGGCAGTTGGTGAGTTAATGGTGTTCCCCTTTTACCTTCTTGCAGATGTTCCTGAGCTTCATATGGTCATCATGAACCACAGAGGTGCCACTGAAAAGACAACTAAGAATGATTCATGTCTGCAACCATCATCTCTCTCACTGTCTCTGGGCTCCACACCCACCTCGCCCTCTGCGACAGGCAGGCCTGCTGCTGGCCTACCAATGCCTATTGCCTCCTCCGTCTTCTGCATTATCATTGTGAAGAGGGGCATGCTATCACCTGTGTGTTATGATGTGGCAGGTGATGTGTGCCAGGCAGACCAAATCCACAAAGGAAACTTGGTCACACCAGCACAATGGTTTTGCAATTTGCATTTATTACGAGAATATTTGTGCACGGAATTTAGAAGCAACACCTTTAGAGATTTTAAAAATTAAATTAAAACAGTTATTAACAAAAGAAAAAGATTTCAAGTGCATACATAAGATTACAGTTACTTAATACTATAACAAATCCCAAAATTCCTAATTCATCTGACTTTCAATTACACACTCCCCCTTAAGGCAATAGTCCAAAATAGATTTTAAATTTAATTAGCAAGCCAGCAAGTTTACCACAGCACCCATTCAACAGTGGAATTCCAAAGGCTTTCCTCCACCTTTGGTTACTAAACACAGCACACTTCTGCTAAAGTGGCTGGAGGCATCCAAGGCTGTTTTACACTGTCAACGTCAACTCTTTTCTTCTCCGCCGATGCTGCCAGACCTGCTGAGTTTTCCCAGGTAATTCTGTTTTTGTGCTGTTTTACACTGTCTTCTTAGATCTTACATGGCCCCCAACATCATGTGCCATTCCTCTTTGTATATGTTTCTCTCTCTTCAATCTGTAAATTCCATTGTTCTATGTCTTTGGAAATTCAGTTTTCCCATAATATAATAATCTTTCATGTTGCCAATAGGTTCAATACCTTTGGGAAAAATAAACACATGGCTTGGCCTTGCTTATTTTGTTAGTTGTAAACATCCTATCATCCCTTTGAAACCTAAATAACCCCTTCACTTATCTAAAAATGTAAATTTCCTTCACACCCTACATGCTAAGCCCTCATCCATGTTTACTCATTAGCATTTCAAATGCCTTTTACCCCTAACTTCTTTTGATAATTTTAAGCTTGCAGCCTGACTCTAATTCATTTGAATCACACATAGAATCATACACACTTACACCCATAAACCAACTTTACAATAAACCACAATAACATAATAAAAAATGTTAGTTTCATGATTTGTGTGTCTGTTTTCATGCCTTATGAGCTCTTTTGCTTTGTATTGTTGCAGGAGAAGAGTGTGACATAACTCTCCCATCCTTGTGATGCTCATGAGGCTGTGCCGCTTTCAATGACCATCATTACAGTACTGGGAAGCCTGTTGTGAGTGTTCATCCATGCTTGGCATTGCACCAAGTGCTAATGATTGGCCATAGTGCTCTGGTGCGACACTGTCTTGATGTGGCCCTTGTTGAGTCTTGGCACATGGATCATCCATGTCACTGCATGTCATGGCCACCTTATTATGCATGCAGGGCTGCCACCTTGCCAGCATGCCTGCTATTCACCTTGCCAGCCCTCACTAGGTCATTAAAATGCTTCTAGCTTTGCAACCATGCTGGTGCCACAATCTTGCAAGTGCTCACTTCCTCAGTCACAACTAGCCAGGCCTTCATGAGGTGAGTTAGCCTCCTTTGGTCCTAGTACCTCCCTCCTTTCCTGTGGGAGCACCGCTGGGAGATGTCAAAACTATAGAGTGACTCTCTCTCACACTCTAGACATCTAACCACATATTACCTTCTGCTGCACCCCTTAAATCCTCTGTGTACAACCAGAATGAAGGCCACAGACTGGCTTTTAAACTTGCTGCTGATAATAACTCCCATCCAGCGCCTAATTTTGGTCAGCTCCCCCCAACACAAGTCTGCTATTAATTCTTCACATTGTGCAAGATTCCCAGAGGTCCCACTTTCTGCTGGGCCAGGTGCATGACCTGGAAATGACCCTGGCTTTGGGATCTCGAGCCAATTGGCAAAACCCCCTCAGTCCCTGTTACAATTTACAAACTACAATTTATTCTTAAACATATTATTGCTAAACAGTTATTTAAAAAAAAACTAATACCATTCCCAAATAACTGAGAGTGAACAAATGATCATGTGGAGCAGTGATAATCTTACAAAGTGAGAGTCGACAAATCGAGCACTGTTATTTCCCAACTAATTTTCTTTTAAACATTGTGAAATGCTTTGGAACATGTATTAAGCACAATGTATAAATATTATGACTCCCAATGAACTCTAGTTCATATTAATAACCCATTTAGATAAAAATTAATTGTGTAATCCTGTAATGTTTTCTTGGCTGTGACTCATTTGTTATGCCATCAGCATTTTGTTCACCTGTGCTGATAGACTTAGTGTTCCTCCAGCCTGCCCCCACCGCCTTTCCCACCCCCGCCCCCGGCTCTGTTGCATCTTACCTATTATTTTACTGCCATCAACTCAGGAAAGCTGCTGTGCTGATTTTAGATGCCATAGCAACTGAAGCAATGGAAAAAATTAGCTCATGGAAAAATGCACACAAGCACCATGTCTATTGGCAAACAGGTTATTTAAGTTACTTCCACAATAGGCAAGAACTAAAATAGAGTAAAGATGGAACAATGCCAAAAATTATAAGTTCTCAATAAGCAACAAGAGGGTAGTTGGTGCATGGAATACAACAGGACTTGGCTTCATGCTGCAGATCATTACTTGATGACCTATTCTGAGAAGAAAATGTTTGTATCAGTGTTAAAACCAAGTTAGGATTTAGACTGATGCTCCCATTAGGGAATGGCCGCTTGTCTCCAAGCACAAAAATTGAACGCCTTTGTCAGATTATTTACTACATGACGACCAGCCTGATGGAACCATAGTCAAATAGGGGTAAGCACTTTCAGGAGAGGAAGGATGAGGAATGGGAAGAGCGGCAAATTGAAATAAAAACACAAATCTTTATTAACTTTTTACCTTTCCAGAACAAATGTTTAATAGTGTTGAATGAACTTTAAAATACTGGTACATATGTTGACTGTTGTTAAAATAATCTGATATAGCTAATGTGACACAATGGTATTAAGGCCCGGCCAGCGTGACATGCACCTGGAAGTGCTGAGCGCTCCCTGTGTGGGCGGGAGGAGGAAGTTGAGACAGGGCCTGTGCTCTTTTGTGCATGTGTGAGAAAAAGGGAGAAATCTCCCTGAGGAAGCTCTGTGCAAATCCTCTTTGAAAAATTTAAATAAAGAAAAAAAAATTAAGACATGTCCCCTCATGTGACAATGTCACATGAGCTGGGATATGTCAATGAATTTTATTAAGTTTTTTTATTAAAGTTTAAAAACCTCCATGAAACCTCATCCCGCCTGTGGATGAGGTTTCATGATAAATGCGAAGGCCGCCTGGGCTCTTCGCCTGCCCGACAACCTTATGGTTGGACGGTCAGCTCTGTTAATTATTTTAATTGATATTTAAATGGCCTTAATAGGCCTTTGATGGTCCGGTGGGCACGCAGCCGACTCAGGTGTGCGCCTGCCGAACTGAAGGTCTGAATGATGCGCGGTGATGTTGGGACACATGCCCGATGTCGTCGTGCGTCCCGCCCCTGCATGCCGACCCGAAGATTCTGGCCATGAGGTCCTATGGGGAAAGAGCAGGGGAGCTGGAGGAATTGGATAGCTCTTTCAAAGAGCTGACACAGGCATGATGGACCAAATGGCCTCCTCCTGTGCAGTGGGATTCTATACTAACTTGAAATGTCAAGTAAATACTTATGTGTAGTCTCGAGAGATAGACAGAAATCTTTCCCATTGATGGAAGGGTTGAGAACCTGAGAACAACGATTTAAAGGGTGAATGACAAAAAAAGGAACAGTCACATGAGAAACAAAATCTTTTTCACAGCCAATGGTTAGGATCTGGAATGCACTGATTTGAGAATGTGGTGGAGGCAGATTTTCAAAAAGAGAATTGGATAATTACCTGAGGAAAGATTTACAGGGCCAAAGAGAAAGGGTAGGGCTAGCAGACAGCTGGCATGGACAGGGCAAACCGAATGGCCTCCTTCTGTACTGTAACCATTCTATGATTCTGTAAGTTAGTCAGTGGGGCTAATCAGTCTGTGATTGATAAGTTTGGTTACTGCATGAAAAATAGAACGATAAGGGAAGGGAATAAATCAAACAAAATCAAGTATGACAGATTGGAACCTGATCTACCACATTTCATTGTCGTCCAAAGACAGGTAATACTGCCCTTGATTCAGTTTACACGAAAGCAGAACACTGTGGATGCTGGAAATCTGAAATAAAATAAAATAAATAAAAATGCGAAATGCTGGAAATATTCAGGTCTGGCAACATCTGTAGGCAGTCACCTAAAACAGGAGTTGGACCCCATATTTACATATTCACAGGACCTGACGGGTTTTGAGGACCCCTCGTACAAATTTATCTCTGATGAGCAGAGTAGGCATCAGACTAAGCTCTTATATGTCTGAAAACATTTTTAAAATATTTGTTCCAGTGGAGCATCGCCCATTCTATCAAGCATTGGCTATTTTCCCCCTGAATCACACCCACTTTCAGGCACTAAATTAATTTAATTTTCATCCCCCACAATGATTCAATAAACTCTTCACTTTGCTAACAATCCCATTCCCTTTCCAGCCAACCATTCACATAACTAAAATTGACAATATAAAAAATGGTTATCCTCTTCCAACCCAGTATTGTGCCTCAGGCCTTGCATCTTATCATCATCAAGACTGCCCATTTCTGTCCTTGCGACATTGCCCAGTTATGTTACTACCCTAATCCTCTACGACTGAAATCCTGAACTATCCTTCTGTCATCTATTGAAATAGATTACTTTTTTTTGATGGATAAGACGTCAGAAGGGAGGGTATCCAAAGTGAAGCTGCCCAGGTTTTGCCCCACATTATGTCCTGCTGGATCTCGACATTTTATGAGTCACTGAAAATGCACTCTGGAACCTCAGCAGCCCTGTTGGGAGAGACAGACTTCGCTGAAGCAGAACGAGGACATGAGGGCACCTTCGGAAGAAATGAACATTCAACAAAATGAATTGTGGCCGCAGCTGCCAGGTCATCATTGTGGAGGGAGGGGTTCTCAATAGGATGGCCTGAAGCCAGGCCTATGGCTCTTGGAGCCCAGCAGATCTGTGCTGGGCTGCTGTGCAGGATGTGCCCGTGTCTCCCCGCCACTCCCCAACAGCCTGCTTCCAGAGGTCCGCTAGCTTTCCAGCTATTTGCTGCAGTCTCATCACAGGCCAATCCACCATTTAGAAAATCCAGATGGCGCAAGAAGAGTGCCATCAGTTGGCACTTTAATGGACCTAATTGGTGAGCGGGTAGCCATCACTCCGCCTCCCCCCAGATGTTGCCTCTGAAAATAGACTGGAGGTAGGAGCTTGGCAGCAGACTGGCATGCCATTCAGTAGTGAAGTTAATGCCATGCCCATCTCCAAACCTGCCACCCCCATGGCAAAATCCAGCCAGTAAGAGGGAGCTACAGCAGGTAGTAGCACAGTGGAGGAGCAAAAGGATGGCAATCCAAGATGGAGTTAAGACAGCCAAAGGCTTGATGACCAAAAGTCCAGTTGTAGAGGGGGCTCATAAAGGAGAGAGGGCCTTGTAAACAGAGCCAAGGATATTTTTTAAATCTATTGTTTACTGAGCTATTGTGATTAGAGACAAACACCTTCCCTTAAGCCAGCAGGACATTGGTCCACACATGATCCACATATGGCACATGTGTACCTGTCACCTGGTAAACGGATGGACTCCTACACAAAATGTTTGCCCACATCATTCCTCCAATAAACTAGCAAGGATTGGATGGACAAAATTCTCAAGACGCACAGGCCGGAGTTTTCCAGTCCCTCACGCGAGCAGTATCTTCCAGTCCTGACGATGTAAACAGGGATTTCAATGGCTCGCTTGCCCCGCTGTGGGGTTGGAAAATTCTGGCCACAAGTACATAAGCAGCTTACATTTTAAAAAAGAACAATGCCAGTTGTCTCTGAATATTAAAAAATAAAGAACAAAAAGTACATATTAGGTTTAGGATTTGTCCCAAAAATAAAAATAATATTTTCAGTATCTAGGAATAAAAAAGATCTTGATCAATCCCAGTAATTCTTGCATTTGCTGGAATGTTTTTGTACAAATAGTGCATTTGTTCAATACTGAACTATTATCAATAGGTAGCACCACACAAAGGCAGATTAATGCAGGACAGGACAAAGAAACAACCCTGTTGAAGGTATTGGTTATATGGGCACACAAAATTACACAGCCACAAGAGAATAACTGCATGTAAATTATTTGAATTTGTCACTATTGCAACATGAAAAATGTTATACCACTTAAAATCTAACAATCAGAGACACTATTAAACTGTGCAACATCTTCATACAGCAAGAATTGAGTGATTGATTTCTTTACTGTATTAAATTAATTGGCTGGATGAATTGACTATCAAATTACCATTGTCAGCATCGTCCAATGATACCTCCTCACATGTCAAAGTAACATCTGTAAGACCCTTGTGATGAACTCAAACATACAGGCTGAATGTAAATTTTGCCAGTGAATCAGTCAAGAGTTATTGGTGGTGATGTGCTTGCAAATGTGGTAATCTATATCATATAAAGAAGTCTTGCAGGGAGAAGTGACCAAAGTGCACATCACAGGCAATCCTCGCATGGACATCCTAGAAATGAACTGCTGAAAATGAGCAATTCGATCTCTCTCCTGCATGTCTAGTCATAACACATTCAGTAACTTTAGGGCAAAGCTAACCACAGTACTGCTGGAGTTTAACATGGATCACTTGTCCTGAAGTTAGCAGATAGAAATGGTCTCAGAAGTGAAAATCAGTCCATCATCTAGTCTGCCACCCAGTAGTTCCATTCTATTTGCAATCAATATGAACAGCTCTGACACTCCAAGCTTTTTGACTCAACAAACTAACTTTAAGTATGATAGACTTTATTCCATCTACCAGGGCAGGTAGACTTGGCAGACCCGCTTCAGTGGAAAGAGGTGGGGGTGGGGGGGGGGCGTGGGGGGTGGGGGGGCGGCAGGGGGTGGGGGGCATGGTCTGTGGGATAGATGTGGGCCTGGTGCCTCCAGGAGCAGATTGGAGGCATCCACAGTGGTGGCTGAATGCCAAGACAGGCTGGTTGAAAAGCCCGTCTTGCTTTTGAGACTTCAGCCCAGCCAATTCATTAAATTTGAGCTCCTATAACCCTCAACCCATTACCCTACCTCATGTCACTTCCATGCCCCTCATAGCTTCCATGCCAGCTCATGCCCCCCCACCCACCCCCATGGTTCTTACACCTTTCAAGTCAACTTACCCAGTATCCATCATGGGCAGACTTTAGGAGTCATGTTCCGATTAAATAAAATAAAGGTCTAACATTATAATGCAGCCTTCACTATATTAAAAAATACCATTCTCTCTTATAAAAACATAACCCCACAAAGACAACTAATCCTTTAATAACCTCTTTAAGTTGTCAAACACTGAACTTAGAACCCATCCTTTCCCCATCTACTGAGAATTATAGCTTGTGGAAATCAGCCACTCATAAAGAGCCCTCAGGGAAATGTCAACAAACAGCTATTGTAACCTCCAGAACAAGTTTTTTTTTAAAAAATTCACTTTCACCAACAGCCCTTTTTTATTTTTAAGTTTGGGGATTTAAATAACTTCACATCATGACAGTTAAACAGGCCTATCCACCCTTCAAGAGCACTTGTGTCTATTCCATGAATTCATGACTCATACATTCTGTGGATAAACACTCTTGTCTCAGCCAAAATCAGGTCCATTTGAACTCAATAATGAGTTACATGGTCCCAAACTCAGGTTTCCCTCATGTGTGAATCACGCCATTCCCTCTTTCACCTACTGGTAAAAATTGGATCTGTTGGAAATGAGGGTGGGACTTCTGCATTCAGGTCCTGCCGACATTTTGGAAGCTTTGCTGAACAAGGTTCTGAATGAGCTAATTGCTTGCACACCACTCAAAACCATTCCCGCTATCTGTCAACACTCATAGCACACATCTAGCTTGCTGATTTAATTAATGAGGCCCACTCACCAAACCCGATTACTTCCCATCAGCAGCATTGGGTGGGAAGTGCAATTAGCAGCTCCCCACCCCAATCTCTACCAGACACAATTCAGTCCGCATAATGGATTTTTTGCTTGGACCTCAACTCTCTCTTGATGGTTGTAAGTCAACTGTGTGGGGATGGATTAGCTGTGTACCATTGAATCATCAAAGTAGATGAGTCTCTGAACTAAATTACAAAATGATAGGCACTTTTTACTTCAAGTGACAATAACTGGGCCAGGAACAATTGCTGTGATAGAAATTGGAATATCTGTGGGTAAAACTGATTCATTTTCAATGCAGTTTCCTAAATTGGTTAGCTTATGGCCAACACATATTGTATTATGATGGTGACCTTTCAAGTGGCCTTTACCTTCCATTTGCCAACAAGGATAAAATACATCTCCCACTCTATTTTTCTTGTTGTGTGGATTTAAATGATTAAATAGAAGCTCTTTAGAAAAATAATGGCAAAGCTTTTGGAACTATGGTTGAAAACAATCCATCTGGACCAAAATGGATGTATGAATGATATTCCAGCAGCAGTGAAAAGATATTTCAACATATTTAAACATCAAAAGAATAATGGTTCAGTTGTTTCTTTTGATGAAGATAAAGATATTGAGAAAATAGAGCTTTCACGACAGAAATTCAATGAAAGGTGTCTTTGCTGGATGGGTTACATAATGCTGGTCCAGAGCTTTCGTTGTGAATTTTTGACCTACTGGGGCTCACAAAGCAAAGTTGTCATTCATTGGTTCTCATTATTGTATTAATTTGTCTTACCAGTTTTTCTTCCAGCCAAAGCAATTAATACTCCCGAAATTGTCATTTCAATTGGCTGTAAATTATCCTCATCCAAGAATATATTATCCATAACAAAACCTAAAGAGTTTTTTTCCAGGTTGCTAGGTATTGCAGTTGATCACAGCTCCCTATTTATAAAGTTAATAACGTGATTTATGCAATAATGCTTTGGAGACATATAAGTAAAATATATTCATCTTTTAAACAGTCCCCAAAGGAATATATGTATCTAGGAACTGGAGTAACCCCTCTTTATAATGATAATCATTTCCATTAGTGAAAAGAAAGGAAGACTTCATGACTCATCATCATCCCTATTCTCCCTTCCAGGCCATGTAAATGTGATAAAATGAATTAATCTGTGTGTGTGTTTTCTAAGGCACTTAATATTTGGGTTTTAGTTTGTAAGTGGTGTTAATAAGATTGTTGCATAATTGGCTGAGGTACATTGGCTGGACCTGGAAAATATATATAAATATATTATATTCTTTTTCCAGGTACAGCTGATGTACCTCAGCCAATTACGCAGCAATCTTATTAACACCACTGACAAACAAAAGGCCGAATAATAAATGCCCTAGAAAACAAAGTTGCAGATGAATGAAGAAGCATCTTCCAATTCATTTTTATGCACTTGGTGTATGGCAGTTTGCAGATGTTTCCAGAATGTAATCTGTGCATCAGCAAGACTGGAAGGGTAGAAAGGAAACCCTCATCTTGTGAATTTGACTTTCCTTGCTTTTTCCCCCTCCAAAAGACTTCAAAATAAAAGCGAAGTTGAATTCTTAAAGATTCATTCCATTGCAATTAATGGCTAAATATTTTACAATTGTGCTTTGCAGTCGTGAAATATTCTCAGAGAAATAGCAGCAGCAGAAGGGAATAGTAATAGTAACTGTTGCTATCTTGGAACAGGCAGCAGCGGGAATGTTAATAGATTCCACTGTAGTTTCTTTGTACACTCAGATCTCAATTGAAAACATCCTTCCCATTTTTTAGACTTAACAATTTTTAATAAAATCTTGAAAAATGTATAAATAATAAAGTTTAAAATATTTTATGGGTAATTTTTGATTACCTTTGGAAAACTATTGGAATCTGTATAACCAAACTCACTAAAGTGCACTCCTCCTGCGTGCTCCGAGTATCAGGAAATCAGGCACCCCCAGCCAAATATTTGTTTGTGTCCGTAATATTAACAAGCAGAACATTTATGCTTAAATGCATTGAGACACACAGCAACCTAATGGGGAAAGTGATGGTACCCAACATGCTGGAACACAGAGGGAAAGGCAGTCAATTTTTTTAAAAAGGAAAGGACAATTTGGCAGTGTGGGACCCCTCACAAACTGGTTATATCCTATTAACCATATTTATCCACCCACCACCCTCCCAATATGCCCCCTATTCTGCTAGAATTCATCAATTGCCAAAGCTACAGAAGCCTAGCTGATGCAGGCAGGCACTTGGACTGCCCAGGTCATAACTGGAGACAAAATGCCTGCAGACATTAGGTATGTGCAAAGAGGGCAGTAAGCATTGCTACACCATTTTAATACTCTTGCTGATTGATTTGCGTTCATTGGAGCAGGTTAAAAAATGACCCTATACAGTCCCTGCCTTGTCCATTTTCATGCTGCTGGTTGTCATGCCAAGCTCACTGCCTTCAGATGAGATGTTAAACCAAGGCAGTCTCAGGTGGTCGTTAAAGATGCCACAACACTCTTCAACACTAGGGAAGTCCTCCCAGAAAGCTGGTCAATATTAATCCTTCAATCAACATCACTAAAATAAATTAACTGGTCATCATCATATTGCTGTTTGCAGGAACTTGCAATTAACTGTCCTTTCCCTATATTATAACACTGACTACACTTTAAAGGTTATTCAATGGCTGTAAAGTGTTTTGTGATGCCTGGATATCAATAAGCAGCACTACATAAAAGCTTCTGTCATTGACTTTTTATCCACTCACTCCCTAGGCAGAAATCAGGCTGGCCGGCAAGCAGTTAAGTGACTCACCCAATGACCCAATTGTTGTATTCTCTTTCTGGACTAATACAAATGAAGCTGAAGGAGGCACAGATGTTGAACACAGATCTTAATAGAGGTTTTGTCTAGGCGATGCACAATGCCCAGACGGACAAACAAAACTAAGACGGCTGATAAATCGCATGACATTGCATTAGTTCCTGTGATTACATAACCATTTATATTATCTTATATATAAATAAGTGCATTTTACAAATTCGCAAGCACACCATCACAGATAGTCCCCCTTCCATTGAATAAAAATAAATCAGTGTAGCCTAACATGAACATGAAGATGAACAAGTAAGCCACAAAGAGCATAACAATTGGCAACTATAACAATTTAACATGGAACATTAAACTCATGATATAGTTATTTGGATATCTACTTTGAGGTGTTGCCCAAGCTTCATAGTTTCGGAAGCATATTGGTCATTGGCTGACTTGACCAGATCTTGTAACCATTACATGCAGGTGTGATTTTGAACCATCTGTTGTTTCACTAAGGATTGCATTTGTGCTGACCATGCAGTCGTCATGATTTTCAAGGTGTTGCTTGTTATGTGTAGATGCTGGTAGTCAGTCATGAGCAGACAGTCTTCCCTGCCCACCATGAACAGATCTGTAAAAAAGAGATGCAGGACATTGTTGGATCCCAGCCACCAGTTTGTTGGATCCAGTTCATACACTTGTTGTAAGGGATGGCTGATTTGGTACTAATGATAGAGTTGAGTAGCAGACACTAATGGGTAAAAACTCTATGTTTATTTACAAAGGTACTCAGCAGCAACTAAACATTTCTACACTACTCCTAACTATTAACTACTAACTACAGACTACTAAGTCCAGAGATAACTCGCACTACCCTTCCATTGGATAATAAGATCATCTGATCTTCCATTATAACATTCTTCTTAGAAGCACATCACACATCAGATTACCACATCCCTCCTCCTTTGCTCAGGAATACATTTTATATTTACCTTTACAATTTTCTCAAAATAGCAAAACATTTACACTGATAAGTAATTTACAAATTCAGTCTTTCCTCATGTGTGTGGAGCATTTCAGCTGTACAACTTCAGATGCTTTGTCAGGAACCTCCTTTTCTGGAGTTGTCTAAACATCAGGTGTTTCAATGGGTTCCTGCAACTCTGTATCCTCCACTCTTGAAGGAACAACAGATGTGTTTGAACTAGGTTGAGTCCTCTCAATAGGAAGCGCTGACCCAGTCGTGAACACTGGGGGAATCATTTCTTGGTGCATAGTTTCTCTCTTCCTTAGATGATCCACATGTCTCCGTGTCACTCGGCCTTCCACCTCCACATGGTAAGATAAGGGTCCAGTCACCGCACTTATTTCACCTGGTAACCACTATGGTCCTTCTTCGAAGTTCTTCATGTATACCGTTTCTCCCACAGTAAATTTCTTCTCATGATTTTGCCAGTCATGTCTAGTTTTCTGACCTCCTGGACTCCTTTACCCTTCCCCCCTAAATTTGGCATTATTAAGCTCAATTTCGTCCTGAGATGGTGTTTCATCAATAACTCCGCAGGTGTGACGCCTGTTATTGTGTGGGGGGTAGTCCTATAATGAAAAAGAAAGCATGCTAGCTTGGTTGTTAAGAAATCTCCAGTTAATTTCTTCATGCCAGCCTTGAATATTTGAACCGCCCTTTCAGCCAATCCATTTGAGGAAGGGTGGTACAGTGAAGTTCTTACGAGTGATATGGTTGAGGCTGATAAACCACCGAAACTCAGCACTCGTAAATGCCATGCCATTATCAGAAACGACTACTTCTGGTGGGCCGCTAATGGCAAAACTTTGATGTAACTTCTCAATTGTAGCAGGAGACATTGGTGATTTCACCTCATATATGTCCATCCATTTTGAATGAGCATCAACATTGTTCCCATGAAAGGTCCTACATAGTCAATGTGTAACCACACCCATGGTCTTCCTGCTCATTCCCAAGGGTGTAATGGAGCTGTTAAAGGTAACTTTTGCAGTTGCTGACATTGCACATAATTCTTCACCAAACTCTATTTCACCATCCAACCCAGGCCACCATAGATAGCTGAGAGCTATGTTCTTCATTCGGGATACTCCTGGATGTATGCTGTGTAGTTCAATTGGCAATGGCTCTCTACCCTTTGGAGGAACTATCACTCATGCTCCCCACAATAAGATGCCATCCTGGCTGGTTATTTCTTGCCTTCTGTTGAAGTACAGTTTCATTTCATCAGGTACAGGCTCTTGTGACCAACCATGAAGTACTTGTTTTAGTACTTGTGATATGACTGGGTCCCTACTTGTCCAGTCTCTGATCTGTCAAGCGCATACCAGTGATAAATCTAAGAAATGTAACAACAAAATGAGTTCTTGTGGAACTGGGACTTCCACATCCCTTTCTTGTAAAGACAAATGTCTAAGTACATCGGTATTTGCAATTTGAATACCTGGCCTATGTACGAAAGTATACTCATATGCTGCCAGGATTAAAGCCCATCATTGAATTCTTGCTGAGGCTATGGGTGGTATAGCCCTGTCTTCGCTGAACAATCCTAGCAATGGCTTGTGGTCTGAAATGATAGGAAAATGGCGGCTGTGTGCGTAGTGGTGAAATTTCTTAACGTCAAAGATGATTGACAGGCCTTCTTTTCCTACCTGCGAGTATCCCTTTTCCATCTTGTTGGGCGTTCTTGGTACATAACCAATAGACCGTTCCATGCCATCACTCATCCAATAGGAGAGACTATTCCCACTCCATAGGGGGATGTGTCAGAATCAACACCAATTCTTTCCTCTGGTCAATGTACTAATAGGTTGGACGAGTGCAACAATTGTTTGGCCTTCTTGAAAGCTTCTTTCTGTGGCACCTCCCAAGACCAATATTAGTTCTATTTGAGTAGATAATGTAGTGGTGCTAGTTCTGTAGACAAATTTGATAAGAGCCTTCCGTAATAATTGATCATTCCTAGGAATGATTTGAGTTCTGAGGTGTTCTTTGGCACAGGTGCCTCTCTTATGGCTCTCACTTTCTCCTCAACCAGGTAGAGGCCCTGTGAATCTACCCGGTGACCCAAATAGATTAAAAACAAAAAAACTGCGGATGCTGGAAATCCAAAACAAAAACAAAAACAGAATTACCTGGAAAAACTCAGCAGGTCTGGCAGCATCGGTGGAGAAGAAAAGAGTTGACGTTTCGAGTCCTCATGACCCTTCGACAGAACTTGAGTTCGAGTCCAAGAAAGAGTTGAAATATAAGCTGGTTTAAGGTGTGTGTGTGGGGGGCGGAGAGAGAGAGAGAGAGAGAGGTGGAGTGGGGGTGTGGTTGTAGGGACAAACAAGCAGTGATAGAAGCAGATCATCAAAAGATGTCATCTTTTGATGATCTGCTTCTATCACTGCTTGTTTGTCCCTGCAACCACACCCCCACTCCACCTCTCTCTCTCTCTCTCTCTCCGCCCCCCACACACACACCTTAAACCAGCTTATATTTCAACTCTTTCTTGGACTCGAACTCAAGTTCTGTCGAAGGGTCATGAGGACTCGAAACGTCAACTCTTTTCTTCTCCACCGATGCTGCCAGACCTGCTGAGTTTTTCCAGGTAATTCTGTTTTTGTTTTTGACCCAAATAGATTAACTTCCTTGCATGAATCTGCATTTATCTCTTTTTAAACACACCCCAGCCTGCAAGAAACATTTTAAGAGTAACTTCTAAGTTTGTCATGTACTCTTTTACAGTGAACCCTGTCATCAAAACATCTTATAAATAGACTACAACCTGGGGCAGTCCCAGCAGTAAACTTTCTATTGTTCTCTGTAACAAGCTGAGGAGATGCTGAAAGGCAACTGAGTGTGCTGGTACAACCCTTTGTGGGTATTCATTGTGATGAATTCCCGGGAGGCATTATCTAGCTCTAATTGTTGATAAGCATGACTCATATCAAGCTTCATGTAGGCGGTTCCACCTGCCAGCTTAGTATAGGGTCTTCAAATTTTGAATGGGGTGTCTGTCTAGCTTGGATACTTTATTAGCCATCAATTAGTCTCCACAAATTCGGTTGCTCTACTCGGGTTTAAGGATGTGGAC
Source organism: Carcharodon carcharias (assembly GCF_017639515.1). NCBI lineage: Eukaryota > Metazoa > Chordata > Chondrichthyes > Lamniformes > Lamnidae > Carcharodon > Carcharodon carcharias. Next base: position 45,350,729 of record NC_054485.1, read on the forward strand.
TATGGGCGCTGCCCACTCAGAGCTGCACAGGTTGTATAATGCCCAGTTTTTCTAGTCTGTCCAATTTAGTGTTGACCTTTTCTCTCAGTATACAAGGTACTGGACTCGCCTTCATGAATAAGGGGGTGGCCTCTGGATCCACATGAATTTTTGACTGCAGCCCCTGGATCTTCCAAGTTTGTCCCTGAAGACTGTGGCATACTTTAGTAATAGTTATGGTAACCCACTTGTTCTCAACTGGAAAATTTCAGCCCATTCCAACTTGACCTCTATTAGCCAGTTTCACCCAAGGAGGCTTGGCCTCTTGACTGCTACTACCATCAGTGGTAGCTTTATTGATTGGCTGCCACAATTAACAGTTACACTACTTATGCCTTTGACTTGGATGGCTTTACCTATGTATGTTTTTAATTGGGCAATTGTTTCTTCCAAATTTTATTGATGTTTGCCATTTCTCAGATATTTGAAGGTATATCCCCCAATTACTGTCATGGAAGCTCTTGTATCCACTTCCATTCGAACAGGTCTATCATTCACTTTCACTGTTACATAGATTAGTTCTGTTCTTCCAAACTTCAAGTTATACAATGTATAAATATCTGAATCTGTTGCTTCAGGCTCTTCTACACTGTGGATCTCACTTTTTTTTTTCTTTTGTTTAAAAGTCTGCTTGACTCTTTCCTTACACTGCCTCATTATGTGACTGTTTTTATGACAATAAGAACATTCTATTTTTTTAAAGTGCTAATTGTTAAAAGATTGTTTCTACCTCTATTGATATTACTCCTTGCTTTTGCTGCTAAGTCGTTTTCTCCTCATTTTCTTGACCAATGTGGAGGGGCGCCATCTTGTGCACCCTGTACGTCTTTCGAATCTCTAATCTCTAGCGCTTTCTTAAAATTCAAACTTGTTTTGGATAACAATCGCTTCCGAATTGTGTCCTCATTCACACCCCACACTAAACGATCTCTCTAAGTATATTGTTTAAGGATGTACGAATGCACAATACTTCATTAATTGCTTCAAACATGCCACACAGCTTGCAACTGTCACTCCTGGGGCTCTAATTCTTGAATTAAACTTGAACCTTTGCATCATTACTGAGGGCTTTGATTGGCAATGGCCCTTCACCAGGTCCACTAATTCGTCAAAATTTCTTGAGTCTGGGGCACTGGGTGCCATCAAACTTCAAATCAAGCAATAAGTCTGATTCCCACATGTACTTAAAATGATCACCCTCCTCTTCTCTTCCCCTGTAATCTCATTTTCTTGGCAAAAGAATGAGAGACGCTCAATGTAGTGGAACCAATCATCCATTGCTGGATCAAAAGGATCAATTCTTCTTAATTGTGGCATGCTGTGAGGGGGTTACTTCAACGATTTGAACGGAACTTCTACATACAATTGCTGTGCGAGGTACAGTGCTGATTTTGTTTCTCTTGCTCATTCCTGTTTAACATGTTCAATCCTCATCGCCAGCTTGTTGGATCCTGTTCACACACTTGTTGTAAAGGGTGGCCGATTTGGCACTAACAATAGAGTTGGATAGCAGACATTTCATAGGTCATAGAGACTCAGTGGCCAGAATTTTGACTTTGGCGTGCGGGGCAGGCGGAGCACGCTGACACGTAAACCGTTGCGTGGTGATGTCGAGCATGTGTTCTGACGTCAGCTCATGTCATTTAGATATAATGTTAAGTGGGCACGCACCGGAGGCAGCTGCACACCCGCCAAACTGTCAATAGCCTATTAAGGCCATTTAATAAACAATTAAAGTAATTATCAATGCTGCCCATCCAACTTTAATGTTGGCGGGCAGGGGAAGAGCCCGAGCGGCCTTTGTGTTTTTCAGGAAACCTCATCCACGAGCAGGATGAAGTTTCCGGAAGGTTTCATTAAATAAATAAATTTGGCACATTTCATAAACATGTCCTAGCTCATGCGACACTGTCACATGAGGAGACATGTCTGAATAATTTCAATTTTATTATTTATGAACTTTAATTATGTACTTAATCTCCCTGAGGCAGCTCCGTGTCTCAGGGAGATTGCTACGCTCTTTCGCATGCATACGCGAAAGAGCGCAGGCCCCAACTCTATCTCCTCCTCCTGCCTGCACAGGTAGCACTGAACGCTACAGGCTGTGCATCACGCTGGGCGGGCCTTAATTGGCCCGCCCACATAAAATGGCTGCATGCAGCCAACCACAGTCTGCGATTGGTTCTGCGCCCGCCCATGCCCACTCCCAATCAGCCTGCCCAACATACAGAAAATTTTCCCCTGTGTTTATTTACAAAGATACTCAGCACCAACTAAACATGTGCTTACACTTCAAGCTCTCTCTCTACACGACTGCTGCTTCTAACTACTAACTACCGACTCCTAACTACAGAAGTAGCCTGCACTACTCTGCTATTGGATACTCAGATCATGTGATCATTATAACATTATTCTTAAAAGGTATATTACACATCAGATTACTACAGGCATGGTAGGTAAGGGCAGGAATGGGAGATAAAAACAAAAATTGCTGGAAAAACTCAGCAGGTCTGACAGCATCTGTGGAGAGGAAGACAGAGTTAATGTTTCGAGTCCGTATGCTTTTATACGGGAGATCATTGTGCCAAAGGGTGACAATTTGTGGAGGTGCCACAACATTAACTTAAATCCCAAGTGCTGGGAGGACTATAAAAGGTAAATAGAAAGTATGCCTTCCATAAACTTCACCAGATTAAACATGCTCAAGTATTACACCTGGGTTTATAATACCCAGTAATGTGATGTTACTTTACAAGTGTACGCTATATATAAAAAAAAACTTTGTACTACGGTATTAAATAGATATAACTATGATTTATCATTAGTGATGCTTATTATTCTTCACTGAATAACAATTGGCATTGTGGTATTGTCACTGGATTAGTATTCCAGAGATCCAGGGCAATTCTCTGGCGACCAATGTTCAAATCCCACCACAAACAGTGAAATTTGAATTCAATAAAAGTCTGGAATTAAAAATCTGATGATGACCATGAAACAATTGCTGATTGCTGTAAAAACCCATCTGGTTTATTAACATCCTTTAGGGGTGGAAATCTGCTCTCCTTACCTGGTCTGGTCTGGCCCACGTGTGACTCCAGACCCACAGCAATGTGGTTGACTGCCATCTGAACAAGGGCAATAAATGCTGGCCTAGCCAGCAATGCCCACCTCCCAGAAAAAGGGTGCCATTGCAAATTGGGGGAGAATTTTCTCTCTGTTGGGAGCAGGCGCAGAGCTGATCGGCTGTACTCTGCCATCTTACGTGACGCACGCTTGGTAGCACTCAGTGCTACCTGTGCGGGCGGGGGGAGAAGGAAGGGGCGGGGGGAGAAGGAAGACTCGGGGCACGGAGCTGCCTCAGGGAGGTTATATTCAAGTGGAAACACCACAATAAAATAAGTTAATAATCATTCACACATGTCCCCTCATGTGACAACGTCACATGAGCTGGGTCATGTTTATCAAATGTTTAAAATAATTTAATACACCTTTCATAAAATCTCATCCCGCGCATGGATGAGGTTTCGTGAAAAATGTGAAGGCCGCCCGGGCTCCTCAACTGCCCGACAACCTTAAGGTTGGACGGGCAGCCCTGACAATTAGGTTAATTAGTGTTTTAATGGCCTTAACAGGCCTTTGACAGTTCAGCAGGCGTGCAACCGACTCCGGTCAGAATGATATGGTGATGTCGGGATGCACACCTGACGTTGTCGTGAGTCATTTTACACATTACGCCCCCGCATGCCAACAGAAGACTCTGCCCAGGGCTTTTCTGTCCCCACAAATTCCTCAACAAATATTCCAGGAATTGGATGAGAGATCTCTGTCCCATAATTAGACAACAATGATGCCCCTCCTTTTCTCCCCACAGATCCCAGGAAACACTACCCAAAACAGAGATTTGATGGCCACAGCTGTTTAACGGCAGTTATTCAGTATCCTTATCTCCCACTTTGGCCCAACCAAGTGGTGCAGGAATGCAGTAGCTGCAGAATCTTTACTGGGCACTTGAGCCATCTGGTGACCAGAGGAAGCTCTTGGGAGCAATGAGGGGTTAGGGGGTTACACCTAGTGTTGAATGACTAGGGCACTAAGATTGAGGGTAGGAAGTGAAGCCAAATCACTTGGGGTAAGGACAACTTTTTGTTGTCTTGAAGCATAACAGAGAACAAGTTAATTGTAGGGTAGATTAGAGAATGACCCACAAGCCAGTGTGAAAACTCAGGCACGTCTGCGAAAGTATCCTGCAGAGAATAAATGCTGTGGCTGCTAGCAGACTGTAGGGGGTGGTGGTGTGTGTGTCAACTTCACCTCTGACTTCTGAGCCTTCCGAATCGCTCCCACTCCCTGGGTTTTAGACCTTGGACTTATTTGGGGTTTGTGACAAAGTGCAGCAGACAACTAGTTTTGGTGCAAGAAAAAAACTGGGTTTATTGAAGTCGTAAATGAACTTATAACATTAGGATAACACTGAGATCATACAGACCTACAAAGTACACTTTGATAAGAATGGGTATAAGGAGGGAAAATCACGCTACTAATCCCCTTCCCCTTGTCCCACCCCCAAAACCTAACTAAATTGAACTAGGAGAGGTCAGGGATCATGCTCACCAACCAGGGTTCCTTGACAGTTTGCAATCCAACCAGGTAAGCCAGTTGTAGTTTTTGGGGTACGCTCTTTGTGTCCTCTGGGGCCTGCCGTCCCCACGTGGTCCTGGTCTGTGGAATCTGCGAAGGTTCTTCAGTTGGGTGGAGGGCGCAGTTGTGGGTGGTCAATATCCGTGGAGGGCTACGGTTGCAGCCTTGTTGTCTTTGGTTAAGCCTGCCACCCTGTGCCCCTCATCGCGATGTTGCCTGTGAGCCTGCAAACCTCCAGATCTCCTCCCTCCGCTTGGTTGAGCTACTGCTCCCTGTTTAAACTCTGCTTCAACTGCTCCAAAACTGTTCACCCTTCATGACTGGTGGCCCAGTTATACTGTTTTTCGAATTTCTTATCTCAATCCAAATCAAGATTAGTTCTTTGTCTGATTTTGGTGGGCTTCTTCAGGTGATTGTTGTCTCATTGTTTTTAGTGGGCTCGCATGATGTTTATCATTGTCTTCCTGTACCCATAACTAGTCTTGAACTGAAAGCCATTGTATATGTGGAGTATTGATGGGATCACATAATTGCATTGATTGCTGCCTTCCTGCCTTAGTAGTTAGTAGCGATTATTTATGCAAGGTTTTGATTGGCTTTAGTTTCGTGTAAGATGAAGTCTTTCTCTGGGTTGATTATTTTAAAGGAAAGAATGCATATTCTGTCTCCTCTCGTTGTCTGGTGTCAGGCAACAATCCACACTGCACTCAACAAGCTCCGGCTTGTCCAGTCCCAGGCCTTCATGGGTCTAGCCTCCTGTCTGCAGGGTTCTACGCTTAACTCAGCAGTTGGGTCCTCTTTAAAAGTCCAAAAGTCATATCCTTGTTGATGATTTGAAAAAGGTGGGAATTTTGAGAACCCTTCAAGACCCAGCAATAATTGTCAGATGCAAAATGTATACAACACGCTGAGGTTTGGCACTGAGCTAAGATCCACAGGACTCAAACAAGAAGTATGCACAAGCTTGAAATTAAACTACAATAAAGGCTAGAGAGAATTTAAAATATCCAAGTGCCAATTACAAATTATAACTTTGTAAATAGGGACCTCTTTCTTTTATTGGAGCATCAATATTGTTGAAATATGCCTTTAAGGGATAGCAGCATAACATCACTAGAAGGGAAGAATGTCATGTGATCCAGTTTAGTTTCACTTTTGCCTTTGAATAGAGCATGCTCACACACAGCTCTGTTGATGTCTTCAAGCTTTCTACCTATGTATAAATGTTCTTATGTGCCTAGTCTTAATAAATGAATCCACAACATGTTTATCCAATCCCTTATGAGGGATTGGTGACCTTATATCATTATAACAATACGATAAGTGCGACCTCCTGAACTAGGTTGCAGGCAGGATGAAGAGTATATGTATCATGAAACATAGAAAATAGAAGCAGAAGCAGGTCATTCAGCCCTTCGAGCCTGCTCTGTCATTCAATATGATCATGGCTAATCCTCTACCTCAACACCATACTCCCGCTCTCTCCCCATACCCCTTGACACACTTAGAGTCATGAAGTATAAGGCGTTACAATTGTGTGAAGAAGGTTTTTAATCCTGTCATTTGTGTGGAATAGACTTTTAATCTTATCATTTGTGTATGTTCATATGAAATCTGAATACATCAAAGCGGTTCTCAATATTCAAGCCAAGACTGCGGTTTTTCAATCTGATTGACTGACAGCTCCAGAGGGTGGAACTTCCTGTCCAGTGAAGTTTCCACTAGGTCCTTGTTAAGCCCACCCGCAGCATGTTATGGCTGTTGGATGGGCCGGTGTGGAGCGGGTCGGGTCAATGCCAACTTTATTTCTGGGGTGGGCTGAGCCATTTGCCCCCCTCATAATATTCAGCCCACCAAGTTTATTGTCATTTTTAAAATAGACTTTGCGTTCTGCCACTTTGCGCTTTGTGTTAAAACATAGGCCACTTCTCAACTCAAAAAAACCATTGACTGTCAAAGCTTTATTACTTTTACACATTCTTTAAAATAAAATCACTGCCTGTTAAACCTCAGATTAATATTGCAGTTTGACCATTGGCCAACGCAGAATAAAAACATGCTTATTCTACAATTTCTTTTATCACACATAAAGATACTTGACTGTTTTAATCAGAGATTTCAACTATTGCCTCACAGTACAAGGTGCGTAGCATAATTTTTGTAACCCCTTAAAGCACCAGGCAGTGCCAAGTAGAAATACTGAGGAGAGCACCCCCTCTTAACAGTAGACCTATGTATTGCAAACTATTCACAAACAATGCCAAAAGATCACGCACGTTTATGCAACAGATATGGCTTTCTCACATAGAATTATGTTTCAACCCGAGGAGAATAATAGAGAAAGCTGCAGAGTAATATTCTTTGAAGTGTTAGATCAAGGCTTTGCAGGATCTGCAGAACAGACTTTGAGCTCAACCACTAACATATTTTATTGTGATGTTTGCAGATCACTTCATCACTGCAATACTTTCAATTATAAATTACAAGTATTGTATTTAAACAAAATGGCAAATGATTAAATGATTAAATTATAAGCCCTTATTCAGCGGTATAAGAAAACCTGAAACCCTCAGCTTTCTGATGAAATGTGGACTCACTAAGCACTGTTCCCTGTCTACCAAATTATTTAGGCCTTTTCCCATTTTGTTTCCTACCTTCTCCCAAGAACATCCAATATTGCTGGATCAAATGCTCAAAGCTGAAATCATTCCACTGAGAAATATCAGGGCTGTATTTTATTCATCAAATTGTTTCTCTCTCATCCACCATTAGTGACATCATCTGAAAACAGTACCAGACAAAAGTGACTCTCCTCCACCTTCAACAACTGAATTCAGATGTTGAGCAAACCTCACAACCTATTAAAATTCAATCGGAAGTCTGTAGTACTGGGCACATTATCTTGCAAATACTCCTCTCATTATATATTTTGGTTGGTATTGTTGCTTTAAAAATGTATCTCAAAATATCAAAAGATGCCACGGGGTATGTGAAAAACTAGTGGAGAAATAGAATTGGAAGTTGACCATGAAATCCTCTCAAAGGATAAGGATGCTGCTCAGCCTGACCACTGTTCTGGCTGGATAAAATAGTTCCTCTTGACCATACCAACACTAATGAAGAATCCCACGTGAAATATTAACTTGTGCTTTTGTTCTTCCATTGTCTATTGACCATATTTGTTTTTAAATTAGATTTCCAGAATGCTCAATTCTTTCCTTTTACAATCCAAAGACCCATCTTGTTTCTTGTAACAACTACTCCTCTTCATTCTAGACTCCTGGGGCAGAATTTTGTGCTTGACATGCAGAGGGTGGGCCCCGCACATCAGCGTGTAAAATGACACGCGGTGACATTGGGCGAGCGTCCCGATGTCATCGCGCGCCATCGCGATATTTCGCTGGGTGGGCACGCAATGAAGTTCAACGCACACCCACCATTAATTAATGGGCTAGTTAAGGCCCTTAAATCAGCAATTCATGCCGACTTTCAGGCACCCGTGCGATCTTCGGGTCGGCGCACAGGCGCAGGCAGGTAAGAGACTTTGTAATCAAACTCATCCACGGGCGGGATAAGAGGGCTCAGTGGGGTTGTCAATCTGGCCTGTGAGTATTTATTGCAGAAAGTTTTTTAAACTGCAGCAGTTTAGAATGCATTCCAGCAGCTTTCTGTGTACTTTGAACCTTCAGGTCAGCACTCTGTAGTCAGAAATCTTTATCGGGCCTGCAGCTTTCTGGAGGCCTCCCTTTAGCCTGGGTATGGGTTCTGACATGTCCACTGGAGGCAGCTCCTCTGAGGAGGAAGGGAGGGCTAGAATAAGGAGAAGGCCAGAAGTGCACATTCAGCCTCCAGGGGAGCCACGTTTGGGAGGACAGGTGCAGGCACAAGGGACGCAGGGCCAAGAGGAGGTCCAAGGTGGAAGGGGCCGCAGAAGACGCCACTATTCTGCTGCCAGGGTATACAGGTGGCTAAGCTGCTACCTTAATATGACTGAGGTGCAGTTCTGAAGGTGGATCCGACTGTCAAGGGAGACAGTCAACTACATCTGTCTGATGATTTGCCCTGAGATCTCTCCTAACTGTGTGGGCGGACACCCCCATGCCAGTGGCTCTGAAGGTCACAGTTGCTCTCAACTTCTATGCCTCTGGCTCCTTCCAGGGCTCAGTGGCTCATTTGTGCGGTGCCTCCAAATCAGCTGTCCACACTTGTGTCAAGCAGGTCACAGACGCTCTGTTCAGGTGGGCATTGACCTTCATCCACTTCCACTGGGACCAGGCAAGTCAGGCACAGTGAGCCAGAGACTTTGCGGCCATTGCTGGCTTCCCCCGTGTCCAGGGTACAATAGACTGCACACATGTGGCCATCAAAGCACCAGCAAGTGAGCTCAGTACCTTTGTCAACAGGAAGGGCTTCCACTCCATGAATGTGCAGACAGTGTGTGATCACAGGACTTCTACAAAACTGTGCAAGGTACCCAGGCAGCTCCCACGATGCCTACATCCTCAGACACTCACAGGTGCCAGGGCTCTTCAGTGCTCTGGCTCGGCTGGATGGATGGCTGCTGGGTGACAAGGGCTATCCCCTCAGAAGGTGGCTCATGACGCCTCTCCACCATCCAATATCAGAAGCTGAGCAGCGGTACAATAGGAGCCACACCTCCACAAGGGCTGTGGTGGAGACAGCCATCGGTCTTCTCAAGATGCGCTTCCAATGCCTGGATCGCTCAGGGGTGCACTCCAGTACCCCCCAAATCATGTGTCGGTGATAGTGGTTGCATGCTGCGGTCTCCACAATCTTGCGCTGGAAAGGGGTTGTGGGGGGAGGGGTGGGCACAGTGGACGATGAAGACATGAGTATGTTTTACATACATGTCATGATTGTTTGAGTGGGCGTTGAAGTTTATGTCCAAAGCCTTTAGTTGCAGCTGTGAAGGGGCAGATTTAGCACTTAAGTGCAGAGTATGGGAGCACCAGGCAATGCTGGTCCTGCTGATCCATTTGTGTGGAGCTAGCTGAAGGTTCGTTGGATTAAAGTGTCCTGGGTGTCCCTGCCTCCTTGATGTAGTCCCAGGTCAGTGTTTAGCCCCTCAGTGGATGTGGCTGCACACTTGAGTCTAGCACTGATTCTGAGGATGAGGAAGCACAGGAGAATGATGAGGGGCTAAACGCTGACCGGGGACTACACCAAAGAGGCAGGGACACCCAGGACACTTTAATCCAACGAACCTTCAGCTAGCTCAACACAAATGAATCAGGAGGACCAGCCTTGCCTGGCGCTTCCATACTCAGCACTTAAGTGCTAAATCTGCCACTTCATCAGCTGCAACTAAAGGCTTTGGACATAAACTTCAATATCTACTCAAACACTCATGACATGTATGTAAAACATACAAATGCCGAACAAAGGAGCCACCCTCAGTCATGGTAACACATCTGGTTTTAATTTTCACCATCAGGAGTTTACACAAAGTCAAAACAAAACGTTTTTCAAGCATAAACAAATAATAATTCCCTAATCTTTGGCCAACACAAAAGTACCAGTGAGAAACCCGTGATGTGCCAAAGGTGCCTTATGCTTACGTTTCCAGGTGCTACATCTTGGTGCCGCCCCATCTGGGAGTGGCATCTGAGACAGCCTGCTGACTCTGCTGTCCTGTTGGCCTCGATGACCTTGGCAGCTGTCCCCTGGTCCGTGGAGCCTGTGCTGGGCCCGCCTGGGAGGGATCTGCCAGTTCCACAGCTGGCATCTCCCCAGTTGTCTCAGCCTCACCCAAAGAAGCGATTCCTGGTAGAGGGGCGGCGAAGCTGTTGTCCTCATCCGGGGCGCTGTGAGAGGAGCCCGCAGATATGACAGGCAGCTGCTCTGCCAACATGAGGTCGCCCCGGACCTTCATATTGTCAATGGAAGGGCAATGAGCTGGGAAGCTTGAAGCCCAAACCATCTCCCACGTTGGCACTGACCAGCTGCAGCCACTGGCGCTGTGAGGCCTTGTAGGTCTGAGAGTAACCCCAGGAGAACCTGCTTGTTCTCCTAGAGGCGCCTAGCCATGAGAGTCGTCACTCTCTCCATGGAGGAAGCATGACGCTCTGCCATGAGGCTCATTGAATCAGTGATGCTCTACATGGTCTCCTCCACCACTGACACCAAGCGAAGCATAACCACATGTACCACTCCCAGATGCTCCCACACACCCGGCTGCATTTCCTGCAGCTGCTGCGTCGCGGATGACTCCAGAGGCACATCATCACGCACCGACTGACATGTGCCTGGTCCCCTGCAGTCCTCCGGCTGCTGGCGTTATCGGCACTCCCTGTCTCTGACAGCTCCTCCTGTGAGTATGAAGTGCCCACTCCACTATGCCCAGGGACATTAGCTGATGTTGCAATTCCCAACCAGGTGCTAGTATCTGCGCTGGTGCCTGCCTTGCAGAAATGGTGTGACGCAGGTAACACTTGAGGGCCCTCAGGTGTGAAAGGGGGCATCTGGAATTGCTCCTGGTGGACAGGCTCTGACGATGCTGAAAATAACAACAAGGACAGTGGATCAGTTAGTGTCCACGCAGTGACAAACTTCATCCCTTTCCCCCTGGCTCATTATGCGCTCTTCCAGAACCTATGGAGATGAATATTGGTGTGGTGGCAATGTAAGGATACCGTTACATTCCAGGCAGATACAGACAGGCTGGTCAGATGTCCTAAGGAATGCCAAATGGAATGTTATGTGGATAAGTGTGAGGTGATGCTCTTGGGCAGGAGAAACAAGGTCCAGGGATACACGAGGAATGGTAGGACTATAGGATGTAAGGAGGATCAGCGAGACCTTGCTGTGCATGTCAACAGGCCCGTTAAGGTAGTGGGACAGGTGGTTAAGAAGGTAAATGCCATACTTGCCTTTATTAGCTGAGGAATAGAATATAGGAACAGGGAGGTCATGTTGCAAGTGCAGAAAACGCTGCCTAGGCCACAGCTATAGTTCTGCGTGCAGTTATGAAATGCGCTTCACAGGAGGGATGTGATTGGAGTGGAGAGAGTGCAGAGGTTGTTGACCAGGATGCATGCTGGGCTGGAGAGTTTGACTTATGAGGAGACATAGCATAGACTGGGGTTATTTCCCCTGGAGCAGAGGAGAGTGAGGGGTGACATTATTGAGCTTTATAACGTTATGAGGAGCATAGATAGGGTCAACAGAAAGGAACTTTTCCCCTTGGCGGAGGGATGAGTAACCAGATGGCATTGATTTAAGGTAAGGGGCATGAGATTGACAGGTGACGTGATGAGCAATTTTTGCACACAGAGTGTGTTGGGAATGTGGAACATACTGCCTGAAAAGGTGGTGGACACAGAAACCCTCCTAACATGTAGTAAGCATTTAGATGTGCAGTTGTGATGCCACGACATACAAGGCCATGGGGATAGGGAAATGGGATAAGGTGACTTTGGAAGGTGCCTAACACACGCATCTTCAAAGGGCCAAGGGACCTTTTCTATGATCCACACCTCTGATTCTATCAGCCTGTGACTGAGCAATGTTCCAACAATAACAAATTAAACAATCATCAGTGCTAGGGATGTTGGGAGGACATTGTGGATCTCACTGTTGACCTCAAAAACCTGGCTGTTCCACCCCAGGCTCACTGACACCAGTTGACCTGAGTGCATGATGTCTCTCAAGCTCCAGGGCCTCCTGCTTGAAACAGCTTAAAATCATGAGCTGAGCCTGGCCCCCTCCAGTCCTCGAATGCTCAGATGCATTGTGAGCATTCTTCTCCTGAAAAACAGAGAAGACCATTCATTGCGGCAATTTGCACATGGACTCTGGATGCACACGCCGCACCCCAACCACAGTGGCCCATATCAGGCCTTCAGTGCCTCCTCTCCCCGCTACTGCTGATCACTCACACAAAGATAGTACGCCTGCTCCCAACACACCACAATGGCCACCTTAGACACATGCTACATACAACATTTTAGGAAAGACACGGTCTTAGCTCCCATTGCAAGGGGGCACAACTCTGTGCAGCGTCAAGGGCACCTGATGGCTCTTGGCCACGAGACCTTGAGGCTCCCATTCCATAATCTCATCACCGTGAATTGAACATGTGTTGGAGTTCTGAGTATGCGCCTAGCTGCATCTCCTGCAGGTTGCCCCCAGATTAGTCATGTGTGACTAAGAGCAACACATGGTGCGGGAGAGAACTCATCTCCTCATGAGCCACTCAGGCTGATGTAAGCATGGGCACTATCTGCTTGCCCACCCAGCGAAGGAAAACTGCCCAGTATGATTAAATGCAGTCACGATAGTAAGACTTGGGGGGGATGGGTGGTGGCCTCAAAGGCTAAGGCTACCTGCTGGGTTAAATGCCCAATGCCAACATGGTACTCACCCTTCCAAAGGACAACAATCGTTGAAGCGCTTATGGCACTGGATCCAGGTGCACCGCACCACGTCGCAGGGGCTCACCACCTCTGCCACCTCCTCCCAGGCACGTTTGGTCATGTGGGTGGGGGCCTCCTCCTCCCGCCCAGGGGGACTAACACCTCCCGCCGTGCTGCCACCCCCTTGAGGAGAGCAGCAAGGCAGTCACCTGAAAATCAAGGGGCGCATTACACCCACCCCCCCCCCACCCCCGCCAACCCCCGCTGGCCTCCCCTGCAGCCAGCCCTGCTCTTGTAGCAGACCTTGCAGCCTGCCCTGCTGCTCTGCCCTTCCCTCCGGCCTGGCCTGCTCGGCAGACCCCCTGCAGTGTCACCTGGAAGTGGCCATTGTGAGCAGCCTACAGGCTGCCAGGCCTTCCTTTAAACATGCTGCCAGGTCGCCATTGGCTGTCTGTGCATGCCCTCCGCAGCCAGCACACTCCCACTATCCATGGGAGTCAGAAATGCGCTGGGCAGGCCTTAATTGGCCCGCCCGCGCAAAATGGCGGCGTGGCCCCGATCGCAGGCGCCAATTGGGTCCACGCCCGCCCACGTCCAACCCTGCTCCACCCGCCTGCCAGGCAGAAAGTTCTAGCCCTGATTCCTTTGCTCACCAGCTTTCCTTTCCTGCTGGAAGGCATCTCTGCACAGATTAGACCTCAGTTGCACCTCTCCATTCTGCATGAATCCAACACTTTGCATTGTCAGAGCTCTGCTCTTGTCTGCCAGATTGCATCATTCAACAGATGAACAAGACCAGGCTCCAAAGTTTCACAAAGATGACATTTCTCTCTTCCACTCAGCTTTTACTTTGCGTACAGTTCTGGCAAAAATGCCACTAAGTTAAAGTATTAAAAGTTGCAGGAAATAGAATATCGATTCATTTATGTACGTGCTATCTTTCCCTGAGTTTCTGCGGTTTTTTTTTAAAGCCTCTAAAGAACACTTAGTCTGGGATTAATAGTTGGCTGTTATGTCAGATCGATATTCTGAAGGGTTTACTCCATTACTTCCAGCAGTCAGACATTTCATTGAGGTTCCATCATGGCCAAGTACTTCCTCAGGCCATTAAGTGGGAGGATTGTAAATGGTCTATTTGAAAGTTCTCCAAGCTTTGGTTTTCACAGGGCACACAGCCCCAGGCCCACATGTGACATTTAGATGAATATTCTCATTAGTTTGCACACATCTCCAGACGCTGATACCAACAGAATTTGGATATTTCCAAAATTCCAAGCTCACAATAACATTCAAAAGAGGTCAAACCAACCATTAACAAGAGCAAACATATTTCAGTAGCCTGCGCTTTGAAAGCTGTAAGTCAGGATGCATGTGTCCCTTGGACCTCAGATTGGACACCGCTCACCGATGTGAAATTGAGATTTGAATGGCCTCAAATGGTTCTTTCTGAAGAGCAGAATGATGACCAACAGATATGACCATATTTATACTTCCTCAGCAGCCTAGTGAATTTGCGCTTTACCCTCTCTATTGCTACAACATCCTCCCATTATTGTGGAGTGCAGTGAAGATTGCACTGGATCAAAATCTGGAACTCCCTACTTAATAGCACTGTAAGTGTACCTGCACCAGATGGATTGCAGCAGTTCAAGGAGGCAGCTCACTACCACCTTCCGAAGGGCAATTAGCGATGGGCAACAATTTCTGGCCTTGCCAGCGAAGCCCATACCCCATGAAAGAATAAAAAAACTCAGCACTCTGTCCTTACTAAGGTTTTATATAGATTGCCCATTACACCTGGACTTTAAAATCCAAACCCCTTGGCAGAAAACCCAGCATTTTGTTGCTGTTTTCAATGCCTTGTTAACCTAAATTTCCAAATGCCTCTCTTCTCCCACTAACCAATCATCTGCCATTCAAAGTGTAGATTCTAATTCTCTCTGCACAGAAGAGAATTACGAGAATTTTCTATTTTTATTTCAAATTTGCAGCAATAACAGTGCTTTTGTTCTGTATAGGCCATGACTTTTATTTGAAACCAGTATCCCACCTTACATTTACTGGCATTGAAATCCATCTGTTACTCTTTTGCCAATTCCATCATCTTATCAATATCCCCTCACAGCTTCATGTGGTCCTCCAAATTACACACTTCGCTTTCTAATGTAACAATTTTCTCTAATCATTTATCCAAATCCATTTAACAGCTGTACTTCAGGCCCCTTATCTATGCCATAGATCCTTAAAATGTATTTGCAATAGCATTAAGGACTATCTGGTCATTATCACATCGCTATTTTTGTGAGACCTTGTGATGTTAAAAATGGCTGCTACATTTTCTTCATTACAAGTTCAAAAGCACTTCTTTGGCTGCCAGTGCAGGATTTTTCCTCACTCTCTCTTAAAATATGCAATGGTCTCTGTCTCAATTGCTCTCATACTATTATGCTGGTTTATGTGCCCAGGTTTATATGGGCACATTTCAGTTTTGTCACTCAATGGGAAGAATCTGAAAGAACCCTGTTTAAAATCCTTGAATTCAGATCCCTATGTGCACTAAGTAAGCAATACTGTGCTGTCAAAATAAATTGGATGAGATTTTATTCCATTAAGCTATTAATTATCCATTTGATAACATAGTTAGAAATTGCCAAGTTATCTTATTTGGACTTTCACTCTGTTAAAATGCATCAGATGTGATGCCTTATTTAAGCAGGGCTGCCATGATGAATTGCTTTTGGTTCTGTTACATCAATATCTTTTTCGATTAATATAACTAAGCTATCCTTTTGCTATCATACTCAGTTATGTAGGATTGTCCTATCAATGTTTGGCAATAAGTGTACGTCATTGGTTAGATTGAATGCAACTTTGAATACTGCTTTGAAGTCAAAATGTAATATTTGATGTATATAGTCAAACAGATTCAAACTTCGACAAAAATTCTGCTTCCATTCCTATATTCCCATGTAGTTCTCCCTTTTGTGCATTTACTGGTTGAAAACCGTTGTATTTTATGGCAGCTGCTAAGATGGCCACCAGGAGTCAGGTGACTTTTGTAATTGCCTCAAGTCTCTGGAAAGTTTTTAATTAAATGACCCTGGGTGGGATGGGCATGGTGGAGATGCAACAACTTGTGGAATTTACACCTATTGTCTGTGTGTTTATTAAAATTCAAAATCCATGGACTCCCATACTCATTGTCTCCGAGCTCAATATTTAAAAAAAGGGAGCTGCATGGTTATCATAAGTTTATCATAAGCAGGTGTGAACAGCCACTCTTGCATTCCCCATTGTATATCAATGGCTTCTAACTTCAAATTCGTTGTGTGGATAATAGAGGCATTGATCATGTGGTTACATGATTAAAACTGACTTTGTTTTTAAAAATTCTTTGTTGGGATGTTGCCCATCCCTAATTACCCTTGAATTGAGTGGCTAGCTAGGCCATTTCAGAGGGCAGTTAAGAGTCAACCACATTGCTGTGATAGATCACAAATCTTGTTACTCCAACTGCCAGGGAGAAACAAGCCAATCTGGAAAACCAACAGCACAGAAGAGCCAGGGGAAAGAAGGTCCCAAGTGGACAACCCCTCTCTCCCCACCCATCCCGCAAGCTGTTTGATTATCCATATGTTGCAGGCAGAGATTTAAAAATAACTCAACCCTGCTGCTGCTATCTCAAAAATAAAGGGTAAATTGCCAACCAACATCTTTAAATGCCATGACACTGAACACTGAGGGACCATCGAGCTCCGCCTGGATCCATCCAAGTTATCAATTTACGAGAACTGTATAACCTTAATCTTTGTTCAGCTTTACTATATCACTTAACCTGTCTTCCCACGTTGGGGTGTATGAACCTGATTGTGGGAGCCTGAAAGTTGGAGCATTTATAACTTTACTTAGACCAGGTTAAGTACAATAAATACTATCCCCTTCTTTATGAAAAACTCAAAGGTCCTGTCTGTTTGTGTCTTTTATGGTCACAGCATGTGCACAGTTAAGCACTATAACAGGTTAAATGTCTGAAAAGCAATAGTTTGCAAAGATAAAATAGAAAAAGTGGATACAGTATGAATTATTTTAGAGACAGTCTAAAAAAAAACGGAAATCACATTCTGCTTGTTTCTTGTCCCTCAACCCCTTAGATCCTCATCTTAATTCAGTCCAGATTTCCAAGATGAAAAATCTCTCTTTGCCAGTTTGAATAGTCTTAAACAAATGAAAGAACTTGCAATTACATAGTGCCTTCCGGGTCCTCAGAAGTGTTTTTTTTATATACAGCCAATCAAATATTTTTAAAGTGTAGCCACTGTCGTAACATAGGAAACAGCAAAGTCCCCCAAACAGCAATGAGGTAATGACCTGTTAATCTGTTTTGTTTATTGATGTTGGTTGAGTGATAAATATTGGCCAGGACACTGAGAACTCTCCACTCTTCCGCAAGTAGTGCCATAGCACCCACTTGAGGGGACAAACGGGTTTAACGTCTCAACCAAAAGACAGCATTTCAGAATGCAACATTCCACTATTGACCTAAAATAGCAGCATGGGTAATGTGTTTAAATCTCTGGAGTGGAACTTGAGCCCACAACTTCTGACTCAGAGATGGGAGGGCTACCACTGAGCCAAGGTCCTAAATGAATAGTCTTAAGTGAAAAAAGTACGGGAAAATAACTTACGACTGCAAACTAATTTGCAGATGGCTAGTGTAAAAGATTGAAATGTTATACAGATGCAGTAAGTGATGTTCTTCTGAAGTTAGTTTTCCACCTTATGGCGAGGCATTGCTGAAAGCAGTTCACTCTGCATTTAACTTAAAATGGTTATTTCTCATCTCAATACCAGACAGCAATGGATAGCAGTCTACTACAGTCAAAAGGCCTGATTTGACAGCTGTGATATTTCTTGTTCTGACTGATGTAGGGACAAGCATATCTTGTAGATAACACTTATTGGCAAAAACAAGCTACAGGGCAAGATTAGAAACAGGAATAATTTGGCACTTAGCTAATAGGGGTGATTGTGATTCTATTTCATGAATGGGAGGGGTGTGGGTTACAGAGTTGGCCTGACAATTTTACAGCACAAACATTGAGCCCTACTCCTGCTCAGGAATGCTCCACACTTGGAGAGCAAAAAGATCCCAATTGTGTTGGTAAAACAAAAACAGAATTACCTGGAAAAACTCAGCAGGTCTGGCAGCATCGGCGGAGAAGAAAAGAGTTGACGTTTCGAGTCCTCATGACCCTTCGACAGAACTTGCGTTCGAGTCCAAGAAAGAGTTGAAATATAAGCTGGTTTAAGGTGTGTGTGTGGGGGGCGGAGAGATAGAGAGACAAAGAGGTGGAGGGGGGGTGTTGGGGGGGTGTGGTTGTAGGGACAAACAAGCAGTGATAGAAGCAGATCATCAAAAGATGTCAACGATAATAGTACAATAGAACACATAGGTGTTAAAATTAAAGTTGGTGATATTATCTAAACGAATGTGCTAATTAGGAATGGATGGTAGGGCACTCAAGGTATAGCACTAGTGGGTTTTTTTTATATATAATGGAAATAGGTGGGAAAAGGAAAATCTTTATAATTTATTGAAAAAAAAAGGGGAAGGGGGAAACAGAAAGGGGGTGGGGATGGGGGAGGGAGCTTACGACCTAAAGTTGTTGAATTCAATATTCAGTCCAGAAGGCTGTAAAGTCCCTAGTCGGAAGATGAGGTGTTGTTCCTCCAGTTTGCGTTGGGCTTCACTGGAACAATGCAGCAAGCCAAGGACAGACATGTGGGCAAGAGAGCAGGGTGGAGTGTTGAAATGGCAAGCGACTGGAGGTTTTGGTCATTCTTGCGGACAGACCGCAGGTGTTCTGCAAAGCGGTCGCCCAGTTTACGTTTGGTCTCTCCAATGTAGAGGAGACCACATTGGGAGCAACGGATGCAGTAGACTAAGTTGGGGGAAATGCAAGTGAAATGCTGCTTCACTTGAAAGGAGTGCTTGGGTCCTTGGACGGTGAGGAGAGAGGAAGTGAAGGGGCAGGTATTACATTTTTTGCGTGGGCATGGGGTGGTGCCATAGGAGGGGGTTGAGGAGTAGGGGGTGATGGAGGAGTGGACCAGGGTGTCCCGGAGGGAGCAATCCCTACGGAATGCCGATAAGGGGGGGTGAAGGGAAGATGTGTTTGGTTGTGGCATCATGCTGGAGTTGGCGGAAATGGCGGAGGATGATCCTTTGAATGCGGAGGCTGGTGGGGTGATAAGTGAGGACAAGGGGGACCCTATCATGTTTCTGGGAGGGAGGAGAAGGCGTGAGGGCGGATGCGCGGGAGATGGGCCGGACACAGTTGAGGGCCCTGTCAACGACCGTGGGTGGAAAACCTCGGTTAAGGAAGAAGGAGGACATGTCAGAGGAACTGTTTTTGAATGTAGCATCATCGGAACAGATGCGACGGAGGAGAAGGAACTGAGAGAATGGGATGGAGTCCTTACAGGAAGCAGGGTGTGAGGAGCTGTAGTCGAGATAGCTGTGGGAGTCGGTGGGTTTGTAATGGATATTGGTGGACAGTCGATCACCAGAGATTGAGACAGAGAGGTCAAGGAAGGGAAGGGAAGTGTCAGAGATGGACCATGTGAAAATGATGGAGGGGTGGAGATTGGAAGCAAAATTAATAAATTTTTCCAAGTCCTGACGAGAGCATGAAGCGGCACCGAAGTAATCATCGATGTACCGGAGAAAGAGTTGTGGAAGGGGGCCGGAGTAGGACTGCAACAA
Organism: Carcharodon carcharias; assembly: GCF_017639515.1. Taxonomy (NCBI): domain Eukaryota; kingdom Metazoa; phylum Chordata; class Chondrichthyes; order Lamniformes; family Lamnidae; genus Carcharodon; species Carcharodon carcharias. Next base: position 45,370,550 of record NC_054485.1, read on the forward strand.
GGAATGTTCCACATACCCCATAAAGAGACAGGCATAGCTGGGGCCCATGCGGGTACCCATAGCCACACCTTTTATTTGGAGGAAGTGAGAGCAACTCCTCTCACTTCCTCCAAATAAAAGGTGTGGCTATGGGTACCCGCATGGGCCCCAGCTATGCCTGTCTCTTTATGGGGTATGTGGAACATTCCTTGTTGCAGTCCTACTCCGGCCCCCTTCCACAACTCTTTCTCCGGTACATCGATGATTACTTCGCTGCTGCTTCATGCTCTCGTCAGGACTTGGAAAAATTTATTAATTTTGCTTCCAATCTCCACCCCTCCATCATTTTCACGTGGTCCATCTCTGACACTTCCCTTCCCTTCCTTGACCTCTCTGTCTCAATCTCTGGTGATAGACTGTCCACCAATATCCATTACAAACCCACCGACTCCCACAGCTATCTCGACTACAGCTCCTCACACCCTGCTTCCTGTAAGGACTCCATCCCATTCTCTCAGTTCCTTCGCCTCCGTCGCATCTGTTCCGTGATGCTACATTCAAAAACAGTTCCTCTGACATGTCCTCCTTCTTCCTTAACCGAGGTTTTCCACCCACGGTCGTTGACAGGGCCCTCAACTGTGTCCGGCCCATCTGCCGCGCATCCGCCCTCACGCCTTCTCCTCCCTCCCAGAAACATGAAAGGGTCCCCCTTGTCCTCACTTATCACCCCACCAGCCTCCGCATTCAAAGGATCATCCTCCGCCATTTCCGCCAACTCCAGCATGATGCCACCACCAAACACATCTTCCCTTCACCCCCCTTATCAGCATTCTGTAGGGATCGCTCCCTCCGGGACACCCTGGTCTACTCCTCCATCACCCCCTACTCCTCAACCCCCTCCTATGGCACCACGCCATGCCCACGCAAAAAATGCAATACCTGCCCCTTCACTTCCTCTCTCCTCACCGTCCAAGGACCCAAACACTCCTTTCAAGTGAAGCAGCATTTCACTTGCATTTCCCCCAACTTAGTCTACTGCATCCGTTGCTCCCAATGTGGTCTCCTCTACATTGGAGAGACCAAACGTAAACTGGGCGACCGCTTTGCAGAATACCTGCGGTCTGTCCGCAAGAATGACCCAAACCTCCCTGTCGCTTGCCATTTCAACACTCCACCCTGCTCTCTTGCCCACATGTCTGTCCTTGGCTTGCTGCATTGTTCCAGTGAAGCCCAACGCAAACTGGAGGAACAACACCTCATCTTCCGACTAGGGACTTTACAGCCTTCTGGACTGAATATTGAATTCAACAACTTTAGGTCGTAAGCTCCCTCCCCCATCCCCACCCCCTTTCTGTTTCCCCCTTCCCCTTTTTTTTCCAATAAATTATAAAGATTTTCCTTTTCCCACCTATTTCCATCATATAAAAAAAAACCCACTAGAGCTATACATTGAGTGCCCTACCATCCATTCTTAATTAGCACATTCGTTTAGATAATATCACCAACTTTAATTTTAACACCTATGTGTTCTATTGTACTATTATCGTTGACATCTTTTGATGATCTGCTTCTATCACTGCTTGTTTGTCCCTACTACCACACCCCCCCAACCCCCCCACTCCACCTCTTTGTCTCTCTATCTCTCCACCCCCCACACACACACCTTAAACCAGCTTATATTTCAACTCTTTCTTGGACTCGAACGCAAGTTCTGTCGAAGGGTCATGAGGACTTGAAACGTCAACTCTTTTCTTCTCCGCCGATGCTGCCAGACCTGCTGAGTTTTTCCAGGTAATTCTGTTTTTGTTTTGGATTTCCAGCATCCGCAGTTTTTTTGTTTTTACCAATTGTGTTGGTGCTTTGAACAACTAAGGAGTGAAAGCAGCCATTGAAAACCCTTAAAGACGCAACTCACTTTTATTGCACAGGCAATTAATTTGCCACAAGAATCATTGCTTAACATTCAAGGCAACCAATTTCCTAAAAGAATAAGGATTGTCTCTTACCTTCCAGAGATGTAAGAAATAATTGTGTCTGTTGCCCTTCCAAAGCTATTCACTGGTTCAGTAAAATGGACTTGGATACTTAAACATCGCTAATCACCTCTGTTGCTGTATGACATATTATATAGAATAAAAGGTGAAAAATTGCAGCATATTTCAATAAAACCAGCCATAATGTAACTTCAATTTAATAAAATAACTGTAATGATATCCTATGCTCCAAATTGATCAGGTTTATGAAACTATGTTTTGGATAGAATTCACTTAGCATTATCAGTGCAGTAAAACAGCAACATTGTTCTCATTAGTCTATATGTACAGAGAATCTCTAATCAGATAGATGTGAATTTGATTAAAACTATGCTGGATGTTTTTAAAGGGTCATGGAAGTTCAATCTCATCCAGGGAATAACGGATGAGAATTGATCTGTTCCATGTGATGCATCATGTCCTGCTACCAGCCATTTGATCTAAAATTCCACTTAATACTAGAGAGGTGCACATAACTGGTTAGAATCTCTCAAATGGCAAAATATTTGAAGTTAAAATTAGCTATGACAATGTAGTTAAATGATCCAAAAATGTTGGTATAAATATTGGGTAATAACTGTGTCAGGTCATTATGGATTTGATTTAGCAGCCACTAGCGAGAGCAGCTTCTAGTCCTCAGGGCAACTGCCAGTCAGTCAGGCCTATCAGTTAATATGTGTTGACTGGTGGCTCTCAGCTAGTCAGAAACTGAGATTAGAAAATCTCATTATATTGCAGTACACTGCAACACTGCAATATATAGAAGCGCTGAAAATTATATTCATATGTTTCAATACATCAGGTTTACACAGAACTTTAATAAACTTCGATCTGTATAGTAGACTCTCAACCCATCCAAAATAATGAAAGAAGTGGAGCTCAAAATAAACCTTAATAAAGCTGATCGATATAAAGTATTATTAAAACTCCTGGCTTGTAATGATGGAATGATATTCATGGCATCTGATGTTGAAGAGTTACAAATTTTCACTCCATTTCTAAAGCAATTATTTTCCGGTTTTAAGTGCTACGCAAATTTTTCTTGAACTATGAACATTTGAACAGAAAAGCTAAATAAATTTACATTAACGTATGAACACCATGTTGAAAGGAGGCCCTACAATGTTCTGACTGAGGACAGAATCAAAGCACGGACGGAGCTGCACTGTGTGTGGGAGGAGGCACATTCAGCCCGTTGTGCTTGTGACTGCTCTTTGAAACAGTTATCCAATTAATCCCAATTCCCTGCTCTTTCCCAATTACCCTGTCACTTTCCCCCACCCCCTTCAAGTATTTATCCAATTTCCTTTTGAAAGTTATTATTGAAACTGCTTCCATCTCAATAGTGCATTTCAGATTGTCATAACTCACTCCTTTAAAAGCATTTTTATTACCCCTTTGGTCCTTTTGACAATTATGTTAGACCAATGTTGCTGTCCCTCCTGTAACTGGTAACTGTCCCTCTTTATTTACTTTATCAAAACCCCTCATAATTGGGGTTAGTAGATCTACTAAATTCTATTAATTTCCTTCTACAGCACCTTCCAAATCTGCGACCTCTACCACCTAGAAGGACAAGGGCAGCAGATACATGGGTACAACACCATCTGCAAGTTCCCACTATCCTGACTTGGAACTGTATCACTGTTCCTTCACTATTACTGGGCCAAAATCCTGGAGCTCCCTTCCTAACAGCACCAAGGGTCTACCTACAACACACGGACTGCAGCTGTTCAAAAAATTGGCTCACCATGATCTCCTCAAGGGCAATAAATTCTTACCTAGCCAGCGATGCCCACATCCCATATAAGAATATTAAAAGAAAATCCCTTTAACCTTCTCTGCTCAAAGGATGACAATCCCACCTTCTCCAATCTCCCCAGATAACTGAGTCTCTGATCCCTGGCGCCCTTCCAGCAAATCCTCTCTGCACACTCTCAAAGGCCTCGACAATCTTCCTAAAGTGTGGTGCACAGAACTGAACAAAATACTCCAGACGAGGGCCAACATGATGTAGCTTAACACCCTTGCTATCGTATTTCATGCCTCACTTTATAAAGCCAAGAATCCCATTTAAAAAAAAAACATGTTATGTTAAGATGGGTTGACAATCAAGGTGTCTTTGTTGTGTTCAACCTGGGCTGCCAAGTGAGACGGGTGCAGATATCTGAGCCGAGGTCAGACAAAAACAATTTGCATTTACAAGGCTCCTTGATGTGGTAAAACATTCCTAGGCACTTCACATCCTTATTGAAAACTATCAAGTGCTACTAACAAGGAGGAAGAACAGCCTACAACTCATTGTGGCATTAAAATGGCCTGGGAGCAGGCCGGAAACATATTCTTCAAAAGATAAGGAAGGCAATGGCATGGCGAGAGTGACAGAGGGAAAGAAAGAAATAAAGACTAGGGAAGGAGACAACATTTATTTCCAGTTTTAATCAATGGACAGTTTTTGATCGGCTTAAGCTCAAGGTGAAGGATGATCAATACTGGGGAACAGAACACACTCACTTTTGGTACTCAGTGTGAGTATCAACAATTCTCTGATGACATACAGTATAGGTTAAAGCTCTTGTCATGAAAACATACTTTACGTCAAGTAATGATTTTTAATCCATCGGCTGGAAACTGAACTGAACTTTTAAAAATGGAGACTTAAAAGCAGAGACTAAAGGTCACTTGAGCTCACATCTAAAGATGGCTATCCCAATTTGCATTACTGTACATTCCACAATCTAATCCATCGGAATGGAGAAAGTATGTCTGCTAAGATCCATCAGGGACAATGACTTGGGGAATATGAGTAAACCACATTTGCTGTGCCCATTAGCAAAGCATCACCTGATGTATTCAACTGGTGGAGAGGAACCATTCAGCCTAATGGCTTGGACAATAGCACCTAGCCGAGAAGTGTCCCCAGGCAAACTCATCAAGCTATAATGGGAGTGCCTTAAACCCAATCACTTGGGCAATAGGGCCTAAGCAGTGAGAGGGGAATTCCCAGACATGAACTGATTAAATTTACAAGGGGGTATACAATAGTGACAACCATGTTTGAATCACTGGGTGACAGTGATGTGAAGGCCCACCCTTTGTGTGTTTAAACTTCTGCTTTCTCTGCAGTAAGAGGACAAGCAGCTGAGACAGTGACGAGAGAACACCAAGTACTATCCCATCTCCAACCCACCTTGCAACTTCGAACCCTGTTTGCTGACCATGAAATTTCCAGGCACATTCTTGCTGCAGACAGAGAGACGCTCCTCAAAAGAATTCAATCCAGCACTACCGTCTGTAGGAGATCGGCCGTCTCGGGACCACTGAAAGAAGGTCGCAAGACCAACGAGTTCAGCCTGAAGCCAGCCGACTCACCAAACTGCAGACTGTATATTCCTTTTATTTTCATGGACTCTAATTTGATAAACTTACCTTTCCCCACTCGATAATCTGTTGGCGTGTGGTGTGTGGTGTGTGGGGTGGTGGTGTGACCTTTGAGTGTATGTCTGTGTGTATAAAAGTTAGAGCATATTTCACTATTTTACTTAGATTGCTTTAAGTATACCAAAGCTGTTTCTTTGTTAAAAACTCAAGGAAACCTGTCCAATTAGTTATTTTATGATCATAGCATGTAAACAGTTAAGTAGTCACTAAATTGGCAAATATATTCTTTTCAAAACAAATAAAATAACCTGTTGCGGTAAAACAATGAGAGGGAAAAGAGTGGAGCCATTTGACTCCTCCTCACCTGAGTGTTACACTATATTCTGATAACTATGTAACAGAGGTTAAAGTATGTTATGTTTGCTGTAAAGAGTCAAGAACTACTTAGTATGTCAATATATATTCCAAGGTGTCACATTTCACTGCTGCAATGCAGTCATGTGCTGAGGAACAACGTATCAGTCTAAGGGCAACATTTTCCCCCCGTTGGGGGGGAAAGTGTGGGAGCAGGCGCAGGTGGGCAGACATCCGACCGGCGCCCCCACTCGGGGGCACACCGCCATTTTACACAGGTGAGCCAATTAAGGCTATGCGCTCCCTGTGCGGGCAGGAGGCGTGGGATTCCCTCAGCCGGGAATGCGCATTTGCGTGAAAGAGCGCATGGATCTCCCTGAGGCAAAGTGCGGCCTCAGGGAGATCGGCTCCAACTCAAAAGTTGAAATGAAGGCCATAAAAAAATTTCCTTGCCATGCCCCCTCATGTGACACTGTCACATGAGTTGGGACATGTCCATAACTTTTATTTAAACCTTTGATAATAATTTAAATACCCTCATAAAACCTCATCCCACCTGCGAATGAGGTCCAACTGGGCTCCCGGCCTGCCCGTCCAGCCTTAAGGTTGGATGGGCAAGTCCATCAATCAGGTTAACTAGGTTTTTAATGGCCTTAACAGGCTGTTGACAGTTCGGCGGGCGAGCAGCCAACTTGGCTGTACACTCGCCAAACTGAAAATCTAAATGACGCATGGTGACATTGAGACACATGCATGACGAATCCCCGCATCATTTTATGCATCGGCAAGCAGGCCCCGCCCCTGCTCACTGACCAGAAAAATCTGCCCTCAGTGTGGCAGCTATACGGGTTTCATGAAGTTACACCTAATGAAGCTCTGGCATTTTGCGTTTAAAGTGTGATTATTTCTAACTTACGGGTACCAGAAGACATAACCTCAGCCCCCATTTCACTGGTACAATACATCTCCCTGCCTATATATGCCAAATCAGCTAGCGTTGAATTTAGGCTGATTAATTTAAAGATGACAGCTTAGATTTTGACTTCTTTTAATGCATTCTTTGAAAGTCAATTAAATGTTAGCTGCCCTTCCAACTGTGGGTTCAGTCGACATAAACTTCCACAACATGGCAGGTTTTGATTTGAGTAGATGGGGAGAATTGTACACAGCAAAAAGGAGCTGAGCAGGGGCATGGGAGTCATTGGATAATTCCTCCATTATTGGTTTCCTTTTTTGCTGTAGGATTCTAAGATTTCGGGCCTGTGATCTCATCGCAGGAGGCAGCGAACGTAGATTAGGCATTTCCCAACTGCAATGAAAAATAAATCAGATGAAGAATCAAACCCAGGACAAGAGTTTTATGTCTCGCGGGCGGGCACACTCCCGACCTGAACAGACGTTCGGTGAGCGTCCCGGCATCAACGCTCAGTGGGAGCGCGCAGCATTTGGAAATGCGCCTATCAACAACTAAGTGGTCAATTAAGCCCATTAATGCAAGAAACAGCGATTTTACATGGCTGGTCCACATTCACGGTTGGCGGGTAGACCACTCACCCAGGTGGCATTCACATTTCTGTTCAAACCTCAATCCAGGGCAAGATGAAATCTCTTGTGGAGAAATTAAAAGAGATATGTGCGTACTGGTTCCTTGTGAGGCATGCTTTCAGGTACTTGATTGTGCTGCATGGACATATTTTGCAGCATTTTTGTGATGCCCTTTATCTGTGGGGGTCTGCAGCTCCTGGGGCAGGCTGTCTGCTTTCAGGGAGCTCTCTCGAAGCTCTCACCGCGCCCTCAGTTACATCAGCGCCCACCCTCTTCCCACCCCCACCCCCACCCCAGCAGTGCTGAGCATTTCAGCGCTTTTGTCACGCTTGCTGGCCAGCATGAAATCGTGGTTGGGGGCCTATCGCAGCCAGTGGACCATTTCCAGTCCGCTCCCAGGCCCACCGATCATGTTGACCGATGATCGAAACGGTCAGGCCCAAGCCTTGATCACTTTGTAATGGTCAGCCAGAGGTTTATTAGCAATGATCAATTGTTGATGATAATTACTGGGTTTAACTTTCTGTGGTGAGCTTAATGGGCAAACAATGGGCAAATGTGGCAACGACATGAAATTCATAGGGAGGTTAAGCGTGAGATGTGTTTTCATGAAGCACGTGGGGATTTGCAATTCATAGGGCATCCCATCCTCACTGCATGTTGTATGCCTATGTACTCCTTAATAAAGGCGTGCATTGCTCAGATGCCATTTTGTCAGCAAAATCTGGCCCATGATTTTTTAAAAAAATTCTGCTCATTATCACATTGCTGTTTGAGGGAACTCGCTGTGTGAAAATTGGCTGCTGTGCTTCCCATATTACAACAGTGACTACACCTCAATAGTATGTAATTGGCTGCAAAGCACTTCGGACATCTGGAGGTTATAAAATTTGCTATATAAATAAAAGCTGTTTCCTTTCTTGCAATTATTAAACAAGTTTTGTTACATTACTGATAAACCTCTCTACTGGTATGGTTCCAATTTTGGACATTCCATACTTCACGGGCAGGGTTTTCCCTTTGGAAGGTGGAAATGGCGGAGGGCCCAGGAGTAGCTGCGAAATGGACTGCTGCCCTCAATCGGGCCTTGACCTCAATTTCACACTGGCTGGCCAATTAATGGGCAGCCAATGTGAAAGGCGCGCTGAAAGGCTCAGATCTGCTGGGTTGGGGGGGGTGGTGGCGGCTGGAGGAGGGCGAGTGCAGTGGAGAGCTCCCCGACGGCAAAGAGCTGTCTCAGGGACCGGAAGATTTGGACAAAGGAAAATAAAGATTTAATAAATGATATAAACGTGTCCCCACATGTGACTCAGTCACATGAAGAGGGACATGTTTAAGCTGAAGTGGAAACATTTTTTGTGTTCTTTCTTTACCATTGGAAACCTCATCCTGCCCGTGGAGGAGGTCATGTAAAAAAATGCAAAGGCCGCCTGGCTTATTCACCCACCCGCCAACCGTAATGTTGGACGGGCAGCACAAAATACAAATAAATTAATTGCTTAAGGGCCTTAATAGGCCTCTGAATTGTCAGCGGGTGCGCTGCTGACTCTCGCACGTACCCGCCCGCCAACTGAAAGATTCCGGGAGTGCACGATGATGTTGGGATGCTCGCCCGACATCATTGCTCGTGGTTTTACGACGGGTTGGGTCCGGCGAGCGCCAGCCCGATGAAGGTAAAATCCTACGCCATGAAAAGGCCCCATTAGGGTTCTGGGTGGTTAATGATGAATTAGTGCAAAGCCTAATGCCTGGATTGAAACCTGGCTCAAATGGATAGAAAGAATCAAATTCTCCTCCCTCTGTCAACTGCCAAGGATCCCGAAGAGAACCATTTTGCTTAATTTCAACCCAGTTCCTCGCCAACCCAATTCCACAGCTCCAACTGGCCACAATACAGAATGAATTGGCACTAAATTAATCATTTTACTCAGAAGTCACGAGGATGGCTGATTTGGGAATCATGATATGCATGTAATCGGATAGTGCTTTATGGAACTTGGTGGCAGAGTAAAGGAAACTTGGTCACATTTGCTCCAAAAGAGAGGGAAAAGTTGGGTGGAATTTTACCATAACAGACCTGCACACATTGAGGAGGCCAATAATGGGTCAGGAACCTGTTTGTGATTAAAGTGAACATCATGGCTCCTCAACTCAACCATGGCATTAGCATCCCACTTTCAGGCTTCATGATCAGAGGATGGGTGGAATGATGCATCAAAGGAACAATTTCTAGTTCAAGGGAGCCAGCAGGGGTCAGGACGGCAGAGCTGTACATTTATTCACAGGAAGGGAAGGCTGCACCAGTCTGGACTCGTAATCCAGAGGCCCAGGGTAATGCTCTGGGAACGTGGGTTTGAATCCCACCATGGCAGCTGGTGGAATTTGAATTCAATAAAAATATGGAATTAAAAGTCTAATATGACCATGAAACCATTGTTGATTATTGTAAAAACCCATCTGGTTCACTACTGTCCTTTAGGGAAGCAAATCTGTTCTCTTTATCTGGCCTGGCCTACATGTGGCTCCAGACCCACAACCATGTGGTTGACTTTTAAATGCCCTCTGAAATGGCCGAGCAAGCTACTCAGTTGTAGCAAACCACTACAAAATCTCAAAAAAGGAATGAAATGGAAGGACCAACTGGCATCAACCTAGGCACAGGAAACAACTACGGCAATCTCAGCCCTGTCAACCCTGCAAAATCCTCCTAACACCTGGGGGCTAGTGCCAAAATTGGGAGAGCTGTCTCACAGACTAGCCAAGTGACAGCCTTACAGATAACGTCCAAGACACCACCATCACCATCCCTGGGTATGTCCTGCCCATTGCAGGGCAGAGGTGGCAGCACAGTGGTATAAAGTTAAGAGGGAGTTGCCCTGGGAGTCCTCAACATTGACTTCAGACCCCATGAAGTCTCATGGCATCAGGTAAAACATGGGCAAGGAAACCTCCTGTTGATTACCACATACCGCCCTCCCTCAGCTGATGAATCAGTGCTCCTCCATGTTGAACACCATTTGGAGGAAGCGCTGAGGGTGGGAGGGCACAGAATGTACTCTGGGTGGGGGACTGCAATGTCCATTGCCAAGATTTGCTTGGTAGCACTACTACTGGCCAAGCTGGCCAAGGCCTAAAAGTCATAACTGGTAGACTGGGTAGGTGGCGAGGGAACCAACAAGGGGGAAAAACATACTTGACCTCATCCTCACCAACCTCTCTGCCACAGATGCATCTGTCCATGACAGTATCAGTAGGAGTGACCAACGCACAGCCATTGTGGAGACGAAGTCCCGCCTTCACATTGAGGATACCCTCCATCATGTTGTGCGGCACTAACACCATGCTAAATGGGATAGATTTCGAACAGATCTAGCAGCTCAAGACTGGGTACCCATGAGGCACTGTGGGCCTTCAGCAGCAGCAGAATTGTACTCAAACATAATTTGTAACCTCATGGCCCAGCATATTCTCCACTCTACCGTTACCATCAAGCCAGGGCATCAACCCTGGTTCAGTGAAGAGTGCAGGAGGGCATGCCAGGACCAGCACCAGGCATTCCTAAAAAATGAGATGTCAACCGGGTAAAGCTATAACACTTGCGAGCCAAATGGCATAAGCAGCAGGTGATAGGCAGAGCTAAGCAATCCCACAACCAATGGATCAGATCTAAGCTCTGCTGTCCTGTCACATCCATTCGTGAATGATGGTGGACAATTAAGCAACTCACTGGAGGTGGAGGCTCCCCAAATATACCCATCCTCGATGATGGAGGAGCCCAGCACATCAGTGCAAAAGATAAGGCTGAAGCATTCTCAACAATCTTCAGCCAGAAGTGTTGAGTGAATCTTGGCCTCCTCCGGAGGTCCCCAGCATCAGAGATGCCAGTCTTCAGCCAATTCAACTCACTCCACGTGATATCAGGAAATGGCTAAAGGCACTGGCTAAAGGCACTGGATATTGCAAAGGCTATGGGCTCTGACAATATTCCAGCAATAGTACTGAAGACTTGTGCTCCAGAGCTTGCCACACCCCTAGTCAATCTGTTCCAATACAGCTACACCACTGGCATCTACCCAGCCATGTGGAAAATTATCAGGTATGTCCTGTACACAAAGAGCAGGACAAATCCGACCCGGCCAATTATCGCCCCATCAGTCTACTCTTAATCATTAGTAAATTAATGGAAGGGGTCATCAACAGTGTTATCAAGCGGCACTTGCTTAGCAATAACCTGCTCACTGACACCCAATTTAGGCTTTGCCAGGGCCACTCAGCTCCTGACCTTATTACAGCCTTGGTTCCAACATGGGCAAAAGAGCTGAACTCCCCATGTGAGGTGAGAATGACTGCCCTTGACATCAAGGCAGCATTTGCCAGAATGTGGTATCAAGGAACCCTAGCAAAACAGGGGATAAGGGGAATCAGGGGGAAAACTCTCCGCTGATTGTAGTCATGCCTATGGCTGTGGTTGTTGGAGTTCAGATATTTCAGCTCCAGGGCATCATTGTAGTGGTTCCTCAGGGTAGTGTCTTCGGCCCAACCATCTTCAGCTGCTTCATCAATGACCTTCCTTCCATCATAAGATCAGAAGTGAGGATGTTCGCTGATGATTGTACAATGTTCAGCACCATTCACAGCTCCTCAGATACTGAGGCAGTCCATGTCCAAATGCAGCAAGACCTGGACAATATCCAGTCTTCGGCTGACAAGTGGCAAGTAATATGCACACCACACAAGTGTCAGGCAATGACCATCTCCAACAAGAGAGGATCCTACAATCACCCCTTGATGTTCAATGGCATTAACATCACTGAATCCCCCACTATCAACATCCTGGGAGGTTACCACTAACCAGAAACTGCGCTGGACTAGCCATATCAATACTGTGGCTACAAGGGCAGGTCAGAGGCTAGGAATCTTGTGAAGAGTAACTCACCTCCCAACTCCCCAAAGCCTGTCCACCATCTACAAGGCTCAAGTCAGGAGTGTGATGGAATACTCCCCATTTGCCTGGATGAGTGCAGTTCCCACAATACTCAAGAAGCTCGACATGGTCCACGATAAAGCAGCCGCTTGAATGGCACCAAATCCACAAACATTCACCCCCTCCACCACTGACGCACAGTGGCAGCACTGTGTACCATCTACAAGATGCATTGCAACAATTCACCAAGGCTCCTTCGACAGCGCCTTCCAAACCCATGACCACTACAATTTAGAAGGACAAGGGCACCAGATAGATGGGCATACCACCACCTGGAAGTTCCCCTCCAAGTCACTCACCATCCTGGCTTGGAAATATACCGCCATTCTTTACTGTTGCTGGGTCAAAATCCTGGAATTCCCTTCCTATCAGCACTGTGGGTGTACCTACACCACATGGACTGCAGCAGTTCAAGAAGGCAGCTACCCACCACCTCTTCAAGGGCAACTAGGGCTAGGCAATAAATGCTGGCCCAGCCAGCAAAGCCAATATCCCCTGAATGAACTTTTAAAAAAACCCCTCCCCATTGAGTGCTGTTGTGTGATCTGAGAGACTGAAGTGAGTTGGTGATGATTCCCAATGATGCTGGGGTGGAGGAGGTGCAACAGGAAGAGGCCAGTCTCTCAAACAAGCAGGTATGGGCGGGAGTGGCCAAGGGAGTTAGCAGCAGTGTGGTCCCTCCAGCCTGAAGGCAATGCATATATAAAAAATATCTGGCATTTGTATAACACTTTATGACCACCATATACCAAAAACCAAAACTGAAAATGCTGAAATTTCTGTTTCGGATTTTGTATATAAAGTAGTAATTAGTATCTGCTATAGGGTATATAGGGCTAATGCAGTCGGAGCAAAATATTTGAATTTCCAAAAGGCCTTTAATGAAGGTGCCACATGATAAACTCATTCAGAAACATGTGGAGTCAGGGACAACTAAGTGAATGGATAGCAAGCTGGCTGTGAGTACAGGCCATTATGCATGCTTCCCTGAGAGTCCAGGAAACCATTAAGCTTGTTGAAACACCTGTGCCCCAGAGGAAATTTGATTGATTGACAACTCAGCATCTCCAATCTCTACCGTCAATTTCAAATTGTTTGTTTATGCAGGTTAAGTGGTTTCAAATGTTTGTGATTTTTGTAATAATAGTTTCAAGTGTCTAGATGACTGACACTTTCATTGCTTTCTAAGTGAAATGGCTTTACACAGTGGAAAGTTATGAATGAATTACTTTAACACATCCTATTGTCACTATAGGATTCAATGGTTCCATACAGTTGTCAATGGGCATGAAAGTGCCATAACTTGGGGTATGAGGGGTCATGGAGGGGTTGGTGGAAGGAAGGTGGCAGAGATGGGGAATAGAGTGTTTGGGGGTGAGGCGATCGAGAATCCCAATCGGGACTCAGTGGCCACTTTTAAAGGACTCTTGAGTCATCCTGGCTCAGTGAAAACATGTGCAACTATGTTAAAATTGTATAGCACTTCAATTAGACACTTGGGCCAGCATTTTTTGTTCGGTGTTCGGGGGCAGGCCCACACACTGACATGTAGAATGAAGTACGGTGACTTCAGGCGTGTGTTCGACGTCACTTCGCATCATTCCAATCTTTCGTTCGGCAGGTGCACACCAGAGTCGGCTGCGTGCCCGCCGAACTGTCAAACGCCTGTTAAGACCATTAACATAGCAATTGAACTAATTGACAGGGCTGCCCATCCAACAATTGACATAGATATATTTACAGGGAAGCTAGATAAATGCACAGGAGAAAGAAATAAAAAGATATGTTGATGAGGTTAGATGAAGTAGGGTAGAAAGAGGCATGTCTGGAGCATAAGAACTGGCATGGACCTGTTGGGCAGAATGGTCCATTTCAGTGCTGTAATCATCGACTCCAGCAATTTCTAGAGAAAAAGGTGGAAACAGAAATAGAATAAAAATTTGGTGGCATGAATTTTGCCCTTCAGGTTATGTGCAGTACTTCTAGAATGTGATTCAATAAAATTTGATTTGTTCATTTTAAGGAACAAAATATAACTGCAGTATTAAAAAAAAAACACCTTTTGGGACTAATCCATCCTGTGACACTGTTGACCCTTTAAGCTGATTGGGTTCAGGCAGGCACGAGGCAACTATTTGCTGATGGCACAGTACCAATGTCCTCACAGTCCATCTGCAGAAAGCATGGTGTGGGGCAGTGGCAGCTGCTAGCACTGTGGCAAGCTGCTCATTCAATTAAAAATTCCTTAAATCCTAAAGTCAGTTCTTTAAACGTTCCATCTGTTTTACCCAGCAGGTACCGAAGTTTCTCAGCTCCAGTTCTTCTGTATCAGCATTCAGGCCAGTCCCAGAACCAATTTGCATGTTTCCCCATCATCTCTCCTTGGAAGGACTCACATCATTAGAGCTACTGTCTAGTACCAGAAGAAATCCAAGCTGGGACGCAGTAATGAATGAGTTTTTTTTCTAAATGACAAAATGGCCAATTTTAACTCAGTGGTAGGGATTGGTTGGGACCGGGAGTGAAGGTGTCAAAGTGGGCAGCCACTTGGAGGATTTGAATTTCTGGGCCTCATTTGAATGATTCCCAAGTCTGACTCCTGCATGAAGAAGGTGTCATCAATGGTTGCTGGCGAAGAGTGACAGAGGATCAGGCTACACACTCATTATCCATCTAGTGAGGAATGCAGGGGATTTGATAGCATGCAGTGAGTGAGGGGGTGGGTGTTGTGGAGATGGAGATGGAATGAAAGAGAAGCTGGGGGTAAGAGTGGCCCCCAGGTATCCTTGCAAGGTCTAGCAAAACACTCATGATCCATAATTCCATTAAGAAAAGTTTTTTTTTCAAACTTCCCTTGGCCTTCTCTGTCCTCTGCCAGCTTCTGCAATGATTGAATATTAAAGTTTGGTTCCATGCAGGCTTCCCCTCCTCACCCTGTACCCTGTGATTTTAAAAGTTCAATTAGGCTGTGCCAGTAGGATGCATCTTGACCAACTTCAAAGTCAGCAAAGGCAAGATGCCGCAAGACCTTGGCCTCGATTTTAATATTTTCCTTATTGTTTTCAAAACCTCCATTTTCTTGCATCTCCCTAAGTCAGGAGCTTGCCCAGTCCTTACAATGCTTCAAGATCTTGGCACGCCTCCAATACTGGCCTTGAGCATTCCCATTTTAATCACTCCATCTTTGATGGCTATGCTTTCAGTTGCCTAAATATGAAACTCTAGCATTTCCTCCTTAAACCTCTCCGCATCTCTCTCCTTCTTTAAGATACTCCTTAAAACCTACTCCTTTGACCAGGCTATTGGTCATCTGCCTTAATGTCAAATTATGTTCAATGATTTCCTTGGCAGCACTATAAGGTCATTGCACTGTGCTAAATGCATGACCCCAATACAAGTCGTAAGTGGACTGATCTTATCTCTTTCTTGCACTGTTTCTGCTGGGCAAAGAAGGTATAAAATGGAGTCAAAGATCTTTAGATATGGAAATAATCTTGTTGCTTAAAATGTGTCTTTTCACTCCCCATTCTGCATTAACAATGGGTGGGTAAGTGTGGGGTGTGGTGGGGGGTGCTCAAGTGCACTGCAAGAATTGACCAAGGCTCTTTCAACAGCACCTTCCAACTCCATGACCACTACCATCTAGAAGGACAAGGGCAGCAGGTAGATGGGAACACCACCACCTGGAAGCTCCCTTCCAAGTCACTCATCATCCTGACTTGGAAATACATTGCTGTTCCTTCACTGTCGTTGGGTTAAAATCCTGGAACTCCCTCCCTAACGGCACTCTGGGTGTGCCTACACCATAGGCACTCCAGCAGCTCAAGAAAGCAGCTCACCACCACCTTTTCCAGGGCAACTAGGGATGGGCAATAAATGCTGGCACAGCTAGCGATCCCACATCCCGTGAATGAATTAAAAAAAAGTAGTAAATTTAGAGGTTCCTTTTTTTTCTCTGGCTGCCTACATTGGCAATGAATTAACCTGGGCAAATCTAAGGGCAGAATTATGCATCCCATGGACAGGTGAGCACCTGGCCCAATCAGGAGTAAAATATGCGTGATGACATTGGGTGAGCATCCCAACCTCATCGCACACTTGTGAGATATCTCTGTCAACGAGCATGTGCAAGAGTTGGCGGTGCATCTGCCAACAATCAAAAGGCCTATTAAGGCCCCTAAGCAAGTCACTAATTTGCATTTTTTGCTGCCCGTCCAATCTTACTGTTGGTGGTCAGGTGAATAGGCCAAGCAGCCTTGGCACTTTTTAGGAAACATCATCCACCGGCGGGATGAGGTTTCCAACAGTAATTAGAAAAAAATAACCAATTTTAAACATCATTTTTAATATGTCCCTGTTCATGTTACTGAGTCAAATGTGGGAACATGTTTCCATTATTTTTAAAATCTTTATTTTTAATTGTAAAATTCTTCAGCTCCCTGAGGCAGCTCTGTGCCTTCAGGGAGCTTTCAGTGCACACTCTCCTGATCTTGCGTAGACTTTAGCGCTCACCCTCCTCCTGCCCTCACCTCGGCAGGGCTGAGTGTTTCAGCGCACCTTTCACGCTGGCTGCCTGCTCGTTCGCCAGCTAGTGTGAAATCGCGACCGGGCCCCATCATGGGTGACGGTCCGTTTCACGGCCATTCCCGGGTCCACACCGCCTGACGAAGGGAAAATCCTGCCCTAAAAATTATTTCATTGCAATAATCAGGTACAAGCTAGACAAATCAGAAATGAATTAAGGACATTCAGAAAAGGAGGAACTTCACATAAGAATTCATTAACTGTAACAAGTGTAATGCACATTGCACTGTCACACTATACCCTCTCATATATATGTATACTATTCAAGACCCTCTCATTGTTATAGAACAAATGTTGTTAGAAAGCATAAATTTAGATAAAAGAATAGTCATAAAGGGATGGTGTTTTTTGAAAAAACCTGGGTATCAGCATGAGATGAAAACCTACTTCCCTCCTCCCCTCATTGTTAATCTTTCAGATATTCTATAGGTGGGATTTTCCGGCCCCAGCCATCACCGGGAACGTCTGGTCCTGCTGAAAGTCAATGGACTTCTGGCTGGGCCGCCAAATCTCCCATGGCAGATCCTGCCACAATAGGGCCAGAAAGTTCTGGCCATGCAATGTATGATGGTTCAGGTTGATTCAAGGCTGCATGCTTATAGAAACCATCTGTTTGTTGTGAACACAACACAAAATATTGGAGAGACTATGAACTTCAAAAAGATGAATGATTTATTTCTTAAATGCTGCAGTTGTTGGTATTTATTAACCTAATATAGTACGTGTCTGAGAAAAAAATTGATGCACTGAAAGTAGAATAAGTTTGGGCCCAGAAAGAGGCCATTCAGCCCATCATGTGTGCGTCAGGCAGAAAGAGAAAAAATAAACTAGCCACTCATTTTAAACCCACTTTCCCGCCTTCATCTGTAGCCTTGCAGGTTACAGCATTTCAGATGCAGATTCAGGTACATTTTAAATGAGTTGAGCATAGCAGCTTGAAACACCAATTTAGGCAGCGAATTCCAGACACCCATCACCCTCTAGGCGCAAAAGTTTTTCCTCATGTCCTCTCTAATCCTTCTACCAATCACCTTAAATCCATGCCCCCTGGTAATTGACCCCTCAGCTAGGGGAAACAAGTCTTTCCTGTCTTCTCTATCTGGACCCCTCATAATTTTGTACACCTCAATTAGGTTACCCTTCAGTGTCCTCTGTTCTAAGGAAAGCAACCCGACCCTATCCAACCTCTCCTAATAGCTGAAACTTTCAAGTCCTGGCAACATTTTTGTATATCTCCTCTGCACTCTCTCCAGGGCAGTTATGTCCTTCCTGCAATGTGGTGACCAGAGCTGTACACAAAATTCCAACTGTAGCCTGACCAGTGTTTTATACAGTTCCTTCGCTGCATCCCTGCTTTTGTATTCGATACCTCACCCAATAAAGGAAAGCATTCCATATACTTTCTTTATCACCTTGTCCATCTGTCCTGCCAACTTCAAGGACCTGTGGATATGCACTCCAAGTTCTCTCATTTCCTCAATCCCCCTCAATAACTTTACGTTTATTGAGTATTCTCTTGCTTTGTTTTCCCTCCCCAAATGCATTACCCCACACTTTTCCAGATTAAATTGCACTTGCCACTTCTCCACCCACTCAACCAAACCATTTATATCATTCTGGAGTTGACAGCTATCCTCTTCACTATCAACTACATGGCCAATTTTTGTGTCTTCTGCAAATTTCCCAATCATGCCTCCCACATTTAAGTCCAAATCATTAACATATGCAACAAACAGCAAGGGCCCCAACACTGAGCTCTGTGGAACACCACTGGAAACTGCTTTCCATTCACAAAAACATCCATCAGCCATTATCTTTTATTTCGTGACACTGAGCCAATTTTGGATCCAACCTGCCACCTTCCTCTGTATGTCATGAGAACTCACTTTCCTGGCCAGTCTGCCATGTGGGACCTTGTCAAAATGCCTTTCTGAAATCCATGTAGACAACATCCACTGCTCTGCCCTCATCAATTCTCCGTGTTACTCAAAAAATTCTATTAAGTTAGTAAGGCGTGATCTTCCCCTGACAAAACCATGCCGACTATTCCTGGTCAATTCATGCCTTTCTAAGTGAGAGTTTATCCTATCTCTTAGAATTGTTTCCAATAATTTGCCCACCGCCGAAGTCAGACAGACTGGCCTATAATTTTCTGGCCTATCCCTCACACCCTTTTTAAATAATGGTACAAGTAATATTTTCTAGTTCAGTAACATCATAGCAGATTAATATTATGCCCAATGTCATTTGTACAGAAATCCTGACTTAAAGAAATTGGTTCTGGTTCCAGGTGTCCATTTACTTCACGGTCTTTGGCATGTTTCGAGCCAGCATCATTACAGATTTTTTGGTGGAAGAATGTCCATGCACAATCATCCCATTTACAACACAACGATGCAGTCTTCAACTTACCAAAAGGACTTCCAGGGAAGATTCCATTTGGTCGCATCTACAAATTTATGTTTCACTTTTGATTTAAATCAAGTGTAAAGTCAAAAAAGATAAAGGAAGCCAATCAAATCATTTTCTGTTTTGTTGCAGTGACACTATCCCATCAGTTGAGTTCAGGCTGCTCCCAAGGACAATTGCCATTGAGCTGACCTCAAGATTTGCTTATTTACAGTAATATGCAAGTAACCTTAAAAGGACAGTATAGGTGAGCTCTCCTTTATAAACAGAATAATTTGCTGAGCTTGACATGGTATAACACTCCTGCCTTTAAGGATAGGTTTTCAAAGTCAGCCAAGTGTTAAACTGATCCAAAAGAACATATCTATAATGGGCTATAATCAACAGTATCAGATTTACACCCAGGCATCATATACTGACAATTCACATGATTGTATCTTCTGCCTTGCTGTGGGGAATGCACTGGGAAAACTGTTAAGATTCCTAATTTGCTTTTGCCCTTTTCAATTTTTTTGCATTTGTGACAAAACTTTTATTGCCTTTACGAACCACTTTACAGTATTGCAAGTTGTAATGCGTTCAAGTAGACTAAATCTTCACTCATACTCCCAAATGAAAAGAAAATCACAATTGTGATAATAGGATCAAAGATGCAATAAAAAAACGTTGGGCAGAATTTTCATGTTGACGGGCGGGGATGGGCCCTGCACACCGATGTGTAAAATGATGCGCGGTGATGTTGGGCATGTCCCAACGTCACCGCGCGTCATCGTGATATTTTGGTGGGCGGGTGTACAATGATAATGGCGCCTGCCATTAATTAATGGGCCACTTAAGGCCCTTGAGCCAGTAGTTGACGCTGGTTTTTTCGGCACCTGTGCAATATTCGGGTCGGCGCACAGGCACAACGAGCAGGCGGGTAGGCCACATTTTTATAAACCTCGTCCATGGGTGGGATAAGAGTGTTGAGTGGGGTCGCAAGTGTTATTTGTCAGACATTTAATGCTTAAGCCTACTGCTACTTGCCCGTGAGAGCTACTTGCCTGTGAGAGCAGGAATACTTCAAAACTCTTCACAGCTGCTTGGACAGGAGTAACAGGCTTCAGGTCAGGACTCTGGAGTAAATATCATTTTCAGGGCCTTGCTTGTTTCAGGAAGCCTGCCCTTACTCTGGGAATGGGATCTGAACTCTCCACTGGAGGCACCTCCTCTAAGGAGGAAGGGAGGGCCCGAAGGAGTAGGAAGACAGGAGTCCACATTCAGCCTCCAGGGAAGCAACCTGTGGGAGGACAGGTGCAGGCACAAGGGGCGCAGGGCCAACAGGAAGTGCAAGGTGAAAGGGACCGCAGGAGACACCACTATCCTGCTACCAAGGTTTACAGGCAATGCAGCTACATCAATATGCCTGAGGTGCAGTGCCAAAGGAGGCTCTGACTCTCAAGGACCAACTGTGTGGATGGAAACCCATGCCAGAGGTGTTAAAGGTCACAGCTGCCCTCAACTTCTATGCCTTTGGCTCTTTCCAGGGGTCGGTGGATGACCTTTGCAGTGTCTCCCTGTCAGCCATCCACACTTGTGTCAAGCAGATGACAGACACTTTGTTCAGGTGTGCATTGACCTTCATTCACTACCGCTAGGACGAGGCTAGCTAGACACAGCGAGCCAGACGCTTCGCAGTGATTGCTGGCTTCCTCCGTGTCCAGGGTGCAATAGATTGCACACATGTGGCCATCAAGACCCCAGCAGGTGAACCCTGTGCCTTCGTCAACAGGAAGGGCTTCCACTCCATGAATGTGCAGATAGTGTGTGACCACAGGATGCAGATTCTACAAGTCTGTGCAAGGTACCCAGGCAGCTCCCATGACTACATCCTCAGACACTCCCGGCTGGATGGATGGCTGCTGGGTGACAAGGGCTATCCCCTCAGAAGGTGGTCATAATGTCGCTCCACCATCCAAGAACAGAGGCCAAGCAGCGGTACAATAGGAGCCATGCCTCCACAAGGGCTGTGGTGGAGAGAGCCATTGGCCTTCTCAAGATGCGCTTCTGATGCCTGGACCACTCAGGGGGTGCACTCCAGTGTCCCCCAGATTTTGTGTCACTGATAGTGGTTTAATGCTGCACTCTCCACAACCTGGCGCTGGAAAAGGGGGGACGCAGTGAAGGAAGATGTAGATGCAGATGCTCCAGCTGCACACAATGAGTCCAGTAGTGAGTCTGAGGATGAGCACAGACAGGAGAATGCTGAGAGGTAGACACTGACCCAGGCATCCTCCAGGGAGGCAGGGACACCCAGGAGGCTTTAATCCAACAAACCTTCAGCTAGCCTACCACAATTGGACCTCCAACACATGCCAGGGCTGCAGACTCCGTCCTCGATACCTGAGAGCAACATCTGCCTGGTTGGGAACATTAACTATGTGCCTTGTCAATAAAGCTCAATGACAAACAAGACACTCATAACATCATGGGTTCCTGTCCACTTGCAGAAGTAAGGAATCACCCTGAGCCATGTTCACATATGAAGCATTTAATGAATTAACAAAATAAAACAGAAAAGAAACTCAATGCAAATGTGTTGAGCAGAACACCAAATTATAATCAACTCATAGCGGGGCAACAGAAAACCACCAGTGAGAAGCCCATGTTGTGCCTAAGGTGCCTTAAGTCTACGTTTCTGGGTGCTACATCTAGGGGCTGCCCCCTCGCTGGCACTGGCATCTGAGACAGCCTGCTCACTGTGCTGTCCTGTTGGCCTCGATGACCTTGGCGGGCGTCCCCTGGCTGGAGGAGCCTATGCTGGCCCTGCCTGGGAGGGAGTGGCCAGTTCCACAGCTGGCATCTCCCCAGTCGCCGCAGCCTCATCAGATCCTACGGTCACTGGCAGAGGGGCGGAGGAGCTGCTACCCTCATCCGGAGCACCCTGAGAGGAGTCCGCAGGGACAACAAGCAGCTCATCCACCAATGTGAGGTCGCTTCAGACCTCCCTGCTCACCATTGATGGATGGGCACCGAGCTAGGATGCTTGGTGCCCAATCCATTCCCCACACTGGCACTGACCAGCTGAAGTCAATGCCGTTGTGAGGACTTGCAGGTCTGAGCACAACCTCAGGAAGCCCTGATTGTTCTCCTGGAGAAGCTCCTCCATGGGAGTCACCACCCTCTCCATGGAGGAGGCATGGCGCTCAGCCATGAGGCTCATTGCATCGGTGATGCTCCGCATGGACTCCTCCAACACAGAGTCCATGCCACGCCAGATCCTCTCACACACTGCTGGATTTCCATCATTTGCTGCCACAGGGATGACTCAAGAGGTACATCATCAGCATTACTGAGCATGTGCCTGGTCCCCTGCAGTCTTCCAACTGCCGCACCATGGGCACTTTCTGTCTCCGCCTGCACCACAAGCAAGTGTGAAGCGCCCTCACCGCTGTGCCCCAAGACACTAGCCGATGATATAATTCCCATCGAGGTGCTAGTATCTGCGCTGCTGTCTGCCTGGCAGAGATGATGTGATGTTGGTGCTTCTAATAGTTCTGGGCTCTCAGGTGTTAGAGGTGCCCCCTCTGTCCCCTCGTCCTGGCCCTGCTCCGGTGAAGCTGGAAGGAAGAACAAGGACTTTGATTAGTTCAAGTCGAGACAATGTAAATGTGCATGCCTGGCCCCTGGATCATTATGTGTTTCTCCTTCCATAGTCAATGGTCAACCCATGTTGGAAGCTTCAATCACTTAACATTCAACAGTGGGATGGCTGCTGGAACACACATGGTGATCTCAGCGCACGGCACTCTTACCTCCCCCATGCACCCCAGCCCCACAGCCACCGGTGGACCTGGGCACATGACACCTCACCAGCTCCATAGCCTCCTGCTCGTATCTGGTGATTATGGCCAACTGGGCCTGGCCTCCACCAGTCCTCATCCGCTCAGCAGTGTTATGTGCTTGAAAAGGAGAAAGGAGCATTGATTAGTCCACCCTGTACCTGGATTCCCTTCGGATCCCTGCCACCCCTCCCTGAGTGGGACAATGCAGTACTCCAGTGAATTGTCACCCCGCAGCTGCCGCACACTCACACCAAGAAGTCAGAGCTGTCCCCCACTGTCCAGATGCTGCCTCCATCACATTTGCCACCACACGGTTTCACCTTGCAAAGCAAGGACGCACAAGCATGTGGAACACCAAGGGCAGCAAATGGATGGGTGCCCTGCCACCTGGAGGCTCCCCTCCCAGTATGTCAGAAGCCTGACTTTGACATGTTTTGCAGTTCCAGCACTGCGCCTAGGTGCAGGACCTTGAGGTAGACCCTAAAACAGTAACTCTGGGTGTCAGCCTACCACATGCTGTGGATGCAGAACGCATCTCAGCACAACCCTCTTAGGGTGATCTAGGCATGGGCAATATCTGCTGGCCCACCCAGCGAGGGACACAAGCCGTGAATGATTCAATGCAGTAACTGTAGTCAGAGTTGTGGGGGTGCTGGGGGGAAGAACCTACCTGCTGTGTTAAGTTACCTATGGCAACATGGTACTTCCCGAGCACGAGAGGTTGTTGAAACATTTGCGGCACTGGACTCAGGTGTGTTGCACCACGTCGTGGGAGCTAACAATTTCTGCTACCTCCTCCCGGGCATGTTTGGTCATGTGGGGTGCCTCCTCCTCCCGTCCCTAGGAACTGCATCTCAAGAAAGGCAGCAAGGCACTCGTTGGAAAAGCAAGGAGCACAGTGCCCGGCTGACCTAACCTCCTGCCTGGCCTGCTCACCAGCAGCACTCCGGGGAGCCCTTCTGGCTGCCATGATTCACAACCCTTGCAAAGCTGCCTGCGCGCTCTTTAGACAGGCCACCGGGTCGCCATTGGACCCGGTGGTCATTGCAGTCCTGCCGCCCACCCACTCCCATTGTCCTCGGGAACCGCGATTCACACTGGGTGGGCCTTAATTGGCTCACCCACATAAAATGGTGGCATGGAGCCGATCATGGGCGGTGATTGGCTCCATGCCTGCCCGTGCCCGCCCCCAAACTGCCCACCCAATGGGGAGAAAATTCTCCTATTGAGTTGGGGGGCCTATAAACCATAAAAATCATATTTAGCTAGTAATTTTGTGCATTTTTTTTTTAAAAGTCTCTCAATTACATATCACAGTATCAGGATTATTCTTGTTACTCCAAACATTGGATTTGATAAGCAGCATTGTAGTTTGCAATAGAGCAGTGTCAGCAGTCAACTCACACAGGCATTATATATTAGCATTTAATACCATCTACTGTTAGTTTTTTTTTACTTTAGTTAGATTAGTTTCTTTAATAGTTTAAAAAGCTGTTAGTATACAAGACAACAAATGCAAGGTACCCTTCAGTACACACAGTGGTACATTCACAAAAAGCTGCAGGGAAAGTGAACAAAAATCTGAAGACTTGAGCACAATATAGGCCGAATTTTGCAATAAGAGTGTAACAGTGGTCACCATTACAGTGGGGAAAATCAGACAGCAATTTCTGGAACCCATACACACGCAGTTAAACATGGAAATCTGGTAGTTGCTATCAGAGATACATCTCCTCCACAGGTGCTGATAGGCTCAGCATTGAAATGAATGCAACATCCTGAAATTTCTGTCCTTGTCCACTCACTATGCACGAAAAGGAAAGGCAGACAAAGTTAGGGCTCGTGCATTCAGGAGTGATCGTCTATATATTTAAAAGAAGGCATGATAAGTGACCCTTAATGCTGAACATTGCCTGAAAAAAATCAATTAGTGGAGTTCATTCCATAGAATAAATAATGTTGGGAACTTTATTGGTTTTTACTTCTGCATGTCTTAGCTCTCTTAATACCATTCATAGCCCCGCTGTTTTTCCCCCAATCTTTATTTTGCTTTCTCTACATGTTTTAAACCAAATTTATACTTCCGGGTGTCTCAGTGAGGATTCTCAAAACTGATTGGTTGAAGTCTTGCAGATTCATGCCCTGCTCACTAACCACAGATCTCCTGTAATGTCCCAATGCATCAGACACTGAATTAGAACAAGTCTGCACTCCGAAGCCTGCAAAAACATTGTGGGTGGCTGGCAGCAAAGTGAATAGTGAGTACAGTGCCTTCACTGCTGACCACAAAATCTGGGCCAATGATTAGATAAAGCATTTAAAGGCAGCTGCTCTATACAGTTTACAAGACAGGTTATTAGTTTGCATTGTAGATAAAATTCCAGAGATTACTCATCATTAAACATGGAAAACCCATAATAAATACGGAGGAATCTAAAATGATGACTAATTCGTTATGTCACAACTTAATAAACCAACACTTAAATTAAATTACCCTGAAGAGCTACTTGAGGTGGTAACACAATTGTTCTTATACATTTACTGAGTAATAAGTAGGCCCAGGTCTGTGACCTAATTGAATATGACTGCCAAGAAATGCAGATGGGACTCCAGTGATCTCACTCCCTATAATCCACTGAAGCACAAGTGCCGTGACCAAATTGCCTCAATTCTTCAGTATAAACTGTTCTCAATGCCTTCACAACAAAGCCATTAGAATCTGTCAGTCTAAGCATTTGCATAGTAGCAATGTAAATTAACTTCACAAGCTATGTTTATGTGCAAAAACTTTGCAAAATGTATATAGAAAACAATAACAGAGACTGCCCAAGGCAGAGCGGGTGGCTGATCCCTAGAACCTGGGAAGATACCAAGTCCAGTTCCAATCTAGTGTTTCATTGGTTAGTACTAGAATTAAATTCAGCATCCTTTGATTGTTCAGTCCCTTCAACCAATCAAGTTTCATTCCCGAACACCATCCAGCAGGCAATACATGGATAAGGTTTGGGCTCAGCTTTGAGTCATGGATTCATTAGCCAGACGACATTCAAACAAGTCCTGTAAAACCAAAATCATGGAGGAGTCAATACTTTCAGCTAACAGGGAGAGCTGAAATAAACAGGAAATGGAAATTGACAAGAAGAAACAAAATAAAAACAACTTATAAAGTGCACTTGAATTCTTAACAGCCTGCAGTCAAAATAAATTTGGTTATGTCATTTTCAAAAGAAAGAGATGTGCGTTTGGCACCTCATGAACTCAGGAGATCCCAAATCACTTTATAGGCAATGAGGTACTTTTAAAGTGTGGTCATTGTTATAACTCAGAGCTGAATACTGTTTCAAATACATTGTAACTATAGCTCCCCTGTGTAAAAACAACCCTAAAGTGTTTTAATGGATCAGATTCTTTTGCAAAGTGCCACAAATGATTTTGTTGAAAACATTTATTTGCTTATAATGTCAGCTTTTAAAAAATCACACCAATGATTTATACTCCCCGTTTGTCAATTATGTAGAGCACAGCTTGCCAGTTGCTCCTGCTTGATGAATTAAAGAGGAATTATTGAAGGATGCTCCTTCGTTTCGCTGTTTCAGAGTTACCTTTGGTGACAGGCTGGCATTATAATTGCACTGATATATGTGAATGAGATGAACAGCCGCAGGGAATTTTCAGCAGATTGACAGGAGCTTTCCAGGCACTTAAATCATAAATATACCTCCAAGGAGATAAATTAAAGATGAATAGGGCTTCCGATTGGCAATATAATTTGAACTTTTTGGGAGAGGAATCTGGGTAGGGGAATTATTTATTATAAAAGTGAAGCACTGATGGTACTGTTACAGAACCAGCAATATTCTAAAGAGTCATTTACACAAACCTCCCAGGGATTGAACATCAGAACATTTTCTAATATGTGACCCAAGTAAACTCACAAGGCAGCAGAGAGAATATGCTCCAATGCCCTGGTGAATCTTATATGTTAATTGAGTAGAGGTTTTGGGACATTATTTTCAAGCCAGTAAACATATAATTAAATGTAATTTTGACCTCCACTGTGTAGGACATATTTCTGTCAATACAAGGACTGAAAAAAAAATGAAACAAGGAGCACTCAAAATTATCCCAGTTATATTATTTTCCATAACTTTAGTTTTAAAGAACCTTTATCATTGAATGGAGGACTAATAGAAGTGGGGCTCATCAGAGAATAAAAACACAAGGGTTTTATCATGCCAACTGTAAATTCCAACTAAAGGTTTCAGTGTTCTGGAATAAGAAGTCAAGTCAAAGGGAAGTACTCTGATCAATAGGAGACACAGCCCTTCATTCACAATTAAGAACTTTTCACAGCATGCAAGAGAGACATAGCCAGTGGTACCATTAGGCAAATAGCAGCCTTCAAACTCTTTAAGTTCCTTAGACCCTATAACTAACTGCTCACCACTGTTAATGAGGTGCTATTCCCTGCTGCCAACCAAGTTTCCAACACTAAACACAGTGTTGCCATCGTGAATTTAAACACCGCTTGGAAATCAATCACAACCTTTCCACATAGCTTGTAACACTTCCATATAGGCCCCACTCCTTTCTTTATATAGTCTTTCATGGGTTGTGAGCACACTGACAAGGCCGGCAGTACTGTCCATCCCTAATTGATGCTTCCCATCATCTGACCAATTGCATTCAGTTGATTCAACTGTTCAGTGGGATCCAAATTTGTTGACCCCTTCTTTCTCTCTTGGTTTGATAAATGTATTCAAATTTCTTTCCTTACCTTGTCCTGATAAGTTAACAAGATCTTGCTTCTTCGGCAGATATTCATCTTGTTAAAAGTTGGGAAGGAGCATTGTTTTTTTCCAAAATTGACAGATTACTAAGTTTACTCATGGTGATAAAAAAGCAGCCAATTCTAACATCATTGCAGTAATGATCCCTCAACAATTTTCGAGCGGCTGACAGCCAGTATAAAATGTGAGAATGGTTGATAATCAAACTGTGAACGATGTACGAGGGAAAAAGCAAAATACTGCGGAGGCTGGAGATCTGAAGTAAGAACAGAAAATGCTGGAAAAACTCAACAGGTCTGGCAGCTTTTGTAGAGAGAGAAACAGAGTTAACATTTTGAGTCCATATAGCTCTTCTTCCGAAGAAGAGTCAGAAACTCTGTCACTCACTCCCTAGCTGCTGCCAGACCTGCAAAGTTTTTCTGGCATGTTCTGAGTTAATTTGTGAACTATGCATTTGCTGATTTAAAAAAAATACCAATCTAATTTTGAGGATGTAAAATTACATTTGGCAAAACAAATTAAGGCCATTAAAACTATGATTGAATAAAACTGGTTGAGTATTGCCATGTTCTCCATGGGCAGAATTTTAATTCCCTCAGGTGCCAAACCCAATCAGGCTTAAAATAGCGTGCGATGATGCCAGATGAGTTTCCTGACATCATTACGCACTCGCGCGATATTTCGCTTGGTGGGCATAAGCGAGAGTTGGCAGCGTGCCTACTGACAATTAAGAGGCCTATTAAGGCCATTAATGTAGTAATTGACCAGGATCTTTCACTGCCCATCCAACGTTTCAGCTGGCAGGGCGGAATCGGCCTGACGGCCTTTGGGCTTTTGAGGAAATCTCATCCACGGGCAGAATGAGGTTTCCGATATTAATTTAAAAAAATAAAAATGTTTGGGCAGAATTTTTATCACCAATATGTTTAGGTGAGCGATTCTTATGGGTGGGAATTTTTTTCAGAATTGCATAGGCCAGAAATTTTCCCTGTCCAGGGTGGGGGGTGCTGTTGCGGTGGGGGAGCTGTGCCTCAGGGAGATTTGTTAAGTTTGAAACATCTAAATAAAGGAATTAAAAACTTTTAAAACACGAACTGGGACATGTCAATGGATTTTTTAAATAATTTTTATTTAATTTTAAAATGCCCGTGGATGAGGTTTCATGAAAAATGAGAAGGCCGCCTGGCCTATCCTTAAGGTTGGACGAGCAGCTCATTTAACTGTTTAAATTAGTTCTTAACAGGCCTTTGACAGTTCGGCAGGCGCAAAGCCAACTCGGCCAAACTGAAAACCTAAATGACACGGGGTGACGCCCGACCTTACCACACGTCATTTTACACATTAGCGAGCGGGCCCCGCCCCTGCTCGCCGACCGGAAAATTTTTCCCACAATATTTAATTTTGGCTTCGAAATTCTTCAGCTCCCTGAGGTAGCTCTCGGCCTTCAGGGACCTTTCATAGCACACTCTCCCATGCCCATGCTGACTTCTGCGTTCGCCCTTTTCCTGCCCCCACCCTGGCAGCGCTGGACCTTTCAATGCACCTTTCATGCTGACTGGCCAGTTAACGTGGCCAGGGGCCGTTCATTAGTGGCGGCCCATTTCCCGACCATTCCCGGGCCAGCCCACCCAACAAGCCAAAAATCCTGCCCTATGTGTGTCTAGAAAATTGAGTCCTTGGGTGAGTTCTGTACTACCAATTGTGCCTTGCATACCATTGAAAATCTCTATAGATCCTTGATGGCAAGGTGGCACCACTGAAAAATAGTCTCCTATGTAAGTATAAGCCTTGTGTGAACTGCTGTTCTGCTGTATCCAGGAACCTGACTCTATTAGAATGTACTTGCTGCCTGCAAGTAACTACTGGGAGTTGTGTACTTCCATCCTATCATACCCATCCTGAGCTTCACTGTGTGAACGTCACCAATGTTAAGTCTCATTCGGAGTAAATATAGTTTGTGATGTGATATTGCCATTGTGAGATGCTATATGAGTTTATTAAGGAAGAAATGTGGTGCAGTGGGTCCCTGCTTCTGAGCCAGCATCTCCAGTTTTGAGTGCCAGCCCAGGACTAGATGGCCAGGAAAGGTGCATTCATAACACGGCCAAACAGGTTGAGAACCAACCTGCGCACCAAAGGCAAGTGGTAAGAGTGGGAAAGATTCCTGGTCAGCCACGTGACTGCAAGAACATTGGATTCTCTACTATCTATAGCGCCAGACTACAATGTGCATGTAAATGTGCACGTTACCACAGCAACTTGAACTCTGAGTGAACAATAACGCACCCACATCACAGGGTTGTTGAAAAAGCAGATTTGGTCGACTCTCCCTTTTCCTAGTATTTATTTTGAAATGATCAGCAAATAAGTCATTTGCTGCTTTCTCCTGGCATTTCACCGAACTTTATCACATCTACTTTTTCACTGGTTATTAGCGAATGCAGGAATCCAATATTCCTTTCATGCGACTTCTGTATCAGATCCTGACTGTGCTACTGAAACTTCTGTCATCAACATCAACTATTGGGCAGTGTCCTTTCTGTCTCTATACAACCTCTGCTTTTAAGCTCATTAACAATTTCCACTCTGTTCTTCAATGAACCTGATGAGGCAACCTGCCATGCTGTAAACCCTAAGGTAAGGAAAGGCATTTTCAAAGCCAGAAATGAATACGTTTGTGCTTTGTTTTCAGTATTTTGGAAATAATTCTTAAATTTGAGTTACAGCACTTGGTAAATTTTTAAGTTGTTCAGAGACATTTTCTGAGACATCACAGGAGCCCTAAAAAAATGGCCTGTAACACTGGCTGGGATTTTGGCTGCGAAAGTAACAGTGAGGTTAGCAGTGCTTACTGTTATCGAAAGGCAACTTTCAGCAGCTGCACATTTGCAGTTAACCATGGAAATCAGGAAATTGGTCTCGGAGTTGCCCTGCTCCTCCACAAGCTTTTCTTGGACTGTGGCTTTAAGACTGGGCTGTGACTTTAAAAACTACCATGGCTGCAGTTTAGAAGAGATGTTCACTGGAGCAGGAAGAAGAAAATCTATAATGTTGCTATCTCCTGGAACAGTGTGCACCAGGTTGGACAAAATGGTGCTGGAAAGGAGACCTGGTTTAAGAGGGAACTGCCTTGCAATGGTGTTTTAATTGGCTCCTGACCAAGTGACCAGGTTCTGTGTGAGGTTAGTGCAGTCCATCAGCTCCTACCCTGAGAGGAGGAAAGGCCTTAAACCTTCCTCTTCCGTGTTTTGTAAGACTCCAGTAATCCTGCCATAGTAGTTAGCTGGCTACTCCTCACATCACTGTATCCTTTCTTTGAGAAACGCCTGTGAAGGGGGAAAGGGAAAAAAATCACCAGCAGAGACACTAAAAGCAAGTTTCAACTAGAGAACTACAGACTGCAAAGGCTGGGAGACCACCTCATGTCAGTCACAACAACCTGCAAGGAATTTGGAAGAAAGCAATCAAAGTTAACCCACCTAACCCTGAATTCTGGATTGGTGTTATTGAAGTGTACCCCTAAAATCCATGTTGGTGTGTGTGTGTGTGTGTGTGTGTGTGTGTGTGTTAAGAAGGGGTAGGGTTTAAATTATAGATTTAAAAGTTAGCACTTCAGTTTTTTTGTCACTGGTTACAGACAATTTGTTTAATAAACACTTATTTACTTGTTAAGTTTACAAACCTGGTGCTCGTATTCTGTTAACCTAACTTAAACAGTTAGGTAGAATTGGGGCAATCTGGTGGTCTAATCAAACTTTTCACATTTGTCTTGGCTCAGGGAGCAGTGGGGCTTGATGCGACAGTGCACGGTCCCCAGACAGTCGTGACAATACTAGCATTTTAACTCGGAGACTTGCAATGAAACATGCAATGATGTGAAGTTGCAGTATTTCATGAAGGAAACCCAGTACACACGTCATAGAAAGTTCAGGGTTGTCCATTCAAGTGTAAGTGAATTTTCAATGGTCTGGTAAGACTTACTGCCAAAAAACCTCTTCACCATTGGCGGCCATGCCTTTAGCCGGCAAGGCCTTAAGCTCTGAAATTCCCTTACTAAATGTCTTCTCTCTAATATATTAGCAACAGAAACTGCTGGAAATACTCAGCAAGCCAGGCAGCATCTGTGGAGAGAGAAACAGAGTTAATGGGCATGGTGTCGGGGAGCCTGCAAGAACAGGTAAGCTGGCTCGAGAGGCAATGTGACCAAACCCTGGTGGTGGGAAAATGGCTCCCGATTAGCTCAATGGCGGGAAGGTTAGTGGCAGAAATCTCATAATTATGCAAAGTGGACACTTGCATGTAATTTAAATGTAATTCGCTACAATTTAATGCTGCTTCCCCAATCCACTGAAACTGACATGAGTCACTTATGCCTTCAACAACCCACCCACTGAATGCTGGTGAATTAAACGTGGCTTACCTAACTCACTGTTTGAGCTCTTTTGACTTGCAGGAGAGTGAGTCATAGGGAGCTGCATTGTCTTTGGAGTTTTCTCTGTGTTTAAACTTTAGACTATAACACTTTGAGGGGGAGAGCCTGAGGCAAGAAGTGCCTAAGCCAAAAGTGATGAGTCCAAAAATTAAAAGGACAGTGCATAGCTGAGGGACAGAGGGGGCCCTCATTAAAGTGGCATCAATACCTGAGTCCCTAAGGGGAGGACACTTCAGGGGTTGCCTTTAAAGAAAGAGAGAGGTTAGGGTTCATTGGGAATTATTCACCCTGTACTCATTCATGCTTGGGCACTGGAGGGGATCAGCGCTGCCTAGGAACACCATTCTGCAAAGGAACCAGTGCAGGTCTCCCAACAGCAGCATTAGGAGGGAATACAATGACAGGAGGCCAGATGGCAAGGCAGGGGTAGATGCAGGTCCCTGCTGCATCCGAGAGTTATGGATCAGGATGGCATGCCTGCAAATGTTGGAGAGATGATACCTGAAGGCACTATACAACTCTCCAGGAAGTCTATCGCAGAACTATGCAGGGTGATCTTGCGACCATGGGGATACGGTGGGTGCCCTATGCCAGTGGCATTGAAGATTACTGTAGCTTTCATTTCTATGTAGTCAGTTCCTTCTAGGGGTCTACAAATGACATTTGTGACATCTCCCATGCAGCCACTCACTGCTGCATCAAGGAGATAACAAATGGACTGTGCAAGAGGGCTAGGGACTTCATAAAATTCTGGACAGATGAGGACAGCCAACCAGAGAGGACAATGAGATTCACAACCATGGCTGGCTTTCCATCTGTTTGGGGTGCACTGGACTGCAACCTTGTTGCCATCAAGGCAGTATTTATTAACAGAAAAGGCTTCTATTTGCACAATATACAATTACCTGTGACCACAAAAAGCGATTCATGCATGTGTGTGCTCACTATCCTGGCAACAGCCATGATGTAGATGTATTTCAAAACTCATAGGTGCCCCACTTGTTTGTACCAAAGCCACAGTTCAGTACATGGGTCCTAGGTGATAAGGGCTACCCTCTTCGAACATGGCTGATGATGCCCACCAGAAACCCCCACAGTGAGGCAGATGAGAGGTTCAATGCTGGTCACAGCACGACAAGGAACACCATAGAGCAAACCATCAGTCTGCTGAGCATGTGCTTCCACTGCGTCGATCACTCTGAGGGTGCTCTCCAGCATGACCAGTGAAGGCCTCACAGAGAGTTGTTGTGTTCTGTGCACCTCGCAACATCATCATGCAGAGGGGTGGCAACATCAGCCCATTAAGTGACAAACAAACAAAAGCTTTACCTTCTTTCCAAGGATGGACATATTGTTGCAATGAGGCTCTTTGCTCTTCATCTGTCATCTGACAGAGGCCTATGTCTCAATCTGCGAGCAAACCACCAGTGCCCCTTAAACAGAGGTTAATACATTTTTGAAGAGGAAACATCATAAAGCCCTCATATGCAATAGCACATGCTGAATAAAACACAAGAACACTTTAGTCTTACAAAAACACTCCTTCCTTAACACGATTATATAAGCAACAGTGCTACCTTACTGTGTGAAAGGGAAATTCTTGAAATGTTTCCATTTGTTGTGGTGAGGTGCATTGTCAAATTTGCAGACGTGGTGGGAGGAAGCTGCTGCCCTCTTTGTCACATTCCCTTTGATGACTGTGATGCGCACTCCCTGGCAACCCTGGACCAGTTCAAATAAAGCTGTCCTGCAGCAGTGACAACTGTGACCACAGCTGCAGAAGAAGTTAGGATCATTGGCAGAGGGGCTGGGGAGCTGCTGACAACACTCAGAGAAGAACGCTCAAGTGTATCTGGCAGCAGCTCCCCCGGCCTCTTGGCTCTGCTTCCTAGTGACTGAGTCACACCAGAAGGTATCAACAACCTCTTGTTGGCCCAATGTTACAGTGAGCTCATGGCGTCAGCGATGGTCGCACTGACACCAAGCATCCACTGTATGGTTTCCTGGGCCTGCCTCTCCAAGGTGGCTGCCACCCTTTCCATGCAAGAAGCAATTCCCTCACCTACCTGAGACCTGGAAGAGGTCATGCCTTGGACTCCTCCATTGCCCAAATGTGTCTGCTCAAAGCCTCAAGCAGCTCTTCTAGATTCTCCGTTGTTTGCCACCAGAGCTCAAGCAGGTTGAGTGTGGCCCCCGACACAGGCCCTTCACCAGCCAGGGGAGCAGTACGGGAGTACCGTCCAATAGTCCTTCGACTGCCAGTGGCCTTGCCTGTTATTGCCCCCCTCATCTGCATCTGCGTGACTGTACGGTACTCATCTGATTGTGCCCCAGGGCTGGTAAGTTTTTGACTCCACACCAAGGGGAATGTTTCTGTGCTGAGTGCCGGGTGCAAGGGACAGGCGTGACACTGCGATCTCAGAAACATCTGGTCTGTCCTTCTCCGAGGAGGTGCGAGGGGGATCACACTTTCTACAGCAGTTGATCCTGCAAATGAAGCATGAAAGTGATTACTGGATTAATGATGTTAAGGTCAACTACCATTCATGGGTGCAGCAGGCTGCCATGGCAGCCAAAGATGGTGAACAAGCACAATTCCTCCTCACCCTTCACACCAACCAATCCAAATTCAGCATCCGATACGGACTGATCATCCTACTCCCTTCCCAGCTCCATTGCTTCCAGCTCTCTCTCTCTCTGTCTGCAGTCCAATCTCTGGTACTTCACCCCTGGTCTTGGCCATCTCCCTGGTTGTGTGGGCCCTTTGGTCCTGCAAGCATAAGTGGGGAGAAAGTGAGGTTTCCAATGATGCTGAGGAGACTCCCTTACTGCCCGAAAGCCTCCTGGTCCCATGGGGTGTCAGGTTGCCCAGCTGTCCTTCCAATCTTCACACTGTCACTAAATGTGGGTAAGACATAGAGGAAGATGCAGTTTCTAGTGACACACATACAGGCAGCCTATGCAACTATGGAAGTTGCTGAGGGGAAACACATTATATTTCAACATTCATTCTCACCCTTAACCATTCAATGCCCCATCTTCTCCCCCCACCATTCACCCGTATCTTGACAATATGAAATTCAAACTCAGCTTTACAGTGTGGAGGAGGTGATTCATGTTTTTCGGCACTGACCCAGTCCCTCAGGTGGAACCCATGGTCACTCACCTCCATGGCAGCCTCTGTCCAGGTCATCAGCTGGAAATAGAATCTCTCTGCATTCCCAAACAATCTAGAGGGGGTTATGCAGCGAACTCTTGCTGAACGCCTACGGCGATGCACTGGGTGGATTGTGACATCTCCGAGCACAGTTGAAGCTGTTCATGCCACTGACTGAACTTTTACAAGGATGGAGATTTCTTCTACCTGGAACTAAAACATTTTCTTGGCAAGTTATGCACAGGTTTCACAATGCTGGCAAATTCCCTTGCAACCCTCCCTCAGAAATTCTGCCTGCAGAATTGCAGCAGTTACACAGGGGCTTTCCACCCTTTAAATATGGCGTTTTTCTCCTGCTTGGGGGATAAGTGATTCAGGCTTCGCCATGTCAGGGCATCCCCCACCACGTAATCGGCTGGTAAGCCCAGTCACCCATATTCATTAGCTTGCCACCACGTGACATTGTTCAGGTGGCATCCTTCCCACATCAGAACCCTGACATCTTCCAGACCTGCCGGCAGACTCAATGTCAGTAGGACTAAATCCAGCCCAATGCTTCAAGGCAATGACCTTTGTTAGAACTTGAAAACATTGGAGATATTGCAGGTTTTAAGCAAGTACATTGGCAATGAAAGAGGGGAGTGGGAACGAAACAAAAGGTGAGGTCTATGATGAGGTGGAAGGCAGGAGAAATTAAGTAGCATAAGGGATAATGGTGCAAGACAAAAGGAGATGGTACTGGCACAAGTAAAGGATCAAAAGAGGTGCCTAGAGGAAGTGTGACTGGGAATAGCAGAATCATCACCAATTGATGCCATCAGTAAAAAATGGGAACAGGGGTTATGATCTGAAATTGCTGAACTCAGTGTTTAGACTGGAAGACTTTAAAGTACCTAATTGAAAGATGAGGTGCTGTTCCTCAAGCGTACATTGAGCTTCATGGGAACAATATAGGAAGCCAAGGACAGAGAGGTCAGATTAGAGCAGAGAATTAAAATGACAGATGATTGGAAGCTCAGGGTCACACTTGTGGACTGAAGGAAGATGCTGCGCAAAGTGGACACCCAATCTGTGTTTGGTCTCCACAGTGTAGAGGAGATCACATCATGAGCAGCAGAGACAGTATTCTAAATTGAAAAAAGTACAAGTAAATTGCAATTTCACCTGGAAGGAATGTTTGGGTCCCTGCATGGATTGTAGGAAGGAAGGAGGTAAAAGAGCTGTGTTGTGTCTCCTGTGCTTGTGCACGAAAGTGCAGTGGGAAGAGGAAGGGGTGTTTGGAATGATTGAGTAGTGGGCCAGGATGTATAGGAGATAGTCCCTTTGGAATGCTGGAAGAAGGGAAGATGTATTTGGTGTTGGCATCATGCTGGAAGTGGTGGAAATGATGGAAGATGATCCATTGAACATGGAGACTGGTGAGGACAAGAGAAAGCCTATTGTAGTTTTGGAAGTGAGGTAGAAGTATGATGGCAGAAATGAAGGAAATGGAATGGGCATACGGTGGCAGGGAATCCTGGGTTGAGAAAAAATGACAACATAAGAAAAGTACTGCTTTAGAACAAAAACAGAATTACTTGGAAAAACTCAGCAGGTCTGGCAGCATCGGCGGAGAAGAAAAGAGTTGACGTTTCGAGTCCTCATGACTCTTCGACAGAACTTGCGTTCGAGTCCAAGAAAGAGTTGAAATATAAGTTGGTTTAAGGTGTGTGTGTGGGGGGGCGGAGAGATAGAGAGACAAAGAGGTGGAGGGGGGGGGTGTGGTTGTAGGGACAAACAAGCAGTGATAGAAGCAGATCATCAAAAGATGTCAACGACAATAGTACAATAGAACACATAGGTGTTAAAATTAAAGTTGGTGATATTATCTAAATGAATGTGCTAATTAAGAATGGATGGTAGGGCACTCAAGGTATAGCTCTAGTGGGTTTTTTTTAATATAATGGAAATAGGTGGGAAAAGGAAAATCTTTATAATTTATTGGAAAAAAAAGGGAAGGGGGAAACAGAAAGGGGGTGGGGATGGGGGAGGGAGCTTACGACCTAAAGTTGTTGAATTCAATATTCAGTCCAGAAGGCTGTAAAGTCCCTAGTCGGAAGATGAGGTGTTGTTCCTCCAGTTTGCGTTGGGCTTCACTGGAACAATGCAGCAAGCCAAGGACAGACATGTGGGCAAGAGAGCAGGGTGGAGTGTTGAAATGGCAAGCGACAGGGAGGTTTGGGTCATTCTTGCGGACAGACCGCAGGTGTTCTGCAAAGCGGTCGCCCAGTTTACGTTTGGTCTCTCCAATGTAGAGGAGACCACATTGGGAGCAACGAATGCAGTAGACTAAGTTGGGGGAAATGCAAGTGAAATGCTGCTTCACTTGAAAGGAGTGTTTGGGTCCTTGGACGGTGAGGAGAGAGGAAGTGAAGGGGCAGGTGTTGCATCTTTTGCGTGGGCATGGGGTGGTGCCATAGGAGGGGGTTGAGGAGTAGGGGGTGATGGAGGAGTGGACCAGGGTGTCCCGGAGGGAGCAATCCCTACGGAATGCCGATAAGGGGGGTGAAGGGAAGATGTGTTTGGTGGTGGCATCATGCTGGAGTTGGCGGAAATGGCGGAGGATGATCCTTTGAATGCGGAGGCTGGTGGGGTGAGAAGTGAGGACAAGGGGGACCCTATCATGTTTCTGGGAGGGAGGAGAAGGCGTGAGGGCGGATGCGCGGGAGATGGGCTGGACACGGTTGAGGGCCCTGTCAACGACCGTGGGTGGAAAACCTCGGTTAAGGAAGAAGGAGGACATGTCAGAGGAACTGTTTTTGAATGTAGCATCATCGGAACAGATGCGACGGAGGAGAAGGAACTGAGAGAATGGGATGGAGTCCTTACAGGAAGCAGGGTGTGAGGAGCTGTAGTCGAGATAGCTGTGGGAGTCGGTGGGTTTGTAATGGATATTGGTGGACAGTCTATCACCAGAGATTGAGACAGAGAGGTCAAGGAAGGGAAGGGAAGTATCAGAGATGGACCACGTGAAAATGATGGAGGGGTGGAGATTGGAAGCAAAATTAATAAATTTTTCCAAGTCCTGACGAGAGCATGAAGCGGCACCGAAGTAATCATCGATGTACCGGAGAAAGAGTTGTGGAAGGGGGCCGGAGTAGGACTGCAACAAGGAATGTTCCACATACCCCATAAAGAGACAGGCATAGCTGGGGCCCATGTGGGTACCCATAGCCACACCTTTTATTTGGAGGAAGTGAGAGGAGTTGAAGGAGAAATTGTTCAGTGTGAGAACAAGTTCAGCCAGACGGAGGAGAGTAGTGGTGGATGGGGATTGTTCGGGCCTCTGTTCGAGGAAGAAGCTAAGGGCCCTCAGACCATCCTGGCGGGGGATGGAGGTGTAGAGGGATTGGACGTCCATGGTGAAGAGGAAGCGGTTGGGGCCAGGGAACTGGAAATTGTTGATGTGACGTAAGGTGTCAGAGGAATCACGGATGTAGGTGGGAAGGGACTGGACAAGGGGAGAGAGAAGGGAGTCAAGATAATGAGAAATGGGTTCTGTGGGGCAGGAACAAGCTGAGACGATCGGTCTACCGGGGCAGTTCTGTTTGTGGATTTTGGGTAGGAGATAGAAGCGGGCCGTCCGAGGTTGGGAGACTATCAGGTTGGAAGCTGTGGGAGGGAGATCCCCAGAGGAGATGAGGTCAGTGACAGTCCTGGAAACAATGGCTTGATGTTCAGTGGTGGGGTCATGGTCCAAGGAGAGGTAGGAGGAAGTGTCTGCGAGTTGACGCTCAGCCTCCGTGAGGTAGAGGTCAGTGCGCCAGACAACAACAGCACCACCCTTGTCAGCGGGTTTGATGACAATGTCAGGGTTGGACCTGAGAGAATGGAGTGCAGTAAGTTCAGAGAGAGACAGGTTAGAATGGGTGAGAGGAGCAGAGAAATTGTTTTGACTCCTACTGCTTTAGAAGGTGCTTCTCCTCCTCCTCCTAATTCTTTTCTCAATTAGGAAGCTATTTAAATCCTACCTCTTTGCTCAAACCTTTGGTCATCTGCCCTAATATCTCCTTATGTGGCTTGGTGTTAAACTTTGTTTGCTAACACTCTTGTAAAGTGCCTTGGGATGTTTTATTATGGTAAAGGTACTAGATAAATGCAAGTTGTTGTTGTTTCTGTTATAAGTGTATTGAATGGTGAGTGCTGTTCATTTGATGCTGACCACAAAATCTGGGCCAATGCTCATTGTTTAGGAGATTTCTGTCCATTGTGATGAAAATGACAAAATGATAAAATGGTGCTCCTGTTAAGCCAGAAACAGTGGGCAGGGTTTTGCCCTCGTCGGGTGGGAGCGGCGGGCAGGCCCGGGAGCGGTCACGAAGCTGGCCGTCACCCGCAATCAGGCCCCAACATGGGTTTCACGCTGGCTGGCCATTAGCTGCAGCGCTGCCGGGGTGGAGGCAGGAGGAGCACGAGCATGGAAGTGTGCGCATGCGCCGGGGTGCGCTCAGGGAGCTGAACAATTTTGAAAATGAAAAGTAAAGATATGAAAAACGTCGATAATATGTCCCATCATGTGACTCTGTCACACGAGCAGGGACATGTTAGAAATTAGTTCGAAATATTTTTATTTTAATCACTGATTGAAACCTCATTCTGCCCGTGGATGAGGTTTTGCAAAAAATCGAAAAGCCGCTTGGCCTAATCGCTTGCCTGCGTTAAGGTTGGACGGGGAGAGAAAATTTTCAGTTAATTAGAACTTTAATGGCCTTAATAGGCCTGTCGATTGTAAGCGGGCACCCCCAATGTCATTGTGCATCATTTTACCCTCTTTCGGGTCGGGCACGCACCTACCCAACAAGCGCATTATTCTGCCCAGTATGATTGTTAACAGTTCTGAGGGAAGGGGTGAATGGGAACAAGCTGTCAAATGAGCAGCAAGCTTCCCCCAGCAAGTAATAAACTAACTCTCAGTAACAGTTCCCAGACCAATTGCCACGTGGAATCCCTAATTGTATTTTATTTTCCATTCGATAATCTGAATGTGCTAGGCAGAATATGTTGTCAGCTCAATTGCATCTTTAAATCACTGTTCCTATGTATTTGTACAGAGGATAGAATGGTTGTGAAACAGAAAGGAATGATGTTGCCATTGCTGGGTTAAAAATAGCCACTATTGCAACATTCGGCATTAAAAATATAGTGAAAAATAAATCACTCATGAATAGAGTCTTCAACATGAAAATGAACATTTCTGGCAGAATTCATTTTCGATACAGTTAGATTGGTTATATGTTGAAGAAACTGTGATAGTGATTCTCAAAAACTGCTGTTTGCTTTTGCTTTAGAAGAAAGTAACACAAAATTCTGTGAGTTATGTTAATCAGTAGAGATAATGGCAGTTAAGCAACAGAAAAAATATCACATGAGCATCCAAAGACAATGGTGTAAAAGATGACTTTGCTAGTGTGAAGCTGGTGATAAAGCAACTTGCCTTATATCCCTCTTGATTTTTATTTCCATTGAAGTCAATGGAAGATCTATTCCAATGAATGGGATCATACCTTCTATGTGAGACAAACATAACTGGAGGAGCTTACTTTC